>NC_041009.1:18798364-21519266 GCF_004193775.1 Glycine soja | reverse complement strand
TTCACGGACACGTCGGTCGGTACATTGGAAATTAGGTTTGGGGTGGGCAGCACAGTGTAGCAATTGATTATGCATGAGATGAGGGAGGCATCATATTCATAGCTACCTTAGTTTTCTTCATATATTGTTTGCAAGTAGTGGGTGCGAAGTGACGTCCTTTAATAAAGTTTGATCCCTAAGGCCTAATCATTGGGGTAACTAGATTGATAACTTTTTCTTGTTTTTATTAAAATGAGGATATCGAATTCTCATTTTACTGTATATTTTGTCCAACATGTTTTAGAGAAGTACATATCTCATTTACAAACTTTAAATAAATATTTAGAACATTAATTAATAGGGCGAATTTTTATATAAAATATTAATAATTCTTTCTTCCCCATATACGAATATTTTATGAGTTGTTCGATTTGAAAAAATACTTTTTATTTTCAAAAGTTTACATAAAAATAGCGAAAACCAGAAATAAAGCATAAAATATAATTATTCTTCCCTTTTCTTATTAAAATGTGAAAATAAAGTACTATAATAATTGAAATGAAAATAAAAGAGACTTTTTCAATCTAAATAACTCATCATGTTTCTTCATTTCTGTTGTCACCTTTTCCTAAAACACTAAGCGAAATGTATTGTTTAAAACGAGATATGATATGTATATTATATTAGGATCCGATTCAATCTAGGTTCGTACATAATCCTCTAGTCTTAAGCGTAAGATGCATAAAGACTAGGGATGTTCTTATCAAGATCCAATCTGATCTAGGTATGTATATAGCTCCCTAACCTTAAATGCAAGATGCATAAAGACTAAAAATGTTCAAATCGAGATCTAATCTTATTTAGGTATGTACAATTCCTTTAAAAAATTTTGGCTTAGTAGAATTCTTCAATAAAATTACCTTATATAAATATAATTTATTGCTTAATATATATATATATATATATATATATATATATATATATATATATATATATATATATAGTTTATTCAAATATTCAATAATCCAGGCAATAACCATTGCACGGAAGAATTTTTCTTATCATGTGAATGTGATGCCAGTGATGGTAAGTTTTAACTTTCATTCTTCTTATCTGTCGTTCCATAGCTCCACGTAGTAATTGGAGTTTGGAGGTACATCAATAATTAAAACATTAATTTCGACTTAATTGTGGTTCTGTGAAGAAGTTATGCTTATTGTTAAACATTCAACGTCTACAATTACTTTCACATGACCTGACAAAAAATATTTTAATTACTTCATTCATTTAATTTGATAGAATACAATTAAACAAGATTTGTCATGCAAAATTATAAAAGTTTTTTGCTTGTACACTGTTTTTTTTTATTACATTTCCGTAAAAGACAAACTTACTATCGGTACAAAATTACAATTATAATTAATGTCGTTTTTACTCTTATACGTGTTCAATAGGTGTAAGTGTTATTATAAACCCTTTGCCTCTTAGTACTTATTCAATTCTTCGGATAAAAAAAAACCTCATGCTATAAAAGAAATCTTGAATTTTTCAAAGGGTAAGGGGGATGTTATTGTTAGCATTTAGCATGGTCGTTGCACTTGCACTTAATAAGTGGGGCTTGTGCTAGGTGAACATCAGAAACCAAAGCCCAAAAAATTGTATTAAACTTTGATTACTTGCATTTAGTCACTTGTTTTTCATACCCCATTTTTACTTGTATACCCTTATTAAGCATGATTTGGATAGAAGTATGGTACTTGATAGAACATTATGGCGGAAGTTGATCCATGTAGCCGACTCCACCTAGTGGGATAAGGTGTTGTTGTTGTTGTTGTTGTACCCTTATTTCCTCTTCGATATTTGATTTTTTACCCTAACCACCCTCATTTCTTTATCAATTTAAGCCCCCTCTCTAATCATTCCAACTCCAAACCACCTACCCCTAGTCCGTCAATTATAATGTTTCCTAGAAAGAACAATGCCTCATACCATCTGCATTCTTTCAATGAGCACGGAAGAGGCCAGAGGTAGTCTTAGACCACTATTTTAACAACATCATTTTTAATAGGGAAAGTATACCTTGGGGACATTGAGTAGAAAATACAAACCAATTGAGACGATAAAAAGCTATCTAGAAAGACGCAAATCGACAAAGCTAATTAAAACCGAACTTAGAGAGAATAAAGGTAGCATTTTGCAACGCATCAACGACAATTCTCATTGTTCCCACGAATTTAAAAGGACAAGCCTTCAACAATTCCGATCCCACTGTGTGAGTGGGAGTAGTAGCACAAACAATCATGAACAAGAAGATGAGTGTGATAATGGGTGTTAGTGTTAGTGTTAGCTAGCCATAACCCTAATCTTTAACTAGGGGGTGTGCTTTTTTTTTTTTTTTGAAGATGCAGAACTTGTAAACTGTAAAGAGAACTGTACAGGAAGAGAGACGGGGTACTTTAGGGATAAATAATATGAAAGGGGGTGTACAAGTGATAATGGGAGGAAATTAGTAACTTCCTTGCATTTAAACCAATAGAAACGTAAACCCCAAACTCGTATGCCTTAATTTATGACAAAATTATTTTTCTGTCTTAAAAAGTCCTAAACATAACCCTTATAAGGGACTTCGTACTCCGTTTTGAAATGATTTTTTGGTAAAAAAACAAAAAATTATATAAATTGAACGAACAGATATATTAGTATTTTAGTATTTTTTTTATACATGAAGTATTTTAGTAGATATAATGTAGAAGACAAATGTTTCTTTCTATATAACAAATTTATTATAAATAAATATTTTTTAATATATAAATTATACTATGATTAAAAAATTTATTAAATAAATATTTCTGAACATATACATTATATGTTGGATTTATGATAAATAATTTTATATTGTGAAATAAGGTTTTTAATTATTAATAATTCATTTTTAAAAATATTAAAATTTAATTTGGAAATAAATAAGAAAAAATAGATTGAAAGATATAAACAATTTTTTTAAGGAGAAAGAGATAAGTACTTAAGAAAATTAAATATATAGAAAAAAAGATAGTGATTTGGGAAAGTTGAGAAAGAATTTTTTTTGAGTTAGTTAGTAAATCAAATTAAATTTGATATTAAAATTGAGAAATACATTTAAAAGGAACAAAATTTAAACCAAGTGATTGAGACATAATTAGTTAATATGCTAAAGTTAAGATTGAATCATTCAGGTGTTACGTGAGTTTGATCTTTGATAAAGATAATTAAATTAATCAGTCTCTTTTTTCTTATGAACTAGAAAGTTAAGACAAAAAAAAGTATTCAATACGTGAGATTAAAATGAAACATGCAATTATAAATATGTCATTGGTCCAAGTGAAATTGTGTTTGATCGTATGAAACAACAAGGTCTGATGTTTAAGTTTTGTTATGAATTTGAATTCTCATTTTGGTTAATATTTTTTTGGAACAATATTTTTAAGAGAAAATGCTTATAATATGTTTTAATAAGAATATATTTAAGAGTTATTAAGTTATGTATCTTATCTTAATATCATATATTAATTAATTTTTTAAAATAGGCATAATTGTAATTTTTATGTTCTTTTTTTTTAATTATTGTTGAATTTTATCCCAAATAAATTAATTTGATACATTTTATCCTCAACTTCTAAGAAACTTATAAAATTTACTCGTTATCAATCTACGTCAAACATAATTGTACTTTTTATTCCTAAATTTTTATTTTTTGGAAAATTTTGCACCTAAATTTTTTATTTTTTACAAATTTTACACCCAATTTTTTTTATTTTTTTGGAAAATTATGTCCCTTATTTTTGTGTTTATTAATGGATAAATGACTAGAGGTAAAATTTGTAAGTTTCAACTAAGTTTGGGAAAAATGTGTTAAATTAAAAAATTTGGAGTAAAATTCTTTAAAAAAACAAAAAATCAGGGATAAAAAATGCAATTAAGCCTTTTAAATATAGTAATTCTTAATCAAATTTAGTTAATTGTAAATTTTACTACTAAATTTCATTATTTCATAAATTTTACTACCAAAGTTTTATTTTTGTAAATTTTTATCACCTATGTTTTCAATTTTTGTGCATTTACCACTGTTGATGAAAGATGAATGATTTTGAATTTTGACATCAGATATAATTACAACCAATGTAAAAAATTGGTTATAACTATAACCGATGTAAACAAAATTAGAAAAATAAATTTTTGCATTGTTTTATTACAAATGTGATGATAAAATGCATAAAAATCAAAAATTTGGATGGTAAATTTATGAAATGTTAAAAGTTAGATGATAAAATTTGTGGGAAATAACTTGAGTGGTAAAATACGTGAAATTATGAAAGTTGAGTAATAAAAAATAAAACTTAGATGATAAAATTTGTTAAAATAATAAAAATTTGTTGATAAAATTTACAATTAAATCAAAAAATTTCTTACATGTCACCGTTGGATTAAGTTATGATTTAGTTTATCAAGCAAATCTTACGTACCAAAACCTAACACCTAATATTTGCACACAATCACTAAAAAGATGACAACTCATTAATTTTAAAAAGAAAACTATGAAATCTGAAAGGAAGGCATGTGATGACTCTAAGCATCTTTCTCTTAGTCCTAATAACCCTTACCAAACTTTCCTCTTCTTATGACAAAATAGATCCTACTAGGCAGGTTGGCCCCCCAGCTCATTATCAATTTGGCGAGTAGGATGGAGAATCCAACTCGTCATCTTATCGTGGTCCAACCTGCCTAACCCGTCAGCCCGGTAGGCCAACAAGAGAGCGGTGTGGGTTGGTCTCTCAGCCCACCATACATATATATTTTTTAAAAAAAATTGTAAATACTAGTAGGTATTTAGGGTTTAGGTTGTGACTTTGTATTTTTTTTTTAGTTTGTAGGGTTGTTCTAAAATCAAAATACATATTTGTTATTATTTTTATATTATTTTATGAATTCAATTTCTCTAATACTTATAGGAAAAATTAGATTAAAATCAAATTTAGAATAAATAATTGATATATTTTACATTTTTTTAAACTAAATTTGTTCCTCTTTAAAAAAACAAAATTTATTCATTTGGATTACTTTTATGAAATAAAATATATATTTTTTTCATTTTTGACAGACTGACCCGCCAATCCACTCCTAAGCGGGACCTGCCAAAATCTTTAGCCCATCATTAGAAGGTAGATCAGCTCGCCCCCACCTGTTTCTTTAGGGCTAGCGCTAGGGTGGGCCAGGCCGACCCACTTTGTGATCCCTATTTCAAAGGGCATGGTGGCGAGCTCCCACAACCATCATGGCCACTCCTTTGCTGTCAGAACCACTATTGTCTTTTCCGACATTTCATCCTTTTTACTTCTCAGTCGCAAACAACATCCTATCTAGTTTTCAACTATAGTTGACAACTTTGGGTAGTATGAATACGGTTTCAATAACAGGCATCTTCACATCGATGGTGAATGAAGACGTTCAAACAAGGGAGACAACGACCACAAGTGCCTTTCATAAATATGAAAAATGAAAATGACCACGAGACATTGTTTTGATGGTTTTTATTCTTTATTGTTCTTCACTACAACATTCCAAGTGGGTTATTTTGCATTTTTTTTTTACTCTAATAGACCATGGCTTCTTCTTCATCTCAACATTTGTCCCGTGGTTAAATTGTGTTAGATATTTTTGTTTATCTATTTTGTTTACTTAGACAATAAAGTCATAAGGCTTTAGGAGTTAGTTTTATGGTTCAACAAAATAAGGCTATTTGCCTAAACTTTAGGAGAAATTATCATCTTCAAATCTTAGATTTTAATGTAACTAACAAAGAGATATTTTCTAATGTTTTTGTTATGGAAAAGCCTATTTAAAAGGGTGCAACAGTCAATAAAAAAACACACTTCACTCATATCTTTTCTTCATTCTCTCTTCATGTTTACCTTTGTTTTTATTCTCAAACTATTAACAGTGGTAGCAGAGCTTTAGAGATCTTGTGAGACCTAAGAGTGATACACGTAAGGCAACCTTCATCCATTCTCTACCTTCCTAATTATCATACTCAATGGCCACTGATTCAAATTTCGTGCAAGCTGTCATTCCTCGTTTTGATAGTCACTATGACCATTGGAACATGCTCATGGGGAGATTTTTACAATCGAAAGAGTATTGGCCGGTTGTTGAATCCGGAATTCAAGTGCCACCAACAGATGTAGAAGTGACAGATGCCTAAAAAGCAGAATTTGAAGCTAGAAAACCCAAAGACTTGAAAGCAAAAAAATATCTCTTCCAGGCAATTGATCATTGTTAACTCATTGGCAAGTGTACCAAATTGTCTCAAGTAGTAAAGTACTCGAAAGTCCGAGTGTCAAATCCACAAGGGCTTTGTTTGTACTTAGATTGATGCAAACCCAATTTACAAGCAAGAGATAAAAAATTTAAAGAAAGTAAGAGATAAGAAGGATAAGAAATTTAAAATAGAAGATTAGGAGATAAGATAAAAATTTAAAGAGATAAGAGATTAAAGTAAAAGATAAGAAATATAGAAGAATGCAATATTAATGTGTTTCTTTATTTAATATTATTTCAATTTCCATCCACATCTACTAAGATACTCAGCCCTGATCTCTCAGGATGAAGAGCCTAATTTATCTATTATCTCTCTCAAATCCCTTTGCAGAGATAAAATAGTAAATTTCATAAAGTTTGGAGAGGTATGCATTGGCAAAACAATATCACTCTATCCGTAGCAATGAGTTATTTAGATGTCTTTTTCCAGTTCTTTAGAAATTACCATTTCCCAATGTATAACCCCTAAAACAAATGCATGGATGATCAAGCCATACAATAACAACAAAGCACAGGAAAGAAACAATAAATGTTGGTATTGAATTAAATAAATAGTAAGGAAAGATTACATTACAAGGAAATTTGGCTACTAGGCTCCCAACAATGGGGTTTTAACCTCTCATTATCATGAGAGACTTTACACTTTAGGGGCTGATGTGAATAGAAGAAGAGGAATGGATAAAGGAAGAGAAGGAGATAATGAACATAGAAAGAGGATTTCTCCTATTATTGATGTTCATGCTTAGGATGTATTCATTAGAGAGATTTCTGAGTCTCAGTGTGTTTTTCCTTTGCTTCCTACTCCTTTTATAAGCCTAAGGTAGCTTAAAATTCACGCGACCTTGCGCTAAGCGGGCCTTCTGGGCTTAATGAGTATGGCGGTGATCACGTGCTTAATGTGGTATTCGTGCTAAGTGCACCTTTGAAATTTCTCGTTTGCGCTAAGTGTGAGCTGACTGCTAAGCAAGGAAACACGCTGGGTCTATCTTGTGTACTGAACGAATTGTCTCAATCTTCAACTTTTTCTTCAAGGCTTTTTCTTTCAATTTTTGTATCAATTTTCCTTCAAAACACTTGAAATTTTCTTGTTTTGACTTATGCTGATAAAAAATTACAATGATATTAATTTCTTCATTATTTCATTAAAAACAACATTAAAGTGAAGAAATTATAATCATTCTTAGTCAAAATTGACTATCAATTTAACTCAAATTTCAGAGTTATCAATTATCTCATCTTGGAAACAATTCTTTGCAAGGATACTTCCAAGGATATATGGGATTCAATGAAGAAAAAATATCAAGGCTCTTCTAGAGTGAAGTGTACACAACTTCAAACCTTGAGGAAGGATTTTGAAATGCTGCAAATGAAGGAAGAGGAATCTGTCACCAACTTTTTTAGGAGGACTATGGAGATTGCTAACAAAATGCGATGCCATGGAGAAAAAATTGAAGATGTTACCGTAGTAGAAAATTTTTTGCATTCCATGACGCGAGAATTTAACTATGTTGTTTGCTCAGTTGAAGAGTCAAAAGACATTGATGACCTCTCTCTTGATGAATTACTAAGTTCATCGCTGGTCCAAAAATGAATCAAAGTTCAACAACTGGTGAACAAGATTTGAAAGCTTCTACCAATACCCATTCCAACAGCTTAAGAGGAAGAGGCAAAGGTAGAGGAAGAGGTCACAGAGATGGACACAAAAATAGAGATGACAACAAAAATTTTAGAGGCAATAATGACCAATTCTAAGGAAAAGGCAGAGGAAAGGATTTTGAAAAGTCCAAGGTGATGTTGGTTAAATTTGAAAATCGAGATAATCCTGGATAAATCTGAAGTCGTGTATAAATACTTTCAGATTGAATCAAATTTCGGGGTTCAACCAAAATTGTTCAATCGGATAAAATCAGAAGATTATAATTCAAGAGTTTTGTTTTGGTCTTGTGAGTTTTTCACATGTTATGCTTTCTGAACCAGGATGATTATTTATAATCAAAGAACAGGTGATTATTGGCGGTTGATGGAAGTTATTTATTTTTAAAAATTGTCGTTGATGGAAGTTTTAGTAACTTCCATGTAACTTCCAACCGTTGGTGGAAGTTTTAGTAACTTCCATGTAACTTCCAACCTTTGCCTAAACCGAACATCTCGTTGTTACATTAAAACAAGCGTGCACTCTTATTTTAACATAATAAAGAGATCAATTACACTAAAATGTCCAACAAACCTCCCCCATTTTAGTGTAATTACCGATCAAATCACCAAAGTCATAACATACCACAAACTACTGCATAGATGAAATATCGTGACGATTGAATTTCATCTTAGCAAATTACACGTTTCAAATATTCGAATATCAGGGTGTCACTAAGGATTGAACCCTTTCTATTCATAATGAATACATGAAGATAATCTGCACAATAGTTTATAACATTACTCTTGCTCGACACTAGTTTTACTAGCCTGTGTCCCTATCCTTCATAAGCATATCAAAGCCAAGTCCCAGCTTCTTGAAGCGGCTAAACTTCATGCTTATATAGGTAGTCCTTTTCTTTCTTGCACCTGTAAATGCAATTTTTCAAAAGAACCATTGAGAAGTTATACTTCAACCTCCTTAACTTACAGAACCGAACACATTCCTTTTGGGATACTTTCGATGATGTGTTCCAATCTCTACATGTTAAGCTTTCCACATTGAATTCAGCACCTAATGTCATATTAGATGGGAATTGGGTATCTTAACATAAGAGATTTCAGATGGACTTTAATCCTAATCCCACAGCCGACCTTTTTACGAGATCTCTACTTAACCCTTTGGTTAAATGATCGGCCAAATTATGCTGAGTTCTCACAAACTCCACTGATATCACACCATGCATGATTAACTCCCGAACCATGTTGTGTCTAACACCCAAGTGTCTAGACTTCCCATTATACACTTGACTATATGCCTTAGCCAAAGTTGCCTGACTATCACACCTGATAGACATGGGAGGTATAGGTTTGGGCCACAATGGAATCTCATAGATTAGATTTCTTAGCCACTCAGCTTCTTTACCAGCTGCTGCTAAAGCTACAAATTCAGATTCCATTGTTGAATTTGTAATGCAGGTCTGTTTCTTGGATGCCCAAGAGATAGCACCTCCTCCAAGGAGGAATACCCAACCACTTGTGGATGAATAATCCTCCATATTGGTTATCCAACTTGCATCAGAGTAACCTTTAATAACCGAAGGAAATCCAGTATATGTTAAACCATAATCAATGGTTCCCTTTAAGTATTTGAATACTCTATTCATAGCTTGCCAATGATGAGAACTAGGATTACTTGTAAACCTACTGAGTTTAGCAACAGCATAAGCTATATCAGGCCTAGTACTAATCATTGCATACATGAGTGATCCTATCGCCCTTGAGTATTCAAGTTGAGACACTGCTACACCTTTATTAGGTAATAGCTTCAGGTTAGGATCAATGGGAGTACTTACCGGAGAACAATCTTTAAAATTAAATTTCTCCAATATCTTCTCAATATAATGTGATTGAGAGATGGAAATACCATTGTTTCCACGTTTGATCTTTATTCCTAAGATCACATCCGCCTCCCCCATATCTTTCATATCAAACTTAGAAGACAAAAATGCCTTAGTTTCATCAACTTGATCTTGGTCGGTACCAAAGATCAACATGTCGTCTACATACAGACAAATGATAACTCCTTTGCCATGAGTATCAAACTTGCTGTATAGACATTTATCTGCTTGGTTTATAACAAAACCAATAGACAACACAACCTCATCAAATTTTTGATGCCATTGCTTAGGCGCTTGTTTCAAGCCATAAAGAGATTTCATCAGTTTACACACCTTATTTTCATTTCCTGGCATAACAAACCCTTCAGGTTGTTTCATGTATATCTCTTCATCCAATTCACCATTTAAGAATGCAGTTTTCACATCCATTTGGTGAATCACCAGATTGTGGATAGCAGCAAGTGCTAACAACAGTCTAATAATGGATATCCTAGCAACAGGAGCATATGTATCGAAAAAATCAATACCCTCCTTTTGCCTAAAGCCTTGGATAACCAATCTGGCTTTGTACTTGTCAACAGTACCATCCACTTTCATCTTTCTCCTAAAGATCATCTTACATCCTAATGGCTTACATCCAGGAGGTAAGTCAACCAATTTCCAGGTATTATTTTGCATGATGGAATCCATCTCACTTTGGATTGCTTCTTTCCAGAATACAACATCCCTTGAAGCCATTGCTTCACTAAAAGTCTTTGGGTCTTCCTCAACATTAAGACAATATTGATATTGAAATTGAATATCATTCCTTGACCCTTCAACCAAATAGAGTTGAAAGTCATCACCAAATGACTTAGCCTTTCTTACTCTCGTACTCTTTCTAGTTTCAGTACTAGTTGAAGGTATATCCTCAATATTAACTGAGACTTTCGACATGGAATTCATGTCCTTTGGCCTAGGTATAGATGTAAACCTTTGTTCATCAAAGATAGCATCCCGTGACTCTATAACCGAGTTCACAGCAACAGAATCATTAGATTCTAGCACATAGAATCTATATGCTTTAGAATGTTCAGCATATCCAATAAATATGCAATCTATACCTCTTTCACCTATGGTTTTCCTTTTAGGTTCTGTAAGCCTGACTACAGCCCTACATCCCCAAATTTTGAGATAACTCAAATTTGGTGTCTTTTTGTGCCAAAGTTCATATGGGGTAACCTTATTCCTTTTGTTAGGAATTCGGTTCAACAAGTAACAGGCTGTCAACATAGCCTCACCCCAAAATCCTTCACTTAAACCCGAATAGGATAACATGGAATTCACCATTTCTTTCAAGGTTCTATTCTTCCTTTCGACTACACCATTCTGTTGTGGTGTATAGGGAGCTGTAGTTTGATGTATTATTCCAGTAGATTGAAAATAAACCGGATCATAATACTCACCTCCCCTATCCGTACGAAGAGTTTTGATTAGCCCATTTTGATGAAGTTCTACCTCTTTCTTATAAATTTTAAATTTATCAAGAGCTTCATCTTTTGTATTTAATAAATATACATAACAATACCTTGATGCATCATCAATAAAAGTAACAAGATATTTTTTATGACCTAATGATGGAGTAGCATGCAAATCACACAAATCACTATGAATAAGGTCTAAGACTTTAGTCTCACTTTTAACATCCTTAAAAGGTTTCCTAGTGATCTTGGTCAACATGCAAGTTTTGCATTTTTCAATGTTCATATAAAAAGGAGGAATCATACTTGTTTTTGACATATCTTTTAATCTTTTGTAATGAACATGTCCTAATCTAGCATGCCAAATTTCTGATTTTGTCATGTTAGTTATAGAACTACACGAGGCCATACAAACAGATTCATGAACAAAAGGAACATCAATGTTTAATTTAAACATTCCATTACAACGATAACCAAATCCAACAAACGAACCATGTCTTGACAAGATGTACTTGTCACTTTCAAGTACTTGCTTGAAACCACAATTATTTAAAACCATACCAGATAATAAGTTCTTACGAATACCAGGTACAAATAAGACATTATCCAAATACAAACTTTTTCCGGAAGTAAAAACTAAATTCACACAACCTAATCCTAGGATTGGTTCAGTTGCAACATTGCCCATCTTCACAATAGAGCCATCATCGATTGGTCTAAATTCCTTGAACCAACGACGATCTTTGCACACATGGCTTGTTGCTCCCGAATCAAACCACCAAGCAACGTCATCATCCTGCACATAGAATGCATCAGATATTAGTGATACATAATTTGAATTCGTATTCGAATTAAAATTATTCACTACAATCTGACCTTGTTGCTTTTCAGGATCATTAG
This sequence comes from Glycine soja, assembly GCF_004193775.1. Taxonomy (NCBI): domain Eukaryota; kingdom Viridiplantae; phylum Streptophyta; class Magnoliopsida; order Fabales; family Fabaceae; genus Glycine; species Glycine soja. The sequence continues at coordinate 21,507,040 of NC_041009.1, read as the reverse complement.
ACCCACTTGGACCAGCCTTGTTCTTTCCTTTGAACACCCGGCAATCCCTCTTTAAATGACCAGGTTTCCCACACTTCCAACATGACAATTTTGTCTGTTTGTTTGGACCTTTGTTCTTATTTCCTTGAAATTTTCGTTTGTTACCTTTAGCATTGTAATTTTGCTTAACTGTTCCACTTTCCTCTACCATATTAACAGAAGAGGAACCTGCTACGGTTTTATTATTGACTTTGTCAATTTCCTGAGCCCTCAGCGACTCCTCAATCATGAAATGACTGCCGAGTTGAACCAGAGTCAACTCTTCCTTCATATGTTTCAAGGTATGCTTGAAGTCTTTCCAAGAAGAAGGCAGTTTATCAATTATAGATGAAACTGCAATGGATTCATCCATTTTCAAATCATGTTGAGTAAACTGACCCAAAATCCGCAGCAGTTCATTATATTGCTCCATAACAGGCCTCGAATCAATCATTTTGTAATTAAAGAAATTACTAACTAAGAATTTGTTACTTGAGGCATCTTCTGCCATATACTTGGATTCAAGAGAGTCCCATAATTCCTTAGCAGACTCAACATTTTGATAAATATCAAAGAGAGAGTCAGACATACCGTTCAGAATGTGTCCACGACAAATGTAATCGTCGTTCTCCCATTTCGAACGCTTCCTTGTTTGATCCAGAGTTTCGCCTTCCATATACACCGGCATCGGTGTACTCAGCACATACACCACATTCAATGTTGTCAAGAGAAAGTGCATCTTCTTCTGCCATCTTCTGAAATCCTGCCCTTCAAACTTGTCCAACTTCGCAAACTTGCTTGTCATCTTCGAACTATCGTTCGTCATCTCGAAAGATTTGATTCAATCTTTTGTTGGTTAAATTTGAAAATCGAGATAATCCTGGATAAATCTGAAGTCGTGTATAAACACTTTCAGATTGAATCAAATTTCGGGGTTCAACCAAAATTGTTCAATCGGATAAAATCAGAAGATTATAATTCAAGAGTTTTGTTTTGGTCTTGTGAGTTTTTCACATGTTATGCTTTCTGAACCAGGATGATTATTTATAATCAAAGAACAGGTGGTTATTGGCGGTTGATGGAAGTTATTTATTTTTAAAAATTGTCGTTGATGGAAGTTTTAGTAACTTCCATGTAACTTCCAACCGTTGGTGGAAGTTTTAGTAACTTCCATGTAACTTCCAACCTTTGCCTAAACCGAACATCTCGTTGTTACATTAAAACAAGCGTGCACTCTTATTTTAACATAATAAAGAGATCAATTACACTAAAATGTCCAACAGGTGAAGTGCTATAGATGTCATAAGTTTGGCCATTATGCCTATGACTGCTACACTAAATTGCTTACTAACAAAGAAAGGGGAGAGAAATCTAATTTTGCAGAGGAAAAGGAAGAAGAGACGTTGTTGATGATAGTTCATGAGAAATTTCAGTCTCATATATAGTATGTTGATATTGGTTGCAACAACCATATGTGTGGAAGTAAGTCATCATTTTCTTACTTAAATACAAACTTTCAATCTACAGTGAGTTTTGGTGATTGCTCAACAGTAAATGTGTTGGACAAGGTGATATTAAAATAAAAACTAAGAATGGTTTGGTGAAAACCATCTCTAATGTATTTTGTTCCTGACTTAAAGAGTAATTTGTTGAGTGTTGGTCAATTGTAAGAAAAGGGTTATATAATAACCTTACATAAGGATGCCTACGCGATATATGATCCCTCTAGAGGAGTCATTGTTGTTGTTCAAATGGGTTCTAACAGGTTGTTTCCATTGAAGATTCAAAGTGCTCAGACTTGCTTGATGAATGAAGTGAAAGATCCCTCATGGTTGTGGCATTTCCAGCCACTTAAATTTTTGTGGATTAAAGACTCTTCAACAAAAGAATATGGTAATAGGTATCCTTCCAATAGTCAATCCATCCCAAGTATGTGAACAATGTGTTGCTGGCAAAAAACACCGTTCTCAATTCCCACAAGGAAAGTCATGGAGAGCAACGAAAGCCCTTGAGCTAGTTCATTATGACATATGTGGACCAATAAAACCCACTTCTAATGGAGGTAAAAATTATTTTATTATCTTCATTGATGATTATACTCGGAAAACTTGGATTTATTTCCTACAGAAAAAATCAAAAGCTTTGAGAGTTTTTAAAAGCTTCAAAGTGCATGTAGAAAATGAATCAGGAAGAACCATTAAAACTTTGCGGACTGATTACAGAGGTGAATATTGTTCAGCAAAACTCATAAAATTTTGTAACAATCATGGTATTAGGAAAGAACTCACAACAACCTACACTCCTCAACAAAATGGAGTATCATAAAGGAAAAATCGAACTATTCTAAATATGGTGTTAGGGTATTGAATATCCCTAACAGCAGAGAAAACAAGAGAAACAGAAAATAGAAGAATATACGAAAAATACTGAGAGCAAACTGAATTTATTCAAGAAGGAAACCTTCTTCCAAGGGAAAACCCTTTACAATTTCTAATTCTTCTCTACCCCTTCCTCTAATGAGAATACTCTTATTTATAATATCCTAATCCAACTAATTGATAAAGATAGAATAATAAAGATAAAGATAGAATAATAAAGATTAGATGATAGAATAATAAAGATAAAGATAGAATAATAAAGATAGATGGCCCTAAAGATTAAACTAATAACTAATTCGATCCTATCTCCCGTGTAGGGGCTTTCTTCCTTCTGGAATAGACCCCCCAGATAACTGGTCTATCTTGAGATCTAACATATGGTGAGGAGCATGTTAGCAAAAGGGAGACTTCCAAAGACTTTTTGGCCTGAAGCAGCAAATTGGAGCATCCATGTATTGAATAGAAACCCTACCTTTGTTGTTTAAAACATGACACCAAAGGAGGCTTGGAGTGGGGGAAAACCAATTGTAGATCATTTTAAAATCTTTGGTTGTATAGCTTACACACATGTCCTAGATGAGAAAAAGGAAGAAGCTTAATGACAAGGGTGAAATATGTGTATTTCTTGGTGTAAGTGAAGCATGCAAAGCATATAAATTGTACAACCCTCTCACCAAAAAGATTGTGACTAGCAAAGATGTTATCTTTGATGAAGAAGGAACTTGGGATTGGAGTGGCTAGCAACTTTCTCTAAATATTTTAGAAGCTGATTTTGAAGATGGGGATCAGATTACAACACTAGCTATAATTGAAACTTTGGCAAAAAGTACTAAAGAAGAAGCTGAATCTCGTGAGCCTCGTATTCGAAAAAGGTCTGCTTGGATGAGGGATTTAGAGGTAACTGGAATTAATCAAATTGATGATCATGTTACTCATTTTGCTTTATTTGCAGATTGTGATCCCGCAACCTTTGAGAATGCTATCAAAGAAGCAAAATGACGTAAGCCAATGGATGAAGAAATTACAGCTATAGAAAGAAGTGACACATGGGAACTAGTTGATATTCCACAAGGGCAGAAAACAGTTGGTGTGAAATGACTCTTCAAAATTAAACGAAAAGAAAATGGTGAGGTTGACAAGTTCAAAGCAAGACTGGTGGCCAAAGGATATAAACAAGAATAAGGTATAGATTATTAAGAGGTGTTCACTCTGTTGCATAACATGATACCATCAGATTAGTGATTGTAGTAGCAGCTCAAAATTCATGGCCTATCTACCAAATGGATGTCAAATCAGCATTTCTTGATGGAAGCTTGGATGAGCATGTTTTTGTTGATCAACCTCCTGACTATATTGAACTTGGAAATGAACATAAAGTGTATAAATTGAAAAAGGCAATCTATGGACTAAAACAAGCTCCAAGAGCTTGGTATAGTCGCATAGAGACATTTTTTGAAAGAAGGATTTAAGAAATGCCCATATGAGCATACACTTTTTATTAAAATTAGAGCTAGAGGGGAAATTCTTATTTTTTGTTTATATGTAGATGATCTCATATTTACTTGGAAATGATTTGAACATGTTTGACGAGTTTAAGAAATCTATGCAAATTGAGTTTGAAATGACTAATCTTGGTTTAATACATTATTTTCTTGGCATTGAAGTAGTGGAATCATCTAATGGATACTTTATCTCTCAAAAAAAGTATGTCGAGGAGATCTTAAATAGGTTTCAGATGCAGGATTGTAATCCTATAAGTACTCCAATAGAGTACAACTTGAAGTTAAGCATAGATTTTGAAGGAAAGAAGGTGGACAACACACTGTTCAAACAAATTGTGGGTAGCTTAATGTATTTAACTGCTACAATACCCGAGATAATGTATTCTGTCAGCTTAATTAGCATATACTTGGAAAGTCCAACTGAGATGCATCTCTTAACTGCCAAAAGAATCCTCCACTATCTACAGGGATGGGTTGTTTTTCAAGAAGGGTGAAAAGTCAGAGTTGATTGGGTTTACCGATAGTGACTTTGCGGGAGATCAAGATGATAGGAAAAGCACTTCAGCTTATGTTTTTATGTTTGGTACAGGAGCTGTCTCATGGTCATCCAGAAAGCAACCTATAGTTACCTTATCAACCATCGAAGCTGAATTTGCTGCTGGATCAGCTTGTGCTTGTAAGCCATTTGGTTGAGGAAAATCCTTAAAGAATTACTTTTCAAGCAAGAAAGTGCTACTGCAATTTTTTGTGATAATACCTCAGCCATCAAACTCTCCAAAAATCATGTACTCCATGGAAGAAGTAAGCATATTGATGTGAAGTACTATTTTTTTGAGAGATCTCAACAATGATGGAGCAATTGTCTTGAAGTACTGCAAAAATGAGAAAGCTGCTTGGTGTTTGCACCTTGGACACGTTGGAGAAGCACAACTAGTAAATTGAAAAACCAGGTTTCAGTTTAAGGGAGGGAATGTTACATATTTCTGTTTATCTGTTTTGTTTACTTGATCAATAAAGTCATAAGGCTTTAGGAGTTAATTTCATGGTTCAGCAAAATAAGACTGCTGCCTAAACTTTAGAAGAAATTATCACGTTCAAATCCATGTAACTGATAGAGAGATATTTTCTACTGTTTCTGTTATGGAGAAACCTATTTAAAGGGCTGCAACAGTCAATAAAAACACACTTCACCCATATCTTTTCTTCGTTCTCTCTTCACCTTTACCTCTCTTTTTTATTCTCAGACTATTAACAAATTGACCATGCACCCAACTCTGTTCAACTTCAATAATTGGTAATTTAAAGGTGTTTGATTGCCACTTTCTTTGGATTGACCGCGAATCAAGCCAAGCTCAAGGTCAAGAGCATACGTGGAGTTGTGTTGCTGCTGGAGATGAAGCAAAGCAAGTGAAGAGGAAAGTTTAGTACGAATAGGAGAGAGAGGATGCTCAGACTTATATTCAACCGTCACGTGCCTTTATTTCAGATTTCATAATTATGTTTTTTATATATATAAAAAAGTCAATGAGTTATCATCTTTTGAGTGGTTGTGTGCAAAGTGTGAAGTGTCAGGTTTGTGTGTATGCAAGATTTACTCCAGTTTATCAGTTATGATTTAGGTATCTCAATTTGCCGCTCTTCCGCTGCGCCGCCCCTTATCGTCACCACAAAAACTAAGATACTACTCAATAGATCTTAACTTCGTAACCACTCACGCGCCGCCGTCAACCGTCTACGACTGCCAGGTTAGTAGAAGAATACAACCTCCAATTTGTATTATGTAAGTCGTTGGTATTATTGTAAAAATTCTTATTAAACTTGTTATTTATGATGATTTGTTATTAGATAATTTTGTAAAAATATTTTACATTTACTCTTCTAACCAAGCACACCGTACCCTTGGAAGGTCACTCGCAAAGCGATGCCTTTCCATAGCTGCAAGCTGCATCATTTGTCAAGATTGCTTCCAGTTGCTAAAGTTGGAAGAGCAACAGAATTAAAACTTGTTATTTTGAAGTGCCTTCTCAATTTCAGCTGATTACTGGAATCGAGAAATGCAGCACACTTAGTTGGGTAACTGAAAAATGAAAGTGAATAGAGGGGACTGGCATGCTTCACAATAGAGTGATGGAAGACTACCATTTTTTCTTTATTTGGTTAATCCTCTGGAACAATTTGAGTTTTTGTTTCTAGCTGTATCACATGTGTTTATTGTAATCCTGATATATTTACTAGTTGCTTGTTTTTTCTAAAAATATAATTCTATTACATCATTTGAATCCTCTCATGCCTATATTTTGCAGAGTTCATTTGGACAAAAGACAATGGGACAGTAGAGAATTCTATAAACCTTGGGAGCTGCATGTCATCTATACAGTGAATATAGTCTAATTTACTTAGATAACAAAAGACACATAGGATGGAACCCCGTAGAGAGCGAAGAAAAAAATTAGTTCGTCGCATACCAAAGGAAGGCATAAAAAATACCACGAATACTGAGTCAGCTGTAGTAGATGAAACAAATAGTGATAAACAAGTTTCTTGTAGTAATGAGTTGCGGAAATTATCCGGTTCTAGTATAAATACAGATAGGCAAAAAACTTTGCAAATTTCTACAGTTAGACCGTCAATTTTGTGTTTAAAGAAGAAGCTTATTGTTCTTGATTTAAATGGGCTGCTTGTGGACATGGTTTCTCCCCCTCCAAAGTACTGTAAAGCAGATGCAATCATAGGAAGGAAAGCAAGTGAGAAACAACTGTGTTATTCTACTTTTCTATACTATGAGGTTGTGCCTTATGCATTCTTTACTAATGGGGTTGTGTTTCATTTCAGTGTTCAAGAGACCTTTTTATCTTGAGTTTCTGAACTTCTGCTTTGAGAAATTTGAAGTGGCTGTATGGTCTTCAAGAACCAAGTATTCTTCAATCATTTTTTCTAAAATGTCACTTGGTGTTCACTTTGTCTGCATTATTGTTTCAGTAGCTACCCCCATTTTCCTATAGGGGTTTTTTATATTATAAACAATTAGCCGTGGCATATTAATTTTTGGGTGTTATTATTTTATAGGAAAAATATAAAAAATATCATTGATTGTTTGATGGGAAACATGAAAGAAAGGTTGCTTTTTTGTTGGGTAAGTATTTTTATCCATTATCTCTGAATCATGTTATTCTTGTTTGTCATTTCCAAATAATTTGTCCTCTGGAGAACCTGTTTGAGTAAATTTGGTATAAATGGCTTGTGGGATTTTGACCGACCATGTTGAGTAAAAGCTAACATTGATTTATGTTTTTTTTCTTTTTATATACTTGATAGTAGTATATTTCAAACATAGGGATTATACAGGTTTTCAGTTGTACAATTCTATTCCTTAGTGATCTTGCCTTTGCATGGAAATTAAATTTAAATATTAATTTTCTCTTTTTCCCCTATCCAGGGTGTTTGCTTTGTACAAGGGATGAGATTGCATTAACTTTGCAAGCATTATACTAAATCTGTACGATTTAGAATGTTATTTTATCATGCCATGGTGTGGGAATTCTTTCTCGATTGATTCTTTTATCAGTTTTTCAACCCAACTAGTTGTTTTTTATGGAGTAACCTTGAGACCTATCATCTCCTATTAAATATTCTTGACTTTCATAGGATCTTTCTTATTGTACCAAAACAAGTTTCAAAACTCTTGAAAACGAGCACAAGCCACTGGTTTTTAAGGATTTGAGGAAAATTTGGGAGAAGCATGATTCTAATCTTCCATGGGAGAAGGGATACTTTAATCAATCAAATACATTGCTGTTGGATGATTCTCCATACAAGGCATTGCTTAATCCGGTAAACATGTTCTTTCTTTCTTTTTTCCAATTCTCTTTTAAGAGTATTTATGTCACCCGCGTATTTCTAAATTGTTTACTAACTTACTCTTGAATGTTTTGGTAAATGATTTTAGCCGTACAACTCAGTGTTTCCACACACGTTCAATTTTCAGAATAAGAGCGACAATTCACTAGGTATGGTACATTCCTAGTGAATAGTATTTCTGGTTTTTGTTGTTCATTCCTTCGGTTTTCCTTTTTTTTTCCCACTCATTGGGCCATGTAATTTGCATAGGGGGCGAGTTACTGAGGAAAGAATTCCAATCATTGGTGTTTCTTTCTTCCTGTAACTTGTCAACTTGCTTTTGTATTATTTCGGGTATTGCTTATACCCCATAGTAATATAATATCTTCTTTAGCTTACCAAAAAACAAATAGGTATGGTACAAGCTACAAATGACCTTGTAATGGACTAGATTTTGCTAATGGACTAGGCAGACTCAGACTTAACTGATTTTGATCGTTCTGTATTGATTGTTTTGTGTACTTAACCTTTATATTTAGCTTTCTTTTAACATTTGGCTTCAAGTCATAGAAGCCAAAGAAAAAAGAAGGCAAAACAAATATTATAGGATCTGTGTGGCATACGTAGAAACATAATCTAGTGATTCCCTATTCCTTTAGCTTAAACTATGCTTTTTATGAGAGACGTATTCCTTATGGTGCATTATAATTTTGCATCCACAACAATGCATTGATGGATCATTTGTTTTCTGATTGAAGCACTATTATCTAGTGGTGAGCACTGATCAGTGCACACGGTTATGATTTCCATAGCTTATGCAAGGCTTTATTATTGACATAAATGAATTTATGACAGCTGCTGGAGGTGATCTGCGACAATATTTGGATGGTTTGGCAAATGCTGAAAATATGGTGAAGTATGTTGAGCAACACCCATTTGGTCAAGAAGCTATCAATGAAAGAAGTCAAAGTTGGAACTTCTACCTCAATGTTATTGACAGTCTTTCTACCTGAAGAGTGAAAACCGTATCCGTCAACTTGGATATCAATGCTTACTCTGCCAGCTAAACGAGTCACAGTGGTTTTCAACAGAAATGGAAATATAAAAGTCTTCTCTTCTTATTTTTGGTTAAATTATTCAATGATCTCTAAATTATTTGGAAATTTTCAAATAGGTCCTAAAGTATTGTTTTTTTATCCATAGACTAAAAAAGCAGGCCTCTAGGATTAGTTTATACCAGCTTGAAATTGTTAGAAAATGGCAATTTACGTCGGTTTATAAATTTTAGGAATTCAACAACATGATCAAGGATCCAATTTTTTTTTTTTTTAAAAAAATAAAAACTTCATTTAGGGACTTGAATATTATCAAATAATTAACCGAGTATTTTAACTCTTATTTTTCTCATCAATAATGCAGCATTTTTTTTTTTCATTTTTGAACCTTTGATCATCTTGTAAAACATTTATAAGGAAGAAAAGCTGTAACAGCAAGCTGGCTTATTGGAAGGAACACAAGAGGGTGAGACCTCAAAACTGAAGTAATGTTTATCATTGAATTTTAATGTTGTTTTTATTAGTATTTTTTTCAATCGCTATATTATAAGAATATTAGCAACACACTCGTTATCTTATTGGTTCCTTTAAAAAGACAACACCCATTTTAAAGAGTGGCCTGTTTATTAGGTAACAAAATGGACATTTTAGAAAATGAACACGTAATAAAAAGTGTGTTGTCTCATATTTTCAATATGATTCATTTTGATTTCATTAGAAAGTAATCCATTAATTAAGCATTTTGATCACGGGTAATTTGTTTTCTTTAATGAACTAAATGTATGAGAGCTGAAAAGTCTTAAAAATTCTGAAATCGTTATAGTCTTGTAATTGCTTCAATATATTGGAGGAGTTCTTTTAGTTTGTTAATTGGGTGGATTTATGCCTGTTCCTAAATTACTTTGGGGGCTATATATGTCGCATTAGAGCTCTTGAGATTGGCCGAATTGTATCTGGCCTTAAAGTTTCTCTGGTCCACATTACGTGGAATGGGCCAAAAATTTATTGGAAACCTTCACTCCATTCAATTATAGGACGGAAGCACGGAATTTCCAATTTAATGTTGATCAGTTTATGCCAAATATGATCGCAAAGGCAGAAGATAAGTACTCAAGAAAAAAGACAAGTTCCACTGTTAATGTGACTATGATTAATGAGTCTTGTCTAATTTTCCTGTTTCTTGATATTTTTCTTACCATTAATACTGTACAAGTGAAAATCTTTTTTAACACTGTCAAATCCTGCATCCTGCTAGCTAGTAGCCAATTTTTTGTATGCAACACAATCTTACTCATTTTGGTTCAATTTTGTGAATGAATAAAAATGTTTCGATTCTCAGCTAACGTACAACTAAATGCCGAAAGCTTTCAAAAATCATGATGAATTCATTGAATTGAAGTTAGTCATGTCAAGATTATTACAGCTTAAAAAGCAACCCTAGTCATGAAAATCTTCTCTTTAAAATTTAATTTGATAACACAAAATCGTTTATTTAAAAACTAATTTCACGATGCATTAATAATGACTACACAAGACTTTCTTGCTTGGCCATCATAGTGGCAGTTTTAACCTGTAGCTGGAATTGATGACTGCCTTTGAGTTTGAGCACGCCTTCGTACGGTTTTCCTAATCATTATTTTTGGCTCAGCCGCAGACCAGCGATGACTCATGACTCTAACTTTGTTACTTTGTTATAGCATAACCATGGTACTCACTTTTCTTTCTTTAATTTTTCACCATGTTATTTTTTTTCTTCTGAATTTTTCACCATGTTATTGATACAAAAGAAATTAATGTAAAATATTTACTGATTTATTAAAATCTTGAAATTTTTAATTCACTAAATTTAGTGATTTTTTTTCTCTTAATCACATTATTATTATTTTCAATATTTTATTTTAAAATTTTATTATATTTTACTTGAACCAACAACATTCTGATACTCCATTTTCTCTTAAACAAAGATTTGAATAAATATGTCATTAATAAATTCAAATATGAAACCATTAGCACTTTCTTAGGGACGCGAATCTTCGAGGAGTTTCTTTTCTCAAAGTAACTGAATCTATTTTTCACAATTAGGAATTTTTGTTAAAGTTGGTTAGTAGAACGAATTCAATATATTAAATCAGTTATATATGTATGTATATAATTTCCTTTAAAGTTTTAGGTATTTTTTGTGATGGATATATAAATTATTTCATATTCTTGAATTAAGATTTTAAATAGTTCAAAACAAATTAATTCATTCTTTGTCGAATTCCTTTAAATAAATTTGTTAAGAAAATAATTTAAATAAAATCAAATTAATTAATTTTAATTAGTTTGAACTTTGAACTTTTTTGTACTCTTTAAAATCAAACAAACCTGACTTCTATAAAGACTTGACGAAAATTATCATGTTTGTCGTTTACATATGCATAATCACATAATCATGTTCAGGCTCGCATCGAGATATGCATTAGTTTTAGACCAATTCTATGGCCACTTTTAAGATACATACAATTTTTTTGGCTCTAATATGCCTATATCGTTATTATTTTTAAAACGAAGTTCTATATTATTATCTCAAATTTGGATAAAATAAAGAAAAACCATTACTATTAGGAGGTAGGTGGAGTAGTTATTAACTTTTATGACATAAATTGACGATATTATTATGCTGATATCATGTCATATACCAGAGGACACATTTGCATGGGAGTTGAGTCTTGATGATGATGTAGTGCAAAATGAAGCCAGTCTAGAGAGTCGATCCATTTTGACATAATTATTGCAAATTGCAACACAAACTTAGCATAACTAGTTGAAGACATGATTAATATCACAGTAACTTTTTTACTACAGTAACATTTTTCAGCATGATTAATATTAGCAGAAGTAGTTGAAGGCATGATTAATATTAGATTTTGCTAATCACTATTCTAATGGTGTAGTTGTTTGATAATTTTTTTATAAATATTTATAGGAGAAAAAATAAGAAGAAAAATAATACTAAGTTTCTCAATATGCTGAAATTATTTATGAATAAATTAATTTGTAGTAACTGTTTCATATTATTTTTTAAAAACATTTATAGAAAAAAATTATAAATAAATTAATTTTAGCTCATGAAAAAATTATTTCATTTTTCTATCTTATTTTATTTTCTTATATACCCATAGAAAAATTTATCTAAACATTCCTTAACATAATATTAACTTCATAAACTTAATCAAACTTTAAAAAAAAAAACTAAGTGGATTGTACGTATGTGATATCGTGAAGTCATGACAGTTGTGAGTTATAGATTTATACATAACATTTGTAAGAATACTTTTTTTTTTAATTTTTATATAATATAAGTTTAACAACTAACAGTCATATTGTGTATTTGTGTGACATTATTTTAATTACAGATTAAGTTTTAGTTAGTTAAATATTCATAAATATATTATTTTATAATTATAATTAATATCTACCCAAATTTATAAAGCATATTATTTTATTAAAATAAAATTAATTGATTATTTAAAAAGTGGGAGTCTCACTTTTCCTAATCTCCTCAATTAAATGTTATCTCTCACTCTCTTAATTTAGAAGTACATTCACAGATTATTTTTACATATAACTAAAAAAAAATCTTTTAATAAGTTATCGTGACACTCCTTTTATCTTTAGATGTGAGCTTTATCTTTTTAATTTATTTATTTTATTCAATCGTCTTGATCGAAAAGTATCTTAATTATGATCAGCCGTAGGTAACTAGAAACAAAGAAAAGATATATTAAAATTTTAAATTGTGACGGATGGATAAACGTGAGCAAAAGGAAACATGTTGGTTAAAGATAACGTTACCATATAGTATATAAGTAAAATAATGTTAAAATATATATTTTGTTTCTACAAAATACCTAAAGTTTATTATTAGTCTTTACAAAACTTTTCGTCTATTCTTCATTCTTATAAAATTATAATATGTTACTCAAAACTAGATTTAAATAAACTTACATGACATTTTTTTAATTCAAATTTTAAAATACAATTAGAGATTAAAAACTACCATAATTAAAAGAAAAATTAAAAAAAATAATTAAAATGCAATTCATGGGAATTAAAAATCATTACAAATTATAGGAAAAAAAATAAAAAAAAAATGGTTCTGGTTCACCACCATCAACCTCCATGCCCAACCAGCGCCACCACCATGAACCACGTCAGTCGGAACGCACCCAACCTCCGATGGGTCTGGAAATGCCCAATAATAAGAATATTCGTCGCATTAATTGCATGCCATAGGTTCAAGTCATGGTTCTCCCATCCAACTCGACAGTAGTCTATGTAGTGAAGATAAAGTAACGACATTGGGAACACAACCATGAAAGAACATCTTCTTGTGCATGCCTAGTGAAGAAGCCATGTCACCTGCCTTAACAATTAAAGCCATCGACAAGGGCACTAAAGGTAAACACACTCAATCTGCAATAACCTGATATTAGTGGGGAATGATATGCCACTTAGGTTTAGAATGCCCGAATCTAGTTTTGAGATAAAAAAAGAAAAACAATATATTATAATTTTACAAGGAAAAAAAATAGACAAAATTTATAAGAACTAAAAATCAACTTTAAATATTTGATTCGACTAAAAATATATTTTAATAAAAAAATTATTATATTATAAATTGGTTTCATAAGATTGAGTTAAACTTAAAATCTTTTTAAGAATTCAAATTTTCATTTTTATTCTTATCTCTACTTAATTTTTTGATTTTATTTTTATAATTGAATGAATTAATTAAATTTACTCAAGAATATACTGAATTGTTGGTACATAAATAAATTAAATTGCCACCCTTTGAACAAATGAATTTCTAAACCACAAGACCAGAAAACAGAATGGAATCTTCTTATTTAGAGCCAAAAATATCGTCACCCTCGTAGATTGGGCATGTGAAGCTGAGCACTTTTGATTCTGATGACCTGTTGATTGGATAGTATGATTTATTTTTAACTTTTTACTATTAACATATATTATCATGAAATGTATAGTTTATTTTTTCTAATTTCTTATTAAAGATTGCGTTAAATAGGAACATTTGTTTATACGCAATATAAATAAATAATACTTAGTCCACGAGATATCAACTTTATGCTCTTGATCTTTTCTCTTTTTGCATATACAAAGAATTTGTCAAAACTCAGAAGTTTTGTGTCTGCAAGTAGTGGTGGAAATGAGCCGAACAGCTTGTTAAGGGCCTTTGATTCGACTTATGTAAGGCTCGGCTCGTTTATTATAAAAGTCAAGCTCAAACTCTTTAAAAAGACTTTCTAGATAAAAAGGTCAAGCCCAAACTATAAAAAAAAGTTTGTTGAGTTTGATAAGTCGGTCTGTTTAACTAATAATAATAATAACTTTATTTTATCAAATCTTATCTTGTCTATATCTTATTCCATCTAGATTTTATTTTATCCAGATTTTATTCCATCCAATCTTATCTTATTTTGTCTAGATTTTATTTTATTTCGTTTATGGGCTTAGACTTAAAATAGATTTGTAAGCTTTGAGGCTGAGGACCTAATCCATACATTTTTTAATATTATGCTCTTTTTATTTTCTTTTATTATACTTTGTGCTTTAACGACTTGAATTCAATATGATTTTGTTTATCAATTATTTTTGGATTTGTACAATATTTATATGAAATTTTATAAGTTTCTTTTTTTAGTTAGTATTTCACTAAGTTTTAAAATAATTAATTAATCAAAGACATCTTTAAGCAAGCTTTTAAATAGGCTCGTGGGTCAAGTCAGACTTTTACGTAAGTCGAGCCAAGCCTTTAAAAAAAGCAGTAATGAGCCAAGCTCAAATCTTACGTATTCAACTTAAGCCGAGCTCAAGTCCAATAAAGCTTGGATTGGCTTTACTCATTTCCACCCCTATTTGCAAGTGATCAATTACCCAGGTCAAGAATCCTCCACGTATGATTATTTTGCGATTTATTTTACCACTTGTCAAGTACTCAAACTAATTCTCTTCTTCATCCTATTCCCCTTAAAATATTGGAAAAGAGAACTAGTAAGATTCAATTATTGGAATTGTCTAATGAACGTGTAAGAGAAATAAGTATTATGAGTTCTAATTCAATGTCACCATGTCACCCACTTATATATATATTCCACATGGTAGATTTGAAAGGCTGTCCTCTCATGTGATATGATAAAGGATAAGATAGAATCAAGGATTCAATATGCCTTTCTCTAACAATATGGTGTGTCCCTTTTTTAATGGTCACACCATCTAGGAACCCTTTTCGGCACTCCTTTAAATGGGAATAAGATTCTAGTTTTAGCTCCCTTTTGAATTCCCTTTTCCTTTAGATCAAACTCTTTTCTTCTGAGTGATCTGGAGATCTCCCCTCTAGTTCTTATTTATCATTGATAAAAAGCAGAAAAAATATATTTCAATTTTACTTAACCAGTGTCTTATAGAAATTAACCAGTAATTAAATCATTTACACCATCCATTATAAAAATTAAATCTGCTCTCTTTTATTGTGAAATTAATTACACAAGAAAAATGACTTTGGCTAAATACGAGCATTATAAGTTTTAAGTTTTAAAAAATAAGTTTAAGTCTAACTTAATTATGTAAAATAAGTTTTTATACGATGAGGATTTCTCCCCCTCATATATTATTTTGGCCTCCTCAATTATAAATGTTTAATACCTCCCCCTTCTTGTCAACAATAATCATTAGGATAAATTTTAACAGTATCTAAAAAAATGAATTATTTATTTAATTTAATAATATAAAACTAACTTATAAAATAAAAATGATTTTCACTTATATATATATTTTCCTCATCATTCATTGATGAGGAATCTTCAAAAAATAAGTAAGTCTAAGAAGCCTCATGTAAAAAAAATTTAAAAAAACTCTCTAAAACTAGCCTCAACTTTAAATTCTTTACAATTATTCTATCGGATTTTAGCTTGAAGAAAATTACCCCAGATTCCAAATGCGCTTCGAATTTGATAAAAAAAAAAATGGGCTTCGAATATTCTGTGTTTGGCTGGTACTCAAAAAAATATGCCCTATATATGTTAGACTACTCAGATATTATTCACCTTTCTTAATAATTTTATTAAAAAAGAATAGTATAGGAGGATTCCACGTTTCAAAACATATATATGTCTCATTGATGATTAGTTATATAATATATAACAGTTGTAAATACCTCAATCAATCAAAATCAAACCTAAAATTTAAGTCAGCCCCATAACATATTAGCCTAAAAATAAACTAATTTTTCTTGCTGAATTAAGAACATACTAATTATTGGTGGAGAATTTGATGGAACATCGATCATGTGCCAATGTGACGGGAGGGTAAATATTTTTTGGAACCTTGTTTTGGGAATTAAGATGATGTAGATTGCTTTGTTAGCCCATGCCCAATGAAAAGTAAGGTACCTCGTGATGCTCCACTTTTTCCATGTGGTTGTGCAACCCTTTTCAAACTTCCACTTCAACCCCTCGTACTCCTTGACCTCCTTTTCTTTAGGTATATGCAGTAATAATCATATAATTTTGATCTTTCCATGCATGTGGTGTGCTGGAGCATCTTTAAATCGATTATATGGTTTAACCAATCTATTTTTGTCAAGACATTATTATACTTCAAACTTATCACGGTCATCTTCATGGTGAATTAATATATTACATAATTACTACAAAAAGTAATAAAATAGTCGCACAATTTAATGATGATTTTTTTTTCTTACAAATTTTTGAGTCGCAAAAATATTAGTGATGAATTTTTAAAAATTATAATAATTTTTTTTGTCATTAATTTAAGTTTTTCTTGTAGTATATAAATTATACATAACAAGACACGACTTTTTCTTTCTTTTTCATTTATTAATCAAATTAAAATGAATCATAAATACTATAAAATTGGAAGAATTTGCACGTTTCTCTCTTTACAAAGAGGTATAAAACCTAATATGAACAAAAAGTTGATATATAAAATAAGAGAAAGGCTGATTACTACGAAATTATTTTCGTCAAAATATATGAGCATGTTTTCCTTAAAAAATGGTTATTGTATTTTTTAAAATTTATATTTTGCTTTAAAAAATGTTACTATTGAGTTCTCAAACAAAGTTTGAGTGGAACTATACTTAAATCTTTAAAAAAAATTGCATTCACAAAGTTAATAAATACTTTATATTTGTAATACAATTATATATATATACTCCAAATTTTCCATCTTCCATCATGTTAATTGAGATATTTGAATTTGAAGTTTGTCAAATAAATAATAATTACATAATAATATGTGAAAATGTTTTTAATGGCTACAAATACTTACATTTCTTTGAATTTAGTCAATTGCAACATTTATAAACAATTCAAATTATACACACACATGCCTAGATATATTGATCATTATTATTTTGCTTATATGATTTCTGAGTCGTTAATACTATTATTTTAATTTCTTGCCCGTACATATAATTCTATGGCTTTTATATTTTTTGGCTGAATTCTATGGCTTTTTTATCAGCATATAAGTTTATGGTTTGTTGGTAAAAAAAAAATGGATGAATTCTTTTTTCATATTTTATTTAGTTTCAATGCACTCATTAATTCCGTGCATAATAAATATGAGTAATTGGCACCCATTTCATAGCTGATTATTATGCGTTTCAATCCTCTCCCAACCACCGTTTACCGTAAATTGGATTCTAGACATTGTCATGTGAACAATAAAGTGTATTACAAGTCACAGTTGATATTGCTACATGAATTTAGGATTGGTAATAATCAAACCAGCTCCAAATTAATTAAAGATTCAATTTATTTATTAGTTCATTCAACTTATTCATCAATCAAATCAGTTGAACTTGAACTGAACACCAAGATTGATAAAAAAGGAACTGAATTTATTGAACTATTTGTTCAATTAGTTCATGAATTGGTTATGTGTGTGTGACATATACTAGCAAACAATATTTCTTCTTACCTGGTCGACGTATGTCTATTCTTATACATAGAGTTTTTTTTTTTTAATATGGTATCCATTTATGTCGAAACCAATAATTAATTTTTGATAAGGATTTTGAATGCACATAAAATTGATATTTTTTTTATAATATAATTTATTTTATATTTAATGATCAATTAAAATTCTAAATTATTTGATTAAGAGATTAGTTATTATTCTCTATGAAGCCTCTATCTATTTACTCTATACCTTGTTGGTATATATGGAGCCTAGCTCTCTGTTTAGTCTATATCTAGGATTGAAGAGAAGAGGTAATCATTTTTTTATACAGAGAAGAGATAAGGCAACTGTGAATACTAAAGGTAAAAAACTTGACTTAATTATAAATATATATTTGACTTAACATAATATTAATTCTATCATCATTTTTTTAATTATTGAAGGATATCTTTTCAGTAAAAAAAATAGAATATCATTTAATTTTGGACGCCATCAAATTCAAGAGGACAATTATTGCATGCCTTCACGGATACAGCGTGCAGATCTTCAATTAAAACTAGAACCTAATTATAGTCGGATTATATATGTGCAAAATTATGATCACTATATATACATTACTTTTTTCGTCAATATATATATATATATATATATATATATATATATATATATATTACTTTAAAAGTTTTAGTCATGACTAAAACTTTTAAAGGAAAACTACAGACAGTTCCCCTCTGATCTTTAATTTATAATGCAAAAAAGAAAGCTAGATGCTAAAATTTATTACAGTAGCATTTAAAATTTCCCAGACAATATACCATTCGTGGACATATAATATATGCTTTTTTGATGAAGAGCACTCAGGTACGCAGAAATTAGCTTATGTAGTTACCCTACGCACTTGCTTGGTCCAAAACCTAAAAACATATAGGCCAGTGGTTAATTAGGTGAATGCAACTACTAATAGTCTAAAATGATCAATGTGATCCATTATGACTATTTGTTAGCCAAATTTATCATCACATACGTAAGACGAATATTCAGGGCAGCAGTTTTAGTTCAGCGACAAAATTTGAAGACCAGCAATAAACTTCACCTCAAATAGAAGGGCTTGCATGAACTCAGTGTCTCTGAAGCATTAATGTCTATACTGCTGTGCAGAATTATGGAAAGCTAAGCGCTCCAAATACACTGCACCTTTATAAGCCTATGGGGAGCTCATGCATTTTTAGATCGTTTGGATAAAATTTTCTGTACGTAAGTATTTATAAGAAGAAAATAGGAAAAAAAATGAAATTTGTTTTCATAAGTTAAAATTAATTTATAGTACATAAGTTAAAAATACTTTTTTATTATTAAAAATATTGATATGAGATAACTTATACAAATTTATTTCTATATAAGTTAATTTTCATTTATGAAAAAACTCAAGACTCGAAGTCTCAAACTCTAATATTTAATTAAGTTAGAGTAATTTTTCATCAATTAATTCACGTGTTTAATTTGTATATTTTTGCAGTTTTATACTGTTCATTAATTAAAAATCAATTCAAAATATAATTTTCAAAATAATTATTATAAGAGATAGTATCATACATAACAATTCCTAATATATCAAAGGGATAAGATGTTGATCAGGCTGTCTAAGAATTTCTCTCATATTTCTAATTAATACATATGAGACCATCGATTGTACAACTGTGCTCGTGAAGCATAGGACGGATCTCACCTCTATTAAAAGGCATATAGATGCATATTGCACATGTAAATCTTATATTTTCTTAGATGCATGTGAGAGGAGGCTATATATATGGTCTAACTAGAGGTTGTTACGTAATCTCTTGCATTATAAATATTCAAATCGAGCATACCAATAGCTTGTAACGAACAATTTATATATTTTCCTGCCGAACTTCATGAAGCTCCACCCTAGATTAAATATGGAATATAGCATTCATCCTAATGTTCTATCCTATATGGAACAAAAATAATTGTGATTGAAATATATTTATTTTAGGTTAGGTATATATATCAGCCACTTAATGCCAATTTTATTTTAAGTAGAGTAATGAAAAGACGTAACATTTGAGTTCCTATCAAGTATAGAAACTAAAGGATAGTATTTCCCAGATTTAGATCTTGATAATGGATAATCACACGTTAGCATTTCCATGATGATGCTACAATCCATCTTAGTGAAGGGATGAATTCTTTCAGCAACAAACCTGGTCTTTTAATTTTCCTTGTTTTACTACAAAATAAAATTTGCATCAGCCTCGTAGGGAAGAAGATTTCAAGTCTTTTCTAGTAGTTTCAGAAAACAAACAACGAAACCTAGATGCTAGAAGAGAAAATTTTCCATAAGCTATTTTAACTATTTCTTCTAGAGATCAATGTTAGTTGATAATTCTATTTAAGTTAGATAAGATCACAATTGGTGCATGATAAAACACTCTTAATATATAATTGCATAATTATAATACTGAATAAATTGATAGAATTTCACATTCGTCTACACATTTGATGGTTGAACTATTTCCTTATGACTACTCTTCTTTAATTCTAATAGCTGCTTTTAATTGATCAAAGAAAATATGCATATAGCAAAGTGAAATCTAACTCATCTAGTACCAATGACAGCGATGATACACTAACAACGTGGTCCTATAGAGCAATGTGGCAGCAAGACACCAAAACTTTGCGGCGGAAACAATACACAGTTTCCAAAAGGACCCCCTCAAGATTTTATCCTAATCTCCCATATTCATTATTTTGGAATTGCTAATGGTCCAAACACATTCCTAGAGTTTGTAACTGTCTAGCTTTGCATGATATTTGTGACACACACATTGGTGCATGCAGGACCACATTTGTGCTGAAAATGAATAAACTAAAAAGCATGAAACCCACCATATTGCAGTGGGAGTGACCAGTCTTGTTACTTTCTAGGTTAGCAAATGCAACAGACTGAATAGTAATAAGATTAATAATCCATTTCCTTTAACGTTCTACAATTCCCCTTTTCATGATGATGTGTAAGGTCTTAGATTAAATATGTGATGACCCTTTTAGAGAATTCAATATAAACATATTTTTTTATCTTAATTTTTTGGTTCATTAGAAAAAAATAGTCTTGATTAATTTAAAATTTGATAAAAAATAAATAAAATCTAATTAAAAATTATTTTTATTAAAGATCAAAATCAAGTAATACCTAAAAGATAATGTAGACATGTTGTGCAATTCCTCCAGCACTTAAGGTAAATCCGTAAATGTATGTGACATTCATGTAATAAATACTTGGCCAACAAAACAAAAGTTTGAAGGCTCTTTTGCAATTTGAATGGCAAAGTGAATAAATATGATAACAGGTCCATTTTGAGGCCAGGTCCCAAGTACGGAGAAAAAGCTGAGCCTGAGGAGCCATCAAGGGCAATTTGGTGAGAAGTAGGATATGTATGGGAATGGTTGAACAAGCGCTTTGATCCTGCAGGCTTTCAGTATTCACTTTTCTTCTTCAATTTTTTTTTTCTTTTGCTACAAAATCCATTTCCTTACTTTGCACATTTTTTTTTTCTTTCCAACTCTGACAAACTCCACATGCTCATGGAGAGAGGTTCAAGTCACAGTCCCACCCACGTTGTTTTGTCCACATGGAAGTGGTAGGAAATGACCAAAGAGCAGACTGATTACCTGCCCCCACACATTCACACACGCCTATCCCACTTCTCCTTCATGTTTCTTTATTAAGGAGTTTACTTTTAGTTTATTATAAATATATCTTCATTTTTCATCTAACTTTTATTTTATGTATTAATTTATTTATTTTCCTTTTCATTATATTAGATGTTAGAATAACCTTAAGGATTAGCTCTGCGGCATTTAGGATAGTGATCTATTTAGCTTAATGTATTTAATTTTTGTATGTGTAAAATTTTGTTAGATTAATAATAGTCATTAAGAACAAAATTCGTCTTTGATTCTGTAACATCAAAGATATCCTTAATATCTAATTCAAGGAAAAAAAATATATTACATGATAAATTATGAGTTTTATGTTTCTTTTTCTTGTTTTTATTTCTCTTCTCTTCATCCATTCCCTCTAAAGTATGAGAAATTACTATATAATTCAGAACCACCATATGTCCGTAATTCTAATTAATCTCTGCATAAATAAAAAAAAGTTAATTTATAAATAGATTAATAAAACTTAATTTTATATTACATGAGTATTAAGAACTTAATAGTCCCATAACATACAATTATCTCACTTAGTTGAGTATATTTTCCTTTAACTTTTAATAACTCTCTTTCTCTCTCTCTGAGACAATCAGATTTTTGACACCCTAAATTCCACCCATTTTCCCTCTCTCTTACGTAATGTAATTAAAAGGTTGTCTCTACTTCTTATACTATATTCTAAGCAACCTGTTATTCAACATTTGCCTCACATATATAATAATTACAACACCTCAACGCCTCTCTAACCCAACACACAGCGCACACTGGCCTCTGCACCTGCTGAGATAATAACAAAAGACAAAAGCAATCCTTTCATTCTGTGGGCAAACCCAGAGAAAATTAACAAGACATTTCTCTCTTCTTGGGCTGCTCAATTTTTTTTTTTTCTCTCTTCAGTTTGTGCATTGTTAGTCAACAATAGAAGGTGGATGCTAGTGGTAGTAGCACCTTGTGATTCCTTTGTTTGCACTTCTCTTTTGTTCCTTCTGTTTCTGCAGTAGATAATAATATTCTCTCCACCGCATCTCATTCTTCTCTCTTTGATTCTTTCCAAGGAGATTCTCTTTTGTTCACACATGCACACACATGTAACACAAAATAACCTCCAAAAGAAATTTTCATGACCAAGTCTTCATATTCCAGCACATAACATGCAAATTCTTGTCACTATATTTTGTTTTGAAACTTTAAATTCTTGTGGCCAGGTCTTGTTCTGACTCTGAGTCACCTTGACAATTCAAATTCTTATATTTTGCCTCCATTGAATCCTAAAAACAGAAGATCTCTCTCTTCCTAGGGACATGGTTCTTGTTGTTTTTGCTTAACAATTCAAAGCCTTTTTGGACTCTACAAAGTTGAAGCTTGAGGAAGCAAAAATGTCTGGAAAGGCTTTGAAATCCTTGAAGGATGAAAACCCAGATTTGCAGAAGCAAATTGGGTGCATCACTGGATTTTTTCAGCTCTTTGACCGCCACCGTTTCCTCACAGGCCAACGCTCTGCCACCTACGTTCAGCACAGGCCTACTTCAGGTATTCTGTGATATACTTGTTTCTGTTCAGCATTTTGAAAGTTATATAATCGTGTTAGCAAGGTTTTAAATTACGGTTGCAGTCGCAGTTTTGTCATGTTTCTTGATAGTGTGAAAAATTACTGACAAATGTAGCCAATGAAATCATAATCACAGACACTAAAATAAACCTTTTAAAAAAAAAAAAAAACTTGACCTTGTAGTCAAATTTAAAACCTTGGGTGTGAGTATTACTTTTAGTTTTGTTATATTTTTAATTTTTTTAGTAGATTTTGGGATAAGCTTGATTAATTGAGAAAATTTGATTGGCATGCATATCAAAATTAAGGCAAGTATGCTAAAGTTATGGTTAAGCAAACAAATCAATTTATCTTAAATAACATAGAAAGTGTTTTTATTATATAAAAAGCTCAGTTTATTTAGTTTTGGTTTTTTTAAATAATTAAAAGTATTTAATACAAAATATTAAATGATTCATAATCAGACCTTAAAATTAAAAGAATTGGGTGTACGTACAAAATTTCTCAGATATCTCTTATGTAATGAGATAGAGAAATTTTGTTGGCTTGCTGATTCAATTGCTTCTCGTCATGTCCGGAGTATGTGTGAAAATTTTTGTCTGAATTACCATTTTTTTTTATATCAGAATTCGCTTTCTTCTACAGTAATGTGCTGATACAATTTACCTATTTCTATGTGTCAGTAACTTGTCACCGAGTTCTGTTTCTTGTTCATTTAACTTCATTATGTTTGGTTGCCGATGTAAAATTTCACATTTTATTGAAGCTTCATACATTTCATCTATCTATTGCACAGATAAATTTAGTACGCTACTTTGGATTTGATAAAGCAAGTAACTATAATTAAATTTTGGAGCTGAAGTTTTTTCTTATGCTTTTCAAAAGCATATTATATATGTACACATTTTTTAATTTGGCTGGAAAAAAATCCGTAGGGAATTTCTTCTGTAGTTTCTGTAATAATCTATATGACCCATTCCAAGATATGAATCTGACTTTTCACATTTTGATGTCTACAGATGGAAGATGCAATATATGAAACTTGAAAATTTATATGAAAATATTTTATTGGATGTTCAAATAAGGTTTTATATATATTTGAAAGAAAAATATTTTTTTTAGAACGGTACACTGTGATCTTTCAGAGTCAGAGATACCAATCAATATATATCTTTTATGTACTTTGTAGGATTAGAATTATTTCATTTTCCTCATTTAATACAACATGGGTGCTTGAAGTTGCAATAGAATCATTGTATTTTTTGGATTTTCCGTGTATATTTTAAAGATTTTTGTGTCTCAACATCCTTACTTCTTCCTGGTGTATGCTGGACTCAAATCCATGAAAGTTATAACATTAATTTCTGACTTTTCTATGGAGCTTCAACATGTAAACATGGCAAGACATTTGAAAAAGGATTTTAAAAAAATGAACTGAGAGTTGAAGTTAACCTTTGAGAAAGTATTCCATATTACTTCCAATAAATTCTAACAAAAATTTCCTTCCCTTCTCAGGTGGAAGCAGTAATGAAATCAAAGAGCTCAATGGTACAAAGCAGGAAGCTAAGGTAAGATAACACTATAGCAGTAGTTTAACTCTTTAGGGAATTTTAGCAAAATCAATTAAAGTTGTGTGAATGCAGGCAAAGAATCTGAAGACTGCTAGAGAAAAGCAACAATTCTCCACAGAATCATCCATAACTTCTTTTTCTTCATCATCTTGTTCATCTAGCATGTCATCCCATGAGTTTAACAAAACAATTCAGATACAATCACCGTCAAGAAATCGAATCAGAATTCCAGAAAACACAAATTCAAAAGCAGCAAAGAAGCAACCTGATACCCCGCACCAGCAATCCCTCCATTTCCATCATATTGTCAACGACTCAATGCATAAAGAAACTCAAGGATTGTCTGTGAAAATTGGGGCTAAAGAGGAAAAGAAGGGTCAGACTAATGCCTTGAAACACATTGATTCCCCCCGGCCTTTGCAGTCACACAAATATGTGAATGCAGGAGTTACAGTTGCCAGTGAACCTTTACATACTATTGCAAAGTCTAAGAAAAAACCTTGGGACTCACCACGGCTCTCTTATGATGAAACATTCAAATCTGCCACAAAGCACAAGGAACTTCCAAGACTTTCTTTGGACAGCAGAGAAGGGTCCAATAGAGGTTTCAATGAAGGAAACAAGTCTCACAACCAGTTGAAGGGTTCACCGAGAGGGTACGGGAGAAACTCCAGCACAATGATTAACCATCTGCAAGAACAAGAAACTTCCAAAAGGTCTTCCAGTGTTGTAGCTAAGTTGATGGGACTTGAAGCCCTCCCTGAGTGTACACAAACTTGTGGGAGTCCAATGGGAACTTCTAGTTGTTCTTCCAAAAAGAATGAGCTCTTGGCAAGATCTAGTACAAGTGATGAAAAGCAACACCAAAGATTCAGCTTGCCTCAGTCTAGAAGGGCTGATTTAATCGCAAATGTGACACCGTGTTCACGGTTTGCACTAGAACCAACTCCATGGAGGCAACCTGATGAAAGCCAAAGCTCTCCATTACAAGCTTCCAAGGGAAGTGAATCTGATATAAAAGCCTCAAAGTCCTCTCTCACTGTGTACGGGGAAATTGAGAAAAGGGTGGCAGAACTTGAGTTCAAAAAGTCTGGAAAGGATCTCAGAGCCCTTAAACAGATTCTTGAAGCAATGCAGAGACATAAGGATTCAGTAGACATTTCTAGAGACCATGCTTCAAATTCTCCATCTGACAATAGGAATTGTACTAATCTCAATGAAAGCTCGAAATCTCAGAGCCCAAGAGTACGACAAAAAGATCCGGCATCTGTCACGGTTGAGATGTCAAATTCAACCCGGGTTAGTAAATTGCCAATCGTCATCATGAAACCTTCAAAAGTTACTAGGAAACCAAATAATCCTTCCTCTACAGAAATATCAATTCATGCTAAATCTGGTCCCAGCAAGTGTTCCCCTAGTAATCCCACAAATGGAAGATTGGTTGACAGGCAAACTACTATAGGTATCAGTTCGACAACAAAAAATATCAAGGATCCTTTTGGACAACAAGTTCTTTCATCTGATAAAAACAACATGAGAACTTCAAAGTTGATGCAATCCTTGAAAGTTTCTCAAGACAACACTGGAGAATGCACCACCAACTCTGGTTATACAACCGTGACTGGCAGCCCCAGACTACAAAAGAAGTTTGGTTTGGAGAGGTGTTCGCAACCAACCAGTCCATCATCAGATTCCAGAATTAACAGAAGAGGGCATGATAGGCAACCTGTGGAATTGTCTTCTCCAAGTACAACACCAAGACATAAGTTCTCCACTTTGCAGCAAAGAAATGAACGTTTCACTGAAATCAGCTGTCACTTGAGGGATTTTAAGCATCATGTTAACATCATTTCGGATTTTGACAACAAAAGCAGCTCGGCCAGTCATAGTGACATTGAAGTCATTCGCATTGATCAATCTAGAAAGATCATTAGCTCCTCCATCCAGCTGAGTGGCATGAACCAAAACGTAAGTATTTTTTCCTTTGCATAGCAAGATTTTGCTTCTATATCAATTGGTTAAAACATTCTTTTAGTTGATCAGAATGCCATTAACATTCTTTTGTTGATCAGAATGCATTTGAAGAGTTGAGGAAGGCGGAGACAATGATTACTGCAGAACAACCAAGCCCTGTGTCTGTTCTTGATGCTGCATTCTATAGGGATGACCCACCATCTCCAGTGAAAAAGAAATCAGACATCTCAAAAAATTTAGGTAAGGAACAAAGATTGAATCCTGGATAATCTAAAATCATTTATCAAATTCAAGTAACTTGCTGCAACCAATATATATACATTTTAGTGGCATTATTAAAATAATACAGGAAAGGATTGGAGTTGTATTTTTTATTTTCTTCAAATTTTCTGCTGCAGGTGAAGCTCTAAGCACTGATGAGGATAGTGAAGAGAGCTCAGTGGATCTACTTCAAGAAATTGAGTGGATTGATGAGAAACTCATCAATTTCAATAACACTAGGGATCCTGACCATAAGTATATAGCAGAAATACTGTTAGCATCAGGTCTGCTCAGTGGCCACAGCTATAGCCAGATATTCCATTCGCCGGGTCATTTGGTTGATCCAAAGTTGTTCTTTGCACTTGAACAAATGAAGACAAAGATGCATTTTAACATTAAAGACAGTGCCAAGAAGATTCGTAGGATTATTAACCCTGAGAAAATGCAAAGGAAACTCATATTTGATGTTGTCAATGACATTTTAGTTCAAAAGCTGATATTGGATAATTCTTCTGCATTGTGGTGCCAACCAAATGAGTTAGCAGGCACAACACTAAAAGGGAAGCAGCTTTTGGATGAGCTATGCACAGAAATTGATCAGTTGCAACCTCAAAATAGGAATTTCAGTTTAGTTCATGAGGATGAGAATTTGAAGCATCACCATGCAATTTGGACTAATTGCTGCAATGAGATGCCAAATATTGTGTTGGATATTGAACGTTTGATCTTTAAAGATTTGATAACTGAGGTTGTGAGAGGTGAAGTAGCAAACCATTCTGGTAGACATTGCAGGCAACTGGTGTTTTACAATTAGGAATTTTGGCTAAGCTGCCAAAGCAGTTTGAGGGAAGAAAGTATATCTAGTTCTAGGCTTTCATATTTCACCCTTCTAATCTAGCTGCACATGATATAGTTTGATGGGTGGTAATAAGCTGTTTAATTGGCAGGTTCACATGTTTTGTATAAATTATTGCACATTTATGCTTTTCTTTGTTGTCTTTCTTCATGTATTTATACTAAAGTTTATAAATACATGAATAAATACATCGATAGACTATGATTATGTATGGTAAGGCATTTTAGTTTTTTTTACCAACTAAAAGATTCATTTGATTGTTCGGTAAATAAATATTTTTTAATAACTTTTGATGTTTTTGTAATCATTATTTCGAGTAGTATTTTTTAAAATCCTAACTTTTATATTTTTTTTTATTTTTAATATATTTATCAAATTTCATATTTATCTTTTATGATTCTATTTTTTTCAGTTATTTTATATTTTTTAGTTATTTTAACCGTTAATTTCATCACTTATAATCAAATATTTATAATATAATAAGTTACCGAACAATCAAATATTTGATTGTTCGGTAAATAAATATTTTTTAATAACTTTTGATGTTTTTGTAATCATTATTTCGAGTAGTATTTTTTAAAATCCTAACTTTTATATTTTTTTATTTTTAATATATTTATCAAATTTCATATTTATCTTTTATGATTCTATTTTTTTCAGTTATTTTATATTTTTTAGTTATTTTAATCATTAATTTCATCACTTATAATCAAATATTTATAATATAATAAGTTAGTTTCTCACCTTTAATCTTTCACTAGTTTTCAAGTTTTTCAATTAGTTTTATGAAACTTAACCTACATTAGTATGGACTTTCACATGTTATTGTAAAAATTACAACTACTTTCAAATATTGCACTAACATCATAATACCATCTCCATAGGTAGAATCCAACTCCCTCACTGTATATTCGGTTTAATTTATCAACAATATAAGTCTGATTGGTAAGATTATTATTTTTTAAATTAGGAATAGTTTTATTAAATATAATTGTCATTTAAACCATTTAATTTTAGGGATAAATTATTATTTATCACCTAACTTATTTTTATCTAACTTAAAATAATTTTATAGAAGGGTGTAATTCTAAAACTTCATTAAAATAATTTCTCGAATTATCTCAATTTTCATTTTTATTTTAATTAAAAATTTCATTTCACTTTCCAGAACACTGTCCTCCCTCAGCCTCTTAATTTTTTTTAATTTGTTACATCTTCTCTCTTATGGTTTTTAATCTTCTGTCTTAAAATAAAGTGGTCTCTTTTTTAACCTACTAGCATGAGCCTAATAATAAAAAGTTCCATTAATTTATATGCAATCTCAATTTCAAAATCCTATTATCTCTTGAATATAAAAAATGGTCTCACTTTTTCAATAAACAGTCATAGCTTCAAGGTGCACCGGTTCTTTTATTGTCACTTCATTTTCTTCACGAGCATTTAATACAATCATCATTACCATGCATGTGCATTTAATAATAATAATAATAACTTAAAATTTTGTAAGATAAATGTTGTTGGGTTAAGTCACGTGATGTAGGTCATATGATATAAGAATGAAACTTCCTGCACCTTCATATTTTACTTCATGCACTCATTACATTATGGAAAGCTGAATACATTATATAAATTTTAAATTACATATTGAATTTTCAGTAATGTAAAGGAGGGATTTTCTTTGTGTACCCAACAAAATTGTTGATCCACCAATATTTTAAACGAAGTGACAAAAGTATTCTTCACTTAAAATTTTAAAAAGTTGTCCCTCTCCCTCTCCCTCATGCGTTCCTACTACTTTTCATCTTCTTTGCTTCTGTGTTTTGCTTCCTCGTGTCGTCAAAGGATCATCATTTGTCCCTTCGTCTGTGTCGAGCTGCCAGAGTGCCCTTGCCATCGACGTCAACGTCGTCATCATCTTCATCATAAATCCCTTCATCTCTACCCCTCTTCTTTAGTGTGAACACATTTGACACTGGTTTGTATGGATTCAAAATTCATATAATTCATACAAATTGGTAAATCGTATGAATTATACGGATTAACAATCCTTATAAATCATATGGATTGTATGGATTATACGGTTGTCAATCTATATATTTTTTTTAATTTATTAATTTATAAATAAATATTTTTGTATATTTTTAATGTTTTTTATTTAATTAATTATATTTTTTAAGTAGGTTTTTAATAATTAATTTATTCAATACATAAATAATTTAAGAAATTTGTTTATTAAAAATGAATTTATAAATATATTTGAAATAGTTATTTATAAATTTTTTAAATATCATTAATTCAAATTTTTATAAGTCTATATTGTAGAAATTATGTTAACAAGAAAATCTAAATTTGTAAATGACAATAGGTGACTTCTTATAGATTCATCCTCTGAAAGAACCGGATATGATAATTTTTCATCATCCGGCTTGAGCACTAATCAAAGATTTCGAATGTATCTATAGAAAAAATGTATGTGTTATTCACACATATATAAGGATTCTATGTAAGAAAATAAACTAGATTCTCTTTTTCTGAAGTTACAAATTTTTTATTGATTGGTCATATAAATATTATTACACTAATAGTATTAAATATTTATATAAATAGTATTTGAAAGTATAAAATTAAAATTTCTTTATTTGTTTATAAATATTTAAAAGTATTCAAATACTAATTTTTTTAAAAAAGAAATACTCATTCATTCATTAGAAATAAAAAATAAAATTGTACTTAGATTTTGATCATATATTTAAGTTTACTAGAATTAATGATGTGGAAGTCTATAAATTTTTAAAAATAATTTGTATATTGATTTATCAATATATAAAAGTATTAAAAAATTATTAAATATTTATTTATAAATTATTAAATACTAATTTATTGAATATTTTAAATTAAATTTATTTATTAATCAATTTGTTAGTTAATTTATGAAACTCAACTATTATTTGAATGATGAAATTAATTGTTACTACTATTTAAACGTGCAAATTATAATTAAATCCAGAGGATTGCGTCGGGCTTTAGGTAGAGTTATAGCAAGAGCCTTAGGGACAGAAGTTAGTGGCAATGCGGATGAAGCCCTTAGCGTTGAAGGCCGACAACATCTACACGTAAACAATGGACAGTTGCACCTATTGCTGAGGATGTTGAGCATGTGGATCATGAGCAGCCTTAGAAGATAGTTTTGATGCCCAGGGTTTTTTCAAGGAAGGCCCCACGATACGTCAGTTTTGACGAAATATCAACATCATGTGGCAGCCACAGTTTGGGCAGGAGATGTATTTATTTTTTAAAATATATAATATTTTCATAACTATTTTTTTATTTAAGATGAAGTGATTAATTTTTTTCTTAGGAACATCCTAAGTTAAAGTTGTCATCTTGATAACTGTTATGTATAGGTATATCTTGAGATTAAATTATGCAAGAGTTGTTAATTTTTCTCTCTTATTTTTTCCTTTTTGTGTGAATGATTGGAATTTTAATATCATTTAAGTTTTTGTGCAGAAAGTATTAAAAGTTGTGAATTTATCGTGCTTGGTGAATAATTAGTGTCGAAAAACAAAGTAAAGCCCAAAGAAGTAAAATTGAAGATCTGAAGCTTCTCGCTCAACATGTCTCAGGCGTTTAGCGTGACGCAGTCGCTTAGCAAGCAAAGCACACTTAGTGTCGAGAAGTATGAAGAAGTCTTGATCGTGAAGGCGTGCTTAGCACGAGTCACGTGCTTAGCGCGAGATTACCACCATACTCGCTAAGCGCGGAAATCGCATCTAACACGAAGGTTGCATGAAAACCAAGTTGAACTGCACTTATAAAAGAAGGAGAGAGAAGAAGGAAAAAACACACAAAAAATTCAAAAGAATACAATTCTTTACAAAAGGCAAAGGCTAGAAGCAAGAGAAACAATCATTAGGAGTCATTATTTCCCTTCAATACCTTATCAAATTTCCTTTTTTCTAAATATTATCTTCTTGCAATTGTAAAGTCTCCTATGACAATGAAAGACAAACCTTTTTTGTTGGGAGCTTAGCAGTCAACTGCTCTTGATGTAATTTTTCTTCCTATGTGTTTATGAATATTATCTTTTTATTATCCTTTTTTGTGCTTCATTTTATTGCTTGTGGCTTGATCACCCATTTACATGGTAAGTCTTAGGAGCAACATTATTTTCTAATAGTACTGAAAAAGGGAATCCAAATATTTCATCACTAGGGATAGGTTGATTCTGTTTAGCCTGTTACACATCTATATTCTTAATGCAATTTAACTATTTTACCTCTTAATGGGATTTGAGAGAGAAAATAGATAAATTAGGTTTTTTCACTTGAAAGATCATGGTTAGAGTATATGAGTATATGCATATGAAAATTGAAATAAACATAAATAGAGAAAAATCATTAACATTATATCAAGAGTATCTCTGGTTGGCTAAGCCCCAACATTTTCATCTTCTAAATTAACTTCTGCAATATTATTGGTTTCTCTCATCTTTTTTGTTTTTAATTAATTAATACCATTTTATGTTTGTTTTCTTTCTTGTTTATTTTAATTTAATTTATGCCAATTTATTTTACTATTTTCTTCACAACATTTTAAACCTATTTATTTATTGCTTGAAAAATTATATATTCACTTACTTAAGTACAAACAAAGTCTTCGTGAATTCGACACTCGGATTTCCATTTTAACTTTACTTGGGATAATTTGGTACACTTGCTAATAGTTCAACACCTCCTATGGAAAGGATAGTATAGAAATTTGGAAGGTCTGCTCCAAAGATTGAAGGCATGTGCCACAGGATTAAGTCTTCTAATTGCATGTTCCTTGGACATTGGTAACATGGGACTTATATATGCTTTTGTAGAGAGGTGGCACAAGGAAATTAGTAGTTTCCATCTTCCAGTAGGAGAGGTCACTATCACCCTCGATGATGTGGTATCGTTGCTATATCTGTCCATTACAAGTGTCTTCCATACCTTTGATGCTCTCTAGACCAAGTCGTGGACTTATTAGTTAAGTTGCTTGAAATCAGTTTACAAGAAGCAAGAGATAAGACATTTCAATGCCATGGGGCATATGTTCGGTTTTCCTGGCTGTGAGACATTTATCGTGGCAAATGTGACACAGGACAGTGGACCGCAACAACTCGAGCATATCTTTTGCATCTAGTAGGTTGCACACTCTTTGCTAACAAGAGTATCACACACGTGCATGTGGTATTCTTGGATGCATGTCGTGACCTCAGTCAAACTAGAAGCTACTCATGGGGAGCAGTTGCACTAGTCCGTATGTATAAGAATTTGAATGATGAGTCAAAGAGAACTGTCAGGCAACTTGCAGGATATATCACACTTTTACAAATATTTATAATTTATTTTAAATTTGTTTATTAGTTTTGTAGTTTATATTGAGTATTGTTATGAAATTTTTTTCTTTTTTAAATATGTGCAGTGTTGGATCTACAAGCATTTCCTTATTGTTGTTTCTTATATTGTTAATGAAGATTATCATGAGAGAAAATCATGTGCTTCCCGTTGGAAGTCTAGGAAGGCATTACCAGTTTTGATGTATCGTAAGCGGTTGGATAGATTGACATTCGATGTTGTGTGTTGGATTCCTTATGGTGACCACTGCGCATTCAAAGAATTTGAGCTTATCTCATTATTTTGCGGATAAATTAGATGGGGTCCATTTGTTGTCATACACTGACCAAAGAGGGTTGCTCGATAGTTTGGTTACGTGCAGACCATTCCTCCATGCTCTGCTGCCCCATTTTTATCTATAGAGGAGATTGACGATAGATGAATGCACTTATATGAATACCTTGCACCGATGGGTCAAATTTGTGTTGCTCCTAGACAGTGTACAACAGACTACATGAAGTGGTTTTACATGATATCTCATCCCTTCATGAGTCCGACACAACCTAGGGATCCTCCTACACATCCACCCGTGGTGCACGATGATACATTTATTGAACCAGATCCTCCTCAGCAGCCAGTCACCGCAGCGGCTATGCCAGAACCACCTACACCTGCTATTGTAAACATACCTCGACATGCAGTGATATGATATATTTTGAATTCTAGTTGTTAGTCATTTTATATGTCATGCATTAAATGTTTACTTTTTACCTTGTTGTCAATGTTGTAGGAGGCTAGTCATGCAATAACAGAAAGGTTGGAACGCTTGATCAACATGAGGGTAGTTACTGCTGGAACTGAAGCATGCACTGTGACCGAGGAGTGCCTGAGGATTGTTGCAGTTGTGACTGCACAAGGGAATGCATATGTTCGATCGAGAAGAAGGCGGCGTACGCCGGAGCATGAAGATTGTTAGTATTTTTTAAGTTTTACAGGAATTATGTATTCACTATGACTGAACAATGTTTATTATTTAGTGTTATTTGATAAGCTATTTATTTTTTTCGTTTAATAAGTATGTGAATATTAAATTGTTGACCTAACTAAATTATGTTAAACCATAAACCAAATTAATTAATCCCTCAACCTTAAATAAATAATTCATCAACACTAAAGCCCTAAACCCTAATACAATTTAATTAACCAAATAACCCTAAATAAAACACTAAACATAAAACACTAACCCCAAAGCAGTACATATACCCTAAGTTGTAAATTTGGCATACTAGATAAGTTGTATAATACATATATCCTAAACCCTTGTAAACTTGTTCGTTACAAAAACAATATATCGTTTGATGTTTTGTTTTTCTTCTAATATGATTATCTGCACAGTCGATAATTAAGTAAAATAAATAATTATATGAATGTCCAATGAAGCATGCATTAATTACCATATCACATGACAACCCCATAAGTATGTCACAACTATGTACGTTACAAATATTGGCTTAACAATAAGTAAATGTTCAATCTTTCCCTAAATCAACAAAGTGTGTTGTCAACCTCATCAAATTTATATTGTTGCATTCTACTAATATATGGAGTATGTCACTGCTTTGCTTGATAATAGCAATGTATAGACCATAACAAAGCTGTTGGCGGTAAAAAACAACCATCTCTTAGAAATACATGTTACATAGGAACATACACATTCAAATTATCAGAACAATTTTTTTGCTTAAATTACACAAACAGGATGATCATGATTTTACCTAAACAAAATGATTGTCATACACATGACCGATACATATAATGCGATGTACATAACAATCTTTTGGTGGTTGACTTCTAAGAGGAAAAAACGTCATGCTTTGTTGGAGAGAAAGAGAAACAAGGATGACATTATACCTTGATGCAATCACATATCCTATGTCAGTTATATTCATCCACTTATCCATGGTAACCTGCATGTAACAATTTTAATTAAATTTATTTAAGGCAAAATTAATCCATGAAAACGTAACAAAAAACTTATATACCATGATAATCCATTTACAAGTAGCGACCACTTTAATTCCTTAAATCTGTCTATACCATCAAGCAAGTTGATATACTCATCAGACCATTTTGCAAGTTCTTTAAGTAAATGGTTACAAATCAAATACCATGAATCTTCACCTATACCTAATAAGGTAGCAATTGCACGATATCTATAGTTACCGTCAAGTTTGACATTGATAATGTTTTCAATGAAATCATGAATGCATGGATGAAATTGATCCAACATCGGCATGTTTCTTCTTGGTTTTGGTTGTTCAGATGATGATGCACTACGTTTAACTGAAAAATTACTATTTTGCACAGAATGTACTGCATCAACATACTTCCAGTAAGATGGATCACGCTTTATTGATCTTAATGTTTGGTCATCGGTTTCTTTTGAGCACCTTTTGTTTTAACCTTTTTTGGAGGATAACACATAAAGTTTAGATCAGGGTAGACAATTTCTCGAAGTTTACTCTTTCAAGTAACTTTGCCACAAGCATCAAGCTCTTCAAATCGCTTGGATATGATTTTCATCTCTTCGGTTATGTTGACTTCGGACTCAGGTAATCCTTGGTCTGAAAAACTTAGCATCCGCTAAAACATATGGATTACGTCAAGTGGTATGCTACCGACAACATATCTAGCTAACTCACATGCTCAAGGAAGACCGTGAGTAGTTCTCATTATACATCCACAACAAGAACTGTCAATACCAACATAACTTACACGCTCAAACTCGACAGCAATTTGGTTTAAAGCATACCTTGATACCATGTCAAGTAGTTTCTTGTATAAGGTAACTTTAAAAACACATCCAACTACATGTGTATTTGTCTCAAAAGATGTCTTAATTTCAGTGTGTTGCAGCGTGATCATGTTGTTATTGGTTTCCCAAACACTACATAAGTCTCTAAGACTATTTTACAATAGTCTTTTTAAGGCTCAATGAGCAGACTTAACCCTTCATTTGAATTACACAAACAAGTAAACAAAAATAATTATTTTATCCATTAGATCCTAAACCCTAACACCAAAATATATTTATAATTTTCATACTTATTAGTTGTATTTCCTAAATGCATCACCTTATTCGTTCAGGTTATAACAAATCTTTCTTTATGGAGAATAACAATGATTGCTTCACGTAGTCAACAAACATTGGTCATAGTGAGCAAATAATTTCAAACTTCATAAGGTAGTCATCGAACCCTTGCTCAGAAGGACAATCCACTAGACTTCCCAGACTTCCATGACATAATTTCATGCATTTTTTTTAGCTACAAGGGTTTTACATTTTGCCTTCACATTATTATCAATGTGAAACCAACACAACAAATTGGTAAACTCAAGGAAAACAGTTTTCACTGCATTCATCAATATTAGATCTATGTCGATAACAATAACTCTAAGGAGTGCATTACGTCTTAGAAAAACATTTGAAAACTGTTCTAGAGCTCAAACAACATTATTTAGACGTTCTCCCTCCAAATAGGCAAAAGCAGTAGAAAATGTCATCCGTATTGGTGTCACACCAACAATGTCAAGTAACAATAGCATGTACATGTTTGTTTTGTAAGTACTATCTATGAAAAATGTCAAATTACATGCATTGGATAATTTGACTGCATCAGGATGACTCCAAAATATATCACGTACAACATCTTCATCTTTCAATCTATGTCAATGAATATACTAATCTCGTTCAAGAAGTTTCATTAGTTTTTGCATTTCAGTATTACTGCCTCTTATGAAAGAACGGTATGCATATTTTGCATTGCATAATTGTTTGATTATTGTATAACTATTGGCATCGTGCTCCTTCAATGTTAGAAAAATATTTCTTGATTTAACCATTGACTTTATCATATTAGCAATAATAATCTTCTCATCCTTAGTCAGGCAACCAACATATGGATATCCAACTAATGACTTAGCCAATGCATGATTTCGTCTCCCACATATTAACTTCACCGTCCATCCTTCACCTCCCACCATTAGTTTTGCTCGCAGCTTAAAGGGACACCCACATTTTTTTACTGTCAGTAACTATTCATACTAAATCTTTCTTCATAACCTTATATTTTTCACTCATTTCACAATCAATTAAAACAAATAAGGTCTTTCCTCTAATTTCAGTATTTGTGTTTGACCTCATAATCACTGTCACAAAACCAATATCATACACAACAGATCAAATCCAATGCAAAACATTATCACAGGTAGCAAACACCTACAATGCAATCCATACATGTTTAGTATTCAAGGGGCATTTATTTACTTTAACAAAAAAAAATCATATAAATACCTGAGAAATATTGAAGGCATCAGAACAATCAACATGTTGATGCATACCAAGTTCCTCTCCATTTTCTTCATTCACACTAGGTTCCTTATCATTTTCTTCATTCATATCAACTTCTTCAAACATTATGTTTTCATACATCCACTGATCTTCGCTCATCTTAATAAAACATTGAAAAAAAATTCAATGTCAAACAAACAACCCTTAACGATACCATACATATATTATCACATAATTTTTTTAAATTCTTTTTACTGCATTCAATAATATAATAATTAAAATTCATAACCTTATATATTAAAATTTAGACTTGCATGAAGTAGTTAACTTAATAATATTTACACAAACATTATAAATGTTTAAATACTCACCAAGTTTTAGCTACCAAAAAAATTATCAACTCTTTTAAGGACTTGCCTTTTTGTCCTTGTTACAAAAGAATACATACATAATTACCTACAAATTAGTTATAAATATCCAACTCTTTTTTATTATAAATTATATTACAATAAATTATTTACGAGTTGTTAATATTTTTGTAATTAATTGTTATTCATAAATTATAAGAATTAAAAAAATTAAAATAAAATGACTAAAATAAAATAAAATAAAAGTCTAAATTATTTTAAAATAAATGTCACTTTCAAACTATAAAAATTAAAAGGTACGAATTATGAAACTATACATATTTAAAAATATTTTAAATAATAAAACTAATTATATTACAAAAAACAATCAATTTTTTTAAAGAAAAGATTCTTATGAATTACCAATCCGTAAGAAACTTACGAATTAACAATCCGTATGTTTCTTACGGATTGACAATCCATAAGAATCATATGGATTGTCAATCTGTACGAACCTTACGAATTGCGAATCCTTATGATTTTTATAGATTATCAATCCGTAAGAAACATATGAATTGTCAATCCATACGTTTTATACAGAATGCAAACTAGATCAAAGTTGCAATACCTTACCTCCGCCATTAACAATCACACCAACCATTGCCACTTGTCAACGAACCACTGTAACCAATGCACCTGGACCAAAATGGACACAACAACCAAGGACCATCTCTCACGAGAATGAATTAATGCAAAGAAAGCAATAGAATGAATGGTGCGTGAAGAAGGCAAAAGGAAGAAGAAGTTACCATGGATGTTTCGGAATTTTGAAAAATTATTGGGTGTACAAGAAGAATGTTGGATGGACAAAGCAAAGCCATGTAAAGGATTGCAAAGAAACCATCATAAAATTGCAAAGGAACCCAGTCCAAAAGTGATCGTGCATTAGTTTGAGTTTTGAACAATACTTATCTAGACCAGAAAGGAAAACGGAAAATCATTTATACCTATAACCATTTTCATATTATTGCACTTAATTATTGAACCAACTCATTAATTTAAAACTCAACTTATTAAATAACTTGATGAGTTTGACTTATGAACTAAATGAGTTACACTTAAATTAACTATATGCGATTAATTTAATTCATGAATTTGATACACATGCAAACATGAATGCAGTGTATAAAATATTTATACGAAATATATTAAAAGAGCAAGTTATGTAAATTATTCTGTAAAACTACATTCTAATTACCTGGAAAAAAACTACATTTTAATTTAAAAGTTTGTAACTCTCAATTACTTTACCAAATATTCACGATCTTACCAAAAATCTTTCATTTTAATACTTGTATATTTTGTTTTCCACTATTATGTTTTACAAAAAGAAACTAGAGTAAACTTAAATCAAGTCAAACTTTGAGCTGAAAAAAAAAAGTATAAAAGTTGGGTCGGATTGAACAGACTCAGCTCTTTTTTAAACCCTAAATTTGCATTCAATACAAAGATGTCCACAGCAAAAATCATGTGGGTCTTGCTACTGAACTACTTCAATCCCTTGTCCACAGCAACACATTTTTTATTCTCCAGGTTAAAGTTGATATCACCACACTATTGAAAAGAATATTATATCATTTTACAAATCTTCTTTTATGTCACATCAATCTTAAATAACTCAATTAATTTTCTCTACAATAAAAATTTTATTAACAAGTTCCTTAACTTACAAATATTTCCTTTCTCTCACCTATATTTAATAGGTAGCTAGGCGACTTAGAACAAGTTATTTATATAAACAATTCAAAATCATGTGTGACACCAAAAAAATATTTTTTGATAAGAAACTCCCATTGTGAATGGTCTTACTACTTTATAAAGACAGTATTAATTGAAAAAAATATATATAATATCTTGCAAATACAAAAAAACAAAAAGAAAATCCAATACTTACCATGCAAGTATTAGTAAAAAGATTCCATGCCTAACCTTAATTCCACAATGCAGAACAATCGAACATATCAGATCCTACATATAGACAATTCACGTTCTTCCAAATGATATGGGGGGAAATGGACGAGACTTAGTACAAACAGATGCTTCCATTGGATTTGTGTTTACTAGCACGTCACTTCAAAAACAAATTGCCCAAATTCAGAATTTGTCATCGAGTTGCATTTACATGTTTGTCAAATAATTGGAGCTCAACATGCATTTCATGTCAATTAGTTATCTAAAGAAAATATTTTAATCAATATTTGTGCAAGAAAAGGTCATACAAGGTCAGTGAAAGGGAACACAAATGAAGCTTATTAAGAATAAATGAGTAAATCCTTGCAACCTAGCAGTTGAAAACACCGGTCAAAATTGCAACAAGTTCTACAATTTAATTAGTATAACACCATAACACCAAAAATAGAAAAGTCAAGCTCAACGCATATCTCAACTGAAAATTACAAGCAAAACAATAAGTTAAACACACAATCACAACAACAGTATTGACAACCAGTCAACCACACCTTATCTAGGAGAACTTGATAAAACATTAGATGAAGTTAGCAGTGAAGTAAAATTGTCATTGGACTCTAGCAAAAACCACATTTCAGTAAACTCACTTTGATAAAGGTCATTTTTAATGATTTCTTCTAAGTTTTTATTTGGTCATACCGTACCATTTTAGTTGAACTATCTTCCATCTGATTCATTTTTTCTCACTAGAAAGTCTTTCTTGACCTTCTCACGTGATCAAAACCAAGCTGCCTTCGGCAAATTCATGCCATGTTCATGCATGCCCAAAATATTCATACCTCATCTAAATTTTCTTGCATGCCCAAATATTCATCTCAACATTATCGTCTACTTTACACTTCTCGCCATGCAAAGGTACATGGGAGGGTTACACTTATGCAAAGAGACTATCTGAATTCAAACCTATGATCAACTAGTCACCAAGGTGCAACTTTATCGCTGCACAAGGCTTGCCCTCAACAGAATTAAAAACAAATCCAAAAAAAAAATATGTAAAATGAATAAAATGGTAGTGCAAACCTCAATTTCTCCGTACCAGCAAAAATGTGGACATTCCAAGATAACAAACAATTAATGCTAATCAGAAAGAAATAATGGAAAATACAAAATTTTTAACTAAAGTTCTCTCTGGACATTCTTGGCACAGCTCAGATACCACTTGTTTATACATGAGCATACTACAATGAAAATGTGCAGAGGATTAATATCTGTAACTGTTAACTAACCTTATGCAACATCCTCTCAATTGTTGGTTAATATAACATGCGCTTTGAAACAGCAGGTATGATTTATACACAAGAATACTGCAATGAAAATGCTCAGAGAATTATCTGCCATTATTAACTAACTTAATGAAACCTCTCAATTGTTAGTTAATATAACACGTGATCTGAAATGGTGGGAGTTGATTTAGTGTTATTGACCAGATGTTTACACACACATGTGTGTGTAGGTTAACCAGAAAGGAAAGTGTTTTAAGTGGGAATTCAGTTGTAGATGTAGTAGCATTAACTACAAAGTAAAAGGGTTCAATACACAATTCAGAGTAACTGCCACAAGTCAGAAGTTGAGATGTTTTTATATGCTATATTTAGCATAAGATCATACAGAGTGCCAAAGGACTTCAATAGAAAGAATCATAAATTGATCTACCAAACAATTGACATGCACATACCTGAATGATTGTTAAAAGTGAGAAAAAGTCAGAGCAAAATAGTAACATCCATCCTATAATGCCCATAATCAGACAGTTACCTAAATTTGAATATCCCAGAACTAGCTATCCTGACATTCTCCAGATCAAGTATACAGATTCTAATTAAAGCAATCTAATTTACAACTGAACAAGCTGATCTGGGTTTTCCAAAGATTCCCTTAGAATTTTCTCAGCCCTTCTTTTCCTGTCATCCTTCCCATCTTCCATTGCAAACCAGGGCAAAGTATTTTTATGCTCCTCTTTTTGTGGGATCAAACCAATGGACTTCCCTAATAATTTGTTTTTAATCCCAATCTTAAAACGCACTGTAGGCTTCTCATTTGCACGAAATTTTGTCTGATCTTCGTTGGAATCACAGCATGTGCTTTTCATCGCTTCAATTGCTGGAGCAAATGTCTCCATTGCTGAAATCGGTTCATTTTCAACAAAATTTTCCACAACAGGATTATCAAGAGCTACATCATTAAAAAGCTTAGCCGGAGGGGGAACAGAAGCAACTTCCTTGTCCTCAATTTTCAAAGGTGCAGCAAGGAACGGGTTACCTTCTGCTGCTACTCTTTTTGCCTTAGCATCTGCAGGGTCAATCAAGGCAGACTTTTCAAACATATTTGAGACCATCTGCTGCTGGAAATTCATTGCAGGCCACTCCCCTTTGCCATTCTCT
The DNA here is from genome assembly GCF_004193775.1 of Glycine soja. Classification (NCBI taxonomy): domain Eukaryota; kingdom Viridiplantae; phylum Streptophyta; class Magnoliopsida; order Fabales; family Fabaceae; genus Glycine; species Glycine soja. Next base: position 21,464,837 of record NC_041009.1, on the reverse strand, counting down.
CTTTCTTGGTCAAATTTGACTGCACGAGGTTCTGTCCCTCTTCCATTCACTACCGGTGACTCTGAATAAGTTTGTAGATCAGGGAACGCAGGCAACCAAGCAGGAATATGCTCCCCAGGAGGCTCTTCTCCTTTTTGCAAAAAGCTTGGATTAGGCACCCGTTCTTTCACAACTGGAAACTGAGGAATGGGGTGTGCAAACATAACCGGTTCAGCATCATTAACAAAATGAACAATTTCCCGAATAACACCTGAACTTTCAAGGCAGTGATCAACATCTGAAGCACCCGCAAACCCCTGCACTGATCCCATATCTTCCAACCCTTGAATGACATCAAAAGCATGGCACTCAGTTCTACCTGAAAGATTAGCATGGCAATGTGCAGACTTCCCAACGTTCAAAATATACCGAGCCACAACGTCAGACAGCGCCTCAAGAGCTGACTGCTGAAACGCCTGAAATCCCTCGCTTTCGCACACCTGTGCTACCGCAATCTTCGCTATCGCCCGGGCATAGTCATCACCACCACCAACTTTCCTCCTCCCCCATGTGCCAGGCTGTTCAAGCTGTCTTCCAGTCTTCCCACCGCCATTGCTCATATTCAGCACTTCATATCACTTGAAAACCCAACAGCGCACATTCCCCAAATCACTATCATTCATCATCTCAAAACCCCACCAAGAACCACACCTCAACAACGCCACTCACTTCTGAGAAAATTGTAATAAAAAAAAAAAAAGCTTCAGAATACACAGAACTTGAATTCAACGCCAAGATCAAATTTTCCACGTTTCCCACCAGCAATATTTATTAACTAAACAAAAACCCTAACTCATCCTTTAAAAAGGGAGGCGGAATCGGGTATACAGATTCATAAATGAAAATTAAAAACTTTGGAAAGAAAAAAAAAAAAAAAAAAACTTACCAGTGATAAAAGGGTGCGGATTGGATCTGAGGGCATGAGGTGAGAGTGTATGGATTCGAAATTTATGAGATGGAAAGGGAGAGAGTGGAAGATCGAAAGAAGAAATTGGGAAATTTAGGGTTTAGGGTTTGGTTGAGCTTAAACCCTTACAAACCCTTCCATCGAAAGATACGATACCATTAGAAGAGGCAGAGGGAAGTTGGAAATTTGGAAGAAGGATTACGGACACGATGGGGGTTCGAGATTTGAACCCTCTAATAAATCAAGATTAATTGGGGGAGAGGCATGAAAGGGAAGAAAAAATAATGTTGAATTTCCCATGCAACGGCGTCGTTTTCAACTGAAGAAAGCGACGGTGCAAACTATAGTCGCTCGCGAATCGCGAACGTAAACCAAGACACTGAAATGCAAATCTTTTTTTATTTTTTATCAAGATAAGATTTTCTATTTTCCATTTTAAAAACGAAAATCATTATTTGTTAAAACAAAATTGAAAATTGTTTAACATAATATATTCTCTTCTTTTCTTTTTTGTTTATACCAAAATTATCCCTAAATATTAATTGAAGATTAATTTCGTTTAAGAATTAAATATCATTAAAATAGTTCTTCTATTAAAAGTCTATTTTATCTTTCAAACTTGAGGCAACAAAAATGACCATGTTTAGTAAGTTTTTAAATTCTTTTAGTTGAAAAGTTCATTTGATTTTTTAATAAGTAATTTTTTTTAATAATTTCTAATATTTTTTAAGATATTACTTGAAGTAATATTGTTTAAAATATTAATTTTTAACTTTTAATTTTTTATATTTTTTTCTTTTATCTTTATATATTTATCAAATTTTATGTTTATCTTTTTTAAAATAAATCATGATTTTATTGTTTTTATTTTTTATTTATTCATATATTTTTCGTCCCCTTTTTTTTCCTTCTATGTGTAGACCCACCTCATTTACACTAACTTTTTTCCTTCAAGTAATGATATTTTTAATTTTTTTTCACTCTTCATATAATATTTTGATAGGTTTTCTTTACAATATTTTGATTGTGATATTTCCCGATATGAATGAGTAAAAAAAGAAAAGAAAAAAAGAAAAAGAAAGAAACATAAGGGTTGATTATGGTTGTGTTTTGATAGGTTCTCTTTACCATTTATCCTTTATTCCTAATTGTTTTTTTAATTGTTCAAACTTTTATAAATTAATTACGATTGTGCTCTTGTATTGTAATGTGATAGGGATTACTTTTAGTAAGGGTATTGTTTGTTTAGATTTGTTTGTTTTTCATAAGTTATGAATTTAGTAGTGTAGGGCATTTCATCCTTTTTGTAAGACATTACTTTTGTAATTTGGTTGGCATGTCTTATGCCTTGTAATGATAACCCCTTTTGCATGGAAAGAAAAAAGAGTTATGTCTTATGTCTTTATATTATCTATTAGTATTCAGTTCTTGACACATGTTATGTTGCATTTTTATATGAACAATAAAATCTTATTTGCTCTTAAAAAAAATTTAGTACTTGATGATAAATTTGTTCTCATATTCTATTTCTTTATATATTTTTTTATTTTTTACGTCAATTCATTCATCATACTATTTTGATAAATTTGTAAGATGACTTCAACTAATGATCACACAAAGGAAGAGATCAATTTTAAATTGACCAATGAGTATGAAAAATCCTTGTGTGAGCTTTGCATAAAATTCATTAGGAAGAACAAATGTGTAGTGTTTAAATAGAAGGACATTAATCAAGAATTTGAAGTAATCATCAACCGCAAATGTTTTTACAAACCTTTGACGAACAAATATGATTATATGAAGAGAGATTGGTGCATTTGAATTTTTTTAAAATTTGGGGAAACCTGCTTAGGATGGGATCCTACTACAAGAAAGTTTAGTGGTTTAAATGAATAGTGGGACAAAAAAATTAAGGTTAGTTTATTACATATATTGTTATAGTTAATTTATAATATAAGTAATTAATTATAAGGTTTAGTATAATGATTAACTATCCATTTTTTAGGAGAAACTTGAGGTTAAAAGACTTTGTTCACACAATTAACACTCCAATATTGAACTTTCCAATGCCTCCACAAGGTATTGCTATTTGTATATTTATGGTTAAAAAATATTTTATATAAAATAATCATATATATATATATATATATATATATATATATATATATATATATAATGGATATTTAATACTTTATTCTAAGATAAGGTATCATCAATTTCAATTTAAGCAAGAGCCTCCAACTAATGCTCAAGAAGCTTTTAATTGTGCACATTTATCTCTTCGAAATTGTATTGAAAGATCATTTGGAGTGTTAAAGAAAAGATGGAAGATACTAAGTAGGATGCCAAATTTTAGTGTTCAAAACCAAATTGATATTATAATTGCTACATTTGTTTTACATAATTATATTTGCAATAATTCAAAAGATGACATCATGTTTACCTTGCTGAGGCAACATCCATATTACATACCCCATGAAGAATTTGCATATCATTGGCAATGACACAAAAAAAAATGTAGGATACATCTAGTGAGATGAAAGAAGTATGCAATAATATTGCTTATTTAATATGGAATAATAGGTCATAGGTTTCCTCTAATTTATTTTATTTTTTATATTATGTTTTGGATATTTTTATATTCTTAATTTAATTATTATATTGTTTATTTTATTAATTTAGCATTATAAATCAAGACATTGATAATGATAAATGATATGTTTTTTGGTTATATTTTATATTTTTTTATGTTACAATATTTATTTTAATCATTATACCACTTATAATATTTAATTTATTATTTCAACATTATATTTTGTCTATTATTTTTTAAATAATTTTGTATTAGATTATTTATTTTAACTATTACACTAATTAACATAATAAAAATATAATGCTTAAGTGTATTTTATTATGTTATTTTAAACTTGATTAAAAATATTTTAAGAAATACTATAAGATTAATAGTATAACACTTAACATGAAAAAATGTAATATAAAAAGTAGAATATAAATGTTTATTTATGTTATTTTACATTTTTCAACTACTTTAACTGCTAATTTTACCAAACACTTCTATTTTAATAAGTTAATTTCTCAACTTTCAGCTACTAATTAACTTTACTGCTTTCGGCTAGTTTTATCAAATATAAGTAAAAGATGGTCCCTAACTTTTTGACTAACATAAACTCTAACACCAATTAAATTGGTAATCAACAAATCACATTAGCTAGCCTTTAAACTTTGGACTAATCATCATCAATGTCTTACTCGTCTTTTCTTCCAAAATTCAGCTCAATCAATTCCTTAAAACTGGGTCATTAATAACAATCACCCTACAAGCAAGCACTTCTAGAGTTATCTAGGTTGAAGGATTGATATCAATTATATGTTTTCTTCACTTCAATTATTTCACTATTTTACAATTTTTCTTTATAGGATTTTTAATGGTCTTAGAGGTGTATTGTATTAGAATTTTAAAGGATTTTAAAACACTTTTTTTATATAAAAAAGTCTTGTATATTCAATTAGGCTTTTTAAATGGTATAAATCAGTCTTTTGGTATTCAATTAAGGCTTTTAAGATTTTTTTTAAGGAAGACAACAAAATCTAGTGGTATTCAATTAAGATTTTTTTTATAACTTATAAAAAGTCTTTTGGTATTAAAAAATAAAAATTTTGATGGATTTTTTTTAAGAAGAATTATCACGATTAAGTAATTGCAGTTAGTTACAATAAGTTATTTGAGTAGTTAGTTGGTTATGACAATTAGTTGGTTATTAGAAGTTATTTGAGTAATTATTTGGTTATGGCAGTTAGTTAGTTACTAGAAGTTATTTGAGTAAGTTAGTTAATTACTCTAGTTAGTTATTTTCTGTCTTTGTATAAATAAACCAACTTTGTAATACTCTGATGAATCAATCCTCAAACTACTTTTCATCTATCTTTCATTTATTTTCTGATATGGTATAAGAAGTTTTTGCTTTTGTGTCTCTTGCTTCCTATTGAAGCTATTTTTTTTTCTCTCATGGCCATGGCTGCCATTGATGATTCTAACCCTTTCATTCTTCATTCTTTCGACAATCCTGGCATTGCCTTAGTTTCTCATCCTCTTACCGGTGAAAACTACAATTCTTGGAAGAAAGCAATGTGCATGACTCTTCATGGGAAGAACAAATATGGGTTTGTCGATGGTTCAATTCCTGAACCTGCTTTGGGTCACTCAACTCATGCTTTGTGGCATCGCAACAATAGTATCGTTTCTTCCTGGCTCCTTAATTCTTTATCCAAAGAAATGCAAGTAAGTATCTTACATTGTTCTTCTGCCAAAGCAATATGGGATGATCTTCAAGAACGTTTTGAGCAACATAATGGTCCTTTAATTTTTCAACTTAAGCATGACTTGATCACTCTGCAACAAGGTTCCATGTTTGTTTCCTCTTTCTACTCCAAGCTTCATTCTCTGTGGGAGTCATTATCAGAATTGAAGCCGTCACATAGTTGCACCTGTGGAGGAATTAAACCTTGGTGCGATTTTGAAAAAATGGAGTATGCTATGCAGTTCTTGATGGGGCTGAACAAATCCTTCTCTACTATCAGAGGTCAAATTTTATCCATGGATCTCTTTCCCTCAGTAACTAAGATTTTTGCCTTAGTTGTTCAAGAAGAAAAACAAAAGGAAGTTGGTGCTTCCACCTCTGCTAGTGAAGTTTCACATGCTTTTGCCTTGAAGACTTTTGCTGCACGCAATCATCCTGACAACCGCTTCAAAGGATCTTCCAAGAATCGCCCCTTGTGTGCTCATTGTGGTATGTTGGGTCATACTCAAGATCGTTGCTTCAAGTTGCATGGTTATCCTCCAAATTATAAGAGGACTGGTTTTTCCTCAGAAGCAAATAAACATTCTTCTTCTTCTGAACCACCACACAAGGCTGCTCAACAAGTATTTGTTGATATGTCTCACTCACAACCTTCCTCTGGTGACTCGGGTTCCCAGTTTCAGCTTACTGCCTAACAATATAGCCAATTGATGAATCTTTTAGAAAGTCATGCTACCAATGTTGTCATCCCTCAAGGTGTTTCTTCTGCCAGTGGTATGATCCTCTCTACATCCACTTCTAATTTTCTTCATGATTGCTAGCTTTTAGATTATGGTGCTAGCATTCATATTTCTTGTTCCCTTCATCATTTTCGATCTTACCAAATTGTTTCTGATAAAACTGTCACTCTGCCTAACAATGATGTTATACCTATCCTTGCCATTGGTTCGGTTTGCTTAACCAATACCTTAATCTTGCATAATGTTGCCTACATTCCTAAATTCAAATTCAATTTAATTTCAGTTAGTGCTCTTCTAACCAATCCTAATTTTTCCATTTCTTTTTCTCAAAATGAATTTGATATTCAGGAAAAGCAAGCTTGTAAGAGGATTGGTAGAGGGGATCTCATCCATGGCCTTTATGTCTTAGATCTTAAGGACATTCTTGATTGCAAATTTAATTTTTTTGTTATCAATTCACATACAAATTTCATTCCTTGTAAAAATCCTCATATTTGGCATTCTAGATTTGGTCATATCTCAGACAAAGTTTTCAAACATTTGAATAATAAAATTGGTCTACACCTTTCTCTAAATTTCTCTTCTTCTAATTGTTCTGTTTGTCCTCTTGCTAAATTTAGAAGATTATATTTTCCTAACTCTAACCATTTATCTGAATTACCATTTAACTTAATTCACTGTGATATATGGGGTCCGTATGCTCACCCTACATATGAGGGAAGGAGATTTTTCCTTACATTAGTTGATGGCTGCTCAAGATTCACTTGGCTATTTTTGCTTAAGCACAAATCTAAAGCTTCAATCTATGTGCAACAATTTTTCACCATGGTTCAGACTCAGTTTGGTGTATCTATCAAATGCCTCAGGTCTGGTAATGCTAAGGAACTTGCCCTCACTCAGTTTTTGACTTCCATGGGCACTCTTCATCAATTTTCCTGTGTTGAAAGGCCAGAACATAATTCAGTAATGGAAAGGAAGCATCAACATCTGCTCAATGTAGCCAGAGCTTTGTTTTTTCAGTCTAAAGTTCCTATCTTATTCTGGGGTGATTGTGTTACCACTACAGTTTTTCTCATCAACAGAACCTCTTCCCCATTACTACAACACTGCTCACCCTACAATATTCTGTTCAAAAAGGAACCTGACTATCATGCCTTAAGAAGTTTTGGTTGTTTAGCATTTGCTTCCACTCTTCCATCATAAAGGAACAAGTTTTCTCCTCGAGTAGTGCCTGCAATTTTTGTTGGCTATCCCCAAGGTTATAAAGGATACAAATTGTATAGCCTAGACACTAAGAATTTTTTTGTGTCCAGAGATGTTGTCTCTCATGAATCCATTTTTCCTTTTCAAACCATTTCACAGCCTCAAGTCATTCCTGATCCCTTACTAGATTTGGTTATCCCCATCCTCATCACTAATACCTTACCTAACCCTGACCAGACTCGTAGCCAATCACCATAGCCACCTAATAGCTTTAACCATGACCCAACTGATTCACCTTCAATCCCTGGCTCAGATCATCCTCACACTTTGCCCTCTGTCACCTTAAGAAGGAGTAAATGCCACTCTAAGCATCCTTTATACTTGTCTGACTATGTAATATCACAATCTCAAGCTGCATATCCATCCAACATCATTGTTTCCTGTTGCCTCTTAGCCCCCCTTATAGGGCATTCATTAATCACATCTCAACTGTCTATGAACCTTAGTTCTATCATCAAGATGTTCCTTATCCTGAATGGCGTCGAGCAATGCATGAGGAAATCCAAGCTCTTGAAGCAAATTTCACTTGGACACTTGTTCCATTACCACCTAATAAGCACTGTATAGGATGTCGATGGGTGTATAAAGTTAAATACAAAGTGGATGGCTCTGTAGATAGATACAAAGCTCAATTGGTTGCCAAAGGTTATACTCAACAAGCTAGGATCGATTTCTCTGATACATTCTCTCCAGTAGCCAAACTTACCACTGTGAAAGTTATGCTTTGTGTTGCTACTGCTAGAAACTGGTGCCTCCTCCAATTGGATGTTAACAATACTTTTTTGAATGGAGATTTGTTTGAAGAAGTTTATATGGAACTTCCCAAGGGATACAAGTCAGCCAATCCTTCATTGGTATGCAAATTGAACAAATCATTATATGGCCTAAAACAAGCCTTTAGACAATGGTTTTGTAAGTTCTCCACTACTCTTCTTAGTCATGGATTCCATCAATCCAAGCATGATTACTCCCTTTTCATCATTGGATTAGGAAATTCCTTAGTCATTTTACTAGTATATGTAGATGACATCATCCTGTCAGGAGCCAATCCTGCCTCTGTCCAAGCTATTCAGACCAAATTACAGTCTTTGTTTCAATTGAAGATCCTTGGCCCTTTGAAATATTTTCTTGGATTAGAAATAGCCAAATTCAGCAGAGGTATCTCACTATCCTAGTGAAAGTATGCTCTATCTCTTTTGGAAGATACAGGTTTCTTGGCCTGCAAACCTTCCAATATACCAATGGATCCCAATCTGAAACTCAATCTTCATGATGGAGACTTACTCCCTGATCCATCAATGTACAAAAGATTAATTAATAGATTGCTTTATTTGACCATCTCGCAACCTGATATCACCTTTGTTGTGAATCGATTAAGTCAGTATATGAAAGCACCTAGAGTTCCTCACCTACATGTTGTTCATCATCTTCTGCAGTATATCAAATCTGCTCCAGGCCAAGGTTTGTTTTTCCCTGCTCAAAACTCTCTCAACCTCATTGCCTTTGCTGATGCTGATTGGGCCAACTGTGTTGATACTAGAAGATCCACTTCTGGCTTATGTGTATTTCTGGGAAACAACCTTCTTTCTTAGCGTTCTAAGAAACAACCCATTGTTTCAAAATCATCCACTGAAGCAGAATATCGTGTCTTGTCTTTTGTTACTAGTGGAATTGTTTGGTTAAGCAAGTTACTTCTTTACTTTGAAGTTGATGTGCTCTCTGTGATGCTATTTTGTGATAATAAATATGCTATAAGTCTTGTTTCAAACCCTGCTCATCATGAACGATCCAAGCACATTGACATTGATCATCATTTCATCCGAGAATATGTTCAGTCCAAAGTAGTCAAGCTTGTCCATGTTAAGAGCCAACACCAAGTTGCATATGTTTTTACAAAAGCACTTCCAGGCCCGATTTTTGGTAAATTCATTGCCAAGTTGGGAATGATTAACATCTATTTGCCAACTTGAGGGGGTATCACGATTAAGCAGTTGCAGTTAGTTACAAGAACTTATTTGAGTAGTTAGTTGGTTATGGTAATTAGTTGGTTACTAGAAGTTAATTAAATAGTTAGTTGGTTATGGCAGTTAGTTACTAGAAGTTATTTGAGTAATTTAGTTGGTTACTCAAGTTAGTTATTTTCTGTCTTTGTATAAATAAACCAACTTTGTAATACTTTGATGAATGAATCCTCAAACTGTTTTTCATCTATCTTTCATTTCTGATAAGGATTTTGATGAATTTCATCAAACTTTTTAGTACAAGACATCTATCAAATAGTCTTATTCAAACAGTTGAAATTTTGCTAGACTTTTTATTTCTTTTTCTATTAGTTATCAAACTTTCTTTTCTCTCATCACACATATTCTTTTTTCTCTTTAATATTATTCAAGATCGGTGTGTCATATATGTTTATTCTATTTTTTTGGAATAAAAAAATATCATATATACTCTTCCCTCAACACTTTTTCATTTGTTTTCTAAATAAATTAATGTTTGTCTTATTTGTTAATGCTAGTCATGTTTTCCTTATACTTATTATGCGCATTACCTGTTCAACGCAATATTTTCGTGATTGATACTCTTAATTTTGTCATCCACATAACTAACACTCTTGCAAATTTCCCACCCTCAACACTCCCTTCTAGTATATGCTTATTATTGTATCTCATTTAAACATGTCATTGGATTTATTATAAAATAATTGTAGTAATTAAAAAAAAAACCATAAAACCAATGTATAATTATAAATCTATTGTTCAAATCCAAAAGTAAGAATGAGAAAATGCTATTGTAAGAAGGATTAGTATAAAAAGACATAAAGTTAAAATTAATTTAGCTATTAAAAAATAAAATAAAAAACTATATTGGTTTTACTTTTTTTTTTTATCCAAACTTCATCATTTCTTCTTCTTTTTTTTCACTAACTCTTGTAATTTTGAATGTGTTTTTAAAAATTCACATAATCTTTTCAAATCTTATAAATCTATAAATAAAGTCTTTTCAAATTCTTTAAATTCTTATGATATAAATCTATTAAAACTCAAACTATCATAAAAATCTTATAAAAAATATGACAAATCATAATATTCCTACATAATCTTTAAAATTCACAAGACTTTTTATGTTAAAATAATCTTTTAAAAAACTACTTTCTAGAACACAGTTTTGGAAAGTACTTTCCGGAATGTTAGAAAATAAAATTGTGTTATGGAAAAGTACATTTTAGAATAATAATTTTGTATCATTTTTCTGTATATAACGGTATATATGATAATAAAAATTTTAAAAAAATGGAAGTGTACTTAGCAAAACAAACAGAATGGGTATTGCAAAAACGTAACTCATAAAAACAAGACACAACAAGTCCAAGACAATTACTTTCTGCTCCTAATAAATTACTTCCTGCTCCTCCATAAATATTCCCAAATTGCTTTTTTCTTATTATTACTTTCTTTCCCTTCATTGATTCACTCTTAAGGTGTAAAAGGCGTGATTTGCGGTGTGGTTCGCATATATTTCTAAGGAAGTAGGCATTTTTTTTATTTGCATATATATTTTTGGATAGCTTAACTCATATGGTAAAGGTAAAAAAAAAATACCCTTCCAAAAATGCATTTATGGAATTATGCTAGCGTAATTCCAAAAATACAATTTCAAAATTTTGCTAACATAATTCAAGAAATGCATGTTGCATCATCAAAACACGTTTCCACAAGAGATTTTTTTTTTACCTTACAAATTAAACTATCCAAAAAAATATATGCAAATCGGAAAAAAATATTCACTTCGTCGCAAGAATGCTTCAACAAGTAGAAAATAAAAAAAAAGAAGAAAGGGAGTGAGGAAGGTCTCCAATCACAAAGGTAAAGGAAAGAGGTGTAGGAGGTATAAGAGATACTCAAGGACATTTATGCTCATTCAACTTGTTTTAAAATTCTCATGGAATGCAGAAAGTAAATTTGAGGTGCAGAAAGCAATTTTCTGAGTCCAAACACATCAAGAATTTAGGATAATAGGCCCAAAGGCCCAAAACAAACCAACAAACAGCAAATAACAACACCCACACACCAAATAACATCCACACGCAATGAAACAAAGACAATAGGGACGTCCAACAATGGCAACGATGACTTTCAGCGATGACGATGCCAATGCCCGAAAACAACGATGGAAGCGTCAAGAACATACCACAGAGAGGAAGAGAGTTAGCACGCGGGCCCCCCAAAACTCATAGGAATATTTGAGTTAGCTAGTTAGTATATTCGATCGTGATCTTGACAACATTCCATTGGATAATAAGGTCCATTCGGTAGAAGGAAAAAAAATTGAAATGAAAATTTTAAATTAAAATAAAGTGTAAAAGTATAAGTTTCATGTTATTTTACTATTTATTTTCAAACGAAGGAGACTTAAAAGTATAAAAAAAATTATGTTTTTTTTAATTATTTCTGTTAAAAGTTCAAGGTAAAGAGATGGAAACAAGAGAAAAGAAAAATTGAATATATTATTTTGGATAATATTTAAAATGAGCAAATCAGTTTTTATATGAATATATGAAAACTTATATAACTAAACTTGTAACTAACTAAGCTAATAACTAATTTGTAAGTAATCAAACTAATATATATCTCTAATATCCCGCAAGTTGAAAGGTGTTGAAAAAACTTTTAACTTGGAAAAGATAATACATTTGGATCAAAAGAAATGAAAATAAAGTCTGAAAAATATATATAAACATGCCGGAAATACATCGATCAAAATTGTAGCTTTTAGAAATCTTCCACCAACTTTGGCTTTCTCAATCTTCTTTCAAGAGTCCAAAGCAAGTATCAAAGCTTAATCATCAAGCAAAATCAATAATAAAACCATTTGACAGAAGTTCAAATAATTAATCCATGAAATTATCAAAGCTTAACCACCAAGTAAAAACTATATCTCAAAGTTTAACTACTTGGTAGAAACAACAAGGCTTAACCATCAAGAGCAGAAACCAAACAACAATTCAATGCTTAACTATCTATGACAAAAGCTTAAACAATGCTTAATCACCATGAACAAAAGCTTACATCAACAAAATAGAAAAATCACAAAATCTGTCTTCTATGAGGACTTTTCACAAATACTTTGTGAACCAACAATAACCAAGGCTTAACCACCCATGACAGAAGCTAAAATCATCAAAACATGCCTAAAAGGATCCGAAAAGCCTTTGTGGGAGCATTGCATGTATCACCGTCTAGACTATTAGCCATAGGTGCAATGGCAGCAATAGGAGACCTATTAACTACTGTTTCGTGTTGAATATATACTTCGAGGACCGAATACAAAATCCACAGCCCTATGTGCCACTGCATTTCCAACATCAAAAGTTATTCCTTCAGCTACGGTCCTAAACAAAGATCCACGATTGTCACTCTAAACAGGAGCTGGACGTGGAGCCTGGTTAACACCACCAGAGCTACCGTGACCATGAGACATTTTTCTTGCCAAGAAGGAAAAAAAAAGTGCAGTGAGAAAAGAAAAATTAGGATGGATTCATTGCTCTGATATTATGATTAAAGTTCAAGGTAGATAGATGGAAATAAGAGAAAAGAAAAACTGAATATTACTTTGAATAATGTTTAAAATGAGCAAATCAGTTTTTACATGAATACATGAAACCTTAGATAATTAAACCTGTAACTAACTAAATTAATGATTAATTTGTAACTAACTAAACTAATATATATCTGTTCCCTTCATCCCTAATATGAGTGGGTTATAAATCTTTGCTTAGATCTAGTGGTTGAAGTATAATCCAAAAGGATATGTGAGTTTGGTCCAATTGTTGGAAAAACACGTTGACTTATTTTATGAAATTAGGCTCGAACTCTTTGTTTACATTATTTGATTCATTAAAAATTATAATATTAAACAAGATATACATTTAATTTAAAAAGGATAAAGAATAACACAAATCCAACAAATTAGAACATCAACAAAATCTCTAATTTTAAAACACATATTTTTATTTTGATATCTTTAATAACAAAAAATAAAAATTAAACAACACGTAATCTTTTTAAAAAAGAAACATCAGATTTTTTATTCTAATTGCTCCCCTTTTTATTTTGATAAATACATTAAATTTGATAAAAAAATTATATTAAAATAATTAATATTATTTATTATAATAAATTTTATATTATTTTATTTGTATTATCCACTATTGGTTAAATGATATATAAGATAAAAGATAGTCTTCTAACTTATATTGTGGTCCTGTGTTATTTTTGTTGTCAGATCTAATACCATATTTTAAACATAAATCAAAAGGAGCCTTAAGTGTACAATATAAAGGAGCATTTACGTGAACAAATTTGTCTATCTATTTATATAAGCTAATTACCGATCTTGAAATAACCCGCGCAAATGTTGTATTCTGCAAAACTATCCCCACTATACGTTTAAATAAAGTAGTGCTTAGGCAGCTTAGCCATAACACTCGTCCTCGTATTCTTATTTATCCTTTCATTTCCAAGTTGACTTATTTGAAAGACACTCCTAAGCTTTATTCTGAGACAAAAGTATACAGAAGGTTAACTGTGCTAGTACTCTGAACTTCTGTTTTCTTGTTCAGTTTTCTTTAAAGTTCACAGTACCATAAAAAATGATTAATATCAAAATATTCTCTAGTCATGCAGACCAATGTCCTCTTTGAATTTCCTTGCTTTGTGCAGCAATTATAGAGATATATTATTTTCATGTGTCACTTTTTAGTGACTGGCTGGGAAAGTCGTCACAATCACGGTTTTACAATAGGCTGTGGTTGATCAATGTGCTGGCGACCACGCATGAACAAGAAATTAGGTATTGTATTTCGTTTAATTTATGTCATCTCATGGAATAACAACACAAACAAAAGGTTGAATAATAAGACAATATAAGACATAACAGATGACACTTGCATTAAAGGTTTGCATGTGTTTTGTAAGGGAGATTTTGGATGACAAGAGAAGCGAGGATAAGGTTTTTTATTTTTAAATTAATAGATTTATGTAATGTTATAAAAATGAATAAAAGATTAAGACATTAAATTTATGTTAATATATTATTTAATGTCTTTAGTTTTAAAAAGATAAGGCATACTTATGTTAAATGAAAAAATTGTCTTCTCTCTTTTGTTTCCCTCTAAAATCCAACTCCTTTAACATAACCCAAGTAGAACAATTCTCGCCGTATATAAGAGTAAAAGATTTGCACAATATATGCATTCTCTTGGAGTTCTTAAGCTATTCATTGTCACTTAGAGGATAGTTCTTACAAAATACCCTTAGAAAGCCATTCATGTTAGATCGTTTCGTGGAATATATAAACTGAAAAAACTGAAGGGAAAATTTAAGGGTTACCTATATAATTAAAAAAAATAGAAGGAAATCCAAACATGCATTCACAAACAAAATGATTATTCAAACCCGTGGTAATGTGGAATATCTTGTAATTGAAGAAGCTTCTCGTAGTCTTCATGATCCATGCATATTGTAAGAGGAGGAGAATTGAGACAAACTTTGTATTTTGTGTATCACTTGGAATTAAGGAAAATCTTGGTCTTTGTGAGAGGGGCTCTTGCTGCTGTTGGGTGAAAGAAGAGGTTTATGAGCCATCATAGCCAGGCTGAAAGAATGATTGAGAGAATTCGCCAATGGATTTTCAGAACCTGAACTCAACATCTGATAGTGGTTGATTTGCCTCGGATCCATGTCCATTGCTGTAACATGTGAAGGGAAATATGGTTGCGTTGCTCCTGGAGGACATAGCATAATTTGAGAATTCCCAGTTGATAAAGACAATGATGATGTTGGGAAAGGTACAACGTTAATATTGTTGTGTATATCTGTTAGGTTTGATAATTCATTGTTGCCCAACGGATGAGAAACATCACCAGCAGAATGTTCCCATCGGTAACCATGTGGCATAGTATTCAGCAAGCCCAAGAATGAAGGATGATTAAGATTTGCTCTTGGTAAGAGATTAATATTTGGTATAACATGTGTGCTAGGTCCTTGATTATTGCTTCCTTGCTTATCCTCTTCACTTCTACTTATCCAATTTGGTTTATCAGTGCTAACCATTTCTCCTGAAACTTCTTTAGCCTTTAATTTCCATGTAGAATTATGGTTTGAATCTTCCCATTGAATGCTTCTGTTGATATTAAGAAGTTGCTCATTAGGCTGAGAATTTGAGGTGGTAGCTTCATTAGAAGTAACAGCAGATGGATAACCAAGGGTGAAGTTATTCACTGAAGGAATAATGGGAAGTGGTGGAAGTTCATCAATTTCATGCTTAGCTGCATTGAGCAACCAATCAACAACCTTGCTAGGTTGACTGAGCCCTAGCCTATCTTGAAGATCATAGAGTTGGATGGCAGTTGGTACTGATAGCCTCACCCGTCTGTCTCTTAACCCTCTTATAGTGCAAACCTTGCTATGCCTGTCTTTTCCTCCAAAGGCTCTGGATACTCGAACAATCCTTGGATCCTTCAATCTTGGCCATTGTGCTACTGAGCTTGATGTAGCCTTTGCCTTTTCAGGATCATTAATTGATTGAGAAAGACCCTCCTGTTTTAATTGAAAATCTGCTTCTTTTTGGCTCTTAATCATGATCTTATGTCTCTCATTGTTTGTTGCTAGGTGCTGAGTTTTGTCCTTCCACTTTGTGGTTTTCAAAATTCTGTTCCACAGTACCGTCAACAATGAAACTGCTAAGTTTTAAGTCCATTGTTTGGATTTACGACTGGCTGTATCACGATCCTAGGAATCTGCATAGAAACACATTAAATAAAAAAAAACGAAATAGGAGGAAGTTGCTTCTTCATGAAATTTAATCAAATTTAAAGGTGAATCAAATCGATTAATATTTAAAATTCATATTGTTTCCCTTTGGAAGTGGATGTATGAAGAACAGACGAGATGACTTCATGACATAGATCGTTGACTTGCAACAACTAATGGATACTATTATTAAATAATATCATATAGTTCAATTGTGATTTTTAGGGGATTTAAGAATATTATTATAAAGTACTGAAAATAATCAAAATCTAATGCAGTTATACATTAAAAAGCTCTAGAATCATTTAGAAATTAGAAGCATGGGTATATATCTATCATATAGACATTAAAGAAAACTGCAGCAAAAGGCTGCATCATAGTCAGGAAAGGATGTAATTAAACTTACAGGGACAATAATGCAACTATTTAACAATAATATAAAATATTCAATTGAGTTCACTTGCGAAACATGCAATTAATCTTGAATATAAAAATCCAAATTTAATACAAATCCTAGTTATAGTTGATAATATCTGGCAAACTCACATGAACACCTACCACTTTTTATACTAAACACCCCAAGGTAGAAGGAGGAAGTTTGCACTGTGCTTTTGCATACCAAGGTAGAACAAAATTTGAAGTTTCTAATTGTGCTTGACTTGGCTTTGATTGCACCTAATAAACTTAGTGAGAAGTTGGAGTCCGCAGCTTGGAAAAGGAAGATGCCAGAATTGAACTAACCACGCCGCACGAAAGAAAAAGCAATGGCGCATAGTTTGCCACGTGCCACACATCCCAATTGGTCAAATAAATATGGTAGTCTAAGTCTTATCTTTTTATGGTTAGGCATAATGGCCAATCATTCCCTTTACATAAGTAGTAATGTATGGTTTATATATCCTGATATTTTGTTCTCACAAACCTTGGGGAAATTAAACAACTTTGTCAAACATTAATTGATTACATATAGTTACAATTACTTTAATATTTTCTGGTAGCTAAAAGTGTTAAAGGTAGGGTTTGTTATAAAGGAAAGAGGCTTGACTTCTGTACAAAAGATTCTTCTCTCCATATAT
Organism: Glycine soja; assembly: GCF_004193775.1. Lineage (NCBI taxonomy): Eukaryota > Viridiplantae > Streptophyta > Magnoliopsida > Fabales > Fabaceae > Glycine > Glycine soja. The sequence goes on along the minus strand of NC_041009.1, from coordinate 21,447,680 downwards.
GTTTGGGTCTTAAATTTTAGAAATGTTACAGAAGGCTTATCTGAATTAATACAGTTAATAACCTCGAAAGGGGACCATTTCTACACGCTTCGAAAACCGGCAGGGGTTACACTTTATCGACAACTACAACAGGTTTTGTGACTGAGCATATCACATGGGGATCTACGGAAACAACAACCCTAAACAGCATCAAGGATAATGTTGTTCTTATTAAGAGCAGTCTTTGTTAACTAATATCTGAATTTCTTAATTTATTAATATATAAGAAGTTTTCTACAGACGTATTCTTAGACTCTTCAACATGAAAAGCTTTCAAAGGACATGAGAGCATCAACTCATTGATCAATCAAATTTTGGACAAAAAATTGCATAACGACCAAGCTTTATTTTACTAAGAGTAGTAAGTTATACATGAATGAATAAGGTTAGATTAACCTCTTAAAATGGATTTTAATATTCGGAAGAATCACTGTTTTTGGTTTTTAGTCAAATAATTCAATAAAAAAAGATAATTTATTGCTTCCTATTTTTTATGCTTTGAAAAGTAGGAATTTTTGTAGTGATGCGAATGAATTTCCAAACATTAGTCATTGGCTTCTTCTAACCAAAATTCCCTGAAAAGAAATAGCATCATAATGATTTAGTATAAAACTAATCATTGTTGACATGTAATCCTTAATGATTTCACTTAATCGATCAGTTTTCTTGGGCTTATAAATTTACTGGTTTCTTTTTTCAGTTATTTTGGGCTTTTAATTCTTCCTGGCTCAAGAATAAAAAGGTAAATAAATAAATGAGACAAAACAGAAACAATAAGGCATCATATGAAGAGGATTTAGAAGACAAACAGAGAAATCCAGTTTAGATAACTAATGGCGAGACTTGTCCAAGGGCATTGTCAAGTCTATGTGTATGATAACTACTTCGGAGAAGGGAAAGGTACTGGTAGGTGAGGGACCAATTGTGTTATGATACCTTTTGAAAACGTACACTCACTGAGCACAACACAGGACCACACAACTTTTGCAGAGAGATATGCATGGGAGGCAAGTTGAGGCTTTTCATTGAGATGACACTGACCATGGCGCATGCTTTCTTCAAAAGAAAGTCAATTAATCATGTGTGTGTGAGTGATGCAGAAACGTAAGCCAAGTTTCTTCTCTTGTTCATTTGGAAAAGACTTCAAATATATTCTTTCACCCATCAATTCAAAACCCTAAAATTGCCCCCCATAAAAACATTTCTGTTTCAGTGGTAAAAGTTTATCAGAATTTTCTTTGTCATTGTTTAACGTGGATAAATTGATACGAACAAACAAGTAGAAACCCTGGAAAATGCTGCAAACTAGCCTGATTTCTCTTTAATGAATATATATATATATATATATATATATATATGATAATCAAGCTCAATGGTTGATAAAACTATGGTTATGCAGAAGTTCTTAATTAATGTTGGAGTATAAATATAAAGTGAAATCTTATATCGAGTAAAAGTGAAACAATTAAACATCATATAAATAAAAAAAAGATCTTGAGTCTTAAGATTTTTAGTTAAAGTATGATGACAAATGATTCTGTGGCACTAATTCCTTTTCATGACACATATACATTAACAACAAAAAAATGAGGGCAAATTTACTTCGTTAAAGTTATTTAAATCATTTAAGAGGTGAGAGTATAAAAGACTATCGATACAGTTTTGCAGCCAGAAGAAACTTAATTTTACACCCCACTTATACCTTCTATTAATTTGAAAACACAAAATATAACAAAGGAAAAGGATAAGAAGTAACAAGAAAACGGGCAAGAGAATATGAACAAAAGGATGAAGGTAAAGATAAAAACGAAGTTCCTACTTGTTTCTGAAAGGAGAAAAGAAGAAAAAGGATCATATATACATTCTTTAAACTGTAATAGAGTGTTCCTCTCTGTTATTCATCAAGCCGTCTGAAGCTATAAGAGACTCTGAACAAGCAGTGACTGGAACTCTAGCTAGCTTGTTTTATCTGAAAAAATGATATAGAGACTAATAACTGGTTTGTAGGTAAGGGTAAAATTATGGTCCAAAAAATGGTCCCGAGGTCTGTAACAGAAACCCTAGGTCAGACTCAACTCGTGACTAATCACTCTCATCACTTTTGTGAATAGCCAGAATGCATCAGAAGAAGCAGCAGGAGCAATCCCGTCTGTAAGATGTAACATTATCCTTTTGTCTTTGTCAAGTTTTAGCTTCATTTTTGTATGTCAGTTGAAACTCACAAAAATTAAATGATTTTTAAAACAATAGTTTGTGAGTTTTGATCAATTTGCAATTGTAGCTATAACCACAAAAATTAGTCATGCACACACGCATATGCCAATCTATATACCAAGCAAAAAACCTATAGACAGAAAGAGATAAAAAGAGAGAAAAAAGTAAATATATAGATGATTTCATGTAATAAGAAGAAAAATAAATGAGAAATGAAGGAAGTCAATTAGATGTATGTATTGTGTGGTCGTGTGGATATCCATATCAAGATTTTAAAAAACTATTTAGGACTGCAATTTTGCCTGCAACCTCTAGGTTTTTGGGGTGTTTGCGACCACAACACCGCTGCAATTTATAGCCACATTTTATCTGTAGTTTTTTGCAATATTAAGGGACGGAATAAAACAGTGACTGTGCTGTAATTTAAGACCTTGATTCATATATCATTCATCTTACATTAACAGGCAGAAGATGAACTTAATTGTAATAATTTAATACAAAACCTAAAAGAAAGGTCTAGTTTGGCTAGGTTTTCATTTTCTGAGTCTAAAAGAAGCAACTAACTATGATTTTAATGACCCATTTATAAGGTACAAATTGAGGTCCTATATTTTCACCAAAAAAAAAATAAACTTGAGGTCCTATATTGTTGGGTGAGAGGGACTGGCCCCAAGAATTAATCCAAGATGGGACAGTAACATCCATGAAACAACAGCTGCCAAACCACATGGACCAAGGCACCGCCACTCCAATTACATTACAAAATTTTCAATTCGAATGGCAATCGCTATATCATATCTCTAAAGAATGACGTACGCATCCTAATCCTGGTGACTATAAGGATATATTATAGTGAAATGCCAAAAACACAATTAATTAAGTCAAATTAATTATAAACAAACGGTGACTATATACGATTAGGACATTGAGTGCGAAAGCATTCCGTATGAAAAGATAAGATCTGTTCCATTACCAATCGGTAAGAACGAAAGCAGCACTGAGTCTTAAAGTAGAGGTAACATTATGCTAGACTCCAAATTAATTTACTCTTGATTCGAGGGATTTATAAAAGATATCATATACTTCCCCTATTTTGAAATAATTATCAGTTTAACAAAAATAATTCTAAATTATTTATCATTTTACAGTATCAAGAAAAATCTTCATTGTTTGTTTTTTTTTTTATAAATAAACTTTATTCTTCTTTTGTTCACTTTCTCAAAAGCGTTATAAAATTAGGATATTTTATTTTTAAGAGATTATTAAAATACTTAGTTCCAAGAAAAAAGTAATTTTAGTTTCATAGTTAATTTTCTATTTAAATTTGAAGAGAAATAATATTTTTTTAAAAATTATTGTACAAAGCTTTAAAGTGACAAAATTTTAAGAGGAGCACATTAATACGTACAATGGGCATAAAAGATTAAGAGATCGGGAAATTTAAAATATATTCTCCAAAGTAAACCACAAATTTAACACATTAGAATCTAAATGTGAAAGTAAAGTCTGATAAAAATAAAAAAATTTGAATATGTAAAAAAACTCACAAGTCTAAAGCTTTAAGGTTTTTGATTGTACTGGGATTGTCAAAATTATTTATATAATTTATTTAAGATTTATTAGTGAAAATCTCATCAATATTTATTTCCTCAGTTTTTCCAATAATTAGGGACAATGGTTCAACGTACATGCTGAAAAGTATTATTAATGAATATTTATTTTTTAATTCTATCCTTAACAATGAATTCATCTGTATTTCTTTTGAAAAAAAAATAAAAAAAGAAATCTATCATAAAATTAATTAATAATTTTCATAAAAGTTATAATACTAAATATATGAAACTCAAAAGGCTTCCAAAGTGTAATTAGTTAACATAAAAATTTTCATCAGGAGCTTTTTACAGAACTTTGTAATAGGAAAGACTAAATGCACTAGAGCTTGGAGACAATTAAGTATCTAAATGAACAAATTTTTGTACCAAAAAATACTACTGTAATTAAACTTCAACAGTTATATGTGCCATACTGCCATGCTGCCCATGCAAACACTGCTATAGTAGCGTTTTACGCAGAATGCAAACAGATAATCCAAAAGATTTTTTTTTTTCAATATATATCCAAAAGAAATTTTATCCAACGAAGAGGAAAGAAAAAACGGCAGGTCTTGTCTCTCTTGAGATTGAATATTTATGAGTAGAACACAGAAGAGTGAAGACGTAACTGATGCTTTGTTGGGATATGTGTCACTGCATGTCTTTGGCTCTTTGCAATGTTTTGTCTTCGATAAATTACTTTGTCGGAGCATAGGCATGCCCTTTGCTTTGTCCTCTCGCCTTTATCAATGTTTACGGATAAAGTTTTCTTATATTAGTTTATTAATTAATTTAATATACTATACTAATGTAATTCTAATTACAATTTAAAGTGATTCCTTTAGCTGTATAAGAACTGTTTTTTGAAGTTGATTGGTACTGGTATTTGTTTTATTTGTTTATTTAATCCTCCCGTTAAGAAATTTCTACAGTATTAAATAGGAATTAGCTAGGGTTATAGGTTAACAAAGTCACTGGACTGTCTTTCTACTTTTGGGTTTGTTTTTCGTATTGTATCTGGCTCACATTCTGTGTGGTGGCGCAGTGATAAAAAAAAGTCAGTTATCTTTTAATTGAATATTTTTATTCTCTTAAAATATATTGCTTTATTATTATTAAATTTTTTCTAGACCACAGATACTAAAAATTGTGTTTGAGCCGAAGAAGAATTTAAAAAATTATTATCTTAAATTCAAACTCAAAATTCTCTAGTTAAATAAGAAAAATTCAGACTATCTTAAGTTGATCTACGCGCACTCGGTTGTCTTTATTATTAGTTTCAAACAATTGGAATTAGAGATTTGAAAAGGGCTGATTATTTGAAGCATCAATAGTACGACAATCCCAATCTTTTGGACATTGATCAATGGAATATTGGGACCTATTAAGAAGGAATTACAAAAACAAAGGATGAAACAACCTTGCCTTAGGGAGAGTTAAAGGAAAGATTAGACTTGAAGCTAAAGGATATGAAAGCAAAGAAATAAAGTAATTAGAGCAATACACTAAATTTAAAGATTATGATGTGATTTTTTCCACAAAAAAAAGTAAGATATATTATACCCATAGTTCATAAAGAAAATGAGAGTTGGGCTAGTTGGCATTCATATTTACACCCCAAAGTTACTATTTAGACTCCACAACATTTTCATTTATTTCTTACAAAAATATCTCAACAGAAACAATTTTTCGTTGTGTTTTTAAATAGATACTACATCACAACCATTTTGAAGCAACAAAGAAAAAGTTAAACCATACAATCTAATTTTAGGCTGTATGAATGGAAGAGAAAAGAAAGAACTGGATCAAATAAGAAATAAAGAAAGATAAAAAAGAAAGACAAAAATATTAATTCATTATCAAAACATTTTACATAATCCACAGCAGTACATGACTAATAGTGTGTTTAAATTGGCATTGAGTTTTGTCTGGCGCCAATCCTTGTTATTGAAGGTGCTTCGAAACGTAAGACTAAGATAAAACAAGTACACAACATGGGTGAAATGACTATAGGTGAGTTTGAGTTACACATCTGTTGAATGTATCTTACATTTTCTCCGATTCATCAATGTTGTTACTTCTCCTTTTTTTTCTTTGGAAAGTGCTAACTAATATTTGCAGGGCCTGCATTTTCTATTGATCAAAGTCACCAAACAAAATGTTCATATGGAATATTCTGCGGTTGAACAGTAAGTTCCCTACCAAGCTGCATAGGTAGTAGATTTGTTGTCTTAGAATCATTGGAAAATCGGTTCACATTGTATTATTGATGAATAAATGTTTGGTGCATGTTAGTTACCTATAGCCATTAGTTAGATACATTAGTAAAGGTGTCTCTCAAACCGCAATCCAAACACATTATTATTACACACGAACAGAGCATTTCAAATAAGAAGCTGCTAAATGCTAGAGCAAAAGATTAAATTTTTATTCCTGAAAAGCAACAAGATCTAACCAAACTGAGAGAGACTCGAGATTCAAGGCCATTGACAAAAAGAGAAGCAAAACCTATCTCAATTCCATCCCCATTTCTGCTATCTGAAAGCCCAAACACTGCAGTTTTTTCAATAGACACCATCTCTACCTTCTTTGGTCTTCCCCAGCCAAAGTCACTACTATATACCTCAAACCTCGGTGACCCAGCAACACCAATTTTCTTCACATCAGCTTCAGCTCCCATACCATCAAGCAACCATGATGACCAATTTTCTGCTCCACTCACTGCTCCATCCTTCAGAGTTTCCAATGTATCACTCACTGCTTCCACAGCCACAACTAGTCCTTCTTCCCCCAACAACTCTCTCGTTTCAGCAATTGGAAGTCTGAATCCAACACAGTTCCCAAAGTATGTTGCAGGAAGAGGTGGCTCCAAACGCCACCTACAATCAACAGTTAGAGCCAAAGCAACGCTTTTGTTTTTAATTTCCTCAGCTCTCACCCTGCAAACCCATGCATAGGCAATAGATAACACAAAACTTGATAAGTGAAGGTTTGTGTTCTTTTTCTTCTTGGACACCACACTTTGCTTCAGCTTTTCAACGTCTGAACGAGACAACTTAGATGAGCCTCTACTTGCATCTTCTGAAGGTTGCAGATCCCAAACCATGAGGCTTATGCTGTTGCTTCCTCCATGCTTCAACCAATCGTTAATGAATTTCACTCCTATTTGATACTAATTTCCTGTTGTTGAACATGTATTAGCAGTTGCCTGCTAGTTTGCTATTTTCTATTAATTGTTTGACCAAATTTTTAGAATTAGTTATTTTATTTTTTATTACATAGTAGCTATTATGTTAGTGGTTTGTTATTGTTATGTTAGTGGTTGATTATTATTTAGGAAATCATTTATTATTGCTTCTTTCTGATACAACAAATATGTATTTAAACAGATTATCATTCAATAAAAAAAAGTGTGCATTCATCTTTCTTAATTTTGTGCATTATGTTTATTTTACAACAGATTGGTATCTAGAGTCTTCTTCTTAAGAAGGACATGTGAGTGAACTGAGTGAAACTCATCACAAAAAAGTCTAAACACCTTGCTTCAATTCATCTGATAAATGGATTTTGAAACACCATACATAGCACTAGCACCACCAATGTTATGGTGACAATTATCAAATATGGGTAGTGAGAATGGAGACACATTTGGAGGCAAATGATCTCTAGGAAGCTTTTAAGGAAGACTACGAAGTTCTTCCCTTACCAACTAATCCAACAATGGCTTAGATAAAAAATCAAAAAGAAAGGAAAGCAAGAAAGTCAAAGGCAAGAGCTACTTTGTTTGGTGCTATCTCAAAAGAAATTTTTACTAGAATCATGACCATCAAATCAGCATATGAAATTTGGAGTTTCCTCCAAAATGAATACGAAGGAGATGAAAGAATTAAAGGAATGCAAACCCTAAATCTGGTTAGAGAATTTGAGATGCAAAAAATGAAGGAGTCCGAAACAATTATAAAGTATGCTAACAAGCTTCTTAGAATTGCTAACAAAGTAAAATTGGTTAGTTCTAATATTTTCAACTCAAGAATAGTTGAGAAAATACTGGTGATTGTCCCTGAAAGATTTGAGGCTACTATTACATCCTTGGAGAATACTAAAGATTTGTCAAAACTTATCTTAGCAGAACTTGTAAATGCTTTACAAGCCTAGGAGCAAAGAAGAAAAATAAGGGATGAGGGTTCTGTGGAAAGAGCATTGCAAGCTAAATTGCAAACTAACCAAGGAGAGAAAAGCAAGTGGAAGAAATACAAGAAGAATAATTTCAAGACCCAAGAAGCAGCAACTAACACTAGCAACAATAATGGAGACAACAAAGGATTTCCTCCTTGCAAGCACTGTGGCAAAGTGGGTCATCCTCCTTTCAAATGTTGTAGAAGACCTAATGTTAAGTGTGAAAAGTGCAACAAGTTGGGGCATCATGTGAGAATTTACAAAAGCAATTTTCAACAAAAGAATGTGGCTCAAGTTGCATATCAACAAGAAGAAGAGCAATTGTCTGTAGCAACATGTTTTACAAGCAACAACTCAAGTGAATGTTGGCTAGTGGATAGTGGTTATACAAACCACATGACCCACGATCAAGAACTTTTCAAAGAATTGGACAAATCACATGTATCAAAAGTTAGAATTGGTAATGGTGATCTTATCACTGTTGAAGAAAAAAGAACTATAGCCATTGAAAGTTGTACAAGTACAAAATTAATTTATGATGTTTTGTATGTACCCGAGATTCATCAAAATTTACTAAGTGTGGGACAATTGATTGAGAAGGGGTTTAAAGTCATCTTTGAAAATAAGCACTGCTAGATTAAAGATGTCAATGACAAGGAAATTTTCAATATCAAAATGAGAGGCAAAACCACATGACCCACAATCAAGAAATTTTCAAAGAATTGGACAAATCACAGGTATCAAAAGTTAGAATTGGTAATGGTGATTTTATCACTGTTGAAGAAAAAAGAACTGTAGCCATTGAAAGTTGTACAGGTACAAAATTAATTTATGATGTTTTGTATGTACCCGAGATTCATCAAAACTTGCTAAGTGTGGGACAATTGATTGAGAAGGGGTTTAAAGTCATCTTTGAAAATAAGCACTGCTAGATTAAAGATGTCAATGACAAGGAAATTTTCAATATCAAAATGAGAGGCAAAAGTTTCTCATTTGATCCATTGGAGGAGGAGTAAGCAACCTATCCAGTTACTATAAACAATATAAAAGTCTGACACAAAAGATTAGGCCATTTTCATCATGCAGCTGTTGAGATACAATGCATAATCACACTCGACCATTATGCAACAATGCTTTAAATAATGCAGATTCTACCATGAAGAGAGCATCGTCAATGTATTCAAAAGAAATAAACCAATGGCTTTCATCCTCCAAAGCCTTGAAGGTTAAAAAGATGGAGTTGGAGATTGAATCACAATTTATGAATAAATCTCATTTAGAATTGAATAATACCATTGAGCATTCAATCCAAAATAACAAAAAAGAAAAAGAGATCCTTTGTAAAAGGAAGGATGTGTTAATGGGTGAATTGGAACAACTTCTTGCTTTAGTCTAATAGAAACAAACAGAGATAGTAGACAATGACTCTAAGTTAGAAGCTGTAGAAAATAAGATAAATAAAGTTGTTTCTAGATTTAAAGAGATGCACTCAAGCATCCAACAAGGTATAGCATCCTTCAAGCAGAGGATTATTTTCATAGATAAAATATTCCCAAAACTAGAAGCATAAAAGAAAGTTGTTACTTCTGCAAGAAATTTCAAGGAGGCTGCATGAATAGCTACTGAAGCAAAGTCACCGTATGTTGAAAAAGAAAGCATTCAGATAGACATGGATACGACTACATTAAATCTTGAGCTACTAAGAGAGAAACTTGGACTTGTCAAGCACTAATACAAGGAGGAGTGTTGAACGTGTATCAACAATTGCTTGCTAGTTTGTTATTTTCTATTAATTGTTTGACCAAGTTTTTAGAATTAGTTATTTTTTTTTTGTTACTTAGTAGTTGTTATGTTAGTGGTTTGCTATTGTTATGTTAGTGGTTGGTTATTATTTAGGAAGTAAGTTATTATTGCTTATTTTTGTTACAACAAATCTGTATTTAAACATATAATCATTCAATAAAAAGTGTGCATTCATCTCCCTTAATTTTGTGAGTTACTCTTATTTTACAACAACTATCATAAAAAAGACACATTTCAAGTGGCAAACAAGAGGGTGATTGTGATTGTGATTCTTTACAAAGATAAGCCCAGGATTTGATAAACGATATTGAAGTCTTTCCATCTAAAGCAACATAGTGTGAGGTTATTCTAATGCATAATCCAGAGTTTAGAAATAGAGTGACTTGCAAGGCTAAAACAGTAGCTTGTTCATGGGATATAGTCAAGTGGGGTAAAAGATGGTGCATTTCTTTAGCTTCACAAAGATCTGTGCATGCTAGATGGTTGAAATCAGCGTTAGATTCAGCTACTGTGAGGGAAACAATGTCACCATTGTTGTAATTGATGATGGGGTTTTGGGAGTGGAGTGACCAAGTAAGGTGGCCCGCAAGAGGAAAAAAATGGCCAAGTGCATGAGAAAGAGAATGTTTGAGTTAGGGAAGAAGGGTAGCAAAGAAAAGTAGTGTTGGGTGTGGAAATTGGTAGAAAAAGATGCATTGAATAGGTGGTAACCTTAACCATAGTATGTCAAAAAAGGTAAGGGGAAGCAATGTTTGAGTTGGTAACTCGTGTGATTCCAAAGTTGGTGCTACATTCAAAACTTGTACCACCTTCATGGTTTTTATTTTCCGTTTCTCTGATGCTGCCTGTTTCTGATAAATAAATTAGAGAAAGACTACTAGCTTGATTCTACGATCTCGAGTAAATCAGGACTTTGGAGCATCTTCAAAATATATGTTTTTATTGATTAAAATCGATTTAGTTTTTTTTATACTATCAATCATGTGAGTGTGTTCTAATTCTAATCTATTACTTTGTATAGGTGTCAACAAAACTTCTACACATGTCAATAGTACAACAATCTAGTCTTTTCTCCCCTCCAGTTACATGATCAATTAGTTAGATGACATCAACATCTTTGATGACATGGAAATGATGTTTTTGGGACTGGTTGGATAGTTCTCCATGGGAAAATCCGCATGTCATAGTGTTGATGATGCCTCTAATCTATTGAGCAGGTTCATTTTCCTGCTCTTGTTGGGGTTGGTGCTCACGTCTTTGTTGGTGATGCCTAGGTCTCCCTCTATCTTCTGTTTTGTTTCCCCTTCTGTCTTGTCCTCTATCACTTCCTCTGCGATGGTCCTCATTGTGACCTCCAAGTCGTCCTTCAGCCTGGTTGCTACTGGGTCTTTTCACGAACTGTGTTAGGTAACCCGCTTGTATAAGTTTCTCAATCTTGCCCTTGAGAGCTTAGTAGTCTTCAGTGTTGTTTCCATGGTTGTGGTGGTACCAACAATGCTTAGTTCTTTCCAGACCAAGCCTGGGGGGAGGTACTGGGGGTAATTGTATGGGAACCTCGAGGACGGTGGCCCGACTTTCCGTCAAGGTTGTATAACGTCCATACCTTGGTCCCCTTTGAAGGGGTTGATGCTTGTCCAGTCTATGTTGCTTGTCCAACTTGTGTGTGTCGGTCCTTGAGCTACTTTCTCCTTTCTCGCCCTTTTCTCCAGCCTATCAAACTTTGTTTTGGAATCTCTACATTTCTTCCATCTAAATGTAGCCCTTAGCTCATTACCGTAACTCATCTATGCTGCTTGGAGGCTTCTTGCACAAACTGTAAGCAAATTTTCTAGGTCGTAGGGCCAACAACATAGAATGCAGCACCACCTCGGGATTAAGGTTCCTAATTTGAACAACGAGCTAACCGAATATGTCCATAAATTTGCAGAATGGCTCATCATATGCTTGGCATAGACTAGCTTGGGCGACAGAAGTCACACGATGTGATCGCCAAAGGTGTCAAAACTGTCAATAGACCGGGGAGGAAGTCCTCCATACCACGTCAATGCAACTCCCTTGAGGGACATAGGGAAGACTCAACATAAAAACAAATGACTTGAAAAAAATGAGACATTACTAAATATGACCAGTTAGATCTTTTACCAGAGATTTGATAAATACTTTGTACCTATGGTATGACAAAAAAAAAAAAAAAAATACGCATTTGGTCAAGGGATTAGAGAAGATGAAATTGGGGTTTCCTATCCTTGGTACAACTGGTAAAGTATTTACATAAAAAAGCAGAGCATAGATGCAGAGGAGTCCTATATAATATATGCAAGTAAAACTCGTAAATTTGACTCATCCAGTTCACTAAGTTTTCGATGTAGAGCATTTCAAATTGCAAAAAGTTGAATCTTACATCAGTACTGTGCTTCTGATTTAATCAGTAGATTCCTCAAAGAATTTACCACCCCGACTTAAACAATTACGCTAGTAGAAAGTGAAAAACATCACAAGGCTAGTATATTACAGATATGAAAAATATATTCTTACATTTCATATCACTCATTGTTCTAAACCTCGAGCTATGGCTTGTATATGTTGTATGAATTCATCGCTATAATCTTAAAAAAATTACTTAGTGCGTATTTGGATGTGCATTTGACAAAATTAGTTTCAAATAAAATTAAATTTTTAAAATTAATTTTTGGTTCTAAAATTTTTTTTTAAAAAAAATTAATTTTAAAGTGATATAATTTATTTTTAGATGTTTTTATAGAACATCAAATTGAGAGTAAAAATTAGTATAATTTTTTTTCATAAAAAAATCCAATACAAAAATAATCAAAATTATTTTAAATCATCAATTTGAACCCAAAATTTATTATGAATCATTTTCTAAAGTAAAATCAAACACATAAAAATTTATTTAAAATCAATTTTAAACTCAAAATTTATCATCCGACGGCAAACCAAACACCACTTATGCAAAGGAACTGCTTTTCCCAAAGATAGCTGACAATAAGGCTACTCATACCCTACAATCTTAAAAAGAAAAAAAAAAAAAAAAAACTCTTTCAATAAGATTGAGATGTACGGGACAGAACTAGAAGAGGTAACATACCATTAATTAACTCGGCAGTAAATGATATACCAAATTCTCATCTATATTTATAATAAAATAGTCCAGTATTATCTCCTAAAAATCATTATTTTCATTTCCAATTCTCTAAAACTTATCCCTACTAAAAAATATTTTTTTATATAAAATTTATGAACAATAGACGCCCGAGGTAAATTGCCCTAATTGGGTTTTTTTTTTTCTTTGAGGTTACCAAATTGGGCTTTATAAAAATTAAACGATTAAAAAACCAGTTTGCAATTTGTAGCTAAGATTATTATAACAGACTATTAATTTTAGCATTAGTATTTCACTGTTGCTATTACATTGACCCCACGCCAACATAGTCCATGGACAGAGCAGAAAAATATGCATGTATTAACGGACTAATTTGCAGTCCAACTTTGTTGGTACTGTCTAGTAATGAATGATACGAGAGATGCTATATGTTACGAAACTAAGTCTCTATGGAAGTAACCAAATGTTTTTTTCTTCTTTTCATTGATTAAAAAGTTAAATAAAAAAGTTAAAATATATTTTACTCCCTTAAATTTGAGTTATATTTATTTTTTATCTCTCAAAATTCAATTTATTTTTTTAGTTCCTTAATTTTTAAAAATGTTTTTAGTCCCTTTTTAACTATTCTTTGGTGATTTAAATGCATAACTTATGGTGAATTTTGATTACAAGAGAGATAAAAAATATTTTTTAAATTTGATAAACTGAAAAAATAATTTTTAATATAACATACATCAAATTTTAAAGATCAAAAACATATTTAAATAAATAAAAAAAGAAAAAATATAAGGGGACTTTGATGGAAATAATGGACCACCACTGATTTTAAGTTTTGGTGCATTTTATTGAAAGAATGGAATAATTAGAATTTTATTCATTTGTTTGTAACTAATTATGAATGTACAAGAAATATATATAGAATATAGAGGAATAACAAACTCAAAATTATTTACTAAATTATCCATAACTTGAATTTAAATCTATTTATAACTTGAATTTAAATTGTAACAACTTGTAACTAATTGTTCTATTATTTCAATAGTCTAACACATTTTGTGTTAAATTGGTTCACGATTTAGTAATTTTCTAATCATATTTACATACTGTTTCGGTTGAGTTCTAGGCGAGTTCTGGATGAGTTGTTGGATTCTCCTCCTTTATCTCTCGTCACAGTGGAATCTCCGATCTTCTGTCTTGATGTGGGGTGTGGTACTTGCAAAAGAATTTTGATGATCAAGTCAATTGTGCACGAGATGCTTAGGTATCTGTGTATGGAATGATTAAAATGCACCTCTTGGTCTTGTTTCTAGGTCTATATATATGCATGTTCGACCTTGCGGGAGTTACGTTTTTCGAGGGGCCATGTCGAGCTTTGTTGACTAATTGCTCCTCTAAGTGTCGTGGGTGATCAAGGAGAGTTGAGAGTTACCACAATCCAAGTATAGGTTGAGTTCTTGGGCCACACGGTACATAAGCCCCTAAGCTCTGAATTCATGTATGAATCATAGAGTTGTTCATATGTTGTTTCTGACTATGCCGAGGACGGGGGAATTCAGACTCTATATTGAGTGCGGGGGTGCTCGAACATATATGAGCTTGGGGTTCACGTGGTGAATATAGCCGAGTTACATAAAAAAGCAAAGCTGCAATGTGGTATAGGCCGAAGGGTAACAAAGGTCGTTTTTGCCACATGCTTCTCCTCCCTTTTGGACATCTATAATGTTCCAAAATATTAAATTTTAGGTGACACGTGTTTCAATCTGCATGGTTGACTATAGTGACCCTTAGGTGTCTTTTCGTTTTAGGAAGCATAACGGGACGCATGTAATGATGTGACATTCTGTGGAGTTTTATCGCTTCATTTTCCATGTCATTGTGTCAGCGGAAATGACTGTTGAAGTGGCTGTTGGAAACGAAGTGTTTGGACCAAGGGACACAAGGGTTAGGTGCTACCTTTGGGGATCGAAGAGTCACATTAGTGACAAAGAATGAAGGGTTGCAAGACCCTTATAAAAGGTGATGCTATGCACAAATCAGTCACACACTCATATTCTTCCTTGTTCACTTTTCTCACTCCTTGTTCTATCTTCAGGTCGTTCCTACTTCATTCCTTCCTTCCTTCTTGCTTTCTTTGATTGGCCTGTATTTTGTTACTCCCTGTCTAGTGTTGATATGCCCTTTGGTCCTCTGTTTTTATTATCTAACCATCTACGTCTTCTTCTTCTACTATGGGGAATGGGTCTCCCATCCGTGGTAGGTAAGGGAAGACAAGCTTTCCCCAATCACTATTATGACACCCTCTACCCCGACATATATATATATATATATATATATATATATATATATATATATATATATATATATATATATATATATATATATATCGGTAAACAAATCTACATGAGTAAAAGGTTCACATTCACTTCACTATTATCAATTAAAACTTATTAAAAACATATTTGGCTCAAAATACGGCCATCAAAATTTACAAAAATATTTTGTTAAATCAGTGAGGTAAAATAAAATAGACTAACATCATACAATTAATATAAAAACTTATGCCCCAATGTCACATCCTATTAAAGCATTGTGTCCCAACGTCCTTTAGCACAAGGTTCCTTAAGCAATTCACCTAATCATCTTCTCCCCCGAACACAAAGTTCAAGATCATCACATGATCCAAACACAAACAACACACAGGGAGTGAGTTATCACATTCCTAACTAATGGAGAGAAACAAGATAACATGCAGGCATAAATATCATATAAACAAAATAAAACTTACTTAAACATAGCTCACGTCATTTCGTCATGTTGTCGCCCAACATCACATCACAACACAACACATTTCATTCATTTTCACAACATTCAAGTACTCAAGGATCAAAACACAATATCATCAAGTCAATCAATATTGATCAATACACAAGCGTTATGTAACATATACACTAAGACTCAATCCTATATGCAATGTGGTACCATGTCAGTGAAAAACCACGTCGGGCGCCTAAGAGTGCATGACAAGACAAACCACACACTAGTAAGTCAGGTTACTCTCACTAGATAAAATCATAGGAAGACCAGTCAGGGTCACAGTGTTTTGCAAGAATGCTCCAACCATATGAGATCGACACAAGCTTAAAGGAGCACTCAAACTAGGTGACCCCCAAGACCTATACTTCGAAGAGTCTGTCAGGGCATCTCCCTCCTGATTCAGGTCCAACCCAGAAAATATTTTAGCACACAGACTCTATCTATGAACTGTACAAAACACACGACTCCTCAATTATTATCAAAATATTTTTATCTTGTCGCCCTTAAAGGGTCTTAACATTAACTCGTCGCCCTTAAAGGGTCTTAGCATTAACTCTTCGCCCTTAAAGGAACTTAACATTAACTCGTCGCCCTTAAAGGGTTTTAGCATTAACTCGTCGCCCTTAAAGGGACTTAGCATTAACTCGTCGCCCTTAAAGGGTCTTAGCATTAACTCGTCGCCCGTAAAGGGACTTAGTATTAATTCATCGCCCTTAAAGGGTCTTATAGTCGTGTGATTGTACAATTCATAGTTCACAACTCAATGCACACAACATCTCAATGCACATATATATCTCAATCACATACACTCGATCTCAATCACATACATACTCAATTTATCACATACATTTGATCTCAATAACAATACTATAATTTCAAAGCAACATGTTATTCCACAATTCATCACATATTTTATTCATAAACACTGCTTATGAATTATACAATACCCACGATCTCACATTCGTGTTTCAAACACGTTTAAAACATTGCGTTATAATTTAACAATGGTTCCTAAATAGGAAACCTATACTTTCTCTTTAACACTGTGCATAAACATTTTCTCAATATCAACATTGATTGGGTTATTGTATAATTCACAGCTCACAACATAATTATTTTCACATAAGTGTTAAACACACACACTTATTTACAACCAAATATCATGCACATAATTTAACATCTCATTTCATAATCCCAAAATGGTGTATCATTGCGCCTCATGTTTATTTATGCATCTTCATAACATTCATAATGATATTCATAAGGTACAAAGCACACATGTACATCAAATCTAACCATAATATTCTCAAACTCCAACACTTGAATAATTTTTTGCAAACATACTATAACAACACTACAATATTATTTACATAAAATATTAATAAAATAAATATATAGCTAAATCTATATATATATATATATATATATATATATATATATATATATATATATATATATAAGACCAGTAGCATACATCATATTGGATCATGAATTTCAAAGTAAGCTTTCAATGTACCAATTCTAAATAATTATATGAACAAGTTTCCATATATATAAGTATACATGAATTCATATATATTATCTAAGAATACAACACACAATCTACTAGAAATCTTTGGTCAACTTCAAATATAATATTAATTTTAAACTATAAAAAACATGAAAAGGAGAAAATAAAAAATCAATATCTCACTCTCTCTTACGCTAAATCTCTCCTTACTTAATTTCATCAATTCATGCTAATTAGAAAAAGGTTCAATTATAGGATTCACACTCAACACAAGAACACATCAATTTTAGATCAATTGGTTTATCAAACATATGTAATTCACAGTTATAATTATAAAGATAAAATTAAAATTTGTAGAAACACCCCAAAAACCCATCTTATTGATATTGTAAGGATCTCTACACATGTTTTCACTACTCCCCAAATGTAAATAACTCATCACTTACCTTGATGCAGTCACTCAAGCGTTCTTCGTTATCAATTGTGGCGTTTATGGTGCCCTCTAGAGCTCCTCCTCCAGTTGCTCTATTAGGGTTCCCAAACATTAGAGAGAAGGAGAAGGGATTGAAGCCTCCATTTTGTACTATCTTCGTGCGATTCTGTTTCCTCTCTCCATGGGTATTATTTCTCAAATCCCAACAGTGAAGGTATGCAGAATTGAACCTCGAACCACATATTAACATTTTACGACAATCCAACGGTTAACAAATCCAGGATCATATTTTTACCGAGACAATTTTGGGTTTCTGCGGGAAAAGGAAAGGCTACGATGAGAAGTGTATTTCTCTCAGCTCCAACATTATTTCAAAATTCCCAATGGTGAGGATGCTCGGAGTTGAGTTTTGAACCTGGTGTTTGTATTTCACGATGATCCAACAGTGAATGAGTCCAAGATCATCATTTTTCTGAGATAGATTTGGTGGTATGCGGGAAAATAAGAGGATTTTGATAGGAGGAGAAGGAAAAACGAAAGTGAGAGAGAGAGAAAAGGCATCGTCAGTGTGAAAACTGACCTAACATGTTCTATTTATAGTTAGGGTACTTACCACTTATTATTTACTTTATTTTCTTTGTTTATTATTTTATAAAAATAAACTATATTTTATTCTCTATCAAACGAATAAATAAAATATCATTTTTATTTTCTCTCAAACCATTATTTTAATTAACAAAGTTATATCTCCTTATTTATTTAATTATAAAAAAACTCATCATTTTTCTAAAACTCTATTTATTTATAATTAACAATCCTTTTTAAATTAGCTTACGAAAAATGGGATGTTACAACTATTCTTGGGTACGAGTAGGTTTCTACCGAAGTCAACTCATACCCTACTTGGTTTCAAACTCGCGACTAAATCAAGATGTTGAAAAAGTGGATCAACATGACGATCTCCAATGATACTAAGCTGTTGATCGTAGATCTGTGCAGCGCCGAGGAGCGTGTTTTTATGAGAGCAGCCAATGGTAGGCCGACTTTGTATATATGTACGAGGATGTGTTTAGGGATTTGAATGTTCAATTTCCCTTTTCAGATTTTGAATTATGAGATGTTGGGTTTAATGAATGTTTCCCATGTTCAACTTCATCCAAACAATTGAGCCTTTTTGCGTGCATTTCAAATTCTTTGTAAGAGTTTGAACATTGAACCCATTGTCAATAAGTTTATGTACTTCTATGAATTGAAAATGGGTGCTAAAGTAGGTTGGGCTTCCTTAAATGCATATACGTTTAGAAAGTTGTTTCGATTGTATAGTCACTCTTGGGAAAAATTTCAAGTCAAGGTTTTTCCAAGTTTGTCCCAACATCGCTTGTGGACATTCGAGGGAGTTATTTTCAAGGAGGACGAAAGAACTCCTAAATTCCCCTTTTATTGGAAACGTTACCCATTCAAGTTCAAATCTCATCTTCATCAAATATTGTCAGCCTAAGAAATCAAGGATATTTGGATTATAGGAGAGTGGTCGTGTGAGATGTTGTGTAAATTTACTGTGGCTATTACTAACTCGCATTTCCCTTATCGCATTCTAAGTAGTGAGTATTTTTTATCCTATAACATTATTTGTTGAATTGAGCGAGTATTGAATGATTTGCCTTGTCTGTTTTGCAGAAGTCATGAAGGGCTATGACTACCAAAAGCTGAAGAGTTCGGTTACTAATGACCAAACCAATCTTGGGAAGACAAAAGAGGAAGTGGGTGAAGGATTTGTCCAAATCAAACCTTAGGAAAAAAATATGTGAAGGCCGTGGAGTAACAAGTTGAGGGCGACAACATCGAAGTGGAGGTCACCCATCTGGATGGACCAAAATTGGCAAACAAAGGAAGAGAAGAAAATAATGCAGGCGAAGGACCAACTGAGATAGTGAACAAGGAAAATGGGAAGAAAAAGGCAGAAAAGGGGAACCAAGCGGAAGCGGCTCAAAAGTCAATTGTGACAGAGAAGGAAAAAAAGGGCAGAGGTCCTTCAGAAGTCTACGTCAATGGTATCCGAGGATAATCTGAGTACCAAAGCACTACGGATGAACAAAGTTGTCTTTCGTTATCACGAAGGCAAATTGTGTAAGTTGGATCATGAGTCTGTTGTGCCTAATATTGTATCTCTCTAGAATGTTGACTTGATTGGTCCATAATTTGTCCAATCATATGCTTTTCTAAGTCAATATAATCAGGGCATGATGGATTATGTGGGGTCGGTAAAGAATTTGGATGCCGCCAAGATCTTCCTTGGCCGATCTCTGGCCATTGTGTTTCATTGAAAAGAGACGATGGAGAAAGCGAATGAGAAAACCAAGGCGATGGCGATATAGTTGAAGTCCATGAAGGTAAAGGTAAGTAAAACTGAACAACTTGGCGTAGAGTTGGCTAAGGGTAGGGAAATAGTAAGGAAATTTTAAGATGACCTTGAGAAGCATGTTGCTTATTTGTCTAACTAGTCTAATGAAAATAAGGCTTTGAGTGGCCGAGTTGTTGACTTGGAGTAGTAAGTGAAAGAAATTGGCACCAGGATGAAGGAGTAAAAGACGAAGGTGCTAATATGAAAAAGACATTTGAAAAAATGGAGAGTGTGTTATGAAAAAAGGGAAGAGGCGGAGTCTGCTCTAATGGGCTAGTTGGACAAGGCCAAGAGATTGACCGTCCTGAATCATCGGAAGGCTTCAAAAAGGGTCAGCGTTAGGTTAAGGTGTTGCTTCCTTCTTTTGACTCCACACAACTTTATGTGAACTGCGATGTTGTGGATGGTGAGATTGTTAGGGAGTCGCAACTCTGCTCTGAGTCCAAGGGAGAAGAAAAAGTTAAGTCCAAGTGATTGGTTTTAAAGTTGTATTTTCTATATTGTGTTTTTCTTTTGTAACAATCTTTGTTTAAAAGCTGTAAGAATGGAAAGTTAGTGAATGAAATGTTAGAGGAAAGTTTTCCATATGTTGAGCTTTTGTAAGGTTTTTGTTAACAAGTTAAGGTTTGGATCTAAACTCTTGATTGCTTGAAAAAGCCAAGGTTGGGATTTGACCTCCGTTATTTTTTGTAAAAAGTTAAGGTTCGGATCTGACTTCGTTGTTGCATGAAAAAGCCGAGGTTCGGATTCGAGCGTTGGGTTACTTGAAAAATCGAGGTTTAGATTCGACCTCTTAGTTGCTTGAAAAAGCTGAGGTTCGGATTCGACCAATGGTTGCTTGAAAAAAGATGGTGTTCGAATTCGACCTCCTGGTTGCTTGAAAAAGCTGAGGTTCGAGTTTGACCTCTTGGTTGCTTGAAAAAGTTGAGGTTTGGATTTGACCACTGGTTTTCTTAATTATCCACTCATACTACATGCTATTAAATGGATTACTAGATAATAATAAAAACTAAAATAAAGTATGTAAATTGGGCGATGCAAAAGGACTTCATTGATGACCTCTTGGTTGCTTGAAAAAGCTGAGGTTTGGATTTGACCATTTGTTTTCTTAATTATCCACTCACAGTACATGCTATTAAATGGATTACTAGATAATAATAAAAACTAAAATAAAGTATGTAAATTAGGCGATGCCAAAGGACTTCATTGATGATTAAGTATTTAAGGGGACCATCCTTTTACATGGATACTTGGGTGTGCCTCATTAAAACCTCTTCAGCAAAAAACCCTTATTTTTGTACAAGTGGGAAAAGATATTGAAGTAGGAAAAAGAGTATACTATTTGGTTTCAACTATAATAAGGCCTCAAGTGAGTTGCATTCCAGGTCCTTGGGATGACCCTTCCTACTATTTCTTCGAGCCTATAGGCATTGTTCTACAAAGATTCTGTAACACAGAATGGGCCTTCCCAATTAAGGGCGAGTTTGCCTTTTGAGTTATCTTTTTAGGCCTCTCCTCTAAGTCTTCATCCAATTCGTTAGCCTTGAAGCTTCGTCTTTTGAGATAGAGTTATATTTGTGAGCCACTCTTCTTTTACATGCTTCTTCATGAATTCTTGCTTCATTTCAAACTTCCTTGGCCAAATCCAACTCCACCACAAGTGATTCTATGTTATTGGTTGTATTAAACATTCTTCTTTACAGTGAGGGTTCACGGATTTCTACTGGTAACATGGCTTTAGTACCATAGTTTAATCAAAATGGTGTCTCTTGTGTGATGGATTAGGGAGTACAATGGTACCTCCAAAGCAAGCTCAGGAGCTCGTCTACCCACAGTCCCTTGGGGATCTTTGACAATATTTTTTGCAACTCGGCTAGGATGACTTTGTTTGCAGCTTCTGTTTTCCCATTGGTTTAAGGATGCTCTACCGAGGAAGCCAAATGTTTGATTCTGAGTTGCCTGAGGAACTCCTCGTATCCTTTTTCAGTGAATTACCTGTTGACGGTGATGGCTTGGGGTAAGTTGTATCTGCAGATGATGTTCCTCCATGTGAACTTTTACACCTTTTGGGTTGTGATTTTTGCTAAGGGCTCAGCTTCAATCCATTTGCTGAAGTAATCCACAATGACAAAGAGAAACTTGATTTAGCTTTTGGCCGTGGGAAATGGCCCAAGTATATTCATTCCCTACATGGTGAAAGGCTAATGCAAAGTGATGTTGTGAAACTCTTTAGGTGATGCGCGATGGACATTGTTGAATTCCTAGGGTAAGGTATTGTTGACCAAGTAGGTCCATACTATAGACGTTCATCCATTGGGGGTGACTTGGCTTGAGCAGACTACAGTAACATTGGTGGTAGGGGAAGGGAGGGTCTCCTAGATAAACGTTTGGTTTTAATTTGGTTTCGTAGTGCTTGCAAGACGAGCTAAAGCATTTGTTTGGTCATTCTTTTCTTGGTTGACATGTATAAGCTTCTTCTGCTTGAAACGTTCCAAAAGTTGTTTCACCAGGTGATAGTAGCTCTACATTTTCTCTTCTTTGGCTTGAAAGACTTCATTCCCTTGCTCAGTGACAAGTTTGGAGTTGCTTTGGCATTTCAATTTCTTTATGCCGACTTCAATTGCTAAATTTAAGCCTGTGATGAGGGCTATGTACTCAGCTTGGTTGTGTATGGGTTTCCAGTTATACTTCACGGATTGCTCGATGGAGATGTTATCTGGTCCCTCAAGAGTAATTACTACTCCTCTACCTTTGCTATTGGAGGCTTCATCCACATACAAGGTTCACCAACCTTCATTTTTGTTGGATCGAGTGGCCTTAGAATAATTAAGAAGGAAGAGTTGAATTAATTATTAATGTGTCTTGACTAATTAAAAATTTATCCTTCTTAATGTTACTAGATTCAATTAGGCTTTACTACTAAGTTACAAGAAAGTAAAGAACAAAAACAATAACTTAGACAAAAGTAAAGCGGAAATAAAAAGTGCACAGCGGAAAGATAAAGAGTGTAAGGAAGAAGAAGAGAAACACAAGATTTATACTGGTTCGGCCACAACCCGTGCCTACATTCAGTCCCCAAGCAACCATCGGTTTTTGAGATTTCCAATAACCTTGTAAAATCCTTTACAAGCAAAGGTCCACAAGGGATGTACCCTCCTTTGTTCTCTTTGAACAACCAAGTGGATGTACACTCCACTTGAACTGATCCACAAGAGATGTACCCTCTCTTGTTCTCAATATTACAACCCAAGTAGATGTACGCTTTAGTTGTACCACAAAGGATGTACCCTCCAATGTGTTAAGACAAAGAATTCTTAGGCGGTTAGTCCCTTGAATCTTTGTAAGGGTAAACAAAAGATATCTCAGGCGGTTAGTCCTTTGAAATATTTTGTTTAAAGGGAAGAGGAAGAATCAAAATAATTCTTAGGCGGTTAGTCCTTTGAATCTTTTGGCAAGAGGGAGAAAGAAGAATCAAAAGAATTCTCAGGCGGTTAGTCCTTTGAATTCTTCTGGCAAGAGAGAGAAGGAAGAAACAAAAGAATTCTCAGGTGGTTAGTCATTTGAATCTTTTGGCAAGAGGAAGAAGGAAAGAAGAATAAGAATAGCACAAATTTTTTGCCAATGAACTTTTCTTTGAATAAAGAAAGTATTGAACAAAAACTCTTAGAAGAATGCTTTGAATGAATGAAAGAAATATGAAAGTTGTTTCTTTAAAATTCGTGTCATGGTCACATATTTATAGCCATTCGATGGCTCTTGAAAAAACAAGTTAAAAGTTGTGACTCTTGGCAATTTCTTCAAAACTAGTCACTTTTTAAAAGTTGTTACTCTTTTTCATACTAGTCACTTTAAAAGTTGTGACTCTTTTGAAAACTAGTCACTTAAAGATTGTGACTTTTGAAAAAATCTTCAGAATCAAATCACTTTAAGAATTGTGACTTTTGGTAATTTATTTTTCAAAATAAGTCATTGGTAATCGATTACCATCATAGTGTAATCGATTACACATCAACAGATGTGACTCTTCATGTTTAAATTTGAAAATCAAAACATTTAGAAACATTGGTAATTGATTACAAGTATTGTGTAATCGATTACACAAGTTTGAAATGATTTAAAAATATTTTATCACAAGTTGTGACTCTTGAAATTTGAAATCTAACGTTTTAAAACATTGGTAATCAATTACAGCTTTATAAATCAGTTTGAAAAGAATGTTGGCTACTGGTAATCGATTACTGCCTTCTGGTAATCGATTACCAGAGAGTAAAACTCTTGGTAAAAGATTTTTCTTTGAAAAATTCTTTTGAACAAAATTGTGCTATTCAATATTTTGAAAAACTCTTTTAATACTTATCTTAATTGAGTCTTCTCTTGATTCTTTACTTGAATCTTGATTGAACGACTCTTTGATACTTGAAACTTGCTTTGATTGAACGACTCTTTGATTCTTGAAACTTGCTTGGCTCTTGATTCTTGAATTGAGTCTTTGGCATCATCAAAATAATCTTGGAAGGCATTGCTTCCACAATTTTTGTCTTCGGGGGGGGGGGGGGGAGGGGGGAGTTCAACTAGGAAGTCCGTTAGGCATTTCCTCTTGATAGGGCCTCGTGGTTCGAACCGTAGGCCAAACATCAAGAGCTCGACTAACCATGCTACCATTGTCCCGACGAGTTCTATGTATGGCCTGAGAACTCAACCTATACTTGAATCGTGGTAGCCTTCAACTCCCCTTGATCACCCATGACACTCAGAGGAGCAGTTAGTCAACATAGCACGACGTGGCCCTTGAAAGACGTAACTCCCCCAAGGTCGGACATGTGTATATATATATATAGACATAGAGGCAAGACTAGGAGGTATGTTTTAATCACTCCATACACAAATACTTAAGCACCTTGGGCACAATTGACTTGATCACCAGGTCCCTTTTGTAGGTACCGCACCCTCTCATCAAGATAAAAGATCGAAGATTCTATTGACACGAGAGACGAAGAAGGAGAACCCAACAACTCATATAGAACTCAGTCGGAACATTTAGCGCCCATCATGAGGCTGATGAAATTTTTTCCTTCGGCCACAAGATGGTAGCAACAAGGAGAGGTGACCCTATTTCATTTGTGCGATCCTCAAGCGTAGAGACATCAGGAATGCAAGAAATTCAAGAATAGATGGAACAATTACGCAAAAAAAATTGAGACCAATTTGGAGGCCTTAAGGAAAAAATACGAGGTGAACATGCGACAATTAATTGAGGAAAACGCAACCATCAGAGCAAGACTTGCCATTCACCACCCACCTCCACCACCCCCATCACCATCGACTCCACCATACTCTCCGTCCTCTCAACTAGCCACCCATGTTGAAACACCTAGCCAAGAAAGTCATACTCAACTCTCATTCTACAGTAATCAGGAGGAAACCCCAATCCATTCTCGACTTAGGTCATTGCGCATCCACAATGACGCCATTCGCTTACACCTTTTTATTGATGGACCCATGGACACACCTCTACCAATAACTTGGAAGCCGTTGAACATTAAAAGATATAATGGTATGTTAGATCCATATGAGCATCTGAATGCATTTACCACTCATGTAAACTTGTATTCCAATGACGACACCGTATTGTGCAAAGTTTTTCCAACCTCCCTTTAGGGGTCAGTGCTAATATGGTACAAGCGCTTACTCATATGATCTATTGATTCATTCACATCCTAAGCCCAATATTTCAGAGCATAATATGCAACCAGCCGTCCTCACCACACAACATCCATAGCTTTAGTCAATCTGAGCTAAGCCAATGATGAATAGTTGGGATCATTCATAGAGAGGTACAAAGTTATTTCTGTCAAAATTAGAGACCTCGACCATGGTGTCGCACTGCATTCCATGATCACAACACTGAAGTCGGGGCTGTTCGCCAATAGCCCAAGGATTTGGACGAACTTTCAGTAAGAGCAGCCAGATACATCCAAATGGAGGAATTATCCACTTTTCGTAACCAAATGCATTCCAGGGAGCAAAAAAGAGAGGACCACAACAAAAACAAAATATAGCCCATTCAAGATAAATCCTTCAAAAAATCTGGCAAGCTACTGAAGTACAACCACTACACACAATTGAATATCAGTCAGACACACTTACTAGATGAGGCATTCAATGCATAAATCTTGTCTCTAACACCTCCAACCAGGCCGATCAACTCAACAAATAGATCAAGGACATGTCTATACCATCATAACTTCAGCCATACCACAGGGAAATATGTGGCCCTAAAGGACAAAATAGAAGAACTGATATAAGAAGGCACCCTTGCCAACTACATATACACCCCTAGCAACAACAATGGCGGATATCGAGGTTAAGGCAAGGGCCAAGGAGGTTATCGTGTCAGTTGAGGACAAAAACTTTTCGATGATAAGCAAGAACAAATAGACACCAAATCAGACTAGGTTGGCACCTCAGCGGCCACAGAGGGAGGGAGACGTAGAGTTATTAACACTATCGTCAGTGGTTTTGTTGGCAAGAGAAACACCAAATCATTCTGGAAAAGTCACCCGTGCGCATCAAAAGCGTAAACCATATCACAACCATGTGTGCCAAGAGATCAATCCCTCCAATAACGTTGACAGATACCAACTTCACAAGAGATGACCCTTAGCAAGATAACCCAATGGTGATTATAGTCGGAATCACCAATTTGGATGCCAGAAAAGTTCTGATAGACGGAGGCAGCATGACCGATATACTTTTCCTATTTACTTTCCAAAGGTTAGACATTTCTCCAAAATTAATAAAACCTCATCCATAACCCTTGATTGGTTTTGTAGGGTGCAAGTCCACACCCACGATGTTGTAAAGCTCGAAACCACCTTTGGAATAGGCAAACTATCAAGAACATTACTTGTTCAATATGTCCTCATTGACACTGACTCTTCCTACAATGTCCTGACTGGAAAAACGTCATTGAATGCTCTTAGTTCGATTGTCTCAACTCCACATCTTGCGATGAAGTTCCCCAATCTGAAAGGCGACATCATCACTATTAGATCAAATCAAATGGAAGCCCGCGAATGTTATGCTAGAAGCCTACTTGTCAAACCAAACACAACACCTAGAGTAGTAGACATCAACAATGTTGGAGGAGCCGACTCAAGAGAAAAATGAAGACAAATCTATTATGCCGAGTTGGGTCGACTTCAACCCACGACAAGATGAAGAGGACGATCGGCCTATGCCGATCGAGAAATTACGATTATTCTAACTAGGAAAAGAACCTTACCAATGCACCAAGATAGGGGAGAAACTTGACAAACACCTTCAGAAAGAGATCAAAGAGGTGTTGAAAATAGAACACCAACCTGTTTGCTTGGAGTGTTGTTGACATGCCCGCATAGATCTCGATTTCATATGCCACAAACTTTATATTTTCTTCGAAGCAAAACCAGTAGAACAAAGACGATAGAAGCTCAGTAAAGAAAGGTGATAAGCTATGAAGGAAGAATTCGAGAAAATGATTAGAGCTGGCTTCATCAAAGAGGTCGCATACTCAACATGGCTGTCAAATATTGTGATGGTCAATAAATCAAATGGAAAGTGGAGGATGTGTGTCGACTACACCAACCTCAACAAAGCTTGCCCAAAGGACGCATACCCGCTCCCTAACATCGACCAGCTTGTCGTTGGCACCTATGGATACAAAATTCTAAATTTCCTAGACGCATACTCGGTTACAATCAAATCAAGATGTACCCACCGAATGAAAGTAAGACCGCATTCATCATCGAAGATGCAAATTTTTGCCACAATGTCATGCCTTTCGGCCTAAAGAATGTCGGTGCCACATACTTGAGATTAATGGACAAGGTCTTCAAAGACCTAGTGAGGGAAAATATTGAAGTTTATGTTGATGATATGGTGGTGAAGTCATCCAACTCAGAGGACCATCCGAACGACTTGGCAGAAACATTTGCTAAACTCAGAAGGCATAACATATGATTAAACCCAAAAAAATGTGTCTTCAGAGTTTGAGGAGGTAAATTTTCGGGCTTCAAGATCACCTGCAGGGGTATCGAAGCCAACCCAAACAGGTGCGAAGCAGTCATCGCCATGCGACGAAGCCCACAAAATCTGAAAAAAGTTCAAAAACTTACGAGCAGGTTAGTGTCCCTGTCTCGCTTTCTACCTAAGATGGCCGAGAAGGAGAAACCTTTTCTCAAATTGTTGAAGCAACCAACAAATTTCCAATGGAACCAACAATGCGAAGCAATGTTTTCTGAGTTTAAGACTTTCCTCGCATCTTCGCCTATCCTTACTCGGCCTACACCTAAGGCCGAGCTGTTGTTATACTTATCCGTCTCTGACTTTGCAATAAGCTTGACTCTACTGCAAGAAGAAGGTTGAAAATAGATGTCAATTTACTATGCCAGTCGAGTACTTCAGAGAGCAGAAAAAAGATACCAAACTATGGAGAAACTCGCCATAGCACTAATCAACTCTACCAGATGATTAAGGCAGTATTTTCAAAGTCACATGATCCCAGTAAAAACTGATCACCCCTTAAAGCAAGTGCTCAGGAAGCTAGAACTCAGCCAGCACACATACTATTCAATGGCACATTTCATTAAGGCTAGTCAACCATCATAGTTTAACATTAATTAGAGTGGGATCACGTACTAGGTAGCAATTCGTACGTTGCAGCATTATATAAAGCATATCAAATCAAATTTTTGTTACAACACAAAACCTAATATCAAATTTGGTTTGCAATTATGGCTTCTTCAATGAATGGTCGCAATGTAAGTGAGATCTTTCAAGGTCAAACTCTCTTGTACAAACACTTGTATGCCTTCATAGACTCTATGTGTCTCAAAAGGGTGGTTGAGCTTTGGATATCTGACAAAATCCACAACCATGCCCAATCCATTACTCTTCCTGAGTTGGTGTCAGTTCTACTAGTTCCATCAACTAAAATTGGCCAAGTGCAAAGCCTCATGCACTACCTTGCACACAATGGATTCTTTGAAAGAGTAAGAATCCATCACAACATAGAAGAAAAAAAAGCATATGCTCTCATTGTTTCATCATAGTTTCTTCTCAAAAGCAATGAGCTTAGTTTAGCTCCAATGGTTGAGTTTGTTCTCAACCCAACTCTGTCAAATTCATACCATCAATTGAAAAAATGGGTTTATGAGAAAGATCTCACATTATTTGACATCTCCTTAGGATCACAATTGTGAGACTTTCTTAATAAAAACCCTGCACATAACAAGTCATTCAATGATGCAATGGCTGATTCTCAAATGTTTAACTTGGCGTTGTGATATTGCAATTTGGTCTTTGAAGGATTGGAATCCATTGTGGATATTATTGGTGGAACTAGAACCACTGCCAAGATTATCTGTGAAGCGTTTCCTAACTTGAAATGCATTGTGTTTGACCGTCCACAGGTTGTAGAGAACTTGTCAGGAAGCAACAATTTGACATTTGTTGGTGGGGACATGTTCAAATCTATTCCTAAGGCTGATTCAATTCTTCTTAAGGTATGTAGCATATTTGAGCAATATGGTCTAATGGACTAGTTAAGTTTCTGCAAAGTTATTTATTTCAAACCATTACTTAACTCCTCACAATTAGTTACGGACAACATTTCTAATCCTCTATCTTTTCTTTTGTTAATTTCTGCAGTGGATTCTACATAATTGGTTTGATAAAAGATTGCATAAAGATATTAAAGAACTGCAAAGAATATATGAAACCATTCAAGTCACTATTTTTCAAGAATATATGAAAATTTATTGGTCTGAATTTAGCAAATTCCTTCAGCCAGTATCCATAATCAATCAATTTACCCTTTATGTTCATAATTATGTTTGTCCAAGGCCAAACATAATATTTGAGGACGACATTGATATCAACTTATAGTACATGGCAAGAGAAATCGGGGGGAGGGAGAAAAACCATTTTATAAAAAAAATTAAACAGCAAATTACTATAGTATCCCTTAATGAACTCAAATAATTAAAGCAAAATAGTTTATTGGGTTTTTTTTTTTTTCCAAAAGTTCTTTCGTAGATTGTTAATGCACTCCTGCTAAAAATAGAGTTTGTGGACATTAGCAATCTCTCTTTTTTGCTAATAGTTTAGGTGTGTTGGATTTCAGGAATTTATTAGGTTAATGATAGGTTTCAAAATTCAAATAATACTTACCAAGTTACTCACATTGACAACAGATATTTAACCTACATCGTTGTGGGATACTACCTCTATCCTTCTATATAAGACCTTTTTAACTTTATTGATTTTTCTTTTTTTATAAAAGTTTCTTCAAAAAGTCTATTGCATTAATTAATTATAATATTTTCTCTCTAAACATTAAAATAGATGGTATGTTTGCAAGGACAGATGCACAGGGCCAGCCAGGGGCTTTAGTCCCCCCTCCCTTAAACTTCTTTAAATAATATTATTAATAATATATATAATAACAATTAATAATAATACACTGCTTCTAGGAAAAATAAAATCAAATAATATAGTAGTCAGTATAAAATAATATTTATTAATTAATAATATGTATTACTTCTGATTAAAATAAAATAATGCATTGTTTAATAAATCTGATAATAATTTCACTAATTATATATTAATCTTTTTAATACAAAAAAACACTAACTTTTTTTAATAATATATATTGTCAATCTAACTCAAAGAGATATATGTAAGGATGATACACCAAGAGTATAAAATAGTTTCACACATTTAATCATAGATCACCATTGATATAACTTTTAAAATAATTATTATAAAATTCAACAATCTTATCATACACGATAAGTTGTGATTGAAAGACGATATAAAATTTTTTACATTGTCAGTATATAATCTTTTTTCTCTATATACATATTAATAGATTTTATTTTTATATCATTTTCCATCAATTGTTATGATATAGGCTAAACATAATATTATTATCTATTTATATATCTAATTATTAACATTAATTACACACATAAACATGTTATTTATAATTGCTATAAAATTTGATGATTTTTGTTATTAGTATATTTGATGTGTTTGTTACTTTTTCTACCGTGAAACTATTATTGTGAGTGTTGTTTGATTGTTGTTGTGTTATAGAGAAAAGAAATCTTTTAAAACTTGAAAAAATTATGAGTTATAAACTCATGTATTTCTTTCTTGTATAATTTGAAATAAAAAATAATTTTTATTTTACCTATAAAACTAATAAATATTTTTATAAAAGACATTATTATTTAAATATTTATCTTTTAGAACTTAAATATTTAAATAGTTAAAGTAAAAAAAAAAAAAAACCAGTCTTCCTGTAATGGTTTCCTGGATCCGTCTTTGTATGCTTGGTTTAGAAGATAAAAATAAAAAAGATGTAAATGTAAGATAATTTTTTAATTAAAATCTTTTATTTTTGAGAATCACGAATCCTCATAATTATATTTCGTAAAAATAAAAAATTTATTTAGTTAATTATTGAGAATCTTTAGTTAATTTTCTTAAAAATAAAAAAAATTATACATATTTTTACTGATTGTTTTGAATATTTATCACATTATATAATTTTTAAAAAATACATAATATTTTTACTATAATAAAAGGAAAATAAATTCAAGAGTCGGGAAATTAATATTCCCACATCCTGGAAATTTTTTTTTGTAGAAAACTGACTAAAAAACATATTTGAAAAACCTCATTTCCCATTAATTTTTTAAAAAAAGCATTCCAAATATTCCAACCTATATTTCAGTAAAAAAAAATAAAAAAATTCCAACCTATAATTTTTGTAAAACGAAAAACTTCTGTCGTACCAAACGCATCGTAAAAGACCAATATTTGCACGTAGTTTATTTCTCTACGACCGAAGTGTTCCTAATTTGAAGTTGTCTCTCGACACAGTGGAACGACCAAGGCTTCTCTTCACCCTTTCCCTAGCTGCCTCACCCCACCTCGGTTCTTGGGAGGGCCTCCGGTAAGAACCTGCTGTTATTATTATTATTAGTGTTGGTTTGTTGGGTTATTGTGATTGGGTTTCTCTCTTCCTTTAAGGTATTTGATACAATGTCTATTCTAATTAGCAGTAGCTTCTCCTTCATCGGTTTCGTAAATGCTGATTGGGTTTTGAGGATCTATTGGTCCGTCTCTTATCTTTGATATTTGGGTGTTAGTGTTATGGTAGTGTCTAGTACTCTTCTTTTTTCAAGGTATTTATTTGAGTAGTTTACACAAGGTCTTAGGTTGTAACCTTGTTGCCGCAATTGTACACACACACACACACACAAAAACAAGGTTGGTCATGTTGTATGATTCCGCAATACTTTGATGTACTTAACTGAATGCCGTTTTTCAATTTTCTGGCTGCTATTGTTACTTTTTCATTTTGTATTACACTGTTGGCTTTCTTTATGTTGACAGAACTGAAAAGAGATGGGATTACCAAATGTTTCTGAGGACTTGTCATCAGAGATGGAGGTTGATGCCTTTAGACGCCTTTTTCCACTTCGATATTTTGAGCGTCATCTTGCTGAATCTATAAGGCCTGATGGTAGACCACTTGGAAAAGCTAGAGAAACAAGTATTTTTCTTGGTTAGTTTCTTTTTTTTTCTTCTAATTTTCAATCTGCAAAATCTTTGGCATGTAGTGTGTTATTCACACTTGGAACAAAACTTAGGTGGTTAATTCATTTGATCAGGTGCTGTTGCGTCTGCTAATGGGTCGGCTCTAGTGAAGATTGGATCAACTGTTAGTCACTATTCCTGTGTCTTTTTTGTTAAATGTTGTGAAGTTAGGTTCTTGATTTTTTTTTATGAGATGGATTTAACGATTTCCTAATTGATCTCTGCTCAGACTATATTGACTGCTATTAAAATGGAAGTTATGACTCCGTCCTTGGAGTCACCGGATGAGGGCTGTCTAGGTTAGCTTTTACTTGCTGGGCTACTTATGTGTTAGTTATTAAATCTTCTGCTCGCATATGCCATGAAATTAACTTCTTAATATCTATTATTTCAGCTATTGATTTCCACATGCCTCCAATTTGTTCTCCTATAGTTAGGCCTGGCAGGCCAGCTGAAGCATCACCGGTGGTGTCAAAGCAGTTGTCTGACACCTTTTCTAGGCATGTTTTAATCTTTGTTGTCACACTATTAAGTTCAACTATTTCGGATGACCCAAGAAACTAATTTTATCAAATTCACTCCACCTATTTACCACTAAATAAAAAAAAGGAAGCACAAGAAAAAGAAGAAAATAAAAGGGAATGTTTAACATCTGGCTCAAACATATGAAGAAAAAATGTGTTCATGTCTGTTTGTAATTTATTTCTTTGAGTTATACCAAAGCCACTTCAGCCTCCTTTCCCTTGAGTATGCTTTATACTCAAGGCAGATGTTCCCTTTTTGAACGAGGATGTGCAGAAGTAATCGTGCCATACCCCGGCACATATGTAGATATATTCTTACTGTAAAGTACATAGAATCATGAATGTGTAGGAACATTTAGCTGAAGGTATGCTGTTTAAAGTGGTTAGCAGATTAGATAAAAAAATTTCCTCAATTTAATCCTTTCAATGGTTTGCCCCTCCTGCTGTCTTTATGGACTTGTATTTGTATCATTTATGTCAACATTCATGGTGATCAATAATCTGGATTGCTCGTTTGATCTGTCAAATTGGACTCCAGTTGAAATTAATTATCCTTTGTTTTTCAACCTATACTTTTTTCTGCAGTTCCAAAATGATTGATTTGAAAGAATTGTCCTTGGTCAGTGGAAAAGCTGCATGGATGGCTTACCTGGTAAGCTTTCTATATGGACTACAGTTACGAAATTTCACAAATCAATCATAGAATGAATGGATAGCACACCACATTGGTGTGAGGTAACCTGACTTTGTTTCCTCTGATTGTGATGTTATCATTTTATTGAATGACAGAATGCTGCCTTTATCATGCAGGATATCTACTGTTTGGATGCCGATGGTGCTCTTTTTGATGCTGCATTACTTTCTGCCGTTGCTTCCTTATCTCATTGTAAGTAGTGCATCTTCAGCATAATTCAGTCATATTATGAATATGTTAGACCCCTTATTCAGAATAGCAAGTCCCACATTTGAAAACTGTACACCAGGAAATTTAGGAACAAAGAGAAGAAAAATAAAGCAGCTGATGATATATCAGCCAAGGGGATTAGATATAATAGTGTTGTTGCAATTATTATGTTTATCTTTTAGTTGTTATTCTGTTCTGTTACTTTGTCAGTTTAGTCTTCGGGAGGTTATTATCTCTTGTTATGTAGCACTGGCTAAGGAGGCTACTTTTGGGAAGCTCTTGGTCATCTTTATGAAAACTATTGGATTTTTTAGTAGAAACAAAGGACACTTTGTCCGCAGATTGATGTATATGGGTTTGCCGGGTATTACTCTAAACCTTGTATTCATCTTTCTATACCGTAAGAGACAATAGTGGGTGGTG
Organism: Glycine soja; assembly: GCF_004193775.1. Classification (NCBI taxonomy): domain Eukaryota; kingdom Viridiplantae; phylum Streptophyta; class Magnoliopsida; order Fabales; family Fabaceae; genus Glycine; species Glycine soja. The sequence continues at coordinate 21,413,075 of NC_041009.1, read as the reverse complement.
ACTGGTAGGACCATCAAAGAGAAAACGTAGTTTGTTCTGTTGAGATGAAAAGGCTGCAAACCATGTGGAGATGATGTTGTCTCTGGCGAAGATGAGGGGGCAGATAAATCATTTGGACACATCAACATTGTGCATAGGACACTTCCTGTGTCATTACTGTAAATCTTGTGCATTCATATAAAATAAAGTTATTCCTTCTAGGATAAGGTTCCTAACAGAATCATTCAAAAGATAGACTTTTCTTGTGCTTAAAGAGAAGTTGTGTGTTGCTGTTGATGTTCTCAATGTGATGCCTTTAAACACTTGTGTTTTCTGCATTGACAGTGCAAATTCCTGTTGTTGCCATGAATGATGATGGCAAAATAGTACTCGTGTCTGAAGAAGATGGACAAAAGCGAGAACAGGAGCCAGTCAATAAGGAGAAGAGGAAGCTTACATTAAGAAGCATTCCATTCTCATTAACTTGCATACTTCACAAGAATTACATATTGGCTGATCCTACTGCAGAAGAAGAATCCATTATGGAAACCCATGTAACAGTAGTTTTGGATACATCCGGTCAACTAATATCTCTTTACAAGCCTGGTGGGCCAGTTCTTGCCTACACTTCTGCTATCCAGGTTAGTTTGCACATTGCAATGGAACTAACGAGGTGAACCATATGACAGTTATAGATTAACATTAATGCATCAGTGAGCAATTTTTGAAAATTACTGTAAATACTTTTAAAATTTTAACTCAATCCTCCAAATTTAAACGAATATAAGATATCTGAGGTCCTATGAGACCTTCATATGCCCCAACTGATATTCAAAGCCGGACGGCTTGCTTCTGTCTGATCGGGGTTCAAATTTATTTATTAAAATCATCTTTCAATGTTTAACATTTGATAGTGGAAATTCAATTAGTGTACATTAAAATCCCCAAAACAGTAAAGTTTAGTATTGTACCTGTTATTCCTCTAAAAAACAGTACTGTACCTGTTATGAATCATTTACTGAAGGGCGTGAAAGAATAGTTCGTATATAATATGATCTGTGAAATTATAGAGTTATAACGATACTTTTGGTTTCAGGATTGTGCTGCGTTAACCCGGCAAAGAGTAAAGGAACTAAAGAGCTTCTTAGACAAAGCAAATTCTGCTATGGAGGTTGAGTAGAAGTATAAGGTCATCTTTATTGTCCTGAATGGTTATTTAAATTTGTACATTGTGGATCACAGGTACTGCGGCATTTCATTATGGAAAAAAAAATCTTTTCACGAATTTTATACCATCTATTTGGACATTATGTTTTCATTCCGGCATTTGATTTCACATGTGGTTGATGGTTTTGGGGATATGAAATCAAGAGGAATTCTATTGTCACTCTCAAACACACTCTTTTCTTATTGGTCCTCATCACCTTATTTTTTTAAAACCATCACTTGTCTCTACCGTTTCTCCAGGTTTAATAACTTTATAAATCATCGAGACTAACCTGAAGTGAACAATCAAGTTTGCTCGTTAAAAAATTACTTCTTTCAAAATTAAATACTATTCACTTCAATTTGATATGAAAAAATAATGCTACTGATGTTAATTAAACATAAAATTTGTTAAGAAGAAAAGTTAAATTACTGTTCAACCATAATTTCCCTGCATCTAGGCACTATCTATGCTTTCTTTTGCTTCATACATATCCAATTTCAAGCTTTTTAACTGTTATAAGTTATTAACATATTATATAATCAAATAAAGCTTCCTCCTTTTTTTAATTGTTTTAGGTTGATTTATCTCCTTTAAAAAAAAAGGTTTATTTATCTATTTTTGCTATTTTTTACCTTCATTACCTTTTTCATTATTGACAGTAAAATTTCTGGATACAAATGAAGTTGTTACAAATTAGAACTTCTGCTAGTTCATAGCTTTACGAATTACAAACACATCCATAAATTTTCTAGAATTTTTTATTGGGAGATGTTTGATTTCCATTATGCATTTTTTTCTCTTCAAGGATTCATGTTAGATTTGTGAAAAGTTACTACTAGAAATTTGCAGTTTAGAATTGCTCACCAATGATTCAATAATTATTTAAAGTCAACATCTAATTGGATAACTAATTAATTTAGTATTCGATTTTTTCTCACTAAAAGATACTTTTTCTTATAACGAATATATATTTTGGTACCAAATAACGTATCACTTCAAAGTTAAAATATTCCCTTTAAATTCATTCCGCGTCCAAACGTTTTCTTAAAATTTTGATGCATGAGTGTGATCCGGTAATAAATTTTGTTTTTGTTATGATGTTATTAGTATCAAATATTTATTGATTTTGTTGGTAGTTAAATTTTGTGGAAGAATTCGATTAATCTTTCCTCATAATATTTTTTTTTTTTCATTCATAAGGTTCGAATGTAAAGTCTTGTTGAAGATGATTGAGTTGAATATCACTTAAATTAATAATTTATTACTATTCGATGATGAATTTAATAATAAATTATATTTTAAAAAAAATTAATTTTAAGTTGAAAGTTTAAAAATCAATTTCTTATTTAAATTGTTGGCTAAGCTTCAAGTTTTCAACCACCGCTTAGCTAAGCAGATGCATTATGTGATCCCACGCCAATTAATATATATTTTGGTTGAACTACGACTGCGGACTGAATAATGAAAATGAAGTGTAGGGAGCGTAAATATACACGACTATTGAACAGCGGCCACAAAGTTGGACTAATAAAATTGAATTATTGATGCGTCTCTTTCTGTGAAATAATCCAGCCATGCATGCTTACTTCTTCTATACGTTCCCAGCTGGACAATATACCAAACTGCATTATATTTACATTTCATTTTCATTAGTCAGTCAACAGTCCTAATTCAACAAAAACATATATTTCTTTCGCTCTCGATAATAGTAAAAAAAAAATATACTTCACATTTATTTAAAAAATTAATAAATTTTATTAAATTATGTTATTTATAATTAAAAATAAATATTTGTATTAAATTATCTTTTATGAAAATTTAATATCAAGCTTAAAAAATAATATTATAGACTTTTATTATATTTAAAATAAAAAATAATAGACTTTTATTACATATATTTGATAACAAAGTTAAGGAGTATATTAATTGGAGTGCAATATCACAGACAGTGCATGTACTTTTGGGCTGTAGAAAGCTTTAGCCTCCAAACTTTTTGACTTTTTGTTCATTTGATTTGTGGTGCGTAGCATAGTTATAATCTATGTATGGCATGTTTCATTTAGACTAGTCAACACTAGGTGGTAGTTGTAGTGTTATATAAAGCGAACCAAATCGAATTCTGAAACACCGTACAAAACATAAATTTGTTTGCTATTATGGCTTCTTCATTAAACAATGGCCGTAAAGCAAGTGAGATTTTTCAAGGTCAAGCTCTCTTGTACAAACATTTGCTTGGCTTCATAGATTCTAAGTGTCTAAAATGGATGGTTGAGCTTGACATACCCGACATAATCCACAGCCATAGCCATGGCCAACCCATTACTTTTTCAGAGTTGGTGTCAATTCTACAAGTCCCACCAACTAAAACTCGTCAGGTGCAGAGCCTCATGCGTTATCTAGCACACAATGGATTCTTTGAGATAGTAAGAATCCATGACAACATAGAAGCATATGCTCTCACTGCTGCTTCAGAGTTACTTGTCAAAAGCAGTGAGCTTAGTTTAGCTCCAATGGTTGAGTATTTTCTTGAACCAAATTGTCAAGGTGCATGGAACCAGTTGAAGAGGTGGGTTCATGAGGAAGATCTCACAGTATTTGAGGTCTCCTTAGGAACACCTTTCTGGGACTTTATCAATAAAGACCCTGCATATAACAAGTCATTCAATGAGGCAATGGCTTGTGATTCTCAGATGTTGAACTTGGCGTTTAGAGATTGCAATTGGGTCTTTGAGGGACTGGAATCCATTGTGGATGTTGGTGGTGGAACTGGAATCACAGCAAAGATTATCTGTGAGGCTTTTCCTAAGCTGAAATGCATGGTGTTGGAACGTCCAAATGTTGTGGAAAATTTGTCAGGAAGCAACAATTTGACATTTGTTGGTGGGGACATGTTTAAATGCATCCCCAAGGCTGATGCAGTTCTGCTTAAGGTATATGCATGCATGTGCAAACAAAGATTTTCTAAACTTGTTCACAGCTACAGTAAATTTATGTTAAATCAATTCTAACTTAATATACCAACATGTAACAGGCCTATAATAATGCGTGGACATAAGGTTATTTCTAAACCAATAACCAAAATTCAAATTAAAAAAATAAAATTAAAATTTAATACATTAATAAAAAAGAGATATTTAAGCATTCTTCTGAAACAATGATATTTTTGTTAATAAGAGGCCATAATAGGAGTAAAGTGAATAAAAAATAGATATTTTTTAAAAATTTATTAAAATTATGTTATTTATTTAATAAAATAAAATATATCATTTTTAATTAATAACATCGTATGTATTTTTAATGTGATATATATATATTTACATTTTAAAATACTTATATATAAGAGATTTTGTTTATTGTTTTGTCCTAAATCTACAAAAATGTCTGGATCGATCAACCTAACATAAGTTATTAACAAATTTCTAATCCTCCATTTTTTGCAGTTGGTTTTACATAATTGGAATGACAACGATTGCATGAAGATATTAGAAAATTGTAAAGAAGCTATTTCAGGTGAAAGCAAAACAGGAAAAGTAGTTGTCATAGATACTGTGATAAACGAAAACAAAGATGAGCGCCAAGTTACTGAACTAAAGCTCCTTATGGATGTACACATGGCATGTATTATTAATGGAAAAGAGAGAAAAGAAGAAGATTGGAAGAAACTCTTCATGGAAGCAGGGTTCCAAAGCTACAAAATATCTCCCTTCACAGGATATTTGTCTCTTATTGAGATCTATCCTTGAATACTGACGCTGCAATATTCCATTTAGTAGTTAATTTGCATGTTATCAATAAAATAAAAGTTATCTTTGTGTTCGTCTTGGCTTAAAGCTGAAAACCGAAAGTAAAAAATTATTTTATTAAATTATAAGTGTTTGATAAAATTATATATTAAAATAGTTGAAAATATAAAATAATATGAATAAAAATATTTATGTGATATTTTAATATAAATTTCAATTTTATTATGTTGATAAAATATATTTTGGGTATCTATAATTTGTTTTTAATTAATTTTAAATGCTTGTAACTTTTTCTTTATTTATAGATTTTTATTTGTTTATAGATCAATTATTTTAATTACATTTTTATTTTCAATTATTATATTATTAAAAATAAAATAAACCTATTACTCAACATTATCAATATCTTGAAGTATATGCTAGAATAATAAAATAAATATGGTAAATAGTTAAATGATTGAAATAAATAGCATAATATGAAAATAATCATTTAATAATAAGGCTTCCGGAAAAACTACCTGAAAATCAAATAATAAGTGAGAATGAAAGATAATGTTAGAGAAGTATGATTAATTTATGATTTCCATTATGCATTTTTTTTTTCTCTTGCATTGCAAGGATTCATGTTAGATTTGTAAAATGTCACTACTAGCTAGCTAGATATTAGCAGTTTAGATTTGCTCACCAATAATTGTTTTAAATCAATATCTAAAACAATTAATCCAAAAATCAATTTCTAAAACATACCCTAAAAGACATTTTTTTCTTTATAATAAAGAGTATTGGGTATCGAAGTAACTTAGGATGTGTTTGGTTTGTATTTTCATTTTCAAAAGATTAGAATTCTGAAAACATGTTTTGTTTTACTTCTTGTTTTCTGTTTTCAAGAAATAAAAACACTGAAAATGTGTTTTCAAAAGGAAATATATTTTTAGATTTGCTTAAAATTACATTTCTTGCCATCGCGTTTTCATTTTACCCAAAATGAGGTTCCTAGTTTCAACCGAAAACACTAAAAAATGAGATTTTATTGTTTTCAGTTTTTGGTTCGTTTGAGAAAATATTTTCACGGGAAATGTTTTTAAAAATCCAACCAAACGCATTTCCATCACCATTTTCTATTTCCAATGAAAATGAAAACAGAAAACAATCAAACCAAACACTCCCTTAATATTCCCTTTCCATTCCCCGTACGTCCAAACGTTTTCTAATACCTCAACAAAAGTTATCTCTTTAAAAAATACTAAAAAAGTTATATAAACTCTCTAATTTATTCATATATCAAACTCGGATTTTTGACTAAAATTGGGTGATTTTGGAGAAGTTATTTGATATCAGTCATTTAACGAAGTATTTATCTATCATGAGTGATTTTTGTCACATCAGATTTATGTGATGTGAGTCAAAGTAACACCACTAATTTGTTAGTTGTCATTTAGTGAGTGATATCTCATTCTATATTATCCCTTCAGGTGGTTTGTTAGAAGAACAGATGATGTCACCATGTTTCATGTTACATGAGAGACATTGATCATTCTACAAGTTGTCTCCTTTACTTTTTTTTTTTTTACTACACAAGAGGCTCGAGTCAACTCTTTGTGCCACCCAACTAGTGTCAAATAGGCATGGCAACGGGACGGGTCGAGGCCGAGTTTTGCTTATCCCACCCTCGTCCCCAATTCCCCATTTTCCCTGTCCCCGCCCCCAAAACCCAATAGGAGTGTAGATTTACTCCATCTCCGCCCCAATGAAGTTGGGTTTCCCCCGTCCCGCCCCGCCCTGACATGCTTATAAAATCCTATAAAAAAATATAATTTTAAATAGCAATCGTAACATATTTTTAGATTGTACATGACAACATAAAATCCAATCCAACACTAGCATAAAATCAAATCCAATATTTTCATGTTTTAGTGTGTTATATATGTATATATATATATAATGATATTTTTTGTAAATTAATTATCAGCGGGATGAATTTAGGGACGAGTTCGGATCGGGTATTAATAATTTCATCCTCAACCCTGAATTCGACTTTGACTATCGAGAAAAACCCGAATCCGACCCCGACCTCGGTCAACTTGGATTTTCCTTGTCAAAATCGAAGTGAGTCTAGGGCAAGTCTCGCAGGTTCGGACCCTATTGTCATGCCTAGTGCCAATCAACAATTTGTCACCCAAGTGGCACCTAATAAATTTTAAAAAAACTAACCAATAAAAAAAACAAATATTTTACTACTACACTTTCCTAATAAAATATCAACAAATAAAATTGAAAAAAAGATAAAACAAACATGAGCTACCAAAATATAAATAAAGTAAAATATAAAATCAACTAAAGTATATATTGCATTTTAATCAAATTTAAAAAATAAAATACAATAACAATATAAAAAATAAACAGTAAAAATACTAAAAAATTTCCTACATCATACATTTTTTTATTTCTAAAACTCACTAACAACTAAAAAAATTAATAAAACATTAAAGTATTTAAACATAAACAAATTCTAAAATATAAATCGTAACGGTAGACAAAATTAAAAATAATAATCTCTATTATAATTTTTTAAATTTCTACAACATACAATACAACTAAAAAAGGGGCTAGCAAAACATAAAAAAAATACACAAATATAATATCAACTATATTATTTTCTAATACATTTTCTTAAAATAATAACAACTTACTAAAGAAAATAAAAACAAGATCCCTACTTCTTTCTAAAGCATAAAAAAATAAAATATTACTAAAACATAGAAAACAACAAATTTCATAATAAATTAAAAAAAATTAACCAATAAAAGCGAACAAATATTTTTCTACTACATTTTCCTAATAAAATATGAACAAATAATAATGCAAAAAAGATATTAAAAAAAAAAAAGAACTACCAAAATATCAATAAACAAAAATATAAAATCACCTAGGTGACACAAAGTTGACTGACATATCTTATGTAATAAAAAATATACAAAGAAGGAGACAACTTGAAGAGTGACACCTCCTATGTAACATGAAACATGGTGGCGTGACATCGTCATCTGTTCTGACAAGTCACTTGAAAGTGACATGCAACAAGATGACGCTACCCACTAAATAACAAATAATAAACTAGTGACGTCACTTTGACTCACACCACTCAAATTTGATATAACAAAAATTACCGATGACAAATTAATACTTTATTGAATCACCCATATCAATAATAACTTCTCCAAAATCACTCATTTTGGTCAAAATATCAACCTCCCTGCCCTCTAAATAAGTAGAAAAGATAATTACATTCACTCAAGTTGAGCACTAATTAACATTCTTTAACATTGATTGCATTTAGAATGGTCAGATATACATATACATTTCATTTAGAATATAATCAATTAGCTTGTTGAGAGTTTATATAAAGGACAACAAATTCTGAAACACCACAAAACACAAAACCAAATTCACATTCAATTATATGGCTAAATAATGGCCTTAAAGCAAGTGAGATCCTTCAAGGTCAATTTCTCTTATACAGACACTTGTATGCCCATGTAGACTCTGTTTCTTAAATGTATCGTTGAGCTTGTCATACCAGACATAATCCACGACCATGGTCAACCCATTACTCTTCTAAAATTGGTGTCAATTCTACAAGTTCCACCAAATAAATTTAGTGGCTTGCAGAGTCTCATTACTACTAAAAAAAGCTCTTTTTACCACACACTTACCACATCGGTCGTCCTAAATCGTTGTGGTATAATACACGGTGGTACTTTTGTAATTATGAAGCTCTTTTTACCACACACTTACCCCTTCGTCACTCAGGTCACCCCGAGGTATGCTCTTCGTCACTCACCCTTCCGCGCCGGCCCCACCCTAGCCTCTCGTGACTCTGGTGAAACGTATTTGGCCAAACTGAACCCTTCTCATCTTGTAAGCTTTCTTTTTTTGTCTCTCTTTCACTTTGCTATGTGTTTCGTTTTCTACTTTCTTTCCTAAAGTTTTAGTGTGGTTTGTGATAACTATTAGGTATTTATTTTTTAATTTTACCACCAGTGTGTCCATTACTTGTAATTAATCCGTGTTCAGAGTTTTCCAAATTTGATTGAGTTTTCCTTCTTACTTACCAAAACTTATTTCCGTATAATAAAACTGCTTTTCTCAATAACCACTTACAGGAAAAGAAAACAAGAAGTTGCTTCTGTACCTTTGATTTGTTTACCTTTGAGTTTGTGCATGCATAAAAATTTCTATGGACTTAGGACTTCAAAATGCCAAAATTGCGGGACCCCTAATTTGAGTGCTCCTCTGCTTAGCCTGTCCTGTTCTGTTAGTGGAATGGATATATCTGTTTGCAAGAATGTGGGCATAAAATGTGTTATAAGAACATGTTAAAATACTATTAGGAATAATAAGAGCCAATGCTAATAGGTCTAGACCAAAATCTGAAGAAATTGAAAGCAAGGATATGATGCATTTCTAAAAAGAAAGACATAACTTCAAGGCCATCCATAAAAGTCAGAATATGATGCATCTAGAGATGAATTTCTAAAAGGAAAGATATGACTTCAAGGCCCATCCATAAAAGTCAGAAAAACTTATTATGATAAATTAAAAGTAGCACTTTGTCAAAGAAAAGATTTGACAACTCTGAATAAGCTACACTGCAACAAGCCAAAACTGAAGTAGATAAATAAAAAGCTAGGATATGAAGAACTTAGAGATGCATTTCAAATAGGAATGGGTTATATAAATTCAAGGCCAGTCCATGTATAAGTCAGAAGATAAACATATTATAGAACAAGTAACTGCAGCTAATGTTTTGGGTAACAATAGACCGTTTCAATTCTTATGGAAGGAAAAATGAAGTAATGGACTGAATCAATTAAAATACATAGTTGAGTTGACGATTTTATAGTTGGGTCCTAGTCCCACCATCTAGCAGTGTCCTGTTCCCGAACCAAAATATAGCCCATTTATGCATGTGATTTTTTTTAGTGTACCAATTGTATTATTGCCCTTTTCATTTTAATCCATCATGGCCGTTATGTTACTGCAGAGTTCTGGACATATGTAGAAAAATCATTTACATGGACAGATCTTCCTTCTAAGTTTCCCATAAAATATGTCCCGTTTCCTGTAAGTAACAATTTATTTTTGGTACATATCATTGATCTTTTCTAATTTGTTATTTCTAATTTTAGCAATACCTATTTTCAGGTATACAATGCTTCAGTTCATTTAAATTATGTTGACTGTAATAGGTGGCTAGGTCATTGTATCCTCTCAAAGGTGAGTGATTTGCTCAGTATCCATCTACTACCAAGTGGAACTTTAATGTTAGGTTTGTTGTGATGGAAAGAACTGTTCCGTAGCTGGAATTTCTGTGACTTGTACTACTTCTGTTAATATCATAATCTTCCTGATTAGCAAATACAAAAAATAAATTAAAAAAAGAAAACAAGGATTAAAGAAAAAGGATAACAATATTTCTAAAAGGGAGCTCCTCTTCCCTTACTAGAAAACTGGTTTTTCAATTGGAATCACACTGGTTTAGAGTTTGGAAATCGATCTATTGTAAAATTAGTATCTTCTAATACTATTCTATTGAAACAGTAAATTAGTTATTGAGAATTTTATGATATCAATGTGGTGCTCATTGCTTGTGTTTTAAGGACTTTCTTTAGTAGACAAGCAGAGGTAGCTTTGTTGTGTTGATGTTTCTATTCTTTTCGTTGTTTCTTAGTTTAAGTGGGAATTGGGAAATCATATTTAATGAAGTTTCTTTTACACACAAAAAGTTTAATAGTTGGGTGATCAAAAAGTTTTAAAGGTTTTTGGGCAAGTCCTCCATTTTGGGAACTTGACAATGAATCATAAGTGTAGTATTTCTTAATTTGAATTTTCTCTGATTCATGAAGTTACTTTGAATCATAAGTTTAATTTGAATTTTCTCTGATTCATGAATGTTAGAAGAAATATCTTTTTTCATGAATGATAAAAAACGTGTTCTCGAGTAGCTAGTTCCCCAACTGAGTGACATGTCCTTTCTTAAGCTCGAGCTGGAAAGTGGATGTCTCCTCCACTAGGATCACTCGGTTCTCATCATTAGTTCTGGGGTCAAGCTCTAGGCCTTCTACCTCCTTGGCTTTCGTCCTAGCCTCCACACAGTGGATAGGTTTTGGGGCTGCCTCCTTTGAGTGGGGGCATGACTTGAGGCTGGCCATGTAGCATTCTCTGGTCATCCTTTGGTTAGCATGCACTATTATAATGGTCATGGCATTCGACGAGAACTTCATCATGAGATAAGGTGTTGAAACAACTGCACCGAGGGCATTGAGTGAGGGACAACCGAGGAGTATGTTGTACGACGTGTAAGCGTATACTATCACATACTGTATCTTCAACCGTAGTGGCCCCTCATGCTTGAACTTGGAGTAGAGTCAAATGTAGTAGCCCTTCATCCCTACTTGTTCCCCAACAAAGCCAAACAGGGGATTATTGTGTGAGAGGATCTCGAACTCAGGTATATCCATCTAGTTGAAGGTGCTCTAAAACAAGATGCCAATCGACCTTCCTTGATCTATTAAGGTCTTCTTGGCAATGTAGTTGGCTATTTCAACACTAATAATCATTGGGTCGTCCTATACCAAGTCAATTACCTGGAAGTTATCTGTTGTGAAGGTTATGGGTGGCATGTTAAGTACTCGGTGTCGGAAGATCATGTTGACAAACCGGACTTGCCGAAGGTGCCTTTTTCGTGCGGAAGCGATGGCCCCACCCCTAGAGAAACCTCGGGCTATTGTGTTTATAACCCGCCTCGATTGGTCAAAGGGTATCTTTTCCCTCTCCCTCAAGTGGCTTCGGCTCCAACTCCTCTGCTTTTTTGACCGGCCTACATGTTATTGGTCTCTCCCTCGACTAAACTCAGGTCTGTTCCTTCTCTCAGGCCTGTATGACCGTGACTTGTGAATGAAATTCTTTAGATGGCCAAGCTTAATAAGCTCCTCCATCTTGTCCTTCAAGGCATTGCGTTCCTCTGTTGAATGGTTGCGGTTGCGGTGATACCGATAACATTTTGAGTAGTCGTCTTTTGGTGGGGTGTTGGCTCTCTTGGGCTTGGTCAAAATGTTGACAACTAAGGCCTGGTCCATGATATGGGATCTATTGGTGGTAAGAAGAGTATACTAGGTAAAACGTGACTCTCACAGTGATTGATCTCTCCTCTCGTCGTCATAGGCCTTGTTAGAGTTGGGTTTATCATTATCTTTTCTGGTCGACACGACATCGACCCACACCTAGTTTTGGTACTCAGCCAACTCCTCCATCTGCATATACTTAGCCGCTCTTACTCGCAGCTCATCAAGATCAGATGTCAGTTTCTTACAAAGGTTGTTCACGAGAGGTCCCGGTCGTAACGTCGTTATCAAGTGGTTCATAGCCACTACTGGGTCCAAGTTTCGGATATTCAATGCAACCTTTCTAAAATGTTTCATGAATGTTCACAATGGCTCTTTCTTTTCCTACCGTATGTTGATGAGGGCCATAGAGGTTAGGTGGTGAGGCTGACTAGTGGCAAACTGTCTTCCAAAACTAGCGACCAAGGTGTTGAACGATTCCATGGAGTTGAGGGTAGTCGTGTAAATCGATGAAGGGTCTACCCCTTCAGTGATGTCGGGAATACCCGACAGAGGATCGCATCATCCGTGGTGTACAAACTCACCTGGGTAATGTACACATCCAACTGCTCATCTGGGTCTATGGTGTCATTGTACTTTTCAATAGTCAAATTCTTCCAATTGGAAAGAAAAGTCACCTCCATGATGATAAGGATGAAGGGGTCCTTGAATTGCGATAATTGTCTTCCTAAAGTGTTGAAGGATGAGGGAATAACGACCAAACACACACTCAAATTAATGGCTCTAGGTAAGCTGACTGTGGTTGATTCAGCCTCCCTTCCTTCTGGCGGGTTAGCCGCAGGTTGTTGGGACCTATGTGCCTCCTGGAAATTAGCGTTCTCGCATTGAAGGGCAGCAATTTCTTCGACATGGTGTTTTTGCATCTCGGAGACCTAAACCTGTAGTCTCCTAACTACTGAAGACAAGTCGCTCTGATCTTCTATGTGAACGTCTACATTATGGTGATTAGTTAGTTACTCCATCGTTGCTATGCTTGTATCAGTTCTTGTTATTTTTATGAACTCTTAGGTTAGGGATATATCTTACACAGCCCCATGGTGGGCGCCAAAATGTTCTTGTCACAAATGAACATGACTCATGTCCTTCTGCCGAAGGGTCTTCTACTGTACTGAAGGGTCTACTATGCTGAAGGATCTTCTGCTTGGGGTTCCTTGCCAAAGTCTCGGGTGTGTGAGTGTTCGAAAGAGCGAGGAGGGGTACTTGTAAAATACACTCCAACACTCAAGTGAAGGTTCGACTAAGAGTTATTAAAGGTATATAGTGAATATTTTAGAGAATGAAAATCAATCCTCCCACCAAGGGAGTTCACCCATTTTTGTACTAACCTTGTTAGGTCTAAAGTCTATGGGCTTGCACGTCCTGATTACCAATTGTATAAAATACCTCTTAATCATGCTTAGATACTTCTAATCAAGTAATTATCCTTAAGTGGGTTTATTGGTGATAAACACGACCAAATGGTAACCGTCGTTCGCACGTGTTGAGGGTCGAGTTGTATTGTCCGGCATATGCGGATATGTGATTGAAGGGGGTGTTCGGTTTGGATGCATGCATGGCGGTGAGAGTATTCAATTTGGGTGCGTTAGGTGTCCTTTCAACATAACTAAATATTATATCTTGTATACTAGGTTTAATAATATCATCACAGTTATTAAAGGTATAGTGAGTATTTGAGAGAATGAAAATCAATCCTCTCACCTAGGGGGTTCACCCATTTTTATACTAACCTTGTTAGGTCTGAAGTCTATGGGCTTGCATGTCCTGATTACTAGTTGTATACCAGTTGTATAAAATACCTCCTAATCATGCTTAGATACTTCTAATCAAGTAATTATCCTTAAGTGGGTTTATTGGTGATAAACACGACCAAATGGTACCCGTCGTTCACACATGTTGAGGGTCGAGTTGTACTGTCCGACATATGCGAATATGTGATTGAAGAGGGTGTTCGATTTGGATGCATGCATGACAGTGAGAGTATTCAATTTGGATGCGCTAAGTGTCCCTTCAGCATAACTAAATATTGTATCATGTATACTAGGTTTAATAATATCATGTGATCTTATTATAAATTTTAATCATATGAACTACATACTTATTCGTTATAATGCAAGACTAATATCTTAATTAATTCATAAAATTATACTACAAATTATTTTAATTTTTATTTTTATAAAATATCATTTACATTGGAGTGAATGATTTTCTATAACAAAAATTAAAAATTAAAAATGTTTGAAGGTTGCAACGTGGGTGGTTTACTACTAAGAATTTAACTTTATTTTTAATATTTTACTAATATAAGTTTTGTTATATTATTTCATAAAAAAATCACTATAAAAATTATTTAAAATAACAATATAAAAATTCTTTTAATATTTTTTTAAGGAAAGTACTTTGTATATTATAAGTACTAGGATCGGGGACATTTAAGGTTAATAGTTTAAAAAGTACTTTTAGATTTTAATTACCCTGGGAGAGTAAACTTAATTTTGTAATATTATTCATATTTTAAAGATATAGTTAACATTTTTATTATTATTATTATAAAACTTCGTTTTATGTGTGTTGTACATTAGTTATTTTTTAATTAAAATATTATATATTATTTCTTTCTATGAAGATTGAAAAAGATGAGTAAATTAAAAAAACTATTATAATTATTAATAAATTTAATGTTAATAATTAAATTAATGAATTTTTTAATAAATATAAATTAATTAACTATATCTTATAATTATAATTAGGGACGATTAAAGTATTTAGTTACTTATAAAATACATTTATACATTGAATCTCCGTAAAATTTAATTTTGTAAATACAATAATCAAATTACTTTTACAAACTCCTAACTTAAGTTTAATTTAAGCGTGTAGACTTTAATCCAAACAAGCTACATTAGATTATAGGACTTGTGTAAACACTGAACAGAGTTATGCGGTGATTTGCGGACGTGCGTGAGAGTTAACCTCAAAAGTCAAGTCAAATCTAAGTTGCGTTGTTGGCAGTTTCCTGAGTGGTGAACCTCACGAACCGTACGTGCATGAACCGGACCCAAATGATAACTTCACAGTGAGTTAAGCGTTTCACTGATCACAGACACAGGTAGCTTTCGCACACTCCCTTTTTTCGTGCGCAAACTGTTCCCGTTGGTCTCTTTCCCTCTGCACTTCACAATCCTACCCTCTCACTGTGCTATCTCTCAGCATCTTCGCAATCACACCCTTCCCAGGTACGTTTTCCACATTCTCTCTTCTCACTCTCTTCGCAAATGAGTCTCCATCGTTTTCCACAATTTCAACACTTTTTTTTCTCTTCCC
Organism: Glycine soja; assembly: GCF_004193775.1. NCBI lineage: Eukaryota > Viridiplantae > Streptophyta > Magnoliopsida > Fabales > Fabaceae > Glycine > Glycine soja. The sequence continues at coordinate 21,397,638 of NC_041009.1, read as the reverse complement.
TTTTAACCAGTTCCTTAATCTTCGCAAATGGGCGGGCAATGCCCGTCTTACGTTAAGAGTTCCGACAATGGCATCGTATGGGCCAGACATTATTGATTTGACGGCCTTTGTGGCAACTTGGATATTGAAGTGAAGTGTTTTTGTTTGTGAAGTTCTGTTCTTTGCGTCCAAGTTTGGATTTTTCGTTGTGGGTAATTATTGATTCGGTTTCTGGGGGCGTTGAGCTCAAATGGGTGTTGTTTGTTTCGTGGTGTGAGTTCGGTTTAGGGTTTAGATTTGAGGTTTTTGTTTCTCATTGGGTCTGGGGTAATGTGCTTGAGGCTAGTACGTTAATACAACTTAGGCGTTTTGATTATTGTTTTTCGTTGGAGTGTATGTGTTTGGTTATATGATAAATTAAGATGATCTCACTTAATTTTGAGAATGTGGGTTGCTTTGTTGTCGTTTACTATGTTGCCTTCTCTCTTAGTTATATTCTGTCTCTCTTAGTTTCTCACAAGTTTCTCTCGCGGGGGAGTGGACACTAGTTATTTTATTTTTTTAACTTTTTTTTTATTCATGATTAGTCAAAACCAATTTCCGTCTGTGTTATGTGTCTGCATCATTAACCATTCCTTTTCTTGCATTCAGTATTGTATGGAACACTGTTTATAGATTATATGTACATTATGTGTTACTTGTTTCTATTAGTTTTTCAAGTGGTCATAAAATTGAAAATTAATGATCATGGTCAGTTAATGAAGCATAAACAAGTCTTGGATTAGCAACTAGTTTAACTATGTTGAATTGTTGATACCTCCAACTTGGTCAAATTAAGAGGCTCTTAAGGACCGCTTCTAGTGTTCAAATCCCCTCAGCTTTATTCTAGCTAGTAGTTGTCTGCTAAGGTAGGCTCCATCTTCTAATACTTCTCCCTGCCTTGCCTGCCTTGTCTCATCTCATTGTGCCTACATGTCCTACAAAAATAATGTATGAATATTGATTGTATGCACCTACAGAAATTATATGGCTCATATCTCTTTTACACCTCTCTGTGGTAATGAATATCTTGATATGGTGATCTTAAAGATGTTATGCCTAGCCTAGCTTGGTGTTTTTTTATTATTAATACATATTTGAACTTTGAAGATATGGATAATGTTTCTTGAAAAGAACTCATCCTGTTCTCAACAGCAATAACCACAAAATTACAAAAGCCCTTTCTCTCTAGGTGAGATCAACTACTTGGATCAAATGTATGTTCTGTCCAAAAGCAAATCTCTAAGGGAGATCATTTAGATCTAAATGGAAATAGATGCCTAGTTTTTACACTTTTATGTGTATCTAAATGTTCTTGCGTTTCAAATATTGATCAACTGGTTTTGGACAGATGGCCTTGCAAACAGCTACTCCTCCAACAACTCCCAGTGCCCAAGTTGTTGGTAATGCATTTGTTGAGCAGTATTACCATATTCTTCACCATTCACCAGGTTCGGTCTATCGGTTTTACCAGGACTCTAGTGTGATAAGCCGTCCTGATTCCAGTGGTGTGATGACATCAGTTACAACCATGAAAGTAATTTTCCTTATACAAAACTGGTGCCTGTATAGCTTCCTTTGATTTTCTAAAGATGTTTCCTCTTATGCCTTATTTACAGAGAAGAAACATTGTAAAATGTAAAGTGATGCCACCTTATGATATCTATAATAATTCATTGCTATTGAATTACTAGTTAAAACTGCTATATGCTCATACTATCTAGTGGACTTTAATGCACTGGTAATTCTTTTTTGAACCCCATTCATGTTCATATTATATGCTTAATGCAGCTGATGGGTTATACTTCTGTTTCCCTGTGTTTTATAAAGTTGAGTAGGATGAAACATTATCCATTTAGATTTTATTGTGCTTTTGTAAATTTTAATTTTTAATAGATATATCTCAGGCTTTCTGCTCATCTCTAAGTCTAAGGGTTTATGGTACAGGGCATTAATGAGAAGATTCTTTCACTAAATTTCAAGGAATTTAAAGCAGAGATAAAGACTGCAGATGCTCAAAAATCATACAAGGAAGGAGTGACTGTGTTGGTGACTGGATGCTTGACTGGCAAGGATAACTTGAGAAGAAAATTTGCACAGTCATTCTTTCTTGCTCCACAAGACAATGGCTATTTTGTTCTGAATGATGTTTTTAGGTATGTAGAAGACCATGAACCATCAGAACTGCCTCCAGTTACTGGAGATGGTGATTCAGCTGCTGTTACAGTAACACCAGAACTAGGCAAGATTATAATTCAAAAAATTGTATCTTCTCTTTCAAAGTTTATTCAGGAGCTGCATTCATGCTGTTCTCCTTTCTTTACAGAACCCAGTCATGTTGCTGATTCTTGTGCACCAGAGCCCACAAATTCTCATGTGAACAAAGGTCAAACTGTTGCTGAGAATGCTTATGAGCTATCTAATAATCATGAGAGACAGATACCTGTTGAGAATGAAGGCAATGTAGAATCACATTTTCAGTCAAATGGTAATGATGATTCTCAGGCCACAGAACTGGCTTCATCAGCTCAAGACGATGCTCCAAAGAAGTCTTATGCATCAATTGTGAGTATTGCTACAAATCTTTCACTTACAAGCACTGTTGTTATTCAATTTTCGAAGCTTATTTGATTTGTTGTAGGTGAAAGTCCAAAAAGGGAGTTCAGTTCCAACTAAAGTCTATGTGCCTACTAATACACTAAAGTCTGGGCCTAACAAAACTGAGAGCAAGGTAGTTGAGTCAGTAGAATCTACTGAAGTGCCTGAAGCAGCTTTGGAAAGTGTTAGCAACCCTGAAAGTAGTGATGCTCATGAGGAAGGTACATGTTCTTTGTTTCAATTTTCACATATGTCATGCTTTGGTTTTGTGTTTCAAAGTCAGGAGAAAATGAATTTTAAAGCAACTTCTCATTTAATTTTGTTAAGTCATTAAGTTGGCTGCTTGCCACTCAGCCAAATATTTTTCTTAAATATATTTGTGCTTCTAATAAACAAATTCTTCCAACAGTTGAGGGTCACTCCATATACATTCGAAATTTGCCTTTAAATGTGACGGTTGCTCAGTTGGAACTGGAGTTTAAGAAATTTGGGCCCATCAAGCCAGGAGGCATCCAAGTCAGAAATAATAAGGTGATTATTAGGTCAACAAAGCATTCAAATTACCCTTTTGCTTTTTCTTCAGTCCTAATGAAGTTTTGTTGGAAACACTTTATTTGTCATCACAGCAGCAGGGATACTGTTTTGGCTTTGTTGAGTTCCTATCTCTAAATTCCATGAATAGTGCAATTCAGGTATAGTCCTCATCAGTGGATAGCTTAGATTTCTAGAGTTTTGGCTTTTAATCATGCTAGTTAATTCTATTTATTCTGTCTAAGCTGCTTGCTAATTTGGGAGTAATTTCAAGTTGGATGCTGTTGTATATATAATTTATAATTCTGTCACTGTTTTAAATAGATGGTAATGATTTGGCATAAGAATTATATATAGAAAATTATAAAAAAAAATTATCACTTGAAACTTAAACATATTCTCTTGTTTACATAAAGTCTTCTATTGACACAAACCTCAACCATCCCTGCATCTAGCTGTAAGCCTACTCAGCTCCTTTATAGCTGACTCATATTATAGGTAGTGCATTACTTCTACATCTAGCTGGTGGTAGTTTCTGTACTGCACTTGCTTGAGGTACTTCAATAAGTTGTATCCCTTATTTTAACTTCAGTAAACGTATTCTTTAAAACAATAACAGATCAATCTGCCCTATGCTAGTACTGTCTAGTAATATATTGGTTTAGTGTTCTCAGGGTTTTTTCCATCTTCATGTGCTTTGCTGTGTCTTCTAATTCATTTGTCTACTATTGGAATTTGGATTTAGTATTTGCAAAAAATGTTATGAATAATAAAATGATATTTTCTTGAGTGTAAAGAACCACATGTGCATAACAAATAAAACCAGAAACATTTTTTTTATTTTGTTGAAGAGTAAAAGAAATTGAAAAATGCATGATAGTTTAGACAATTGTTGGACAGTACATATCTAGGGAAAACCTAAGGTACTCTTAATTTATGGATCCATTAAATTAGAAATTAAAACAAAATGACAATCCAATCATTTTGTGCTGAAATAAAATTCGTGAAGTCTTTAAAGTTCAAGTTTAATGCCTAAACTGTAAGAGGTTGGTGCTGTTTTGAATTCTCAGTACAAACTGAATTTGACATTCATACTATTATTCCAGAGAGAGGGGTGGGTGTAAAATGTCCAAACTGAAGTTCTCCTGATGTTAAGCTGATGAATTCATCTTATTTGCTTTCCCCTTCTGCTACTTTTGAGTTGTTTCATGTTTTACACAATTTAGTATTCTGTTTGTTATCTTTTCTTCCCTTCACTTAATGAATTCTCTTTACTTTAGGGAGGGATATGACAGTAAATATTAAATAAAATATTACTGTTCATCAAGTACTATCCATTTTATTCAAAATTACTGTGGCTGTATTTCCAATCTTGGTTCCTTCCCATCTTCCCTTTCCATTACTTCCTTTCATTAATTACTTTGAGCAAAAGAAGATATCCTACCTCACCAGAAGTTACAACAATCATTACTCAGCCAGCACTGAAACTTCAAAGGTAGTTGTTGTACTAGTGTTAGACATGTGCTTCCTAGCCGACCACACAGTAGACTAACATAGATGAGTGTCAGCTACCTAGAATGGATCCTTACTTAACTTCCAATTGAGCAAGCTTTGAAGCTATTTTGACAGTTGCAACTTGTGGCTTTTAGCCATGCCTTCTGATAAATTTAGCTGCTTCAGTTTATTTTGAATTTTTTATGCAGATTTAGGAATGACTTAACCAAATTTGGTACTTCTGCTCATTCTTCAATCACAAGGCACATGAAACAAGAAAAAAATATTGTTTTAACTCTCAACTATGAAACTAACATTTTCACTGGATATCTAGGGGGATTAATCTTGGGTTTAGGGAGATAAAATATATTTTACCCTGTATATCTATAATTATTTTTTGGTTTGATATTGAGGCTCTTGTTATCCATAAGGCATGTTGGGCTCCAACTAATCCAAGTCACGCCAGTTGGATTCATTTAAGGGGAAAAGCACTCCCAGGGATTATTGTTTTTATTCACAATAAATCAGAAGGCATTATTTAAAGGAAATCAAACCTGTTCTTTAATTATTGATGTTATTTTTATGATCTTCCCTATGTATTTATAGAATAGGTATAACTCCTGACTTGAATGAAACTCTTTAATTTCCACACACTGAATTTATTTGATTTTGTAGACTTAATGTTTTATCTTTACGACTGAAATCATTTATTTTTTTTATGATTTAGAGGGTTAGCCTTGGCACCATGACAAGGCTTTCTGCCTTGTGACCTTAGTCATCATTCTAGTTGTAGACAGACATAGCCTCTCCACTTGTGTGCATCTGACCTTCCCAAGCCATTGGAGGTTGGGAGTCTTGTTCTATCATTTGCACTTTTTCTCATAAAATGCCAATTCCTCTTGTGCGTATTTTTTAATTTTTGGGCGATGGGCAAGTTAGCCCTGGTCCACTGTTTTTTAGCCAATTCCTCAATGAAATTGAACGCTGAATGATCTTCCAGCCTAGTAAAACAGTCTGGTTGTAATTTGTATTGCCACATCATGATATACATAATTCTATATTATGCCTGAAGTTGTCTTTGTTTTGTATATGATTTCCTCATTTGTTACTTATTGATATGAAAATCTTCAGATCTTTGTTCATTATTTAAGACAGTTAGTTTACTTTCTCAGGCTTCACCTGTTCCTATTGGGGGGCGTCAAGCTGTAGTCGAGATAAAGAGAACCACTACCCGAGGTAATTTGAAGTTAACTATTACAAATAAAATTGTTGTCATTCATTCAACAGAACAAAAAGAGAGAGAATCAACTGCATCTATATTAAGAGCTCGATGATAGTTGACAATTCTGTTTGTTCTCTTTCAGTTGGCAGTGGCATTAATGGTACTGGAAGACCTAGGATCCCACCTGGTAGGGGTGGGTTACGAAATGACTCTTTCAGGGGTCGTGGGAATTATGTTGGGGGTCGGGGATACGGTCGAAATGATTATGTAAGCCGTGGCGGGTTTTCTGGTAGGGGTCGTGGTCATGGAGAAGGTTATCACCAAGGGAGAGGGAGAGGCGGCCGGTCAAGTGGACAAAAACAAAATGCTGTTTCCAACTGAAATACTGGATGATTTTTGGGAGGTTGTTCTGAGACCCCCCTTTTTGGGTCAGTTATGAGCATGGAATTCAACCTTCTAAAGTTTCTCATGTTTCTTTCACTGCAATTTGCACAGTTGTAGTATTTCTAGTTGTTATTGCTATGATTTTAGTGGGTTGGTAGTGATCACTGATCAGGAATAGGTATAGTCTTTTCTTTTGAAAAATTGAAACATGCTATGACTGGAATTGGCAGTAGGTTAACCATCAGTTCTCTTTTATTTGTTGCTATGGTGCAACATTTTTATATCTAAGTTGAGATTTTAATTTTAAAAGGTTATTATTGGTTCCATTTTTTTTATATACTTGGAAAATCTAGGAATGACTTAGGTCAACTGCTGGTTTTATGTTTTTGCTGTGCTATCTGTTTGGGAAGGCGCTGAAGAGGAAGAATTAAATGGAAACTGGGTGAATAACCAAGAGCAAGAACTGTTAAATACTGTATTGTTAAAGGATGAAGATAATGTGGTAAAATGGTGTTTATAATTGCATTTTAAATTTTAAAAGCTGTTTATTTCCAAATGAACTTGAGTTGAAAATTAGACGAGAATGATTGAATGCATGCAACAGGTTGGATATGGTATGAGTATGAATATAATAAGTAGGAAAGATCTCTTGGTACATGTATATATGGTTTAGAATGTGAAAAAATAGAATTACCAATGTCATTATTTTTTGAAGAAGGTTGATGAACTCATCCAATAAGGGTCGAATACATTTTCTTCAACCACATAACGCAAATATATATGCCCAGAGCGAGCAATTCTAGTAACATTTTGTGAGGAATTAATAAAAACATGAAACAGTGCGCAAAAAACCGAAGAATGCATTATAAGTTAGCATAAATTACAAATTTATGTAATGTTTTATATGAAAAAATATCTTTGCAGAGGAAAGGTTAATCTGAAAGATATTTGTAAAGTTATAATCTAAATAATAAAAGTTACCATGAGTTTCCTGAAATTAATTTCTTACAACTTACAAAATTAGAACTCTTCCTGCAGACTGCAGTTACCTTTTAAAAAATATTTTAGAACTCTTGTCCCGTTAAAACTTAAAATTGCAGTTGGCTTTGGCCTTATTTGATTAGTATTTATAATTAATTTTATGTATAATTGGCATGCGTTTTAATAAAAAAAAATATAATTAAAATTAATTTAAATGCTTAGTTTGATAACATTTAATGAATTCAAATTAGTTTTATTAAAATAAAAACAAATAAACACTCAATGTTAAGTCACTTTTATTAATTGATTGAATATATCATGGGAACAAATTTTTCCACAAAATGACAAAATATAACTTTTTTCTTTTATTATATTATGATATTGATATAAAATATTTCTTGAACTTTTTTCTTATTGATATGAAATATTTTTTGAGCTGAGAGAACTGATTTTCATGAGAGAATTGATTGATTATCTTCAACATAATCTTCCTTTTCAAGTTCCTATTATTTCTTTTATCTACAAAATATTCAAACTCAATCTTCCTTTCTAAGTTCCTATTATTTCTTTTATCTACAAACGATTCAAACTCAGTATCATTTAAACTAATAATATATTATTAGAATATAATTTAAACATTTGTTACCAGTTGCAGCATCACAAAATAATTTTATAAAAAAAAGCATCACAAAAATATATTACACTAAATTTTTATGATATCTTCTCATTCTTATTTTTCTTAAACTAAATTAAAATATTACGCATAGGACATAAGTGATTAATAAATTAAATCCTTTATGTATATAACAGTATATAAGGGTTCGATTGCTGACCATATACAAATAATATCATTTGTGGGGAGAGTAATTTTCCTTAACTTATATAAACTTAACGTTTGACTTTTATTCAGAAGAGTGTATTAAATAGTATACTATTGATTTTTTCACACAAACATACAATAAATAAGAAATATATATATATATATATATATATATATATATATATATATATATATATATATATATATATATAATTTTATTATTTATCATACAAATTTGACAAATTTATACTGTGATTTTTAAAAAAAATTAAAAACAAAGTTAAGAATTCGGGTCTCCTAAACAGAATTCTTAACTTATTTTTTTTCTTTTCTTTCTTTTTGTGTTTTTTTAAGAATTTTTTTTTAAAAATAATAAAATAATATAAATAAAGGAAATTAAATCAAAATAATAAAACTAGAGAATATAAATAAAGAAAAATTAATTTTAGTAGTATTTTATCACGTATATTTACACCTAATAATAATTTATTTTATATGATTAAAATTATAATAAATAAATATTTTTATTATAAAATTATGTTATAATGAAAGTCTGGGATAAAAATATTATAAAATAAATTCTTTTATATTTATGATAGTTATTTTATATTGGGATATAAAATTATTTTTAACTATTGATGACTTATTTAAAAATATATTTTAAAAAGATTATAAATAAAAATGAAAATAATATATTAAAAAAGATAAGAAATTGAGAAAATCCCTAAAAACACTCTAGTTAAAGAAAAATAGTTAAAAACACTCCCATTGAAAAATTCTTTCTAAAAAGATTCTTGTGCTAGATCATTTTTTCTAATTTATATATATATAGTGATTTATATGGTTAAAGCATATAACTTGCAATGAAATTAAATACATTGATAACATAAATAATAAACAAAAAAAGAAAATTAAATTGCATGACTAGAACTTGACGATGAGGACACTTATTTTTTGAATGACCTACTAGCCTACAGGTTGAGCAACGTTTTGATTGACTTATTTCTCTCATCCATATTAGTATGTATTCTTGTTGATATTGGTTGACCTTTTTATTTTTCCTCATGACTAGATTGACACATAACTATGGTCTTTCATATGGTATCCAATAATCGTGAAGACACATGTTTTTTCATGGGACTTTGTACACACTTAACACGTAATCTAATGTGTACATTGGATGTACATATTGCAGGTAATTTATATTGATGTGCGTACATGCAACAATCACATGTGCACATGGCATGTGTAGCTTTTAAGGCTTCCCACAATCACATGTTTTTTGATCCAGTCTCTCAATGAATTTTTTTCATGTGATGCCTCTTTCTTAGATTCACTTTTTCCTCAGCTAGAAACTCAAATTTTTAGCGGTTAAATTGTTGAACGAAGTGAGTGTTAGACTTAGTTTCTTCTTCGTTGATGAACTTGACCGCAATGAGTGTGTAAACTTGTCCAAAGGCAATAATTGCATCAGGTTGAGTCCCACGGTGGACGAAATATTTGTTCAACTTTCCATACATGGCTTTGACCAAGACAATGATTGGAAAATTTCTAATTTTTTTAGAACTAAATTGATTGACTCTACCAGATTAGTGGTTTTGTGTTCCCACCATTTTCCATCATCCAATGTCAAAGTCCATTGCTCCCTTGGAATTTAATCAGGCCAGACAGTGTCGTGTGGGTTGTCTTCTTGTAACAAGTAGTAGTGACGAAAAAACTCTTGTTGGGTCATAGTATGCCCCAATTGTTTGAAAAAATGTATAAATATCATTGTTAATTTAATTTTAAATAATAAAATAATATGAATTAAAAATTTTTAAAAATATTTTACCCTTACTCAAGACGTTTTTTCTCTTTTGTCACCGCTTTTAAATTATTTTTTGTAATTTTTTCCAATGTGTCGAACACGGAACATGTAACATCCCATTTTTCGTAAACTAATTTAAAAAGGATTATTATCTGTAAATAAATAGAGTTTTAGAAAAATGATGAGATTTTTATAATCAAATAAATAATGAGAAATAACTTTATTAATTAAAGTAATGGTTTGAGAAAAAATAAAAAGGATATTTTATTTATTCATTTGATAGGGAAGAAAATAGAGTTTATTTTTATAAAATAATAAAAATAAATAAATAGAGTAAATAATAGGTTGTGAGTATCATAGCTATAAATAGATATGTGTTAGGTTAGTTTGTCAACTGATGATAACTTCTACGTCTCCTCTTCCTCTCAATTTCGTTTTCTCTTTTCCTTTCCCAAAATCCTCTCTTTCTCCTGTATACACCCAAACCTGTCTTAGTAAAATGACGCTCTCGGACTCGTTAAACATTAGGTCGTTGTGATATTTCAGCACCAGGTTTGCAACTCAACTCCAAGCATTCTCATTGTTGGAAATTACGAAAACTTGTCGGAGCTGAGAGAAATACCCTTTGCATCTTAGTTTTTTCTTTTCCCGCATAAACCCAAAACTGTCTCAGTAAAACTATGATCCTAGATTCTTTAACCGTTGGATTGTTATGAAATTTTTATATGTGGTTCGTGATTCATTTCCTCACATCTTCACCGTTGGGATTTACATAATAATGTCTATGAAGGGAGAAATACTCATTGCACATAGACAGTGGGATGGAGACTTCAATCCCTTCTCCTTCTCTCTAACGCTTGGAAACCCTATCAGAGCAATAAAAGGAAAAGCTTGAGAAATCTCAGGAAACCTCTAGAGATGTCTCTATCGGTGTCACAATACACACGTGAGTTCGCTTAGAGGTAAGGGATGTGTTTATTTCAATTGGGGACAGAATGAATATGCGTAGGGATCCTTAGATGATTAAATTGAGTTTATTTTGGGATGTTTATTGAATTTTTCCTTTATGATTATAAATACAATATTGATGTCCTGATGTGAATTGGTTGATAAAATTGAGTTCTCTTGGTGTTTTCATTTTTTATACCTATGATTTTGATATAATTGTGCGAAATCATTTGAGGGATTTTACTTCTCATTTTGTGATAAACCTTTTGTATAAATTCTTATATTGAAATTATGAAATTGTGATTCAAATTGTGAGTATGTGATAAATTGAACTTGTGATGAAAGGTGAAATACATGTGTACTAAGATGTGTGTATTGAGTTGTGAGCTATGAACTGTGCAATTACACAATTGTAAGACCCTTTAAGGGCGACAAGTATTGTAATGGGATCCACTGTGGGAACCCGACGAGTTTAATCACAAGCGCGACGAGTTAAAATGATTTTGAAAATAATTGAATAATTGTGTGTATTGCATAGTTCATAGGTAAAGTGTATATCATTCATGAGGTGTGATAACATGTTACTTTGGGATTATACCATTGTGATTGAGACCGAAAATATGTGATAAATTGAGTATGTATTGACTTGTAATATATGTGTGCATTGAGATGTTGTGTGCATTGAGTTGTGAGCTATGAATTGTTCAATCACACGGCTATAAGACCCTTTAATGGCGACAAGTTAATGCTAAGACCCTTTAAGAGCGACGAGTTAATGCGCAACGAGTATTGTGATAGGAACCACTGTGGGGACCCAATGAGTTTAATCACAAGCGCGACGAGATAAAACAATTAAGGAGTCGTGTGTTTTGTACAGTTCATAATTAGAGTCTGTGTGTTAAAATGTTTTCTGGGTTGAACCTGAATCAAGAGGGAAAGACCTTGACGGACTCTTCAGAGTGTAGGCCTTGGGGGATAAATATACCCAGTTTGAGTGCTCCTTTAAGCCTATGTTGATCCCATATGGTTGGAACATTCTCGCAAAACAGCGTGACCCTGACTGGTCTCCCTATGATTTTACCTAGTGAGAGTGATTTGACTTGCTAGTGTGTGGTTTGTCTTATCATGTACTCTTAGGCGTCCGACAAGGTTTTTCACTGACATAGTACCGCATTACATATAGGATTGAGTCTTAGTGTATCTGTTGCATATCGCGTGTGTATTGATTGATTTAGTAATATTTTGTTTTGATCATTGAGTACGTGAATGTTATGAAAACGAATGAGATGTGTGGTGTTGTGATGTGATGTTGCGCAACAAAGTGGTGAAATGACGTGAGCTATGCTTAAGTAAGTTGTATTTTGTTTATATGATATTCATACCTACATGTTGTCTTGTTTCTCTCTATTAGTTAGGAATGTGATAACTCACTCCCTGTGTGCTATTTGTATTTGGATCCTGTGACAATCTCGAACTTTGTATTCGTGGGAGCAGATGGTTAGGTGGATGACTGTGAAGAACCTCATGCTAGAGGACACGGGAACACGATACTCTAATAAGATGTGACATTGGGGTATAGATTTCTATATTAATTGCATGAAGTCTTGGCCGGCGTTGTTTTGAGCCGAGATGATTTATTATTTATTTGGACAAGTTTTATTATGATGTTAGAAAAAGTGGATGTGAGTCTTTTACCCTTTTGAAAGGCTTGTATTTAAATGAGTTTTAAAAACTTTTAATTAATTTTCATTTCTTATTCCTTTTATTATTAGTACATATATGTGAGGGGTAGGGGGCGTCATAGAACACATGCAATGAGTTATCTGTTGTCCACTCACTATATGTTCATTTGTAAACACTTTTGATTGACTCGTGCCTATCGGAGATTAGGCATAGACCATGTTGTGGTGTTTATTTTCAATGTCTTACTTCAATACCAATACGAGTTCCTAATGAGTGTTCTTTTAAGACTCTCAAAAGTAGAATGTACAACACCCTTCGGCTAATCAATGACCAATTTGTGCATGAAATTTACTACCGACAACCATCCATAGATGTAGATCAATAATCTTTGTTTCATTATTTGCAGTTTAAAAAGTATGACGATGTTCACATAATCTTAATGTGCAATGAGTAATACCTGTTTGTTGATCCTATAGAACTATTATGCACCATCAACAGAATACTCAATATTATACTCAATCTAGTTGGATCCACCGTTACTCCTACTCAGGATGCAATGTTATATTACAACGACAAGTGAAAGAGAATGTGACAAGACAATTTTTTGGGTTACTCTTTCCCCAGAACTAATCCAATAAGATTTAAAATTCTCTCAGGATGCAACATCGAAACTCTCAAGGATATCATCAAGCAAGTTACGCCTTTAGGGGTTCTCCTTTATGGAATTCACAAATCATAGATGGTCAAACAATTGTTCTTTTGACATCCATGTCATACAAAATATCATGAAAATTAATCGAATATGAAATAATAAAGTTTAAAAATGATGAAGACTTACTAAAGGTGCTAGCAAAATCCAACTAATGGAAGAGTTTTTGTCCAATACAAATTTTAGTTATTTTTAGCATACCAGTAATCCAATGAGCCCCAATAACCAATCAACATGTTGCAATAACTAATGAAGATGTTGTGCATGATGAACTTGATAGAATGATTCAAATGAAAGAAGATATGTCATCTGCATAACATATTTCAAATTATGGTTAATTTCGTCATTTTTTGTTTTTCAATTATTACTGTTAATATGTTCTGTTATTTTTGTTTTATTATGTTTGTCTCTTTGTTTCTCATCTCAATTATCGTAGTATAATCAATTTAATTTATTTTAAGAGTACTAATTAATTTTTCTCATTTTTAATTAATGTATATAAGGTAAAAAAACCTCCAACGAAACAAAAATTGAACTTAGAAAAATTCACAATATATTCAAGTATCTTAAGTTTGCAATTTATTTAAGTACATGTGTGATAATTAAAAAATCATATGATAATTTAATCGAAAATAATCCAAGGAAACAAAAATCGAAACTTAGAAAAACCCACCACATCTTTATAATTGTGATAGGAAAAAAATGATTTTAACTACTTAAATAAAAGTTTAATTACGTTAATTTTATACGTTATTTAATTACCATTGTTACAATCAAAAAATTATATGTAACTTAAAAAAATATAAATATTAATTTATATTAAATTATAATTTTTTATATTATACATTTTAATAAAAAAAATCTTTAAAAAATAACATAAAAGAAAAAGAAAACAATTTTTTTTATTATTATGTACAAATACATATGTTAAAATATTACTTAAAATTAATTTATCATTATTTATATTATTTTATTATCTTTAAAAAAAATTCTTAAAAAAAACACCAAAAAAAAAAGAAAAAATATAGTTAAGAATTCGGGTGGGCAGGGGGATCCGAATTCTTAAATTTGTTTTGAATTTTCTTTTTTTTTAGAAATCAGTAAATTCTGATTCCCCAATCTAGATTTACACTATAAAGAATAAAATTATATGTTTATATTAATAATAATAGCATATTGTGTTTATGTATATATTTGTTATTTTTAGTATGTTTGTGCGAAAAAAATAATATACTATTAGTATTTCTCATCTTCTAACCATAGAAAAAAATCTTTGATTCATGTTAAAAATGTGGCTGGTGGGGAGAAAAGGGAGACAGCAAAGCAGGGATGGGCGTGACCATAAACAGACACGTGTCCAACAGAGAGTCGCTAGTTGTAGTTGTAACTTGTTAGCCACGTCACCTCCTCCTCTCCAGTGGGCCCCACCACCGGGATCCCCTGATCTGCTGCCGTGTTGTCCGGAGATTCCTTGTCTGTCCCACAACTCTCCTCCACCGTTGATCCCAATCATCCTGTTCTATCGTACGGTCCACCTTTCTGTCACACAACTTGCCCAGAAAAATATTTATTTAAAAATCAAAAGAGAAAGTGAAACATATATATGCCATTATGGTTGGGAGCTTCAGCTTCTCTCTCACCCTTGCTTTTCTGTCCCATCTCATCTTTTCCCACTTGCTAAGTATGTTCTACAAGTTTATATTTGAAATTATATTAATGAACCTTTGCCAGACAATACTTTTTATTTTCTGTTTAAATATTTTTAGTCTCATAATTTTAGACTATGCGTATATTTAGTTCTTAGTTTTAAAAACAATCTTTTTAGAATATCTACAACACTGTTGTCT
Organism: Glycine soja; assembly: GCF_004193775.1. Classification (NCBI taxonomy): domain Eukaryota; kingdom Viridiplantae; phylum Streptophyta; class Magnoliopsida; order Fabales; family Fabaceae; genus Glycine; species Glycine soja. Next base: position 21,382,596 of record NC_041009.1, on the reverse strand, counting down.
ATAAAAATAATGTTGTTTTACTATTTTTTTGTAAATAAATGATAATAATTTTTAGGTGAAGAATTAGAGGAACACGAGGAAAATTAAGTTAAAAAATCACTTAAGCAATCTTAGCATTAAATTGATTTTTTATGTAAAATTTTTAAATTTATGTAAGTAAAATATACAAATAACAATCCATTTAAACAACCATTCATTGTACATGTTCTTAGTTGCTTTAATACAAATAAGGAATACAAAATGGATTATTTTCAAATTTCGGAGATCATAAATAATTTTTAATTTGAAGAATTAAAATTAATATATAATTTAAATTTAAGAGATTAAAAAAATATTTAAACTTTTTTTAGAGGATATAAGATTATGAAAATGAAAACTAGTTTTATTGTGAAAAAAACTACTCACTCTGTATAATATTTATTATATTAATTATTTTTAGACTATAAATACTTTTTAATAAATACTTTTTGTTAAAAGAAGAAAAAGAATATATTAACAAATATTAGAATAAAAAAATATCAAAAATAATAAAGATTATTTTTAAAAAAGTTATAAATTTAAGATAAATATATTATTATAATCAAATTATTTATTTTTCTTAATTTTAATAAATTTAAGACTTTATGCAAGAGTGATCGTTTACATTATTATACATGAATTGTCGATCTGATCCTAATACCTATTATACTAGGAGAGATAAAGAAATTTCACTGGTAACGAATAGAACGCATCCAATCACAAGTAGACACATAACCCTAAATGGACCACACGTTATTATATTTTGTTATTCGATTTGAACGATGTTTCTATAGTACTACAAATTCCTGTGAACAATCACTTAAATATAATAATTCAATGAAAATGGAACCTTGAAGGGAATGATAATACTTGGGGGATCGTGATAATAATGCAAAATAAAATAATAAGAAAGCTATTGCAAATTGACAATAGAAAAATTAACGAATACTCTATTCCAATTGTTAATGATAAATTATTTCACTCGCATCCTTGGGAGTCAGATGAATGATTGATTACAGAATAAGTGTGCCACACTTGATAACAGGTTGAGTTTGTTGGAACGAATTTGAACTTAATTTCCATAAACCCAATTAATAATTACTCTATTTTTTTTAAAACTCGGAGTAGTATTTCTTTATTGAAAGTCAAAGAATAATTTTTAAGTATTGAAATTTGTTGAAGAGATTTAGAAATATTTTTTCATACATATAAACTCTGAAATTCTTTTATTTATATATATATATATATATATATATATATATATATATATATATATATATATACCATTGATTACATATTATTGTATTTTTTATAAGTAAGAATCAAATTTGATATTAAGATATTTATAATATTTATATATTCTACTTAATTTAATTAAATGAGTTAGATTCTTTAATGATTACAGATTGTATAAAAGGTAGAGTAAACACAAATTTTAGAGATTATGGTTGTTTTTCAATTGATAGGATCATGATAAATTATATGTTTGTTCAACTTTCTATTTTTTATTTTTGAAAATGTTAAATAATTATATATTTTTGTAGGTTTCTTATAAGTTTTGAAAAAATATTTTCAGATCAGACTTATTTTTAGACATTTGTTTATAATGATTTTCATTAATTTGTACACTTATTTTCATAAAAAATATTGAAATTTCATAAAATGGAAAATAAAAAGTGGTAGGGCCTTAAAGGTAGTAACTAAGTAAGAGAGAAGAAGGAAATCTTATTTATTTTAGGATATTTATATTCTGTAATAAAATATTATTGAAAATAACTTTTTAAACGATATAAAATATATTTCAAACATAGATGTTTTCAAGAATATTCTTAAGCTTCTCTAAAAGAATATCATTCTTAAGAATGTTTTTAGGAATCTTATGCCCTAAAATAAAATAAAAAAATCATTTCATAAAACAAATGAAACCAAAAACACAAATTTTACCAAAGCTCCAAATAGTAAAAGAGGTACGTGTTTTCATAAAATATGCTAAACATATTTTTAGAAAAGAGATGCAATTGTTATCTAAATACAATCTGATTAGTTTCACTTTTAAATAATATTAATTTGATATTTAAACTTATGTGTTTTACTTTCTATATTTAATACAACAACAACAACAACGCCTTATCCCACTAGGTGGGGTCGGCTACATGGATCAACTTCCGCCATAATGTTCTATCAAGTACCATACTTCTATCCAAACCATTAATTTCGAGATCCTTTTTTATAACCTCTCTTATAGTCTTTTTGGGTCTTCCTCTGCCTCGAATTGTTTGTCTTCTCTCCATCTGGTCTACTCTCCTCACTATAGAGTCTACCGGTCTTCTCTCTACATGCCCAAATCACCTAAGTCTATTTTCCACCATCTTCTCTACAATAGGCGTTACTCCAACCCTCTCTCTAATAGCTTCGTTTCTAATTTTATCCTGTCGAGTCTTACCACACATCCACCGCAACATCCTCATCTCCGCTACACCGACTTTATTCTCATGTTGGCTCTTGACCGCCCAACATTCTGTTCCGTACAAAATCGCCGGTCTTACCGCAGTCCGATAAAACTTTCCCTTTAGCTTGATCGGTACCTTTGCATCACATAACACCCCCGATGCTTTTCTCCATTTCATCCATCCTGCTTGAATGCGATGATTCACATCCCCTTCAATTTCCCCATCATCATGTATTACAGACCCAAGATATTTAAACCGTGTGACTTGAGGGATAATATGGTCTCCTATTTTCACCTCTGAGTTAGAAACCCTCCTTCTTTTGTTGAACTTACATTCCATATACTCCGATTTGCTTCTGCTTAGGCGAAAGCCATGTGTTTCTAGAGCTCGTCTCCAAGTTTCCAACCTCTCATTCAACTCCTCCCTCGACTCTCCAAGGAGGACTATGTCATCTGCAAAAAGCATGCATCTCGGTGCTATCTCTTGGATTTGTTCCGTGAGGACATCCAGAATTAAGGTAAAAAGGTAGGGGCTAAGGGTTGACCCTTGATGTAAACCAATTGTGATGGGAAAATCGTCTGACTCTCCACCCTGTGTCCTAACACTAGTCGATACCCTATCATACACATCTTGGATAGCTCGAATATATGCAACCCTAACCCCTTCCTTCTCTAGAGCTTTCCACAAAATCTCTCTAGGCACTCTATCATACGTTTTCTCCAAGTCAATAAAAATCAAGTGCAAGTCTTATTGGGCCATGCGATATTGCTCCATCACCCGCCGTAATAAATAAATCGCTTCCATGGTCGACCTTCCCGGCATGAAACCAAATTGATTCTCAGTAACTTGAGTCTCCTTTCTTAATCTCCGTTCGATCACTCTTTCCCATAATTTCATGGTATGACTCATGAGCTTGATTCCCCTATAATTTGCACAATTTTGTATATCCCCCTTGTTCTTATAGATTGGCACTAACGTGCTTCTCCTCCATTCCTCCGGCATGCGTTTTGACCTCATAATTTCGTTAAAGAGTTCGGTGAGCCACTCAAGACCTCTATCTCCAAGAGTTTTCCACACTTCAATAGGTATGTTGTCTGGCCCCACCGCCTTACCATTACTCATTCTTTTCAACGCTTCCTTTACTTCCTGTTTCTGAATCCGACGATAGTACTTATAGTTCCGGTCCTCTTCTCTTGTGTCTAGACTGCTAGAGTCATATCTATATCCATCATTAAATAAGTTGTGGAAATACGCCTTCCACCTTTCCTTGATATCTTTTTCATGCACTAATACTTTGCCTTCTTCATCCTTAACACACTTTACTTGATCCAAATCTCTAGTCTTCCTCTCTCTACCCTTAGCAAGCCTATATATAGATCTTTCTCCGTCCCTGGTTCCTAGAGCTTGGTATAGTCCGTCAAAAGCTTGGGCTCTTGCCTCACTCACCGCCTTCTTGGTTTCATTTCTAGCTATCTTATACTTATCCCAAGTTTTAGAATTTCTACACCTAGACCACTCCTTGAAACACTCCTTTTTTACTCTAACTTTGCTCTGAACATTTTCATTCCACCACCACGATTCTTTACCCCTAGGTCCAAAACCTCTAGATTCACCCAACGTCTCTTTAGCCACTTTAATAATCTCTTGGGACATCTTGTTCCACATATCATTTGCACTTCCTTGTGATTGTCCACACCAACCCTCCCATATCTTTTGTTGGAAGATTCCTTGTTTCTCACCCTTCAAGTGCCACCATTTGATCCTTGGTGCTACCAGAGGACTTCTTCTCTTTGCCCTATCTCTAATTCTTACATCCATAACCAAAACTCTATGTTGGGTAGTCAAGCTCTCTCCCGGGATAACTTTACAGTTCAAGCAATACTTCCTATCAGACTTCCTGATAAGGAAGAAATCTATCTGAGAACATGTCCCTCCACTTTTGTAAGTGATAAGATGTTCCTCTCTTTTCTTAAACCATGTATTGGCTATAGAAAGATCCAAAGCCTCCGAAAACTCCAAGATGGATTTACTCTCCCCATTCATCTCCCCTAGGCCAAAACCCCCATGCACCCCCTCAAAACCTCTAGCCACGCTACCTACATGTCCATTGAGATCCCCTCCTAGGAAAACTTTCTCTCCTTGGGGTATATCCTGAAGTACCCCTTCTAGATCCTCCCAAAATTTTACCTTAAAGTGTTCTGCTAACCCAACCTGAGGTGCATACCCACTAATAACATTAAAGGTGTCCTGTCCCACTACCAATTTTAAGACTATGATACGATCTCCTACTCTTCTTACATCCACGACATCCTTCTTCCACTCCTTGTCCACAATAATCCCTACCCCATTTCTTGATCTGATTTTTCCCGTATACCACAGCTTAAATCCCGAGTTGTCTAATTCTTTCGCTTTTTCACCTGTCCACTTAGTTTCTTGTAGGCACATAAAATTGATCTTCCTCCTCACCATAACATCCACTATTTCCATAGATTTTTCAGTAAGTGTGCCTATATTCCATGTACCAAAGCGAATCCTCCTGTCATGAACTAGCTTCTTTACCCACACCCGTTCACGAAAATGTGGGAACCCTTGCTTACTTTTCACTACATCCGGGCGGCGATGCAGCGGCTCTTGCTCTTTTGACACTGTACTCGAGCCATACAGCGCGTTGCTTCCGGGCAACGACCTAGCATTCACATTATTACGTAATTGATCCATGTCATAGAGATTCGACAAAGTTTAACGTTGGCTGTCGAAAGCCTAACACAACCCTCTCCTTTTATCCGGGCTTGGGACCGGCTAAGAATAGCAAAGCTACCCTAGGCAGGATTACTTTCTATATTTAATAAATGAATTTTTTTAATCTTAAAAATTTATGTTTTAATTTTCAAAAGATCTCTGTCGTTAAAATTTTTTAATTAATAGAGTTAAAAAAATTAATGACATGAATCTTTTAAAAATTAAAATATAAACTCCAAAAACTAAAAAAATTCATTTATTAAATTTCAGAGATTAAAGAATTCACTTATTAATTATAAAGACTAAGATGAATAAATTTAAAAATTATAAAAAGTACAATGTAGAGAGATGAAAAGGAGGGAAAAGAAAAACTAAATATTACTTTGGATGATGCTCAAAATGAGCAAATCAGTTTTTACATGAATATATGGAACCTTATATAATTAAACGTGTAACTAATTTGTAATTAACTAAACTAACTTGTAACTAAATAGACTAATAAATAATTTGTATCTCTAACACCCCCGCAAGCTCTGGAAAACACTTCCATCTTGGAGAAGATAATACATTTGCATCAAAGAAAATGAAAATAAAGTCTAAAAAATATATCTAAACATGCCGAAATACATCGACAAAAGCTGTAGCTTTTAAAAATCTTTGACCAACTTCAGTTTTTTCAATCTTCTTCCAAGAGTCCAAAGCAAGCATCAAAGCTTAACCATTAAGCGAAAACAACAACAAGACCATTTGGAAGAAGCTCAAATCATTAATCCATGAAACTATCAAAGCATAACCACCAAGTAGAAACTATACCTCAAAGTTTAACCACTTGGTAGAAGTAACAAGGCTTAACCATTAAGAGCAGAAGTCAAACAACAATTCAATGTTTAACCATCCATGACAAAAACTTAAATAATGTTTAATCATCATGGACAGAAGCTTACATCAACAAAATAGAAGAATTACAAAATTTGTCTTCTATGAGGACTTTTCACAAACACTTTGTGAACCAATAATAACCAAGGCTTGACCACCTATGGTAGAAGCTAAAATCATCAAAATAGGCCTAAAAGAATCTTGGAAAGCCTTTGTGGGAGCATTGCATGTATCACCGCTTAGACTATTAGTCATAGGTGTAGTGACAACAACAACAGGCCCATTAACTATTGTTTCATGTTGAATACTTCGAGGATCGAATACCAAATCCACAATCCTATGTGCCACTGCACTTCCAATACCAAAAGTTATTCCTTCAGCTACGATCCTAAATAGAGATCCACAATCGCCACCTTGAATAGGAGCCAGACGTGGAGCATGGTTAACACCATTGGAGCTACCGTGGCCACGGGGCATTTTTCTTGCCAGACAAAGAAGGAAAAATAAAAGTGCGACGGATAAAAAAAGATTAGAATGAATTCATTACTCTGATACCATGATAAAAGTTCAAGGTAGAGAGATAGAAAGGAGAGAAAAGAGAAAGTGAATATTACTTTGGATAATGCTCAAAATGAGCAAATCAGTTTTTACATAAATATATGTAGCCTTATATAACTAAACTTTTAACTAATTTGTAACTAACTAAACTAATCTATATCTCTAATAAAGGTCTCTTCCGTTATTTTTTAATTAATGAAGTTAAAATTTTAACGGTAGGGATCTTTTGAAAATTAAAATGTAAGATTCAAGGACTAAAAAATTTATTTATTAAATTTCAAAAATTAAAAAACTCTCTTATTAACTATAAACAGTGAAATAGATAAATTTAAAAATTAAATTAAATAAATAATTAAATAATAAACATTTTACTAGTCTCCTACCCAAGGCTTTTTCAACTTGAAAGAGTTTAGAAGACGTACTTATAAAAAGACAAACACGCGAGAACAGGCACGGCAAAGAAAGCTGGTGGAAGCTGTCCTAACCGATGAAAGTGTGCAAATTAGAAATTACAGATAGTGGTGCGATGATTCAGCATTCAAACAGTGAAAGGACTCGTTGGGCAACACTCCCTCCTCCATTAAACGTAGTGAATTAATTGTTGTTATACTATCATAGTATTTGACTTTGATCAGTGACGGCAACGTCAACAGTTATTACTACAAAATAAAATTTTTATTTAAATATATTGAATAAATATCTTTTCCCATAAAAAAAGATTTTGTTCTTTTAAGATAATTTTTTAATAAAAAATAATTGATATTAATTTTACTCATTTTATTATTTTTAATTTATTATTATTATTTTTAATAAAACTTATATAATTTTTAGTTTGAAAAAATAGTACACTATTTTTTTCTCCCAATAAAAAAAATTTAGATCCTCCACCCTCTGAAACGGAAAATAATTTATGATCAATCAATCCAACAACTGATCATGGGGCACGACTGCATGACCTATTTCATAAATCCTTTACTATTTTATAAATAAAATGTTAAAACCACATAATTTAGTGTCTTATAAACATAGGATATTTAATATTTATACTGCATAAAAAAATAATACAAAAATGTTATGAAAAACATTTAAAATTATTCTATATTCATTAATAGAAAGACAAACAGTATAGTGTCTGTCTGTTTGTCCATTTTTTTTCTGCTACTTGAATTAATTATTTGGTGATTTCTTTTATTAATGTAACTGATAGTAGAGAAAGAGATTTGTTTTTTTTTAATAACTGATATAAGAGATAGAAATGGAATAATAAAGTAGGATAAAAAAGTCAAAAAATTTAGAATCCAAGTAAGGTCTTCGGTGGAACATAATTGCAAATGATCCATATGGATCATGTTGAAAAATGTTAATCGATTGAGAAATGTATCAATTTTGTCACAAACAGTAAAGATTAAATGGAAGATCGATATGTATTCTCTCTACCAAATTCCTTTGCAAAGATGGAATCATAAACAACATTAAATATAAAAATGTATGCATAGGCGTAACAAAGTCACTTTATCCCTAACAATACAATGTTGAAATGTTCATTCCCAGTTCTTTAGACATTATCATTTCCCAATGAATAACCCCTAAAAACACAGATGCATGGATGACTAAACCACACAATAACAATGAAAAACAGAAAAGAACAATAGAAATTGAAATAATAGATAAGAAGAACTGAGGGGGATTACATTACAAGGAGTTTTGACTGCTAAGATCCAACTGAGGGGGTTTAGCCTCTCATAGTCATGAGAGACTTGGGATGGATGACTAGTAACAAGCAATTGAGAGGGTTTAGGCTCTCATAGTCATGAGAGGTTTGAGATGGATGACTAGTAACAAACAAAGGGGGAATGACTAAGAAAGAAAGTTTCTCCTAAGGGATAGACCTAGGTAGCTATGAGACTCTGTGTGTCTTTCCCTTTTGCTTCCTCCTCCTTATATAGGCACTAAATAGCTTAATTTTCACGTTGACTTCACGCTTAGCGTGAGCTTTCGCACTAAGTGCGCCTTTGGGCTTTGTTGTGGGTTTTTTTGCACGCTAAATTTGAGTTGCGCGCTAAGCGCAAGAACGTGCTAAGTCTGGTGGCGCGCTAAGCAAGCTATCTAGTTCTTCAAGATGTTAATTTCTTCATTATTTCCTTAAAAAAATAATAAAGTAAAGAAATTACACCCATTTATTAATCCAAATTGATTATCAAATTTGCTTATATTTCGCAGTTATCAAAATAACCGGGTATAATAGGTTGTTTTGGTTTATTGTATATTTTTATATTTTGGTTTTTTTAAAATTTTAAATAGTAAAAAATTACATTTTCAACCTTATTGAGATTAACCCTACCTCTTTACTGATATTTAGGGTGCGTGCCTGTGATCATGAGAGACTGAAACCTAGATTTTACAAATTGATTTCCGACGACTAATAAAATCTTGAAGATTGATTTGACGGAGGGTTGCTAGTGGCAATGACGACATTGTTGGTGCGAACCGTAAATCGTTTGGCTTTGACGGAGGAGAAGCCAATGGTGAAGATGGCTTTGACATAGAAGAAGCTGACAACAGAGAAGAAATAGACCTTGAAGGAGGGCGAAAGCGTCGAGAAGAAGCACATGGAGATGTGTTAATCATTATAGATACACTGAGAGTGTGTTTGGATAGAATAATTTAATTAGGTAATGTATTTTTTTTTATAGGGAATTAATTTTTTTTTATTATCAAAATTAACTATTTGAATATTTTAGTAAAAGAATTTCAAAATTTTAGAAATTTAAAAGGAATTTTAGTTAGTTGAAAGAATATAATTTCAAATTCTTTCTTCAAGGAAGTGAATTTGGAAATTTTGTAACTTACTCTTGAACTTTTCTCTCTCAAACTCAACTCAATGTACCTCATCGTCATCGTCTTCTCCTACCCTCCCATTGACCCCATCAACTTCGATCTCATCATCGTCGGCACCGTCCTATCGGAATCCATCATCGCAGTCGCCGCCTTCGTCGTCGGCAAAACCATCCTCCACCTCGACCCTAACTCCTTCTACGACAGCCATTTTGCTTCTCTCTCCTTCCACGATCTCACTTCCTACCTCACTTCCCCGCACTCCTTCCCCTTCGCCACAATCACTGTCGCATCCTCCGACTCTAATGACATCGTTGTCGTCGACCTCGTCCACCAACCCATCTGCACCGACGTGGAAACTGCGACCTACGATGAATCCGTGTTTCTCAGCGAAAATTCAACATCGATTTGGGAGGTCCGATGCCACTGTTCTGCACGGACAAGACGATTGATTTGTTGATGAAATTGGGCGCGACGCAGTATTTGGAGTTCAAAGGAATCAACGAGAGCTTCGTCTATGAAGCGAACACAGGTTTGGTGAACGTGCTGGATTCTCGAGGAGCGATTTTCAGAAACTAGAAGCTTTCGCTAAAGGAGAAGAACCAGTTGATAAGTTTCTTCAAGCTGATTCAGCAGTACAGCCATGGTATCCAAACACAAAATTTTAAAAATAAAGAAATTTAAATTAAAACATTTAAAATTCTCAGAATTTAAAATTTTTTAAAATTTTAAATTATCTCATCCAAACACACTCTGAGAGTATTTTTATGGACCAAGATTTTCAATAGAGACTATGTGACAACCCTTTGCTCTTATTAAGGCCAAATAAGTAAATTATATTTTCTCATAAAAACTAAAATTATTTAATAATATAACAAAAATTTGCTATAACAAGTAACATCTGAACAATCTTTTAACCGTCCAATATTATATAAATATATCCTGCTGATAGTATAACCTAGTGCAAAATGGACCACATTTTTCATTTGTTCACCATAGAATTGGCCTCCAAGTAGAGATATTTATGGTAGATATAGGCTATAGATGATATCAACAAAGAAGAAAGAAGAAAGAAGAAAGAAGAAAGAAGAAAGATTACTAATACTATTGTAGATGATATGAAAACTCGGACTCATTATTCTTATTCATGTGAATAAATAAGATAAAATATGATTTTCTTTTCTTTTCTTTATGGAGGGAAAGAAGAGGGTGTGGATTTGCAAGCTCGGCGTGGGTGTTATCTTGTATTCTAGTGTAGTATGTGTCACGTTGTCATTCCATCACGTGTAGCTTCATTTCCTTGACTCTCCCTATTCATGCGACACGTGTCCAACATCGAAACTCGCAACCCAATCCCCTCTCCTACTACAAGACAAACCACTACCCAACAACACAACCACTCGCCTCGTACGCGCCACCTCACCACCCGCTCCTCTCCTCACCTGTCCCTCCAAACCCCCTCACCCCTCCACGTGTCACCCCCTTATCCCCTAAGCCCATTCCCGTCATTTCATACACCCCTTCGCCTTTTCTCTCATTTTCCCTTTTTTCTCAAAAATTCTGTTTTTTTTTTCCTTTCTCTCTCTCTCTCTCTCTCTCTCTCTCTCTCTCTGTCCTTCTATATCCTCAGCAACACACTCAGAAAATGTTGAACAAACAGCTAGAATCTTTTGTTCCAAACAAAAACGTATGAATTGGTCGGTTTTTCTACGGAGTCGTCACCATGAATCATCTTCAGTTACCACCAACAAGCTCCACGCTTGAGTTTCACGTTTCTCCGAGGTTTTATTATCATCCGTGTCGTGTCTCTGTCTCCGTCTTTTAGTTTCTTCTTCAGATGGCAGAAGTTGAAGACAGAGACAACAACACTCGTCACCACCATCATTACATTTCTTCAACAACAACAACACAATCTCCAATGAACAATTTCCCGCGAGATCTGTTAAGAACCTTCATGGGAGTGAACAATAATAATAATAATAATAATAATAGTAATAATAATAATCACCACAATTTGCCTATGCCAGTGGTGAAGTTAGAGGAGGAGTTAGAACTAAGTCTCGACCTTTCGATGAATGGTCGATTTGGGGTGGACCCCACGGCGAAGAAGATAAAGAGAACAACTTCGATACCGGAGTTTGCAAGCGACAAGGAGATGGGATATGCTACGGTGGGGTGCACGGGGTCTCTGGTGAGGACGTGTTCGCTTCCGACGGAGACCGAGGAGGAGTGGCGGAAGAGGAAGGAGTTGCAGACGCTGCGGCGGATGGAGGCGCGGAGGAAGCGCTCCGAGAAGCAGAGGAACATGAAAGCCTTGAGAGAACAACAACAGAGGGTTGTTGGTGTTGTTGGGTCCCAAGGGAGCAATCCGGTGGATCAAGGTGCAGGGGAGTACGGTGAGGTTGCAGTTGCACCACCCTTGGCGAGAACTGTGTCGTTGACCACACGTGTTTGTGGACTCGGCTTGAATGGGGACAGTGAAAAAGAGAAGAAGAGTGGAATAGTGTTGCCACCTCCCTCGCCTTCTCAGGGTTCCATTGGTTCTTCCGGAATCTCTGAAGCTGAGTCTCAACAGGGTCAAGGTAATTTAATTACTATTACTACTATTTTATTTTACCCTCTTTTTTTTTTTTTTGTATTTGTTAATGCATTTGCTTGCTTTCTTTAATTGTTCTGGTTTTTAGTCCTTTTCATTTTTGTGTGTTTTCTTTTAGGATATCTGTTAGTCACCAATGAAGCCGGAAAAGTGCCATTTTTGTTACTGTTTTTTTTTCTTTCTTATTACTTTTCAAGCCTACTGAGGAATTAACTCTAGGAAAAGGCAAGGAAAGTCTAAAATTTACGCAAATATCTACGTTTAACTCACCCTAAAAGACTTTTTGAGAGATCAGATTTGACATTTTTCGGATGCTAGATCCTGTCTTGATCCATGAAGTTTAACTTTTCAACTCTATTGTAATGAAAATTGGAATTACTGTTTTTTTTTATTATTATTATAGATGCTAACTTTGCATTAATTGATCAAGATGAATGAGTTTTTGGATGTTATTGTATTTGTCACATGGAGCAATCACCGACCTGGGATTCACTGTCAGAGATGTCAGATCATGTCTGCGCCTCTCAAATAAATTTTGTCTTGGTTCAATTTGGCAATTACTAGGTGATTTTTGTAACAACAAAACGTTTCACCTGGTAGTATTATTATTTAAGCTGGAATTGGAATTTAATTTTAAGATTCATAAAACGCTTTTCAGAGTCTTGATTTTATAAGTTAATTTATTTTAGCACCAAAATAAAATAAAATCGTAGTATATGCTACTGGTATGTCTTATGTGTAAACATAACATCATCCAAAAATGAAAGCCTCATCCCTAGTGGCTAGTACGTCGGGGAGATTCTTACTATGATGAGAAGTCTCGAAAACCTCTAACTAGAATATTGATAAACATAAAACTGGAGATGAACATATGCATGTATGAATATTAAATTTAAGGCAATCATTCTTTTTCTTTTTTCTCCTGAAAGAAAGCAGTCATTCTACTACTAAGATTTTCAATTTCCTTTTACTCTAGGCTAGAAAAATGAATATGATTAGTACAAGAGTTTGGATCCTCTGTAGTCATGCAGCCTCTCCAGCAAATATCTACCTTTAATAACTAATTACCAATTATAAAAATATTCTTTTTATATTCTCACCTTTTATAACCATCAGCTATAAATTCTGTAGAGGCAGCAGAATTGTTGCAGACAATCCAAGTGCTTAGAAAACTGATGTTTTGAACATTATTTGTCATAGTATACGAATGATATTCAAATTATATTTTTGAAGGAGACAACTAATTTACTTGAATTACTTGACCAAACGAAGCTCAATGGTACTATAGCATATTTATTATTATGGTCAAACTAGGTTTATGGATGAGAGTGCTTTCAAATCAATAGCTAATCGCTATCTCTTGGAACACTATAGTTTAGTAATAGGTTTTTATCTCATTTCAGGGTATACAAGTAATACTTGTAATGCTAAAATTTATTAAAGAAAGTGAAAGAACATGAATGTTAAAAATTATTAAAACCCTCCATTTCTTTTTCTTGTAATGCTCATTTCACTTAATCTATTAAAATATTTAGGAAGTTCAGACTTGTTAATTATCTTTAGATATTACTAAAATATTGAGATATAAGATGTATTTGAGTTTTATTCAAACCCATATTCAGCTTCATGATCTGTATATTAGGTTTGGCTAAAGTGTGGTTAGAATTTTTTACTCACAACTTTGCTTTCATAGTTTAACATCAACATTAGAGAAGTTGTTGATTCTTGTTTTATACAATATTTTTTTTTTCTTGTATAAATATGCTAATGATCATGAAAACTGCAACTAGTTTCAAAGGTGTATGTTTACATATTTCTTTTATAAATTGAATAATTTTCCATTTGGCAGTTGCCCCCTTTCGATATATTGCCACCAAAATGTCCAGAACATTAATTGAGTTTGGACTTGAGTGTATGCATTGTTTTGAAGAGTTACAGCCTTGTTTTCTGTGGACACAATTATACTTCACTTATATTGATTCATCATTAACTTCTAGCAACTGAGGGTATGGATGGTTGCTCAAGTACATGTCTCAAAGAAATCATTCTTGTAATCACAAAAGTATTGTAATTCATGAAATGCTTTGTCCTCTACTACATGCTATATCAGTTGGCAAGTTGATTAATCAACGCTTATATTATGATCTAATTACTATTCTGTCTGCAAGCTTCTAACTTTTTACAGTGGGGGTGACAGAAGTGGATTACATGAATTTTTTTTGGGCATATCTTTAACTATTTTTCAAACCGTTTTTGCTACACTTCAGGAACAACACCTATGGATGTTAGAAGCCCTACTAGTGCTAACTTGTTGCCAGACAGTGAACTGAAATCACCAGCAGGTGTTGCTGAGAACAACACAGGCAAGAATGCTGCTGCTGCTGTAGTGACAATGAGAAGTCAATCTAACAAACATTCACCACCACAGAGCAGAACCAAAGACATTGTGAGGAACTTGTTGGAAGACATGCCCTGTGTCTCCACCAAAGGAGAGGGCCCTAATGGGAAAAGAATAGAAGGCTTTCTTTACCGGTATGGAAAAGGTGAGGAAGTGAGGATAGTTTGCGTTTGCCATGGCAGTTTTCTCACCCCTTCTGAGTTTGTCAAGCATGCCGGTGGCAGTGACGTGGCAAACCCCTTGAAACATATTGTTGTTAGTCCGAGCTTGTTGTGAGGCCAAGAGAAAGAACCAACCAATTATATGAGTGATCAGATTTTACTCTATTGACTCCTATGTTCACTCTTGAACTCACCTCTACTTCTTCTTCTAATCTGCATGTTATGTTCAAGTTCTGTTCATCTTTTGAAATCATAGATAATATTCTGAAAGAATCTGATTTTCTTATTCAGGTATTCTTCCCCTTTGTTCCTATTTGACAGTAGAACAGGAGGGACAATGATACCTGTTAGAGTTTGTTAGCTAGTTTTCTGTTATCTGTTAGTTTCCATCAACTTAATTTAGTACTTCAGTTTTTGTTTTTCTTCCCTTATGGTAAATCACTAAATTGATTTTACATTCTAACAAAAATAAATTGATGTTACATATATTTTTGGGTTAAAATTAGTGTATTAACTTTAAAGTAATTCTGTCCAAAAAAAAATCTTTAAAGTAACAAAATCTAGCAAGGCTAGATTCTTGTGTTTCAATTTTCCCTAGAGATATGGAATGAAATGGAATAAAATAAAATAAAATTGTTATTCTTTTTTAGGTTAAATGAAATGAAATAAAGATTATAACTTTTTAATTATGATAAATTGTCTAATTATTGGAGCTATACTAATGAAGAAAAAATAAACAAATTGAGAAATGAAATTATTTTTTATTTTAAAAATAGAACACTTAATAAAAATGTCATTCCATTACGATTTTTCTTGGACGAACCTTTGCTCAACATTTCACCTCTAGCAGTTGTTGCACTCACAGAAACAACAACAATTAAAGTCATTAAATTATGATTATGATTAGTTATTTTAAAATAACAAAAATCTAGTGCTTAGTGAAGAATTATACCTATATTATTTTTGTTAGATGTAAAGATTAGTTTTTTTTTTATAAGAAATAAAACAAAAACAATCATTATATTTTGAAAAAGCATTTTTTTTCTTCGTAACTAGAGAAAATTATATAATTTTTCCTCATCTCGTGCAAATTCATAATATATGTGTGTTGAAATTCATCTAATACAAGTGTGTGTGCAAACTGCGTGTCTTCATTTTGCAGTATAAGGAATTTGTTATAAAACAATCCTCTCTTTTTAATGGAACCTTCTTTTTCTCTAAACTAAAGTCTAGCATGACTTGACTCTCAAATGATGCATGCAACCTTCTCTCTCCCACTAAAATCTACCTTGACTTAACTCTCAAATGATGCATGAATGGGTAAGTAGATTTTAAATGCAGGATGCATGTATAAATTAGTTAATGACTGAGATTTATTACCTCTACCTTGTAATAATACAGGTTTCAGGTAAATTTTCTATTTCCTCGCTCATTAGAAAGTTTTTAAAATTGTAAAGAAGGGATAACTGGATATGTTAAGGAAGGAAGGAAACACAAGGCTAAGGTGAATATAGAGAAGATACATTATATCTGGGTTTATTTTAGTGTGTTTTTCTTGTTTTTATGTTATCCTATACGTGTTACAGAATATCTGAGTTTTTTTGCCATCGACATTTGATAGAGATATAATTTTCTGTGGTTGAATATGCCAAGCTGACCATCCTAAAGACGTGGAAATTATTATTTGGTGTTTAATTATGAAGAAATCTTTTTCTTGGATTTTTAAAAATTATTTCCTTGTATTTCATCCCCTTCCCCGTTTAATTTCTTGCTTGATTAGTGATTACACCGGCCGGGAACTTGGTGAATTAGAAAATATTTCAGACTTTTGTTATGCGGATGGGAGCAATAAAAAATGCGGAGCTGTTTCTGGACTCAAAATGCTAATTAATTCAATGACATAAATTTGATCCTGCCATCTAAATTGGTTCTTTAATATGCATGATTTTTGTCTTAATCTGCTCTTGATTATTCTATTCCGCAGTTTTACAGCGTGCCATTTCAGACTGATCTGTTTATAATTGCACAATTTGGTTTATGAAAGATGAATCATTATCCATCCACCACCATATGTTAACCCAAAGTGCAGAGTAGAATAAAATGCAACAACCCATAATTAATTATTCATATATCAGGCACGTTACTCGTATAAATATCAAGTGTGCTGCTAACTAAGAAAGTTTCTTGTCTCATGGTCATATATTAAGCAGATAAAAATAAGAATGGAAATATTACGGATATTATGGACTTATATATGACAGAAAGGCTTATCAAAATCAATACGAGGAACAGTGCATGTTATATAATGGTAAAAATTAAAGGATCCGAGAACATCATGCACATAAATGAATATTAATCCTTTGGCCTGTTATTGTTGTTGATCTTCACTTAATTGGTTAATTTTTCAAAGTCGCTGGGGAGTGATAGCAGACTCTCATGTCACTTGGTTGTACACCATATTTCACCAGCATCTCATTCTTATTACGTGCCATAATTTCACCATTTTTGGTGAAGCATATTGGGAGCAAGCCACAACAAGGATGAGATAAAACAAATGATTTGGTCCAAGTAGATAATTTCTAGAGTAACTTATAGAATATTCTAAAATGTGTGAGTAAGGATAAAGAAAGTTTTAGAAGTCATTTGCAAATATTAGATTAAGTGTGTGCTGACAAAATCTTAATCATTGGTTTGGGAGGAATCATTAATATAAAATGGAGGTCTTGTATTAAAGTTTGTATGAAACTCAATAATAAAGCCACAAATCAAGAAGATTTATACAAATAGTCTCTCCCTCCAAAACATTTTATATAATCTCTCATTCTCAAATATTTCCTTTAGTGCTAAAATTTCATTCCAACAGAATATGTAATTTAGAAAAAGCAAAAAACACAGACTTACACTGAAAAAAAAAAGTTATAGGGGGATAGAATTACCCAAATTTAAGCGGATTACTGATTTATTTTATCTTATATTCTCTATCTTTAATTTCATGGAAAACAAAATTATTCATAGGAGTAGGATTATCCAAAATTTTCAAAACTTTTCATTTATTTTTTCATGAATCCAAATTTTTTTTACCTCTTCCTTAACGTTCACGTTATCCTAAACTCTTCCGAACCACAGAAACTCCCCAAACCCAGGAATGAGATAAACAAAACAAAGCTAACACCCCCATTAACCCAAAAGAACCAACACCACCACAATCTGCTCCCTAACACCATAGAAAGCTTCAAATCAAAATTATCAAGGTGCAATTCGTTTTCTCTCTTTTTTCAATCGATATTATTTTCGTAGTAATTATGGAATGAGAGTGGAATTTATTTGAAGTTAATTTAATTTTGAGATATCGGTTCTGTTGATTTTGGAGTTCTGGTTTTGCCATGGAAGTGTTAGGAAATGTCTATATGTTGATGGATTTTGGAGTTTATGAGTTCAGTAGCATGGGAGTTTCTGGTTTCGAATGCTTTGAGATGCCGTGTAGCATGAAGAGAAATTTTATTCAGTATAATTTTCTGTAGATCAAAGAGAACGATAGGAAAAGAAAAAAGATGTGTGATAAGAATAAGATAGATGATGTGATAGAGAAAAAAACAACATAATATTAAGTGTAGAAAGTATTATAATTTTTCATTTGTGAGAAAAGATATGGTCAAAGATTTATAATAACTCAGACACCGTTTTCAACCGACTGAGTTAAACTCTCTTTGACATAAAAAAAATTGCATGACCGAAGAAATGTGTTATTGGGGAAGGAAAATGTCAAATGTGGCTAGCTATGAGATGACTTGGGAATGTGTAGTGGAGTAGTGTGGCCTGATGTTGATGTAATGGAGTGGAATGTATGCAGTTATATTTGTCTCTGCGGGGCCCTGCAAACAGTGTGTTGTATCAACAGTTTTGAAGTGTGAACACAAACAAGAAAAAAGACTTTTTTCTTCTTCTAATTATGTTCCATATGCAGGTTGTTTTCTGATAAACAAGTTGACAAAAAGTGCAATATTTTAGATGCTTTTTGATATTATTCCTCAATCAAAAATAGAGTTTACTTTGATTTCAATAACTTACATAATTATAGCTCAAAGGGCTAATTATCAAGATAAAATTCTAATTTTGATTGACCTAAGATATTACCCTTAAATTTTCTTTACAAAAGTATATTTTTTTTCATAAAATAAGTTAATTAAACACAATCTCTTTTGTTTTTGTTCCTTTTTCTGGTTTATCCTTCTTATCTCGTGCATCAGTGATCCAACTTTGAGTTCTGTTGGACTGAGACAAAAAATTTGTCTTACAATCATTTCTGTAAAAAAATATTATTGGAAGTATGCTTAAGTTGCTTAGGAAATCCATACCTTGTTGTTCATTGAATCTCAGTTGAGTCAGTTCTGCAATCTCACTCAGAAACAGTGGTTGTGCGAGCAGTACAATGTATGTCAAGATCTCTACCACTGTTGGTGGATGAGCCAAATCTGAACAAATTGTGGATTTCTCTGGCTTCTACCGTGGTAATATGCTCTTGCAATTTCTTTCGAAATTGAATTGGGACCAATTGTACAAATTATAAATATTTTGCTTCAATAGTTATTTTCACAAACTCAAGTGTTGTCCAGTGAACCTCGGAATCTGTGAAGATTTTTCTATGAAATTGTTTGAGTCTAGTGTTGCTTTTTCCGAATACATTACTATCAGCGTTTCAGATACTTCTAGAGAAACAAAACGTTAAATCAATATAGACTTGTTTGTGCCAGTAAGAGTAAGAGCACATTTGTGTTGATGTGCCTTGTTTTCTTTGGGCATCTTTGATTCCGAAGGAAAGGTCGATTGGACCTAAAGATCCTAATCATACTATGTAGTGAAACACATAGGCCACCTGATCACAAAAAAGATAAGTCATGGCAAGTTTTTCCATAGACCTTTGCTGTTTCAATAGGCTTGAACATCATTTGTTGATTTGATTCAATTGTCTCTTAACACCACTTGACAACATAAGCAAAGTGTGTTTTTTTGCACTAGAAACACTGTTGAAAATTACAGGAAACTGAACTGCTAATACAGTAGAAAAATCTGCTATACTGCAAATTTTGTTAAATTCTTGAAAATTCCCAAAGCTCAAATTTACCCCCATCACATTAACAATCACTGATACAAGATGTAGAATTTCATAAATAACAGAAAATAAAATATGTTGACAAGAATCAAATTTAAAAATAATATTGCAAAAATAAAAAACTTGTCCAGAAGCTTGTGTGCAAACACTCCTCCTCCTCATCTGCTGTGAATCCACCACAAGAGATTAGTGAACGAATTCCCATCATCAAAACCTGTCAACTTTCTAATATTCTGCAATGCTGTTTTCTTATCATAAATTCCTTGCAAGGCATAGGTCATCCCCTTCCACCCTTGACTACTTAAAAAGGGCACTGTCCATTCCACAAGCTCCTTCACATAATCAGCATCAGAGAACAATGTCTCAGTAATAGGCAACAAGGGTAGCACTTGGATTCCAAGCCTACACTCTCTACACGTAGCAGGGGCCCACCATAGTTTACTATCCCTCTTGTTAGCCCACAGAACACCCACTATTCTGTTATCTTTTGCAAATTCTTCTTCATACAAGTTGTCTTCTGCTTTCACATGCCACCAGGTTTGTGCAGCAAGAATCTCCAACGCCACCAGCGTTGATCCAGTGTCAACAAGACTTGAGTCACCATATGCTAGACCCAGCAATGCTGCTGCATAGTATGCATTCACTGCTTCACTTGTACTTTCTTGATTCCTTCCATCTTCAAATTCAGTCAACCCTGCAGCCCAAGAGTGTAACTTATAAAGATCAAAACACCTTAGGCGTGTATAATCTGAGTTATATCTTTGGCCCAAGTTCATAAAATCTGTCACAAGTGAATAAACTTGTGGCTTGTACTTTTGTCCCCATTGAGGATCAATCTTTGCAAGAACTGCAATTCCATAAATGAAGTACCCCAAATGGAAATGGTGATCATTGTAAATTCCAAACCCAAAATCAGCAGTTGAATCTGTAGAGCCATGTTTAGTAACAAGTCCACGCCATTTTCTTTCATAGAGAAAAGCATTCCCTTTGAAAGTTCCATCCAACCAGGGCTCAATAGTCTCCTTCAGAAATTTCTTAACCTTTGGAATCACTTTAGGGTAAGACACTTCTTCCGCTATCAACGCCAACCTCGCAGCCCTTCCAACCTGCTTCCCATAGAAATAAGATGAATTTGTTCCTATTGCTGAAGAATTCAGCGCTTGAACATCCTTAACAAGCGCCGTGACAATCTCGCCATAAGACTCTTTCTCCACACCTTTGTTAGAATTCCATGTCACAGGAATAGGATTGGTTTCCAACACCCATGAATCTCCAACAACACCAACAAGGTCACCATCAATGCTTCTATACTTAAAATCATTCAGCACAGTAACATCACGATCATATGACAGAAGCTTAGCATGAAGAGGGTGAGCCAGCATGAGCAAGTCCCCAGAACGTTTCTTTTGCCATTTATACTCAACACTAAATGGTTTCTTGAGTGCTGCATCACCAGACACAGGGTAACAAGAACTGAACTTGTCAAGAGTTTCCACATACTTGGAATCAGAATCAGGCAAAGCCGCTATACGAATGATGCCAGAAAATGGCTTGGATGTAACCTCAGAAGGAACATGGTTCAAGTAGATTGGAGAGGAGGTGTATATGATCCATGCCTGAGTGTTGTTAAGCTTAAGGGTGTGTTTGGTGTTGTAATCATCTGAAGACAAGGAAACTACGGTGTGCACTGTTTTGATGGAAAGAGGTGTTGGCTTTGTGACAGAAGCAGTTATATAAGGGCTTCCTCTGACAAGAAAGAATCTAAGGTTGGAGCTTGGAATGTCCAAAGTGACACCAAGGTCACTGTAGGATGAGACTACACGGTTTTGTTGATATGATGAGTATGTTTTAGAGGCAGAGATAGTGAGATCTGGCACAAAAGCTTGGTACAGGAGTGCTGTGGTGAAGAGGAGAAGAGGGTATGAGGCTGAGAGTGAAGAGTTTGAGGATTGGATGAGGTAAGGATGAATGTACTCAGGCTGTGTCCCATTAGGAATAACAAAGTTTTGGAAGAAAGAGTTTGTGGGGAGTGGTGATGAAAGGAGGTTTGGTGAGAAGTAGGTTGAAGGGTCTGGGATGACTGTGGATTGAGTTTGAGGGAAGAGAAAAGAAGAAGACATTGTTTGTGGAGAAGAGAGAAGGGGATGGGAGTTGTGGTTTGCTTATTGCAATGATTGTGGTCTCTTCTTAATATGAAGCTAAGAGATATTCTAGACCTAGCAAGTTGACTTTAGAATAATGGTTCGGTGTATTATTATATCTTCCCTCACGATCCTTGTGTTTGGTTAAGTTATGGTAAAAGAACATTTAGAGTGAAGAGGAAAATTACAAGATAGTGTTCATTGAAAGCTATGCAATTAAGTGGAGTCGGTAAAATGTTTGTGGTTAAAATAATTATAGTCACCACTTGTTAGAATGAAGAGGAAAAAGGAAAAGACAAGATAGTGTTAAATGTTAATTGAAAGCTATGCAATTAGTGTTGAGTGTGTAAATGTTTATTACTTACTGTATAATTTAGTGTGTAATTGTGTGTTGTTTTTCATTTGTTGCTTTGTATAAGCTGGCATGCAGTTTACTTGGATGGTACCGATGATGGATTATAGTAGTATTTTATTTCCATAATTTTTTTATGCCAGAGAGGCAGATCATGTGAACACCCAAGGCAGGTAAAAATTCTAAGCGGAACAGAAACTTTTTCCTTGATTTGTTAAACCCCTCTGTCTCTCTCTGTTCAATTTACAATGTTTGAAGAGCTTTTGTTAATTGATTGCACAGGATATTCTTATTGAACAATGTTACTAGTATATTCTTTTACAAATCTTCTCAATACTTTATAAAAAAAATAAATATATTTAATATTTAGTTACTTATACTATACAAATTAAGTAAGAAAAATTGTAGGGAGAAGTTGTAAGAGGATTTAAAAGTTCTCATTCTTATCTAACTCTGTTCTACCAAAATATAACACGACATAATATTGGCCTATATGGTTATTTTGTTACTATGCCAGCTTTTCCGTGCAGTTTTCACTTTTTATTTTCTTTGTCTATTTGGATGTTGAAAGCTGCGGTAGTGCTTGCCTTGCAAGTGGTGATCCTGTAGCACAATGGTAATGGTGAAAACACAATAAAATCTCATTGATTGTGTTCCTGACCATTTATTATTATTACCTCATTAGCACTTCAGCTCCAACACATAAATTCACATATGTTGATTCTAATAATTGTGGAATTAAAAGCTGAAATCCTGGACCAGTGACCCAGATGTGCGTTGAATTTTACAACACTGAATGATTTCTCCAATTTTGCAAGTTGCAACTAAATATCTCTTTCACCAACACATTCAAAATATTTATTGGAGGAAGTTAACTTCTTTAATAAATTTCAATATTAATTTTTGACATTGAATAATACTTTCATTAAAAAAAAAATGCGTATGTCTTTCCCACTTGAAAACAGGTAAGATGCATCGGGAAAATGGTGTAGTACTATTCAGTTCAACTACAAATTCTTCCATTTTTAGTTTTTATTTATATATTTTTTTAGTTCCTGCACATACGTGGGAGATATATAATTTGAACCCGTTAAAAAGCGGATGAATTGGTACATTTTTTTTTGTAAGCGGTTTTAATTTCAGCACAAGATGTGCATAAATTTCCCCCAAAGGAGAGAACAAATGAATATCCATCTAAAACTATTTATTATACCTTTTAATGCAATTTTTAAAATTAGACTTTTTTTAGAGCTCTTAGCTCCGACAAAATTGAATTAAAATAATTAATTTTATAATTATCTCCCATTTGCATCTAATAAAAAAAGCATGTATTAATAAATGCACTTAATTTAGTAATTGATATTAGAAATTCCAGTAATCACCCCCAGCTAATGAAACAGCTTTATATTATAAGTAAGAAGCTTATATTTTTGTAGTAATAAAACCATGAGAAAAAGAATTATGCACGTATAATGTAAAATTTTTTATATAGTTATTTTCATTTTATATGATAAGTTTATTCACTTTTAAAGTAATTATTTATAAATAATTTAAACGATAATTTGAGATTGAATGATGGTATAAAACTATTTTACACCATCAATGTATAAACATTAAATTCTAAAATTATTTGGAACAACTTTGATGTGAGTTAAAAAATTATATCTGAAATTTATCCTTTATTATATTCTACTTATTCAGATGTCAGCTAAAACATTACATCTAAAATTTTTTCTTTATTATATTCTAGTTATTCAATGTGAGCTAAATTTTATTATGTATAAGATAGCTTTTTTTCTGATCAATGTAAAATTTTATATGATCGTAATACATGTTTTCTCATTATTTTAATTATTTAAATTGTAATAGAAGATAGGAGAAGGTCAAGCAGCCCATTTTTAATAAATATAAATAACATAATAATAGCTTTATTAGTGCTACTATTACCATTTTATTGAAATTTATGAGACTATTTTGAAACTATATATTTGCGGACTTATTCAAAGTTTAGTTCGATTTATATAAATTTAGATTATTTAAATGGTATGTCAAAATATGATTTTAGAGCTTTTTAAGTTTTTTTTTTATAGTATCAAGGAAGAAAATCGTATTTAAGATGAGAAAAATTATTATGAAAGAAAAAAATTTAAAGTCTTATAAAATATGTTTTTAATTAAAAGACAAAACTGGATATGATAAATTAAAATTAAACTCTTATCCCAAGATATATGCCACATAGAAAACGTACATAAAATTGAATAAAATATTGATCAAGTACTTAAAGAGGTTTCATAATCTTAATCATTTAGAAAAAAAGATTTCTTTTGACTACGGTTCAGATTGGATAATTTTTTTCAAGTATACTTATAAAACAAGAAATAAGGAGGGAAAACAAACTAAACTTCTCTCATTAAAATCAAATCACGTATTTCAATTTTTAAAGAGTTGGATGAGATATTTTTTTAAAAAAAATTAAGATAAATATGTTAATTTTAAATTAATGAAAATATAATTTATTTATTATTTATTATTTTTATCTATGAATAACTATTTTGATTCATCTTCATATAGATGCACCTTTTGTTGAGTTGTTTAGTCAGTGGAGATGCACCTTCATCATAGATGACCGTTGAACTAATAAAATGTAATTAGTTGATGTATACAATCTTGAATGCTTCATAAATTGTTAAATCATAATAATATAAGTAGTATTTAATTAAAGTAAAGTGTATGGGAGACAAATGTACTAACAAAATCAAATCTGCATCGTTTCCGTTGCGTGCTCGGCTAGCTACACGCTCCCGCATACATGACGTAGCAGGTGACCGTTAAAGAACAGACAAAAATGAAAGATCTTTGCGACTTGAAAGGATTTGCTTTGACATATTCTAAAGCAAATGTAAAAACCCACCGTTCGACTTGCTTTATTATTCACTGAATTGATTGGGTATTTAATTGAATTAACTGTACAAACTAATTAGTTAGCGTAAAAACTTTAAAATTTTGAAGTTGGGGCTTGAATAATTATACTTTTTTTTACTATATTATTATTATTTTTATTAATTTGACATAATATATAGTTCGATCCAAATGAATTTTATATTAAAATGCTAAAACATAAGGGGATTTATTAATTATTATGGCATGCTATATATTTAAAACAATAGTGAACTAGTAGACCAGGTTACTTATACTACTATAAAAAAAGAAAAATTAATTTCATACATATTTATTTTAAGAATACAATTTACATACACTATCAATATAAGTCAACTAATAAGAAACGTATGATAAAATATGACTTTTAAAATAATTAGTATAAAAATTAATAAACTTAATCCGACGACCATTTGTAATTAAACGTTTTGTACGGTCCTAACACATACTAATTACTTGAGTATTTTAAAATATGTAATTATTCTTAAATTTCGTGTAACAATGTCCCCCTTAATTAATATGTGTTAAGTTTTCATTTTTAACCCATCAAATAGACGTTTCAATAAAACCAAAAAATTCCTATTTTTTCAGTAAACGGTGCTTTGCAAATAGTGTTTTTCAGTTAGAATATAATTTTTGGTTCAAAATATGTATAATGTATGGAGGTCCACGAAGGGAGAATAAGTCAAGGTTAGCAATAATTTCGCCAGCCATTTATGACCTAAAATAGTTTATACAACTTTGCATACATTATAGATATAAGAAGAGATTCATAAGACCAGCAACTAAAAGAATAGAAGGATTCAGCCATGTGTTTAGGGAGTTAAATAATTTTTTTATGGTGTACAGTTACATACTTATTTTGCTGTCGGTGACTTTTGTCACGTTCTATGGATGAATGTTCATATGTTTTGGCATCTCTTGCACTATATTATGTACTTAAATCCCGTTTATGCTTTATTTTGCTGTCGTTATGTCTTTTGGATGATTGTTGATGAAGGGATGCTCATATCTAGTCTTATTAATTAACTATTTTGGGATCTCTTAATTATTAATGCATTTTCCCTCGTGCTTATTATTCAGAGTTAGTTCTAGTAGTGTCTTTCACTCTTTTGGACGATATTTAATTTGTTGATTAAAAGATATGAGATGAGCCTAAACTTGTTGCATTAGTTGTTTTAGATATCTTGCTTGCACTATATTATGTACTTTTTGGTCGGGTTTCTATTCATGAAATAATGCTATCTTCATCCTAAAATAGGAAAAAAGAAACTGATGTTTATGATGAATGAACCATACTAATCAGGCAATGTTAATTAACCTCTTGGTCGACAATTCATAATTAATAAGGTCAAAATATAACAATTAGGGGTGGGTAAACGGGCTCAGGTCTATCGATTGGTCTGCGGAACCTGCGATTCACGCGGATAACGGACCAATTTTTTTAAACTGTCCATGATTATATGTCATATTTTTTTGTCCGTCCCGCTTGACCCGCGGACTATGCGGGTTTGGCCTATGGGTTGTCCGCATTAGGATTTTATTGCTCCAAATATGAAATCATTTGTTGTTGCAGATGTTTAAGTTTCATATTTTAGATTTATTGCTTGGATTCTCTTTTGTTAAAACATTATTTATTTTATTGATGTAATTGACTAATTGTTGAGATTTTATTTACATTTGTATTGAATTTAATTTGATTGTGTTATATTTTTATTGAAATTGAATTTTTTTTAAAATTAGACTCACAGACCAGCCTGTTTAACCCACAGGATCCGCGGGACAGGGACGAACCAATTTATTTGGTTCGTGGTAAGGATGCGGGACAAGCTAACCCATTCCGCTGCCAATACGGACGGGCCTACCCGCTTACCTACCCCTAATAGCAATGCAAAGGCTAAATGCATTATAATCTAACTACCTACCCTTTTTATGACTGCTGCCCTATTAATTTAATTGACCGTTAATTCATCACATGTGTTGTCTATCTTTTTTCCTCTATCAATGATATAAGGAGTTCTATAAATAGACTCTAGAGAACTAAAGGCAACCTTTAACTTTTTTTCCTCGATCAATGACATACTTGTAACCTATTCGCCATCTTATCATGTCCAAATTGATATGAGCTTGAATGTTTGCCATTTAATAGAAATCATGCTATAATATAACCCCTCCCGAGTGTGAATGAAGACGACATGCTAGCATGAACTTTTTTTTTTGTTTTTTTTACTAAAATGGGTAATTTTGTAAAATTATTTATCAATAGAATGTTTTAAAAAATTATTTAGGGATAATTTCTGCCAACTAAGATTTAGGAAGCCTCACTTTAAGTTGCATGTGTTTTTCATTTATCATATACTAGAAGACCTCATTTTGATTTATGTCTTTTTAGGTGTTTTTTCAGTAAATGAGGTGTCATCCTAGTATGTTTAATCTCTGTTTGGTATTTGGCATCAACTTTTCTTTTTTAGAGTTAGCTTGATCAACATTGATGATGCTTCCTATATTAATAAAACACTTAAAAGAAGTCACTCAAAGAAAGACATCCTATTGTTGGACAAACAAAAAATGTAAAATGTTACTTAGAGTGGTATTTCTAAAATTCTAATTGACAAAAATCATCTCAGCAGATAAATATTTTTTTAATTAAAACACCCATACTGATAACTAATTTTGGAAAATGACCTATTTTGGTATTATAATGGGCTAGCATGAAGTCAAACCAATGACGAGGTCATATCTCTTGCTTCCGCACATCAAAGTCTGTGTGCTCACCATCTCAAGCTTAGAGAGCTAGGCATTTACAATGATGCATGCATTGGAAATGACTGAAAAATAATTAAAATTGGGTTAAATATCACTTTTGGTTTTTTATATATTTTTTTAATGATTTTTGTTCTCATACATATGAAAATATTTAATATTTATTACTGTAAAATTTTAGTAATATTTTATCCTAATAAATTTAAAAATGTGTCACTTTTTTTAAAAAATAGGTTCAAGTAAATTTAAATTTATGATAATAATTTTTTATATCATATAATTAATATTAATATGTCATTTTTTATATTAATTATGTATATTATTGATGTAAAATAAAATATAAATTCAGATATCTTAAACGTATTTTAAGCTTAAAAATAATATATTTTAATTTTATGAGAATAAAAAATATATTTTAATATTATTTTTTAAATGTTTATTTTAATGTTTTATATTTTTAGATTTATTAAATATAATATTTTCGTCCCTAAAGTTGACGTTCTTAATATATAAAGAATTAACCGTCACAAAATGCAAACTTCTTAATTTTGCCTCTTACTCCTCTTCTTCTCCCTCCCCCTTCTGGTCTCTCAGCCCCTTCTCCTTTCTTTGAAGTTTTTCTCTTTCTTTAAAAATTCCGCTTTTTTCTCTTTTTCTTTTCATTCTTCTATCTCTCGAAAGACGTCACCTTGACACAACTCTTTCTCTCTCTCTGTTTGCTCTCTTTGTGGTGTTCCCTTCTTCCGATCCTCTTCTTAATTTCTTCATCCACGTTTTAAGTGTGCATTATTTTTCTGATTTGGAGAGTTGGTTTCTCCTTTTGTTCATTTTTACATGCCTATTGCTATTGTTATTTATTTGATTCCCTTTTTATTCATGATTAAAATGTTGCTCTAGTTCTTTTGTAGTTTCAATTTCATCAACATCAAATTATCTTTATGTTTCATCATGCATGCCTACGACATCAAGCTTTTCTCTGATAGAAATGACTAATACTTTCTATTAAAAGTACACTTTGTAGATTGATTAATTTAAAGGCGATCGAGTGGAATTTCATTTAATTAATTACCAGTTAGTAAAGTTCAGTTAATCAATTGTCATTTAATTTCTTTTCCCCTTATATTGGCCAACATTTCTTGTGGTTGTTCTTGATGACATAACATTATGACTAGTCATGCATGCAAATTGCAATGATTTCAGGAGCATTTCTCATTATACCCTAGGCTGAGTCTATATAGGTTGCTTCTCAAGAGTTAAGGTTATGCCTACTTTCTAGGGGTCACACATGTATGTTTTGAGATCAACTACTTGTTCATGGTTACATTTAATTATCATGATATGTTTCTGCCTTCGAAACTGCATAAAAGATGAGCCAAGCATATGGTAATTATGCTTATAAATCCTTAATTTATGTGTATGCGTGTGTATTGTATGTATTTATTAGTTTAAAGAATTTACAAAATTGTAAGTTGTAGTATATATTAGCAGAGCATGAAAAGTGGCCAAGTGTTACATTTGATATAGGGATTGTAGACTAGTAGTTGTTCTTAGCAAAACATGTGTTGGCCTCTTGGTATATATTCTCAGCTTGTACAAGACATGCATGCCTGCTATGAAGCATTGGTCATATATGCAGGGTTTCAAGGCTCAGAGCATAACCTTTATCAAAGCATGGACCTTATAGTTTACAGTTCTGTACATCTCCATAACCTAATTAATAAGGATGTTAAATTTAAGTTTAAGGTCAAGTTTAAGAATCGAACAAGTTTTAGTGAGAGTAATTAGCTTTTATATAATAACTAGTCAGTAATCCGTGCACATGCACGGGTCTTTTGTCTAAATGATTTTTGATGGAAGAAAAAAAAGAAAGAGATTGTAAAAAGATAAAAGAACTAACATTCATATTAAATAGATGTAAATAGTAGAGTTGATCAATTGTCAAATTGTTTGAGTCATTTGATTAACCAAACTTCAAAGGTTGATATTCATGTGAATTTGAAACCCATGCATACGTATGAGTCACTTGATTAAGAGACTTCAAAGGTTGATGTTTATGCGAATTTAAAACCTGTGTATACGCATGAATCACTTGATTAAGGAAACTTGATGTTCATGTAAAACAATTGTTTCAGATCACAAAATTAACAAACTATATTAAGATGAATCTCATAAGGCTTAAACATAATAAACAAAATAAATGTTTAAAACTAAAAGGATTAAAAAGTAAAAAAAAAGTGTAATTAAATTGAGAATTGAAATTTCAAATAAGTAAAATAGTTTTTTTATAAATATATAACAGCATGTCAATTATAATATAAATTACTCCATATTTACATTTGTCAGGTCACTTAACAATTGTTAATTTATACTTAAATACTTGAATTTGAAGCACCTCAACAATGACCACACTATTTCCTCTAATTACCTGCAATAATAGAAAAAAATTAACAATTTCAAATCCATGTTCATGTTCTATTAACTGCACTGTCTTAACAACTTAAATTTAAAAGACAATGCAAAAGAATAGAACTCATCACCATTTCTATGAGATTTTTCTCATTGTCATTCACTTCACCACAAAAAAAAAATTCAAGTGAAAAATAAGAGGAATCCTAATGTTTTAAAATCCCGTGATTGTTCTGACCTACTCATGGTGGAGAGAAGGGATCAGAGAAGTGAACAAAAAAATATGATAATAGCATGACTACAATTGTAAAGAAGAAAATGAAAGACGAATTAATAAGAATGAAGAAAGAAGACATAAATCCATAGCACAATAGCATGAAATTTGAAGTTGAAGTACCTCTCAAATAGCTTGAACCTTCCATAATTTTTTTTAAAATAATAATAATAACAATAATAATAAACATGCATAAAACAAAGTACAAAGAAAGAACCTTGCAAGCAAGAAAATCAGAAAGTGTAAAAAAGGGAAAAAATCAGTAAGAAAGAAAAAACATGAAACAAACAATAATAATAATAATGATAATAATAATAATAATAATAATAATAATAATAATAATAATAATAATAACAACAACAACAACAACAACAACAACAACAACAACAACAAAATAAATAAATTAATTAATTAAATACAAAAAGAGAAAGTAAGGAAAATTTCTAATTTTCATTGCACTACCGACGTGATTTGTTTCCCGTGCGAATCTCAGTATTAAAATTGGTATAGGAAACATCAATTATGGGTTGAGGAACCACAATAATAAATGTTAGAAATCAAATACTTTTAATATATGTAGCTTCGTGAGTTTGGATGAAGCCCACATGTTCACTTTGATGACAACAAATTGTAATAGGCTAGATGTGTGTTGTGGTGTTTGTCTTTGGTATGCTCAGTCTTAAGAGGCATGTCAAAAGAAGATTTTATTTTCCTTTGGTAATCTTTCCACTGCCCCTTTTCTTTGTTTGTTCGTATGGGGAGATCTTCCCTACTATCCTTTTAAACACACCAAACATCTCTGAAAGAGGAATCTGCTTGTCTCTCTGTGGCTCTGAGTGCTTTATAATTTATATTTTATCGTAGTCTGTAACACTTTATTTAATTAAAGACCAAACCTTATTTTGTAATCATCAAAGCTCAGGAGAACATAAATATTTAACTTTGTGTATATCATTTACATTGAATTATCTATGTAGCCTTATGCTCGTAATTTTTTAATTTGCAAATGCTTTGGCCAGTTCTTTTGTGGCATGAAGTTTTGTAATATGGAAGATGATATAACCAACAAAGTTTTATTTCAAGCAGGCAAACCCAGAGACACTGAAGAAGGTGTGTGACATAGTCAAGAAGCAATTGGCACTTCCAGAGGAATCCGCTGTTATAGGCCAGTCTAAATTTTAAGCATGAGTACATCAGTAATTCAATATTAATATATAGTGATAAATAATAAAAATAATTAGTAAAATAAATAAATTAAAAAAATAATTCTGCACACAAAAAAATCTTCTAAATATTTTTTTAATGAAAAGATTAATTGCTACATTTGATTCCAAGTTTTAAGTATTTATTACATTTCACGTACATGTTTTTTTTTTCCTTTATACACAATCCAATAAGAAGAAAAAAAAAATAACTTTCTTTTCATTTTCTCTCCTACCAAAAAATCATCTCAGTTTTCACTCTTTATCTTTCTTTTTCCTTCCACTTTTCTCTCCCAAACTAAGCATAACCTTAAAGTAAACCACTAATTCTCCTGAGACTGATGACCACAACCGGTACATGTGTAAAAAGTAGTTTGCCCTTTGTCTGCTGATCTCATCTGAAATAGAATGATTAAAATAAATAAATTTAGACTCTTAAATAAGAGCTTCAAATTGAATTGGCAAATCTACATTAAAGATACCTGTCTAGTATAATAGGTAGCTTCCCCATGGCCACATTTTTCACATTTCTTGCTAACCTGTCAAAAAACAATAACATTTAAACATACAAAAATCTGCTAAAGAAACTACTAAGTATTGCAAGATGCATCACCTTAGAATATTCCATCACCGTATGTTCCTCAATTATTTCCATTCCAAGCTCTCTTTCGATAACATAAGGAACAATTGCCAATACTCAACATAAAATGAAATATGTTCATGGTTACGGTGAAAAAGTCATAATACTTAAATCCAATTTGGTAGTGTGTGGATCCAAAATCACTGCCATAAGAAAGCTTTTCTATAATATCAAAGTAATGGTATGATGAACTCAAGAGTCTCTTTCCTCCACTGAGTCCAATAACTGCAGCAGTAGCCATTAAATCCCTTCCTAGCCACTATGTACGATCACCATCAATTTTGCCTATTATAACAATGATCCTAAACCGTATCCACTATTCCTTCTGATAAACCAAAGAATATAAAAAATATTAATTATTGTAATAATATAAATAATGAATTATTCAAGATTTCCTTTATAAAGAAGATTAATAATATACCTAATTTCCCTATTTACATTCAATCATTTTTTTTGTTGTTTTGGGGATTTGGCAAAATATATCATAATATAGAAGGAAGCAAAGATGCAAGAGGGACACATTATTTTTAATTCAGGTGCGGAGAGAAGAGTAAATGAAAGAAATTAGATATCATTCAAATGAAAGAAATTAGATATCATTCAAACTATAACTACCATTGCAGGAAGTCTACATTTAATTTGGCACATATCAGGATTCACAGCAAGAGACAAAAAGCAACGCAGATCAAACCTTGTCCTAGTGATGCACTTGTTATTAATTCTCTGACTGCTAAATCCACAGCTTTTGCCACAAAATCAGAGCCCTATATTGATGCATAAGAAAAAGCTCTAAATTTTGATATATAAAGCAGTAACTACTATTGTAAAAAATTCCAAAGAGCCTAAAAGGAGGAAAAAGAAAGAAAAAGTTGTCATGGTTACACGGTATCCATATAGCAAGAGTTGAGCAATTATTATATAGTTCTAATTCTTCCCTAATTCAGGGAAACCATTTGAGTCATCAGCATTAAACCACATCTAAGAAGAGCCTACAGATGCAATTTTTACCTCCCCTTTGCTAATCACGATTGATTCCTTTGCTCATTTTTTCAAGAATTCTTGACAACCTCAGCCGACATATCATTGGAATCCCCACCCGACTTTGCATGTTAACACTGGCTGCTCAAGGCAACCAGTTCGACATATTAAAGCCTGCAACAGTACATTAATATTATCAGCCAATATGTGTGCATGATTTAGGAAAAAAAAAAGGGAAAATAGAGCAAGGCAAAGAATGTGTTTAAAAGAATTGAGAAATATCAGTAAAGTACTAAGCAATTTCTTTAACTATATATCAACGTTCCAACAAAAATACTTGTATGCATCAAAAACCCCAGGTTTGTCGAAGTAAATGTATAAAAAAGGGACAAATTTTAGCGGATGGTGAGGAGTTATTTTTCAAAAGAATGAAACAGGTACATACATTATAATTTTTTATATCAAGAGATGCAATTTAAACATTTTTTTAATTAAATACAAAATATTGACTAAAAGAATGAAACAGGGAAGCAAAAGTTTGCAGCCTCATCAAATAAAAGTGAACAATCAATACAATGGATATATTATGAAATGATAGAAGTTCTTTTTTAATGTAAAAATACATCCCCATGTGTGTAACCCTCAGCTACACCCACCATATCAAAATCAAAATAAAAAATTCAAACAAAACTTTAAATGAATAAGAACAAATTAACAATACCCCACATTATCTTCATAGTATATGCCACGACAACAAATTAGCAATACACCACATCATTTTTAGCATCAATAATGCAAGAAAGAGATCAATGCTCTTAACCATCAAGTCTCTCGGGAGGCTAACAATGGTTGGCAAAACACACAAAAGTAAAATGTGATTGGCTTTCTCATTTGTCTCTTTGCTGATGCCATTTTCCCTAAAGAATGCTTATCCACACCAGTGCTATTTATCCACGTCCTAAGCCAAACTTAAAAGAAGGACAATGATTTAGGTGCATTAGTTACTCGAACCCATTAAAAGAAGTGAACCAATCAAAATAAAATAAAGTGTGCTTCTTTTCTACTGCTTGAGAAGCAAAATGTTAAAAATAATTGCCCAAAGAATTTCCTTCATATGTTATAAACTTAAAATAGATATTAGAGACCATTTAATTTCAAAGTTCACTCGGTCATTATAACAAAAAAAAGGACATCCTACTACATAATAATAATAATAATGATAATAATGATAATAATAATAGCTTCTAAAACAGTCTCTATAAAAACTCACATTTTTTAGAATCTTAAAATCACTTTTTTTAAAGCTTTTGACTAACAATAGTTATAAAG
The DNA here is from genome assembly GCF_004193775.1 of Glycine soja. Taxonomy (NCBI): domain Eukaryota; kingdom Viridiplantae; phylum Streptophyta; class Magnoliopsida; order Fabales; family Fabaceae; genus Glycine; species Glycine soja. The sequence goes on along the minus strand of NC_041009.1, from coordinate 21,347,833 downwards.
ACTTTAAGCACAGACAATGGAACCAAGTCAAGGGAGTACCGTTTTAATCTTCTAAGACCTTTTTTGGTTTTCTTTGTTATCACCACCTACATACACCAGGAACCTCAAAGAAAAATTCAAAGTTCACTTGGTCATTATAACATAAAAAAGGACACCCAACTACATAATAATAATAATAATAATAATAATAATAATAATAATAATAATAATAACAATTAAAGAAAAAAAAACACAAACTAAGAGAGAGCAAGAAAAAAACCTGCGCTTCTTCCTGTTGTACAAAAAACCTGGGCTTCTTCCTGTTGAACAATAGATTAAAATAATTAAAGAATATAAATGATATCAATACCAACCAATTGTTACAATGATTATCATCAAAATCTTGCATGTATCATTCATTAGACACCCAACGTGGAATTTGCAGGATGCGCACTAATGCACATGAATTTTTAAGATTAAAAACTAAAACTTCATTTAGGCATTTCATCAAACACATAACTTACAACCCATATGGGGAACATGACGAAAAAATTAGCTCGGGAAAATAAAAAAGGAACCAAAAACGGAGTTGAAAAATCAGTAAAAAAAATAACTATTATTAAGAAGCAAACATGCATAACAACAAACAAAATTAGAACCTTGCAAATAAAAACAAATAGTAATGAAACAAACATGCATAACAGGAAAAGAGGAAAAAACATGCCTGTTGGATGCTTCTTCGTCGATAGCCCAGAAAAATAAAAAGGAACCAAAAAAAAAAATTGAAAAATCAGTAAGAAAAAATATAACACTGAAGATGTTAATGCTATCCATTGGAAAGGATGGCCACGACAAAAGGACACTCGTGAAGAAAACTGCAAAGCAGTGAAACCTGAGAATCTTCTGAACTGAGAAGAAGCCATGGCAGTGAGAATAAACTGCTCCATTCAAAACACCCTCTGTCTCCTTAACCCTCCCTTGTTTTCCCTTCGTTACAGAGCTTCTCCCCTGAAGCTGAAACCTCAACTGCATTTTCATCAAAACCCCTCTTAAGGAGCTTTGTTTTGAGAGAGAGAAAGCTTCCAAGTTGTACAAAGAAAGAAAGTGAGTGAGAGAGAAAGAGAAAAGAGCCTTTTGCCATGTGAGAAAGAGATATGGAAAAATAAAAAGAAAACTAAAAAGACTTGGGATGAAGATTGGAAAAGGAGACACCTGCAACAATACGTGGAGCAACCAAGGGAGTGGAAAATGAAAAGGTTAGAAAAGAGGACACTTGGAACAATATGTGGAGCAACCAAGGGAGTGGGAAATGAAAAGCCTAAAAGACCAAAAAACCAAGGAAATGCACAGCTGTCACAATCTTAGGTAGGGGTATTTTAGGAATTTCTAGAGGGTTCTCTTTTATAGATAGTACTAGTCGGTAACCCGTGCGCATGCACGGGTCTTTTGTCTAAATGATTTTCGATGGAAGAATAAAAAGAAAGAGATTGTAAAATGATAAAAGAACTAACATTCATATTAAATAGTTGTAAATAGTAGAGTTGATCAATTGTCAAATTGTTTGAGTCATTTGATTAACCAAACTTCAAAGGTTGATATTCATGTGAATTTGAAACTAGTGCATACGTATGAGTCACTTGATTAAGGGACTTCAAAGGTTGATGTTTATGCGAATTTAAAACCTGTGTATACGCATGAATCACTTGATTAAGGAAACTTGATGTTCATGTAAAACAATTGTTTCAGATCACAAAATTAACAAACTATATTAAGATGAATCTCATAAGGCTTAAACATAATAAACAAAATAAATGTTTAAAACTAAAAGGATTAAAAAGTAAAAAAAAAGTGTAATTAAATTGAGAATTGAAATTTCAAATAAGTAAAATAGTTTTTTTATAAATATATGACAGCATGTCAATTATAATATAAATTACTCCATATTTACATTTGTCTGGTCACTTAACAATTGTTAATTTACACTTAAATACTTGAATTTGAAGCACCTCAACAATGACCACACTATTTCCACTAATTACCTGCAATAATAGACAAAAATTAACAATTTCAAATCCATGTTCATGTTCTATTAACTGCACTGTCTTAACAACTTAAATTTAAAAGACAATGCAAAAGAATAGAACTCACCACCATTTCTATGGGATTTTTCTCATTGTCATTCACTTCACCACCAAAAAAAATTCAAGTGAAAAAATGAGAGGAATCCTAATGTTTTAAAATCCCGTGATTGTTTTGACCTACTCATGATGGAGAGAAGGGATCAGAGAAGCGAATAAAAAAATATGATAATAACATGACTGCAATTGTAAAGAAGAAAATGAAAGACGAATTAATAAGAATGAAGAAAGAAGACATAAATCCATAGCACAATAACATGAAATTTGAAGTTGAAGTACCTCTCAAATAGCTTGAACCTTCCATAAAAAAAATTAAAAAAGAAATAATAATAATAATAAACATGCATAAAACAAAGTACAAAGAAAGAACCTTGCAAGCAAGAAAATCATAAAGTGGAAAAAAGGGAAAAAATCAGTAAGGAAGAAAAAACATGAAACAAATAATATTAACTAAATAATAATGATAATAATAATAATAATGATAATAGTAATAATAATAATAATAATAACAACAACAACAAAAACAAAATAAATTAATTAAATACAAAAAGAGAAAGTAAGGAAAATTTCTAATTTTCATTGCACTACCGACGTGATTTGTTTCCCGTGCGAATCTCAGTATTAAAGTTGGTATAGAAAACATCAATTATGGGCTGAGGAACCACAATAATAAATTTTAGAAATCAAATACTTTTAATATATGTAGCTTCGTGAGTTTGTATGAAGCCCACATGTTCACTTTGATGACAACAAATTGTAATAGGCTAGATGTGTGTTGTGGTGTTTGTCTTTGGTAAGCTCAGTCTTAAGAGGCATGTCAAAAGAAGATTTTATTTTCCTTTGGTAATCTTTCCACCGCCCCTTTTCTTTGTTTGTTCGTATGGGGAAATCTTCCCTGCTATCCTTTCAAACACACCAAACATCTCTGAAAGAGGGATCTGCTTGTCTCTCTGTGCCTTTGGGTGCTTTATAATTTATATTTTATCGTAGTTTGTAACACTTTATTTAATTAAAGACCAAACCTTATTTTGTAATCATCAAAGCTCGGGAGAACATAAATATTTAACTTTGTGTATATCATTTACGTTGAATTATCTATGTAGCCTTATGCTCGTAATTTTTTAATTTGCAAATGCTTTGGCCAGTTCTTTTGTGGCATGAAGTTTTGTAATATGGAAGATAATATAACCAACAAAGTTTTATTTCAAGCAGGCAAACCCAGAGACAATGAAGAAGGTGTGTGACATAGTCAAGAAGCAATTGGTACTTCCAGAGGAATCCGTTGTTATAGGCCAGTCTAAATTTTAAGCATGAGTACATCAGTAATTCAATATTAATATATAGTGATAAATAATAAAAATAATTAGTAAAATAAATATATTAAAAAAATAATTCTGCACAAAAAAAAATCTTCTAAATATATTTTTTTTATGAAAAGATTAATTGCTACATTTGATTCCAAGTTTTAAGTATTTATTACATTTCACGTACATATTTTTTTTTCCATTATACACAATCAAATAAGAAGAAAAAAAATTAACTTTCTTTTCATTTTCTCTCCTACCAAAAAATCATCTCAGTTTTCACTCTTTATCTTTCTTTTTCCTTCCACTTTTCTCTCCCAAGCTAAGCATAACCTTAAAGTAAACCACTAATTCTCCTGAGACTGATGACCGCAACCGGTACATGTGTAGAAAGTAGTTTGCCCTTTGTCTGATGATCTCATCTGAAATTAGAATGATTAAAATAAATAAATTTAGACTGTTAAATAAGAGCTTCAAATTGAATTGGCAAATCTACATTAAAGATACCTATCTAGTATAATATGTAGCTTCCCCATGGCCACATTTTTCACATTTCTTGCTAACCTGTCAAAAAACAATAACATTTAAACATACAAAAATCTGCCAAAAAAACTACTAAGTATTGCAGGATGCATCACCTTAGAATATTCCATCACCGTATGTTCCTCAATTATTTCCATTCCAAGCTCTCTTCTGGTATCCTGCCAAGCAGAGGATAACATAAGGAACTATTGCCAATACTCAACATAAAATGAAATATATTCATGGTTATGATGAAAAAGTCATAATACTTAAATCCAATTTGGTAGTGTGTGGATCCAAAATCACTGCCATAAGAAAGCTTTTCTATAATATCAAAGTAATGGTATGATGAACTCAAGAGTCTCTTTCCTCCACTGAGTCCAATAACTGCAGCAGTAGCCATTATATCCCTTCCTAGCCACTATGTACGATCACCATCAATTTTGCCTATTATAACAATGATCCTAAACCGTATCCACTACTCCTTCTGATAAACCAAAGAATATAAAAAATATTAATTATTGTAATAATATAAATAATGAATTATTCAAGATTTCCTTTATAAAGAAGATTAATAATATACCTAATTTCCCTATTTACATTCAATCATTTTTTTGTTGTTTTGGGGATTTGGCAAAATATATCATAATATAGAAGGAAGCAAAGATACAAGAGGGACACATTATTTTTAATTCAGGTGTGGAGAGAAGAGTAAATGAAAGAAATTAGATATCATTCAAACTACCAGTGAGAGTTAGAAAGAGCATACTCTGGACTCTAAATTCATTAGAACTGCAGACTTCATGGATACCTTGGCACGGTCAAGCTGTACCTGTGTAACTACCATTGCAGGAAGCCTATATTTAATTTGGCACATATCAGGATTCACATCAAGAGACAAAAAGCAACGCAGATCAAACCTTGTCCTAGTGATGCACTTGTTATTAATTCTCTGGCTGCTAAATCCACAGCTTTTACCACAAAATCAGAGCCCTATATTGATGCATAAGAAAAAACACTAAATTTTGATATATAAAATAGCAACTACTATTGTAAAAAATTCCAAAGAGCCTAAAAGGAGGAAAAAGAAAGAGAAAGTTGTCATGGTTACACGGTATCCATATAGCAAGAGTTGAGCAATTATTATATAGTTGTAATTCTTCCCTAATTCAGGGAAACCATTTGAGTCATCAGCATTAAACCACATCTAAGAAGAGCCTACAGATGCAATTTTTACCTCCCCTTTGCTAATCACGACTGATTCCTTTGCTCTTTTTTCCAAGAATTCTTGACAACCTCAGCCGACATATCATTGGAATCCCCACCCGGCTTTGCATGTTAACACTGGCTACTCAAGGCAACCAATTCGACATATTAAAGCCTGCAACAGTACATTAATATTATCAGCCAATATGTGTGCATGATTTAGGAAAAAAATGGGAAAATAGAGCAAGGAAAATAATGTGTTTAAAAGAATTGAGAAATATCAGTAAAGTACTAAGCAATTTCTTTAACTATATATCAACATTCCAACAAAAATACTTGTATGCATCAAAAACCCCAGGTTTGCCGAAATAAATGTATAAAAAAGGGACAAATTTTAGCGGATGGCGAGGAGTTATTTTTCAAAAGAATGAAACAGGTACATACATTATAATTTTTTATATCAAGAGATGCAATTTAAACATTTTTTTAATTAAATACAAAAATATTGACTAAAAGAATGAAACAGGGAAGCAAAAGTTTGTAGTCTCATCAAATAAAAGTGAACAATCAGTACAATGGATATATTATGAAATGATAGAAGTTCTTTTTTAATGTAAAAATACATCCCCATGTGTGTAACCCTCAGCTGCACCCACCATATCAAAATCAAAAATAAAAAATTCAAACAAAACTTTAAATGAATAAGAACAAATTAACAATACCCCACATTATCTTCATAGTATATGCCACGACAACAAATTAGCAATACACCACATCATTTTTAGCATCAATAATGCAAGAAAGAGATCAATGCTCTTAACCATCAAGTCTCTCGGGAGGCTAACAATGGTTGGCAGAACACACAAAAGTAAAATGTGATTGGTTTTCTCATTTGTCTCTTTACTGATGCCATTTTCCCTAAAGAATGCTTATCCACACCAGTGTTGTTTATCCACGTCCTAAGCCAAACTTAAAAGAAGGACAATGATTTAGGTGCATTAGTTACTTGAACCCATTAAAAGAAGTGAACCAATCAAAATAAAATAAAGTGTGCTTCTTTTCTACTGCTTGAGAAGCAAAATGTTAAAAATAATTGCCCAAAAAATTTCCTTTATATGTTATAAACTTAAAATAGATATTAGAGACTATTTAATTTCAAAGTTCACTCGGTCATTATAACAAAAAAAAGGACATCCAAGTAAATAATAATAATAATAATAATAATAATAATAATAATAATAATAATAATAATAATAATAATAATAGCTTCTAAAACAGTCTCTATAAAAACTCACATTTTTCAGAATCTTAAAATCACTTTTTTTTAAAGCTTTTGACTAACAATAGTTATAAAGACTTTAAGCACACGCAATGGAACCAAGTCAAGGGAGTACCTTTTTAATCTTCTAAGACCTTTTTTGGTTTTCTTTGTTATCACCACCTACACACACCAGGAGCCTCAAAGAAAAATTTCAAAGTTCACTTGGCCATTATAACATAAAAATGGACACCCAACTACATAATAATAATAATAATTAAAGAAAATAAAAAAAAACACAAACTAAAAGAGAGCAAGAAAAAAACCTGGGCTTCTTCCTGTTGAACAAAAAACCTGGGCTTCTTCCTGTTGAACAATAGATTAAAATAATGAAAGAATATAATTGATATCAATACCAACCAATTGTTACAATGATTATCATCAAAATCTTGCATGCATCATTAGACACCTAGCGTGGAATTTGCAGGATGCGCACTGATGCACATGAATTTTTAAGATTAAAAACTAAAACTTCATTTAGGCATTTCATCAAACACATAACTTACAACTCATATGGGGAAGATGACGTAAAAATTAGCTCGGGAAAATGAAAAAGGAACCAAAAACAGAGTTGAAAAATTAGTAAAAAAAAATAACTATTATTAAGAAGCAAACATGCATAACAACAAACAAAATTAGAACCTTGCAAATAAAAACAAATAGTAATGAAACAAACATGCATAACAACAAAAGAGGAAAAAACATGCCTGCTGGATGCTTCTTCGTCAATAACCCGGCAAAATAAAAAGGAACCAAAAACAAAATTGAAAAATCAGTAAGAAAAAAATATAACACTGAGATTGGAAAAGATGGTCACGGCAAAAGGACACTCGTGAAGAAAACTGCAAAGCAGTGAAACCTGATAATCTTCTGAACTGAGAAGAAGCCATGGCAGTGAGAATAAACTGCTCCATTCAAAACACCCTCTGTCTCCTTAACCCTCCCTTGTTTTCCCTTCGTTACAGAGCTTCTCCCCTGAAGTTGAATCCTCTACTGCATTCTCGTCAAAATCCCTCTCGAGGAGCTTTGTTTTGAGAGAGAGAAAGCTTCCAAGTTGTACGGAGAAAGAAAGTGAGAGAGAGAGAAAGAGAAAGGAGCCTTTTGCCACACGAGAAAGAGAAATGGAAAAATAAAAAGAAAACTGAAAAGACTTGGGATGAAGATTGGAAAAGGAGACACCTGCAACAATACGTGGAACAACCAAGGGAGTGGAAAATGAAAAGGTTAGAAAAGAGGACATTTAGAACAATACGTGGAGCAACCAAGGGAGTGGGAAATGAAAAGCCTAAAAGACCAAAAAACCAAGGAAATGGACAACTGTCACAATCTTAGGTAGGGGTATTTTAGGAATTTCCATAGGGTTCTCTTTATAGATAGTATATAGATATAGAAGTCAATAATCTAGAGAAACAACTTATGAGCCTCATCTTTGACCTTAGATATTTGTTGATCTAGTGTTTATCTTGATATTTCTTCATTTTTAACAAGCAACAACTTTTGTCTTATATATGGTTCTTATCTATCATATTTTGAAAAAGCCTAATGGAGTTGGCTATTAAGCCTCTGTTGCACCTTCAAATTTGCATGGATTGCATGCTTCTCTATGTGCCTTCAAACCATTATATGTCTATGATTATGCACTTGTCTTTCCCAAAATACAAAATTCCTTGAAACATTACAATTTTTCTCATCTTTCTCTTATTATTGGGTTTAATGAAAACAATGTTCTCTGGGTTTATGGTTTTGCTTTAAGAATAATATATGGTAAATCAGAAGACAAAACTGACATGTTTTCTAAGAGCATCAACATTGCATCAACATTAATTGCTTTCAATTTTAGATACCTACTTTATGTATCTTTTATGTTATATTAAAATAATTCAAATAATTCTTACAATGTTACCTCATATTTAGACAAGTCATACATAAATTTCTTCCAATAAAAAAAGTTAAGCAACTCACATTTTTATATTTTTTATTTTCACTTAATTTTTTTAAAATAAAATTTTAATTTAATTTTTAATTAATACATAATATATTTTAAGAAACCTTGAAGTTCCATAACTTACCTAAGATAAAAATCTTAATTTTAAGAAATTTTTCATGTCTTTAATAAAAAAAAATCAACTCTTCATGTCAATAAAATTTAACTTAGTTGAATATGATACGAAAGTTATTATACGAAAGTTATTATAAATTTTCTTATACTATCTTTTACTCATAATGATAAAAAAAGACAAGCTCTAATAAGAAAAAGAAAATTATATCTTACAATAAAAATCTTAGTAAGTAATTAACATTAAAGATGCTCTAATTCGTATATAGAAAAATACAAATTAGATACAATTTTATTAATGTCGATTCTTAATGATACTCATGTTGTCAAAGAAGTTGTTAACAAAGCAAAACGGTTTAAAAAAGAAAACAAATTGGCCTTAGACTCTTTAGTTTCCTGAATAAAACGAGATCATTTTTTTTTTCTGTAAACGAGATCAGTTTTTGAAAAGAAGAATTATGACAATTAACATGTCAAGGGTTATAACTTTTTTAAATGTGTATTTAAAAATTAAATAATCTTATATAAAGTTATTAATAATATATGTAATCAAATCATGACACGTAGAATTGATGATAGGGTAACACTCATCAAAACCATGTTAATTATTATCAAGGACAAAATTTTGGTCAGTTTTAAACATTGAGAAATAAAAAAACTACATACATATTAAAGAGGTAAAAAAAAATGGGATAAAATACATTGTTTTAATCTTTTATTATATTTATTTTAGTTATTAGTCCTTTAAAAAGTTTAATTTAATTTTTTATATTTTTAAAGTGAGTTAAAATTATATTTTTCTTTATAAAAAATTAAAATGATTCTTTTAAAATAATAATAGTTTTTTATTTAAAATATGATTGTAAACTTATTTTTTATTAATTTAAAATGTAAAACTTATATCATCAAATTCATTTATATAAAAATTATAAAAATCGAATAATATTTAAACAAACAAGTCATAAATATAATAAAAATCACACAAAAAATAATTCTGATGAGCAATCAACACATAATATAATATTAAAATTTCCATTTTATGATTATTAGTTAGATTTCAATTTTACGTCATTTTTTTAGAATTTTATGATTGTTCATTAATCATTGGTAACAAATGATGACACCTATATAAAACACATCACAAGATAAAAGTATCATATGTTTAGATGTAAGATATTACACAAGTTTATTCTCTAGGAGATTGGAGCATGGCTAAGTAGTGGAAGCTGAACTATGGGCGATCTTCTATGGTATGCGTATGGCGGTTGGTGCAAGTCTGGTGAATTTAATTGTGAAATCCGATAATTTTGATGTTGTTTGAGTGTTTAATGATGATGATGAACCTGACACAAATTTTGCTGAGCTCCTAGGTGAACTTTGAAGTCAGAGAAGACAATTATAGTTTTGAAACATTTAGATATATGTTAGGAGAATTGATAACCATTTAGCTGATTGTTTAGTTAAATATGGGTTGTCCATTCCAAATGATATGATTTGTTCTAACTCTGTCCCTGCTTTCCTAAGAGACTCTATCGAGGATGTCTCTATTTATGTTTCCAATTTGGCGATTAATTGATTTTGGGTCTAGGATATTTCTAGCCCAATCCATTCAAAAAAAGAAAAGAAAAAGATATGACACAAATTCATTTCATCACATTATGACATTGCACATGTTACATAAATTGCTTTTGTGATACATATGTGACATGTCATCTTTGCGTCACACCTAATTATTACACGAGTTCAAACCATCTCAAATTAATAAATTACCTTTAATATTATAATAAGTTATTTTACATTTCATACTAAAAATTTAACGATATATATTGTTACACACTATCAAATAATTGAATTTAACAAAAATATCTAAAATGACAAGTAGATGAATGGATGACAACGTGACCCTACCAATTCATTTTAATTAAATTCTTTATAATAATTTGATTTGATGATAATAATAAAGAAAAAACCACTAGTCATGACCCCTTAGCTTATCTGGAGGGCAACAACACTCCCAAAAAGAAGAGGGACCCCATATTACATTCTGGAACATAGGCCCACGTGGGGTTCTTTGGGGCCAGCCACGTGTACAACTTTAAGGTATATCCATTTTAAAAACCTAACCACCGAGGAGCCATCCATTTGATGTGCCTTCTTCGTTTGTTGACCACCTGTAGACCCCACTCAGACAGATAGGTCCCCATGGACCCACCACTACCCAATCCAATTCCCAAAACAAAGAAAACTTTTTTTTTTCTTGTTTAGTAATTACTAAATTTTATTAATGTATTACTATATCTTTAAATTAGGTGTAAAAAAAAAACAATTTTTAAAGATTTTTAATATCTGCGTTTTTATTCAAAACCTTTCGATTCATTAATGAGTCTTCAAATACACATTGCCGAAAATTTTCAGTTTATTATTTGACTTCATTAATTAATATTCTTACTAATTAAGAAACTAAAAAGCAAACAAACATTAAATTTAATATATAAAAACTAATGTATGTAAAACTTACTTTACTTTTTAAGTGTTTAAAAATATATAGTTAATTTTCTTAGTATATATATATATATATAGTTAAGAAATGTTCAAAATTTAGTCTATGAAATGTTTAATGAGTAACGTACTAAAGTTTTATTTTTTTAAGCAAAACGTACTAAAGTTTTAACAAGACGTAAAGTTATACATTAAAGAAAATTTTCAGTTTATTTTTTGACTTTATTAATTAATATTCTCAGCATCCTAATTAAGAAATTTATACACATATAAATAAAATATTAAAAGTTATTGTATTTAAACTTAAGAAGTTTTTTTTATTACTTTTTAAGTGTTTTTTAGGGTAACTTTTTAAGTGTTTAAAATATAAATTAATGTATTGTAATAAATATTGAAAATATAGTCAATGAAATGTTTAATGAGTAACGTACTAATGTATTGCGTATACTATGTTTTAAAAAAACGTATTGCGTATACTATACAATCTGATTTTTTTAATACATGTTCACGAATATATGGTAAGTAAAATTAAATAGATTTTATTAAATTTTTTTACCTTTTTAGAAATAAACATTTAATGATTTTACAATTTAATATATTAAATACTTTTATCGATAAAAATGTTATTTTTAAATTGTTAACATATGGTGTCAAAGTAAGTTAACTCAGTTACTCAAGTCACTTAGATAAGCTCATTTCGTTTCAAAAAGTAAGTCAATTTAACTTGACTAAATTTTTGTGACAAAAAAATATTCTAACTTAAATGGCTTTGACTCCCGACTTAGTTTCACTTAAGTTAAAAAAAAAGAAATTAAAAATATGAGAAAAATATAACAAGTTGAAAAATATAATTATTTTTTTAAGAACATACTAATTCATAATTCAAATTAAAAATAAAAAGAAAAAAACATCAAGAAATTTAAAATAACAAAAGTGAAAATATGATGAAAATTTTAGAAAAATAAAAGTTAATGATTCTCTTAAAGGTGCTGATTCAAGAAAAAAAAGTATTTATATTAAATATTATGGTAAAACAGTATAACTAATTACATTTTTTTTTGTTGCGAAAAATACTTTATTTTAACAAGAGCTTTTATATATATTATAAAAGAAATATAAGTTGCCTTTTCATGCTTTTTAATGTAGTCCTACTACGTTGTTAAATAAAATAGTTTTGCTATATATTATTTTGCCTATAGGGCAATGATTAACTAATCAATAAATATCTTTTATTTTATTTAAACTCTCATTATTACTATTCAATATTACACTTTTCAATATAAGTATTTTTTTATACTATTTTCATCTTTTTAACCTTCATTACTCTAATAGATAAAAAAACCATCAATAAAACTATAATACTCATTAATTTTTTTGACTAAGTATTAATAACTATACTCAACATTTAGTACTGGATACTTATTTTAGTAAAGAAAATAAGTATTTAATGAAAGACATTTATTACTGGCATCCCATGGCATCTTCTTTCTATGAAGAAAAATATATTAAAAAAGCTCAGAAAACCTTCCTTTCCCCAACAAAATTAAAAAAAAAAAAGGAAAAGAAGAAAGACAGAGAGAGAATGGAAGAAGAAAAACGCGTATTCTGAAAAAGAAGCCACCCCTCTCTCTTCGCCGCTGTTTTCTCTCTTCTGATAATTTCCCAATCTCAAGCACCGAACCAAAACAAATTAGGGTTAGGGTTTTCCGAAAACCCTTTCGTTTTGCCCACTGCAACTGAAAGGGTTTTTCGAAGAAGCTCTCTGCGATGTTTTCTTCTTCTTCAGTGATCAAATGGAGGTTCCATCACAAGCCCATGACGCTCGTGCGACTCTTCACACTCGCGTCCCTCCTTATGCTCTCTCTAAACGACGTCGTTTCGTCAGATTCCGACAAATCAGTGCTCCTCGAGCTGAAACACTCGCTCTCCGACCCTTCCGGGCTGCTCGCCACGTGGCAGGGCTCCGACCACTGCGCGTGGTCCGGCGTGCTCTGTGACTCCGCCGCGCGCCGCCGCGTCGTCGCGATCAACGTCACCGGCAACGGAGGTAACCGTAAACCCCCTTCTCCGTGCTCCGATTACGCTCAATTCCCCTTCTATGGGTTCGGAATTAGGAGGAGCTGTGACGGTTTTCGTGGCGCATTGTTCGGTAAGCTTTCTCCGAAGCTCAGTGAACTAGCGGAACTTAGGGTTTTGTCCCTTCCCTTCAATGGCCTCGAGGGAGAGATTCCCGAAGAAATTTGGGGAATGGAGAAGTTGGAGGTGCTTGATCTTGAAGGGAATTTGATAAGTGGGGTTCTACCTATTAGGTTTAATGGATTGAAAAACTTGAGGGTTCTTAATCTAGGGTTTAATAGGTTTGTTGGGGAGATTCCGAGTTCGTTGTCTAATGTTAAGAGTTTGGAGGTTTTGAATTTGGCAGGGAATGGGATTAACGGGTCTGTTTCTGGTTTTGTTGGGAGGTTGAGAGGGGTGTATTTGTCTTATAACTTGCTTGGTGGGGCAATTCCGGAGGAGATTGGGGAACATTGTGGGCAGCTGGAGCATCTTGATTTGTCTGGTAATCTTTTGATGCAGGGAATTCCGGGGAGTTTGGGGAATTGTAGTGAGTTGAGGACGGTTTTGTTGCATTCAAATATATTGGAGGATGTCATTCCTGCTGAGCTTGGGAGGCTTAGGAAGCTTGAGGTGTTGGATGTGTCGAGGAATACGCTCGGTGGGCAGGTGCCTATGGAGCTTGGGAATTGTACTGAGTTGTCTGTGCTGCTTTTGTCTAATCTTTTTAGTTCAGTTCCGGATGTTAATGGTACTTTGGGGGACTCGGGGGTGGAGCAGATGGTTGCTATGAATATTGATGAGTTTAATTACTTTGAAGGTCCGGTTCCTGTTGAGATTATGAACCTTCCTAAGCTGAGACTGCTGTGGGCGCCTAGGGCGAATCTGGAAGGCAGTTTTATGAGCAGTTGGGGCAAGTGTGATAGCTTGGAGATGCTAAATTTGGCTCAAAATGATTTCACTGGGGATTTTCCTAATCAGCTTGGTGGCTGCAAGAATCTCCATTTTCTTGATTTGAGTGCAAATAACCTTACTGGTGTGCTAGCGGAAGAACTTCCTGTCCCTTGTATGACTGTGTTTGATGTTAGTGGGAATGTCTTATCTGGCCCAATTCCTCAATTCTCTGTTGGCAAGTGTGCTTCAGTTCCTTCCTGGAGTGGAAATCTGTTTGAAACAGACGACAGAGCGCTTCCGTACAAATCCTTTTTTGCATCTAAGATTCTTGGGGGGCCCATTTTGGCTTCACTAGGAGAAGTTGGCCGTTCCGTTTTTCACAACTTTGGTCAAAACAACTTTGTTAGCATGGAGTCATTGCCAATAGCACGTGACAAGCTGGGGAAGGGGTTGGTTTATGCAATTCTTGTGGGAGAAAACAAGTTGGCGGGACCTTTTCCTACTAATTTATTCGAGAAATGTGATGGGTTAAATGCATTGCTTTTAAATGTAAGTTATAATATGCTATCCGGTCAGATTCCTTCCAAGTTTGGCAGAATGTGCAGATCATTGAAATTCTTGGATGCATCAGGTAATCAGATTACTGGGCCAATTCCCGTAGGTTTGGGGGATATGGTCTCTCTTGTTTCTCTGAATCTAAGTCGGAACCGTTTACAAGGTCAGATTCTCGTCAGCATTGGCCAGTTGAAGCATCTGAAATTTCTCTCTTTGGCTGATAATAACATAGGTGGTTCCATCCCTACCAGCCTGGGGCGGTTGTACTCTTTAGAAGTCCTAGACCTTTCTTCAAATTCTCTTACAGGTGAAATTCCCAAAGGTATTGAGAACTTGAGAAACCTGACTGATGTTTTGCTTAACAATAACAAACTTTCTGGACAGATTCCTGCTGGTTTGGCAAATGTCAGTACACTGTCAGCATTTAATGTATCTTTCAATAACTTATCTGGATCTTTTCCTTCAAATGGTAACTCAATAAAATGCAGCAATGCTGTGGGGAATCCATTTTTACGTTCTTGCAATGAAGTTTCTCTTGCCGTGCCATCTGCTGACCAAGGGCAGGTTGATAATTCTAGTTCTTACACTGCTGCACCACCAGAAGTTACAGGCAAAAAGGGAGGGAATGGTTTCAATTCTATTGAAATAGCATCTATAACATCTGCATCAGCCATTGTTTCTGTGCTTCTAGCCCTAATCGTCCTTTTTATTTATACACAGAAGTGGAACCCTAGGTCCAGGGTTGTTGGGTCTATGAGAAAAGAAGTTACAGTGTTCACTGATATTGGGGTTCCATTGACATTTGAAAATGTTGTTCGAGCCACAGGAAATTTCAATGCTAGCAACTGCATTGGGAATGGGGGATTTGGAGCAACCTACAAGGCAGAGATAGTACCAGGAAACTTGGTGGCAATAAAACGTCTGGCAGTTGGACGATTCCAAGGTGTTCAACAATTCCATGCAGAGATTAAGACCCTTGGAAGGCTTCGTCATCCAAATCTTGTCACTCTGATTGGTTATCATGCCAGCGAGACTGAGATGTTTCTCATATACAACTATTTGCCAGGTGGCAATCTGGAAAAGTTTATCCAAGAGAGATCCACAAGGGCAGTGGATTGGAGGATTCTTCACAAGATTGCATTGGATATAGCCCGTGCACTTGCATACCTGCATGATCAGTGTGTACCCCGAGTTCTACATCGGGATGTCAAGCCCAGTAATATCTTGCTGGATGATGATTATAATGCTTATCTATCTGACTTTGGATTGGCTAGACTTCTGGGAACCTCAGAAACTCATGCTACCACTGGTGTAGCAGGGACCTTTGGCTATGTAGCTCCTGAATATGCCATGACTTGTCGTGTTTCCGACAAGGCTGATGTGTATAGCTATGGTGTGGTGCTTCTGGAGTTACTCTCTGACAAGAAGGCATTGGATCCTTCATTTTCGTCATATGGGAATGGTTTCAACATAGTAGCATGGGCATGCATGCTACTGCGACAAGGCCAGGCAAAAGAGTTCTTTGCCGCCGGCTTATGGGATGCAGGACCTGAAGATGATTTGGTAGAGGTCCTACACCTGGCTGTTGTGTGTACGGTTGACTCTCTCTCAACCAGACCTTCAATGAAACATGTTGTACGGCGGCTTAAGCAACTTCAACCGCCATCATGCTAGCCGTTCATCCTGGTGAGACTGTGCTAGTTTGACATAGTAGTAATCTTAGAAAATATTGTAATTTGTGATTTAGCATGGAGTCCTTTTTAGTGGACTGCTCTTAGGTTGAGTTGGAAATTGTACCTAACCCTCGCCCCCCTCCTTCCCTGTACATTGTAATATAGATGTGCCCCCAATTTTCCATGCTCCCTTCCTGATTAGGTTAGGGGCCTTGGTGATGATGACTCTGCAGAAGAATGCAGATATTTGATGTCCAGCGCTATACCTGTTTATTCTAGTTTGATTTGTTCAATAAAATCATAGAATAGAATCAGTTTCCTGAAAGAAGTTTTTGCTGGGTTCACCTGCGCAATGTCTTGTTTTATTTGGGGAGAAAACCCATGTCTGCCTAGTCCCAGCAGGCAATTTTTTTTTTTGGGGTACAATGTTGTAACGAGGTTTCAGTTTGCTATATCGTATAAACAATTTAAATCCCTCACTGGGTGAGTTTTGTGTCCGGGATGCACTTGGGAATGGGATGATGGGATTTTCCTATAATATCAGATTTAAGATACGACGTGTAAAAAAATTAATATATAATTAAATTCTAGGCTCTCTTTTTGGTAAACTTTTCACTTGATATATTTTCTTCAAGCCAATAATTTACATTCAACTATGACGTGAGATCATCATGTTATTACTTAATTGTATATTATAAAATTAGCCAAAAGAGGTATAAAATTGACCTCAAGTCTCAACATTTTAAAGTTTGTCATTCCTCTCATTATTTTTTTAAGTTTGTCATTTAATTCCACTGTTTTACTGATGGAATATCATTACACGTTCAAACATGTAAATTTTATTGTGTTTTTCTGTACAAATTTTACTAGTTTAGCTTTATAATTAAAAAGTTAAACTCAGTCTGATTCATAATATCAATATCTTTGCTGTAATAAGCCGGATTGATATCGGATGCTGCATATAAAAGGGTTATCCAGTCAAAAGAAATCAATTTGCACAAATAATCAAGATCATGATACCGCTTTAGCCATTACATCATTATTTACTAAATTTCATGTGAATTGTCTTTTTCGTCTTTTACGACAAGGAGAGATTAATTTATTGAAATCCACATTTATATAGACTAAAAATTATCAACAGGATTAAAATCAAAACAAATGTAAACTTACATAACTAAAATTAAAAAAATTTATAAAGACTACAAATAAAAAAAATAAAAACTAACATAGGAAACAAAAAGATATTTAAGTTTATATTTTACCACCTAACTTTCATTATTTTATACATTTTACCATTAAGTTTGATTTTCATAATTTTACCATTCAAATTTCTAATTTTTGTGTATTTTATTGATGATGATGTGTCTCTAAAAATATAATTATCTTTTTTTTAAACGATTACTAACATGATGTAAAATATGTAAAAATTAAAAAAAAATAGGCGGTAAAATTCTCAAATAACAAACTTGCTTAATAAAATGCGTAAGAATTGAAAAGTAGAGTTGTAAGATTCCAGAAAAAAAAATTAAATGATAAAATTTAAAAAATAACGATAGTTTGATGACAAAAGGTGCAATTAATCATACTTTATATGCATCAATAGATAAAGTTTAAGGAAGAATTAAGAAAACATTAAGTTTAAGGTATTAATTTTGCAAATAGGATTAAGATTAAGGATCAATTACGACGAAACTAAAATTTAAGGTATTTGTTTGCAAAAGAGGTTAAGCGTATTAATTAAGCATTATTTTTGCTAAAATAATTGAGACATATAGGGAGCATTTATTATTACTCTATATATATATATATATATTTTACTATATTATATGGGTGAAGTATTTTTCTAATTTATTGATGATGAATCTCTATATAAGATACTTTATTAATCAAACTTAGCCAAACAAAAATTGATTTTTTTTATTGGAGAATCACAAAAATTGATTCTGATTATAAAAATAATTGATTATTGAAATAATCTAATTTTCCCAATTGTTATAAAAAGATACTCATTTTCTCTAACAAAAAATAATTAATTAGTTCAAATGATTTAATTAGACAATTTGAGTTTAAAAACAATATATTATTGGATAAAATAAAATATTGAATTGAATACATTTTTTGTTCCTGTCATTTAACACTTTTTTTTCATTTTTGTTCCTGCAAAATATTTTTTTTCATTTTAGTTTTTACAAAATGTGTTTATTAAGTACTTTAGATAGTATTTTTTTATTATTTAAAATATTTTTTTACTATTCAAATTATTATCTAAAATACTTTAAGGATAAAAAAAATAAAACATACACATATTATATGGACTAAAATGAAAAAAATTACAGGAATAGAAATGAAATAAATAATTGCAGTAACAAAAATGTATTTAAGAGTTTTAGCATGAATAGTATTATATATTGTTTTAGTGTCTATTATTAAAAAATAATAAAGAATTTTGTTAAGAATTTACTTATTTACACAAATGTTTAAATAAAATTTTTAATATCAAGCCATCGGTTGAATAAAATCAAATAATCTAAATGATTGATTAAAGTTAATTATTAATGTGATGTGTATATATATATATATATATATATATATATATATATATATATATATATATATATTAAAGTTAATATATGTAGATTAAGATATTATTAATGGTAATTAAGAAAAAAAAGTAAGATCATTCTATAATGTTGGAAACTAATAACGATTTACATAAGTTTTAACGATTTATATTTTTTAACTAAATGATTTAAAGTTTGAATGTTATTTAATTTTTGTGTATAAAATAAATCTGATTCGGATAAGAGTATGTATCTTATTTACCCTGGGTCCTTCATAAAAATTAATCAATGAAAATTATTTCATATTAATAACATGTCATGTTAATAAAAAAAATTATAATATTTGGATTTGGTGCAATTCTGAAAGCGGAGTTATATATGAGTATCATTTGATCTCAGTGCACAGACGTGTAATTTCATGGATCTTAGATGAAACTCATTTTTATTTCTTATATTTCTAAAAAAAAATTAATTTGGTCCAAGTAATACATCATTTGCATTAATTTACATTATTCTTATATCGATTCAATAAAATGATTAATTTAGATTATTTTTTATTGGTCTTTGAAGGTAAAAATATTATTTCATGTTATCCGAATGTTAAAAAATATTTTTATATAACTACTTTTATTAATAAATTAATTATATTTAATTTATCACTAATTTAGTATTGAACATATTGGATTACATACAAAAGAATGTTTTAATCTTTACATAAGAAAATAATTTATTTGATAATTACTTTGAAGAACTTAATTAAATCAAATAAATATTGTAGTAGAATTAATATTGCTATATTATTTTTTATCCGTAGGAATTGAAAATGATATTAAGACTTTACAACAAGCACACACACCATACTCAATCAATTAAGCTAGATCATTTGATATATTGTTACATTCTTTGTCAGCACCAAAAATATATAATTAATATTAACATAAAGAGTGTTTTTTCTTAAATGCAGAAGTTATCCATAAAAAATAAGAATCATAATCTATTATTACATATTAGGATTAAGTCATGTGATTAGCTACCATAGTTAATCATATTATTTTTTGGAAAGGCCTTAAATTATGAAGGTTCTTAAAATAAAGAGAGATGAAATTATTTTAAGTCAAATATTTCTCCTAAAAAAAGTCTAAATCCATATCTCTTTAATACCATAAATAGAAGTATTTGACTAAGGATTAGTTTGATTTATAAAAAATATGGTAATAGACAAGATAAATATTTTTGGTCTAAGATTGATTTGGAAAAAAAGTTAGGGAACAATACAAATCAAGTAGATGTGCACGAGACAAAATCTCTAATTTTTGTTACTAAGAAAATCATCAATCAATTTTTTGTCTTAGGTACAAATTATTCAAAAGATACATTTATGCTTATTTTTATCTATTTAATAACTAAAAAATAATTACTGACTTATATAATCATTTTTAAAAGAAAACACTTTTAAATCTCTCTCACTTTTATTTCAATAAACACATTAAATTTGTTAAAATATAGTACTAATAAGGATAATAAGAACAATATAGAATAAAAATACAAATTACATGACAATTTTATCTAGTACATCGGACACAAGTTAGAAAAGTTTAATAAGAGTCTAATATCTAAACTTGAAAAGTAGAAAGATAATTTGTTATTCTTAGAATTTCACTTATTAAAGAGATGATAACAAGATATTTATCTTAATGTGAATGCATGTAGAATCATTTTTTTTATTAATTCAAGAACACATATTCAAATGCATAAAATCTTTTATTTATTTATTATTGTTGTAATATATTATAATATAAAATAAATCTTATTATTTTGGTGCAAGAATTAGAAACACTCCATTATAACGATCACATTTATTCTAATTAATTGGGTCAATAATGTCTATATATCACATTCTCTCTTATATCTTATTTTATCATTGACCAAAAATCTTAGAAAATAAAAATTATAAATAAATAAAAAGTTTCTATTATCATAGGTCCGGATTTTCTTTCATCTAATTAATTTTCACTAATTTTTTAAAAATATTTTTCTATTTTTTTATTATATCATTCTCCTATGCATTTCCATAATAATTAATTAACCCAATTAGATGTATTTTTCATGAATTTCTTTTGATAACAAAAAGACTGTATAGGAGCATGATTATTAATTTCAAATTATAGCATTTCTCTCGATCCTAAAGTCAATCTTCATGTTTTAAACAATCTCTTATTTTTTCTTATTTTTAATTTTAATATCTCTTTCTTTCACCCTTATAACCAAAAATGGGGTCTAATAAACGTTTTCATAATAATTCATTGAATAAGAAATATGACCAACACGATTTATTTTATTTTAATGAATTTCTTCTAATAATAAAGACTCAATAGGACCATGATTATACATTTCTAATGCTAACATTTCTCTTGGTCCTAAAGTTAACCTTCATTGTTTTTCCTGAGTTTGTCATCCTTCATGTTCTAAACAATCTCTTATACACATGGAAGAGTATTTTATTATGAGAGGTGAGAGGATTAAATAGTCATCCTGAGAACAAAATAGAAGGTCCTGATTTAATTATTAATCAAAATTACACGTGCATTTAATATTGGATCTATCATGTGCAATATTTTTCTCAGTCTTGGATTTACAATATAGTTTTAATTAATAATTAAATTTGGACCTTCTATTTAATCCTCTCACCTCTCATAATAAAATACTCCTATATATATATATATATATATATCATTTCATCATATTTATTGTTTTTTAATCATTCTCTTACACCTATATCCCCCAAAATCAACATTTCCTTGAATAAGAGATAAAACCAACATAATTTGTTTTATTTGTATTGAATTTCTTCCTTTAATAATAAAGATCATGATTATAAGTTTCTAATTCTAACATTTCTCTTGATCCTAAATTCAAAATTCATATTTTAAACAATTTCTTATCTTTTAAATATTTTTTTTCATCATATCATACCTATTAAATTCTTTTTCTTCTTTAATTTTTTTACCTTTATTTCTCTTTCTTTCACGGTTTCGCCTATATACCCAAAAAAATGGAGTGTATTAAACATTTTCATAATAATCCATTGCATAAAAAATAAGACCAACACAATTTATTTTATTTTTAATCTTAACAATAAAGATAGTATAAGACTATGATTCAACATTTCTAATTATAACATTTTCTCTAGTCCTAAAGTCAAAATTCTTATTCTAAACAATCTCTTTTTTTTTATTTTTATATATATATATATATATATATATATATATATATATATATATATATATATAATAAGAGGCCTAGGTCAGCAGCACCACACAACAACACTGCAAGAAACTACTTCTCCCAAACTCAATCCACAGTCCTCCCAAACCCTTCAACCTACTTCTCCTCAAACCTTGTTTCATCTCCACTCCCCACAAACTCTTTCTTCCAAAACTTTGCTCTTCAAAATGGGACACAAGCTGAGTACATTCACCCTTACCTCATCAAAACCTCAAACTTTTCACTCTCAGCCTCATGCCCTCTTCTCCTCTTCACCACAGCAGTGTTGTACCAGACTTTTGTGGCAGATATCACTATCTCTTCAACTCAAACAACCTCACAAAACCATGTAATCTCATCATACAGTGACCTTGGCGTCACTTTGGACATTCCCTCTTCCAACCTAAGGTTCTTTCTCTCAAGAGAGGAAGCCCTTATATAACCGCTTCCGTAACAAAGCCAACATCTCTCTCCATCACAACAGTGCGCTCCATAGTTTCTTTGTGTTCCAATAATAAGGAAAACACCAAGTACACCCTTAAGCTTAACAACACTCAGACATGGCTCATATACACCTCCTCCCCAATATATTTGAACCATGATGCTGCTTCCAACATTACTTCCAAGCATTTTCTGGCACAATTCGCGTAGCAGTGTTGCCTGTTTCCAACTTCAAGAGTGTGGCAATTCTCGACAAGTTCAGCTCTTGTTACCCGGTCTTTATCGGGTAATGCAACACTCGTGAAGCCTTTTCGTGTGACGTATGAGTGGCAAAAGAAAGGGCCTGGGTTCTTGCTCACGCTAGCTCACCCTCTTCATGTCAAGCTTCTACAATATAAAAAGAATCATCGCATGATTGTTCTGCGTGATTTTAAGTATAGAAGCATTGATGGTGATCTTGTTGGTGTTGTTGGAGATTCATGGCTGTTAAAAACTGATACCATTCCTGTGACATGGCATTCTAACAAAGGTGTGGAAAAAGAGTCACATGATGAGATTGTCTCAGCGCTTTCTAAGGATGTTGAAGCGCTAAGTTCTTCACCAATAGCAACAGAATCGTCTTATTATTATGGGAAACTTATTGGAAGGGCTGCAAGGTTGGCGTTGATAGCAGAAGAAGTGTCTTCTCCTAATGTGATTCCAACGATTCAGAAGTTTCTGAAGGATAGTATTGAGCCTTGGTTGGATGGAACTTTCCAAGGGAATGGTTTTCTATATGAAAACAAATGGGGTGGACTTGTCACCAAACAAGGGTCAACAGATTCAGGAGCTGATTTTGGGTTTGGAGTGTACAATGATCACCATTATCATTTGGGGTACTTTCTTTATGGAATTGCGGTTCTTGCAAAGGTTGACCTTCAATGGGGACAAAAGTACAAGCCACAAGTTTATTCACTTGTGTCAGATTTTATGAACTCGGGCCAAAAATATAACTCACATTATCCACGTCTAAGGTGTTTTGACCTTTACAAGTTACACTCTTGGACTTCAGGGGTGACTGAATTTACAGATGGACGGAATCAAGAAAGTACAAGTGAGGCTGTGAATGCGTACTATTCAGCAGCATTGGTAGGTTTAGCATATGATGACTCAAATCTTGTTGCCACTGGGTCAACACTACTAGCTTTGGAAATTCTTGCTGCACAAACTTGGTGGCATGTGAAAGCAGAAGGCAACTTGTACGAAGAAGAATTTGCAAAAGAGAACAAAATAGTGGATGCTCTGTGGGCTAACAAGAGAGATAGTGCACTATGGTGGGCCCCTGCTACGTGTAGAGAGTGTAGGCTTGGAATCGAAGTGCTACCATTGTCTCCTGTTACTGAGACATTGTTCTATGATGCTGATTATGTGAAGGAGCTTGTGGAATGGACAATGCCCTCTTTGACTAGTGAAGGATGGAAGGGAATGACATATGCCTTGCAAGGAATTTATGATAAGGAAACAGTTTTGCAGAATATTAGAATGTTGACAGGTTTTGATGATGGGAATTCATTCACTAATCTCTTGTGGTGGATTCACAGCAGATGAGAACAGTGACGGATGCACATTTAGTTTTGAGCAAAGTCCAGGGAAACATGATGTCTGTTAAAGTTTGAAGTAATTTTTTAAATTTAATTTGTTATTTTCTGTCTTAAAATAAATTTCATTCTATATTATTTTATTTATATTAAGAAAAATTAATAAATATATAAAAGTGGATAATTATTTTACAAAACTAACATTATGGTTAATATTATATTAAAAAACTAATATGACACTAATAATATTTTCTAAATGTGATATTTATTATGGAAGAGAGAAAATATTTCATATAAATTATTGTTATTATGGTAGCTTAAATTTGTTTTGGGAATTTTCAAGAATTTTATGGATTGGTCTTTCCCATTTTCTAGTGCGCGCACTAGAAGTTTAGGTCCTGTAAACTTGAAGTGCTTTTTTTTAACATAACCATGGTTTTCAAATACGGTCAATATGACAGCGATTTCTGCCTCGACATAGAGGTTTAGGGTTTCTGCAAATGTAACACAACAGCATCGGCAACCAGGTCAACTGTAGTTGTTCGTAATTTTCACAATATTAAAGAACACAATTGAATCTGTTGAAAATAAAAGTTTAGAAGATAAAGGGTTGTGGGTTAGTATTAATTAGAAGAAGGATTGTGAGTTAACGTGCATTATATGATATTCTTGTGTAACCATTATTGAAAATAACAATTTAATATTTATTTATTTCAATCCTTTTACACATTAACATTATCCAAGATTTTATATTTATTTATTTTGCTAAATATATTTATTTATTTATTTAAGACAATAAATTTAAATAAAAATATATACAATTTTGAAACAAATGAAATAATGTGATAATATGATTTTTAATAGAGTACATAATTGCAATTTAAGTAAGAAAAAAAAGGGGAATATGACTTCGAAGTTAAATTAATTAGGAAGATTTCATACCATAAGTTTGTATGTATTTTTGATGATGTTATAGAAATTACACACACAATGAATTACACTCAAATGAAGAATAAATAAATGAGGGAAAATCTTATTGATCTCAACATTACTTACAAAGGTTTTTGTTGGGGGGATTCGAGGGGTACACCTGTGGACCGCGAGTCACCACATAAGGAGACCTGACACCACACTTTAATTCAAAACCTTAAGGCTCAGGTTTATTGGTTCTTCTCCTCACTTATATGGTGCCCAACCTTTTTACTTCTACCCGATGTGGGACTTCACCTCACACTTGTAACCCAACACATCTCCTCCTTCGTTTGAACCCTCGCTTTCTTTGACATTGAAGCCCTACCCCTTCTTCCATTGAAGCTCCTTCACCTGTTCTTCCATTGAAGCTCCTACCCCTTCTTCCATTGAAGCTCCTTCACCTCTTCGACTTCATCGCTCCAACTTCTCGGCTCGAAGTTTCGTGAAGATAGAGATTGGTTAGTCAGTTACTAACTTTGTTAGGTTAAGCTTATTTTAACCTTGTTTTAGGTTAACTGGTTCGTGTACTGTTGAAGAAAGGTCGCGGGTTCCATGTAATTTCTTTTAATGGTGATGTTTGGTAATTTTCGTTGCAGGGAAGACACGCGCATGTCATCGATGACTTGTTGATGAAGAAGTTGATGCATTTTTGAGTGGACTGCAAACGGGTCAGTGGCTATTTCTTATTGAAGCTTTCGTATGGTGTTTTGTTAGTAAACTATATTTTGTCATTAGCTAAATTCTCAGCAAGTCCATCTAAGATATAAAAGTTTTTTTTAATGGATAGATTATAAACCAAAGCTAAAATTACTATCCCATACCTGAGCTGCCACTTCAGAATCAATGGGATTCTTTCCTAGCCCAGTCCAGATTACTACAACAAAAGCAACCACGATGATGAAAACTAGCAAAGTAACCTGGAAAATCACGAGTCATTATACACAAAGGAAATACATTGTAAAGCAAATTATTAGACAATTGAAAAAATCAAGGTGAAAATGATAGTGTAAAAATCAAAACTACATAAGAAACATTCGTTCCCCATACCAAAATCACAATCTTTTGCCGATTTCCAACACGACCAAACCGAAAAGGAAATCACTTTCTATGGCTATCTATGCTTGCTAAATTTGATTCATTTGAAGTCTTCTCCAGCAAAGGGTTGTCACAAAAACTTCCTTCATAGTCATCATCATCATATGCCTGATGGCAAAGGTCAACCCTGCAAAAGGAAACCCAAGTGCAATATAGAAACCAGTTCATATTTAGCAGTACAAGTGTCTAAAATTTGATGATATAGACAAACATCTGCAAAGCACAGGTACTTTCTCAATATTCATTCAATAAAACATTGTTTTTTTCATGTAAATGTTAGCAGAAGACTTCTAGGGCTCCCCCCCCTCAAAAAAAAAAAGCACACACCTTGAACCTTTTCTGCAGAAAATTTTCATGTTCTCTTCTCCAATATTTCACTCATTGCCATACCACCCCAATTTTGTTCTTGTCTAGGCAAATTCTTGTTATTTTATCTCCATCACTAACTTTATACAATGTCAGAATTTAGGCAAATAATATAGCCGAGGCCTAAGGTCAAGCTTTATAATTAGTAGTGACCATACCCGAATATAGAGGTCAATGAAATCTCACAAGTGCATATCTTTGTTCTCATGTGAAACACACTGTTTGGTCCTAGCTAGCTTTTCCCTTACCATTTTCTACCTAGCCTTTTAGAGATCTCATGTACTGTTCCCTTCATTTCATTTGGTAGCAATTTGAAAGATATCACTCTTTGAAAATGAGGGTCCTCTGTTTTTTCACTTTTTGCTAACAATTAGCATACATACACGAGCTACAAACTTAGTCAACTCAACTAAGATTACGCTATGCAAAAGCTGCAATGTGTCTAATGTCTATGCTCGAGCCAAAGCTTCTTATTAGAAACTTTTGTAAGGTTTATAGATACAATACAATTTACAAACGTTTGTATACAATAAGTTACTTAAAGTACTAACACGTATCCTAATCTGATATCAATACTCCACCAATATGAATATGAGAAGTATCCAAGCCTTTAAAAAAATATGAAAATCTAATATAATTACATGTAAGACTAATAAGCATGAATAATATTAAAACATAAAAGTATTATCTCTTTATCAATCAAACATAAAATTTGTCCTCTTTAGAGATGATCTCAAGAAAGTAATGAGATTGATACTCCTATTTGTAGACAATAGGAAGTGATTGATGATGACAATGATTTCTAAATTTTATTTTATTTTTAGTACTGTTCAAAAAATGTGTTATTAAGTTTGGAATTGCAACTATATATTTATTATGGTTTATACAATTTTATATATATCATATGAAGATATATATCTTACGCAAAATATATCCTCATTTAGAATTTTGTTTTCCTCACTCACCCTGTGTACTTCATCCTCTAAAGCCTGCTTACGAGATTCCACATTCCCCATTATTTCCACTTTACTGTTAAGTTCAGAAGCAAGAGATCTAAGCTCTTCCTGAGACTGAGAATGCAACTGCTGAAGAGTTTGGAAAGCAGTTTCAACCTCAATGAATCGCAGTCTCTCCTCTTGTATGCAAGCCCAAAGTCTACCCAATTCCTGCTGCTTCTCATTAAGTTCTTCACTTTGAGACCCCACTTTTTGTGCCAAAGATTGTAATTCTGACTGTAGAGTGTGATTTGATGTCTCCAAGAGAAGACATTTCTGTTCTGAACTCTGTAACTTTTCAACCCCATCAATTATCTTGGAATTTAGCCTATGCACCTCCTCTTCAGCACAAGAGAGCTTATACTCCAAACTGGAAATTATCTCCATGCATTGCTGATAGTGGAGAGCAGCATCTTCCTTTTCTTCATTAAGTTTAGTAACTTGTAATTCCAAAGCTTCGATTTCCTTTTCTACTATATCGGCATGCTCCTTAATCTTCTTGCATTCTCCTCAACTTCTTTTATTCTCTCCTCCAGTTTTGATATTGTCTCCAAGCACTGGTTATATTGAACAAGGGTAGCTTCCTTTTCAGCTTCTACTCTAGCAAGTTCCTGCTTTAGGGACTCAGTCTCAGTTTCAACTTTAGTAGCTCGTTCATTAAGTTCTCCTGCTTCCTTTTGCAAAGAAGAAATATTTTTCTCCAGATTAGATATTTGCTCCAAGCATTCCTGGTACTGAAGAAGACTAGCTTCACTTTCAGCCTGTAATTTGATTTGGGCTTCCTTCAAGGCTTGAACTTCAACTTCAGCTTTACTTGCTCACTCATCGAGTTTTTGAGAATTCTCTTGTGCAGTAGACACTTCTAACTCGAGATTAGACATTTTCTCCAAACTCTGCTGATACTGAAGCAAGCCAGCTTCCCTTTCATCTTCTAATTTGGCAATGGCTTTCTTCAAGGCCAAAATTTTTGTCTCAGCTTTTGTCACGCGTTCAGACTCAGACAAAGTGTTGTTGCTTCCACTGTTTTGCTCATTACTCTCCTCCCGCGTCTCAAAAAAATTGAGCCCCCTTCTAGCAAACTTTGGAAGAACATCCTAATCATCAGTATGATTAATCAGTAGAATTAGCAGCTTCACCCTGTGAAAACAACTTAACCGAGTCAGTATATATTTAAAGAAAATATAATATCAAACAAAACAACATAGGGCATATAAACATCTCATATATGACTTACATTTGAATTTGTATCATCAGTACAACCCATAGCAGGATTTTTGGGCTCAACCTGTAAAAATAAACTCAGCCTAGTAAGCATATAACAATGCTTTTGTAGACATGAAATAGAGAATACATATATATCAGTTAGGATTGCTCATGAAAAGCTTCCTTGAACCAGCCAATGAGGAATCCAAATCCTTTAACATAATAGTTGGCATTTGATCGATATCCCAACCTACAACTTTGCAGATGACTTGTGCATAGGCCCTGTGAGCTCACTTCCTTCTTGTCCTTAGTATGGCAGTGGAGTGCTGAATTAGTCCAATACAATCCTTAAACCTCTTCCATACCTTCTTCCCAATACCCCCACAAACCAAACAATAAAAATCTTCTTCCTTGTGATTGTTCTCATAATATCTCCTAAGGTCACCATCTTCTGCAAACACTTTTTCAAAGAACTTATACTCCTCAGATTCTTTAGAATCATTATCTAGCAGCTCATCATCCTCTGCCTCCTCATCATCTTCGTCACTGTCAGAACCAACATCCCCAACTAAGAACTTCTGGCAAGCTTCTAATGCTCTGTGCTGCAATTGCAGCACTGCCACAGTTGCTTTCTCTTCTACTGATAGAGAATAATTGAGAGAAGATGATTTGATGTCATCAAAGGAAGGCCATCCTGAAGTTGTAGAAGAAAAACCAGCCTTGGGGCTTTCACTTTCCCACTCAGCACCAGAAACCAGAGATTCATGAGATTCCTACATTCAATTTTCATTAGTAACAACCAACAAGAAGTAAACATATATGGGAGTTGGGATTTGCTAGCAGACAATATTACTATTCCAATTTTCACAAATTTGAAGAAAGTGTAGCCTACCACAGCTAGCTATGTTAGCCAATAATTAGGTATAACTTCCATCTTTTATATTTAAAATGCTATCCCTTAAAAGCTAGCTCTTTGTATTTGATCTAGTAATGTGTTTAATGTGCAAGTTCAAGACAATTTCACATTATAGCAGTGAATGGTGAAATAAACCTCAGCTTTTGAAGGAGCACCAAAAATTACATTCTCGTAGCTGTGCCACAGGGTACCATCCACACCTGTGAATCTTGGTAACTTTCTCTACTATTACATAAAAGCTTTTGTAATTTCAACCAGAAGAATAAAAAGATTTACATAGATTAGTTCATTATCATTTATCAAAAATTTATCCTCAATACATAAATTTTCTCCAAATTTTCCCCAAATAACATTCTAACCCTGAATATATAACCTAGAAAGATACGCATAGGAGGAATGGAGAAAAACAAAAAGAGTAAAGGTGCATGCTTCTATTCAGCATTCATAATTTGAGATAGACCATAGTTGTCTCACCTTAACTATTTCTCCTCCATTTTCAGAACTTGGTTCCAAGACCTTTCCGTCTAGACTCACACTTTCTTTCTCAAAACCCTGCAGAAAGAGAGTTAGCATAACTGCATAAGAGCCATGATAAAATAATTTAACCTACTCACATCAGTATGCACCCATAATTTCTTTCAGGCTTCTTTTTCTCTACCTTAAAAAGGTGAACCTGATACATAAAAATAATTAACCTTGCTAAATGCTAACATTCTTATTAAACCCTATTACATGCTCCCCAGGATCAACAAGTTTATAAACATCTTTTATTAAAAGTTAAAACGACAGAAAACCAAATTTTGCAGAAAGCAATAAAAAATATGCAACAAATACACTTTGTTTGAACTCAAAAGCATTAAGCAGGACATTTGGGTTCAACCTGTAAACATAAACTCAGCCTAGTAAGTATACACTCAATTAAAAATACAGATATATCAATTAGGATTGCTCACCAAAAGCTTCCTTGAACCTATGAAGGAGGAATCCAAATCCTTTAATACAATAGCTGGCAATTGATCAATGTCCCAACCAACAACTTTGCAGATGACCTGTGCATAGGCCCTGTGAGCTCTCTTCCTTTTTGTCCTTAGTATGGCAGTGGAGTGATGAATTAGTGTCTTACAATTCTTAAATCTCTTCCATACTTTCTTCCCTATACCTCCACAAACCAAACAATGAAAATCCCCTTCCTTATAATTGCTCTCATAATATCTCCTCAAGTCACCATCTTCTGCAAACACTTTTTCAAAGAACTTGTACTCCTCACATTCTTTAGAATCATAATCATCTACCAATTCGTCTTCATCCTCATCATCTTTGTCATCTTCGTCACTGTCAGAACCAGCATCCCCGACTAAGAACTTCTGGCAAGCTTCTAATGCTTTGTGTTGCAATTGCAGCACTGCCATAGTTGCTTTCTCTTCTGCAGATAGAGAATAAGTTAGAGGAGGTGCTTTGATGTCATTAAAGGAAGGCCATCCTGAAGCTATTGAAGAGACACCAGCTTTGGGGCTTTCACATACCCATTTGGCATCAGAAACCAGAGATTCATGAGATGCCTACATTTAATTTTCATTAGTAACAACCTACAAGTAAACATGTGGGAGTTGGGATTTTGCTAGCACACCCAATATTAGTATTCCTTTGCAATTCCAATTTTCACAAAGTTGAAGAAAGTGCAGCCTACCACAGGTAGTGACAATAGCCATGAAATATAAAAAAAAATTCATTGTTAAAATTTTGAAAAGCTAATATACTAATGTGTTTAATGTGCATGGTCAAGAAAATTTCATACTATGTTTATAGTAGTGAATGATGCAATAAATCTCATAGATTTTGAAGGAACAGAAAGTTTCATTGCTCATAGCTTGGTTGCAGGTTACCAATCCTCTACTGTGAATCTACTAACTATTTCTCTATTATTGAGTAAATGCTTTTATAATTTCAACCAGAAGAAGAAAGACCATAGCTTTTCCATAGAATATCATATATCAAAAAATTATTCTCAAAATACATAAACTAAAGAAGCAAATGTTCCCTAAATAACATTATAACCTAGAACAATACACATAGGAGGCATTTAAAAATGGAAAAAATAAACAAAAAGTGTAAAGGTGCATGTTTCTATTCAGCATTCATAATTTGATATAGACCGCAACTGTCTCACCTTAGCTACTTCTTCCCCCTTTTCTAAACTCAGTTCTGAGACCTTTTCAGCTGAATTTTCACCTTTCTTCACAAAACTCTGCAGAAAGAAGGTTAGCATCAGAAACCAAGCCAAGATAATTTAACCTATTCACATCACTATGTGCCCGTATCAGATGATAGCAGTATCTCCAGCACATTTTGGGTCAGTATCAGATGAAATGTAGCAATTTTTCTCAGAGTTGTTAATTATTACATGTTTTATTATGATACCCTGTTACTGCCAAGAATGAGTAAATAACATTGGCAACACACTTTAAAGGGGGAATTCAGACTACTACCACAAAAACTAAATCTATAACTCTTGTATCTTCCACTTTTTACTCCAATTGTCCAATTCTCCTATAGATCATAACCAAATTCATCCAACAAATCTCTTCTCTTACGCATGAAGTATTTCGATTGCCAATATTTTTGTTTTGTCAATCTGACAAATTCCTAGACAACGCCATTCTAGTTTTCCTTAGAAGTCATAGCTCCTGCAAAAATTTCAACTGTAAAAACTCATAGTTGTAACAAGACGACACTGCTCCTGCAAAATTCCAACTATAAAAAACTCTTAGGTGTCTAAGTTACAGTATTAACGTCTCCTACCAGAGGTCTGTGGTGAAAGTTTAGAAAAAACATTTCATTTAGAAAGTATAGATTATATAAAACAAACTGGCCATTGCCAGCAACTGAACTTGAGGACCTAAATCACCACAGTTTCTCCTTCAATGTTGATGCATTCATGTATAATTTCAGTTTTACATAATAAAAACATCCAGATAGTTAATGCATCAAATATAAGTGCACTGCATTGAAGTGTCAACATGACTTTCCATGTACATAACTACTAGGGCAGGGGTAATCATGGTTTTAAAAAGGGTCTGCAACTGCATTTGTGGTCATAACCTCAATGTATTTTAACTTGCTGTGATCGCAATTGCAGTTGCATCGGCTGTGTTTCTAGCAATGTCAACAAAACTGCAACCATGACAAAAATTTGGAACCATGGGAGCAATATGCAAGAAAGTAATTTAAGCAGTTAAAAGATATCACACTCTAGATTCCTACACACCATAACTGTGAACAGAATACTCACAGAAGCAAAGAACTTCATTCCAAGTTGGGGCTTCTCATTTTGAGTTTCGGCACACAGCCTAGCTGATGATGCTGAATAAACAACAAACGAGCCTCATGTCACTCATGAATGCCCTTACGTACAGGGAATTTAATTACTTGACTTCTGTACATAATTGGCATTGTTATACACCTACAAAATCGAGCCTTGATTAATGGATGTTGTACTGATTGAAGTAATATTATTGTGTAATTCTAGCTCTAATTCAATGTAATTAAATTAGTGGGCACATAGAAACTCTGGAATGGTATTATTATCATGTGAAAGAAGCTTGTTGCCCTCAACATGTTAAAGAATACATGAGTATGCTTTTCCCTGTTCTGGTCAAGTTAAGATGTTAGCCAAAACTTAATTTGTTTCCATTTGACCAAATATTTAAATTATCCTTATTTCACTTAAAATAAACCTCTTTACTGGTTGTACTATTTTATAAACCTCAAACATGATGCATTGTTATTTGAGTATGATTGATCCAGCTAATAGTTTCCCCCATTGATGGTACAGATTATATGTCGTCATTACAACATTTGTGTTAGTGTTTTCCCTGTAACTGCATCCCCGCACTCGTTGTCGTTGACACTGAGCATCTTTTGAGGTATGTCTCTATTTTTAAAAAGTGGTATGATTGTAACATGTCGTTGTTCAAATATCGGTATTGTTTCATGTTACTAGTTAGTTGCATTATGAGTGAACCTTAGTTCCCCGTTCGAGATTCGATACCGATTAATACAGATAGTTTGAATTAATCGATGTATTGATTCTTGAATTGTACATTTGGACAGTTTGGGATGACATATTTTTATAGTTGAATCATACATAGAGGTAAATTATCTTTTGAATGATTTGAAGAAATTTCGGTATACTGCATTTGACATTGTTCTTCGGGTGCATATTTGATCGCGGTGATTGTTCACACATTCACCGCTTTCATCTTGTGTACTTGAAGACCAATGCGAAATGCTGCCGAAATTTCATCAAATCACTCGAAAGAGATTTTACTTGTACGTTTGATTCAACTATAAAAAGTGTCTTCCTGAATGGGGTAGGGCCACACCTTCAATGCAAAAAAGTGAGTTTAGCATGCATCACATATAACTTATTCATTGTCATGAATAGCAAAGACGAAACATGGATCGAAGTTGGATGAAAGCAAAACGCATCAGTGATGAGTATGAGAACGGGGTGGAACAATTTCTACAGTTTACGCAACTTAATGTTGAAAGTTTGAGGGGCAATTATTATTGCCCATGTGTTAAATGTCTTAATGGTAGACGACAGTCAGTTGATGAAATCCGATCACACCTGATATGTTACGGCATCATTCTGAATTACACAAAATGGATATGGCATGGGGAATCGGCCGACAAGAGACTTTTGAGCAAGCGCATGCACCTCTGTATGATACAATAGAACGTGATTCCAACACGCCATTGTATCAGGGGTGCACATCTTTCACGCGGTTGTCAGCAGTGTTAGCTTTGGTAAACTTGAAGGCAAGATTTGGGTGGAGTGATAAAAGCTTCACTAAATTGCTGGTCTTATTGAAGAACA
The DNA here is from genome assembly GCF_004193775.1 of Glycine soja. Taxonomy (NCBI): domain Eukaryota; kingdom Viridiplantae; phylum Streptophyta; class Magnoliopsida; order Fabales; family Fabaceae; genus Glycine; species Glycine soja. The sequence continues at coordinate 21,313,365 of NC_041009.1, read as the reverse complement.
TGCTTCCTGAACAAAACACTTTGCCGAAAAATCACTACGAGGCCAAAAAGATTTTGTGTCCAGTGGGAATGGAGTACAAGAAGATCCATGCATGCCCTAAAAATTGATGATGCAGGAACAAAAAATTGTCATCCTGCCAAGGTGTGCTGGTATCTTCCAATAATACCAAGGTTTAAGCGATTGTTTGCTAATGCACATGATGCAAAAAACCTTTCATGGCATTCGGATGACCGAAAATATGATGGATTACTGCGACATCCTGCCGATTCGTCGCAGTGGAAGACAATTGATCGTTTGTATCCAGAGTTTGGAGATGAGCCAAGGAACCTAAGGCTTGCTCTTGCTTATGATGGAATGAATCCTTATAGTAGCTTAAGCAGCAACCACAGTTCGTGGCCTGTTTTACTGATGATTTACAACCTTCCCCCATGGTTGTGCATTTTGCGTAAATACATTATCCTCTGTATGATGATCGCGGGTCCAAGGCAGCCAGGGAATGATATTGATGTGTATCTTACGCCATTAGTAGTATTTTCATTCATTTTACATCTTCATTAAATACACCCTTTGTATTCTTCATATTTTGTAGTGGTTTCTTGATGGAACGGTGTTAGACAGCGAAACAATTACAACGATTCGCCAGAAATGGGCAGCATATTTTCTTAAAGTTCAAAGCAATCAATGTACAAAGTCTTAGTTGACATAGGAAATTTTTTGGTTATTGTGAACATTACTGAGACAAATGTCACTATATTGACTTGTATTTATTTGGAAATATATTTATGAAACTTTGTGTTTTGTTGTCTCTACAAAATTGTTGGACTGAGAGAATGGAACTTCTTCTTTTAATTTCTTGTCATTAATGGCAGATGGAACGATATCAAGCAAGGAAAGACCCTTAGGTTTTCAATAATTACATTTTTGCTATACCGCTTATTCTTTTTTTTAATAAGACAGCAGACATAAAATTCACAAATTTCTAACTCCTGTGCATACTTATTCTTTTATAACTGTAAAGAAGCAATGCTTCTGATTGGCAATGAGATTTCTTTGCCTCTATAAGATTTAGAGTGAATGATGGGGAGGACAGCTACACAACTCTTCCAAGAATAGACCCTTCTGTGAGCCAAAGGATCCCGACACAGCATGGTAATTTTACATTTTTTATTTATTTGTGAATGAGTTTAATTTTGATTGTTCTTTTTAATTTTTATGAGAATCAGTTCAGTTGTTTTTTCTATGAACCAAACTTCTAGTTATTAACATTCAGTTTTGGAGGCCACTTCACTCGATTAAGTTAACTTATATGATACTTGAGTTCAGTATAAAAACATTGTAACTCTTAGCATTATACTTGTAAAATGGTTATCTATAAGACATCAACTGCAATTGCCTTAGTGTCCCTAATATAAACTTTGAAGCCCATAATAGCAACATTTGTATCATCAGGTTATATTTATGTAAATTAGCATTTCTATAGGTACCTTAAGTCATGCTTATAGTAGGTTTACAACTATTATATGATTCAATGTTTGTATGTCATTAACATGGCAAAACTGTTGATCAATTTTGATGGTTATGTAGTGGAACAGTGTAACTAACACTATATGGTGACAAGATTTCCCTCATGCCACTTCTGTTGATTTTGCATCACTTTTCCCAAAAATTGGCAATGCTGACATTCATCAAGGTTCAAACTGTGACTTCACTGCTCAGTTGGCTAGGTTTATGGCATCTCTTGTTATTGATGCACCCAGTCAGGCTCACTGGATTACTCAGCTTACAAAATATGACTTTGGAGGTCAACAGGACATCTTGTTACTTCAGTACCTGGAATTCACTTTTATAGAACTTCTGTTCTGTCAGAATCTTTTGAGGCTTCTCCTGTAAGTACTCAAGTATGTCATGCAGAGATATTGCTGTTTGCAGTGCTGGGGTTGGCTTCCCTTGCCACTGCCTCTGTATTTATTTTTGGATATAAACTAACATACTTTTGTGCTTTTAAATTTAATATTTGCAAACTGTATCAAGTGTTGTTAAATAGTGGCTATGGCCCTGCCATGGTGGATTTTTTGCCAACTGTCGTAGGCAATTTGTGAAGGAAGTTTGGCCATGGTGACACCATAAGGCGCAAGGGCATGTTTATGTGGTGGAATTTCAGCCTTCTGCCATGTTCCGTAGCCATCCGTTATTGATAACTGATGTATTCACCTAGCTTGGGTTAGAATAATATACCCCGAAACCTGACTTGTGGTTAAGTTATGCTAGTAGAATATCTTAGCTTTCATGTTAAATTCCAGCAATAATATCGTCAGCCATGTAATCATTTGGTGGCTTAGGTGAAGTGCTAGTTTCTAGTGTAATCCTCCTTAAGACTGTCTTGGATGCCTTTCCTTTACTATCTAAGGTTCCTCTCTCTCATACACACACAAGAATCAGGCAGGTATTCCTGAAGTAATCGAATAAAAAGAGGTTACAAATGATCCTTTCTTCTGCTAAAAATATCAGGTTCTAAAGGACGTGAAAAGTTTCTTTCTTTCAAATATCTACAAGTCAGTTTGTGAAAATGAGAAATATGATCTTATTAGGAAAAGGTATGCTTATATTTTCTTCTGCATGAGTATGTGCAATGGTTACATGTTAGATGATGAATATGTTGCCTGTAAATCCATTTAGTACTTTGTATAATCTCAAGCTATAATGATGGGTAAAAATGACCAGAATATTCAGAGTAGAATATTATGTAATCAAGTAATCAACAATTATTTGTTTTCCATATCACAAAGGTAGTGGCAGTTTATATTAACCTAAATTTGCTTCCGCTGTGGTATATTTTTTTACTTATACAAATTGCTCCATCATATTCATTGTACGCACACATTACTTTTGAATCAAGAATATTTTGATAGAAAATCTTTATACTCTATGGTCACATCCCAGTGGCAAAAAGTTATAGGTTGTATACTTGTAATTGCATTTAATTCCAACCAAGACACGAGGACCAATCAAGTCATGACTTGAGGAGTTATTTTTGTTACAGGATAGGGGAGGTTATTGATGAAGATGTACTTCATGCACGCGTTCCTTTTGTCGCCTGCACTTAACAATGCTTTGCTGTTAAGGCTGGAATTGATGGCCTCTTGGATATTTCACGAAGAGCATTTTGTGAAACTAGTGAAGGTTTTATAATCCGTTTGCTTGAGTTTGTTTTTCTGTCAATAGTGTAATCTTTCTTGGAATGCAGCATATCATATATGTGTTCTCAAAGCATTTGGTGTTACTTTCACAGCCATCCACAATCTTGCAAACAATTATCGAGAGGATTTTAAGTTGCCCAATTTAAAGCTTACCTATAAAAACAGGCAGGGATTCCACTTTGTTATACCACAGAAGAATATTCAAGGAAAGCTTCCAAGCAAGTTCATTCAGGTTAAGGATTGGATTTTTGTTGCTATATTTATAAGAATGACCTTTTAAAATTCCCTGAACCTACTGTTCTTTTGGTTTATATTAGGTTGTAAAACATGGGAACAACATTCGTTGTTCAAGTTTAGAACTAGCATTTGTGAGTAGTTTGATCATTTGGATTTCATGAACATATGAACTCTATTCACCTTGCAATATATTTATATACATGAACTGAAATTGACAAATTGTGCTTGTTGACTATATATATGTATTACTTACGTAATGCCTTTACTGTGTGTGCATTAAGTTTGATGAGATCATGGTCAAGCTAACTCCATTATCCCATGAAGAAAATGATTACTCTGATCAAGAATGGATTATCTCATGTGATATTTTCTCATGACAAGGTCATCTTAAAAGTTTGTGTGTATCTCTCTCTTCATAAATTAAATAGGTGGAATCAAAAAATGTCTGAAAAGAGAGCTATTCACAAGTTTTTCACTATTTTACATGAGAAACCATTTCTATTCCATTTGCCTCTTACTAGTTTATGGAGATTCTTTTATCATATAAGATGGCTTATATGCTAAGGACACTTGTAAGTTGTCACATTGATTAGGCATTTTGACTTTTCATTGGTGAAAGTATCTTCATATGTTTTTTTGGTTGGCCCCAAAATGCTTTTTGATTCTCAAACTTAAAAACATTATTCAAGCTTCTGACTATAAGTACGACACATGAAATGCAGTTGCATATATGTTACCACACTATAAGATGTTACTTTGTTCAGATGCTTGTTTAGGCTCTTGAAAAGTCTCCGTTTTTCATTTATTTTAATGGAATTTTCAGTTGAACGCTAGGAATAAATCTGCAGCCGCAGAATGCTATACAAGAACAGAGGTTTGTCTGGAAGGTAGTACTTGATGCACTGCTATTTGCCAGTACAAACTCTCACAGGCTTGACATGTTTGCTCTTTGTTTATTTGTGCATGTATTAAACAACTCTTGTTGACTTTGGTATCAGTATTTGGTATCAGTATTTTAAAAAGAGAACACAGTCCTAACATATAACTAATTAACATGGTCTAAACAGTCTCACAATATATTTAACTTCTTATTTTCCTGGGAAGGATTATATTATGGATTTAGCTCTAGTGTTTGCTATAAGTATTTTAGAAAGAGAATTGGCATAATTTAAAGGAATATTGGTTGTGTGAACTGGCATTAATTTCAATAAAAAAACATTTGCAAGAGAAAATACTAAAATTCGATCCACCATTTTCTTTTCTTCTCCTTCCCTTTTCTACTTGGTTCTTTTTTTTTTGTCATTGTTTGTAAACTAAATATTTTTTCAGCATTTATTTGGTAAAACTAGAGTGTGAACTTGTCCATGCATGGTTATTTTTTGGGGGAGGGTGGAGTAATTTTTTGTTTGCATGTAAAAGCATATAAACATGCGCAAAATGTATTATTTTTGGTAAAATTACAGTAGGATGAGTTATCACAATGTTCTGTTAGCATTATCTTAAAATAATTTTCAATGGAACTACTTAATGCGAGCTTTACATGATTAAATTGATCTAGTTTAGCATGTAACTATTGTTATTCAATTGGATTGGATTGTCTTTAGCAAATGTTTAAAACGTAAAACTAATTGGAACAAATTGATATCTAGATAAAGGTCCTATCTACTTAGTTCCTTGGACTTGCACTATCTCATATTTTCAACTATTGCATTTATATCTATTGTAATAGAAAAAAATTACAGAACTTATGGATGACATTCGTGAGAATGTCTCTGTGTTGACACTGCTTGCTGGATATGATTGTAAATTCATTTGCTCATATGATATCAACTAAGCCTGTTGATCGATATACAAGACCAGAATTTACAGGTAAGGAAATTGATCATTTCTATAAAAAAAATTGTATATCAGTAAGAAATTTCTTTATTGGTATTTTTTATTTGATAGAGAATGGGCCATTGGCAATTGATTCTGGTAGACACCCAATCCTGGAGAGCATACACAATGACTTCGTTGTAAGTAATGAGTATATCCAATAGTCATTATACCATACCCCCACTTGATGACACTCTTCTCACCTAGAAGGATTAGGCACTTATTTTTGGCAGTAATTAATCTTATGCATTGCAGGCCAATAATATATTTCTGACTGAAGCCTTGAATATGGCGATTGTGATGGGCCCCAATATGTAAGGAATTTATGTTACATGTCTTAGGTGTACTGTTAAATAAAGGAAGATAGAGGACAATAAAATTCCTTAAGAGCTTACCTAGCCTATAAAACGACCTATTCATGAATCGTGACCAAATGCTTCTAGCAAGAATAAGGAAACAATTATAGACATACTAGTGATGTGCAAATGTAAATCTCACAATTATGAACCAAAAGCAAAACGGATTCCAAACGGTTTTACTTAATGAGTTTGTCACTTCGAAAAATCTGGCGAACTATAAAAGCTGAAGCTAGACTGACTTATGTGACAAAGCCTGTCAGGTGTATTTTCCTTTAAACAATGTCGTAAGTAGCTGGCATGGCATCAATATTATAATTATTAGGTCTTTCTCACATAAAGTTTATACAGGTGAATTATTTATGAACTATAGCAAAGCTTACTTTCTTTTTGGATGGATATCTGTTTAAATGAAGAATATCAAATTTGATATTTATTTTCCATATTCCATTCCCCCAAGAGTGGAAAGAGTACTTACCTTCAACAAGTGTGTCTCATAGTTATTCTTGCTCAAGTTGGGTGCTATGTTCCTGCTCGTTTCTCAACTGTAAGGGTAGTTGATCGTATGTTTACAAGGATGGGTGCAGTTGATAATCTTGAATCCAACTCTAGCACGGTAAAATTTCTAAACACCTGCATTGAGACTATTTGATCCTGATTTATTGATAACAGATGTATTCGCCTAGCTTGGATTAGAATAATATACCCCGAAACCTGACTTGTGGTTAAGGTATGCTAGTAGAATATCTTAGCTTTCATGTTAAATTCCAGCAATAATATCGTCAGCCATGTAATCATTTGGTAGCAATAATATCGTCAGCCAATCTCATTATTATCTATTTAATTTTAGTATACAAAAACACATTCTAATTTTAGTTGAATCATGACGCAATTAAGGATTTAGAAGTCACTCTGTAATAATTTGATCATTTTATCATCTCCATTTCTACAGTATGTGTTTATTTTAATTTTGCACCTATATTGTTAGGTAGCACCTTTTCTCCCTCTATTCTTCATTAGATAAAGTTTATGAGTATGGAATTTCTACATTATAAAGATCGGGATTTAGGAAATAATTTGAATCCAATTAATTTTGTGATTAACACTTCTTTGCCCCTCTGGTAATCAACAATTGTTAGATATTTTTCAAGACTTATTTTTGGACACTCTTCATTTGTTTGTGTAATCATTGGGGGCATGTCCTTTAAGGTGATTGTGATTTGTTGGTTAGTTATACCAGTATAATGACAATATAACTACCAAGAATGTGGATATAAATTTTAGCATGCATCATTTGTGCAAATTATTATCTGCAATATTGTGTTTCAAAATGCCTTATTATCTGCAATATTGTGTTTCAAAATGCCAGCAAAAAGAGGAAAAAATTAAAAATTATTGGAAACTTGAAATTACCTCCATTATATTTTGTTGTTAGAATTTGGAAGTGGCATGTGCCATTACTACATCATAGTAATTTCCTATTTTCTCTTTTAGAGATCTGAGCTCCAACATGTTATCAGGTTCAATCCCATATTCATTTCAGGATTTGGGAAATCTAAATTACTTGTAAGTGTGTATTTTCATTTTCCAGCAAGAAGATTAACCGATAGGATGTGAATGTTTATATTAATTTGATCTCAAGAATGTTGGTTGCTTTTTCTCAACTTATTTTTTTCCTGATATAATGAGACATATATTCATGATGGATGCAGGTTTCTGACTAACAATTCTCTAAGTGGACCAATTCCTGATTGGATACTGAGCATAAAAAAACATATGTAAGCATATCTCTTTAGTTAGCACTCATTGAATTATGCTTTCCAATCTCTTTGCATTTGTAACTATTAGTCATATCCCAAAGGAAATTCTAGCAACAGTTTACCCACAAAAACCAAGCATTCGTCTCCAACTACAGTAACAACTAGAGCTACTAAAATTGGTCCGGTCCGATGGCTGATGTGCCTGGCTGGACTCTCTCAAAATTGAGTTCCAAAAAGAACTAGGTCAATTTGGCCTGCTTCAATAGGCCATTGACATGTTGGGGAAGTATTATAAATATATACTTTTTAAATTTGATATAATTTTGATAAAAAAAGTAAAGTGGGCCAGTTTGGTCTGACCCGATAGGCCAGGCTAGGAAATGTATAACCCAAAAAGAATTCGGGCGGGCTCAACCTGGCCTGATTTTCACACATTGGCCCACTAGGCCGGGTTAGATGACCCATTTTGACAACTCTAATGGAACATGTATTGATGCAAGCTCCATTGGAGCTATCCAATGCCCTTGCGGGGTAGGATTGCATCATGTATATCCCGTTGTATTAGAGTATTTACTCTAATACCCTGCCATAACATATTTCCCCGAATACTGCCTCAGTTTCCAGGGCCCTCTAAGCTTGATTTACAATGAAGGGAACTTGGTTATAGTTTTTCATCTTTCATATGTTAAAAGTCTGGAAAAAGCTCATATCCATTGGAAGAAAAATAATGAAGTATTTATTGTCCTATTGTTATTTGTTAAAAATCATTTTTTTTCTAACCACATTTTTCTCCTTCATTATTTTCATGTAATGTTTTACTCTTGTAATCCCCTCAATTATCCCACTTCCTTTTTTTTTATTTAATATTTTTTAGTACATAACCTAGTGTTAGAAAAAAAAATTTCGGCATAAATTTAGAAATTTCTATACTACTGCCTGCTTTTTGGTTGGCTTTATTGTGAGCCTCTTACTTTGATAACCAATTGGCTTTATTGTTCTCATTTTGTTGCCTTTCCCAAGTGTTTTGTTTCTGTCTGATTGTAGTTGCAAGTCATTGTTTCTAAGCCCCCATTAGAAGCTGTAGTTTATAGAATCATTATGTTTTTAAGTGGCCTTTTATGTGTATTTATTTTGTTAAAATTATTTGATTAGGTGGAATAGGAGGAAAAAGTGGAAAAGAGAGAATGATTGTCAATAATATTAGATCTTGTTGGAAAAATTGTAAATGATCTAGATAGGTTAATAATATTTTTATGCTTTAACGGTTCAGATGTTTTGGATGTCCAGTCTTGGGTGTATATTAAGATGTCTCATATTGGCTAGAAATATGGCCAAAATACTCCTTATAAGGCTGCTACAATCCCCCCTCCCCCTTGAGCTACTTATTTCTAATAGATTAAAATAGTCACACTTTGTTTATTGTTGAAATTAAGGTTATATTTGATTCCTTGTTTTAGTTTTGTTATCTTTAAGTAGCACTCTTGATACTGGTTGCGAATGAATAGATTTATCCTTCCCTAATTTTTGAAAAACTCAGTTATGAATAGTTATTGTTACTTTCTGTACTAGGTCCTAAATAAATACAGATGGCATGAATCATTGAAGTCTGAAATTATATACAGTAAGTGCCCATTTTGAATATTATTGAGTACAATGGCAACCTTTCTTCATTACAGGTTAAAATCAACAAGCTAACCTCATTCTTTTTTCCTCCTTTTGGACTATATATTGTTTGATACCTTTTCTGTCTATCACGTGCATCTTCTATTGGTTCATCTGCCAATTCAAAATTTCTTGCTGATTTTTCATCTTCTGTTGGGAAGAAATCATTGCAACATTTTGATTCAAAAGAGTCTGATCCCGAAGAAATTTGAAGGCCTTTGCACTTACATTATATTTCCTTGAAAAGTTTTACATCTTTTCTGCAAGATGCATGATTTGTTGAAATTATGTTTATTATTTAATTCAATAATTTATTATGCCTTGGCAGTGGGGCTGCTGGAATGCTAGCGAAGAATTGAAGAATCCTTCTGTTAGGATTATATTCCCCACTATTGAAAGAGTGAAGAATGCTTATAATGGGATTTTGCCTTCAAGATATATTCTTTGCTTCACAAAGGTAATATGATTTTCTTATCAGCTTTTAATGAATAAATTAGATGTGTCAGGGAATATATATATATATATATATATAAAGCTAGATTCTTGGGTACCCTTTATTTTTGTGATTATGCTGGTTCCCTTAGTAGGTTGTGGTCAATATTTTGTCAAATGTCTCACTTAATTGAAATAAGAAAACAAAAATACTGTATTATATTTATATTTTCAAATAACAAATAAGCAGATATTGACCATTAACTGTTTAGGTGTTATCACCAGTACCCTCGTTATTAAAAAAAGGGTTCCAGACAAATGTCTTTTAAGACAATTCTGCATGATGGAGACAAGGACAAATTCGAGTCCTCATTTGAGTTTTTAAAGTAACAGGATCACATGGAGAGAGAGGCACACGCTCTTGCAAAGATTGCATGGGACAATTTGTAGGTCCCTATTTAGGATGAGTCCATCTCTCTTAACATGTGGAAAACACATTTTCAAAGGGTTATTTTAGAGGAAAATATCGAGTCAGCAAATACCCCCCAAAAGCCATTTCAATTTAAAAAACAAATTTGTTTGTTAGTTTTGAAATCTTTTTGGCATCACAGATGTGAATCTCATTTAGCTTGTGACTCTTGTATTAGTATTGAAATTTAATTTTAGAAATTCTTTTCAAAATTATCTTAGGAAGGTGAAGTTTTGACATTGTACATAGATGTAATTATGTGGACAATGCATAGCTGATTCTCTACTTTTGGACAGAAAACATGGCAAAGGTTGAAGACTTCAAATATACTTCATGATGCCATCCCTCATACACATGAAAGAATAGGTCATCCAATGCATATCAAGGTAACTAACTTTATACTAATTTATATTTTATACTCATGTATGTATTCTTGTTATGGAAACTATACTCAAAAGTTAGTTGTTGTATTTTTAGGGACACGCTACCAAAAAAACATGGTAAAATGTGCAAAAAAAAACTTAGTAGTAAAATTCACAAAATGAAGATAATTGGGTAGTAAAATGTGTAATTAAGCTTTATTTATTTTCGTTTAGTTACATGGAGTGTAATATTTAATATGCTAGTTCTTTTACTACTGCTGTAATAATTATCAATGTTCTGGAGGCTCCCCACCATTTTTTGTCCTATATTGTAAGTGCACATGTTCTGTGTTTTTCTCTCCGAACACGATACTCATGTTTCTAAGGAAAAAGAAAGTATCCAAATTTGTCTGTAGGATGAGAAATTTACTGCCTCTGGTGCAAAGTGCAAACTCTTTTTTTCCCCACCTTTTTTAAGGTTCTATCTCCTTTCTATACCACCATGCATAACTGTTTTAATTGTCTTTTTACTCAGATACTAGGGAAAGCATTGGGTGGAGGAGTTATACCAGTTAGTGCAGTTCTTGCAAACAAAGATGTGATGCTTTGTATACAACCGGGACAGCATGGAAGGTTTCATTTTATTATAAATTTTTAATTTATTTTAGTCTGCTCCTTTTGTTTAGCATTTTCTTGTCTGTAGTTGTCAAACTTCTGGATTATGACAGACATCTGTTTTCATCCTTAAAGCCTTTTATTTGTCAGATCATGTGAAGAGACAAAACTCTCCTTTCTGTTGGAACCTGGAATCTTATAGTATATAGTTTGTTTTAGGCTTAAATGCAATTTTGGTCCCTCTATTTTAAAATAGAAATATTAAGTCCCTCTGTTTTAAAAAAATTCACAACTTTAGTCCTCTATTTCAAAATAAAAACATTTGGCCGGCCTATTTTATAAAATTTATAATTTTAGTCAAATTCTCAATTTTGCCTACGTTTTTATTTTATTTTGATGTAATTGAATCCTAGACCTAACATATTCATTCAAGATATCATCAAAAAATTATTTGATTAATTATAATGTAAGAAATAAATGAAACAAAACGTAAATAAAATTGAAGATTGTACCAAAATTGGTAATTTTTTTAAAAAAAAAAATATGAGGATCAAAATTGTGAATTTCCTAAAATAAAAGGACCAAATGTCTTTATTTTGAAATATTGGGACTAAAATTGCAGGTTTTTTAAAACAGGGGGACCAAATGTCTCTTTTAAAATGGAAGGATCAAAATTGCGGATTGAGCAAAATAGGGGGACCAAAACTGCATTTAAGCCTTTGTTTTATTTTGGGTTAGGGATGTTAGTTCTGTTCAAGTTGATAGGATCATGGGACAAAATTAGACTACTCCATTTGCAAAAGCTATCTGTGAACAGAACCATTTATATTTCCAAAAGAGAAACAATTGACTGAGATGAGAATATTTACTGCACCGTAAATTCCCATAAATGATTCTTTGGAATTTGTAGCTGATGATACTTACAAACACTGGTTGGTCATTCATATTGTACTTATGTGTGCTCATAAGTTCTAATGGTAGGAAGTATCTGAAAATAAAGATAAATATTATTAGAATATTGGGATTATTATTGTGGTAGGATTCTTATACGTTCCATTGCTGCTGATAAAAAAAATGTTCCATTGCAAAGTCATTATGGATGTAAGCACCTACGTTCAGGACAGGAACTGTAGCATCACCAGCACATTAAATAATTAGCTATTTTTATTTCAATGCACTTAAAGAAAATATTTGATCCTTCAAGGATGGTAAAATCATTTCCTATTTGATGGAAGGTCTCCAGGCTGACGAACCTATTCAAGAGCCCTCGGTTTTCTTATTAAACTGAATTCTTCGTTTAAGAACTTTCAATTGCTATTTTTTTATAAAAAAATTCCATCCTTTGTGTACTCTGGAAATTTTGCTTTTTGTTTTGCATTCATTTCTTGTTTATGTAATTAGCCAATAATTTCATTTAGTACAATACAATTCAATGTTATTAAAGTATGAAAGCTAAGACTAATAATGCTGAAGCTTTCTTCTTCTCTGTTATTGTTCACAGTACCTTCGGTGGAAATCCACTGGCCAGTGCAGTTGCAATTGCCTCACTAGAAGTGATAAAAATTGAGAGACTCGTTGAGAGGTATCAAATGCATTGCCAAATCTTATATTGCCAATACATACTTATTATAATGCAGACTTGAATAGTTCAATCCAAGTCTTGACAAGTATATTTTATTCATTTCATCAGGCATCATCAGCATCTGAAATAAAAGCTTCAAAACTAAGGCCTGGGTTCTGGGAGTTAATAACTGTATTAAATATAATGTTATTCTTATATTGGGATAAATTTGTTTATTGATGATTGAGAATTTGTCTCCATGCTTCTTGTGCTTTTCAGAGAATTTTACAAATAAATCCCAATAGCTTAGATCAAATCCCATTAGGATGTTTTGTGTTAAGGACTTCTATTCATCATATATGTTGAATATTTGCACTTCCAACAGTACTTATTTTTATTTCAGATCCTATTCCTCACCCTTCCCGAAAAAGTAACCACAACTCTTTAGACCTAGCTTGATATTTGTATTTTCAGTCTGTGTATTTTCTAATTTTGCCCCATTTACTAGTTTCAGACCATGTTTACAAAGCTTCATAAGAACATGGTATTATAATTTTATTTTGAATCACATGAGTTACAACTGTGTCTGCGTGCAAAAAAGATTGAATGTTCCTTGAAGATACTAAATAATACAAGTTTTGGAGATCCTGAGGTACTTATTTGCTAACAAAATTTAAATGTACGGAATCAATAATTCTTTCTAAGCCCTTTAACTTTCTACTCAGTCCCCCCTCCACCCTTCAAAACTTGAGTTACAAAGCTTATGTTCATCAATTTATGTTCTAAAATTTTTTATTTGGCTTTTTACTAGTATTGAGTGTTTTTCCAGCTGTGTTGACTTGAATCCATTCAAACTTTAAATTTCCAAGTTTCAGTAAATGCTTTATTAATTTGGTTCATTTATTTTTTCTACTGTGAATTTTCTGAGATATTAATATATAAAATCTGCAAATGATGTATTACTATTGAACAGATCTGCCCAAATGGGAGAGGAGCTTGCTGGTCAGCTGCTTAAGATTCAGCAGCAATATCCAGACTACGTGAAGGAGGTACGGGGAAGAGGATTGTTCATTGGAGTGGAGTTTAACAGCAAAAATTTGTTCCCTGTATCTGGCTATGAGGTATGCAAAAAATTAAAGTATAGAGGAGTCCTTGCCAAGCCAACACATGATACAATTATACGCTTTACTCCCCCACTTTGCATAAGGTAAGTTATGAAAACAAGAAGCAATGTCTTAATATCAAGTTATCATTATATTATGTTAAAGTTCTGCCTCGTGGAAATTATTAGTTCATATCAGAATAATTATTGGAAATGAAAACTGGATTATTGTGTAGTCCAAATTTTACTAAAGCCAAACTATGATCAATAAAATAATCGAAAGACGTACATGGCAAACGATAAGTAGGAAAAACAATCTGCTGACAAGTAAAGAAAAAATTGGATTATTAGAATGGTTGAATTGAGGAGTGTCTGTGTTGTACACAAGCCAAACTATGATTATTAGTTATTTTCTGTTGATTCAGGCATGGTAGTATGGGACTACACTTTAAATTTGTTAAACAGTTGAAGTATAGGTTTGTCTCACCACAGCCAATCATTAGTACTTAATATTTTCAAATTTTATCAAGCAGAACCCAGTTTTTGTGATTTTCTTCAATCATCATTGTTAAGTTTCCTGGTTTCTTGATCATTCTTTGTTTGTTGAAAACCTGCTGTTAAATCTATGTACTATGATGATCGTCTTCCTCTCTTTCTGATAAATTAACCTTCTTATACCTTTCTCAATTGACACCTGAAAATTTTATCATTGATAGAACCTAGAAGGCTTGAAGGAGAATAGCTTAGGTTCAAATTTCAAGCTAGTCAAATCTAAGGTTAAAGAATATTTGTTACCTTTTTCTTTTCTCCTATAAATTTTTGTCATATAACGTATAGATGAAATTTATACTTTCAATTTTTTTGTGGATATTATAAAAAATGACCCACAATTCACACATCCTTCACTACCCATTCGTTGTGGCTTAGGTAGCTAGGTCTTCAGAAAACAAAAGAAAATATAATACCTCTCTTAAAGTACACATAAATGACATAAATCCTTTTTTTTCCTCATTTATATATATTCACACATCTCTCAGCAAACTAGGATCCTTTTTGTGTGCATATTTTCATTCTCAAACATTTCAAGTAGTGTCATTTAGCCCAAGTTGGTCTAATTTTATTTTTTTGGTTGGTTTAGTGTTTGATCCATTAGACATTTCACCCTATGGGCATGGGTATTTCATCCAAGCTTCAAACTGCTGGGTGTTCTTGTCAAGCTTTTTAAATAATTCTTGTCATCTTATTACTATTTGTTTTATTATTCTAATGGTTGACTATAAATGGGTTGTTAGGAGGGAAAATCTGCACTATCACCCGAGACTCTGTTGAAATACATAGATGAACTTCCATTGTGTGCAAGGTATTACGGGTTACAAATTTTTTTGTTCTAATTTAGATTTGCTTGACAATGAGTTTAGCCCTTGGTTAAAATTAATCTAGGAATGAAACAGTTCATCATCGAACTCAAAAAAGCATGGGTGTTGTTAAATAACTACTGTGGCGCTGCTATAGTACTCTTGCATTGTGGAATTCCTGGGGATCAGGACTGTTTCGGGCATGGGTGTTGTGGTTGCAGCTTGCATCCTGCAACCTTATGTCATCTCCAGCAAGTCTCTGGCTAATGCTAATTTAACTTTTTAAGTTAATATTATTCCAATTTTTATTTTCATGCAACTTAAATTTCAATACATGTATAATAATTGATATATCATGAATTTCAAACGATATATGAATATGACTAAATCTGCTATTTGCCTGCAACACTATCTGTTATATGATATACTGGGTTATTGGTTTTTCATTTTGTGTGATATGCCATTGATAACACTTCTATTGCTGGAACCTGTCTTCTTTTGGCATCTCTAGATCAAAGAGATCCCATTGTCTGTCTAGCCTGATTGTGAGGTCCTGTTGTGGTGTTGCTAGCCTTCTTTCTATGTGCTGCTGCTTGTGTTCTTTTCAGAACTGAAATGCACGACACTTTTACCTTGTTTTGCATGGCTCCTTGTCTGGTTGGATTGCCCTCTGGAATTTTTTATCTGAGTGAACTATTATTGATCATAAAAAGAAATGACATCAATGATCTATTTTTATTTGGGAATTTGCATCAGTCTTGTTGCTCTTGCCTCTTGGCAGTTGGCATAACTATCCTCTTTTCCTTTTATTAACTTATTATTCTCGTTAGATATTTGTAATTTGTATTTAAGGCTTTTCATTACACTTTCAGCAATATAACTAATAAATGTTTCTTAAATTGTGATTATTGAAACCATGGTTATCAGATTTTGCATGACCTGACCAGACCTGGTTTTATGCAAGATCCTATTGCTCCATTATACAATATAGAGATACCTGCAATTCATATCAGTACAGATGATTCTATGTGCAATTTAGTACCAAAGTTATAAATGCGTTCTGAATTGCTGTGTCTCAGAATTGAATCGAATCACATGAATTGTATAGAAATTTATACAATTATGATAACAATGATTGAAACATGTTTTATTGTTTATCTGTTTATAATATGAAGTTTATAAACTATTAGGATTATTAATTACGACTTATTTTGGTGCAATTATGAGTTTACAATAAGTTGGAATTATAAAATCACATTGTATGGTTTTGTTCTATTACTGCTAGATGAAGCTATTTTCTTGTTAGTGGTTCTGTTATTTCAAAAGGAAAGAGAATCCTCATTTGTTTTTTGGTTTTCCTTTATTAGTTCCCAACATTGGAAAGCAAGACTAAAGATTCCACCAGCTGATACTCGCTATAGGATAGAGGTATGGTCATGGAATAACATCATGTTATGCCTCAAGTTATTTGTTATGTGCATTTTGTGTTAATCATATATTTTCTTTGAGATCCTTAGAGCATTACACCTTACTTGTGATATTTCTAATTCCATACTTTTTTTTTTGCATATCCTTTAAGTATGGAGTCATTTTTTCACACATTATAAATGTTTAGTGAAGAACATTCTTGTCATAGAATTTAACTGGAATTTCATTGATTAGTCGTATAGCTACTTGAAAGGCATAAAATAATACCATCCATTTATTAGTCGTATAGCTACTATGATTATGGGTTTGTCATCATTAACTTTTATTTTATAATATATACCTGTTTATCTTGATCTGGTGCCTTTTTGCTCCTCAGGATGTAACGGCAACTAAAGGAAATGAGTTTGAGGATTACTTTTTGAAGCATGAGCTGCTCATGGGAATATATGAGAAGGGTTTTGAAAGGCCTTCTCCCATCCAAGAAGAAAGCATTCCGATTGCTCTTATTGTTAGTGACATTCTTGCTAGGGCTAAGAACGGAACTGGCAAAACAGCTGTATTTTGCATTCCTGCATTGGAAAAAATTGACCAGGACAATAATGTTATTCAAGGTTTGATGTCCTCATCTAGTCCTCTTGCCTTAAGCTTTTCACATGATTCTCAAAGCCTAGTTGAAAGAATAGTATTTAAAGATGTCTCAATTCCATAAGCATATCTGGTAGCCTGTTACTGATTGTAAGCAGTGTTCTATTAAAAAAAGAAAATGGGACTTGTGACTGGTAAGGCTCAGCTGGAGTTGTAGTAACAAGCCGAACTTTCAAGTTTGAAGGGCACATCAAGTTGGTTTTTGTCATAAAAAATGAACGATACTGAAACTATTACAACTTACATGTTGATTGTCTTTAGTTTCAGTCCTCACTTGGTACAACAAACCTGAGATATGACCCTACACAGAATTGAAGCAATATATATATGAAACAATGCTAAATTCAGAGTTTATTTGTCTTCTCTTTATTCTCTACTGGACATCTGGTTTTAATAAAAGCTCTATGTTTTAGTTATAAGATTTTGATATTCCCTTTAAATTAATGGGTATCTTGTTGATTCTCCTGAAAAGTTATTTTAGATGAAGATGAATTTTTGGATACTTGGATTTTATTGCAATAGCTGGAAATAGTTGATATATTTTTGGTGGCATTGTTGATTCATGATTCATTTCTGCATCATCTTCAGTTATTTCATGGTTGTGGACTTTTTGAATATGCATGATGATTGGCTTTACCCTTGCTTTGAATTGAATGTTTTCAATGTATTTTTCTGTAATGCAGTTGTTATACTGGTCCCAACCTGAGAATTGGCATTGCAAACTTCTCAAGTGTGCAAAGAGCTTGGAAAGCACTTGAAAATTCAAGTTATGGTTACAACAGGTGGTACCAGCCTGAAAGATGATATAATGTGCTTATATCAACCAGTTCATTTACTAGTTGGAACTCTAGGAAGAATATTAGATCTTGCCAAAAAAGGTGTTTGTATTCTGAAAGATTGTGCTATGCTTGTTATGGATGAGGTAAACACATTTCACCTTGAATTCACTCATTTATATAATTTGGTTGAGAATCTTGTACAGTTTGTAAAACATTTTCATATTTAAAGAAATTTAGGAAGTCAAAGGTAAGAAACATGATTATATCATATTCGACGAAGAAGATCTGATGGGCATTATGTTCTTTAATTTTTTTGTCCAATGTGCTAGGATTAGGAATTTGTATTTCTAAAGCAAATGCCTTTATTCATTGATTTCTCATTCATGTTTTAAATACAACTGAACATATTTTCTTTTCCATTATTTATGTATGTTCATTCTATGGCACTTTTAAGATTTATGTCTTTAGTAGTAACAGTTACTTATCAATCTGAGGCTTTTGATTGCATTTTGGGTTTGTCAGGCCGATAAGCTTCTGTCCCCAGAGTTTCAACCTTCTATAGAGCAGCTGATTCATTTTCTTCCTACAACTCGTCAAATCTTGATGTTTTCAGCAACATTTCCTGTTACTCTAAAGGATTTCAAGGATAGGTATCTTCAAAAACCTTATGTATTCGTGGAAGAGAGACAGAAAGTCCACTGTCTAAATACTCTTTTTTCTAAGGTTTGCTTTTTCTTTGTTTTCTAGATTTTCTTATATGCTGCCTTTGAAATATGATGATGCTGATGATGGGTTCTGTTTCAGCAGCAAATAAACCATTTTATCATCTTCTGCAATTTAGTAAATCGGGTTGAACTCCTTGCCAAGAAAATCACAGAACTTGGGTATTCATGTTTCTACATTCATGCAAAGATGTTGCAAGACCATCGTAACAGAGTGTTTCATGACTTCCGTAATGGCGCATGTCGAAATCTTGTTTGTACTGGTACGCTGCTGACACTTTAGCATCATATGAATTGGCACAATGAAGTTTTTTTCCCCTAGTTCTTGTGTTTTACATCGACTTGTTGGCAAAATTTATAGTGGAAATATGAAGAGCTTGACTTGTTGCCTTTGCTTGTTGTATAAAAGTAAAATAGAAATATATTCTTATTTCCTCATTGGTAGTATTTAAGTATGGCTACTGGTTATTCTTTTCATGGAACAGAAATTTTTTGAAGCCCGTTGAAGGCATGGGATTTGAGGATCTCTCTAAATATGGGTCATAACACATATTGAAAGATTATTTTAGTGATTATGTGGGGAATTCAGAATTATCCAAAAACCATATTTAAATGTCAAACCAGACACTGCATTCAAATAATAACCGTCTTTGGATGCAGTGTCTGGTTCGACTTTCAAAGTCGGTTATTACATAATAACCGTCTTTGAATTGTTCTAACTTTCAAAGACTGTTATTATAATAATCGTCGTAAAAAGCAGTTGCGTTTCAACAACATTATATACAATAACGATTTACAACCGTCATTAAAAGCACTTAATAACCGTCGTAAAAAGTAATTTTTCTAGTAGTGACTTTAGTAAATTTTAGGTTTTAAAGGAACAAAAATAAAAAATGTTGAAGAGACAAAAATGTGAATGTTGAAATTGATGTATGACCACACAAGTCTGGACGAGATATGAAATAACACTACGAGAACAGATATTAGTGTGACACAAATTAAGATAAAAAAAATAGTTAAGATAATTTGAGTATGTAAAAAAAAGTCATTTTAGTGACACTAGAGTAAAAAGAGTATATTGCTTGATTTTTATTCTTTTAAAAATGGGAAGAAGGTTAAGAAAAATCTTATGATGAATAAATGCATCAATCTTTAATGGAATGACGTTGTGTTATATATATATATAACATGTATGTTGTGTATTTTATATAACCCAATAGAAAGAGACTTTTTTGTTGTTATATCGCAGGAGGCCAGGAACTCTAAAATATTCTTATTTCTCAAATTTCATTTTTAAAGATAATGCCCTAAAAATGAAGAGTATTATCAAACAATCAATATAAAACCTCACGTATAAGGAACGATATTAACAACTTTATTTGACTCAAATTACGTTGAAAAACTTTTCAAAAAAATCATGTAGAAAATGTGCGTTGCACTAAACAAATATGTGAATAAAAACTAAGTTAAATTCTAGGTCCTCGTATTATTATTAAATTTTAAAATACATTTATAATTTTTTTAAAGAAAGTTCCTATAATATTTTTTAAAAAAATCAGTATATATTTACTTTATAATAAGCATTAAAACTTTTTTTGGTTAAAGTATAGAGATTAGAGAGACATGTTAAAAGATTGGAAAAATTATAAGATTTATTTGACAAATAACACAATCCAACACGTCTTTATAGTTTATTTGAATTGTCCAAAAAAAAAATTTAATTTAAGTCAATGATGGTTAACATATACATATATAGGGATGTTAATGGACTTCAGACCTATAAAGTTTATAGGATGGACGTGGGCGGCGGACACCATCTTTCTCTACTATCTTTTTATATCTGCATAAATATCTGTTAAATGAATATTAGCAATTTATTTATATTTCTTGTGAGTATCTGTAAATATATGTGCATATTAAATTTAATCATACTTTTTAGTTATGCAATAAATTAAGAAATTAGAAAAGTAAAATGTTCTATTGAAAAAATTAATAAATATGGAAGAATTTGATTTGATATAAAAGCTAAAAAGAAACATATATTACTCAAAAATCATATACGAGATTAATTATAAGAAAGGAAGTGTATACAGAGCTTATTTTATCCTAAAATTATAAGTATTTAAATTTATTATATATTTTAATTTTAATTTAAATATATAACATGTCATAAAAAAGATTTAAATATATAATGAAGCAGGTATTATCTTTATTTTATATATACGTAAGGGTAGTTAGGTTGGGTACTCGCGAATTTCGCATAATAAGTAGAATCAACAATCATTACTGTCTATTTAGTCTAATTAAAAATAAAATATTCCATGAAAGTAAATAAATATAACTTTTGTTACGAAGAAGAAAAAAACACATACGAACAATAAAAAGACTTAAGTTGAGTTAGGGAGTAGACTAAGATGGATCGCAATTATTGACTTCCTCCTTCCTAAAGAATGAAGAAAAAGTTCTTTAAATTACGATACTTTAACAATTCAACTTTTTACTAAAAAAAACATGAATAACATTGAAAAAATAATTTAGTAGGTTAAGATAAAATAATATCAATTATTTTAGCCTAAAGACATCAATTTGAGACTAAAATAATACTTAATTAGGCCGTGTTTGGATGGGAGACAGAAATAAAGGACCAGAAGATGGAAATGAAATGATAAAGTTTGATATGAGAGAGTAGAATTATAAGTAGTGGACCCATAGTTTAAAATTTTTCATATTTCCTGTTATAATATAATCGATTGTTAAGGCAAAAAAAAATATTTTTGTAGGGAAAAAATCGATTTTTTAGAAAAACAAATCAATTTTTCAGTTATTTCTTTTAAATCAAACAACACAACATATTATTTTATTTTTATTCTATCTCTCATTTTTAAAATTATCTTTCATTTATTTTTATTTAGTTCATTTCTCTCTTCTAAATCAAACATATCGAACTAATCATTGATATAGAAGTTTATTAAAATAAAAATATTCTTTATTCATCTTTTAACAAAAACTTTAAATATGAATTAAATTGTTAAGACAGTGAAACAAATGATTGCTAAAACATTCAATCATCGATTATGAGTAGATCAAATTAATTCAAGAGAATAATCACGGGCTTGTTGGAAAAACTAGAAGTCATAAGTACAAAACAGAAACATATAACACAGATTGGAAGTTTGTTGTGCCGTGAAAAATCACTGCCTTGAAAGCAAAATTCGGCTAGACCTTGATGCAATCTAGTTTGTCGACTGCTCCCCAAGGTTAACACAACGAGCCTATGAACACGTGCACTCGTGGCCTTAGGCTATGGAAATCATAGAACAATTGCCCAGAATTTTAGAAGTAGATAATAAGAAAAGAATTGGAAATTATTTTCTGCCTGTGCAAAACTATGACAGTCCTCTTTTTAATAGCAAAACCACAAAAACGTCTTTTTCTTTTCCTGTCCACAAATCATAATTATTAGCTACACATTTAACAAATTGACCGTTAGAGAATTCCTAATAAAGTGGAGGTTTTGCTATTTGATTTATAGCTAATCAAGAGCATTAAAAAAAAGGAAATATTTGTTAAAAGAATAACAATCAAAACTGTTTAAAATCAGTTAGGAAATTTGGGAATAAATTGTGGCTTCAGTTGGCCATTGTCCAACAATCCCCCACCAATGGTAAAGCTGGAGTTAAAAAAAAAAAAGCAATTTCTGGGCAAAAGAGAGAGTAACGTTTAAGTATCAATATCATAATGATTGAATTGATACATAGTGAAGTAAGGCAACAATTGTGTCTAGGTAGTGAATTACTGTTGAACTACCAAGTTTTCAAATGAGACCCTTACAACACATGTATTTCTCTAATATTTGTGATTTCCGCGATATTACAAACCAGCGCTTTTAATGGTCATGCGCACACCTTGGATACTAATGAGAGCTCTAGAAAGAAAGCCTAATTCTTTCATAGAAGGCGGCCCACCTTCACTCTCACGAAGTTGAATCCATCAAGTGCGTCTCAAAAGCACCACCAAAGAGGCCATGGATTCATTAAGAGCAAAAAATTCTCATCTTTCAAAATAACAAGCGGTGAGTCCATCAAGTCCAATTCATATGGACCACTTAGTAATTAAGGCTATGCACTCATAAAGAACTGAAAGTTCAACCTATCCACAATGTATTACCACATGTCATGGAGATGAGAAATGTAATACAATAGAGTAATCATATGGTTTCGTTTGACCATTGATGGTATCCACCATACTTTCCTCAACACAAAGACTTAAGCCCCATCCCCCTCGACGATTCAAGTATAACTTTCTTTGTTAGACCTTTAGTGAACGGATCTGCCAAGTTGTTCTCTGATCTAACAAACTGTAATGAGATCACACCATTTTTTAACAATTCTCTGACTGAACTGTGTCTAATGCGTATGTGTCTCCTTTTTCCATTATAAACACTGTTCTTAGCAATTCCAATAGCTGCTTCAGAGTCACAATGAAGAGAAACTGGTATAGACCGTTTCCCCCACAATGGCACATCTGCCAACAAGTTTCTCAACCATTCAGCTTCTTGACCTGCTAAATCAAGAGCAATAAATTCTGATTCCATAGTTGAACGTGCTATACAAGTTTGCTTGGAAGACTTCCATGATATGGCACCTCCACCTAAAGTAAAAACATATCCACTAGTGGAACTTACTTCATCATTATCAGTAACCCAATTTGCATCATAAAATCCTTCTAACACAGCAGGAAATTTATAAAAATGCAAACACCAATCCATAGTACCTTTAAGATACCTGAGTAAGCGACGAAGTGCAGTCCAATGTTCATTACCTGGATTGTGAGTATATCTGCTTAGTCTACTCACAGCATATGCTATGTCAGGTCTAGTACAATTCATGAGAAACATAACACTCCCTATGATTTTAGCATATTCAGTTTGTGAAACACTAGAACCATTGTTTTTCTTAAGATGTATGCTAGGATCATAGGGAGTTCTCACAGGTAATTCATCATAACAGTTAAATTTTTTAAGTATCTTTTCAATATAATGTGACTGACACAAGGAAAAACCACTATCACTTTTTCTCATTTTAACTCCAAGAATCACATTAGCTTCTCCTAGATCTTTCATATCAAAATGAGAAGATAAGAATAATTTGGTCTTTTCCACTACAGTCACATTAGTATCGAAAATTAACATGTCATCAACATATAAACATATTATCACACATTCTTGTCCAAACAATTTAGAGTAAACACAAGTGTCAGATGAATTCACAATATAACCATCACTTACTAAAGTTTGGTCAAATTTTTCATACCATTGTTTGGGAGCCTGTTTAAGGCCATATAATGATTTTCTCAACTTACACACTTTGTTCTCTTGACCTTGAATCACATAGCCCTCAGGTTGTTCCACATAAATTTCCTCTCTCAAGTCACCATTAAGAAAAGTTGTCTTTACATCCATTTGATGCACTATAAGTCCATGAATAGCAGCTAAAGCAACAAGAGAGCGAATTGTGGAAATTTTAGTAACAGGAGAATATGCATCAAAATAGTCAATTTCTTTCTTTTGTGTGTAACCAACAACTACTAATCTAGCCTTAAATTTATCAATGGTTCCATCAGTTCTTAATTTCTTTCTAAAAATCCATTTGCATCTAATTGGTTTACTTCCCTAAGGTAAGTCAACTAAATCCCAAGTATGATTAGACATGATAGAATCTAATTCACTATTAATTGCCTCTTTCCAAAAAATTGGCATCAATGGAAGTTACAGCCTCATTATAAGTTTTAGGATCTTCCTCAATGAGAAAAGTAGATACAAAAACATCATTTATTTTATCGACATCATTGTTTTCAACCACGAAGGCAGTAACAAAATCTGGTCCAAAACTACTTTCTATTCTCTTCCTTTTACTTCTTCTAGGTTCATTAACTTGTTCATTTGTTACAGAGGAAGAAGTATGCAAATGTAAAGGCACTGAAGTAGTATTACAAGAAGAAATCAATTCATTAACATGTTTTGTTAAAGGAAATTCTTGTTCAAAAAATTCTGCATTTCTAGATTCACAAATAAAATTATCATTCAAACGCAAGAACCTATAAGCAGCACTATTTTGAGCATATCCAATAAACACACAATCAAAAGTTTTGGTACCTACATTAGTCCTCTTGAAATCTGGTAGAGCTACCTTAGCAAGACATCCCCATACTATTAAAAAAATTTAAATTTGGCGCAAATCCTTTCCATAATTCATAGGGAGTTTTATCTAGTCGTTTATGGGGAACTCTATTTAGTATATAACAGGCCGACAAAATGGCTTCCCCCCACATTTGGGTAGACATACCAGAACTTAATAACATAGCGTTCATCATTTCTAGTTATTACTACTTTGTCAGCTTCAAAAACCAATTTTAATCCAGCTCTATTTAGACAACTACCAGAAATTAGGTTCCTACGCAGAGAGGGAACATACAAAACATCACTCAAAGATAATGTTTTTCCAGAAGTAAGTTTAAGGAGAATCGTTCCTTTACCAAGCACTCCAGCTGTAGCTGAATTTCCCATGAAAACACATTCTCCGTCATCAGCATCCTCAATTTGGTGAAAAAGCTCTTTGTTGGCGCATAGGTGTTTAGAAGCACCGGTATCTAGAATCCAGTCCACCTTGTTGTCGACCATGTTTGCTTCCACTACCACAGCAGCTATCACTTCTTCATTTTCTGCTAGATGTGCTTGAGGAGCATGTGGTGCAGCAAGTTTCGAGTTGTTAGATTGTTGTCCCTTCCTCAGTTTTCACTCATAGGCTTTATGACCTGTTTTGCCACAAACATAGCACTCACCCTTTCTTTTCTGAATCTTGTTATCACCTTTGTTGATATTAGTGTGTGTTTTCTTTTGTCCTTTTTTCTGAAATCATTTTTCTTTTCCTTTTGACCTGTATTGATCAGCAAACTCAACAACATTAGCATTAACTGAATTTACAGAATGTAAAACATGCTTATCTTTAAGTCGGTTGGCCTCCTCTGTCTTCATATGATTTATTAATTCTTGAAGTGACAAGTCCCTCTTCTTGTGTTTCTGTTGGTTGTGGTAGTCACTCCACGAAGGTGGAAATTTTTCTAGAAGCACATTAGCCTGCAATATCTCACACATCTTCATTCCTTCATTTAGTATATCACCAACTAGATTCTCATACTCATGAATCTGCTCCATGATTGGTTTGTCATCCATCATTTGGAAACGCAGCCAATTTCCTACCACATATTTCTTTCTTCCAGCATCGTCATCGCCGTAACGTTTCAGCAGAGTGTCCCATATTGTTTTCGCAGACTTTTGGTTAATGAAAAGATCAAACAGATTATCTGCCATATGAGTTAGCAGATGACCTCTAGCAGTTTTGTTGTCCTTTTCATATTTCTTCTTTGCTTCTTCGTCAGCTTTCTTGGTTTCTGCAGGAAGCGGTGTGACGACAGGGGTAGCAGGAGTTTCAGGAGTAGATGATTCAGAAGCGTTGACATTAGCGGGAGGATCTTCAAATAGCACATAATCAACCTCTAAGGCTTCAAACAAAATTAACAGTTTTTTAGACCATCTCCTATAATTTGAGCCGTCTAGAGGTTCTATTTTCGACATATCCGGAATGATTTTTGATAGATTTCCAGCCATTTCTGTTTAGTACTTGATGCAATGAAAAAATAATTTTGTTTTGCTTTCAAATTTGTTGGAAAAACTAGAAGTCATAAGTACAAAACAGAAACATATAACACAGATTGGAGGTTTGTTGTGCCGTGAAAAATCACTGCCTTGAAAGCAAAATTCGGCTAGACCTTGATGCAATCTAGTTTGCCGACTGCTCCCCAAGGTTAACACAACGAGCCTATGAACACGTGCACTCGTGGCCTTAGGCTATGGAAATCACAGAACAATTGCCCAGAATTTTAGAAGTAGATAATAAGAAAAGAATTGGAAATTATTTTCTGCCTGTGCAAGCCTGTGCAAGACTATGACAGTCCTCTTTTTAATAGCAAAACCACAAAAACATCTTTTTCTTTTCTTGTCCACAAATCATAATTATTAGCTACACATTTAACAAATTGACCGTTAGAGAATTCCTAATAAAGTGGAGGTTTTGCTATTTGATTTATAGCTAATCAAGAGCATTAAAACAAAGGAAATATTTGTTAAAAGAATAACAATCAAAACTGTTTAAAATCAGTTAGGAAATTTGGGAATAAATTGTGGCTTCAGTTTGCCATTGTCCAACAGGGCTAAGAGTGAAAACGAAGATATTGAATTAGTGTGGATTTGGATAAGTGTTATAAAATTAATTTTATTTAAAATTGATTTTGAAGTGATGTAATTTATATTTAAATATTTTTATTATAATAAAAATAATTTAACTATAAAATTAATATATATATATATATAATTATTTTAATTCAAAATTAATTTTAAAATCAATTAATTTTGATTTTTTAAAGTAAAACTAACTATGTAAAAGACTATTTAAAATATATATTTTTAGCATAAAATCAAATACACATTTTATAAATTCAAATTAACTCATTTAGCCTACACTATAAAACAAAAGTCTCTATATCAATATGAACAAGAAAGAGATTATTGGATAAGAGAAATATTTGTAACATTTCATTCTTCTGACTATCTTTCTTATCCATTTTTAGTTTATTAAAATTTATTAAAAATTATAAATTTTAATGAGTCTCATATATCATTTAATGATATTTTCTCTTGATTTAAATATAAAACTCATTAAAATTTATTATTTTCAATAAATTTTAATCAATCATAAAAATCATCTCTAACATTCCCCCGCTGAATATGCTTTCTATAGTAACACAAGCCCTAAGCTAATATGGTAAATCAGAGGGAGTATTCACATACTAGAAATAAATTTAGTCTCTTAAACATTAAGAGAAGTAAAAAAAAGAGTGTGTGAAAAAAAAATCTCAATAAATTAGTTAAGATATATTTATATTTAAATCTAAAATAATGATTCATAAACATCCTTGGACTTCAAACACTACATTAATATCTTTCATTTTTCTCTTCTCTTTTTATCTATTCATAAACATTATCATTTATATTTTTCTCTTCTTTTTTTTCAAGTGTTAAATGGCATATTGAAGTGTCCATCCAACGTTTCCTTACATTAAAAATCGGTGAACCCGGAAGTAGAATTTGTCTTGGTTCTAAAGTCAACTTTCATGCCGAACAATTTCATATCTTTGCTTATATAAGAGGCTTAGGCCGGCACCGCACATCAACATTGAAAGTGCATTCAAAACTCCAATCACAAACAAACTATGTCTTCTTCTTTTCTCTTCCCTCAAACTCAATCCACAGTCCTCCCAGACCCTTCAACCTACTTCTCACCAAACCTTCTTTCTTCTCCACTCCCCACAAACTCTTTCTTCCAAAACTTTGTTATTCCAAATGGGACACAGCCTGAGTACATTCACCCCTACCTTATCAAAACCTCAAACTCCTCACTCTCAGCCTCATACCCTCTTCTCTTTTTCACCACAGCAGTGTTATACCAAGCTTTTGTGCCAGATATCACTATCTCTTCCCCTCAAACACACTCACGTCAACAAAACCGTGTAATCTCATCATACAGTGACCTTGGTGTCACTTTGGACATTCCCTCTTCAAACCTAAGGTTCTTTCTCTCAAGAGGAAGCCCTTTTATAACTGCTTCTGTGACAAAGCCAACATCTCTCTCCATCACAACAGTGCACACCATTGTCTCTTTGTCTGCCAATGATGACAAAAACACTAAGTACACCCTTAAGCTTAACAACACTCAGGCATGGCTCATATACACCTCCTCCCCAATCTATTTGAACCATGATGCTGCTTCCAACGTTACATCCAAGCCATTTTCTGGCATAATTCGTGTAGCAGTGTTGCCTGATTCCAACTCCAAGTGTGTAAAAATTCTCGACAAGTTCAGCTCTTGTTATCCTTTGTCGGGTAATGCAACACTCGAGAAGCCTTTCCGTGTGGTGTATGAATGGCTAAAGGAAGGTTCTGGGAACTTGCTAATGCTAGCTCACCCTCTTCATGTCAAGATTTTATCATCTACTAATAATGGT
Organism: Glycine soja; assembly: GCF_004193775.1. Classification (NCBI taxonomy): domain Eukaryota; kingdom Viridiplantae; phylum Streptophyta; class Magnoliopsida; order Fabales; family Fabaceae; genus Glycine; species Glycine soja. Next base: position 21,284,689 of record NC_041009.1, on the reverse strand, counting down.
CAAGTTAATGTGCTTCGTCATTTTAAGTATAGAAGCATTGATGGTGATCTTGTTGGTGTTGTTGGAGACTCATGGGTGATGGAAACCAATCCTATTCCTGTGACATGGTATTCTAACAAAGGTGTGGAGAAAGAGTCATATGATGAAATTGTCTCAGCGCTTGTTACGGATGTGCAAGGGCTGAATTCTTCAGCAATAGAAACAATAATTTCATCTTATTTTTATGGGAAGCGTGTTGGAAGGGCTGCAAGGTTTGCGTTGATAGCAGAAGAAGTGTCTTTTCCCAAGGTGATTCCTTCAGTTAAGAAGTTTCTGAAAGAGACTATTGAGCCTTGGTTGGATGGAACTTTCCCAGGGAATGGTTTTCAATATGAAAATAAATGGGGTGGACTTGTAACCAAACTAGGGTCAACGGATTCAACCGCTGATTTTGGTTTTGGAATTTACAATGATCACCATTACCATTTGGGGAACTTCCTTTATGGAATTGCGGTTCTTGCAAAGATTGACCCTCAATGGGGACAAAAGTACAAGCCACAAGTTTATTCACTTGTGACAGATTTCATGAACTTGGGGCCAAGTTATAACAGATTTTATCCACGTCTAAGGAATTTTGACCTTTACAAATTGCACTCTTGGGCTGCAGGGTTGACTGAATTTGAACATGGAAGGAATCAGGAAAGCACAAGTGAGGCTGTGACTGCTTACTATTCTGCAGCGTTGGTGGGTCTTGCATATGGTGACTCAAGTCTTGTTGCCACTGGGTCAACGTTAATGGCGTTGGAAATTCTTGCTGCACAAACTTGGTGGCACGTGAAAGAGAAAGACAACTTGTACGAAGAAGAATTTGCAAAAGAGAATAGGGTAGTGGGGATTTTGTGGGCTAACAAGAGGGATAGTAAGTTATGGTGGGCCAGGGCTGAGTGTAGAGAGTGTAGGCTTGGAATCCAAGTGCTACCATTGTTGCCTATTACTGAGACATTGTTCTCTGATGCTGATTATGCCAAGGAGCTTGTGGAATGGACACTGCCTTCTGCACGTAGAGAAGGGTGGAAGGGAATGACATATGCCTTGCAAGGAATTTATGATAGGAAAACAGCATTGCAGAATATAAGAATGTTAAAAGGTTTTGATGATGGGAATTCATTCACTAATCTCTTGTGGTGGATTCATAGCAGATGATCGGACTGATGGATGCACATAAGTTTTGTGCCAAGTCCAGGAAATATCATGTTTCATTGTTATAGTTTATGTAACTTTGTATCTTATCATGATGGTTTAAATTTGTTTTTGGGATTTTTCAAGAATTTAATAGACTTTGCTCTTTACTATATGTTCTATTGCACTAGAGGTTCAGGTCCTATATATAATTTTTAAGTGTTTCCAGCTTAACTAAGGTTTTAAATTAGGACCACAATTTTGACCACCACATATAAAGATTTTTACCGTTTATGCAAATCGCTTTATGCAGCAATAAAAGTTTATTAAATCAATAAAGAACAAGTTGATATCTTAAAAAGGATGTGATTCGATTATCTATGAAAATCTTATTAATAAATAATCGTAAATATTTTTGTAAGTACTCTTTAATATTTGATATTAGAAAAAAAAACATATTTATGGGGTCTTGAAGGCTTGACCCCTGTTTTTTGAAATTCTAATACTTTAATATATAATATAATATTTTAATGTTATATAAAGTATAGTATTTGAGTATTAATGGTCTATTTTATTCTATTTTTTGACAAAATATTTTATTCTCTTTTTATATTATATATTACAAAAATAATAACATTTTTTTCTCTTTTTAGACAAAATATTTTTTTTATAAATACTATTTTTCTTTTATAGTCTTTATCATTGAAATAATTACCTTTTTTCCTTTTTTAAAACAAAATGTTCAATATTACTTATTTCCTTTGTTGATATCATTTTATTTTATAATATATTATTTTTATTTTAAAGGTTATAAATATTTATATTTGTAAACAGATGACAATATTATTCTTTCTTTTATATTGATTTGGTTTTGATTTATTTTGAGAAATTAATGTTAATTATAATTAATTTTTGTCTATGAGACAAACTTGCACCATATGAAATTGACAACTCTTCTAAAAAGAAAAAAAAAACTTTAATTTTGAGACATATTTTTGTATCAGCCTTTAATTTAAGACATACTAATTAATAACTATTTTTCTTTTTTATTACTATTATTCATTTTTTCGCTTATCCTATTTTTATTCTTTTTGTCTTGTTAGCTCAAATCTAATTTGTAAAAGCAAACTTAATATTAAGTTGTACCAAGTATTTGTCAAAATTTACTTTAATAGGTTTTGAGTTTTTTTAAAAATAAATATTTAATGTAAATATTTTATTATAAAATCATTTAAGTTATAGTTGGTCCTGCTAACTTTTTTTTGCTAGGTCTGTCTCTGCTGCTTGATACCTACTCTGACACTCATGTGCTCCAAGATTCAAATTACCTAAATTTTTTTGAAATAAAAAAGCCACATCCAGTTAACTAGCATATTACTATCTAATGCTAATGTTCTCGTGTGTGTATATATATATATTGAGAACAAGTAGTTCCCCAGACGAACAGTAAAACAAACCTAAAGCTAACATAAGGTCTACAATCAATACTTATGTCCAAATATTCTCAACAAATTAGATATAACTTAAATTCGATTATATATGTAGAGTTTTTTTCAAAACTTACATAATAACATATGTATTGTGTCGTGTGTTATATTTTAATAGAGTAGAATTGACTAAGAATAACTTCTCGTGCAATCCATTAACAAAAAAGTACTTCATCTGTTATATTCAACATTAACAAGGTAGTTAAAAAGAAAAAAATAATAATTAATACACAATGCAACGAACAAGTTTTGTTCCACCGTTGGAATTTCACGTGCCTTGGAAATGGACACATGCTCTGCATTCCTAACGTAGGGAGCTTAATTATGCAATAAAATATATATAATCTGTGTAACAAACATGCAGCAAAGAAATTCAAAATAATTATCTTTCATTTATTGATTTATCTAATATAAAAATAATTACCATAGAGTCAGGGGCGGACCCAGGATTGGTGGAAAGGAGAGCCAAATATGAAAAATAAAAGAAAAAATTATACCTATCAATTGAAAGATTTTTTTCCCTCAATTTTAGCAATTTTTATTTTTAAGTTGTTTATAAAATAATTATATATTCAAAAAAATTATTTACATCAATAATTTACTAAAACATTTTTTTTACATGTTTGGAAATCATCTATAATTTTTTTAGTAAAAAAAAATCATCTATGGCTTACACAGATTTTTTCAACAATTTTCTTTCAAAAAAATATTTTTCTAAACAAAAAAATATATATAACACTATTTTAACACATTATAAATAAATTTAATTAAATAAAAGTATACAAATTGCTATAACTAAATTTAAATTTATTTTTGAAGATTTACCGGTTAGCCTATCTAGACACGTGCAATCGAAGGTCAAAAGAGCAGTGTGTCTCACAAACATAATGCCTAGAGGACAAAAATAAGAAGAAGAAGAAATAAAGAAAATATATAGAGTTATCATAAAAAAATAGAATATTTGTTGTTATGTTTGAAAATCATGTATCTCTTATATTTGTGTTAATAAGCTTGCTCTACAATTTCAATAACAAAGGTTTATATATAAGTAACTTTTATTTCTCAAATTAATTATAATCAAAAGGCTAATAAAGCTATTTGATTGTAATTATAATCATTTATAGTATTTAAAACACCAATAAAAAATTATAAAAAGAAAATTACGAATAAAAATGAATGATACTCAATTTAAAAAGAGAAAAAAAATAACATTAGTTCAACAATGAAGACTATAAAAAGAAAACTATAATATTTATCTAAAAATTGAAAATGGTCATTATCTTCATCATAAAAAGAAAATTACAATAATAATTATTACAATAATAATTATTTAAAAAGAAGATAGATTCACATACTCCAAGAATAATTCTTTTATAGTTATTTCTTGTCTTTATTGTTTATTTTATTGAAATCTAATGGTTAAGATTAGTTATTTATTACAACTATTAAATTTAAAAAAAAATGAAAGATGAGGATAAAAAGTAACTTTAAAAAAGTTACTCTTTGAATAAGTTGATCCCTCCTCATTTAAAAAATATGACATTATTTTTATAATGAAAACTATAAAAAAATATATCCCAATATATATATATATATATATATATATATATATATATATATATATATATATATATATATTAAAATTTAACCCTATACTAAAAATTAAAATTTAGAAAAACTAAGGTGGTACAAAATAAAAATGGAAAAATATAAATTAAATGTCTAATTTTAAGTTATAAGAAAATCATAGTTTACTCTCGTAGGGTCAATAATGCATTCACTATCATACTCTTTTTTGGACATTTTTATCACCAACTAAAATTGATTAAAAATAATAAAAATCATAAATAATATTTATAAATATCATACATCTAGTTTCTCATTAATGAGAGTTGGATCTAATAAAAGGGTTAACCTCCCGCAATTTAACTAATCAAGGTTTGGATCCTCATATTTTTTCAATTTCTTTCTTAAGTTCCCATTACATTAATTACAATATTATTTATCACATTTAATGTTTTCTTTTTTTTTTTTCTGTCTCATTCTTTCTTCTACTCATACGCCCCATAAGTGGAATGTAGATTAATTTTTTCCGTACTAATTCGTAGAGTAAGACATATGACCAACCCAATTTGTTTTATTTTTAATGAAATTAATTTAATAGTAATAAAGAATGTTTAGGGGCTACAACCGGACATGGTTATAATAATTATTAATTAATAAATTTATAGCATTTCTCTTGGTTCTAAAGTGCAACCTTTGGTACCAAACAATCTCTTATCTTTTCTTATATATATAAGAGGCTTAGGCCGGCACCACACAATACTGCAAAGAGCAATCACAACCTTCACTTCCCCACAAACAAAAAGCAATGTCTTCTTTTCTTTTCCCTCAAACACAATCCACAGTCCTCTCAGACCCTTCAACCTATTTCTCCTCAAACCTCCTTTCATCTCCACTCCCCACAAACTCTTTCTTCCAAAACTTCGTTATTCCAAACGGGTCCCAAGCTGAGTACATTCACCCTTACCTCATCAAAACCTCAAACTCTTCACTATCAGCTTCATACCCTCTTCTGATCCTCTTCACCACTGCAGTGTTGTACCAGACTTTTGTGGCAGATATCACCATCTCTTCAACTCAAACAACCTCACAAAACCATGTAATCTCATCATACAGTGACCTTGGTGTCACTTTGGACATTCCCTCCTCCAACCTAAGGTTCTTTCTCTCAAGGGGAAGCCCTTTTCTAACCGTTTCTGTGACATCTCCAACATCTCTTTCCATCACAACAGTGCATACCATAGTCTCTTTGTCTTCCAATGATGACAACAACACCAAATACACCCTTAAGCTTAACAACACTCAAACATGGCTCATATACACTTCCTCACCAATCTATTTCACCCATAATAATGCTTCAGAGGTTACATCCAAGCCATTTTCTGGCATCATTCGTGTGGCAGTGTTGCCTAACCACAACTACGTAACAATTCTTGACAAGTTCAGCACTTGTTACCCTTTGTCGGGTAATGCAACACTCGTAGAGCCTTTCCGTGTGGTGTATGAATGGCAAAAGGAAGGTTCTGGGGACTTGCTCATGCTAGCTCACCCTCTTCATGTTAAGCTTCTATCAAATAATTATAATGGTCTAGTTACTGTGCTGAACGATTTTAAGTATAGAAGCATTGATGGTGATCTTGTTGGTGTTGTTGGAGACTCATGGGTGTTGGAAACCAATCCTATTCCTGTGACATGGTATTCCAACAAAGGTATGGAAAAAGATTCTTATGATGAGATTGTCTCGGCACTTGTTAAGGATGTGCAAGAGCTGAATTCTTCATCAATAGGAACAAGTTCATCTTATTTTTATGGAAAGCGTGTTGGAAGGGCTGCAAGGTTGGCGTTGATAGCGGAAGAAGTTTCTTTTTCTAACGTGGTTCCCACGATTAAGAAGTTTCTTAAGGAGTCTATTGAGCCTTGGTTGGATGGAACTTTACAAGGGAATGGATTTCTATACGAAAATAAATGGGGTGGACTTGTCACCAAACTGGGGTCAACGGATTCAACAGCTGATTTTGGGTTTGGAGTGTACAATGATCACCATTATCATTTGGGATACTTCCTTTATGGAATTGCGGTCCTTGCAAAGATTGATCCTGAGTGGGGACAAAAATACAATCCACAAGTTTATTCACTTGTCACAGATTTTATGAACTTGGGCCAAAAATATAACTCTCGTTATCCACGTCTAAGGTGTTTTGACCTTTACAACTTACACTCTTGGGCTTCAGGAGTGACTGAATTCGCAGATGGAAGGAATCAAGAAAGTACAAGTGAGGCTGTGAATGCGTACTATTCAGCGGCATTGGTAGGTTTAGCATATGGTGACTCAAATCTTGTTGCCATTGGATCAACACTACTGGCTTTGGAAATTCTTGCTGCACAAACTTGGTGGCACGTGAAAGCAGAAGGCAACTTGTACGAAGAAGAATTTGCAAAAGAGAACAAAATAGTGGGTGTTCTGTGGGCTAACAAGAGAGATAGTGCCCTATGGTGGGGCCCTGCTACGTGTAGAGAGTGTAGGCTTGGAATTCAAGTGCTACCATTGTCTCCTGTTACTGAGACTTTGTTCTCTGATGCTGATTATGTGAAGGAGCTTGTGGAATGGACAATGCCCTCTTTGACTAGTGAAGGGTGGAAGGGAATGACCTATGCCTTGCAAGGAATTTATGATAAGGAAACAGCATTGGAAAATATTAGAAAGTTGAAAGGTTTTGATGATGGGAACTCGTTGAGTAATCTCTTGTGGTGGATTCACAGCAGATGAGGAGTGTTGCACACAAGTTTCTGGACTAGATAAATTGAGCCGAATCCAAAAAATGTATGATGTTTCAATTTGACTAATTATCAATGCTGTAATTTGCAGTCATTTACGAAATTCTGTATCTCATATATCAGTTATGTGAAATGTGTTTTGGGGATTTTTTAAGAATTTAATAAAATTTGTGGTTTACCATAATTTTTAGTGCACTAGAAGTTAGGGTTCCTATAATTTTTAAGTGTTTCGAACACAGCATAGTTCACTTGTTTGTGTTTGGTGTTCATAAGTAGTGTTAGAGCCAAGTTTGGCAGCTTGCTGTCTGAGCTTTGGGAATCAAGTCAAGGAATGATGTTCAAGTTCACAAGAAAGGTAGAAAACTATCTCAGTAGGTGTGGTTTCATTTTCGTAATGCTTCATGCTTTTAAAGAGGAATGTATTATTTTGGCAATACAGAGTTTTCAAGGTTCAAAATTTAATAGGCAGAAATGAATGCTACACAAACCACACAACAACACGCTTTATGTAGATAGCAGTGTTTGATAATATGTCAACTTTATAAAGGGTAAGAAAAAGCAAAAGAGAACCAGAAAATCAAAATCCATACTTATATACATGTAAGCTTCACCTTTATCAAATATATATAAGGGCCTTGGAAGCACGCAAGTGTTGTAGGACTCCTTCTTTTCATTTAGACCTACGGGGAAAAAAATTCATGAGCTATCCAATTCGTGAAGCTAATGAGTATGCTTGGAGTCACAAATCAAGTTTAAGGGGATGTTGAAATATAAACTTGATTTGGGCCTAAATTAATTATTTGGTTCCTTGGACTTAGTTATTTTGGGCTTAAGTAATTATGGGTCATGTTTCTAGAGAATTCTTGTAATGTTTGGAGTGTCTAGATATTTCTTATGGTTGTAATATTCTCTAGAATACTCTTTGGATCTCTAGAGTTGAGAACCCTCTAAAATTAGTGTGTCTAGAGTTCTCCTTAGAGTAGTATAAATAGAGATGTAATCCTACACATTTGTATCAAGCAAAAATACAAAGTTCTCTCATCTATAAAGAATTCTCCTTCCTATCAAGTTTCTATTCAAAGTCTCCAATATTCCTAAACACTTTTCCTAAACATAAAAAGTCTTATTTCCAACAAAGTGGTATCAGAGCTTCAAGATCCTCAAAAGATGGCGAATGGAGGTTTTCCTTTCCAAATACCGATGCTCACAAAGAACAACTATGATAATTGGAGTATCAAGATGAAGGCGCTACTAGGAGCTCAAGATGTGTGGGATATCGTAGAGAATGGTTTCGAGGAGCAAGATGAAGCCTCGCTAAGCCAAGGTGTAAAGGAGACGTTGAAGGAGTCAAGAAAGAGAGACAAGAAAGCTCTCTTTCTCATTTATCAATCGATGGATGAAGATACATTTGAGAAGATATCCAACGCAACGACGGTCAAAGAAGCATGGGATAAGCTTCAAACTTGCAACAAAGGAGTTGAGCAGGTAAAAAAGATTTGTCTTCAAACTCTTAGAGGTGACTTTGAGCGTTTGTTTATGGAGGAGTCCGAGTCAATTTCTGATTATTTTTCTCGAGTATTGGCCGTAGTCAATCAACTTAAAAGAAATGGTGAAGATGTTGATGAGGTGAAGGTCATGGAAAAAATACTTCGAACTTTAAATCCAAGTTTTGACTTCATTGTTACCAACATTGAAGAAAACAAGGATTTAAAGACCATGACTATTGAGCAACTCATGGGTTCCTTACAAGCATGCGAAGAAAAACAAAAGAGAAAAATTAAACAAAAGGAGGCTACGAAGCAACTACTACAACTCAACGTAAAGGAAGCAAACTATGCAAATTACAAGAGCCAAAGAGGACGAGGTCGCAGCCAAGATCGTGGACGTGGACGAGGACATGGAGGAGAAGGAAGAGGTGGTTTCAACAACCACTCCAAAAAATTCAACAATGGAGAAAGAAGTTGGAATCCACAAGTAACAAGAGATCGTGGAAGAGGAAATTCATGGTCGAGGTATGACAAATCACAAATCAAGTGCTTCAATTGCAACAAGATTGGTCACTACGCATCCGAGTGTAGATTCTCGAAGAAGGTTGAAGAGAAAGCTAACTTTGTAGAAGAAAAAGGCGGAGAAGAAGAAACTTTGCTACTCACGTGCCAAAACAAATTTGAAGAGAAAAGAAACAAGTGGTACCTCGACACCGGCGCAAGCAACCACATGTGCGGCGATCAAAGCATGTTCGTGGAGATCAATGAAGCGGCAACTGGCGATGTCTCATTTGGAGACGACTCAAAGATACCAGTCAAAGGCAAAGGTAAAATTCTCATACGTTTGAAGAATGGGAGTCATCAATTCATATCCAATGTCTACTATGTGCCTAACATGAAGAATAATATTTTGAGCTTGGGACAATTATTAGAGAAAGGCTATGACATCCATTTGAAAGAACGTAGTCTTTTCTTGAGAGATTGTAGACATAACTTGATTGCTAAGGTGCCTATGTCAAAGAATAGAATGTTCCTCTTGAACATTCAAAATGATGTGCAAAGTGTCTCAAGGCTTGCTATACCGACTCTTCGTGGCTATGGCATCTACGATTCGGGCACCTCAACTTCGACGGTCTAGAACGTTTAGCGAAGAAGGAGATGGTGAGAGGCTTGCCTAGCATTAACCACCCAGACCAACTTTGCGAAGGATGTCTAATTGGGAAGCAATTTCGTAAAAGTTTTCCAAAGGAATCAACAACAAGAGCAACAAAGCCGCTAGAGCTCATACACACCGATGTCTATGGACAATCAAACCCAATTCATTTGGTAAGAATAAGTACTTTCTCCTCTTTATTGATGATTATTCCAGGAAAATCTGGGTTTATTTCTTGAAGGAGAAATCAGAAGTGTTTGAAAACTTTAAGAAGTTCAAAGCCCTCGTGGAGAAAGAAAGTGGTATTTCCATCAAGGCCATGAGATCTGATCGAGGAGGAGAGTTCACTTCAAATAAGTTCAACAAATATTGTGAAGACCATGGAATCCGTCGCCCACTGACAGTGCCAAGATCGCCACAACAAAATGGAGTAGCAGAGAGAAAGAACCGGACCATACTTAAAATGGTGCGAAGCATGCTCAAGAGCAAGAAGATGTCGAAGGAGTTTTGGGCTGAAGCAGTGGCATGTGCAGTTTACCTAACAAACCGTTCCCCAACAAGAAGCGTGCATGAGAAGACACCACAAGAAGCATGGAGTGGAAGGAAGCCCGGGATCTCTCACCTCAAAGTGTTTGGAAGCATTGCCTATACCCATGTTCCAGACGAAAAGAGGACAAAGCTCAATGATAAAAGTGAGAAGTACGTGTTTGTGGGTTACGACTCAAGATCCAAGGGGTACAAGCTCTATAATCCAAATAGTAGAAAGATCGTCATGAGTCGCGACGTGGAGTTCGACGAAGAAAATTGTTGGGATTGGAGTGTTCAAGAAGATAAGTATGATTTTCTTCCTTATTTTGAAGAAGATGATGAAATTGAACAACCAATCATAGAGGAGCATATTACACCACCTGCCTCACTGACACCAAGGCTGGATGAAACAAGTTCAAGTGAGAGGACACCGCGACTAAGGAGCATTGAAGAGATTTATGAGGTAACCAAAAACCTAAACAACATTAACCTCTTTTGTCTTTTTGGTGATTGTGAGCCTCTAAGCTATCAAGAAGCGGCGGAAAACATAAAGTGGAAAGACGCCATGGACGAAGAAATCAAGTCAATCACGAAGAATGATACGTGGCAACTTACTACACTTCCACGAGGACACTAAGCAATCGAAGTAAGATGGGTGTACAAGGCAAAGAAGAATGCTAAAGGAGATGTGGAGAGATACAAAGCAAGATTGGTGGCTAAAGGCTATAGTCAAAGACAAGGAATTGACTATGATGAGGTATTTGCTCCTGTTGCTCGTCTTGAAACTATTAGACTGATCATTTCTTTGGCAGCCCAAAATAAATGGAAGATCTATCAAATGGATGTGAAGTCAGCCTTCTTGAATGGTTTTCTCGAAGAAGAAGTCTATATTGAGCAACCACTGGGCTATGAAGTAAAAGGGCAAGAAGGAAAAGTCTTGAAGTTGAAGAAGGCGTTGTACGGTCTCAAGCAAGCACCGAGAGCTTGGAATGTTCGAATCGACAAGTACTTTCAAGACAAGAACTTCATCAAGTGTCCATATGAGCATGCACTCTATATCAAAGCGCAAAGTGGTGATATTTTGATTGTGTGTTTGTATGTAGATGACTTAATCTTTACAGGGAACAATCCAAGCATGTTCAAAGAGTTCAAGAAAGATATGTCAAATGAATTTGAGATGACGGATATGGGGCTCATGGCATATTATCTCGGCATCGAAGTAAAACAAGAAGACAAAGGAATTTTCATCACCCAAGAAGGCTATGCCAAAGAAGTCCTTAAGAAGTTCAAGATGGATGACGCCAATCCAGTTGGCACCCCGATGGAATGTGGCAGCAAGTTGAGCAAGCATGAAAAAGGAGAGAATGTTGATCCAACTCTTTACAAAAGTTTGGTTGGAAGTTTACGTTACTTGACATGTACAAGGCCGGATATTCTCTATGTTGTAGGAGTAGTAAGTCGCTACATGGAAGCTCCAACCACAACTCACTTCAAGGCGGCAAAGAGAATCCTTCGATACATCAAAGGTACAACAAACTTTGACTTGCACTATTACTCTTCTGACAATTATAACATTGTTGGCTATAGTGATAGCGATTGGAGTGGAGACTTGGATGATAGAAAGAGCACTACTAGTTTTGTGTTCTTTATGGGAGATACTGGTTTCACTTGGATGTCAAAGAAGCAACCAATAGTCACACTATCAACTTGTGAAGCCGAGTATGTCGCTGCCACATCATGTGTTTGTCATGCAATTTGGCTAAGGAACTTGTTGAAAGAGTTAAAAATGCCACAAGAAGAACCTACGGAAATATGTATTGACAATAAATCAGCACTCGCTTTGGCAAAGAATCCAGTCTTTCATGAAAGAAGTAAGCACATTGACACCCGTTACCACTTCATAAGAGAATGCATTGAGAAGAAGGAGGTAAAGTTGAAGTATGTGATGTCTCAAGATCAAGCTGCCGACATTTTCACAAAGCCACTCAAGTTGGAAACTTTCGTGAAGCTAAGGAGTATGCTTGGAGTCACAAATCAAGTTTAAGGGGGGATGTTGAAATATAAACTTGATTTGGGCCTAAATTAATTATTTGGTTCCTTGGACTTAGTTATTTTGGGCTTAAGTAATTATGGGTCATGTTTCTAGAGAATTCTTGTAGTGTTTGGAGTGTCTAGGTATTTCTTATGGTTGTAATATTCTCTAGAATATTCTTTGGATCTCTAGAGTTGAGAACTCTCTAGAATTAGTGTGTCTAGAGTTCTCCTTAGAGTAGTATAAATAGATATGTAATCCTACACATTTGTATCAAGCAAAAATACAAAGTTCTCTCCTCCATAAAGAATTCTCCTTCCTATCAAGTTTCTATTCAAAGTCTCCAATATTCCTAAACATTTTTCCTAAACATAAAAAGTCTTATTTCCAACAGAAATATCCCTGATCCGTAAGCCTTTTAAGTTGATCCGTAAAAGGTTTACGGATCAAGTTGATCCATAGAAACCTTACAGTCCGTAAGTCTTTTACGGATCAACTTGATTTGTATGCTTAATATCAACATATGAATCAATTTTATTCGTATTAATCTTACAGATTAACTTGATCTGTACGATTTACGGACCATCCTCACGCACACCTAATACAAATGCGAAGAAACACATAAACAATTTTGACATATTTAAAAAATATTATTGGGTGCATCTAGCATCAGCCACCTTTTTATTGGGGTGTTCCTTAAAAGCAGAGGTGCCCAAGGCACATCAACCCAAATTTAGTTTGTGGACCCAAAAGACTCAAATGCGAAAAAGTCCAAACTGATTTAACATTTTGATATGCGAAAAACTATAATATTTTGACTCTGTAAAAGGATTTAAAATTTTTTAACTATTAGGATATTTAAATTCTTAATGGAATTATAATATATTTTTATAATTTTCGACTCTTTAAACCGTCTGAGATTAATCATCTGATCAAGATTAAATTACATTTAAAATTTATCGTCTCACTCTATATCAGTATATGTTGAGATAATAGAACAGATGTTCTCCCCAACAAACTAAGATATGATGCCAACAAAGTTACACTCATTCGACAAGCATCTAAAATCTAATAATAATTGTATATGCCACTTAAATTGGCTGCATTCTTAAAAAGCAACGTCCGATTCAAAAAATTTATAGGAAAAACTCCACCTGCTCATGTAGTTCATTGGACTCCTCGAGTCGGTATTGAGCTACTGAAAATAACAACTCAAACAAAATAATTAATTGGAAAATGCTAAAAAGTTATTAAAGAGGAAACTTCAAATAATTAATTTTAAAAAATTATAAATTAGCTTAAAGTATGTCATCAAATACTCCAGCAGAGAAAAAAATTCTGTCATCAAATAAACTGTGTATAGAACACAATTATCTAGCAAGAAAAAAAAAACTTTTTGTTCACCAAACTATTTCACACAACACTAACTCTGCAGGCCAGAGAGGTCCCAGCAGAGGCAATACTGTTTGTCTTTCACCTTACTGCACTGTACTAAGCCCACATCACTCCACTCCTCAGCACATACTCCACACTTTCCACTGTTGTATAAGTATTTTTCATCCCTAGCCACATTCACTAAACTTTCATCACATTAAGTGGCCATGACCACATGTGAAATATATAAAAGCCTTCTCAGGCATAAAATTGATTTCTAGTACCCTAACTTTGTTTCTAACCAAAAGAATCAAATTATCAAAGCCTTCTGCTACCTTATAATTACCCAGACAGGCATATCTGTCACCTCTACAACCTCGAACTCAAATTCCACAACGTACTCAAAATATGTCAAAATATTCACCGAAGAATTTTTTTTTCAACTTACAGTAAATTTTTTAAGTTTGTTTTTTTGTTCAAGTTAATAGTGTGTGAACTTTAACCAACAGAATTTTTTTAATAGTACTAGAATTCTTTTTGTTCTAAGCTAATAGTACTAGAAGTAAACTGTGATTTCTATTAAGTTTTACTAGAATTTTTACTCCGTGGCCCGTGAGAACCAAGTAGCTACTTCCCTTTTTCTACCGTTATGTGTTTGATCACGTGACTAAGACAACTAATTAATCATCATTGTTTTTTGTCTATGACCAAATACCTTTCCCATCGCGAATGAACGATGAGAAGGTAAAAAATTTGTCTGGTGTCTGGTTCGTGCTTGGGATTCATGCTTGTTAAGTTTAATCTCAGCTGCAAAAACTTTCTGTAACCATGCACGTGCCGTGCTACGTTCAGACAAAGGTTGTACAAACACACTTATATAGTATTTGATTTTGCTTTTTTCCCTTGTTGAACAGTGATTTGAACATTGATTTTTTAAATCATCAGTTAAAACTTATCGAAAAAAACTAGTTTCATATAAAAATATATAAGTGAGAAGTCATCTTTTAAGAAAACTAAAAATTTCAAGGAACACAGAATACATAATCACTCAAAAACTCATTATTACTCGGCACCTATATACTATTATTAACTAATGATGGCTTTTTTTATGTTATATAAATATTTTTATAATTTCGAATTTTTTAGGTTTTCTAATTAAGAAGATTTTTTTAGCTTAATATAAAATTAGATTTTTTATTAGTTTAAAAATTAAAAAAAAAAAACTATAATTTTAAGCATATTTTTAATTAAATATGTTTCTTAATTAAAAGAAAACACATGCAAACAACTTTGAATTTTTTGGGTTAGAAAAGGGAGCAACGCCTACTAATTAACGATCCATTATTCATTGTATTATTGGATGATAATAATGGGTAAATTTACATATTAGTCTGAATTTTGCAGGATATGATCAGGTGCTTTAGCTTTCTGTTTTTTTAAATAACTTTTTACTTTGCAAAAGTTATTTATTATTTTTTACTATTAGTTTACACCAAATTTAAATAGAGTGACATTATTTAAAAATTAAAATATATAACAAATGACAATCTGATAGCATAATAATCTCAGTTGAAGCTACAAGCTAGTCCATTGCGCTCACGAGACTGACCCACTTCAAAGGACACGTGTGTAGCATAATTACTGTACAATCTGATGGTACTACTTTCAGAACTTTCTCATTCAGAAGTCAGAACCATAACACATCAAAACTTTTTGAGCGGATACTCGGTAAAGTAACATGGAAACGTATGAGGCAAGAGATACATATATACAAACAGCACAAATTCAGTGACAAGTTATAGCACCGTGCAAAGTTATCTAAATCCAAATATACGTAAAAATAAATTTCAGAAAGCAAAGGCTTGTCTTGTAAGTATTAACTTAATATGTCATCATTATTAAAAATAAAAAATCTTAATACATATATACTCTATCATTTCTACTTTTATATATCTAACAGCTTGTGATTGAATTAGTTGTGATAAGATGTATGATAATTAGCATATATGACTAAGGTTGACTTCGGTTCCTTATGATAACACCTGGCATGGTATTAAATTTCAGAAGATGTCAACTTATAGTTAGGATAAGATGTATGATAGCTTATTTATATTAAATTAATAAATAAGTTGTCACTTGTCAGACTATATACTTCATAATTTGAGTGGAGGAATTGATTTCACATGAGATTTAAAAATGGGTGGAAGGGCCATAAATCAAGTTCCGTGCGGGTCTTGAGGGAGGGAGAAGATGAGCATTGAGCCATTGACCATGAGACGTGACAGTGACAACAAATAGCCTACTGAGTCTTCAATCAATGCCTTTGAATTTAGGTACGAGCGAGCGAGGTTGATTATGGTGTCTAACTATGTCCCTATACAAAGCTCAAGTTCCAATTACTCCATCCACTTGCTTTTCATCCCCTACTTGCTCTGTCTGTCCCTCCAAAAAAAAAAAAACAATTGTAATTGCATGACTCTTACTAGAGATATTAAATTTATATAATAAAATATGAGCTTAATAATTATATTAATATAAATTAATTTATATTATCATTTAATTATAATTTATTATTATATAATTTTTAAGATAAATATTATGATAATTTTTATGTGGTGATTTGTAATTAAATAATAAGATAAAACTAATTTTTTCTCTAAAAATATAAAAATTAAATACATTTTTCATTCTTAAAATGTAGTATTTTTATTTTCGTTTTTGTAATTTTTTATTTTATTTCTTGTAAAATATTTTTTTTCTTAAAATATTTTAGATAATATTTTTTTATTATTTAAAATATTATTTTACTATTCAAAATATATTTTTTTTATTTTTCGTTCTTGTAAAAAAATTTCTCTTGCAAATTATTAACCAGTCATAAAATATCAAATCTTTACAAAAATTGAGTCTTATCATATATAATTACCATAATAGTCATATATAATTCATTATAATTAGTTTTTAATATAAAAAATTTACACCTACAGTAATTAAACTCCTATAAACTATATTAGTTTAAAAATTAGTATATCTAATGATTTAATCTCACTAATTTACATGCCAGTTTACACTCGTCAGACTATTTACTATTTGAGGTAATTTTTTTATTTTTTAAAAAATCATAAAATAACTTTTTATATAAATTTTTACGTTGGATTAATCTCTTAAAAAGACCAAATCAAATCTTTTAAAAAAAATACCTATGTTAATAGATGAGACTTCAATTCTAAAAATTTAAAATTAAAACAAGTCAGAAATTATTAAATCCTAGAAGCAGATAAAAAAAAGTAAGCAAATTGCAATTCATACTCAGTGTTAATCACACATTTGCAACCAACCAACCTGCTTGTAGTTGTAGGGCAGCTTGGCAACACAGATTCAAAAGAGCCATTATCATTTATCATGTTAGCGGCCACAACAATCACACCATTCCATTTTCAGAATTCAATCCCCACCCCTCGCGTGCACGTCAAGAGACACAGTAGATAATGTATAATGTCCTTTTTTCTTTTTCTGTTAATCTTAATTTCTTGCCTCTAATTAGAAAAAAAAAAGGACAATATTCGTTTGCTAGGCATAATAATTCTCCAGTTTCACGAAAATGGAAATTGTCTTATTAGTTATTTGATCATATATTTTGTAGTTTAACTACTAACAAAATAAGGAACATGCGAGTGTGCATGATCGTTCTCTTCTCCTCTGAATTGAAGCTATAGAATTTTAGGATTTATCATTTTCATATTATGTAATGTAATTTCTATCTTAAATAGTTCAAAAGAATAGTCCAATTATTTTTTATAAGATTTTCATGATCATATTGTTAAAAAGAACAATGACATACAAGTTGTAGAGAGAATGTTCTTTTTCTTAATCTTCAAATTCAACCACTGCAGTTAAAAAGTTACAATATATATACTATTGCAGATACAATATATTTAAAATTACTCCATATAACTACTCCATATAACTACTCCACATAACTCCTATTTACAAGAAACTACCACTAACTTCTATTCACATCAACATTCCCTCCCTTAAACTAAAAAGAAAAACAAACATTTAGTTTATAACTGACGCATCAACCATTCCCAGCATACTCCGTAATTTCAAGAATTGTTCTAACTTGAGAGGTTTTGTCATTATGTCTGCAACTTGTTCTTGAGAATTACAGTAACTCAACTCCACAATTTTGTCTCTGGTCAAATCTCTAAGAAAATGAAACCTTATATCAATATGTTTGCTTCTGCCATGAAAAACAGAATTCTTTGATAGTTGTATAGTAGAATTATTGTCACATTGAATCAAAGTACTATTTTTCTCCTTATGGCCAAGTTTCTCTAAAACTCTTCTCAACCAAATACACTGACAGACACAAAACGCAACAGCTATGTACTCAGTCTTAGTAGTAGACAATGTCACTACAGGCTGTTTTTTAGAAGACCATGAAACTGCTCCAGAACCAAGTAAGAATGCAAAGCCATAAGTGCTCCTACGATCATCCAAATCACCAGCAAAATCACTGTCGGTGTAAGCCACCAGATTTGTGCAACCATCCTTTTTGTAGAAAATTCCAAGCTCAGTTGTACCTTTCAAATACCTTAATATTCTTTTTGCTGCAAGCCAATGAGATTCAGTTGGGCAAGACATGAATCTACTAATAAGACTCACTCCATACATCAAATCAGGTCGAGTTGCAGTCAAGTACATCAGACTGCCAACTACCTGTTTGAACAAAGTTTCATCAACTTTGGTTCCTGCTTCATCCTTTGACAATTTCGTGCCTGAAACAATAGGATTCTTCACTGGATTGCTTTTATCCATTCCAAACCTTCCTAGAATTTCATGAGCATACTTTCTTTGACACACAAAAATCTCATCTAAACTTTGTATTACTTCAATCCCGAGAAAATATCTCATCCTCCCCAAATCAGTCATGTCAAATTCCAACATCATGGAATTCTTAAAATCATCATACATACTTTTATCATTTCCAGTATATATTAAATCATCAACATAAAGACTTACTATTAAAATTTTACCTACTTCCTTCGACTTTGTGAACAGTGTGTGTTCACATAAACACCTTTCAAACCCTTCTCGAACAAAGTAAGCCTCTATCTTGCTATACCACGCCCTTGGTGCTTGCTTCAAGCCATACAATGCCTTTCTTAGCTTGTAAACTTTGCCTTCTTCACCTTTCTTCTCATATCCCAATGGTTGTTGCACAAAGATTTCTTCATTGAGTTCACCGTGAAGAAATGCACTCTTTACATCTAGTTGAAAAACATCCCAATTGTTTTGTGCTGCCAAAGCAAGTATTAATCGAATGGTGTCAAGTCTAGCAACTAGAGCAAAAACTTCAGTATAATTAACTCCATACTATTGTGCATACCCCTTCACCACTAGCCTTGCTTTGTACTTGTCTACCTCTCCTTTCTCATTAAGTTTGGTTTTGAAAACCCACTTAACTCCAATTGGCTTCACCCCTTTCGGTAGAATAGTTAACTCCCAAGTCTTGTTCTTTTCTATTGACTCTATCTCTGCCATCATTGCATCCCTCCACTTCTTACACTTGACAGCTTGTTCAAATGTAAGTGGGTCATCTTCAGTGAGCATTATCATAGCATTCAGACCATCTTCATCTGACAAACCTTCACCTGTTACATAGTTTATTGCCGAGGATGGTGGTCCTCTTACCCTCCCTTCATTCAAAATTAGTGAATCATTTTCAATTGATTCACTAGAAGAAACAGCAGTTTCACTTGAGTTTCTTGTATCAACATCACTGCCTTCTCCTTCAATGTTACCTTCTTCTTCATTGTTTTCTATTCCTTCTTCCATGTTATTCTCATCACCATCATCGTTCCACTTTAAAACATCTGATCTGCATTCTTCATTGCTTTAGCCCCAATTCCAGCATTCATCTTCTTGAAAAATCACATCCTTGCTAATGATGATTTTCTTGGAAATTGGATCATATAATCTGTATGCCTTTGATTCATCACTTACTCCCAAGAAAACACATTTCTTGCTTTTTTCATCTAATTTGCTTCTCTTCTGGTCTGGGACATGTGCATGAGCTACACACCCAAAAACTCGAAAATAATCAACCATTGGCTTCACATTGCTCCATGCCTCTTCTGGAGTTTTGTTCTGCACAGCCACAGTAGGACATATATTGAGGATATGCACACTCCATTTTATAGCTTCGGGCCAAAACATTTTAGGAACCTGCTTCTCAACTAACATAGAACGCACCATGTTCATTATCGTTCTATTTTTCCTCTCTGCAACTCCGTTTTGTTGAGGAGTATAGGCTGCAATCAATTGTCTACTAATGCCTTGATTTTTGCAAAATTCTACAAACTCATTTGAGGTAAATTCACCACCTCTATCTGTTCTTAAAGAAGCAATATATGCACCAATCTCCTTTTTAACATGAGCTTTAAAATTTTTAAACATGGAAAAAGCTTCTGATTTTTCATGTAAGAAATAAATCCAAGTTTTACGAGTGAAATCATCAATAAAACTTAGGATGTACCTCTTGTTGCTATTTGATTCTGGTTTAATAGGCCTGCATATGTCTGCATGCACAAGTTGTAACTTGTTTGATGCTCTCCATAAACTCTTCTTAGGCATAGAGTTTCTGTGTTGCTTTCCAGTTAAACATTCTATGCATATCTTCTTTGGAATCTTGACCGAAGGCAACCCAATTACCATCTTCTTATAAAAAAGTGTCCTCAATCCGTTATAGCCTAAGTGACCAAACCGGCAATGCCAAATATGAGATTCATTTTCTGATACAATTTGGAAACACGAAGAAGCTTTTGGTATCATGGTAGCCAACACAGAAAACATTCTATTTCCACTCATATCTGACTGCATAATTAATCCTTTCTCAGAATGATATACCCTACACTTCCCATGTTGAATCAAAATAGTTAAGCCTTTTTCTTGAAGTTGCCCTATGCTCAATAGATTATTCTTAAGTTCAAGAACATAATAGACACCAGAAATTGCCTGAGTAAATCCATTCGCTTGCATACGAATGATACCTTTTCCCACAACAGCCATTCTGGTATTATTGCCAAGTTTTACAGTTTGGCTAAAGCTTTCATCCAGTTCTGAGAACCACTCCTTGTTTCCAGTCATATGATTGTTGCAACCGGAGTCAAGGAACCACACTTCTTCCATTTTGTCTTGCTCCAATTCAACATAAGCCATTAATAACAATTCTTCATCTTTTTCCTTCTCTAATTCAACATAATTGGCATTTTTCTCCCAATCAGGACATTCATATTGATAGTGTCCTAACTTGTGACATTTGAAACATTCAATAACAGCTTTATTGAATGATTGCCTTCCCATTCCTCGACCTCCTCTGAATGAACCATTACCTCTACCTCTACCTCTTCCTCTACTTGCTTTGTCTTCGTGGGAGATCTTCAGAACCTGCTCTTCTTCTCCACGACTTCTCATCCTCTGCTCATGAACAAGAAGACTACTTTGCAACTCATAAATAGTCATCATGTCTAAGTTGTTGGATTCTTCAATTGAGCATACCACATAATCAAATTTTGAGATCATTGATCTCAAAATCTTTGCAGTAATGACTGTTTCACTCATACTTTCACCATGAGCCTTCATTTTGTTGGCTATGGTTAAAGTATGAGAAAAATATGCATTCACTGTTTCTCCTTCCTTCATTTGAAGAATCTCAAAATCTTTGCGTAAAGCTTGCAGTTGAGCCCTTTTGACCTTGGTTGAACCTTGAAATTTTTGCTTCATTGAATCCCATATATTTTTTGTCGTGTCCCTCTTGAGGATTGTTTCAAGGACTTCACGATCTATTGCCTGAAAAAGGTAATTCTTTACCTTTAAGTCCTTCAACTTCTGCTCCTCGATCAATTTGCATTGTGCCTCCGTAGGCTATATTCCATCTGCCACCATCAATATCCCATTCTCAATGAGATCCCAATATTCTTTGGAGCGGAGAAAATTCTCCATCAACATTGCCCAATGATCATAATGACCATTAAACCTTGGAATTGCAGGCTGCACGAAACTGCTACTCCCACCTTCTGCCATTCTTCTCAACTCGTTCTACTCAAAAGAAAGAAAAACTACAGTTTCTTTCTTGACTCACACTCACTGTTTTCCTCACACACTCACTGTTTTCCTCACATGCACTCAATATCAGGCCCCTACAATGGAGCTCTGATACCAATTGTTAAAAAGAACAATGACATACAAGTTTTAGAGAGAATGTTCTTTTTCTTAATCTTCAAATTCAACTATTGCAATTACAAAGCTACAATATATAGACTATTGCAGTTACAATATATTTAAAACTAATCCACATAACTACTCCACATAACTCCTATTTACAAGAAACTACCACTAACTTCTTAACTTCTATTCACATCAACACATATAATCATAATTTAAAATAATTTTATACTTTCAATCAATTATAAAGTATTATTAATATAATAATTATTATAAAATTTAATAAATTTATTATATATGATGGGTTTTATGATTAAATGATAATATAAAATTATTCTGATGCGTAAATTATTTTATTTTTTTATAATTATATTTATTTTATTGCGTAGTATTATACAAATTTGTTCATGTAGTACAAATACATTTTTAGAAATTTACGCTTGTTTATTTAACTGAAAAAATTAAATATCACGACTATAAGATAAGATATTTTTCTTTTTCTAAAAATTGTAAAAAAAAAACAAAAAGAAAAGCACCTGAAATACTTTAATGTAAATATGTATGAGTATGCTCTATTATACAAAGATCACTACTTCTAATCTTACAATTTTGTTTTTTAAAATATACCCGACTACTGTTTATAAAGAAAATGTGTATAATGTATAACATCTTTCATAAATAAATAAAAAAATCTTACATTTAAAACCTTAAATACTTGAGGTAAATATGTATTTTTTTTATAAACATATTTAACACCTTAAATACTTGAGGTAAATATATACTTTTGTATATACAAATTTAACATCTCTCATAAATATTAAATAAGTCTTTAAATACTCATTAATAAAGATAAACAGATACAAAATTTATGCATAACACTGCGGTATTAAAATTTAACATAAAAGATTCTTCAATCCCTCTAAAAAAAATTATGCATAACACTGTGGTATTAAAATGTAACATATTGTAAACGTTGTTGTCTTCTTAAAATCCCAGAAACGGGTAACATATGCGGTTTGATAGTATCATTTTTTTTTTTTTGCGAAGTCCATGAAATAAAGACAAGAAAAACTACGAAGGAAAGGAATTTTTATTTATTTAACTTAATTATTTTCACTGCGTAAAATTTAAATATGCTTTACTTTTTTCATAATTTTTTATATTTACTATTTTTTCTAACTCTTCTATGATTCTCTTCTATTTTTTCATAAGATGAATATTCCATAAGATGAAGAAAAAAAACGTTTTTGTTGATTGATTATAGTTTAATATTTGCAAGAACAACAAGGAAACAAAGTTGTAAACATACTAACACTCCAAATTTTGAGTACTAAAAATATATGATCATAAGAAAAGCTCTTATTAAGATTCTTTTATTATATTTTTTATAAATATTTGTTATTATTATTTTATATTATTGATTTTGTCCTAACCATGTATTTGTGTTGCCATAGTGTATATATTCTTATACACGTGTGTATTTTATGTATATTGTTGTTGTTGTTGTTAATTTCTTATAGTTAAAATGCTTGAAAAGTTGTCTAATTCTAATGTTAGTTTTATAATGACAACCTTAAATAGACCATGTCTTATCTTGAGTTATAATTGTCCGTTTGAGGTATTTTTTGTGCAGTTGAAAAGCTTGCTAAAAAGCTACAATTCGTTCATATACCTTAAAAATCAAAATCAACTTCTATCTTAGAGAAAATCAACTCCAAAGTAGGTTACTTGATCATGAAAACTGTTCAAAGTCTCATATTGGACAAAATAACTTCATGAACCCCTTTTTTCCCCTATATATAGAGGAGACTAACAAGCCTTGTATGCACCAAAGAATTAAGTAGGCTTAGCATTAGGCGCGGAGCCCCTCAGTCAATATTTTTATATTTTCCTTTGAGTTTTCAAACTCAAAAAATTTAGACGGCTTGAGATTGTGTTTTAAACCACAACCAAGTTTTTGTCATAGTAATAGTTGTCGTTGAAATTGTGGTGAATGAAACTATTGGGTCAATGCATTCTTGGGAGTAGTCACAAGATCATCTTCCATTTCTTTGTTGAGGAATTGTTTCATTTGAGGTTAGGGGGAGTGAGTTATCTTTTTTTTTTTTGTATGAGTAGTAATGAATCACGAGTAAATTGTATGATCTTAGGTTTATAATTATAACAAATTTATTTTCTTGGATGGGTTGTGAATACCTTAAAGCACTTTGTTTTGTTATGATTTGGGTGAATTTGATTGTTGTATGTTTTGATGTTTTTTCATTTTGATGTTTTTGAAATTGAATTTAATAATTGACGTTGGACGCACATGTTGATTTTCTAATAGAAAATTTTAACTTATGACACCAAAACGTGTACTAAATGATAGAATTAGACTTTTTGTTCTTCATAAGAGTTGTATACCTGAATATTATCTAGTTAAGGGATTTGATTTCACTCAAAACAGATTTATATAACTCCAGATGTTTCATTTTAGTGGGTAAAGGTTAAGCTGTCAAAATTATTTAGTCAGTTTGTATATCTCCTAATTTTTGGTTTCTAAATGATTGAAAAGGATTTTGAGGTCAACATAGAGTTGTAGATAAGTGTCTTATCTTTCTAACGAGATAATAACCAACTTAATAGGATTAGTACAACTCTAAACATGATTATTGTACTCTATGAAGGACATAGTAACGTAGAAGGAAAAATGAGTATGTAATATTGATATCATAATGAGTGGTAGTATGATGCATGGTGTTTATACTTATGATTTGATGAATAAAGTGATGTGATGATATTGCTCTGTACATGAGTGAATGTGCCCATGATCAATATTATGACTGAATGCATGATGTCCACAAGTATATGTGAAAGTAATATGACATGTGTCATACCCTAATTTCGTCCGGGGACCTTTGCTTGATGACATGCGACCATTCTTTGGTCCTCGTGAGGTGCTTGGCACCCATCATTAGGCAATTTATGAAATTCCAGGACATGCCGAAAAACCAAAAAAATGTTGATGCACAATCCGTAAGTTTCCGTGACACACCGGAAATCAAAAGGAAGCATCGTTGCATAATTAAGTGAGGTTCCGTAACATTCCGTGAGTCAAAAAGGGGATGATTATGTAATCCGCAAGGTTCCGTAACATTACGGAGGGAAAACAAGTATCGTTACGAAATTCGTAAGTTTCCGTAACTTTACGAAAAAAGAATCACCAAAAAACAGCAGAGGGGGGTGTACTTAGTAAAAATGGGGGTGCAAATAGCACCCAGGCCCATTTGGGCCCTCCAGAAGATTCCTCCAGAAGGCGGTTGCTTCTGGAGGAAGCAACCCTGCTCGCCTGGGCGAGCTGAGCTCGCCTGGGCGAGCTGGGCGGCAACCACCTCCCCTATTTTGCTATAAATAGGGGAGGAAATGAAGAAGAAGGGGATCCCAGCCCTTTAGGCACTTCTCTCTCTTTGGAATTTGCTTGGAAAAATTGTTTCCGTGAAGAAAATCTAAGCCGAGGCGCTTCCGAAACGTTTCCGTAACGTTTTCCGTGAGGAATCTCGCAAAGGTTTGAACCGTTCTTCGACGTTCTTCATTCGTTCTTCATCGTTCTTCGATCTTCAACGGGTAAGTACCTCGAACCAAGCTTTTCGATTCATTCTATGTACCCGTAGTGGTCCACATTGTGTTTCGTGCATTTTTATTCTCGTTTTGTTTACTTTTTATACCCCCTGTTGACATGCTTAAGCCTTTTTGCTTAAGTCATTTCTCGCTTAACTTAAAAATAAAATAAATTTCCACCGAACATTTGAATCATATTATCCATTAACTTCGGTTAAAATCAATTCCGACCGTTCGGTCATGCCGTAACCACATTGGAAATCAAAAAGAGGTAAAAAAATAATATAATAATCAAAAAGACATCTTTTAGTAAAATAAAGCGGAAAATCAATCGGACGTTTTCTCTTTGGGATTTCTCATTCTTAATCGAATTGATTAATAACTAAAGTGAAACTAAGGCTAAAATCAACTCACCTAGTCAAGCTCGTCCATAAAAATAGGCTTTTGAAGTTTGTCATTTCAATTTCTCACTAAGTAAAATGGATCATTTTTAAGGTCCAACGCCTTAAAATGATCACCACTTAAGTAAAAAAGAATCACTTGATAAGCAAGAACTACGTAGGTCTGAGTTCCTCATTGAGGATACGTAGGAGCAAAAGCCCCGCTTTTGTCGACCACCCCAAGAGATCGTTAATGGTCCAATGCCTTAGCGTTTCTCTCCTTTCAAAAACAAGAGATCGTTAATGGTCCAATGCCTTAACGTTTCTCTCCTTTCAAAAAAACAAGAGATCGTTAATGGTCCAATGCCTTAACGTTTCTCTCCTTTCAAAAACAAGAGATCGTTAATGGTCCAACGCCTTAACGTTTCTCCCCTTTCAAAATCAAAAGACCGTTTAATGGTTCAACACCTTAAATGACCTTTTGTTCAAATAAAAAACATATTTTACAAAAAAGACAAAAACAACTTAACCAAACACTTTGTTCCGAAAGAACTACGTAGGTCTGATTTTCTCATCCCAAATTGAGGAATACGTAGGAGCAAAGGGAAACACCCTTGTCGACCACAAAAAGAAAAAATATAAAAAGGGTATAAAGGATATAAGAACATAAAAGGGAACATAAAAATCAAAGTCATGTTTGCACATTCGATTAAAGGCTGCCGTCCCTTGGGACGGACGTGTGGGGTGCTAATACCTTCCCCGTGCGTAAATACAACTCCCGAACCTTTCACTTAAAAAGTTCGTAGATCGCGTCTTTTCCGGTTTTTCCGACGTTTTCCTCAAATAAACGTTGGTGGCGACTCCGCGCGTATTCCTTTCGTGGAACACGCATCCCGCGAGTCTCGCGTCGCCCTCCCGCCGAAGGGTAGGTTGCGACAGTTGGCGACTCCACTGGGGACTGTTTTTAGAGAGTTAGGCCATTTAATCTTGTGCAAAATCTTTACCATGACTTACTCCTTTGTTGTTTTCCTTCATTATGTTCTTGTGTATATAAACTCTTTGTTGCTTTTAGTGCGTTTTAAATGTATGCATGAAGTAAATATTTATTCATTTGATGCACACAAACACCAACACTATTTGCACACACTGTGAGTGAAAAAGGGCCCTATACCCGGGTTCATGGGAACATAAGGAGTGGAGGTGAATCTGTGATCATGCTAGGTCTCCGACTTGCTTGATTACAGTGAACCCTCATCTAGAGCTTTTCTCTTTGAAAACTTATTGTTGCTAGTAGTCCCTACTGCTGCAATATGTTCTTCGAAGGGGATGATACCTCTAGAAACCATCAAAAGAGATATGACTACCTTGGGGGTTATCACTAAATGCCTAGTTAGTTCTCTCCCTTATAGGTCCCTTAAATAGGGGCACGAGCAGACACGCTGCGTGCCATTTTTCACACTGCCATGCATAAGTATCATATACCCTTTTGCTTATGTTCAGTAAATATCGTCATACTGTGTACATTCCCGCATTGTGTCTTTTGCATAGGCATCGCATATGGGTTCTGTCTTGATCCCTTCTGTAAACAAACCAACGGAGGGTCCGTGTCGCCTTCTTAAAAACGTGCGTTGGGGCATTCTGTTACCCCTAGACGTCGTATCTAAGAAGGGGACAAATTCCCCGAACCCCCGCTTTTCTAGATTGCATCTGTGTCATATGCATTCCATCATGCATTCATCCATCCCACCCATGATAGATGTCGGAGTTTTGATTCGCATTAGATTTTATTTCACTTTAGTAAAACATGGGATCAAGTCAAAAGCCTTCGCTTGAAAAGAGGTTTTATCAAGTCAAAATCAAGAGCTTAGAGGTCACCAGTTTACGAAAGTTGGGGCAATTAATGGGTCAACTTCAACGGCAAGCCTTCCGCAAAGCCTATGGTAAGATTTGGGACCTAGCTAGGGTAGAAGTCTCCATGGAACCGATTGCATCCCTTTCCCAGTATTATGACCAGCCCCTAAGGTGCTTCACATTTGAGGACTTCCGGCTAGTGCCGACTGTGAAAGAGTTTGAAGAAATCCTGGGATGCCCAATGGGAGGAAGGAAGCCATATCTTTTCTCTAGGTTCTATCCTTCCACGACAAGAGTTGCCAAGGTAGTGAAAATCTCAGCACAAGAGTTGGACCGGGTAAAGCAAAACAGGAATGGGGTAGTCGGAGTACCAAGGAAGTGTTTGGAGGAAAGGGCAAAGGCCTTGGCAAATCAAGGCGAATGGGCTTTCTTTTATTGACATCTTGGCGCTTTTGATCTTTGGAGTTGTCCTCTTTCCGAATATGGAAGGGTTAGTGGACCTAGCAGCGATTGACGCTTTCCTCGCCTTTCATCATGGCAAGGAAAGCCCGATCGTCGCCATTTTGGCCATGTATGACACGTTCGACCGGGGATGTGAAAAGAGCGGTGCAAGGATTGTTTGCTGTACTCCAGCTCTCTATGTGGGGCTGGTTTCACACCTTTTTCTCCAAGAAGGTAGGCCCGCCTATCCGCTACAAGGTTACCGCTCGTGCGTCGAAAAAGGAAAGGCGAATTGGGACCAACTCTTGGCTAGCATGGAGGGGCGTCTGTTAATTGGTTTCCTCGCTAGAAGGAAGGAAGAATCAGGATTCTATCTTCATGCGAAGGATGTCCAAATGTTCTCTTGATGGGAACAAGGGGTTGTATTAATTATAATCCCGTCCTCGCCATAAGACAGCTTGGCTACCCCATGAGAGAAGCGCCATTAGACGAAAGCATCACGCCTTTCATCGCACGGGGTTTTAGTGACCACAACGCGAGGGTACTCCAAGGAGTTCGCAAGGCATGGGATGCGGCGTGAAGAAAGGACAGAGAGCTTAGGGGAAACAGTAATGGGATCATCGGCGGCTATCATAAGTGGCTGAGAGTCCGAACACAAGGATTGGATTGGCTCCCAAATCTAAAGACTGTGAGGGACGATGAGGTTAAAGCTTCAGAAGAAAGTGATAAGGTACAAGCTCTAAAGGCAGAGCTTGAAAGAGCCCGAGTAGTCGAAGAGAAGTTCAAGTCCATAGCCATCAAAGTCTGAAAAGAGTATGATGAACTAAGGGACGTCAATATGGCCACCGCTGAAGCCTTGGAACGAGAAACCAAGAAGGCCCGAAAGGAAGAACACGTGCAAGCAAAGTTTTGAGGGGCTTTATAGGGCAGCAATAGTAAGCTCAAGCTCCGAAGAGGTGAAAGGAATCATCACGGGTCAAAGGCATGATCTTGAAGGACGAGCTAAAGGCTTACCTTAGGTCGAAAAGAAATTTGTCCCAACAGTTAAGCGAGACTGAAGGGAATATGTGGGCCGTCATCGATGAGTGCAAAGAGAAGCTAAATCTAGCGGCGACTCACGAGCAAAGGCTAGAGGATGAGTACGCCAAGATATCAGCAGAAAGCGAAGCAAGGGAGAGGGTAATTGATTCATGGCACCAAGAGGCAACAATGTGGACGGACCGATTTGCTCTTACTTTGAACAGGAGTCAAGAACTTCCCCGATTGCTAGCCAAGGCCAAAGCAATGGCGGACACCTACTCCGCCCCCAAGAAGATCCACGGACTTCTCAGCTATTGTCAACATATGATAGACTTAATGGACCATATGATTAGAAACCGCTAGGAAGTTTGTATTGTCGCTCAGATCTTGACTAGTTATAACTTTTTGAATAAAATGAGTTTATCCCATGTTTCTACTCCAAAAAGCTTGTGCAAATCAAATCACTCCTACATTTTATCTATAGCATGCATTGTATGTTGGTCTCGTCCTTTGTCACGGGAAGCCGGAAGGTCCATATCACCTTCTTAATTGTACACATGGGGCACTGCGCCCCCAAATGCGCGAGTAAGAAGAGATAATTTTCCGGGCTCTCGTGTCCGTAAAATGCATTCATATCATGCATCGCATAAGCATCTCTTCATAACATCATAATGGACATATCCTGCATTTGTCCGTTATCATATTCCAGCCTCACATTTTGCATGAGTCATGGCATCATCATGCATATGCGTTCAACAAACTTTTTGATCTGCAAAATTGCATACCATTTGTTTTCATGTTTGCTCATCCTTGCGTTTTCCTCTACAAAACAAAAACAAAGAAGGGGGAAGCGTGAAACTTCACACTACATTCTTAGTTTCATGTGTTAGGAGCCAACCATGTTGGGATCATAAACCCGTTTCACTTAAAAACAAAATAATTGAACATGGTACCTAATGCATGGTTAACTAGGAAATGGTGTTTCTTCGGGCATCTCAATTTCATAATTACATTTTCCGTGCATAAGCTTAAAGTATGCCCGAGTCATTCATCCCTATGAGATGTTGTTGAAGTATTGGCGATCAGAATTTCCATTCCTTGGATTACGGGGTTGAACCAAGCTCAAGCTTTTACAAAAAGGTTCATCAAGTCAAGTTGAAATATGGAAGTAACCATCCTGCAAAATTGGGGCAAAAGATGAATCGAGTCACATCACTGCTTCGTCTACTGCCAAACATATTTAGGATTATTGATGTCCTTGTTACTTCCAGTTTCACCTTGACAAAGATGTCATGGACCATGTTGAAAATCTAAATTGATTCAACCCCATATCCTGCGTAAAAATTCGCAATACTTCGACTGTACATCATTCGCATGCATCCATGCTTTTCATTGGTTGCATTGCTCATTGCATTCTTTCGTTGAAAAATAAAATAAAATAAAATAAAATGAACTTAATCATTGTTATCAAAAAGAAAAGGACACGCTTTACGGCACCCTTACCGAACTCGTGCTAGAGCTAGAGTAATGGGTGAAGCAGAGGAGGTGCAAGAGAAGATGAAGGCCGACATGGAGGCCATGAAAGAGCAAATGGCCACAATGATGGAGGCCATGATGAGCATGAAGAAGATAATGGAAGCCAATGCGGTTATAGTTGCCGCTACTAGCGCTGTCGCTAAGGTGAACCCGATGCTCCCATCTGGCCTCAAGCAAATGAATCATCCAACCTCAAATATGGTAGGCAAAGATTTGGGAAATACGGATGACCCCATGATGTGCAAATTCAAAACAAGCACGCCTTCCCGCCATATGGTTTGCCTCCCAAACTATACACCACCCAATGTGGTGTACATTCCCAATGAGGATGTCAATAACTCCACTCCCATACTCATTAAGAGCCAACAACCTCAATCTGATCATGCACATGTCTCTCGACCCATGGGGGAGACACATGAAATTCCCCACCACAATCTAGCTGACTTCGAGCCTTGGCTCGGATATGCCACTGAAGGGCAAGCAGTTGGTGGTATACCCTTTGAAAACACTTTGGAGGGCCCTCAGTTTCGCCCACAACCACAACCATTGCATTTTGCGGTGGGAAGAGCCCCTCCTGCTATGGCCGAAAAGGGAAAGGCGGATCATCTAAAGGAAAGGCTCAGGGCCATTGAAGGAGGTGAAGATTATGCCTTTGCTAACCTAGAAAAGTTGTTCCTAATACCCAAACATGGTCATTCCCAAGTTCAAGGTGCTGGACTTCGACAAGTACAAGGGGACTACTTGTCTCAAGAACCATCTAAAGATGTATTGTCAGAAGATGGGGGAATACGCAAAAGATGAGAAACTGCTGATACATTTTTCCTGAGAAAGTCTTACTAGGACAACTGTCGCCTGGTATACTAACTTAGGAACCTTCTTGAGTCCATTCTTGGAAGGACCTAATGGTTGCCGTCATTAGGCAGTGTCAATACAATTCTGATATGGCTCCGGATAGGATGCAACTACAAAAAGTGTGCAAAAAGGGGGCACGAATCTTTCAAAGAATACGCCCAAAGATGGAGAGACTTGGCAACTCAAGTAGCACCCCCAAAAACAGAGAAAGAGATTATCATAATGATAGTAGACACGTGACCGGTGTTCTACTATGAAAAAATGGTGGGTTACACACCTTCAAGTTTTACAGATTTGGTCTTCGCCAGCAAAAAGATCAAAGTGGATCCGAAAAGAGCCAAATTTGATCATCCTACTAGGACGACTGAGAAAACTGGGGCAAATGAAGAGGGTGAGAAAGAGGGAGAAACCCATGCTGTGACTGCCATTCCTATACGGCCAAGTTTCCCACCAAACCCAACAATGTCATTACTCAGTCAATAACAAACCTCCTCCTTACCCACCACCCAGTTATCCACAAAGGCCATCCCTAAATCAACCACAAAGCCTGTCTACCGCACTTCCAATGATGAAGACCACCTTTAGCACAAACCAAAAAAAAAAAAAAAAAAAAAAAAAAAAAAAAAAAACACCAACAAAAAGGAATTTTGCAGCAAAAAGCCTGTAGGGTTCACCCCAAATTCCGTTGTCATATGCTAAACTTGATCCCATATCTACTTGATAATTCAAATGGTAGCCATAACCCTAGCCAAGGTTCATCAACCTCCATTTCTCCGAGAATACGACTCGAACGCAACGTGTGCTTGTCACGGAGAAGCCCCGGGGCGTTCCATTGAGCATTGTACGGCTCTGAAGCGTAAGGTGCAAGGTCTAATTGATACGGGCTGGCTGAAATTTGAGGAGAATCGCTTGTTGAATCCTAACATTAACAAGCAACACCCTACATAGGGCAATTCTGGAAGCTGTTGTTATGACTCATCAGGATTTCCAAGTTTATGCCATAAACCACAGTTACAATGTTAAATGATATAGATAAAATGGACATCCTCTCACGAACACATCTTTGCTTATTCAACTTCCACCGGAATGTGAGTGTAAGCCATTGGTCTGTTTGCTCAAGCAACCTGCGCTCCTGAGTGTTGACTTCCAAGACCGTTCAATCAGAGATTACTCATCTTGCACGTTGGTGGGGGTGCCGTAAAACAACGAGCAAAGTTCAAAACAAATAAGTTTCAAAATAAAAAATAAGTTTCAAAATAAAAAATAAAAAGGCATTTGATTGACTGTGTTTTCAAGTAAAAATATAGACGTTCATGTGACCTCATTTTGTCTTTTTAGAGAGAAGTGAGTTATCAAGAATAGGATGTTGGACAAATGGCCTCAGTTACCTTAGGAAAAAGGGGGGTTGAATTAAGATGCAAAGACTATTCCCCAATTGAACTATCAATCTCTCTTTTCGGATTAACAATGCATACAGGGATAACCCTTCCCTTGTGTTCAAGAATCCTCTACAACAAGAGACCCACGGTCTCTTAATCCCTTTTCAGAAATAAGAAGAAGAGAAGAAGAGGTCTCTCGTAAAAGAGGTAGATTGTAAAATGAAGATCAATCAAAAATTCCTTATTGAATAAGCAAGTGGTTGACCAAGGAATCTTTTTGAGAGGATAAGACATTTCAGTTCAGAAAAACTCTTGATCTTTCGAGAGGATAAAACTGTTTGGGCAATGAAAACTCTCTTTAAAGCATTTGAATGGCCATTCATAAAACATTTGAATAGATATGTCTCTTGGAAATTATTTTCTGAAAATCCCCTCTGGTAATCAATTACAAGACTTATGTAATCAATTACAGGTTTTAAAAATTTGAATTAAAACATTTTCAAACTGCTGGTAATCGATTACCAGAGAGCAAATCTCAATTTGAAATGATAGAATTCTTTGGTCAAACCTTTTGCTTCTTCAATTTGGAAACTTCTTCCTAAAGATTCTAAGAGATCAAACTTGATCATATATCTTGACTTTCTTGGATTCTTGTCTTGAATAAAACTTAGAAGCATTTGATCCTTTAGCATCATCAAGAAATCAAAACATCTTGCTTCTACATAGGAGTCATTTGACTTAATCCATCAACTGAAAAAAATCCTTCAACTATTTCTCGTCCTTGGAAAATTCTTTTTGCAAAAATCAATTGCTTCTTTCATTCTTCCTCACTACGAGGTTGTGAAAACAAGACAACAATTGGTACCTCTAAGCCCTACACTGGGGCAACGAAAGGCACCATGCAAAAACCTCAAGCGAACCTAGGGGCAGATTAGAAGTATTCACCCAATAGGTTCCCAGCTACAAGGTCATGACGAAAGATAACAATTGGTACCTCAAAGCCTTACACTGGGGCAATGAGGGGCATCGTTCATGAGCCTCAAGTGAACATAGGGGCCGATCAAAAATTCTCACCCATCGATGTTTTTAACAAAAAAAGGGGGACAAACCCTAGGATTTCAATGGATTGATCAAACATCAAACGACTCCATTGCCGTCACTCCAAAATGGTCAAGTGACTAAATCAAAAAGAACATACACTCTAAAGGAGTTCCCGGAGAGATTTGCAAAAAGATAGGATGAGGTTGCATGAATTATCACCTCTTTCAAAAGGACAGTCAATCTGTGTTTTCCAAAAAAATTAAATCAAAATCAAAATCACAAAATAGGGAAAGAATGTCATGAACATTGTACAACTTTCCATTACATTGCATTGTTTCATATGAAGTCCGCATTTACCAAATTTCACGACAAAGGTTGCATGCATCTGCATCCCTAAAAATCATGTTAACTGCATAGATTTCCTACATCTAATGTCCAAATCTTGTGGATTTGGGATGACCGGCCCTCTCGATGAGTCGATCTCTTGCTTTCTCATAAGGGTGGACCCTTGGGTACTTGTACCTATCACCTTGAGAGGACTACATGTCCTCGCCATCAGAGGACTGCATGTCCTCAACTTGAGAGGACTACATGTCCTCGCCATCAGAGGACCTCATGTCCTCGCCTTGAGAGGGCTGCACGCCCTCACCTCCAGAGGACTACATGTCCTCGCCTTGAGAGGGCTACACGCCCTCACCTGGGGTACTAGTTACCCTCACCGTTGAGAGGACTACACGTCCTCACCTTGAGAGGACTACACATCCTCACCATCAGAGGGCTGCACGCCCTCACCACCAGAGGACTACACGTCCTCGCCTTGAGAGGGCTACACGCCCTCACCTTGGGTACTAGTTACCCTCACTGTTGAGAGGACTACACGTCCTCGCCTTGAGAGGGCTACACGCCCTCACCTTGGGTACTAGTTACCCTCGCCTTGGGAGGACTACACGTCCTCGCCAACAGAGGGCTGCACGCCCTCACCTCCAGAGGACTACATGTCCTCGCCTTGAGAGGGCTACACGCCCTCACCTTGGGTACTAGTTACCCTCACCGTTGAGAGGA
Organism: Glycine soja; assembly: GCF_004193775.1. Lineage (NCBI taxonomy): Eukaryota > Viridiplantae > Streptophyta > Magnoliopsida > Fabales > Fabaceae > Glycine > Glycine soja. Next base: position 21,249,744 of record NC_041009.1, on the reverse strand, counting down.
CTACACGTCCTCACCTTGAGAGGACTACACGTCCTCACCATCAGAGGGCTGCACGCCCTCACCTCCAGAGGACTACATGTCCTCGCCTTGAGAGGGCTACACGCCCTCACCTTGGGTACTGGTTACCCTCACCGTTGAGAGGACTACACGTCCTCGCCTTGAGAGGACTACACGTCCTCACCATCAGAGGGCTGTACGCCCTCACCTCCAGAGGACTACATGTCCTCGCCTTGAGAGGGCTACACGCCCTCACCTTGGGTACTAGTTACCCTCACCGTTGAGAGGACTACACGTCCTCGCCTTGAGAGGACTACACGTCCTCACCATCAGAGGGCTGCACGCCCTCACCTCTAGAGGACTACATGTCCTCGCCTTGAGAGGGCTACACACCCTCACCTTGGGTACTAGTTACCCTCGCCTTGGGAGGACTACACGTCCTCGCCAACAGAGGGCTGCACGCCCTCACCTCCAGAGGACTACATGTCCTCGCCTTGAGAGGGCTACACGCCCTCACCTTGGGTACTAGTTACCCTCGCCTTAGGAGGACTACACGTCCTCGCCAACAGAGGGCTGCACGCCCTCCGTTTCAGAGGACTACATGTCCTCGCCTTGAGAGGGCTACACGCCCTCACCTTGGGTACTAGTTACCCTCACCGTTGAGAGGACTACACGTCCTCGCCTTGAGAGGACTACACGTCCTCACCATCAGAGGGCTGCACGCCCTCACCTCCAGAGGACTACATGTCCTCGCCTTGAGAGGGCTACACGCCCTCACCTTGGGTACTAGTTACCCTCACCGTTGAGAGGACTACACGTCCTCGCCTTGAGAGGACTACACGTCCTCACCATCAGAGGGCTGCACGCCCTCACCTCCAGAGGACTACATGTCCTCGCCTTGAGAGGGCTACACGCCCTCATCTTGGGTACTAGTTACCCTCACCGTTGAGAGGACTACACGTCCTCGCCTTGAGAGGACTACACGTCCTCACCATCAGAGGGCTGTACGCCCTCACCTCTAGAGGACTACATGTCCTCGCCTTGAGAGGGCTACACGCCCTCACCTTGGGTACTAGTTACCCTCACCGTTGAGAGGACTACACGTCCTCGCCTTGAGAGGACTACACGTCCTCACCAGTAGAGGGCTGCACGCCCTCACCTCCAGAGGACTACACATCCTCGCCTTGAAAGGGCTGCACGCCCTCACCTTTAGAGGACTACGTGTCCTCACTTTCAGTGGGCTCCATATCCACACCTTCAGATAATTTAAGGTCCTCTGTCCTTAAATGCTTAACCGAGACTTGCACTCCCGGTTAAGGGACCAGTAGTTTCCTTTTAATGGTTCCTGGGCCACCCCCTGATATTGGAGGAGCGCCAACTGTGCGAGCACAACTAGAGAGGGAGGCTATCACACTGCTACTATGTATACTGGGGCAAGATTTCATCCGTGCCGCTGCAAAGAGACGAGTGCGGATCATGCGCACCAACATGACCACTCTTACATAGATGACATTGCTACTTAGCAATATTCTGCCCAGCGACCGCAATGCCAATCTCCCCCTGCAAAAGTATCAGTTGGTTTGTGTCGTCCCGACATGGGTAAGTATGCATATGGTTCAACTGATTTCTGATACCATCTATTGTTTGTAGGGATCGCACCCACAAGACACCCAGTGGACCCGGAAAAGTCCAACAGGGCCCTGGGGTTTCCAGCTCTGGTTACGGGCCTCTATCAGTCCTATAGGGTGCCCGTACCCCCCCGGCAAGGTTATGTCATCATAGGTAAGTATGCACATCACTCAACTGATTTCTGATTTCATCTATTGCTTGCAGGGATCGCGCCTGCAAGACACCCAGTGGACCCGAAGAAGTCCAACAGGGTCTTGGAGTTGTCAAGCTCTAATTACAGGTCTCTATCAGTTCTACGGAGTACCAGTAACCTCCAGCAAGGGCATCAGGCCCCCTACTAATCGAGCTTTCATCAAGAAGTACTGCGCCCCCAGGCAGGCGCAGGGCGAAACACCACAGCAGCATTGGGATGGCCGGTAGCGGGCAATAGACACACCGCCACCACCTCTAGAGTTAACCTCAGCTCATCCGCAAAAAAGTTAGAGCGTTGCCTACGACACATGGCCGACCAGCAGGCGACCAAATCCAAAGCCAAAGGTAAGCAAAGTACTAGGTCCGTGACCTACAAGCCATCATGCGTCCAGCTAAAGACGTTAAAGAAGCGCTACTAGGAGGCAACCTAGTACCTTTTGAATCTGTGCTTGTTATTTGATCACTTTTCATAGTAAGACACACCTAGTTGCTCATGATCCTAGGAATTTAAATAAAACGAGCACAAGCTCGGAAGGTAGTCATACCTCACAAAATATATATATGTATGTTTAGGTAGAAAGATACCTTAGATATGCATGTATGTAAACAAAAACACACTTCACAAAATATATATATGTATGTTTAGGTAGCAAGATACCTTAGATATGCATGTATGTAGCAAAAAGATACCTCACAAAATATATATATGTATGTTTAGGTAGCAAGATACCTTGGATATGCATGTATACAGCAAAAATACCTTACAAAACATATATATGTATGTTTAGGTAGCAAGATACCTTGGATATGCATGTATATAGCAAAAATACCTCGCAAAAATATACACATGTTTAGGTAGCAAAATACCTCATGAAAAAAAAAGGGGGAAAAAAGAAAACAAACAAGAAAAAGAAATAAACAAATGATAATGATAAAAAAAAAAAAGAAGAAGAAGGAGAAAAAAGAAAATAAGTTGTCTAGCTGAAAAACCAACATGCTTTTGAAAAGAGATGACTTCCAACTTTTCTTTGAAAAAAATTCACTGATCATAACTAGTTTTTGGAAAAAATGTGTACACCTGAAGGGTGAATGCTATGAAATTTCCCCTGTCGCCCGAAATGGACTCGGATGAATGCACAAATTGATAAAAGAACATATTTTGGAAACATTGGGTTGATTAAAATAGAGGAAATGAATCCTGAGCCCTAGCATCACATGACCATAAAAATTTGACATTTGAGTGTCCGCATAGGTGCATGCATAACCAGTTTTGCATAAAATTTCCAAATCATCATTTTTTGCATTTGTGTCATGGAAATAATGTGGGGCATCCCTTTTTATCCTTGAACCAAACCAAACCCTGACATGTATCATGTCTAGCCATTCTACAAGCCTTGAGCCAAAATCCTGACTCACCATAAACCTTACCCTCGAAAGCAAAAAAAAAAGGAAGGAAAGGAAATTCCCAATCAAAGAGTGGGAGAAAGAAAAAGGAAAAGAAAGAAAATTCCCAACCAAAGAATGGGAGAAAGTAAAAAAGAAGGAAGCTCCTGGTCAAAGAAACCAGAAGAAATGTGCAGAGAGGTCTTTGGACCGGACAATATGTGAATAATACAGAATTGTCACCAAATGAACAAAAAAGGAAGGAAAGGAAACCACGACCTAAAATGGTCTCCCCCCCTTTAATTACCAACCAAAATTCCGTGCGCTAGCGACCCTTTTTTCTCGCCCCGCACTAAACAAAAAAAACAGAAAAAGAAAAAGCCAGGAAAATCAAAAGCCAAAAACACACAAAAACCGAAAGAAGAAACCACCAAAAGAACCCATTCCCAAGGGAAGCCCTATTGATCCATGATCACGCGTGTAATTTTTGATTTGATAGGAAATAATTTGCAAAGTCAAGTCATGACATATCTATGGTTCGGAATTAGGATGAAACACTTACCTGTGCGAGATTGATACACTTTGAGTAGATTTCTTCTATTTTTGTCGAACCCAGTGTTTCCTCTAAATGGTCATTTAGAAACGAAATGCTAACATCCAAAATCTCATTTATGGTTATGGGAGATTTCATCAGCAGACTCTCCTTCCCCGGTAGACGCATTGTTTTTCACTCAAAAAAGCATATGCTGCTCTAAATCAGTTGGAATATTTGTCTCTTTGCTAAAGCATGTTTGCATTTTAGTGGAGAAAACACCGAGACTTTTTCAAGTCTCACAAGTTATCCAGAACTACGTAGGTCTGAGTTCCTCATTGGAGGATACGTAGGAGCAAGAGCCTCGCTTTTGTCGACCACACCGCCTTTTGTTGCCATAACTCAAGAGCCGGTAGCCCGCGGAGATACCTTACGGTTATCCGCACCCCTTTGCTATTTAGACACAGTTGTGTCCGATGGCACGCAGAGACCAAGTTTGGTCATTCTGCACACATGATACGCGGGGATACCTTACGGTTATCCGCACCCCTTTGCTATTTAGACACAGTTGTGTCCGATGGCACGCAGAGACCAAGTTTGGTCATTCTGCACACATGATACGCGGAGATACCTTACGGTTATCCGCACCCCTTTGCTATTTAGACACAGTTGTGTCCGATGGCACGCAGAGACCAAGTTTGGTCATTCTGCACACATGATACGCGGAGATACCTTACGGTTATCCGCACCCCTTTGCTATTTAGACACAGTTGTGTCCGATGGCACGCAGAGACCAAGTTTGGTCATTCTGCACACATGATACGCGGAGATACCTTACGGTTATCCGCACCCCTTTGCTATTTAGACACAGTTGTGTCCGATGGCACGCAGAGACCAAGTTTGGTCATTCTGCACACATGATACGCGGAGATACCTTACGGTTATCTGCACCCCTTTGCTAGGCAGACACAGTTGTGTCCGATGGCACGCAGAGACCAAGTTTGGTCATTCTGCACCCATGATACGCGGAGATACCTTACGGTTATCTGCACCCCTTTGCTAGGCAGACACAGTTGTGTCCGATGGCACGCAGAGACCAAGTTTGGTCATTCTGCACCCATGATACGCGGAGATACCTTACGGTTATCTGCACCCCTTTGCTAGGCAGACACAGTTGTGTCCGATGGCACGCAGAGACCAAGTTTGGTCATTCTGCACCCATGATACGCGGAGATACCTTACGGTTATCTGCACCCCTTTGCTAGGCAGACACAGTTGTGTCCGATGGCACGCAGAGACCAAGTTTGGTCATTCTGCACCCATGATACGCGGAGATACCTTACGGTTATCTGCACCCCTTTGCTAGGCAGACACAGTTGTGTCCGATGGCACGCAGAGACCAAGTTTGGTCATTCTGCACCCATGATACGCGGAGATACCTTACGGTTATCTGCACCCCTTTGCTAGGCAGACACAGTTGTGTCCGATGGCACGCAGAGACCAAGTTTGGTCATTCTGCACCCATGATACGCGGAGATACCTTACGGTTATCCGCACCCCTTTGCCATTCAGACACAGTCGTGTCCGATGGCACGCAGAGACCAAGTTTGGTCATTCTGCACACATGATACGCGGAGATACCTTACGGTTATCCGCACCCCTTTGCCATTCAGATACAGTCGTGTCCGTTGGCACGCAGAGACCAAGTTTGGTCATTCTGCACACATGATACGCGGAGATACCTTACGGTTATCCGCACCCCTTTGCCATTCAGACACAGTCGTGTCCGATGGCACGCAGAGACCAAGTTTGGTCATTCTGCACCCATGATACGCGGAGATACCTTATGGTTATTCGCACCCTTTTGTCATCCAGAGGCGGCGGGCCCGATGACAAGCAGAGACCAAGTTTGGTCATTCTGCACCCATGATACGCGGAGATACCTTATGGTTATTCGCACCCATTCTTTTGCTATCTGTAAGACAGAACGCTTGATAGCATGCAGGGGCTGACACAGTCTTCTGCACCTTTTGTTCCTCCGGGAACAACAAAGTCATTTGCATGTGGAGATTTTATGGTCACCCGCGACTCTCGTCAAATCGAGAGGGACAAAATTAGTGTCTTATCTTTACTTTTCTTTTATCTCCAATAAAAGAGAAGTAAAGAGGGGCAACTGTCATACCCTAATTTCGTCCGGGGACCTTTGCTTGATGACATGCGACCATTCTTTGGTCCTCGTGAGGTGCTTGGCACCCATCATTAGGCAATTTATGAAATTCCAGGACATGCCGAAAAACCAAAAAAATGTTGATGCACAATCCGTAAGTTTCCGTGACACACCGGAAATCAAAAGGAAGCATCGTTGCATAATTAAGTGAGGTTCCGTAACATTCCGTGAGTCAAAAAGGGGATGATTATGTAATCCGCAAGGTTCCGTAACATTACGGAGGGAAAACAAGTATCGTTACGAAATTCGTAAGTTTCCGTAACTTTACGAAAAAAGAATCACCAAAAAACAGCAGAGGGGGGTGTACTTAGTAAAAATGGGGGTGCAAATAGCACCCAGGCCCATTTGGGCCCTCCAGAAGATTCCTCCAGAAGGCGGTTGCTTCTGGAGGAAGCAACCCTGCTCGCCTGGGCGAGCTGAGCTCGCCTGGGCGAGCTGGGCGGCAACCACCTCCCCTATTTTGCTATAAATAGGGGAGGAAATGAAGAAGAAGGGGATCCCAGCCCTTTAGGCACTTCTCTCTCTTTGGAATTTGCTTGGAAAAATTGTTTCCGTGAAGAAAATCTAAGCCGAGGCGCTTCCGAAACGTTTCCGTAACGTTTTCCGTGAGGAATCTCGCAAAGGTTTGAACCGTTCTTCGACGTTCTTCATTCGTTCTTCATCGTTCTTCGATCTTCAACGGGTAAGTACCTCGAACCAAGCTTTTCGATTCATTCTATGTACCCGTAGTGGTCCACATTGTGTTTCGTGCATTTTTATTCTCGTTTTGTTTACTTTTTATACCCCCTGTTGACATGCTTAAGCCTTTTTGCTTAAGTCATTTCTCGCTTAACTTAAAAATAAAATAAATTTCCACCGAACATTTGAATCATATTATCCATTAACTTCGGTTAAAATCAATTCCGACCGTTCGGTCATGCCGTAACCACATTGGAAATCAAAAAGAGGTAAAAAAATAATATAATAATCAAAAAGACATCTTTTAGTAAAATAAAGCGGAAAATCAATCGGACGTTTTCTCTTTGGGATTTCTCATTCTTAATCGAATTGATTAATAACTAAAGTGAAACTAAGGCTAAAATCAACTCACCTAGTCAAGCTCGTCCATAAAAATAGGCTTTTGAAGTTTGTCATTTCAATTTCTCACTAAGTAAAATGGATCATTTTTAAGGTCCAACGCCTTAAAATGATCACCACTTAAGTAAAAAAGAATCACTTGATAAGCAAGAACTACGTAGGTCTGAGTTCCTCATTGAGGATACGTAGGAGCAAAAGCCCCGCTTTTGTCGACCACCCCAAGAGATCGTTAATGGTCCAATGCCTTAGCGTTTCTCTCCTTTCAAAAACAAGAGATCGTTAATGGTCCAATGCCTTAACGTTTCTCTCCTTTCAAAAAAACAAGAGATCGTTAATGGTCCAATGCCTTAACGTTTCTCTCCTTTCAAAAACAAGAGATCGTTAATGGTCCAACGCCTTAACGTTTCTCCCCTTTCAAAATCAAAAGACCGTTTAATGGTTCAACACCTTAAATGACCTTTTGTTCAAATAAAAAACATATTTTACAAAAAAGACAAAAACAACTTAACCAAACACTTTGTTCCGAAAGAACTACGTAGGTCTGATTTTCTCATCCCAAATTGAGGAATACGTAGGAGCAAAGGGAAACACCCTTGTCGACCACAAAAAGAAAAAATATAAAAAGGGTATAAAGGATATAAGAACATAAAAGGGAACATAAAAATCAAAGTCATGTTTGCACATTCGATTAAAGGCTGCCGTCCCTTGGGACGGACGTGTGGGGTGCTAATACCTTCCCCGTGCGTAAATACAACTCCCGAACCTTTCACTTAAAAAGTTCGTAGATCGCGTCTTTTCCGGTTTTTCCGACGTTTTCCTCAAATAAACGTTGGTGGCGACTCCGCGCGTATTCCTTTCGTGGAACACGCATCCCGCGAGTCTCGCGTCGCCCTCCCGCCGAAGGGTAGGTTGCGACAACATGGTAGGCGTATGTGTTGCAAAAAATGTTAGGAGAACCTATCCCCGCGAGATAGAAATCTCTAAGGAAATTTGAAAATAAATCATGTGCATATTGTCTATGAATCGTGCATCATATTGTGCATATATGTTTTGAAGTGAAGGACATTTATGAACTTAACTATGGAGGTCATGAATGAGTTGACGTATAACTCTAACCTTAGGGTGCAACGATTTGGAATCTCCTTTAAGTTCATGTTCATCACATGTGTTAAAGTATCCTTGCAAGGTCAAAACACCCTAACGTGTTGGCAGTGGTGTCATCTCGGTGAGAGTGATAATGTTGGGCTGCCCATTGTGTGATAATTCGTCAAATACATGAACTATCGGACTACATTCATAATGTTTTCCAAAATGGTACACATGCATACAAGTCTACATGTCTAATCTGCATCGCATTTCATGTGTGAATTGTGTGTGGAATGTTTGATTTGGATGAAGCATGCTTGTGTTGTGGAATGCAATTGTTTATAAAAATGTGTCTTATATCTTTATGACTTCTTTAATATTTTAAATTAATTATGAGATGTATCTTTCTCCTCGTCTGTTTGTCTTGTTTGTGTTTAGGCTAAATGTCACACTTGTATATTAATCTCTATAAGGTTATGATGATGATACTGCATGAGAAGTTTGGGTCTCCACTTTATATTACTATTAATTTTAGGATTATAGATGTTTTAGAACAATGTAACATTGCAATACAGGTTTTATTTATTTATCTAAAAATTAAATTAATGAATATTTTTTCACCATATTTTATTTGATATGGTTTGTATGAACTTTGGAGCGCCAAGATTTCTTTAACATGAAATTACGTTATTTATTGATTTATTTTCTTTAAGTTTATAAATAATTGACATGTAATACTCTTACTACAAAATAAGTATTTTTTTTATAAAAAAAGTTGATACATCTTTTTAATTAAATTTCGTTACGAACATATTTAGAAAATATTATTTTTTTTTTTGCATATTATTATTTTCATTCATATCTAACACAACCTTAGCGCCTGAGTGGGTAAACTTCTAGTTTTAATATTTTTAAATAAAAAGCACTATCTCTAATCACAGCTAAATTGTTAGTCTTCCATTTAACTAAAGTAAGAAGTTTAATGTGATATTTTTATCATGGTATTCTCTCTTAAAATGGATTAGTCTTTCAAATTAGACTCTTTTTATGCAAAGTCATAACAATTACTAATGTTTTCATTGAGAAATTAGACTACATTATCTATACTTATAGTGATAGGTGAGAGAAGCATACAATGTTTTGGAAAGGTGCATGCTAAGATCAAGTAGTCACTCTCAAAGGAAGTGATGAATCTCATCTTGAGTAGTAAAATACGAAATTTAATGTGATTCGCAACCTATGGATATGAGACTCTTGCATTTAATAGACCAGTTTTTGAATTGGGTTATTCTCTTATATTTATAAATTATGGATGCTAATGAAATTTTATTCCTTTCAAATTTTTTTTTCACAACCTACTTTATACTAGTACACTTTTTTCATCGCTTTTCTATTTTTCTCTTCTTTTATCATTGTACTTATTTCTTTTCTTCTATTTTCCCCCTTCTCTTGTGGTTAAGGATATATACAATTGGCACTCGTTGTTGTTGGTATGGTGTAAAATAATATTCTTATTTCTTTTTCCCCATTCTAGTTAATTGGATGTTTGATGAAATTGGTAAAATGAAAAGTCACTTTTCGATTCAGAAAATGTAAATGACATCCAGTTGTTTTAAATAAGCTCTGGCCTATGAACATGTATTGGTAATTGGCAGAATAGTGCAAGAGCATTTAAAACTGATGACTGAGCCTTCCTTTTGAATTTTTTTTAAACTTGCAAATGCTTGATGATGTTCTTGGGCTACCAATTGTTCATCTACGTCTACAATGACGACAATAATTGGAGACCTCCAAAATCATGAGCCCAAAAAACTCTAATTATGAACTACGTACTGCAAAGTCTAGAACACAATGTGACAAAAAAAGAATCATAATGTGTTCAATAATAAGTAATTGTACAAGATAAATTAGATATTTTATAACTTTTGTGAACAAAGGCCAGATTGAAGCAAACTAGATTTAATAGGAATAGATAGAGCCAAGAAAAAAACATGAAGGCCTAGTCAAAGTTCTTGTGCTTAATTAATGGCGGATCAAAGCGACAGTTTCGCGGTCATGCCAAGAGTAATGACCATGTGAGCCAGCTATATAAGATTTTAAGGAACCCATCAAAATCATTCATCCCAGCTTGAATTTGTGGCTATTTAATACAAACTCCTCCTTTCAATCTTTTCCTAATGGTCAATGTGATTGCGCATAATACAAGGCTTTTTTTCTTTCTCAAAGAAAAACAAAACTCTGCCCCTTTTTTAGATATACTAAATACTCCAATGCTAACCAATAGACACTTTTGAAGGTTATAAAAAATGAAAATTTTCATTTAGAATTGCCATTGATACATACTAGTATTTACTATAATTTGATTTCCAATGCATTTGTATTGTCAATTTAAAGAATAATGATATTAATATTACCCTCTCTTTTTCAAAATAAGTATCGCGTACTGGATTAAAAAAAGTTAATAAATAAATGAAAATAAATAATAATTTTATAAAATTAATCTTATTAAATGAAAAAGTAGTATTTATATTATGTTAAAAAACTAAAATGAAACTTATTGGAAGTATTAGTGGAAAAAAATATACATTAATTAAATTGAAAAGTTAATATGATGCTATATTTATTTTGGAATAATTTTTTCAAATGTAATATTTATTTTGAAGTGAAAAAGAATAATACTATTTTAAATTTTTAACATCTTAGTAAGACCCTTTAAATTATGATTTAATTATATTTTTACTCTCCTTACCATTTTTAGTCCCCTGATTAAGCTTAAATTATTGATAATTTTCTTTTTTCACATTTAAAATTATTTTATTCAAAGTTTGAAACTCCAAAGTCTTACCTGACCTCAACTAGGTGTAACCAACTGACACCTTTTCAAACGCCATTTTTTTCTTCTACAGTTTCTATATCAACATACTTTGAAAGTAAGAGAAACCAAAACTAGTATGGCAGCTACACAAAATAGGGTCAAAATAGTATTTTTGAACAAAAAATTGGTTTGTAGCTAAAGAGCCAAAATTGTTTATGACACTCATAATAACTCCCCCCTATCCCTCTTGCTCTCTCTCCTATTTAATCCCCCAAAGAGTACACTCACGCCTAACACCTTTCACTCTCATTGACAACCAACAAGTGAGACATATTTTCTCTTTTCTCTTAAGCCATATACCACTTTGGTCATACTCATAATCTTTTTTCTTCATTTTCAGTAGTTAAGATCACCAATACCACCAAGTCATGAAGCAAAGACAGATCTTTGCTCGAGTGGTGATTTTGTTGCTCATGTTCTTAGTTGGAGCCAGGTTTGCTAAAGCAAAAGAAGGAGGAGAAGAAGCTGCTGATAGGATTTTGAAACTCCCTGGTCAGCCAAAAGTATCATTTAAGCAATTTTCTGGCTATGTTACTGTCAACAAGGTTGCTGGTAGAGCTCTCTTTTACTGGCTCGCTGAAGCTGCCCAAAATCCTCTCACCAAACCTTTGGTCATTTGGCTTAATGGAGGTTAGAACTTCTAACCACTCTTATCTCATAAATTATTATAACCTCCAAAATCATTATGATCTCAACTAATCTCCACATAACACATAATTAAATATTTTACTTTTTTATAAATTAAACTTAACACATGTCTTACATAAAGGTTAATTAAAGTCATAAATACATGATCATTCATAACTATCTAATAATTTCTTCTTCTCTCACTCACATACCATAGTCACTTTAGCATTTTGATTAAGTGTTTTGATTAAGTGAGAGCAGTTGTATGCAAATTCATTATTTTTTAATAGTCTATAACATATCCTAAAGACACTGTTATATCGATTTTTTTTTAATAAACTGTTGTATAGGCCTTAGATTAGTGATATGGATTTCTTTTTTTCCTCATTTGGCATTTTAATCCATATGCTTTTAGTAACGCTAAGAAACGATGAAAAATACAGCTAATACTATTTTGCTACCGACATAAACCAGTCAACAAGATGTACACATACTATCTTTTTTAGAACCTCTTAAATATTTTTCTGTGCATCTTTAATTAATGAGACGTTTCATTTCGTTTTCCTTAAATACCGCCTATTGGCAACGCTATTAGTTTGACTTGAAATTGAATAAAAACATTTATTCTTTTCCGTGTTGCTTATTTTTTATTTATATTTTCAAAGTGGCCTAATTAATTAAGCCAGTTTTGTGGTTGATTTTTTTGGGGGGGTTACACTTACATTACAGTGTGTCATTATATTTAATTTAATTAGGGGAGAGAAAATGAAAAATTGAAAAAATAAATTGGATGTAGAAATGCATTGAATTTTTGTACCGTGAAAGAAACAAAAGAAAGTGTTTGTAGAGCCCACATGAGTAGGTTGGCAAATGGCGATGGATAGCTTGGAATGATGACCTAACTAACGATGAATGGTGCAAAGCAACATACACGCACAAGGCCACAGTGAATTTCTGGTCTCGATTTCTCTCTCCTTTTTTCTTGTTTTTATTTTCTTTTCTCATACACGCACGCATACACACGCATGACACTTAATGCCTGAAAGCAACTAAAAACCAGCCTCATTGATGATTAAGTAGCCTCAGAGCCATTATTTAAGGTTCTGTTATTCAACTTGTCAGCTGGCATTGGCACACCATCAATACAACCCTATACTGTGTGTAGCAGAGTGCACATCTATATCTAACTATCTAAGCATTTAGTTGAACTTTAATTAAACTCACTTTAAATCATTTTTTGAAAACGACTGAACAATATTTGAAATGAATAAAAGAAAAATTTCTAGTAATAAAAACATGGGTCTTGTTATTAAGCAACCGCTACTAATCACTAAAAATATTTTATTGAACATTACTACATTGGAAGTGTATTAGTACTAATGATTAGTAGAAATGCATTAAATAGCACTTTATAATAAAAAGATTCTATAAAATTAACTTTTTCATTTTGTTTCTTAATCACCATCCTGACTTGGAAGTACACTTAAAAGAATTCAGAATGAACAATTTCTAATTTCTTTTACCATATTCTTTAAATAAATCTTTTACTTTTTTATCTTTTTAAAGTATTGCATTTTATATTTTTAACCCTAAATAGGCTAACCAAGTTTTTTTAAACATTACTTTATACTTCATTCAATTTATTTATCTTACTAGGTTTTGACTTTTAATCCATTTTTTCTAATTTAGCGTGCAATAATCTTTTGTGGTAAATTAGGTCCAGGATGTTCATCAGTGGCATATGGAGCATCTGAAGAGATTGGCCCATTTAGAATAAACAAAACAGCTTCTGGTCTATACAAAAACAAGTTCTCATGGAACTCAGTGGCCAACCTCTTGTTCTTGGAAGCTCCGGCCGGCGTCGGCTTCTCCTATACCAACCGCTCCTCCGACCTCCTCGACACCGGTGACCGCCGCACCGGTAGGGCCCCACAACTCTCCCATCCACATTAATTGCCACCACCCTTCACGGTTCATATATATCTTTGTTGGTGATGATTTTTTTTGGTAGGCCATGGAAAATAATAAAGATGAGCATATTAAAATTGGTGATAAAATTGAGCAGCTGAATGGACGAGGTTCACCAAAATTAATTACTTCTTCTAACATTATTATTATGATGAGTTGATATGTGTCCCCAAACATAATTGCCAATTGATAACGATGGACCAATTTTGGTGGTCCACGTTCATCACATAATAATTTATGTATTGACCAACCACGTACCTCTTTAAACAAGCTGTACTTGATTGTAGCACTCGCTTCAGTACAAAAATTTCTCGTGATCGTAATTGAAACTTCCAAAACGTGATTCAGCTGAAAATAACACCTAGAGGCTAGAGTTCAATTTTATTTTTATCCATTTGATTCAATTAGCAACAAAATGTTGTTGTCTCAATAAAAGAATAGTGATATTTACCAAATCATTTATTTTTGTTGTTTTTCTTAAATGTCTTTTCATGTATTCAATTGCAATATGGTTGGAATCATTTTCTTCATTCTTTTTTTTTTTTTGCTGTAGGTACATGTGTAACTAATCATTTTTCTAATTAATGACTAATGAATCCTATACTTGTATGCTTATGTGTTCAATTCACTGTGTTCAGCTCAAGATTCTCTGGAATTTGTTATCCAATGGCTAGAACGATTCCCTCGTTACAAAACTCGGGAGCTCTATATCACTGGAGAGAGCTATGCAGGTCATTATGTTCCTCAATTAGCCAAGGAAATCATGACCTACAATGCAAAAACCAAGCACCCCATCAATCTCAAAGGAATCATGGTAAACACTCCACTCTCTTTTTTGCATTTATAATCATAAACAGCTTTTTCAGTGCATAATAAGATTCATTTTAAGCATGCATATAAAAGTGGTAGGTTCTTAAAAAGGAAAAAAAAATATTTATTACATCAAATTACAAATGTGTAGTAATAAATATTTTTGTTTGAAGTACAAGTCTAATAGGAGAATGTGAACTTACATAGGAGGTTGTATCTTCCAAAAAATTTATACTAATTGCTTTTTTTCTTAATGCTTATGTATATTTTAACTTGCCTTTATTTGTTTGTCCGGGGACTTTATAAGATAAAGACAAATGTTAACTAGTATCTCTAAAAGCATTGGTTAAAGAATTAAAATAATTAATTTTAATATAAAAATTATAGAAGAGGACAAAAACAAAGGATAGTGTAACTTTATGTATCTCAACAAAAAAAATTATCCTTTTAATTCTTTAATTAATACTCTTAGGACACTGAATGATTAGCAAGACCCAAGAGTAAATTACAACTTTTAACAACTTAAAATGTAATATCTTGACATTTTAAGATAAGATTATATAGATGTTGTTATAAGAAGGGGTGGAATATTGATGGTGAAGTTTTGTTAATATTAATAATGCAATGCAGGTAGGAAATGCAGTGACAGACAACTACTATGATAACTTGGGCACAGTGACGTATTGGTGGAGCCATGCTATGATCTCCGACCAGACTTTCCGGCAACTAATGAGTAGATGTGATTTTCACAGGCAGAAGGAATCTGATGAGTGTGAGTCTGTGTATAGCTATGCCATGGATCAAGAGTTTGGTAACATTGATCAGTACAACATCTATGCTCCTCCATGCAACAACTCTGATGGTAGTAGTAGTGGTAGTGGCTCTGCCACCCGCCGCACCATGCGGTTACCTCACCGACCCCATGTGGTATTTAATTTTCATCCAACACAGCTATCTGCCACTGTAATTAAATTTTTATAATTATGTCTTGTCATATCTTTTAAGAAGGCACATGTTAGTATTCAAAAAAAATGTACATGACAGCAACATCATAGTGTGATATTGGTTGCAAATAACATGTCTCTTAAGAATGTATAGAAAAACATAGGTTAAAAGAGGTTAATCCCTTAAATAACTATCTTAGGGATTAGTCTTTGTCTCTCTACCAAAAAATATCTTGATCACCAAAAAAAATGTACATGAGGGTATATTAGAAACCTACAAATTTAAATATAAATAAAATATTGTGACATAGTAATGTATTCGTTTTTTAAAAAAATAAGTATGCATGAAGACATCGGCAGTTTTATATAAGATAGAAGTTAATTAATGTTGGTTATTTATGTAAGATTGAATAGTTGACATTAAATTTTTCTCATGATATTTTTGCTATGTATATGACAGATAATCTTGTTAATTCATATGAGCTTATGGAAAATTTATTTATGTTCAGGCTTTTAGGCATTGGTCTGGTTATGATCCATGTACGGAAAAGTATGCCGAGATTTACTACAACAGGCCTGATGTTCAGAAAGCACTCCATGCTAACAAAACTGGCATTCCATATAGGTGGACTGCTTGCAGGTTAGTTTATGTTGCTGTAGAGTATGAAGGGTTGAATCCCATGTTTTAATTGCAAAATGAGTTATGAGAGTCATGTACAAAAAGTTGATTAATTGATGATCATGTTGGTTTTCATTTGATGCAGTGAGGTTTTGAATCGGAACTGGAATGATACAGATGTATCTGTTCTTCCAATTTATAGAGAGTTGATAGCTCACGGAATAAGAGTTTGGGTGTTCAGGTTGGTTTTGAAATGCATTAATTTATAGCTCTCCACCCTTGTGTTTCTCTCTTCTAGCTGCACCATCTAGAAAAAAACATGCAATTTCTTAAATACTTCTAGACTTTTAGTAAATATTGTTCTTTAATTTAGTTAAAGCTAGAATTTCACTTTAATAATCTACATAGTAAAAGTTTATCTTATAAGTCGGGATAAGATATTGAAATGAAGCTCTAAATTTTGTATGAAAAGCATGTAAAGAATTGCGTCTAAATTTTGTAGCAAATCCTACTAGTATCTCCCCATGTCTCGTTTTCTCTCACACGAGATAGTGCAGCTGGCTAGAAAGGATCCAAGTCAATGATTAATGGGAAGATGCATATTAATTATGTTTGACACTTTTGGCTATAACAGTGGGGACGTGGACTCAGTGGTGCCTGTCACAGCAACAAGATATGCCCTTGCACAGCTTAAGTTGTCAACTAAAATACCATGGTATCCTTGGTATGTCAAAAACCAGGTGAGTGCATTTGAAAATTGTTCTTCCTCTCCCATATCTAAGTATATATTAGTATTAGTTAGTCACTGATTAGTTGCTGTTGCCGTGTGTCTTGGATAGTTTTAATGCTATATTATTAGCTATCTAGCTAGCTAGGGTTTATAATAGAGCTACTGAGTCACTAATCGGACACTTCGGCACATAAATAAATTTTTTATATATACATAAACATAAAATTAGAAATTTTATTAGAATGGATAATGGAGCTTAATTATGATATAGGACTCTTGATAGGTTAGCAGTTGTCGATTGGCCCGCTCCCAACCTTGATAGGATAGGACTCTTGCACTCCTTACTCTTTAAATTAATCCTTTGATTTTCAGTGGTTAAACATTTCTGGTCTATGTTGATTCAAAATCAATCTTCACCTGATGCCAAACGTTGAACTTGCTTAAAGTGTAAAAGTCCCTAATATCCTACTCCTACCTTCGATTTATCATACATAAGCTGCCTGCCCCTACTTAATTTTTATTCACCCTTGTGGAGCGGACCTACTTCTTGGCCACATAAAAAAAGATGCAATCATGTTGAGGTAATTACTATATGTAAAATAGGGTCCTTAAATGGTACTAGATGTGGATATATATAAGGAGAAATTACATTTACTTTTGACACTGACATAAGTCTCTTCTCTAATTTTCAAATAGACACTCACCTTTGTATTACAGTATTTAATAATGCGACATACTTATTTAGTCAAGAGACACTCACTCCTTTGATTATATTTAGGAGAGGTGAATGTTTTTTTTTTAAAAAAAAACAAGAGAGTATGAGTGTGTTTGGTTGAGATGGTAAAAATAGAAAATGAAAATACAGAAAAAATATTTAAATTAAATAGAGTGTAAAAGATGTAGAACTCATCCTATTTTGTTTCCATTTCTCTCTTTTTCCCTTCTACCCAACACTCTTAAGAAGACATCATGAGATAATTGTAATTTCCCCTATATATAATATAAGAGTACATTGTATATGGAAATGGAAAATTCAATTTTGGGTTTTTAAGATTAAGGGAATTTGTGTGGTCATGAAGGTTGGAGGGTGGACAGAGGTGTACGAAGGGGTAACATTCGCGACAGTGAGAGGAGCAGGTCATGAAGTGCCACTATTCAAGCCAAGAGCAGCCCTTCAGTTATTCACATCATTCCTTACAGGAAAGCCTCTTCCAAAGTCCTAGAAAACCAAATAGAAGATGGTGTTAAGAAAAAGGAAAACTGAGGTGAAAAAAAAAGAATGACAAAGGAAATTAAAAAAGAGGGAAACAAGTGTAAAAGCCTAGAGGTGGTGCTAATTTCTATTGCCTTGTTATTGTTCCGAACAAATTTTATGACATTTTTCGTTGTCAACAAATTAACAAAACGGGTTGGTGGAAAAAGAAAGTGTCCATTCTAAAATCTCAAATGTGCATTTTTTTCCTCTCCTTTTTTCCTTTTTATTGCATCTTTTGGTTAATATTTTTATTATATTCATTAATAAGACGGGAAGATCAAATATCTTGTGCACCCAGTATTTTTTTTAAATACTAAAATTGTTCCTGCATTTTTTTTTATTTGTGATAGGTGTGTGTGAGAGTGATCATACGAATCAAGTTGATACGGATCAATTTGATCCATAAGTCATTTATAGAACAATACGGATCAACTTGATTTGTAAAAAACTTACGGATCAAATTGATTCGTAAAATTTCTACGGATCAACTTAAATGACTTTAAGGATATTTTTGTTATTTCACCTTAAGTGCTGGGTGCACTGCAATAATACTGAGTGCACCTAGCAACACCCCAAAACTAGTCCTGTCAATCTATTTTGGCCCAGTTTGCCTACTTCTGATATGAGCTGAAAAATGCAATCTAGTTTCTTTAATTTCTTTAAGGGTGGATTGAAAAGTTAGACTGACCTAAAAATAACTATAAAATTTATAAAAACTAAAACTATGATTGAAGAAAATCCTCATTTCTTTACTTAAAATAAAAAAAAAATATATTAGATTATAAATACAACACCACTTTCATATCAAAACAAAGTGGAAATCTTGAATCTTAACTTCTTTTTTTTACCTACGTTGTTGCTTCTTGCACTTTTACTATTTTTTTCTACCCTTCTCATTATATTTTGAAAAGTTTATTTCAAATGTAAAATACTTTCGAAATGAGTTCTTCGAAATATAACTGAAGTATAGGAAACAATAACGTAATTACATGAAATTTTACCACTACATCATTGCAATTGTAATAAATCAAAGAATGTTTTGCATATTATAAAAATATGTTTAAATTTAAATAAATTTTAAAATTGCCAAGAAGTATATACATAATCAAGAGTTGTTTGGAGGGTCGTAATTGCTGTTGGTAGAATTCAGCTCCGTGGATAAGCAACCATCCTTTGAGTTGGCTGAAAGAGGGATTCAAACCAATGGGATTAAGGATCAATGCTCCGATATTGTGGGAACCTCACCCAATTAAAGATTTGATAATTTCTCTCTTATATTTTGCTTATTGCTACGTTCTCTTATCAGAACATTACTATGGCCCTACACCTGCCTTTAGATAATAAAACAATATGTTAGCATACCTTGTTTGACACAAGGGGGACTTTACAATATATTCCTTGCATCATTTCGTATTTTTGCGAAAGTGAGGTACCTAATATTGGTCACTAGTGCCACACGTTTTAACTTTATGCTACTCGTATAAAGTTTCCATTCAATCTTTGGCAGCTAGATCCTTTTTACGTTTCTTGTTCGTACTCACTTTGACTATAAAAGATAATGTAAAATTTATACCATAAATGTCGGGTCAACTTTCGAATTCTATTGCTTCAATGCATTGTATAGAAATTATGTCAAGAATCTAGAAAGGTGCTTCTAAAGCTATTGTTTTATTTATTATTTATTGATTTAATGTGACTTTTAGTTATTATGTTTTTCCAGTTGTTTTATCTTATTGTATTAAGTTTTAAAAGTTTAATTTTAGTATTTTATGTTTTAAAATATATTATTTGTCTTTTTTTTAAAATTTTAGGTTAAAAACCTTAGCATTTTGTTAATTTTAAAATTTTAAGATAATTAATCTAATATAATGAATCAAACTGACATTAATTTTTTTAATATCAACGTATTATGGTGAGAGCTTATTGCAATCTTCTTCTATTTCAAAAAATTTAAATATAACTTTATTACTTATTGTCATTGACATATGTTAATATGCAAAATACACTTGTTATATTAATTATCTTTATAAAAAGAGTTTTTTTTTATCATTCTTTCATAAAAGGACTTTGATTTACGAGTTTTTACTTTTGATTTTCCAAATTATGTGATTGCACATTAATATAACCAAATCATACCAACCATAATCGTCTGTTTGACTAGGCTTTTAATGATTTACTTTAAGAAAACACTGCCTCAAATATCAAGACGTAACAGTTAAAATGTTATACAAACAGGCTAATACCAGCAAAGTTAATGAAAGAAAAATTAAAGTCAATTAATGATGGTCAAAAGGTGACTGGAACGAACAAATTACAAAAATAAATATTCCCTTTGCCAAAAGTATTCTGCTAACAAATAGTTCAGACAATTTGCTTGCAGGGTTTAAATTAATTTGATGTCAACAAATTTCTTTGATAAGTACCTCTATTAGCTTTTGCTAAACCCTATATATGTTTATTAAAATAAGAATCTCTTATCTAACGACATTTTATAGAATAAATATTTAATTGAACCTTTTTTTTGTTTAATCTGAACACATGGTGATAGACAACAAACCAAATCATTAATATAGGCAAATATGCGTACTATTATCTTTTGGAGAAAAAAAAAATCTCCCACTTAGCAATCTAGAGCTTTCATAAATTGTTAAAATTTAAAGCAATGCTATAGAGTCAATAAAAGAAAAAATAGCTAAATACCCTTACATAATTGATTACCGTTGAAGGAAATTAGGTACTACTAATTTCTATTTTCTCATTCTAAATGAAAATTAAGAAAGTGATGGTTGCCAACTCGTTAGTGAAGAGTCAAAAGAATTGAGAGAAGCCAATTTATAGTTTTTAAGTTTATCAGTAAACATGGGGTCTTTTTAAAAAAACTATGATATTTGTCACTATTTTATGAGTATGCATGCACCACTGTTCATTTAGAGTAGATTTTGGGTTGTGTCGTTTAGTGCTATCCAGTAATCCAGCAATATCAACACCACAAATTAATGTCCAACTTCTAATTGTAGGACTTTAAAATCACATTGACCAAAGGTCTTTCTTTTTTACTTTGGTGTGAATCAAAGGTCATTCTGTGCTTATTTTCTGCGACAATGAATCAGGCGATATATGGAAAGGGAGTGTTGTCTTCTTTTTTTTCTTTTTTTTTTTAAAGAAAAGTGGACAAGGAAATTATTAGGAAAAGGAATCCGATAAAGCAGCAATGGAGCCCAGATATATCAAATAATTTTGTGATTCACGGTTTATACTTTAACGAAAAATAATGCTACCTTCTTTATTGTCTATGTATATTATTAAATTCGTGCCGTCCAAATTATTCTCCATCACATACACTGTTGTTTCAACACTTCTAAATTCCCTTTCTAAGGAGTGAAAATAATCAAAAATAATATATTTATAACTTTTTCTTTTTTAAAAAAAAATACTATAGTGTACTGTGATGTTTGGAGATAGTATATGGTTACCAGTGTACGTCTGCGTGTAAAAGACTGACACACTCTTGCACGAATCTAATAAATCCGTGTAAAAAAATAGACACTCCTTTTCTTTATTATAAAGAAAGTTATCCAAATCTGGTGAAAAAATATTTATTATGAACTAACCTAACCAAAAGTTGCCAGTGGTGAAGGAAGAAAAACTCCCCGAAGAAAAAGACAAGGGTCTAAGAAGTCAAAAAGCACAACAGTAGTAGAAGAAATTCATGCATGAACCTGTTGAGTTGATATAGATATATCATGTGAACAAATTTTATAAAATTGCTGCCCCAAAAAATAAAGCTTAATAAATATGAATATACTTATAAAAATAGTTCCTCCAATTCATATTACATGTTTCTTTGAAATGTTTAATTTATTTCAAAATATATATTGATTTAAAAAAGTTAAAAATAGTTAGTCAATAAAAAAATATGAAAAATGAAGAGAATAATATTTAGTCAATAATAGAATAATACTAGGTTAGTATCTTACTGGTGCATCCAGATAAAATTTTTAAGCTGTGTTGATTCTTAAAATAAGTAATTCTATATTGATAAATGATTTAATTTATATCTTACTTTTAATATGTTAATTTTTAATGTATAATAACTCTAATTGTCATTTGCGTACACAATAAAACAGCTTATCTAAATCAATTATGCTTTTCCAAAGTATATATTATATTAGTGTGAGAATTCATGTTTAATTTTTATAATATATAAAAAAAAATTAACAACAATTACGAGTAAAATTAATGAGTTAAAAGACACTGATCCACAAGAAAAAGAATGTTATATTAAAAAAGTACAGGGAATCCAATAATGTAAGGAAAAAATATTAAACAAGAAAAAGTGAAAGTCGTACAAACCAAACAGAACAAGGACCAGTACGAAAATTTTCAATTTTTTAAGGATATATTGTTATTGTTAGCAGCAAGCTGTAGCCAGAAAACGAGTTTGAGATTGGTCATAGAAATCGCAGCCACGCCATTATTTTTCATATTAGCATTATTATTATTATACTATATATATAGATAGATTTGTCTGTTTTAAAGGTCCAAAAAAGAGCTCTTTCTTCTCCTTCACTTTCTCCATTTTTAGCGTTCAGTGCTTTTGATGCTTCTGCTGTCCTTCCAGATCTTGCACATCATTCAGTTCTTCTGCTTCTTCTTCACTCAGATTTCTGTGGGGTGTTCTCATATCACGGAAGTAAAGGTAAAGTTTTTATGTGTTCCCTTTTTTTGTTATTATAATTATCCTCTTGTTATTGTTCATTATTCATCTGGGGGTTTGAATATGTGTATTTTGATGGCTGTTGTAATGGGTTTTGCTCTGTTTCTATGATAACAATTAATTTTGTTTGGGGGGGTTTTGTGCAGGCAAAAGGAGGTTTCTCTTCTTACCTATATGAACTTTTGGTGTTGAATTTGGTTGGTGTTTAAATTATTGAAGAGTGTATTGGAGGATTGTGGAGAAGGAAGTGTTGAGGTTGATTGTGGAGTTGAAAAGGATTGAACTTGTTTTGTTGATTATTGTTTGTTGAAGTTTGGTTTTTTTCTCAATGGCTGTAGAGGAGTCTGAGCCTGTGATTGGGGAGCTGGAAAGGGAGGAGAATTTGATTGCTGCGGTAAGGCATATTGTGAAGGCACTGGGGCCAAATAAGACCCTTACTAGTGATGCCAAGAAAATTCTGGCAGATCTTAGCACTAGATTGTCCTCCATGTCCATACCTAGTGAGAAGGAGGAGGGGAAACAAGGGCAAGGGGAGGATGATGGTGATAATCATGATGGCGGTGGTGATCTTTATGATGAGGATGATGATGATGATGAGGGTATTAGTGCTATTGAAGAAAAGCTTAATGTGATTCAGGAGAAAATTATGAGATGGGAGGAAGATCAGTCCATGATTTGGGATTTGGGACCTGAGGAAGCATCTGAGTATCTGAATGCTGCTAACGAAGCCCGCCGGTTGATTGAGAAGTTGGAAAGTTTGAATTTGAAGAAAGAGGATCAAGAGTACAAGTTTATGCAGAGGGCGTATAGTGTTCTTCAAACAGCTATGGCACGGCTTGAAGAAGAATTCAGGAACTTGCTTATCCAGAACAGGCAACCTTTTGAGCCTGAGTATGTCTCTATTCGCTCCAGCGAGGAAGATGCTGTTGATGAGAACTCCATAGTCTCTTTAGGTGATGAATCAGTTGAGGAATCACTTCAAAGAGATAGTGTCAGCAGAGCTTCTGAGGAGCATATCATTTATTTGGTTCATCCAGCCGTGATCCCGGATCTCAGGTGTATTGCAAACTTGCTTTTTGCTTCTAATTATGTTCAGGAATGTTCCAATGCTTATATTATTGTCCGGAGGGATGCCTTAGATGAGTGCCTCTTCATTCTTGAAATGGAAAGGCTCAGCATCGAGGACGTCTTGAAAATGGAGTGGGGTACTCTGAACTCAAAAATCAAAAGATGGATTTGGGCTGTGAAAATTTTTGTTAGGGTTTATCTTGCAAGTGAGAGGTGGCTCAGTGACCAGCTTTTTGGGGAGGGTGAGCCTGTTGGTCTATCTTGTTTTGTCGATGCATCTAAGGCTTCGATATTGCAGCTTCTGAATTTTGGTGAAGCCATGTCCATTGGGCCTCACCAACCTGAGAAATTGTTTCGTGTTCTTGACATGTATGAGGTTCTACAAGACCTTATGCCAGACATTGATGCTTTGTATTCAGTTGAGGTTGGTTCCTCGGTTAAAATTGAATGTCATGAGGTTCTGAAGAGACTAGGTGATTGTGTGAGGGTGACATTTCTTGAATTTGAAAATGCCATTGCAACAAATGTATCATCAACTCCTTTTGTAGGTGGTGGGATACATCCTTTGACCAAATATGTTATGAATTATCTTAGAACCCTTACTGACTACAGTGACATACTCAATCTGCTTCTGAAGGACCAAGACGAGGATGCCATTTCGCTGTCACCTGACATGAGCCCTGGTACAGAGGAAGATAGCAGAAGCCAGGGATCTCCAGGTAGAGTTTCCTCAATGGCCCTTCACTTCCGATCAATTGCTTCAATCTTGGAAAGCAACCTCGAGGAGAAGTCCAAGTTATACAAAGAAGTCTCCTTGCAGCACTTGTTCTTAATGAACAACCTGCATTATATGGCTGAAAAGGTTAAGGGGTCTGAACTCAGGCTCATACATGGAGATGAATGGATTCGAAAGTGCAACTGGAAGTTTCAGCAGCATGCAATGAAATATGAGAGAGCTAGTTGGAATCCCATTCTCAACTTGCTTAAGGATGAGGGAATTCATGTTCCGGGTACAAATTCGGTCTCAAAAAGTCTTCTTAAAGAGAGGCTACAAAGCTTCTTCCTTGGCTTTGAGGATGTTTACAGGATCCAGACAGCTTGGATTATCCCAGATATTCAGCTTCGTGAAGATTTGCGGATTTCTATATCCGTCAAAGTAATCCAAGCTTATAGGACGTTTGTCGGAAGGCACATTAGTCACATGGGTTACAAAATCATTAAGTACACTGTTGAAGAGTTAGAAAACTACCTTTTCGATTTCTTTGAAGGATCTCAAAAGTGGTTGCAAAATCCTCATAGGAGGTGATAGCAGATGGGCAAGAATAATGCTGTTCTCTTAACACTGGTTTGTTGTATGTGTTCATAAACAGGTTAGGGTCCATGTCAAAACCTTATTGTCCCACTTAGTATGTATTATATTAAATGATTGTAAGAGTTTCAGAGTTATGCTGCCCTTTTGCAATGTATTCTTTTGATTTACTTAAACTTGTTTCCAAAATAGGAGTAATACGATATTCTGTTTTCTTTCTCTTTAAGGTTTATGTGTTCAACACATGCAATAAATCTAAAGGGTATGGTCATTATTGGCCTTAACGAAAAACATGGTTCTATTATATTCTAATTCTCTTGTAATTCAATTCCTACGACACCTTAGCAGTTAGCACGGTTATAACTTGATAGAACTTGAAGTTATATTGGAGGCATATGTGAGTAGGACCATAAACCAAGTTAAATAACCGGTAAGCATTTTGACCCAGTGAATGGTCATCAAAGAAATCTATAGTGGTCAAAATCTAGAAATAGTATTCGAAATGGCTCTTGATAAGGCAATAAAGATATTATAAATTTGACCTGTAGCTGATGAAATTGTCTGGAAATGAGAAATTTGAAGTCAACTTGAGGTTATCAAGCCAGATGCATTCACCAAACGGCCTGCAAATAGAATTAGTTACCTATTGCAGTGCCATCATTTTCAAGTGTAATATATTGAGACTTTCTTCTTCAAAGGAGATGGGACAAATAATTTTAGAATTAAATCTTAAAAATGAAAGAAGTATTTTTTTAATGAATTCTAAAATGAGAATTTTTGCATAGACTAATTAGAGGGACTTTTATTTTTAAGAAAAGTTTAAAGGGTCAAACACTGCTTATTAACAAATTGGTGACGAGCACTTGGTCTTTCCCTCCTGGAAGTGTAACTCACTCTATTAAACTGAAAGAGACACTTCCTTGAGCAACTTGAAATCTTTGGAGGGTCCTGAATTGGCCATTGGCCAATAGTCAGCAATATTGGTCAATATTTTAAATGGGAAATTGAATTTGGACCTAACACTTTTTTTTCATGCCATGTGAGTTATTATGAAGATAATATAAGACCCCTTGCCCACCATCATACCCCCAAAAAACATAAAGGAATAAAGTAATAGACCGTTACGGAGCACCCACCAAGGGGTTGCCTCAAACAAAAATTACTCTTTCTAGTTTCTTCTATCGTGGAAAATGTTTAAAGAAAAAGGGGTTTTGAATGAGAATGAATGAACAAATGAAAAATGTTTAAGGTCCTCATTGGTTGGCCTTATTTTAAGTTTAACATGGCTGCAGGAGCATGTTGACACGTTATTATATCTGTATCTGCTAAGTGGCAATAAGTTCTGTTTGAAGACAAGAGATGTGGCTGTTCTTTTGAATAATGACATTTCCTCACCCTTTGACCAAAAACTATACCTTGAAATCCCTTTTTCTAATATGTATTGTGTAGATATTTGATGAATGTGATCTGTGTTCAAAGTTATTTTTTAAAGCTTCAAGAAATTCTTAATAGGTACTGCAATTCCAACCATGGTCCTTCACCCCAAATAAATTATATGTGGCTGAATCTTGAACATTCACTGACACCAAATTTATGGCCACCAATTAAATAAAAAAATTGTTTTTGTAATTTTTTTTTGTTAAGTTAAATAATAATTTTGAAATTCTTTTTATAAAGATCACAGTTCACAAGCATCCTTCTGAGTTAAACTAGAACAATATAGCATCAGTCAATCAACACCCTTGATGATAATAATTTTGAAATTCTAACTAAATCACCATATACCAAGATTTTACACTGTGCATAAAAAAAATATAAAAATCAATAACGTGAATTGGGGCCACAGTATTAATAAGGATGTGATTAAATATTCAACCAAACAAACTAAAACTTTATAGACAAAGACCTGAAGTAAATAACTAAGAAATAAAAACACATGGAGCAACAATAACGTGAATTGGAAGAAATTATTAGGTCGTGAATTGGGGTGTAGAGATATGTACATTGAATCTTTAACTATTTGTAAGGCACTGAAGGCAAGCAGTCAACAAAAACATGTCACGTCGTAGATCTTCATTGGATCACTTCCTCAAGCAGTGCCCCAAGTTGTTGAAAATGAAAACCAACCTTCAATTCGTTAATTCTTCTACCCACTAAGTGGCAACAAACAATCAATTGTCCTTCATCACGGATAGTGGGCATTTTCATTCGTGTCACTGATTAGGTCACAACATATCCTAATTAACTCTACGGGTTTGAGTCTCAATCAACCTCAGTATCATAATTCATAAGACTAGATGAGTATTTCAACTACGTAGACTTTAGGGGAAAATAAATACTAATGTTGCTGGCATGGGAATGAGTCAAAATGAAACTTCAACATCTACAATGTTACAATCTCTATTCTCGTGTAATGAATTTTACTTATCCATGTCAAAATGATGCATCACTGATTTTTTAAGAATTTCTCTGTTGAATAGAAATGGGAATTGAAACCGGGACAAGTCACTTTTAAAATAAACTTAATAGACAAGCAAAGTTGTATTAATATTTAGTTACCAACATTAGACAACTACATATGGGGTATAAAAATGTATGCTTTTGGGGTTGAGATATCTTCCACATTTTAAAACAAATTATATACTATTGCAGTCAAATAGATTAAGTACAGCACCATTCAGTCAAACGGGGCTAGTGAAGAACTGTATAGGAGTCATTATGTTGCTAACAAGAAGAGATCTCCTTTCAAAAAACAGATACTAACGCAAGACTATAGTGCATCTAAAACCCCTGCCATTTTTGAGATTGGGATTCAAATTACAAACCTATACTGGACCTAACTTTTGGTGAATACTCTAGCCCGTATTAATTAATTTATTTGAATTATAATAGCTAAAACACAAACCCTCATCTACATTTGTTGTTTTAATTTGCTAAGTATTCTTATGAGATGTGTTTTTCTCAGCTTTTGACACTAACAGTTAATTTTGGTTAATGTAACAGACATCTATTTGGTGTGGCATCTCTCAGAGTGTGGTCAAGTTGGCCAAGTTAATTTTATAAACTAACATAACAAAAGGACACATTTAATCTAACAAAAATAATTTAACAGACTAAAGTAAAAAAAAATTAAGTAATCAACCCTAAAAAAATTGTAGATATAAGACTAAAATTCTTGTTTATTCTATTATAATCTATCTATCTATATTAATTATGATTATTAAAAATAATTTTCATTTCTAATTTTATTTCAATAAAAATTATCCATAAACTTTATACAATGTTTAATACCTCTATTTCAGGACTTATTAGGATTTATAATTATAAATTATCATACAAAATTCATGAATGTTATAAATAAAATATTTGTTATAAAACTGAATAAACTTATCATATAGATAACATAAAATTGGATAGTGATATAAAACAAATAAATATTCATATAGTGCACGTTTACTTTTGTTAATATTTATTTTTTATTTAATGCATAATTTATATTTTAAAATTATTTGAATATATATATATATATATATATATAATTGTTTGATTTTTTTGCTATAAATAAATAAATTATTTTAAAAATTATATTAAAATAATTACTAACTTTTTTATGTCTATTGAACTCAATATAGCTAGTTAAAAATAAAATCTTGAATAAAAAATCTAAACTTAATTAAGTTTTTCATACCTACCTATAATATAATATTTCTTTAAAAATAATTACATAACATTCATCTTTTTTCTCATATATTTAAAAAATTGTTTTATTTTAATATTTGTCATCAAACTGCATCCACGTGACAAACAAAAATATCTATCATTCAACTTAATCATTAATACAAGTCTATCCGCTTCATTAATTTTTGTTTTGAATTGAAGATAACGGTGGTTAAAAACCGCCACTATCTTTATTTCCATCCTGTTCCCCGTCTTCAAACCAACAACATAAAAGAATTCACTCGAAACTTTCCAAATTCAAACCCAAATCAAAATAATGCACAACAAGCATTTGGGATATGCTTCCATATTGAAACCCTAATGAACTTTTTCGGAAGAGCCTCCCCTTCTCTCACCGCGGCCTTCAAGATCGTGTACGCACTAAAGCCCGGCCTCAGCACCACCACCTACAACGTCATGAGCAGAATGATTCGCCCTCCGCCGCTGCGCTTGAGGCGATTCACGGCCACCCTGGCGCACACAAAGACACCGCGCGCATTCACTGCAAAGGTAGATTTGCCCCACGACTGAGTGGAGCGGGAGTTGGAGGAGTAGATTTGCGACGTGGAGCACGATTTCTCGACCGATTTCTCCCTGGAGCACTTTCAGAGTTATGCAGAGAGAAGGAATAGGGTTCAGTTGGATTACTCGTACAACCTTGTTCCAGTTCCACATTTTTTTCTTCCACCTTTTCTTTCTTGCCAGTTTTTGTTGTTGGTGAAAGAGAGGCCTAGAGAACAAAGTTCCCGTTTTCAAAATTAAAGCTTTTGGGTCTGAGGTTCGGTCTCTGCACAAGAACCTTGTTTTCTCATCTGGGTGTGTTGCTTTTGCCTCTGTTGGCTCGATATGAGTGTGGAAAACCAAAGGGAAGATGGGGGTTGTGATCATTTTCCTGTGGGTATGCGTGTTCTTGCTGTGGATGACAACCCAATTTGCCTTAAGGTGTTGGAGAATCTCCTTCGCAAATGCTAATATTATTTTTTAAAAATTAAAAACTAAACAAAAATGAATGATGTGAAGAGGATTGTGTTATGTGATTAGTGACTAAATATAATACGTGATATTTTATTTACTATATCATCATTTAGTGGATATTATCTTACCGCAGATAATAAAATAAAATGCAAAAAATGAATGGTAGTTAGGTTTTTGAAAACGACCATTAAGAAAAACTTAATTAAATAAAAAATCTAAAAGGTTTAGTGTTACTATGCAGCAGCATCACCTGAGTAGCCACGTGTCAATTTGCATAGCCAAAGCCTTAATTTAGGTCAGCGTGGATTTTCAAGGGTTTTAGATTTTAGCATCTTCACATTCTCAGTCTCTGCACACACCTCAGAAGAACAGAACAGAACCACCAGTGCTTTTCAAAGACGGTGAGATCTCAACTTCCTTTCAATTTTCTTATTTCCATCATAATTTCACTGTTGTTCTCTGAAAGCTTCTTTGGTTCGTTTTTTTTTTCCTCGCAACCTCTTGTTATTGGCTTTGTAGCGGTTGGATGTTTTTTCTCCTTGGTTATTATTTATCCTGTGAAAGATTTGATTTTTAAGGTCCGCAAGAGTTCTTTTTGTTTAAAATACAAGTGAGTATTCTCAATTTTGTTTCTGATTACTTTTTTATGCCTTTCTGGCTTGTGGGCTTTTTTGCTTAGAATTTTTTGGCATATATATTGCACATATGAACATATATTAAGCATAAATAGAGTTTTGCTGAAGCAGTGTCATTCTATTGTAGCTAAATTTTGAGTGCAAGAGGCTATCATAAGTTTGTAATTTTAAATTGGAATGAATTGCTTCCAATGATGATGTGTAAGAATTTATTCATGAATCTATGACTACTGTGAGATCATCGCTGCTATGAAGCGAGGATGCTTTTTTCTCACCTAGGATTTGATCTCTAGTCTGTCTACCAAGTGGAATGAACCAGACACCCCCCTCAGACTTGATGCTGTGGAGAGTGGAGTTCAACCACAAGTCCAAAACCTTTAATGGTGACTTTTAATTTTTGTGCTGTAGCTAATTTGAAATTAGATTGCAATTGTATAAATGATTCTTTATAATGTGTAAGAATGTGACCGGGGGTGGAACTTCTGTATGCAGAAGAGCACAGGTTACATTGAACAATTAATATAATGTATGGACTTTTTGCTTTGTCATGCTTTTATAGGTTTCAGCAATGGCGTTCTTAAATAAAATTGGAAATCTGGTCAAGAATTCTGCTGTCAAGCACATCAATCAAGATTTTTCAGTGTCTACCCCATCACTTTTCCAAGCAATTAGATCCATGTCATCTGCAAAGCTTTTTGTCGGAGGTACTTTAGCTGATCATGCTGAAATTTTTTCAGAATTGAACATAGCTTCAAATTTTCAATTTTCATTGCAGGTATTTCTTACAGCACTGATGATATGAGTTTGCGAGAGTCTTTTGCTCGCTATGGAGAAGTAATAGATGGTATTTTCTTACTTACTCAGTCTCCTTTTTTTTTCTTTTTTTTTCAGGTAAAGGTAATAATATCATACTAAAAAGAAAATAAGAAAAATCTAATTGTGAACTTTTTTCCCCAAATTCCACAAAGTGAGCCAAAGAATCCCATATGATGCTCACTATGTATATAGTTTGTTAGAGTGGTTATCATTTTTTGTTTTGATAAAATAGAGGTTACTCATTTTATAGTTGTGTACTTGTGTCGCTGTTTCTTTTGTGGCTGTACTTTACTTTGTTCCTTTTAAAATTAATTTCACAATTGTAGTTGTTGGTGATGATAGAGTGGTTTAATAATCCACCAGCAGCATTTTGTGACTGACTGGCAAGTGCCAATCAAATTTAGAAGAATTAAAAAAATTGGCTGCCAAGCATTCATATTTCATAATATGAAGCTGAAACTGTTTGTTTTGGATATTTTACCAGTCAAGGTCATTATGGATCGTGAAACTGGCAGGTCAAGAGGTTTTGGCTTCATAACTTTTGCAACAAGTGAGGATGCATCTTATGCCATTCAGGGCATGGATGGTCAGGTATTATCTGTTTTCTGGGCTAACTTTTGAAATTGACTTTCATGACACTTTCACATGGTAAGCATGATGTTATATCCTCATATATGAAAAAATTATAAAGTTGTCTTCATATTATATAAAAAAGTAGTAAAAAAACCTTGTGTGCATACCTGGAGTAAGCAATTGCTGTTATTTGGCCGAGGTAAGACAGACATGTTGAATGCCAAGGTGATAAATTTTGGTGCATATGCAAGTGGCTTGAGAGTTCAGATTCAGAAATTAAGCTTCGAACTCAAAAGCATTTATTCTGAAACGGTTAAGGCTTCTTGAACTTCAGTGTAAATAACTTGTGCTATTGTTACCTACATAATAGTATTGTTATCAAGAATGCTTTTCACTAACTATTCTTTATTAAAAAAATTATTTATTCCAAGAGTCGGTTTTAAAAATTTTACACTGAAATTGGATTTCAAAACCTAGATTGATAATTTGAAATTTTGAATTGTATAAAGATTTACTAAAATATTTTACCAATTAAAATTTAATCTTGTCTATTTAAATAAGGAAAGAAAGAATAAGGATACAATTCTTCAGTAGGTTAATCTTGCTGATGTCTGCAAATTTTAGAAAGTAGGCAATGTTTCTTTAACATCTCTAATAATAGTGTTGTTGCAGGATCTTCATGGTCGCAGGATACGGGTGAATTATGCTACAGAAAGGTCACGTCCAGGGTTTGGTGGTGATGGTGGATATAGGGGCAGTGGTGGCAGCGATGGCTACAATAGGGGTGGAAACTATGGAAGTGGCAATTATAATGTTACAAGCAGCTATAGTGATGGCAATGCTGAAACTAGTTACACTAGTGGTGCTAATGCTGGTAATTACCAATTCAATGAAAATTCTGGTGGAGTTTTTGGCTCAGCTAGCGGTGAATTCAGCAGCAACCAAAATGACGCAACAGGTGCAGACAATGATGAATTCATTGAGCCACTTGAAGACAATGTGAGGGAGAACAATGATGAACCTACTGACTACGCTCAGAACCGCTGATGAGAATTTTCACCTTGCCTAGAGCAAGTTACTTCTTCTGGAGTTTATGATAAACAAACGTGTTTCCAATTTCTTTTTCACCCTCTTGATTTTCATATGTTCATTGGCTTGAACTTGATAGTTTGTCAGCTCAACGACTGATGTAAAATAAGATTTTTCTAGTTGAACTCCATTTAGAATGATTTTAGTTTTCAACCATTCAACACCTGGAATGATATATATAGTCAAATTGACATGTTTTAATAATGGAAAGCAAGAGTTTGGACGACAGTTTATTCAAGCTGGTACCTATTCGATGGAGTTTAGTCGATTGTTAGCAGAATGGAGATGATGATAACTACACGAATGAAACTTGTGGGCTGTGGCAGCAATGGCTATAGCAATGCTAACTAGCTCCATTTGTGGTAGCACGAATTCACGTATCAACAAGGACGACCTAAAATAGTTTTCAAAGCCATTAAGGTCTTATGATGTTATTTCATTATCCCTTTATGACAATAATGACAATAAGTGTAAAATCAGTTTTTTTTTTCTTATAAAGGAAATATATGATCAAGAACAAAACATTAGAAGGCATCAATATACTCAATGTTAATACGTCGGGATTTAGAATGTTCTAAGAGTAACTTTAGTGGTAGATCTCAAATTAATATATTAGATAATTTTTTATGGATCCTAGTGTGTCATGTAGGATTAAAGATTTCTTAAAATTTCTCATTTTTTCTTTAGTGATAGATCTCATTTTGGAATCTTAGATGATTTTTTATAGGTTTCACATCAACTTCATTTTTAAATATTTGTTAAATTAAATATAATTAATTAAGTAATTAATTTTTTCTCCCCTCCCTTTCCTTTCAGTTGCCTTTTTTTTTCTCCTCAGTCTCTCTTCATACACTACTTTCTTTCTTTTTTCTTCTTTCTTCTTCCTCCGTCGCGGCCTCCTTCCCCTCTGTCGTGACTTTCTTCTTCTCTTTCTTTTTTCTTCTCTTCCTCTATCATGGCCTCCTTCCCTTCCGCCTTATCCTCAACCGTGAGCCCCCCTTCCCCCTTCCCCTCCACCACGACACCCCCTTGCTAGTATGTCTATTTTTTATTTATTTTTTTTGTCTATATTTTGCTTTCTTCTTCTTCATCTCCTTTTGTCCTATTTTTTTTTGTCTCTGTTCTCCTCCTGCATTTTGTTGTTTTGTTGTTAGGGAGAGAGAGTAAAAAGAATTGTTTCTTTAACAATGTGTAGATCTGGTTTCTTGTACAAGAACTCATTCTCTATGCTGGAGAGATGTCTAACTCCTTTATTGGGAGATCTAGTGAATAACAGATCTTGAGCTCAAGACCTAACACTAAGTTGCTCTAACTAGAAAGATCATTGGTAGCCTAAAGACAATTTCTATATGTTATTTCTCAAAATGACCCACTTGCTATCACCTCTAAGGATGTGATTTAATTTTGGACAAATATATTTTTGGTTCAACTTTTCATGCTTTTGGTCCTCCAATTTTTTGAAGATTGGTCTTCATCCTTATCTTTTTTTCGTCATATATTTTAGTCCTTATTATCTATTTTAGTCGTTATGTAATGACGTGACATTAAGTTTGATATTATTTTATTAAGTTTTCTATTTTGAAGGTTTTTAGCCGCCAGAAATTGCTTGCTTAGGCATAAAAAATTCTTGATCTATGAACATCAAACCTAGAAACAAAACATCTCCAAAAATTTTCATCTCCATTGAATTGCCACTTAAGATCTATAGATCTCATGAGAATGGATGTTGTAAGGGACAAGATGTGTTTTGACTACCATCACATAAAAGTTACGCACCATTGCACAACGCACCTTTCTTCCTCTCTCACTCCACTTCACGCCCCCTTCTTCCTCTCCATTTTGCACTAGATCCCTCATCGTGTTGGAACACCTTCCAATCCTTCATCAACGAATTTGACCCCAACACCAACAACTGAACCTCTTGCGGTTTCAGAACCAAGTGAATCTCCAAGTTTCTGTTTTTGGGGTATATAATTTGTTTCTCTTGAGGTGCTCCAACCAAAGTGACGACAATGTCATCTTTGACACAAAGTGATGCAACCCAAGCCACCACCACCTTCATGTCCTCAGCCACCAAACCCAACCACTGTGCCGCACAAGACACTACCACCTCCATAAATGTGCACGGCCCCTTTCCTTACACCACTGTAATTGCGTGCAACCCTTCCCCCTACATCACTGTTTACATGCGCCGCCACCGCCACCACCACCCGTCCACAAGTGTGCGTGTTTTGAGCTTGAATCTAATTTTGGGACATATCAAAATCTGGCCGCTAACCCACCCCCGCCCCCCAAAAAAAATATGTTTAGGATGTTTCTAAAAAAAGTTATCTTAACAATTTCTATCTTTTTAACTGTCAAAAAAGATTCACATTAAAATAATAATAAAAATAGTAACACATCATCACTAACAATCAAAATAGATGACAAGGACCAAAATATTGGATGAAAAAAAAGTATAAAGAGAAAGACTAATCTTTGAAAAGTTAAAGGACAGAAACCAAGAATTAAAAAGTTGGAGGACCAAAAGCATATTTTATCTTTTAATTTTTAAGCTTTAATTTATTGTCAAGGGGAATTGGCTTCTTTGTTGCTCTAGGTGCTTCAGTTGGCACCAGTGTAAATTTAACTCAATTCCTACCGCTGACCATTTCTTTGACAGTAACTTTGATTTCGTGACCATTAGATGAGCAGCCACACTAATGTTAAAATCAAATTAAAAAACAAATATATATCACTGCCACATGACTTAAATTTAGATTATACACAGAATTTTGAGCAATTTATATCACATCCAATACAACTTGTGTTTTTAAATCGTTGAACCGGGTGCGGATATGTATGAAGATGGTAGGTAACCCACGTAAAAAATAATAATAATAATAATAATAATAATACAAGCTTTGCAATTGCTTGTTCAATCTAACATGGAAGCTTAGTTTCACTCAGCCAGGGGCCCAGGATGAACAATTAACAGGGTTCTGACTATAAAAATGGGGGGAAGAAGGAAAAAACAGTTCCTTATCACAGCATCGTTACTTTAGCGGCCTACTAAACCACTGAAAAGAGACTACCAGTGTACATGCATACTCAAATAGGGACAAAAAATTACAACATACAAATCTACTCTCGCGAAGCATATGAGAATGAGCAATTACAACCTTTAAAATGCTACTAAACCAACTATTTCACTCCAAAAATCATGCTAAGGGCTTCCCATTCCACCCCGGGGAAGAAGAGTATGTAACCAGCAAGAACTAGTTCCAACCCAAAAAATAAATATTTACATATCTACGTCCAATATGCACTTTGTAGCTCATAAAGCCCAGAAAGGCTTTTGAACCCCAGTTGCTCGGGTGTCATGAGGAAGTGATTCCTCACTAGAATCGTCTATATCATCATCATCCTCCTCTCCATATTCCATTAGGTTGACCAATGTATCTGAAATAAATACATAAAAACAGTATAAAGATGTTTAACAAAAGATGGCATTGTAAGTTAAATTACAGGGTCAGACAAAACAAAAGATAAATGTTCCATAGAGAGAACATTGACCCAAATATAGTAAAAGCAGGCTTAATTCTAACCAGGAACTGCATCAGATTTTGTCTTAAGCAAAGTCTTGTTCTTGTTGTGTACTTTAACTTCAAATGGATCAGAAAATTTAGGCGGAGGTGGTGGGGGCATGGTTCTCAGTAGAGGAGGTGGCATTCCATTGGATGATGGCGGGACCAACTTCTTAGGGGCAGGCATTGTTAATATATTCCTCACAACCAGACCGTCAGATTGTTCATAAGGTTTTAGAGGTTGCAATCCCTGCAATTGAGTTAGAGTGGGAGAAAACAAAAACCCAAACACAACTTTTGAATCAGATACTTTACTAATTGTTCCAACATGCCAAACTACAAAGTCAAATTAAGACTGAACTGCAAATGATAAAAGCAATACCAAATGTAGCATTGATGTAAAATATCATGATAAAAAATCTTGCACACAACTGGATATTTTAGTGAGCAATGGGTTGATTGGTAGCATAAAAGAATTAATGGTGGTGTAAGATGTTCTAAGAGTGTCTCTTCAAAGGATAACCAATCAAGGGAAAGAGCTTTTTTAATTTACTTTGCCCATACAAACAATTTTTATTTTTTCCTTTTTTATTATACCTTGCTATGATATCTCATGTTCTAGTTTTATATTTTCTCCTATCTCTAACTGTCTTTTTTTCAATTTAACGAATTGGCATCAATTTGGTGCTGGTATGGTAAACCCTTTTCTTCAGGAAATTGACAGTCCATATATGCAGGACTAGAGGAGGGCATGGCTGAAAAGCATGCCACAAAATATATTGCAGCAATTTTACCAATGAAAGAAAATATCAGAATAACATCTTGGATTGGACAGGGCATATGCTGTGAAGCCACAAGCACCCTCCTACTCCTCCAAAACTGAAAACCCTGTCAAACATACAAACCAATGGCCCAACAGACAGGTCCAGTGTCAGGCTTTTAGCTTCATAGAAGGTCAGAGAAAATACCTGGAATATTAAGCATTAACAGTCAGCACAAGATAACATATTTAAATCAGAACAGAGCCACAGATCAACAGTGTTTGAGAGAAAAGTTTTGCACTTAATTTTTCTTTGTTCAAGAAAGTTATAAGAATTCAGTTCTGGAGGGTAAAGTATCGATAGAAAGCTACAAATGTAGTTAAAAAGAAAAGGCTAAAATGTAATTTTCGTCCCTTTATTTTTTCAAATTTGTGATTTTAGTCCTCCTATTTTTTAATTGAGACATTTCATCCCCCATTTTAAAAAGTTTTCCATTTTAGTCCCCCATTTTTTAATTAAGACGTCCCCCACTTTTAAAAAAATTCACAATTTTAGTTTTTGTGGTTAATTTCAAACATTGATATATATACTTTGTAAACCTTAACAGACACGTGTCTATTTATTATCTACATGATAATTTTTTTTTAATTATTTAATTACTAACAAGCTTAATTTATTTAAAAAGGTACATAGTCAAGTCTGAAATTGAAAAAGAGGACTAAAATCGCAGATTATTAAAAAGTGGGGAACAAAATGTCTCAATTAAAAAATAGGGAACTAAAATTAAGGATTTTTTAAAAGTGGGAGACAAAATGTCTCAATTAAAAAATAGGACTAAAATTACAAATTTGGAAAAATAGAGGAACAAAAGTTACATTTTAGCCAAAGGAAAACAATAAAAGAACAAGGCTCCCTG
Source organism: Glycine soja (assembly GCF_004193775.1). NCBI lineage: Eukaryota > Viridiplantae > Streptophyta > Magnoliopsida > Fabales > Fabaceae > Glycine > Glycine soja. The sequence continues at coordinate 21,211,651 of NC_041009.1, read as the reverse complement.
TTCCAGATAAGTATCCACAAGTGGTTAAATTTATTTCATTTTTTCTTTGTCAAATAGCAAAAGTTTATCTAAACATACAAGATACAACTGGAAGTGAACATACAAAATGCATGCGTCATGTAAGTATAAGAATCATTCCCTATGCTGCAATCAGAAGACCCAGAAGATAGGAAAAATAGTGAAAGGGCAAAATCAACAAAATAGTACTTCTATAGTTCTATCCCACCAGTGGGGGGATTAATTGCTATCAAATAAGTCAATTTAGAGACAATAATCATACCACAAACCTGTCTACATATAACTGACAAAAAGGCAGTCTAACCCTCTGCATAAAAATGTTAGGAGTTGGTGTCAACTCAACTAAGGTTTTGAAAAAAAATGGAGTTTCTGGGATGGTTTTGTGTTGTTTAGAAAGTATGCTATTATTTTAAGTGAAATCAAGATTCTTAAAAATTATTTCTCCAATTTGGAATGACAATGATTTTTTATGGTGCTCCTCATTTACAGCCCTGATGGCAGGTAACTCCAGCTTTGATGCTTTATAAAATATTCAAATTTCAAAGAGTGTATCATAATCCAAAGAGCATAGGTAGAAATAAATCTAAATTTCCATAAACCAAGCCCTTCATTCATTTGCAAGCTTACTAGAAACTACAATTAAATGAAGGGACTTGAATGATATTTCCCTTGATGTATGCAATGATGTATTTAAAGAATTTATCAATGACAATACAATGACCTGATTGAGTTTTGTTGTGCCTTTTGAACCAACTGGCAATTCTTGAAATTTTCGTCTCTGAGGCGGCCGTTTCTCCTTTTCAAGATCAGAGCTTGAGGTTGGCCTGGATTCTCCATTTGATGCTGATGTTGTGGGAGCATCTGTAGATGTGACAGGAGGTGAGTGTCTCAAGGCAAGGGCAACTTGTTGCAAAGGGGTAGCTTGAGGATATAATCCGCCATATCCAATATAGCTAGTACCACCTGATACTAAAGGGGGAGGAGTATAACCAATCATGTTTGCTTGAGGCCCAGAGCTTAAATGTCCTATAGATTGTGGTGGAGTCCCTAAAGTGAGGGAACCAGTGACACCAGTCACTCCAACCAAGGAAGCTGGAGGAACCGGTGTCAAGACCCCAGCTGCTGACATTGAACTAGAGGTTAGGCTAGTACCTGCCTCTAGGTCAATTCCAGAACTCTGAACTCCAGTCAACAACTGCTGTGGGGGTGGAACAGCGCTATAAACTTGTTGTGGGGGTGAAATGGCAGTAGGAATCTGCTTCAACAAAGAAGGGCCGCTATAAACCTGCTGGGGAGGTGGAACAGCAGTGTATACCTGCTGTGGAGGTGGAACAGCACTATAAACCTTACATGATGAAACCCTATGACAGTTAAATCATAAGTTATTCCCTAAAACTTATATGAATCCAACATAAAATAGTTTATCACCGTACCAACAATAAATATAATCAAACAACAGTAGTTTAAAGCATTGAAATGGCAGAAGGCAGGGGAAATTCGCTCTACTACAAATCAGATGTATCAGACCTCAACTTCCCACCCACAAACTGCCCACTTAAACTAAATCTCAGTTCCACAAAAAATTAAAACTAAATTTCAATATAAAGCAAAACTTTGAAATTTAATATATGAATCATCCAACGAAATCCAGAGTTAAATTGCCAAATTAAAGTGCACAGCTATATTAAAGAATACCTGCAACCCCAAAGTACTCAAATTGTAAACAAAATAATAGTGACAGCAAGATAATTATAACAGTGACTGTGACAGTGAAAAAGACAGCAGCAGGAAGAGAGAACCTACATTCATGACAAAAAATCTATGCAACCCTAGATGAGATTCTGGCATGGACTGAATGGAGGGCAAAAGCTCCTAGGTGACAACCTGAAACTCAACTCTAGCCTCTAGGGTATACAGGGTTAGGCTAGCCCTCATAGTAAGGACTTGTGCAAAACCTAGAATATTCATTTTCTACTTATGTCTCATCCTAAAGTATATCAATTTTTTCAAATTACTAAGAGCACCTTAAAGCAGCAATTGTTTACAGAGGCGAGGACCTCTTGTCAGGCACCAGGTGCACAACCAGGCATCTGAGTCTCTGATCAATATCTTTCTAATCTAGCTTAAAATGAGGTCAAACCCCTTATTTTAAAAAGAGGGTCTATGGTTTTCCAGGACAGACAGAGAAAAATTTACTATTTAGGCCCCCTTTTCCTCAATAGAACCAAAGTAATACACCAATAGTTCACAGCAAATGCACAAGTGCTAAAAATAATCCAAGAATGAAAAAGGTATGTTGCATGTTGAAAATAGTATGTTGTAAATTTGAATTATCAAAAGGTAGGTGTCATGCTCCATGAATGATCAAATGCAAGAAATTAGGAATTTTTAGAAAGAAAAAAAATAATTTCTTCTCGGCAAGGGCTAAAATCTGACGAGGGCACAGAATTTCAGAAATTTTCCACTCTGGAGGAGAAACATCTGGCCACAGATCCCATTCCCCTATTAGTATAAAAATAAATACCTTAAAGCACCACACTCCGTACAGATTGTATCCAAAAGATTTTCAGCCAAAAGCTTAGCATCTTCAAGACTTTTCGCATTGTTACTAGACAAAAACAGATGCAGGGGCTGCTGTCCATCTGCAAGCAAAAACATAACTAGATTAAAAAACATATACAATTAAAACATAAGCTATGCTGAAATATCATGCCCTGAACAAGTCCAGATCACAGAAATGAAAAGGTACCTTCTCCATTCAAGCATTCATTGTTTCCTGAACCACGTCCTCTCAGTACAACTGTTGCTCCTGTTTCATTCATAATGTGATTTATATACTGGTCCTGCACGTTCAAATCCAAACCACCACCAACACCAAAACAATTTCTCCCAATCGTATGGAGATGTCAGAGAAAGCTTGAAACATTAGATTATCTCAACTTCAGAAAAATTATATCCAGCAAATACAAATAAAAATTAGTGATGCACGATATTGAAGAAAAAAATACTAGCCTAGGCAGGCTAAGTATTTCTGAAGTGTAGGATGAGACTACAATTTAGCACAAGTCCAGATGTTTTTTTTGGGGGGGGGGGGGGGCGGGGCGGGGGATAAATATTGTTTTACTCATTGATGATTGATGTGTTCGGCATGAATCAGAGAATGTTCAGTATCTATTTTTTTATTCTCGTAAAGAAATATTTGATAAGCATCATTTGTTCTTGTGACTTGTGATTGAGTGTATGTGTGGACATACTTTCACCCCAGTCTCTTGGATTAAAGTATTCACATACAAAATGTGCTTCAAAAGTCATCAGAAGAACCATTTTCCAATTCCATCCATCTGAATATCACTTTCAGCACCTAACAAGTATTACAATGCCATATGTAAACATGAGAAGTGCTAGAAACACACTCTCTAATTGGTTAAAAATTATTGAAACTACAAAATCAAGAGAGAGAATCATTAAATATGATGTGAGACACACAAAATTTAGTCATTTTCAATAAATTTCAACAAATAAAAGAGGGTGTGTTTAAAAGAGTGTGTTCCTAGTATTTCTCATGTAACCATAAACTGTAACAACACTCCTCCAGTCTCCCCAGTCCTCCCTTTTATTGCTTAATCAACTCTTGGAAAATCAGTACTCCTAGTAACACCCAAGTATTTTCGCACCATCAAATCATAAGTTGAGAACAAAGACACAGGTAATCCTAGTGAGTGAAAGACTAGAATAGTATGAAAACAAAAACAGCAGATGACCAAGGGGTCACATCACAATCAAAAGAGACCAAAAAAAACTTCTAGACTGTGGCAATTGTCTAATAAAATGTGGCAGACTAAACCACATCAGGTCATAGATGAACCCAACCTCCAAGAGTGACTAGATAAATCAATTGGGTAGGGAAGGGCTTACATTTGGTCCACGTATACGAGCAACAATGTTCAAAGAAGGATCAGCATCAAAGCCCAAAAACACGCATGTACTCAGCATCTGATACAGTAAGAAATTTTGGTGGTTAACATTTAACACATCACAACAATGTGCATAAGCTAGTAATAAATGAATGTCTACCTTCAGTATATTAACCAAAGCAGAAGGTGAGGCGGAAGAAATTGACTGTGAATTTTGCTCCTGTTTGAGCATTTCTTCAATCATTGCAGCAGCACGATCAACAGCTAAAATCCGTTCTGCTGTCTCTTTTATCTGCAATAAAATTTGATGTCACCAAAAGCAAAACTAAATTACATAATTCACCAAAAACAAACACTATCATTTGTGTATTACTGTGTCATGAGTGATAACAGAAAACAAGCCATGTGCTTCTTTTTTAAAGAATAAGAAAACATTTTCAGTTACAAACATCCATCAATCCCTTTCATATGACATTTCATTAATTCCTTTGATTAGACATTATTTTTCTTTTGACTTCTCAAAGCTTTCCAATCTATAAAGTAATAACTGTTTACTTAGTATCAAAACAAAGAATTACACAAAATATCTAATGAAATTCAATTATTTAACCCAATCATCATGCTATATGAAATCAAGCAGCAGCTTTTACATGAGCTCCTGCAGAGATGTGAAGATACAGCGGCTTCCCTCCATCATGTGGCGCATTAGGTAGCCGATACTTCCCCCTATGGAAAAATTCAGGATATACATTACATACAGGAGTATAGAAAACACCAAAAGGATTTTATAAATCCTTAAATGACCAACAAACCTAGTTATAACTATGGCACCAGTGCACCTCTGGATCTGCATGAAGAAGAAGATCCATCATTAAAGATAAAAATTAAGAGTTTGATGTTAATAGATTGTAGAACTGATTGTACATAATTCACCTCCTCTTGTGTCTGGCGTTTTGTCAACTTGTAGCGAACAGAAGACTCTGCATCATTTATGACAATTTCTCGAGCAATTATTAATTCATCTTGGATCTTTTGCTACAAGAAAATTCATCTCACAATTAAGATATGGAACTTGAAATTTGAAATATTATTTAACATATACAAAAGCAATCCATAATAAAAAAAATGTAAAGTGTAGTGGAAAAAGGCATCATAAGCATACTGCAAAATATCTAGGTAGATAAAAGCTTACTAATTAGACAGGTTATACAGCATCCATCTACTCTTAAGCAATTATTCTAAGGAAACTAGAAGAAAAAGAATAGAATACATATGAGTGTGTGACATGCGCAGAACACGCATTTCTCAAAACATACACTATCACATAAAATGAAATAATATATATATATATATATATATATATATATATATATATATATATATATATATATATAATCAATGAGATAGTATATTGATGATAACAAAGGACAAAAATATAGTCACTGATTTCACCCCACATCCCAAAACCCACTCTGAAAACCTATGTATGAGCATTGACTCTGAGAAGTACAAATGAATCAGGCTAAATTAAAAATTGCGATAATGGGTACAAGCTAAAAACTTATAATTTGAAAATATATTTGATCTTAAATAGAACCAGCCTAAAAAGTTTCAAGATCAACCAAATCATGTTATTATCAAACTGCAAAATTAAATTTGCAGAATTTCTAAAGTTTTGACATCAAGAACTCGTGATAGAGCAAGTTCCAAGAGGATTAAGTCTAGAGAAGATCACTTTAAGTGTAACTCAGTAGAGCTAAGCTCAATAGTCTTCTCATCAATTCCATAATATTAGTACACAGTCCCTGTGACACAAAGTTCCACATGAATGGACAAGGGTGTACAATGTCCAGTGAAAAAGGTGTTCTACTGCACTTAATGGCATTACATAACTATTTATAAGTGATTTTGATCACCAAATAGTGCAAAACATGAATTGAAGAAATGTGGAGAATTCTCTGAGAAATACTCTCTTCACCATATATTTAGATTATACCATGTTATCAGAGCTCGGAAGGGAAAAACATTGTCGCATCAGAACAGAAACAAAGTGGCTCTCATCTGTATAATAAAATACATTATTCAAAGAAAAAAAAATGTGAGAGTTTTCTTTGAAATAACTTATTCTAAAATGGAAAGAGTAAGGTTGAAGAAATACAACTCAGCTTCAGTAAAATCTCTGGTTTTCAACTGGAGACTAGATGTAGGCTCATTTTCGGCAAAACCAATATATATTTGAATGCTCAAACTCTTGTTTATCATTTTGTTTCTGTTTACATCTTTGCAACGTATCTTCATTTTAGTTCTGTTTATGCAAATTTGCTTCAGTGGGTATCTAAAAACCCAGGAGGAAAATAAGATTCCTAGCACTCCACTGTTTTGCCAGGTTTTTTGTCCTCTCTCTAATGGCTGACTGTTATAACTAACTAATAAGTATTACTTATATTCCAACTCCAACCCCCTCCCCCCAAAATATTTTGCTTATATAACTTACTAATCAGGTTCAGGTAATCTCTGCTTGCACTTTACTTGGACTTCCATATAGTGTGTGATTGCCATTTCAAAGGCACTAAACATCTGTTTGCACTTTCCAAAGCACAAAACAGAGAAGCAACAACACTGATGGATCGGAAAAAGTGTGGGTAAACTTCACTGGAACTGTAACCCAAACACACCCATAGTCTTATTAATACTGGAAAATTAAACATCAGACAGATCCTTGTTTCTGCATATTTGTAACTTTTCACTATAAATTTCTATGCTGCAATATTGCTTTTAATTGGACCAAGGATTTGGTTTTTCTATCCCCCTTTATTGTGTTTATTGCACCTTCAAAGATCTCCCTACCATTCCCATATTACAAATCCTAGGATAAAATTTCATTTAACAACTACACACTCAACTTCCCCAAAACCAAAAAAATAAAATATTGGCATAGCAGTTTAATCAAGAAAGGGCACCGACAAATATGATAAACATCATAAGAGATTAGAAATCCCACACTCACTTGATTCAATTTTTGTGCGGCAACAGCAGCTGCAACTGTGTGTTGCGGAAGCTGAGAAGAAGCTGCCAGAGGATTCCTCAAAAGAGCTCCGGAGATCATCGGAGCCATGGCAGGAAATGCAACCCCTCCAAGAGACACGGCATTGCTCAAAGGGAGTGCTCCAGGAACTGCCATCCCAACTGGCATCAATGACTCCGCCGGTTGATCCCACTTTCTCTTCTTTCTACACAGAAACCAAAACACACACCAAATCCGTCAGAGACAAATTTGTTTAGCATTTCCATCACATATCAATAAACCAACAACAACTTCTTGTTCCAATAGCTGAGATCAGCTACATGGATCACACAACACCATTCAGCTCGGATGCCAATGTAACCCTAATTCTAAAATCTCAAGCACTACACCAAACAAATAATCACAATTCCATGCACCAAATAAAAACAAAGGAGAACTATAAATAAATCAATAGAATCGACACCAAACAAAATTCAAACCAATTTCACTTAATTTGCAAAAAACACGAAAAGGAAGGCATTACAGTGAAGGAGACTTTACCTCTGCCGCGTCTGCGAAGCATCGTTGGCCGCGGAGGTTTTGTCGGAAGAAGAAACCCTAACGCTGCTATCCTCTGTCATTGTTTGAGCGATTCTGAGCTGCGAAAGAAGAAGAAAAAGTGCAATTGCGTCGCGTTTTGGTTCTCTATGCTTCTTCTTCGTTTTCGATACCCGAAAACGAAAAAGGATTCACGCGAGCGTCGGTAGGTTGGAACGAACGTGATTGGTCGGTGAAACGGGGTTTTGTGCCTAACGCCCAAAGTCGTACGGATGCGTTACGGAAGATGGGTTAAACGACACAATGCAGAGATTAAACCGTCGTCGTCTGTTTCGTACTCCTATAGTAAAAGATGAGTTGTGCAATTATGGAGTATTATTTTTTTAATGAATTTTGTTGTAACATTTGTTTTTTTATGAAGAAAAAAATCAAATTAATCGGCAAGTCCTTCTCCATGTACATTCATTTTTTCTTGACTAAATTGTAATTTCTGACATGTTATTTTAATTTTTAATTTTAGTTCATAAATTTTTTTTAAAAATTGTAACTTTAATCTGATCTTCATTTTATTAGTACATTATACTAATGTAAAATTTTAGTCCATAATTGAAGATTAGACAACAAAAATTTTAATTTTCTATTGTCATTTTCTCCTTAAATAACATGACTTTACACTATAATGTACTAATAAGAAAATAAACAAAATGATAAAAAATGAGTAAATTATACATATTACTTTTGAGGTTTACAATTATTACACTAGATTCATATTAGAATCTTACAAAAAAAAAATTCTTAATTTTTTTGTTTGTTACACTAGATTCCCTTAAGCATGTTAGATATAAAAGATGTTAAGGGAAAAGGTCATGTTATTGGCACATGAACTTTTTTTTTCAAAAATGTCATCATCTCTTTTATTTGACATAACATTGGTTTCTTGAGAAACAAAATTAACGTTCACACATAGGATTATTTTCAGAACTTGAAGAACACTTCAAGAACACCAAGCATTCTATGAATTTCAAATTTATCAACACCTCAAATTTTTGCTTTTAATCACAATTTTCCACTTCAAATCAAATAATTACACATCAAGATCTTTAAATAAAAGTATCAAACTATAATAAAACTCTTCAGCACAAACTAACATAGAATCAAATGAATTAAATCAAGAAATTTCCATAATTTTATATGAACCAACTAAAAACAACTATGACCAAGATGAATGTAAATTTATCCAAAGGATCATAGGTCGAGCTGGTAACAAAGGATAACCCCGATAACACCAAACACTTTGCAAGCTTGGGATCCTTGTTGGTCACAAATTTCAACGAGCATCCAAATATTTTGTACTAGGTCCCAAACTACTCAAGCAAGGGCCTTGAATGTGTCTTCGACCTCAAAGACAAATTGTGTTTCCACAGCAATCATCATCTCCAGAACCTTCAATGTGTCTTCAACCGCTTCTCTAGAATGAACTTCACATTAGATAACATTTTTGCATAAATATCAACCACATTTAATATTTTTGCTTGCAAACAAGGATTTGGGCAGTTTGTTTTCAATTTGATTACAACGTGCGTCCATGGCGGTTCTTCAGATCTAACACCTCTCTCTTCATATCTCATCTCCTTCTTGCATAGGTGCTTCCGCTCTTTAGATATAACGCTTCTCTCTTCCGATCTCACCGCCTTCGCTCCATAGTCGCAAAACTAGCATCCATCTCCATCTCCATCTCCATCGCCGCTGCTAATTCATGAGGTTAGAGATGACGATGGGAGTGAGGTGCAATGGAGAAGGATTAAACTTAATCTGACCATGCTAATTGAGAGGGGCAAATTCAGATTACCATAAAGTTTAATTTTATTTGTTTTCCTTTATTAAAAAGAGTAAATTATACTCACACCCCCTATGTTTTTTTCAAATTGCACCCGAAATTCCTCATTTTTTGCACCCTACAAAAAACCCCTGAATTGTTTAGTTCACATTACACCCAGACCCATTCCCTCCTAAACACCATTTAGTAATTTAACAGAAAATAGACACATATTGGTATCATGACTTTTAATTAAAATTTTTGTCTAAAATACCCTTATATTTTTTCTCACAGTCGCAATCTCCTGTGTTTTTTCCAAATTACACTTGACACCCCTTCTTTTTTGTACCCAACAAAAAACTCCTTAATTGTTTAGCTCATATTACACTTAGACTCCCTCCCTCCTAAACATTGTTTAATAATTTAATAGAAGGTAGACACATGTTGATCACATGACTTTTAATGAAAATTCATGTCTAAAATACCTTCATTTTTTTCCTCTTAACTTCATAAAAAACATGACACTATTTTCAACCTGAAAATATTTTAACATTCTTCCTTCTTTTTCTTTTTCCTCTAATTGGATATGAACCCAACTTTTTGTTGGACGTGAACCCACCTTATTGATACGCATGTGCTAACATCCTTCCTTCTTCTTCTTCTTCTTCTTTTAGTTCAATTTTTTTGTGCGTGTTGGGTCGTTTGGCTGTTGCATTTTTGTTGGATGTGTTACCAATAATGCTCATTGATTGGATATGATCATTTGCTTCAAATTTTAGTGTTTTGCTCTTGCATTTGTGTTTTTAACTGCTTTCTTTGAAATATTTATTTTTGATGGCTAGATGTTTGATATAATGTCTCAATCAAAAGCTGCTTCTTCTCCAAATATTAGCAACAATAAAGTAAGAGTCAAATGTTATAGGAAAACAATTTATTGCCTTAAGAAAGGTCTACTCACAGGGTCAATTGTTAATTTGTTATTGAGTATTTAACAAAGATGTTAGGACAATTTCGTCTGCTCACATATTTCAATTGAGATTAGTTAGCAATGTTAACAGAAGGGGGGTAAAAGTAATGTAAAAAAAATGAAGAGGTATTGGGTGCAATTTGAGAAAGACACAGGGGTGCAAGTGTAACAAAGATGTTAGGACAATTTCGTCTACTCACATATTTCAAATGACATTAGTTAACGACGTTGATTAAATGGGGGTAAAAGTAATATAAAAAATAAAGGGTATCAGGTGCAATTTGAGAAAAATACAGGAGGTGTAGGTGTAATTTACTCTTTTAAAAAAATATCAAAAGCTATTACAGAGATAGGACTAAAAGTAATGTTTTAAGACAGAGGGATATCAAGTGTAATAAATTTAAATATCAAGAAAAGTTTGTGTAATTTACTCTATAAAAATTTATCATGGATGTCCTTATATATTATAAAGGGTAAATGGTGATTGGCAAATGTGCTACATTTTAGAAGATACACTAATGTTTCACTACTCGTAAGGTAATTCAATTTTTTGGATTTTACAAATATTGTTGTCATAGTTTTTATTTATAAACTAGTTATGTATTTTTTAATTCTTACAAATGTTGTCATTATAAATTTATTTTTGTTTTTTTACACATGTTATAATCACTAACTCCTCCGTTTTGATGATAATTAATATGCACTTCAGTGTTATTAAAACATTCTTTGGTGTCCCTTAAAAAATATTATTTGGTAGATTACATATACTAAGTTGCTAACTTTCCTACCATTGCCTTCTTAATTCATATGTTTTCGTTCTTTTTCTCTTGATAGTCATGTAAAAGCACAAATGAGGAAAGAAAGAAAGAATTTGAACTCAACCCTAAATGCAAATTCACATCACTTGTTAATGTGATTGGTATGTTTAAAATCCTTGTAATACAATTTTGACTAAAAGCCGATAAAAAAAATCTTGGCTAAAAACTAGCTTTGCATCAAAATAGAAATTCCTAGCTAACAATTATTAATAACAAAAGAAAGAATGAAGTTATTTTATTCAATAGATATATTATTTTATTCCATAAAAGTAATGTTTTGAAACTTAACTCAAACTGACTAATTTAATCAGTTTGATCAAAATTTTACCCTATAACGAACTTGATTTAATTTTTCGATTGGATATGTCTTTGACTCAATATTGAAACCATTGAATTGGTAAAAAAATCAAAGTGAACTAGAGTGAAATAGTGTCATTTGTACCAAATAGACCAATAAAAACTTATACTTTTTGTTGAACGTGCTAATGTCACACTGTACGTTGTGGTAAGGTGTCATAGTTGTCTGTCAGACATGATTTGTTCAATAAATCTTGTCAATCCATATGTTTTCATTTAATCCCCGAGCATGATTTAGGACCCACCATTCAACCAAAGAGATGATAATTCAACCCACCATTAGCATTATTCCATCACCAATAATGGATCTTGATTATCTCAATTAGCTATTCCTCATATATAACACTTGATGTAAAAAAAAAAAGGAATTACAAGCCAACCACTTTGACTTTCAAATACATTTTCTTGCCCCTTCACAATCTAAGAACCCCCATAAAATTGTAGGATTTTTGTATGTACATCCTTATGTAGAACTATGGTAATTCCTCACCAACTAAAACATGTCATCCATATTTTAGCTGAGACTACACATTCAAAAAACAAATGTGTTGAACATTCTACTTCTTTATCACATTCCTTCTTAACTATGGTCAATTACATTTTCCTTGTCCATGGTTTTGAAGGGATGATATTATATCCAAATGAAGCTTCCATATAACTATTTGTACCTTTTGGAGGTACACTTTTCACCCACGGCATGTTGAAAAACTCCTATGCATGTTCCTTGAGTTTAAACACAATTACTTAATATGTTGACTTGATTGAAAAAATACTTGATTTCTCTACTTTTTGCTCCCACCCATGCTGCTCCCATTCTCTAAAAAATGTATTCTTTAATGTGACTTCCAACTCACCCAATAGCTTTTGTTATCACTAAAACAACCATCTTTATTTCCATACTCTTATCCCATATTGTCAACCACCTAAATCATTTATAATTATATGAACCTTTTACATAACCTTGTCTCCCTTACCTTTCTACGAATATTGTTCGATAGCTAACTTTGATGTAAGTAGCAATCCTCCTCCATAAAGTTTATGTTTATCCACCACCTAAAGCACCCTATGCCTTTATTTTTCTGTCTTCCATCTTTCATCTCATACTTACACTTGATTACTCTATATTAGAAATTAAATTTGTCATTTTCCCTTCATTAACCACCTTTATTTTCTAGTAACGCCAAATTAAAAAGTCCTTACATTCTTAACCCGTAGCCCACCCTCTTCATTCTTCCTACATATATTTTCCCATGTCACTAGTATTTCTAAATTTTTGTGATGAAATTCAAAGATTTTTTTTCTTCCATGGACTAATATCAAATATGATACATTTTCGAAGGATAAGAACATATTTAAATCCTTAATAATATTTATACTAAAGTATTAAACTTATACTTATTTCAGATTTTTTTTTTATTTCTATGAAAATAAGTAATTATTTTCTATAAAAAATTTATTACCACATAAATAATACATCTTACAAAACCTGTCATTTTAAAGCATAAATTAGGAAAACTATAATTAATGAATAAGTATAAGCATTTGTTTGGTTGCACCTAAATATCTAAAAAGAGAAAGGAAAGGTACCAAAGTCAACTCATATCTTTGGTTTGGTTGTGCAAAGATAGGCAACTTTTTTTTTTTTGAAAATCGCATGGGACCCTCATGTGCATATTTCCCCATTTAGATGAGAAGATTTGCAAAGAAATTCAATATTTTACTTTACTACTCGTTCTTGCTTTCTCCCATCCTCCCTATCTTCGTTCGCACAGGTCTTTTTGAAAAGTGATTTTCATCTATATAATGATTTCTTCTTGTCGAGATCCATTTTTTCCGTCGTTGGATTTGAATGCCATCGGTGGTTTGTTGATAGAAATAACTCAACGTGGTTGGTTCGATCTGTTCATTGACAGTGTTGAAATTAATTTCATTTTTTGAAGCCGTTACAAATTTGATATGACTTTTTATTTGGTGTTGTGCTTTTAAGGTTATAATTTGTTCACTCTCGATGCTATTTTTTTTGCTGACAATTGTTATACCAATGTTATTTTTGTTGATAGAAGCACAATCAATTTTATGACTTCTTTTGTTGAAAAATACAAATACAAAGACATAAAAATTCACAAACAAAAAGATGAAGACACCATAATGGAGTCTATCAAAATTAGGATAAAATGATATTTTTACAAATCTTATCAACTATTGGATCCACAATTAAAAAAAGAGAAAAAACATATTAAGCTTGTAAGGATAAAATGATATTTTCACAAATCTTATAAACTATATCACCTATATTTTTTCTTTGTATCCCACCTGTTTCTTTTCTCTTCCTTTCTTTTTAACCAAACAAGTCCTTAAAGAATAACAAAGTTATTTCCGAGAACTTTGCCTCTCAATACTCAACGCCAAAATCGTTGTTAACGAGACAAAAAAACCCTATTGGTTACTTTCTAGTGGCATGGATTGTGATCCGTGTGCCCTTACTTTACCTCACGAGCAACCGCTGATTTTCCTTCCCATCAACGGCCATGCTTTTCCCTTCTCATCATCTTCCAAAAACCTTTTTCACAAATTCCCGCGCCATTCCCTTCCCCAAAAATTTCCACGTTATATATCCACCAAATCCCACTTTCCCACTCACACCTTCGAATTTTCTTTTCCTTCACTTTCCCGAGAAAAAAAAAACCCTCTTTCACTTTCTTGACTACGGTCTCACTTCGACATGGCTCGAACTAAGCAAACTGCTCGCAAGTCCACCGGCGGCAAGGCGCCACGTAAGCAGTTGGCGACCAAGGCCGCCCGGAAGTCCGCTCCCGCGACCGGAGGAGTGAAGAAGCCCCACCGCTTCAGGCCGGGAACCGTGGCGCTGAGGGAAATCAGAAAGTATCAGAAGAGCACCGAGCTTCTCATCAGGAAGCTTCCGTTTCAGAGACTCGTGAGGGAAATCGCGCAGGACTTCAAGACCGATTTGCGTTTTCAGAGTAGCGCCGTTTCTGCGCTTCAGGAAGCTGCTGAGGCCTACCTCGTTGGGTTGTTCGAGGACACTAACCTTTGCGCGATTCATGCAAAGAGGGTTACCATTATGCCTAAGGATATTCAGCTTGCTCGCAGGATCAGAGGCGAGAGGGCTTAGGTTGGTTAGGGTTCTGATTTTGAAGGAGGCGAGACGGCTTAGAAAAAGAATCATCTATCTATGTGTTTATGTGGGCATGTGAAACGTGAATCTGTTTGCTTTTGTAATTATCTCGTGTTTCTTAGACAAGTTAATTAAAATGCTATGTTGGTTCTCGGAGAAAATTGTTGTTGAGTCTTAAAGAACTTGATCTCGGAGAAATTAAATCTATCCTAAAACTCAAGAGATTGTGTGCCTTTTATGTTTAACAATACAGTATTTGAGAAGAGAGTATTTATGCTTCTTTTAAAGCCTACTAAATAAATGTGAGATAATTTTATTGAAGTTGAAATTTGCAACACCAGAAAGAACAATAGGACACAAGGACCAAGCGTTTTCCAATTGCTTATTTGTGGGCAGAATGCTGAAGCAAGCTTTCCACACCATATTCTATATTGCAAGATCTACTAATATGAAATGGCATGTAGAGAAGTTTATACCCCAATTTCACTGAGTATTTGATCAATTAAATGGGCAGAATAAATTCATCTGCTGCATGTGTATGGCGAAGTGGGAATGCACCAACCTCAGTTCTCATTTCTCATTTCTCAATAAGCAATAAGGCTTCTCGAAACACTGCGGTTTGTCTCCCCTTTTCGCCTCCATTGGCAACGAACGACCAAAATATTTTTCTTTTGTGATTAGTCTCATTCTCTCAAGCATGCTTTGCCAACATAGCTTCATCTGTTGCCCTGGCATGGCATTCTTGAACCCCCATCAACTTCTGGATTTTGCCAAGCTAGTGATTTTTATTCGAGCCAAAACAAAATAAAATTCACTAATTTTAGCTTGAAGGAAAAGGTTTCACAAACTTGTGAGCGTATGGAAATTGGCAAGAGAAACAACACATTATACTATGACCGTTGCTTTTCTGTTCCATCGATTGTGTGTGCTTCCTGCAACTTTTACGGTGCATTCACTTCTATCTGTAACTTTCATTGATGATTGTTGTGGTTACATTGAATTTTTGCATTTTTTTTAATTTCTTTGGGTTAGCAGTTAAATGTCTAATAAAGTTGCTCTCTTTATGGGTAAGTCCCTAACATAATCCGTGAAAAGGATCTATGAACAGATGATTCTCGCATCATGCATCTTTTTCAATAATACCAACTCACTGGTTAATTTTTTAAAATTTGATCCTTCAAAGTTTTAAATTCTTAACATTTCAAAATTACCGATCAAGTCTAATTTACATATAATTAACTTTTTTACCATTCATATGATATAAATTTAACTTTGAGGGAATCAAAACAATAAGGTTAATCAATAAGGATCACATAATAAGTACTAAAGTAGAATTTTACTCAAAATAAATTATTTAAATTCTTTGTCTAATTTTAATGACTTAAATGATACATCTAAAAAACAAAACTAAGTATTTCTCAGAAAAAGGTTTGGATGAAAAACAAGAACAATTACTAGCTGCGGCTATTGAAGAGATAGCTAGAATTTGAAGCAATTCATAATTTGTTATTACAATTTAATTTAACAATGCTTAGTGAGATTTAAAAAAGTTATATTTTAGAGATTCATTCATAGTAATTATTAGTATTATAAACAATAATAAGATTTTTTTGGTTAAAAAAATAATTAAGAGTTTCTGTAACACCAAGTTGTTCATAATGTAATAATTTAATAAGTAATTAAGATAACAATATCTATTTAAAAAATATGAGAGTAATTTTGTAACTGATACTCTTTCATTATAAAATGTCAAAATTGACCGGTAATCCTCAAACTTATTTTTGAAAATTTGTGTAAAGTAAATCCTGAAACTAGTCCTCAAAATTATATGAATTAGATATTAACATCTCGAATAAGGTTTTTTAAAGGGCCTTTTAAGTGAAAAAAATTGTTTTTTTCCCATCGAAATAAATCTATATCTTTTGTAATAAATTACTTCTTGAAAAAAAATGAGTTTCTTGAAATTTCTTTACCATTGGAGCAAAAATATGTATGGATTTCTTATAATAAAATAACACTTTGAATATCACAAAAAGTACTATAGGGACGACAAAAAAGTAAGTTAAAAAATTCACTTGAGAAATTTTTATTGAAGATACTTAAAATGATATTTATTTTAATATTTTAAATGTAAAATAAAAATAAATATTAAGTAAAAATTAAGAGATGATCAAGTTTAGTAAAATGATATTTCTTTTAATATTTCTTTAATGAGATTTTCTCTTTAAGGATATTTTTTCTATGGCAAATCTTACTTGAGAAATGATCGAGTTTAATACTAATTAGACCAAAGGAATTTGTATATGTTTAAATGTCCTAAAAAAATGGAGCAATTCAGTAGAAGAATTCATTTTTTCAAGGAATTTAAAATGATTCATGATAAAATAGCTTGTTTGGATAAAATATTTGAAAAGAGATTTAATTTTTGGTATTTTTATGAATCATTTTGATTGACTAAAACACTGTGATTTCAAATTCTCTCAAAAGATATAGAATTTGAAATTTTTTTTCCGGAGATGTTCACTCTAACTCACATTCTTGCTTGCGACTCTTTCTCGTTTAACACTCGCAACCACGGGTGACCAAAGTTTTTACGGTCAACATCAACATAAGTTGTTTTTCAATGACGTTGGCCGATATTTTTTCGATCAATTTTTTTTTGTATGATGTCAACCAAAGCTATTTTTTGTCGATATCAGCTAAATTTTTTTATATAATGTTGGTTAGGGTTATTTTCTCATTGACATCAGTCATGAGAATTTTTTGCTGATGTCGGTCAAGGATTTTTTGACCATTATCATCCAGGTTTTTTAAGTTGATGTTGACCAATGATTTTTTTTGCCAATGTTGGCTAGATTTTTTCTACCGACATCAGTCATGACTAACTTTTGAGTAGACGCCTGCTAGGGGTTTTCAGCTGACATTGGCCAAAGATTTTTAGCCAATATCGGCTAGGGTTATTTTTCAGTCGATGTTAGTTAGGGTGTTTTGGTTGATGCCAACTAGATTTTCTTAGCCGACGTCGATTAGGATTTTTTTACTGACATCGACTAGGGTTTTCTGGTTGACATCAGCCAGAGCTATTTCTTAACCACATTAGCTAGGTTTTTGGGCTAATGTTGGCTAGGGTTTTTTCTGTTAACACCAACTAGGTATTTTTGACCGACATCGGGCATGACTATTTTTAGTCGACATCGGCTAGGTTCTTACAGTTGACATCCACTAGAGTTTTTTCAGTCGACATCGGTCAGAGCTATTTTTTAGTCAACATCAGCCAAGTCTATTTTATAACCGATGTTGGATAGGGTTTTTTGTCCGATATTGTCAGGGCTATTTTTTAGTCAACTTCGACTAGGGATTTTTCAGTCAACGTTGACCAATGATGTTTTTCGACCGACATCGGGTAGGTTCTATTGGTTAGCATCCACCAAGTTATTTTTTAGCCGATATTGGGTAGATTTTTTTGTCAACGTTTGCTATAATTTTTTAGGCCGACGTTGGCCAAAAATAGCCTTGGTCAATGTCATTCGAAAAGACCCTAGCCGGTGTCGGCCAAACATACCTTAGTCAATGTTGGTGAAAAAACCTAGCCAACATCGGCTGAAAAATAGACTCAACCAACGTTAGCTGAAAAATAATCCCGGCTGACGTCAGCTGACAAATATTCTTGACATACTTTGACAAAAAACCCTATTTGATGTCGATCAAAAAATAGCCTTGGTTGATGTCGGTTTAAAAATATCATTGGTTGTGATCTGACAAAATAACCTTAGTTAAAATTATCAATATTTTGTATTTTTAAATTTATTTAAAATTGAAAAATATTTTTTAATTAATATTTCAAAATTATATTATGTTTGTTTTCTATAAAGTTTAATATTAATAAAATTAAAATTTTGCATATGGAGGAAATTGAATTGTCATATCCAAACAAAGAATTTAAAATTGAAGAAATTTGAATTGATTTATCCAAACAAAACATTTAAAAAATGAAGGAAATTAAAATCAAACCAATTCAAATTCTAGGCATTTTAAATTCCCTGAAATTTTAAAATTCCTTATCCAAACACAAGGTTAGAGTGTATTTGGATAAGAGAATTAAAATGGGGAAAGTAATTAATTAGAGGATTGAAAATTCCCCCCACCTAAATAATCTATTTGGATGCCCATTTAGAAAAAAATTAAAAATTTGGCATTTTAAAATGGAATTTGTTTTTAACTATAAACTTAGAATTTTAATTTTTTTTCAAAAGCAAAGGAATTCTAAAATTCCTACCGACTTTCACATAGGCGGACATTTGCTCGCTTGTTCTCGGAGTCGCTTTGTTTGCACACTTTCACATGCTCTCAATGTTACATAATTCGCTTGCTCTCATAGATCCTCACTCTCTGCCTCTCCTTCATTACTGTGGTAGATCTATTCAATGGTGGTGACTTCTAAAATCTAATCAACATCATCTCTAATCAACATCGTCGTGGTTGTTGCGACAATGTTATCTTCATTGCTAATCAAACAATGACAGTGACTTCTCGTATCTATTCTCTCTACGGCAACACAATCGTCATTGTTGTTGATTGCTGCTACTGCTTGCTTCGTGGAGGCTTGACTAGGCTAAGACATGGAGGGTGTGAGAGAGATCTGGTTTGTAGGATCTGTTGTTGGTTCGCTGGTTTGTAAAGTCCAACGACAGGGCAATGGGTTGGTGATGGAGATGACGGTCCAAGGGATAGAGGGATAATTTAGAAAAATAAAGATAAAAATAAAAAAAGAAAAAAATATAAAAATTCCCAACCATTCATTCTATTTAATAATTTCAACTAACTCTCTACAAAACCATCTTGTCATCGAAACAAGAAATTTTAACAATAAAAGAATTTTAATTAAATCAATTAAAATTTCCAAAATTTAAAATTCTCTAACATTCCAAAATTCATCATCGAAGCACACTCTTAATTGTAAAATAATAAATAGAGTAAATTCTTTCTTCGTTTTGTTGTTATTAAAAAATCTAACAGATTCAGTTGAACTTCCAAAAATAACCTTAATAACGGTAGATAAGATAATACCGACTTCTCAAAATAAGGACTTTATATTTACTTTTCTTACACAGTTTGACTCTGAAGGAACGAACGTGACTCTTAACTTTGTTCACTTTTCGGTATTCATTCAACTTTCTGGCCGTGGAAAACTCTCGTTGTCAGCGCCATAGATAGACACGCAGGTCCCATCTCTTCCCTCTCCTCTCTACTACGTCACATTTCTAACTCTGCATTCATCTCCTCATACAATGCAATACAATAATTCGCTCTTTCTATTCACAAATTCCCCAAATTTTCAGCTCAATTCAGCTGCAATCTTTACTGCCACCAATTAATTATCACACGGTTTCTTTTAATTTTTTTTTCAATTTAAGATAATTGTTGGTTATGGCTCTAGATGTGAGGCTAAGAAGATCGGAAGAAAAGGAATAGTGTTGTGTTGTGCTGTTATTGTTAATTCAGTGGTACACCCTTCTGCTGTTCAATGTGATGATAGAATGTTAAATATTACACGAATTGATTGTATAATGATATGCAGAAATAAAATGGGAGCTGCTCTGTTGCCTGATGCAGCATTTGGAATATTTCCACGATTTTTCAATGTTCCCAGGCATCCTTTGATCTGTAGAACAACTTCTGCTACATCAGTTAGAAAGAGGTGTGATTAAATGATTACAGAAATGAATTGTGTTTTGTGGTGTTTTTTCTGTTACTTTTCACTTTATGTACAAATATCGTAGTGAATGGCTTATTCTTCTTTGTTATTATTTTCTATTTTTTTTGCAGAAATTTTTTCTTTGGTGACAAAAGGATCTCCAAATCATCACTCATTGTTTTGTCGCACTTGGTGAGGACTTTTTTTTTTTTGGTATATTGCTTAGGAAGTTAGGATGGATGGACCATCTTCTAAGAAAAAAGTTTAGTTGGTGTTTATCAATTAACTGATACACCAAATATTGTACCCCCTTTTTGGTAGAAATCTCTAAATACATCTCTCCCATTCTTACACTTATATCTAGTTCTTTATGAAATACATGATTTTGAGGCTGGCCATTTTGAGTATTTGGGTTTCAGAAAGGTGACCGAGTTTCACATATCTTTTAATGATATTATATTAAGTAGGTGCAAATTACAAAGTTGATAGTGGGAAGTGACCCTATATTTATTCTATTTGTGTGACAGAATGATTCAGATGACAAACTCACAGATGTAGTTGTTGATCAAGATGATGTTATAGGAATAGAAGATGAATTAGTGGTAACCAAAAAAGCTCTTTCGGAGGCACAACATAGACAAGAGATTATTGAGAAAGAGAGGGATCAATTACTAGAAGAACTTGCTCGTTCTGAGGCTAAAAAACAGGAATACATCACTACCATTTTACATGACAAGGAAGTAGCTATATCAGAACTTGAGGCTGCCAAAACTCTATTTCAGAAAAAACTGGAGGACTCAGTGGAAGAGAAGTTCAATTTGGAATCAAAGCTTGTCCTTGCCAAACAAGATGCTGTTGATCTCGCTGTGCAGGTTGAAAAATTAGCAGAGGTTGCTTTCCAGCAGGCAACTTCTCATATACTAGAAGATGCTCAACTCAGAATTTCATCTGCTGAAACCACAGCTGCTGAAGCAGCTCATCTGATTGAAAACCAAATTAAAGATGCAATTGAGGGTACAATATCGTCCATAGTGGAAAAATCAAATCATGCTATAGAAAGGGCTCTAGTTGTGGCAGAGAAAGCAGAGGAACTTGCAAAGAAGTCCACGGAAACATTTATAGATGGTACATCCCCATTTACTGAAATAGCTGCTGTCGAGGCAGAAAATATCAAGTTACAGGGAATAATAATTGATATAGAATCTGAGTTGATGATGGCAAGAAGTCAGGCTGATAAACTGAAGTTAGAATTGGAGAACACCAGACAGCAGCTACAGGCATTTGAACAAAGAGCTAATGATGCAGAGAAAGCTTTGCTTGATTTCCAGGAGTCAAGCAGGGAAAACATTCTCCAGAGGGAGGAGGAGATGAAGTCAATGTTGGAGAAAGTGAAGAAAGATGTGGCAGATAGGACAAAGGCTATTTCCAAGGCTTTTAAGGCTGATTTGAAGAACATCAAGGCTACTGTTGAAGCTGCCAAAGAAGTGGTCCATTGTAAAGATTATGCCTACCTAAGAAGATGTGAAGCACTGCAGAGATCATTAAAGTCATCAGAAGATGCTGTGAAGATGTGGAGACAGAGAGCTGAAATGGCTGAATCATTGCTATTGAAGGAAAGGCTACAAGATGAAGGGGATGCAGATTCTATCTATGTTGTTAATGGGGGACGGATTGACCTTTTGACAGATGTTGATTCTCAAAAATGGAAACTACTGAGTGATGGTCCTCGTAGAGAGATACCTCAATGGATGGCAAGAAGGATTAATGCTGTCTCTCCCAAATTTCCACCTAAAAAGATTGATGTAGCTGAAGCATTGACATCAAAATTCAGATCCTTGGAGTTGCCTACAGTGGATGAAGTATGGTCCATTGCTCGAGAAAAGCCAAAGGAAGGGGATGCTTTAATTGAGCATGTTTATGAAAGAGAAACGATTGAGAAAAAGCGGAAAGCATTGGAGCGTGCTCTTCATCGGAAGACTATACAGTGGCAGAGAGCTCCTGAACAAACAAAACTAGGTGAATGTGCTGGTCTTAGTGCATTTCTTGAAATTAGATATAAAAAATGCTTCAGGAAGATTTATTTTGTTTACATATTCCACTTTTGGCATTTAAAATTTAACATAACTTCAATGCAGAGCCAGGAACAGGAACAGGACGTGAGATTGTGGTTAGTACATTTACTTTCCCAATAACTTGACAGATTATGTGTCAACGTATATTAGCCACACATGCATTTTGATTTGATAAGATCGAGTGATTATAATTATAGAATGTGTTTCCCCCCTTGTAGTATGTAATTCTTGTGGTTATTCCATTTTAACTGATATATCAACTAGCTTATTTTTACATGTTACTTTTATTGTGTCAATAAAAAAATGTGTAGTATTATGCAATACTGTACATGTAAAAACGCTAGAGCCTTTAGTGATTGTGCACTATCTGCCAATTGTCATTGATTTGACTAAATTACCTTTCATTTCATCATATCATATGGGTTGTTTTATTTGTATGATTCTGTCTGCTGTTGTTCATAAACTCTTGATATTGCAAGTATTTTTTATGTGCATTTTCTGTTGCATGTATTTACCTCGTATAGTGGAAGGTAAAAGGGGAAGAATTTTTAATGAATATTCATTTTACTCAAGTTTCAAGGTTTTAACTGGGAGAGCTGGAGAAGGCGCTGGTATCTGGAATTAGCAGCTAAAACAGCTGACTTATCTAATTGTGGGGTGACAGCAGTGTGGTTGCCACCACCAACAGAATCTGTTGCTCCTCAAGGTTTCACTTGCTTTCTTCTGTATTATTTCGTCAATGTTCTTGACTGCACATTATTATAAACAAACTAGTTAGGTCTTTCCTGGAAAATCTGTTCTGTTTATTTTTATTGTTATTCCTACCCA
This sequence comes from Glycine soja, assembly GCF_004193775.1. NCBI lineage: Eukaryota > Viridiplantae > Streptophyta > Magnoliopsida > Fabales > Fabaceae > Glycine > Glycine soja. The sequence continues at coordinate 21,188,468 of NC_041009.1, read as the reverse complement.
TTCCTTAATTTTTTTTGATAGCTTTGATTATATTGCAAGCTCATCTAGTTCTTTATTTTATTTTATTTTATTTCATGTAGTCAGCATGTATCTAGTCAATTTCTTCCATGTAAAGCATTATTTGCCTACCTTATATTCACTAGCACCATTGAACTGATTGGTATTGTATTGCACTTATGAGTTTATGAGCACTATTTTCCTATCTTATATTCATAGCACTTATTTTTCTGTGAATGTGTTAAAAAAAGGAACAAAAGTAATATGCTCAGTCTAAGATAAGCATAATTCATGGATCCATTCTTTCCTTGGAACAGACAGTTTTGTACTTAGGATAACTTCTATAAATAAATGCATACTAAATGTATGATTATAACTTCTAATGACATCTAATTTAAAGCATATATGTTTTTGCTGTTTTGCAAGCTTTATAGTATGCTTTTTTCAAATTTTATCATATAAGGGAAGTCTTTTTAAATTTATTGGCAATCAAATTTATTTTGTGATAATATGGTCAACCCGTGACAGATCATGCATTCATGATTAGTATAAATTATATGCAGGATATATGCCTTCTGATCTTTACAACTTGAATTCATCCTATGGTTCTGTGGAAGAGCTTAAATACTGTATAGAGGAAATGCATTCTCAAGATCTGCTGGTAAGTTGTGCTGCTAATTTTGAACAGTTGACTACCTGAAGATGTATAGGAGCCAACTTATCTAAGTGGTAGGAAGATGTTAAGTCATTACTCATTTCATTTGAGATCTCAGTTGCCTTCTTACGATAAATTGTGTGGGAATGATAATACATCATGATTATTTTTAAATGAAATAACCTTGTTTTATAAGACTTAATGGAAACAGTTAAGTACCTCTTTGATGACAAGAGAAATGCAAACATAAAGTCACTTATTGCCTAATGCTGGAAGGAAATATTTTGACCATTTCATTGAGTTTCATTTCAACTTGTGAGGGTTTCCTGTTGCACAGATGAATTTATATTGTTAAATTGTTTCTATTGACCTAATGGTTATATTTGATGTGTTTAAATTTTCATATTCTTAATTTTTGTAAGATTTTTCCTTTGTAAATAGGCCTTGGGAGATGTTGTACTTAACCATCGATGTGCACAGAAACAGGTAAATTATTGTTTAGCCTGAGTTCTTGTTTATATTTTCTGTGAAAAGTTATAAAATATTGTTTGGGCCATTGATTAAAAGTTTAAACTTTGAGGATTTTGTGGTTGTTTGAAGAGTTTAAGAGCGGAGTTTCAGGTTTAAAGTATTACCCTTATTTTCTCTAATTTTATAATGAAAGGTTCTGGTATAAAGTAATGTATAGTTCTGTTATGAGATAGTCGAGTTTGAGTTTTGTCCTCATCTCATGCTGCATGATGAGTGAGTTGGAGCCATGGAAGGGATTCATAATTCCTTGCTTTATTGCTTAAGGTTTTAGGTCAGTACTTTTTTTGTCATTTTTGTGATACTATAATCCCCACAATATAATATGACCAATTGATCTGTCCTTGCTTTCCTCCATTCTTCATAAATAAATTATATTTCAGCACAAAGAGATCTTTGAGTTGTCCAGTGTCCATGCTTTACGTTGCAGTCACTCTTATGTGAGGTGTGTTAGAGATGTAAAACTATTCCTAGTATTCCTCCTAATAGCTTAAGCTTTTAGAAAATTTTATTCTTGACTTTGGGGAATATGACGCTACTTGTTAGTCAATAGTCATCTGTCTATCTAACTCAGCTCTATGCATTGACTAAGTGTGTGTTTACGAAAACTTTGAATGGAACGTAACAGATGTTCATTTCAAAGCTTCCCTCAAATAGCATTGCCTTGGAAAGCATGAAATGCCATTGGTGGATGTTGAAACGCTGATGCAAACATGCTCTTAAAGTTTTTCATTCACTATTTCATTGCCAATAAACCAAGATTAACACCTATGACCTATGCACTAGTCCTTACATTCACTCTATTGTAAAATGTGCAGAAATTTGTTAATTATTTATGGGCAGTCTGTGTCTGTACATACATGTTCTCTGATGATTGTTTTTTTATCTTTGACTCATGGTATTATTTATTTTTTTATATCCAACACTAGCATATGAAACTCCAGTTGGGGCAATCTTTTCAAAGGCACAGTTCATAATGCATGCCATTGAGTGGCTGTTATAGAAATTAACAACTTTCACTTGTTTCAGAGTCCAAATGGTGTTTGGAACATTTTTGGTGGCAAGCTTGCATGGGGACCTGAAGCCATTGTATGTGATGATCCAAATTTTCAGGGGCGCGGGAATCCTTCCAGTGGTATATTTATATATCCTACGCAGATGATGCACTAGTTTAATCTTGTCTTTTTTAATATGTAATTTACATGAGACTTCTGAGGCTGTTTCTTGTCATTCCAACTAAAACGAAGCTTAATCATATTATGACGAGTAAATAAAATGAAGAATCTCTAAAAACCATTATTTTGTAATTAGTCAAGTGTTTGCCTCTTTTGAACCAAGGTTGACGTGGTCCTAAAAAGAGTACACTCTTCTTGTGTCAATATAAGACTACACAACACTTTACCAGATACTTCCACTATATAAGACTTGAAGGTTTACTTATCTAGACTTTTTTAATGCTATATGTAGGTGATATCTTCCATGCTGCACCCAATGTTGATCATTCTCAGGACTTTGTAAGGAAAGATATCAAGGAGTGGTTGAACTGGCTGCGCAATGATATAGGTTTTGATGGATGGCGTCTTGACTTTGTTAGGTATTGTTTTGGTCTGCTTAAGTGTATTGTGGTTTTATGACAATTTCTTTACTCATTAAGTCCTATTAATGCTCTTTTATCACTTTATATATTCTGGAATCTGGAGTAAACAAAATAAAAATAAAAATAGAAGGAATTCCTAAGTAAAAACAATCAATTGGCATAACCATCTCCATTCTCCGCACTTGTGATGTATGTGACAAGTCCATGTTTTGTGTATATTGGTTGATGATAGCCAACTATGTTTGCTACTATAATGCATTTGATAAGGATCAATTCCTCTGTAGTCACTGCAGCAATGTAGTGGGAGAGCAAAGCAATAAACCAAGTGGTCTAGAATTCAATCTTTGCTGCTCTTGCTAAATTTTCTGCCTCACAAATTAAAGTAGCCTAAGTAGGGCAATCACATTTCAAGCCCAATGGATGATCTATCATGCAGAGGTGGCATGTTAAAGTTGTAAAAACCATTCTTTGGTCCTTACTTAATAGCTTAAGCTTTGAGGTAAGTGTTTCCTTGACAAAAAGTAGCCATTGGAAAATGCTAAACTAGAGTTTGTAATAGTTGCCAGCAGCATGCTCATCATAGTAAAAAGAAGACTCATTTCTCTGAAGTATTTGTCTTTAGGGGAACTTTCTTTCTAGAAAATTGTTATAATTTTAGTTTGTACACGAAAATAGTTTAGCTAAATAATAAAAATTGTTAATAGGAAAGCTCTACCTTCATATCTTGTATCAACGGTCTCATGAGTGAGTAATAAGATGTGTTCCAAGGAGCCTAACATCTCAAATGTTTCAGTAGTCTGTGCTTGCTAATTGTTTTGGTGTCTCTCTATGTTTGCTATATTCTATACATCTTTAGCTTTTATCCCATGGAACTTGGGAAGGTAATCTTGTTCTTTTTGTTTCATAACTATCTTATTCTAATGTAAAATTTAATAACTCCTTATTTGCTGCCTGCAGAGGTTTCTCTGGTACATATGTAAAAGAATATATTGAAGCATCAACTCCTGTATTTGCCATTGGAGAATATTGGGACAGCTTGGGCTATGAACATGGAAGTTTGTGTTACAACCAAGGTTATTGTTGACTGCTTGTAGACTCATTTGATATTAGTCTATAGTTATTGTATATTGAGAAAAGTTGAGTTCATATTGTTGAAATTATGAGGTTTTTGATGTAAAGGGAGGAAGAGAGATAAAAGAGAATGAAACACTGAATTGATATTAATTGCTAATGCCATGGGTAGGTATCAGGGGAGTCTTAAGTATTATTAGCAGTCCTGTAGGTCATGAAAACATGGTCTATGTTCTAAGTACACATTACTCTTTATGAGGAGACATTTGTTCAGTTCATATTGGCCATAGCAAGCAACATAAAAAATGAGGAAGGAAAATAAGAAATTCAACCGGCAGTTTGTAACTGGAAGTACTCAAATTGGAAACAATTTTTTTTGGTTTTGGTACTGGGAACATTATTTGAGCTTCTGTCAGTAAATACATCTGATATTATATCATAGGATATGACACACTTTGAGCATTCATAAGAGCCCCTTTATGCAAGAACAATCATACTAAGTAACCTGTGTACCTTTTAGGAAACTACATGCATTACTTCATGGAAGCGGTAATGAACTAACAGCTGTATATTTGTTATCAACTTCTCTCCTAGTTAGTGACATCTCTAGGAATAGGACATTATATTTTTAATATTACTAATATTACTGATTGAATATTGTGTTTAACTTGAAGAAATTCTATAGTACCACCGCAAGTGTTCACACCAGTTATGTGATATTCTCTGCTTATTTATTATCATTTTTTTTCCTATTGCAATAATATGAAATATTTTCAATATATCCTATTTTTATATTGTTGTCTTACACGATATTTATGATGTTTATATAATTAGATGCTCATCGGCAACGGATAATTAATTGGATCAATGCAACTGGTGGTACTTCATCTGCATTTGATATGACGACAAAGGTACTCTATTTCACAACAGTTAATGAAGTTTCTTTGTGATCTCAGATCCAGAAGCTTGCTATTGTGAAAATATAATTTTAAAGAGACATAAGTCAGTTCAATCATGCAAAACGGATGTCATGGACAAGAAATCTATTGTTTTTCCTAATTAAGGGGTAAGGGAATTGTCTGAGCTTGACATGTCCTGGAGAATTGCATTTATAATTATTGCCTGTTTGACTTCAATCATTCTAGAATATAGCAAGGGATACCATGATGATATTCTTTGCTGATTGGTAAAACTAGATATTTATATCAAGTGGTGTTGAATTGCTCTCTATAAAAGAACAAGTGGCAATGGCATTAAACTGTTAAGTTATATTTATTTATTTGGATGTGATTATGAACATAAATTTTGTTTAAGTGGATAAATTTTCAGTTGAAGGAATTATTTGTGTAGAAATATTGAGAAAGGATACATATAAGAAAAATATGGTCAATGAAAATAAGAATATACATCTTCAGGGAGGAAAATAAATCTTGAGAAAGAGAAAAATAAAAGAAAACAGCAAGTCAATATAACTCAGACTTCTTCAATCTCCCATCACATCAGTCATCAATGGTTGAGTATAACACCAAAGAGAAGCAGAAAATACAACTTTATACCATAAGATATGTATTGGTAAGAGAGACACCTTTGAAATGTACTGAAAAACAGCACGAACCACAAACTGCCATCTTATCATAGTCTGCTTTTTTCTTCCAAAATCTATAATATCTATTATGAAAAATAGCTCCAATGTGAGAAGACACCTCATTGCACACCAAAAAAGGCCAAATAAGTTATTCCACAATAAAGTAGCTGTTTTACAATAGAATGTGAATGTACTTCAGTTCCCGAGTTAGATTTGCATATGAGATGCATATTAGGTTAAAGAGCTGCTCAAGGTTTACAAACATGCTACATGCCATTTGTGTTAATCCCATTAAGTCCTGTTGTTCAAATGAAAGACTTGATCCCAGAGGGAGTTTTCAAAATTTGATATTGCAATTGACAGCATGCCTATTATTTGACTGCTGTAGTTTTTTACATGTTGAAATTCTCTTGGCCAAGTTTTGATTTCTTTTTATGCCATGGGGTGGAGCCAGATGAATAATAAAATATAATTTTATGCTAGAATTTGGTATTATCTTTCTGCATTTTAAAGATTGTTCTATTTGTTACCCTTTCTTAGGGGATACTTCATTCTGCTCTGCATAATGAATATTGGAGACTGATAGATCCTCAAGGGAAACCAACAGGAGTGATGGGATGGTGGGCTTCTCGTGCTGTTACATTCCTAGAGAACCATGATACCGGGTCCACACAAGTATGAACTCTCTCTCTTTCTCTCTCCACACACGCACACTCATATGTTTATCTTTTGATTCATTTGACTCTCACACTCAAGTACTTATGGGAAATTTCCCAAATTTTTATGTAATGAGCCTATCCTCTCTTTGCTATTTTTATTTTTTATTTAAAAAATATTGAACATAATAACCAATGTTGGACCAGAATATTTGATAATCTGATGTAGTATGTCACATCAAATATTGTTAAGAACCCAGAAATGGTGGCTTCTGAATTTTCTTGGAGAGATGAGAAAAAACAGTGTTGGAAAAAATGTGTTGACAGTGATTATTGAATTACGAAGGTTTCCCCTTTCTGCAATGGAGCTAATGCTCAGTTTCCCAAATGATAACAAAACAGAATGAATCTTTTTCCCTTCCATCCTCCTATTTATTTATTTATCTCACTAACCTCTCTAGCTAACTGACTAACATCCTAACTTTCCCTAACTAACTTCTTATTCCCCTCTGTCCTGACAATGTTGTTGGTAAATTTTTGAAATCTAGGCCTGAAGAGTATCACCTTGTATAAGATCATGCTCTGGGTACTGTGAGAGATAAATTTTTGGCGAACGAAAACTTAAAAATCCACCAGTCTTAGTCTTTGGTATCATATAGATGTACAAGGGAAATATTGCATTGAACTTAGCTACATTTGAGGTTTTGGTTTCTACTCCTGTGGTTGGTTCTCGTTGATTTGGTTCATAGCACCATAAATTTGGCCTATGTAATTGATCAGGTACTTCTACTTAGTCTAAGTCTTTGATCATAATCCTAGATAAATGCAATTTAATCTGTAGCCCAATCATTTTAAATATTATGGTTTTCCTTGTATCTTTCTTCTATATCAATGTAGCAATAACATCTTGTCTATAGCTTTAAGTTTGTGGCTGTAACATAAGATTCTTTTGTTTTCCATTGATTGCAACATTTGATCTTTTTTTCCCTTGGTAATTGTGAGCCATGACGTATTGTTGCATTACTATTACTGCCTTTATGTTCAAATTACAAACAATGCTAGAGAACGAGAAAAATGGACTTAACATTTCATTTTATTTTCAGGGCCACTGGCCATTCCCACGGGATAAGCTCATGCAGGGATATGCATATATTTTGACTCATCCTGGAACTGTGAGTCCTTAATACAATATCATCTAATGCTTTCATGGTACAACTGTCATTTTTAAGGAAGTTAAATAATATTTTCCTGAAAAAATTGAACTGTATTTGTAGTTGCTTAAAAAATTGTAGTTTCTTGTTTGCAAGGAATAAGGAATTAAGGTAATCTGTTTGCTTACACAGATCTTGAAATCTTCAAGGCCCTATCTTTATTTTTGTTGTGTTTATTCTTTTTTTTGCAGCCTACAATATTTTATGACCATTTCTATGATTTTGGCATCCACGATGTATTAACCGAGTTGATTGACGCTCGGAGACGAGCTGGGATCCATTGTCGGAGCTCTATCAAGATATACCATGCAAACAATGAAGGTTATGTAGCTCAGGTTGGTGATGCGCTGGTAATGAAGCTTGGGCAGTTTGATTGGAATCCCTCCAAGGAAAACCAATTGGAAGGGAGCTGGCAGAAGTTTGTTGACAAAGGACCAGACTACCAAGTGTGGTTGAGACAATAGTTTAATACCAATCTATAGACATTGCTCTATTCTGTAATGGAAATTGAAAATAGCTTCAATAAAGCACACATATCATAGGAAAAAAAAATTTGTTTGTAACATGTAACGAACAAACAGATAAGGTATTTCTTATCTGCTTCGTATGAGCTTGAGTCAAATGCCTCCATAAAAAAACAATAAATTTCATCTGCATTTTGAGTTACATTTGTTTAAATGTAGCCGTGTGTATTAAAACTATGTTGCTTTGTGAGAGCCCATAAAGAATGCACTTGCAACTTTGTTTCCTCTAAAAGAGGTTTGACTAACCCTCCTTGAAATCCAATCTATTAGATTCACAACATGCAATAAAGACTGGTTTGTCTTAAAATGACTTATAAAGTTTGACATCTCATGATCTTCGATGAAAAGTCACATTTCATGATGCTTGGAAGTCACATATCATATATGAAGATGATGAATCATATCTATTCATTTTTTACAAGTCAATCACATCTATACATACTTACACATCTACATGAAACACATATCATGACCCTTGATAAAGAAACACATCAGTATATATATGGATAAAATATTAATTGATTTATAATACAACCTTTCAAATTTTAAAAATCTCTCACACTCTCCCACAATATAAATTATTTATGTCTGTTAATATTGATGATTGATATTTAACGGAAAATCTAATTGATAAATTTTAATGTGATATATCTTATCTTTAATATTTACTAGGAAATTAACTAATTTACAGAAAGATTAATTATACCAAAAACACTGACAAATAACTAATGATTAACACTACAAGTCAAATAAGTTTTACAGATATATTACAAAAAATTTCTCTCTTTTTTTAGCATTTACCACATATATCGAGTTATTGTCATTTATTAACGATTGAGTGAATGATGCAATTCTTCTGTAATAATTGTGACACCCTCTATCCCATACATATATGTACTAATAATAAAATGATAAATAAATTATAATTAATTAAAAGTTCTTAAAACACATTTAAATAAAAGTCTTTCAAAAGGGTAAAAGGCTCACATTCATTTTCCTTGCATCATAGTAAACTTGTTCGAATAAATAATAAAACCACTTTGGCTCAAACAATGTCCTCCAAGACTTCATACAATTAATATAGAAACCTATACTCTAATGTCACATCCTATCAGAGCATTGTGTCCTGACGTGTTTCAGCACAAGGTTCCTTAAAGTAATTCACCTAGTCATTTGCTCCCCTGAATACAAAGTTCAAGATCATCATAGGATCCAAACACAAACAACACACAAGGAGTGAGTTATCACATTTCTAACTAATAGAGAAACAAGACAACTAGATATACATATCATATAAATGAGATACAACTTACTTCAACACAACTCACGTAATTCTACCACTTTGTCATTTAAAATTCACTTTTCAATCATCAATCACATTACACATGAATCACACACCCCGATCAAGACATATAATAACACATCAATTTCATAATAAACAATTAGCAAGCATTATGCTAAGACTCAAGCCTATATGTAATGTGGTACCATGTTAGTGAAAAACCACATTGAGGCACTTAGGAGTACATAGCAAGACACATCACAAAATGGGTATGTCAGGTCACTCTTACTAAGTAAAATCATAGAGAGACCAGTCAGGGTCACGCTGTTTTACGAGAATGCTCCAACCATGTGGGATCGGCACAGGCTTAAAGAACACTCAAACTGGGTGTATTTACCCCCAAGGCCTACACTACAAAGAGTCTGTCAGGGCCTCTCCCTCCTGATTCAGGTCCAACCCCTAAAACAATTTTTGCATGCAGACACAGCTCATGAATTATACAATACTCATGACCTCACACTCATGTTTTAAACATGTTCAACACATTGTGCTACAATTTAACACTGGTTCCTAAATAGAAAACCTACACTTTCCCTTTAACACTGTGCATCAACACTTTTCTCAAGATAAACACTGGTTGGGTTATTGTATAATTCACAGCTCATAACACAAGTGATGTCACATCAAGTGTTAACCATACACTTATTCACAACTAAAACTCATGTTCACAATTTCACATCTTATAATGTCACAATCCACCATCACATGTTTACATGTATCTCACAAATTAACACATGTTCAACTTTCACTTATACTCAATCTCAATAACAATATTATAATCTCAAAGCAACATGCTATTCCACAATTTATCACATATTCAATTTATAGACACTGCTCATGACCTCACACTCGTGTTTCAAACACGTTTAACACATTACACTACAATTTAACACTGGTTCCTAAATAGAAAACCTACATTTTTCCTTTAACATTGCACATCAACACTTTTCTCAATATAACACTGGTTGGACTATTGTATAATTCACAACTCACATCACAAGTAATGTCACATCAGGTGTTAATCACACACTTATTCACAACTAAAACTCATGTTCACAATTTCACATCTCATTATGTCACACACACACACACACACACACACACACACACACACGTATAAAATAAGTAATTAAAAAAATATTATTTAGAGTATAGTTCACGTGAATAAAAAGAACTCAATTTTTTTTAAGGGTTCACACTCAACACAAAAACACATCAATTTCTCATTGGGACATCAATTGGTTTGTCAAACATATATAATTCACAGTTATAATTGTAAGGATAAAATCAAAATTTACAGAAACACCCTAAAACTCATTCCAATTGATACTCTAAAGATCCCTACAAATATTCTCACTACTCCCCAATTGTGAATAACTCATCCCTTACCTCTAAGCAGGCTCACGTGCGTATTGTGACAGCAATAGCGACATCTCTAGCGGTTTCTTGAGATTCCTCAAGTTTTTCCTCTGATTGCTCTGATAGGTTCCTAAATGTTAGAGAGGAGGAGAATGGATTGAAGCCTCCATTCCATTGTCTATGTACGATGAATATTTCTCCCTCCACAGATGTTATTTTGCATATCCCAATGATGAAGATGTGTGGAAATGAATCGCGAACCATATATCAAAATTTCACGATGGTTTTTCTTAATTCCCAACGGTGAAAATGTTTGGAAATGAGTTCCAAACCTGGTGCTCCAATTTCATGACGATCCAACGGTGAATCAGTTCGAGATCGTCATTTTTCTGAGACAGATTTGGTGGTATACAGGAAAAAGAGAGAATTTTGGAAGAAGGAGAAGAGAAAGCAAAATTGAGAGGAAGAGGAGGTGTAGAGAGTATCGTCAGTCTGAAAACTGACCTAAGATGCTATTTATAGATAGGGTACTCATAAACTATTATTTACTCTATTTATTTATTTTTATTATTTTATAAAAAAACTCTATTTTATTTCTTATCAAATGAATAAATCTCACTATTTTATAAAACTTTATTTTTTTTTACTAAAAAACCTTTTTAACTTATTTATGAAAAATAAGATGTTACAATAGTACCATCCTCTTCAATTAATCCGAAACACTAAGACTCCATCGTAAAAAAAACCCCACTAAAACTCCTACATAAAACCATTTCATTTTGATCAAAAAAGCATATAAACAAAGAGAAATATACATATGGTGTGACACCCTCTACCCCTCACATATATACTAATAAGGAATAAAAAAAATTTCAAATATTAATTAAAAGTATTTTTAAAACATTTTTTTAAACAAGTCTTTCAAAGGGGAAAAAGGCTCACATTCATTTTCTTCTACATCATATTCAAACTTGTCCAAATAAATAATAAAGTATTATCGACTCAAACAAAGTCGTCTAAGCTTCATACAATTAATATAGAACCTATATCCTAATGTCACATCCTATCAAAGCGTTGTATTCCCGTGTCCTCTAGCATGAGGTTCTTCATAGTCATCCACCTATTCATCTGCTCCCCCGAACACAAGTTCAAGATCATCACAGGATCCAAACACAACAACACACAGGGAGTGAGTTATCACATTCCTAGCTAATAGAGAAACAAGACAATTAAGTATACATATTATATAAATGAGATACCACTTGCTTAAACATAGCTCACGTAACTTCACCACTTCGTCATTCAAAATTCACTTTTCAATCATCAATCACATTACACAAGAATCCCACACTTCGATCAAGATATAATAACACATCAATTAGCAATCATATGCAACAGTTATGCTAAGACTCAATCCTATATGCAATGTGGTACCATGTCAGTGAAAACCACCCTGGGGCGCTTAGGAGTACATAACAAGACACACCACACAATGGGTTTGTCAGGTCACTCTCACTAAGTAAGATCATAGGGAGACCAGTCAGGGTCACGATGTTTTGCGAGAATGCTCCAACCTTATGGGATCAGCATAGGCTTAAAGGAGCACTCAAACCCGGTGACCCCCAAGGCCTACACTCCGAAGAGTCCGTTAGGGCCTCTCCCTCCTGATTCAAGTCCAACCCCTAAAATAATTTTTTTTACATGCAGACACTGCTCATGAATTATACAATACCCATGACCTTACACTCGTGTTTTAAACATGTTCAACACAATTGCGCTACGATTTAACACTGGTTCCTAAATAGGAAACCTACATTTTCTCTTTAACACTGCGCATCAACGCTTTTCTCAAGATAACACTGGTCGGATTATTGTACAATTCATAGCTTACAACACAAGTAATTTCACATCAAGTGTTAACTACACACTTATCCACAACTAGAACTCATTCACACTTTCACATCTCATAGTATCACAATTCACCATCACATGTTTACACATATCTCACAAATTAACACATGTTGAATTTTACACTTATACTCAATCTCAATAACAATATTATAATCTCAAAGCAACATGTTCTTCTACAATTCATCACATACTCACAATTTGAATCATCATTTCATATCCTCAATATAACAATTTATATAAAAGACTATCACAACATTAGGACTAAAACCCCTTAAATAATATTACACAATTATATCAAAATCATTGGTCGAAATATACAAATATTAAGAGCACAATTTATCAAGCAATTTTCATTAGGACATCAATATTTTATTTATAATCATAAAGGAAAAATTGCAATTTAATAAATATCTCAAAATAAAACTCCAATTTAATCCTCTAAGGATCCTTACACATGTTCTCACTAATCCCCAACTGTGAATAACTCATCCCTTACCTCTGAGCGGACTCACGTGTCTTCAGCCAGCGATAGCAACATCTCTAGCGGTTCCCTGAAATTCTTTCAATTATTCCTCCGACTGCTCCGATAGAATTCCCAAACGTCAGAGAGACGAAGAAGAGATTGAAACCTCCACTTGTACTGTCTTTATGCGATTCCTTTATCTCCCTCCGCGAATATTATCTCGCAAATATCAACGGTGGAAGCGTGCGGAATTGAATTTCAAACAACATATCCAAATTTCATGAAAATCCAACGGCTAACGAAACCGGGATCGTAGTTTTACCGAGACAGTTTTGGGTTTCTGCGGGAAATTAAAATGCTACAATGCGAAGGATTTTCCTCTAAGCTCAGATATGATTTTGAAATTCCCAACGGTGAGAATGTTCGGAATTGGGTTGCGAACATGATACTCAAATTTCACGACAATCCAACGGTGAACGTGTTCGAGATCGTTGTTTTTCTGAGACAGGTTTGGTAGGCTGCGGGAAAAAGAAAGGGTTTTGAGAGGAGAAGGTGAAAAACGAAAATGAGGCCAAAAGGAGGCAGCTGACTTAACATAACTATTTATACCTAGGGTACTCAGCCTATTATTTGCTCTATATTTATTTATTTATTTATTTTTACTAAAAAACTTTTTAAATTTATTTACGAAAAATTGGGATGTTACATATGGCATTGGTAGATGAAGAGTATTGCAGTGACTGCAAAAGCAAGCTACACTCCATTAGTGTATGATCACAGTGCTGGGGATACAATCTGCTCCGAATGTGGCTTCGTTCTCGAGTAGAAGAAGAAACACCAAAACAGAGACTCTACACCAAATGTGGCTAGGATGATGATGACAATGATAATGATCAAAATGAGCATCACAAAAAAGAATCCAGTTTGAGTGCCCCTTTACTGACTAGTGGAGCTGGCCTTAGCACTAGTGTTGCACATACACCCTCCAATAGTGACTTAAGGTAAACACTCTCAACAATCAACGGGAAATATTCAGCGAGAGATTACAATCTCCTAGCTGAAGCCCTCAGTACCATGGAATAAATTGCTAATAACTTAGGTTTTGTTTGGAGCATAAAAAATCATGCTAAGGAACTCTACAAGAAAGCACAAGGTCGAAAGATATTTAAGTGGAGAAGACATTCAAGGGCCTCTATGATGGCATGCTTGTACTTGGCATGTCAAGAAGAGGGTTTTCCAAGGACAGTAAAGGAAATTCAAAGTGTTGCTGGTGGAGCCAAAGAGAAGCAGATTAACAAGGCTATAGGAGTATTCAATAAGCATTTGCAGGTAGGCAAAAATTATGACAAGGCACAAGCCCTAGACATAGGTGAATGCTTCTGCTCCGAGCTTGGCCTTGCCAATCATGTAATTAAGGCTGTGAGAGAAGTGCTGCACAAAGCACACGAGTTTTATGTAAGGAGGAAGCCTTCTATCATCTTGGCAACAACAATTGATATGGTTGATCAGCTTTCTTCGAAGAATAAGATCTTTCAAGGCAGGGTTATCCTTTGACTTCTCTTGCTTTAGATGTCTACACTCCAACATTTAAATATAAGGATTTGAATATTGCATACTTATTCTTTATTCAATAATGATTCTTGAACACTCAAAATGTTTTTTTGACATTAAGTGAAAGAGCAATAAAATGAAAAAAAATTATATGTATGATAAATGCTATTATAATGTGACAAGAAGAAAAAAAAGAGAAAAACATAAACGTTAATTAGATGTTTGGAAAAATAAAATGTTGAAAAATCATTGTTCTTATAAGGTTCTCTATCTTATGCTAAATAAAAATATGGTTAAACATCTTATAAAAGATAGATTGGTGTAATTAGTTATGTAATTCAAATTGATATAATTTTTTAATTGCATTAATTATCTTCTCAAAATTATTTAATCTAATTTTTACTTGAGATAAATTAAACAATCCCTTCATAATGTATAGAAAAAAGACAATCCATTATTTATTTTTATCTGAGCTCTTTTAATTTGATATATGATATTACTTATCATATTTATACATTTTTCTTCTATTTGAATCTCTTTCTTGGTGTCTAATGGCCAATAGGTGTCTAAGTATATCATTTCCATTACTCAAATTCTTGAGTTTCTTAGGAAATGTTGAAGATGTTTTTGATTTTCTTTTCCTTCCCTACAATCAAACTCACTATGGTGGCACAATTTTTTATTTTGCCATTGCCTACTTTTTTCCTCCTCAAGAAAACTTTTATTCACAATGAATAATTATAAATTATGAAATATCTACAGTGAAATTCTTACATGACTACACACGTGTGAGAGAAATGATAAAAATAATTTACATTGTAATTGATTAACTTGAATTTTCATGTTAAAAGTTTTGTACTATACATGAAGAATTTCCCTTTTTTTTTCACCCCTCACTTAATTGTTAGATTCTTTTTTGTAATATTTTTTTGGATGGATTATGGCACATTAAAAAGCAGTTGAAACTTGCCCACCAATTTCTCTATAAGTCTCTAGCTTCTTTTCTTTAAAATTAAAGTTTTGAATTTCGTATGTATCTTGAGGAGAATTTTCATTTAATTGGATTAGGCATGGACCAAGTTGCAAAAGCTTGTAAAGTGTGGAAAGAGACATTGAAGAAGGTATACAAAGATCTTCATTCCCTTGCGTTGGTTCAGATTCCGGGCTGGTATGCCAATGTTGAGGACATAAAGCGACTCTGTATTGTTGAATCTCATCTTTCGATGGAGCCAATGTCGTTCTAACATCTTCATTCGTGTTAGGAATTTTATAATTCCTAATTAATTAATATGAACTACATATTATATTATAACATTTATATTAGCTATTTACATTTATATGAGTTTAATATAAAATGATCTAATTCAATGAACTCATTAGATTGTCAACAAAATTGATATGGACTTAATGAGCGGAAATCAGTTTGGCGCATTAGGAGATCATGAGAACCCTAATAGGTTAAAACCTAAGGCATGGTTATGATTCCCAATACACCAAATCAAGAAACAGTTTCTCCTCTCCCCATATGAAGAGAAAACGAAGGTCCCCTAAGGAATAAAAGTGATTTGATAGAGGAAGATCATTAAACCAATTGTTCGTGACCAGTGTAAGATTTCACTGCGTGTTGATCAAGTTCTATGGATTCGGGTATTCTTTAAAACCTCTTGATAATTTGACGTAATGTGTTTTTGTACTCATTTGATATTTTATAAGGTTTATTAAAAATTTCAACAAATGATATCAGAGCCACTATTACTGTTAGATTATTGGAGTTGGCCTTAGCACTCTTGTTACACACCCCTCCTCGTATGACAATAACAATAGTGATATGGTAAAAACTTGTAAGAATCAACGGGGAATCAAGAATGCCAACAGGGATGCCAAGAGAAAACTGAAGAGAGATTGCAATCTTGTAGCCGTGCTCTTGACCATGGAACAAATGGCTAATAACTTAGGCTTGGTTTGGAGCATAAAAAATCATGCCAAGGAACTATACAAGAAAGCAGAAGGTAGTAGGGTATTTAGGGGACGGAGAAGACATTCAAGGGCCTCTATGGTGGCATGCTTGTACTTGGCATGTCAAGAAGAGGAATTTCCAAGGACTGTAAAGGAAATGCAAAGTGTTTCTGGAGGAGCCAAAGAGAAGAATAAACATATTAACAAGGTCATAGGAGTGTTCAAAAAGCATTTTCAGGTGGGCAGAAATTATGGCAAGACACAAGCCTTGGACTTAGGTGAACGCTTATGCACCAATCTCTTGGCCTTGACAACCATGTCATCAAAGCTATGAGAGAAGTGCTGCACAAAGCTCAAGAGTTTATTGTAAGGAGCAAACCTTCTTCCGTTTTGGCAACAACTATATATATGGTTGATCAACTTTCTTCAGATAATATGGTGCACTTTCAAGGTAGGGTTTTCTTTTGACTTCTCTTGCTTTAGTTATCTAAATTCTAATATGTAAATATAAGGATATGAGTATTACTTATTCTTTATTAAAAAATTACTCTTGAATACTCAGTATTTTACATTCAGTGAGAGAGCAATAAAATGAGATAAGTATATGTATGATAAATGATATAATAATTAAGAAGAAAGAAACAGAAAAACATAAATGTTAATTAGATGTTTGAAAAAAAAGTAAATTTTGAAAAAGCATTGTTCTTATGAGATTGTTTAACTTACTATAAATAAAAATATGATTAAACAACCTTATAAAAGATATTGTTGCAATTAACTATATACTTCAAAATGGTTGATATAATTTTTTTAATCACACTAATAATCTTCTAGGGATTATTTAATCTCATTTTTAATTGGGATAAGTTAGACTATCCTTTTATTTCTTTTTATCTAAGCTCTTTTTCACATATCATATATTACTTATCATGTTTAATTGACATATTTCTCTTTTATTTGGATCTCTTAATATCTTGGTGTCTAATGGCATATAGGTATCTAAATATCATTTCCCTTTTCAAATTCTAGAGTTTCATATGAAATGTTGATGCTGTTTTTATTTTTCTTTTCCTTCCCTTCAATCAAACACTCTGGTGGCATAGTTTTTTCCTCCTATTGCCTACTTCTTTCCTCCTAATAAAATTGTTATTCACTATCCATAACTATAAAACATGAAATATGTAAAGTGAAATTCTTACATATCCATTTGTCTATCTATCCTTTTCTTTTTTATAATGCTTGTCTATCTATTTAGACATACAAGTGATGAGAGAAGAATGATAAAAAATAATTTACATTGTAATTGATTGAATTTTTATGCTAAAAATTTGTCTAAACATGAATAATTTTATTTTTTCGTCCCTCACTAAATTTTTAGATTTTTTTGTAATATTTTTTTATGGATTATGGTATATTGCAATAAAAAATATCAACAAGCCATTGAAACTTGACCAACTTCTCTATAAGTTTTTTCTTTTATTTGAAATCCAAGTTTTGAATTTCGTATCTATCTTGATGAGAATTTGTATTTAATTGGGTTAGACACCAAAAAAGTTGCAAAAGCTTGTTAAGTGAAGGAATATACAGTAAAGAAGGTATACAGAGATCTTCATGCACTTGCTTTCGTTATGATTCCGAGATGGTATGCCAATGCTAAGGACATAAAGCGACTCTGCATTCTCTGAAGCTCATCTTCCACCCATCATTACAACAACTCCATTGCTCCAATTCTCTTCTTATGTATGTTATAAATTAGACAATGATTCCATGATTCCATTGACAAACTTGTTTCGGTATATATAAAAGCTTAACTTCTATTACAAGAATCTATTTAGATTACATTCTTAGTATTCCTACTTTTCTCTCATTTAGATATAAATTTAACTATTAGAAATATTTTCCTGGTATCAGTAGTTATCTTAGTTGCACTTTGTAACCGAGCTTGATGTAGTTAGTAATGAATCAATTTCTCTCTTTTGGCATTAGTCTCAATAGTGTCTCATCTTTGTTTTCACTTTCTACTCTATTTCTATCATTGTCTTGCTATAACATGTGAAGGTTCTAAAAAAATGGTCCGCAACTGTGATTTGGACCTCAACAATTTTTTTTAACTGTTCGTGACCACAACCTGTTAGCAATTAGGACTGCAACGTGACACTATAGGTTGGGAGGACATCCTCAACATGAGATCCCCAAAGTATATCTTAAATCACGAGATATTGTTGTACCTAAGAAATCAATAAATGAGTTTCCCCCAGTTTGTTGTCTTGGTGAAGCACATTGTCTCCCCTAACTCGGATCTCGAGCTATTATTAGTTCCCCATCTAATGTCTTGTATGATTTGTGGGGTCAAATGCCTATGGTTACAAATATGTATGTTAGCTTGCATGGATTCTTGCACAAGGTTCACATGCATGGACTTTTCCACTTAAACTCAAGTCAGACACACTAACTTTTTCCTGCCACTTCAAAGGAAGTGCAATTCAACACTAAGTTAGTAGAAACTGATGGAGGAGGGGAATTTCATGCCCTAATTCCTTCTTTGCTTCCAATTATGGCATTAGTCATAGACTTACATGTCTCCTAGGGTTTGTTAGTTAAAACAAGACCTAACTACTAGTTCCTAAGGTGTTTGGGTGTGCTTGCTACCCTCACCTTTGTGCTTATAACTACCATAAACTGAATTTTAACTCTATGAGAATGTGTTTTTCTAGGTTATGCTCAAGCTCTCATAGTATCAAAAAGCCATAAAGAAAGGCCTGACCCAGTTGCAGCTCAAGATTGACTCAGCCTTGGTCCAAACTGAAAGCATCATCCTCTAGTCCTTTTTTCAATCTAAAATCATCAAATGCTATGTCATCAAAGGCCCACGTGATCTTTGGTGAGTTATTTTGTGAACCATTTTTCCCTTTTGCAATCCTGTTTTGCTATTTTGTTTGTTTTTGTAGATTCCGTCTTATTTTTTGGTGATTTGGCGAGCTATATTACCATATTGATAATCGTATTTATATATATATATATATATATATATATATATATATATATATATATCTATATATATTTCATCTTGTAACTTATAGAAATGTATGAATGAAAAATAACTTTTTTCATTGTGGTCCATCTTTACCTTTTAACAACCAATAATTGACTATTTCACTAAACTCAAATCAATCTAGGAAGAACTCGATAACTATAGCCCCATGGCATCTTGTTGTTGCTATGACAAAACTTATCACCAAAAAGATTTCATCATTCGCTTCCTCAAAGACCTCAACAAAAAATTCTCGGTAGTTTGATCCCAAGATCTTATAATGGAACCTCTGCCAATCATCAATCATGTCTTCTCCATGGTCATTCAACATGAGAGACAAAAGTTCTCAAATGTTGGACCCATGGAGGACCAAAGTTGCTTCATCAATGTCGTGGACAAGAGTCCTTTCTTCTCTGTTGGAAAAAAACGATGGCTAAGAAAATGGAAACCCCCCCTCTTTTGATGTTGCAAAGAACACTACGTCTCCCATTGGCTCAAGGGCAAAGGAATATCCTGCTAGTGGAATTGATTATTTCACAAATTAGGTTGAGGCCAAACCATTATCAAACATCACAACTTAGACCGTCCAAAAATTCTTTTGGAAGAACATCGTTACATGTTTAGGAATTCTTAATATGTTGGTCACAAACAATGGACTACAATTCAAAGAGCAAAAGCTCAATGAGTTCTTGGGTGGTAACAACAAAGCACTACGAATAGAGTTGGACCTTATCGAACAAGCATGACAAGATGCAGTCATCATGACTAAAGTCTACAAGCAGTGCATGACCTGACGCTTCAACTCTAAACTAGCTCCTTGACAATTTGAAGAAGGGGACCTAGTATGGAAAACTTGCAGAGAAACCCAAAAGGTCCCATCAGATGGAAAATTGGCGGCTAACTAGGAGTGGCCCTTTAGAGTTCGGTACAATTTGAATAATAAAGCTTACAAGTTAGAATAACTATCTTGGAAGGTCACCCCAAGGACTTGGAACTCCGAGCATTTGAAATTCTATTATAGTTAGGTGCATTTTTGTAATGGGTGTCGTACTCTTTTTCCTACCTCAATTTTTTATCCCTATAAAAATGTGAAAGGGTTTTTACTGAGAAAGTTTTAGCAAGGCGCACTCCGGCAACCAACTATTAATCAAAATCTTCTTATCTCTATCCTTGATTGCAAGTTAACGTACCTGGGCATGTCAATAATTCCCTCCCGAGTACCCTCATCGACTAAGATTGAACTTCAACGAATCATTAAAAATTCCTTCTCAAGTACTCTCCTCGACTAAGGTTGAACTCCAACAAATTCATTAAAAGTTTCATTCTGAGTACGCTTCTCGGCTAAGGTTGAACTCCAACAATTCATTAAAAGTTCCCTCCTTAGTACCCTCCTCGGCTAAGGTTAAACTTCAATAAATCATTAAAAGTTCCCTCCTGAGTACCCTCCTTGGTTAAGGTTGAATTCCAACATGTGAAAATTTTGTAAGTTTCAGTTAAGGGATAAATTTATACTCACTCAATTTACTTTTATCATTTTACTTCTGAAATCCATTTCGGTCACATATGAAGACAAAAAGTTAAAATAAAAACATAATAAGAAATCCAATTCTTCAAAAGGAAACTTCATTAATAGTAAGCTGAAGGTCGACAACAATGATTACAAAAAGAAAGACACACAAAAATGTGTAAATATAAACCTAAGAACTCAATCTGTAGGCCATACTTGGTCTTCATCCTTTGCTCTAACACCTTCAGCATGAAAGTCCTTTGCCGGGGTCGTCGGCTTCTCTGGCGTGGGGACTATGTCCTCCAATATGTCATCAATTAGCATAACTCCCTATGATATACATCTTTGTTGATATCAAAGACACTAGGTTCAGAGACTTCACATAAGTGCAATACCTGCTGAAGGGAGTGGTTGAAGCCTGCCTTATGCACACTATACAAATCATCAAAAGTCTTTTGCTGAATCCTTTATTTATTAGCAATGATCTCCTCCTTCTTCTTTCAACAACAGCCAAGGCCAACCGAAGTCTGGCAATCTCCCTATCCTAAGTCCTAACCAAGGCTTCAACATTAACAACACGCATCTTCAACCCCTTAGCCTCGATTGTCAGTGCATGCATTCGATCCTCCAAATTCTTGTTGTCCCCCGCCAACTTGGTGTTAGCTTGAAGAATTGAGTTCAGAGATTCCCCAGCCTTCAACAACTGATCCTTTATGGCATCAACATTAGAAGACTCCAGGAAAATTTGGGCCACGCTCGAAGCCGTAGTAAGAAAGGCCCAAAAATTAGCCCAGTTGGCAACATCATCACTCTTGGACAACACTTGCCATCCATGGTCAGAGATCATCGCCAAATTGATGAGATGATCCGACTAAAAATCCTTAACAAAGAAACCTTGGTTGGTCAACAGGTTGGCCAAGGTTGCGATAGTGGAAAGCTGAAATTCAAGCATCTATTGCTTGAATCTTTTATCTCGGGAGTTATCATCCTGATGCCCAGAAGGTTCCCCTAAACCACTTTGGTGTTTGCGGTGGCTCTTCATCTTGTGCTTGTGTTTCCCTTTGGGATCTTTGCTGGGAGGAGGCACCGCATCAGCAAGTGAATCATGAGGCTCGATGTTCAGTTGAGAGCAAGGAGTTGGCACACACCCGAAAAGAAACATAACTAACCCTCAAAATCTCAGATAGGATCCAAAGACTGGAGAAGTGACATTAGAGGTCGAGCTTGTCAAGGGAGCATTTCAAGGAACTCTAGGTCACAACGTTCGACGACGCTCAGAAGCTCCTTTGGGTACTTATCATATTGGCGAGGGCATTGTTGCCAATAGAAAGGAAACATAGGATTTCCCACTAAATTAGAGAACAATTCTTCCCTGTAATCGACCTTATTGTTAACCAATTTAAAAAATTTTATTAGAAGAGGTGAAGGTGCAAAAAAGAGGAAGTTTCGATATCCAAATCAATGATATCCACCCATTCGGATGTGGATGACTACAAAAATAATGCAGAAAAAGCCCAAGTGTTGCCAACCCAAAGTTATGCAAGCAGAGAGTACAAAACGCTTGCATGGCCTCCCACCCATTCGGATAAAGTTGCATCGGATCCATATTTAGGATACAAAGAATGCCTATTGTGAAATCATCAAACGAGACCCTTACATGCAAATCCCAAAACAAGCAATCATACGTGTAAAAGGAATCCTTGTTCATTCATTCTCAGTTTATAAACACAAACTCCATAGGAGGAGTAGCATCCGATCGGACAGTACCGAGAAGGACCGGACAATACTTTGGTTCCTTTATTGTTCTTATCGACAACCAACTCAAGGTTGAGCAAGTCTGGCTCGTGGTTGTATCTGAAGAAGTATGTACCTATCTCACCATCAGCCCATGTGTATTTGGGAAGCATAATAGGCATAAGTAAATACTTCTCTAGAGTTCTTCTTAAGCCAAGGTGTAGCTCTCATAGAAGTCCTCGTTTGGGTAGCGGTCACCCACTTTTTTTGACAACTGGCTCAAAAATCTCGAAAAGTCGCTACAAGACTCTTCGGTAGCCGAATGGTCAAATGAAGTGGAAAAACCCGACCCTGATGAGTACAAATCAGATGACACCTCCAACACCTCATCGTCATACCCACGAACCTTGGACCCGTTACCAACCGACTCCCCTGACAAACCTTCACCCGAAACCATTATTGCTAGTATACACACGTACCTGAAATTAAGGTAACTTAAAACACTACTCGATTGAGAGCAAAGAGTAAATATAAGAAGTAAAAAGTGAATGGGGGTGCCCCCTATTTATAGGAACTAGGCTCGCAAAGAGGCCCAGCCAAAAACTTCTCCTCACCATTTGATCAGAAAAATCTATAGATGGGATCATGAGACGATTCGGTACGCAACGTGGGAAGCTAAAGAGATGTGAGATGTAACCATGACATCACGATGTAATTGTTACATTGTGCCATTTAAAGAGAGTAATCGTTACAAAAGATAATAGTAACCTCCCTGACACATAGCATAAAGTCCTTATTTTTTGTCGAGGCTAAAAAAAGGCTTAGGGGGCTAGTATGTCAAATAAGTATTCAGATAGAATGAGAAGACACCTATGTGGACACCTGGTGTTACATACCCTATGAAGCCAAGTACCCTTTCGGTCATAAGCCCACATGTTCTGTACAATACATCTCGGTTTTCAACATATACAAGCAACAAGTGTCATTCAACTGCGATTATAGTCAATAAATCCACTTAAAGGATAATTACTTAATTTGAAGTACCTAAGCAAGATTAAAAGGCATATTATGTAATTGGTAATCAGAAGATGTAGGCCCATAGACTCAAGGCTATACTTGGGAAAATGGGTTTGGGCTCATGGGCTACCCGTTAAACCTACAGCCCGCACAATATACATGCCTCATTTTTTTAGCCCAAAATGGGCTTTTTAGCCCTTCCCGCATAACCCGCGAGTTAAACGAGTTTTACTAAAGTGTATTTTAGTCTCTATTAAAAAATAAAATAGGGCGTGTGATTTAGCAAACATTTGGGTGTTTTAGCAAAACTAAAACCCCTAAGGCCCAACTCTAATATTTCACACAAACACCTAAATGGCTAAACTAAACCTAAATCCCTAATTTTGGCGCACTTAGACAACTACCACGTGGACTCCTTTCCTCGTGCAACTAGTCACCACGCCGACACTCTGACAGGACGAAGAAATAAAATTAGATAAATTGTTTCCTTGAAAAAGAGGAAAACTTGGGGAGTCGCCACCAACATTTATTTAAGGAAAATGTCGAGAAAATAAAAGAGATAAGGAATGGTCTACGATTTGAGGAAAAAAGGATTCAGGAGTCGTTTACGCATGAGGAAGGTGTTAGCACCCCACATGCCCGTCATGAAAATGACAAACTTTAATCGAGTGTGCTAAAAAATAAAGTGACTCTTTAATTATTATTTTCCCTTGAGAGCATGAGTTATGTTTGTTATTTTTTTGTTTATTTAGAAAAAGAAAGTGAATTTTTATCTTTTTAGGAAAAAAAGAAGGGAATTTTATGTTTTTTAGTTTTTTAGGTCGACAAGGGGTTTGTCCTCGCTCCTACCTATCCTTAGGTGCAATGAGAAAATCAAACTTATGTAGTTCTTTGTAGAAAAAAGCTTGTGTGTTGGATTGATTTTATTTTATTATTTTTTGAAAGATTTTGACTTTGTGGTAAATTTTGTGAAATCAAGAAAGTCAATGACGCAACTTGGCATTCACAAAAATTACTCACACTTTATTAAAACACCACCAAGCAAGTCAGAGGCCCAGCATGGAGTGCACAGAACGTAAGCGTGTACTAAAGAATGCTAATGCAGATTTGCAAAAATAAATAAATAATTGACATAGTGCTACAAAATCAGATAAATAGAATGAGAATAAAAAGAGATAAAATAGAAGCGGGGTGTACACTTAGTAATTAAGGATGCATGATTAAAACATTGGGGGAAATAAGATGTATAATGAAATATTTACGATACATTATCAATTAAAATAACTAACTAGGTAATGATAAAAGAAAATCACATTGAAGGATAAAATAAACGATAGAGACAATAAATAAATAAAATAAAATAAAGGACTATCCACTAATATTTATAATAATTTTTTTCTTTTTTTGTCAAAGTCAAAGGGTTGACTTTGACTTAGTCAACACTGACAAAGTGCTGACATGATAGGCCTAGTTACCAACATAGTGGCAAGGGTGCATATATAAATGAGGGGGAGTAACCATCAATATATAGTTTATTTCAGACTTTGCAAAAAAAAAAAAAATAGGCTAGGCCCAAAGTGAGAAAAGGTGCATGCATTAAAAAAAGTTGTAAATAGCAGTTTTCATTTTATTTTAAACAACTTCAAAGAAACGGCCAAGGCCCAAAAGGAATAGAGGTGTATATATTAAAAGATGGGTGTAAACAGTAATGTTCTTTTTTTTTGCTAGGTTTGGAACCGAGTCAGGGCGACCCAACTCGATCCGCAATTTGGCAATAGGGTTGGAAAACCCTAGGTTCCTAACTCCCAAAATGGCGCGACAAAAGGGGGAACCACCACGAAGGGTGGTCCCCGCCTCCCCGACCCCACTGGTGTAGGGCTAGACTATGCGAGACCGCCAAAGGGCGACGGCGGCAGTGGTGCAAACAAAAAAAAATGAAGAAAAAAAGGTGATAAGGGCCCCTAATGCCACCGGTGAAGGGCCTAAGGGCACAAAGCCACCACAAGGTAGCGACGAATGGTGGCAACAACATGGATAGAGGCATTGCGGCAGCGGAGCGCGAGGCTTCACCGGAAAATGAAATAAAAGAGGAAAATAAGAAGAGGATGATGCAATGTGAAAACAAAATAAAACACCAAGAAAAAAAACGATGACATCAACATGTACAGATGTCATCGGCGACCATGGAACTCGTTGGCGAGACGAACAACGAAGCTACGTGATTAAAAAAAAAGAGAAGAAGAAGAAGAAGAAGAAGAAGAAGAAGAAGAAGAAGAAGAAGAAGAAGAAGAAGAACGAAGCGTGAGAGAGTGAGGGAATAAGGGATTACTTGGTGACCCTTTTCTCTTCTCTGGTAGAGCTTGCCAAATGGCACTGCCTGATTGGTTCGTTTTTCCTTCTCGGGATCCGTGTCCATCTTTGTGTATTAATTGCACAGACTTCCCTCTTTTCCTTTTTTATGCATTGTGTTCCCTTTCTTGACCTAATAGGTTCTCCTTGAGAGCCTAATAGGTCACACTTTTTTTTCTTTTTTGTTTTCTCTCTCTCTTTCTTTTCATTTTTTTTGTTTTTTGTTTCTTTTTTTTTCTTCGTTCTTTTTTCTTTTTTCTTTCATTTTTTTATATTTCTTTTCTTATTTTATTTTCTATTATTCTTAATACTTTTTTTCCCCTCTTTTCCTTTTCTTTTCTTCTTTTTTTTTTGTTCTTTTTAGGGGGGGGGGGGGGAGGGGGACAAAATTAAGGTCTGACAGTCATACTCTTCTTGGACTCCTCTAATAGCGCAAATAGTCACTCCATTCGAACTTCTCTTTCTCGCACTCCTCTCGAACTCCTTTGCTCACACTCCACCACATACCGCCATCACTCCTCCACATGGATAACAGTCTCGTAGGACGACAGCAGTCTCCCTTGCACTCCTAGTAAGTTCTTACTTTTACTTCAATTTCTTTTTATTAATTCAATGTGTAGTTCGTTAGATGAATAAAAACTGTTGAACTTCAATCTATAAATGAAGCTCGTGCTTGTTGTGATGTTCAATTGTCTAAGGCTAATACATGACATGATCTTTTCTTGGTTCATAAATGAAGTGTGTGCTTGTTTGTTCAATTTATCTGGTTTAAAGTTTTTTTGGCTATATTTTTTCTTTTGTCATCTCCAACGTGCTTGGCATGAAGATCAGAAGATTACAGAAATGGTAGATAAAATGAAAGACAAGTTTGATAGATATTGGAGTGATTATTGTGATGTGCTTGCTCTTGGGACCATTCTTGATCCTCGCTATAAGATGTCATTTTTGAAGTTTTTTTATATAAAACTTGGTTTTAGTGAAGTATCATGCCAAGAAAAATGAAAGTGTTGAAGCACAAGTTGCATTCTCTCTTTCAAGAGTATGTCAACAATTTTAAGAAAGAGACAACTACAAAAGGGCAACAAGAATCTCAAGCTCATCCTTCCTTGGCCAAAGGAAAGTCAACACCACAAGTTGCATTAACTGATGTAAGTCTATATTTTTTTCCAAACTTAATTGCTCACTTACTTTATTACTTGTGTTATTTCTTTAATATTTAATTTTTCATTTTGTGTAACTAGTGTAGGAGTTCATCCAGTTTGGGAATGATAACATATCACAACATGGAACCTCTCAATTGGATATTTATTTGGAAGAGCAAAAATTGTCTTTGGCATATCATCCGAATCTTGAAATTTTGAATTATTGAAAGGAGAATCAAGTTAGGTTTTTGGATCTTTCATTGTTAGCATGTGACATTCTAAGTATTCAAAACAACTGTTGCATCTGAATCTACTTTTAGTATGGGTTCTTGTGTTGTCAATAAATACCAAAGTTGTCTCCTTCTAGATAATATGCAATCTTTGATATGTACCAAAAATTGGTTGCTAGGATTTGAGGTGCAAGGTAAGTACTACACAAAGATTGGAAAATTGGTGCAACTAAGTACATCAATGATGGGGTTAAACATTATTTGATGTCGTGTTATTTGAAAATTCAATGAACTATCTATTTGTATTATTTGCAATTGGACTTGTTTGGATTTAGACTTTACACTTCACCAAATCTAGACTTGTGTACTTGATGTGCATTTAGAATAGTTTGTTTATACAATTCATAATTTTTTAATTTTATTTTTGTGAATGAGTGCTACCCACAAAACCCACAGGTTATGCAAGACTGGGGCGAGTTAAAAAAAAATAAACCCGTTTAGTGTAGAAGCAAGCTTCATGATGAATCAAGATTGATTCAAGAAGTTTTGATGATAACAAAGATGATGACAAAAAGCTCAAAAGTCAAGATCACTTCATGATAACAAAGATGATGACATTCAAGAATGAGTTCAAGATTGAGTCAAGAACACTTCAAGGATCAAGAGGAAATTTGATTTCAAGAATCAAGAATCAAGATTCAAGATTCAAGATTCAAGATTCAAGAATAATCAAGATCAAGATTCAAGAATCAAGAGAAGACTTAATCAAGATAAGTATTAAAAAAGTTTTTCAAAACATTGAGTAGCACAAGAAGTTTTCACAAAATCATTACCAAAGAGTTTTACTCTCTGGTAATCGATTACTAGATTATAGTAATCGATTACTAGTGGCTTTAAAACGTTAAGATTTTCAAAATTCAAAATGAAGAGTCACATCTGTTGATGTGTAATCGATTACACCTTTATAGTAATTGATTACCAGTGACTGTTTTCGAAGAATTCATTTCCAAAAGTCACATTTCTTCAAGTGACTTGTTTCTGAAGATTCTTTCAAAAGTCATATCTTTTTTAAGTGATTAGTTTTAAAGGAATTGCCAAGAGTTACAAGTTTTGACTTGAGTCATCAAGAAACTATATGTGACCTTGGCATGAAACATTTTAATAATCTCATTCAGATCTATCATCTCTTTCAACCATTCTATCTTTCAATATCTTCTTTCATTTCTTTCAGAACTTTCTTATTTCATCTTCTCTTCATCTTCTAAAAGTTTTTGTTCAAAACTTTTTCTTCCAAGAAAAGATCTTTGTTAAAAAACTTGTGCTATTCATCTTTTTCATTCCCTTCTCCCTTTGCCAAAAAGAATTCGCCAAGGACTAATCGCCTGAATTCTTTTTGTGTCTCTCTTCTCCCTTTTCCAAAAGAACGAAGGACTAACCACCTAAATTCTTTTGTGTCTCCCTTCTCCCTTGTCAAAGAATTCAAAATGACACAGTCTGAGAATTCTTTTGATTCTTCCCTTTCCCTAAAACAAAAGATTTCAAAGGACTAACCGCCTGAGAATTCTTTTGTTTCCCCCTTCACAAAGTTTCATAGGACTAACCGCCTAAAAACTTTGTCTTAACACATTGGAGGGTACATCCTTTGTGGTACAAGTAGAGGGTACATCTACTTGGGTTGTTGACTGAGAACAAAAGAGGGTACATCTCTTGTGGATCAGTTCTAGTGGAGGGTACATCCACTTGTTTGTTCAAAGAGAACAAGGGAGGGTACATCTCTTGTGGATCTTTGCTTATAAAAGGATTTTTACAAGGTTGAAAAGAAATCTCAAGGACCGCAGGTCGCTTAGGGATTGGATGTAGGCACGGGTTGTTGCCGAACCAGTATAAAACTCTTGTGTGTTTGTCTCCTTCTTCCCTACTCTTTTAATTTCCGTCGTGCACTTTAATTCTTGCTTTTACTTTTGGTTAAGTTTCTTTTCTATTCTTTATTTTCTTAACAACATAGTAAAAGCCTAAGAAGGATAATTTTTTATTAGTAAATGTCTAGTAATAATTAATTCAACCCCCATTTTTAATTATTCTGAGACCACTTGATCCAACATTTAGAAAGCGGGTTTCGCGGGGTGGGCTTACCCGCATGCTCAGCTCTACTCAAGTCCCAATAAAATCAGTATATAAAGGAAATAATCCCTCAAGTAAAAGGACTGATTCCACTTTTGAGTATTTACTTGATATCATTAATAGCTTTGAGTCAAATCCTTACTTGAGCGTTAAAGTGTCTTTTGCATATACTCCTTTATTCGACCTTATGTATACGAAAGAAGCGTACAAGTTGTAGGCAGAAGAATCATTCGTCATAGCCCTATAGTTACCCTTCGGCAAAGAAGTGTCCGGTCTATTTGTGACAAAAATAATGAGTTTAAAGTTAGTTTTTATTTTTCAATATGACCTTCATTATTATTTCACTCAATAAATATGTAATTAAAATATTTAAGAATTAAGTAAAAATAATAATATTGTTGAAAATACACTTATTTATTTTTATATATAAGCAAATGCATTAAAAAAAACATTCCTCAATTAAATGGAGAACCCATTAATCTAGTTGTAAGAACAAATTATTGATATTTTCGGTCTTTATATATTTAATATGTTCCTATATATAGTTTACGACATGGCAGATGCTTTTGTCCTTACATGTAACTTTGGTATTTGGATGACTGGATGAGGACATTTATTTTTACACGTAACTTTGAAAGGATGATGACATTTCTCCACTTTGAATATTAGCGGCAGGGAGTTTTATGTTTTAACACGTTAGCTATTACGCACTACGACTTTGACGAGTGTTCATGATCAGTATTTCTGTATTCTGTAATCTGTACAGGCATTTTAAAAGTATAAAAATGTATAACTTAAAACGTCAGCTATTACGCATGACGAGTATCAATGACTAGTATTTTGTGTAGAAGTCAGCGTAAAACTATCATTTCTACTTTCCGTAAAGCAGTTGACTGAAGACGGCTTCTAGCAAGGATGAAGAAGTAGGGTACGGTTCACCTTTGAAGCTATTATGTAGTCTCTAACTATGGTTTAAACTAATGTTTTTCATGTTAATGTAATTAACATTTTTAATTTATAAGAAAAAATAATAATATTTAACTAAATGTTGCATGACAATTCATTGAGACCATAGTGTAATTTTAGATTATATAATAATTTATCCCTTTGGAATGTCTTTGATGTGTCTTCAAACCCACCAACTTTGACTAGTACGAGGTACCTCTCGAATTTCATACTTGCATTTCGATATATAGCCTCATACATAAGAGAAGGCAAATTATGCATATAAACTACAAACATTATTTCATCCAAGCCCTCTTGTCTCAACAAATTAATAATAATTAATCACACCCTTCGATCTTCGAGTCATCTAATAATAAATCTTTTGTTTCCCATCAACACTAGTTCATGCAAATTAATGGGTATCCCTCACTTTCTTTGTATACCATTTCCAGTTCAAGGACATGTGAACCCTCTTATGCAATTTTCTCTGCTTTTGGTTAAACATGGTTGCAAGGTCACTTTTGTACACACTGAGTTCAGCCTCAAACGAACAAAGACTTCTGGTGCTGACAACCTCGAGCATTCACAAGTAAAGTTGGTGACTCTTCCTGATGGTTTGGAGGCTGAAGATGACAGAAGTGATGTGACAAAACTTCTTTTGTCTATCAAAAGCAACATGCCTGCTTTGCTTCCAAAGCTCATAGAAGATATCAATGCCTTGGATGCTGACAATAAGATCACCTGTATTATTGTTACATTTAATATGGGTTGGCCTTTGGAAGTTGGCCACAAACTGGGAATCAAAGGAGCTCTTCTCTGTCCAGCATCTGCAACTTCCTTGGCTTCTGCTGCTTGCATCCCAAAGCTGATTCATGATGGCATTATTGATTCTCAAGGTAAATAATTTTTTTGTCAAAATTGTATTTTTAGTTCCTTATGCATTGTGATTGTGTGATTTTGATATCCTAAGTTTTTATTGAGTTAAATGAATCTTTAAAATTTTTCTCTTATTAATATATACAATCGGGTCACTCCATTCTAATTTCATTCAATTCTTAAATCAACACGACAATGAAGTCAATACAACTAGAACATCTTTTTAGGTTATTGTAATCTAAATATTGTGTTTTTTACTTAGTATATTTGGTTTACTTGTTGTTATGCCAGTTTGTCACGCCAATTAATTCCATTTAAGTATTGGATGGAATCATCACGGAAGAACTTAATTATAATGATATTGTTTGTGTTCCATTATTTCCCTTTGGCATTAATTAATTACAGGACTTCCCACCAAAACACAAGAAATTCAACTCTCTCCAAACATGCCTCTGATAGACACAGAAAACTTTCCATGGCGTGGCTTTAATAAGATCTTCTTTGACCATCTTGTGCAAGAGATGAAAACTTTGGAGTTAGGAGAGTGGTGGCTTTGCAACACTACTTATGATCTTGAGCCTGGAGCATTTTCCGTATCACCAAAGTTCCTACCCATTGGCCCATTGATGGAAAGTGACAACAGCAAAAGTGCATTTTGGGAAGAAGATACAACTTGCTTAGAGTGGTTAGATCAACAACCACCTCAATCTGTCATATATGTTTCCTTTGGCAGTTTGGCAGTAATGGATCCAAACCAATTTAAAGAATTAGCTCTTGCACTTGATCTCCTTGACAAGCCTTTCATTTGGGTTGTACGTCCATGTAATGACAACAAGGAAAATGTTAATGCATACGCACATGATTTCCATGGAAGCAAAGGTAAAATAGTTGGTTGGGCACCCCAGAAGAAGATATTGAACCACCCTGCATTGGCTAGCTTCATTAGTCACTGTGGTTGGAATTCTACCCTAGAAGGTATATGTGCCGGTGTACCTTTCTTGTGTTGGCCATGCGCCACTGATCAATATCTTGACAAGTCATATATATGTGATGTGTGGAAGATTGGGCTTGGACTAGACAAGGATGAAAATGGAATAATTTCTAGGGAAGAGATAAGGAAGAAGGTGGATCAACTGCTTGTTGATGAAGACATCAAAGCTAGGTCATTGAAATTGAAAGACATGACCATAAATAACATACTAGAAGGTGGTCAGTCATCAAAGAATCTCAACTTCTTTATGGATTGGGCGAAGTAATTATGCTTAATTTGGTTCTATATTGAAAAGTCATGTGTAATTTCTACATGTAAGAATTTAATTTCTATGTAGATCTTAATGTAATCTATTTAAAAATTAATAAGCTTTATTATATGCAATGATTTTTAGTTTTATGAAATTATAATAGGAGTATGTGAGTCATTTTGGGTTAGGTTTGATAAAACTTATGATCCATTCTAATTAAATTTGAAAGAGTTGTTTTGAGTAAATTTTTAATATCTAATCCAAATTAATTGGTTTTTTTAAACAGATTGAGTTAGATTTACTAGTTAAAATATTTAATAAAATTTATATATTATTTTTTAAAATATAATATTTTATAAGCTAAATTTTTTTATTTAATGAAATATCAAATAGAATACTTATAACTGTTATTATGTAGTCAAATGGTGAAAAAAGATGAAAAAATCACATTGTTATGATGTATTATCATCATATATAGACTACCATACTATTCCCTTTGATCTTGATTATAAGAAGAAAAACTTTACACTTATTAAAAAAATTAGTTAACTATATTAAATCATGTCATGTCCAATTAAAAAAAACTTCACACTTATTAAGAAAATTATTTAACTTCACACTTATTTAAAAAATTAGTTTCTTTGTAACTTGATATCAAACATAAAAAAGTCTTTGACCTCATTAAAAAATGATATTTTTGAGAGAGTTTCATTAAATAAGACATAAGTAATTAAAATTTATTTATATTTGAGACCCAAAAGTAAGGGATTTTGTTGCTTATATTTGAAATTAAATGAAATTATATTAAACATGATTTAAAAATTGAAATATAATAAATAAATTTAATAACCACACTCACGGAGCCTTAAAAAACTAAAGCTATTAGAGCATTTTGAAAATTCTAATGTTCTCTAATAATTAAATGAGTAATACAAATAAAACTTTAACTAAATCTAAAATAGTTTGAAATAAATTAAATAAAAATTAAAAGAGATATTTTTAAAATCAAATGGCAGTTAAAATCCTAATTTCGTAAAAGTAACCGAATAAAAACGTGAGAACTGAAAAAAAAGAAGATAATGTCACTCTTACTAAGTATGATAGTAATAGTAATTGATATTAAAAAAATTTAATAATAATAATAATAATAATAATAATAATAATAATAATAATAATAATAATAATAATAATAATAATAATAATATCTAGACATATAAAAATATGTGACTCAACCAAAAACTCAATGGATTGAAAAGAATTAGATAAGATTTGATTCAATGCAAAAAATACTAAATCCAATTTTGCGTCCATTCAAGTTCGTGAGTAATTGATAACCATGAACATTCCTAAATTATAATAGTGATATTTTTTTCTCTATTTAAAGGATTTCGAAACTGGGCTGTAAGTGTTGTTGTTGGTTCCATTTTTCGTTCTTAGTGGTTCTATTTTTCTTCATTTTTCGTCGTTCATGGTTCTTCATTTTTCGTTGTAGAGACCAACTACTTGCAACTGGTTCGAGTGACTTAATGGTAGAAGGCATGCTACTGATAATGCTCATGCCAGTCAAGGCACTCTGAATGAAAGCCAAGCTATTGGTCATAATCATGGCACCCAATTTGACCCAATGACAACATAACACGTGTTGGGCTTCAGTTGCAAAAGAAATCGACTTACGTGGAAAGTCAAGATATACGTAAGATCAAACTTGACCAAACTTTTCTCCCCCCCCCCCCCCAAAAAATATCACACATGAAATTATAAGATGACAAATATACAAATTATTTTACGAAGATGAAAAAGTGTAATTTAGGTACTTTATAGGGACAAAAGATATATTTACTGGCTATTTTTTAGTGTTTCGGTAATACTGGTATTGTTACGTTCATACCCTCCACAGTTCAAATTATGCAAATTTTAATTGTGATAAACATTTAATTAAAAAGTGAATTTGTTCGGTGTTTGCACTACCAGAAAAGCCTAAATAGTTATTATATATAAAAAAGCCCAAATAGCCGCCGAAACTGTTTAGTTCGCAAAAGTCATTGTTTGGCTACCGATTTAGAGACCAAGTCAAAATACACCATTTTTAGAATTAGCGACTAAGTTAGAGACCAAAATTAGTCACGGAAGCCGTAATCGCTAAATCAGTTTCTATAGAATTAATCAAATGAAGTGTATTTTATAAAGAGAAATAGCTATATATGTATAAAAAATTGATACATGTTTCAAAGAAGCTTAAATAATATTCTTTTTTACTTCTTATATGATATAAAATAATTTTTATATAATAATACTAAATTATTTCAGCTTAACGTTTTTAAAAGAAAATAAAAGTTGTGTGTCTGTTATGAAATTAAAGATAGTCAATTAAAATAATTAAATTTTTAAAGAAATTTAACATATTTAAAGAATTATTTGTTTAACTTTCATCAATGATATTTAATTATATTTTTTAAAAAAAATATAAAAATAATATATATTATGCTTAACTAATTTCCTTTTTATGGATTGAAGTTAAATAATGTTAACTACTGTTTTAGTCTTTAAATTTGAGGTGTGTCTTTTTAGTTTCCATAATTTTTATTTTATTTTTTAATTGTTTGAATTTGTATTTCAAAACTATCAGAAAGTACTAAAAAATCACAAAGTGTTAAAAACTATAATAAAATGTCAATTTATCATTTCAGACACAAAAAAAATATTTTGTCAAAATTCAGGATAAAAAATATTTTTAATTTTTAAGTATTAAAAAAAAACACCCCAAATTCATGCATTAAACCGTTTGAGATGCTATTGATCAACTGTAGGGTGTAACCAATATTTTGGTATGATCAATTATAAGATTGAAGAGCGATGCAAGTTTAAACATTTTTATTTATAGCAAAAATAATTGAAAAATCTCAACCACTAAAAATTTTACATACAGAAAATTCATTTTCAAAATATATAGATTGATTTAAGTTATTAATTTTGTAAACAATTTTACTTTCAACTGATGTATTAGTTTTTATGTCATAATAGTACTGAATTATTAATTCTTTTAATACTCTTAGTGATAAAAAACTACATTTAATTTTTTTAATTCAATTATATGTAAATTGTAAGTACATTCAGATTCTATAATTTTTTAATTAATTAATACCCGTGCGTTGCACACGGGAGGAAACAATACTATAATATATTGAACTTGCTCGTGGCGTGATCATTTATTTGCTCATACGTACAATCTTATAATTATAACCTTGAAGAATCTCTTACAGTTAGTCTTACGTCCAGTGTTGTCCTAATTTAATGATGAAACGACTTTCATTTTGGAAGAGGACAGATATAACACACAAACTAGAATATCAAGTTTCTTTATGGATAAATAACTATATCTTGATGTTCAAATAGTGGAATTTTTATCCTACAGAGGGATATTGCAGGAACATGCATCAAGGGATTTTCTTAAAATAGTTATAGCAAAGTTTTTTATTTTTTTAAAGAAGATCACATTCTTACATTTTTAATATATTTTTTAGATTTGTGGTCATGCGTTTGCCGATCCTGTATCAGGTGTGCCAGTCAAGATTGGCTGCGCTCTTGATCTTCTAGGTCAAATTCAGTGAACTTGTCTGTCACCGCATTCTCTTTCTTCCCTCAATAACAGCAAAACCATCTCTAATCATAGAGTTTTAGTCCCATCCTCCCACCTAAGGAAAAACGAAAGGAAGATAAAAATTGGAAAAAAGAACACTAATAGGAAAAAAAACGTCTCATAGTCAAGAATTCCTCAATCTCTATCCGCGCAGCATCAATTTAAATGCGTTCAAAGTGTAACTTATACTGCTACTAATTAATTAGAAATTATAATATTAATTATTAAAAAAGACATAGTATATTAAAATGGTTTAATATTAAAATTGATCCTCATAATTTGCTTATTTCATTAAATCCGTCCCCTATTTTTTAATTCACTGTCCGAGTTTTCTTATATTTTAAAATTTATTATTTGATCGTAGATTAGTCGTTGACTGTTAAATTATTAATGTTGATTAGACTAGAAAGTTGATTAATATTTAAAAAAAAAATAATAACTTTAATAAAAAATACTTGAGAAAGACTAAAATTATGATCCTTGGACTGAAATATTTGATTCAAAATATAATATTAATATAGGTTTTGTACGAAAATAATTCAAAATTCAAATTTTATTCTTTTTAATTTATTATATTTTTATAATCTCATATATATTTTTTATTACATTATTCAAAATTTAATAACATTAATATCTTAATATAGATAAAAAATGTTGTCACTAAATCATAAGTATTATTTTAAAAGATAAATATAATATATAAAATAAAAATAAGACTTATATAAATATACATATTCTAATTTATGTGAAAATAAAATTTAATCTTATATATTATATTTTAAAAGATAATATATGAGACTATAAAAATATAATAAATTAAAAAAAATTAAATTTTGAATTATTTTGGCATAAACCCTATATTAATATTATATTTTGTACCAAATATTCAAATGAATACTTGGGTGTAGTGGTAAAAGAGCATGTTTCTCAATCCAATGACCATGGTTCTAGTAATTTTTTAGTCCTTTCTTAGTATCCCTCATTCTCTTCTTCTTCTCTTGTTCCTTTCACTCCATTTCGATGGTGAGCACCTGGGCCGCCGGCGACACAATTTTCATTTGATTATTTTCTTTCGCTACGTTGTTCAAGCTTTTCTTTTCTTCGTCACGCGTCTTTGTTATTTTTTTTCTTCCTTTCGAAAAATCTGGCGAGATTGCGGTGCCTCCGTCCATGCCACCGCCGCTATCTCGTGGTAGCTTCATGCCTTTGGGCCCTTCGTCGGTGGCGTTAAGGGCGCTATCGCCTTCGTTTTTTTTTGTTACTTTTCTCTCTTTCTTGTTTGCACCACTGCGAAACCTCCACCGTCGTCACGTTGCCCCTATGGCGGTCTCGTATTGTCAGGCCCTGTACTAGCAGTGCCAGGGGCGACGCACCACCCTCCGTGGTGGTTTCCCCTTTGGTCGCGCCGTTTTTTGCATGAGGCAACAAGGGTTTTCCAACCCCATTGCATAATCATAGGTTGGGCCGAGTCGTCTTGACCCAGTTCCAAAACCCAACCATTAAAAACAAAAACATCAAAAAAAGGAACAACAACAACAACAATTGTTGTTTACACCTAATTGGTTAATACATGCACCCCTTTTCCGTTTTGGGCCTAGCCCCTTTTTTGCAAAATCTGAAATAAAATGGAAACGTTATTAGCACCTCATTTTTTACAACATGAACCTTTTTTTTTTTATGTTTTTAGCCTAGCCCGTTTTTTGGCAAAATCTGAAAAAATAGAAACGTTATTCATATCCCGTCTTCAATACATACACCTCCATTCATTTTGGGCCTAGTCCTTTTTTGCAAAACCTGAAATAAAATGGAAACGTTATTTACACCCGCTTTTTTAACACATACACCTTTTTCATTTTGGGTCCAACCCTTTTTGCTAGGTCCAAAACAAAATAAAACTGATAGTTATATCCCCTTCTTTATATGTGCACCTTTGTCACTTAGGATGGTGGCTAGGCCCGCCATGTCTACACTCCATCAGTGTTGATTAAGTCCAAGTCAACCCTTTGAATTTGAAAAAAAAAACAAAAATAAGTATAAATATTAGTGGGTAGATCTTTATTTTATTTTATTTCTTTATTGTCTCTATCGCTTATTTTATTCTTCAATGTGATTTTCTTTTTATCATTGCCTAACTAGTTAGTTTAATTAATAACACATTTTAAATATCTCGTTATTCTTTTTTATTTCCTCACATGTTTTAATCTCACATCCTTAATTACTAAGAGTACTCCCTACTTCTATTTTATCCCTTTCTATTCTCATTCTATTTATCTGATTTCGTAGCAATATGCCAATTATTTATTTATTTTTTCAAATCTGCATTAGCATTCTTTAGTACACGCTTATACTATGTGCACTCCATGTTGGGTCTCCAACTTGCTTGGTGGTGTTTCAATAACATGTGAGTAAATTTTGTGAATGACATTCTGGGTCTCCAACTTGCTTGAGTTCACACAGTTTATCATAAAACTAAAGTCTTTTCTAAAAATGGTAACATCCTTAAATAAATGTTGGTGGCGACTTCCCAAGTTTTTCATTTTTTGGAAAACAATTTATTTATTTATCTAAATATTTTATTCGTCGTCCCATTGTGGCCCACATTGCGACAGATGGCGACTCCACTGGGGACTTGTTAGAGAGTTAAGCCATTTGATCGAGTGTGCAATTTTACCGTGACATTTTCTTTATTCTCTTTTATCATTATGTTGTGCTCTTGTTCATTATTGTTTCATTCCACAATCGTTCTTTTTGTGGTTTTTCTTTGATCTTGTTTCTTTTATTCTTTGTTTCGCTTATGCTTGTATATAACCTTTGCTACGTTGTTACTTCTTGGTGTGTATCCTTGTATCTATTACCTTCGTAGTTAGAAGTGAATTGTGTCATTGAATCCTAGGGTAGACGACATGCGCTATACTTGTTGTATATGTCTGGGAATTTTCTAGTAGTTTTGTAGGTAGGGTTGGGTAATTCTTATGTTGCTCCGTTCACATATGACACCTATACTTTTTGTACACACTTTGAGATATTGGGCCCTATACCTGGGTCTGTGTGAGCTATAGGGAGTGGAGGTCGATATGTGATCATGTTGGGTCTCCGACTCGCTTGATGACAATGAAACCTCATCTAGAGTTTTCCTCTTTTGGTGAGGCATTGCCGCTGGTAGTCCCTATCGCCGTAGTGTTGTTACCTAAGAGGATGATATCTCTAGAGGCCGGTGAGGTTACATGGAACTACCCTTGGAAGTTGCCACTAGATACTGGAATTTTAGACCCTTTTTGTTAGGTTCCTGAATTAGGGACATGGAGTAAACTCACCCTGTTTTATTTCCTTGATCGCATCATGCATCTCTTCATGGCATCATGATAAACATATCATTCTTGCATTCATTAGTTATCATATTAATTCATGCACCACATTTGTATAAGTCATTGCATTTCCATACATATTCATTTAGCATGTTTTTTTGTTCAGACAATTACATACATTTTGTTGTCATCATTTGCATGTTATGTTCACTCATGCATAGTCCTACCATATAGTTGTTCATGCCTTGCACCTCTTCATCGCCAAAAAGTCACAATGAAGCGTGAAAGTTTACACCGCGTTCTTAGTTACATGTGTTGGGTACCATGGTGATAGCTATAAATAAACCATGTCAGGGTTATACAGTTTTTTCTCCTGAAAATGATTGAAAATCACATGAACATGATACCTAATGCATTGTTGACACGAAAAGTGGTCTTTCGGGAGTCTTGTGTCAATCTCATAAATACATTTGTCATGAATAACATAAGTATGCCCTGATCATTCACCTCTATGATAGGTTACTGAAGTATTGACAATCAAAATTTATATTCCTTAGATCATGGGGTCGAACCAAGCACAGTCTTTTAAGAAAGAATTTTATCTAGTCAAGGTCAAAGTATGGAAGTAGCCAACTTGTGAAAGTTAGGGCAGAAGATGGATCGGGTTTACATAGCCTTTTTGACTACTGCCAACACATGATTGAGCTAATGACTTACAAAATTAGGAATAACTTATGTGCCTGTGTTTTATTTCCAGTTGCACTTTGACTCTGATGGGATGCAATGAACAACTTGTTTTAATGAAAATTAGAGTTGATTCGACCCTATGTTCTATTGAGTGTTCTGTGTAAAATTCACATGCATTCATGCTTATTTGTTTTCCACATTGGTATGCATTGCTCATTACATTCTTTCCTTGAAATCAGAAAAAAAAGTAAGCATTGTGCTAAGAAAGAAAGACTATGCTTTACGACACCCTTACCAGACACGTGCCAAGGCAAGGATAGTGAGTGACATAGAGCAAGTACAAGAGCAGATGAAGGCTGATATGGAGGCTATGAAGAAGCAGATGCTAAAGATGTTGCTAGTATTGCTACTCAGAGGGACTCGATTCACCCGTCCGGGTTCAATTAAGAGAGTTGTCCAGTTTCAGATGTAGTAGGTCAAGGAGGCGAGGCAGGGACAAATGCATATGGGCCTCATTATGTCCAGGTCCAGAGTAAGTATTCTTTTCCACCATATGGTTTGCCTCCTAATTATATACCTCCTACTGTTGTATACGCTCCTGGTGAGAATATCGGTAACTCTGCACCCTATTCATTGAGAATCAACAACCCCAACCCAATCATACTCATGCCTATGTCTCTCAACCTATGGGGGAAACACATGAAGCTTCCTAGGACCACACTCTGACCGGTTTCGAGATTTATCTAGGATATACCACTAAAGGGTCTACGTTTTCTAGTGTCCCCATTCCAAATGTTGCGAGAGCCCCTCAGTATCGACCACTATCACAACCCTTACATCTTGTGATGGAAGGAGGACTTCCTGTTATAGTTGAAAAGAAAAAATTTGATCATATAGAGGAAAGGCTAAGGGCCATTGAATGAGGAGGAAATTATGGCTTTACTAACATGTCAGAATTATGCTTGGTACCCGACGTGGTTATTTCTCTGAAGTTCAAGGTGCCAGAATTTGATAAGTACAAAGGAACCACTTGTCTAAAGAATCTCCTAAAAATGTATTACAGGAAAATGAGGGCATATGCAAAAGATGAAAAGCTGCTAATGCATTTCTTCCAAGAGAGTCTTGTTGGGGCAGCTATTACTTGGTATACTAACCTGGAACCTTCCTGGATTTGCTCCTGGAAGAACCTAATGGATTCCTTCATTAGGCAGTATCAGTATAACTCTGATATGGCTCCATATAGAATGCAACTACAAAATATGTGCAAGAGAGACAATGAATCTTTCAAAGAATACGCTCAAAGGTGGAGGGATTTGTCAGCTCAAGTAGTGCCCCTAATGACAGAGAGAAAGATGATAACAATGAAAATGGACACACTGCCGGCGTTCTACTATGAGAAAATGGTAGGTTACATGCCTTTGAGTTTTGCATATATAGTATTTGCTGGCGAGAGACTTGAAGCAGGTCTGAGGAAAAGGAAATTTAATTATGTTGCTTCTATGAATCTTGGTAATTTGGGACCAGGGAGAAGTGGTGAGAGGAAGAATGAGGGAGAACCTTATGTTGTAGCTATAGTTCCCGTGTGGCCAAACTTTCCACTAGCCCTTTATAATCCCATGTACTGATATCCTCCCTAGCAATATCACTACTCAACCACAAAGGCCATTACCCATCACCCTTCCAACCAAGAACACCCAATCAGCCACAAAGGCCACCCCTAAATCGGCCACAAAATCCACTCGCTGCAAATCCAAGACCAAACACCACCCTTAATACCAACCAAAACACCAGCCAGAAAAGGAATTTCCCAGGAAAAAAGCCTGTAGAATTCAGTCCAATTCTGATGTCATAGGTTAACTTACTCCCGTATTTGCTCAATAATGCAATGGTATCCATAAGCCCAGCAAAAATCCCTCAACCACCATTTTCCCGAGGATACAACTTGAATGTGGCATGTGCTTATCATGGGGGAGTTCCGAGGTATTCCATTGACCATTGTATGACCTTGAAACATAAGGTGCAAAGTTTGATTGATGCAGACTGGATGAGATTTGAGGAGCATAATCGCTTGTGAATTTTGACATCATCAAGTGGTACTACGCATGATGCTTGGGGCAATTTGAAGGTTGCTGTTGGATGTCTCCAAGGACTCATTAGGCTTCTCATGTTTATGCTATTACTGTAAGCAACAGTCACAATGCTAATAATATGGACGGATTTGATGCCATTATCTCTCATTCTCTCACAATTACATCTTTGCATATTTAGTTAACCGTCATTGGAATATGAATGTATTTCGCTAGCTTGTTTGCTCAAGTGACA
The DNA here is from genome assembly GCF_004193775.1 of Glycine soja. NCBI lineage: Eukaryota > Viridiplantae > Streptophyta > Magnoliopsida > Fabales > Fabaceae > Glycine > Glycine soja. Next base: position 21,145,918 of record NC_041009.1, on the reverse strand, counting down.
TGCACTCCAGAGTTAATTTTCAAGTCTGCCCAATTAGAAATGACACGTTCTACACATTTGGTGGCAGTGCCATAAGCAACAAGTAAAATTGAATAAACATTTGATTAACTGTGTTTCAAATCAATAAATAATAAGTATAGACATTCATACGACTTCATCTTATCTTTCTTAAAAGTTTTGTGAAGAGTAAAAGTCATTTGGCTTAATCTGTCAATTGAAAATCCTTTAAATATTTCTTGTCCTTGAAAACTCTTTTTCGAGAACTTGTGCAGTTTCTTTCATTTCTTCTTGCTACAAGGTCGTGAGAAATGACAACAGCAGATACCTCCGAACCCTACACTAAGGCAATAACAACACCATGCATGAGCTTCAAGCGAACTAAGGGGCATATAAGAAGTTCTCACTCGGTAGGTTGAAAACCTAAAAGAGAAGCCTAGGCAAAAGTTAGGGTAATAATAATAATAATAATAATAATAATAATAATAAATCCTGAGTAGGAACCATCACTCTAAATTGGTGGGAAGAGCAATGCAAACAACACATGCATGAGGTTTACTAAGCTCTAGGTTGGGCAACAATGAAATATATATAAGTAGAAAAAAATCCGTCAAAGGCAAGCAAAGCAAAAGGAGACAAAAGATCTCCAAATTTTAGAAGGAAGACACAAAAGTGCAATAAGGATTAAAGTATAAGACAAATGGAGTAGAGCCCAACCCAAAAAGTTGAAATGAATAAAAGTACAAGTAAGACTCTCAAGGTTCTTACCCAATATCACCCTTAAACACTCTTTAAGCCTCTCTGATCCTTTCATTCATAGCCCTCTTACCCCCTGACTACGTTACAAGCCCAATAAAGCCCATGTGAATCAATGAATGACTAATTTTGCTTGAGTTTGGATTCTGGAATAGAACCCGCACACGCTTGAAATTGTTAAAAAAAATAAAACAAAAAAAGATAAAGTCCCTAAGGTTTTCACCTGCATATTTGAGAAGAAAACTTATTTGACTAGTAGCTTGTGGAAGATGCCCAAAGACAATTGCGATAGTAGGGTACATCTGATGTTAGTCACTCATGCAGACTTCCTAGGGTTCCTTTCGAACCCAAGGGTAGTCTTTGTTATATAAATTCTTTCGGGATTAGCCCATGTCCTCAAGCTTTAGCAGGATTGACAGATCCATGGCATCTTTGTATGATCTTAAATTAGGAAAGTTTCACTTGGTCATATACCAAAGTGTAACAATCCATTGCCATCCTTCAATGGTGCACACGGTCGGTCCCAAAGCCTTATATTTCGTTGCTGTGCAGAATAATCAAAGTTTTTAAGTAAAAAAAGAAGGGAAGGGACAAACCCTAGGATCAATATTTCAGTTGATTGATGAAATGTCAAATGGCTCCATTGCCGTCATCCAAGATTGTCAAGTGATTAAATCAAACAAAATATACACTCTGAGGGAGTCCCCAAGAGATTTGCAAAAGATAGGATGAGGTTACATGAATTATCACATCTTGTAGAAAGAGACAATCAATCTGTGTTTAAAAAAAAACATAAAACATAAAACAAAAAACAAAAACAAAAAAGAAAAAAAGTATAATAAGAGAAGAAAAATGTCATGAACATTGCATAATTTTCATGATTCAAAACCTTTTGCATTGCATTGTTGCGTACAAAGCATACATTTACTGCATTTCAGGGCAAAGTTTGCATGCCTATGCATTCCAAAACTCATATGCTTCATATCATCCTATAAGGGCATAAATTTCTCTTTATATGCCAGTTTCCAAAATCCAATGCCTATCTTTTGAGTTTGGGATGAGTGGCTCTCTTAAAAGAGTCAACATCTTGCTTTCTTATAAGGTTGAGCCCTTGGGTACTAGTACCTATTGGTATGTTTCACAGGACTCAATGTCCTTTGCTTTACTTTTTGTTAGACATGTGGCCTCAGAAATCTTAAGAAGGGGTGAATTAATTTCTCACTAACAAAATTTTAACACCCTTCTAAAAGAAGAGATAGGCTCATAATGCAGAAGAAGTAGCAATCAATTTAATAATGTTCTTTAAACATGAAAGAAAAAATTGATTGCAACAAAATAAATGAGGTAAAGGAAAAGAGAATGCAAACACAATTTTATACTAGTTCGACAAATTTCGTGCCTACATCCAGTACTCAAGCAACTCACTTGAGATTTTCCATTCCCTTTGTAAAAATCCGTTTACAAAGTCTGAACCACACAGAGACAACCCATCCCTTGTGTTTAGGAATCCTTACAACTTAAGAGACCCTCAGTCCCTAAATCAATCTCTTTGAATTAGAAGAAACAAAGAAGAATTCTCTCTTGAAGAGAAGGATATTACAATTGAAGTCCATGGATAAACTCTTAATGAATTTGTAAGTGTTTGTCCAAGAGTTTCTTTTGAGAGAATATTTGGCAATGAAGTTCTCTTGGAATATCTCTCTCATTTTCTTTTGAGAGGATAAGACATTTTGGACCAGCAAAAATCTCTCTTCAAAATTCGTGCCCAAGTCACCTATTTATAGGCCTTTGATGGCCATTCACAAATCCAATAAAAAGATGTGACTGCTGGCAGATTTTCTGAATTTTTGAATTCTTGACTTGGATCAAACTTGAGAAACGCTTATCTTTGGCATAATCAAAATCATGTATACATACATTCACACTTTTTTCATAGCACTCAATGTCCTCGCCTTTAAGTTTCATAGGACTCAATGTCTTTTGTTTTTTGTTTCATAGGACTCAACGTCCTTGCCTTTAAGTTTCACTGGACTCAATGTCCTTTGCTTAATGTTTCATAGGACTCAACATCATCTGTCTTTATGTTTTCATAGGACTCAACGTCCTTTGCCTTTTGTTTTCATAGGACTCAACGTCCTCGCCTTTAAGTTTCATAGGACTCAACGTCCTCTGTGTTTATGTTTCATATGACTCAATGTTCTCTGCCTTTATGTTTCACAAGACTCAACGTCCTTTGCCTTTTGTTTCCATAGGACTTAATGTCCTTGCCTTTATGTTTCATAGGACTTAATGTCCTTTGCCTTTATGTTTCATAGGACTCAACGTCATTTGTCTTTATGTTCCCAGACTCAACGTGCTCCGCCTTTATGTTTCATAGGACTCAACGTCCTTTGTCTTTATGTTTCATAGGACTCAACATCCCCTGTCTTTATGTTTCATAGGACTCAACGTCCTCTGTCTTTATGTTTTCATGGGACTCAACGTCCTCTATCTTTATGTTTTCATGGGACTCAACATCCTCTGTCTTTATATTTTCATGGGACTCAATGTCTTCTTTCTTTATGTTTTCATAGGACTCAATGTTCTCTGCCTTTATGTATCATATGACTCAATGCCATTTAATTTTTGTTTTAATAGGATTCACCGTCCTCGCCTTTAAGTTTCATAGGACTCAACATCCTCTGTCTTTATGTTTCATAGGACTTAACGTCCTCTGTATTTATGTTTCATAGGACTCAACATCCTCTGTCTTTATATTTTCATGGGACTCAACATCCTTTGTCTTTATGTTTTCATGGGACTCAATGTCTTCTTTCTTTATGTTTTCATAAGACTCAACGTCCTTTGTCTTTATGTTTCATAGGACTCAACGTCCCTTGTCTTTATGTTTTCATAGGACTCAATGTTCTCTGCCTTTATGTTTCATAGGACTGAACGCCATTTACTTTTTGTTTTTATAGATTTCAACGTCCTAGCCTTTAAGTTTCACGGGACTCAATGTCTTTTGCTTTATGTTTCATAGGACTCAACGTCCTCTACTTTATGTTTCAATGGACTCAATGTCCTTTGTCTTTATGTTTCATATTACTCAATGTCCTTTATCTTTATGTTTTCATAGGACTCAATGTTAAAGAAAAAAAGACCAGAAAGAAAAAAAGAGAAAGAAAACATTGAAGAAAAAGAAAAAAGAAGAAAGAAAACTGATTTTGTTACCCATTAGGTCAAGAAGAGGATAACACTGCATCAAAAAAGGAAAAAAAGGAAAGTTTGGGATGAATGGCATAGAGCAGCATGAATCCTGAGGGAGAGAATTAGCCAACAAAAGGGTGACACTTGGCATTGCTATCAGAGAATGGAGAGGGGTCTCCAGGTATCCCTCATTCTCTTCCCTACACTGTCTGTCTTTCCCTCATTTTTTTCTTTCTTTTCTCCTTTCGCTTTCCCTCTTTCTCTTCTTCTTCGCTTGTTCCTTTCACTCCATTTTTTTTTGCTTTATCTCGCTGGTGAGCACCTGGGCCGCCGGTGACACCTGCATAGACGATTTTCATTTGATTCTTTTATTTCGGTGCGTTGTTCAAGCGTTTTCTTTTCTTCGTCACGTGTCTTTGTTTTTTTGTTTTTTTTCTTCCTTTCGTCAACTCCAGCGAGGTCGCGGTGCCTCTATCCATGCTGCTGCCACCATTTGCCATTATCCGGTGGTAGCTTCGCGCCTTTGGGCCCTTCGCTGGTGGCATTAAGGACCCTATCACCTTCGTTTTTTTTGTTTCTTTTCTCTCTCTTTTTGTTTGCACAACCGCAAAAACCTCCATCGCCGTCACGCTGTTGCCGTCCATGTGGTGGTCTCGTATTGTCGTGCCCTGCACTAATAGTGTCGGGGGTGGCACGCCACCCTCCTTGGTGGTTTCCCCTTTGGCCGTGCAGTTTTCTGTGTAAGGCAATTAGGGTTTTCTAACCCTGTTGCATAATCATGGGTTGACCGAGTTGTCTTGACCTGATTCCAATCCAATCCTAAAAAAAAAAAAACAAAAAACATAAAAAAAAGAACAACAACAATTATTGTTTATACCCATTTGTTAATCCATGCACCCTTTTTCGTTTTGGGCCTATCCCTTTTCTGCAAAAACTGAAATATAATGGAAATGTTATTTACACCAATTTTTTAATGCATGCACCTTTTTTATGTTTTGGGTCTAACCCATTTTTTGGCAAAATCTGAATAAAATAGAAACATTATCCATACCCATCTTTGATACATGCACCTTTTTTTTTTCGTTTTGGGCCTAGTCGTCTTTTGCATAACCTGAAATAAAATAAAAACGATTTTAAACCTTGTTCTTTAATACATGAACCTTTTTCATTTTAGGTCCAATATGTTTTTTTGTCCGAAACAAAATAAAACTGATGGTTATACCCCCTTCTTTATATGTGCACCCCTACCATTTAGGATGGTAACTAGGTCCACCATGTCAGCACTCTATCAATGTGGACTAAGTTCAAGTCAACTCATTGACTTTGAAAAAAACAAAAAAATTATAAATATTAGTGGGTAGATCTTTATTTTATTTTATTTCTTTATTGTCTCTATCATTTATATTATTTTTCAATGTGATTTTTTTATCAATGTCTAACTAGTTAGTTTAATTAATAATACATTGTAAATATCTCGTTATTCATTTTATTTCCTCTCATGTTTTAATCCCACATTCTTAATTACTAAGTGTATTCCTCATTTATATTATATCCCTTTGTATTCTCATTCTATTTATCTAATTTCGCAACACTATGTCAATTATTTATTTATTTTTCCAAATCCACATTAACATTCTTTAGTACACGCTTACACTATGTGCACTCCATGCTGGGTCTCCGACTTGCTCGGTGGTGTTTCAATAACGTGTGAGTAAATTTTGTGAATGATATGCTGGGTCTCCGACTTGCTTGAGTTCACAAAGTTTATCACAAAACAAAATTATTTTCTAAAAATGGTAACAATCTCAAATAAATAATCTCTCAATGTTGCACACACTCCATGTTGGGTCTCCAACTTGCTTGACAGTGCTTAAATAGAATATGAGTAAATTTTGTGAATGCCATGCTGGTTCTCCGACTTGCTTGACTTCACAAAATTTACCACAAAACCAATTTTTTTTTAAAAAAAACCCAACACACAATCTTTTTTTTTTACAAAGAACTACGTAAGTCTAATTTCCTCATTGCACTTGAGGATATGTAGGAGCGAAGACAAATCTCTCGTCGACCCCCAAAAAAATTTTTTTTTCAAATAAAATATAAAAAATTGATTTCCTTTTCTAAATAAAAAATAATATAACAAAATATAATTCATGTTTTCAAAGGAAAATAAATAATTAAAAGTCACTTTATTTTTAGCACACTCGATTAAAGGTTGTCGTCTTCATGACGAACATGTGGGGTGCTAACACCTTCCCCATACGTAAATGACTCCCAATTCTTTTTTTCTCAAATCGTAGACGATTCCTTATCCTTTGTTGATTTTTTATATTTTCCTAAATAAATGTTGGTAACGACTCTCCAAGTTTTTTATTTTTTGGAAAACAATTTATTTTTTATTTATCTAAATATTTTATTTCGCAATCCCATCGTGATCCAAGTTGCAACAAGATTCATTTCATTTCATAAAAATCTAAGTTCGAATCACACTATTGATGTAAATACTTTATTGATGGAGGATTGTAATTACCTTTTATCTAAGTGCACAGTGAAATGAATGGTAAGACATATTGAGAAATGAGACTTTGGGACCAAGTCACTTGAACTTTTTAGCACACAAACTCAATTAAATTTTAAGATATTATATAAACAAAGCAGGCTTCCTTTCTTGACCAATTCAACTAAACCACAACCATTAATTCACATAGTTTGTTTCTTGTCCCATTACCGATATTCAAAAGATGGGCATCCAACATGTGCTGGTTTTGCCATTTCCTGCTCAAGGGCATGTCAATCCTCTGATGCTCTTGTCAAAAAAACTAGCTGAACATGGCTTCAAAGTCACTTTTGTCAACACAGATTTCAACCACAAGAGAGTGTTGAGTGCAACAAATGAGGAGGGATCAGCAGTGAGATTAATCTCAATCCCAGATGGTTTAGGCCCTGAGGATGACAGAAATAACGTGGTCAATTTATGTTCGGAATCCTTAAGCAGTACCATGACTTCTGCCCTTGAGAAGGTCATAAAGGATATTGATGCACTTGATAGTGCTAGTGAGAAAATCACAGGTATAGTGGCTGATGTGAACATGGCATGGGCCTTGGAACTCACAGATAAGCTAGGAATCAAAGGTGCTGTCTTCTGCCCTGCTTCAGCAGCTGTTTTAGTCTTGGGTGAGAACATTCCAAACCTCATTCAAGATGGGATCATAAATACCGAAGGTAAGGCCATTTTTCCCTAAAATGAAACAAAAGTTTTATGTTTAATTTTCAATTAGACGTTAAATTTAGATCAAAATAATGAATCAGCGTCGACTATGAACCCTACCTTTTCCGCTACGTACCCGCTTAAATTTTCTATTTATTCTATTTAAATTTATTTATTTTTTGTTATAGAATGAATCTAGAATTATTAATTAATTTGTAGGGACGGAATTTTCTGTTTTTCTATTTTGGGACCAAATTGATGCAAGTAAATTAATACCAATTTTTACCAAAAGTATAATTAGGCTGAAAACATTTTTTTATTGAGACGGGCCAAATGCTCAAAAAAATTACTGAAAAATCAGACAATTTGGGATGCAATCTGAGAATCTTACAAATTTTCTGCACAATACCACAACCCCAGCACCTTGATGGCCTTAACTACAGCTTGGGAATCAACTTAAATAATCAGATTAGAATACTGTCTCTCTTGGTCTATAAGAAGACCTTGAAGAATTCTCCACAATTAAGCAATGAAAGCATTAGAAATACTATATGCCTGACATACCCCCCAAGATATCTCCCACATGCTGAGAAGTCATCCACAACCAGCCAACTGGGTATGCATTTTTGCAGCTCCATTTCTAAAGATATAAATTATAGAAAGTATGAAAACTTATCTTATCTACTATAGGCCATGACGCATTTATGCATAACATTCTGAATTTTGTGTATATATGTGTATTCAGAGCTGACACTTAATCTAGCCCTCACTGGTTGTCAATGCAGGGTTCCCGATTATAAAAGGGAAATTTCAACTATCCCCAGAAATGCCAATTATGGACACAGCTGACATTCCATGGTGCAGCTTAGGTGACCCAACCATGCACAAGGTTATATATAATCATGCGTCAAAGATTATACGATATTCACATTTAACAGATTGGTGGCTTGGAAACACCACAAGTGACCTTGAACCTGGTGCTATATCTTTGTCTCCAAAGATCCTACCAATTGGTCCACTCATAGGGAGTGGTAATGACATTAGATCATTGGGGCAATTCTGGGAAGAAGACGTCTCTTGCTTGACCTGGCTTGATCAACAACCACCTTGTTCTGTCATATACGTTGCCTTTGGTAGCTCTACTATTTTTGACCCTCATCAACTCAAGGAACTAGCTCTTGGACTTGACCTCACAAACAGGCCTTTTCTGTGGGTTGTTCGTGAGGATGCCAGTGGAAGCACCAAAATCACATACCCAGATGAATTCCAAGGCACTTGTGGTAAAATTGTTAAATGGGCACCTCAACAAAAGGTGTTAAGCCACCCTGCAATAGCTTGTTTTATTAGTCACTGTGGTTGGAATTCTACCTTGGAAGGTGTGTCCAATGGGGTACCTTTCTTGTGTTGGCCATATTATACTGACCAATTAGTTGACAAGGCTTACATTTGTGATATGTGGAAGGTGGGTTTGGGATTCGATTTGGATGACAAAGGGCTGATATCACGTTGGGAGATAAAGAAGAAAGTAGACCAAATCCTTGGAGATGAGAACATAAGGGGAAGGTCTCAAAAACTGAAGGAAATGGTTCTAAGTAACATTGCAGAAGGGGGACAATCCTATGAGAATTTTAACAAGTTTGTGGAGTGGCTCAAGGAATAAAAATGTATTTGTTGATGCTCTGATGTTGTGAACAATGTTTATGATGTTCCTGAAAAATATTGAACATTTAAATTTAGCTACCTGATATAGGCAATAAATTAGAATTCATGTTATCAAAACCTCCTTAATTAGTATTAGGTGACAACCATAACAAAACTAAACAATCAAATAATTTGTTGTTGTTGAGCAACAATTTGTATCTAGTTTGAATTATTTCACATGGAAGGAGAAGAATGAGTTTTCAGAGCAAATAATTTGAAAGCCAGTTATTGGGAGATTAACATATTCAAAAACTTAAAATTGCTAAATACATTTATCATTGATCATTAGAAAATTGGCTTTCACTGCATGAATTATTGGGAGATATTTGCGGATGAGATGGGCATCCCTCACTTCTTTCTTATTCCATACCCAACACTAGGACATGTAAATAGAGGGAATTTAGACTTTGGGCAAGAAGCCAGTTTAGGTCTTCCCAAGTCCCCACCATCCCCAATCATAGAAGAAAATTAAACTTGCTTCCCATAGCATGTTGTGGTGATTTTCATTAAATAGTCATATATGCAAAGTCTATTTTTCTTTCTTTATTCTTATTTTACAAAAAAAGCTTATTCTTACATTTTTAATATATTATATACGATAACATTATTTCTTCTATTTTGCCTCTTCGTGGTATGTTTTCTAGATTGGTGATCATGTATCATGTGTGGTAGTTAAAACAGGCTAGTCTTCTGTTATTGGTCAAATTCATTCAAATTCAATGAACTTGTCGGTCACGTAGTCTCCCATGTTTTATGTTAAATTCATTCCCTCCAAACAGTGTAACCATCTCCAACTGATCATTCATAGTTTTAATTAATCCCTTCCTTCCACTTACGGTATGTCTGGTAGACTCGAGGAAAATAATGGAAATCAAAATAGATGGGTAAGACAAAAAAATAAAGAGAAATATATATAAAGAAAAATTAGGTTAAGATATTAGTTGTTTGATTTAAGAAAAATAAAAGAGATATAAAATAAAAATAAAATTGTGAGGTTACTTGGTTTAAAAGAAAATAAAATAATGAAAATATTATTTTATCCTCTTACACATAATTTTCAGATTTTTGCCGTTGAAATAATTTTTCAAAAATATAACCAAAAACCATAATCGATTAAGTAGCATAATATTATGTTACTTAACAGATAGATTATATATGCATACTGCATGCATAATCGATTGTGCTTATAAAAAAAATAATCGGTTGTGTTATAAAAAAGCGGATCACGACTGTAATGATGATAACATTGTGCAACAGTAACATTTTTTCCTCTTTCCTACTCATATGAGCGTGAAAATTTTGTAGTATGGTAACTACAACTTTTTAAAAAAATTCTTACCCATTTCTTACATGCCAAATCACACAAATTACATTCAATCCATGCTAGGGGTGTTCAAAATCAAACCAACCCAAACGAAAAACCGCAAACCGCAAAAAAAAAAAAAAACAGAAATCCAAACCAAACCACGAGTTTTCGGATTAGTTTGGTTTTTTTTTTTTAGAAACCGAGTGATTTGGTTTGGTTCGGTTTTGGTTTCTAGCTGAAAATCCAAACCAAATCAAACAAAACTGCATATTTACATATTATATATTTTTTTAATTTTTATTTTAGTACGTGTGACATTACCCATTAGGTGTGGATTGCGTTTGAGTTTCACTATTTGCGTTTCACTTATTTTTGTGTTGCGTCTCACTTGCACACTACTGACTACACAATTCACGTTTCACTTACCATTACCCTAAACCCTAATATTCTTCTTCTTCTTTCTACGAGTACCAGCGGGCAACGGGTAGCGGCGCACCTCAAAACCCTAACCTTCTTCTTCTTCTTCCTACCGAACAACGTGCCTCTACACATGATTTGTTGTTCTAGTCAAAGTTATTCTAGGAAACATAAATAGATTTGGATTTGGATGACACATCTCCTTTACATTTTCAATTCAAAGATAATAGTACTGAATACTGATTGAGTATTAAAAGAAATATTAATTCTTTGATTGTTTTACTTGAATTATTGTTGTAGCAGATTTTTATGAATTACTTGAATTATTTGACTGTTTTATGTTTTTATACTTTATTTTCTTAAGGAATATTTAAATCTACAACATGTTAATTTTTATTATGATTATAAACAAGATTTTATTATTTAAAAAAAACAAAAAAAAAACCGCCCAAACCGCACCGCATAGATTGGTTTGGTTTGGTTTGGATTTTACTTTTTAAAAAATCCAAACCGAACCAAACCACATGTTAATTTATTGTTTGGTTCAGACGTAATTTTCAAAAAAACCTTTATACTTATTCACCACCTACTCCATAGTGCCCTTCAATTCCCCAAGATTGTAGAAAACCTAACACCCAATCCTAACCGCATCGCCTTGCTGCGGAGCGAATCTCTTGTTTCCTTGACCCAATTGAGCTCTTCGTTGATGGCGTTGATGCCAACGAGGTCATACTTGTCACAGAGGCTGAAGATCTCAAAGTTGAGTTGGGTGGCCTTGGCAAGATTGAGTTTTTCGGGGTCAGCGGTGGCCATGAGATCGCCAAGCTTCTTGGAGAGGTGGAGGGCGCAGATGGAGTGTTGGAGGAGCTCGATGGTGCGGTGGAGGTTGAAGAGCTGGGTGTTTTTGGTGGCAATAGAGTAGTGAAGGTTGGAGAACTCGGAGCGGAGGCGACGAACGGAGGACTAGAGTGAGAAGAGCACAAATTTAAGGTGTCCAAACTCTATTTAATTATTTTCCTTTGTCCTTTGCCTTGACCGTCATCAAGACCAATAAAAAAATGGTCCTCTCCATTCTCGTTGTCATCCTTACCATCGAAAACATTGCAAGCGAAGAACCACCACCACAACAAGCACGACTCAGATATGAGAACCACACAAATCCAGATATGAGAAATAGTGAGAACCACATCAAGATCTTAGTTTTGCCGTGCCTTTGTCAAAGTTCCACCTCCTCACACGTGACAAGCCATAACAACAATGGTTCTATTCTGAGAACCACCTGAATAAAGAATTGAGTTTCGCCACTCCACTGTCGAAGTTCCATCGGATGTTTGGTTACCATAAGCATAATCTACTTTCGGTTGTCATGTTGAAATATTCATTATTGTTCAATTTTTGGAGGGTTTCATTGGGATTGATTTAAATTTTGTTAAGTTTATTTATTTTTCCTTTTTGTTAATTTCTTTTATGATTCTACTTAGAAAACATTGAATATTAAAAATTAAAAATAGACTACAAAGAGGGATTTGGACTTGCAAGCTGCAACTCATTTGAAATGGTGCATGTTACTAACTTCATGCTTCAAAGCTCATTGAAGATGGAATCATTCATAATAATAGTAAGGTCATTTTATTCAATTAAGAATGTGAATATATAGCTAGACGTACCACATTAGTGTCTAGATGCATTATTTTTTGCCATTTTGCCACTCGTGCTAGTTTCATTTTCTTTATAATTCCAGTTCTACACTTAATAATACATATGTGAACAACCGTTTTACTTTCTCCTTTACAAAATAACCCACACACCTTACTCAATTAAAACTATTAATTAGATCCTTAATAAAGTTTGCACCATTTTATTGTTTTTCTAATAATAATAAGTGTGGCGCAACAAGAGAGCTAGAAAATCACAATGAGTTGAAATAAATGTTAGACGTTGAAAAACCAGAGTTGTATTACATTTTGAGAATTTAAGTAATTTAAAAAATATTTTTATAACAATTTTGAAATAAAAAGGTGAATGTGTATTATTGTGAAATTTTTTCATGGCATAATCACTACAAAAAATTTGTTTTTTACGATGCACATTCTAAGACGGTTATACGAAGCCATCTTAGAATCTCATGCAGTGACAATTTTGTAAATACGAGATTGTTCAACGAAGACAGTTTTACAAAAATCGTCTTGGAATGGTTGTCATTTCAAGACGGTTTTCGTAAAACTGTCTTAGAAGTTAATATTTTTAATTTTTAACTCTCCCTCTCCTCTCCTGTTTCTCACTCTCATTTTCCTTCTCCTTTATCCTTTCTCATTTCTCCCTCTCACTCTCTGACTCTCTCATTTCTCACTCTCCCTTTCACTCTCCAACTCTCTCGTTTCTCACTCTCCCTCTCACCCTAACATTTTTCCCTTCCTTTTTCCGGCCAACTTCGATCGTGAACCAAGAAACCGCTACAGTCAATTGCCTCCTCTCTATGTCCGCAAAAACACCCTATTTGATTTTAGTCTTTGCCACCGTGAAGCAATTTCCGGCCACCATGCACTGTCGTTATCCGCTGCTTTGGCATTTTGCGTCATCTGGTTCTAGAATTTATACATGTGGCAGAACTCGCAACATAACATAACCCTCATCTTCTTCAAAACCCTTCTTCTCTTCTCTTGGTTTCATTTTGTGCTTCTTCCAATTTAGGATTAGGATTAGGGCTACCAATACTAATTCTATTCTATGGCTTGCTCAAGCGCTTAAATACACAGCCTCAGAACCCCTTCCTCCTGAACCCTATTTTTAGGTCAGAGGCTAAATATGAAGGCTGTCTTTATCAAGGTCAAGTCCATACCCAGGAGACTCCACCCTCTCAGAGTGGTTAATGAGAAAGTGGTCGATATCGATTTGAGAACCACCAACTCTGTTGTGGCCGCCAAGGAAGGCGGTAAGCCCATTATCATCACCAACGCTGAGGGCTAGAGAACCACTCCCTCCATCATGGCCTACACCAAGAATAGTGACAGGCTCGTTGGCCAGATCGCCAAGCGTTAGGCAGTCATTAACCTCGAGAACACTTTCTTCTTCATTAAGAGGTTCATTAGACGCAAGATGTTTGAGGTCGAAGAAGAGTCCAAGTAGGTCTCTTACAAAGTCATTAGAGACAACGACGACAACATCAAACTCAATCGCCCCGCCATTGGCAAACAGTTCGCAACTAAGGAAATTTCTACCTAGGTTTCTCTGTCGTCTCGTCAATATTTGTTATTAGTATTGATTATTGATAATACCTTACGACTAGTACTATATTGTATGTTATATAGGTTTTGAGGAAGCTTGTTGATGCTGCTTCCAAGTTTTTGAACGATAAGGTTACCAAGGTTGTTGTCACGGTGCCTACTTACTTCAATGACTCCCAAAGGATTGCCACCAAGGATGCCAGTCGGATTATTGGTCTAAAGGTTCTTCATATTATTAATGAACCAATCGCTGCATCCTTGGTTTTTGGTTTGAAAAGAAAAACAACAAAACTATCCTTGTTTTTGACCTTGGAGGCAGTACCTTTGATGTCACTGTTCAAGGTTGGCAATGGAGTCTTTGAGGTCCTCTCTACTTTTGGTGACACCCACTTGGGTGGTGATGACTTTGATAAGGAACCAAAATCACATGTATATTTTCTTATATATTTTTTTGAATATGGTTATGAATTTGGTTTAGCTCCCTTTGTTGATGTCATTTATTACAAATGTGAATAATTTCCCTTTTGTCTAGTTGATTGTGATTTTTATAGTTATTTTTTTAATTTTTTTTTTATTTTGATTTTGAGATATAACTTTATTTGATTTAAAAAGGTTTATAATCTGATTGCTTATGTTATGTTTCTCAAAATTTGCCATTCGTTGTTGTTATATTTATACACGTGTCTTGGGATTCACTTGATTTTCTAAGCTAATGAGGCCATAAGCTTTGTGTGAGTTTGATATGATTGTATTAGTTTTTTGTTGGTTTTTCGTTCATTACCATAATACTTCTAATTTAATTCAAACTATTTTTTCAGGGAGGGGATTGTACCACAAAAGACCAAAGTTTGATCAAGAAACCAAAGGAAAGGTGAATGAGGAAACATATCCTGATGAAAGATGCAGAAAAGATCAAGAGCAGTATCTAGATGCATCAACAAAAAAGTGTTAATTCCAATATTCCTTCAGTGGCTAGAATTGTGAAGTCAGGTTATGATCGGCTTCCAAAAGAATTAAATGAAATGAAGATTGGAGATGACAAAGGCAAAAACAACAATGAGAAGGTATATATGTTGTGATTCATTTTCTTATTTTCTTTTGATGTTTGTGTTAGTTGTCACTATTTAAAATCATTTATGTATATTATTATATATTCATTGCAAGGTAGCATACTTGTTATTTTTTGTAAAGCAGTAGCAACAAAAAATGTGGTGCAAGACAAGAGATATAAGAATAGGGAATTACAGGTTATGCGTATGCTTGACCTTACTAATGTTCTCAAACTAAAGCATTGTTTCTATTCAACGGTTGAGAAAGATGATTTGTACCTTAACCTACTTTTGGAGTATGTACCTAAAACCGTCTACAGAGTTTCAAAGCACTATATCAAAATGCACTAACATATGCCTATCATTAATGTGCAACTGTATACATACCATGTAATCTAGAAATTTTAAATTGATTGACTTTTTTTTTTGAATTTTTGGTTATGAGTTTCCTTGATCATGCTTATAGTATTCAATTATTTGCTTTGAGCTTATTACTTATGTGTTGTTATTGATTGATCTTGCCAACACTCTCATAGATATGTGAGGTTTAAATTATTTGCATCATGTGATCAAGGTCTGTCGTCAGGACATCAAACCCCAAAATCTATTAGTAACAATTTATTTTCTTTAAAATTCCTTGTTTGTGAACCATATTTTATTTATTTCTTGAAAACACGAGAAATGATTATTCCTAGTTTGATGCTTAATACCATTAATTGAATCAATTGATTAATATGAAATATGCATGCTAAACCTCATTTAAATCTTGCCTGGTGGCATATGCTTGTAAGTTATAAATCTACTATGTTATTGCTTGTAAGAATAACTAGACAATAAATTGTGTCACATTCTATTTATTTTGTTATTCTCTATGGAATGATTTATCAGATCTTGCTGTTTAATGTATGGTTTGAGTTATTGGTTATGCTCATTGTAGATTTTAATAATGATTTTTCTTATAATGATTTTTTGACACAGTATATTGCTTGGAACCCTTCTTTACAAGAAAAAAGTTTTTTGAATTGTTTTGATCTGACATGTGATTGCATGTCATAGGTTAATCCCCAAATTCATTAGTTAAAAGTATGTGATTTTGGGAGTGAAAAGATGTAGGTAAATTTGTTTTTGTTATTCCTTGTCACTTTGAAAGTTGTACAATAGTTTGTGTTTGAGCTTGTGATATTATTGTGCTTTAGGTGCCTGGCGAACCCAACATATTGTACATATGATCATGGTATTATATGTTAATTCATTGACAAGTGCACAAATTTGTCCAAGTAGTAAAGTAAAATGGAAGTCCGAGTGTCGAGTCCACAGGGACTTTGTTTGTACTTGAACTTGGGTCTATCCAATTTTCAAACAATTAATGAATTGATTTAAATATTTGTGATACAAAGCATTAAAAGTAAATTGACATAAAATTAAACTAATTATCTAGAACATGGAAGGCGAGAAAAACAAACACTTGAAGCGATGAAGTGACAATTGATGCATAATACATATATGTTAGGGCTTAGTCTACCGAAACTACTCTTGATGCAATGCTAATGATTTTTCTCTATTTAAACTAATTATCTAGTAAGTGGTCATGCGCTAAGTGCGTCTTCACGTGATATTAGGCTTTTCATATGACTTCTTTAGACTAAGCGAGTGCTACCCGCTAAGTGACTGGGTCACGCTGTGCGTGTATGGCGCACTAAGCGAGAGTCTCAAGATCTTCAACTTCTCTTCCAAGCCTTATTCTATGTTTCTGCTGAAAATACACCACAAAAAATGTATAAATTTACCAGTTTAAGCACCTACTAGACAAAAACTTAGATGGTGCCAAATTCCTAACGATTCACACAAAAAGAAACATTAAAAGAGGAAAAATTTGACCATTTTTTGTTGACTTAATTACAAAGTATACTTATGCACAACAATTATCAAACTCCCCCAAATTTAAAGCTTTGCTTGTCCTCAAGCAAAAGTAAACTAATTACACTAAGTTAGATCAATGACAATGTTCAAAATGTACCAACCACAATACATGGGATAACTACACACATTTCAAACAACTTTAATTGCCAACTATCTAGTTCACATTTATCATAATCTCATGATAGAAGCATGGAAGAATGCACTTGGAAATAAAATAGGTTAGCAAGTATGACAAGAATCAATAGCGATCAACCATGCTTCATTCCTCACAAGGATAGTGTTTTTCTCAAGTACACAAATGTCTCGGTTATGAGTGTTTCAATTACAACAACTGCAAGTAAAATTTCCAACTTTGCACATCATGTCATTCAATGCAATCATACATACATAATGTGGACCACTAAGGACTTTATTAGGTTTGTAATGCGGCTGGGTTAGCAAGGAATCCATGGTTTTTCTTTGATTCAAAGCTTAGGTTCTAGGAGAGCATTCATTCCCCATTTTCTTGACAAATCATAACTCATTTTCCAGAGCCCCAACCTTATTGGGTTACTACACTTAACAATAGAAATAATTCACTTTGCTCATATATATATATACTGGAGCAATTTACTACATACTGTAGTTCCTTAGTTGTGTGGTGTTATTAATGTCCTTGCAACAAAAAAATTACCCAAGACACTCCCCCAAATTTGGGACAAATTTGTCTTGATCTGTAAATGCTCTCCTATAACCTAAGATAGGGTATACACAACAACTATTTCATTCGGCTTAGGCTTCAATGACAAATTCATTCACATTAGGCTCAATAGGGTGCAAGGGATTCATTCATTGACTATTGACAAGGTAGCTATTTGGCTAAGTAGCTGAAACAAAATAAACAATAGGGCCTTGATCATCTCCACATCATGTATGCATTCAAACAGTCCAAGAATCATGCAAAATTGAGAAATTAAGATTCAATCATTCTTTCACAATTAAGGTTCACACAACTCACCTGGTAACATGAAGCATTCAGTTTATCCTTCCATGATTTCCTATCAGACATGCTAACCACTTCTCTCATGCGCATTTAATTCACACTCCACCACTCGCACTGACGCATGCTCACACGAGAATAAAATATTTCACAAAAATATTCATTAGTACGTAGTTCATCTCACTCACGTAGTCGATTCATCCAAACATGTCACAACCAATCCACAAGTACCTAAGTATCTATCATACATCAAACTAAATTAAAACTACTAAATAACTGAAATTAGACTGCTGAAATTAAATTGTCATAGTTGCAAGAGATAAAAATAAAAGAAAATAAAAATAAAAGAAATAAATGAAAGAAAATAAGATAAAAAAGATAAATGAAAGTCCTGCTCAAAAAATAAGCCTCAGTCCTGTATGGGCCAAGGATCCCAAGTTCCTTGAGCAGCGATGACATCCGCGACATAATCCTAATCCACCCCGGCATTTGCAGCATTAGCATCATCGGGAATAGCTACTCCAACTGGATAGAAAGCTGGTGAAGGCTCTAAATGATGAGGTACTAGTTGTGGTGGAGGCTTTACATCATTGGGAGGAGCTGCTTCGGTTGGGAAAAAGGGAGAGAAGGTTGGTCAACGGGAGAAGGAGAGACAGCTGGAGGAGGGACCTTTGGTGGAGTGTTCGGAGTGGCTCGAGCCCTGACTCGCTGTGGCCACAGGAAGACAATGGAAGGGTTTACCAGATTCTAGCAGTTCTTCCAGATGTAGGCCAGGTTGATCATGGGGCTCAGCAACTCAAAGGTCAGGGAGTCAAAAGTGACCTCCTTTGCGTCACAAAGAGTCGTGATCAGGGTAGGGAAACCCAACCACGATGAAATGGACTGGGCAATTTGTGTATTCTCAAAAGAGATGAGGCTGCCCAGATCCAAGTCCATCTTCATCACCTGCCCATATATCAGTTGAACGTGGTTGACGTTGAGGTCAGAGGTGTGGGAGGTAGGGGCGAGGTTGAAGTAGGAGAGGATACTCCACATCTGGGCGAGGGTGGTCAAATCCTTTCGTAGAATCTTCCACGGAGCCCCCTCAGCATTCAGAATGAATTGACCACCTGATGTGTACAACTTGGCCGCGATGGCTTTATGGTCTGGGTAGGTGTGGAGGTATTGGGAGTATATGGTCAGCTGCTCACCCTCTAGAATGATGACGAGGGTCTCAAAAAAGGAATTCAACGTCTGAGCATCGAATTTAATGACCTTTCCCTGTACCCGACACTACTTCGGAGAGCTTTCCTCCGGGTCATACATATTGGAGTAGAACTCCTTCACCAATGCCATGTTGATTTGTTTCTCTGCCAAGCGGGTGAGTCGTTGGTGCCACTACCTCCTCTGCAACTCCTCATAGAATTCATCATATAATATGGATGCAAGCTACATGTTTCGCTTCAGAAGGATGTTTTGGAGGTGTATGTTGTCCTAGTAGCGGAGCCATGCGACCTCTAAAATGAATTGGGAGGAGTCCCATGCAGGCTCCCCCCTTGAGGTCAACTAGGGCCAACATGATGCTTCTTCGAGGCCATCTGTAAAAAGGAATACAAAAATAGGACCAATAATAAAAAGAGGAAAAAAATTAATAAAAGTAAAATTAGATAAAGCAGAAGAAAATCAGAAATGAGGTTGGGCGCTAAGCCTCCATGTGGGCGCTTAGTGCCAATGCAAAAAATTAGGTTGGAGGCTTAGGACGAGGTGGCGTGCTAAGCCCAATTATAATGATAAGTCAGGCAGAGAAAGAATTGGGCTTAGTGCGAGAGTGCTTGCTAAGCCCATAACAATTAGAAGCATAAGATAAAGGCTGGGGCATAGCACGAAAGGCGTGCTAAGCCCAATGCAAGACAAAGAGGGTTTTGGGCTGAGCGTGAGGTGCACGCTAAGCCTAATTATGAGGCAAATAGGGAATTTGGCTTAGTGTGAGGTAGCACGCTAAGCTTAGGAAAAATAGGCATAAGCCTCAGGGGTGTGGGGCTTAGTGTGTGATGTGCTCTAAGCTTGTGCACCAGCACATCAGAAGGCACTGAGGCTTAGCGTGAGAATATAGGCTAAGCCCATGCATGAAAGATAGATAGATTGTGGGGCTTAGCACGAGATGATGCGCTAAGCCTATGAATGGAAGATGAAAAGACACCTTTGCGCTAAGCCCATGCATAAAAACGAAAAGACTCAGATGATACAAGATGACACTGGGGCTTAGCACGAGAGTGCGCGCTAAGCCTATGTATGAGGTACTAATAATTGCAAAATTTGAGTTAATTTGATAGTCAATTTTGGTTAAAATACTGCAATTTCTTTATTTTACTGTTTTTTTAATGAAATACTAAAGAAATTAATATTTTGTGCAATTTTTTATTAGCAGAATAGAAGACTTTAAGGGCTTTAGAGCAAAATTGATAAAAAAACTATAAGAAAAAGCCTTGAAGAAAAGTTGAAAGGATTGAACAGCTCCCTTGGTGCATAGGCTAGGCTTAGCGCGCACCCTCGGTTAGCAGGCAAGCACAGGCTTAGCGCGAAGAAGGCCTATGAAGAAGTCCAAAGGCACACCTAGCAGGACACTCAGCGCTAAGTGCGTGACCATCTCGCTAAGCCCAGAAGAAACACGCTTAGTGCGAAGTCAACATGAAAAGTAAGCTACCATAGGCTTATAAAAGGAGGAGGAAGCAAAAAGGAAAGACACACCGAGTCTCAGAGCTCTTTATTGAAAATATCCAAAGCTTGACCCTATCTCATAGGGGAAACCCTCCTTCTCTAGGCATTCCTCCCTTATTTTCTTCTAGTCATCCAACCCATTCTTCCATCCATATTAGACTCTGAAGTGTAAAGTCTTTCATGGCTATGAGAGGCTAAACCCCCTTTGGTGGGAGCCTAGCTGCCAACACCCTTGTAATGTAACTACTTTTATTATCTATTAAATGCATTTTCTATTTCTATTGCCTCTTTTCTACTCTTTATCTTTATTGTATGGTCTGATCATACATGCATTAGTTTTAGGGGTTATACATTGGGAAATGGTAATTTCTAAAGAACTGGGAAAGGGCATCTAAACAATTCATTGCTAGGGATAGAGTGATTTTGTTTTGCCTTTGTATACATTTCCATGCTTCATATGATTTACTATTCAATCTTTGCAAAGGGATTTGGGAGAAAGAATAGATAAATGAGGCCCTTCGTTGTGAGGGATCAGGGATGAGTGTCTTAGTAGATGTGAGTGAAAATTGGAAAAGCATTAAATAGAGAAAAACATTAATATTGCATCAAGGGTAGTTAGGCATGCTAGGCCCCAACATATTTAAATTTTGAAGTTATTTATTGCATTTAAAGCCTATTTATTTTATTGCCTTAACCTTTTTAATTTTCAAATTCTTTGTTTCTTCTATCCATTGCAATTCCCTATCTCTTGCTTGCAAATTGGGTATACATCAACTCAAGTATGAACAAAGTCCATGTGAATTTGACACTTGGACTTCCATTTTAACTTTACTACTTGTGACAAATTGGTACACTTACCAACGAGTTAACAAGTTTTTGGCACTGTTGCTGGGGACTTTGTCCTTTGTACTTTATTGTTCATATATCCCAATCTGAAAGCAATCTTTCTTTATTCTTTTAATCTTTATTTATTTTCTGTTTTAATTCTTTTACCTTGATAACCTGCACAATATTGTTTCTCTTTCTTGTATGTGAGGTACATCTGTAGGGGATAACCTTGTTCCCTTGAACCTAGAGATTGAAGCAACTTGCAGAAGGAACAATGCTGTAAGAAGAAGAAGAGAGTAATGAGAGGTGCAGTTTATTCAAGGAGAGAGAGAGGATCCTCATCTGAATTATCCTCTCCCTCTCCTGTGACCAGTCAATATCCTTTCTCTAAAGAACGCATCATGGCAGAAGACCGTCCACAAAGGATGATGTTAGAGGACTACTCTAGCTCTGCTACACCTTGGTACTTCACCAACATAGCCAGACCGGACGTTCAAGCGACCAACATCACACATCCACATTCCCTCATCCAATCGATCCAGGGGAATCTATTCCATGGGCTACCGAGTGAAGATCCTTATGCACACCTTGCCATATACATCGAGATCTGTAACTAGGTAAAGATAGCGGAAGTTCCAGAAGATGTCATCCGCTTCAACCTATTCTCTTTCTCCTTGGCTGGTGAAGCAAAAGGATGGCTTCACTAATTTAAGGGGAATAGTCTACGGGCATGGGAAGAGGTGGTGGAGAATTTCCTGAAGAAGTACTTTCCAGAGTTCAAGACCGTTGAAGGAAAGGTGGAAATCTCATTCTTCCACCAACTCCCTGATTGAGTGAAGCACTTGATCGCTTCCATGGGTTACTTCAGAAAACTCCCACACATGGGTTCAGCAAGCCAGTCCAGCTCAACATCTTCATTGATGACTTGTGACCACATTCCAAGAAGCTCCTCAATGCCGCCGCCGGTGGGAAGATTAAACTGAATACTCTAGAAGAAGGCATGGATCTGATAAAGAATATTAGTGACCACACCATCCTCTGTGATCGAGCCTACACACTCACAAAGAAAAGTCTTCTTGAGCTCACTTCTCAAGATGCTATGTTGGCTCAAAACATCAAGTTGGAAGAAACGCTGGCGTAGTTCATGCAAGTCACCTTGTCACACCATAAGAGCACTAAGTCAACAATAAAGAATTTAGAGGTGCAGATGGACCAACTAGCAAAGCAAATGGCTGAAAGACCCACTGGAACCTTTGTGGCCAACACTAAGAAGAATCCTAAGGAGGAATGTAAGGAAATTGTCACTCGAAGCCAGAAGAAAAAGGATGCTGAAGTTGGCAGAGTATTACAGGATAAGAGCATAAAGGAAGGAGATGATACAAAGAGGGAAGAAGAGGATGATGGGAAAGAGAAGGATGCCGAGGTGTTAATCCCTAAGACCAAGAGTCAGTTTGCTTGGGAGGCTAGAAAAGAGATAACACCAGCCTTACTAAAGGAAGCCCTGTACCTTCTGGTGCCATCAAAGAAGGATAAAGAGCGCTACTTCAACCGGTTCCTCGACATATTCCAGAAGTTAGAGATTCTTATCCCTTTTGGAGAGGCCCTACAACAGATGCCACTGTACATAAAGTTCTTAAAAGACCTCCTCACAAAAAAGGGAAAGTATATCAGCAACGAAACTGTCGCAACGTGCCCTTCGCGGGCGAGCGAGGGCGAGGCTCATGGGTGCGCTTTCCAAAGGAGGAAAGATGCGCGGAGTCGCCACCAACGTTTATTTGTGGGAAACGTCGGGAAAACCGAAGGAAACCGGTCAAAATGAAAATTCTAAGTTCGGGAGTTGTATTTACGTTTGAGGAAGGTATTAGCACCTCTCACGTTTGTCTCAAAGGACAACAACCTATTTTTTAGAATTGTGGAAATTGTATTACCTTAACTTTTATTTCTTTTTATTTTTTGAGGTCGACAAAAGCGGGGCTTTTGCTCCTACGTACCCTCCTTTGGAGAGAAAATCAGACCTACGTAGTTCTTTCTTATGCGTGAATCAAGTGATTCTTTTTACTTGAAAGGTGATCATTTTAAGGCGTTGGACCTTAAAAATGATCCATTTTTACTTGTTAAGAAAATGAAATGATAAACTTTCAAAACCCTATTTTTGTGGACGAGCTTGACTAGGCGAATTGATTTTAGCCTTAGCTTCACTTTAGTTATTAGTCAATTCAATTAAGAATGAGAAATCCCAAAGAGAAAACGTCCGATTGATTTTTCGCTTTACTTTACTAAAAGGTATTTTTTATTATTATTATATTATTATTTTACCTCTTTTTTTATTTCCAACGTGGTTACGGCATGACCGAACGGTCGGAATTCATCTTAACCGAAATTAACGGATGATACAATTCAAATGATCGGTGGAAATTTATTTTATTTTTAGATTAAGCGAGAAATGACTTAAATAAATGGCTTAAGCACATCAAAAGGGGGTATAAAAAGCAAATGAAAACGAGAATAAAAATACATGAAACAAAATGTGGACCACCACGGGTACATAGAATGAATTGAAAAGCTCGGTTTGAGGTACTTACCCGTTGAAGACTGAAGAAAACGAAGAACGAACGATGAATCTTGAAGAACGGTCGAGAATCTTCGCGTAATTACTCACAGAAACGTTATGGACACGTTACGAAAGCGCCTCGGCTTGGATTTTCTTCAGGGAAATAATTTTCCTTAGCAATTTCGAGAGAGAGAGAAGTGCCAAGAAGGCTGAACCCTTTCTTCTTCACTCCTCCCCCTATTTATAGCAAAATAGGGGAGGAGCTTGCCACCCAGCTCGCCCAGGCAAGCAAGGTTGCTTCCTCCAGAAGCAACAGCCTTCTGGAGGAAGGATCTAGAAGGCCCAAGTGGGCCAGATTGCTATTCGTACCCCCTTTTTACTAAATGCACCCCCTTCTATTTTTTTGGTAATTCTTTTTCCGTAACGTTACGAAACTTTTACGAATTTCGTAACGATACTTATTTTCCTTCCGCAAGGTTACGAATCTTTACGGATTATGTATTTACTCTTTTTTAGCTTTCGAAGAAGTTACGGAAACTCACGAATTGCGCAAAAATGCCTCTTTTCGATTTCCGCCACATTACGGAATTTCACGGATCGCGCAAGCCTGCTTCCTTTTGATTTCTGACACGTCTCGGGACTTCATTTATTGTGCAACAAAGGACGCCAAGTATCTCAAAGCGGCTACCCAAAGGTTGCATGTCATCAAGTAATAATCCCCGGACGAAATTAGGGTATGACAGTTGCCCCTCTTTACTTACCTCTCATCGGAGATAAGAGGAAAGCAAAGATAGGACACTGATTTCGTCCGTCCTGCCCTTTCCGTGATGACGACTCTCGTCTCTACCCCTTCTTTTTTCTTCTGCACAAAACAAAATACAAACAACAACAAGAACAACAAATATAATATACATATACACATATTTGGCGAAGGAACCGATCCGGAAAACAACAGAAGAACGTGTTTCCCAGTCACCAGAGGCTTCACGCTTGATAATGGAGGACACATGAACAGCGCTAGGCAATGACATTCATGGGGCTCTGAACAAAGGTGGAGAATGGAGGATTGCCTTGAGGGTCCGCACTTAGGCAATCATGAAACACAGCTCCAAACTCGAAAGTGGAGGACACATGAACGAAAACGCAATTCATGGAGCTCCGAAAAAAGGGGGAGAATGGAGGATTTCCTTGAGGGTCCTCACTTAGGCAATCATGAAACACAGCTCCAAACTTGAAAGTGGAGGACACATGAACAGCCCTAGGCAATAACATTCATGGGGCTCCGAAAAAGGGTGGTTGGCAGGACCAAACGGTCTACCGGGTTCTTCCACCTAAAAGGCAAACATGCTTTTTGTAAAGAAAAATAAATCATTCGCGAGAGCACCATATCTTAGAGAAACAATATACTTGTGCCACGGGTAATTTTCCTTGTAACCGAGAATGAAGGGCAGGACGTCAACTTTTAGCTTTCAAATGAACATGCAGGGGAAACATCGGGCTAAGCTGAAAATAAATCATTCATAGTGTATACAACTCACAAGGCAAGTGTTTTATCCTATTCCCAAACCATAACTGCACCATGACTTTATCTTGCACACGACTTCCTATCGAATCAAAGATCAAACGTACGATCACGGACCAATAGGATTTTCTCGAGGGTGGTGTTTTTGAAGAGGAAGCTGGGTGTTTCGGTCTTTTCCTCTTTGTTTATGTGGGGTGGGATATCGCCAGTCGAGAACGACCTTGAATGGCAATCTGAAGGGAAGAGACACCAAAAATGGGTTTTCCTTTGCCGGCAGTCACTTACCTTGCCGAAAATTTATCTGGTCTGAAGATCTTCCGTTCTCTTTCTTTCATTGATCGAGAATTGCTTCTTTTCCCTTTTCACTTCCTTTTGATCTTTGATCGGGAATCCTTCCTTTTCTTTCTTTTGTTCTTTTCTTTATTTTCATCTTTTTCTTTTCTTTCTTTCCATTTCTTCCTTCTATTTTTTGTTTTTTTCTTCTCCTTCCCCCATCCCTTTCTTTGGGAAATCGGGTTGTAGCATTCTATTTGCTCTCCCTTGAGGAGATTCCGCTATCCTTTGCTTTGGGGAAGGAATGAGGATTCTTTTTATAGGCCAAGGTTCAAAAAGGTCTAAGGTTGTGTTTCAATGGGATCTTTTATCGTGGGAACCCAATCTTGATATCTGGGGCAAAACAAATTTGGGTGTCAAGGTGTCGGTCTCGGGTCGAACTTCCATATCACTCCATAAGGCACGCGTGACAATGATGATTTGAAAACAACGTGCAAAATTAGTCATGGCTACAGCCAGGTGGGCACTCAAGCATCCCGTTTATGGCGTTGTGATACTACGGTTGGGAATTTACACAAACAGACCCAATGTTTCCAAATTATGTTCTTTCATCAGTTCAATGAATTCATCCATTCTTATCTCGATTTATTCCGGAAAATAAACTCTTAGCATCAGTCCCTTGTTTCCAGAAGATATGTTTGCTCTTTACGAATGATTTATACTTCTTAACTATAACATGTCGACCTTCGCGGTCTTTCTTTCTCTTTACTTTTTGTTTTATTTTTATATTCACAAAACTATACACCCATGGCCCTCTATGAGGAAAACTTTTCTTTGTACATCTACATTCTTATACATGACAAACTTTTTTCTGTACACGCATTGGAACTCTTTCTTTTTACGTCACACGGTCTATATACAAACCCTATTTACGTTCAAAGATTTTTTTATTTTTCCCAACACACACTTATGGTTCATACAAAAGTTTCTTCATATACACTCGTTGCTCACACACACAAGAATTCCTTTCCACGCATCATTTACACACAAAAAATCCTTTTATACACACTTTCCTTTTACACACATATATAAATAAAAACCTTTTTCTTTTCTTTATGAACATGACTTTTATTCACAACGCTTCTTTCTTTTTATTAGGATTTTTGGTTCATTTTATTTTTAGGACGACATTCCTAAATGAAAAACTCTACACGGTTCCGGAATTCCAACAAACACTATTGACAACAACGAAGTAAGCACTAACGCAATAGTCCAAACAAAATATATGCACAAAACAAATGACAATCGCGACATCAAAAAACAAATGTTAGTCCCTCAAGTCATGTAAATGATAAATGATGAAACATAAAAGAACATGAATCTGGGGATCCCACGGTCATGTGGCTCCGCATGCCACCGGTCTCTTGGGACACGGTAACAAAAAGTGGGGTGGTCGACAAAAGTAGGGCTTTTGCTCCTACGTATCCTCAATTTGTGATGAGGAACTCAGACCTACGTAGTTCTTGCTAACTGTGAGACTAAAAATAGTCTCGGTGTTCTCTTCACTAAAATGCGAACATGCTTTAGTAAAGAGACAAAAACTTCCAATTGATCAGAGCATCAAATGTTTTTTGGATGAAAAATGATGTGTCTATCGGGGAAGGAGAGTATGCTGATGAAATTTTCTCATAACCGTAAATGAGATTTTGGATATTAGCATTTCGTTTCTAAATGACCATTTAGAGGAAGCACTGGGTTCAACAAAAATAGAAGAAAATCACTCAAAGTGTATCAATCTCACACAGGTAAGTGTTTTATCCTAATTCCGAACCATAGATATGTCATGACTTGATTTTGCAAATCATTTCCTATCAAATCAAAGATTACATGCGTGATCATGGATCAATAGGACTTTCCTTGGGAATGGTTTGTTTTTTCTTGGTGGGAAATTTGGCTTTGAGTGTTTCTGCCTTTTCCTTTTCTGTTTTTGTTTAGTGCGGGGCGAGAAAGTCGCTAGCGCACAGGATTTTGGTTGGCAATAAAGGGAGAGGGCCACTTTGGGTCGTGGTTTCCTTTCTTTCTTTTTTTTACTTGGTGACAATTCTGTATTGTTCAGATATTGTCTGGGTCAAAGACCTTTCTACACATTTCTTCTGTTTTCTTCCGATCCTTGATCGAGAATTTTTTCTTTCTTTTTTTTTTTTTTGCTTTCTCCCACTCTTTCATTGGGAATTTTCTTTCTGTTTTGTGTCTTCTCCCTTTCTTGGATTGGGAATTCTCTTCTTTGTGTCTTCTCCCTTTCTTGGATTGGGAATTTTCCTTCTCTTTGTGTTTTCTTCCGAGGGTAAGGATTATGGTGAGTTAGGATTTTGGCTCAAGGCTTGTAGAACGGTTGGTCATGATACATGTCAGGATTTGGCCAGCGGTTTGGGGATAAAGGGGATGTCCCCACATTATTCCCATGATACACATGCAACAAATGATTATTAGGAAATTTTATGCAAAACTGGTCATGCATGCACCCATGTGGACACTCAAGCATCAAGTTTTTATGGTCATGTGACACTAGGGCTCAGGATTTATTTTCCCTATTTTAAGTCAACCCAGTATTTCCAAAATATGTTCTTCTATCAATTTGTGCATTCATATGAGTCTATCTTGGGTGTTCGAAAAACTTTTCACAGCATTTACCCTTCAAATGTGTACACACATTTTTTTCAAAAAAACTGGTTAAGATCAGTAAAATCTTTCAACGAAAAGTTGGACATTATCTCTTTTCACAAGCATGTTGTTTTTTAGCTAGACAACTTTTTATTATTACTTTTTTATTTTCTATTTTTTTTCTTCTTATTCTTTTCTTGCTGCTCTCTTTGCTCTTTTTTTTTCATGAGGTATTTTGCTACCTAAACATACGTATAATATTTTTGCTATATACATGCATATCCAAGGTATCTTGCTACCTAAACATACATATATATGTTTTGTGAGATATTTTTGCTATATACATGCATATCCAAGGTATCTTTCTACCTAAACATACATATATATATTTTGTGAAGTATTTTTGCTACATACATGCATATCCAAGGTATCTTTCTACCTAAACATACATATATATATTTTTTGTGAGGTATGACTACCTTCCAAGCTTGTGCTTGTTTTATTTAAATTCCTAGGATCATGAGCAACTAGGTGTGTCCTGCTATGACTTGAGAAACAAAAAGTGATCAAATAACAAGCAGAGATTTAAAAGGTACTAGGTTGCCTCCTAGTAGCGCTTCTTTAACGTCTTGAGCTGGACGCATGATGGCTTGTCGGTCACAGACCTAGTACTTTGCTTACCTTTGACTTTGGGACTTGGTCGCCTATTGGTCGGCCTTGGGTCGTAAGCAACGCTCTAACCTTTTTGTGGATGAGCTGAGGTGAACTCTAGAGGTGATGGCGGTGCATCTGTTGCCCGCTGCTGGCCATCCCTAGGCTGCTGTGGTGTTTCGCCCTACGCTTGCCTGGGGACGCAGTACTTCTTGATGAAAGCTCGATTAGTAGGGGGCCTGATGCCCTTGCTGGAGGTGACAGGTACTTTGTAGAACTGACAGAGACCCGTAATTAGAGCTTGACAACTCCAAGACCCTGTTGGACTTCTTCGAGTCCACTGGGTGTCTTGCAGGCGCGATCCCTGCAAACAATAGATGAAATCAGAAATCAGTTGAGCGATGTGCATACTTACCTATGATGATGTGACCTTGCCGGGGGGAACAGGCACCCTGTAGGACTACAGAGGCCCGTAACCAGAGCTGGAAACCCCAAGGCCCTGTTGGACTTCTCCGGGTCCACTAGGTGTCTTTGTGGGCGCGATCCCTGCAAACAATAGATGACATCAGAAATAAATTGAACCATGTGCATACTTACCTATGTCATGACGGCACAGACCAACCGATACATCTGCAGGGGGAGATTGACATTGTGGTCGCTGGGCAGAATGTTGCTAAATAGCAACGTCATCCACGTAAGGGTGGTCATGTTGGTGCGCATGGTCCGCACTCGTCTTTTTGTAGCGGCACGGGGGAAATCTTGCCCCGGTATGCATAGTAGATGCGTGATAGCCTCCCTCTCTAGATGTGCTCGCACAGTTGGTCGCCTTCTAATATCAGGGGGTGGCCCAGGAATTGATAAAAGGAAACTACTGGCCCCTTAACCGGGAGCACAAGTCTCGGTTAAGCATTTAAGGGCAGAGGACCTTAAATTATCTTAAGGTGTGGATATGGAGTCCACTGAAAGTGAGGACGCGTAGCCCTCATAAAGGCGAGGGCGTGCAGCCCTCTGAAGTTTAGGACGTGCCGCCTTTTGAAGGCGAGGGAGTGTAGTCCTATGATGGCGAGGACATGCAGTCCTCTAAAGGTGAGGGCGTGTCGCCCTTTGAAAATGGGGGACATGTAGTCCTCTGATGGCGAGGATGTGTAGTCCTCTAAAGGCGAGGACGTATAGTCCTCTGAAGGTAAGGGTGTGTAGCCCTACAAAGGTGAAGGTACATGACCCTTTGACGGCGAGGACGTGTAGTCCTCTAAAGTTGAAGACGTGTAGTCCTCTGAAGGCGAGGGCGTGCGGCCCTCTGAAGGCGAGGACGTGTAATCCTCTGAGGGCGAGGACGTGTAATCCTCTGAAGGCGAGGACGTGTAGTCCTCTGAAGGCGAGGACGTGTAATCCTCTGAAGGCAAGGACGTGTAGTCCTCTGAAGGTGAGGGCGTGTAGCCCTCTGAAGGCGAGGACGTGTAGTCCTCTAATGGCGAGGACGTGTAGCCCTCTGATGAAGATAGGTACTAGTACCCAAGGGTCCACCTTTATGAGAAAACAAGAGGTCGGCCCATCGAGAGGGTCGTCATCCAACAAGATTGGACACGAGATGTAGGAAATCTATGCAGTTAGCATAATTTTTAGGGATGCAGACGCATGCAACCTTTGTTGTGAAATTTGGTAATGCTGACCTCATATGAAACAATGCAATGCAATGGAAAGTTGTACAATGTTCATGACATTCTTTCCCTATTTTGTGATTTTGATTTTGATTTAATCTTTTTGGAAAACACAGATTGACTGTCCTTTTGAAAAAGGTGATAATTCATGCAACCTTATCCTATCTTTTGCAAATCTCTTCGGGAACTCCCCCAGAGTGTATATTCTGTTTGATTTAGTCACTTGACCATTTTGGAGTGACGACAATGGAGCTGTTTAACGTTTAATCAATCTATTGAAATTCTAGGGCTTGTCTCCCCCCCTTTTTTTTCTTGTTTAAAAACATCGACGGGTGAGAACTTTTGATCTGCCTTTATGTTCACTTGAGGCTCATGCACGATGCCCCTCATTGCCCCAGTGTAAGGCTTTGAGGTACCAATTGTTATCTTTTGTCATGACCTTGTAGCTGGGAACCTATTGGGTGAAAACTTCTAATCTGCCCCTAGGTTCGCTTGAGGTTTTTGCATGGTGCCTTTCGTTGCCCCAGTGTAAGGCTTAGAGGTACCAATTGTTGTCTTGTTTTCACAACCTCGTAATGAGGAAGAATGAAAGACGCAGTTGATTCTTGCAAAAAGAATTTTCCAAGGATGAGAAATAGTTGAAGGATCTTTCAGTTGATGGATTAAGTCAAATGACTCCTATGTAGAAGCAAGATGTTTTGATGTCTTGATGATGCTAAAGGATCAAGTGCTTTTAAGTTTTACTCAAGACAAAAATCCAAGAAAATCAAGATATATGATCAAGTTGATCTCTAGAATCTTTAGGAAGAAGTTTCCAAATTGAAAATACAAAAGGTTTGACCAAAGAATTCTATCATTTCAAATTGAGATTTTCTCTATGGTAATCGATTACCAGCAGCTGAAAATGTTTATCACAGTCACTAGAAATTTGAATTCAAAATTTATAACGTGTAATTGATTACACATGGATGGTAATTGATTACCAGCAGTTTATTGAACGTTTTAATTCAAATTTTTAAAACCTGTAATCGATTACACAAGTCTTGTAATTGATTACCAGAGGGGATTTTCAGAATATAATTTCCAAGAGTCACATCTATTCAGATGTTTTATGAATGACAATCAAAGGTGACTTGGAAACATGAATTTAAAGAGACTTTTCATTGCCCAAACAGTTTTATCCTCCCAAAAAGATTCCTTGGTCAACCACTTGCATATTCAATAAAGAATTTTGATTGATCTTCATTATAGAATTTATCTCTTTTAAGAGAGATTTCTTCTTCTCTTCTTCTTATTTCTGAAAAGGGATTAAGAGACCGTGGGTCTCTTGTTGTAGGGGATTCTTGAACACAAGGGAAGGGTTGTCCCTATGTGCATTGTTAATCCGAAAAGAGAGAGTGAAAGTTTAATTGGGGAATAGTCTTTGTATCTTAATTTAACCCCCTTTTTCTGAGGCCATTTGTCCAACATCCTATTCTTGATAACTCACTTCTCTCTAAAAGACAAACTTTCCGGAATGATAAAATGAGGTCACATGAACGTCTTAAAAACACAGCCAATCAAATGCTTTTTTTTCTTTTTCTTTTTGAACCTTTTTTTTATTTTAATTTTTATTTTTATTTTGAAATTTATTTGTTTTGAACTTTACTTGTTGTTTTACGGCAGCCCCACCAACGTGCAAAACGAGTAATCTCTGATTGAATGGTCTTGGAAGTCCAAACTCAGGAGCACAGGTCGCTTGAGCAAACAGACCAATGGCTTGCACCCACATTTCGGTGAAAGTTGAATAAGCAAAGATGCGTTTGTAAGAGGATGAGGGACAAAGATATCAACTTTATCCATTTCATTTAACATTGTAACTGTGGTTTACAATAATGGTACAAACTTGAAAATCCTGATGAGTTATTTAGAGACATCTAACAACAGCTTTCAAAATTGCCCCATGTGTGGCATCTCTTGTCAATGTCAGGATTTACACGTGATTCTCCTCAAATTTCAGCCAGCCTGCATCAATTAGACCTTGCACCTTACGCTTCAGGCCCCTACAATGCTCAATGGAATGCCCCGAGGCTTCTCCATGACAAGCACCACATTGCGTTCGAGTCGTATTCTCGGAGAAATGGAGGTTGATGAACCTTGGTTAGGGTTATGGCTACCATTGAATTATCAAGTAGATATGGGAGCAAGTCAGCATAGGACACTGGAATTGGGGTGAATTCTAAGGATTTCTCGCTGCAAAATTCATTTCTTGGTTGGTGTTTTGGTTTACACTAAAGGTGGTGTTTGTCATTAGAAGTGCGGTAGGTAGGCTTTGTGGTTGATTTTAGGGATGGCCTTTGTGGAGAACTGGGCAGTGGTTAAGGAGAAGGTTTGTTATTGGCTGAGTAATGACATTGTTGGGTTGGTGGGCAACTTGGTTGTATAGGAATGGCAGTCACAACATGGGCTTCTCCCTTACTCTCACCCTCTTCATTTGCCCCAGTTTTCTCATTCGTCCAAGCAGGATGACTAAATTTGCCTTTTTTCAGACCCACATCGATCCTTTCACTGGCAAAGACCAAATCCGCAAAGCTTTGAAGGTGCATAGCCCACCATTTTCCATAGTAGAATACTGGTAATGTGTCTACTATCATTGTCATCATTTTTTCGTCATTGAGGTGCCACTTGAGCTGCCAGGTTCTCCACCTTTGGGCGTATTCTTTGAAAGATTCGTGCCCCCTTTTTTTGCACATGTTTTGTAGTTGCATCCTATCCGAAGCCATTATACCGACACTGCCTAACGAAGGCAACCATTAGGTCCTCCCAGGAATGGACTCGGGAAGGTTCCAAGTTAGTGTACCAAGTAACAACTACCCCAGTAAGACTTTCTTGGAAGGAATGTATCAACAATTCATCATCTTTTGCGTATGCCCCCAACTTCCGACAATACATCTTTAGATGGTTCTTGGGGCAAGTAATCCCCTTGTACTTGTCAAAGTCCAGCACCTTGAACTTGAGAGGGGTGATGATATTGGGTATTGGGAACAACTCTTCTAGGTTAGCAAAGGAATAATCTTCACCTCCTTCAATGGCCCTGAGCCTTTCCTCTAGATGATCCATCTTTCCCATTTCTGCCATAGCATGAGGATTTTTACTTATCGTGGAATGCAAGAGGTGTAGTTGTGGGTGATACTGAGGGCCCTCCAAAGGGTTTTGTAGGGGTATACCACCAACTGCTTGCCCTTCAGTGGCATATCCGAGCCAAGGCTCGAAGTCGGCTAGATTGTGATGGGGAATTTCATGTGTCTCCCCCACGGTTTTAAGAGACATGTGCATGATCAGTTTGGGGTTGCTGGCTCTCAATGGGTATAGGAGTGGAGTTATTGACATTCTTATTGGGAGTGTACGCCACATTGGGTGGCGTATAGTTGAGAGGCAAGCCATATGGCGGGAAGGCGTGCTCGTTTTGAATTTGCACATCATGGGGGCCGCCCATACTTCCCAAATCTTTGCCTACCATATCTGAGGTTGGATGATTCATTGATGCCGGATGGGGACGTCGGGTTCACCTTAGCAACAACGCTGGTAGCGGCAATTGCAACCGCATTGGCTTCCATTATCTTCTTCACGCTCATCATGGCCTCCATCATTGTGGCCATTTTCTCTTTAATGGCCTCCATGTCGGCCTTCATCTTCTCTTGTATCTCCTCTACTTCACCCACTACTCTAGCTCTAGCACAAGTTCGGTGAAGGCATCATAAAGCATGTTTTTTTTCTTTTTTATAACAATGATTAAGTTCTTCTTTTTTTTTTCAAGGAAAGAATGCAATGAGCAATGCAACCAATGAACAACATGGATGTATGCGAATGATGCACAGTTGAAGTATTGCGAATTTGTACACTGGATATGGGGTTGAATCAATTTAGATTTTCAACATGGTCCATGACATCTTCGTCAAGGTGAAACTGGAAGTAACAGGGACATCCGCAGCCCTAAATGTGTTTGGCAGTAGACGAAGCAGCGATGTAACACGATCTTTTGCCCCAATTTTTTTTCAAGATGGGTACTTCCATACTTCAACTTGACTCGATGAACCTTTTCGTAAAAGCACGAGCTTGGTTCAACCCCATAACCCAGAGAATGGCAATTTTGATTGCTAATACTTCAACAACATTTCATAGGGATGAAAGACTCGAGAATACGCATGCTATGCATGGAAAATGTAATTATGAGATTGAGATGCCCGAAGAGATATCCTTTCTTAATTAACCACGCATTAGGTACCATGCTCAATCATTTTGTTTTGTTGTTTATGTTTTTTTTTTTAATTTTAGAAATGGGTTTATGATCCCAACATCGTTGGCTCATGGTACCTAACACATGCAACTAAGAATGCATCATGAATTTTCATGCTTCCCTTTTTTTTGTTTTTGTTTTGTAGAGGAAAATACAAGGATCATGTATGAGCAAACATGCAGAACAAAAAGTATGTTGAACGCATATGCATCATGATGCAATGACTCATGCAAAATGGGAATGTGATAACGGACAAATGCAGGAACGATATGTTCATTATGATGCTGAAGAGATGTTTATGCGGTGCATGATATGAATGCATTTACGGACACGAGAGCCCGGAAAATTATCTCTCCTTATTGCGCATTTGGGGGGTGCAGTGCCCCTTGTGTGCAGTTAAGAAGACGATATGGATCTTCCGGCTTCCCATGACAAAAGACGAGACCCACATACAACGCATGTGTGACGGTATGATGCAGATGCGCATGCATGAAACGGAAAGAAAACAACACAAAGGGGTAATTCACACATATGAGACTGCAGAGATCCAACTTTAATGCTACGTTTTGGGCATGATGGCGCCTCAACGTAGTATTAAAAAGGTTACGTATTACTCTAAAGAAACCAAACATCACTAGCAAAACTATATAAACTAGTGCTATTTACCAAAAAATGCATG
Source organism: Glycine soja (assembly GCF_004193775.1). Classification (NCBI taxonomy): domain Eukaryota; kingdom Viridiplantae; phylum Streptophyta; class Magnoliopsida; order Fabales; family Fabaceae; genus Glycine; species Glycine soja. The sequence goes on along the minus strand of NC_041009.1, from coordinate 21,110,376 downwards.
AGAACGAATGGCACGGAGCGTGTTTGCTCTTTGCCCCTATTCGGGAACCTATAGGACAATATCTAGGGGTCTCTAATAACTACTCCCCAACAATTCATAACTCACACGGCTATTTTCTAGAGGTATCATCACTCATGATAATAATATTGTGGCGGTATGGAATACCAGCGACAACACATTATAAAGAGAGAAAGCTCTAGACGAGGTTTCACTATTATCAAGCAAGTCGGAGACCTAGCATGATGATAGATTCACCTCCACTCCTTAAATTCCCATGAACCCGGGTATAGGGCCCCTTTTTTACTCAAACCCGTGGGTGCTTAGAATGCAGTGTAAAGAATGAAAAATAGACAACAGTTATTTACATTTTACACAGTTCAACAAAATGCACACACAAAGTTTCACAATTCCACAATTCTTTAAAATAGGCCTAACTCTCAAAAAAGTCCCCAGTGGAGTCGCCAACTGTCGCAACGTGCCCTTCGCGGGCGAGCGAGGGCGAGGCTCACGGGTGCGCTTTCCAAAGGAGGAAAGATGCGCGGAGTCGCCACCAACGTTTATTTGTGGGAAACGTCGGGAAAACCGAAGGAAACCGGTCAAAATGAAAATTCTAAGTTCGGGAGTTGTATTTACGTTTGAGGAAGGTATTAGCACCTCTCACGTTTGTCTCAAAGGACAACAGCCTATTTTTTAGAATTGTGGAAATTGTATTACCTTAACTTTTATTTCTTTTTATTTTTTGAGGTTGACAAAAGCGGGGCTTTTGCTCCTACGTACCCTCCTTTGGAGAGGAAATCAGACCTACGTAGTTCTTTCTTATGCGTGAATCAAGTGATTCTTTTTACTTGAAAGGTAATCATTTTAAGGCGTTGGACCTTAAAAATGATCCATTTTTACTTGGTAAGAAAATGAAATGATAAACTTTCAAAACCCTATTTTTGTGGACGAGCTTGACTAGGCGAATTGATTTTAGCCTTAGCTTCTCTTTAGTTATTAGTCAATTCAATTAAGAATGAGAATTCCCAAAGAGAAAACGTCCGATTGATTTTTCGCTTTACTTTACTAAAAGGTATTTTTTTATTATTATATTATTATTTTACCTCTTTTTTGATTTCCAACGTGGTTACGGCATGACCGAACGGTCGAAATTCATCTTAACCGAAATTAACGAATGATACAATTCAAACGATCGGTGGAAATTTATTTTATTTTTAGATTAAGCGAGAAATGACTTAAGCACGTCAAAAGGGGGTATAAAAAGCAAATGAAAAAGAGAATAAAAATACATGAAACAAAATGTGGACCACCACGGGTACATAGAATGAATTGAAAAGCTCGGTTTGAGGTACTTACCCGTTGAAGACTGAAGAAAACGAAGAACGAACGATGAATCTTGAAGAACGGTCGAGAATCTTCGCGTAATTACTCACGGAAATGTTACGGAAACGTTACGGAAGCGTCTCGGCTTGGATTTTCTTCAGGGAAATAATTTTCCTCAGCAATTTCGAGAGAGAGAAGTGCCAAGAAGGCTGAACCCTTTCTTCTTCACTCCTCCCCCTATTTATAGCAAAATAGGGGAGGAGCTTGCCACCCAGCTCGCCCAGGAGAGCAAGGTTGCTTTCTCCAGAAGCAACAACCTTCTGGAGGAAGGATCTGAAGGCCCAAGTGAGCCAGATTTCTATTCGTACCACCCTTTTTACTAAATGCACCCCCCTTCTATTTTTTTGGTAATTCTTTTTCCGTAACGTTACGAAACTTTTACGAATTTCATAACGATACTTATTTTCCTTCCGCAAGGTTACGAATCCTTACGGATTATGTATTTACTCTTTTTTAGCTTTCGAAGAAGTTACGGAAACTCACGAATTGCGCAAAAACACTTCTTTTCGATTTCCGCCACATTACGAAATTTCACAGATCGCGCAAGCCTGCTTCCTTTTGATTTCTAACACGTCTCGGGACTTCATTTATTGTGCAACAAAGGACGCCAAGTATCTCAAAGAGGCTAACCAAAGGTTGCATGTCATCAAGTAATAATCCCCGGACGAAATTAGGGTATGACAGAAACCATTGTGGTAGAAGGCAATTGCAGTGCAGTGATCCAATAGCTACCACCCAAGTTCAAAAATCCGGGAAGCGTGATCATCCCATACTCTATTGGGAATGCATTTGTAGGGAAAGCTCTTATTGACTTAGGGGCAAGCATCAATTTGATGCCCCTTTCCATATGCCCAAGAATCGGGAACCAGAAGATTGACCCTACGAGGATGACACTCCAGCTGGCAAACCGCTCCATCACAAGACCGTACAGGGTGGTTGAAGATGTCTTGGTCAAAGTCCACCACTTCACTTTTCTGGTGGACTTTGTGATCATGGAAATTGAAGAAGATGAGGAGATTCCCTTAATCTTGGGGCAACCATTCATGCTAACTGCAAAATGTATGGTGGACATGAGGAATAAAAATTTAGAGTTGTGCATAGATGATCCAGAAGGTAACCTTCAACCTGTTTGAGGCAATTAAGCATCCTAGTAATAATAAACCATGCTTCAAGGTGGAGGTAATTGAGCAAGAGGCAAACCACAATATGCAACACCTGGCGACTTACTCACCATTGGAAAAGTCTTTGAAAAATGCAGTTGATTGCCTAACCAATGAGAATGAGAAGGATCTGGTAGCCTGTCTAGAGGACTTGGAGTAATTGAATGAGATTTATATAGGGGAAGATGCTGTTGAAGATCTAAAGAAAGACAACCCTATAGAAAAGCCAAAGGTGGAGTTAAAGACCCTACCCATGCACCTGAAGAATGCCTTTCTAGAGGAGAAAAAAATCAAGCTGGTTGTGATAAACAGTGACGTATCATTAGAAGAGGAAGCACGATTGATGGAAGTTCTAAAAAAACACAAGGAAACTATTGGGTGGCACATCTCATATCTCAAGGGAATCAGCCCCGCCTATTGCATGCACAAGATCAAGATGGAGGAGGAGTACAGACCAGTGAGACAACCATAGAGGAGGCTCAATCTAGCCATGAAAGAAGAAGTGAGGAAGGAAGTCCTCAAGTTACTTGAGGCTGCACTCATCTACCCTATTCTGATAGTGCTTGGGTAAGTCTAGTCCAAGTGGTGCCCAAGAAATGAGGTATGATTCGAAATGAAAAGAATGATCTTATTCCTACTCGGACTGTCACGGGATGGAGGATGTGCATCGACTACCAAAAGCTCAATGAGGCCATAAGGAAAGACCATTTTCCTTTGTCATTCATAGATCAGATGTTGGGGCGGCTAGCAAGACAATCTTTCTACTACTTCTTGGATGGGTACTCAAGGTATAATCAGATCGTAGTGGATCCCAAGGACCAAGAGAAGATGACGTTCATATGCCTTTTTGGCGTCTTTGCCTACAGAAGGGTGCCATTTGGGTTATGTAATGCACCAACCACTTTCCAGAGAGGCATGCTGACCATCTTTGCTAACATGGTAAAGAAGTACATAGAGGCCTTCATAGACGATTTCTCAGTTTTTGGACCCTCCTTTGACTGTTGCTTGACTAATTTAGAGCTTGTGCTGCAAAGATGTGTTGAAGCAAATCTAGTACTAAATTTAGAGAAGTGTCACTTCATGGTTCAAGAAGGGATAGTACAACCCGAGGCATTGAGGTGGACAAAGCAAAAATAAATGTCATCAAGAAGTTACCACCACCAGTAAATGATAAGGGTATCAAGAGTTTTCTTGGACATGTAGGCTTCTATCGGAGGTTCATTAAGGGCTTGTCTAAAATAGCCAAACCATTGAGCAACTTGTTTAACAAAGATGCAATCTTCAAGCTTGATGAAGAATGCTTGGAAGTTTTTTAGACTTTGAAAGAAAACCTTGTATCTGCCGCAATAATGGTTGTATCTGACTAGAGTAAGGAGTTTGAGTTGATGTGTGATGCCAACGACTATGCTGTGGGTGCAAATCTAGGACATCGACGAGACAAGATATTCCATGCCATATACTATGTCAACAAGGTCCTGAATAACGCACAATTGAATTATGCGACTACTGAAAAGGAAATATTGGTCAACGTCTATGCCTTAGAGAAGTTTCAATGCTATCTGGTGGGCTCCAAGGTCGTCATCTTCACAGATCATGCAACAATCAAATATCTTCTCACCAAGGCAGATTCAAAGCCAAGGTTGATAAGATGGGTCTTGTTGATTCAAGAGTTTGACATCGTCATCAAAGACAAGAAATGATCTGAGAATGTAATAGCTGACCATTGTAGATGCAATTGGCTTTGATGTTTTGATGATGATCATGATGAAGTGTTGCAATTGATGCAAATGGGCTTTTCAAGATTAAAATTCAAGACAATACTTCAAGATTACAAGGCACAACATCAAGATGATCACTAGAATATTAGGAAGGGAATTCCTAATTGAATTAGCAAAGGTTTGGCCAAGTAATTTAAAATAAAAAGTGTTTTTCAAAGGTTTTACTCTCTGGTAATCGATTACCAGAGGATGTAATCGATTACCAGTGGCCAAATACGTTTTATAACAGCTATAAAAATTTGAATTCGAAATTTTAGACTGTGTAATCGATTACACAATTTTGGTAATCGATTACCAGCAGTTAGTAAACGTTTTAATTCAAATTTTAAAAGCTGTAATCGATTACACAATTACTGTAATCGATTACCAGACAGGAATTTCAGAAAAATAATTTCAAGAGTCACAACTTTTCAAAGGCTTTACTCATGACCACCAATGGTCTATATATATGTGACTTAAACACGAAATTGCTCAGAGATTTTCAGAACAACAAAGTGTTTATCCTCTCAAAAAGCAATTTCATTTTATCCTCTTAAGAATTCCTTGGCCAACTTGATTGCAATTCTTTAAGGAATTATTTGAGTGCTCAATCTGTAAAATCCATCTCTTTCAAGAGAGATTTGTTCCTCTTCTACTTCTCATTCTCTAAGGGATTAAGAGACTGTGAGTCTCTTGTTGTAAAGAATCTCTAAACACAAAGGAAGGGTTGTCCTTGTGTGTTTAGAACTTGTAAAAGGAATTTACAAGTTAGTGGAACTCTCAAGCGGGTTGCTTGGGGACTGGACGTAGGCACAAGGGTGTGGCCGAACCAGTATAAAACTGAGTTTGCATTTTCTCTTCCCTTAATCTTCTTTATTTATTATTGCTTTATATTCATATTCAAGTTGCTTCATTTGAATTAATATTTAAGAAGATTGTCATTAAGGGAATTCATAACTTAAGTAAAAAGTAAGATAGATTTTTAATTAGGAGAAAAGTTTGGAATATCTTAATTCAACCCCCCCCTTCTTAAGATATCTGAGGCCACTTGTCTAACAACCATTTCTCCCGGTTAGTGAATGAAGAAGTGACGAAGGAGGAACAAGAAGTGAGGGGTGAATTTCTAGATGAATCCCTCTTATTTGTAGTTGAAAGGCCCTGGTTCACAAACATTTCCAACTACAAATCTACTAGAGTCATTCCACAATATCTTAACTGGAACCAGCAAAAGAAATTTCTTCATGATATCTGTTTCTACATTTGGGATGATCCACATCTATTCAAAATTAGAGTAGATAACTTGCTAAAAAAGTGTGTGACCAGAGAGGAAGCCCAAAGCATACTGTGGCACTATCAAAACTCACCTTATGGAGGCCATTATGGTGGAGATAGGACAACTATCAGAATACTTCAGGCTAGATTTTTCTGGCCTTCCATTTTCAAGGATGCTCATGACCATGTACTTCGCTGTGATCAATGCTAGTGAATAGGGAAAATTTCAAGGAGGAATGAGATGCCATTGCAGAACATCATTGAGGTAGAGGTTTTTGACTGTTGGGGGATTGATCTCGTGGGCCCTCTACCATCCTCATACGGGAATGCATACATCTTGGTAGCTGTTGATTATGTGTCTAAGTGGGTGGAAGCCATAGCCACTCCACAGAATGATGCCAGGATCGTGATTAAATTTCTGTAAAAGAATATTTTCTCCCGCTTTGGAGTACCTAGAGTGATGATCAGTGATAGGGGTACGTACTTCTACAATGCACAACTGCAGAAGGTTATGGGGCACTATAACGTCAGACATAAGATGGCTTCACCTTATCATCCTCAGACCAACGACCAAGCAAAAGTGTCAAATAGAGAGCTAAAGAGAATTCTGGAGAAGACCGTCGCTTCTTCAAGGAAAGATTAGGCAACAAAGCTGGATGATGCCTTGTGGGTTTATAGGACTGCATTCAAGACTTCCATAGGCCTCTCACCCTTTCAGATGGTCTATGGGAAGGCGTGCCATTTACCGGTGGAATTGGAGCAATGAGCTTACTGGGCCCTCAGATTGCTAAACTTTGATGAATCTTTATTTTGTGAGAAGAAAAGATTACATTTGGTAGAGCTAGAAGATATGAGATTAAGCGCCTATGAATCAGCTAGGATCTACAAGCAGAAGATAAAGGCGTACCATGACTGGAAGCTACAAAAGAAGAACTTCCAGCCTGGTCAACATGCGCTACTATTCAATTCAAGACTTGGGATTTTCCCAAGGAAGCTCAAGTCAAAATGGTCAGGACCTTTTGTAATAAAAGATGTCAAGCCAGATGGAGTAGTGGAACTCATAGATCTAACTTCAAGTGAACCAGAGAGGAGTTGGATCGTGAATGGACAATGCTTGAAGGTCTATAATGGGGGCCATCTAAAAAGACTTACCAACGTCATCTATGTCCAAGACCCATGAGGGATCCAACATCAAGCTAGTGACATTAAAGAAGCGCTTACTGGGAGGCAACCCAGGATTTCTTCTATTTGTCTTATTTTCTATTTTGTTAATTTCTGTTTTTAAAAAAATCTTTTTCAGAAAAAAGGAGAATATTAATCATTTTAAGTGATTTTGTAGGTTAATGGGGGAACATTGTCATGATTTTAAGAAGAAGGTTCTGGCGCTAAGCGCCCCATCTCACGCTAAACACCTATGCATAGAGGCGCTAAGCCCAGACATCTCGCTAAGTGCCATTATCACTAACTGAGGGGAAGATCAAGGGACTTGTGTCCATCAGGCACTAAGCACGTCCTGCATGCTAAGCACCAACACCATTAATGCAACTGTTATTGTCAGGTTATGTGCTAAGCGTCGCACTCGCGCTAAGCGCTTTGCTTGTAACTACTGGAAATTGAAAAATCGCTTAATACTATAACTTCTCCCTCTTCTTCCCCTACTTTCTCATTTCTGCTTATCCCAACATTCTATTGCACATGTTGTTACCTTACATACTTTTTTGTCTACATTGCACATTTCTTGTCTTTATTTTGCATTTTGGTCACACTAGGTAAGGTTCATCATTTGTTCTTATTGTTTTCACCATGGGATCTTGGTCTTTGTCGCATTCGTAAGTTTCTTTGGCCTGATATACATGCATCATTGTTGCTTTTTGTCATCCTTACCTTGTAAAGTCGCTAAGCCCACACTCATGACTTAGCGAGTTCTGACCATATAGGCATAAAACAATTTTTCTTGGGTTTTTAGATAAGCGCGCTAAGCGCCCCATGGTGGCTTAGCGCGAGCTTGAGTTCTAGGCTCATTTTTTTTATGAACATGCTAAGTGCCCACTGGCGGCTAAGCACATGCTTGCAATTCTACAAAACATACGATGAGTGCGCTAAGTGCCCCTACGCGCTAAGTGCCCCTACGCGCTAAGCGCGTTATTGAGTCTCATGCATTTATGAGTTTTGTTGTTGAATGTTCATGCATAGGCTTATTGCACAGTCTCACACAGGACTGAGGCTGGACCAAGATTTTTCTTTCTTTTCTTTTTCTTTATTTCTTTTTATTTGATTTTTTTTCTTTTAAATTCAATGTAATGTCTTTTGCATTAATGATAATTTAATTTCAGCAGTTAATTTCATTCAGTTATTAAATAAATAAAAATTGCATGATAGACATAGGAAATAAATAATTGATTGTGACTTGTTTTTGGATGAATTGATGCATGAGATACACTGTGTACTAATGAGATAATGGTGAAGGTTCTAATTTTTGTGAGCATACATTATTGTGAAGTGGTGAAGTATGAATCGAAAAACAAGAGTGAAGAGGTTAGCATCACATGAGTAGGCATCTTTTTTTTGACCCCTTTCTCATAATATTTTAATTTTTTTTATTTTTTTAAAAAATAAACATTCTATGAAGGTTATCCTAAAAATCGTTTTAGAAAATCAACTTTTTAAAACGATTTTTGAAAAAAAATTCTTAGAATCTTCAATTTTTTTAAAAATATTTTAAGACGACGTCTTAGAAAACCTATCTTATTATTCTCATTTTAAAAAAAAATTCTAACATGGTTTCAAAATAAAACCGTCTTAGAAATTGTATTTTTATAAGACAGTTTGAAAATCATCGTAAAAGTCTTAACTTTTCATAACGATTACTTCAACCACAATTAAAAATTATCATAAAATATCCATCGGAATTGTCCTAAAATTCACTTTTTTTTAGTAGTGAATATCATTACTCTTGCATCTTTCTTATCAAACCATCATCTTTTACTTTCTCCCAAGGTATGATATAATTGAGTCAATACATTAAAATTTTAGTTTTGTTGTTTAAGAAAAGAATATTCAATTTTTTTTCTCATTTATATAAATTAGTTGACTTTAAAGTTTAAACATAATTTATCTAATTGAAAATATGAATTTAAGCGTGTGGCTTATTTAATCTATTTATTTATGTCTTAACTATTATTCCTGGATTTTTTTTATTGAATTATATTTTTAAGTTTAAACTTAATATTTAACATATATCTATTAATTTTACCTTGCTAAAGGTGAAATTAATAAAATTGAAATTTTAATGAAAATTTGAATTTTTGATTAAAAAAAAGACGGTAATAATTTAAATAGGGGTCTTAAAAATTAGAGTTAAATAGGTGGTAGGAACAATAAATTAAATTACTATTCTTTAAATAATTAATACAGATTTATAAATTATTCGTGAACTATTAGCATTAAACATTAAAAAAATAAATTTGACTTAAAATAATTGAAATTGATTTTAAATTTAATATTTTTTATTGAATTAAATAAATGAAGTTAACGTATCATTTAACAAGTCAAACTTAAATAATAATTCATAAAGTCTTTTATTATTTTACACGCCTATTTTAACTCCACTTGTTTCATTAGAATTCATCAAGTTGGTCTTTTCTTAGTTCATTAGGATTCTACTATATTGAGATGTACATTCGCACCAGTCGCATCAGTTTTTATGCATATATCAGAATAGTTTGTAAATATAATGATAAGTTAGTCTGCCCAAGTAGAAGAAAAAAATTGAAAAAAATTGAAAAAAAGGGCGGAAAAATATAAACAAGGCTAATTTACACTGACATTTTTTTAATTTTTTTTTTCTGATAGCACATCATACCTTTTTTTTTTTTCTGCATGTGCCTAAACTAACTCCATAAATTATTTAAAAAATATTACATCAACATTTTTTATAAATTATATAAACATTTTAATTATTTGAAAAAAATATTATAATGTGTATTCTTAAAAAGAAGGCTATTGTAAATATTAACAAAATATGAATAATACGGGTAATATAAAAAAACCTTTACTGGTCTCACACTAATTTTCTTTAAACTAGTGGAGAGCCCGTGCGATGCACGGTTCGGTATTTTACTATAAGTGACATAAATACTATTTGTCACAGAACTGTTTGTATCATTAGACTCTAAGTGAATAAATAATATTTGTCAGGGTGCTGTTTGTATATTTTTACTGTAAGTGATATAAATACTATCTGTCAGCATGCTGTTTGAATATAACATAAAGATAATTTGCATGAAGACTTGATTGTGTTGAAAATATTTTAAAATTGATTTAAATTATATAAAAGAAACATGGGAAATAAATTAAAAATATTTTGTTTTTCTGGAAAGAAATTATTTTAGATGTATTTAATTGTGAAGAGGGACTAAATTTTAAAAATAATTTTGTAAAAATGTTTAGTGAGCATGTGAAAATAATATTTTGATTATAAAAGATAATTTAGACTCATAAAAAAACTATGTTTTAGTCTTTGTTTTAAAAAATGTTTCAGTCTATACAAATAATTTGTCGTGATGTTAAATAATTTTGTTATCTCTATAAATAATAGTATTTAATTCTGATCCTAAATAAATTTTAATTTAATTCAACAAAAAAAAATTCAAATTTTTAGTTATCTGTTACAGGTGGTGGCAGTATTGAGCTATCCGGTTTTTCGTATAAAGCCGAAAATGGACTACACACAGACGTGGGTAAAAAAAAAAACATAATAGAAACAACAGTGTGTATGAAAACGAAATCAGACAAAGCTGACACATGTTTTTAGTGTTTCAGTACAAAGGAAACCGAAAAAGGTAAAGACACAACGAATGGCAGCAGCATACAAATAGAAGGTTTAATCCTGCGGCTACACTTTTGATCAAAACAGTTTTACTAATTGCAACCATTTATTTGAAACAAAAATTCGAACCATTATATTATTATGGAATAATATAATCTAAACTTAAATGTTCATTTTATTTCATCATTTAATCTAATTTAGAAGCCAATATTGACCTATCGCTTTTTTCGCATAAATACCAACAATATTGACCTATCGCTTCAACGTAATTTGGAAGACAAAGTTCGCAAAATCAATATAAATATCAAACGACAAACAAAGCGCTGAGCAAAATTAACGGAACATAAATATTTGTAATATTGAGATAGGAATCGTGCAGTTATAGTGAGAAAATTGTCTGGTGGTAGTAGTAGGAAACAAAAACCATAAAATATTAAACTTTAAAAAAAAAAGATGAATATAAAAGAACTTATTCATCAAAGTCAAGGTCGGTGTTGCTGTTGTTCCATTCGATGGCTTTCCTGATGAGCAGCTCCCATGCATGGTCATGAAAACGGTAGTAAAAGACTACCTCATCTCCGGGTCTTAAATTTTTTTCATGAATCAGGTTGAACCATGGTTCTGTAATGGCTGGGATGCCATGGTGGATGCTGAGTGGCCATTTGGTGGATTTTGAAAGTCCGTGGTGGATGGTAATACTTTTTTTGGAGCCATACACAAATTTGGAAGCCGCTGTAGGAAGTGTCTGTATCATCAAAACAAAGGATGGTTAAACAAATTGATGAGGAAACCACAAAGTATGATAGACTGAAAAAAGTGTAGTATAACGCACCAAAGGCAGGTTCTGCTGTAGCATATCATCTGTGATATCAATTGTGAAGATGTATCTCCTTCTATAAATGATGGGCTTTAGGCTAGAGTGGTGGTGTGCAGGTCCGTCAATATAAATGGTGAAAATGGTGTTTTTGTCACCGGCAACCAAACGTAGAATCACGTTTTCGTTGAGGTTGTGTGCCCTTCTAAAATCATTCAAGTCATCAGCAAAAAAGCATTTAGTACCGAGTGTTCTTACCCGAATGAAATGTATCTCGCCATCGTAGTGGAATAAAACATATTTGGGGTAGTTGCGCAGCCATTGCCTGTGGTAGGAGAAAGGAACTTGGAGAAGGTTCTGCGGGCAAAGAAAGTAAGGCGAGGCAGTTGAAAAAAAATGGAAATGCAGTTAAGTCGAAAGGTGCGGTGAATCTTATGCTATCCATTGGATCGCGTGGGAACTATACGAATAATGTGAAAATATTAAGTAACCAAAGGAATAGAGGAAACAAATATAAGAAAGATGAAAATGAGAAGAAGAAGAAATAAATTACAATAGTGGAGCGTGATGCGGAAGTGGCCATAAGAATGCAAAGAAGATGAATAGGGAGTCTAGTTTGGTTTGGCAGGATGCGAAGAAGATGAATAACAAGTGTAGTATAGGTATATATATGTGTATAGAAGTGTTGTAAGTGGCGGTGGTGTTATATCGATATAATAACTGATTTAATTAACAAATTAAATGGTGACTCTTGGATGCAAAGAAGATGAATAGGGAGTTTAGTTTGGTTTGGCAGAATGCGAAGAAGATGAATAGGAAGTGTAGTATAGGTAGATATATGTGTATAGAAGTGTTGTAGTGGCGGTGGTGTTATAGCGATATAATGATTGATTTAATTAAGAAATTAAATGGTGACTCTTTGTTGTTGAACGATGCAAAAAAGAGTTGTGAAGAGTCACAACCCTATACAACGCTGACGTCTCTCGATAATGATTACATTTGATGCAGTATAGGGAGATACAACTACAGTAATTGTCTTAGTGCATTTATTACGATGGTGCCTTAGTGGTGTAAGTTTTATGTGGGATGGGAAAATGGTTTTTTTTTGTAAACAAAGTGGAAGTTCAGAAGGCAATCTGATAGCAGAGTAAGCGGGATATGAAGCGTGTAGGAAGTGTGTACGTATCGGGAAAAGTAAGGGTTGAGTAGCAGTTGTGCAGTGTATTTATTAGGAATACGGATTCGTTGGTGTAATTTTAATTTGGCAGTGAATATAAGTTGAATTTATTTGTAGAGTAAGTGAAAGTTCAAAAGGTTATGGTATAGGACTGAAAGCACGAATACAAACTGTGGATGGCTGGTCCAGCACCCCAAGGACTTCGAAAACATTTTCATTAAATTAAATCATATGATATCATTCATATTCATATTAAATATTAAAGGATTGAAGTTGGATTTATTTGTAGACTAAGTGGAAGTGTAAAAACCAATCGTATAGGAGTGTAAGCACGAATACAAAATGTGCAGGGGTGGTCCAGGTAGTTGGAAAACATTTTCGTTAAATCACATTAAATAAAAAAGGATTTCAATTTAATCAACCATAATATGGATTTGTACGTGTATTTCGTAAATTATTGTATGATTTGTAGTTATATAAATAAATTACCATGAAATAAACAATTTGATATCGACCATGTAATATAAATTTTCAGATAACATTTGCAGCATTAAATAAATTTGTTGAAGTGTGTTATATGTCAAACTGAACAAAAGGAGTAAAACCGAATATGATGTAGAATTAAATAAATTAGTTGAAGTTGTATTGAATTCCCCGAAGTGAGTATAAAAATTTTGGAATGCAACAACATACATAGTGCATGTGTTATATGTCAGACTGAATAAAACAAACAAACAGAAAGGTGTAATTAATGCAACAACATAATTGTATTGTATGATGGAAGGATACCTGTTTATAAATTGGCAAAGACTTCATTGTAAACAACATTAGTGGTAATATTTTTTGGATTACCATCATTGTCATGTATGAGAATATGAAGTCCATCTTTGCTTTTAACCCTTGAGAGTGCAACATATAGTTGGCCATGACTAAAAACTGGGTGTGGCAAATACAGTCCTATGTGGTGTAATGGTTGTCCCTGAGATTTGTTTATAGTCATAGCATAAGAAACTATGAATGTAAATTGCCTCCTTATAAGTTTGAATGGCTATGGAGATTCAGAAGGGAACATATTTATTCTGGGTATGTATGTCCTATTTCCTGAATTAGGCCCAGTAATTACTTAAGCCTCAATCACATTAGATCCGAGTTTAGTGATAATGAGCCTAGTTCCATTGCACAGGCCATCAGTCTAGTCGAGATTTCGTATTAGCATGATTGGAGTTCCAACATTAAGTTTTAATTTATGATTAGGTATACCTAATGTTTGCAATGAATACAGGAATTCAGGTGGCAATAATGCAAAAACAGGATTGAGCAATTCATCTGATTTATTAATACTATCTGCGCTGCAATACTCTTTTTCGTGATTGGGTATAAGTGATAGGACATAATCATTTATTTTGTCAACAATTTCTTTTTTAGAGGCAAGAACAACTCTTTTTTGCAAGTAATCTGTGTCACTATAGTTATCTATCAAGTTAGGATAGGTGGCTTCAACAATAGCATGGATAGGATCATCATAATTTTTTATAAGAAACTCATATGGAATAGTGATTTCTGAAAATCCTTCATTATATTGTCCAATTTTTCCATCTCCTATGTCAAGTAGCCAATGTGAAAATTGTTTGAGTTCTTCATTGTTGGGCTGTTGGGGAGCATTTGATAGCAATCTCATGTTTTTTGTAAGTTTAAGAATTTGGCAATGGTCCCAAATGTATGATGCATTTATAGTTGCATGGACGATGTCTGAGCGATTACCTTTTGGAACAATTGGCAAGATCTGTCGGAAATCTCCACCAAAAACCATAATTTTCCCTCCAAAAGGCAGATTGTTTTGCATGATTTCTTTAAGACTTTTATCTAGTGCCTCAAATGCAAATTTATGACACATTGGAGCTTCATCCCAGACTATTAGTTTTGTAACCTTTAATAATTCAGCTAACTCACTGCCTTGATGAATATTGCATGTTGAATTTTCTGTTGCAGGGACTGGGTTTAGGGTTTAGGAACAATTGGCAAGATCTGTCGGAAATCTCCACCAAAAACCATAATTTTCCCTCCAAAAGGCAGATTGTTTTGCATGATTTCTTTAAGACTTTTATCTAGTGCCTCAAATGCAAATTTATGACACATTGGAGCTTCATCCCAGACTATTAGTTTTGTAACCTTTAATAATTCAGCTAACTCACTGCCTTGATGAATATTGCATGTTGAATTTTCTGTTGCAGGGACTGGTATAGCAAATTTGGAATGTGCGGTCTGACCACCAGGCAATAGTAATGAAGCAATTCCACTTGAAGCAACTGTACAAACAATTCCACCATTGGAGCGTATACCAGATGATAAGGTTGTCCAAATAAATGTTTTGCCAGTTCCACCATATCCATAGAGAAAGTAAACTGCAGTTGATTGAGTGTTAACCACAGACATAATGGTATCGACAATAGTTTTTTGCTCATCTGTAATTATATATTCACATATTAACAAATAGTAATATATACTATTGTGATTAAGGAGTTGCTATATCAAATGTGTCATAATTTGTGAGTACCTGTGAGCAATTGGTATGCCGTGTTGTATTGTTCTGCTAACATTTCTTTGTCATATGTCATTTCATTATGGATCAGTTATTATGATGTTGGTTTCGTGCATATCCTATTGGGTATGGCATGGATGGAAAATCTCGCAAGCTCCTTCTGTTCGCTTGTAGCATATTCTCAATCTCAGTTAAGCATAAATGAATTGTTTCCTTTTCAGTAAGGCGAATACATGTGATTAGTAAAATAATAAACATAATGATTTTGAGTAAACAATATTTATTTAGAATATATAAAATCACCTTGTTTTCTATGATTGAATATGATATCATCTGCCATCCATTGTCATGTCTGTTGCCAAACATATTCTGGTCTGTCCATGGTGTTCATAAATAAAAGCTTGACAAATAATTTTCTTAGGTAGTGTGCAGTACCCCAATTATTAGCTTCCTGTAAAGCACTAATAAATTCTTGATCACTACCAAGAAAGCCTTTTGCAAAACATGCTTCCCTAAATGTAGGATATACCAGACCATTGACTGTTCTAATGTCACTGTAAGACTGTGCACCTTTAGCAGTGGATAGCATCATTCTAAGGTAAAACAGTTCACCAACTGAAGGTGGGACCCATATGAGTCTGCCCATTGTATTCCCTTGTTTTATTGGTTGCCAGCATCTTTTGTGGGCGACATAAACAAATCTTGAGATATATTGATGATATGTAAGATCCCGTCCATAAGAACATATTTTGTTAGAATGCATCCAAGCTGTGAACATGGATTCTTTGATTGTGTTTTTTGATAGGACTTCACCTATTTGTTGATCATCTGTCCAGTAAACATGCTGTTGATTTTCAAGGTGGAAATATAGCCGCTCCACTGCCAAGGAACGCGCATGCATTAGGAATGCAAAAATTTTCCAACATGCTTCTGGGGGAGATACATATCTATTGATTCAAGCAGCACACATATATTGCTGAAGATAGAATCAGATGTTGGTAAGTTTGAGTTAAACATATAACATCAAATAAATTAATTTATGTTAAATGATTTCGTTAATCAAATCAGGTGAGAATAAAAGGATACCTGCAATCAAGATATTGCTTAATTTCATCTTGATTTCCAAGAGAAGCTGTGATACGGTCAGAACCTTTGTTGATGTATTTGAACAGATATTTAATGGATGTACTTTGATTACACCATTCCACGTTTAAGTGTGTTTTATACTTTAATAAAAGTTGTGGATTGTATGGTACAACAAATATGTTATCTAGTTCAATTCCATTTTTCATCACTGTACGACCATCATTTCTTCTCCTATAAACTGGGAATCCATCCTGGTCAACAATTGTTGCTCCATGGAATTTTTTTGGAAAACATCTAATGCACTTTCCATTGACCATACATGGTGATTTTTTATTTGCAAACCCACATGGTCCATGCATCATATGGTTGGAAACAATTTCAAATAATTGTGCCTGGCTCTGTTTGTCAGGTATTTCTGCTGAAATCATTTGATCAATATCGTGTGGGTTTGGTAACTTGTTTGAAGGGTGCAAAAACATTAAAATGTGGACATGTGGCAATCCTCTTTTTTGTCACTCAATTGTATAAATATCTGAAATAAACTTGCATCAGTGATATTATAAACATCAACTTAGAAAGTAGGGAAAAAGTCATAGAATTTTTTATTACTTACATCCAATAATGTTGCCAAAGATATTGCCATGTTTTAAGTCATTCATTAATTGATTGAGTTTTATTTTGAAAACTCGTGTGATAATATCAGGGCAATTACTGGGGGTCAGATTGGATTGTGTGACCTTGCGTTGTATTTCTGGCCATGTTGGATTACATGTCATTGTTAATAATAAGTCTGGAAATCCAAGATGTCCACAAATTGCCATGCCATCAAAATATAGTTGCTCCATATATCTTTGACCACCAACAAAACTACTTGGCAGTATGATTCTCTTTCCTATGTCCCTACCAAGTGTTTCAGGATGATCATTAGAGCCAATTAAATTGATGTATTTGTCAACCCTGAGTTGTTGTTGATGCTGTCTGACATAGTTTAGTTTTTGAGACTCAATCATACAATATCCATCAACAATCCATTGCTGAAATAATCTTCTTGAATGAAGTATAGTCTATGCTTCATCAGTTCTTGACTGTAGGCGGTAAGAAAAATATTCGCGTAATGTGACTTGTTTCCTCTTTGTAGCATGTATATTGGCATGATCTTTGTGAGGTATATTTAGTCTGTAACCATCTTCTCCTTTTGGGTATAAAAACGGATATTGCAAAGGAAAATATGCAGGATGAAGTTCATGTATTCTCTTCAGAAGTTCGGATTGTTTTTCTATTATAATACCTCTTTTATCAGCTGAGTGTTCATCACCAACAATCAAGGCAACAACTTCAGTGGTAGTTGGTAAGTTATACAACCTTCCGTCTGTTTGTCTTTGACTAATGAGTTTCATCTTCAGGTCTGGAACTACAGCAGAATGCAATTTGTCCCTTGCCATTCGAAACCTTTGAGCATAGTGATTGTGATGATCAAGCATGTCTTTGATTGCAATGATAATCTGTTCATCAAGCATATCATGCATCCTGTAAATAAAAAATTAGCCAGAACAGCATACACAGCTATTTGAATATGTAATTTTTTACATGTGTGACATAAGTATGAATACTAACGGGTTTTGCGAAAGTTTGTTGATGATCTCATTGTCTGTATCATAAATATATAGTTGTGCAAACTTAGGTGGGTTATTAGGCATAGGGAGGAGGCTTCCAATAAGATTATGTGTTTGTCCATGTATAAGGAAAGTTGGAGGTCCTTTTCTAGTGTTATAGGATTTGTCAAATTTGATATCGGGAGATGTAAAAGCAAACATTAGATTATATATTCGTATGTACTGCTGGAAATTCTTAGCTTTAGGATCCTGGTTATTGAAAAGTAAGTGATTTAATGGATGGGGTGGTTCATGCAACAGAGGCAATTGTATTTTTCCATCAGAACAACATAATGAAAACCTTGGTTTGTTTGTTTGTTTGTCTTTATTTATCCTCTCATCATACCACATCATAGCCTTACAATGTGAGCATTCCCATACAGGATCTCCGATATCAATGTAAGTACCACCTATAAATAAGGTATGAATAATAATTAAATATATCAAACACATTTGAATAAATTTTATAGTTGGAAGATCAAACCTGTATTTTGGTATGCAGATGAGGCAGATAGAAAGGTCTGTTCATCATAATCATCAAGATCATCTATTGTTGGGTCATTTAATGAGTATTCTATGCATATTGATATGGTATAACACACATCAGCCGAAAATATTTGATTTATTTATTTGATCATCAAAGAAACAGAATATAAAAAAATATAAATAATGGATAAATACCTATATCAATGTTTTCCTATGTCATATTTACATCATCATCACTGGAATCTGAGCTGTCATAGCCGACAAATTGATCATGCTGTGTAGTGTTAGTTGGTGTCTGATGTTCATCTGGATAATAAATAGCCAATTTGGCATTCTATATATAAGTTGATTGTAGAACAAAATCTGAAAAGAATGTAATAATAAATAAAATGTGTGCATGTAGATATTTGATAATAGCTTAAGAATAAAAATTACCTCTGTGAATGTCTAACTGTGTCATATTGGAATAAGTATTACTGGCTTGGTATGTGGATGTAGAAGCAGTAGTTATATTTTTTTGATTGTCATAAGATGACATCAAATTTCTCTGGATGGAAGAAACATTGACTGCATGTCTTTTTGAACATCGTTTAGAATCATCTATAGATAAAGTCCCGTGCGATGGTGGTGTAGATTGGAAGCTTGTAGCAGGGTTATTATTATGGTTAATGGTTGGACTACATTGTGAGATACACTGCAAGTTGTCTATAACAATAGTTTTTGTAAGTATAATATAATATTAATGTGATGATATGAAGAATAATAATAATCTATAAATGAATTACAAATTACAAATTACAAATCTGTATTAAGTATTACCATTAGTAGCTGAACGTTGTCTTTTTCGTTCTTGTAAAATAGTTTTCCTACGCTTCCTTCGTTCAGCATATATGTCCATGAGTAGTTGATTTCTGCAACAACTGCCTTATAATTGCCAAACAACAGGAAAATCAAATGTTGAAACTGAGTTGAATAAGTTGTTGTAGTAGGCTGACTTTAAAATGATACCAACATTATAGTTATTTGCATTTGCTTCACCGAGTAAAGGGATATGTATTTGCAATAGAAAAAGCAAAATAGCATAAAACAATAGAAAAAATTGTATTCAAACGCATTAAATTTCATACTCAATGGTTTAGTGCAGCACGAATGATTTGCTGCTCTAAAATGTTAGGTTTGCAAATTCTCTGTCATGTGAACATTTATGATCATCGTTTTTCTTATTGAAGTTGTAAACATGTAATTTTTTATGAGGGAGGAAACAAAATGTTGGAAAATAAATGGGGCATTGCCAAATGAATCGGAAGTAAGAAATGTTTTTTTAACAATTGTTTGCATAACATTAATATTAATATTGATATTGATATTGATTGATTGACATCAATGGGGAATTGACAAAGGCCGTCAAATGAGGGAAATAAGTTGGTAGAGTTGGTGAATCCAGCTAACCCATGAAGCTTAGTCAGTGTTGCCGGTAAACGTGTATCTATATGTGTTCTATTAAATGCATCGAGGCATTGAGTGTGGCATTCCAAAAAATAGCCGCCTATAAAACATAGAATAATGATACCATATATTTTCATAGCTGCACACATTAAATGCATTTGCAGATAATGAGGTCAGTAACAAAATAATAACAATTGTAAAGTATCCAAAAAATCAGTGCATTGAATATTGTATATATGAATAATAGTATATAAATAATAATAAATTATGGAAGTCTGGGATACGTTAAGCATGAGTTAATTTTTTTAAAAATTATTATTATCATTATTATTATTATTATATAATTAGTATAATTTATTATAATTATTAAAATAATAATAATAATAATAATAATAATAATAATAATAATAATAATAATAATAATATTAATATTAATACTAATACTAGTTGAATTAAAATTTAAAACCATATATAAATATATAATAATACTGATTCCAGTGTAATATGCCAACATATTTGAAAGCAAAAAACAAACCCTGCCATATACTTGAAAAAGGAACGAAACACTGTTATAAGTGTTATCCCTTGCCAATTATATATAATTTTATATAAAAACATAAATAAATATAAATATAAGAATAAATAAATTAAACCATTAAATGACATAAGTTAAATTTTTTTGTTTCATGTTTAAAATCTTAAAATTAATTGATTGATTGTAAGAATTTAAAGTTGATTGCTCCTCATAGATGTTTAAAAGCTAATTGATAAAATACAACAGCAGTTTATTGCATGAAACCAAGTATTTTGTTCGTCATACAATCAAACTTGACTTAGTAATATGCAAATAAAGCAAACCCAATCGATTTATATGCTATGGTATCACAATTTGAATAGTTAATTGATATAGTTGTATGTTATTCATTTAATTAATAATTGTGAAATTGTGATGGTATTCACGATGGTAAAGAGTATAATACGGATGAATATCAATGAAAAGTTAAAGTTTAATCAAATATTATCATATATCATATATATTTGATATTTGATTGTTTATACATCATTTGCTATGAAATGATGGTGGACTGCACAAAATATATTGTCATATCTACTCAGTGAGCAGATTCAATACGATCAAATTGATGATAAACAAAACATAGAAGCTGAAGCCACAGGATTGTGAAAGTCCCAATTACTCAGCCTTGATATGTTTGTTAGTTGATAACTGATACTGTGCATGCTCATCAGAATCGAAATCAGAACTGGTTTGCTGACAACTAATCCTTTTGGTTGGAGTTAAACAGGTAGAGTTTCCAGGATCGTAATCAGAAGACTGTGACAATGATGGCTGTGAACACATTTACCAATATATATATTAAGAACAATATCATAAGTAAATATTTGACATGATGCAATATTGAAACAAAAGACCCACCGTGGGAACAAAAATTGGTGGTGAACTTTCTGGCTCAACAGCTATTCCTTTTCCCTTACTTGATTGTTCCTGCATGAAAAATATTAACACAGGAGAAACACCATTTATTGTTGTTGACCTTATACTGTGATAAACTTATTTAGTTATTACCTTCAACCCAAGGGTGGCTATCAATGATTGAATATGATGGAGTTCTTCACTCACATCCAACACAGATGATTGGCGTAATTGTGAACGAAACTTAAATCTGACAGCCCAAGTTTTCAACAGGATTTCATCAATACACGTTGGAAATACCATAATATCATCCCCAGCCTAGATAGGTGAAATAAATGGTATCAATGACAAATCACAGAATCATTATTTAATCTATGGTTCAATTGTGTAGAACATACCACTATCAACTCATCTCGTCATTCTCCAGCAGTTTTACCAAACAGCTTGATACATGTTGCATCCCAGAGAAGGAAGTTTCCTTTGTCCCCATTATGCTCCATCCTAACATTTAATTTATACCTTGACATCCATAGAAATTTCAGGGAAATTTGCTAAAACAGCAAAGCGTGTAAA
The DNA here is from genome assembly GCF_004193775.1 of Glycine soja. Classification (NCBI taxonomy): domain Eukaryota; kingdom Viridiplantae; phylum Streptophyta; class Magnoliopsida; order Fabales; family Fabaceae; genus Glycine; species Glycine soja. Next base: position 21,088,774 of record NC_041009.1, on the reverse strand, counting down.
TAAATAATCAGTACAAAAAATGATCATGGCTAACCGTGGAACTGTATCGACGACACTGGTATGACAAGAATGGCAAGTTGAGCCACCTTTTGATGGATCAAATGTCGTTGTATAGTTAGGACAACTGTCCTAACTCCATGGAGCATCAATAATGATTTCGTCAACTGTTCCAACAGTTAAGCAATAACAATCCTGTAACATGGTGAATAATAGATGAAGAAACAAACATGTGGTAGAGGCCATATTAACAAAAGCATTGTTCAACTATTAACGTGCCTGAGATTGTTGATTTCACCTATACTGACCACTTGAGCATTCTACAGAAATTTTTCCACCACATTACTCTGGCTAGATTGGGACTGAGAACCATCTTTATCATTGATCATCCCACCAAAATAAAATGGCACAGACAAACTGAATGGACAACAATATAAAAAATTAGAGTTCAACCATTAAAGCGTATAAAAAATGCAAAGGAACTAAAAAACATAAACGCTGCAGTATACCAACACTGTTAAAATGCAAATTTAATGACAAACCTTTGATGAAATTCATGTATCTCTGTAATATCAGCGTTGACATACAATTTAGATCCAAATTTGATATTCTGCACGCTTAGGGGATACTTGTCTGGAATGATATCCATCAATATCATCAACAACATACATATTTATTACCCAGAGTAAATCAATCTATATAATAAACACTAACCAACACCAAACACACCTGTAGCATCCTTGATTTTACCTAAGGTCAACATAACAACCAATGGTTCCTAAAGCAGAAGGTTTTTGTCAATAGCATCATGTAGCTGAATAGCATAGTCCTCCCAAACAGTTGTTAGAATGTCGCAGTTACTATGACCAAACAATCACAATCAGTATGTTAGTTGTTGCTAACCCATTCATCATATCATATATCATATAAAATAATCAATCGTCTGATTTGTTTAGTGTCTGAACATATATATATATATATATATATATATATATATATATATATATATATATATATGTATGTATGTATATGTAAAATTAGCATATTTGAATACCTGTTATCCCTGAGCTTGATGTCATCCTGTAAGGGGGATTAACTGTCTTAACATCGATCAGATCAACAATGACACCAACAATATCTTGTCAAACATGGTCAGGCAAGACAAATGTTAGTCTGACACAAAGATGCATATAAAATTGTTGGTTAAACAAAAAACTAAACAAATTGACCCACTAAAGTATGGCGTGGTGCGAGGCCAGAGATTATATTAGTAAAAAGAGTTATGAGATAAACATTAGAAGGAATTTCTGGACGGTGAATTTCCTTGACAGATGTAGTTTTTAGGAAATAAACCAAATATGGAGTTGGGCTGACTCTGTATTCAGATTAGTTGTCAACAATCCTCGGGTTCTGAATCAAATACGAAGAACCACACTGTAACTTGTCCCGCAATTCAGTGAAGAGTTCTTGCCAGAGAGTAGCTCCAATTTTTGAACCCTGAAACACTTAAATCATAAAATGAAGTGACATGACATACAATACAAATTAGTAATAACAACAATCAGAAAGAACAAAAAAATAACCGTTTGGTCCATCAACACCATCTCAATTGTTTGTTTACTATTTTGCTTTCGAGCTTGCCAAAGATCAGTGATATGCACAACTATTTTCCATGTTCCTTTTTTGGTGTGTAACTCAGATATCAGATTTTCTTTGCGAGACATCACTACAAAACAGATAATAAAGACCATTGCGAATCACAAAAAGAGAGACTAATACAAAGAAAATAGGAATCACATTCAACAGGAACAAATAGTTGGGACAATACCAACATTAAAAACCTTTTTGTCATTGAAAAAAACCTCGCCAAACAGAAATGCATAACTCAAAACGTGGTAAGAACAAAACAACAGCAGACATTAGCAAACCTTTTTGGTTTTGCAAATAGTGGCAAACAGGAGCAATCCGGCAAAAAAAGTTGGACGAAAATAGAAACCTACATATAATAGAAGAAAATAGCAACACACGTCAGTAAAGCCCAACAAAAAGGTAAAGGGTAACAGGGAAAAAAATGGACAAGAACAGAGGAAATAAAAAAAAATCAAATACAAAAGTAATAAAAGATTTTAACACAACAATGAAAACGGACAAAAACACAATAACCATACACAAACCTGGAAAAAGAAGAATCAAATGACAGCTTCACGGCTGGATATAGAAGAAGTCAAACAGTACTAATCAAAATGAGAATGACAATGAGACAAAGGTTACATTTGTTTTTAGTCCAAAGCAAAAATCAAAATGAGACAACATTTGTTTTCAGTCCAAAACAATATACAACCAAATACAACGAAACTAAATGACAATAAAAATGAGACAAAGCTCAATTATTTTTTTTTTCAGTACAAAGCAAATATACACAAAAAAAACCAACTACAAAGGCAAAGCTTTAAACATGAAGGAAAATGAAGAGTCCAAAACAATACACATAAAAAATAAACACAAAGGTAAATGTTTTTGAACACATGCATGCAAACGAACATAAAGGCCAAAACGAACACATGCATGCAAACCTGTTAAAAAAAACAAAATAGAAACAGTTGTAGGCATCAAAACAAATAGAAAGGCATAAACAGTAGCAATGTAAATCAAAATCAGGCAAAGTTCACGCATGTTCTCAACACTTTAGTCCAGAGGAAACTAAAAAAGCTAAACTGACAATGAACACATAACCGAAAAAAAAGCAAATGCAACACAAATCAAAAGTTCAGAAAGCAAGCGCAAAGGAGAGAAATAGTGAACGGAGTGAGCACAGAAAATGCGAAAAGAAGAAATGGGAAAAAAATGGAAAGCAGAAAAGGGAAGAAGCAAAAAGGGACAGGACGGACGAACATAAACAAAGAGACAACACACGTGCACTGAAGTGAGCAATCAATAGGACAGGTGGCAATACACGAGAATGAGGAAAAAAGAAGCATTAAACACGACAATGAGCAAAAGAAGGCCTATAACTGGACAGGTGTCAACAAGACAGAGAATGGACAGTGGACATGTGTCAACAAGACAGAGAATGGACAGTGGACAGGTGTCAACAGAACAGAGAAAAAGTAGGCAGGGCCTTGTTTGTATAATTATATAGAAGTCATGAGATCAGTGCTTGTTTTAGTATATAGTGTTGAAATATCTTTAATCTTTAATCATTATTTTTTTTATTCTTTATGCGAAAACTAAAAACTTACATGTCTATAACTTAGAATAATTCACCAAAAAACACTAGGATCTATAACATAATTGATTAGTAAGGATAAGATTGATATTTAATTCCTGATCTAAATGTTTTTCGACAATTGTTATAAGATTTTTGCGGCTATCCATCCCGAACAACCAATGAACAATGTAGCTCTTCAAATAGGGAGAAGAAATATTATATATTGACGTATATTGGAGACCTTAGTCTTCGATGTGCTAATCTAATAAGATTCTCATTATTCCCTAATGCGTCAAGAGACATATATTTATATCATCTTATGTAACTTAATTTGATAACATAAATAAAACCCATTAATAATAAATAACTAATATTTATCCTATAATATTAACCATAATAATTATTATTATTAGAATAAAAAATTATAATAAATAGTATATATATATATATATATATATATATCGTATATGTGTATACAGAACAAGATGCATCACCTAGTTCTCAGTGGTGTCACTCCAGGGTTTCCAATTATAAAGGGAAATTTCAACTATCCCCAGGAATGCCAATTATAGACACAGCTGACATTCCATGGTGCTGCATAGGCGACCCAGCCATGCAGAAGATATATAATTATCTTTCAAAGAGACACAATATTCACATTTAACAGATTGGTGGCTTTGCAATACCATTAGAAAACTTGAAGCCGGAGCGTTTTATCACGAAAGATCCTACCAATTGGTCCACTCATGGAGAGTGGTGATCATGAGTTTAGATCACGGGCAATTCTGGGAGGAAGACTTTTTTGCTTGAGTTGGCTTGATCAACAACTCCTTGTTCGGCCATATACATTTCATTTGGTAGCTTCACTGTTTTTGACCCTCATCAACTCAAGGAACTAGCACTTGGACTTGACCTCACAAATAGGCCTTTTTCTGTGGGTTTTGCGTGGGGATGATGCTAATGGAAGCACCAAAGTCACATACCCAGATGAATTTCATGGTACTCTTAGCAAAATTGTTAAATGGACACCTCAAAAGAAGGTGTTAAGCCACCCTACAATAGCTTGATTTATTAGTCATTGTGGTTGGAACTCTACAATGGAAGGTGTGTCCAATTGGGTACCTTTCTTGAGTTGGCCCTATTTTGCTGACCAATTAGTTGACAAGTCTTATATTTGTGATGTGTGGAAGGTTGGGATTTGTCTTGGATGACAAAGGGCTTATATCACGTTGGGATTTTACTGCATATTGCTAAAAACCAAAACCGATCAAAATTAAAAGACCCACTTTATATTGATAAAAGAATAGTCATGGTTAAGAATTTTTACAATATCACTAACAAAAAATTGAATACTGATATTCATAAAAACCAAAGTAAAATGATAAGTCAAAAAAATGTAACAGCTAAAACCCTTCCTTAAACTGATATAATGCATAAATCAATTTAAAGAAAAATCAAAGTCATCCGTACTTCAATATTAATGGAATTTAACTGATCTATGAATTGTTATAAATTTCTTATTTAATTTATATCTTTGATTAATATGTGTTGAAAAAAATCAACTAATAATATGCTTTGAAAGGCAAACTCAAATCATTCTCCAAAGCCTCAAAGGCCACTTGATTGAGAGGCTCATTTAAATTAAAAAAGTAAAAAAAGTTATATTTTCAAATAAAACTAATCTTTACACAAAACATAGTAGTGTTATTACTTTCTTTTTTATAAATTAAAAAATTCAACTTGTAGAAATTCATTGGAACTATAAACATATATTAATCAGGATAATCTAATAATTTCTGAAAGATGCAGATATCCTTAACCACAATATTTTTTTTCCGAAACATACTGGAAAAAAATTATATACCCAAACGTAAAACTGCCCTCGTTATTTATTGAAACATATGATTTTATCATACACTGTTTTTTTTTTAATTCAAAAATCCGTTGAGAATTCAGATCCTCTCAACCCGAATTCTTAACTCGATTTTTTTTTAAGAAAAAATATTTTTTTTTCAAAAGATTTAAAAATAATATAAATAAAGAAAGAAGTATATCTCCTACAGAACATTTTTTAAACTATCATTAGTTTTATCATTTTTATTTTTACGTTTTTATTATTCTTGTCTTATTACGCGTGTCTCTTTATCTCTTATCTTATCTAGGGTAGTGTTTTAATTTATGTCTATTATATAATTAAGATATAATAATTATTTATTCATTGTGTTTTTTAATTAATATAATTTCTTTAAATCATTTCCCTTTTTTAAAAATTTATTTTAAGATAACTAATTATTTTTCTTTTTTTTTAAATTAATGTACATAAGAAAACAAAATCATCAACAAAACAAAAATTAAACTTCAGATAAATTTACATGTTATGTGTCTTAAATTTGTAATTTACAATTTATTTAAGTAGCTATACGGTAACTAAAAAATCAGATAATATTCTCTAATTTTATTATTTTTCTTTATTTATATTGTTTTAAATCTTTTAAAAAAAATAGTTTTTCCTAGAATAAATCACATAGAATTTGAGTTGGGTGAACCCGAACTCTTAATGAGTTTTTGAAAAAAAAAATTTTAAGAAACATAATATAAATTCGAGTCCCTGAATTTACACTTTATACGGTAAAATTATATGTTTTTGATAAATAATGGAAAGAGTCATATGTTTGGGTATATAATTTTTTTTTCTCTGTTTCGAAAAAAAAAATCCCTTAACCACAGTCAAGTACAAACTTTAAATCAAGGAACAGTAGTCACGCAAGACACTTTTCATCTCCCAATAATTCATGCACTGAAAGCCAATTTCTAATTTGATGGGCGTCCCTCACTTTCTTCTAATTCCATATCCAACACTAGGACATGTGAACCCCCTTATGCAGTTGTCTCAGGTTCTTGCCAGACATGGCTGCAAGATCACTTTTCTGAACACAGAATTCAACCACAAAGGAGCAAATACAGCAGCAGGTGTTGGGATAGACAACGCCCATATAAAGTTTGTGACACTCCCAGATGGTTTGGTCCCTGAAGATGACAGAAGTGACCACAAAAAAGTTATTTTCTCAATCAAAAGCCACATGCCTCCTATGCTTCCCAAACTCATTCAAGATATCGATGCTTTGGATGCTAACAATAACATCACTTGCATTGTTGTCACAGTGAATATGGGTTGGGCCTTGGAAGTTGGCCACAAATTGGGAATTAAAGGAGCTCTTCTGTGGCCTGCATCTGCAACTTCGTTGGCCACGTGTGATTGTATCCCATGGTTGATTCATGATGGAATTATAGATTCAGATGGTAAAGTTTTCTAACTATAGATATTTATTTCTTGTTACATTCTGAGAAGGAACTGAAATTTTTGTACCATTTTGACCAATACCTAAATCTTGTACTCTTTAAGTTGACAAGAAGTATCAATTTTATTTGTTTTGTCTAACTATGGCGAAAAAGGAAGTAAAAATTTAGTTGTTTTACAATTTTATGTTATTTCTGAAAACAGCTGTAAAGAGATGCTTTTAGAAGTAGGGTAGCTTAAGAGGATACTGGTGTTTTTATATTCATCTTAGAATGCCAAAGTATACCTAGATAAGTAATATATTTGTTTTGGGATACACAATTATTGTTTTGATAAACCCAATATTACTTTCATGTCAAAATTTTTATAATTACTAGTTAACACAAAATAATATGTACGAATGAACCGAATGAACCTTTCTCCACAAATGCCACACATTCTGGACACATTCCAACACCGTCTTATTTCTTTGGTATCACATGCATCCATATCAGATTAAAGCAACGCTCAATTTTTTTATGCTTCACTAACATTTTTCAAGTATTACTTCTAAAAACATTAAAATTAGCAAGCCAAATGTAACCTATGAAATGCTCCTCTTGATTCTGATGCTAAGTTGCTAACACCTACAGTTGAGATTTCTGAGAAAATTTTATCTATGGCTGATCTGTAATTCTCAGTTAATTACTAGTGTAAATACAAACATGAGAGCTTTTTATGATTTCCTTTTTGGCATTTTAGGAAACCCCATCAAAAAACAAGAAATTCAACTCTCCACAAATCTGCCAATGATGGACACAGAAAACTTGCCATGGTGTAGCCTAGGTAAGATGCTCTTTCATCATATTGCACAAGAGATGCAAACTATTAAGTTAGGAGACTGGTGGCTTTGCAACACAACATATGATCTTGAGTCTGCCGCATTTTCCATATCACGACGGTTCCTACCAATTGGTCCATTGATTGCAAGTGACAGCAACAAAAGTTCACTCTGGCAAGGAGACACAACTTTCTTAGACTGGTTAGATCAGCAGCCACCTCAATCAGTTATATATGTTGCCTTTGGTAGTTTGGCAGTAATTGATCACAACCAACTTAAGGAATTAGCTCTAGGACTCAATTTCCTTGACAAGCCTTTTCTTTGGGTTGTACGGCCGAGTAATGATAATGAGGCAAACAATGCATGCTCTGATGAATTCCATGGAAGTAAAGGCAGAATTGTAAGTTGGGCACCACAGAAGAAGATATTGAACCACCCTGCCATAGCTTGTTTCATTAGTCACTGTGGTTGGAATTCTACCATAGAAGGTGTATGTGGTGGCGTACCTTTCTTGTGTTGGCCATTAGCCAAGGATCAGTTTGTTAACAAGTCATATATTTGTGATGTGTGGAAGGTTGGACTGGGATTAGACAAGGCTGAGAATGGATTAATATCAAAGGGAGAGATAAGGAAGAAGGTAGAGCAATTACTTGGCGATGAAGGCATAAAAGCAAGGTCGTTGAAACTGAAGGAATTGACCTTGAATAACATAGTAGAAGGTGGTCACTCTTCAAAGAATCTCAAAAACTTTATCAGCTGGGCAGAGTAATAATGCTTTGGTATAGTTTGGAAATCGTTGTAAACTTGCAATGTAGTTAGTAAAATTGTTCATTCCGTTATGTAGTATTTTGAGGACATTGAATATTATAAATATCATCATTTCCATTCCATGATAAAGGATTAGAGACCTTTACCTGGATTCATGATCTTGTTCTTGATGTCTTTCTCATATTTTCTGTTCTTTCCTTTCTTTGATTCTTGATCATCGAAGGTGGTTTTCTCCCCTCTCTCCCTTTCAATGTTTCTTTGATGACTAAGAAACCTTATTCTGTATGGCAGCTTTACTGACAAAAAAGCAGTGTCTATGTGTGTTGTTCTCCCACACATTCCTTATATATACAATTGTCTCAGAGAAAAAATTGGTAGCTGTTCACTATTTTGAAGGGAAGACATTTATTTTAGATTTATTTCTAGTTTCCTAAATGAAAATGCTAATTTGTACGAATTCAAGCACACAACCAAATCATCTTTGATTTCTGTCAAAGTTCTTATTTTTTTTTTTTGCAGTTTAATAACATGTAAACATGTGGTTTTCAGTTCACTACTAACAATCACACATTCCACTTCAAAAAAAAGAAACGTTAAGTGTGTCCCCATGGCATCTTTTGTGCATTTATTTGGTTAGAACTTAGAACACACTCAAACACATTCTTTCAGATAATAGCAAGAAATCAGTTACGGAGAAATCTATTTGTTTCTTTGCTGAAGAAGATATCGGTTTGTAGAAGTGGATTTGCTCCAACACCTAGCCTTAGAGATACCCTTTCAAGAGTCAAGAACAGAGGAGGTGCCTATTTCTACTTGAGACAGAGGTCACTTACTAATGGCTTTTTAAGAAGGAATACAAAAATGTAATTTCTAACTTAAATGAATGGGAAAAAAAATGGTCTAGCACAATGAATCTTGTATATCAGATAAACACAACTTAATGTCAATGCTAGCTGTATGGTTGATCCTATAACTTACTGTCATGAATGAACTGGTTCTTTGAAAGAGATATGGATTCAATTCATTAACCTTAACCGCTTGGATTTTTAGTTAAACATGAAAAAAAAAAAAAAGAAATTGAGAATGAAATCATCTAGCTAATTGCATCTAGTTCCTTTTGGGTCGTTCAAAACTCTTGGCTCCCAAAACGTTCGAAAAAAGCTTGCTTTCTTGTTTTTAAACTTCTAATAAAATGGCAAAAAGTTGTTGAAAACTTTAAGTGTCCTTTTCTGTGTGACTCAAGATATTCAACGTTTAACTTCCTATCTTCAATCATTGCTCCCAAGATATGTAAGCATTGACCAAGAAATCACAATATATATTCTTGTATGAAATTTTATATAAAAATAATAATAATAATAATAACAGTGGGACAGGGAGACATGTAAAAATATAACTCACAAATATGAAAATGTAATATGTCGCCCACGAAAGCAACACGGGAGAGCAAGACACTTAAATTTATTTGAATTAATGCACCAAGCACCACTCATGCGAGTCCTTTATAACCTCCTTTGTTGTAATAAGATTAAATAATGAGAAGGAAAAAGAGTAAAAGTTAACAATGAAGCAATTAAAACATTAAGGCAAGTGTAATCCACTGAAGATAGAATGGCTTGCGGTCCAATTAAAATCATATAGTATCATCTCGCAAATTAAGTGCTGGTGCGGTGCCTATACATGCAATCAGTGCAATGCAACGGTGCGGTTTGATAAGCTAGGTAGCAGAGCAGGAGATTGCCATAAATCTTATATTTCATATACCAAATTGTTTGGATATCAACCAAGGGCTCCATCCTTTGGTATATGTGCATAATTGATTATTGATTATATATATAAAATAAAGTAATTTTTTAATGTATGAAAAAAAAATTAAGTGTAAAGATTTTGAGCAGTCAATTTTGTGACCGTAGCTAAATCCGTTGTGCGTGTCCCTAGTAAAACTAATAATCGAAGCCAACGGAGCATTGTTTGTCCACGAAGAGCTATTCATGGAGAACGAGCTTTTTTGTCGTAACACGTCCGTTTGCTTTAAATGTTTTTAATCATGAATTTAATACACCTCAGGTTTATTGTTTTTAATTATATATACAGAGTAAATTTTTTTACATTATCATCAATTAATTAAAAATTATCGTTAATTTGTATGAATTTTACTTTTAGTGTAATGATTAGGAACAAACATACTATCTCTTCGGGAAAAAAAACATACTGTGATGTTTTGCAATTAAATAAGTATAAAATTCTTTATATTGTTTGTAGATATTTTATTAATTCAGTTTTCATACATTATATCAATAAAAAAATTATTTTTTATATGATTTTTACGATAATTTATATAAAAGTCAATAAAATTATATAAATAATAATTATTTTTGTCTAAACATATATCCTGATTCAAAGATAATTTTATTCAAGATACTATGGAACACTAAATTTTTGTTGGTATTAAATTTATATATGCGTATACAATACAATTTTTTTTTACAGTATCAACACACAATTTTTTTTTTAAATTATTCTCTTAAAAGTAAATAAATATATGTATTTAAAATAATATACTAAAAAAATTATATATTAAAATATGTATATGCCGTGAGGAATTAATTTCTGATGCAGAGCAAATAAGACGAAAATAAAATAAATGCTTATACAAAAAAAAAATGCTCTTAGCTTGCAAAGAAATATTTTTTATATTTATAATTTTACTGAAAAGACAGTAAATTGTTTTTAAAATTTAACTGAAATATGTAACTTTTTTATAATAATTATTTCAAAAGTGATATTTGTACTATTTTCTTTTCTAATAAATTGACGGTCTAAAATTTTTTATAAGCGCACTGGCACTTTAAAAAAATTAGACTAAAAACATGCTTACCTTATAAGAGCTAACGTTTTTCCAGGCTTTGGCTTTTGTTCGTGTTCTCTGAAAATGAGACAATCTTAGTTCGATATGTTTGTACCTGCAATAGCGTGGATGTAGATGAACCTAGTACTCATGTAGTATTGTACCAAAAAGTCAATACATCTTTTATGACAACTGAATAAAACGCTTGCCCAAGCAACAATCACTCACACTAACTATATCTTTCAATCTCCCAAGAACTCATTCTCCAAGAGCCAATTTTTTTCAACCACCATGGCCACCCCTCACTTTCTTCTTATACCATATCCAGTTCTAGGCCATGTGAATCCCCTTATCCAGTTGTCTCAGATTCTAATCAAACATGGTTGCAACATCACTTTTCTCAACACAGAGTTCAGCCACAAAAGGTTGAACAACAACACTGGTGCTGCTGGCCTTGACAACCTCAGGAGATCAGGGATAAAGTTCGTGGCACTCCCTGATGGCTTAGGCCCAGAAGATGATAGAAGTGACCAGAAGAAAGTTGTTCTCTCAATCAAAACCAACATGCCCTCTATGCTTCCCAAGCTCATACAAGATGTCAATGCTTCAGATGTTAGCAATAAGATCACTTGTATTGTTGCCACATTGAGCATGACTTGGGCCTTGAAAGTTGGCCACAATTTGGGAATCAAAGGGGCTCTTCTATGGCCAGCATCAGCAACTTCTTTGGCCTTGTGTGATTTCATCCCAAGGCTGATTCATGATGGGGTTATAGATTCACGTGGTAAGAATAATAATATTTTTTCAATAAATATTAATTATTAATTTATTATTTTTTGTTATTAGATTTTTTTTTCTTTTTTTTTTTTTTTGTGTGATTTGTTTTCTTCTTTTATAATTACTCAATCAATCTTATATTTTCTGATTCTTGTTACACATTATAGTACTTTTGTGTCAAAATTTTGAGAAATTACTAATCGTATTTGTATACTAACTACTAATGGGAAGGTTTCATTGTTTTTAATTTCTTTGGAATTGAAGGGGTCCCCATCAGAAGACAACAAATCCAATTCTCCTCAAATATGCCTTTGATGGACACACAGAACTTTCCATGGCGTGGACATGATAAGTTGCACTTTGACCATCTTGTGCAAGAGATGCAAACTATGAGGTTAGGAGAGTGGTGGCTTTGCAACACTACGTATAACCTTGAGCCAGCAATTTTTTCCATATCAGCGAGGCTCCTACCAATTGGTCCATTGATGGGGAGTGACAGCAACAAGAGTTCATTCTGGGAAGAAGACACAACTTGTTTGGAGTGGTTAGATCAGCAACTGGCTCAATCTGTTGTATATGTTTCCTTTGGAAGTATGGCAGTGATGGACCCCAACCAATTTAATGAATTAGCTCTTGGACTTGATCTTCTTGACAAGCCTTTTATTTGGGTTGTACGTCCAAGTAATGACAGCAAGGTAAGTATTAATGAATACCCACATGAATTCCATGGAAGTAGAGGCAAAGTTGTGGGTTGGGCACCACAAAAGAAGATATTGAACCATCCTGCATTGGCTTGCTTCATTAGTCACTGTGGTTGGAATTCTACTGTGGAAGGTGTGTGTGGTGGCATACCTTTCTTGTGCTGGCCATTTGCCAAGGATCAACTTGTTAACAAATCTTATGTTTGTGATGTGTGGAAGATTGGACTTGGATTAGATAAGGATGAAAATGGAATAATTTCTAAGGGAGAGATAAGGAAGAAGGTGGATCAACTACTTCTTGATGAAGACATAAAAGAAAGATCGTTGAAAATGAAGGAATTGACTATGAATAACATAGGCAAATTTGGTCAGTCTTCAAAAAATCTTGAAAAGTTTATCAACTGGGCAAAGTAATAATAATATTTTTGGCAATAGTTTGGATTGGAAGTTGTTGTTTTATTTTATTTTTATTTGAAGGTTTGAAATTTATTTCGTACACATATTTATGAAGTAGACAACTTAATCTCTGAAAATGTTAGGAGCTGTCGTATACATCCCATTTGTATTATGGAGTTCATTCAATGAATCATGTGTCCCTTTTATTCATTATTACTAGCCTATCTGGCTGTGTTACATAATTGTAGAGTTTTCAATAATTTCTTTTGGTTTGATTCAGCTGACACTAGTCAGAACAGAGTAAGGCCAAGGGCATGGTTTTTCTTGCCAAAACTTGTACCCAGTATTGACTTTAAGAAACATTTTCAAAACCTCACTAGTATGTGATCGCAAGGTCCAAAAATATAATATACGTGCATTGTGAAAATAAATGGACTAAAGTCAGAGAAGCAAGAACTGAGACTGTATATACAAGTTTTGGCAAACTGTGTATGTCTAGTCTCTAGGTGAATCATTAGATTGCGTAACAAATAGTTTATATTATGTAATAATACTAATAAATGTTTGACATAAATTGTTTTGTTTTAATTCTTCTTTTCTTTTTTGGTGAATTCGTTTCAATCCTTCTGATAAAATAAAAAAAGAACGAACTTCAAATTACTATCAAATCATATCTATAGATCATTGTGATTTTAAACATCATATTATTTTCCATAAAACTATAGAGGGAGGGAGAATCCCGCATAAATTCTTTCACAATTCTTCGTCCCACAATTTTTAAGAAGGTAAAACAATTGTTTGTTGTGAAGAAAAAACTATATTGTGCTGTCCCAAATTTTCAACATTTTTCTTATGTAATAATACTAATAAATGTTTGCTCTGTTTTAATGTTTCTCTCATTTCAGTTTTCACTACATGTTTTTGTGATTTATTAACATGTAAGACATACATGGATAAAGATGAATATTAGAATTTTTAAAAAAATTATTCTTTAATGGATAGGTTAGTTAATTAGTGTGTGAAAATTATTGTAAACTAAAAGAATGTAGTAAGAACTTTATTTAATACCTCAATAAAAATATTTTTGATTTAGAGGAAGAAAATATTTTTTTTTGTTAAAATAGAATTTAAGAGATATATCTCACAAAATGAAATATAATTATTTTATATTATTTTTCTTCTTCAAAACAAATACATCCTAAAGTTCGGTGCAGCTTTCTCTTGCGTATGTACTTCATCTTGATTTACAAGGGTTTTTTTTTGTCCTTTTTAAAATCTACGGTTTAAACTTTAAATCAGAAATTTTCCCCGATCGTAGTCTTTAGTTGACTTTTCTTGAAGAGCATTCTTGTTGATTTGCTCGCTGAACTATATTTATTGCTATTTACTTGAATGCGTATGCACTTACACGATATGAATTGAAAAATTAAAACTATATAAAATACTACCATATAAAAAATAAGCAAAATTATATTTTTGTCCCTTATTTTTTATTTTTTATTTTGATTTCCCTTTAAAATTATTCATTTATTTTATCTTTTTTTTATCCAATCACGTACTCTTAATTCTCAAGCGCAGATTTAGACGTCGATGACAGGAATGTTAGACGATCACATGTCACATCCTGATTGAACGAGTCATGATTGGATATCGACTCTATGAACGATGAAATACATTATTGTTGTCGGTCAATCAGAACATGACATATGATAATTATCATCCAATTAGAACACGACTGATAACAATCAATATTCGTGTGTAACCGTAAACGTCTAAATTTAAACTTGGGACCAAGATTACCGATAAAAAAAATGACAAAATACATAAATAATTAAAAAAAATCAAAATCAAAATTAAAGAAAACTAAAAGAACTAAATTTGCAATTTAAAAAAAAAAGTATGGTTAAATACTTTTGAGTTTTGACTTGTCCCTGGCAGCATGGCCCTGAGTGTCACTTAGTCATTTCAGCTTGACAAGTAACTTACAACATTATTACGACATGTGACTCTGATAGTATAAAGTTTTACAGCCAACAACAAACTAATAAAAGTCTCCTTGGATTGGAAGGAGAAATCTAACGCTTTCATGGCTTCACACAATTAATGTTGGCACTCTTAAATGTTAAATGTGGACATTATTTTTAAAGTACATATTTGGTAAGATACTTTAATAGAATTTGAATTCGTGGGACTCGCAGTCCGCGCGGGTTATGGATCAATTTTTTTAAACGGTCCATGATTATGTCATATTTTTTTGCTCACCCCGCTTAACCCGCGGACTATGCGGGTTTGGCCCACGGGTCCGCGGGTTGCCCAAAGCCCGCATTAAGTTTGATTTATGTGACCTTGACCCAATTATATTAGGTTTAATTTTCTCTTTTTCACTTTAAACTTTTCTTTTAAAACAATAGATAAAGAAATATATTAGATAAGATAAAGATTTAAAGATAAAAATAAAAGATTTAAATTAAAAGATAGTAAAGATAAAAAAGAATAAGATAAGATAAATAAAAGATAATAAAAATAAAAGATTAAGATAAAAAAGATAAGTAATAACATGCTAAAAATCTTCCTTTTTGATATTTTCTTGATCTTTTTCTCTTTTAATCTATCATTTTTATATCAGCAAGCCATAAATAATAAAAATATCAATTCTTATCATTTAAGTCAAAAATAATTGTTAAATAAATATTTTTAAAGATATTTCAATATATTTTTATTATAAAAAATAGCTCACATCAGAGATGAAGATGTTTAAATTTTAAATTTTAGATTTATTGTTTGAATTTTCTTTTGTTAAGACATTATTTATTTTATTGATGTAATTGACTAGTTATTGAGATTTTATTTACATTTGTATTGAACTTAATTTCATTACATTGTATTTTTATTAAAATTGAAATTCTTTTAAAATTAGGCCCACGGACCGGCCCGTTTGACCCGCAGGGTCTGCGGGGCGGGGGCGGACCAATTTATTTGGTCCGTGTAAGAAGTGGGGCGGACTGGCCCGGTCCGCTGCCAATGCAGACTTATGCGGGTGGGCCTTACGCGGAGCGGGCCGACTCGCTTACCCACCCCTAGTTATTAGACCTAATCCTGTTAGTATTCATGCAATTAATTAATCAGAACTGTTAGGACGATTTATATATTACTGTGATCATGATAAACCAAATTTAAAATACGCATACGGAATTTGAATATTGCCTATCTTAATTGAGGAAAACGATGTTAGGTTCATGAAAACATTTGGTCTAACTTGAAGAAGGTAAGAATAATATTTCACTCAATCTTGTTATAGTTAATTTTATTTTTCTAGTTACATACAAATTTCATCAAGCGTCTATTTTGCCAAAGTTAAGAAAATAATACTCTAAAATTTTTGTTTCACATTTGTGGAAGGTATTAAAAGTACTCACCTTACCATGACCAAATTATGTTGTATGTGTACATGAGTATTTATTTGTCAAAAAATCGGGGATAAACACATGGGTCTTTTCCATGATTCATGACAATTAGATTTATACTAATAGATCATGAACAATTAAATGTATGTGACACTGCATATTAACCTAAAACATTAAAATTCAAATTTATGGGTCTATCATTCACTTATATAGTGTTCAACTTTCTCATTTTTGTATGATGTAGGACTTCATCTCACACTTATACTCAAATACTTTCAATATGCACTTTTGATTTTGAAATGTCTAATTAATATGTCACTCAAACAAGTTTTGTTACTATGGTAACTCCTTTTGGATATTGCAAAGTGATTTTGATTTGCAATAAACCATACGAGTACATTAGGTCATTATTGGACATTAGGTCGTCATTTGACTATGTTGTCCGGTTTTGCACACTCTATATAAATAAAGTAAAACCTTCAACCTAGCTAGTTTTTGAAATTGAGTTAGGCTTGCATTTAAATTCTAAAAAAAAATTAGTAGTCCATTTTGATTGCTTTCAAAAACTAGGGGAGCTTACATCACCCCAACATGGGGGTGCATACATTTTCATTACAAAAAAAGAAAATATCAATGTTATTATTTTGATTTAGAAATCCAAAATGCATAATGATGGATTTGGCTTTTTCAGTTAATTTGCAAATGTATAAAAATGAAAGAAAAAATTATTAACTTTTTCCATTGCAATTGCAGGAGTAGCAAACAAAAAACAAGAAATTCAACTTTCCCCAAATATGCCTATGATGGATCCTACAGACCTCCCATGGGGTGGCCTAGGTAAGATTTACTTCCCTCACATAGCTCAAGAGATGAAAACCTTGGAGTCAGAAGAATGGTGACTTGGCAACAACACTTTTGATCTTGAGCCAGGAGCACTTGCCATATCTCCAAGGCTCTTCCCAATTGGCCCATTGATGGAAAATGACACCAACATAAATTCATTATGGGAAGAAGACACACCTTGCCAAGATTGGTTGGATCAACAACCACCTCAATCTGTTGTGTATGTTTCTTTTGGAAGTTTAGCAATAGTTGAACCAAGCCAATTCAAAGAACTAGCTCTAGGACTTGATCTCTTTAACATGCCTTTTTCTTTGGGTTGTACGTCCCAGTAATAATAACAAGGTAAATCGTGCATTCCCTGATGAATTCCTTGGAAGTAAAGGCAAAATTGTCAATTGGGTACCTCAAAGGAAGATATTGAACCTCCCTACCATAGCTTGCTTTATTAGTCACTGTGATTGGAATTCTACTATATAAGGTGTATGTAGTGGCGTACCTTTCTTGTGTTGGCCATTTGTCACTGACCAATTTGTTAATAGTTCGTATATTTGTGATGTGTGGAAGGTTGAATTGAAATTAGACAAGGGTGAGAATGGATTAATATTGAAGGGAGAGATAAGGAAGAAGGTTAACCAATTGCTTGGGAATGAAGACATAAATGTAAGACTAAAATATCAAACCTATAATGTTACAACCAACAAAACGAAACACAGGTCATTAAAAAATGTAGAAAACAAATTCAGAATATACCTCCAGCCATTGTCATGAAAGAGCTGCTTTGTTTTTTATTCTTCCAAGCTCTCACTCTCTTTCTATAGATGGTGTATCAAACGAAAATGAAATATATGAGCTTAGGGACCAAATACATGTACTATATATAGGCATTCTACCATCAAGAATGCATTTAGTAGCCATTAACACTCATTGATGTCATTTAGTATTCAGCCTTTCAACTCTAAAACTAATTGAGCACTTGGCCTTCCAAGTCCAAAATGTATAGACTACTGTTAAGGAGTTAATCAAAGCTTTTAATTAAAAATCATTACATTCTCCCACTTGGTTCAAACATTTTGACTCATTGGCTAAGATAAGTCAATGCACAATTTCCTTAAGAAATTGATGTGATCCTTACTAGGAGCGGATTGCTTGATACATGTCACAGAGTTTGGATGACGCCACTTTCAGAGAGGGAAGATAAGTAAGGGTAGACGCCACAAAGATTACCTTGATAAGTCCGAGATTGGTTCAACAAGAACCCAGAAAGAAGCTTTCCAAAATATTCACAAAATGCCAAAAGACCCTCTATTGAAAACGAGTTCAATACATATAGTGTATATGAGGTGCAGTTGGAAAGGCACCAATTTTATTTAATTTAAAATTAAAATGAAAAATAGAAAAAAAATGGCATGGACCTTCAAATTAGTTTGGGCCAAAATGACAACGAAAAAAATAGAAATAGAAAAAACATATTTGGCATAGGCCTTCAAATTAGTTTGGACCTTCAGCAACAATTAAGATTCTTGGTAGTACTTCTGTCACTAGGCCTTTATCCTTCTCTACTTGGGCCTTGTTAAGTATGTTTGATACCATTTGTTGGAGGATATCCACTGACTATTTGGTCCTACTCCTAGTCATAGGTCTCTGTATTTGGGCAGTCTTAGAATTCTCATCATTCCCTCATTCTTGAAAATTCTACCATCAAGAATGCATTTAGTAGTCATTACCACCCATTGATGTCATTTAGTATTCGGCCTTTCAACTCTAAAACTAATGGAGCACTTGACCTTCCAAGTCCAAAATGTACAGACTACTATATAGGAGTTAATCAAAGTTTTTAATTAAAAATTATTACATTCTTCCACTTGGTCCAAACGTTTTGACTCATTGGCTAAGATAAGTCAATGCACAATTTACTTAAGAAATGAACATGTGAATCATAGCAATAGTTTCTCTTATAACTAGTAATATCATCCAAGTATTACGACATGTTCAATTTTCCAAATAGTATACTCAATGTGGTAATAAAACTTAATGAATAAACCCAATGTTTATTCTTGGTCTAAAACATAAATTTTCTCAAATAAATCAATGTGCACCTGAATATGAGAAATTTCACAATATAAGAGTTTCAACTCTAACCTTTATGTATACAATCATAAAGTGGAACCAAGTTTCATTCTCTCTACATGATCCTTGAACTTAAACGGTGGCATGCCCTTAGTCAAAGGATCAATTATCATTAGCTCTGTGCTTATATGCTTAATAACCACTTTCTTGTCTTTTACTCTTTCTCTAATGGCTAAGTACTTAATGTTGATGTGCTTTCTTCGAATTCCATTTTTGTTATTCTTAGCCATAAAGATAGCAGCTGAGTTATTGCAAAAAATTCTCAAAGGCCATTAAATAGTATCAACTATCTTCAACCTATAAATGAAACTCTTAAGCCATACACCATGTGATGTAGCCTCAAAACAAGAGACAAACTCAACTTACATGGTAGAAGTAGCAATCAAAGTCTGCTTAACACTCCTCCATGAAATATCTCTACCAGTCATCATGAAAATGTACTCAAATGTTAATTTGTGTGAATCAACAGAACCAACAAAGTCTGAGTCTGAATAACCAATCACGTCTAGATTGTTTGTCTATCTATACATAAGCATGTATTCTTTGGTCCTTTGAAGGTACCTCATCACTTTCTTTGCAACTCTCCAGTGGTCAATACCTGGATTACTCTGATATCTTCCTAACATTCCAACTACAAAAGCAATATCAAGCCTTGTGCATACTTGAGCATACATGAAGCTTTCAACAACTGAAGCATAAGAAATGTTTTTCATATGTTCCCAAATTCATTCTTTGGGCATTGGTTCAAATTAAACTTATCACCCTTCACAATTGGAGTGGCACTTGGTGAACAATCTTTCGTCCAAAATCTCTCTAAATTTTGTTAATATAGGTTTCCTGTAATAGACTTAAAATACCTTGAGGTCTATCTCTATGAATCTTAATGCCAATGACATAAGATGTGTCACCCATATCCTTCATGTCAAAATTCTTAAAGAGAAATGGTTTCACCTTATGAAGCAAACCCCGGCCATTGGATGCAAATATCATCTACATATAAAACAAGAAAACATATTTTACTCCAACTAACCTTATGGTATATGCATTGATCCATGGGGTTTTCATCAAAACAAAATGAAGAAATTATCCCATGAAACTTAAGGTACCACTGGCGGAAGGCTTATTTTAAACCATATATAGATTTCTTAAGCTTGCAAACCAAATGCTCACCACTACTAGAGGAAAAGCCTTCAGGTTGTTTTATATAAACCTCCTCCTCTAAATCACCATTAAGAAAGATTGTTTTCACATCCATTTGTAGCAACTCAAGGTCAAATGAGCAACTAATGCCAAGATAATACAAAGAGAATTTTTTTTAGATATAGGAGAAAATGTCTCTTATGTAATCGATTCCTTCTTTTTAAGTAAATCCCTTTGCAACGAGTCTTGCCTTGTATCTCTCAATGTTGCCTAATGAATACCTTTTGGTCCTAAAGACCCATTTATAGCCAATGGCCTTTGCCCCCATTAGGCAACTCTACAAGGTTCCAAACTTCATTACTTTGCATGAAATTCATTTCATCCTTCATGGCATCATACCATAAATTTGACTTTTTACAACTCATGGCTTGATCAAAAGTTTCTAAATTATTTTCAGCTCCAATATTATAGTCATATTCTTGCAAATATACAATATAAACACTAAGAATAGCTTATTTTCTTACTCTAGTAGATCTCTTTAATGCTACATCAACATTTTCTTATGGATCATGTTGTTCAGTTGGTTGTTCAACATTTTCTTGATGATCAACTTGATCTACTGAATTATCAGCAACAAGTTGTGGAATGTCAGTTATTTGTTGTTCATCATCCCTTTGAACTTGAGGGGTATGAATTACAACCAATCTTTCACTTGATGGAAGGTTAAGACTATATATGATCAATTTCAGAACTTAAGTCCCTCAATTGATCACTTCCACTGATCAAGTCGTTTTCAAGAAACTTGGCATTTCTTGATTCCACAATCCTAGTAATATGATGTGGACAGTAAAACCTATAACCTTTAGACATTTTGGCATATCCAATGAAATACCCACTAATAGTCCTCGGGTCAAGTTTCTTCTCTTATGGGTTTTATATTTTTACCTAAGATGGACAACCCCAAATGCGCATATGTTTCAAACTCAGTTTCCAACCTTTTAACAACTCAAAAGGTGTCTTTGGGACAACCTTAGTTGGAACACATTTTAATGTATACACTGTCGTCTTTAGTGCTTTAACCCACAAGGATTTAGGAAGATTAAAGTTGCTAAGCATACTTCGTACCATGTCAAATAATGTTTGGTTCCTTCTTTTTGCAACATCATTATGATTTGGAGAATCAGGCATAATGTACTGGGCAACAATCCCATATTCTTGAAGAAACTTTGCAAAGGGACTAGGTACTTCTCCATTCTTAGTATATCTGCCATAATATTCTCCACCTATATCTGATCTCACTATTTTTATTTGTTTGCAACATTGGTTCTCAACTTCAGCCTTAAAGACTTTGAAGGCATCCAATGCTTCATTATTATTATGAAGCAAATAAACATTCATATATCATGAATAATCATCTATAAAGGTGATAAATATAGTTTTGACCACATGTATCCATATCTGGACAACGAATGTTAGTATGAATTACTTCTATTATGCTTGAACTCTTATTAACACCTTTCTTAGACATGTTGGTCTGCTTACCCTTAATGCAGTCCACACAAGTCTTAAAGTCAGCAAAATCTAGAGTATTGAGTACCCTATCTTTCACTAACCTTCATTATTGTCTGATGGTTCTCTTTTTTAATATGTAGCTCCCGCTTTATATTCTTTAGCACTCTATATTCTCTTTTTTTAAATATGTTTTTCTTTATTCTTACTTCTAGGGTTCCTAAACATCACGAGAGATCTCTCTCGCTGTACCTCTCTGCCGGAACCATGATTTCCACGCAGGGCGACCACCACCACCACCATCAGCTGCAGCTTCTCAGCTCTGCCGACACCCCTCGATAGTAGTTCACTGCAGATTGTGTCGAGCTCTTCTCCATCAAGCAGGAACCCATGTCACTCACTCTTCTGCCGTTACGATCCTGCATTTTGTGAATTTGAAACTAGGCTAGCAATGCCACCACCCATGCCTCCCCCTCAATAATCACTGAATCTCAATTTTGGGATTTTTAGGCCTGCATTTCTCATTCCTTCCAAAATGGGTGAGAAAGAGTCAGAGAAGCTAATTTGGGAACAAATGAGAACTCCCACAGTTGCCACTCCCATTACACCACAACACCCAACATTACCAAAACTTCTTGTCCTTCTCATTCTCTTCTTCTTTGTCACCTACATCATATACACGCTCAAGCTTGTCTCCACCTCACGCACCTGCAAAGACACCCTATTCTCCACCGACACCTTCTCCAAAACCATCATCGCCGTCAATGCCATCGCCTCCGCCATCGCAGTTCTCAAACGAGGCTCCCGTGAGACAAATCTTGAGGACCGGACCAACCTCTTCCACTTGGTGTTCGGAATCGCGGCGTCGACCAAGCTATGGGACCAAAGGAAAAGCTACATCAAACTCTAGTACATAGCGAGGGACATGCACGATGTGGTGTGGCTCGACGAGAAGGTGAAATCAAAGGAAAACAATAGCGACACACTCCTGTCGTGCAAATCTCTGATGACACAACAATGCTTAAGTACACGAACAAGCAAGGGCATCGGTCGGCGATTAGGATCTCGCGGATCGTGTCAGAGGCGCTGCGACTGGGGATGAAGGACATGCAGTGGTTCATGATGAGCGATGACGACTCCATTTTCTTCACCGAAAACCTAATTCACATTTTGAGAAAATACAATCACAATCGTTCTATTAGATGGGGAGTTTGTCGGAGAGTCACTTGCAAAACATTTTCTTCTCTTACAACATGGCCTATGGCGGAGGAGGTTTTGCAATTAGTTATCCTCTTGCGAAGGCTCTTCACATAATGTAGGACCATGGAGGAAGAGCTCTTTTGTTTTAGTTTTATTTTATTATTATTGTTGTTGTTGTTGTTGTTGTTCTACATTCTGTTTTATCATGTGGCTTATGTGATTTTTTTCTACTGTACTACAACAGGTTCATGCCCATAGCAACTTGGGTAATCTTATGAAAGCTCAAGGCTAGGTGCAAGAAGTAAGTCCTAACATTTAATAATTTATTGTCATGTTTAAGTGGTATTCTTTTGAGTTTTGAGGTTTTTCTACGACCTATAATTTTGTTCAAGTGCTTCTTTCTTCTTCTTTTTGGTATTTGGAACTGGAAAGTGTTCATTGTACATGTCAATAGACAAAGTGGCTCTAAATTCCTTTCAAAGGGGGCTATTGTATTTCTTTTCAGTGGTTTTGGACACAAACTGATGGAGTGGAGGAGACAAAGAGAGGTATAGAGAGCAAGAAGGTCAAGTGCTATGGTAGATATGGATACTTTGAAGCCAATCAAGTGGTTCACTACATGTATGAACAGACTAATCATGTATTGGACCATCAATCTAATTCTAACATGTTACAATCTGCTTTGTGTATATTGGTTGTAGGGGATAGATCTTGACATCCAAAATCCACATTCCTCTTCATTCTTGTTGTATGACCATAGATACAAAAGTTTCGAGTCTGCATGAAGTACAAGGGTAAAACATGGTTAAATCATTTTCCTCTAATACGCTTTTGGTAGTGCATGTGTAATTCAGTATTTCCACCAAATTTCTTAGTATATAATGTACTGCAGTTTTTTTTAGTGTGTATAAAAATCTAAATACTTCACTTGCATATGGCTATTGGCCACCATTACAATTTATTCAATGAATAAGTATTGACGAGGAATAACACAAATTTTTTGCTTGTGTCAACACTTTGTGGACAAGCATACGACACAAAAAGAATATGACATGATGAGTGTATCTTCAAAGATCATGGATAGTTTTATTCTTAACTGCAATATGTCTTCTTCCGTTGTTCATCTTCACAAGCCCAATTTTGACTCTCTTAGGCCAAGATGAGAGCATAACAGAAGTGGCAAGAACCATTTGTATTTGCTCAATTCCTATCTTATTTTCTTATATTGTCTCAAACAACTGCCAGACATTCCTTCAATCTCAAAGCAATAATGTCATTATTTCATTTTTGGCAGCTTTATCAATAATCATTCACGTGTCCCTCTCCTGGCTATTCACCATGCAATTCAAGTATGGGATTCCTAGGGCAATGATTTCAACAATTTTGGCATACTGGATTCCCAATATTGGTCAACTGATATTTATTACATGTGATTGGTGCCCTGAAACATGGAAAGGTTTCTCTTTTTTAGCATTCAAAGATCTTTGGCCTGCTTCCAAGCTTTCCATTTCATTTGGTGCCATGTTATCGTGAGCTTTTTTCTCTGTCAACTAAAGGGGTTAATAAGTTCTTTATAAATGCCATGATTGCTGAATAAATTTGGATTTCCTTTATATAGGAAATTGGATATAGATTAATGTATATGATGATAGAGGACTGAGCTACACTAAGGTAAGTAAGAGCTAATTGATAAACGTTTTCTTGCTCATTTTATTCACTGATATGGTTTATATAGTGATGTCATTGATGAATACAAAGCCAATCATTGGCTGTTCACAATATGACAAATTTTGTTATGGGATAATAACCATAATAGGTAGTGGAGTAGGTAACTAATTTAGTGATCCTAACTAATTCTGTAGAGCAAGAATGAGATAAGGTCACTGATAGTCCAGGAAATGGGCATGCTTCCTTAGTATCCTTTTGGGCCTGCTGTTGGGAGCTTGGCTTGTGTTGCTATCATATGTATTCCTAACTTGGAAGTTGTTGTATATTTTATAGTCTTGACCTCTTCTCTCTTAGCATAATTAAAATTAAATTTTATTATTTATAGTATTAACATCAATGGATGGGAAATGATGATAGCATTTGGTTTCATGGCTGCAACAAGGTAAATGACATGTTTTACCTTTCTATAGTTATTGTCATTGATTTTGTCATCATCTATAAAATAGTATATCAAGCTTAAGCTGCCATTTGATTTTTCATTTATCGTTGATTTGGCGTAGAATATTAGCTTTATATATAATAAAAATAATGAATGATATAATGAGAAAAATAAAATGAATGAATATAAGAATTAAAATACGCTCCTACCAATATTTCACATGTATAATTTGGTTCAGGGTTGTTTAATTATCCCAAATAAATAAGATTAAATAACTCTAAAATGATTGATATTTAAGATATCATAATTATTAACTCTGATTTACCTTTATAAAATAACTAGTCTGCAACCCGTGCACATGCACGGGTTGTTTTTCATGGACACCAAAATGATAAGGCTGATTAATAGGGACTTAGTTAGTAAAATTGCAATCACAGTAGTATAATTGAAGATTAGATAGATATGTATTTATAATGTTGGTAAAAGAGAGCTTGTTCAAACAAAATAAACAAAATAGAATTACATATAAAATGAAAATTATTGCCACTTCCTTTCTCTTCTAATGACTATTTCCCAAATTCTTTCGTGTGGCCGGTAGTAGAATGATACCTCGTCCCTATGATGGAAATCATTTTTCCTGAGAAACTTATACCATGGCCGGATGATACTTTTATCTTTAATGTCGTGGTCGAGCGTAACGACGTCCCATTGCAAAGGAGGTGCATTCTTCCTTATAATTGTCAAGTGATTGTCACATTCTTTCAGATATTTCCTTGCATGTGATGGGATTTCCTGCATATCATTTATATAGATTAATAATGTGATTGAAATTCTCATAATAATGCAAGTTAATCTGATTGCATGTTACCAGCGGTTGGGGAGCACCCAGTATACATTGGGTTATTTTTGTTGTCCAGATATGTTGGCGGGAATGAAGTATTGGTTTGCCACATGTCTGTTGATTCAAGGGAGGTGTAAAATGTAAATAAAAAATGGTGTTATCATCGCAGGCAAAGAAGTTGATGATGATAGACTCATAGACTTTTAAATCTGCCCTGACCTCTACGAGTCCATCTGCAAAAAAATATCTGCCTCGGTGTTGTTGGACTCATATTGGGTAGGTTGCTCCATTGTATTTGAACCGAACTTCTTGTGGGTAATTCGGTGCCCATTGTTCATGGTAGAATGGGGGTATTTCTATGAATGTCTGGATACAAAAAGGAAGAAATTGTATGAAAAGAAATAATATGTCAAAAGAGAAAATGGAAAAAGTTAAAGGAACTAAACCAAAATGATATAAAGTTCCATGCGAAAACTACAACCAAAGGATAACTAAAGTATTTGAAAATCAGTAATATATGAAATGTCAAGAATGAAATGCAAAATAGAGCAAAAATACTATAATTGAAGCATAACTGAAGTATGATGAATATACAATTGAAAAGCAAAGTCAAAATGCTATATATTTAAAGTAATAATGTGGTAAATCGAAAAGCATGCAAATGCAATGGAAGCATGGAAGCCAGCAAAAAGAGACAAAAATAGAACAAGGAAGGCAGGAAACAGGGAAAAAAAACAAAAGAATTGTAACTCTAAACAAATAATATGATCAATCAAAAACCATGCAAATGGAATGTAAGGAATAACAAACAGATGCAAGGGAACAAAAAAAAACTTTTTCTATTTTAAACTATAACCTGGTCATTGTGCAAAGCCACTCTGAATTGGATGATTGCAGGTGGTCTTACAATTGGATATATGATCTGCATGAACACAAGATTTAGTAATGTAAAAAATTTAAAGTGAAAAAATAATCCGTTGGAAGATATCAACTTTTTAAGAGACACTCCTTACTCTGGTTGAGGCGGTGGAAGATGCGATACTCATTTTGGGTTTGTCTGAAGTTGTGAAAGTATGGTGATAGGCTGTTGAAATGAAGTTTCCAAAGAAACCTGTAATATGGCTTAATATTTGAGTGAACTTGATTAGTTGATTTATCTTCTCAATGCCATAAGTGGCGGTAGGTTTTTGTTGGAAATGGTGCAACTCAATAGTTGCTTCTTGAATGGGAAAGCTAGTGATGATGTGAAGCGTCTGAACGTGAATAGTTATGGAAGTAACCAAACGGTTTTTTTTTGAATGGTTTCAGAACTGATTGGACTTTAGTGTTGTTTGTGGTGTGCATGTAATAGTTGGGCCTTAAATGGGTTAATTTTTTCTATGAGGTTTTCGCCTTAATGGATTAATTAATAGATTAATAATGTAAAGTTTACCCAATGACTAAACTATTTTACACGTTCTTGTGGTGGTAATTAAATTTCTTGATGATTATTATTTTGTTATTAATAAAAGGACGTGTGTTATATATATATATATATATATATATATATATATATATATGTATATATGTATGTATTTTTCCGACTGTGTGTCTGTGTCAAAGCGGTTATGTTTCATTAAGGAGGCACTTTTTAAAAAATTATAGATTGCTTGTTGTTATTGTTGGTGGATTCTTAGTATTTAAAATCAATGGAATTGTCTGCAAGAAGTGATCACAAAAGAGTAGCATTGTTTCAGAAAGCATGACAAAAGAATTGAAACTGATAGTCAATTCTCAATATTTAATATCAATCGAATTGTATTGAAGATTGTAATAAGTTAAATTATATAATGCAGTCATAATGCAATGTGGAAGAATTGATTATTAAAGAATAGGACTGTTTGAAAAAGCATGACAATAGAATTGAACCTGATATTAAACAACTGAAATTTATCTTTTAATGTTTCTGAACACTTCTTTGAATACTACATTGGTAATGGAATTCATGCTTTTCTGCTCATCATCATGAATCAGGATTTTTAATCATTTTGCTGAGTTGACCCTTAACAATGCAACATATAGATGGCCATGAGTGAATACAGGTTTTGGCAAATAAAGTCCAACCATGGATAGTGTCGCAACATGCCCTTTTGCGGGCGAGCAAGGCGAGGCTCACAGGTGCGCTTTCCAAAGGAGGAAAGATGCGAGGAGTCGCCACCAACGTTTATTTGTGGAAAACGTCGGGAAAACCGAAGGAAACCGGTCAAAATGAAAATTCTAAGTTCGGGAGTTGTATTTACGCTTGAGGAAGGTATTAGCACCTCTTACGTTTGTCTCAAAGGACAACAGCCTATTTTTTAGAATTGTGGAAATTGTGTTACCTTAACTTTATTTCTTTTTATTTTTTGAGGTCGACAAAAGCGGGGCTCTTGCTCCTACGTACCCTCCATCAAAGAGGAAATCAGACCTACGTAGTTCTTTCTTATGCGTGAATCAAGTGATTCTTTTTACTTGAAGGGTGATCATTTTAAGGCGCTGGACCTTAAAAATGATCCATTTTACTTAGTAAGAAACTGAAATGATAAAATTTCAAAACCTATTTTTGTGGACGAGCTTGACTAGGCGAGTTTGATTTTAGCCTTAGTTTCACTTTAGTTATTTGTCAATTCAATTAAGAATGAGAAATCCCAAAGAGAAAACGTCCGATTGATTTTTCGCTTTATTTTACTAAAAAAGTACTTTTTGATTATTATATTATTATTTTACCTCTTTTTTGATTTCCAATGTGGTTACGGCACGACCGAACGATCGGAATTCATTTTAACCGAAATTAACGGATGATGCAATTCAAACGATCGGTGGAAATTTATTTTATTTTTAGATTAGGCGAGAAATGACTTAAATAAATGGCTTAAGCACGTCAAAAAGGGGTATAAAAAGTAAATGAAAACGAGAATAAAAATACATGAAACAAAATGTGGACCACCACGGGTACATAGAATGAATTGAAAAGCTCGGTTTGAGGTACTTACCCGTTGAAGACTGAAGAAAACGAAGAACGAACGACGAATCTTAAAGAACGGTCGAGAATCTTCGCGTAATTACTCACGGAAACGTTACGGAAGCGCCTCGGCTTGGATTTTCTTCACGGAAACAATTTTCCTCAGCAATTTCGAGAGAGAGAGAAGTGCCTAAGAAGCTGAACCCCTTTCTTCTTCACTCCTCCCCCTATTTATAGCAAAATAGGGGAGGAGCTTGCCACCCAGCTCGCCCAGGCGAGCAAGGTTGCTTCCTCCAGAAGCAACAGCCTTCTGGAGGAAGGATCTGGAAGGCCCAAGTGGGCCAGATTGCTATTTGTACCCCCCTTTTTACTAAATGCACCCCCTTCTATTTTTTTTGGTAATTCTTTTTCTGCAACGTTACGAAACTTTACGAATTTCGTAACGATACTTATTTTTCTCCCGCAAGGTTACGAATCTTTACGGATTATGTATTTACTCTTTTTTAGCTTTCGAAGAAGTTACAGAAACTTACAAATTGCGCAAAAACACCTCTTTTCGATTTCCGCCACATTACGGAATTTCACGGATTGCGCAAGCCTACATCCTTTTGATGTCTGACACGTCTCGGGACTTCATTCATTGTGCAACAAAGGAAGCCAAGTGTCTCGAAGCGGTCAATCAAAGGTTTTATATCATCAAATAATAATCCCCGAACGAAATTAGGGTATGACAGTTGCCCCTTTTTACTTACCTCTCATCGAAGATAAGAGGAAAGCAAAGATAGGACACTGATTTTGTCCGTCCTGCCCTTTCCATGATGACGACCCTCGTCTCTACTCCTTCTTTTTCTTCTGCACAAAACAAAACACAAACAACAACAAGAACAACGAATATAATATACATATACATATATACACATATTTGGCGAAGGAACCGATCTGGAAAATAAAAGAATAACGTATTTCCCAGTCACCAGAGGCTTCGCGCTTGATAATGGAGGACACATGAACAGCGCTAGGCAATGACATTCGTGGGGCTCCGACCAAAGGTGGAGAATGGAGGATTGCCTTGAGGGTCCGCACTTAGGCAATCATGAAACACAACTCCAAACTCGAAAGTGGAGGACACATGAACAGTGCTAGGCAATAACATTCATGGGGCTCCGAAAAAGGTGGAGAATGGAGGATTGCCTTAAGGGTTCGCACTTAGGCAATCATGAAACTTAGCTCCAAACTCGAAAGTGGAGGACACATGAACAACGCTAAGCAATAACATTCATGGGGCTCCGAAAAAGGTGGAGAATGGAGGATTGCCTTGAGGGTCTGCACTTAGGCAATCATGAAACTTAGCTCCAAACTCGAACCGAAAAAGGGGGAGAATGGATGATTGCCTTGAGGGTCCGCACTTAGGCAATCATGAAACTTAGCTCCAAACTCGAACCGAAAAAAGGGGGAGAATGGAGGATTGCCTTGAGGGTCCGCACTTAGGCAATCATGAAACACAGCTCCAAACTCGAAAGTGGAGGACACATGAACAGCGCTAGGCAATAACATTCATGGGGCTCCGAAAAAGGTGGAGAATGGAGGATTGCCTTGAGGGTCCGTACTTAGGCAATCATGAAACTTAGCTCCAAACTCGAACCGAAAAAGGGGGAGAATGGAGGATTGCCTTGAGAGTCCGCACTTAGGCAATCATGAAACACAGCACCAAACTCGAAAGTGGAGGACACATGAACAGCGCTAGGCAATTACATTCATGGGGCTCCGAAAAAGGTGGAGAATGGAGGATTGCCTTGAGGGTCCGCACTTAGGCAATCATGAAACTTAGCTCCAAACTTGAACCGAAAAAGGGGGAGAATGGAGGATTGCCTTGAGGGTCCGCACTTAGGCAATCATGAAACACAGCTCCAAACTCGAAGGTGGAGGACACATGAACAGCGCTAGGCAATTACATTCATGGGGCTCCGAAAAAGGTGGAGAATGGAGGATTGCCTTGAGGGTCCGCACTTAGGCAATCATGAAACTTAGCTCCAAACTCGAACCGAAAAAAGGGGGAGAATGGAGGATTGCCTTAAGGGTCCGCACTTAGGCAATCATGAAACTTAGCTACAAACTCGAAAGTGGAGGACACATGAACAGCGCTAGGCAATAACATTCATGGGGCTCCGAAAAAGGTGGAGAATGGAGGATTGCGTTGAGGGTCCGCACTTAGGCAATCATGAAACTTAGCTCCAAACTCGAACTGAAAAAGGGGGAGAATGGAGGATTGCCTTGAGGGTCCGCACTTAAGCAATCATGAAACACAGCTCCAAACTCGAAAGTGGAGGACACATGAACAGCGCTAGGCAATAACATTCATGGGGCTCCGAAAAAGGTGGAGAATGGAGGATTGCCTTGAGGGTCCGCACTTAGGCAATCATGAAACTTAGTTCCAAACTCGAACCGAAAAAGGGGGAGAATGGAGGATTGCCTTGAGGGTCCGCACTTAGGCAATCATGAAACACAGCTCCAAACTCGAAGGTGGAAGACACATGAACAGCGCTAGGCAATAACATTCATGGGGCTCCGAAAAAGGTGGAGAATGGAGGATTTCCTTGAGGGTCCTCACTTAGGCAATCATGAAACACAGCTCC
This sequence comes from Glycine soja, assembly GCF_004193775.1. NCBI lineage: Eukaryota > Viridiplantae > Streptophyta > Magnoliopsida > Fabales > Fabaceae > Glycine > Glycine soja. The sequence goes on along the minus strand of NC_041009.1, from coordinate 21,057,177 downwards.
AAACTCGAAAGTGGAGGACACATGAACAGCCCTAGGCAATAACGTTCATGGGGCTCCGAAAAAGGGTGAGAATAGAGGATTGCCTTGAGGGTCCTCACTTAGGCAATCATGAAACACAGCTCCAAACTCGAAAGTGGAGGACACATGAATAGCCCTAGGCAACAACGTTCATGGGGCTCCAAAAAAGGGTGAGAATGGAGGATTGCCTTGAAGGTCCTCACTTAGGCAATCATGAAACACAGCTCCAAACTCGAAAATGGAGGACACATGAACAGCCCTAGGCAATAACATTCATGGGGCTCCGAAAAAGAGTGAGAATGGAGGATTGCCTTGAGGGTCCTCACTTAGGCAATCATGAAACACAGCTCCAAACTCGAAAATGGAGGACACATGAACAGCCCTAGGCAATAACATTCATGGGGCTCCGAAAAAAGGGGTTGGCGGGACCGAACGGTCCACCGGGTTTTTCCACCTGAAAGGCAAACATGCTTTTTGTAAAGAAAAATAAATCATTCGCGAGAGCACCATATCTTAGAGAAACAATATACTTGTGCCAAGGGTAATCTTCCTTGTAACCGAGAATAAAGGGCAGGACGTCAACTTTTAGCTTTCAAATGAACATGCAGGGGAAACATCGGGCTAAGCTGAAAATAAATCACTCATAGTGTATAAAACTCACAAGGCAAGTGTTTTATCCTATTCCCAAACCATAACTGCACCATGACTCTATTTTGCACACGATTTCCTATCGAATCAAAGATCAAACGTATGATCACGGACCAATAGGATTTTCTCGAGGGTGGTGTTTTTGGAGAGGAAGCTGGGTGTTTCGGTCTTTTCTTCTTTGTTTACGTGGGGTGGGATATTGCCAATCGAAAAATGATTTCGAGTGGCAATCTGGCTTGAAGAATTTTTGCCCTCTTTCCTTCATTGATCGAGAATTGCTTCTTTTCCCTTTTCACTTCCTTTCGATCTTTGATCAGGAATCCTTCCTTCCTTTCTTTTGTTCTTTTCTTTATTTTCATCTTTTTCTTTTTCTTTCTTTCCATTTCTTCCTTTTCTTTCTTTTTACTTCTCCTTCCCCATCCCTTTCTTTGGGAAATCGGGTTTTAGCATTCTATTCGCTCTCCCTTGAGGAGATTCCGCTGTCCTTTGCTTTAGGGGAAAGAATGAGGATTCCTTTTTTAAGGCCAAGGTTCAAAAAGGTCTAAGGTTGTGTTTCAATGGGGTCTTTTATCGTGGGAACCCAATCTTGATATCTGGGGCGAAACAAATTTGGGTGTCAAGGTGTCGATTTCGGGCCGAGCTTCCACATTGTTCCATAAGGCACGCGTGATAATGATGATTTGAAAACAACGTGCAAAATTGGTCATGACTACAGCCAGGTGGGCACTCAAGCATCCTGTTTATGGCATTGTGATACTACGGTTGGGAAATTACACAGACAGACCCAACGTTTCCAAGTTATGTTCTTTCATCAGTTCAATGAATTCATCCATCCTTATCTCGGTTCATTCCGGAAAATAAACTCTTAGCATCAGTCCCTTGTTTCCAGAAGATACGTTTGCTCTTTACGAATAATTTATACTTCTTAACTATAACATGTCGACCTTTGCGGTCTTTCTTTCTCTTTACTTTTTGTTTTATTTTTATATATGTTCACTAAAACTATACACCTGTGGTCCTTTATGAGGAAAACCTTTCTTTGTACATCTATATTTTTATACATGACAAACTTTTTCTGTACACACATTAGAACTTTTCTTTTTACGTCACACGGTCTATATACAAACCCTATTTACATTCAAAGATTTTTCATTTTTCCCAACACACACTTATAGTTCACACAAAAGTTTCTTCATATACACTCGTTGCTCACACACACAAGAATTCCTTTCCACGCATCATTTACACACAAAGAATCCTTCTATACACATTTTCCTTTTACATACATGTATAAATAAAAACCTTTTTCTTTTCTTTATGAACATGACTTTTATTCACAACGCTTCTTTCTTTTTATTAGGATTTTTGGTTCATTTTATTTTTAGGACGGCGTTCCTAAATGAAAAACTCTACACGGTTCCGAAATTTCAACAAACACTATTGACAACAACGAAACAAGTACCGACGTAACAACTCAAACGATATGTATGTACAAAACAAAAGTCAAAACATGAAAAATACGTTAGTCCCTTAGTCAAACAAAAATAAGATGATATGTAACAGAAAAAAACAAATGGAAACAAAAAGAAATATGGATCAAGGGATCTCCCAATCATGTGGCTCCGCATGCCCCCAGACTCTTGGGTCACGGTAACAAAAAGTGGGGTGCTCGACAAAAGCAGGGCTTTTGCTCCTACGTATCCTCAATTTGTGATGAGGAACTCATACCTACGTAGTTCTTGATAACTATGAGACTAAAAATAGTCTCGGTGTTTTCTTTACCAAAATGCGAACATGCTTTAGTAAAGAGACAAAAAACTTCCAACTGATCAGAGCATCAAATGTTTTTTGGATGAAAAATGATGTGTCTATCGGGGAAGGAGAGTATGCTGATAAAATTTTCTCATAACCGTAAATGAGATTTTGGATATTAGCATTTCGTTTCTAAATGACCATTTAGAGGAAGCACTGGGTTCAACAAAAATAGAAGAAAATCACTCAAAGTGTATCAATCTCACACAGGTAAGTGTTTTATCCTAATTCCGAACCATAGATATGTCATGACTTGATTTTGCAAATCATTTCCTATCAAATCAAAGATTACATGCGTGATCATGGATCAATAGGACTTTCCATGGGAATGGGTTCTTTTGGTGGGAAATTTGGCTTTGAGTGTTTTTGGGCCTTTTCCTTTTCTGTTTTTGTTTAGTGCGTGGCGAGAAAGTCGCTAGTGCACAGGATTTTGTCGGCAATCAAAGGGAGAGGACCACTTTAGGTTGTGGTTTCCTTTTTCTTGTTCACTTGGTGACAATTATGTATTGTTTAGATATTGTCTGGCCCAAAGACCTTTCTGGATGTTTCTTCAGTTTTCTCCCGATCCTTGATCGGGAATTTTCTTTTTCTTTTTCTTTTTTTTTCTTTCTCCCCTTCTTTGATTGAGAATTTTCTCTTTTTCTTTTTTTTTTGTTTTCTTTCGAGGGCGAGGATTGACGTTCTCACCCTGGGTCAAGGTTTATGATAAGTTGGGATTTTGGCTCAAGGCTTGTAGAACGACTGGTCATGATATATGTCAGGGTTTGGCCAGCGGTTCGGGGATAAAGGGGATGTCCCACATTATTTCCATGATATACAAGCAACAATGATGATTAGGAAATTTTATGCAAAATTGGTCATGCATGAACCCATGTGGACACTCAAGCATCAAGTTTTTATGGTCATGTGACACTAGGGCACAGGATTCATTTTCCCTACTTAAGTCAACCTAGTGTTTCCAAAATATGTTTTTTATCAATTCATGCATTCATCCGAGTCCATTTTGGGCGTTCGGGAAAATTTTCACAACACTCACCCTTCAAATGTATACACATTTTTTCAAAAACTGGTTATGATCAGTGAATTTTTCAAAGAAAAGCTGGAAGTTATCTCTTTTCACAAGCATGTCATTTTTTAGCTAGACAACCTTTATTATTTTTATTTTCTTTTTTTTTCTTCCTTCTTATTCTTTTCTTGCTCGCTCTCTTTTTGCTCTCTTTTTTTCCATGAGGTATTTTGCTACCTAAACATACGTATATTTTTGTGAGACATTTTGCTATATACATGCGTGTCCAAGGTATCTTGCTACCTAAACATACATATATATGTTTCGTGAGATATTTTTGCTATATACATGCATATCCAAGGTATCTTGCTACCTAAACATACATATATATACTTTGTGAGATATCTTTTTGCTACATACATGCATATCTAAACATACATATATATATATATATATATATATATATATATTTTGTGAAGTATTTTTGTTTACATACATGCATATCTTAGGTATTTTCACTACCTAAACATACATATATATATTTTGTGAGGTATGACTACCTTCCGAGCTTGTGCTTGTTTTATTTAAATTCCTAGGATCATGAGCAACTAGGTGTGTCCTACTATGACTTGAGAAACAAAAAGTGATCAAATAACAAGCAGAGATTTAAAAGGTACTAGGTTGCCTCCTAGTAGCGCTTCTTTAACGTCTTGAGCTGGACGCTTGATGGCTTGTCGGTCACGGACCTAGTACTTTGCTTACCTTTGACTTTGGACTTGGTCGGCCATGGGTCGTAAGCAACGCTCTAACCTTTTTGTGGATGAGCTGAGGTGAACTCTAGAGGTGATGGCGGTGCGTCTGTTGCCCGCTGCCGGCCATCCTCAGGCTGCTGTGGTGTTTCGCCTTGCGCCTGCCTGTGGATGCAGTACTTCTTGATAAAAGCTCGATTAGTAGGGGGCCTGATGCCCTTGCTGGAAGTGACAGGTACTCCATAGAACTGACAGAGACCCGTAATTAGAGCTTGACAACTCCAAGACCCTGTTGGACTTCTTCGGGTCCACTGGGTGTCTTGCAGGCGCGATCCCTGCAAATAATAGATGAAATCAAAAATCAGTTGAGCGATGTGCATACTTACCTATGATGATGTGACCTTGCCGGGGGGAACGGGCACCCTGTAGGACTACAGAGGCCCGTAACCAGAGCTGGAAACCCCAGGGCCCTGTTGGACTTCTCCGGGTCCACTGGGTGTCTTTGTGGGTGCGATTCCTGCAAACAATAGATGGTATCAGAAATCAGTTGAACCATATGTATACTTACCTATGTCACGATGGCATGACCTCGCTGGGGGAACGGGCACCCTGTAGGACTACAGAGGCCCGTAACCAGAGCTGGAAACCCCAGGGCCCTGTTGGACTTCTTCGGGCCCACTGGGCGTCTTGTGGGCGCGATCCCTGCAAACAATAGATGACATCAGAAATCAATTGAACCATGTGTATACTTACCTATGTCATGACGGCACAGACCAACCGATACATCTGCAAGGGGAGATTGGCATTGTGGTCGCCGGGCAGAATGTTGCTAAATAGCAACGTCATCCAAAAAGAGAGTGAAAGTTTAATTGGGGAATAGCCTTTGTATCTTAATTCAACCCCCATTTTTCTTAAGTTAACTGAGGCCCTTTGTCCAACATCATATTCTTGATAACTCACTTCTCTCTAAAAAGACAAACTTTCCGGAATGAGGTCATATGAACGTCTTGAAAACACAGTCAATCAAATGTTTCTTTTTCTTTTTCTTTTTGAACCCCTTTTTTTTATTTTGAAACTTATTTGTTTTGAACTTTACTCGTTGTTTTACGGCACCCCCACCAACGTGCAAGACGAGTAATCTCTGATTGAACGGTCTTGGAAGTCCAAACTCAAGAGCACAGGTCGCTTGAGCAAACAGACCAATGGCTTGCACTTGAAAATTATGATGAGTCATTAGAGACATCTAACAACAGCTTTCAAAATTGCCCCATGTGTGGCATCTCTTGTAAATGTCGGTATTTACACGCGATTCTCCTCAAATTTCAGCCAGCCCGCATCAATTAGACCTTGCACCTTACGCTTCAGAGCCTTACAATGCTCAATGGAACGCCTCGGGGCTTCTCCGTGACAAGCACACGTTGCGTTCGAGTCGTATTCTCGAAGAAATAGAGGTTGATGAACCTTGGCTAGGGTTATGGCTACCATTGAATTATCAAGTAGATATGGGAGCAAGTCAGCATAGGACACTGGAATCAGGGTGAATTCTAAGGCTTTCTCGCTGCAAAATTCATTTCTTGGTTGGTGTTTTGGTTTACGCTAAATGTGGTGTTTGTCATTGGAAGTGCGGTAGGTAGGCTTTGTGGTTGATTTTAGGGATGACCTTTGTGGATAACTGGGCGGTGGGTAAGGAGAAGGTTTGTTATTGGCTGAGTAATGACATTGTTGGGTTGGTGGGAAACTTGGTCGTATAAGAATGGCAGTCACAACATATGTTTCTCCCTTCTTCTCATCCTCTTCACTTGCCCTAGTTTTTTTGGCATTTATCAAAGTATGATGATCAGATTTGTCTCTTTTTAGACTCACTTTGATCCTTTCGTCGGTGAAGACCATATCATCAAAGCTTGAAGGTGTGTAGTCCACCATCTTTTCATAGTAGAATACTGGTAATGTGTCTACTATCATTATCATTTTTTCTCTGTCATTGAGGTGCCACTTGAGCTACCAGGTCTCTCCACCTTTGGGTGTATTCTTTGAAAGATCCGTGCCCCCTTTTTTGCACATATTTTGTAGTTGCATCCTATCCAAAGCCATTATACCAACACTGCCTAACAAAGGCAACCATTAGGTCCTCCCAGGAATGGACTCGAGAAGGTTCCAAGTTAGTGTACCAGGTAACAACTACCCCAGTAAGACTTTCTTGGATGGAATGTATCAGTAATTCCTCATCTTTGCACATGCCCTCATCTTCCGATAATACATCTTTAGATGGTTCTTGGGGCAAGTAGTCCCCTTGTACTTGTCAAAGTCCAGCACCTTGAACTTGGGAGGGGTGATGATATTGGGTTCTAGGAACAACTCTTTTAGGTTAGCAAAGGCATAATCTTCACCTCCTTCAATGGCCCTGAGCCTTTCCTCTAAATGATCCAACTTTTCCATTTCTGCCATAGCACGAGGGTTTTTACTTGTTGTGGAATGCAAGAGGTGTAGCTGGGGGTGATACTGAGGGCCTTCCGAAGGGTTTTGTAGGGGTATACCACCAACTGCTTGCCCTTCAGTGGCATATCCGAGCCAAGGCTCGAAGTCAGCTAGATTGTGATGGGGAATTTCATGTGTCTCCCCCACGGTTTAAGAGACATGTGCATGATCAGTTTGGGGTTGCTGGCTCTCAATGGGTATAGGAGTGGAGTTATTGACATTCTTATTGGGAGTGTACGCCACATTGGGTGGCGTATAGTTGAGAGGCAAGCCATATGGCGGGAAGGCGTGCTCGTTTTGAATTTGCACATCATGGGGGCCGCCCATACTTTCCAAATCTTTGCCTACCATATCTGAGGTTGGATGATTCATTTGGTTGATGGGGACATCAGGTTCACCTTAGCAACAACACTGGTAGCGGCAATTGCAATCGCATTGGCTTCCATTATCTTCTTCACGCTCATCATGGCCTCCATCATTGCGGCCATTTTCTCTTTCATGGCCTCCATGTCGGCCTCCATCTACTCTTGTACCTCCTCCGCTTTACCCATTACTCTAGCTCTAGCATAGGTTCGGTGAGGGCACCGTAAAGCATGCTTTTTTTTTTCTTTTTTATAACAATGATTAGGTTCTCTTTTTCTTTTCAAGGAAAGAATGCAATGAGCAATGCAACCAATGAACAACATGGATGTATGCGAATGATGCACAATTGAAGTATTGCGAATTTTTACACAAGATATGGGGTTGAATCAATTTAGATTTTCAACATGGTCCATGACATCTCCGTCAAGGTGAAACTGGAAGTAACAGGAACATCGACAGCCCTAAATGTGTTTGGCAGTAGACGAAGGAGCGATGTAACACGATCCATCTTTTGCCCCAATTTTTTGCAAGATGGTTACTTTCATACTTCAACTTGACTCGATGAACCTTTTCGTAAAAGCGCGAGCTTGGTTCAACCCCATAACCCAGGGAATGGCAATTTTGATCGCCAATACTTCATCAACAATTCATAGGGATGCAAGACTCGGGATTATGCATGCTATGCATGGAAAATGTAATTATGAGATTGAGATGCCCGAAGAAACATCCTTTCTTAGTTAACCATGCATTAGGTACCATGTTCAATCATTTTGTTTTTTTAAGTGAAATGGGTTTATGATCCCAACATGGTTTGGCTCATGGTACCATGCAACTAAGAATGTAGTGTGAATTTTCACGCTTCCCCCTTTTTTTGTTTTGCAGAGGAAAATACAAGGATCATGCATGAGCGAACATGAAAACAAAAGGTATGCAGTTTGTAGAATAAAAAGTTTGTTGAACACATATGCATGATGATGCAATGACTCATGCAAAATGTGATGCTGGAATATGATAACGAACAAATGTAGGAACGATATGTTCATTATGATGCTGAAGAGATGTTTATGCGGTGCATGATATGAATGCACTTACGGACACGAGAGCCCGAAAAATTATCTCTCCTTATTGCGCATTTGGGGGGGCGCAGTGCCCCATGTGTGCACTTAAGAAGACGATATGGATCTTTCGGCTTCCCATGAAAAAAGACGAGACCCACATACAACGCATGTGTGACGGTATGATGCAGATGCGCATGCATGAAACGGAAAGAAAACAACACAAAGGGGTAATTCACACATACGAGACTGTAGAGATCCAACTTTAATGCTACGTTTTGGGCATGATGGCGCCTCAACGTAGTATTAAAAAGGTTACGTATTACTCTAAAGAAACCAAACATCACTAGCAAAACTATAAACTAGTGCTATTTACCAAAAAATGCATGAGAACGAATGGCACGGAGCGTGTTTGCTCTTTGCCCCTATTTGGGAACCTATAGGACAATATCTAGGGGTCTCTAATAACTACTCCCCAACAATTCATAACTCACATGACTGTTTTCTAGAGGTATCATCACTCAAGATAATAATATTGTGGCGGTATGGAATACCAGCGACAACACATTATAAAGAGAGAAAGCTCTAGACGAGGTTTCACTATTATCAAGCAAGTCGGAGACCTAGCATGATGATAGATTCACCTCCACTCCTTAAATTCCCATGAACCCGGGTGTAGGGCCCCTTTTTTACTCAAACCCGTGGGTGCTTAGAATGCAGTGTAAAGAATGTGAAATAGACAACAGTTATTTACATTTTACACAGTCCAACAAATGCACACACGAAGTTTCACAAATCCACAATTCCTTAAAATAGGCCTAACTCACAAAACTAGTCCCCAGTGGAGTCGCCAACTGTCGCAACGTGCCCTTTTGCGGGCGAGCGAGGCGAGGCTCACAGGTGCGCTTTCCAAAGGAGGAAAGATGCGCGGAGTTGCCACCAACGTTTATTTGTGGAAAACGTCGGGAAAATCGAAGGAAACCGGTCAAAATGAAAATTCTAAGTTCGGGAGTTGTATTTACGCTTGAGGAAGGTATTAGCACCTCTTACGTTTGTCTCGAAGGACAACAACCTATTTTTTAGAATTGTGGAAATTGTGTTACCTTAACTTTATTTCTTTTTATTTTTTGAGGTCGACAAAAGCGGGGCTCTTGCTCCTACGTACCATCCATCAAAGAGGAAATCAGACCTACGTAGTTCTTTCTTATGCGTGAATCAAGTGATTCTTTTTACTTGAAGGGTGATCATTTTAAGGCGTTGGACCTTAAAAATGATCCATTTTACTTAGTAAGAAACTGAAATGATAAACTTTCAAAACCTATTTTTGTGGACGAGCTTGACTAGGCGAGTTTGATTTTAGCCTTAGTTTCACTTTAGTTATTAGTCAATTCAATTAAGAATGAGAAATCCCAAATAGAAAACGTCCGATTGATTTTTCGCTTTATTTTACTAAAAAAGTATTTTTTGATTATTATATTATTATTTTACCTCTTTTTTGATTTCCAATGTGGTTACGGCACGACCGAACGGTCGGAATTCATTTTAACCGAAATTAACGGATGATGCAATTCAAACGATCGGTGGAAATTTATTTTATTTTTAGATTAGGCTAGAAATGACTTAAATAAATGGCTTAAGCAGATCAAAAGGGGGTATAAAAAGTAAATGAAAATGAGAATAAAAATACATGAAACAAACTGTGGACCACCACGAGTACATAGAATGAATTGAAAAGCTCGGTTTGAGGTACTTACCCGTTGAAGACTGAAGAAAACGAAGAACGAACGATGAATCTTGAAGAACGGTCGAGAATCTTCGCGTAATTACTCACGGAAACGTTACGGAAGCGCCTCGGCTTGGATTTTCTTCACGGAAACAATTTTCCTCAACAATTTCGAGAGAGAGAGAAGTGCCTAAGAAGTTGAACCCCTTTCTTCTTCACTCCTCCCCCTATTTATAGCAAAATAGGGGAGGAGCTTGCCACCCAGCTCGCCCAGGCGAGCAAGGTTGCTTCCTCCAGAAGCAACAGCCTTCTGGAGGAAGGATCTGGAAGGCCCAAGTGGGCCAGATTGCTATTTGTACCCCCCTTTTTACTAAATGCACCCCCTTCTATTTTTTTGGTAATTCTTTTTCCGTAACGTTACGAAACTTTACGAATTTCGTAACGATACTTATTTTTCTCCCGCAAGGTTACGAATCTTTACGGATTATGTATTTACTCTTTTTTAGCTTTCGAAGAAGTTACGGAAACTTACGAATTGCGCAAAAACACCTCTTTTTGATTTCCGCCACATTACGGAATTTCACGGATTGCGCAAGCCTGCTTCCTTTTGATTTCTGACACGTCTCGGGACTTCATTCATTGTGCAACAAAGGACGCCAAGTGTCTCGAAGCTGTCAATCAAAGGTTGTATATCATCAAATAATAATCCCAGACGAAATTAGGGTATGACAGATAGCAATTGTCCCTGTGACTTGTTAATTGTCATTGCATAAGATAGCATAATCGGAAATTGTCTTTTCAATAGTTTAAATGGCCAGAGTGAATGTGAAGGAAACATTGACATTCTTGGAATATAAATAGCGTGATTAATGTTTTAACCTGAGATAATTTCAGCTGCAATTACATGTTTTGTCATCTTTGTTACCACTAATCTAGTACCATTACATAGACCTTGATTTTGGTTGAGGTTCCTTAACAACATTATAGGACTTCCAATTTTAAGTTTGATAGAATGAGTTGGCAAACCATCCAATGAATTAAGGAATTCAGTAGTAATTGATTGGAAATACAAATCTTCATTGGTTTATGATTTATCAACGGAATCGGAGCTTAGATATTCCATGTGATCACCTATGATTTGGAAAATTGCAATTTCAATGATTATATTTTTCACTGAGCAAGTGTCAATTAAATAAGTAATGAGATAATTACCTAGAATGAAGGATAGTACGTAATGATTGATTTGTTTTATTGTTTCATTTGTTAAAGCTAGTATTGGCTTGGATTTAAAGAATTCCGGATTATTATGGTGTTGATCTAAGTCCGGGAATGTTGATTTGACTATACCACTGATTGGATCATCATATTGAGTAATGAGTAGATGAGCAGGAACTTGAATTGTAGCATAACCATCATTTTCATCACCTATAATTCCATCTCCAATGTCTAGAATCCATTTAGCAAATGTGGCAGTTTCTTGTTGATCAACTGATTCTAGATTGTTGTGCAAGCGCATGTTTTTTGTCAAGGTTAATATTTCACATGAATCTCATAGATAGGATGAATTGGTTGTTGCATTTACAACGTCTGAGCAGGTTCCTCTTGAGATGACTGGTAGTATTTGGCGAAAATCTCCACCGAATACTATAATTTTGCCTCTAAATATTTGATTTGAACTTGATTTATTTGTGATAATGTCTCTTAAACTTTGATCAAGTGCTTGAAAACAAAATTTGTGGGCCATTGGTGCTTCATCCCAAATTATTAGACTTGTCTGGTTCAATAATTCTGCTAATTGGGTCCCTTGATGGATATTACATGTTGAGTCTTCAAAAATTGGTACATGAATTTTAAATCTGGAATGTGCAGTTCTGCTTTCTGGTAATAATAGAGAGGCTATTCCGCTAGAAGCAACAATAATAACAATTTGATTCTCTGCTCTCAATGAACTTGCTAATGTTCTCCATATGAATGTTTTTCCTATGCCTCCAAATCCGTATAGGAAAAACATTCCACCTTCATTGTTGTTGACAGCTTGGATAATTCTGTGATAAATTGTTTTTTGTTCATCTGTATTGATAGGTAAGCTAATGGAGAAATATATATGACATAAAAAATTCATAATTAAAAGAGCCTTTCAGAGTGAAATCTATACTTGCCTCATGTGATCTGTCAGGCTGAGGTTTTTTTTTTTTTTTTTTTGCAGGATACATTTTCTATACATTCTGGCTTTACCTGAGATACATGCATTTTGCATGTGCATTCTTTTGCATGTTTGCAGTTGATATCAATGAACCTGTTTTGTATATCAATTCACCACAACAAAGATTTGAAATACACAGAGACCAAATTATACATCAAAAACTATAAGCAGTAATTTAGCATTATAAAATCTGCATTTGCTAGATTAAATGTGATTAGACATTTTTATAGTTATCATTATAATTTTAAAAAAAATTGAGCATCAAATTGAAATTACAACACAAAATTACAACTAAAGATGCAGGGTAGAGAAAGATAAAAAAGAAAATTTAGCATTAAATTGAAATCACAACACAAAACTACAACTAAAGATGCAGGGTAGAGAAAACTTTGATATCGAACGTTGTCCAATCTTTCTTTGATTGATCAATGTGTCATATTTGCAATTCTCATCTCTAATAGAATCGAAATAATCCTTTCCTTGAATCTGTCCTCACTTAGCACTGATTATACTAAATTTCCAAATTAGCTATGCAATAGCAATTTCCTATTTTACTGATTCTAATGACTTACCATTAATATTTGAGTTGTCAAAAGACTGAGTTTTTAATTAGTAAATGTCAGTTTATATTTTAGTTCATGTGCAATTCCCTCCAAAAAAGCCTTAATTCATGAGTTATCTGCACTTGTTAACATTTATCAGCATTCTTGTATTGAACTGAAATAATTCTTGCATTCAATCTGTTTTTATCAGTTATCTTAACTCGTTAACATTAATCAGCTAATTTTAATTGATTACATTCATTAAGTTTTTGACAACAACAATGCACAGATTGGAATTTCATCACAGGGTTAACAAATAGAGTAATGCAAAGTCCCAAAAAACTATTATTTCATTTAATCAAAGAGGGAAAAACCAGTTTTGTTTGCAACTACAAAATCTATTTAACGAAAATTAATGTTCCAACAACGTCCTCCATGCAAAGAGTTAAAAAAACCACAAAAACTGTGACGGGGTAAATATTACAATTTGACCATACGATCATCAAAAAACATCTAAGGCAACATTTCAACAACATAATTCATTCAGGCTAAGAATGCCTGGCTAATTTGTTCGAGGAAACTTCAGCAGGTGAAATCTGAAAGTTTTTTCCCTCATTATCCAACTCATCAGAAGATACGCGCTTAATTGGTGTCAATGGAATCTTGAGAAGAGGGTCATGATCCCCGGTAATAGACACAGATTGCTGCATAAAATATTAATTGATCAGTAAGGTAAATTCTGTTGACATCATCCAAAAATACACCAGCAAAAACACACAACGACAACCCCAACTTACAGATTCAAACTCTATAGGCTCACTTGAGCCAACCATTGGCCCATCATGATCAGCGGTAATAGACAAAGATTGCTGCATCAAATATTGATTGATGAGTCAGCTAAATTTTGTTGCCATCATTGCAACATACACAAAAAAAAACAGAGAAAGACAATGTTAGCTCACAGATTCAAGCACTGTAGGATCGGTCGACTCAAGTATTGAATTCTCAATCTTGCAACATGGCTAGATGATATATGAATCGACAGTTAAAAAACAAATGGAATATATACATATACTCACAATAACTAAAATAGATTTGACAAAACACAACCTCACTATCGGGAATCATATCTAGCACAACATTGATCAAGTCTGATTCATTTGAATATTTAAGAACAACAGAATTCCTGAACGTTGGTTGCACCTTCACTCTGAATGCAAGGAAACAACCCAATAGCCTATCTAGTGCTTGAGGAGAGGCATTTAAATCAACGTCCCCATCCTTGCGCAGAAAAAAAAAAGAATGAAAATTGATAGCAAGGTAACAAATGTTCAGTGTAAATTAAAAAACATTGCATGACAATACAATAACATACTTCTATTTTGAACCTGTTGACTTCATCCGTGGACTGACCAATTAACTGTGCACATTCACAATCCCAGATCAAAAATTTGGTTTGTTCACCCTTGTGATTAACAATCACCTCAACCCGATACCTGCCAATATAGATACCAGCATAAGAAAATGTAGCTGATAAACATCATACTAATTAAACAATGAATCAATCACCTCAGTTCAGGTTGATCATTCTCTTTGCCACACAGACATGTGAACGACACAGTTTGCATGCCAGTTTTTTTATAACATTGACCACAAGCCAAATAGCACCATGAATAGTTGTCCATCACTATGGTTGTAATCTTGGCGACAGTAACACAAACAAACTCCTGTTTGAAGAAACTGACATTAGATTTTCTACAAAGAAAAGCTACAAATGAATAAGAACATCACCTCTGAACTGGCATTAATCTGAGAGATATTTTTTACTTCAGTATTTGACAGAAACGCATCTTTTGATGATAATTGAGATGACCTTGAAACCTGTGAACTCCCTTGTCCAATAGGCGTCAAAATTGATCTAACCTCGATCCCTAAATCTAAAAGACTATAACAATACAACAAATGCAAAAGCCCAGCAAACATTACTTATATATCTAACAATTTGAAATTACAATCACATAAGCAATACATTGCCAAAATACCTCTCTCTAAATTCTTGGATTTCCAGCATGAGGTCATTGATCATGAGTTTAGACGCCTTGAAAGAATTACTGACCGATGCCGGATATGATCCTATAGATTAGACCCAAAAAAATATAATCTGGCAAGCATGGAAATTGAGAAATCTAACATTACACTGACCCTGTGCTTCCTTAATCCTAGCATGAGTCAAGAGAATAACGATCAGTCTTTCATCTTCAATATCATTCAAATAAGACAAAAACTGTAGGCAGTAATTTTCCCAGAGTGTATAGGATAGCACCTGTCCACTATCAGAAGGAAACAACAATTAATGTATCAGTATATCAGCAGCTAATCATCATTAGATACAAGCAACAATCACACACACTCAAATTAAATGGTAAAAGATAACCTTAAATCCTTTAAATTCAAAACAACCCTCGTATTTTTGGATGACACATATCGGAATACCACTTCATCAACCACGCCAATAACATCTAAAACAACCACAAGGTAAACGTATCTTACTTGAAAAGCCATAAGCAAGTCAATCAAAATGAATCCACAAATTGCAAACAACGATCTTACCAACCAAGAGTCCAATTTTAAAATGACCAGCAATGACACTGGAAAAAGCAACAAATCTGAATTTCCTAAAAGGTAACTGTTCCATATCACATTGCCTAACAACAGTAACTCCAGTAAAACATAATTTATATTCATGATCACAAACTCTGAATTTCCCATCATTCTTGATAACTTTAAAATTATGCATCACATAAGTCAAATTTTCTTTCAAATCAGCCTTGCGAGACTTCAGCTGATCCTGCTTGCAAACAACATGGATTTCGTCTCCCTACAATATAGAAAGCATATTGTCGCAACCTACCCTTCGGCGGGAGGGCGACGTGGGGCTCGCGGGTGCGTCTTCCATGGGAGGAAGATGCGCGGAGTCGCCACCAACGTTTATTTGAGGAAAATGTCGGAAAAACCAGAAAAGACGTGGTCTACGAACTTTAAGTGTGAAAGGTTCGGGAGTTGTATTTACGCACGGGGAAGGTATTAGCACCCCACACGTCCATCACAAGGGACGACAACCTTTAATCAAGTGTGCAAAGATGACTTCAAATTTTTTTATTTTCCCCTTTTTTATGTTTATGTCTTTTTATGCCTTGTATTTTTTTATCTTTTTGTGGTCGACAAGGGTGTTTCCCTTGCTCCTACGTATTCCTCAATTGTGATAAGGAAATCAGATCTACGTAGTTCTTTCAAAAGGGGCGAATCAAGTGATTCTTTTTACTTGGAAAGTGGTCATTTAAGGCGTTGGACCTTAAAAATGATCCATTTTACTTGGTGAGAAAGCTAAGGCGTTGGACCTCTAACCATCTCACGAGGTCAACAAAAGCGGGGTTTTTGCTCCTACGTATCCTCCATCGAAGAGGAAATCAGACCTACGTAGTTCTTGCAAATTGTAAAGTTACATGTTGATTTTATGCTTTTGAACAGTCCGTGTTAACCGATAAAAGCAAAGAGGACTGTTTAAGGCGTTGGACCTTAAAATGGTTTTTAGTGATTTTTGCGGACAAAGCTTGATTTGTGAGTTGATTTTAGCCTTAGTTTCACTTTGGTTATTAGTCAATTCATTCAAGGAAACTTCCAAAGAAAAACGTCTGATCAATTTTTTTTATTATTTTATTTAAAGATATTTTGATTATTTTATTATTATTTTGCCTTTTTTTGGTTTAACCGAGGTTACAGCGTGAACGATCGGTTAGATTTTGTTTTAACAGTGATTAAACGAGATTACAACGCAAATGATCGGTTGAAATTCATTTAATCATTTATTAGGCGAGAAAACGACTTAAACGATCGGTTAAAGCTCGTTAAAAATGGAAGAAAAGAAACCGAAATTGAACGAAATAAAGATGAAAGCCAAAAAACATGAAATGAATTAAAAGTCTCGGATTTGGAAACTTACCCGTTGAAGAACGAAGAACGGATGAAGAACGGTGAAGAACGGAGGAAAACCTTCACGGATTTGCTTATGGAAACATCTCGGAAGCATTACGGAAGCACCTCGGCTTGGATTTTCTTCACGGAAATTTTTTTTTTCATCCAAAATAGTGAAAAGCATAGCCAGGGATCAGGGACCTTTAGAACAGCCCCATTTTGCCTTTTTATAGGAAAAAGGGGAGGAGGTTGCCGCCCAGCTCGCCTAGGCGACCTGGGTTGCTTCCTCTAGAAGCAATCCAGCTTCGAAAAACACTAAGGAAGGCCCAACTCAAAATTTCAAAATTGCTATTTGCACCCCCCCATTTTGATAAGTTCACCCCTTCTTTCGTAGTTTACGAAAAAGTTACGGAAGCCTATAAGACTTGATTTTCTTCTTTTTTTTCTCTTCTTTCTCACCCATATTAAGTGAAATATGCTTATTTAGGGTTATAGAAATTTTACGAAAGCATTACGGGTGTCCCGGAAGCCCATTTTTTAACAAAACGGGGGAAGTGGTTGCCACCTAGCTCGCCCAGGTGAGCTCGGCTCGCCAAGGCGAGCTAGGTTGCTTCCACCTTAAGAAAGAAAATGCCCAGAAACCTCTAGAAGGGCCCAGATTTAAAAATTACTATTTGCATCCTCCATTTTACTAAATACACCCCCTTTTGCCCCTTTTTTGCTGATTCTTTTTCCGTAAAGTTACGGAACCTCATGAATTACGTAATAATACTTGTTTTCTTTCCGTAATATCATGAACTTTACGGATTACGCAACCATCCCCTCTTCGACTTTTGGAATGTTACGAAACTTTACGGATTGTGCAATAATGTTTCCTTTCGACTCCCGACATGTCGCGGAACTTCACGGATTGCTTAACGATGAGTGTCAAGTTCCTCGAAGCGGTCAAACGAAGGTTGCATGCCATCAAACAATGGTCCCCGGACGAAATTAGGGTATGACACATATAAATACTTCATTGGATGACCAATAATATGATAACATAATTTTTAATTCCAAAAAACCGGCAAAAACATACATCAGAATCAACAACCACCATTTCGGCTTGTTCAGTCTTTTCGGGAATCCTAATGAACCAAAGATTAGTAATCCTTATAGAAAGCTTAAGAGCTTCCCTTGATCCATCTATCAATTTTATTTTATCAACAACACGTGCCATAACTTTATAATCGCAAACCCTGAACAACAACTCCAAGAAAAAACAGAACATTAGTAAAAAAAACCAAGCATATAGTCAAACGAGCAAAAAACTAAACTACCACCTCAACCACTGCAAACCAAAGCTAACAGCCTGTCACCAATAAAACAAAGAAGAAAATTCATAAAACACATATAAGACCACAATAAACTTCATATAAATCAGTAAAAATAAACATGTGGACAAAACATCTGCACATGTGACTAAACAAAATTAACATATAAAAATCCATTAACACCCAAATTAACAAACCATACAAAAATAGTCATCCTCAACTTAAACCTCAACTTCTTTCTGACAAACCCAAACTTGGGTACAAAAGTATAATTTCCATTTGTCACACTATAAACTAACAGCCAAACAAAGCCAAACTGTAAAACAAACTACTCAGCCAAAGAATCCACAACATGAATATAACCTTAGCTTCTCCCGATCAAACTCAGCAAAACTAAACTGCAAAACAAAATTGTGAACCAAAAAACACCTGCAAAACCACAGCCATGCACAATAGAAAAATTAGATGAAGACATTCAACAAAAGAAACATCACCTTTTGTTCTCACAACCAACGGAACACCAGAGCTAAACCAAACTGGGAAACAAAAAGGAAAATCACAGTCATGCACAACATAAATGTTAGAAAACAAATGACCAAACAAACAAAAAGTTTTCCTCTGAAACTTGAAAATGAAACAAACTGTAAAACAAACCTCTCAAACAAAGAATGCACAACATGAACATTACCTTAGTTTCTCCCAATCAACCTCAGCAAAACTAAACTGCAAAACAAACTTCTCAACCAAAGGAAAAATGTAAAATCACAGCCATGCACAATAGAAAAATTAGACAAAGACATTCAACAAAAAAAACATTACGTTTTATTCTCACAACCAACCGAACAACATAGATAAACCAAACTGTGAAAGAAACGAAAATGACACAACAACAACCAACGGCATTGCACAAAACCCCCAAACCACGTGCCCAATCAAAGAGTGGAAGCTAGCTTAGCCATTAAACACATGACACAAAAATTCCTTGCTGATAAAAAAGTTAACATGTAAACCATTTGCTTAACACGTAAACCACTTGCTGATAAAAAAATCAACACGTAAAGCACCCACTTGTAGAAGCTCAGGACAAACCAAAAACTGATCAAAATAACAATAAACTCAACCAAAGGGACAGGTGCCAATTTTCTAAGAAGGGTCACACCAGTAATTTTCCTATGCTTCTCTTTTATAATATAGGAGCCATGCACAACATAAAAGTTAGAAAACAAACGACCAATCAAACAAACAGTTTTGCTCTCAAACTGAAAACTAAAACAAACGAAAATAACACAACAACGGCCAACACCATTCTGCAAAACACCCAAACCACCTGTCCAATCAAAAAATGCAAGCTAGCTTATCCATCAGACACATGGCACAACAGCTCCTTTTTGAGGAAAAAAACAAACACGTAAACCACAGACGTGATCCACCCGAAGAAGAAAACAAAAGGACAACAAAATCAGAACAAACCCAGCAAAAGCCAAACGAAAGCTAAAACACACATGCACAACATAAACATTACCTTTTCTTCTCACAGTCAAACCCAGCAACGGAGGAAAAGCAAACCCCAAAAGAAACTTGTCAACCAAAGAAAAACTGTAAAATCACAGTCATGCACAATATAAAAGTTAGTAAACAAAGCACCAAAGAAAAAAAAATAGCGAAAAAGACTAACACACATACAAACTAAAACCAAACCGAACACAAAGACATTAAACAAAAAAATAGAACAACCCCAACAACAGAACAAAACCATACTGGAAAACAAAAACGAAAGCACAGACATGCAGATAAAAGTTCGAAAAGAAACGACCAAGGCAGAGCCTCACACCTTCAAATCCAGTTTTGCTTTCAAACTTGAAAAAGAAACAAAATAAAATGTCACAACAAAAAAACAGAACAACCCCAACAACAGAACAAAACCAAACCGCAAAACTAAAATGAAAATCACAGCCATGCACATAAAAGTTAGTAAAGAAACGACCAAGGTCGAGCCTCACACCTTCAAATCCATTTTTGCTTTCAAACTTGAAAAAGAAACAAACCAAAATGACACAACAACAATCAATGGGATTGCACAAAACCCCCAAACCACATGCCCAATCAAAGAGTGCAAGCTACCTTAGCCATCAGACACATGGCACAAAAATTCCTTGCTGATCAAAACAATTAACACGTAAACCACTTGCAGATAAAAAAATCAACACGTAAACCACCCACGTGTAGAAGCTGAGGACAAACCAAAAACACATAAAAATGACAATAAACCCAGCAAAAGGGACAGGTGCCAATGTTCTAAGAAGGGTCACACCAGTAATTTTCCTGTGGTTCTCTTTTATAATATAGTAGATTAGATTAACTCTAAATTGTTTCAAGGTTGTGTTAATTTATTTTAATTGAAATAATTTTATTAAAATATTTTTACTTTTCATAAATACATTATTTATAAGTTATAACTATTATGGTTAATGCTTAAAAAAAACTATTCGATGGTTAATGGTGATGCACAGTACTACAAATAATGTGGAATAGTGTTCATGTGCTCATTGTTAGAGATATATATTATATAAAATTATTCTCATGTTTTTATGTAATAGTTTGAACACTTATGGTATGGTATTAACTTTTAGACTAGTCTTTCTATATAACCGGTATGGTATGGTATCATCCTTTTCGTCATAGGTAGACTTGTATTATCTACACTTGAAGTCCAAATATTTATTGTGTCTCGGGGAGTACTAAAGATGTAAATCATAAAATTATTCACATGTTTTTTGTTTATTACTTGAATTCTTGTTGGTTCATGACAGTATGACTCTTGAAGTCCAAATACTTTATGTCTTTATCCGGCTCATTCATGCCAAGTGAAAGCGGAGGAACACGAAGCAGATAATGAGTAGGGTCACTCCTTTGTACTACTACATGTTCATGACATTTTTTGTCTTTTGAAGATACCTTCTCTAGAGCCCTCAAGCTACTACTGGTTAGTAAGGTTCATGGACAATTAGTTCTTAAGGCCACTCAGAGATGAGAGCTTCCTTTTCAACTACAATTGGTTAGTAAGCTACTATTGAACCCACTAATTGGATTAGAAAACTCATGAACTGGCCAAGTATCAGCTGATTCAAATAAACTTAACAATCAACATGTAGATAAACTAAGTTTGATGAAGTTTTTGGCTGTACTTCAAACAAGTTTCTTGCAATTGTCGTATAGAATGATTCCTAGTGGGATTTATGGACATAAATTGTCTATGTTGAATGGTTACATCTTTGATGACTTCCTTTTTCTTAAATTTTGCAGCATATAGGTGATTTTACTATCTGGTGTATGCTATTCATGTTGGTATAGTATGTTATTCATACTGGAACAAAGTTAGCAGCAAGTACAATTGTTGTTTCTAAAATTTCATTGGACCCTGTCCTATAATATAATGAAATGCATTATGCTATTGCTGGTTAATATGCTTTCATTCATTCCATGTGCCTCACTTTATGCTGATATATGTTGTCTAACCATACCACATGTTATCCTCTGCAGGTACCTTCTGATGTTATGTTATCCACCCTGACATTTGGTTCAATTAGTGATATTCTTTAGAGTAATTGTCTTCAAAAAAGATATTTTGCATGCATCATGTCAGTTGATTGCTTTTTCATTTTTCCCTGTGAATGATTATGAAAATGTTATTTATTACTTAATATAAATGGCATTATACTTATTTTTCAATCAAAATTGTGTTCATTTGGCATTATTACACATTCCAAGACGGTTCTCTGAAAAGCCGTCTTGGAAAATTGTCTTAGAATCCTCAAAATATTTTTTTAAAAAATATATTCTAAGATGGTTTTCTGAAAAATCATTATAGAAGGTGAAGACTTTCTATGACGTTGGCTACGACGACGATTAATAACCAATGTCGAATGTGACTTTTAATCGACGTAGAAAGTGCTTTGTACAGTAGTGTTAATGTAAAAAAATAATGGGATTTTGAAAAAGAAGGATGAGCCAGCGCACATGGGGACAAGGAAAGATAAAAATATGTTGGAGAGAAAGAATAATCTGAGTAAATCTAGTAACGTAGATTTTGGATCAAGATTTGTGGTTCTTAACAAGGAATCTGAGGTGGTATCTGCATTGGTGGAAAGAATAATAACAAATATTGAGGGAGAGAATAAACGAAATCAAAACAAATTAATTCCTACTATGGTCGTTATGGAATTGATTTGAATTTCAATAAAGAAGATATTATGGGTGTAGAGATATCATTACATGATTTACAAAAAAACAATCCCATGGAGTAGTTCAAGTAACAACAAGCCAGGTGAACCTAGTGGATTGAATGCAGTTCCACAAATGATGGTTACTAAAATTAGGAACACTTATGGTGGAAAAAATCCTCAGCATAGGAAGAAAAATTTACAGGAAAAAAATATGAAGAAGGTGAGTAGTGCAAAGGGACCTAATTTGAAGCTTAGAGGTTCGGATGAGTATAATCATAATAAAGTTTCAAAAATGACTAAATGCACAAACAAAGCTCCTTCTCTATTGAATCAGATGACAAGATTTAGTTTAGTGCATGGCATGAACTAAGGTTGGGATTTTTACCAGTAGTTAAGACCTAGGTTGATATGGAAGTTGTTAATTTTCTGAATAACATTAAACAAGAGAAAATTAAACAAAATTCATTGGAAGTGCAAATAACGAATGATGATATGGAGGTTGAGAAGGGGAAGGGATAGAAGATGGGAGAGAATGTGAATGAAGCAGAAAAGGGAAGTTGTCTTATTATGGTGCAATAGACGAGAAAGAGAGACTCATGATAAAGGTTTCTCTAAACTTATTAATAATCTTATGCAAGAGTATCTGCTTTTTTTTGTGTTTTTTGTTAGAGACGTATATGTCAAAACAGAAAGCAAAAGTTATTATAAAAAGAATGGGATTTGATTCTCATTATGTGATCAACTCTAATGTTTGGAAAATAAAGATTCTAAATTAGGATACTCAATTTGTCCTTTTGGAAGTAAGGTATGGATTACAAGAACCTTGGTTCTTTACTGCAGTTTATGGTAGTCCGATTCCTGTGTATAGGAATTCTTTGCGGAGTTTCCTTAAAAGGATTAGTGCAAGTATAAGTGGTCCTTAGACAGTGATGGGTGACTTCAATGCCATTTTGTCTGACAGTGAGAGACAAGGTGGTGTGGCTCGTCCAAATAGTATTGGGATGAAAGCTTTCAGGAAGGTGATTGAGTGGTGTCAGTTGATTGACGTGGGATTCAAAGGACCAAAGTTCACTTGGAAGAGAGGTGATCTTTAAGTGAGATTGGACAGCATGCTTGTGAACCAACAATGGTGGCTAAATTTTCCACAAGCAAAGGTGACACACCTATACTACTATAAGTCATATCATCGACCACTTCATATCGATCTTGATGTGGGAGGCCTATTAATAGAAGGAGGCATCCTTTTAGGTTTCAAGCAACATGGTTATCACATGATGGATTTGATTCTGTAGTCCAAAAATAATTGGAGAGAGGATAAGGAGTGGAATGAACATCTAGGAGATTTCACTAAAGTGCTTAAACAATGGAATAAGAATGCATTTGGTGATATCATTGGAAGGAAAAGAGATATTCATAGAAGACTGAGAGGCATTGAAAAAACTCTCGTCCAGGGGCCAAATGATTTTCTTACTCGACTTCAAAAAGAATTATGGAGTGAGTTAGAGGATATTTTGTTCCAGGAGGAGACGTTATGGTTCCAGAAGTCTAGGAGCAAATGGTTACAATTTGGAGATAAGAAATCGAGATATTTCCATTTTAATACCATTGTCCATCACCAAAAGAATTTGGTTGATCGACTGATGGATAGGAATGGGGATTAGATTACTGATAGGGGTAGGATTGAAGAGATGGTAACTAGCTTTCTCAAAAATTTATTTAAAGAAGAGGGTGAGCATGAACAACTTTGCCTCAAAGGTAAATTTCCTAGCCTTGATTTTACGGAGGTGGAGATGTTAGGGAGGGGGATTACAGATGAGGAGATTAGAAGGGGCATTTTTGGTATGAGAAGCTTTAAAGCTCCAAGGGAGGATGGATTCCATGCTTTGTTCTATCAAAGTCAATGTGATGGGTCCTTCTTTGTGTTCTCTTATTAAGGGGTTATGGAATAAACCTTATGGAATAAGAGTCTTGAACAAGACCTTGGTGTGTTTGATTCCAAAAGAGGAAGATGCTAGTCAGTTGAACCAATTTAGACCAATTAGCCTGTGTAATGTCTCATATACGGCTTTTGCTAAGGTGTTGGCTACCAAGCTTAGATTAGTTATGGATAAAATTGAGTCCAACTCAATGTAGTTTTGTGCCTAATAGACAAAGTCGGGACAATATCATTATCACTCAAGAGGTCATTCACTCTATGAGAAGGAAAAAAGGGAAGAAAGGTTGGATGGCCATAAACATTGGTCTGCAACAGGCTTATGATAGGCTTAATTGGAACTTCATCATCGACACCCTAAAGGAAATTGGGCTTCCTACTTCCTTTATTGATGTAGTCTATCACTGTATATCATCTTTTTTGTCAGCATGCTTCAGAAAGGGGAGGCTTTCTCGCCAAGTAGAGGTATCAGGCAAGGGGTTCCTTTATCTCCTTATCTTTTTGTATTATGTATGGAGAGGTTGAGTCAATTGATATTTGTAGTTGTGGATAGTAATCTTTGGAAGTCAATCCATGTAGGCCGGAATTGACTTATCTTGCTTTTGTAGATGATCATATTCTCTTTGCAGAATCTTCCTTGGAGCAAGTAGGGGTAACCTTAGCTTGTCTTGATTTCTTTTGTGATAGCTCAGGTGGCAAAGTTAGTAATAAGAAAATTAGAATTTTCTTCTCTAATAATTTTAATTGGAGACTTAGGGAGGAGATTAGTGACACCATTGGCTTTCAACGCACTGATGATCTAGGGAAGTATTTGGGAGTTAAACTTCACCATGAAAGGGTGTTTAGAAATTCTTATGATCATATTTTAGAAAGGGCTCAACAAAGATTGAGTGCTTGGAAGGCTAAGAATCTTTCTTTTGCAGGAAGATTGATGTTAGCAAAGTCTAGTTTGAGTGCACTACCTTTATATACCATGCAATCTGATTTTATACCAAGGTATGTGAGCAATAAATTGGATCAAACATGCAGGAACATCCTATGGGGAGATTTTGAATCCTCATGGAAAGTTCACTGGAAAGCTTGGAGTTCTTTATGTAAACTGAAAGAGAAATGAGGTTTGGGATTGAGGCTAGTTGGAGATATTAAATGACTCCTTTATGATGAATGTGGCTTGGGACTTCTGTAATAAAGTTGGATGTTGTGGGTTCAGGTAGTTCGGTCAAAATATGGTTGTGGGGAAGGAGTTATGCCCATAGTGGAGAAAAAGATAGCAGGGTCAAATTTATGGAATGGTGTGAAACATATGTGGGACTTTTTTCTTTTGAATTGTGAGATGATAGGGCTCAGTGATATGAGGTGAAAGAATTCTATTGATGGAGTGTTTTCTGTTAGGAGTACTTACTCGTTAATTGCAAAATTTGATGGCTCACCTAATATCCCATTATTCAAATTTATATGAAAGTGGAATGGTGTTGAGCGTGTGCATGCTCACCTTTGGAAGGTTGCAAATGGATCCTTAGCTACAAATGAAAAGACATGGCAAAGGGGTTTCACTGATAGTTGGAGTTGTATAATGTGGGAGAGTGAAAAGGAGACAATTTTTTGTTGCTTGAGAAATTATGAGGCAATAGCAATATGGATGGAGGTCAACCCTTTTTTTATCTAACAACTTCTTTTTTGCAAGTATTATTCATCAATGGGCATTGGCAAATTTAAAAGATGGTGGTTCATTCCTTCTAAATTGGCCTCAGATGTTTGGCTTCACGATTGATTTACTTTGGCAACAAAGGAATGCTAAAGTTCTCAAAGATAAAAAACAAATGGAGCAAGAAGGATATTATGGTCTAGCTACATAAGATGGGCTAGCTTGGAATTATGCTACCAAGAACCAAAAAAGAATTATCAAGAATAGATCCAGCAATGCTCAAGTTAATAAGTTCATTTGGAGTCCACCCCAAGGAAATCAGTTCACTCTCAATTGTGATGGTGCTAGATCTCGAGCAAATGGAGTTATATCGTGTGGTGGTCTTCTCATAAATGATGCAGGTGATTTTATGGTGGGCTTTGCTTGTTTATTGGGAGTAGTTTCAGTTCTTCAATCAGAGTTATAGGTCATCTTCCATGGCATTCAACTTGCTAGAGAACAACAAATTTTACAAGTAGGATGTCAATTTGACTCAACAGAAGCCATACAGCTTATACTTGATGGGTCCAGTGAAGATCATGGTTGTTTTCAAATTTGTCGAGCTATAAAGAGCAGCATTGACCCTCCAATGGTGGTGTCTTTCAAGCACATTTTCAAAGAATGTAATGAATCAGTTGATGCCTTTGCTAAACATGCTCTTGGGTTGCATCAAGGGCTGGATTTTTTTTTTTTTTTTGTGCAAACCCCTAGTTTTGCTCTCCCTATTTTGCTGGCAGAGAAATCAGCAATAGGAAGGGTGTATGTGTGTTTTCTGGTTTTTTTTGGTTGTTAAACCCCTGTAAATCAGAGAAAAAAAAAACATTTGTTTTTATCACTTGAGTAGATCACCTCTTGAGACCCACACACTATTTAAGAAACGGATACTTAAGAATCGGATAAAAACGTATATTATATTTTGTTTTTTTGTTTGATTTCTTGAAACCCACGTATAACTTGAAGAAGCCAACTGATTCAAGCAACAATAACATTTAATAGAGTACTTGTATATGGACACTCTAATTGGCTAATACCCAATTGATTTTTTTTTTATTTCTCTT
Source organism: Glycine soja (assembly GCF_004193775.1). Classification (NCBI taxonomy): domain Eukaryota; kingdom Viridiplantae; phylum Streptophyta; class Magnoliopsida; order Fabales; family Fabaceae; genus Glycine; species Glycine soja. The sequence goes on along the minus strand of NC_041009.1, from coordinate 21,030,400 downwards.
TTTGTTTTTGTCACAACATATTACTATTATGCCTATATTTTTATTCATTCTATCATTTTCCCTTTCTAGCATGTGAGTGTTCACATAGATCATTTTCCTTACAACTAATAAGTTATCATTAACATCATATATAAATAACTTCCCACTGAGCAACAAATAGCAAGTACTAAAAATTCACACCTTTCACTCAGCCTTCTACTTTTCTCATTATCTCTTCACGTTTACATCAACAGACATGAGTTATCCACACTTTCTTGTTGTGCCTTATCCAATTCTAGGACACATGAATCCACTTCTTCAGTTCTCTCAGGTTCTGGCCAACCATGGCTGCAAAATAACATTTTTTTTATCACTGAGTTCAACCAAAAGAGAATGAAGAGTGAAATAGACCACTTGGGAGCACAGATAAAATTAGTGACACTCCCACATGGTTTGGATCCAGAAGATGACAGAAGTGACCAGCCAAAGGTGATTTTGTCACTCAAAAGCACCATGCCTACTAAGCTTCACGAGCTCATACTTGACATCAATAATAATAATGCTTTGGATGCTGACAACAACAACAAGATCACTTGTCTGGTTGTTTCTAAGAACATAGGATGGGCCTTGGAAGTTGCACACAAATTGGGAATTAAAGGGGCTCTTCTGTGGCCTGCTTCAGCTACTTCATTGGCCTCTTTTGAGTCCATAAGGCTTATTGATGAAGGAATTATAGACTCTCAAACTGGTAAGAACAAACTAATTACTATATTATATTCTGTTGAAAAATGTTAATTAGTTTCCTAAGATCACTAGTTAAGAAACTAAGAATAATTTTTTTATTGAGATGTGTAGAATTGTATTTTTTTTTATAATTTTTTGTATATTTTTCTGTGACACTTATTAGCCATACTCTATTATGTTAGTTGACCTATTATTTGGATATTAATTAAAAGACTCTATTATGTTAGGTGATCTTGCTAAGTGTTTTACATAACTTGAATGTTGTTTATTATTGCCAAGTGTTTTCAACTCACCTTTGAAGGCAGCGTTTGAGAAGGTTCACTTTTCATAAGCTTTGGGCATATAATATTAATATTTCAGTATGTAATGGTTCATAAGCTTTGTGTAGTTTTCGTACTGCACAGTTGTGAAATTCCCGGTGGATATATTGGTGTCTCTTATTTTGATCACCTTTGTACTAGATTCATAATTTGTTGTAAGGTGTTTGGCTTGGTTGGGCACCACTTGTGCTAAATTAAGTGTTATTAATAAATCATTTGCCTTTTAAAAAAAAATTAAACTTCACCAGGAATTGAAATCATGCAAGTCGGTGACAATTAAAGCATCTAAAATATCAATGGCGAAAATATTTGTACTCCCTTGTTTTCAAATATAAGGAAAAAATATATTTTTTTAATCTCAAATATAAAAAATAACTAATTTCACATTATTTAATATTACTATATCTCTGAAATATCTTTGATTTAATTGATGTTCTAGTTTCAATAACTATTTTTTATCATTATACTAAATTTCAATGAAAGATAAATTTAAAAAAATATTTTTAATTAAAATTAATACAATTAATTAACTTTTTTTAATCACTATATCATTTTTTTCTTATATTTGAAATTAGATGAATTATATAATTTTCTTCCTTCTTGATATGCATTTTTTTATGTATATTGTTTGATGATTGTGGACCCAAACCAATTCAAAGAACTAGCTCTTGGGATTGATCTCGGCAAATTGACCAAACTGGGTTACTTTTACAAACTATTTTTCAATAAGGATTCATTTTGAAATATATTACGAAGGGGGTCTATTTTGGTAAGCATTTCGCTATTACTGTTGGCGAAGCAGGGACACGTGGCAGCATGCAGGGCATTTCGCCATTGCTATTGACGAAACAGGGACACTGGCAATCCTTCAGTATATTTTGCCATTACGAATAGCGAAATACTTTCGCAATATGGAAAGTTAATTGAACATATAAACTTCAAACGGTTGTAACTTTTGATAGAAATGTCCGTTTGAGGCCCATAATATGTCAAAATGCTCAAAATTGAAGGAGAAATCCCTTGGCAAATTCCTGAAGGGGATTTGGTCAACTGATTTTTCAGGGGATTTGGTCCCCTGAAAAATCCTATTTTTCACTTGGTTGAATCTTAAATCCTATTTTTCACCTACTTAGAGGCGTTTTTTTTAAGTAGGTGAAAAATAGGATTTAAGATTCAACCAGGTGAAAAATAGGATTTTTCAGGGGACCAAATCCCTTGAAAAATCAGTTGACCAAATCCCCTTTGGGAATTTGTCAAGGGATTCCTCATTCAATTTCAAGCATTTTGATATATTATGGGCCTCAAACGAACATTTCTTTCAAAAGTTACAACGATTTGAAATATATAAGTTCAATTAACTTTTCGTACTGCGAAAATATTTCACCATTCGTAATGGCGAAATACACTGAAGGACTGCCACGTGTCCCTGTTTCGCCAACAACAATGGCAAAATGTCCTGCATGCTGCCATGTGTCCTTGTTTCGCCAACAGTAATTGGTGAAATGCCTACCAAAACAGACCCCTCCGTAATATGTTTCAAAATGGACCCTTATTGGGAAATAGTTACCCAGTTTGGTCAATTTGTCGATTGATCTCCTTAAGAAGCCTTTTCTTTGGGTTGTACGTCCAAGTAATGATAACAACAAGGTAAACAATCCATACCCAAATGAATTCCATGGATCTAAAGGTAAAACTATTGGTTGGGCTCCATAAAAGATGATATTGAACCACCCTCGTAGCTTGCTTCAATACCTATTGTGGTTGGAATTCTATCATTGAAGGTGTATGTGGTGGCATACCTTTCTTATGTTGGCCATTTTTCAGTGACCAATTCATTAACAAGTCATATGTTTGTGATGTGTGGAAAGTTGGACTAGGACTAAACAAGGATGAAAATGGATTAATATTGAAGGGAGGTAGATAAGGAAGAAGGTGGAGCAATTGCATGGAAATGAAGAGATAAAGGCAAGATCATTGAAGAAGAAGGATTTGACCATGAATAACTCTGCTGAAGGTGGTCAATCTTCAAAGAATCTCAAAAAGTTTATCATTTGGGCCAAGGGTTAATGGTATTTTTCGTCGAACCTTTTTTCTACTTTTTTGCATTTTTAAGTTGAGAAAGGCAAAAAGTATTTGATACTTAGAATACGATATGAATATTTAATGATATACAAAATGATTTTCAATAAACCGACGAATAAAAATGATAGGTTGAAGTCGTTTTGAGATTCCCTTGAAGTTGATCACACTTGTATTGTGTTAGTCTCTATTTATTTTATATGTAAAAATTGAATATAATATCAAAAGGTTTATAATACTCATACATCTTACTTAATAAATTGAATGAGTTTCTTGATATTGATCTCTATTTGATTTGTGTATCTAGTATTATGTTTATGCTATTTAGTATTTACAATTGAACACTTAAATTAATCGACAATGCAAAATTGTTTTAATTTTCTCAAATTTAAATTTTAAAATTATAATTGCCTTAAAAATTATGAGTTTAATTGTTACTTAATAATAGTTTTATTCAACATAAACATAATTATCATATACAGAAGATAATGTGTGATCTCTAAAACAAATACTAGTATTTAGTATTTACATGAAGCCACAAGCCACGACCATATATACTCTAGCCTGTAATGATCCTAAGACACCCTCCTAGTCCATGTTACCATCTATAATATAACTCTAATAAAAGAGATGCCCAATGAAAACCCTATTATACCCATACCTAAAATGTTGACACTTGGCACTTTTCTCGATTTTTTTGGTCATTTTGCCCCTCCATTTTTTTCCTCTGTTGGTTCTCCCAATTCTCCCACATGTTTTGTTGTCCAACCTTCTCCGTTCATGTCATTGTATACCTTTGTGTACCTGCAACACGCTTCCTCCCATGTCCCATCCAGAAAACCCCATTCCACTTTTGTATCATTGTTTATTTCTTCCTTCTTTAGTTTCCTTCGTTCTTCAGTTTCCCTCTGGTCATCCTTTTTTTGCCACTTTGTTGTTGTGAATGTTTGGTTGCAGAGTCAAGGTTTTACTTTTGTTATGTTTTCTGTTATGCATGTTGTTCGTCGTAAGTTATAGTTCTTTGTTTCGTGTATTTGCTTCCTTACTGATTTTTCCGCTTTGATTTTGCTTCTTTACTGATTTTTTTGCTTGCAAGGCTATCCAGGAAGAAGCATCCAGTAGGCAAGTTTTTATTTTGTCTGTTGTCATGCATGTTTGCTTCGTAACTGATAGCCTCACTTTGTTTGTTTCAGGTAGGGACACTTTTCACTTTGTTTGTTTCTGGTAGTGACGTTTTTCCACTGACATTGACTCATATTTATGCATGTTTGCTTTCTTACTGATTTTGTCACTTGCAACTGCATCCAGGAAGCACCATCCAGCAGGCAAGTTTTTTATTTGTTTGTTTTCATGCTTCATAACTGATAGCCTCACTTTGTTAGTTTCAGGTAGTGACACCTTTCACTTTGTTTGTTTCTGGTAGTGACACTTTTCCACTGACATTGACTCATATTTATGCATGTTTGCTTTCTTACTGATTTTGTCAGTTGCAACTGCATCCAGGAAGAACCATCCAATAGGCAAGTTTTTTATTTGTCTATTGTCATGCTTCATAACTGATAGCCTCACTTTGTTTGTTTCAGGTAGTGACGCTTTTCCACTAACATTGACTCATACTTATTCATGTTTGCTTTCTTATTGATTTTGTCACTTGCAACTGCATCCAGGAAGAACCATCCAGTAGGCAAGTTTTTTATTTGTGTGTTGTCATGCATATTTGCTTCATAACTGATAGCCTCACTTTGTTTGTTTCTGGTGGTGATGCTTTTCCATTTACAAGGTCATCCCGGAAGAAGCATACATCAGGCAAGTTTTTATTTTGTCTATTGTCATGCATGTTTGCTTCGTAACTGATACTCTGACTTTGTTTGTTGCCAGTGGTGATGCTTTTCCATTTACAAGGTCATCCAGGAAGAAGCATACAGAACTATTTTTGTGTGCCTAATACGATATTCTTTTCCTATTAAATATTTTCTTCTTTGTTATTTTGTTCGTTTTGCCATTGACATTCATCATTGATATTCAGTGCAGTTCTGACCATAAATGTTTTGGTCCAAATCGTTTTTTACATGTCTTATTCAATGTTTAGCATGTACTTTAGTCTGTTTATAAAAGTTTTTTGTGTTTTCCAATCTGTTGCCTAATGTTATTCAACCTTTGTGTTGGTTGATGACAAGATCAGTTGATTTAAATTGTTCTTAATAGCTGAGGAATGTCATTTGTTGTTTGATCTCTATTTTTCTTCTTTCTTTCCATCATTATTGTTGTTTTTTTGTGTCATCATTGTGTTAGTTGTTGTCGTCTTATCTGTTTGTTTTGTGGTCAAAATTATACATTGTTGTTTCAGTTTTATGCAGAATTATGGCTCGTATTCCGGATAAGATAAAAGACATCAATGGATCAAAAGAAACCCTTAAACTTGCTGTGAGGATAACTGATCTTTGGTTTGTTGGGACACCCGACAAGATTGAACAAGCTGAGATGGTTATAGTGGACTCTGATGTATGATTTTATGTTGTGTTTGATCCATTATTTATCATTCTAACAGTTTGTTATATACTTTGCCCATGACCAGGGTGATGAAATCCATGTTGTTTGTAAGCAAGATCAGCTAAAGTCTTGGAAGATGGATTTGAAGGAAAATTGTACTTATGTCATGCACAATTTTAAAGTCATCAAGAATGATGGTCAATATAGAGTTCGTGACCACCAATATTAATTAGCATTTACTAGAGTTACTGTTGTTAGGCAATCTGATTTGGATGGTCTTCCTTTTAAAAAATTCAAATTTGCTGAATTTGCCAATGTCATTGTTGGTCGCTTCCAACCTGGCCTGTTGGTTGGTAAGTTCAGCTACAATTCAGCCACTGACTTTGTTCACAAAATTCTAGCTATCTTTTTATAACATGCCTTTCATTTTTCTACTTTCTTAAGACATTATTGGTGTCGTTGATGAGGTGATCTTCCGCCATGTTTCCTCAAGGAGTACAAGGGTTGTTTTTAAACTGAAGGACTTGAGGTTATGTTGTCCAATTTACCCTTTCATTTTTAAAATTGGGTCCTATCTTATTAATGGTTGACTCAATTTAATTTGCTTGCTTTGTAATGTTATGTCCATGTTGGATTATTGTAGACTAATACTGTCATCATTATTTGTTTATGATAGTGACCAATTGGTATCTTGCACTCTCTAGGAAGATTATTGCTTGCAGTTTTAAGAGTACTTAAATGAGCTTGAAAATGATGGCCCCACAATTGTTCTGTTGACCCATGCTAGAATTAAAGAAGCCTAGGGTATAGTTTCATGTGGAATTTTTCGATTCTTCTGCTTATTAAATAGCATCTTATGTTCCTATTTATGACAAATGTAGGATCCTATCCACCCTCAGTGAATAATTCTTTGAAGGCTTCAAAGTTACTTATTAATCAACCGATGGTTGAAATTCAAGAATTCAAGCAGAGGTATTTTGCTGGTGTGGTTAACATAGTTTGATTATTTTTTTCCTGACCTTTGATATTGATTCCATATGTGTATGTTTTTTGAATTAGGCATTGAGGTCCGGTCAGTTTTGACACCTCGTGGTCAAGGCAATTCTCAAATTTCAGGTTCTACCAATTATCATCAAAGGTGCATTTTTTTTTTCAAAGGCTGAGGCAAAGAGCATTTATGAGATTAACAATATTTCTGAAGTATTGATCTTATTTATGTTTACTATTTATTCAACACCTGAACCAATAGGTGATAAATGTAATCACTATGTTGTTTTGACCAGGAAATTGTTTGTGTTACTATTGGCACGATTACCAGAATTGTTATGGAAAATCATTCATGGTGTTATCCAGCTTGCATTCAGTGCCACAAAAAAACTGATATAAACACCGCTCCGTTCACATGCGCATGTGGCAAATATAATGAGCGAGCTGTGCTAAGGTCATTGGAGCCGTTTTTAAATTTGTGCGCCCTTCATTTACACCTCATATTGACGCTATTATATATATTGCCAGGTATAGACTTGAGGTGATGGTCAACCACAAGGAGGAAAGCACAAAATTTCTACTCTGGGACCATGAATGTACTAACTTGATTGGGCAATCAGCTGATGAAGTTAATAGGCTAAAAATAGCAGTAGGTCCCTGCATTATCAAACATCACTGTTGAATCTTTAAATTATGTTTTTTTTGTTTACTATCCAATCTCAGAACAGATGTTTAGTGCACAAACTGATTATATTTGCGCAAGGATGGTGACATTGATTTAAATGCTTCGCCAGAAGTGCTTGATAAGTTGCTAGGTTATGTGCTTGCCTTTAAAGTCAAGGTTCAACCAAAGTTCAGGAATGTTGTTTTTCTGAAATACTCAAGTGACTTAAGTTTGATTAACACTGTGATGGACTTACTGCCTGATGCTGAGGTACTGCTTTGTAAAGTATATTTCAAGAGTTATTTTGAGTAGCCATATATTATACCTATGTTCATTTGTTTTTTCCAAGTTGCGTTACTGTTGTTGTGTATCTCATGCAGGCATCTTCCAAGATCCATATTCCAATCCTTGATTCCAATGATCCTCCCCAGCATGAATTTGTAAGCTGAAATTATGATGCTCACTTTTCAATATGATATTTGTTGCATCTATCCCATTTTAAAAATACACCAATGTCAACTTTCAATTCAACTTATTAATTGGTGTATATTTCAGGAGTTATTTGAGGAGCCATATATTATACCTATGTTCATTTGTTTTTTCTGGGTTGCATTACTGTTGTTGTGTATCTCATGCAGGCATCTTTCAAGATCCATATTCCAATCCTCGATTCCAATGATCCTCCCCAGCATGAATCTATAAGATGAAATTATGATGCACACTTTTTAATCTGATATTTGTTGCGTCTATCCCATTTTAAAACTGCACCAATGTCAACTTTCAATTCAACTTATTAATTGGTGTATCTTTTATGCAGCAATCCCTATCTGGAACAGCAGATCATGATCCGCTTCTCGGACTCCCCTTAACAGCAGACATCTCAGGAATGTGATGAAGAAGTAAGAAGCTCTCAGATTTCACCCGGGCAACTTTCATCTAACAAATTAAGGAAACATGCTAAAATTGAATGAATGTGGTTACTTGGAAGTTTTCAAAATCGCTTCTTATTTTGACTGTTACTTGCAAGTTGTAAAAAAACTCTCAGATTTACTTCTTTTCCTGTGGTATCCCTGCCTGACATTTAGTAAACATTGCCAGATGTTATGGCTCTCCAATGTGGGATGTAAAGATAACTTTATATTTTGCAACTCATTTTGTATTCGAATGTTGTGCAATTTAAATTCTATTTTAAATCGACTCTCAAGTAAATTATAGGAAGTTATTACCAAATTGTGTTGGGCTTTAATCATTTTTGGCGCTTGGAATTAACATCATGGTTTCATATGTATGCTATTTGTTTCATCATAACTAAATTTTTAAAAAAATTAGTCAATAGAATGGGCCACATAAATTCAAGAAGCTTATGTTTTAAAGAAAACTTACATTTAATTGAATACCATGGGCTCTTGCTTAAGGTTTTACACCCTGTTACCTATCGAGCTAATTTTATTGCTTAATGTTTTGCGTTGCTTTTCTTAAGAAAGGTGAGGAAAGGCATTTGTCCTTTAGGCTCGGTTTAAGTCTTTTGTTACCATCATTTGTTCTTTGATGTACCATATTTTGCTTAATCCAACTTTCTCAAATGCCAAATTAAATATTTTATAAATCCATAAAGTAGAATTACAGAATATGGGATATAATTAATTGGGAAAAAACTAGATGTTTCTAGATTGACGGCCTACTCCTGCCATACACAACATCTTTCATATCAGCTTTTCTATCAATGTCACCAACCCATGCCTATACATGCATGTGTGATCATTCCGATAAAAGTATGGTCTATTTAACCAGCTGTCAATGTTGAACTATAGTTTTAGTTCCTAATGCAACTGTTTCCCTTATCTTCCAATGTTTTGTTCCATCCTTTTCAAATTTCAATTTAGCATCTCTTACTCCATTCCAACAATGATCGTCTGATAAATTTTAAACTCAGAGCAACATCAATAATAGACATCAACAACATGGATAACGATGAATATACAAACAAGTCAAATTCAACAAAAGCCGGAATGAACAAAAACGTATCATGCAGCAAAAACGACACACTTAGACTTAGCTCCATGTACATACAACTGTGCATCCTGCTTCACAATATACAAAAGATCATAATAAGAAATTATATATACCATGTTTCAGATTGAAATTATCTGCTAACATTACTTAAATACAATGTTCAAAATTTTGTACCCTGCACCGGGATCTTTGTTATAAAAATTTTGTTATGCAAAGGCAACCAAACTATAAGTTGCATGCAACCTAGAACTAGATTTACATTTATTTTAATTATTATGGTCATGCATGCCACTTAATTATTGTATTTAAATTATGGTCATAGATATCTTTAAGTAATTGTTTCTGATTCATCGGAGGATGTCAATTCTGAATTAACAAAAGGTACTACTAAAAAACTCCTCAATCCAATTGTTTTTTCATAATTAACATGTAATAAGTATATCTAACTACAATTTTTGCAGAATCGGATTCCATTTCTTTTGTTGGAGATGAAAATTGTCAATTCCCAGTTAATGACCCTACAATTAACACAGAAGGTAATTATTATTCTAAATCACTATGTTAATAACTTCACCTACAATGGCTTTAATTTTTCAAAACCATTTTTATTTATCATGTAACAATTTAGATGTTTTTTCTGGAAATGTTATCAATTGTTACCATCATGTTGTCGTATTTCATTAAACAATTTCATGGTATTTTGAACTTGGTGATCAACTCATGCAATGTAGACACTGTAATGCAAACGTTTGGTATAATGAAAGAATATCAAAACCTTAAAATACTTTAAGCTCGAGGTTCAACTTATGTTGTGGAGATGGTAAAGTTGAACTTCCATTATTACAAAATCCCCCCAAACATCTCCAGCAACTTTTGTTCGATCATCATGCAACTGATAGTAAAAATTATTAGCAAAACATACGGACATATAACATGATGTTTGCCTTTACTTCTGCTGGTATTAAGCTAGACAAATCAATTAATGATTCAAGAGGACCTCCTACAATTAGAATTCAAGGCCAACCATGTCATAGGATAGGCAGCCTATTACCAATGCCTGGAAAAGAACCTAAATTTGCACAATTATATATCTTTGACACAGAAAATAAAGTGCAAAATAGAATTAATGCCATCAAGTAGTGATTCTTTTATTCTTATTATTATAAAAACACAACATTAATGGAGCATGTTTGATTTTAAAAAAATTTGATTCTTCCTTTCTCATTGATGTTGTCTAAATTATATATGCATTTTAATATCACATTTTACAGCCACCATAATGAAATTCAACCACACATTGTTTCAAGTTTAAGACAAATGTTGGATGAACACAACACCCATGCAAAAAGTTTTAGAATGGCAAGAGATAGATTGGCAGATAATGAAGTACATAATGTCAAGCTGAAATTGGTCGCTAATCGTGAAAAAGATGGTCGTACATATAATGTACCTACTGTTTTAGAAGTTGCTGCACTTATTGCAGTGATTTTGATACGAATTCAAGAAGAGATATTATTCCTGAGACTCGAAATGGCCAATTACAAAAGATACATGAATTGCATTCTAGTTATCTAGGTTTACAGTACCCTCTATTATTTCCTTATGGTGAAGATGGATATAAAGTTGACATACTTCATCGCGCTACATCAAGTGGCCAAAAAAGAAAGAGAAATCGTCTTACAATGAGGGAGTGGTTTGCTTTCAGACTACAATGCAGGTCAAATGAAGCACAAACTTTGTTGCATTCTAGGAAATTGTTCCAACAATTTTTTGTTGAAAGGTATACTATGGTTGAATCAGAAAGACTTTCCTTCATCAGAAACAACCAAAAAAAACTTAGTTAAAGTTTTGCAGCTTGCAAAAGTCATTGGATGATTGTACCACCAAAGGCTTAAATAGAGGTAAGAGGGTCATTTTGCCTTCAAACTTTGTTGGGAGCCCACGGTACATGGATCAACTTTATTTTGATGGTATGGCGATATGCAGGCATGTTGGTTTCCCAAATCTTTTTATTACTTTAACCTATAATCCAAATTGGCCTGAAATTCGTAGATTACTGACGCCATTGGATTTGAAAGCAACAAACAGACCAGACATTATCTCGCAAGTTTTCAAACTGAAGTATGAATAGATGCTTTCAAACCTAACAAAGAATCATCTGCTGGGAAAAGTAGTTGCATGTAAGTTGGTCCTAATTTTTACCAATTCAGCTTACAGATCAGTTGATTATTTTTTCCTTTTGGCTGATCATCTTACATCAGGTTTCAATATTTAAATGCAACTATTGGTACTGACCACACAAAGAAATCTAATCACTTTAATGCTTGTCTATTAATACTATTTTCTAATAATGGCAGATATGTATATAATAGAATTTCAGAAGTGAGGACTTCCTCATGTACATTTATTGTTGTTTTTACACCCCGACAATAAATATTCATCTTCAGATGACATTGATCAAATTATATCAGCAGAGATACCTTCACAGGAAAATGACCCAGAACTGTATACATTAGTACAAAACCATATATGGTTCATGTCCCATGTGGAATTCTGTGAACAAAATCTCCATGCATGAAAGAAGGCATGTATAGTCGTTTCTATCCTAAAATGTTTCAGTCCCATACTCTTTTAGATGCAGATGGTTATTCGGTCTATTGTAAAAGAAACAATGGTCGGACGATTTCCAAAAATGGTGTTACAATTGATAGCAGATATATTATACCTTGCAATCCAAAATTGCTCATAAAATATCAAGCCCATATCCATATTGAATGGTGTAACCAAAGCACTTATGTCCAATATTTATTCAAGTACATAAATAAAGGATATGATAGAGTCACTACTGTTATGGTTCATGATGATAATGATGCAATTCACCACGCTACAACCTAGAATGATGAGATCAAAGAATATCTAGACTGCAGGTATTATTAATTTGTAATGTCTAATTGATCTGACCAATATTGTTTTAATTCATGGATCTTTATGAAGCTACTTGGAGAATCTTTGGTTTTCCAATACATGGCAGAAAGCCTGTTGTTGAAAGATTACATTTCCATCTTCCAAGACAACATAGTGTTCTTTACCAAGACCATGATGATATTGACGCTGCCCTGTCTAATCCAAGCATCTCTGATTCAAAGTTTATTTCTTGGATGAACAGCGACCAAAGCTTTGCTGAAGGAAGAACTCTTATGCAGAATTTGTTTCTAAGTTCGTATATAATCAGAAAAAAAGATCCTGGCAACTTAGAAAAAAATGATACACTATTAGGAGGCTACTATGGGTCCCACCAACTATAGGAGAACTATTTTATTTAAGGATAATGCTAATTGTTTGCAAAGGACCAACCTCATTTAAGGATATCAGAACGGTTGCTAATGTTCAATATCCTGCATATAGAGAAGCATGCTTTGCTATGGGTTTTTTGCAAGATGATAGAGAATTTGTTGAAGCAATCAAAGAAGTGAAAGACTGGGGCATAGCACATTATTTGAGAAAGCTATTTGTGTTAATACTTTTAACAGCTACCATGAACAAACCTGAAGAAGTTTGGGACCAAACTTGGCATTGGTTAGTTGATGACATTGCGTATCATCATAGGAAAACAAAAACAAATATAGGTTAGTTGAATTTTCTTTTATATCAAATACCATCAATAAATATCATAATTTAACAAATTATTTCTGACCTGCTAGAGATACGTTTTAATGATGACCATTTGAAAATTTTGGTGTTGCTTGAAATTGAACAACTATTGCAAGCCAATCAAAAATCACTTAGAGACTATCCTTTAATGCCATATCCTGAAGATGGAAACTGGGCAACCTGTCTAGACAATAGCCTGATATTATCAGAGCTAAATTACAACAATGATGAGGTCAGATTGGAATTTTTACATCTTTTTTCTCAGATGACAAGTAATGTACCTATCCATATGTAAATCCTATACCTACAGATAAAATTAATTGCAAAGAAAAAAAAACATAACAAGTCACTGTACCTTTCATTTTAAGTCTGAATTTGCTATACTCATTTTCCTATTCTATATTTGTCTCTAGAATTACAATATGCTATTAATCAAATTCAATTTGCATTTAATTAATTCTTCTTTGACATCTGACAAAAACATATCCATAACTATAGATCAACAAGCATCAATTTATAACCAAATTATTCAAGTTGTCAATAAGGATGAAGGTAGCATGTTTTTCCTATATGAATATGGTGGTACAGGAAAAACATTCATGTGGAAAACACTGGCAAGTTCATTAAGAGCAGACAATAAAATTGTTATTATGGTTTCTTCTAGCGGCATAGCTTCTCTATTGTTTCTTGGAGGTAGAACTGCACATTCCAAATTCAAGATTCCTATTCCAATTTTTGAAGACTCAACCTGCAATATACACCAAGGAAGTCAATTAGCTGAATTACTAAATCAAACAAGTCAAATCATTTGGGACGAAGCACCCATGACTCACAAATTTTTTTTGAAGCACTTGATCTAAGTCTAAGAGATATTATTAAAGGCGAATCCAGTTCCAATAAAATCTTTGGAGGTAAAGTCATGGTGTTTGGTGGAGATTTCCGACAAATACTATTAGTCATTCCTAGGGGTAGTCGCTCCGACATTGTTAATGCAACAATAAATTCCTCTTATCTATGGGATTATTGGCATGTATTAACACTAACAAAAAACATGCGTTTACAAAGCAATATACAAGCAATAGATCAACAAGAGACTGTCACATTTGCAAAGTGGATTCTGGACATTGGAGATGGAATTATTAGACATCAAAATGATGGTTACGCTATAGTGGAGATCCCACAGGATCTGTTGATAACAGAATATGATGATCCAATCCATGGGATAGTTAATTCTACATTCCCAGATTACAACAACCCTGAATTCTTCCAATCTAGAGCAATATTAGCTTCAACAAATGAAATAGTCCAACAAGTCAATGATTATATACTACCATTGATCCCAAGTAATCATACCATCACTTATATAATTGTCTTTATTTGTATCTAATTAATTTACCTTCCCTAAATGTAAATTGTGCCTGCTTCATTTCCCATTATGCAGAATTACCAGCTATGTAGTATCTTTATTGATTTTTTAAATGGTTATTATTAACTTGATATACTAATTACAAAAATGATCATAGGTGAACACATGGAATATCTAAGTTCTGACTTAGTAGACAAATCAAAAACCATTGAAAGTTATCATTTCCACTCACTAACTAATGAATTCTTTAATTCATTGACAACATCTGGTTTGCCCAATCATTGTATCAAACTAAAAATTGGATCACCTATAATGCTGTTAAGAAACTTAGATCAAACTCAAGGGCTGTCTAATGGCACTAGATTAATTGTTACAAGGCTAGCCAAACACGTTATTGTAGCTGAGATAATTTCTGGGAAAAATATTGGCCATAATGTTTATATTCCTAGAATGCCCATGTCCCTTTCTCAAACACCATGGCCTTTTAAGCTTTTAAGAAGACAATTTCCAATAATGCTCTCTTATGCAATGACAATTAACAAGTCTCAAGGGCAATCACTATCTAATGTTGGACTTTACTTGCCAAAACCAGTTTTTAGCCATGGATAATTATATGTTGCATTATCAAGGGTCAAATCAAAGAAAGAATTAAAAGTTTTAATACATGATAAAGAAAAAAAAAATTGGCCTCTACCACCAATGTGGTTTTTAAAGAGGTCTTCAAAAATCTAACAAGGTAAATACAATTTATATACAATGTCAATTGTTATTCTGCATAATACTATATTTAACAATTATTCATACACCCTCTAATATGCAGCTACATTCAAAGTGATATCAGCCAGTATACTATACCTCAGCTTCAAACATTGGATCTTCTATTATGAGGTACATAATATAATTTACTACATTTTAATGTTCCATGATTCTACATAAATGAAAAAAAAAAAACAAATAGGCTGACAAAGTATGCCATGCCCAATCATTCGAATACATCCATTGATATGGTCATATAAAATTACATCACAATATAAATTACTCTAACAAATCAAATCAAACTTCAAACACAAACATTCTCATATTTCAACATCAAAATTGCATACTTTCTTGGCTGTTAAATATTGACCATTAATTCAAACCGCTCTATGTAGCAATATCTAGAATAAAAGGTCTTAACGATAGTAGGTGACCAGCTATACAACTTAACTCCAACATTATTACTGTCCATTTACATAGATTTAACCATTCAAATATTTTCGAAATATAAAGTTTTTTTTTTGTAGAACAGAAAAAAGGTTAACAAAATCAAATGAATAAAGAATTCATTATAGATATTCATACAAATACTGGAAAAATGCATATATTCTTTAATCATCTAGGAAAATTATATCTACAGATACTTAAATATATATTCATACAAATGAATCATGTGCCAGGAACCAGATTTGAACTGGTGACATGAGGATTTTTAGTCCTTTACTCTATTAACATAGTACTAAATATTATTTGATTTCCCCCTATTCTTACAATTCTTCACTGTAAATAAACAAATTTAGGTTCACAGTCAATAACATTCTCAACGTCTAAAGAAATTTTAGTGTCACTGTTATCACCAAATGTATGTTGTGGGCTTTGCCTTAAGAAATCATATGATGATTATTAAATTACTAATAACATGAAAAAATAATTCTGAATTTTAACGTGTTTTAAATTGCATTTACAATTGTATATATTACTATTTATGTCTTTAGCATTACTGACTACTTGATTAAATGTGGAGGGAAGTGATAAATGTCCAATACTATTGGAAGTATTACTCTTTGACTAATATGAACTGTAACTGCAAATACTATCATTGGTTTAATTGCATTTGTTGTGCCAAATGTTATTGTCACATCCATCGATAATAATCAAGTGCATCATTTAAAATGTTGCTTATTTGATACAATGTAAAAATAATTAAGATCATTTTTATTATAAGCTTTTTATTCTATAATGTATTTCAATTGGACAACAGAATTTGCATTGCATGCTATCACTGTCTTTCATCTACAATCATCACACAAATTCCTATCTATTAAATTAGTTTTTTTTGTAGGTTAAGAAATCATATGATGATGATGATTAAATTAGTAATAACATGAAAAATTGATTCTGAATTTTAACGTTTTTAAATTGCATTTTCAATTGTATATATTATTGTTTATGCTTTTAAAATGATTGACTAGTTGATTAAATATGAAGAAAAATGATAAATGTCCAATATTACTGGAAGATTATTACTCTTTGGCTAATATGAATTATAACTGCAAATACTCTCATTGGTTTGATTGCATCTGTTATGCCAAATGTTACTCTCACATCCATCTTATAATAATTTCTTATTTGATACAATGTCAAAATAATGAAGATAATTTTTTACTATAAGCTTTTTATTCTACAGTGTAAAATGCAAAAAATAGTAGTGACATTCAGAAACGAAAGAAAACTCTTCACATCCTTACAACAGCACATCATAGCCGCCTATCTAGCTTCACAATCATTAAACTGCCCCTTAACTTTCAATCTTCACAAGCAACAATCAATGCTCCATGTTCGGGTGGTCGGCAAGTGTACCGATTCATTAAAACGGTAAGACCGGGTATTGTATCCACATGGAATTTGTTTCACCCAGAAACTGTACATTCAGTGTGCAAACATTTGTATACGACTAAAAGCAAGAGAAATATCAAATGGAAATTTTGTGCTAAAGTCTAGTTGAATATAAACTAAATATATAAAGTTTGAGAAGTAAAAATAGTCAAGTAAAAAGCATCGGGTTGCTCTACTAAATTTTTCTTGATGTTGTTATGTATTTTTCTCTATTTAATGTTATCCTAGTGTTCTTATGCTGAGAAATTACCCAAACCAAGATCCCTCTAGTGAATGGGCCTAACTCTCTTTAAATCTCGTCCTTGATCCCTCAACAAACTCAGCCTAAAAGAGTCACATTAAGTCTACAACATAATATGGACTAGATCACTACACTTCATTCCTAGACATACAGTTTTCTAGCTTGCTCTACCAAGTTCTAAGGCTTTAAAGCACTTCCCAATGCTAAAAATCCTAACTCTACATACAAATGGATGATCAAGCCACAAGAATATAAAAATAAGCATAGATAGAAGCAATGAACATAGAAAAACAACATTAAATAGATAATGAAAGAATATTACATCAAGGGTTCAGCAGAACTTCCCAACCAAGAGGTTTAGACTTCCATTACAAGAAATGAACTATCAATACAAGGAAGAATAGAGTTTAAGTGGAAGAAAATGGATAAGAAGGATTGAGGATGTCTCCTTCAACCTCTAGAACCTTAATCTCACTCCTTTAACCTAAACTCTCTTGGTGGCTCAATTTCTGTCGCTTCAGCTTCTCCATTGGCTCTGTTTTTCGACTCCTCCCTTTAGTTTCCACCAACTTTAGTGTTTTAAAGGCTACTTGGACGTTTCAGCTTCTGAAGGCTTGCTTAGCGAGATTGGCTCGCTAAGCGAAAGTAAGTGAATTTTGGCTTAGCGAGCTGGGCGCGCTAAGCGCAAGAAGAGACAAACAACTCATTGGGCGAGCTGGCGGGGCGCTGGGTGAGCACATCTCTGACTGATCCTCTTCTAGGGTTTCCCAACACGCTAAGCGAATTGTATGCCTCGCTTAGTGGATGTCACTTGCTAAGCGGATCTACCTCGCTTAGCGAGACACCAGCTACTTGAACCTTCTCTTCTTTTAGCCTGAAATTGAAGTGGTTTCAACATTAATTCACAAAAATGGGAGCATTTATTGTATAAAATCAAACTAAACATGAAAATATGTATAATTCCTACAATATGAACTATAAATTGAAGGTAAAGCGCTATTTTTGTACAAATATTCAATACAAAACTTAGTCGTGAATAGCGACTAACAACTCCCCCAAATTTACAGTTTTGTTTGTCCTCAAGGAAATAACAGTTAACTTGTCCTTAAGTGACAAAAAACACAGTGGTTAACCAAAAATGTGTTTGTTCCAAAACATTCAATCACATGAACATCAGTGGTAAGCAATACTTCAACTAACAACCCTTCATAAAGTTATGCAGAACTTCAAAGATATGAACATGATCATTAAGCAACACAAATGAAATAAGCTAGCAAGCAAGATAGGTATCAAGGAAGGTTCATCAAGCCTAATCCTCACGATCACTATTTCTCTCATAAGCATAAGTGTTTAAGGTAATTCTTTAACTCAAAAACCAACACAAGTTTCAACTTTTGCATTTTATCTTATGCCATACAATCACAAACACACAATTTGAATCAGAAGGACTTTCTTGACTTGTAATGAGGCTAGGCTACAAACAATTCATGGTTTTTCTAGGATGCAAAACTTAGGTTCTAGGAGAGCATTCATCCTTAGATTAACTCTTTCCTTTTATTCCCAGCTTCTATTGAATTGCCACAATCATCTAAGACACTTAGCTTAAGCAACAAGACACATAAACTTTGCTTATTCTTAAAACTTTCCTTTTTTTATTTTAGCAGTTTTTACTTACTGCTTCTTTGTACAATTTTTTGTGGTTGTTGCTTGTCTTACCACAATCATCATCACCCAATACCTTCCCCCAAATTTGGAACAAATTTGCTTTGGATTGTAATGCTCTCCAACAACCTAAAGAAAGATAGATGGAGATTATAATTCAACAGGCTTAAGGTTCAACTCAATCAATCAGATTTAAGCTCAAAATGGGTGCAAAGGACTCATCATTCATGAACAGGGTAAGCTATTTGGCTAAGTGGCTAATTAAATCAATCACGGCCTTCATCATTTCCAAATCATGCATTCATTCAGTATTAAGAGATTCATGCAAAAATCGGTACTTGATGCTAGTCGTTCTCTCACAATTAAAGTTCACACAACTCACCGGGTTATGGCTAATGATTACCTTCATTGTTTACATGTCAAACAAACTAACAAATTCACTCATGCACCTAATTCATGTTCTTTCTCTTCTAATTACTACATACTTATTCAAAGCACATGATCTAACATCGCAATTGACTCAAGTCATGCAATCAATCAAATTCAAAACCAATCACAAACACCAGAAATTTAAACCAAAACAAACCACTGTGCATATAAATGTAAATTGTTCAAAAAGTTGTGAATTTGCTAAATAAGTAAATAAACTAAAACTAAAACAGAATTTTAAAAATTGTATCTAAATAGCATAAAAAATAAATAAGGTCCTGTCTTCAATCATCCTGTCCTGGTGTAGGGTCGTCCTGAGGTGTGGAAGGAGCATCCTGGGCTAAAAGTGATGAATCCTATGTTGGAGTGGGTCAGGGATTCCAGGTGCTCTGTGCTGCTGCCATATCTACTGCATAATCTGCGTCTGCAACACCGTCTCCCTCCTCAAGTGCCTCAGATGGTGTGGCAATAGGGGTGTCTTCAGACGTCTCCTCAACCTCTACCTCGGCCTCTAGCTGCGGCTCCTGGGCTGTAGGAGCATCACCTTCCCCCAAAGGAGAAGGTTGGACTCCTGGCCAGGCCACCTGGGCCATGAAATCCTCCATGCTAATAATGGGCCGATGTTGAGCCAAGTTATGGATACTCTGCATCACCAGGCATAAGCCCTGGTGAAGGCTCTATAGCATCGGCACCATGGAGTCTGTGCTCTAAGCGGAGGAACTGGTGCTGATGCAGGTGCAGTGTAAGAGCTGGAGCAGTAGGAGTAGAGGAGGATGGAGCAGAATGTCAGGTCCCCTAGCCCTAGTCTTGCGGGTCCCCAGAAAAGTGATCAAGGGATCATCTGGGTTCCAACAGTTCTTCCGGATATAAGCCAAATTAATGGCAAGGCTAAGGGACTCAAAGGTCATCGAGTCTGGGACAACTCCTCTGGCGATGCATAAAGTTGTGCTGAGGGCAGGGAAGCCAAGCCGAGAGGAGTTGGACTGGGCCATCTGAGAAATCTGGCCTGAAATGAAAGAGCCCACGTCCATGTCCATCTTGGTCACCAAATCGTACACTAACCTCGCCCTCTCCATATTAAGATCGGACGTATGAGAGGTGGGGGCGAGGCTAGAATATGACAAGACGCTCTAGGTCTGTGCCAGAGTAGTCAAATCCTTCCTCAGGAGCTTCCAGGATGCTCCTTCAGCGTTAAGAACAAAACCGTGCCCTGGAATACAGAGCTTGGAAGCAAGCTCATGAAGGTCTAGGTGAGTGTGACAAAATCTGGAAAAAACGGAGTAGTACTACCTTGGCTCCAGAACCACCGGGGTCTCCAAGAATGCGTTCAGCGTCTCCCCATCAAACGTAATTAGCTTACCCCGTACTTGAACTTTCCTTGGGGACTTGTCCTCTGAATCAAACAAATTAGCATAAAACTCTTTAACCAGGGCCACATCAATACGACCATTAGGCTGCCTGGTCAAGGCTTTATGCCACCGCCTCCTCTCAAGTCCCCGTCGGAACTCATCATTCTCTGTAACATATAAAGTGACGTTCCTCTCTGGGAGTGAATGTTTTGCTCATATCTTTCCCAGGCAACCTCTGAAACAAATCTGGTCGTGTCATATGGTTCTTGAGGTCGGGAGGCGGTTGATTATCTCTTCCTAGATGCCATCTGCACCAAAAGAATCACAAGAAAGAAAATTAGACAGGTTTTATTCAAGACTGAAAGCAGAAAAATAAAACCGAAAAATGGATTGGGCGCTTAGCGAGACAGGCTCGCTTAGCGCGCCTTCAGAAAATAACATGATATGCTTACCGCACAGGACACGTTTAGCGCGACAATAGGAAAATAAAGACTCTGGCTAAGCAAGACACCCTCGCTTAGCTAACACAACACAATGGCTAAGCGAGCATGGCTCCTTAAGCCTTATTCTCCAACAAAGAGTTAATTGTGCTTAGCGAGATAGGCTCGCTTAGCGCGACACACTATACAGGCTTAGCACCAGTGGGCGCTTAGCCTAACTTGAGCACTGGAACTTAATTGGCTTAGCGAGCAGGCTCACTAAGCCTTATTCAAAAACAGAAAAGAAATTGCACTTAGCGAGTACGACTCGCTTAGCGCATGAACAATTTTTCAGAACATTAAATTGCCTTGGGCTTAGCGAGACTGACCCGTTTAGCCCAGGCTTATTTGACATTCAAAGGCTTGGTGGCTTAGCGAGTGTGGCTCGCTTAGCCACAAACAGAATACCAAAAGCCTCAAAGACTCAGACCTAACTAAACTAACTCGCTTAGCGCAGCATGCCGGCTTAGCAAGTTCATACAAACTTAAAAAAGTAAAACTTGGAATTTAAATGCTCGCTAAGCTTGAGTGCAGTGGCTTAGCGAGTTCATACAGATGAGCATAAATTTAAACAGAAATGATGAACACGCTTAGCGAGATAGGGCCGGCTTAGCGAATTCATCAGAAAACCCAGAAATTCATCCAAAATTGATGAACTCACTCAGCGAGCAGGCTCGCTTAGCGAGTACATCGAAAATTCCAGAAAAATTAGGGCTTCGAAGCCTTAACTTCCTAGCCATTTTCAGGCCTAAGAACTCTAATCAAACCCATCAAATGAACCTACATTATTTACGAAACCAAAGCCCTAACAGCAAGCTATCAAACAACTAAGCAATGAACAACAACATCAACAGAAATAAAAAATACACAGCAAGCAAAGTTGTCTTCTACCCTAGGGTTCAAAAACGAAATTAACAAGAAAGAAATGGATACTTACCTGGATTGCTGAGGTAAATTAGCAGAGATGAGGGCAAAAGAAGTAGGGAAGCAAAATGCACAATGCAGAATGCAGGTGAATGCCAATGATGGGGAAGGAGTTATAAATTTATGCACAAAAGTAACTGCCTAAGGCAGCTATGTCTTATTTTTGGAAGTTTCGATTGTCTCGCTTAGCGCGAGTGACTCGCTAAGCAAGCACTCAGTGATGTTTGAATTTTTAGATTTCAAAATCATGCGCTTAGCGGGACAGACTCGCTTAGCCCAATTCAAAAATTAGAAACCCGAGAAGGTTTTAGGCTTAGCGCACAAGTGCGCGCTTAGCGAGTTCTGCTGCTCTTATTGGTCTGCAACTTCAGCTAAGTGGGACATGGCCAGCTTAGCGAATTAAATGCCTCAAGATGCAGTAGTGGGGTTACGCTTAGCGAGATGGGATCGCTTAGCACAATGCCATTCCAGAGAGATATGTGGGCTTAGCGGGTATGACCCGCTTAGCCCAATTGACATGAGGGTCCAGGCAAAGAGTGATAAGCGCTTAGCGAGATGCTGGGTTGCACTTAGCGAACTGACTTGCTTAGCCTAATTCCATTAATTTCAATGCCAAAGAAGTTTTTGGGCTCAGCACAACTATCTCGCTTAGCGAGACCCCTTCAGCCAATGGGTGGGGGTTGGCACGCTTAGCACCAGTGACTACTCGCTCAGCACATGAAGTATGATTCGCTTAGCGCATAGGGCGTGCTAAGTGAGTGGATGACTGGAAAATTTTCTAAGTTATTTCATCATCCATTGCTTCAGAGAAGCTTTTGCCAACCCCTTGTCATACAAAAACATGTTGATGTCTTACTTTAGCAATCACAAATAAGTTGAAACCTAACTATATGCAATGATGTACAAAAAACAATTATTAAGAAAACAAAGAAAAAGACTGGGTTGCCTCCCAGTAAGTGCTTCTTTAACATCACTAGCTTGACGCATGTTACCTTTAAGGGTCTTATGCAATCTTGGCTCTAGCCATCTGAGCCATCTCATTCTCAATTTCATCCATCTTAGAGCCAATATTTTGGTCAAGTGAGTGCTTTTCTGCATCAAACAAGTCAAATATGACCTTCTGGTCATCTATACCCATTTCAAGGTTACCTTTCCCTATATCCACCACACAATTGGCGGTTAGCATGAAGGGACGACCCAAAATCAATGGAATTTCAGGATCCTCTTCAATATCCATGATCACGAAATCTACAGGGAAAGTAAACTGCCACACTTTGACCAAAACATCTTCTACCACGCCATAAGGCCTTGTAATAAACTGATCTGCCAGCTGCAATGTCATTCTTGCTAGCATGATTTCCAGCTCTCCAATCATTCTGCACATGGAGAGAGGCATCAAATTAATGTTGGCCCCCAAGTCAATGAGGGCTTTTCCAACTAGCACTACACCAATAGAGCAAGGGATTGTAACACTCCTTGGATCCTTGTATTTAGGTGGAAGGATTCATTGAATAACCGCACTACAATTTCCCTCCACCATAATATTATCACTGTGCATATATTTTCCCTTCTTGGTCAACAGATCCTTAAGAAATTTGGAGTAGAGTGGCATCTGTTGCAAGGCTTCTCCAAATGGGATAGTTATCTCCAATTTCTTGAAGATATCAAATAAATGAGCAAAGTGTCTTTCCTTGTCTTTCTTGGATGACACCAAAAGGTATGGTGCTTCCTTTCCTGTATATAAGACAACCTCCTTCTTCTTTTCTCTGGCCAACTCACTTTTTGTCTTCTTTTCTTCCTCATTTTCTCTCTTTTTTCTTATTTTTCTTCTTTCTCGTCATCATTTATTTTCTTCTCCCTTATGTGATCTTCTTTTTCTTTTTCTCCTTTAGCTACTAACTCTTTCTCATCACTAATCCTCCCTTCATCTTCCACCATAGTCTCCCTCTTGCTTCTAGTCATGACAACCTTACATTCTGTTTTGGGATTTTTCTCAATATTGGCTCCAAAACCTCCAGAAGAATTCTCATCTATTTGCGTAGCTAGTTGTCCCACTTGAATCTCTAGGTTCTTGATAGCTCACTCAGTGCTTTTATGGTTAGACATTGAAACTTTCATAAACTGAGCCAAAGTTTCTTCTAGCTTAGTGGTCCTCTCATACAAGCTAGGCCCTTGATTCTGAGGTCTGTTAGATGGTCCTCCTTGGTCTTTATTGAACTGATTCTCTGGATGTGACCTCCATCCTTGCCCCTGATTTTGATTGAAATTTCCTCCTTGCTGGTAACCTGAAAAACCGCCTGAATGGAATCCTTGTTTGTTTTGGTTCCCCATGTAATTCACTTCCTTTGCAGCATCATGAAAGGGTATGCAACAACCAGATTCATGCGCTCCTCCACATATACTACAACCTCCAACCTGCATAACAGCTGAATAGGAAGGTTGAGCTGCGTGTAATTGGGTTGGCAGCTTACTAAGTGTCTCTATCAATGATTCTAGCTACTTAGCTAGCAGCTTGTTTTGTGCCAACAATGCATCTTGTGAAGAAAGCTCTAACAGGCTTCTCTTTGTGGGTACATGAGTTTTATCATGCAGAATAGCATGATCACTAGCAGCCATATTCTCTATGAGACTGCAGTAAGCTACGGAATCTTTCAAGTGCTTCACTCCGGGATTCATCTTGAAATTGATGAAATGAAGAAATAGCTACCTTGCCTTCAGCTATCTTTGATTTTGGGAAGTACTTCTTCATAAATTTCTCTATAACCTCTTCCCAAGTCTTTAAGTTGTTTCCCTTGAAAGAATGTTGTCACCTCTTGGCTTCTCCAGCCAAAGAAAATGAGAACAAGCTAAGTCTTACTGCATCTTCCGGCACACCTACAATTTTCACTGTGTTGCAAATTTCTATGTATGTAGCCAAGTGTGCGTAAGGGTCTTCATTCGGCAATCTATAAAACAAATTTCCTTGAATCAACTGGATCAAGGAATAAGGATATGTGATGTTGTGAGCTTGGACTTCTGGCCGCGCAATGCTTGTGAAAAATTACGGCATGGTGGAGCTAGAATAGTCCTCAAGAGTTACCCTCCGTGGTTGATCTTCAGTCATGATATGTGCTTCAGACGCACCAACTTCGGATTCCCTTTAGTCTGGAAATGCTGAAGATGATTCAGATGATTGAGCATCCTCCAAACTTGGTTGTGTTGTCCTTTCTTGCAAAGCTTTTCTCCTTCTATTTGCGTTGTTTCTCTTGCAAGTAGCTTCTATTCCAATTCTAATGGAACTAAATTCCCTGCTGAAGAGTTACCTCGCATACAAGAAGCACTAAACCAAGCAGCAATTAACCAAGTCAAGACAAAAAAAAATCCTAACTAACTATACACAAAATCAATCAAAGAATAAAGAATAAATGTTTACAAACTGAACTATACGATCTAAGTGGAAAGAAATTCCCTCGCAATGGCACCAAAAACTTGTTCGAGTGGTCGACAAGTGTACCAATTCACACAAGTAGTATATTAAAACAGTAAGACCGAATATCATATCTGTCATACCCTAATTTCGTCCGGGGACCATTGTTTGATGGCACGCAACCTAATGTAAGCTCCATTGGAGCTTGTAGGCCTAGGATCTTCTTCATCAATGGATTCCTTTGTTTCTTGGAAGATAAATGGCAGCGGAATGGAGAAAGAAGAGAGAGAGGAGACGCCACTTCAAGGAGAAGATGAGTCTAGAAGAAGCTCACCACCATAAGAGGCCATGGATAAGAGCTTGGAGGAAGAAGGAGATGAATGAAGGGAGAGGGAGAGAAGAGCACGAAATTTTGTGCTCTAAAAGAGCTCTGAAATCTGAAGTTAATATTCAAATGATCAAAGTTCCAAAAAAATGCACACACATGACCTCTTTTTATAGCCTAAGTGTCACACAAAATTGGAGGGAAATTTGAATTTCAATTCAAATTTCACTTGAATTTGAAATTGAATTTGTGGAGCCAAACTTTCGAGCCAAAATTTCACTAATTATGATTAGTGAATTTTAGTTATGGTTCAGCTCACTAATCCAAGATCAATTCCAAGATTCTCCACTAAGTGTGTTTAGGTGTCATGAGGCATGTAAAGAAGGAAGGACATGCACAAAGTGTGACTATATCATGTGGCAATGGGGTGTAGTAAGAAAATGCTCACCTCCTCCTCTAAAATTTAATTGGATTGGGCTTCTACCAATTCAATTAAATTTATTTCCAACCACACACATCAAATATTCACTTAGTGCATGTGAAATTACAAAACTACCCCTAATACAAAAACTAGTCTAGGTGCCCTAAAATACAAGGGCTGAAAAATCCTATATTTCTAGGGTACCCTACCTAAAATATGGAGCCCTAAATACAAGGATCAAATATAATGACATCCTAGTCTAATATGTACAAAGATAAGTGGGCTCATACTTAGTCCATGGGCCCAAAATCTACCCTAAGGCTCATGAGAACCCTAGGGCCTTCTCTTGCATCTTTGGCCCAATCTTCTTGAAGTCTTCTATCCAATGCCCTTGGGGGGTAGGATTGCATCATTCCCTCCCCCTTGAAAAGGATTTGACCTCAAATCCCGAGGTTCTTGAAACTCATTAATTCTTTCCTCAACACCTGTAAAAAGAATAAAAACATATGTATTAGTGATGTTGGATATGTTAGAGTACGGTAAGGACTGAAAACCCCTTTCCTGGCCATCTTCCCATAAGAGAATATTATTCCTCACCAACTCAATGAGTGGTGCTACAAGTGTAGAAAAATATGGGACAAACCTTTTGTAAAAGTTTGTTAAGATATTGAAGCCCCAAATTTCCCTTATACTTGGTGGAGTAGGCCACTCAGGAATGACCTTTATTCTTTTAGGGTCCATGGGAAGCCCTTGATCACTATTTAAAAAGTTAAGTAAAGTAATGAAATAAAACATACCTTTTTCTTTATTTTCATGTTGATTATTCCTACAAAAAATTATGACAAACCTAAGGTGTCCCACATGAGCACCTAGGTTTGCATTGAAACAAAAAATAAGAACAAACCTACCTAATGAGTCCCTATGTACACAAATCATGAAGATGTTGGGTGCATGAGTGATTTTACAAAAGAGTGTTGCACCACTCAACACATTCATCATACCACCTATCATAGGGATTTGGTGCCTAATAATACCTATTTTAGGCACCAACAAAGCACAAGGATTTAAGCTTTTACGAACCAAACCCTCATCCAATAACTCCTTTACTTGAGGAATAACCTCAAGCTCAAGAGGTATGGCGGTGCTAAGAGATGTTTCCCTTCATAGGAGAAGGTAGAAAGATTGTTTAAGAAGGAGTGCCCTTTTAATATCACCTTTTGTTGCAAAATGATTTTCCTTCTTAACAATCTTCTTGGAGGAATCATTTTCCTTCCCCTTGGCCTTTGAAGACAAGGCCTTACTATCCTTCTTTTTCTTTTGTTTTTCTAGTTTTTCCTCCTCATCCCTCTTATCTTTCATAGTTAGTTGATCTTTGGCCATTTGTGAAGGTTTTTGAGGATGCAACACAAATTTAGTGCCAAGATGGGTGAGGGTAATTTCATTAGTTAGGCCATTGTAAATGATCCTCGTATCAAATTGCCATGGCCTTCCTAAAAGAATATGTCTTGCCTCCATGGGAACTATATCACAATTAACTTCATCCTTATATGTCCCAATGGAGAAAGGTACCTTCACTTGTTGGTTAACTATCATTTCCCCTTGCTCATTGAGCCATTGAAGTTTATAAGGTTTTGGGAAGGGAATGATAGTGAGGTTCAACTTGGAAACTAATCTTGTGCTACAGCAATTGCAACAAGATCCACTATCCACAATGAGAGAACAAGTTTCATCTAAAATTTTGCATCTTGTATGAAAGATGTTCTCTCTTTGGGATTGAGATAGATCACAAGATTGACCTCCAAGAAGCCTTCTAACCATTAGGAGGTCACCTTCTTCGTGGGGGTAGACTTCCTCACTAGACTCTTCACTCCTTACTTCATCTTCACTTCCACTAGAGGAAAGGCAAGAAGTAGTCTCCTCTTGACTACTATAAATGTCTTGACCCCTCATGATCATGGTTTTCTTTGTGGGGCATTGAGAGACAATGTGACCTCTCCCAAGACATTTGAAGCATTTAATGTTGCTAGTCCTTTCTTGGGAACTAGTCTTAGGGGTGTATTTCTCTATGGTCTTACCCTTATCTTCCTTGGGTTTTGAAGGTGCAGCCCCTAAAATTCCATGGGCTTGGTCCTTCCTTGGATAAGAGTGAGAGCCATAAGATTTTGAAGAAGGCTTTCTTTTAAGTTGTTGCTCCACTCTTATACAAAGTTGAACAAGCTCATCTAGGTCCCTATATGGAAGGAGTTCAACCTTGTCCCTCACTTCCATATTAAGCCCACTAAGGAACCTAGCTATGCTTGTTCTTTCCTCCTCCCTAAGTCCAGCTCTTAAAAAGAGTAGTTCCATTTGTTGTCTATATTCTTCAACACTCATACTCCCTTGTCTAAGCCTTTGGAGCTTGTCCATAAGCTCCCTTTCATAGTAGGAGGGAATGTGCCTCTTCCTAAGGGCACTCTTAAGATCATTCCAATACTCTATTGGAGAATCCCCATGAATCCTTCGTTCCCTAACAAGGGAAGTCCACCAATAGAGGGCATACCCTTGAAAGCTAAGGGTAGCCAATGGAACTTTTCTCTCTTCGCTAATATGATGGCAAGCAAAGAGTTGTTCAACCTTCATTTCCCAATCTAAGTAAGCCTCAACATTATCTTTTCCATGGAAATATGGGAGGCTAATGTTAACCTCTTGAGGCCTTCTATCCTTTTCTCTTCTTTGGGAGTGATGTTTAGTATGTGAACTATGACGCCCTCTATAATAGTCACTAAGTTCTTCACTTAAACTCTTGCAAGAGTCATGACTACTATATGAGGCATGTTTTTCTCTTTTCATTTCTTTCATTATTTTTCTTCTTTCTTCCTCTCTTATTTTCTCTCTTTCATCTTGACTTATTTCTTCCACTCTTTTTTTACCTTTTTCTTTTCTCTCTTGTTTTTCTTTCCACAACTTAAGGGATCTCAACTCATCTAATATCTTATACAAGGGGTCCTTAGGAGTAGAACCCTCAACATTAACACTAGATGAAGAATGAAGACTCATGTTGGTTCCTAAGTTATGGTTCTTTCTTGTTGGGGGTTTGAAAAAAAGGTAAAATAAACTATGGTTGAAACTAGCCAAAATAAACACTAAAAGAGGTGTGAAAGATAAGGTAAAAACTAATTGGTAAAAGGCAAGCTATCTAGGCGGTTTGACAATGGAGGGTAAAGGAAATAAGCTATGAAAGTAAGCAAGAAATTAAAGTGCAAGAAATGCAAACTAGGCGGATCCTAAGAGTGTTTGGATGACCTCATTTAAAGTTCCCAAAAAAACACTCACTATCCTAAGGGAAAATTGGCTAAAATTATTACACACAAATGGAAGTAGGGTGACCTATTGGAGGCTCCCAACTTACTTCTAATGAAAGGCCTTTTTGTTACAAAATTTGAAAGCAAAACAAATTGTCAATTACAAAATTACAAAAAAAAGTCCTTAATTGTGGTGGCTATTCTCTCTTTGGTGTTTCACTCAATTTGGATTGCTTCTTAGTCCAATAGCTCTTAAGGTGGTTGGCCCCTTGCTTCTTTACTCAAATTCTTCAAGATATGGCACCAATACTCCTTTCCAATTCCCTATATGGCAACTCACAAGCAAGAAAACAAAGAGACAAGCAATAACCAAAGACAAAAAAAATTGAAATGAAAGCTAAACCAATAGAGTTTTAACAAGACAAATTTCCAAGGATTATTCAAAAATTAAAGCAATGAAAAGCACAAAAAAGCAAGCTAGGACTCAAAGAGAAACCTAGAATGGCTCTAGAGTAGAGTAGAAAAACTCTAAAAAAAAGAAAGACTCAAGAAACCTCTAGTTTTAGCACTTGTTTTCACAATAATTTTCAATTGAAATTTCAGAACTAGGATTGGTATAAAATAGGCACCAATTATAGAACAAATTTTGAGCCAAAACAACAAGCGCACTTTCCTTTCACTTTTTTTTTCCTGGACACTGATTTTTCTGCCAACTTGTGCGATTTTTCTTATTTTTTCCTTTAATCCAAATCGCTTGGTTCTTATTTTATAATTTTGGTCCAGATGTCTATAAAATTCAGTAAAACTTTCAGCTCAAAAAACATAGTGATCAATTCCCATTAATTTATACAAGTTCGTATGTTCAAGCTGCCAGCACCAGCGATTTCAACCTAGAAATCAAGAGTAGTGTTTATGTTGCTTAAGGCTTGGATAGTTACAATTTGTGTTTGCTTATGCTCAATTATCTTGAATAACACAATTCAAGAGAGCTTAAGACTTATTTTGATTCACAAATCCAGCCACAACTCAGCACCACAACTCAACTTCATCATAGGCATCATGTAGGAAACTTAGAAAACAAAAAAAGTTCAAGAACAAGACTACTTCTAGGAATTGATTTAGAACATGTTATGAACTAAATAACATGCATGAATTAGACTCAAAATTCAAAAGATAGGCTAAGAATTACAAGAATACATGAACAAATGTATCTAGAATTCAATCAACAAAATAAAATTCAATATAAACTTAGAACATAATGTGACAATTACTATGACTAAACATGATTCTAAGACAACATGGATTAAGTGATTTACACTTAGATTTTTGTGTTTTTTTTAATCAATATTTTGGAAGAACATTTAGATCTAAGGTTCAGCACAAGAATATTATGAATGAAAAATGATAGAACCTAAAATCAACACAAAAACAAGATTCAAGAGTAGATCTACAAATTTAGAACCATAGAAATGCAAGAACAAGTGTAGATCTAAGATTTAATCAGTTTATTTTTTTTTAATCTACTCTAAACAGAACCAAACCACAAGACAATGGAGGATATACATGGAGAATAAGATGAAGAACAAGGAATTAACGAGAATTCACCGAACAAAAAGATAGAGGAAGCAAAAGAACATCACCTAGATGAAGATGCTCTGATACCACATGATGTAAGCTCCGTTGGAGCTTGTAGGCCTAGGATCTTCTTCATCAATGGATTCCTTTGCTTTTTAGAAGACAAATGGCAACGGAATGGAGAAAGGAAGAGAGAGAGGAGACGCCACTTCAAGGAGAAGATGAGTCTAGAAGAAGCTCACCACCATAGGAAGCCATGGATAAGAGCTTGGAGGAAGAAGGAGATGAATGAAGGGAGAGGGAGAGAAGAGCACGAAATTTTGTGCTCTAAAAGAGCTCTGAAATCTGAAGTTAATATTCAAATGATCAAAGTTTTAAAAAATGCACACACATGACCTCTATTTATAGCCTAAGTGTCACAAAAAATTGGAGGGAAATTTGAATTTCAATTCAAATTTCACTTGAATTTGAAATTGAATTTGTGGAGCCAAACTTTGGAGCCAAAATTTCACTAATTATGATTAGTGAATTTTAGTTATGGTTCAGCCCACTAATCCAAGATCAATTCCAAGATTCTCCACTAAGTGTGCTTAGGTGTCATGAGGCATGTAAAGCATGAAGGACATGCACAAAGTGTGACTATATGATGTGGCAATGGGGTGTAGTAAGCAAATGCTCACCTCCCCCTCTGAAATTTAATTGGATTGGGCTTCTACCAATTCAATTAAATTTATTTCCAACCACACACATCAAATATTCACTTAGTGTATGTGAAATTACAAAACTACCCCTAATACAAAAACTAGTCTAGGTGCCCTAAAATACAAGGGCTGAAAAATCCTATATTTCTAGGGACCCTACCTACAATATGGAGCCCTAAATACAAGGATCAAATATAATGACATCCTAGTCTAATATGTACAAAGATAAGTGGGCTCATACTTAGTCCATGGGCCCAAAATCTACCCTAAGGCTCATGAGAACCCTAGGGCCTTCTCTTGCATCTTTGGCTCAATCTTCTTGGAGTCTTCTATCCAATGCCCTTGGGGGGTTGGATTGCATCTTGACCGCTTCGAGGTACTTGGCACCCATTGTTGCACAATACGTAAAGTTCCATAACGTGCCAGAAGTCAAAAGAGGGCATTGTTGCACGATCCGTGAAGTTTCGTAACATGCCGGAAATCAAAAGGAAGCATTGTTACACAATCTGTGAGGTTCCGTAACATTCCGAAAGCCAAAAAAGGGATGATTACGTAATCCATAAGGTTCCGTAAC
The DNA here is from genome assembly GCF_004193775.1 of Glycine soja. Taxonomy (NCBI): domain Eukaryota; kingdom Viridiplantae; phylum Streptophyta; class Magnoliopsida; order Fabales; family Fabaceae; genus Glycine; species Glycine soja. The sequence continues at coordinate 20,998,088 of NC_041009.1, read as the reverse complement.
ATTACGGAAGGAAAACAAGTATCGTTACGGAATTCGTAAAGTTCCGTAACATTACGGAAAAAGAATCAGCAAAAAAAGGCCGGGCCCACTTGGGCCTTCCAGGAAGTTCCTCCAGGTGCCTTCTGGAGGAAGCAACCTAGCTCACTTAGGCGAGCTGGGTGGCAAGCTTCTCCTTCTTTTCCCTATAAATAAGGGGAGGAGGGAAGAACAAAAATGTTCAACCCTCCTGGTATCTGAGGATCACTTGAAATTAGTGAGAAAAATCGTTTCCGTGAAGAAAATCTAAGCCGAGGCGCTTCCGTAACTCGTCCGAAACGTTTCCGTGGGTGATTTCGTGAAGATTTTCCGCCGTCTTTCGTTCGTTCTTCGTCGTTCTTCGATCTTCAACCGGTAAGTTCCCGAAATCGAACTTTTCAATTTATTCTATGTACCCTTGGTGGTCCCCACTTATTTCGCGTACTTTTATTTTCATTTCATTTACTTTTCGTACCCCCTTTTGACGTGCTTTAGTCATTTATTTAAGTCATTTTCTCGCCTAATCAAAAAATAAAATAATTTTTCATCGATCATTTGAATTGTAACATCTGTTAATTTCTGTTAAAATGAAATCTGGCCGTTTGGTCATGCCGTAACCATGTTGGAAACCGAAAAAGAGGTAAAATAATAATATAATAATAAAAAAATATCTTTTAGCAAAATAAAACAAAAAAATCAATCGGACGTTTCTCTTTGGGATTTTTCTTTCTTAATTGAATTGACTAATAACTAAAGTGAAACTAAGGCTAAAATCAACTCACAATATCAAGCTTTGTCCGCAAAAATCACTGAAAAAACGTTTTAAGGTCCAACACCTTAAATGGTCCTCTTTGCTCTTTTATCGGTTAACATGGACCATTCGAAAGCGTAAAATCAACACATCACTGCCTTTTGAAAGAACTACGTAGGTCTGATTTCTTCTTTGATGGAGGATACGTAGGAGCAAGAGCCCCGCTTTTGTCGACCTCAAAAATAAAAAAGAAATAAAAGTTTAGATACATAATTTCACACAATTCTAATCTAAAGTTGTTGTCCTTTGCGACAAACGTGAGAGGTGCTAATACCTTCCTCAAACATAAAGATAACTCCCGAATCTGGAATATTCTTCATGACCGGTTTCCTTTGGTTTTTCTAATGTTTTCCTTTCAATAAACGTTGGTGGCAACTCTGTGCATTTTCCTCCTATGGAAGACGCACCTGTGAGCCTCGCCTCGCTCACCCGCAAAAGGGTAGGTTGTGACAATTGGCGACTCCACTGGGGACTGTTTTTGTGAGTTAGGCCTATTATAGGAAAGTGTGGAATTATGAAACTTTGTGTGTGTGTTTTTTCTTGAATTGTGTAAAAATAATAAATGTTGTCTTTTCCACATTTTTACACTGCATTCTAAGCACCCACAGGTTTGAGTAAAAAAACGGCCCTATACCCGGGTTCATGGAAATCTAAGGAGTGGAGGTGGATCTATGGTCATGCTAGGTCTTCGACTTGCTTGATAATAGTGAAACCTCGTCTAAAGCTTTCTCTCTTTATAATGTGTTGTCGCTGGTATTCCATACCGCCACAATATTATTATCTTGAGTGATGATACCTCTAGAAAACAGCCATGTGAGATATGGATTGTTGGGAGTAGTTATTAGAGACCCCTAGATATTATCCTATAGGTCCCCAAATAGGGGCATGGAGCAAGCACGCTCTGTACCATTTGTTCTCATGCATTCTTTTGCAAATAGCACATAAATTATAGTTTTGTTGTATATCTAGTGATATCTTGTCTCTTTAGAGTAACGCGTCACTTTTTAATGCATACGTTGGGGCGCCGCAATGCCTTGAGCGTAGTATTAAAAAGATGGATCTTTTTCGGTCTCGTATATGTAAATTCCCACTTGTTTTTCTTCTTTTCGTTTCATGCATGTGCATTGCATCATTCATATCAGATCCTTGATTCACCCCTTTTTAGGTAAATGATGGGGACAAATCAAATCGGAAAAAGATTCTATCAAGTCAAGATTAAGGGCCTATATGTCACCAGCCTGAAGGAGTTAGGGCAGTTGATGGGTCAGCTCCAGCGGCAAGCTTTTCGCAAAGCTTACGGTAAAATCTGGGACCTAGCCATGGTAGAAGTCTCCACAGAGGCCATTGTCTCCCTCGCCCAGTATTATGATCAGCCGTTGAGATGCCTTACCTTTGGGGACTTCCAGCTGTCACCCATGGTGGAAGAATTTGAAGAGATCCTAGGATGTCCTCTTGGGGGAAGGAGACCATACCTCTTCTCAGGGTTCTATCCCTCATTAGCTAGAATTTCAAAGATAGTCCAAATCTCGGCGCGGGAATTAGACCATGGAAAGCAAGTCAAAAATGGGGTGGTTGGAATACCGAGAAAATGTTTGGAGGCAAAAGCAAGGACCTTGGCAGGTAGAGGCGAATGGGCCCCGTTCATAGACATTCTCGCATTGTTGATCTTCGGAGGAGTCCTCCTTCCAAATGTGGATGGGTTAGTGGATCTAGCAGCGATCGACGCTTTTCTCGCCTATCATGACCACAAGGAAAGCCCGGTTGTCGCTATGCTAGCCGACCTATATGACACCTTCGACCGAAGATGTCAGAAGAGCAGTATGAGAGGTGAGGCATGCTTGCCCGCTAGAAAACCACCGTTCATGCACAGAGAAAGGAGGGGCAAATTGGGACCGACTCTTAGCAAACAAAGAAGGAGCGTCTGTCAACTAGTTCCCTCGATGGAAAGAAGGAAGAACCGGGGTTCTTATTTCGTGCAGAGGATTTCCAAATGTTCCCTTGATGGGGACAAGGGGTTGCATCACTTACAATCCCGTTCTTGCTATAAGGCAACTTGGCTACCCTATGAGAGGGGCACCGCTAGAGGAAGAGCTCGCGCCTGTCATTTCACGAGGTTTCAATAACACCAACGTGGAGACACTTCAGAAGGTCCGCAAGGCATGGGAGGTGGTGCAAAAGAAGGACAAAGAACTTAGGGGCAGTAACAATGGGCCCATCGGTGGCTACCGAAGGTGGTTGAAAGCCCACGTGCAGGGTTTGGATTGGCTCTCGAGTTTGAGAACCGCTAAAAGGGAGGAAGTTGAAACACCGGAGGAAGACGAAGAGGTGCAGGTCCTTAGGGCAGAACTCGAGCAAGCCCAAACAGTCAAAGAGGGCTCGTAGGGAAGAGCACGGCCGGAACAAGTTTCGAGGGGCTCTGTGGGGCAGCAATAACGAGCTTATGCTTCGAAGGGAAGAGAGAGACCAATCACAAGTACATAGCATGGTCTTAAAGGAGGAGTTAGCTGCTAGCTCAAGATCCAAGAAGAGTTTGACCCAACACTTAGAAGCCACGAAGCAAAACATGCTAGCTATAATAGGGCAGTACAAAGAAGAGTTAAACCACTCTTTGACCCATGAGCAAAAGCTAGTAGAGGACTTCGCACAAGCATACGCCGAGAAGGAAGCAAAAGGGAGGGTGATTGATGCATTGCATCAAGAAGCGACCATGTGGATGGAAAGGTTCGCCTTGACCTTAAATGGAAGACAAGACCTCCCGCGACTACTAGCCAAAGCAAGGGCCATGGCCGAAGTGTGTTCAGCCCCAGAGGAAATTCACGGGCTAATCAATTACTGTCAACACATGATAGATTTAATGGCCCATATAATTAGAAACCGTTAGGTTTTGTTGTAACACTTTTGTAAAATCTTGGCTAGATGAAATCTTTTGTTCCTTTTTATAAAAAGAGAAGTTCTGAAACTCATCACGTTGTCTAAAAAGGCCTTGAGGTGGATCTAAGTGCTCTGATCATTCATTAGCATATTCATGATTTGGTGGCATGCTCACCACTGTTTATTTCTTTAAAAAAACTCACCATAACTAAAAAAGCGCAAAGGCACCCCTACAACACCCGATCCAAAAGCAAGATGGATAACAAAGAGGGAGTGCAAGAACAAATGAAGAACGACATGTCGGCTTTAAAAGATCAGATGGCTTCTATCATGGAAGCCATGCTAAAAATTCAAAAATCAATAGAAGACAATGCTACGGCGGCCGCTTCCAATACATCTAAGGAAGCGGAACCGGTGCTACAGCCCACAATGAACTTGGGCCGGGATAGAAGCGCGATGGGTTTCAATCGGAGGTATAGTCCTCAAGCCTACCCATATGGTTTGCCTCTAGACTTCACTCCCCGTACCACTCCAGACGATTTGAGCCAAGCCCCTACCTTCGAGGGGCAACTCCCTCCTCATGCCGACTATCCTCTGCAGGAAGATGATGAAGGAGATGCCCATTTAAGCCTTCTACTTCCCCAAAGGGAACCGACCCCCCATGAGTTGCCCCAACCAAACATAATCCGCCATGCCCCGTCTCAATCCGCACCCATTAAGGAACTCGTTCCCTTTTCAAAAGACAAGGGAAAGATCGATCTGCTTGAAGAGAGGTTGAGAGTGGTGGAAGGCCTCGACAACTATCCTTTCTTGGATTTAGCCGATCTGTGTCTGGTACCTAACATCATCATTCCTCCCAAGTTTAAGGTACCAGACTTCGACAAGTACAAAGGGACGACGTGTCCAAAGAGTCATCTTCGGATGTATTGCCGAAGGATGGGGGCATATTCTGTGGCGTCCCCAAAATAATGACTGGTTTAATAGTAATGATTTAATTAACAAAAACCATGGTAAATTTTTTTTTTTCTTCTTTTTCTTTTTCATTTCTTTCACTTTTCACCAAAACAAGGTTTCGAAGGAAAATCCTCACTACAGAGTCCTGAATGGCCAGTTCACAACTCTATTCGGAGTCATTTCTTTCTCACCGCTCATAATCTCTAAACTATTTTGCTTTTTCAAAAGAAAGAATGTACCAGCCACTACTTTAGGTCGTCACGTGAAAATAAAAGAATAAAATACGGTCGATAAACTCTTTTACAAATAAAGTTGCTAACGCTTTCTCTTCAAATAACAAGATCGATCATAAATGCATTCATCATATAAAGCTGTCCAAAATATGGGAGTTTTACAAAATATATATAGTGTCATCCAGAGCAAAGGTGTCCATAGAGGTGGCTTCAGCCACAAGCATACAATAATCAAATTCCTATACATCAAGTCTACCCATACAAAACAAAAGAGTAAACCTAACAGTGAGTCCTAGATACACCCACCCTCAAAAATACACAAAACTAATCCAAGGAGCTGTCCACTCCACCGTGCGCTGAAGCGTCCGTGCAGGTTTATCTGGATGCACCAAAGAAGTAGCCGTGAATCGAATGGTGCCCCGAAATCGGCACCTCGTGTTGCCTTCGAGGGTCTCCCAAGCTCCCTCTAGGCACTCCATCTCTACTCGATCACGGATTAGCTGCGCCGCCATCACGATCTACAAGAAAGAAAAGAAAGGGGTAGACTCTTTCACAAGAATCTAACTGCACTGCACACCATTTGTCTCATAACCACTACATGCAAGTAAAAGGGGTATTTTAAGGCTTTCCATCTCTGGTAATCGATTACACAACCTTGGTAATCGATTACCAGAGGCTAAACTTGAATTACATCGCCTCAGGACATGAAATATGCAATGATGCACTGTGTAATCGATTACACATGCCTGGTAATCGATTACCAGTGACCCATTCCTCTGTGTAATCGATTACACAGGCTGGTAATCGATTACCAGAGGCTTCCACCATCTCCCAGTTCCCTTTTTAAGCCTGGTAATCGATTACACCCCTTGGTAATCGATTACCAGAGGCTTCCCTAGCTTCCTGACCTCGTTTTCAAGCCTGGTAATCGATTACACCCCGTGGTAATCGATTACCAGAGACCATCTTAGCCTTCTGTCTTCATTTTTAAGCCTTGTAATCGATTACCCATCCTTGGTAATCGATTACCAGAGGCCATAACCCACATATCAATCAAAGTTCACAGCTGGCCAGCCACCACAAGCCTCCTTGCTTTGTGGTCTTTGTTCCTTTTATCTGTTGACTGCCAGGAGCTCGCCTGCTTAGGTACATCACAGGTTCTCACTGACCGACTATGCCCGGGTTGGGTCGGGATTGGTCAAACTTGGTTTTGGGCAATAGCACCCCACCTGACGTCCCCAAGGTCTCCTGACCCCCGCGACATATCTCCAGGTACCACTCTGTGGTCAACAATAAAAGCAGGAAGTTTCACCCTTCAACACTTCCTCATCTCAAGCTTGTAGGATTATGGGGTACCCATCACATGTGGTACTAGGTGACGGTCGGGCGATGGTGCACAACAAGTTTTCCACATCCACAATGCGCGCATAAACCCACCATCCCATGTTGCCCACCTCCAACTGAGCTCACGTACTCCCACGTAGCCCATATCCTCGTTTCTCTCAACACCGGGTCCCCATCAATCCTCCCAAGCTTCCACAACATCCAAGCAAAACAACATTCAAACAGCACAAGCTATCACAGCCAAGCAAAACAAGGCAAAGGCAGAAAACTCTGCTCAACACACTAACCAAAATCACAGCTTTTCTCACTTAAAGACCCCAGTAACAATTCCTTCGATCCAATTCGTTAACCGTTGGATCGACTCCAAAATTTTACTGGAAGTCTATAGTGCATAAGCCTACATTTTGACCGTTGGGATCTACTAGAAAACATCCAGAACTCATTCTACATTACTCTTTCCACAACCAGCAAATACATGGATTTTTCTGCACTTGTGCAAAATTCTGCTGCACAATTTTACAGCAAAATCTGCACAAAGAGCATATTTCGAAAACCACACTTCCCCTCATCCAATCTTGCCCAAATCAAATCCTACAAGTCCCAAATCATGTATCAATCATGTCTAAACCAAAGTCAAGCTTCAAGCCACAGCAACACAAAATCTAGGTGTCCAAAACCCCTCATTTTAATGGATTTTCAAGGTTTGAAAAGTGAAATTGAGAATGAGGTTAATTTGGAGCAAACTCTCACCTCACACAAGTCTATAACATCAATCTAAACTTGCTCAAACTGGATTTACACCTAAATTTCCACCGAATCAAAATTTGACTCCTCAACACCCAATTTTGCCCTAGAAATGGCTCTTGATTCACTTTGGTCATTTGTTTTTCTCTCTAGCACAGTCCAAGCTTTCTCATAAGTCCTAAATGGCATTTCAAGCTAAGATTAACTCACTTTAACCTCCATTTACCACAGAATCCAGATTTAACCTTCCGACTCTCAAAGCCTCACTCTTTTTCCACTCACAACACCACATTCTCACTTTCTAACCCCAAGTTAACTCTACCCTTCATCTCTAACAATTTCCATAAGCAATTTCAGCACATGAACATCACAAGCATCATCATAAAAACCCTAAAACAGAATGGGTATGTTTAACTCATCCAAACATGACAATTTCAACATGCTTTCAACAAGTGTCTTCACAAATAATCATCACACAGCAGAAACCTAGCAAGACTACCCATCATATCTCCCAAAACCCCATACCCACGAAATTTAAGAGAGAAAGAAGTCCACCCAAACCTGAATTTTCGAAGTCCCACTCGTAGCCACGCACTTCACGACCCCGAAAATGCTCTCCTTTCACGATTTGGGGCAGAAATGAGCACCAAAGGTTGAAGCTTTGTGTGGAGCTTCAATGGTGAATGAGGGAGGAAGAAAAGCAACGTGAGGGAGAGGGAGAGAGAGCTTCTGAAAATGTGGGGCTGAGTGAAGAGAGAGAGGCTTGCTTTTTGGTTTTTAATAAAAGGGTTTTCTCTTTTTCTATTATTTTATTCAAGCTCTGCCACATGTCCCTATTTGAGTGGAGCAAGAAGGGCCCACTTTCTCTTTTTGACTGTGACCCATACTCAGTCACAAAAGTGAGGAAAATCTGACCTTTGAAACGCTAGAAATCTTGCCTCGGTTTGCGTGCCGTTTCTCTGGTTCCAGTTTCTCGCGTTTCTCTGCGTCCGTCGGGGCTAGTTTTCGAAAGCAAGCAATATATATATCAAAACGCTCAGAATAAAACCCCGAGCGTGGTTCAGAGGTTGGTTTCGTTAAATTCTAAGTTGCACGCAAAATGATGATTTTTAACTAATTAATTAGGAATTAACTCATAACCTCCCAGTTATGGATTTCCCTTCCTTAATTAGCCTAACCCGCATATCTTGCCCCCACTATTCCTACTTCTACCAAGAACATATAAGCATAGACACTGAATAATACTTATATATATAATCATTCAAAATACATCGTTTCCAAAAATTCTGGGTAGAAATTTCCAGGATGTTACATATTCCATGGAGGAAAAGATGTTAATGCACTTCTTTCAAGACAGCTTAGCCAGAGCAGTAGTGGCGTGGTACACAAATCTGGAAGCCTCTCAGGTCCGATCGTGGAAAGACTTGGCAACTGCTTTCATTAGGCAGTGCCAATACAACACAGATATGGCTCCCGATCGGAACCAACTTCAGAGCATGAGCAAATGGGAACATGAGTCCATCAAGGAATATGCTCAAAGATGGAGAGACCTAGCAGCCCAAGTTATCCCACCTATAACTGAGAGGGAAATGATCACGATTATGGTAGATACACTGCCTACGTTCTACTACGAGAAGCTGATAGGATATATGCCGACCAACTTTGTAGACCTCGTCTTCGCCGGAGAGAGAATCGAGTTCGGACTGAGGAAAGGAAAGTTTGAATACGCCTCCAACGCTGGCCCCAACAGCAATTGAAGAGCCCCAGTGGTGGGCACACGGAAAAAGGAAGGGGATACCCACGCGGTCACCACCGCCCCAACGTGGATGAAAACGCCCCAAAATGCTCAAAACTCATACCAACACAACCACCTGAACTTTTCAATCCGAGCCGGAAGTTCCCTCCCAACTCAAGTAGAAGGGCCTGCCACAACAGAAAAAACGTCTGCACAACACGCGGCTCCAGCCACACCCCGGCAAGCCAATAATACGACTCCTAGCACGAGCTATGACAATCCACAACGCTCCCCGAGAGACCAGTTCTCTCCTATTCCCATGGCGTATTCCGAGTTATGGCCCTCATTATTGGAAAACCATTTGGTGGTGGCCATACTCGGGAAGGTCTTCCAGTCACCATACCCCAAGTGGTACAACTCAAATGCCACGTGCGCATACCATAGTGGAGCCCCCGGACACAACATTGATTCTTGCCTGCCATTCAAGTATAAGGTGCAACACCTAATAAATGTCGGTTGGCTATCATTTCAAGAAGAGGGCCCCAACGTTAAGACCAATCCACTAGCCAGTCATGGAGGAGCTAGCGTAAACGCCATCGAAAAGGATAGGTCTTCAGGGTCAAAGAGATTAGAAGATGTGGCTGCATCCAGAAGATTCATCTACCAGTCGTTGCAGGCAGCATGCATGGTCTCTCGTGGCGGAGACAAAAGCGACGAATGTCTGTTTCATCTCAGGGAATTACACAACATGGAAACCTGCCCCACGGTGGAAGAGCTACTTCAACGGCTCATGGACTGGGTGCAGCTCGAAGTGTCCGAAAGAGGTAGGGAAGAACCGTAGATTTGCACGCAGTCGACAGAAAGGAAGACTCCCCCAACCCCCAAAGCCTTAGTAATATGTTTCACTAGGAATATGACCAGGCCCAGGTCTGAGTACCCCCCGACAGTGCCCAAGCCGATGCCATTTTCCTATCAAAGCAATAAGGCCATCCCATGGAAATATACCCCTCCCGCTTTTGGAGAAGGGGCTGCAACCGAGGTTGACTCCTTGTCAGCCAAGGTTACCAACATTACCGACCTTAGTGGCGTAACCTGCAGTGGTCGGGTGTTCGCTCCCCCTCACTCGGTGGAATTGCCCTCCAAGGGGAAAGCACCCATGACCCAAGAGTCCGCAGGCGCGACCACCCCCTCAAAAGAAATGGATCCCTCGGTAGTAAAGGGAGCTGAAAAGAAGGAAGGTCTCCAAGGAAAGGCGATGACTTTGTAAGAGGCTCATGAGTTCCTTCGTCCCATCCAACAAAGTGAGTTTAAAGTAGTTGAGCAATTGAATAAAACTCCAGCAAGGATCTCCTTGCTCGAACTGCTCATAAGCTCTGAACCTCATCGTGCACTATTGGTAAAGGTCCTCAATGAAGCCCACGTAGCACACGACATCTCAGTTGAGGGTTTTGAAGGCATTATTAATCACATAACTACCAATAACTATCTTGCGTTCGCGGAAGAAAAGATTCCAGTTGAGGGGAGAGGGCACAACAAAGCTCTACATGTGTCTGTCAGATGCATGGACCATGTTGTCGCTAAGGTACTCATCGATAATGGTTCAAGTTTAAATGTGATGCGAAAGACCACCTTGGAGAAACTTCCTTTTAATGCGTCACGTCTAAAATCGAGTTCAATGGTAGTACGAGCTTTCGACGGTAGTCGGCGAGAGGTGATGGGGGAAATTGACAACCCCATTCAGATAGGCCCCCACACTTGCAATGTGGTTTTCCAAGTGATGGACATAAATCCCGCCTACAACTGCCTTTTGGGGAGGCCATGGATTCACGCGCTAGGAGTGGTACCTTCAACGCTTCACCAGAAATTGAAATTCGCGGTTGGTGGACTCTTGGTGATAGTGTCAGGCGAAGAGGATATGTTGGTAAGCTGCCCCTCCTCGGCACCATATGTAGAGGCAGCGAAGGAATCATTGGAAACAGCTTTCCAATCCTTCGAGGTGGTAAGTTGTGCCTCTGTGGAAACAAGTCCATTGCTACCTTGTTTCTCTAATCCGACCCTGATGGTGGCACGGGTAATGCTCAGGCACGGTTATGAGCCCAGAATGGGTCTAGGCAAGGATAGCCACGGGAATGCCGATGTGGTTGACATTAGGGGTAACCCGCACAAATATGGGTTGGGGTATGAGCCCGGGAAACCTGGAAGAAGGAATGCATCGTTAAGACTCCAGGCAGATAGGGCATGGCCCGGTCATGTTAGCCAGTGTTGCAAGTGTCAGGATAATGTTCGAGGAAGAGGTGGCGGCAATAGGAGAAGAGGCTCCACAAGATCCACCGAGTTTCGTGCGACCATGCCATCCCAATTTCCAATTAGGGAACTAGCGCATGACGAGCCAGTCGGAAGTCTATACCGCTGATTCAATGTAATTGGAGGCTATAGATTCCTTTCTCTTTTGTTTTGTGAAACCTACCTTATTAAATAACAAAGAGATCTTGTTTCATCTGTTCTTGCGATTCCACCTTTTCTCATATCATTTTGCATGTTTTTGTTTTTTGTCTTGAATGGTATAGATATGAGGATCGATCCTTTGAGGATCCTAACAACAAGGGTTTGATAATCGATTTTGACCGAGAAGTAAGTCAAACAATAAATGAAGAAGAGGAAGAGGACGTCCTTTCATCAGAGTTGGAGAGATTGATCACTCAGGAAGAACGCGAAATGAAGCCTCACCAAGAGGAAACCGAACTGATAGACTTACAGACCTGAGAGGGAAAGAAATAAGTTAAAGTAGGAACCGGTATGACCGCACCTATCCGCCAAGGTTTGGTAACCCTTCTTAAAGAATATCAAGACATCTTCGCATGGTCGTACCAAGACATGCCAAGTCTGGACCTCGACATTGTGCAGCATAGGTTGCCATTGAATCCTGGGTCTTCCCCGGTTAAGCAAAAATTACGAAGGATGAGACCTGAAATGTCTTTGAAAATTAAAGAAGAAGTGAGAAAGCAGTTCGATGCAGGTTTATTGGCTGTGGCTCGATACCCGGAGTGGGTAGCCAACATTGTCCTTATCCCAAACAAAGATGGCAAAGTGCAAATGTGCGTAGACTATCGGGATTTAAACCAAGCCAGTCCTAAAGACAATTTTCCCTTACCACACATTGATATACTAGTAGATAATACAACTAAGTTCGCCCTTTTCTCATTTATGGATGGTTTCTCAGGGTATAACCAGATAAAAATGGAACCTGAAGATGTGGAGAAGACCACTTTCGTCACCCTATGGGGAACATTCTGCTACAAAGTGATGGCCTTCGGGCTAAAAAATGCTGGGGCAACCTATCAAAGTGCCATGGTAGCTTTATTCCACGACATGATGCATAAAGAGATAGAAGTCTATGTAGATGACATGATTGCCAAATCTCGGACCGAGGATGTTGGATCCAGTGGCCTCAGAATAATTAAGAAGGGGGGGTTGAATTAATTATTCCTAAACCTTTACTAATTAAAAAATTACTCTTCTAAGGCTTTTACTAAATTGTTAAGAGAATGAGGAGTAGAAGAGAAACTTAATAGAAAGTAAAAGCGGAAATTAGATGCACAACAGAAAGTAAAAGAGTAGGGAATAAGGAGACAAACACACAAGAGTTTTTATACTGGTTCGGCAACAACCCGTGCCTACATCCAGTCCCCAAGCGACCTGCGGTCCTTGAGATTTCTTTCAACCTTGTAAAAATCCTTTTACAAGCAAAGATCCACAAGGGATGTACCCTCCCTTGTTCTCTTTGAACCTAGTGGATGTACCCTCCACTAGAACTGATCCACAAGAGATGTACCCACTCTTGTTCTCAGTCAAACCCAAGTAGATGTACCCTCTACTTGTACCACAAAGGATGTACCCTCCAATGTGTTAAGACAAAGATCTTAGGCGGTTAAACCTTTGATACTTTGTGAATGGGGATACAAAAGAATTCTTAGGCGGTTAGTCCTTTGAACACTTTTGTATAAGGGAATGGGAAGAATCAAAAGAATTCTCAGACTGTGTCATTTTGAATTCTTTGACAAGGGAGAAGGGAGACACAAAAGAATTCCGGCGGTTAGTCCTTCGTTCTTTTGGAAAAGGGAAAAGAGAGACACAAAGAATTCAGGCGGTTAGTCCTTGGCGAATTCTTTTTGGCAAAGGGAGAAGGGAATGAAAAAGATGAACAGCACAAGTTTTCAAGGTTTAGAAAACCAGAAAACTTCAGAAAGCTTTTGGTACAAAGAAGAAGAAGTTCAAAGAGATTCAAGGCTTGTAAAGGATTGTAAGAGATTGATCGGAAAAGTATTCAAGATTGAATGAATGAATTAATTAAAATGCAAAACAAAGTCTTGCTTTTATAGACTCTTCATGTCTGATCAAGAAGACCATTTAGAAGAGTTATAACTTTTAGAAAAACTTAAAACCAATTTGAAAAAGTCAAAAACCTTTTGAAGAGTTACATCTTTTGATTTATTCAGAAACAGTCACTGGTAATCGATTACCAAATCAGTGTAATCGATTACACAAAGCTTTTATGTGAAAAGATGTGACTCTTCACATTTGAATTTGAATTTCAACGTTCAAAGGCACTGGTAATCGATTACCAAAACATTGTAATTGATTACAGCTTTTTGAAAATAATTGGAACCTTGTAAATTCAATTTGAAAACTTTTTCAAATCCATTTTGCTACTGGTAATCGATTACAACATTCTGGTAATCGATTACCAGAGAGTAAAAACTCTTTGGTAAACATGTTTTGAGAAAAACCATGTGCTATTTGTTAGTGCTTAGCTTTACTGAGCTTTAAAAGATTGGCTAAAATTTTGTTAAAACATAAGCACTTAGACAATGAAGGAAAGCTGGAGTTGCTGCACATGATGTCCAACGTTATGTCAAGAAATAAGATCGGGCTGCACAATGCACAAGGCAAGATAAAATGTCAAATGAAGAATTGAAGCTGCAGGATCCACGATGTCGGATACAATGTCCAGGACATCCTGCCCGAAAATACTGGACACATAAATCTGTTATAACAGATTGTGCAGGATCCACGATGTCGGATACAATGTCCAGGACATCCTGCCCGAAAATTCTGGACACATAAATCTGTTATATCTTTAACAGATTAATGTGCAGTTAGCAACAGATTTGGCGATCTATCTCCAGGAACGAATTAAAAGATAATTAAAGTTCGAATTACAAACTTGAATAGTTCGTTCAGGGATTAAAGATTAAAGATAAAAACTAAAAGATCAAACTTTAACTTTTAGATCCTTAAGTGCAGATTTTCAGGAGAATGATAGATCTCATCCAGCACAAGTAGTTGCAGCCCAGATACGCACACTGCTATATAAACATGAAGGCTGCACGAGTTTTCTACCAAGTCCGGGATTGAAGAGTTATTTTGTGAGTTTTGGGACTTGAGTGTTTTGTGAGCCACCTTGATGTTACCCTAACATCAAGTGTTGGACCTGAGTGTGTTGAGTTGATCTCTATTGTTCAGAGAGCAATCTCTGGTGTGTATTTGATTTAATTGTAAACACGGGAGAGTGATTGAGAGGGAGTGAGAGGGGTTCTCATATCTAAGAGTGGCTCTTAGGTAGAGGTTGCACGGGTAGTGGTTAGGTGAGAAGGTTGTAAACAGTGGCTGTTAGATCTTCGAACTAACACTATTTTAGTGGATTTCCTCCCTGGCTTGGTAGCCCCCAGATGTAGGTGACGTTGCACCGAACTGGGTTAACAATTCTCTTGTGTTATTTACTTGTTTAGTCTGTTCATACTGTCAAATATAATCTGCATGTTCTGAAGCGTGATGTCGTGACATCCTGTACGACATCTGTCCCCAGTATCAGAATTTCAATTGGTATCAGAGCAGGCACTCGAAATCACTGAGTGAGATCTAGGGAGATAAATTCTGATGAACATGGAGAAAGAAGGAGGACCAGTGAACAGACCACCAATTCTGGATGGAACCAACTATGAATACTGGAAAGCAAGGATGGTGGCCTTCCTCAAATCACTGGATAGCAGAACCTGGAAAGCTGTCATCAAAGGCTGGGAACATCCCAAGATGCTGGACACAGAAGGAAAGCCCACTAATGAATTGAAGCCAGAAGAAGACTGGACAAAAGAAGAAGACGAATTGGCACTTGGAAACTCCAAAGCCTTGAATGCTCTATTCAATGGAGTTGACAAGAATATCTTCAGACTGATCAACACATGCACAGTGGCCAAGGATGCATGGGAGATCCTGAAAACCACTCATGAAGGAACCTCCAAAGTGAAGATGTCCAGATTGCAACTATTGGCTACAAAATTCGAAAATCTGAAGATGAAGGAGGAAGAGTGTATTCATGACTTCCACATGAACATTCTTGAAATTGCCAATGCCTGCACTGCCTTGGGAGAAAGGATGACAGATGAAAAGCTGGTGAGAAAGATCCTCAGATCTTTGCCTAAGAGATTTGACATGAAAGTCACTGCAATAGAGGAGGCCCAAGACATTTGCAACATGAGAGTAGATGAACTCATTGGTTCCCTTCAAACCTTTGAGCTAGGACTCTCGGATAGGACTGAAAAGAAGAGCAAGAATCTGGCGTTCGTGTCCAATGATGAAGGAGAAGAAGATGAGTATGACCTGGATACTGATGAAGGTCTGACTAACGCAGTTGTGCTCCTTGGAAAACAGTTCAACAAAGTGCTGAACAGAATGGACAGAAGGCAGAAACCACATGTCCGGAACATCCCTTTCGACATCAGGAAAGGTAGTGAATACCAGAAAAAGTCAGATGAAAAGCCCAGTCACAGCAAAGGAGTTCAATGCCATGGGTGTGAAGGCTATGGACACATCAAAGCTGAATGTCCCACTCATCTCAAGAAGCAGAGGAAAGGACTTTCTGTATGTCGGTCTGATGATACAGAGAGTGAACAAGAAAGTGATTCTGACAGAGATGTGAATGCTCTCACTGGGAGATTTGAATCTGCTGAAGATTCAAGTGATACAGATAGTGAAATCACTTTTGATGAGCTTGCTATATCCTATAGAGAACTATGCATCAAAAGTGAGAAGATTCTTCAGCAAGAAGCACAACTAAAGAAGGTCATTGCAAATCTGGAGGCTGAGAAGGAGGCACATGAAGAGGAGATCTCTGAGCTTAAAGGAGAAGTTGGTTTTCTGAACTCTAAACTGGAAAACATGACAAAATCAATAAAGATGCTGAATAAAGGCTCAGATATGCTTGATGAGGTGCTACAGCTTGGGAAGAATGTTGGAAACCTGAGAGGACTTGGGTTTAATCATAAATCTGCTGGCAGAATAACCATGACAGAATTTGTTCCTGCCAAAAACAGCACTGGAGCCACGATGTCACAACATCGGTCTCGACATCATGGAACGCAGCAGAAAAGGAGCAAAAGAAAGAAGTGGAGGTGTCACTACTGTGGCAAGTATGGTCACATAAAGCCCTTTTGTTATCATTTACATGGCCATCCACATCATGGAACTCAAAGTAGCAGCAGTGGAAGGAAGATGATGTGGGTTCCAAAACACAAGACTGTTAGTCTTGTTGTTCATACTTCACTTAGAGCATCAGCTAAGGAAGATTGGTACCTAGATAGCGGCTGTTCCAGACACATGACAGGAGTTAAAGAATTCCTGGTGAACATTGAACCTTGCTCCACTAGCTATGTGACATTTGGAGATGGCTCTAAAGGAAAGATCACTGGAATGGGAAAGCTAGTCCATGATGGACTTCCTAGTCTGGACAAAGTACTGCTGGTGAAGGGACTGACTGCAAACTTGATCAGCATCAGTCAGCTGTGTGATGAAGGATTCAATGTAAACTTCACAAAGTCAGAATGCTTGGTGACAAATGAGAAGAGTGAAGTTCTAATGAAGGGCAGCAGATCAAAGGACAACTGTTACCTATGGACACCTCAAGAAA
Organism: Glycine soja; assembly: GCF_004193775.1. NCBI lineage: Eukaryota > Viridiplantae > Streptophyta > Magnoliopsida > Fabales > Fabaceae > Glycine > Glycine soja. The sequence goes on along the minus strand of NC_041009.1, from coordinate 20,981,418 downwards.
CCAGTTACTCCTCCACATGTCTATTCTCCAAAGAAGATGAAGTCAAAATATGGCATCAAAGATTTGGACATCTGCACTTAAGAGGTATGAAGAAAATCATTGACAAAGGTGCTGTTAGAGGCATTCCCAATCTGAAAATAGAAGAAGGCAGAATCTGTGGTGAATGTCAGATTGGAAAGCAAGTCAAGATGTCCCACCAGAAGCTTCAACATCAGACCACTTCCAGGGTGCTGGAACTACTTCACATGGACTTGATGGGGCCTATGCAAGTTGAAAGCCTTGGAGGAAAAAGGTATGCCTATGTTGTTGTGGATGATTTCTCCAGATTTACCTGGGTCAACTTTATCAGAGAGAAAACAGACACCTTTGAAGTATTCAAAGAGTTGAGTCTAAGACTTCAAAGAGAAAAAGACTGTGTCATCAAGAGAATTAGGAGTGATCATGGCAGAGAGTTTGAAAACAGCAAGTTTACTGAATTCTGCACATCTGAAGGCATCACTCATGAGTTCTCTGCAGCCATCACACCACAACAAAATGGCATAGTTGAAAGGAAAAACAGGACTTTGCAAGAAGCTGCTAGGGTCATGCTTCATGCTAAAGAACTTCCCTATAATCTCTGGGCTGAAGCCATGAACACAGCATGCTATATCCACAACAGAGTCACACTTAGAAGAGGGACTCCAACCACACTGTATGAAATCTGGAAAGGGAGGAAGCCAACTGTCAAGCACTTCCACATCTTTGGAAGTCCATGTTACATTTTGGCAGATAGAGAGCAAAGGAGAAAGATGGATCCAAAGAGTGATGCAGGAATATTCTTGGGATACTCTACAAACAGCAGAGCATATAGAGTATTCAATTCCAGAACCAGAACTGTGATGGAATCCATCAATGTGGTTGTTGATGATCTAACTCCAGCAAGAAAGAAGGATGTCGAAGAAGATGTCAGAACATCGGGAGACAATGTAGCAGATACAGCTAACAGTGCAGAAAATGCAGAAAACTCTGATTCTGCTACAGATGAACCAAACATCAATCAACCTGACAAGAGACCCTCCATTAGAATTCAGAAGATGCACCCCAAGGAGCTGATTATAGGAGATCCAAACAGAGGGGTCACTACAAGATCAAGGGAGATTGAGATTGTCTCCAATTCATGTTTTGTCTCCAAAATTGAGCCCAAGAATGTGAAAGAGGCACTGACTGATGAGTTCTGGATCAATGCTATGCAAGAAGAATTGGAGCAATTCAAAAGGAATGAAGTTTGGGAGCTAGTTCCTAGACCCGAGGGAACTAATGTGATTGGCACCAAGTGGATCTTCAAGAACAAAACCAATGAAGAAGGTGTTATAACCAGAAACAAGGCCAGACTTGTTGCTCAAGGCTACACTCAGATTGAAGGTGTAGACTTTGATGAAACCTTCGCTCCTGTTGCTAGACTTGAGTCCATCAGATTGTTACTTGGTGTAGCTTGCATCCTCAAATTCAAGCTGTACCAGATGGATGTGAAGAGCGCGTTTCTGAATGGATACCTGAATGAAGAAGCCTATGTGGAGCAGCCAAAGGGATTTGTAGATCCAACTCATCCAGATCATGTATACAGGCTCAAGAAGGCTCTCTATGGATTGAAGCAAGCTCCAAGAGCTTGGTATGAAAGGCTAACAGAGTTCCTTACTCAGCAAGGGTATAGGAAGGGAGGAATTGACAAGACTCTCTTTGTCAAACAAGATGCTGAAACTTGATGATAGCACAGATATATGTTGATGACATTGTGTTTGGAGGGATGTCGAATGAGATGCTTCGACATTTTGTCCAACAGATGCAATCTGAATTTGAGATGAGTCTTGTTGGAGAGCTGACTTATTTTCTAGGACTCCAAGTGAAGCAGATGGAAGACTCCATATTCCTCTCACAAAGCAAGTATGCAAAGAACATTGTCAAGAAGTTTGGGATGGAAAATGCCAGCCATAAAAGAACACCAGCACCTACTCACTTGAAGCTGTCAAAAGATGAAGCTGGCACCAGTGTAGATCAAAGTCTGTACAGAAGCATGATTGGGAGCTTACTATATTTAACAGCTAGCAGACCTGACATCACCTATGCAGTAGGTGTTTGTGCAAGATATCAAGCCAATCCTAAGATAAGTCACTTGAATCAAGTAAAGAGAATTCTGAAATATGTAAATGGCACCAGTGACTATGGGATTATGTACTGTCATTGTTCAGGTTCAATGCTGGTTGGGTATTGTGATGCTGATTGGGCTGGAAGTGCAGATGACAGAAAAAGCACTTCTGGTGGATGCTTCTATTTGGGCAACAATCTTATTTCATGGTTCAGCAAGAAGCAGAACTGTGTGTCCCTATCTACTGCAGAAGCAGAGTATATTGCAGCAGGAAGCAGCTGTTCACAACTAGTTTGGATGAAGCAGATGCTGAAGGAGTACAATGTCGAACAAGATGTCATGACATTGTACTGTGACAACATGAGTGCTATTAATATCTCTAAAAATCCTGTTCAACACAGCAGAACCAAGCACATTGACATTAGACATCACTATATTAGAGATCTTGTTGATGATAAAGATATCACACTGAAGCATGTTGACACTGAGGAACAAATAGCAGATATTTTCACAAAGGCATTGGATGCAAATCAGTTTGAAAAACTGAGGGGCAAGCTGGGCATTTGTCTGCTAGAAGACTTATAGCAATTACTTCTATCTGAATGTGCTCAAACGTTAATAGCACGTTCACTACTGGGCCAAAACAGATTCGACCGTTGCTTCACACGTCCCTCTACATTCCTCATTCAAATTTACATTTTCGTGGTATTCTCGTTTTCATCAGCATTCCCCAACACCTCTCAGATTTTCACGAAACCATTTCAAAAGCTCTGCTTCTCCATGGCTACCTCACCAAAAGAAACTTCAGCTCCTGGTTCACCCTCTGTACCATCATCTCCATCATCCACCAAAGCACCATCAAACCAGGAACAACCTGAATTCCATATCCAACCCATACAAATGATTCCTGGTCAAGCCCCTGTTCCTGAGAAACTGGTTCCCAAAAGGCAACAGGGAGTGAAGAATTCTGAAAACCCTAGCCTTGCAACAAGTCCTAAGGAAGTAGACCCGGAGATGGATAAGAAGATCCGCAGTATTGTGAGTAGCATTCTGAAAAATGCTTCTGTCCCTGATGCTGATGAAGATGTTCTAACATCTTCCACCCCAAATGTTTCTGTGCCTGAAGCTGATAAAGATGTTCCAACATCCTCCACCCCAAATGCTGAAGTCTTCTCTTCATCCAGTAAAGAGGAATCAACAGAGGAAGAGGAACAAGCCACAGAGGAGACCCCTGCACCAAGGGCACCAGAACCTGCTCCAGGTGACCTCATTGACCTAGAAGAAGTAGAATCTGATGAGGAACCCATTGCCAAACAGTTGGCACCTGGCATTGCAGAAAGATTACAAAGCAGAAAGGGAAAAACCCCCATCACTAGGTCTGGACGAATCAAAACTATGGCACAGAAGAAGAGCACTCCAATCACTCCTACCACATCCAGATGGAGCAAAGTTGCAATCCCTTCTAAGAAGAGGAAAGAAATTTCCTCATCTGATTCTGATGATGATGTCGAACTAGATGTTCTCGACATCAAGAGGGCCAAGAAATCAGGGAAAAAGGTGCCTGGAAATGTCCCTGATGCACCATTGGACAACATTTCATTCCACTCCATTGGCAATGTTGAAAGGTGGAAATTTGTATATCAACGCAGACTTGCTGTTGAAAGAGAACTATGAAGAGATGCCTTGGATTGCAAGGAGATCATGGACCTCATCAAGTCTGCTGGACTGCTGAAAACTGTCACCAAGTTGGGAGATTGCTATGAAAGTCTAGTCAGGGAATTCATTGTCAACATTCCCTCTGACATAACAAACAGAAAGAGTGATGAGTATCAGAAAGTGTTTGTCAGAGGAAAATGTGTTAGATTCTCCCCTGCTGTAATCAACAAATACCTGGGCAGACCAACTGAAGGAGTGGTGGATATTGATGTTTCTGAGCATCAGATTGCCAAGGAAATCACTGCCAAACAAGTCCAGCATTGGCCAAAGAAAGGGAAGCTTTCTGCAGGGAAGCTAAGTGTGAAGTATGCAATCCTGCACAGGATTGGCGCTGCAAACTGGGTACCCACCAATCATACTTCCACTGTTGCCACAGGTTTGGGTAAATTTCTATATGCTGTTGGAACCAAGTCCAAATTTAATTTTGGAAACTATATTTTTGATCAAACTGTTAAGCATTCAGAGTCTTTTGCTGTCAAATTACCCATTGCCTTCCCAACTGTATTGTGTGGCATTATGTTGAGTCAACATCCCAATATTTTAAACAACATTGACTCTGTGAAGAAGAGAGAATCTGCTCTGTCCCTGCATTACAAACTGTTTGAGGGGACACATGTCCCAGACATTGTCTCGACATCAGGGAAAGCTGCTGCTTCAGGTGCTGTATCCAAGAATGCTTTGATTGCTGAACTCAAGGACACATGCAAGGTGCTGGAAGCAACCATCAAAGCCACCACAGAGAAGAAAATGGAGCTGGAACGCCTGATCAAAAGGCTCTCAAACAGTGGCATTGATGATGGAGAAGCAGCTGAGGAAGAAGAAGAAGCAGCTGAGGAAGAAGAAGAAGCTGCTGAAGAAGAAGAAGATGCAGCAGAGGATACAGAATCAGATGATGATGATTCTGAAGCCACCCCCATGACCATCAGACCTTTATTTTTGCTTTTTACTCTTACTAGCTATAGGGGCATGTCCCTTTGAACAATTGATTGCTATTGGTCTGTAATATTTGCATGCATTCTACTTTTGTCAAATTCTGTCTAAAAAGGGGGAGTAATAGTATTATGCATGATTTATGATTTTGAGTAGAAGGATACGATGTATGCATGATCCATGATTCTGAGTAGTAGGATACGATGTATGCATGATTCATGAGATTGAAGGGGAGTTGTATGTATATGATTTTGAGGGGGAGACTGCTGCTGCTGATGATGAATGATGTAAGCTACTGTAACTACTAGTAGCTGATAGAAGATGCTGCAGTAAGAGCATGGAGACAGGGGGAGCAGAACGCTGATGTCACATGAGATGTCTTGACATCCTGGAAACGTACAAATTCCGCTGTGCTTGATTACTCTGATAATGAAAGTTGCTGATCCCACTTGCGTAACTGCTCGTACCTGCTCAGGAAGTGTCTAAGTATGTTTTAGACAAAATTTGCCAAAGGGGGAGATTGTTAGTGCTTAGCTTTACTGAGCTTTAAAAGATTGGCTAAAATTTTGTTAAAACATAAGCACTTAGACAATGAAGGAAAGCTGGAGTTGCTGCACATGATGTCCAACGTTATGTCAAGAAATAAGATCGGGCTGCACAATGCACAAGGCAAGATAAAATGTCAAATGAAGAATTGAAGCTGCAGGATCCACGATGTCGGATACAATGTCCAGGACATCCTGCCCGAAAATACTGGACACATAAATCTGTTATAACAGATTGTGCAGGATCCACGATGTCGGATACAATGTCCAGGACATCCTGCCCGAAAATACTGGACACATAAATCTGTTATATCTTTAACAGATTAATGTGCAGTTAGCAACAGATTTGGCGATCTATCTCCAGGAACGAATTAAAAGATAATTAAAGTTCGAATTACAAACTTGAATAGTTCGTTCAGGGATTAAAGATTAAAGATAAAAACTAAAAGATCAAACTTTATCTTTTAGATCCTTAAGTGCAGATTTTCAGGAGAATGATAGATCTCATCCAGCACAAGTAGTTGCAGCCCAGATACGCACACTGCTATATAAACATGAAGGCTGCATGAGTTTTCTACCAAGTCCGGGATTGAAGAGTTATTTTGTGAGTTTTGGGACTTGAGTGTTTTGTGAGCCACCTTGATGTTACCCTAACATCAAGTGTTGGACCTGAGTGTGTTGAGTTGATCTCTATTGTTCAGAGAGCAATCTCGGGTGTGTATTTGATTTAATTGTAAACACGGGAGAGTGATTGAGAGGGAGTGAGAGGGGTTCTCATATCTAAGAGTGGCTCTTAGGTAGAGGTTGCACGGGTAGTGGTTAGGTGAGAAGGTTGTAAACAGTGGCTGTTAGATCTTCGAACTAACACTATTTTAGTGGATTTCCTCCCTGGCTTGGTAGCCCCCAGATGTAGGTGACGTTGCACCGAACTGGGTTAACAATTCTCTTGTGTTATTTACTTGTTTAGTCTGTTCATACTGTCAAATATAATCTGCATGTTCTGAAGCGTGATGTCGTGACATCCTGTACGACATCTGTCCCCAGTATCAGAATTTCACTATTCACTTTTTGAGAAAACCTTTTCATACTTATCTAGATTAAGCTTTCTCTTGATTCTTGAATCTTGAGTCTTGAATCTTGATCTTGATTCTTGAGATCTTGAACCTTGAATCTTGATTCTTGACTCTAAACTTTCTTCTTGAGTCTTGAATTCTTCTTGATTCTTATCTTGAACTCTTGAATTGTTCTTGATTCACTTGAGTTGTTCTTTGATTGAACTTTGATTCACTTGAGTTGTTCTTTGATTGATCTTTGAGCTTTTTGTCATCACCTATGTCATCATCTTTTGTTATCATCATTGTTATCATCAAAACACCTTTGAATCACCTTTGATTCACCATGAAGCTTTGCTTCTACAGAGGACGAACACCTCGTTAATCTACGTAAGCTGTTTGGAAGGCTGCGAAAATACCAATTGAAACTAAACCCCGCAAAGTGCACCTTCGGGGTAAAGTCGGGAAAGTTGTTGGGTTTTATCGTGAGCCAGAAAGGGATAGAGATAGATCCCGAGAAAGTGAAGGCCATTCTTGAAATGCCAGAGCCACGCACGGAGAAGCAGGTTCGAGGTTTCCTGGGCAGGTTGAATTACATCACGAGATTTATCTCGCAACTCACCCCTACCTGCGAGCCCATCTTCAAACTATTGCATAAAAACCAGGCGGTCCTGTGGAATAGCGACTGCCAAGAGGCCTTCGAAAAAATCAAACAGAGCCTCGCAAATCCCCCGGTGCTCATGCCACCTGTAACAGGAAGACCTCTTTTCCTGTACATGACTGTGTTAGACGAGTCTATGGGGTACGTGTTGGGTTAGTACGATGACTTTGGGAAGAAGGAACAAGCCATTTACTATTTAAGCAAGAAGTTTACCGCCTGCGAGATGAATTACCGAATGTTGGAAAGGACGTGCTACGCCTTGGTATGGGCGTCACATCGTCTTAGGCAATACATGCTCAGTCATACCACTTGGCTTATTTCCAAAATGGATCCCGTGAAATACATCTTTGAGAAACCGGCCCTCACAGGATGAATCGCTAGGTGGCAGGTACTACTATCTGAATTCGATATTGTGTATGTCACCCAGAAGGCGATAAAGGGAAGCGCCTTGGCAGATTATTTGGCCCAACAACCCCTCCAAGATTATCGGCCGATGCACCCTGAGTTCCTGGATGAAGACATCATGGCCCTATTCGAAGAGAAGCGGACGCACGAGGATATAGAAAAATGGATTGTTTGTTTCGATGGGGCATCTAGTGCTTTGGGCCATGGAGTAGGGGCAGTCCTTGTATCCCCAGATGATCAATGTATCTCTTTCACGGCCAGGCTGGGTTTCGATTGTACCAACAATATGGCCGAATATGAAGCGTGCGCCCTTGGGATTCAAGCTGTCATTGATTTTGACGTAAAGCTACTCAAAGTGTATGGAGACTCGGCTTTGGTAATACGTCAGTTGAGAGGAGAATGGGAAACTAGGGATCAAAAATTGATACTCCATCAAACTTATATCTTGAAGTTAGCCGAATTCTTTGACGAAATTTCTTTCCACCACATACCTCGGGAAGAGAACCAAATGGCTGATGCATTGGCCACCTTGGCATCCATGTTTCAACTTGCCCCACACGGGGATCTGCCGTACATTGAATTCAAATCTCGGGGCAAGTCGGCACATTGTTGTGTGATAGAGGAAGAGCGAGATGGGAAACCGTGGTATTTCGACATCAAACAGTATGTCAAGAACAAAGAATATCCACCAGGGATTTCTGACAATGACAAAAGAACATTAAGGAGATTGGCTACTGGTTTCTTTGTGAGTGGTACCGTCCTGTACAAACAAAACCATGATATGACCCTCCTGCGATGCGTAGATGCCAAGGAGGAAAACTACATGATTGAGGAAGTCCATGAGGGTTCATTTGGGACACATGCCAATGGGCATGCTATGGCCAGGAAGATCCTTAGAGCAGGTTATTACTGGCTCACTATGGAAAGCGATTGATGCACCCATGTAAGGAAATGCCATAAATGTCAAGCGTTCGCAGACAATGTCAATGTTCCGCCACATCCTCTGAATGTCATGTCCGCCCCTTGGCCTTTTCCATGTGGGGGATAGATGTCATAGGGGCCATCGAACCTAAGGCTTCAAACGGTCATCGCTTCATTCTCGTGGCGATAGATTATTTCACCAAATGGGTCGAAGCGGCTTCCTATACCAATGTCAAGAGGAGTGTGGTGGTCAAATTCATAAAGAGGGAACTGATTTGTCGATACGAACTCCCTAGGAAAATCATTACTGACAATGGCATCAATCTGAATAACAAAATAATGCAGGAAATGTGCGAGGATTTCAAAATCCAACATCATAACTCCATCCCTACCGGCCGAAGATGAACGGGGTTGTGGAGGCTGCAAATAAAAATATTAAGAAAATTATTCAAAAGATGACAGTGTCGTACAAAGATTGGCATGAGATGTTTCCTTTTGCGTTGCATGGATATTGAACCTCGGTATGAACTTCTACTGGGGCAACGCCGTACTCCTTGGTTTATGGGATGGAAGCGGTACTCCCATTTGAGGTAGAGGTCCCTTCCCAAAATATACTAGCGGAATCGGGCCTAGAAGAATCAGAGTGGGCTCAAACACACTACGACCAACTAAACCTTATTGAAGGTAAGTGTTTGACGGCCATAAGCCATGGGCGCCTGTATCAACAAAGGATAAAGAACGCGTTCGACAAGAAGGTGCACCCTCGCAAGTTCAACGAGGGGGACCTTGTGCTGAAAAAGATATCCCACGCTGTTAAAGATAATCGAGGGAAGTGGGCCCCGAACTACGAAGGGCCTTTCGTTGTGAAAAGGGCTTTTTCTGGAGGGGCTCTAGTGCTCACCAACATGGATGGTGAGAAGCTACCCTCACCCGTGAACTCCGATGTTGTCAAGCGATACTACGCTTAGGATTTGGGGCAATTGAGGAAATCACTGCATGTTCTTTTATTTTTGTGTGTTCTCCTTGGTTTCCCCCAGGGATTCCTGTCCGCTGTAAATTTCTCGTCACAGTTCTTTAAAAGAAGAGAACATGGGTTTGAGGATTCAGTCCTCACTTTGGTTTTAAACCATGTGCAGTTTGTGATAACCTGAGCCTTTTCGCTCAGTTCATGGGGTGCCCCAAGTGCTTAATTAAAGCTGAACCTGACCAACATTCACTAAAAAAGATTGTTTCATCGGAAAAAGTTCATGCATACGCATACACATGCATATTTTCTTACGACATGAGCAGAATCGTCATAGGCAGTGGTCAAATGTCGGGATGGGGCTAAAGGCAAAAACCGATCAAGGTAAAACGGTAATGTGGCCACAGTTTGCGGCGCGATGTCGTTTCCTACTTTCAGGTACTTAGGGACGGACGCGAGTAGAGGCTAGGGTCACAGCTGATAGATCGTCGTCCCTTGCCCAGCTCTGGACAAATGGAAAGCGCCGCTGCAAGGCAACATAGTATCCTTTAAATCCCTAGTAATTATTACTGTTCTGTCTTTAAAGTAAATATTGGATGCCTAATCTACCCTGAGGGGGTTCGAGTAAGCGAACATCAACCCGTAGGAAGCCATACTTATTTGATACCCAAAAAAAAATGCAGGTTAGCTCGCCTGGGCGAGCAACCCCTGCACGAAGGGGGTTAAAAAAGGGGGAGGGGGAAGGTTTCTGCACCGAAAAACTCTCCCCCCTCATTCAAAAAACAAAGACTCACGGGATTCACGAGTTTTGCAGCCCTTAGGTCACCATTTTTCGCGTTTTTGATTCCATCTTTCTCTATTATTCATCTCCAACAAGTAAGTACCTCATTCCTGGGCTCTCTAGCTTTCCATTGATGTATTTTGGTGCTCTAAGTTGCATGTATTTGCTCAAAAATGTGAGGGATTTATCCTTGGATTGTTGCCTGTTTTTGATGAATTAAGGGGTTGTAGGGGATGGCCTTAGGCCTAGGGTGTATTCTGGAGTAATGGGGCATGCCACATTGCCCCCATTCCCTTGATTTTCATGCCTAAACATGCGCCCACCAAGTGTTCGGTGAAATGCCTCAATGGCATTTGCACATGATTTTGTGAAACTTAGCTTGTGGAACAAATTATGCACATATGGCTGCCATTGTGAGTGTGTGGGCAGTTTTGTAGAAGCAAGACTAAAGTGCCAAAAGCATGACTTACACCTAGGAATCTAAGTTTTTGGTTTTTTTGAATGTAAAAGATGCATGAATATTAGAACATGTTTGAGAGGTTTTTTTACTAGAATTTGAACTTGCTGCCTCATGAGAAATACCTTGCGCCTAGGTAGCATGAAAAATACCTTTCAATAGTATGTATATATGTGAATATATAGCATGAAAATGCCTTACAGAGTGTGTGAATATATAGCATGAAAATGCCTTACAAAGTGTGTGAATATATAGCATGAAAATGCCTTACAAAGTGTGTGAATATATATAGCAAAAAATGCCTGTCAAAAATTTGTATATGTTGGATAGGTAGCGTAAAAATGCCTTTCAAAATATGTATATTTGTGAGTAGGTAGCATAAGGAGCCTTTCAAAAAATATGCATATATGTGGGATGTAGCATGAAAATGCTTGTCAAAAACATACATGGATGTGTGTCATAAAATGCCTTTCACCAAAAAAACATTTATGTGGGCGTGTGTAAATGCATGTATATAGGTATGTGTCATAAAATGGCACATGCCCCAATGTGATTGTTTTGTAAAGTGCATGTTGACACTCGCACCATATAAGTGTTGTTTGGCTCTTGTTTGTAATGATTGGTATTTTCTTGTAAACTAAATTTCCAAATGTTTGTCCTCGCAGGGAAATGGCTCCGAAAAAGCTTTCCGCGAAGAGATCTAGGAGGGACGCCGCGGCTAAAGGGACCAGTGCCGCCCCCGAGTTTGATAGTCACCGTTTCCGGAGCGCCGTGCACCAGTAGCGCTTCGAGGCCATCAAAGGATGGTCGTTCTACCGAGAGAGACGCGTCCAGCTCAGGAACGATGAGTACACCGATTTTCAGGAAGAGATAGCTCGCAGACATTGGACGTCCCTGGATACTCCCATGGCTAAGTTTGACCCTGAGGTAGTCCTGGAGTTTTACGCTAATGCTTGGCCCACAGAGGAGGCAGTGCGGGACATACGTTCATGGGTGAGGGGTCAGTGGATTCCTTTTGACGTAGATGCCCTCAGCCAATTCCTGGGTGACCTGCTAGTGTTGGAGGAAGGCCAGGAGTGCGAGTTCAGTCAAAGGAGGAACAGGGCTGACGGGTTCGATGAGGAGGCCATTGCCCAGCTATTGTGCACACCGGGGCAGGATTTTGCTCGAACCGCTGCCGGGAGACAGGTGCGGATCATGCACACCAGCATGACCACCTTGACCTAGATGTGGATGACGTTGCTGCTCAGCAATGTCTTGCCTAGTGATCATAACTCTGATCTCCCTCTGCCGAAGTGTCAGCTGGTGTATACCATCTTGACACGGATGAGCGTTCACGTGGCTCAACTGATTGCTAACGCCATCTATTTGTTTGCAGGTATGCCACCCACCAGGCACCCTCTAGACCCGGATAAGTCTAACAGGGATCTGGGGTTTCCAGCATTGATCACGGGTCTCTGCCAGTCATTCGGGGTTCCCGTCACCCCTAGTAAGGTGATCCGACCACCGATCACCCGGGCTTTCATTGAAAAGTATTGCACGCCTAGACAGGCGCAGGGGGATGCACCTCAAGACGCAGACGCACCACCGCCACCTCATCAGGCCGATCCCGCTGGGTCACTAGGCATAGAGCATTATCTACAGCACTTGGTTCGCCAGCAGGCTGCCAACCACCGGGGGCAGGTACAGATACATGAGTGTCTCTACCGCTTCAACCTTAGTCAGCAGGGGCAGGGTTTCGCTCTTTTTGCGTGCCCTACTCCAGAGCAGTTTAGGGCTGAGGTCGCGTGGCCCGGAGATTGGCCCTAGGCCCAAGCAGGGGAGGCGCCTGCAAGATCCCTAGGCGATGCAAAGGAGGCCCGCATGGATGAGGAGATGATGGATTTGCTCGGTTTCTTGGGAGGGAGCGGAGCCATATGACCATGGGATCCCCAGATTCATATTCTTTTTTATGTTTCATCCTTTATCATTTACATGTTGTTTTATTTCTAGGACTTGAGGGACTAACGTTTGTTTTTGTTGTTTCGATTGTCACTTGTTTTGTGCATACATTTTGTTTGGACTGTTGCGTTAGTGTTTACTTTGTTATTGTCGATAATGTTTGTTGAAATTCTGGAACCGTGTAGAGTTTTCATTTAGGAACGTCATCCTAAAATAAAATGAACAAACATCATGATAACACCAAGAATAGAAAAAGAAAGAGGTGTTGTGAACAAATGTCATATTTGTATATAAAGAAAAGAAAATAGTTTTTGTATATAAAAAGATTTTGTGTGTATAAATAATGTGTGAAAAGAAATTCTTGTGTGTGAGCAATGAGTGTATATAAAGAAATTTTTTGTATAAACGAGTGTATGTTGAAAAAGGAAAAAGAAATCTTTGAAAAGGAATAGAGGTTTTATATGGACCATGTTGATATAAAGAGAAAGAGTTTTTTTTTTAATGCGTGTGTATACAGAAAAAGTTTTTCGTGTATAGGAATGTAGGTGTACAGAAAAAGCTTTACTCATAGATAGCGATGGATGTATAGTTTTTGCAAACATGCATAAGAAAAATGAAACAAAAAGGAAAGAGAAAGAAAGACCTCGAAGGTCGGCATGTTATGGTCATAGGAAGCACAAATCATTCGTAGAGAGCAAACATATCTTTTGGAAACAAGAAACTGACGCTAAGAGTTTATTTTCCAAAATAACCGAGATAAGAACGGATGGATTCGTTGAACCAATGAAAGAACATAATTTGGAAACATTGGGTCTACTTGCATAAATCCCAAGCCTTAGTATCGCAATGCCATAAACTGGATGCTTGAGTACCCACCTAGCTGTATGCATGACTAATTTTGCACGTTATTTCCAAATCATCATTGTTACGCGTGCCTCGTGGAAATGATATGGAAGTCTAACCCGAAATCGACATCCTACACATAATTTTGTTTCGCCCCAAATATCAAAATCAGGCACGCACAATGAAAAGACCATGTTGAGACACAACCTTAAGCTACCTTGAACCTTGGCCCATGAAGAGAATCCTCATCTTTCCCCCCGAAGAAGAGGACAGCAGAATCTCCTCAAGGGAGAGCGAATAACAAATGCTAAAACTCGAATTCCCAATCAAAGATCAAAAAAGGAGGAGAGAAAGAAATGAAAAGGAAGAAATGAAAAGAAATAAATGAAAAGGAAGAAATGAAAAGAAAGAAAGGAAAAGGAAAAGAAGGATTCTCGATCGAATATCGGAAGAAAGTAAAAAGGAAAAGATCGGAGGAAAACAGAATAATTCCCGATCAATAAAGGAAACCAGGAAAGAGAACAGAAGATCTTCGGACCAGATAAATTTTCGGCGAGATAAATGACCGCCGGCAAAGGGAAAACCCATTTTTAAAGTGGTTTGGTATGAAAATTTTGGTTTGATTATTTCAAAATCAAAAATGGAAATTTGTAAAACCCATATTTCCTTCTTAGGAACAGAAATAGGAAACGGGAAAATAAGGCTACAGCCTCATATCTCCCAAAAAATCCTTGGTTTCCCAGATAAAATGGAAGATACAAAAACTTTGAGGGCTTTTCTAGGCCTGCTTAACTATGCCAGAAACTTTATCAATGGCCTGGGAAAATATACAGTCCCTCTTTACAACAAAACATCTCTGACTGGACAAAGAAAATTTAATACTGAGGATATAAAATTAGTCCAAAAGATTAAAGAAATGGTTAACAACTTGCCATATTTATCCTAACCATTAGATTGTGACTATCTAGTTATAGAATGTAATGGTTGTGAACAAGGATGGGGAGCCATCCTAAAGAAAAAGAAAAATAAATATGAAAAGATTCATGATGAAGAAATTTGCAGATATGCCTCGGGAAAATACCATACAAAACCACAGGTATACTCAACATCTACAGACTATGAAGTAAATGTTGTAATAAATGCTTTAGAAGGATTTAAACTCTTCTTGATTAATAAAAGCGAAATTACCATAAGAATAGATTGTGAAGCAATAGTAGCTTATGGTAGCCAATAGATAAATACTGACAAAAAACCTCATAAAAGATGGCTTTTATTCCAGGAATATGTCTATCATAATGGAGTAAAAATAAATTTTGAACACATAAAAGGAATAAAAAATGTTACTGCTGATATTCTCACTCGTTTTGCAGGGATACAACAAAATGAAGCCTTGTAAGGTTTCCTACCAAAACATAAAGCACAAAATGAAGTTCGGCAATCAAGAATTGCCAGTACTTACAAATGAGTTTCACTACCTAGGTAAAGAAGCTGTTAATGACAAATTCAATTATCTAATTGACAATAATGAACAGTTTGTCTGTTCAGTGAAAAAGGGCATAATCTGTGCTCTATACAAATTTCTGCATAGCAGATAACCAAGGAGTTCCTCTTCTTACAAAAGCCTCTCCTTCTTGAAAAGGCTATACAGCTTTTGTCCTATTATCAGGACCTCATAAAGGTGTTTATACCAACTTCAAAGACCTTTGCCTTGCAAATGAGGGTATTCAAAGCTCAATCTATAACGGTTTTTATTCAAGAGAGGAAGCAGAAAAAGCACTTGAATTGAATACCACAGACATCAATAAGATAAAAAGGTCTCTTGAACTAGAAAACCCGACAATAGTGATAAATGCTGGCCAAACCAAGACTAGCCAAAAAACCTATAAAGACTTAGTTAGCCCAAATATCCCAGGCTCAATAAATGACCTAAACTTAGACAATTTTAAGAAAATACAGACCTGATTGTTTAAGATACACAATAACCAAACCCAAATTTCGGGACTCTACATAGGCGTACATGCTTATTTTAACCAAAATTTTGTCTGGATCAATAAAACTCCATACTGCCAAGACAAAACCAATTGCCCTTGCAAAATAAAATTCCCCTTTAGAAAGGCCAGACTAGATATGGATCAGTTTAAGTCTTTCGGATATGAAGACTTAGCAATTTCTACAAAGAGTCTATTGGACGATGGATGTTTGGAATCAATCCTGATTCCTCCATCTGATAGGTTCGAGGGATTTAATCCCTCAATCAATGAGGCCATAAACTTAATCCAAGCAGAAATGATGGACTACATTGCCATCAAGATAACGACCTGCCCGAGCAATTTCACTGCTCAAAATTATCATTGCCATGTTATGAAACTCTTACCAGAGGATCATAGAGATTATCCCTGCCTATTCAATGATGAATACGAAAGCTGGAATGTACAAGGTAATACACAATACCAATATAGCCATATGAGGGCACAAATTCAGGGCTATCAATGGTTCTTCTCAGAAGAGGACAAACGTGAGTTTGATTTGATAAAAGAAACTCATGACACAAAGCTTTTCTTGCCCTTATACAATGGGAAATTTTTCATTCCTTTCCCGGTGGATCAAAATATAGTTCTTCCAGAAAGAGAAAAAAGACAATGAGATTTATGAAGCCAGCGGATGCCATGGACAACAAACTCCTCCTTTCCCTTCTACTGATCTCTCAATGGAAGATTAATCTGACATTTTCTGTTCTGAGAATATCCAAGACGAAGAAGATGTTACGATCACTAAGTCAACTAAGAGTTAAAGACAAATGTATTCTGCCTAAACACAGTTAAAATCCAAGGCAGGAATCTTTACTATTGCATAGATTGGACATTGAGCTTATCTATAATAAATTTATTTGTAAAAGACAGCCCTGTGACAAAGTAAATGAACAATAATTTTATTGTTCTTCACTGAAGGGGTTTTGTCTTGTTATGTAAACTTTCTCTATATAAAGAGTGTTGAGGTTCAGTTGAAGACATACGCTGAACAATATCATACCCAATAGTAAGAAAGAAACTGAAGAAAGAGAAGCTTGTAATAGTTGTCTGTGTAATAATATCAAGTTCTTTTCTGCATCTTTCCCCTCTTCTCCAAAAATTTTCTCCGATAAAACTGTAAGTATGAATCTCGCTATGTCTGGCTAATCCTTTTGAAGGCACCCTCAAGGGGCCTTAGTTATCTCTATTTGGAAAATGCGAATATGATTTAGAACCGAGCTGTTGTAAACAGTAATTTTTTTACCTTTCTTATCCTCCTTTTTGCTTGTTTTTCGAAAACCTGGGATTGGTAAGCCTGCAAAAGTGTGCCCTTGATAGCTGTTTTTGAAAAACTATGAAAGTCCTTTTTGGTTAGGCTGGTGCTTGGAGGAAAATAAGATCTACATAAGCCCCAAAAGTAAGTGTGGGCAGTTCGCAATCTTCAGTACTCAGCTTAATATCCAGAAAACTGATAAGGACGTGAAAAAAAATGGGTTCATCATATTCTATATTTTTCCAAATAAGATAACTTATAGTGTCCACTTGGGGATTGCCCTCTATCCATCTAATTTGATCTTTTACTTCCACATACCGCTTACTCTTAACTGTTATTAATTATAGCTTTCAAATATAATATAAATCTAACTAGGAGGCTTTGCCACTTTTGCTGATCTATATTATTTTTTTTTTTGTGCCTACTTTTATTTACTTTCTTTTACTTTTATTATATTTTGTACTTTCTGCCTACTTTTATTTACTTTCTTTTACTTTTATTATATTTTTGTACTTTTGCCTACTTTTATTTACGTGCTTTTATTACCTTTTACATTTATGGGTTCTTGGTGCATCGAATTGAATAGTAATCATAGTGTGTCCATTTACATCGGTATCTGGATAATCTTAAAGATAGAGTATTACTATTAGTAGAAAACTAGCATTATATTGGAAATTTGGAAGTGTCCCTATAAAACTGTCATTTACTTGAGATCAGCTTCATATTGTGACGAAAATCAAAGATTTGCTGTTATAATGTGATCTGTGATGGAATGACACCAAGCATATGGGAAACAAGAGCAGCGCAGGAGATGAAAGACATGCACTAGGGCATGATTTGGTGTTTTTTATTTTTATTATTTTTCTTTTACCATATTAAACTTTAGAGAAGTATTCCAATTGAGGAAAAATAGTAATTTTTTTCCTTTCAATACGTAATTTGCTGGTAAATGAATAGCTAAAAAATAAAAATATAAAATTTAGTTTCCAAAAATATAAAAGATACGATAAATATATTCAGCCGTTAACTTCAGTCCGTCACCATTAATAAAATAGCTTACGTAGCACGAAGGGACAAATTGTCACTAAAATGATTGTCAATGTGGATTTTCAGGGACATATTTGTCATAATATTTTTTTCAGCTTTTCGTTTTCCCACTTCAATGAAAAATGCATTACTGAAAGATGAATATGCAAAATTTAATTTCCGAAAATATAAAAAGCACAACAAATATATCCGGACGTTAATAATAGATTGTGACTAATTATTATTATTATTATTATTATTATTATTATTATTATTATTATTATTATTATTATTATTATTATTATTATTATTATTATTATTATTATTATTATTATTATTATTATTATTATCATTATTATTATGTGTTTGTAATTTACTGCTCTTATTCGTTTAGTACTTATGCAATATATTTTTTAAATTCCCTTTTAATATATATATTTTTATTATTTTGATTTCCTTGTCAAACCTTAATCTTTGCCGTTAAAAAAATATCTTATATCTTATAATTTTATCAAATTTCTCACTTTTAATCTTTAAAATTATTTCATAACACAATTCCAACTTAAGTACCCTTATATTTAGATTGAAAATAATATGTCGAGAGTTTTGAGTAGAAAAAACACGACCTGTCGCAAAACCAAATTTATTTATTTATTTGTTTTAAAAAAGAATTTAATCAACTATTTTTTTTAAAAAAGTCTCACAAAATTTAAACTAAATAAAGCTAAAGTGGAAGTCTTTTTTTTAATCAATAAAATGTATATATATATCTCAAATATGAAAGAATTCCTTGGATAAACCTTATGTGCTTCCACTCGAGACAACACTTATTATACATAATATGAATGAAATGAAAACAGTTACTAACAAATAAAGAACCCAAATAACTTTAAATAAAAAATACAATAATGCTCAAACTAATACAAAGGTTAACTTTAAAACAAAACAAAAAAAAACTAATACAGATGTTTATTCTTTGTCTTTGGGACGTAAAGTTGTATCTCTCGCTGATCTAGGAGTTGCAGCCACCTTGCATTCCATTTGACATACTGTGACAGAGTACATAATAAAGATTAATAATTAATTGAAGAAACAAAAATTTTAAGAAATAAAAGGCTTTCATTTTTTTAAAATGATAACTCATTTTTTTTATATCATAAAACTAAAGAAATTTATTTTACTTTGGAAAATAAGTAGTTATATTGATTAATTAAAAAACTAATTAACAATTTGATAGATGGATAAATAGATAGATAATTAAAGTATAAAAGTTCAAATCTTAAGTTGTATTCTACTATTTTTTAATCCCTTTTTTTCCCCTAACTTCTCACATAAACAATTTATTATTAACGTCCGGATATATTTGTTGCACTTTTTATACCTTCAGAGACTAAATTTTATATTTTAATTTCATCTTTCAAGGACGCATTTGTCAATGGAGTGGAGATACCAAAAGTTAAAAAAATATTACAACAAATATGCCCTATAGGTTGACAATCCACGCTGACAATAATTTAAGTGACAAATTTGTCCCTCCGTGTCACGTAGGTTATTTTATTAACGGTGACAGACGGAAGTTAACGGCCAGATATATCGCATTTTGTACACTTTCAGGGACTAAATTTTGTATTTTCATTTTTCAGGGACGCATTTATCAACGAATTACACATTGAGGGACAAAAATGACTATTTATCCTACTATTTATTAGCATTTTCAGTGATTATTAATTTTTGCAATAAAGTTACCTCAATATAATTTTTGGAATATCTTCGAATTGCATTTTTTATTTATAAAACGAAATTTAAACAACTTTGTACCTATAAATATAATACCCCATTTGTAGAAACATAACAAGAGAATAATTCTCTTGTTCTTCTGTTCTGTATCTTTTGTACTTCTAAATTCTTACTTTTTTCGTTAATTTTTATAACATTTTTAAATTTAAAAGTCTTATTGCCTCAATTCTCGGGTTATTTATCATTAAGAATAAATATTTTATTATTTTCTTTAACTTGTTTTTATTTATAAAATTTATTGAAATTTAATATAAGTCGTACAATACTTACTAATTATTAGAAAAGAATGAATAGTCTTGACCAGTTGTATTGTTTTAGGTCATTAATGTTTAGCTATTTCGGTAGCCCGAGTCCGTGATACAAACATTCCAAAAAATTGAGTCGCCTTCGAATTTTAAAATAATTAAAGTTTAATTGAGTTTTAATTTATAGTCATTTTGTTGTGATTATAATGAGTATTTTCACTTTTTAAAATAATTTTTCACAACAATTAAATCTCTTATTTTTGCTAATTGAGATAAAATGTATGTCTCAGTCTACTCACTATTGCAAAAAGACCCTATAACCACTGCTCTAAACCACTTTCAAAGACAGTTTTGAACTGTCCTTGAAGTCAACGTGGTTGAAAATTTTTTATTTTCGATAATGATTTAATGAAAAATCATCTTAGAAGAGGGTATCCTTCTAAAAATCATCTTAGAATGATATTCTTCTAAAACGATTCTTAGAAAAATTGTCTTAGAAAATATATATTTTAAAACGGTTGTTAACTAAGAACCGTCTTAGAATGATACCCTTCTAAAAAAGATTTTTAGCTAAGAACCATTTTAAAATATACACTTTCTAAGACGGTTTTTTTAATCACCGTTTTAGAATGTATTATTTTTAAAAAAATATATATATTTCTTGACATCAATATAATGCTACTCATGATTTAAAGGTAAGTGCAGTAAACTTAACAAGGTTTTTAACCAAAAACTAAAAAAAATAGCCATAATGAAATTTTTCAAAAAATTAAATGACTAAAAGTTAATATAAAAAAATACTTAAATATAAAGGATTAAAAATGACATTTAGGTTGATTACTATTTTCCTAACAAGTTTCCATTCATCCTTTACATGCTTACACTTTCAATTGAACAAGAGGTCTTTCTTGAAGGTTTTTTAGGGACCATAAATTGAGCTAGAAATACAAACCAGGAGGTCTTTCTTTTGCTTGAGCCAATTGAACAACAAAGGCAATAGATTCCTTAGTTGCTCCTCTCCAAATATCTCCACTCATTGGATGACCATCTAACTTGAGTTTGTATAAGACAAAAGATGTACTTATTAATAGAAATATGGAATAAATTTTGGCTTATAAAAATTATTTGAGAATTTTCAAAGGCACACTTGCCATAAGTTGAAGCTTTGAAGACTGGGTTTCATAATACAGAACAATTTGTTCATAGAGGATATTGTTGAATCACCACCATTAGGTAAGCTAATCCAATTACATATTGATAGATATGGTAATTTACTAAGTTTTACAATAATTACTTTAAAATTCATATCTATCATGATTTTGAATTAATCAACAATGTAAAAAAACTATACTAATAGTATACAAAAAATAAAGTCTAAAAAGAAAACGACTAAAATATAAATATTTTGAAACAGAGGTAGTAATTAATAATATTTGGAGAAACCACGAAATATCCCCCCCACCCCAAGACCATCATTATGATAGTTCATTGACAACATGAACCTTTTTGTCATCAGAATTTGCATGACTTTTTCACCTCTCTTCACTGTGTGTGAATGAGATGCTGAGGGGGGCATGCTCTGTCACCCATGTCTAAAAACTAAAAAACTAACTCGACTAGTTGATCCATATAGCTTGTGGGATCACACAAATATATATTCTTTAATTTCCAAGTCCAATAATGAGTATTCTAATCCAATCAACTATCCAAACATCAAAAGTGTGAAGCATACTTCTTTTTGATTGGCATGAAGAAAATTATAAAGGTATAGATAAATTCCATCTATTATTTCCTACCCTTGAAATTAAAAGCCATCATAAGCTAACAAGCAATCATTCAAGACATAAACAATAATAACACAATAAAGAAACTGAGGAAATGGTTAGTAATTACAAAATAATGTTCTTTTCCTGTTGGCATAACCCTGTGAAGTGTTGACTTGCAAGTGTAATGACAAAAGCTGAGAATGATATGTACTAGTATGGCAGTAGACTAAAACCTTGGTTAATGTGTATAAAAATTGATTGTAGAGTTGCTCAACAACTCTAATTACTCGACAAAATTGACAAAAACCCTTGTTGGATGATGGATACCTGAAAAAACAATTTGTCCACCTCTCCATCATTTCTCCCATGTTCATTATTAAGGCCCTACAAATACAAACCAAAAAAACCCAACACCAGGAAAGAAAAGCAAATAAAGTGCATATTATTTATAAAACTTCTTAACCAAGAACTCACCCTTCTACATGAGGCACATCCTCCCAAACTTGAGGTTAGTTGACCTTATCCTTGCAAATATATAAATGTAAAATCGCAAGCCTTGTGAATTCAAAATATTAAATAGAAAACATGAAGTCAGGGTGTATGGAAGGTAAAATAAAGTGGAGACTAGGGGATTCACAAACTAGGGGAGCATCACGTCAAAAAAATGGTTAAGCTCACCGTTATTGTATCCAAAAAGTTCTGCTACAGCAATGAAGGAAGTTCTCCAATAAGCAGTCCACTTGGTAGGTGAATCCTTGCCATACGTTGGTTGCATAATTGGCTTGATGTAAGCCATTCTTTGGTTTATTCTTCACTGCAACATAAATTCATTTTTTTATTCAGTAATACAGTTCAAACTTGTTTTGTAAACAAATGGAATATAGCAATATTGCTGTAAATGTTCGAACAATTTAGTTTATTCTAACCTGGTCTGTGTGTAGTGTTTCCCATTTACTAGCCAATGGTGGATGACTGTAACATCATCCTACATACATAACCAAAGAAGTCAGTTACAAGTGAGCTAAAAAAGATGTTGCACAAAACTATAGCAGGTACTTCTGCTCTTACATTTCCTTTTTTCTTTTATCAAGGAAAAAAGTAATAATTTTTCCTTTGGAGTTTTCCTTCATCTTTACCATTTAGAACACAACAAAATTAAATGGGATTCTGCAATACCATCATGAAATAACAAAGCTAGCACAAGTTGCAAAGCAAACTTACTTGGAAATAAAAAAAAGTAGATTTGTCGAAGGCATAGTTCCTCCAGTAAAGAAGTATCTTGTAATCTAGTCATCTTCATTTTTGTCCTTCACGGAGAAATAACCAATAGGTAAATGAATTGTATCTATGAAAAGTTGAAAACTCATTACTCTTGTTATTAACAACGTAATGTCAGCTTCACCTCAAAGAGGTAGGCAAATGCTTTGTGGCAAAAGTAATGAACAAATAAAGGCCATCCTTTTTCATCCATTTGGATATCTTCTTGAGAGGATCTTTATAGTTCTTCATATGCTGCATCAAGGTCAAAACAAACACTTAAGTTCAAGAAAATGTGGCTTCAACACTAATTATTTATTCACAAATTCTAACCTCAAACATTTCTATGGAAAATATTCTGTCATAAGAAGCCTCCATTTCAAACGTGCTAATATCTACAACTATAATATTCAAATTTTGCAACTGAAGATCCCTAACAAGAGAGCAACAGAAGCTAAATATTGGTTTCACGTAATTAAGTTGTCATCTGTCTAATAAATTTTTGGTTAACCCTATGACCGACATGCATAGTGCTTTAAAGCAAACAAAGGGATATCAAATAGCATACTGGCACTTCTCATCAATATAAGCCTTTTGAGTTGTATAATTGCAAATTCTTGTAACCCTACAGTTAGTGTACTATATTTATATTATAATTTATATAATATAAATATATAATGTATAATATTACCCTCAGCTGTCAACATATTAACAAAACTAGCAAAATATGCCTATCAAAAATTGCCTCAAGTACTGTTGTAGTGTATATAGGTCACTTACCATTCCCAAATTATAGGTTCAACTAATGTACCGCATCTGGCTGGTTCTCTGGCAAAGCCTTCCGAAATGCTGCCATTTCATTATGTCTCGTGTAATCTTGATAGAGTAGGGAATTCCTTTTGTTTGAACAATAAAAGGAAAATTGGACCACGAATTTAGACAATAAATATTGTTATATGACCTAAGATTTTGTATATTACAAAATACCATGTTATTTATAAAAATAAAGGAAATTATGCAACATGAAAATATTTTAAAACAATGAGTTTGATATAATATATAATATATCAAAATTATGCCAATTGAGTTAACTAAATTTTTACTATAAACATGTCTCTGAATGTGTCAAAATAAGAAATATAAAAATTGCTAGTTATATTGCCAATGCTAAATTACACCTTATTTGCTAATTGTTGATATTGCATCAATGTACCTACTCCTAGCAGTACTAAAACCTATCTAACCAAAACCCAAGTAAAAATAAATGTTTTTTTGGGAATGTATGAATACATGAATTTTGATGATGCCAAAGAAGAATCAAACAAGACTGCTTCAAAGGATAAGTATTGTTTTAAGATTAATACAAGATTACTTAAACAAACAAAGTCTTGCTTCAAGATTACTTTAAGATCAAGTCTTGCCTCTAAACAAAGTGATTCCAAGACATGTAAGGCTCTGGTAGTCGATTATTGGGCAGTGTTATCAATTATCAGAAGACAAGTTTGAAAAATAATTGTTAAAAAGGGTTTTGAATTTGAATTTTGAACCTTAATCGAATACTAGATGTTTGTAATCGATTACCAGCAACAGAACTCTAGAAATTCAAATTCAAAATTCATGACCTTTCAAAATATAACTGTGTAATCGATTACCAGAAACCTGTAATTGATTACCAGTGAAAAATTTTAGAAAAAGCTTTTTGAAAAGACACATTTCTTCAAACCATTTTGAAATGGCACGAATGGCCTATATATATTGTGTCTGATTTCAAAAAGCAAGAGAGAGATATTCCAAGAGAATTTCATTGCCAAATACTCTCTCAATAGTTCTTGGGCAAACACTTGCAAATTTATTGAAGAGTTCATCCAGGAACTTCAATTGTAATATCCTTCTCTTAAAGAGAGAATTCTTCTTCTTCTCCTTCTTATTCAAAGAGATTGATTAAGGGACCGAGGGTCTCTTAAGTTATAAGGATTTCTGAGCACAAGGGAAGGATTGTCCCTGTGTGGTTCAGACTTTGTAAAAAGATTTTTACAAAGAGATTGGAAAATCTCAAGTGGGTTGCTTGAGGACTGGACGTAGGCACGGGAAGTGGCCTAACCAGTATAAATCGAGTTTGCATTTCTCTCTTCCCTTATCTCATTTATTATTGCAATCAATTTTGTCTTGCATGTTTAAAGAACATTATTAAATTGATTGCTGCTTCTTCTTCTGCATTCTGAGTCTATCACTTAGAAGGAGGGTTAAAAGTTTGCTAGTGGGAAATTAATTCACCCCTTCTTAAGTTATTGAGGTCGCTGGTTCAACACTTTCATACCAAAATCATAGAAGGTATCCCACTTTTATTATCAATTTGATAATTTTATTGTATCAATGACAGGGATGTCTTGCATAATCCCAGATGGTCCTCGTTCCTCCAAATGACAATTCATCTTTTAATTCCTTACAATACTACTCTGAAATGTTAAACTAAAGATAATTGCATGTGATTAATCTTAAAACTGTCCTTATTATTGACCAAATATTCAATTAAGAATCATAACCAAATATATGTGTGAAATCAAGAGAAAGGATAACTTAGCTAGATTCACTACTACAAAAAGCAGTTTTAACATCGGTTTTGTATAAAACCAATGTTAAGTTAAACGCGATGACATATTTGTAAATAAAGTATCATTTTTAACATCGGTTTTCCAAAAAACCGATGTTAATGCATACACGTTAACATCGGTTTTTCAAAAACCGATGTTAACTAATGATGTTAACATCGGTTTTTAAAAAACCGATGTTAACGTGTATGCATTAACATTGATTTTTTAGAAAACCGATGTTAACATATAATACGTTAACATCGGTTTTTCAATAACCGATGTTAACTAATGATGTTGACATCGGTTTTTGAAAAACCGATATTAACGTAGGATATGTTAACATCGGTTTTCTAAAAAACTGATGTTAATGCATACACGTTAACATCGGTTTTCCAAAAAATCGATGTTAATATAAACTTTTTTTTAATTATTTATATATTTTAAAAAAAATCATATATTGCATTATTAATTATATTTTAATTAAAAAAATATAATAATTAAGAAACAATTATAAATTCAAAAGGTAAACATTTAAAAATTAAACTAAATTTTTAAAATGAATTTCATAATTTTAATTTTATTATTATTGAATCAACAAAATTTGATAAGACTTCGCCATATTTTTTGTCATTTGACTAAGCAAAGTTTTTTCTTCAATGCTTAAATAACCAACATACAAATGGAGGTGAAATTTAATATTTTGGTTATTACCAAATGCATTGTGTTAAGAGTAAATAGTGGATGCTACTAAAAAAAAGAGTAAATAGTGTATGTTAATAATTTAATTTTTTACACTAATATTTAATAATAAATTATCATGTACAATTTTTTCTCATGTTAGTTATCCTAAAAATTGTAGTAATAATAAATTTTAACTATTGAATGATATAAAAAAATTATATGGTTTCTTTATAGAAATTAAAATCTTGTGTAACTTTTTTTTGTCAAAGATCGCAAATGTCCAAATGTAGTGTGTGACTACTACCCAAGTAAGTGTAGAGTGAGATTGATTAATTATTTTTATTCGTAAAAATTAAACATAAAAATATATAATAACTGTTCAACCAAGAAAAGACAAAAAAAAATAATTCTTTAGTTAGATCTCTTTGACCGATAAAATAATTTATTTCAATGGACATATTTCATAATAAATATAAAATCATTGTTATTTATAAAAAATTCTAAAAATTAATTTAAGATATGATTCTTGCATAATACTAAATACATGCCGTTAAAAAGATACATATTTTAACAAATGTGATTATATCCCATGAAAATTAATCAACATTATAATGACTTGCTCAACAACGTAATGTCGGCTTCACCTCAAAGAGGTAGACAAATGCTTTGTGGCAAAAGTAATGAACAAATAAAGGCCATCCTTTTTCATCCATTTGGATATCTTCTTGAGAGGATCTTTATAGTTCTTCATATGCTGCATTAAGGTCAAAACAGACACTTAAGTTCAAGAAAACGTGGCTTCAACACTAATTATTTATTCACAAATTCTAACCTCGAACATTTCTATGGAAAATATTCTGTCATAAGAAGCCTCCATTTCAAACGTGCTAATATCAGCAACTATAATATTCAAATTTTGCAGCTGAAGATCCCTAACAAGAGAGCAACAGAAGCTAAATATTGGTTTCACGTAATTAAGTTGTCATCTGTCTAATAAATTTTTGGTTAACCATATGACCGGCATGCATAGTGCTTTAAAGCAAACAAAGGGATATCAAACAGCATACCGGCACTTCTCATCAATATAAGCCTTTTGAGTCATAGAATTGCAGATTCTTGTAACCCTACAGTTAGTATACTTATGCAGTTAGTGTAACAAGTTTGATTGTTGAATGTGTGGGGCAAACTTCTGCAGAGCTTGACTATAAGGTAAAATGGTCGTATGATGTACCAAACATTTCATTTTTTGAACAAGGCCAGTTTAGAACAAAGAAAACTATTAAATATTTCTGAAGAGAACAGGCCAAATAAGTATTCACTCTCGCAGGATGTCTAAGAAATGAAACATTCCATATGGTAAACGAACCAAATTCCTACCCAGGGGTCTGAAAAAAATATGATCTAATAAGATTATTATTTTCATTTCTCATTATAATCAAGAGACACTACCTTACTTTAAGTAATTTGTTTTGGGGATATTTATGTAATTTAATTAAAAAACTTTGTTCTCTCTCTCTTTCCCCCTCTCAATCTCGCATAGCACTTCATGTACATGCTCATTGAGAAATCAAAATCAAGCATCGACCATAATTAGAGGTCCAAAATGCAAGTAAAACAAATTATCAAAGAAATATGTGACCATTAAGAACCATGCATCAAGGTATAATAACAGCAATATGAGACGGAAAATAAATAATCACGAGGCTTTTTAGTTATACAAACCAAATCACTATTAGTCTATTATCCACCGTCCATGATATTGTACCTAACAACCTTATTGCAAGAGTTACTAATGATGCCCAATCAGTCGCTCCTACTACAATATTTCCAACCTAATATCAGGTCACATTTCTGTGATCAATGATCAATCAATTAAAATCAACCATTGAATATCTAAATATGGTGTTCAAAGTCATAAAAGCCTATTATAATTTATATAATATAAATATATAATGTATAATATTACCCTCAGCGGTCAACATATTAACAAAACTAGCAAAATATGCCTATCAAAAATTGCCTCAAGTACTGTGGTAGTGTATATAGGTCACTTGCCACTCCCAAATTATAGGTTCAACTAATGTACCGCATCTGGCTGGTTCTCTGGCAAAGCCTTCCGAAATGCTGCCATTTCATTATGTCTCATGTAATCTTGATAGAGTAGGGAATTCCTTCTGTTTGAACAATAAAAGGAAAATTGGATCACGAATTTAGACAATAAATATTGTTATATGACCTAAGATTTTGTATATTACAAAATACCATGTTATTTATAAAAATAAAGGAAATTATGCAACATGAAAATATTTTAAAACAATGAGTTTGATATAATATATAATATATCAAAATTATGCCAATTGAGTTAACTAAATTTTTACTATAAACATGCCTGTGAATGTGTCAAAATATGAAATATAAAAATTGCTAGTTATATTGCCAATGCTAAATTACACCTTATTTGCTAATTGTTGATATTGCATCAATGTACCTACTCCTAGTAGTACTAAAACCTATCTAACCAAAACCCAAGTAAAAATAAATGTTTTTTTGGGAATGTATGAATACATGAATTTTGATGATGCCAAAGAAGAATCAAACAAGGTTGCTTCAAAGGATAAGTATTGCTTTAAGATTAATACAAGATTGCTTCAACAAACAAAGTCTTGCTTTAAGATTACTTTAAGATCAAGCCTTGCCTCAAAACAAAGTGATTCCAAGACATGCAAGGCTCTGGTAGTCGATTACTGGGCAGTGTTATCGATTATCAGAAGACAAGTTTGAAAAATAGTTGTTAAAAAGGGTTTTGAATTTGAATTTTGAACCTTAATCGAATACCAGATGTTTGTAATCAATGACCAGCAACAGAACTCTAGAAATTCAAATTCAAAAGTCATGACCCTTCAAAATATAACTGTGTAATCGATTACCAGAAACCTGTAATTGATTACCAGTGAAAAATTTCAGAAAAAGTTTTCGAAAAGACACATCTCTTCAAACCATTTTGAAATGGCACGAAGGGCCTATACATATATGTGTCTGATTTCTAAAAGCAAGAGAGAGATATTCCAAGAGAACTTCATTGCCAAATGCTCTCTCAATAGCTCTTGGGCAAACACTTGCAAATTTATTGAAGAGTTCATCCAGGAACTTCAATTGTAATATCCTTCTCTTAAAGAGAGAATTCTTCTTCTTCTTCTTCTTCTTATTCAAAGAGATTGATTAATGGACCGAGGGTCTCTTAAGTTACAAGGATTCCTGAGCACAAGGGAAGGGTTGTCCCTGTGTGGTTCAGACTTTGTAAAAAGATTTTTACAAAGAGATTGAAAAATCTCAAGTGGGTTGCTTGAGGACTGGACGTAGGCACGGGAAGTGGCCAAACCAGTATAAATCGAGTTTGCATTTCTCTCTTCCCTTGTTTCATTTATTATTGCAATCAATTTTGCCTTGCATGTTTAAAGAACATTATTAAATTGATTGCTGCTTCTTCTTCTGCATTCTGAGTCTATCACTTAGAAGGAGGGTTAAAAGTTTGTTAGTGGGAAATTAATTCACCCCCTCTTAAGTTATTGAGACCGCTGGTTCAACACTTTCATACCAAAATCATAGAAGGTATCCCACTTTTATTATCAATTTGATAATTTTATTGTATCAATGACAGGGATGTCTTGCATAATCCCAGATGGTCCTCGTTCCTCCAAATGACAATTCATCTTTTAATTCCTTACAATACTACTCTGAAATGTTAAACTAAAGATAATTGCATGTGATTAATCCTAAAACTGTCCTTATTATTGACCATATATTCAATTAAGAATCATAACCAAATATATGTGTGAAATCAAGAGAAAGGATAACTTAGCTAGATTCACAACTTAAAAAATGGAAAAATGACTGAAATTTTATCTTATTCCAAGTAAGGAATTAAGGATTACCTGAAATGAAGCCGACAAAGTGAATATCACATTTCCCTTTTGAATTGCATCTACTTTCCTTCTAGCGAAACTCTTCCCATCATGGAGACAATAAACTTGATATATAATGGGTACTGGAAAACAATGTGAATTATAAATAAAATAAAAGAAAAGGTTCCTCTACAAAACAATGTAGCAGGTGAACAAAGAATAGAAAATGAATCTTTTAAGCAAGGAAAAATGGTAGAAAGAAACAGAGAAGTGAGTCGAATCAGAGTATTGTCAATGGGGTTCAGATTAAGCACACTTACTGTTAAAATCCTCCACAAGAAGAAAATAGGCATGCAAGTTAAGAACAACTTTAAGACAATCAATAGATTTTGATGCTGCAGCCAGTGCCTGTAGAATGTATATTACACATTATCATGTAAGCAATCATTACCCCTCCAACTATGAGTACCCCAAAGAGGCCAAAGATACAATTCTATCCATAATTCTAAAAGAGATATTTAGATTTGTCATCTCTTTTTGTAAATGTAACCAAAATGTAAGAAGTTTAGAATCTTGAACAAATGCATCAGATTTTAATATTACATCAAACAGAAGTAGAGACAATTCAAAGGGTGTAGTAGGATAACTAACAAAACCCTTCCCAAGCCCCAAAATGTCAGTGAAGCAAAAGAGTACCTGTAAGGAATACCCACAAAAGGCTCCAGGAAATTGCTTTGCCATAATTTCCATAGCTGCAAGAAAAGCAACAACCTAAAGGAAAAAAAGTGTGTTAAATCTACGCCTGAGTAACTAGTAGGGACCCTATAAAAT
Organism: Glycine soja; assembly: GCF_004193775.1. NCBI lineage: Eukaryota > Viridiplantae > Streptophyta > Magnoliopsida > Fabales > Fabaceae > Glycine > Glycine soja. The sequence goes on along the minus strand of NC_041009.1, from coordinate 20,950,702 downwards.
CATTAATCTCAAACCCAATCCCCACCAAATTGAATTCAAAAAATCTATTTTCCATGGGCACTTCCTAGAGCCGCAAGGGCCTCGAAGTCACCGACTCAGATTCCGACTACGAACACGAAGAAGAAGTAAATGAAGAAAAAGAAGAAACAAAGCACTACAAAGACGCAAAAACCCACTCCACCAAGCTCGATGACGTGGATGTGAAACTCAAAGCCTTAAAACTCAAATACCAAATGCCGTCTTCCTCCTCTGCAAAATCACTTCCCCAAAACGCTGTTAACCTCTACCTTCACATCGGCGACAACACTCCCAACGCTAAATGGATCCTCTCCGACAAATGCACCTCTTACGCCTTTCTCAAAGACTAAGACAATGAAAACGACGCCATTTGGTTCCTCATTGTAGGTTCCAAGGTTCGCGCTAGGGATTCCTCCAAAATGCAATTGAAGATGTTCGATGACCAGCGTCGCGTCGATTTCGTAGCCAACGACGTTTGGGCCCACAAATTCCACCTCCGACGACACATACCACCAATTCCATCTGGGAGGATGTCGTCGCCGCAGAGTCGTTGCCTGCACGGCGGAGAAACGAACTAATGGAGGAATTTCAAGAGGCCACGAACGGTGGGGTCCAAACCCTAACCTTAGGCGCGATGGATAATAGTTTCATGGTGAACATGAACCACATGTACCACAACATGAACCACAACTTCGAACAAGGCTTTGTTGATGCGTGTGGAAGCAAACATGATGTTGATGAGGCCCTTAAAAGACGGAAAGCCCAACGCTTCAAAGCTTCACCAGCTCGACATTGAAACGGGGAAGATTGTTACGGAGTTGAAGTTTGGAAAAGACGGCTTGGAACCCCGAGGGGAGGGCGGGAGTGACAATATTAAACTATTAAAGTAAGCAAAAACATTCTAAGACGGTTTTGTAAAAACCATCTTAGAATAATCACCTTCTAAGATGATTTTCTTAAAACCGTTGTATAGTGGTTGTATTTATTTACAAATATGTCACCGTCTCATATACTAAGACGGTTCCTCGGGAATTGTCTTTGTTTTGGATTTGTAGAAAATGTTTTTTTTTAGGCGTGGACTGGCCAATTATTAAATTAAAATGTTTTAGAAAATAAAAATTAAAACAATATTATGTGATGGTTTTAGTGAAAAAAGCCTTTTAACATTAAACATAAAATAGAAGACACACAAAATTATCTTTTAACAAACTTATAAGCTTGCTTGACTCAACATGCTTAACATCTATATGTGAGTTTGTTAGGCTAAAATGATTTTTTGAATGATTTAAAGTTTAAATTTTTTAACAAAATATGTTTTAATAAAATTCTCGATCTGATTTATTTTTTAAAGAGACTTTCCTTGAATTCTGTTTGATGTAGCATAAGTTATAGGCTTTTGTTGAGCAATCTAACTAATTTTTATCCCAAATTTTCATTATAAGAACTTTTATTATTGTAAAAAACAGAACTATAAGTTTAGTCATTAAATAATTAATATTGCAATTATCAATATTAAAAAAATGAATTAAATTTATAATCCTTATTTTATGTTAAATCTAAAGTTTTTACATGATATGCCTAGTGTATGTCAAAATCACCCCTTTATAATTACCATAAACAAACCAATGTTGCATGCACGTATTGCGATGTTAATTAATATAAAAAGCCATCAATGCTATTAGGTCTAACAAAAGTCTTCAAAGTTTTTCAACAACAAAAAAAGTCTTCAAAGTCAATAAATCAAATTGAAAGCTATTAATTAATGGTGTACTATTATTCTTAGTGTCATTTTCTTATTCCATTGGCAATAGTATTACTACATAATTACCATAAACAAACCCATTTTGCACGTCTGCGGAATGTTAATTAATATAAAAAGTCCATTAATTGATGTGGTTGGGTCTAATAGAATTTTCGAAGTCGAAAGAAATTTCTCGTATATAAATCAAATACTATATGTATAATTTCCAAGTCAAATTGAATTTGGAAAACTGGAAACGTGGAGGACCACACCCTAACGTACATGCGTCCAAGTTCATATCACTCATTCATTTTTTTCCTGATTAGTGATTACTACAAATAAACCCCTTGTTTACGTTTGATTTGAACCCAAAACATAAAAACAAACCAATATACGATGTTGATTGCGTGATTGAATGTTCAGCTAGGCAATATATATATATATATATATTATATCACATTGTATCTTGACCATTCACGCAACCTACAAATTATATAAAGAAATTATTGTTCTAAGATTCACTATATTTATACACCAGGAAATTTTGCTTCATTTGCAAGATTCCAATTACTCACGGTTATGATGGGTATCCCACATTTTCTTGCTATACCTTACCCAATCCTAGGGCACATGAACCCTCTTCTGCAGTTCGCTCTGGTTTTGGCCCAATATGGATGCAGAATCACCTTCTTGAGTTCAGATGAGAACTATGATAAATTGAAGAGTGCAAGTGGTGGTGGGAATGGCAAAGTCATCATGGACTCACACATAAAGTTGGTGTCTCTCCCTGATGGTGTGGACCATGGACCAAGCAAAGGTTATTTCCACCACCATAAACACCATGCGTGATAAGCTTCCGAAGCTCATAGAAGATCTGAATGATGCTGAGGACAGTGACAACAAGTTTTCTTGTATTATTGTCACTAAGAATATGGGATGGGCCTTGGAAGTTGGACACCAATTGGGAATTAAAGGGGCTCTATTCTGGCCAGCCTCAACAACTTCTTTGGCATCCTTTAACTCCATTCAGAGGCTTATTAATGAGGGTGCCAAAGATTCCAAAAATGGTAAGAATTAATTAAGTGGAAACTAGAAATCACAAGCATACCTGATTAATTTCTCACCACATACATGACCTCAAATTTATCACTTGTACGTCCATTAGTACTTCACTATATTCCTGTCACATGCTGCTGTTGTGTTGGATACGGTGTATTGGAGATTTCTCATTATTTTACCAAACAGTATATCGCTTCTTTAATTGGTTAACTTTTAGAATGAGAGGTTAGATTAAACAACTAGATATTAAACATCATAAAAAAATTCCTTCATGAAAAAGTCCTACGTTGTAATTAGGGTTTATTATATTCTTTTAGTTCCTAAATATTTTTATTTTTCTATTAGTCTCCGAAATTTGTTATGTTGATAAGAAGACATTTTGTACTAGAGATTAGAGTTTTAAGATTCAGACCGACTTTGACCGGTCGAACTGTAACTCGATGGTTAGGCTGGGTTGAGTCTTATGTTCCATCGGGTGTGCTTTAAATCCGGAGTGACCTGATCAGGTTTGCAATCCAACTGATGACCCGGAAGGGATCACTTATCCTTTTTTTTCTTCTTACAGCTCGAAATGACGTTGTTTCAATTTCAAGCCATTTTAATTTTAGAAACTGATAACTGCGAAATTTAAGTTTAATTGATAGTCAATTTTGACTAAGAATGACTAAAATTCCTCTACTTTACTGTCATTTTTCATGAAATTGAAAATACCATCATACTCTCTAAGCCCAGAAGACCCGTTTAGCACAAGGTCGCATGAATTTTAAACTACCTTATGCCTATAAAAGATGTAGGAAGCGAAAGAGAAAACATCGAGACTCAAATCTCTCTAATGAATACATCCAAAGCCTGAGTATCTCAAATAGGAAAAATCCTCTTTCTACCCCTTCTCTTCCTTTATCCATCAATCTTCTTCTATCCACATCAACCCCTAAAGTGTAAAGTCTCACATGACTGTGAGAGACTTTACATTGCATCACAAGTACTTTTGGCATGCCAACATATTTTAAATTTTGAATTTACCTTTAAGCATTCAAACTCATTATCATCATCTTTATCTTCCATCTTTATCATCTTTTACTTTAAATCTTTATCTTATCTTCTACCTCTCTTTATCTTTTATTTTAAATTTCTTATAATTCTTATTCTTGACTTTCTCCAAATTTTACATTTACAATTCTTCGTTTCTTCAACTCTTCTCTTGCTCAAAAATTGGGGTATGCACCAACACAAGTACATACAAAGTCTGTGTGAATTCTACACTCGGACTTGTGAGTACTTTACTACTTGAGACAAATTGGTGCACTTGCCAATGAGTTAACAGAAACTAATTCCTGAGTGACTTTCCTTCCTCTCGTAGTCTCGCTCTACACCGCCGCTCACAACCTTAGTGCCTCACCTTCTACGCCAGCCTCAGTGCCTCCCATTGGCCATAGAAAAAAGTTGAACTTGTTTAGGAACATATGTTGGACTTGAACTTATTTAACTATTTATTTATGTTTGTGATCTTTGTTACTTATTTGTTTGAACTTAGACAATTATGTTTTTTTTAACATTTTGGTATCTAATTATCTATGTTATGCAATTATATTAATTTGTGATGTTATTTTTAACTTTCCAATGATGTTTTTTTTAACAAACTAACAGGCAATTGTTGGTACATGTTCAACACTCCTCCTTGTATCAGTGGTTAATAAGTTCAAGTTTCTCTCTCAGTAGCTCAGGATTTAATGGTCATATTCATGTCTATCTGAATGCTCTCTTTTTCAACACACATTGACTTTGCTTCAATAGCTATTCGTGTAGCCTCCTTGAAATTTCTTGCAACAGTAGCAACTTCCATTTCCGCTTCTAGTTTTGGGACTCTTTTATCTATGAAAATAACCCTCTGCTTGAAGGATGTTATACCTTGTTGGATGCTTGACTACATCTCTTTAAATTCAAAGACGACTTTATTTATCTTGTTTTCTACACCTTCTAAATTATATTCATTGTCTCTTATCTCCATTTCTTTTTGTTTAACTAAAGCAAGAAGTTGTTCCAATTCACCTATTAACACATCATTTCTTTTACAAATAATCTCTTTTTCTTTTTTGTCATTCTGGATTGGATGCTCAATGGTATTATTCAAATTCTAAACGACCTTCATTCATAAATTGTGATTCAATCTCCAACTCCATCTTTTTAACCTCCAAGGCTTTAGAGGATGAAAGTCATTGGTTTGTTTCTTTTGAATACACTGACAATGCTCTCTTCATGGCAAAATATGCATTATTTAAAGTATTCATTGCATAATGGTCGAGTGAGATTGCACATTGTTCCTCAACAGCCGCATGATGAAAATAGTCTAATCTTTTATGCCAAACTTTTGTATTTTTTATGGTAACTGGATAGACTGTTTGCTCCTCCTTCAATGGATCAAATGAGAAACTTTTGCCTCTCATTTTGATATTGAAAATTTCCTTTTCATTGACATCTTTAATCAAACATTGTTTATTTTCAAAGATGACTTTAAGCCCCTTCTCAATCAATTGTCCCACACTTAGCAAGTTTTGATGAATCTCAGGTGCATACAAAACATCATAAATTAATTTTGTACTTGCACAACTTTCAATGGCTATAGTTCCTTTTCCCTTGACTAAGATGAAATCACCATTTCCAATTTTTACTTTGGAAACAATGGTTTTGTCAAGCTCTTTAAAGAGCTTCAGGTCATTGGTCATATGGTTTGTGCAACCGCTGTCTATCAACCATGAATCACTGGAACTATTGCTTGTAGCAAAGCATGTTGCAACAAAGAGTTGTTCATCTTCTTGTTCCTCCACAACCACATTTCTCTCCTCTGATTTAGACTTGCATATTCGCTCTACATGTCTCATATTGCCACAATTTCTGCACTTGACATCTGACCTCCACCAACATTTTCTTTGAGGATGGTTTGTCTTTTTGCAATGCGGACAAGGAGGAAGGGTCTCACCTCGCTGCTTGTTGGAGCCATTTGATTTTTTGTTCCTCCATTTTTTATTCTTCTTGTCTTTGCCACCTCTTGAATTTTGTGCTTTCGTATGAAAAGCACCTTGTACCACCTCCTCTTTGCTCATCATTCTTCTCTACTCTTAGGCTTGTAAAGCATTTACAAGTTCTGCCATGGTAAGTTTTGACAAATCTTTAGTATTTTCCAAGTATGTAATAGTAGCCTCAAATCTTTCAGGAATAGTCACTAGTATTTTCTCAACTATTCTTGAGTTGGAAAAATTAGAACCAAGCAATCTAACTTTGTTAGCAATGCTAAGAAGCTTATTGGCATACTCTTTAATTGTTTCGAACTCCTTCATTATTTGCATCTCAAATTCTCTAACCAGATTTAGGACTTGCATTCTTTTAATCCTTTCATCTCCTTCGTATTCATTCTCGAGGAAATTCCATATTTCATATGCTAATTTGATGATCATGATTCTAGTGAAATTTTCTTTTGAGACAGCAGCAAACAAAGTAACTCTTGCCTTTGACATTCTTGTTTTCCTTTCTTTTTTGATTTTTTATCTGAGTCATTGTTGGATTAGTTGGTAAGGAAAGAACTTCGTAGTCTTCCTCAACAAATTCCCAGCTCAGATTTGATAATTGTTGGCATCAAACACAAGTGGTGCTAGTGCTATGTATGGTGTTTCAAAATCCATCTATCAGATGAATTAAAGCAAGGTGCTTTTGCTTTTTTGTGATGAATTTCACTCAATTCACTCACATGTCCTTCTTAAGAAGAAGACTCTAGATACCAATCTGTTATAAAATAAAGGAGATAAGTACACACTTTTCTATTAAATGATCATCTGTTTAAATACAATTTATTGGAACAAAAAGAAGTAATAATTACTGATGTGCTAAATAATAACCAAACAATAACATAACAATAACAAACTACTAACATAACAATAACTAACCATTAACATAACAACTATTAAGTAACAGAAAATAAAACAACTAATCCTAAAAACTTGATCAAACAATTAATAAAAAATAACAAACTAAAATGCAATTGCTGACATTGGGCAGGCTTTATGCCATACCGTTTCTGCATAAGAGTTGACATAGGTTCACCCATCCAAATATAATTAATTCCTTCATGATCGGTGAGGAATAAGACGAACAGGAAGGCCCTTGGCAGGAATAGGCGTAGGGTTATAAGTAACATTTCCATTAGGAAAAAGAGTTTCACACTTGAACCTCTTCACTAAGTTGTGCATGAACACCAATAGTTCCATTCGCGCATACTCTTTTCCAGGGCACATACTTGGCCCTCCACCAAATGGCACATAAGTATAAGGAGCTGGTCCAGTTCCTTCAAATCTGCTTGGATCAAATTTCTCTGGCTCAGGGAAGTACTCTGGATTTTTGTGAGTTGAATTTGCACTCCAATACAACTACATGACCAACAAAACAGTTTAAATAACGACCAAAAAAATCTCTTATGTCTCATTAGTATTCAACAATGGCATATGTACTATCGTCTTAGCATTTTCGTCTTACTATAGCTAGCACATACTTTTTCGGTTCCTTTTTTTTTAGTAAAATGAAAACAATAATGAATGTTCATGCTACAAAAGTAAAACATATACAATTTCTTCATGTTATGAGAGCAAGACAAAAGATCAAGTAAATTTTTGTAAGACGGTATTTTTAAACATTGAGGTTTAGCTAAATTCTAGCTAAACTAGTAAAGTCAAACATTTCAAACCATAAATGCAGAAGAAAATGAAAAAAAATATATCATCATGCATACATGTGAATCTGCTTGTATATTTGGCAAAAGTTCTAACATAATTTACCTTCCAGCCTTTTGGAATTGAGAATCCATCGAAGATAAAGTCATTGATGGCTTCCCTAAAAGCTCCTTGGGCTGGAGGGTTAAGCCTTATTACTTCACAAGCTACATTCCATGAATATTTCATCTTCTGGATGTCATCCCAATTCAACAACTCTCCTGGAGCTTTGGATTTTGCAATCGCCATTTGTTCTGAACAAATTACAAGATACGGAAAACAAACAATTTTATAAGAGTTTAATATGCTTGCATTTGTTAATATAATTTTATATTATCAATCGATAAAAAATTATTATTATTGATATGATTTTTTTAAAATTGATAAACTTAGCATATGTTACGTTATTAAGAAAAGTCACTTCTTTGTTTGGGTCGAAGATTTTTATTTCTACAACTATGTAGTCCAATAAATTAAACTAACAAATAAATCAATTATGAAAGCTATGCTTTGAAGACATGGCATCCCTGTGACTATAATGAATGATTATTTGGGTTTGTGATATTTATTAGTTTTTTTTACAGAGGGACGTGACACTCTTAATTTCATATCTTTTATTTTTCTTGTTATATTATATCATTTATTATATTATATTCTTTTTTATTTTTATCTCTTTTTAAAGGTATTGAACGGACTAAGGTGCTATTCACAAAAAAAAAAAAAAAAAAAGAGAATAGACTAAGGTTCATTAGAATTTTTAAGTTTCAAAACCCAAAATTAAAATTAAGCTTCACTAGGATTTTTTTATAAACAAATGCAAAGCTGCCTTGAACAAACTGAAAATAAAGTATATATATTATACCCTTTACTTTTTTAAATAAAATAACTTGTTGATATAATTTTTTTGTCTTATAGTTTAGCATATTTAATGTTTAAAAATATTCGAGATGTATCACGTGAGAGGCTCATTTTTATAAGAATAACATCATTAAATACAAGTCATACAATTATATAAGAACATCCTAATGAGTGAAATTTAAGTAATTTATTTTATGTTATTTATCTTATGTTAAACACTTTTATATTATCCCTTTAAATAATTCTTAAATGATAATAAATTTTTTTTTACTCATAAGCAATGGGAACCTAACTTTAATCAATCCAATGACAAGTAAATCATCTCTAATGATAAAAAAATTTAACAACCATGTTTAAAAATAAGCAATTCGTTAAACAACTAACATTGGAAATACTCTAATGATGATTTAGATTTAGATTTAGAGTACTGTAAGATATGAGAGACACCCATAAACATATAGATATAAATAAAGACATGCATGCCTAATAAGAAGCCCACAAATACCTTGATAGACTCACTCCTTATTTAAGGACTCAGAAAAGTATTAGCATAGGTGATTTATATTTATGTCTCTTAACTAAGTTCTGAGATTTGATTTTCAATTTGAGCATGAAATGGTGATTAGAAGTATCACTTCACCTCTAAAGTGGAATGACTTGTTGGGAGAAGGATTAATTGAGTATTAAACAAAAACCCAATATACCTCCTCGTTATATTAAAAGAGATAGAGCTCACGTACCTTGATAGACATTTTCATAAATATTTTGAGGGAGCTCGGCAAGGTATTTGACAACGAAAGTGCAAACAGTACTTGTGGTTTCATGGCTACCTATCAGCAAGCCAAGGATCTTGTTGACAATATCATGTTCAGCCAAATATTGTCCATTCTCATCACAATATATTAGCATGTGAGACAAAATGTCTTGTGTTGGTGTGGACATTCCATTAGCTAGTTCCACCTTCCTCTGCTTGACAATCCTCAACAGCTCCCTCCTAATGAACTTGGAGGCCTTGATTCCTCGGTTGAACACAGTTCCGGGGAAGTTAATGGGCATTGATATAATTCCTGCATTCACCTGATTTAAAGGTTCTGCCAATTTCGCCACTTGATTCAAATCATCAATGCTCATGAACACACGGCTAGCCACCCCAAAGGTATACCTGTAGTACTGAGCGTCTCGGTGAAACAAAAATTAAAAACAAAAAAATACATTCATGTAAGAAACGACAAATCAAAAAAAGTATAGAGGTTCCAGTTTCTAAGAGAATAAGTACTTTCTCTTCTATCTAGTTTTTCACTCTATTTTCTTCTTATTTCTCTCACGGCAATACTTATCATATTTCTTATTTTCTTTATCTACATTTTTCTTATATCTACCTCTATAACATCTCCCATTATATCCATTTCATTTTCATCTTATATATCTCTACCTATTCTATCACATCCCTTGTCACATCTCTATTAAGTCTTCTCTCTCAATCCGGGGTAAAAACTATTATGAATAATAAAATTCTAATAAGAGATAACGGATTAATGAGATATAACTCTATACTAATTAATCTATATGTTAAGTAATATTTTTGTAAAATAAAAGTATAAATTAATAATTAAATTTTAAAAAATATCTTTTAAAACAAGTTACAAATTTTGGACCACAATCATTAAATCTGACTGACTGATTCAACCAATAACCAGATCTATGATGGATTGAACTAAGGATCAGACCTATGGTTGAATCTGGCTAGGGGTGCAGGTCGGTTTGAGTTGGGTTTGGTAGAATCGAAGACCTAATCCAATCAAATTTGAATAGGTTGGTTTGGGTTGGATCAATGAGTCAAAACATTTAATTTTGTCGGTTCTTTTTTAAAACAAAATATTTTTTATAAATTAAAATTTTTATTAAATGAATCAGATACATCTATTTCTTGTTATATTTTTTATTAAAAAAATTGTAATACTACCACACTCCACTCTAGTGACTCCTAACTTTCTATCCATCCATGAGAGATGAAAAATTAAACATATCATATTCAAGATAAGAAATTTCAATAAGTATAATGATGATGAGTTTCAAACACTTTTTTCTATCAAAAATTAATGGGCCGTTGGAGGCCTATTATTTGCTAATAGATTGAAAAGATTTTTAGAAGCTCATTTAGAGTGGTTTTAATCAATAAAATTCTTGTCGTTTTGATCATAAAGGTTAAGAATACATTGATGCTTATTTAATTCAGGTTGATAAGTCTATATAATCAATAGTCAATAATATTTAATTTTAAAAAAAAAATTAAAAGTATATTATATATTACATATATTAATCATAATATAATAATTTAATACAAATTAATGCACCAACGAATTTAAATATTAAATGAATCAGATACATCTATTTCTTGTTATATTTTTTATTAAAAAAATTGTAATATTACCACACTCCACTCTAGTGACTCATAACTTTCTATCCATCCATGAGAGATGAAAAATTAAACATATCATATTCAAGATAAGAAATTTCAATAAGTATAATGATGATGAGTTTCAAACACTTTTTTCTATCAAAATTAATGAACCGTTGGAGGCCTATTATTTGCTAATAGATTGGAAAGATTTTTAGAAGCTCATTTAGAGTGGTTTTAATCAATAAAATTCTTGTGATTTTGATCATAAAGGTTAAGAATACATTGATGCTTATTTAATTCAGGTTGATAAGTCTATATAATCAATAGTCAATAATATTTAATTTAAAAAAAAATTTAAAAATAATTATATATTACATATATTAATCATAATATAATAATTTAATACAAATTAATGCACCAACGAATTTAAATATTAAAACTCCTAAATCTCATTGCCATTCATGTGAACTTTCACTTTTTAATCTCTGCAAGGCTACTGATTTGAACCTTCCACCTTGAACTTAAAAGGCACACACAACTTACCACTAAACTAAATTCATATAATTCATATTTATTATGTGTAGTGAACTAGTGATAACATAATACATTAATTAATAATACAATAATTTTATAATAATTTATTATAAAATTAAATAAATTTTTAATCCATCAATTTTTTTAAATTTTAAATTTTAATTCCTAAATAAAAATTTAGCAGGTCAAACATTTTCTAAGATTATCATATGCTATTTTTATATTATTTAATCTTATTCAATTTTTCACTCTTAAAAATAGTCAAAAATTACTATCATACATCATAACTACCTATGTTCTTCTCATATCAAACCCAAGAAAAAACCACCTCACCAAATACAAAAGCCAGATTAACAAATTCACTAATCATTCTATGAAATTAAGGAATAAAGGCCATAAACCAAAATCTTCAATGTTCTGCGACGCTCCAAACCACCAACACTTCCAATCGACCAACGTGACATATTCAAAAGTAAAAGTTTGATTTAAAATAAAATAAAATGGGGAGTGAGAAACGATAAACTTTTACCCAGAACCATTAAACAACAACCCATGATTATGAATCCATTTTTCTAAACTACAACCGTTAGCCTAAAAACCAAATCCCAGACCCCCGATTTGGTTTTCCATCTTCGCCATAATGGACGTGGCTTCCACTTTCTACCTCCCCTCAGGTCAAAACCCCCTTTCGGTGAAGTTGTTGAAAGAGGGCAATACTGTTGGGGTCGGCGAAGTTGTTTGTCGATGGAGTCCAAGAGGGTGGCGGCGAGGTTGTTTAAGACAATATGTGTATAATACGTGAACTTTTAAAATAGAACCACAATCCTTATAAAACATTATAATTTGATAAAATAATGAAAATATTAAATTAGCATAAGCATCCAACATAAGTGTATCTAAATTAAAAAATACAAATAACGAACATATGCAAACGGTATTGATGTGAGTATAAATCTGACAAAATTTAATTAAAATTGGTTTTGATAAAAATAAAAATTACTTGTGCTTGTTTTAATTCATCATAATTTTTTCCATCAAAATTGATTTTTTAAAAAGAAAAACGTTAATAATTAAAAAGTAGTACCTCTTGGCCAAGGGCAATACGGTGACTTGGGTGTTGTTCTCCCACTCCAGAGCAAAGTGTCTTTGGGCAACAGTGTCCATAATACCAACGTAACGTTGGATGGCTTTGGCGCTGAGGAACTGAGGGAGAATGTTTCTCAACTTCTTGGCTTCTTCCTTAGAGTTTGTTTGAATATTCGTTGGGAACAACTTCTTGACATTTTCAGGCCACCACGAAATGACGTGTTTGTTCTCGTTAGAAAACAAGAACTTGTTACATGCGGCTCCACAGAAAATCACTGTAGGCTCCCCTAAGATGGAGGTCTTGAACACTTTGGAAGAGTACTCTGTCATGCGATCGGAGAAGAACTTCTCCGGAAGCCCCTTCCGTCCCGCCGACAGAAACTCCAGGCTCTCGCCGATCACCGGAAACCCCGCCTTCCCCGGCGGCAAGTTGGGGACGCTGAACGGAGAACGATGCCTGTAGAAAATGATGAAAAAAGAGACAGAGACGAAGGACACAAACAGTAGCACAAGGGTGAGGTAGTACAACTGCTCCATGATTTTTTTGGATTTGGATCCTCGCGTGATTAATTAATTGAAAAATGCTCGTCTTTTAAATGGAAAAACACACTACGCGGGTATCACATTGCTGGGTACCTCTATTTAAGAATTAAATAATTTTCGTGAAAAACGCAAGTAAATATAACGGTTGCGCGGAGACTTTTCACACAAAGATATAAGAAATAATAAATAAATATCTTTGTGAAATTAATAAACATTAATACTATTTAATATTTCTTATATATTCACAAGCGTTTTCCACGAGGATTATTTAATTCTTAGATGGACGTTTATCGAGGTTGAGATTTTTCCTTCTGGTACCCCAGCAAATTTTGCATTATTGGTTTAGTGTAATTTTTTTGGCCTTTTTTAAAAGAGGGGTAGTTTTTAAATTATTTTTCAAAAAGTTGTAATATTTGTTATAATTTTAATTTTTTTTTAATTGAAATTGTAAATAAATTTGATTCATTTTTTTTACAACTTCAAAGTCGTAAATTTTTTTTTTGGGACTTTGAAGTCATAAGATATTTTATTTTATTTTATTTATGAATTACTACTTCAAAGTCATAATTCTTTTTACTTCATGCTATTTTTATATTTTATTTTTTTTTTGTTTTAAATTTTTTTTAAAATTATCAAAAATTTATTTATTTAATTATTAAATATATATTTTTAATTTTACTTGTGATATTAGTTTTATTTAATATATTACATTTTTTATGATTTTATTGAATATGTTATATATTTTTTAATGTTATTTTATTTAAAATATATTATATTTTTTATTTAATATATTTTGTATATTTAAAATTTAGATAATTTGATAAGCTTTAATTTTTGTTTCGTTAGATTCCTTGACATGAAAATAATCATATTAAATTATGATATAATTTTTTAGTTATCATGTAGGTACTTAAATAAATTACAAACTTAAGACACTTGAACATGCTGTGAATTTTTTTGAAGTTCAATTTTTGTTTCATTGGAGGTTTTTTTTCCTTAAAACAAAAATAATAGAGCATACTAATAATAACAATTGAAAAACAAAAATGACAAAACTAATCATAATTTGAAAGATGTTGTACAACAGTCATGTCTTCTTCCATTTGAACCATTATAATCAGTTGTTCATCATGTGCAACATCTTCATTTTATTACAATATGTTGATTTGTTATTGGGGCTAGCTGGGTTACTGCTATGCTAAAAATTATCTAAAATTTGTATTGGAAAAAAACTCTTCTAGTAGTTGGATTCTGCTAACACCTTTAATACGTCTTCATTATTTTTCAACTTTGTTGTTTCATATTCGACTAATTTTTCATAATATTTTGTATGACTTGATTGTCGAAAGAAAAATTGTCTAACCATTTGAGATTAATGAATTCCATAAGAGAAAACCCCTAGAAGCGCAACTTGCTTGATGACATCCTTGAGAGTTTCACTGCTACATCCCAAGGGAATTTAAAATCTTATTAGGTTAGTCCCAATGAAAGAGTAACCCAAAAAATTGTCTTGTTGTAGTCTCTTTCACTTGCTGTTATAATACAACATTGCATCATGATTAGGAGTGATGGTGGATCGAAGTAGGTTGAGTATATCATTGGGTGTGTTGTTGATGGTACATAATAATTCTATAGGGCCAACAAGCGGATATTGCTTATTGCACATTAACTTGTGTGAACATCATCATCATTTTTCAACTACAAAGAATGAAATAAAGATTGTTGACCTGCATCTATGGACGATTGTCGGTAGTAGATTTCATGCACAAATTTGTCATTGATTAGTTTAAGGGTATGGTGCATTCTACTCTTAAGTGTTTCAAAAGAACACTCATTAGGAACTCGCATTGGTATCAGAGTAAGATACTGAAAATAAACATCAGTTTGGTTGTGTTTGATTGATCCATTTGGAAAAATGAATGCTAACTTCGAGTTAGTAATGGTCTGAGTGCTTGTTTTTCCAAAGAATGTCATAACATTGACATTAAATTTTGTTTATGAAGGTATGTCGTGTGGAAGTATATGGTTGTATTAAGAGTGTTTGGTGTTATTTATAGTTGTTTGAATATTTTTTCCGTTGATGTCTATTGGATTCTCATAAGGTTAGAATTGTCTTTCTAATAGAGGATTGTTTGGAATCCAATGTTAATTGAGACATGTCATTATTCCAATTTTGCTTTTATCGATATAATGCATAGTATTGTCAATTTCAACTGTGATTTTATCCTGCTATTTGGTGTACCCGTTCATTATCAGTTTCATACTTTAAATTTAAATTGTGAGTTGTCAATTCATTGTTAGTTTTGTCGGTGAAGCATCTATTGCTTTTTTCAGAGAATTGGGTAAATTAAGAAGTGTTGTCAATTTTGACTGTTATTTTACTCTGCTACTTGATGCACCAGTCCATTTAATGTGTTGCTCAATCTGCAGGTTAATAGGTCATTCAAAGAATAAGTGTCCTCACCGTCCTAGAAGTTCTAGTCAAGTAGTTTAATTTTCTTTTTTATTTACTATTATGTTATCAATGTATTTAATTTTGTTGCAAGTTATATGCTTTAATTAAATCACTCTATATATGTAAATTAGAAAAAATTATCTCATACGAGAATGCTTTTAGAAAGAATTTTTCAACGAGATTGTTTTTAGTTATTTTTCTTTAACTAAAGTGCTTTTAGGGATTTTCTCAATTTCTTATTTTCTTCAAGATATTATTTATATTTTTATTTGTAATCTCTATTTAAATATATTTTTAAATAAGTCATCAAGAGTTAAAAATAATTTTATATCACAATATGAAATATTTATCATAAATATAAAAGATAATTTATTTTATAATATTTTTTATCTCAGACCTTCGTTATAACATAATTTTATAAAATTATTTGTGTATTATAACTTTAATAATATAAAATAAATTATTATTATGTGCAAATACACATGTTAAAATACTATTTAGAATTAATTTATCCTTATTTTTATTTTCTAATTTTATTATTTTAAATTAATTTTATTTATTTATATTATTTTATTATCTTTTTAAAAAAATTCTTAAAAAGTACCCAAAAAAAAGAGAGAGAAAAACACCAAAAGTCCAAAAGGGATTGATTATCATTGCAACTTGGAACTAGCTAGCAATGTCATCTGAAGAAGTTCTGAAGGTTGTTTTCCCTTTCCTGGACGGTGTTGATCTTGCTTCTTGTATGGGTGTTTATAAGCCGTGGAAAGAATTAGCTAGCGGTGATTTCTTTTGGAAATGTTTGTGTGCCAAGAGATGGCCTTCAATCTGCAAGTGATCTAATCCTTCAACTTTAACCTACTACAACTTTTGTTGGGTGCACCTTTGAGATGGGGATTCACTTGCATTATAGAAACCATCATCATCCATAACTAAACATATAAAAAGGAAGAAAAGCACCAAAAGTCCAAAAGGGAAAAGGGATGTCGACGACTATTAAAACAGTGATCGAAACAAAGAGACATTATGCATGCTTTATGCCATATCGTTTCTGCATAAGAGTTGACATAGGTTCAACAATCCAAATATAATTCCTTCAAGATCGGTGAGGAATAAGACGATCAGGAAGGCCATTGGCAGGAATAGGCATGGGATTATAAGTGATTTTCCCATTAGGAATAAAATTTTCGCATTTGAACCTCTTCACTAAGTTGTGCATGAACACCAATAGTTCCATTCGCGCATACTCTTTTCCATGGCACATCCTTGGCCCTCCACCAAATGGCACACAAGTATAAGCTGGCCCAATCCTTTCATATCTACTCGGATCAAATTTCTCTGGCTCTGGGAAGTACTCGATTTTTGTGTGTTGAATTAGCACTCCAATACAACTGCATGACTAGGGGTGAGAATAGATCAGGCCGGCCTATAGGGGCCTACGACCTGACCTACATAAAGTCTGGTCTGAACTGACCTATTTAATTAAAAGGTTAGGCTTAGGCTTTTTTAAAAGCCTATTAAATTAAATAGACCAGGCTTGGGCTTATTAAAAAGCCTTATAAGCCTGATAGGCTGGCCTATATATATATATATATATATATATATATATATATATATATATATATATATATATATATATACTTATATTATTTTTTGGGTACCAATATATAATATTATTTTTTGGATACAATTATTTTTTTTTTAAACTATCAGACTTTGATTACACATTACTGTCCCATAACTTCTATTCCTATAATCAGGTAAAACTTTAATTACAATTTAGGTGTGAGTCATGTGCCCTTTTATATTCCTCATTATTTTGATTGACTTTCTTTTTTCTTTAACTTTCTTATTACGTTTCTAATACATAAAATATTAAATATTTATTATGAAGAAAGCTTTTAAAGAGGCTATCAGGCTAGACCAGACTTTTAAAAAGGTCAGGCCGAGCCAAAATAAAAGTCTTTGACAGACTATAGGTCAGACTCAGGCCTCAAAGATTCATTGTAGGCTAGGCTCAGGCCTTTCAAAGCCTGACCTAGCCTATTCCCACCCCTATGTATGACCAACAAAATAGTTTAAATAACAACTACAAAATTATCTTATGCACTACTACAATAAAAGCGTACTACATCGATTATTTGTGGCTTACAACACTGGTTATCGACCATCGTTGTATCAGGCGTCGTAGAAAGTGTAGACATCTACGACGATGGTTGTATTAAACCGTCGTAGAATATATAACATTCTAAGACGGGTTCCGGCCTAGGACCGTCTTAGAATGTGGTACATTCTAAAATGATCTTAAGGACAACATTCTAAGACGGTCTTAAAGACAACCGTCTTAGAATGTATTGTTTTTTTTAAATTAATTTCATTTTGTGTAGTCATCTTTATGCCAACTATATTACAATGATTGACACCAATACACTGCTACTTAAGTGTCACGTAATAATTGATAAAATCGTGTGACCATTCAACTAATGTGTAAGTATTATAACAATCATACATAAATTTCATTAAAATGAGACACCTCCTGTAATACAAGATCTTCTATTTTGTTAAAGGCATCTTTCTAGCTAGTAGATTAAAAAGCCATTACAAAATATATTAAAACTAAATTAAAATGTTCTTAGAATAATACGTTTCACATAAAAAAATATAGTTAATCAAATAAAAAAATTAAAATTATAATAATATAGCAAATGAATTACCTATGCAAGATATCGCAAAACTAAAGAAACTAATATTTTTATTATTCATCAATAATTTATATAATTTTAAACAAAGGTAATTAATAATCATAAGATCATAAAAGGATAAAATTTAAAAGCAACAAAAAAAGGTACTAGACCTGACGAAATTCACTTCCATGTGTAATCAGTAAAGAGTTATAATATTTGAGATAATAATCGGAAGTTTACCTTTGAGTTCATTGTCGGCCTGATCAAATTTTTCAACTTTATCCATATAGGATTTTATTTCCTTTTCAGCGTCTAGTTGTTCTACGAGTATACCTTTGCATGAAAATAATAGAAATAATCTTAGGAGTGTGTTTTGATGGTCTTTGACATAACTAAAATTAATAACTCAAATAAATGTTATGTTGGTGTTCCAACTCGGAAGTAGATTATTTTGAGTATATTAATGACTAAAAAATAACTGCTATGAAAAAAAATGACTAAAAATAGAAGTCATCATTAATGTTTTAAGACAATGTGGTTAATTTCATTGTGTATGGCAAGGTAATGATAAACTAGTCACCAGAAATACCTGACCAAAAAATGAAGGAAAATTATATACTATATGTGGGTATCTGTATGTTAAATTCAGAGTTTAGGAACATCTTAAAAAAAAATTTCACTGCTTTTGGTTCTTAAACTCGTGCATTTTCACAGGCTCAGAAAAAAAATTCTCACCTGGAAGCAAATTGAGCAGCAAGAGTCGTTGTATAATTTGAACATTTTACTTGGAATTAAATTGTTGAACAGGAAGCTTTTGAATGATATTCCAAGCCATCCCTTTGATTGTGATTCTTGACAATATCGTCATTGTAAATATCTGATTCTTCTCTGTAAGTTGTTGCATGTGTAATAATTCATGGTCATAACATTTTGAAATTTTGTAACTCTCATCAGTTTTGAAAGCCATTTTGAATGGTTGTTAATGGATGATAATGGCCAATAAAGAATTGTAACAACCAATAATGAGTGGTAATGGCTGATAAATGCATTCTTGATGGTAGAATGCCTATATAAGCACATGAATTTGGTCCCTGAGCTCATCCCTTCGAATTCAGTCTTATACACCATCTAGAGAGTGGAAGAGAGAGAGCTTGGAAGAACCAAAACAAGAAAATCTTCATAGCAATGGCTGGAGGTATGTTTTGATCTGTAATTTCCGCATTTTATTAATAACCTGTGTTTCTTTGTAGTTTGTAATATCACAGGTTAAAAGAGATTTGTTCTAACATTTGGTATCAGAGCAAGAATTGCCTCTGCCTTGTCCATTTTCGTTTTTCGGTATTTTCCGATTTGATTTTGTTTATGGTATGAAGGGCCTTGTTTCTTAAAAAATAAAATTAGAAATATGTATTTCGTTTGATTTCCTTAATTTTGGCTTTTGAATCGTGAAAAATGGTGTCCGAATGAATGAAAAACGAACGGGTCTGCGTATGGGTCGGGTTTGACCCGCTAAAGGTTGAAGATGATGAACAATGTTTTTAAAAAAAAAAAAAAAAAAAGACAAAAACTCCTACGTTTTGTGCTAGCTGGGTGTCGAACCCTTGACTCCAAGAACACTAATTTATGTGCAGACCACTAAACCAGTAAGGCTTTTTTGATATGTTGTCGTTTTTAATACATTATATACACATTGTGCTTTACAGTTTTTTGAATTTTGATTTAATTTATGCATGAATATATTCTAGAACATTTTATTCTATGCATATATATATGAAATCAAATGCATAATATTATATTTCAATTATAAAATTATATGAGAATCTTATTCATAATTATATTGTATCTTGATTTTGAAATGCAAAATACTATTTATTCTCATATAATAAATTTTTATGTCTAAGTGATCTTTATGATTTTGATTAATTATGGATTAGCCACAGCATCTATATTTGATTAAAATTATATATTAAGTTGGTTAAAGATCATATAAGGAATTAGACATAATATTATAATTAATTATACTTATATAATGAATTTTATCTCACAAGAATTTTTATTATATCTGTATAATTAATTGGGATAAAATGACGTATTATTTTTCATGATTTACCCACAGGCATCATGATGTATGTATAATTTGTCGATTTTATCATAAAGTAAAAATTTACGATAGAAATTAAATTATTTTCATATTGTACCCGTAAAGCATGAATATTAAGCAAATAATTTGATTATTCTATCATAAGGTTTAATTGTTTCTTATTGAATTAAAAATTTAGCCCACAGGCAATTTTTATGTCACAAGATTCAATTTTATGGTATGTTTACATTGGTAAAAGATACAATTAAGATTAGTATGCCTCAAATTTTGACATAAGCCTTTGAATTTTGCAGCTTCTCAAACTATTAATTTTTCTGATATTCAATGTGATGTTCCCGAACTCAAAGGAGATAACTATAAGATATGGAAGGAGAGAATTCTTTTACAATTGGGGTGGATGGACATAGATTATGCTATAAGGAAAGACGAACCACCTGCAATCACAAATGAAAGTAGCCCAGCTGACGTTGCGCTATATGAGCGATGGGAACGATCCAACCGGCTCAGCGTGATGTTCATTAAGACTAAAATCTCGGCTGGGATACGTGGTTCTGTTGACCAGCATGAAAAGGTCCGAGACTTGCTTAAGGCCATTGATGACCAGTTCATCACTTCAGATAAGACTTTAGCAAGCACCTTGATCATGAAGTTTTCTTCTCTTCGGCTCACCAGTGTGAAAGGTGAGCGTGAGTACATCATGAAAATGCGAGATATTTCAGCTCAACTTAAGAAACTAGAGGTTGATATGTCTGAGTCCTTCCTAGTGCATTTCATTTTGAACACCCTTCCGCATGAATATGGGCCATTTAAGATTTCCTACAACACACATAAAGATAAATGGTCTATCAATGAATTAATGACCATGTGTGTTCAGGAAGAAGAAAGGCTTGTACTGGAGATGGGTGAGAGTGCACTACTGACTACTGCTTATGGGAAGAACAAAGCAATTAAGTCTCAAGCTTATCAGAAGGGGAATGGTAAAATACCACCTCAAGCTGATATTAAGAAGGTGGCAAAGTGTTTCTTTTGCAAGAAGAAGGGACACATGAAAAAGAATTGCCCCGGATTCCAGAAATGGCTTGAGAAGAAAGGTAAATCAATCTCATTAGTATGTTATGAATCTAATATGGTTAGTGTTAATATTAACACCTGGTGGATTGATTCTGGATCTACTATTCATATTGCAAATTCTTTACAGGGTATGCAAAACCTAAGGAAACCAGTGGGAAGTGAGCAAAGCATTTTATCAGGCAATAATAAGCTAGGCTCACATGTAGAGGCCATTGGAACTTGCATTTTGACTTTAAGTAGTGGCTTTATTTTAAAATTAGAAAGGACTTTTTATGTACCAAGTTTTTCCCGAAACTTGATTTCTATTTCAAGGCTTGTACCGTTTGGATATTCCTTTAATTTCAAAGACACATCATTTGAGTTATTTTATAATTCTGAATGTGTTGGGAATGGTATATTGTCTGATGGTCTTTATCTTCTTGGTTTACAAAATAATGCCACTTATAGTTCTATGCATGTTCAAACTGGTATTAAAAGGTGTAATATTAATGAGAATTCCTCTATGTTATGGCACCGGAGATTAGGACATATCTCCATTGAGAGGATTAAAAGGTTAGTGAAAGATGGGGTACTCAATACTCTAGATTTTGCTGACTTTAAGACTTGTATGGACTGCATTAAGGGTAAGCAGACCAACATGTCTAAGAAAGGTGCTAATAGGAGTTCAAGCATATTAGAAATAATTCATACTGATATTTGTTGTCCAGATATGGATGCACATGGTCAGAAATATTTTATCACCTTTATAGATGATTATTCACGATATATGAATGTTTATTTGCTTCATAACAAATACGAAGCATTGGATGCCTTCAAAGTCTTTAAGGCTGAAGTTGAGAACCAATGTGGCAAGCAAATAAAAATAGTGAGATCAGATAGAGGTGGAGAATACTATGGCAGGTATACTGAGAATGGACAAGCACCTGGTCCCTTTGCAAAGTTCCTTCAAGAACATGGGATTGTTGCCCAATACACTATGCCTGGTTCTCCGAATCAGAATGGTGTGGCAGAAAGAAGGAACCGAACATTATTGGACATGGTGCGGAGTATGCTTAGCAACTCCAATCTTCCTAAATCCTTGTGGGCTGAAGCACTAAAGACGACAGCGTATATATTAAATCGTGTTCCAACCAAGGCTGTCCCAAAGACACCTTTTGAGTTATTTAAAGGTTGGAAACCGAGTTTGAAACATATGCGCGTTTGGGGTTGTCCGTCTGAGGTGAGAATATATAACCCACAAGAGAAGAAACTTGACCCGAGGACCATTAGTGGGTATTTCATTGGATATGCCGAAAGGTCTAAAGGTTATAGGTTTTATTGTCCACATCATATTACTAGGATTGTGGAATCAAGAAATGCCAAATTTATTGAAAATGATTTGATCAGTGGGAGTGATCAATTGAGGGACTTAGGTTCTGAAATTGATTATATAGAATCTCAACCTTCCACGTCAAATGAAAGATTGGTTGTAATTCATACCCCTCAAGTTCAAAGGGATGATGAACAACACATGATTGGCATTCCACAAACTGTTGTTGATAATCCAGTAGATCAAGTTGATCATCAAATTCATGAAAATGATGAACAACCAGTTGAACAACATGATCCCCAAGAAAATGTTGATGCAACATTAAGGAGGTCTACTAGAGTAAGAAAATCAGTTATTCCTAGTGATTATATTGTATATTTGCAAGAATCTGACTATAATATTGGAGCTGAAAATGATCCTGAAACTTTTGATCAAGCCATGAGTTGTAAAGAGTCAAATTTATGGTATGATGCCATGAAGGATGAGATGAGTTCCATTCAGAGTAACAAAGTTTGGAACCTTGTAGAGTTGCCTAATGGGGCGAAGGCCATTGGATGTAAATGGGTCTTTAAGACCAAAAAGGATTCATTAGGCAACATTGAGAGATACAAGGCAAGACTTGTTGCTAAGGGATTTACTCAAAAGGAAGGAATAGATTACAAAGAGACTTTTTCTCCAGTATCTAAGAAAGATTCTCTTCGTATAATCTTGGCATTAGTTGCTCATTTTGACCTTGAGTTGCAACAAATGGATGTGAAAACAGCTTTTCTTAATGGTGATTTAGAGGAGGAGGTTTATATGAAACAACCTGAAGGTTTCTCCTCTAATAGTGGTGAGCATTTGGTTTGCAAGCTTAATAAATCTATATATGGTTTAAAACAAGCTTCCCGTCAGTGGTACCTTAAGTTTCATGGGATAATTTCTTCATTTGGTTTTGATGAAAATCCCATGGATCAATGCATATACCACAAGGTTAGTGGGAGTAAAATATGCTTTCTTGTTTTATATGTAGATGATATTTTACTTGCAGCCAATGATCGGGGTTTGCTACATGAGGTGAAACAATTTCTCTCTAAGAATTTTGACATGAAGGATATGGGTGATGCATCTTATGTCATCGGCATTAAGATTCATAGAGATAGATCTCGAGGTATTTTGGGTCTATCACAGGAAACCTATATTAACAAAATTCTAGAGAGATTTCGGATGAAAGATTGTTCACCAAGTGTTGCTCCCATTGTGAAGGGTGATAGGTTTAATTTGAACCAATGTCCAAAGAATGACTTTGAGAGGGAACAAATGAAAAACATTCCTTATGCTTCAGTTGTTGGAAGCCTCATGTATGCTCAAGTATGCACAAGGCCTGACATTGCTTTTGCAGTTGGAATGTTAGGAAGATATCAGAGTAATCCAGGTATTGACCACTGGAGAGCTGCTAAGAAAGTGTTGAGGTACCTTCAAGGGACCAAAGATTACATGCTTATGTATAGACAGACAGACAATCTAGATGCGATTGGTTATTCAGACTCAGACTTTGCTGGTTGTGTTGACTCTCGTAGATCAACATCTGGGTACATTTTCATGATGGCTGGTGGAGCTATTTCATGGAGGAGTGTTAAGCAGTCTTTGACTGCTACTTCTACCATGGAAGCTGAGTTTGTCTCTTGTTTTGAGGCTACATCACATGGTGTATGGCTTAAAAGTTTCATTTCTGGGCTGAAGATAATTGATACTATTTCAAGGCCTTTAAGAATTTTTTGCGATAACTCAGCTGCTGTCTTTATGGCTAAGAATAACAAAAGTGGAAGTCAAAGTAAGCACATCGACATTAAGTACTTAGCCATTAGAGAAAGAGTAAAAGACAAGAAAGTGGTCATTGAGCATATAAGCACTGAGTTGATGATCGCTGATCCTTTAACTAAAGGCATGCCACCGTTTAAATTTAAGGATCATGTAGAAAGAATGGGACTTGGTTCCAATTTATGATTGTATACATATATGTAAAAATTGAAACTTTTATATTATGATATTTTCTCATATTTTGGTGCACATTGATTTATTTGAGAAAAATTATGTTTTGGACCAAGAATAAACATTGAGTTTATTCATGAAGTTTTATTACCACTTTAAGTATACTGCTTGGGAAATTGAGTATATTGTAATACATAGATGATATTACTCGTTATAAGAGGAACTATCACTATGATTCATATATTCATTTCTTAAGAAGATTGAGCATTAAGTCAAAATGTTTGGACCAAGTGGGAGAATGTAATAATTCATGGTCATAACATTTTGAAATTTTGTAACGCTCATCAGTTTTGAAAGCCATTTTGAATGGTTGTTAATGGATGATAATGGCCAATAAAGAATTGTAACAACCAATAATGAGTGGTAATGGCTGATAAATGCATTCTTGATGGTAGAATGCCTATATAAGCACATGAATTTGGTCCCTGAGCTCATCCCTTCGAATTCAGTCTTATACACCATCTAGAGAGTGGAAGAGAGAGAGCTTGGAAGAACCAAAACAAGAAAATCTTCATAGCAATGGCTGGAGGTATGTTTTGATCTGTAATTTCCGCATTTTATTAATAACCTGTGTTTCTTTGTAGTTTGTAATATCACAGGTTAAAAGAGATTTGTTCTAACAGCATGTGCACTGATCTGAAAAAAAATAATTTAATCAAAGCTTTGTTATCATATCAAGAACTCTAATGGGGCCTATTGATTTGACATTTATATAAGTTTTGTCTACTTATCCTTACATGACATTGATAGACTTGTGCAACAGCTGGACATATCCATTCCACAAATAGCTTTCCATTTAATAAACTTCTCAACAGGGCAACCTGCATATCAACATCAAATTTAAGAGTTCATAAATGGGAGGATGTTATTGCTAGTTGGCATAAGCCTAATACATTGATTCTATGATATATATTTTTAGGATTTTTTTAAGTTGTTATTTTTAGAATATGTTGAGAAAATCTTTTTTTTGTTATCTTCATTTCATGTTTCATAAATAATTTCTTAAGTATCACATATGTACTTTATTTAGACTTCATTTCAAGTTTCACTATATTCTAAAATGTTACTTTAATTATTATAATTTTTAAAACATATCTTTAAGTCAAATATTTGCTTAAACAAACAAAATGTGTTAAGAACCACTTGTGCTGCACAAAAATGACTCCCTTTATACTTGGCAATGGCTTCATATACTACCATCGCTGTTACCTGAGTAAACGCATGACAAAAAACTCATTGATGATGGATATCTGTAAGACTAAGTCTATGACCATCAACTATCAGTATCTAGCTGTTAGAGACAACAACTCTCAAGAAAGTAGACAACAATATTGGTTAACAAGATAGCAGTGTATTTAATTATATTGTGCTCAAAGAACCTTGTAATCCCAAAGCCACATTGTATTCAGGTTAAGCCGAGTTGACCACTTAAGTGGTCAAAACTCCCTTACTGCCTTTTTTTTTTTACTCGTGAAACTCAACCAAGATCTTGCATTGTGTTTGGTTTGAGGGAAATAGAGAGGGATTTTTTTAATTTTACCCTAATTAAAAAATTTAGAGAAGGGGAAATAAGGGGGGCCAAAAATCCCACTCCTCCTATTTTAATCTCATTTAATATTGGGAGATTTGGAAAGAAGGAAAATGGTTTATAACTTCTAGATTGTATCACATAATTGGCCTAAGATCCTTACATCTCATCCCCCATTAATATTTATGAAGGCATTATAGTATATTACTCATATTTTTCCTCCCCGCACATGCAAACCAAACAAGGGAACCATTGCATCAAACTTGAAGCTAGAGTTACAAAATATCAACAAGACATGTACACTATACAGAATATTACTCAATTCAATAGAGATAACAAGTTCACACCAATTTGTTAATCACTCAAACAAATGCAGAGTTCTGTCAAAAGTTTACCTGCCAAAGGCATATGTTTGTACCACACAGAGCTGCAAGTATCCAAGTGTAACACCAACCATTGCAATGAAACATGGGAAGTGTCCAAAGATACACAGCTCCTTCAGTCATTCCCCAAATAAGAGCTCCACTCAGAGACATGAGATAGGCTCCACGGTGATGTAAAACCACACCCTTCGGACTAGCAGTGGTACCGGATGTGTAACCCAATGAATTGCTCTGCCACTCATCCTCTGGGGGTTTCCATGCATATTCTGGATCTCCACTCTGGAGAAAATCCTCATAATCAACGGCTCCTTTGCCCAGAGCATATTTAAGTGCCTTAGTGGTATGAACCCTCATGGCACAAGGGCTGACTTAGGATCGTCTAGGATTAAACCTTGATGGAAAATACGGAAATTGATTAAGGAAAGGATGGAAAATAAGGCGGTTAATTTCATGGGTCTTAATAAAGTGGTTCTTGGCATAAAATGGATGAATGGGATGGTAAAATGTAGGTTAAGTGGTGGCTGGACAGAAATATAGAAATGACAATAACTGAAGCTACATGGCTCCAAATGAGATGATTCCAAAACGAGGTGAAAGGTCTCGTTTTGAAATTCAATTTAGGCTCAAGAATCACTTAATTTGAGTGCGTAAAACGGGAGTTATGGCCACGAGATAATTCTGGGCAGAGGTGGATTTTCTGGAATTGTGGTTTGAAAGAACAAGGGTGAAGATGAAAGGAAGGAAAGAATCACTCTTTCCAGTGAGGGCAACACACAAAGGTTGTGAAAGTCCTTTGATACGGCCATGGTGTTCTTGAATCACTCAAGAATTTAGGAGAATCACTCTCACTAAGATAAAAGAGATAAACTCTAATTTTCTGAATAAAACTCAACTTGTGTTTATTGATAAAATGGTTCAGCTTATATAGAAGCTTTACAGCAGATTTTAGTAATGACCCACTAACCTAGAATTAAAATAACTTAATGCCATTAACCTAGGGAATTAAAAAAAACTTAATGGCTGAGTGTAACTGAAATTGTGGCAACCAAAAGTCACCCCCAACAGCCAACAAGTCAGCCACCATTTGGTCTCCCAAAAGACTGATGCCTAGGTTGCCAATTGGGCCCTTATTACAACTTGAACTAAACCTAACTAAAGCCCTTTTAGTTGATTAACCCAAAACATATTTTTGGTCAGCCAACTTTACAAGGATTGGGCCATTATTTAGACAAACTAAACACTCTAAAATTGAGACAAAGTGGTGTCATTTAGTCCTCCTCCATTTGGGCCATGATACAACTCACAACCTTGGACTTTTCTCCTTGAAACTTGGGCTTGTATTCAAATAGTATGGACAACACTTGTTGAAGAGCTTCCTTGGCTTTCCTTGCTCTAGCCCTTGTCATAGGTCCTCCAAGTCCTTCAAGTGGATCCTTGCCCTTGCTCTTGATCATGTCCTCATCATTCTCTCCCTCTTGAGAAGGATTTGTCCTCAAATCGGATTCTCCATCTGCATCAAAAAGAGATAAATCAGAGACATTGAAGGTGGAACTAACATTATACTCACCGGGCAGCTCAACTTTGTAAGCATTGTCATTGATTCTTTCAAGCACTTGAAATGGTCCATCTCCCCTTGGTTGAAGCTTTGATTTCCTTTGTTCTGGAAACCTTTCTTTTCTCATGTGCACCCAAACCCAATCTCCGGGTTCGAAGACAACCTTCTTTCTCCCTTTGTTGGCTTGCTTAGCATAGCTTTTATTTTTCCTCTCAATTTGATCTTTGACTCTCTCATGAAGCTTCTTCACATAGTCCGCCTTTGCTTGACCTTCTTTATGCTTAAAAACAGAAACATTAGGCATAGGCAAAAGATCAAGAGGAGTTAGTAGGTTAAAACCATAAACAACTTCAAAAGGAGAACAATTAGTGGTGCTATGAACAGCTCTATTGTAAGCAAATTCAACATGGGGTAAACAAGCTTCCCAAGTTTTTAAGTTCTTCCTCAAAACTGTCCTAAGCAAAGTTCCCAAAGTCCTATTAACAACTTCCGTTTGCCCATCGGTTTGTGGGTGATAAGTGGTTGAAAATAACAATTTAGTGCCCAACTTGCTCCACAAAGTCCTCCAAAAATGGCTTAGGAACTTAGAGTCCCTATCACTAACAATGCTCCTTAGCAAACCATGGAGTCTCACAATCTCCTTGAAAAACAAATCAGCCACTTGGGAAGCATCATCAATTTTTTTTACATGGAATAAAATGAGCCATTTTAGAAAACCTATCAACAACCACAAAAATGGAATCTCTACCATTGCTTGTTTTTGGCAGCCCCAAAACAAAATCCATGGATAAATCAATCCAAGGATACTCCAGAATTGGCAATGGAGTATACAATCCATGAGGCTTTACCTTAGACTTTGCCTTTTTTCATACAATGCAATGTTCACAAAATTTCTGCACATCCTTTTTCATATGAGGCCAATAAAAATGTTCTTGTAATTTTTCTAGAGTCTTTTGGACCCCAAAATGCCCCATTAAACCTCCTTCATGTGCTTCACAAACAAGCAAATTTCTAGTAGAACATTTAGGCACACACAATTTGTTTTCTTTGAAAAGAAAGCCTTCATGTCTAAAGAAACCATTTTCTGAAAAATTTTCACAATTTTTAAAAATTTCTCCAAAAGTTTCATCATTTTCATACATGCTTTTCAAACATTCAAGACCAATCAATTTTGTTTCAAGCATAGAAAGTAATGCATGATGCCGAGAAAGAGCATCGACTACAATATTACCTTTTCCCTTTTTATTTTTGATAACATAAGGGAATTGCTCTAGGAATTCCACCCACTTCGCATGCCTTTTGTTAAGCTTGCCTTGCCCCTTGATATATTTGAGGGACTCATGGTCACTATAAATGACAAATTCCTTGGGATAAAGGTAGTGTTGCCATGTTTTCAAAGCCCGTACTAAGGCATACAACTCCTTATCATAAGTTGAATAGTTAAGGGTAGGACCACTTAACTTTTCACTAAAATAAGCAATTGGATGACCTTCTTGCATCAACACAGCCCCAATCCCAACATTTGAAGCATCACACTCAATTTCAAAAGATTTTTGAATGTTTGGCAACGCAAGTATGGGGGCATTAGTTAGCTTTTGCTTAAGAACATTGAAAGATTCTTCTTGTTTCTCTCCCCATTTGAAACCAACATTTTTCTTGAGCACTTCATTGAGAGGTGCTGCCAATGTGCTAAAATCCTTCACAAATCGTCTATAAAAACTTGCTAAGCCATGAAAACTCCTCACCTCGGTCACGGACTTAGGTGTAGGCCATTCTTGAATGGCCCTAACCTTCTCCTCATCAACTTGCACTCCTTTTGAACTCACAACAAAACCAAGAAACACAACATGGTTAGTACAAAAGATGCATTTTTCAAGATTGGCATACAATTGTTCTTCTCTAAGCACAGTCAAGACAGATTTTAAATGATCAATATGCAAATCAAGTGAAGTGCTATAGATAAGAATATCATCAAAGTACACCACAACGAACTTTCCTATGAACTCTCTCAAGATATGGTTCATTAGTCTCACGAAAGTGCTAGGAGCGTTAGTTAGGCCAAAAGGCATAACCAACCATTCATACAAACCATATTTTGTTTTAAAAGCAATTTTCCATTCATCCCCTTCTCTAATCCTAATTTGATTGTATCCACTTTTTAAATCGATTTTAGAGAAGTAACATGCACCATGCAATTCATCAAGCAAATCATCAAGCCTAGGTATAGGATGCCTATATTTAATGGTGATGTTATTAAGGGCTCTACAATCGGAACACATGCGCCATGTCCCATCCTTTTTAGGGACCAAAATCACTGGGACAGCACAAGGACTCATACTATCTCTTACCCAACCTTTGCTAATGAGTTCATCCACTTGTCTTTGAATCTCTTTGGTTTCTTGTGGATTACTTCTATAGGCTGGCCTATTGGGCAAAGAAGCTCCCGGAATGAGATCGATTTGATGCTCAATTCCCCTCAAAGGTGGTAGTCCACTTGGCACATTTGGTGGAAACATGTCTTGAAAATCCTGCAAAAGAGTTTTAACACTAGAAGGCACTTCAAAATCATCAAAAGTGTTAGTGGTCAAAATCTGATTTTTGCAAAACAAGATATATAGTGACTGTTTAGCACGACACAACCTTTTGACCTCACTTTTTGTGGCTAAATAACTCTCCCTCACTTCAAGTGTTTCACTCTTCTTTTGTTCACTCTTTTTCCTCTCAAGTGTTTCCCTCTTTTTCTCACTCTCAAGTGTTTTGCTCACTTTTTCTTTTTCTCTTTTCTCTTGAAGAAGTTTTTCTCTCATTTTCTTTTGATCCTCACACACTTCTTGTGGACTCAATGGCTTGAGCACAATCTTTTTGTCTTGGTGCATGAAAGAGATCTTGTTGGTGTAACCGTCATGATTGGCTCTTTTATCAAATTGCCATGGTCTCCCCAAAAGTAAGTGACTGGCCTCCATAGGAACAACATCACAAAGTACCTTATCATTGTATTTCCCAATGGAAACGTCCACTTCCACTTGCTGCCTCACTTGCACCTCCCCATCCTTACTAAGCCATTGAAGTTTGTATGGCCTAGGATGTGGTTTAGTAGCTAAATTTAGCTTTGACACTAATCTAGCACTAGCCACATTGGTGCAACTACCTCCATCAATGATCACCATGCACACCTTGCCATTGATTAAACATCTAGTGTGAAAGATGTTTTCTCTTTGGCTCTCCTCCTCATGCTTCAATTGACCACCAAGTAACCGCCTAATCATCAACAAATCTCCCTCCGGAGTCTCCTCTTCCTCTACGTACTCACTCTCCTTTTCCTCTTCAACATCAGATTCACTTATATATTCTCCATCTCTAAGAACCATGGACCTTTTGTTAGGGCACTCATAAGCATAGTGTCCTAGGCCTTGGCACTTGAAACACTTCACATCTCTACTCCTTTTAGAGGGTTCCTCTTGGGACTTTGAGCGAGTTTTTGATGGGATAGGTGAGGAACTAGTACTAGAAGTAGCAGCCCCATCTTTCTTACCTTTGTCTTTCCAACTAGAAGAACCAAAGTTGGTAAAACTCCTCTTAGCCACTCCTTTCCTTTTTAATTGTTGCTCTACTTGGATTGCTTTGTGAAGCAAATCATCCATTTCAACAAACTCCTGCAGCTCAACAATATCACGGATATCATTAGTCAAACCATTAAGAAATCGAGCCATAGTTACCTCCTTATCTTCTTCAATATTTGCTTGAATCATGAGCACATCCATTTCCTTGAAATACTCCTCAACCCCCTTGTTGCCTTGGGTTAGTTTTTGGAGCTTGAATTTCAAGTCCCTTGAGTAACTAGCCGGCACATATTGCTTCCTCATGATCTTTTTCATCTCCATCCATGTATCAACCATTGGCTCTTCATTTCTTGCTCTCTCCTTTTGTAGCTTGTTCCACCACACAAGGGCATAGTCGGAAAATTCCGTGGCGGCAAGCTTCACCTTTTTGTCCTCCTCATAGTTGTTGCATGAGAATACATGCTCTATTTTCATCTCCCACTCCAAGTAGGCCTCCAGATCATTCTTTCCTTTAAATGGAGGAATGTTGAGTTTAATACCATCAATTTGGTTTTGTCTAGGAACACCATCATTCCCTCTTCTCCTCCTTTCTTCTTCATTATGATCTCTATTCTCCATTTGATCCAACCTCTCATGGAGCGCATCATCTCGTTGTTTCATTAACCTCTCCAAATGTTGCATCAAAGCTTGCATTTGGAATTGCGAAAGCCCCACTCCATCATTAGGATTAGTACCTGACATCTCAAACAAACAAATCAAACGTAACAAGACAATTATAGTTGCTGTTTGAATACCTCACCCACTCAAGTGTATCACACAATTATGGCTTTTCTCTAATGAAACACTCTTGCCTTTTACCACTCTAATTCCCCTTGAGTTCTTAGGCAATTCAAGAGATTATGGCCACAACAAAGAACAATTCACCAATATGTGTAAGGTAAGGCTAGAGAGACAAGGAAAAGGTTAACCAAGAAAAAGGCTAACAATGTTTTTAGGCACATATGAAGGAAATAAAATTCAGAATTTAGGAATTCAAGTAACAATCCTTCATGCAACCAATATATTACCTTAAAGAGATTTTTTTTAAAGTTCTTCAAGCATGAACCATTCAGCCCAATTTTTTTTTTTAATTTTTCTTATACGAAATTCTGCTTCTTTTTTTTTTTTTTTACAACAAAGAGATCAAAAGGCTTAACTTTTGCAATGGTTCAGCCTAAAATATATGAATAAGAAGGTAATATAAATGGCAAAGAGAATAAAGAAGGATGTTACCCAATATTTCCAGCAAAGGAAGTGTTGATCCTAGAACCGGAGCTCTGATACCAAATGGTATGAACCCTCATGGCACAAGGGCTGACTTAGGATCGTCTAGGATTAAACCTTGATGGAAAATACGGAAATTGATTAAGGAAAGGATGGAAAATAAGGTGGTTAATTTTGTGGGTCTTAATAAAGTGGTTCTTGGCATAAAATGGATGAATGGGATGGTAAAATGTAGGTTAAGTGGTGGCTGGACAGAAATATAGAAATGGCAATAACTGAAGCTACAGGGCTCCAAATGAGATGATTCCAAAACGACGTGAAAGGTCTCGTTTTGAAATTCAATTTAGGCTCAAGAATCACTTAATTTGAGTGCGTAAAACGAGAGTTATGGCCACGAGATAATTCTGGGCAGAGGTGGATTTTCTGGAATTGTGGTTTGAAAGAACAAGGGTGAAGATGAAAGGAAGGAAAGAATCACTCTTTCCAGTGAGGGCAACACACAAAGGTTGTGAAAGTCCTTTGATACGGCCAGGGTGTTCTTGAATCACTCAAGAATTTAGGAGAATCACTCTCACTAAGATAAAAGAGATAAACTCTAATTTTCTGAATAAAACTCAACTTGTGTTTATTGATAAAATGGTTCAGCTTATATAGAAGCTTTACAGCAGATTTTAGTAATGACCCACTAACCTAGAATTAAAATAACTTAATGCCATTAACCTAGGGAATTAAAAAAAACTTAATGGCTGAGTGTAACTGAAATTGTGGCAACCAAAAGTCACCCCCAACAGCCAACAAGTCAGCCACCATTTGGTCTCCCAAAAGACTGATGCCTAGGTTGCCAATTGGGCCCTTATTACAACTTGAACTAAACCTAACTAAAGCCCTTTTAGTTGATTAACCCAAAACATATTTTTGGTCAGCCAACTTTACAAGGATTGGGCCATTATTTAGACAAACTAAACACTCTAAAATTGAGACAAAGTGGTGTCATTTAGTCCTCCTCCATTTGGGCCATGATACAACTCACAACCTTGGACTTTTCTCCTTGAAACTTGGGCTTGTATTCAAATAGTATGGACAACACTTGTTGAAGAGCTTCCTTGGCTTTCCTTGCTCTAGCCCTTGTCATAGGTCCTCCAAGTCCTTCAAGTGGATCCTTGCCCTTGCTCTTGGTCATGTCCTCATCACTTAGGTCGCAATTTTCATCACCAATGACTATTAAAAATGGAGGGCTGAAGGTTTTGGCCTTCTCAAACCATATTTTCAAAGCTTCTTTTGCTAAAGAAAAGAACTCTTGGTCAACTATTACTACTGCAGCTGTGCAATGGCCAAGAAGAAAAGCTATTGTGGATGCATTTAGCCTAATATTATGAGGGTTCAACAAAACCCTTGCCATTGGAATCCCAAAGTAAGCTTCATAAAGAGCTAGAATATTAGGTGTAATTACAGCAACCTGTTCAAAGTAGTATCAGAAAATTATACAATACATTAGCATTGCATCACCATATTTCAGCACTGAGCCAAAATAACAAAACTAAATTAGAGTGAAGCATGAACACACTATACAACAAAAAACAATATTCATATCATCACGATTGAGTTTTTATAATTTCCAAAACTAAGTTCTACACAATAACAGAAAGTGGTTCATCACAAGCAGCAACGTTTAGCAATTCTAGTGCTGCAATGGCCCTTGTATGGCCTTTGATAGCTCCTGCAATTATCCCCATTATGGACCCTCTTGTACCAAAGATCAAACATTACTACTTACAACACCATAGAATGTATTATTTTCCGATGTTTCTATGATAAAGGTTGCATGGAGGAGAAGGAGATCAAGAATGACACTAGAGGAAAACGGTTAAAGAGAATCTCACCATAAATAATATTTCTGAAGATTTAGTCTTTAATTGAGGAGAATCTCACCATAACGATCAAGAATCTCACCATAAATAAACGGTTAAGGAGAATCTTACCATAAATAATTCTCACCTGCAATTATTTGTTGCAGTGCATTTCGACCTTTAAGACGACAGTGGTGGTGGTGTCTTCATTCTCCTTGTTGTTGCCGTTTCTGCCGCCATTCTTCTTCTTCTACAACATCATCAACACAACACACACTTTAACAAATTAAGTATTAACATGTGAAGAACAAAATCAAAGCAGGGAGTGAGAGTTACCGTGCCCATTGTGATTGTGTTGAGAGAGAGAGAGAGAGAGTTACTAGCATGGGCATGACAACCCTCCTCCATGTTCCACACTACCATGCTCAGGCCTAACCCCGTGCCTCTCCATCATAACAGATTTGCTTCTGATCCTTCGCGGGATTGGGTCTTAGGGTTTCTACCCAATGAGAGAGACGATGCCGCAAGTGAGAGAGAGAGATGATGCACGAGGGAGGGCTTCACTAAGGGGAACTAAGCACTTCAACAGAGGGCTTCACACGCGAGGGAGCTCTTCACTGAGGGAAGGCAAACTTGTTGACAGAGGGCGACCGCGAAAGTTTGAGAGATCGAGCTCAAGAGTTCGAGAGATCGTGGAAGTTTTGTTGGTTGCACATGGACCACTCTTGGGCTTTTAAATTCAATTGAGATAGCGATGGATTTTTAATAAAAGTTGTCGTAATTTTTATGACCAACACACATTCTAAGGCGGTTTTCAATAACCGTCTTAGAATGTGCATCGTAAAGGACTTTTTCAGTAAAATAAATACAAAAATGTCACCGTCTTGTTTTCTAAGGCGGTTTCAAAAAAACCGTTGTAGAATGGTTGTCGTAAAAGCACACACTCCTAGTGCCTCATATTAGTATTCAATCATTGCATATGTATTATAGCTAGCACATGGTTTTTAGGTTTTTTTTTAGTAAAATGAAAATAATAAGGAATGTTCTTGTTACAAAAGTAAAACATATACATATATACAAATTTTTCATGTTATGAGCAAAGACAAAAGATCAAGTATTTGTTTTGTAAGAGGATATTTTTAAGCATTGACGTTTAGCTAAATTCTAGCTAAAGTAGTAAAGTCAAACGTTTCAAACCATAAATGCAGAAGAAAATTGGGCGGGGGGGGGGGGGGGGGGGAATATCATTATGTGTACATGTGAGT
The DNA here is from genome assembly GCF_004193775.1 of Glycine soja. Lineage (NCBI taxonomy): Eukaryota > Viridiplantae > Streptophyta > Magnoliopsida > Fabales > Fabaceae > Glycine > Glycine soja. Next base: position 20,914,653 of record NC_041009.1, on the reverse strand, counting down.
CTGCTTGTACATTTGGCAAAAATTCTGACATAATTTACCTTCCAGTCTTTTGGAATTGAGAATCCATTAAAGACAAAGTCTTCCACAGCCTCCCTAAAAGCTCCTTGGGCTTGAGGGGTAAGCCTTATTACTTCACAAGCTACGTTCCATAAATATTTCATCTTCCGGATGTCATCCCAATTCAACAACTCTCATGGAGCTTTGGATTTTGCAATTGCCATTTGTTCTGAACAAATTACAAGATAGAGAAAACAAACAATTTTATAAGAGTTTAATATAATTTTTTTATACAGTCATGCATTATTAAGAAGAGTTATTTTTTGGGTCAAAGATTTTTATTTCTATAACTTTGTTGTCCTATAAATTAAAACTAACAGATAAATCACCTTGGAAAGCTATGCTTTGAGGACATGGCATGCTCTGTGATTATAATGAATGGTTATTTGGGTTTGTGGTATTTATTAATTTTTTACAGTGATACATGACACTCTTCCATATCTTTTATTTTTTTGGTCATATTATATTATTTATTATATTTATTTTTATCTATTTTTTAAGGTACTAAATAGACTAAGGTGCATTATTATTTTTAAGGTTTAAAACCCAGAATTAAAATTGAGCTTCGCTGGGATTTTTTATAAACAAATGCAAACATGTCTTTTGAACAAATAAAAAATAAAGTATATACTATGATACACCTTTACATTTTATTTATATTTTTAAATAAAATAACCTATTGAAATAATTTTTTCTTGTGTTGTAGTTTTAGCATGTTTAATGTTTAAAATTGTATATAAGATATGTATCTAGCTACAGACTGTTTTTTAAGAATGAGATGATTAAATTTAGTTCATACAAATATAAAGATGATTAAAACTTTTAAAATAAATTATATTGATCACTATGGAGGTTTTGGATAATTATACAAGCATTGCTTGTTTTTTAACCATCTTAGTCACATCCTTTATAGGGAATATTAGTGTAAAATATGAAAATAAGTTTTGGAATAAGTGAAAATATTGGGATTGAGAGTATCACTTTACTTTCCAAAAGTGAAGTGAGTGGTGGGAGAAGAATTAATTGAGTATTAAACAAAAATCCAATAATATACCTCCTCATTATATTAAAAGAGATGATAGAGGTCACGTACCTTGATAGACATTTTCATAAATATTTTGAGGGAGCACAGCAAGGTATTTGACAATGAAAGTGCAAATAGTACTTGTGGTTTCATGATTGCTATAATTCCTGCGTTCTCCTGATTTAAAGGTTCTGCCAATTTTTCCACTTGATTCAAATCACCAATGCTTATGAACACACGACTTGCCACCCCAGAGGTGTATACCTGTAGTACTGAGCGTCTCGGTGAACATAATAAAATAGATAAATACACCAAATGAAATAATAAATACATTCATGTAAGCAGGGACAAATGAAAAATGTACAGAGGTTCCGGTTTCTAAAACAAATTAGAATCATATATAACTACTTTCTCTTTTACCTAGTCTTTACTGTACGTATTTTCTTCTTATCTCTTTCCTCCTTTTCATTTGCAACACTTATCATATTTCTTATTTTCTTTATCTACCTTTTCTTATTTCATCCTCTCTAGCCTGTCGCATTATGTTAGGAATTCAGAACAAGGACCTAGAATTGGAGGTCTAGGAAGCCTCCAAAGCACAAAGGAGAATTGAAAGAAAGTTTATACTTAGTTTCTACCTTCTTACTTGATACAGGTATTTATAAGCATCATATAGGATGTTTGTGTGTAAGATACTACAATAATTGAATTGCAAAAAAAAAAAATAACAAAAAGGTATAACGGAAAGGAAAATGGCATACAATAGGTAGAAAACATCTTCTAGCTAGCCAATGCTATCAAGCCAACTCAACAACCAATAACTGAATCTATTAAATGAAATCCTTTAGATGCCTTGGTGGATTGATCTTCCTTTTGGGCCTATCATTCATGCCTATGCCTATAGTATCTTGTTGAGCCATTATTCCCTTCCTAACATCCCTTATGCCATTGAAAAACATCTTGTCTTCAAGGTGATAGTTATTGTCAAGCTGCCAACTAAGCACCAAGTTCAAACCCTTCACTATATATACATATATTAAGAACAATAAGCACCACAGCTACAACCCATGACATGTAGGAAAAGGTTGTTAATTTCTATATATGAGAAACATATCTCTTCCACAAGTCTCCTAGTAATAAGATAGGAACAAGTCCACCTAGTGCTTGTTGTGTCTTCTCAAATGGAAGCTTATCAAACAAAGGTGTTGCTTTGTGTGGGGGAACCATTTTCTGCGGTTTTCTCTCTGTCTTTTACAATAAGTATGTGGTCAAGAAACACCACTTGAGTCATGAAACCCGTTCCAGTGGAGACAATAATTGAGGTTCCAAGGGTGTTAGACATCATGGTTGCATGGTAGGCAAACATCTCACTCATGTGGTTCTTCAACACTTGACCAATGTTAGGTGGCATTTTACCACTTGGTATAGTGGCTTTTGTTTGCAATGCTACTATGTGCCTTACTTGCACAACTTTTAGTGGGAACTTTTCATAAGCTGTTTCTCTAGACAACATTATTCCGTTAGAACCTTCTTGAACAACAATTACTAAATTTGATACCTCTATTCTGGTTAGAGTCGGGTGAACAATCATGTTGTCTAGCATATTTGTTGCCACAATAACAGTCTTTCCCATGCTTTGACACAAGTTTATTATCTCTTCCTACAAAGGTGGAACTTCTTCAATAGGGAGCTCAATGCCAACATCTCCTCTAGCAACCATAGCCCTATCAGATGCAGCGATAATTGAAGGCAAATTTGGTATAGAGTCTACACTTTCAATTTTTACGATGACATGTATATCAGCACCACAACTTTTCAAATAATTCTTCAGTTTATGAACAACTTCAGCATCCTTAACAAAGGAAACAATATAGAAGTTAACTTTGTTATCCACTCCAAACGTGATATCATCCCAATCTTTTTCAGTGATTAAAGGTAGTGTTGCATTTTTTCCTCTACCATTCAAAAGTTGCCTTGACCTGAGCTTTCCTCCATCAGCAACTTCACATTAGAATCCTTTGTCTCAGAGTTCACAACCATAAACATCATACCATATTTCCCAAATAGCACATAGCTCCATGTGGCACAAAATAGATTTGCAACTCTCTTATCCAACATCCTTTTTGGATATTGTTAATTGCTATTCATGAGTACTAAATGCATAAAAAATCAGATAAAAAGTAGCAATGTACCTCTAATTTATGGTTTCTTTTGTGAGATTTGTGAATAATTTATCCTTGTGTGAAATTGTACAGGGAAAACTTCATTTGGATGACTAATATTGAATTTATTTGAATTCTTAGGCTAAGGAAGAGAAGATTTTTGAAATACTGCTGAAGGGCTCGCTCATGGAGTCAGATTGGCTGAGCGAGGTTCATCCACTTAGCGAGGAAGCTAGCTCGCTAAGCGAGTATGAAACCCTAGAGAATGTTGAGTCTGAGAACAGCACGCTTAACGCGCAGCCAGCCCACCCAGCAAGGATTTTGTCTCTTCTCACGCTTAGTGCATCCTAGCCCGCTTAGCGCCCAACCACTAACTCTTGCTTAGCGAGACATGCTCGCTAAGCGCGTCTTCGTAAGTTGAGAAGCCCAAAGGTCTTTAAAAACTGAGATAAGAGGGGAAATGAAGCGCCAAGCAGCATGGAAAGGAAGGAACGAGGCACCAAGGCTGAAAGAAGACATTTTTCTTCACATTTTTACTTCATCATTCCATCCCTACATTTTTTTCATCCTTGTATTGAGCCCTCCTTACTAATGGAGGGCTAAACACTTCATTGTTGGAGAGTTTTTCCACTAAGCACTCTTGATGTAAAAATTCTAACTATCTATTTAATATTGTTGTTAGTGTTCTCTGCTTCTATTTGCATTTATTTTTCCATATTTGTAGCTTGATCACCCATTTATATGTTTTGTTAGGTTTTGAGTATTGGAAAATACTTTTATTCCTTAGAACTTGGTAGAGTAACTAGAAGTCTGCATTTCTAGGAATAGTGTGCAGTAATCTAATAAATATTGCATCTTTTTCGTAATGCAGCTCGCTTAAAATGAGTTTGTTGAGGAATTAAGAATGAAACTAGGAGGGCTAGGCTTTTTCATGTGAGGAATTACGGTTAGAGTAATTTAACGGTGCAAGAACATTAGAGCAATATTAAATAGAGAAAAAATTATTTAGTTACATCAAGAAAAAGTTTAGTAGAATACTCCTCGACATATTCATCTAGGTATTTGTTCTATTATACAATTCTGTGTTTGTCTTGTCATGCGTTCTTTTATTTTAGAAAAATTAATTCAGGAATTTGAAACATGAATAAGTTCTTTCATTTTATTTCACTATAATTGAAATTGTTTACAAACTGAATATTCGGCATCTAAGTATAACAAATTTCCTATGGACTCGATACTCAGTCTTACTATTTTAATTACTACTTGAGCGAATTGGTACACTTGCCAATCTAGCTAATAGATATGCAAAATCATGAAATGCAGGATGCAGTGGAAGCATTTCATACGGATTGAGTTGGGCATGTGCCAAATTTTTACTCCTTATAGCTCCAGAACAGAACCTCTTAATAAAGGGGCACACAAATGCCGCATCTACTACCCGACTGTATCATCAAATAGTCGGCATGCATCAGCTACCCAACCATCAAGTAAGATGAAGTAGACATCCAATTGCTAGAGGAACCACATGGCACAAACATAAGAGTGGGGAGTTACATCATTGCACAATAATTGAATGTCAATGTGGTTTTTTTTAAATGGTTCCATCCTAATATGATGGAGTTTGAGCTTTTGGTTGGAAGGGCAAAGATGAAATAATTTCTTAGATAATGATGATGATTCTAAAATTGGTTATGGATATGGGTGTGGGCACGGTAACGAATGGAAAAGGTCATATGGAGGGTAGTATAAATGTAGTGGTGGTGGATAGTTGTTTTGAGTGGTTGCAACGGAAATGGAGTCAGCACTGTGAAAGCCATGGGCAAATGTTGACTGGTTTCAAGATCGGCCATTTTCTGAAGAGTTCGTCCAGTATGTTGGACATGGTGTTTTGAGTTGATTGGAGGTTAGTTTCATGATGGCTTCTTCGATGCGGCCCATATTGGACTTGGAAAGAGTAGACTTGGCCATGAAGCTCAATGAAAGCACTAAGTGTTAGGAATTCAGAACAAAAGGCCTAGAATTTGAGGTCTAGGAAGCCTCCAAAGCAAAAAGGAGAAGAGAAAGAAAGTTTATATTTCTTTTCTACCTTCTTACACGATACATAGGTATTTATAAGTAGCATATAGGATATTGTGTGTAAGATACTACAATAACATAAATGCAGAAAAATAATAGAAAGGAAAATGGAAGACAATAGGTAGACAACATCTTCTAGCTATCCAATGCTATCAAGCTAGCTCAACAACCAATAACCAAATTTGTTAAACGAAATCCTTTAGATGCCTTGATGGATTGATCTTCCTTTTGGGCCTCTCATTCATACCTATGCCTATAGTATCTTGTTGAGCCATTATTCCCTTTCTAACACATTATGTCCATTTCATTTTCACTTCTTTTTCTTCTTATATATCTCTACCTATTTTATCGCATCCCTTGAACATCTCTATTAAGTCTTCATTCTCGATTGGCATAAGACTACTATAATGGATAAAATTCTTTTTGGAGATATATGGTTAAATAAAGATAGTTTTATAGTAGTTAATCTATAAGTCAAGTAATATAATTTGTGATTTTAAAATATAAATTAATAATTAAATTTAAGAATATCTTTTAAAACAAGTAGTAAAATCAGGACCATTAATACTTTTATGTGTTTGAATCAACAATGACACAATATAATTTTAAAATCATTGAATCCAAGAAGCCAACCCCATTAGTATCTTATTACTACACTTATGTTGACCGTGTGGCACAACTAAAAAAAAGGATTTTCATGACGGCCAACCAACGACAGGTGTTTTAAAACTGGCTTAAATAAAGGCATGGTGACTTTTTTGCAATTAAGTGGCGTAGATTGTAGTTGGTCAACAACGATTTTATGGAGAAACCGTCCTCTTTTTAACGAAGTAAATTTTAAAGGGATGTGTTACATGTGCCCTCACACCCAACCTTTGCTCCCCGGCTTCAAACACTTTACCGTTGCACCCAACACTGTCTCCGTTAATTGTCGCGTGGTGGTCATTTGTCCGTTGTGCCACCGTGCATCGTCATCTTGTGTTGCCATCAATGAATGACCAGTGAACGGTGAATGTTGATTTCACCTCTGCCACGCCGCGACCTTGAAGGTATGAACCCTACTTTTTTGCATAATTAAGGTTTTAAAGGTTAGGGTGAGAAAAGCAAGCCTCAAAAGATCCTAAACACTAAATAGAAATATGGAATAAGGCTTATCTAATTCTAAAACACCATTAAAGGGATGAATCGGTGATGAATTGGTGGAGGGGATTGTAACCCCATATTTGTCGAAAGGGACAACAATGTGTTGTATTCTGTGGTGAATGCAAAATGATTAATGTTGTTGAGTGTAACGACCCGCCTCGTCGCTACGATATCACCACTCTAATAACTTATGAAATTAAATTCTTTTTCTTTCTTTTAAAGAAAACTCCATTATCTTTGCTTATGGAAATCATAGTAAATTTGAATTTCACGAATATATATATATATATATATATATATATATGTTTCCAAACACACACCAATGTTTAACCGAATACATGAATATTAATATAGTAGTTCAGTACACATCATACACATAATGAAGATTAAACCAGTTCGTAGATGTGATTAAATCTGTGATTTACATCCTTAATCCAACAAAAGAAATCATGAACTACTATGGAGGAGTTGATTAACAAAACACAACTCTCTCCCCAAAATAATCTCAACGTCATCGTCTCGGCTTGGCGGCTCCTCCACAGAATCTCATCCCTGCACCCTACTACTGTCATTTTGCTCCCACGAACAAGGTTCGTGATCATCACAGATATCAACCACACGATACAAAATTGCAAGGGTGATTCCATTATAACAAGAACCAATGTTAAATCCAAATAATCACAATTAGCAAGAAAACATGAGCAAACATCATGAGCTTACATAAACTTCATTATCCAACACTCACATCCAACAATTACTCATCATCCATATTCAACAATTACTCATCATCCATATCCAACAATTACTCATCATCCATACTCAACAATTACTCATCATCCATCCATGGATCCAATCAAGACTGCACAGAATGATGCATGCACCTGACTCAGCTCTCATATGCAATGTGGTACGTACCAACAACCAAATCCCAAGAAATAGCCTAAGCGTGTCCACACGACACTCTCACTTAGGAAACCATGCAGAGTTCATCGAGACCACCCGGTTGTGCACGTAACTGCCCCCCATAGGTGATTAGCCTGGGGCCAAAAGGAGTTCCCTACCAGGTAGCAAGCCCCCCCTCAATACAAAGTACACTCTACCATAGTTATTCTATTTCCTGTGTCGTATGAGCTATGAACATGGCCAAAAGAAAGTGCCAAAGACCATGGACCAATTAAAGCGCCTAAGCATCCCTCGGAAATGCTTAGATTCTTTAACCACACTTGTCACCCACATCTGGGCCATCCGACAAGGTCAGTGCACTTAACCCCCCATGACATACACTACATGCGACGTATGAATGTGGCCCAAAGCAAGTGCCAAAGACCCTGGAAGGTCAGTGCACTTCGCCCCCCACGAACATACACAATATGCCCATGCCAAAGCATTTCCAACATCAATCAACATTCCATTTTCACATCATTCTTAACATAGACATCATCTCGTCTCACTGACGTTATCAACAACAACAACAACCTCATTTCATATTCACATAATCATCAACAATACCATCAATTCATGGTGACATGATCACCATTAACAACGTCATCTCAAATCAATATCATCATAAATATCAACATCACCACGTATCACTTAAAGTCACCAATAACAACATCAACAATGAGTCGCATTTCACATGTAAATATATTTTCCATGCTTGAGGTTCACACTCCCCAGGTCTTCAAACAACACAAGTTTAATAAACAATAATGTTATTCATCAACAATGGATATATCGCATCCCATTCGTTAAAAACATAGTTTTTCTTGAAAGGAAATCAGCATGCAACAGGGACAGACAGATATTCTCATAGCTAGGTTCCCTGACCTTAACTATGGTGTCAAAATCCTCTCACCTATCGTGAGCTCTACGTCAGTTTCTCTTTGTGTCACTTAGAGGTCTCTCTCTCGTTCGTGCTTTTCGGTCCAACGCAAGTCTCTATTACGCCAAAACGAAAGGAATTTAGTATGGATTTCAAAAACAAGGTCAAAGACAACATTTGGGGTCAAATACCACTGTCAAAACATAAAGGGCTGAGGGGTATTTCGGGTTCTACAAAAAAGAAACATCTTTTTGAAATTCCGATCACACCAATGTGACTAGGGTTCAGTGAATGTCACAAAAACAATCTCAAGGTTATAAAAATATAACTTTTACAATGTCTCATTCTCTAGGGTTTTTCAAAGGAAGTGTAAAAACACCCCATTACAATACCCAATACATAAGAGACACTAAGAGAAACTCAAACTAGTTAGGAGAAGGCTTAGAAGTCAAGATTACCTCAAAGAAACTTTGAAATGGAGGATTGAGGGATTTTCTCCACCAAATCTTCGAGGAGGATTTTGAGGATTACGCTCCGATTAAAGTATTCCTCTTGGTGTGGGGGTCCAACGACAAGCAACGACGGCCACCAGTGGTCTTGGGTGGTGGAAAATAAGGTTTTAGGGTTTGGGGGACGTTTTTGGGAGAAGAGAGTGAAAATCATGTTTTTCACACTAAGGACGTATTTATAACCTGCAACTTTTGCTTAGCGGTCCTTCTGGGCGCTCAGCACACTTCCTCTCGGCTAAAGTTGGGCTTAGCGCAACTTTGGGCCGCTCAGCACAATTCCCTTCGGTTGGAAATGCGCTTAGCGCGCCTTTCTCCCTTAGCGAGAAATCAAAAGTTATTATTTTCAAGATCCCAACGGTCATACTGTAGAAACATATCTTAGGGATAGCCAGACAAAATTTTAAGACGATCCAACGGTTAACAAATCCAGTATCGCGATTTCTTTGAACTAGGTCTTGGTAAAATCTAAAATCTCATACTTTCAACTTAGCTCAACAAAACTCTACATAATTCAACATCCATATTATGGAATTCACCCATGAATAGTTCAAGGCATACTTCAACTCATTCAAGTCTATCATATAGTCAAACAACACAATAAATAAAATTAAACATCGATTTTTAACTTATAATATCTCAGGGTGTTGCATTGAGGGCCTTCCATATCATCTTTATTTGCATATTAGGCTAATTACCACACCACCTTCAATATCATTGATGAATGGAAGAATTCTCAAATGGGAGAGCAATGGAGGGATCAAACTTTGGAGGCATGGTGCTGGAAGAGCAAGCAGCCCTGAGGTGATTATACTTTTCAATGTCAAAATTATGAAGCTTCATGAGGTGCTTCTGCTCGGAGCTGAAACGGACTTGGTAGAAGCCTTCAAAGGAAGGTTCTTTTGAGGTCCTTAGGAAGAAGGTGTAGCTTTCCATGCAGTACATTGAGGTCAAATAGAAGCATATGGGTTTCATCACAATCCAGGAGAGTTCCTAAAATGTAAGCCTCATGAATGCCATTGTTTGCACCATCATAAAACCTAACCCTCCCCAGAGCTCATGTCGAACCATGGTGTCTACTTTGTTGTCAATGGCCAACTTCTTTTTCTCCATTACTTTGAATTCTCTTCTTATTGACTTGTGCGCCTTGGCTCTTGGTACAAGGAGAAGACTTTGGATGGCTTTTGCTACCTGTATCACAAATTTTAGAGTTTGGGTAAAACAATTGGCTTTAACTACATTTGGTTTTTCCTCTAGGAATAATCACACAAACTTGCTATTTGAATTTAAACTTTCTGAGATTGTACCTAATAAGAAACATGGGAGAACAAATTTAATAATGCCTAAGAAGTAAGAAGTAATGACCATCACCTAAATAAACCCTTAACCCACCCTTCTAATTATTAAAAAGATGGGCTTTATAACCACCCCCAATAGGAGCCCATCCATAATTCTCAGATAGGAGTTTGGAAATTGCTACCATACACGACATGAATCAAAGCCTAAAGCCTTATCCCCCTAGATATTGTGGGCTACATGGCTTGAACAATATTATTGGGGCTTATTGAAAACGAAATTTTCAATAAGTCCATGAAAACCAGAAATCAATAATTTCAAAATAGTGATAAAATTCCATGATTCAATTATTTTCTTCTCTTCTTTTTTGGATTGGTTTTCTAACATATTGCTTACTTTATAGCAATGCATATACAATTTTCTCTTACTTTATTTAATTTTTACTTCATTATGCTCACCAAGAGGTATATGGAGTCAAAGAATGAACTGTATAAACCTTGAAGGTATGAACCCTACGGTAAAATACTTTTGTTTTACCACTGTATAGTCTATATGTTTCTATTTTTTGATAGATTACATTTCCAATTGGGGAATATACCATTCTATACTATACATAGGTGCTTGTGTTTATTGTTGAATGGTGTTTTGTTTGTCTTTGAAGTATGAACGAACACGTTTGATGCAAGAAAACATACTATAGCTTTAAAAGTACCCCAAAACATACTATATCTTTAAAAGTACGTTGAAGATTAACTATTTATGTTAGACCCAAAAAAATATACTATAGCCACTGGAAGTACCCCACTGCTTGGATCATAAGTGTACATAAATCCAAAGCAAACATGTACTAAAACACATTGATATATTTCTAGAAGAAACTTTTGATTCCATACATATAAGAATGCTTCATTATGCTAAACTTCTCTAGCTTGCCTCAACTTAAAACATTTGACTTGTCAACCCACCACTTTTTTGAAAACAAACATTGTTAATAAAGTTTTGTTATGTTTCTCTTGTTAATTTCAAATTATGGTCATTGTTTCAGAGGAGGCCACAAGAAGTGGCAAGTAGCCTCTGGCCATCGTGGGGCATTTCAAATTCATAGTAGTACAATCATAGTAAATAGGAAAATAAAAAAAAATTAGCAGCTTATAAGGAAAGGCCAAGCACGAGTCATCACTACAGAGAATACCAACACAAATACACAAGCATGAGCTTGTATATACACAGGGCAAAATGATTATATACTATGGACTGTGTATATTTTTGCTTCTTTAATGTGGTGTTCATGAGCCTTGAATGATGCTATACAATACATATTGTTTTTAGATTTGGTCTAAAGGTTATCATTTAATTTGGAATTGCATCACCCCTAGGTAGGTACATATAAGGTATTAAAGTCAATGTTTGTGAGTTTTACATATAGTAGTATTGATACTAATGTTAATTAGTTGTATCCACTATTGGTATAAATAATTAATGTCAGCTTGTAATGGGCCTTTATGTAGAAGGGAAAATAGAAGGTCCACAAAATTATGCCTTATGATTTAAAGACATCACAGCTGTCATTTCATTGTGATTTTAGGAAATTTAACTAGGTACACTTTGAACTCAAGGTTGAATTCATATATGTAGGTCCCAAAAATTTTGCATATGTAATGATTGATAATTAATTCAGTAAATTTATTAGATTATGATTCAACTTGTTATATTAATTGCAATATCCTTCAATATATATAGTGTTCAATACTATATTGAAGATATTGTGTTGCAAATCACTCTCAAGATATTGGGTTAACATTATTTACAATTATTTCCTCATTCATTATTGGGAAGTGACTTGAACACCAATTTAATTTTGTATTTTTGGTACAAAGCAGCTAGTTCATTCGTAGTTTTACACTACTTTGGATTTTTTCAATGTTCATGTAGTTCTAGAAACTTTATTTGTTTATGCTATAAATAGGACTCTGTTTTGATTGACATTTAAGGATATGCATACAACTCATACGAGAGTTAAGAGGTTGTGACTGAAAATGTTACTAATAAGACCATTAATATCTTGTTAGTTCGAAGCTTAGTGTTAAGGTGTTCATTTTAAATGGGAAAATGATCAAAGGCTTTCTAAAGTAATAGGTTAATGATGGATTTATATGAGGCAACATGTAAGGGACAAAGAGTACTACTACTACTACTATTAGTGGTTAAGGGTTGTGAATCATTCTAATTGTTAGAACAATACTGGTTGGCTAAGGTAGTTTTCTTTGTCATTTGATAAATGTTTTCTAAACAAAATTGGGTAGTGTTGTGTTCATCTTTAGTTAGGACAAAGCGTGAGACAAAGCTCTTTGAGCTATAGCATTGGTTTTGTAGAATATTCTGCAGATAGCCCAATATTCCTGCATATGTTGAAAACCAAGTTAATTAAAGAAGTCCAAAAATGATGTTCTTGACAACCACACACACTTGAAAATTGAAACTCCTAAATAGTTTACCTACTGTCTACATTTGTTCATCACACATAGTTAGTTGATATTTGATAATAACCATTTAAAATTAACTTAAATGAATGTACAATATACAACTACCAAAACTGATTTCATATTACTAATTACTACACATTATACAAAATTAACACATAAATTGCCAACCCCTTTTTAAACCAGTACACTAGAAACACAACTCATATCACTATAGAAATGTACTAAAATCACAACACATGTCAGTGTACAACACATGTCCACTAAAATCAATTCATTCTTTGACCACCAACATTCATTAGCAATAATGGTGACCTTCTGCATGTACTTTGGGGATAGTGAGTTAGTGAGAGAAGTTGGCCTGAACTCATTGATCATCCAATTAGTTTTCACTCCTTTGACTTTTTATTGGTTGAAATTTACTAAAAATCACAAAAATGTGGTGGCTCCTACATCTTATTTAATAAATCTTTCTAAAAACAATTAGCTAATAGAGAGTGTGTTCTTGACACTCTTCTAAAAATTATATATGTTGTGTATGTGTTATGTCTTGTGTCTATGTAAGAATATGTGCTTTTTAGTTGTATATTTTCACTAATAATGATAAACTGATAATGCAATGTTATTTTCATTTTGTTTCAATTTTGTGTGCTAGAAATCATCAAAAAACAATGTTGTTATAAGGTGATAGAGTGAAAATCATTGAGGACAAAATGAAAATAAGTTGATATTTTTATAATTATTAGTGAAGATAGAAAACAAAAACAAGAAAAAGCATTTCCTTAAAAACTAAATAAACCAATTGTTTTTGTGAATTGAAATCAACAAATGAATAATTTAGACCAAACATATAATTTCTATTTTTAAGACTAGGATTTAACAATTAACACATACCAACTAGTGATCACTACTAGAAAACATTGTATTTACGACGGTTCTGGAGAATTGTTTTAGAAAATGACGCGGTGAAAATTTTGTAATTAGGGAAATAAAAATTTGTTTTTACGTCGTACATTCTAAGGTGATTATAAAATGTGACACAATGACATTTGTAATTATCAAAAGCTTAAACATCCACGGGTTTCAAGAAAAACCACCTTCATATTCGTTCCTTTATAATGTTTACTAATTACTAACCCTAGCTTGCGAGCTCAGCCATTTGCTCATCCTCCCCCATTGACGATAGCCACATGTGAAAGTGCAAGTTACCATCTTCACCTGTTCCAACCTTCTTGGACTCCACTTTCTTTCTTTCATTCATTACTATTCCCTCTCTTTCCTCTACAAAAAATTCCGTTTGGAGGAAGTCGATGCTAGAGGCTTATGGGGATATTTTGTTTTGGGCATGGCCAGCTGCGCAAGGGGATTCGAGGACTGAGATTAAGAATGGGTTCTTGCAGGAAATGATTGAGGCTGCCATACACGCTAGTTTCGGAGCTTTTGCTTCATATATTATGAGGGTTTTGGAAGCTTTTATTAACCACAGGACCACCGATGGGGTTGAGAAAATCCTTTATCGACTCGCCGAGCCTGTCATATTTAGGTCTCTACAGGTAAATGCATCATAGGTGAAACACGCCCCTTGTTGAATTTGAATGTTGGTTTTACATGTGAGCACTGTGTATTTATTATTAGGGTGCTAACTAACTGTTAGGATCAGTTGCCAAAGGAGAAGTGTTAGGGCAGAAGTGATGTGGTACTTTAAAGGTTCCTCAAGGTTATTTTTTGTAATGGTTTTATATGAATTCTCTTGTAATAGGTAGCTTTTCACAACCCTAGGTAAATACCACAGCTTGTAGCCTGTGTAGTGCATGTTTTGGAAATACACCAGAAATCAAGGAATCATGTCAATTTAGCCCAACAATATGGATAAACCATACATATTAGCTTCTGGTTAAATGTGGAGAATCACATCGCAGCATGCAATCAAACACGCTTAGATGTAAAAAAGGAAGCATAGGACTTTTTAATAGTGTCTGGTTGGAGGGGAATGAAAGGGAAGGGATAGGCTTTATAGAAATACCTATTTTTATATGTCTCTCCTCAAATATTGAGGGATTTGGAGAGGAGAGGAAATGTTTAATATTTGTGAATTATGTTAATTTGTCACTTGTCTCTCTATGTCCAGACTCCAAAGCTTTACTTTGCCTTCTTTTCAATAGGTTGCAAATTCAAATGTTTGTCAAAATACTTTGCATCTACTTCTAGACATGTTCCCCCTTGAAGATCCTGATGCCACAAATGAGGAGAAAGATACATTGCTTGATAAGCAGTTTTTTTTATTAGAAAGGCTACTTACAGATATGATTGTCTGGAAGTGAGAACAATTGTTGTTGAGGGTTCTTGTCGCATCCTTCATCTGTTTTGGGAAGTTATTCCTTCACTAATCATAACAAAGATGATAACAAAAATAGTTGATGATATATCACACGATGGATGCAATGAGGTTAGGCTTTCTATGTTGAATGGCATCATTTATTTACTTGGCAACCCCCAATCTCACGAAATTCTTAAGGTGTTGTTGCCCAGACTTCGGCACCTAATGTTGGACAAAGTCCTAGCAATACGAGTTGCTGCAGTGGATCTCTTACTCCATCTAAAGGATGTTCGAGATTTTCAGTTCAACAAGGTACACATATTCTTTAAATTATATTTGTTTAAGAAAGTTGTCTCTAATAATTGATGTATTTTTGAGTAGTATCTGTTCTGACTGATCGATTCTTCTGTTTGGTATATAGGCGGTGGAGCTAGATGTGCTATTGTCTGTGCTTACAAGTGATCAACCTCCCGTAGCTCAGAAGATAACAAAATTACTTCTACCTTCGCACTTTCCCTCAAAAGTACCTATTGAGGAGGCATGTAATCGTTGTGTTACACTTGTAAAAAGGGCTCCAATGGCTGGCGCAAGATTTTTCCAGTTTGCTATCTTGGAAAGAGCATCTAAATCTCATCTTATGGAACTGGTCAAAGTATTTCTGAGTTTAATTTTGTCACCAGATAAGCTAGATGCAAATCAGATTAACGGTTTCCTTGTTGCTACTAGCTATGTTTGTGATAGCTTGGCTTGTGAGCCATGCTATAAAAATGCTCTCAAAGAGTTACTCGATGGAGAGAAAATGAAAGGTTTACTAACTTTGGCATCTGTTAAAAATATAGGACTACATTGCTGAAGGTTTGAGATACACCTAGCTTACATTAGAGAAGTGCTAAGTATTTTTCTCAGTCACTGCTTATACATATATATAGTACAGAGAAAGAGAGAGGGGGGGGAGCTGCCTTTGGATAAGGATTAGATACTCATTTTCCTACACACTTAACATGACAACACATAAAGCTTAATACACACTTAACCTCACACACACACTCAAAACAGCCTTTTACCTACACAATTGTCTACACAATACAACTGTCTACAATATATATTTAACACTCCCCCTTAAGATGGAGCATATAAATTAAATGCTCTAAGCTTGGAACATGAGCTGAAGCATAAGAAAGATTCTTCTTCTAAGTTAGATGTTGTGGTGAAGCTTGATTGCTTGATTGAAACCCATGACTGAAACTCAGTTGACTGCCAAACTGGAAAGGGCTCCCTCCTGATGGAGTTGATGCTTCCAAATACAAAACTTGATTGAACTGAGGCAGGTTGCAAACTTGTGTGGACGTAGAGGCTGCTGCTGCCAGAGTGAATGAAATGAGGAGTTGATGCATTGGTAGAAGCTTGACATCAATGCTTAACGACCATGGATAGAAACTTAATGACTTGTTTTTTAATAATAGAGGTTTTTGACCAAATTGAACCCCAAGGACAACAATTGCTTCAAGGACAAAGACAAGGAAGAAGTTGTTGGACAATTGGATCAACAAATGACCTATAGTAGGGTTCTTGACTAGATCGAACCCTGGGGACAACGATATTAAATAGCAGACCACACAACAGATTAATAGAAGGACAGGAGACAATGGAGCTGCACAACAAAGGGTTAAGAGAGACAAATGAGGAGGGAATAACCTCAAACACCTTGCAAGCATGGTAGAAACTCCAAACCCAAACTAAACAAACTCAAATTTTCCTTCAAAGAGGAATATACACAAAAACCTTGTGAGCACTTCTGGCCAAACTAAAAGAAAACTTTAAAACAGTAGCATCCCTACCAATCTTTCTTCAAAAGTCCAATGGAGGATGTCCAAGAAATAGAAAGAACAGGGCCTGAAGTTGACATTTTTTAGAACCAGAACACAATGGAACTTGGAAGGCAGCTGGAAGGGGAGCCTTGACAACATACAAAAACATACCAAACTTAGCAATTGGTTTTGAGGAAGGACTTCAAGCCAAAGCAATGGGTACCCTCTAGCTTGGTAACAATGTTGTTGTTTGTAACACGAGAGAGAGCTGCCCAATAGAGACAGTGGCTAATAGTAGAGAAAGAGAACGCAGGACTGGTAGAGGCCATTTTTTTATCAAAAAGACGAAGCCCTAATGGAGAACGAGAAGGGAACACAAGAGCTGGACAGCAAAGGCTGAAACAAGGGCTGAAACATACCTGAAGAAAAGGACGAGACGTTTGAAACTGGTCCGGCAAGTTTCCGGTGGCCGGAGGGCGATGCGTGGACTTCACGCACTGGAAACGAGGCATTGCAGTGGCGACGCGTGGCTGCGCTGTTGGTCACACGACTTGCAGGGGTGGATTGCGCTCCTCGAGGCACACCCAACCCTGGTTTCGCCGAAAAATTTGACGGCGACGGCGGACAGCGGCGGCGAACGGAGACAGTCAGAACAGGATCGTACCCGCTCTGATACCATGTTAAAAATATAGGACTACATTGCTGAAGGTTTGAGATACACCTAGCTTATATTAGAGAAGTGCTAAGTATTTTTCTCAGTCACTGCTTATACATATATATAGTACAGAGAAAGAGAAAGAGAGGGGGGAAAGCTGCCTTTGGATAAGGATTAGATACTCAGCTTCCCACACACTCAACATGATAACACATAAAGCTTAATACACACTCAACCTCACACACACACACTCAAAACAGCCTTTTACCTACACAGTTGTCTATACAATACAGCTGTCTACAATATATATTTAACAACATCTAAAGGTCAAGCCCAATCTTCTTTATTCAACATTTTTTCCAATGTCTGTCCAGATGATGTTGCTAGACTTCTTGAAGAATGCATGGGTGTTGTCACAAACTGCAGTGGTTTACCCGAGGATGTTGATCGACAAATTGAAATCAGGTCTGCACACAAGTTGTTGCTTTCACTGGGTGGTTTTGATGACTTGATTGAGGCCTTAACGGCCTCCTTGCATAAGGTTGCCTATCGTTGCCACATTAAATTTGGTGTAGACATGCCATCTCATAGTGTTTCATTTGCTAAAAGAAAGAAATCTAAGTCCTCTGGAAAATTTTCAATTAAATCAAAGATAATTAACAGAAAACAATCTTTTGAGGATGATTATTTAGTAGCTGTTGGGGTGACATGGCAAGTTAGAGATTTGCTTCTGCAAGAAGATACCAGAAAAGCTATTTTGGAATCTCCGAGTTTAGAGATGTCGTTTGTTTCTCTTAAGGTGATTTCTGAGGTCAGCATTATGCATTGCGGGCACCACGAATACATAGACATATGTCCTGTTTTGGCATATGTTGCCTTTGCTGTCCAAATGACTGTTGATAATTGGCAGAAGTAGCATACACAACAGTGATACAAAGAGGAAGAAAACTAAGATTGATTCTTCTACATTATTGTCAAAGGCAAGTAGAATCCTTGAACTCTTTTTTTTTTTCTTTTTTAAACATATTCCTGCTTTTAACTTATCTACCTGACTTTCTTGTATCTCTAATGTTCTCAAATTTTAATTTGTTTCCTTTTTAAATGATTTTGTATACTGGTTCGACTGAAAACTTAACCGAGTCATCAATTCCATAACATTTTTCATCCAACAACCTGCTCAAACCATTTGTATTGCTGATTCTTCATCAGACTGGTTTGACTGGCTGGTCTGGGCTAGTTTTTATAACACTTCCACTGTATTGATGAATTGATATTTGATAATATCATAAATTAACCAGATTGGCTTTAATCATGGCTTGTCTGATTTGATTCCCTCTTTTTTCTGATAAAATTTTCTTTTAAGCAGAATATCTTGGAGCTGACAATAGAGCATGTGCTCAACTGTTTAGAAAAACTATTTGGAGCTGGTGGCATCATGAAAAATCATGATGGGGATTCATGTAATTTTCAGCCTACCAATAGAACAAATCAAAATCAAAATTCCAGACAAAGGCCGAGACTATCTCCTACAGATGCATGTCGCCCTAGTAACTGAGGTGAGTAAATACGTATATGATACTGTTTTTTAGGCCTAACAATGGATTGTTTTGCTCTGACCAGATGTAAGTAACTCAAGCACACTGGGCAAAAGGAAAAATAGTAGCTCAAGCACAATACCTGAAGTACTTCAATTGATTGCAACTCTAAGTCAATCTTTAGATTAAAATAAATCGACTGCATTTACTTTTTTCAGTTATAACCCCTCTTTTCAGGTTTCTCGTCTTTTGACCATTAGGCATTTCTTTCATGAGAGCATATCACATTTTAAATCCTTAATTATTATTAGTAGCAAAAATCGAGATTCTAGACATTGATATGCTACAGAAGGAGCAAACTATGCCAATTTGCTATTCTGAATTACGAGGATTTAAAATTTTAAAAATCATCCCAATATCATTATTTTAAGTTGTAGAAGCTCATTTTGCATTTAAAATTCTATACGAGTTATTTTAGAAGATTCTTGGTTTTTGTTTACTAAGAACTATGGGATTGTAACTTGTTAGTAGTTATATTGTCCAAATTGCAGGTGCAGTAATGTTGGCTCCTATGATTAATCCATATGACGCACACATAACTAAGGAGGAGATGAAAAGAACTTGGGAGAAGTGATATACTTTAAAAATATGACCCACACATGATTAATCCATATGATCCACATATGACCCACACATGTCCAAATTGCAATCATATATTCTTTTAAAAGTATATAATTTTTAGGTGGCAATAATGTATGAATTTTCTATTTGTCATTATTATTCCAAATATGATGATAAATCAGAATTGAATAATAAATGTATATTAAAAAAGTGACGAGTGCCTTAATTTTCAATACACTGATATGGCTGAATAGTTAAGGTATTGTTTTTCATTAAATGCAGTTAATTGTATTCTTAAGGTATGACAGTCTTCGTACACATTCTCTTATATTTATTTCACGTCTTCACCAAAAAAGGTATGGCATGTTAGAACTGATAAAACAACTCAATCTTCAATTCAATAGGTTTAAATATTTAAGCAGTTAAGAAACAATTAATAATTCAATAAGGTTTTTGTATCATTTCTATTCTTGACTTTATAAAAATTATTGTTTAGCATCTAATTTTACAAATTGTTATTCCTTTTTTTTTTTCAACCACATTGTTTACTATTAACAGTAAATGATATTTTTTGTAAATTTCAGTATCGAAATTTTTGTAGATTTCGTGTTTGATTGTGGCTATATTACAAGGATGGTGGGCTTATGGGCTTTCTAATCAACCTTCTTGTATACTAAGATATATCATACAAAGTTGAACTGCAACGTTAATCATGTGTTTCCCCTGCTAGTTTTCAGAGGCACCAGATTGGACATTTATGAGAGAAAGGAAGGCTTAAATGGCATTTTTATTTGTGCTTGACGATCCGTGGGGACCACTTCATTTGCTTGAAGAGGTATCTTTTTATTTATTTTAATTACTGTTATTATTATCTGAAAAGCTTTTGCATCATCTGAAGGTATGAAATAAGATTTGTACCTAAAGCATCTAAGTCTGGGTGTGCATCCATCGGAGAGAATTTGTAGGATAATTATAGCTGAAAATTATTTACTTTAAACAAATTAAATGATGTTATTGGCTTAAAATACAATTAATCAACAAACTTAGTGTATACTTCACATTAATTATATAGTGATCCAAAAAATACCAATTAATAGATTTTAAAAAAAAAAAACATAATGTATAACGAGAACACATTAATATCACACAAGTTAATCAAAGATTAGAAGGGCACTTAATATTTTGACAACCTTGATCTAGATAGAACTTTGATTGCACAGTCATTTGCTTTGACCCAAATCATAATCGAAGATATGAGGCAGAGAACTCCTGTTTATTTGACATCTAGATATAACCTTATGTTTCATAAAATTATCTAATAAAATAATATATTAATTTAGTTATTAGTTTTTGTTAAAATTAAAATAAAATGTTGTTTTGGCTAAACAAACCAAATGGGCTACGCCAGATATGAAAAATGTTGGCCTGAAAATCACTGAACCTATTTGATCTGTATTATTATTATTATTCACATAATGTTCAAAAAAATATCAATTCTGGTCTGATTTGACGAGCCAACAGATGATATAGTAGTATCTGCTAGTTGCATAATAACAAATGAAAAGGTCTATGAGATACTTTCTGTCATGGTTATTATTTTAGTGTCTTTTTCTTTCTTGTTCACTGAACCTATTGTTGATGTAGAAGGTTACTTTCTTACTCACTGAAATAACCTGCATGCTTTCTCTAAGAGATTGTTTTGTTACTAATCCACATGACATTGGTTGACTAGAAAGTTATTTTATTTATCATCAAAATAACTTGCGCCACTTAATTATGAAGTTTAGTTAATGACCGAACCAGCACTACAAATTCTGGGTTAGTATATATATCATGTATTGCCAGCAAGTATTTAGTTGGATTTTGATTTCGTGGCTAACATATGTTTATCCTAATTAATTATGTAATTCCTTTCAAAAGGTTATGTTGCAAATAACTATTCAGATTTTTATTCCTAAAAGGTCATGGAAGATGTGCAACTCATGTTCTCGGATTCACTTACTCCAACGCTAAAGATCAAGACGACCAATATCTTAATGATGAATCCAAGGATTCACCTACACAACAACCCAGTTTGGTTTCTGAAACCTTTGCTGTATTTCTGTCTAATGATTGTTTTATTTTTGCCTTTCCATTTTGGCCTCAATGTGTTAAGCTAGCTCAGTTCTTTGCATTCACATCCCCTTTCAACAAATACAATGCTTTTGTAACTTTTGTTATTTATCTATTATTTACTTTTTATTAATTCATGGTCATAATATATAAGTATGAACTGAAAAATTTTGGTGATGTCTTTCTTTCTAGTCAAGCTCTTCAGGGCATATCATGCTATGTATAACTGTCACAGTGCCAATTTTCTCCAAAGGTTTTCCATGTTCCAATAGGTTAGATTTGACAATGTATGCTTGTATGAATACCATACAAGCAAGACTAGTTTTCTGTTCTTGAATACCATACTTCCTATTAATTTTTAGCCTGCTGCCTCATAACAACAAGACTAGTTTTGTTTTCTTTATCTCCCAAAGAATCTACACTATAGTAACTTGAGACTAGGTGGCTTCCTACATTTCCTCCTATATTCTTGTTTAGTTTTTTTCTAAAGTGCCATTGGTGTTTCTAATTTTTCAGGGTGTAAATCCTGGTCTTCCTTGAGCTCAAGCATGTTGTTAAATTAGGTTTTGTCTTGTTTTTAATGTATTTATCTAAACAAGTCCATGGTGCACTTAATGCTGATAAACTTATGAATTTTTTATGAATTATGAATTATGTATTTATCATAGTTTCTATTCCTCCAAATCTTTTTGGATTGATGGACTGAGGTACAGCCAGTAGTGTCTTGCTTAAAGCTATGATAGCACCAAAAAAAAATACAAATTCTAAGTTGGTTATGTAAAACCCATCTTAGAATGGTACAGCTACTAAGGCGGTTATTTGGACAACCGATCTAGAAAATCATCTACAGTATTGCATTTCTAAGACGGTTGTTCAGATAATCGATATAGAAAACCAATTACAATATTGTATTTCTAAGGCGATTATTCATACAACTGATCTATAAACCCAACTATAGTAATGTCTTTCTAAGTAGTGAATGAACAAGCTAATTGACCATGATCTTGATCCATTGGGTCTCATAGCTCTCCCACAGCACAGGCATCTAGTTGGGAGTCATAATGATCACTTGATTGGCAACTAGGATAAACAAGGAACCCACACCTAGGCCGGTTGTAATGTCTGAGTCATATGGACAATAGTTTGTACATGCACTATCTTTATTTAACGAGGCCTCTCATATATACAAGAACTAATTGTTACACTTGAGTAAACCCATTTCAACACTGCAAAAATTTGTTTCCAATTTTGACTTATCCCGTCACACCCTGCTATGCAAGGAAACAATACAGCAGATCCAAGGAGAAAATGTTGAACTAGTAGCTAATAGTGTGTTTGGACAATGAAACTGATTCTAGAACATGTTTTATGTATGAACAAAATGTTAATCCATACTTTGTTTCCCTCAAATCATAAATAAATGAAATAATGCATGCTTGAATTGTTGAATACATTGCAACTAATGAATTAAAATTCAAATTTACGTTAGATTTCCCCCCTATCTACTGTGTTGTCAGAGTCAGACAACAATCATAAACTTATACTAATAAGAACCTTTTCTAGAAGTACAATTCGGGATCTAATCATGAGGGAACACTGAAGGTACAAGTTGGACAAACTGCCAAATCTCTTAAAATGGAAATAATGCTCCCACATTCACTAGAGACTAGAGAGATCAAGGTTATCTTGACATATGTAATGCAAGCTATACTCATGTCATGGAACTGCTCCCGGTACCTTGCCACATAAAGAAAAAAAATAACATAAAAAATAAAAAAGCACATACCTTCCAAACACTTACACAAATGCTTATTTCATAAAATAAATCTAAATAAACTATAAATAAGTTATTTCAAACAGAGGCCAAGTCTTTTTTAAGTTTATTAATTTAGTGTTTTTAGTAGACTTCTTTATGATAGAAGATGAAGTAAAAATAGGAATAGAATAAAAGGTCGTTTGAATGATGGAGTTAAGTAAGTGGTAGATAGCAATAAGTAAAACTATAGTTCTCTACATAAAATAACAAGAATCAAAGTAAATGGGCTAGTTTGTTTCAATTTTTTATAAAAAAAAATAGTTTAAAAAAAGTAATTATTTTAAAAACATTTTTGTAATAAATAAATAAATAGGATTTTCTTCTTACAGAAAGTATAAAAAAATTACTTTCAAAAAAATAATTTAGACAAACACATCATAAAATAAAAAAAATACTTATTAAAAATGATGTACAACAAATAACAATAACGAATAATTAATACTAATAATTAAGTAAATTTTGCACTGTTATTTTCGGTACTCATGAATATCAAACAACACAACCAAAAATAGCTTGTGTTGTGCATCTGCACCCAACAACAGATAGAACTAAAGCTTGTGCTGTAACTCAAGAACTTGTTCCATGTTGTTCTAATTGTACTCTCACCTGAAGTGAATCAAATGCAAACTAAATGGACTGGCCCTTCATAAGAGTTTGCATGCCAACCTTTTTCGCAACCTGACTCCAATTACCATATTAGGCCTTGCACTGTTTCTGCATTTTCTATCCCTAGGACAGTAGAAATACCATGTCTTTCTCTCCTGTGGTGGCCAACTCTACACACATAATAATCATAAATCTATTAGATAACTAAAGTCATTAAAGACCTATAAAAAATAGCAAAACAATATATATAGAGAAAGAAGTTAATTAAGTTTAGTGTAATATGAACTAAGAGAAAGGTATGTGTCTTAATTGGAAGATCCCAAGTGTCAAATTTGTAGATATCAACCTGCTTGGTCCATGCCAGATGACCCGGTTACTTTCATGCTTAAAAATTTTACAACTTGTATATCCAAATGTTGAATTAATTTGGGTGTCATATATATTGGATAGGAAATGCCAAGTGTCAACAACAATATTTTTGAGTATATTGAGAACCTGTTTGTACTTGTTTCATACTTTCATTTAGGCCCGCTATCATTTAAGCATGTTTTATGTTATTTTGTCATGAATATTCCATTTACATGTTTCAGGTTTGTCAAAAGAGAGCATCTCACTGATGTTGCTGAAGTGTTTAGGGTACTTAATGCTGAGAAGAAATATCGGATAGAAAAACTTGCTTTATAGTTAACAGTTCTCATTGTTACTATCTTTAGGTTTGTCACACCCTTACAATAGAACATGGTTATGTAGTGTGTTATTGATTAACATTGTATCTATTTCGTTTTGCTAATTAACACCTTCCATTAGGATTCTTGCTACAACAATATTCTACAATTCCAGGTTTCATGAATTAGACATTCGGTCAAATCCTTTAGAGTGTGTTTGGATAGGATAATTTAACTAGGTAATGTATTTTTTATAGGAAATTAAATTCTTTTTTATTAAAAGTAACAGTTTGGATATTTAGTAAAAGGAATTCAAAATTTAAAAATTTTAAAAGAGATTTTAGTTAATTGAAAAAATAGAATTTCAAATGTTATCTTCAAGAGAGTGAATTTCAAATTATCGAAAGCAAGTTTCTTAGACTCTGACGACTACTGTCGCCGTAGACGGTAAGATATGCATTCTCGCCATTGACGGCGACGGCATGCGCGGGATTCTCGCTGAAAAAGCCCTCACCTACCTGGAAGTCGCGCTGAAGAAGAAATCTGGTGACCAGAACGCCACCATCCCAGACTACTTTGACGTGGTTGTCGACGCCAGAGTCGACGACATCTTCACGGTGATGCTCTTCTCCATCAAAGTCCTCGCAAACCTATAAGAGAATAACCACCGTGATTTCCTTCTGCCGCTGCATCCTAACTTTGATGATCTCCACCTGCACCGGTACGCCTCCTTCCTCCACCAGCGTCGCCCTGGCCTCCGGTACCACCACCAGCACGCTCACCACGTACGTCGACTTGTCCACCATATTCGACTCGAAGTCCGCCATCAGCTCCACTAGCACCTTCATGATTCTCGCCTTCACTGTCCTGATCCTGTTCTCCTTCACCTTGCACACTGAGTACAGCGTCATCGATGCGTCCTTCTTTGCGCGGAACCCCCCACTCTCCAGGAGGCTCACCAGCAGTGGAATCGCGTCGGACCGCCCAATCGCCGCCTTGCTCTCCTCCACCTGCGAGAGTCTTAGCAGCGCACACACTGTGTTCTCCTTCGCCGTCGAGATTCCCGCGCGCACATGCGATGCTATTCTTCACGAGGCTTCGACTTTTAATAAAGAAATCCAAACACAAAATTTAAAAAATAAAGAAATTTAAATTGGAGCATTTGAAATTCTAAGAATTTAAAATTCTTTAAATTGTCTCATCCAAACACACTCTTAGGGTTCTAGGATAATTTTGTAATCCTCCCGAAAAATGCAATCTATATCGTTCTTTAGTATAGTATTTATGTCATTAGGAAAAATAACTTCAACAATTATTTACTTCCCTTTGGAAAAATATCTTCTACAGTTTTGGTTCACCAAATTCTTTTTATATGATTAAATTGAAAATATCATACTTAAATTTCATGGGAGTGCCATCCTTTTTTATGATTATCATCATTCCAATTGTAGTTTTATGTTTTGGAAAATAAGTTATGATATCCTGGTTTGTTCTTGCTTCTTTTCTACCTAATAAAATGGCTTTTCGCAGTTGGAAGAGCATCATTCAGCTTCATCTTTATTGTTGTACATTTGATTCTCATTCAAGAATCAACCAATTTCCATTGTTAGTTAATGAATTCCATGTCATGAACCAAGAAACAAAATATGAGAATTTAGAGAGAGAGACACAAAAGTACTAAATTAATAAAGACAAAGAATATTGTCCGTGTAGTCAATTTCAGCTATATGTGTTCCCCTTAATGTTTCATCCAACTTGATAGCTTCTCCATGATCATCCAATTACTAGTCACCCCTTGCTACAATTGTCACCTACAAACTCTTTTCTAGGCATTGGTTCATTAGAATAGACAGTTGGCCAAATTATAAGAAACTGAAACCAGAGAACCATTTTGTTGTCCTAGCTGATCAAGGCTAATTGTACCTTCTATGCTGCTTTTTGCTATGTAACCAAGTGAATTTTCCCCTAAAAAACAAAGTAGTTCTAACCAACTGAATTTTGTCGAAAAAACATTGCTTTATATTAAGTTTTTTTGTTGTCACCACCCAAGGAAGAATAACATTTGCTCATGAATATAAATAAAATAATGAATAAGTAATAGCCAACATTAGTGGACCACTTACATGTATCCAAGCTAAAGGAAAAAGTGATAAGCTTTCTGTTAGAATCCATTAATTGTAGATATTAGCTATGATTTGAATTTAAATTGTAATTGATCCAAATCCATGTATATTTTCTCCTTTTTTATTTTGTGATTCGATTATGATATTTTGTCCTTAATAATCATGAAAAGATGGTAGAGAGGATTATGTATTTATTCATTGTTTCATATCAATGAAAGCTGCCAGATATCATTTTTTTAACATGATATCAGAGCCAACTCCAATTAACTCTCTTCTTTAAAAATTGGAGATTAGCTTCTGAGTATGAAAATGAAGAATAGGTCAAATGAATCAGATTTTGCTCCACATATGCAGGATCTATCTTCAATCCTTACACCTGAGCGTCTTGATGGTACAAGTTATCCTGAATGGCACCAAAATGGAAAAAATGTGAAGTCTCCCAAGGACAACTCCACCACCGCTACTGGATTTGTTGGTACATTTCAACCAATTTGTGGTTTTTCTGTTACTACTAAGGGTAATAATTGGATAATTGATACAAGTGCAGCAAACCATATGACTTGTGATAGAAATATGTTTACACAATTTTCCTCTAATAGTTTTGTTTCAGTCATTATAAACACTAATGGTGCTTCTTCCCCAGTTATGGGTAGTCGTACAGTATCCATTTCTCCCTTGTTATCTATTTCTAATGTGCTTTTTTGTTCCTTCTCTCAATTGCAATTTTCTCTCTGTTAATCAATTAACCTAGTCCCATAACTGTGTTTTCTTGTTCTTTCCCACATATTGTACTCTACAGAATATACATACGAAGAAGAAGATTAGCCGTGGTAAAAGAAGTGAAGGATTATACTATCTTGAAGGTAATTCTCACAAAATGACTTGTACAAGAATGACTTGATTATGCGATGGTTGGTGACATTTGTGGATGATTGTACAAGAATGACTTGGTTATACCTTATTAAACGCAAAAGTGATGTGTGTAAGGTTTTTCAATTTTTTCACAAAATGATAAGCACATAATTTAATACTCCAATAAAGATAGTCAGGTCTGACAATGGAGGGAAATACTACAAAAATGAGCTGACAAATTTTATGAAATATGTTGGTATTCTTCATTAAACATCATGTCCTAATTCCCCTCAGCAAAATGGAGTAGCCGAGAGAAAAAAATAAACATCTTTTGGAGGTTACTAGATCACTATTGGTTGGCGATAATATTCCTTCTTACTTATGGGGTGAAGCTTTAAGCTCTGCCGTTTATCTTATTAGCAGAGTTCCCTCAAGTGTGTTAAACTTTAAGAGACCTCTTGATGCCCTTTCTCATCATTTCACCCTTAATTTTGCCAATCATTTACTACCTCATATTTTTGGTTGTGTCATATATGTGTATTTACATCCTCACTAGTGAACAAAATTAGAATCTAAAGCAATGAAATGTGTTTTTGTGGGAATCAACACCACTCAAAAAGGATATAAGGCCTATCATCAATCTACAAAAAGATTTTTTGTATCAATGGATGTTACATTTCATGAGCATGAATTGTTTTTTCCCTTGAAAACACTTCATTCTTCACCTCAAAGGGAGGGGTGATTTGGAGGTGCAGAATCATGATAGACTTGACAAAGATATCAAGTTATTTAATGTTATGCCAACAAATGATGGAATTCAAGATAATGGAGATGAGAACATGGAGGATCAAATTCAGAATAATGTAAATAAGAATATGGTCGAAGATGATAGTATAATCTCTCCTTCAACCTCAAATCCACTGTTGATCCAATCCGAAAATAATTTTGTAGAGGTATCATGTGAAACTCTTACTCCTTTTCATTATGTTTTTTATACACAAAACTATGTTTTCACTGATATACAATGCAATGTCTCTTCTACCCCAAATTCTGACCCTATAGTGAGCCCTTAAACTCTTCCACCTCGTACTAATAGAGGACAACCCCAAATTAAGTATGAACACATTCTTAATTGTAAAGTCAAATACCCCATAAACAATTATGTGTCATCTGAAAGGTTGTCCAAGTCATATGTCAATTTTGTATCTCAATTATCTATTGCCTTTACTCCTAGTAGTTTGCAAGAAGCTCTAGCAGATTCTAGGTGGATCCAGGCAATGAAAACAGAAATGGAAGCATTGGATAAAAATGATACTTAGGAACTTGTAACCTTACCAGATGGAAAGAGTACAATTGGTTGTAAATGGATGTTTACGGTCAAACATAAAGCTGATGGAAGTGTGGAGAGATATAAAGCAAGGCTAGTTGCAAAGGGTTACACTCAATCCTTTGGGGTTGATTACCAAGAAACCTTTGCACCAATTGCAAAGCTCAATACAGTGAATGTGTTATTATCACTAGCAGCAAATCAAGATTGACAACTTCTTCAATTCGATGTAAAAAAAATGTTTTTTTACATGGAGATTTAATGGAATAAGTTTATATGGATCCTCCTCTCGGTATACCAAAGTACTCAAATATTCCTTTGGTGTGTAAGCTTAAAAAGGCCTTATACGGATTGAAACAATCACCAAGAGCTTGGTTTGGAAGATTTACAAAGTCTATGAAGTTTTTCGGTTACACACAAAGCAATTCTGATCACACCTTATCTCTCAAGCATAATCAAGGTAAAGTCACTGCATTGATAATATATGTTGATGATATGATTGTGACTGGAAATGATCCTGATGAAATTTTAAGCTTACAAAGACATTTAGCTTCTGAATTTGACATGAAACAACTTGGAGATCTCAAATATTTTTTAGGGATCGAAGTTGCAAGGTCCTAGCATGGTATCTTTCTTTATCAAAGAAAGAATGTTTTAGACTTGTTAGCTGAAACAGGAATGCTTGAGTGTAAAACAATTGATACTCCCATAGAACAAAACCACAAGAATTTTCATTGTGCTGATGCAACCAGTGCAGATAGAGGAAGATATCAAAGACTAGTGGGAAAGCTAATTTACTTGTCTCATACTAGACCAAACATAACATATGTAGTCAATGTCGTGAGACAATTTATGCATGACCCAAAAAAACCACATATGGATGTTGTTGAACGGATATTAAGGTACTTAAAATCTACACCAGGAAAAGGTTTGTTTTTCTCAAATCATGATAACCTCAAAGTTGAGGGTTATACGGATGCTGATTGGGCTGGGTCAACAGATGACAGAAGGTCTAATGTTGGCTACTTCACTTTTGTGGGAGGAAATCTAGTAACTTGGAGAAGTAAAAAGCAACAAATAGTTGCTAGATCAAGTGCTGAAGCAGAGTTTTGAGGGATGTCAGTTGGAATATGTGAACTGTTATGGATTAAAAGTCTCTTAAAGGATATTGGATATGAACAAAAGGTTGCAATGAAGCTTTACTGTGATAATAAATCAACCATAGAGATTGCTAACAACCCCGTCCAACATGATTATACAAAATATGTGAAAATTGACAGACATGTCATCGAAGAGAAGATTGAAGATGGTATTAATGTCTTTCCTTTTGTAAAATCAGAACAACAACTTGATGATATGCTGACCAAGGCAGTAGCATCCAAGGCCCTTAAGAATTCTCTTGACAAGTTGGGAATGTGTGACATTTATGCACCAACTTGAGAGGGAGTGTTAGAATCCATTAATTGTAGGGATTAGCTACAATTTGAATTTATATTGTAATTTATCCAAATCTCTGTATATTTTCTCCTTTTTTATTTTATGATTCTGTTATGATATTTTGTCCTCAATAATCATGAAAAGATGGTAGAGATGATCATGTATTTATTCACTGTTTGATATCAACGAAAGCTACCAGATACCATTTTCTTAACACTTTCTTGAACTTCAAATATTTCTTGTTTGTTCAATGTTTGACACTGGATATTAAAATCCAATTAGATGCACAATTGCTGAATGAAAAAATAACATCAGACGTTAAAAAAAAACATCAATGAACCATGAGAGCCTTGCAATCCTTTGAATCTCCTAAATCCCATGAGTACTTGATAATGTGGTAGTTCTATTAATACAAGTAAACTTGAAAATTCAGCTCCAAAAAATGCTTCTAAGCTTTGGTCTTGGATTTAAGGTCTTGTCCTGGATACAAACTCCTTTGTTTCAGATGGATGAAGGAGAGAAAAAACAGAAAAAAATCTGAATTATTTTTTTGTTTTTTTTTTTTTTTTTGCGTTTTAAGGTACACTTGAGAAGCAAGCATGACCATTTGGAAAATTTAACAAATCCTGAAATAACACAGCAAAGGTCTCATACTCTCTTAGCCTTTTTCCCTCTCAAGCTACCTTTTTTTTCCTCTCCTTTCCTCCTCTTTATTTTGTTTTAAATTAATGGTTCTGAATTTCTTTCAAATCCACATAATGGAAGGTTAATTTTTGTTGTTGACAAAGTGGTGGAACTGATCTGAAAATGTAATAATGTGTTTTAATGAATTGATATTTGCATGTTCTGAATTTCATTTTCATTTACCCTTTTGTTTTTTTTTTTTTTTGTTCCATTAATGGAACTCCAAGTTCACATATCTGTGAGGTGTGGGAGAACAACTAACACAGGCTTTGTTTCTTTTCCCTTTCTATGCTCCTGACATAGATTTGATTGGCAACCTCAATAAAATTTCTACTATCAAGTCATGAGAGAAAGTGGGGTTCATTTTCTCCTTACATTGAGTGGCATATAGAGAGAAAGGAGATGCCATATATATTAACTACTTAGCTTTTAAGGAAGATTAGGAGGTAACTTTGGTCTTTGACCTTTGGTGTGAGAGTTAACTTGCTAGTTTGTGAAACCATATTTTGGTTAGTAGCAAGAGGCAATTTCATATGACAGCTTAGGAGTTATGCCTTTTGGTTGTTTGGGATGGATAGTTTTAGATTTACACCTCTCTTTTTTTTACACCGTTGTTAGAATTTGATAAAAATAATAAGAAGAAGAAGAACTTAAGAAGATAGAAAGAAATTAATATTTAAAGAAAATTTATTTAAAAATACCCGGAAAGATTAAAAAAAATCATAAGAACTTATCATACAAAAAATCTGAGGGAGAAAATAAAAGGGATCAAAAACTTGAAATTTCAAAACAAAAAAAGATGAATTGAAAAACAACGAATGATGTACACCATAAAGAAACAAGATAAAGAGAATAAAAAATTAAATAATCTAGCAGAAAGAAAAGAGCACATAAAGAGTTGGAAGAAAAATATATAAACTCAAAAGTTGAAAAGATAAAAACATTATGAACTAAAAATTGCAATACAGTTACGGAGAACAAACTCACTACAAAAGAGCACCAGGGCGACACAGACGCAAAGCAGACATAACTGCAACAACCTAATACCTGATCAAACCCATTGCACATCCATAATTAAAAAATAAGTTTGAATACAGCTAGAGAGAAATGCTAACTAAACACTTTCTAACACATTTTATTATTAACTAAAATTTATTATAAATTATAAAATTTTCTGAATTTCATTTTATATTTAGTGAATCTCTCTCAAGTTATGTATTTTTAAATAAATTTTAACAAATAATAGATTGTGTCATAAAGAATAGATTAGAAAAAATCAGATAAAAAGAAGGGTGCTGCATGCTAACATTTTTTTATTGAGATTATGGATTTTCTTTTATTTAATTATTAATTTGATTTTCAAATTATTTTAAATTATTTAATTTGATCCTCAAATTGTTAATAGATTTAATTTGATCTTCAAATTTGTAAGAGATAAATCAATTTCATCTTTTCCATCAAATTGGAGATGGCAGTGTTATGGTAAAAAATTGGTGGTTTCATTTGCAAACACTATTTTTTTTTCTTTTACAAAGAGAGACATCATGTGTGTTAATGGGAGGGAGTTAAAAACTAAGAAAAATAAAAGAAAAAAATATATAATAACAGTTTTTAGTTGCCCTTATTTGCAAATGAAATCCTTAGAATTTTATTTTAAAGTCGTCACATGTTCAGACTGACAAATTCGTCCCTCCCGTGTTACATAGACTATCTTGTCAAAATCGTGCGTTCTAATCTTTTCGTCATGTCTTAGGTTTTTCTTCTTCGTTAACTTGATTTAGCGTTCTAATCTTTTCTTCATTTTTCCTTCTAACTCGACATCTCATTGCTGGAGACATACTTTCTAGACTGCTAGGTTTACTTTTATTTGGAATTTATCAATGTTTTTTCTTCTGTGTACAGTGTTAATTGATGTAATTGAAACTTTATTTATTTTTTTGTTGTATGAGGTAGGAGCCAAAATTGTAAGAAATCGTTGTTGATTTCATTATCTGAAAGCCTTTGAACCTATTTAAATTGAGAGAGAGGAAAAAGCCATAAAAAAAACTTCGCAAATGTATTTCCCATTTTTAAATCAGCAAGTTCAGCACTTCAGCTTACAGATTTGTTAATCCAAAATTTGCAATATATTCATTTTTGGTTGCTAATTGTTTTTCAATCTCTGTTTTCCACCTGAACACCCTGTATCTGGAAAGAAAATTTTTGGATAGATTTTATATACTGAAGGAGCAGAATCTTTTCAAGGATTAAATAGGAGTCTTGTATTAGAATTTTATGATGGATCTTGCAAGAGTTAATTGTTGCTTGTCCTTTTGTATGCTTAAGCTCTAAATTCTGTATCTATTTCGTTGTTCATTTTACTCTTGCATTAACATGGAAGTTTGTGAGGATGAGGATAGCCAAAAGCAAGAACATTTTTATGCAAAAAAAATCAGTTTTTTTGTTTTTTTTTTTTTTTTGTTTTCCTTTCATGGTGATAGGAAAGAATTTTATTTGAGCCCTTAACTTTTCTAACAAATAAATTCTCATTAAATGTGGAGAAATGAGATTATGTCCTTCAATATTAGGTATAGTGTTGGGGGGAGAGGACTGTTGAGTTAGTTTTAAAATCTTTTTTTTTTTGAAAAAATCATTTCATATGTTTTTAGCATTCAAGTCAGGGACTCTCTTCAACATTAATCCTGCACAAATGTTGTAGATTTGTGAAACTAGTGTTGACTTAAAAAAGTTCAAATTTTTTCCTTCTAATCTGCCCAATTCTTCCTTTGGAATTTTGAAAGAAGGAGGGGTAATTGTTTTGTGAATTGAAAAATATATGGTTTGCTTTGGTGCATTCTAATAGAATGGAACATTTTGAAAATTTTGAATTTTCCAACCTTAATTGCATTAAGAGGGAATTGTGTTAACTATATTCATATGGTCCTCACTTCTGTGTTTTTTCCTTTCAAAATCTTTCTCAATTTATCAAACAGAAAAATCTCTTATTATAGGAATTTTATTTGGAAAGTACATATACTAATTTTTGTATGCATTTCAATGTGCTGCTAATCATGAATTATTATGAGTTCTCTTCCATGTGGAAATTATGTTTTATTAGTAAAGTGTTTATGTTGAGTCCTGCTTTTGAAAGGTCTTGATAATTTATTTTTCATATCTTCTATTTTATTTTTCTTGGAATTCTTAAGATTTTGGATCCTTCATTGCAGTGTATGATCAATAATATATTCAATTTTTTATTGCAACTTGGAACTAGCAATGGCATCTGAAGAAGTTCTGAAGGCTGTTTTCCCTTTCCTGGACAGTGTTGATCTTGCTTCTTGCATGGGTGTTTGTACGCAGTGGAAAGACATAGCTAGCGATGATTTCTTTTGGAAATGTCTGTGTGCCAAGAGATGGCCTTCAATCTGCAAGCGACCCAATCCTTCAACTTTAACATACTACAACTTGTACAAAACCTTTCATAAACGCCAGCATCACAGAACTCTTCTCCCTCTGAGAATTTCTTTTGATGATTTGGAGTTCTTCATTGACATTTGGGCTGAAAACACATTACTCTTCTCGGAAGTGGTGCCTGGCTCTGTCCTTCAAGCAGGTTTTAAAATTCCAGCATCTGGAGGTTGCAACGTGCTCAAATTTCAATTGGAAGGTTCTAAATACAAGATGACTTTTCCTGTGGAACATAGGTTCACTATCCCTTCAGGACAAAACCAGAATGTTAGTGTCTCTGTGATGGTTGGGAGAAAGGATTCAAATAAGGTTGCTCGCATAGTAACCAAGTCCACGGTTGATTGCATTGTAGTAACCAAGTCCATGTTTGGTTACATCGATCGTTCATTACATAGAGCCATGGGTTTTGATTACCTAGACATATCCCCTTGCTACCCTTTTGTGTCTCGCATCCGTGCATGGATCTCTTTGCTATTCATGGAAGATAAAAATGAAGATCTCATGGATGTATTTGCGATCCAAATGAATTTCTGTGATGTGGCAAATTCTAAGGAAGAAGTCTTGTGGCTGTTGGACATGCTTGACTGGAAGTAAATGTTCAAACAGAGTGTGATGCCCCATCATTACAACAAAAGTAACTGGACATTGTAATTTTATGTTAACTTGTTTGTTGATATGGGGTGCATTACAAAGTTTACAATCTTATTATCAGCATCTATAAGTTGCGTAATTTGGTGTTAATATCTCGTGTGTTTTGAGTATGTAAATACTCGTGTAATATATTATCAATAAATGCCTTTGTTTAAGCTTGTACACCAGCGCGTTATAGTGTGATTTCTGTCGGCGCACAGAGGATTGGGCTACCTTTGATCTGTGAAGTATACTAATGTTGAAGATAGCATACTTGGGGTAATTATAGTATAGTCTCCATGATGCATGTGATAAATTATGATTAGATAAGTATATAAATTTTCTATGTTATTAGTTTATAATACTTTTTTCTCTTTATGCTAATCTTTTCACTTATTACATATATATTTTTTTTTTGAAAATTTAGGGGAGAATAGATATTTTTATCTTTGACTTTTGACTCATTTTATAAATTAGTTTTTATTTTTTTGAAATATAAAAAATAGTCTCTATTTTTTTATAAGTTTTGTAAAATAATCATTATCATTAAATTTAAAAATAATGCGGTTAATGAGGTGCATGGCTGTCGTTAATAAAGTGCATGACTGATAATTTTAGTATCACATGAACGATAGTGACAAATTGTTTTAAATTGTGACAAGTTGACCGAATTTATTTCTTTCTCCCTTTTGTCTTTCCACCTTCACTAGAAGCTCCTTTATCTGATTCTAAGAGGAGTTAGGGGGGCAAATTGAAAACGCATTCAATTACAACAAACACGTTTTTTTTTTTTCTCACAAGCCACTGAAAAATTTTGCTCCTTTTGCCCCTAAACTTTAATAGAGGTCGTTGTTTATCGCAATTCTTCACCCCAATGGAAGGTACTGTGTTTTCCTCTTCAGCTTTGGCTTTATCAAAGATTTGGGTCTTTGATTTTGTGGTTGATTTTTCTCAGATTACTTCAATTTCCATGCTTTTAAATTGATTATTGGAACCCATAATATGGATTGTTTGTGTTATGTCGTGGTAATGGTGGGTATGGCTCCAAGGTCTTCAATTTGGGGTATTTGGGGTCTGAAAAAGTGAGTCAAACTGAAGGGTACCGATGAGGTTTGATATCTTAGATAATGTACAATACTATCTAAATTTTGATTTATTTGGCTTTTCACTTCCCTAATTTTTTTAACTGCACAATACTCACTCTTGGGATTGTAGCTCCCTTCTGTCTTGTGTCTTCTTGCATATATTACTGGAATTATTTTTTCCATTCCAACACAAAAGACATGTACTAAACTTCCTGCATTTCTGTTGGTGTTTAGAATCAAGTGAATTGCAATAAGAAGAAAATAAAGTCTCCAATGAGAAAAATAAGAAAAGAAAGCTGAAAACACCAGCCCAGCTTAAAGCCTTGGAGGATTTTTATAATGGTAAGAAGACTTTTTTTTTGTAAATGGGTGTTAATGCATTTTGCAAAGTGGTAATTTTTGAGAAATTTCCTTGTTTTACCTTTGTTAACAGAGCACGAATACCCCACAGAGGAAATGAAATTAGTACTTGCTGAGGAGTTAGGATTGACAGAAAAGCAAATATCTGGATGGTTTTGCCATAGAAGGTTAGAAGATTGGTGAAAGATGAAGTCGTTGCTAATGGGAGACAAGATCGTTCAAGTGGTGTCATCCAAGATCGTGACAGTGGACTTGGGCAAGATTCATGCGGAAGTAGTAAGCATGCTGATCATAGGTATCCGGATCCGAAGGAGGTTGAGAGCCATGGCCTCTACAATATGAGACAATTTGTTACATTAGGTGGTCTATGTGACACTAAAATTATCAATAATATACCTCATTAATGCATTCCTTTCCAATTTAACGGCAAAGATTATTTTATAAAATTTATACAAAGATAGAGACTATTTTTTACATTTCAAAAATATAGAGATTAATTTACAAAATGGGTCAAAAGTCAAGAACCAAAATGTCTATTTACTTGAAAATTTAAACTAATTTGTCAGATTAACATATTCATAATTTATTAATTAAGCTAATTGAAATTAATATATGTAGTATTATATTAACGGCTAAAACAATGATAAAAAATGACTAAAATATAATTTTGTCTTCTTATTTTTTAAATTCATAATTTTAATTTTCGTATTTTTTAATTGAGATATTTTATCTTTTATTTTTAAAAAATTTATGATTTTAATCTTCATTTTTTAATTGAAATATTTTATCTCCTATTTTTAAAAAATTGTAATTTTAATATTTTTTTTAATTTTAGACTTGATTATCTATATTTTTAAGAAAATTTAATAAATTAATTTTTTTACAAATTAAATTATTTTTAAAAAATGATCATTTTGATAATAAATAAACTCATGTTAATCCTTCTCTCTTCAACCTCACTTAGGTTTTTTTTACCATTCTAGATACTCTCTCTCGCCTCAAAACTCCCAATCTATACCCCTTTCAAATTTTTTTCCCAAAATGCATGTTGAACTTCCCTTCACGGAAGTCGGGTTTGGCCACGCCGACTTCCCTGCTTGATCTTTTTTTATATAAATTAAAATATTATAAAATATAAATATTATACTATATAAAATTATTTTTAATTGGTTTTAAAATTACTTAATTATTAAATTGATTTTTTAAGGGTTGATTAAATTAATTTTGTTATTAAGAAAATGATATTATTAAATTTAATTATTTTTGTTATATTATTTAATTTATTTAAGATATTTTTTGGATGAATATTTGTTTTAAATTCTAAATTTTGTATAATAATATATTTATTTTAGTAAAAAATTTAAAATTTTTAATATAATTATTTTGCTAAATATAATTAGTTTGTTTATGTGACACCCTCTACCCCTCACATATATACTAATAAGGAATAAAAAATTCAAATATTAATTAAAAGTATTTTTAAAACATTTTTTTTTACAAGTCTTTCAAAGGGGAAAAAGGTTCACATTCATTTTCTTTTACATCATATTCAAACTTGTCCAAATAAATAATAAAGTATTCTCGACACAACAAGGTCCTCTAAGCTTCATACAATTAATATAGAACCTATATCCTAATGTCACATCCTATCAGAGCGTTGTGTTCCCGTGTCCTCTAGCATGAGATTCTTCATAGTCATCCACCTATTTTCTGCTCCCCCGAACACAAGTTTAAGATCATCACAAGATCCAAACACAACCACACACAGGGAGTGAGTTATCACATTCATAGCTAATAGAGAAACAAGACAATTAAATATACATGTTATATAAATGAGATACCACTTGTTTAAACATAGCTCACGTAACTTCACCACTTCGTCATTCAAAATTCACTTTTCAATCATCAATCACATTACACAAGAATCTCACACTCTGATCAAGATATAGTAACACATCAATTAGCAAGCATATGCAACAGTTATGCTAAGACTCAATCCTATATGCAATGTGGTACCATGTCAGTGAAAAACCACCCTGGGGCGCTTAGGAGTACATAACAAGACACACCACACAATGAGTTTGTCAGGTCACTCTCACTAAGTAAGATCATAGGGAGACCAGTCAGGGTCACGATGTTTTGCGAGAATGCTCCAACCATATGAGATCAGCATAGGCTTAAAGGAGCACTCAAACCCGGTGACCCCCAAGGCCTACACTCCGAAGAGTCCGTCAGGGCCTCTCCCTCCTGATTCAGGTCTAACCCCTAAAATAATTTTTGCATGCAGACACTGCTCATGAATTATACAATACACACGACCTTACACTCGTGTTTTAAACACGTTCAACACAATTGCGCTACGATTTAACACTGGTTCCTAAATAGGAAACCTACATTTTCTCTTTAACATTGCGCATCAACGCTTTTCTCAAGATAACACTGGTCGGGTTATTGTACAATTCATAGCTTACAACACAAGTAATTTCACATCAAGTGTTAACTACACACTTATCCACAACTAGAACTCATTCACAATTTCACATCTCATAGTGTGACAATCCACCATCACATGTTTACACGTATCTCACAAATTAACACATGTTCAACTTTACACTTATACTCAATCTCAATAACAATATTATAATCTCAAAGGAACATGTTATTCTACAATTCATCACATACTCACAATTTGAATCATCATTTCATATCCTCAATATAATAATTTATATAAAAGGCCATCACAACATGAGGACTAAAACCCCTCAAATAACATTACACAATTATATCAAAATCATAGGTCGAAACATACAAATATCAAGAGCACAATTTATCAAGCAATCTTCATTAGGACATCAATATTTTATTTATAATCATAAAGGAAAAATTGTAATTTAACAAACATCCCAAAATAAAACCCCAATTTAATCCTCTAAGGATCCCTACACATGTTCTCACTAATCCCCAATTGTGAATAACTCATCCCTTACCTCTAAGCGGACTCACGTGTCTTCCGACAGCGATAACAGCATCTCGAGTGGTTCCCTAAGATTCCTCCAGTTTCTCCTCCGATTGCTCCGATAGAGTTCCCAAACGTCAGAGAAACGTAAAAGGGATTGAAGCCTCCATTTGGACTATCTTCATGCGATTCCTTTTCCTCTCTCCACGAACATTATCTCGCAAATCCCAACGGTCCAAGCGTGCACAATTGAATTTCGAACAACATATCCAAATTTCACAATAATCCAACGGTTAACGAAACCGGGATCGTAGTTTTACCAAGACAGCTCCGGGTTTCTGCGGGAAAGAAAAAGGCTACAATGCGAAGGGTGTTTCTCTCAGTTCAGACATGATATCGAAATTCTCAACGGTGAGAATGCTCGGAATTGTGTTGCAAACGTGGTGCTCAAATTTCACGACGATCCAATGGTGAATGAGTCCGAGATCGTTTGAGACAGGTTTGGTGGACAGCGGGAAAAAAGAAAGAGTTTTGAGAGGAGAAGGAAAAAAACAAAAATGAGGGAAAGAAGAGACAGCGTTGAAAACTGACCTAACACTATTTATAGCTAGGTTTACTCTATTTATTTATTTATTTATTATTTTATAAAAATGAACTCTATTTTATTCTCTATCAAACAAATAAATAAAATACCCTTTTTATTTTCTCTCAAATCATTATTTTAATTAATAATTATATCTCCTTATTCATTTATTTATAGAATCTCATCATTTTTTTAAAACTCTATTTATTTATAAATAAAAATTATTTTTTTAAATTAACTTACGAAAAATGGGATGTTACAGTTTATGTCATTAGATTTAATTAAAAATGATAAAACTAAAGGTTTTAATTAAAAATGATATAATTAGTTTGCTAAACAATCACATATGGCTATTGTAATTGTTCCTGTCATGACCATGCCCACAAAGTCTAAATTTTTTCTATTTGCCTGATCATTTTTATATTCTGACAACTAAGTCATGCTAAGTAGTCAGAAAATTAATTTAATTGAATATGAAATAACATAATTGAAAAATGACGAAGACGTGCTAAAGGTGTTAACACAATCCACTTATTGGAAACGATTCTGCACAATATAAATTTTGATTATTTTTAACAAACCATTAATCCGGATAGGAAAAGACATGTATCCTGCACAATATATTTCAAATCATTAATTTTGTCATATTTGCGCATTGTAATGGTAATTTTTAATATGTTTCATTATTCTCGACTCTCAGTTATTATCATTTGAAATTTTGTCTACTTGATAAGATAAATGTATTAATTAATTTTTCACAGTATTTTTTTAATTTATTTTAATCCTACTAACTAATTTTATTATTTTTTAATTATAAAAACATAACAAAAAAATATCAATAAAACATAAATTTAACTACAAAATTACATATAACGTAAATAAAAAATTATACTCTAAATTTATCTAATTTTTATATTTTTCTTTATATATATTTCTCTTTAAAAAATTATAAAATAATATTAAAAAAATAATTTAATATTTTATAATATTTTAATTTATAAAAAATAAAAGATCAAATAGAGACATTTGGGTGTAGAGTAAGAATTTTGAGGAGAGAGAATACGTAGAATGGTAAAAAAAAAACCCTCACTCATTTAGTCGATGTCCTTCGTCACTCCATTGGAAATCACAACAACCGAAACCCAAAAGAACTGAAACCACGTCTTCCGCCGCACCATCGTGGACAACACTACATTGTCGCTGCAGTGCGATACCGCTTCATCTTCTGAGACCGCTGCCGCAAAATGACGTTGTTCGCATCGAACGGCTCCACCTTCATCGTGTTCGCGAATGGTTGAAGTTACGCCTATTGGTCTTGACCGTGAACACCGTCTTGGATGCTGCAAGTGATTTTTTTTGTTGTACACTCGTGTTTTTTCGGTTTTCTTGTTTTGATAAATTTGGGATTCTATGAGATGATCTTTTACTTCTGATTAAGGGTTTAGTGGCTGTGGGATAGCAACTGCTGTTTAGATTACTCGGTTTGAAGTTGGTGATGAAGAATTTAGGTCGATTTGAAGGAGAAGGCAAACGTAGGTGGAATGAACCATTTTTGCTGGTTGTGCTGACCTTCAATTACTATTTTTTTTTTTCAGTTTTGGTTCTGGTTGTGTTGGCCATCAATTTCAGGTTTTGTTGGTTTATTTCACTGCAATTTGGTCATCCTGATAGCCTTTGAAAATGAACCCATTATAGAACTAAGAGGGTTTGATTTGCAATGTCATTCATAATAGGCATATCATCAACAATGATGAACTTATATTGTCTTGAATAATTTCCTAATCAAAACGTTCATGGAAAAAAGTTTGTTAAAAAAAAAAAAAAAAACTCACCGAATATGATGATTACCTCCATATTTTGAACTTTGAAGCACTTGCAACATGGTTTAAAGTATGTTTCCCACTGGGCCTTTGTTTGAACGTGAATAATTGCAATGTTAAAGGTTGGAGATGAGGGCAATTTCGAGAGAGAGAAAAAATCATTAAAGAGCATGTGTCACTCACATGATCATTTCAAGTTAACAGTTTTAACCTGTATAACTAGGGGTATTGGATTGAATTAGTTTTGAAGAAAAAAATCATCCAATTCTTGGATTTTTTTTTTTATTCACATTAGATTAGATTCATTTATGAACACTCCAATCTATAACATCCAATTATCAAAGGGGTATGTGTAATGAACAGCCATAAATTAGGTTTTTTTTTTTTTGTAGGATTCTAAAATAGAGGGATGTTACGTGTAATAGGGACAAGTCTCAAGGAGGATCAGATTAACTCTTAAATCGTTTTAAGGTATTGTTATGTTGTTTCTGAATATTCCAACTACTAAAATGACAAAAAGTTTAAAATAGTGTTTTTAAATGGGAAAAAAATATTATTAGAAAAAAAGATTATGTATTAAAAAATTTTACATAATCATCTAATCATAATTCATCATATATAATAACTTTGTTGATTTTTAAAATAATTATCTTAAAATAATTCAAATGAATAAAAGTCTAAAGGTGAAATATGAGAGATTAATGATTATGAACACCTTTGATTTTTTTTTTTTTAAGTTTCACCTTTTCTAAATGCATTAAAAATTATAAATTAATAACTTAATAACCATGTAGAACAAGAATTATTATTCTAATTATTCCTTTTATTATAAATGTTTGTGTTTATTTTATTTGATTGTTTTCTTTTATGCGATGAAATAAAATAAAAACAGATTTACTTCCTTTAAATGAAGGTGGTTCACTTTAGAGAATGAAGTTCAATCATAATTGTTAATTACAAAATCAATGGTATTTTGAAATATAAAATCAATTACATATATAAGCAAACTAAAACTAATTACAATCTCAGGCACTGATTTTATCATTAATGGTTATTATGGTACTTCATTCTCTAAAATGCACTTCTCTCAAGCAAGGCTGGAATGAGACACTTGGATGTAATTGAAATGGTAGGACACCTCTGACTCTATGAACAATTGTAGTTTTGCACCAAAATTCAACAATACATCTAAAAGTTTTGGTAGGTCTCGTAGCTCTGTCCAAATTGCCAATTAGAAGGAGCAACATTATCAAACTCCATCATTTTACCATCACTAGTAGTGACCTGAAATGACAAGGC
Organism: Glycine soja; assembly: GCF_004193775.1. Classification (NCBI taxonomy): domain Eukaryota; kingdom Viridiplantae; phylum Streptophyta; class Magnoliopsida; order Fabales; family Fabaceae; genus Glycine; species Glycine soja. The sequence continues at coordinate 20,871,349 of NC_041009.1, read as the reverse complement.
TTGTCCTACCAAATTAGACCCAGTAACCCAATTCTGTCCCCAAACACGTGACATAGATTTCCAGCCAGTGTTTGAAGACCCTTTGATGCTCACTTGAGTAACATCACCAGCACTGGCAACATTGTACAACAAAACCAACAACCAATAAGGGTTCCCTTTCATCTCAAACTTGACACCGCCACTTTTGTTGCATGGGACACGGCGATACATGACTGGGATGATCCCTGCTCTGTATATGGCAATTTTGGTGAACATTTTCATGGACAAGTCGAAGTGTTCTTGTGGAGGGTTGCACCAATGGTCGAAATTAGGTGGGTTGTAATTAGGGGGGCAGAAATTTGTTGCGGTCACTTTGATTGAGCCTGCGTTGGGAATGCACCATTGGGGCTCGTTCACACACATGATCTCAAAACATGCACCACAAGTGAGCCCATTGTTGAATAGAGCTGTGCTTAGGGCTGTGGTTTCTAGCCCATAACCTTGCTGGTAGAGATCACCATAGCCACAAGCACCCTCTGCATGTCATATTACAAAAATTAAACTAAGAGCTCAATGGTCATGTATTATTTTACACTGTTCATCAATTATAAATTATGATAGGTGTGACTTAAGTCATTTTTGTAAAAGTCAGCTGAATTTATTATACATGAAGATTTCGTATTAGATGCATAGACTATTTTCTTACTAAATAATACAGCTTAATATTTATAATCTTAAATTTATAATAATTGAGGAATAAATACCTTTAAAGAATATCCATTACAAAATATTTATTAGTGTTGACTAAATATAAATAGCTTTTAATGATTATATACATACACATGAACGTATTAAGCAAAAACTTTTTTTAGTATAAGAAATTAGAACTATAAATTTGAATCATATAATTATACATGGATGGTCAAATTTCAAAATTAGCGGTCATATAATCACTTAATGATAGACATTTTTCTTTTAATCCTAATCATTTAATTATGATTTAATGGTCTATATTTATAACTAATATTATTCACAATAAGAAAAAAAAATTATATTTAATACACTCCACAAACATACATACAATTTTAAGAAAAGATGAGAGAGGGGTTTGAGGAGAAGATTAACGCTGTCATAACTAAGCTCCGCCTCTTATTGAAAACAATTCCGTTTTTGTATTTTAACCTCTAAAGTTAGTTAGAGTCATAAAAAAAGTACACCAATTAATTACATGTATAACAAATTCAATTCTAGAAAATAAAAAAAATGCGGATAAACACAATGCAAGAATACGATTAATCATGAAAATGAGAATGGTCGTGATTGTATTTAGATAGAGGAGTAGTAAAGGGGAGTTATATACTTACGCATGGTGTCTCCACCTTGCATGTCTCCATAGAAAGTTGCATGGGCTAGATGCCATCCACTTCTTCGATGACGACTGCCATGTGACAAGGCTGGTACAAAGAGAACCATTAAAAAGGCCAAAGAAACCAAACAGTGAGACCTACCCATGACCATGACTATTGACTACAAAGCTTAAGAACAAAGAGAAGGTTAAACTTTGTTGATGAAAAAGGGTAGTATTTATGCTTAATATCTGCTGTCAGTTAAGGAAAATCAAAACAAATTAATATGAACATTTAATTCTTAATATCCGGTCACAATGACTTTAATACCCGATAAGGTAAATTAGTTTTTATTACTATAAATAAATTATTCATGGAAGGACAGTGATAAATATAGTACCTAGAAAAGGATTTGCAAGAAAATTCATGAATGAATTGTGATTGTAAGATTATTTCTTTATTTTTAATATTTATATATTTATTTTGAAAGCACATACATTTCTTTCCCATGTATCATTTTTTTAAAGCATATAATAACTATTCCTGGTGAAACGCAATGCTCATAAGTGGAAATGGAAATTCACTTTCCCTGTTGAATGTGATGACCATTGACCAGAAAACGATGTTAAAACCTTAAAGAGGGAAGAAAGTGGCGGCTTTTTTATTCTTTTGCTGTGCGTATCTCGGTTGGTCACTATAATATTTTTAAATTCATCTAGAAAATCTGTTGGTACTTCTATCTCCATCGGTTACTAGAATTTTTAAATTCTTTAGTAATTTTATTGATACTCAGAAGTGAATTAATTTCTTTCAAACATTTATTTTTTATACGCATAAGTCAAGACTGATCACATGTTTAAAAGATTTAAGTGTTAATCACTTAAACTAATCATTGTTAATAAAAATTAATTTTTTTATAATTTAATCATTGTAACAAAAGAAATTAAAACTTAATTAATCATTTAATTATTCAATGTTTAATGTTTTTCCTTTTCATACAAGACAGATTAGGGTGTCAAAGCTATTCACGGCGGATTCACAACCTTACATTTAGTTGATTTTAAATGTTTTAAATCAAGGATTCAAACTTTTTTTTCCTTTTTATTTATTTTCTTTTCTTTCTTCTTACTTTTCCAGATTTACACTTTTTGTCTTCTTTTTTTTTGGTAAATATTCACTTTTGTTATTGAATGTGTAATTCGTTAACAAATACGTCTCTAAAAGATGAAAATACAAAATTTAATCATTGAAAGTGTAAAAAGTGCGAGAAATATATCCAAACATTAAAAGTAAATTGTGACTAATTATTATAATTTGAAAAAAAAATATAATGATTGTGAAATTTTTTTTTTATAAACTCGTAAAATTAATCTGAGTCTAGGAGAAAAGAGAATACTCATTTTATAAATTATAAATAATTTTTTTACACTCTCATGTTTGATGAAAGGATCAATTAAAAAAAATGCTTATTATAAAACATTATAGTTAAATTAGGTCCATGAATAATTTTTAGGAAAAATTGCAATTGTAATGATACTTTTAATTTGTAAAAAACACCCATCTCCTTTGGAATGATTTTTTAAATGATCAGTCAATAAAAAATAATTGTGTATGATTTAAAAAAATTAATAAACTTTTATTATAATTTGTAAGATGTCATTGCATATACTAATAGAGATTCATATTTTATTATGAAAAATTTATAAAAAAACAATTAAATAAATAATGTTTGATTAAACAGAAACAATGATTTTCTTATCATTTTACAGTAAAAAAAAATTCTTTTTTTCTATGTTGATAACATTTATTCAAGAGCTAACAACCAAAGGATTGATTTTATTGTAGTTGAAGAAAAGTAAGAAGAATTCGCCAAAGCAATAAAAATTCACTTTCATTGGTAATATTTTATGCATGTCTCAACCGTTGATGAAGCTTAAAAATTATATAATGGAAACAGACACTTATCAGTGTAATATAGCTCTCCCGAAATTTTGTCGCAATCATTATAAATTTTTTCAAAATTATAATAATTAGTCACAATCTATTATTAACGTCCGGATATATTTGTTGCACTTTTTATACTTTTGGAGACTAAATTTTATATTTTCATCTTTCAGGAACGCATTTGTCAGCGAGTGAGAAGACAAAAAGTCAAAAAAAAATATTATGATAAATATGCACATATGCTGACAATTAGAGATGATCATATTGACAATCATTTCAGTGACAAATTTTTCTCTCTGCACGTAGACTATTTATTAACAGTGACAGACGGAAGTTAACAGCCGAATATATTTGTCGCACTTTTTACACTTTGAGAGATAAAATTTTATTTTTTAATCTTTTATGAATATATTTTTGAGCTAATTACACAATGAGGGACAAAAATTGCTATTTATCCTCTTTTTTCTTTTTCTTCACCTTTTATCCAATTATTTCCCTCTCCTTCTCTGTCCAACTGCAAATCTCATATGCTCTCACCATCTCCCTTTTCCCCCAAAAAAATCGTGCGACGACAGTTCATTGAGGAGGTTGACGCCTGTGCCGTTGTGAAGAGGAGTTTCTTGTTTTGACTGCACAACTATGAGTAAATAAAGTCGTGCGCAAGTAAGGGATGAGATCGAACCAAAAGGAGAAAAATGAGAATGTGCATGTTTAGAAGAGGGGTGCCGTTGCACGTGGTGGCGATGGGTCACTGTCGATTATGGCACACACAAACTTTGCTTACGGTTGCAGGTCTCCATTGAGATATGTTTCTATTCACATTGTTGTTTGTATGATTTGCTATTTTTGTTTATGGTGGAGGGTTTGTTAATGTTGTTCATGGAGACAGTGATTGTGTTGTTGTTGTAGGGTTTTGGGGGTGACTGCGGTGGAATGGGAAATGAACATTTGTAGTGTTGAAGCCTTGTACAATTGTAGTATTGAGATCATTGTTGTTGAATTATGCATCATGATTTTGTTCTTAACCTTAAGTTTTGGTGGAGATGAGGGGAAGGAGAAGAAACAAGAGAGAGAAGATATAATGGGAAAGAAATGGTGAAAAGTGTAAAAAATAAACATCCTTATGGTGAGAAATAAGTTTTACTTTGACACCCTAGTATCTTCTTCATACAAATATAACATATATTCAACTTAGTAGATGTAACATATCTTTTAAAACTTTCCTTCAACTTTCAGATTTCTCTCTTTCTACAACGCTCAGCTTTGATTATTTTCTAATTTCATATTATAATTTTCTTCTTTCTAAAAAATTGAGTACTAATATCTTCATATTAATTACTTTAACGAATGTTATCACACTGAGATGAATTATAGACTCGACCAAAATATTGGATCATCCATGATTTAATTAGTCACTAGTTAACCTGTATGATATGACTTATATTAAAAGTATTTAAATAATTTATAGCCTATAAATTTTTATATTCTTGTATAAAAAAATGAAATCATACCTTAAAAAATATTTCTTTCCAACGGATATTCATAAATTTTTTAATTGAGATTTTTTTTTGGGTGGCCAATTTTTTTAACTGAGATATCAAAACATAGAGATTTCATTATCACAATCAGTTTTATTGTATTTACTTGGCATGTTTTATAAGATTTTTCTATATATAAACTTTTCTTTTTTTGCTAAGAAATAATTGTATTTATTGTATTTCTGATTCTGATTAGAAATCAAATTTAATTATTTATGATAATTTCTTTAAATTTTATTCTACATTAACTAATTGATGGGTATTTATTTATTTTTAATTTATTTTCCATTTCCCCTAAATTATCTCCCTTTTCTTTCTTAATTTATTAACTATTAATTGTCAATTCAACGGCTTAAGAAGAAGAAAAAATCGTGAGTTGTTCGTGAAGGAGAAAGGTAGAGATGGAGAGACCGAAGGTAGAAGAAGAAGAAAAAAAAAAAAAAAAAACACGTTTCCTGATAGTGGAGTATGTGTTGTCACTCGTGAGGTGAGAGAGGGGAAACGAGTTAAGATTAAAAAGCATTAAAATATAAGTGGGAGATTGTACGTTTTCCTATTTGGATGATGAGAAAAGGCAGTAGGCTAAAGAAATTTTCTTGCAAAAATTAATTAATAAAGTGAGTAGGAAATCAGTTAATTAGATGAGAAATTAGTGGGAATTCATTGAGTAAAAAAATTATGAAAAATACTAAATGTTACGAAAAGATTTTTGGTACCCCGCTTTTCATTTTCTTAATTTTCAATTAACATTTGTTTTCTCTTAAAGACTCAAGATTATTTTTTTACTTTCATGTGTACATAGAATGTTCGTGTTAAATAGCAACAATAAAAAATTATTAATTTGGTAAGAAATATAATTAATTACTTTGGCTCAATAACATTAATTAATCATAAAAACATTAGTTAAAGTTTAAAAGGAAATTAAATATTTAAATTATTTTAAATTAATCTAAAATAGTTTAAAAGAGATTAATATTTATGTCTTAACGGTTTTTCAATCATAAATTATTGGTCAAAAATAATTATTCAAAAATAATTATTTTAAAAATTAATAAATTTATCATATAATAAATTATGATTAGATTATTGTATAAAAAAATTTATGCTCTCACGAAGAATAATGACACAAAGAGGATTCTTTGATCTGATTAGGGATTTTTCACCAATGGCCAAAATGACTTTGTTTTAGGTTTTTTTAAAATAATAATAATTAAAGTGCATGACCAAGTTGGGTCACGGATCACCCACCGGTCACGGGTTCACCATCAAAAACCACCAAGTCAGACCAATTCTTAATGAAATAAGCAAGATTGTTTCAGTGAATAACTACTCTTTTGGTCTCCATATTACTATCTGTGTTTTAATCTCTGCACCTAGAAATTTCTCATTTCAATTCTTACATATATGCTTTCTAATTCATTTTAGTATTTATACATACATTTTTATAATCCGCTTTATATTAAATTGGTTCGTTTTTATATTAAATTGGTTTATTTTTAAGAATTTGATGATCAAATTAAATTTTTTAAAAATTTAGAGATCAAATTGAATTATTTAAAATAATTTGAAGACTATATTGATAAGTAAGCCATTATTATTCGAAGTACGGTAAAATTATACATCTTATAATAATTATTTTAAAAATTATATTTTAAGTTACTTTTCAATAAATTAATAATGTATAAAATTAAAAAAAATCTAATTTTTAAAATTATGGGATAATTATTTTTTTTGTTTTTTTAAATAATACTAAAAATTTATTATATGAAAAAATGACAAAGTTTATACATTAGAAATAACAATGACATTTGCTTGATGTAGTGAAGTTAAAAGTTTTATGAATTTGGCATACATTTTTTGACATTACAAGTTCAAAGAATGACACTAATACGTTAAATCAATTCGAAGTGATTAATAATATTTTAAGAAAAATAAGCTCACACGATGAATAAAATTCAATGTAATATGAGATATTTATTTAATACATATTTTTTCTGTTCCTTTTTAATTATTTGGTTTTTTGAAAAAAGTGTTATTATTTATCTATTGTTTGTAAAGTCTAAGATTATATTAATTACTATTTTATCAATTATATTATTACTTATTTATTAATCTTTAATTAATTTACATATGTATTTATTGTCGATGAAAAGAAAAAAGAAATAAAATAAAAAATTTATAATTATTTTATAAGAATTAAAAAAATTGGGTTATTATCATAATTTGCAACATACTTAAAAAAGAGAGCACTTCTTCATTATAGACAAATTCATCTTCAGTTTCTAATAGATTTGGCAGTTTCTATTAGATTTGGCATATTTAAGAACATTTTAAAGGTGGGGATGACAAAAGCCATTAATGTGTTTTGGACTTCTCTTTAGGATTTGGCCATCATACTGATAGACCCAATGAATTTGTACCAAGATCATGATCCAAATGTTGTTAGTGATATCAATGAGGCAAAGATCCAACATAATGTTAGGAACCAAGAATTGAAATGAGGAAGAAAATAAGATATTTTATTGACTAGTAAGAAAATAACAGAAAATAGGAGAGAAAACCTCCTCTAAAGGTTTCCCCTTCACAAAGGACTTTTCTCTTCACAGAGAGTTAGTGCTCAATCTACACATGATAAGATCCCCCTCTCTCCTATCATTCTCCCTCTATTTATATTAAATAAACCTCTCTCTCTAACTAACTAACTAACTCATTAGTATTCTAACTATATTAACTAACTCTTCCTTCTCCTTATGTCCTAGCAATACACCCCTCTTAAAAATCAACCTTGTCCTCAAGGTTGGAATCTGAAAACTAGAATTGCACCCGAAAACTTCTTAAAGTTTTGTCTGATTGTTGGAAGACAACTACACCCCTTGTAGCTTAACTGAGAACGACCCACTGCCCCTGCATGCAAACTGAGGTCTAGTGGTTTCGGTGGTGGGAGGGACAAGGATGGACTCCATATAACTTTAATTAGCTTGACTGGCTCAGTACATTCCTCCTGCCTTAGCTCCATGGCTAAGCTGTCAGTCATAGATGCAACAAAATTTAATGCTAAAGGCTCACCCAACAAGTTGACATTCCAAGATTTCAACTCCATTGTTGTTCCAACCACCTTCATGAATGATTTTTGTTTCACCATAACAATCTTTTTATGGAAATCTAAATCTTGAAAACAATGTGGCTTGGTTGAATCACCAACTTCGGCTTCTTTCTTGATCAAATCTGTAATTAGGTTATCAAGAAAATCGTCTTCGCAGCCCACATTCGTCACTCCATTTTCCTTGTGCTTCTCCCTCTTTATCGATGGATCAACTTCTTCCTTCATAACCTTTTCAATCTTTTTTTTCTCTTGCTAACTTTGCTTCATCATTTTTGTTTTCTTCTCCACCAGAAAGGGTGTGGTTCTTGATTATTGAACTTACTTTACTTCTATTTTCTGATTTCAAGAACTGCATCGGGTCACTGTCCCACTCAAAATTGCTACCCTTCAATTCAATTCCCCCTTCTATGCTTCTATCAAAGCTGGGTAGTTCCACCTTTCTTGCCCAAGAACTAGCATTTGTTTCACTGAATTCTAACCCACTTCCCTCCATGCTATTTTTGTCTTGTTGATAGGCATGGGAATCAACTTCTTCATTCAATATCTTGCGCAACATGTGTTTCCGCTCTAAAATGTTGGTCCTCCCTTTCAAGAACTCTGTGGAAGTCTCCCATTTTTTGATGTGGGTTTTTGTCTCAGTTGGCTTTTCTAGCTTCAAGATACTCAGTCTTTTTCAAAGTTGGCGATCTCCGAATATTTTGATCAAAGCTGTGGAAAATGATTCTCAATCTGAATTTGGGTTGTTTTGGCTCCAAATGTAGAACCAATGTGTCGCAGCACCCTCCATGCTCATGAATGCATATTGCAACTAATGGAATGAAGGAATTTCTAGTACCTCAGAATTTTTCACCCCTAGCAATCCAACCAATTGGGTCTGTCCCCATATTGACTAGTAAGAAAATAACAAAAAATAAGAGAGAAAACTCTCCTCCAAGGGTTTCTCCTTCACAAAAGATTTCTCCTTCCACAAAGAGTTAATGCTTAATCTACAAATGATAAGATCCTCCTCTCTCTTATCCTTTTTTTTCTATTTATATCCAATAAACTAACTCATTAATATTCTAACGTTATTAACTAACTCTTCCTTCTCCTTATATCCTAACAAAATCCTAGTATATTCTAACCTACTTAAAATCCAAGTAATTCAAATCTACTTCAAAGTTAAGCCAACAGGCACTAAAGGCCATTTCGAATATCATCAAAATGTCATTAAATTAAACTCACAAAAGATTGAGTGAAGCATGATAGCGTACTTGGTTTCGCTTTTGTTACTCAGAAATTGATGAGGATATATTCTGTTGTTTGGCTTGTTTTTCTTCCTGGTTTTTTTTTTTTCATTTTTATGAAAAAGAACCTAACTCTACAACTCCACACTTGTATCCAAGTTCCCTTTTGTTGATATTGACGCTTCAATCATTTTAAACACTTGCCAAACCAAAGCCAAGAAGAGAAGAATGTGCAATTAAATTAGGTCTTCACTGTGAATGATGGTTCTTTGGAAGACAAGATCAAATTGCTCAGTATTCAATCTTTCAAACACTGTACAAAAAGACCAAAAACCATAAAAAAAAAAAGAGAGAGAGAAGAAAGAATGTGCAACTAAATTTGTTGCCTGCATAAAAAATGAAGATTATTCAGAGAAACGGGGCAAGGGGATGAAAAGAATATTCACTTCACAATTCACATCAACAAATAATCTTTTGGAAACTTAGTTAAGGCAGCTGGAGGAGTACGGGCTCATATCGTTCCATGATGATAAGCTGCACTTGATCTTCTTATGATTATGAAACTTGGGTTCTCTAGGTATAGTTGGATTCTTCATTGACCTTGGAGCATACAAAAAAAACTTGTGAGGCAGACCATTCTATAAAGAGAAGCAACTTTAAATCAATCCTTACCTCATTGGAATAAAAGGTCTATCAAAATATGGCATGGGTTGTGCTTTTGGTACTAGTTCCTTCCTCAACCTTCTTAGTTCTTCTTCTTCTGCCAACTACACATTGGAGTAACATACAGGAGATCAGTGTTTAATAAAAGGAAGCATGAATAAAAGCAAAGCAGGAATATCTGTGGATATTAACAGTGCACCTTCTGTTGTCTCTCCCTTTCCAATTTGTATTGCTCTATTAAGCTCAATTTTTCTTGCACCTGCATGATTCAACAATCATCAAATCTTGTTTCCATTTCCTACAATCCATGTCTTCTTCCAAAAATGAAAGATAACTCAATTGAGATTTGACTAGTCTACAAATTCAGCTGTTAAAATTATCCCTAGGACCTTACAACACAAATCAGTCCTTGGGCAAAACCTAAGAAAACGATGCCACAATACAAGGCATACTAATAGGAAAGAACGTGTACAACAAGTATACAAAAGATAAAGATCAACTTGGCAAGTATACAAAACATAACTCAATTGAGATTGCCTAGTGTATGATGAATTCAGCTGTTAAAATTGTCCCTAGGACTTTAAAGTACAAGTACTTGGGCAAACCTAGGAAAAACAACGTCACAATACAAGACATAATATGAAAAAACATGTACAACAATAATGAGAAAAAGAAAACCGGCTGAATCAGATGTGAAAGAGGCACCTGATGATCAAACTCAGCACGATCTAATGCCCGCACATCACTGTGAAGTTTCAGGTCAACAGGCCTTGTGATATCTTTCACCGGAGGCTTAACCAAGCACTGAAATAGTATCACCAACCAAAGAGTGCTCAAGTAATTAATTATAACAATTGTAAGCATAACCACATGTGATCAATTATATCATTGGATTAATGAGTTTAAGTGTTTTGGAACACAAACAGTAGCACTGAAATAGTAGCGCCAAAGAATGCCTAGTAATCAACTATAGCATTTGTAAACATATACACATGGGATCAAATATATAATTGGATTAAAGAGTTTTTCAGTTTTGGAGCACAAAAAAAAAACATAATAGGACTGAAACAGTAGAACTAAAGAATGCCTAGTAATCAATTATAGTAATCACATGGGATCAAATAAGTCATTAGATAAACGAGTTTGTGTTTTGGAGCACAAACATAGTAGCACTGAAATAGTAGTTCCAAAGAATGCCCTAGTAATCAACCATAGCAATTGCAAACATAACCACATGGGACAAAATATGTCATTGGATTAATGAGTTTTGGAGCACAAACAATCAAACATAGTGGTATGCAACAGAGAAAAAAAATGACTTTCAATCCATAACAAAACAAACTTTACCTCTGGTTCATCTGTTGTCCAAGGAAGACCCTGTGCAACAGGTATCCTTTGCTTCTCTTCTACTGCTGCCATCTCTTGTATCTTCTTTACAAATTCTTCTTCTTTTAACTTGCCCCTTTGCTGCAGTAGTATTCCATTAAAAATGTTACCATCCAAATTGTTTGGAAAAAAAAATATAAAAAAATGAACTTTAAAAATGACCAATCAATCAATCAGTTGCCAACAATTACCTCAGTTCTTAGCTTGAATGGCTTCTGGCTAGTCACTTTCTGCTGCTTCTTTTTCAACCTTCTTCTCCCAAAAGTACTTGATGATTCCAGGCTCTGAAATAAATCATTCAATTAAAATCAATACTCTGATTGATGAACATTATTCAAACCATTGACTATTCTGAACTTATTCTAATAAAAAAAAAAAAACAACTTTTACTCAAGTCTTACATTTCTCCTGCTTCTTCGACCCCCAGTAGAAGTCCTGCTAGACACACTGCAAAACATAGAAAGTAAGCAAACATCAACACAACACTGAAATTAACACTAGAAAGGGATCAACGAAAATCAAACATGAATGCGTTTTGGATCTTAATTTATGTTCAAAACAACTTAATTAATAATTACGAAAAAGTAAATAGTCTACTAGTTGACAATTCAATTACAATTTACAAAATCCACCAGTAAGTTTACTGACTTTTACACAAACTATCTCAAGAGTCATATCAATGATAATTTTTAATCGGTTGATAATGTTAAATAAAACAAAACTTAGATGCAGTTTCTTAAGTACTCACTACTCTAGTTGGGGTCCTTCTCCAATTAGAATTGGTGTTTCACATCACTAATTTGTATAATCAAGATTTGCATTGAAGTTATTACCACAAGTTAGCTAGTTGAAACTCCAATTCTAAATACTGATAATAGTAAGTAATTGTATGTAAGTTTTGTTCATCAAAATAACATAAGAAAAAAGCAGATAAAAAGTTGTTTTTCTTTTCTCTCTCAAAAGTGAATCCAAACCTTGCACGGCTGCTATCCCACGAAGCCGAAACTGATGCCCCAGGATCCAAGCCGAGGTTTTGCAATGTGAGGACACAGTTTGGTGGGCAAAATGAAACCTCAGAATCGTGTTGCTGCAACCCTGGCAGTGCCCATTTCCCCACCATCTTGTTATCATCCTTCTCTTGATATTTAGATCCCTCCTCCTCATCTTCTTCTTCCTCGGTTTTGGGAATTGAGAGAAGCTTCTCAAATGCCTTCACCAAATGCATAACTTTCCCAGACCCACTTTGTGGAACACTCTTCCTCGCTTCTTCCATCAACCTCTCCCTCCTACGCTTCACAACCAAACCATTCCCCAATAATGATTCTCCTTCTTTTTCTTCTTCAACAACCACACTCTCAGTCTCACTCTCAAAACCCCCTTCTTCAACAACACCATCATCTTTGTTCTTGAAGAACTCTTCCTGGGACTTCCTTAGGTTGTTATAAGCCACACAGACACACTTGTGGTTCTTGTTGGCATTTGCACCAGTTGCTTTGCACTTGCAAGAGTCAGCAGCACCCGAACCCTCTTTTTCTTCCTTCTTCGTCTCTTTCTTCTTCTTTGCGACCAAGAACTTTCTCTGCCGGATCTTGTTCTGAGGGGAGAAGTAATTGACTTTATTATTAGGGTTCTTTGGTTTCACGAGAGGAGAAGGAGAAGAAGAAGAGGAACAAGAGGGTTTGAAAACAGGGCTTTGTTGTTGTTTGTTGGGATCGAAATTCTCGAGGTTTTTGGATCGAGACTTACGTGGCGTCGGTGATGATGCTACGGCGGCCATCGGAAAAGTGGGGGTGCTTTGATAGGAGAAAGAAAGAGAAAAGAAAAAGGTTTCAGCGATTGTGGTGGTTGTGCAATGAAAGAAAAGAAAAGAGGTTGAGAAAGAGGAGAGCAAATTGGAACGTTACTTCAGGCTCCCATTTCGTAACGGCTATTTTTTTTTCCTGTGCCTTATTTGTCTATTTGCTTTTGTTTATTTAATTTTTTTTATTTTTGTTCCCATATATTTTTTTTACCGTTGAATTTTGATAAACATAAACAACCCAACCCTCTTATGATTGGGATAGACAGTTGTTGCAAATTGAATATTTATTATTTTCGGATAAAAGGTGGGTTTTTTTTTTCAAGCGTGAAAGGTTTTGCATAACACCATCAAGAATGGCGAATCAAGATGAGAAAATCCTCTGTACCAAAAAAAATAGATGACAAAATCCATATATCTTCACTGAAAGAGATATATATATCTACGGGGAAAAGCTATTTGACGCATAAAATATTACGGAATTAGTATGAGGGCTTGTCTGTTCCTAATTCAATCATTTTCTAAGAAATGAGATTTTTTTTTTTTTTTTGCATAGTCTTAGAAATGAGATTCTTTTAAAGTAGGAATCATGAAAATCTATAAAATAATTTTGGTTATTATTTAATTTTTCTTTATATTTCTGGTCAATTACTACCAAAATTCATTATAATTAATTACTATGTAAAAGTTTGTTCTCACCTACAAAAATGGGAAAATTTTATTTTCATTATCAATTAATATTTTTAAAAATGTTTTACGTTTGAGAAATATTTTTATTTTCTTCTACCAATTATAAAAAAATTGTATTCTCATGTTACTTCTCGATAGTGTTAAAACATTCGTTTTGCCAAATTTGACCTTTAGGAAAAATCTTTGTTATTCGTATAAAGTCATATGAGAAATATGGTAATGTTTAAGGACTAATCCTTATTTTCAGTATTAAAAAAAGGAGGACTACTCTTTATATTGCCTTAAAAACAAAAAGGACTAATCTTTATTCCCATGGACTAGTTAACGGAAAGAGCCTAATCAAGTCTTGGACCAAGCCTAGAGTAGTTCAATTGTTTGGGCTTAGGTTTAATCGTTAGTCCATTTGCTCATGGAAATTGCTTGGGGCACCCAGCATTTTTGCTGGAGCACCCAGCAAATTCTGAAAATGCCAAAAATACCCTTATTGTATTTTTGGTTGTAAATAGCAGGTTCAATTTTTCATTTCTACAGTGCCATTTTTTTTGCAAAATTTTTGTGACTTAGTGTAAGTTGCTTTCGTTAAGGACGGTTTGAAAGCGTATTTGGTCTTCGATGGTGTACGTGTGTTTGTGAGTAGTATACAATGAATTTTGGCAAATTTCCGTTGTTGGAGTGCAAAAAAAAAAAATTGACGTACATACGGATTGACAATCCGTATGGGCAATCCGTATGGTTCATACGGATTAACAATCTGTATAATTCATATGAATCAGCAATCACTATGGATCACACAGATTGTCAATCCGTATGGCCCATACAAATTGTCAATCCGTACGTACGTCAAATTTTTTGGCTTAATACAAGCCATTTTTACAAAACAATTAAAAACATATTTTAATGATTAATTTTAATTTAGTTATTGGTTAAATTTAGTTATTAATTTTAATTTAATAATTGGTTAAATTTAACAATGATAAAAAATTTTCATTTAGTCATTAATAAAAAATAATTTATTTCAAAAACTTGACCAATTTTTTTCAAAAACAATGGGATTATATTAGACATGACAAAACAATTATTATATATAAGAACATTGTTGCAACAAATTTAGAATCAACATATCATAAAACAATTATTATAAAACAACTATTATATAAATAAATTGTTCAGAAGTAATTACAATGTTCATAATAATTGAAATGTTCATAGTAATTAAAATATTCATAAACATGGCCAATAAAGCACACAGTTAACATTGGAATCAATGAATTCAAAAACTATTTCTATGTCAGCTATCAAGGACAAGGTTTCACATAAATGTTTCCATCCAGCTCCAATTTTAAGTGTCTTTCTCCAATCATTGAACACAAGTTGGCATTCTGCAATGTCCTCCAAGTGCAAATGAGTCCAACCTTTGTCTTTAAGAAAATAATACATGTTACTTGGAACGTTCTAACAAATAAAGAAATATTATGTCAACAATTTATGTTATGAAATTTAAAACTTGAAAAATAAAGAAATGCTGACAACTAAATTAGAAAGTTGCTTACCAGACTGCTACAAGTAACTTTCTGCTAAGTGAGATAAACCTTGAAGGTGACAAATCTGGCACTTGATGGTATAAAGAGTGTCATCTTGGGAATGATCTAGGAAAACAACTGGTCTTGAATATGGTAAGAAAAAATGCACTCTTACCATAATGAGTTAAGGATACTAGATGATCTTTGGTTAGCTGGTAAAAATCTCGTAATGTTGTCCACCCTGCTACAATGGCTGGTTAGTCCAAATCTTTGTTGTAAACAACGTTATGATAATTTCCGTCTTTGTCAACCAAACGCCATATGCCATCAAGTACGTCCTTCCACCTGACAGCATATACCTTATTAACTTCACCGAAAATCTACATTTGATATCACAAAATAAGGTTGGTTAGTTACACGAAATAACAGAAAAATCATATGTTAATTAAATCAAAATGAACATGACTTGGTACCTGGCCTGAATGGTCTGGAAAAAAGTCTCTGGTGGAACCATGACATTCTGCATCATGTTTGTCATTTCCCTCCATTCTATGTGCTCTTCAATTGTTAATTCTGACATAATTAACATTCAAGCAATTAATAGGCATTCAAACAATTAACAAAATTAACATTCAAGCAACTATATGTTAATTCTTACTGGGCACAGTCACAAGAAGCTGCTCTAGTTCCTCATTGAGGCTGGTTCAACATGATGACGACGGACGAGAGCATGACATTCTAAAATATATTTGACAAAGTAATATTTTACTATTTTTGTTTTACTAACATTTTCTTTTTTCTAATCTAATTTTTCTTTCTCAAATCTCATGTTTGTTTTAAAAATCTAATCTAAATTGTAATATAATCCTACTTTTTCGTTACAAATCTAATAAATAAATCACTCATAAAAGTAATAATAAACAAACTAAAATTAATATAAATATTTTTAATTTTCCTACTTTTTTCTAATAAAAATCAATTTTTTTTAAAAAAAAACTCATACAGATTGACAATTCGTATAATAGAAAATCTTTTTTTAAAAAAAAAATCATACGGATCAACAATCCGTATGGCTCATACGGATTGCCGTATAGATTTTTCACAGAATTTCCATGGAGCAAAGAAGCATGGCAGGTAACAGAGAACAATCCACACAACAATACATGAAACATAACTTTTGAGAATTTCCATGGAGCAGAGAATAGTACACACAACAATACACAAAACAAGCAACACCAATGCAAACCAAAACACAAAATAATACACTATATCTAATGGCAAGGAAGAACAAGCACCACAGGAGGAAGAAGATTCACTAACCTCGAAGACGGGAGAAGAAGAGGCCACAACAGTGAGGAAGAAGTTACAAAACCGACGAAGAAGAAGAGGCCGCAACATACAGTGGAGAGTTCACGGGAGGAAGAAGAAGAGGAGGCAGTGCAGATGAGGAGAAGAATTCTCGGAAGAAGAAGCTTTCTCTCGGAGGAAGAAGAAGAAGCGTTTTCGAAAATGAACAGTGACTCGTACGAATGAGTCACTATGCCGCTTTTATATTAAAGGGTGAAGGATATTTTCGCCCTTTCACCCCATTGCTAGGTGCCCCAACAAAAATGTTTATGCCCCAAGCAACTGCCTTTGCTCATCATTATGGTTCATCATAGGTCGAAGTCCATAGTTTTTTTAGAAGTTTTTTTTTTATATAATCGAAGAATTCTTGTATTAATTACTCATACTATAATAATAATAAAATAAAAAAGACTTCACTCTTACTCTAAATAAAAATATGGAAACAACTTTTACATAGACATGGTATTTTGTTAAAAAAAACAATAAAAAAACCTAATTTGACACAAAAACTGCATATCTTTTATATATGACGATATTTTATCAAAGTAGTCATCATATTTTTGTCTAGATTGATTTTTTCAAAGAATCAAAATTTGGACAAATCGAAAGGCAACTAAGGAATATAATACATTATTTTTTTTTTTTGCTTAACATTATATTGCTTTGCTTTTTATTTTTTTAATTGATAGACATGTGAGAAATGGTTTATTTCCTTGAGACGTCAAGGACAATCTAAGGAATATTTTTTTCCCTTTCAATATAAAATTGAAATTGTTAAATCTTTTCTCTTTTATAGCTTCAAATTTACTCAATGTGTATTTATTTTCTAACTTCTGAAGCAAAGTCCATTCTTAGTTTTGAAGCTTGCGCAATCTACTTTGATGAAAAAGCAGTATAATTATGGTGATTTGGTCAATGCATTAGCGCACATGAAAACCCAGCTTCCATGATCATTGTCAAGTGTCAATAATGATATTTTGAATTCCATCTTTAAAAAACATTGATTTCTAATAATAATTATAAATTATAGAGAAATTACGACGTTTTCAAATTCGCACTAATTTTATAGAGAAAAAAAAACGTTGTTTCATAAATAAAAAAGAAAATCTAACTGTGACAACATCAACAAAAAAAATGTAATGAGGATATACTAAAATTTTGAAGGGAGAATTAATCTCGCCTAACTCAATTTAAATTAGTTGAATTTCAGTGTAATATTCAAATGTCAATGGTCTTAACACCAAAAAATGTCAATGATCTTAAATTAAAAAAAAAAGGAAATGATATTTTCATTATAATTTTTTTTTTTTTGCTGAAATTCGTTAAACTTGGCATGTCTTACTTTTTTTCTTTTTCATGACATAAAAAAGAAAACCAAATCCTTATTATATTCGAACTGCGAAGCACAATGACAAAATCCTACCATTAGAAACAAAGGGATGTAAGGGCCTTTGGCCATCCTCCTCATTAAAAAAGAAAGAAAAAATGAAAGGAAAGAAACAAGGGATGGAATACCAAAACTGAAATGAGACGATTACTTTTGGAAGCTTGTTTTCTGTGAATATGACCATTAATTTTTTTAATCAAACAATTTTTAATACATTATGCCTTATTTTGTAAGAAAATATACATGTACTTTATATCGTTAATCTAGACGTGAGAGAAAAGTTAGAACTTAAATTGTGGAAGATCGTGAACTTTAAACACTATGACAAGTGAAATGTAGGATGAAAGACAAAATTAAGGGCGTTGAAAAATTCATTTAAACCATACTAAATCATTACCATGCGTGAATCTGACTTCAAATTATTTTCACTTTAAGTGTCGAATTTATTGAATACTTGGAGGGAGGTTTGATAGCCTATAATAACCCTAAAAGATTTTTTTATCACTAAATTTTTTAATGTTAGTTGTTAGTTTAGGTTAATAAAGGAATTCGAAGGTACAATTTTTTCTCCCTATTCTATTATTTTTATCATTAAATCATCCTTATAATGCCTAGTGATCCTAAAGATATATGCCATCTAAATAATAAATAAAAAAAAAACTTTACCAACCAAACCACTGAATTAATTCTAAAGTATGCACATTAATTAAATTGTTGATAAAAACATTTTCAATTTGACATATATTTTATTCTGTTCAGTTTTATCTTAGGCTTCATGTCAAATTGAATTGCAAAAATATTAAATTTATATTATTTTATTATTTTATCTTCAAATAAATTTGAAATCATTTCAATTTTTTGTTTATAATTTATACCAAGTTGTGATTTATAATGAGATATAAGGTTTTTTGGTTATTTATCTAATGAGTGTTGTTTCTTAAATGAAAAATTAGACAAGAGAATAATTTATTTTTTAGTTTAAGACTTTACTCTTACTCTAATTAATGAAATTTCATTTATGTTCAACCAAAAAAATTAAAGAGTTTTTTTTTGTTTAAGTCCAAAAAAAATAAATTAAAGAATCATCCCTTGAAAAATACTACATAAAGCAAAAACTGAAATAATCAATTCAATCCAAACTTTAAAAAGAATTAGACTAGATTAGCTCGAAAGAAATATTTTTATCAAACCAATCTAAATTAACCTTATGGGTTTTTTAAAAGTAGTTTTTTTTCTTCAAAGTCAATTCAAATTAATTTATAAACACTCTTGACGTAGACTATTTTTTTTATTTTTTTTAATAATCATTTTTTTAATTTGCTGATAAATTCATCCCTGAAATACTAAAATTTTAAATTTAGTCCCTGAAAGTATAAAAAGTACAATAAATTTATTCGATCATTAACTTTTATCCATTACCATTAATATAATAGTCAACATGACACATAGGGATAAAATTGTTACAAAATTGATTGTCAATGTGATTATGTTAAATAGATTGGGCAAAAATATTAGTAAATTACCATTATTGGATCTAAATGTCAATAATTTTTTGTTGGACAAAAATGTTAGTATTTTTTGGAGGAAAATGTTATTAATTTTTTTTAACCAAAATGTCAGTAAATTTTCATTGGACCAAAATATCAGTAAGTTATCAATATTAGACCAAAATGTCAATAATTTCCCATTGTATCAAAATGTCAATAATTTTTTATATAATGAAAAATTACTGACATTTTGGTCCAATAATAATAATTTATTGACATTTTGGTTCAATGGAAACGTACTAACATTTTGATTCAAAAAAATTACTCACATTTTCATCCAACAAAAAATTACTGACATTTAGGTCAAATAATGATAACTTAATAACATTTTCGTTCAATCTATTAAGCATAACCACATTGACAATTAACTTGTGACAAATTTATCATTCTGTATTACGTAGACTATTTTATTAACGGTAATGGATGAAGGTAATGGATGAAAGTTAACAACCATATAAATTTATTGTATTTTTTTACACTTTTAGAGACTAAATTTAAAATTTTAATCTTTAATGAATAAATTTATTAGCGAATTATATATATTTTAAGATAAAAATGACTATCCATATTTTTTTCTCTCCCTCCTCACTTAGTACTTTTTTATTTTTATTTTTGACTATCTATTGGTACCTTATACCTAAAGTTCTTATAGTCCTTTTATAATCCATTGTATAATCCAAAATATTTACTCGAATCGCACATTATTTACATCTGATGCATATTTCTTCCATCCCCTTGCACGTGGTACAACTAATAGAATGTGGCCACGACGGAAATTTCTTAATTTACAACTTAAACACTCACTTATATTCTCAATAGACAGAGAAAAGTTAGCTACAAATCTAAGCGTGAACCAAAAAGAAGAAAGAAAAAAAAAAGTAAAAAGAAACCTCTCTGTTTATGTTAATTATTATCTTCCATTAAAAGTATAATTAACCTTGAATATATTCTCGTGAGAGGTGATGACAATGCGCAGCTTCTAGTTGACTCACTCACAGAATAAGGAATGGAGGCAAAACGCGTTGAACGCGCAAATAAGCTGTAAACTTCCTCTCCGCCAGTTGCGTTAGAAGGAAAACCATGAGCTCATGGTCAATTGATCAATTTTGTAAATTCTATGGGTCTATGGGTGTAAGCCGGTGCGGATCACCCAGAAGCTTAAATTGATCCAAAATGATTTAAATAGACTCAAACCAATCAAATCTAAGTTTTGAGTGAGGTAATGAATTTTAATATCTAAATTTGTTGACATATTGATTCGATTAGTTAATTCGTTAATTTATATTAAATTATTATTATTATTAATATATGTAATATATAATATATATTTTTAAATTTTTTTAAAATTAAATATTATTGATTATTGATTACATATATTTATAATCTGAATTGAGTAAGTATCAACACATCTTTAACTATTAGGATCATAACAATAATTTTATTGATTGAAGTTATTTTAAATGAATTTTTATAAATATTTTGAATCTATTTATAAAGAATAGGTTTCATAATGTCTCGTTGGTTTTGATAGAAAAATTATTTGAAATTCATTCTCATTGTGTGAATAGAAACTCATATATAAATAGGAGTAAGTGGAATGGAGTGTGACATTATCACAAAAATTTCTTTTTAGTAAAAATCTAATAAGAAATAATTGTGTCTAATTTAATAAAAAAAATTAGTTTACAAAAAATATTACGTTTTAAAAAAAAAAAATTTGACTCATTGACTTAACTTAATCCAAATTATTTACAAATGGATTGATTTAGATCAAATTTTAACTTTTTTTTTTAAAAAAACTTTAAACCAACCATTCAAATTTAATTGGGTTAGATGATGAGTTTAACTCAATCCAAACCAACCCAATACACCCCTATTAATTCACTTCAAGTTCCAATTTTACCCTGTTTCATAAACAAAAATTTAAAATTGAATTTTTTCGGCAAAAATTCAAATTGATTTAAAACTTATTAATTCGATCCTTTGAATTGGTTAAACTATTTTTATTGACTTTATCTGAAGATTTCTTCTCAATTAGAATTTTTAAACCAATACCAGGGTATCTGTAATTTCATCATTTCCAGAAATTAAGTTAATGATTAAAATACTTCTCTAAAGAATTAATAGAAACAAGCAATTAACTTTAAAAAATAAAGTGATACAAACATATATCAATTTGCCTCCATTGAAAACTTATTTAAGAAATAACATTGCATATATAAGGGATATAATAGGTTTAGTTCATTTTTTCAGTAAAAAAAAAGGTTTAGATCGTTTTTTCAATTAAAATTAAATATCTACTTTCAAAAAGAAGTAATTTTTCCTAAAATGATCCATGTGATATCATTCAGTAGTTATGATTGCATGCTATTTATGCGCATTTATTTTATTAGTAATATTTTTTTCTCTGACATGGATATTTAATCGAATAAAAAAAATGGAAAGGTTCTCAACACCGACCGCAAGCGTGCCCATTTTGGTAATAGCACGTTGGGAAGGTGGATTTTCGTTGCCTATATATAAACTTTGTCACGCTCTTTCTTACACATAATAACACGCAATTTTCATTTTTCTCTCTCCCTTAGTCAAAGGGATTCATCGTTCTTCTTCCCAGGTAAAGTTCTGACACTCCCATTTCTTGTTTTTGATGTGTCTCATGTCCAGCTTTTTGCTTTTTGTTGCATCACACATTCATGGCTTGAAAGTTTTGTTTTTGTTTGTGTGTGGTGGTGGTGTTTTGCTGATTATTAATGTTTTTTTTTTTTTTGTGATTGGTGGGTTTGGTTCTGATTTGTGTGAAAGTGAGACGGATCTGTGGCAATTTTCGCTTTCGTATGTTGTTTTGTTGTTCAATTTCGATGTTGTTGTGGGATTTGGTTGGTGGGTTTTTGTTGTCAACTTGTTTTGAAGCTAAATTGACTATGGATCTGCTTTTGTCTGAGTGGTTAAATTATAGTCATGCTGAAGGCTGAAGCTTTATCATCAAATCACCAACTTTTGCATGCTTGTGGTTAGATCTGGTTTCTTATAAGCTCCTATATCGCGTTTGTTTCATCAGTGTCATCACTTTCGTCTTTTATATAGATCTTTCACCCTCTTTAAATACGATTTCTTGTTTACTGATGTAAAATATTCAACATGATATTGATTCCAGCATGTTGGGAATGCATACTTGTTTCTTCCCTGTTTTAGCAATAGTAACATTTAGTTCAGTTGGCCATGATTGGCCAGGTCTTAGATCCTCAAAGCTAGGTTGAACAAAAGGATGGTGCTTGGTATGATGTCTCATGTCTCAAAATGAAGTGAATCTACTACCATTTTAACCCAATGAAATTGCATGGAATATTGTAGAATTATTCGCCTATTCTCAATGTATGTTGTTTGTAATGTATTATTTCTTTGAACTCATAAGCAGTTATGATTACCTGTTTCCTTGTTTTCCTAGATGATAATTGTTGCAATTTGCAAAATCTAATCTTGTCTATACAAGGCATCAAAGTGGCTTATGTTGCAAGCTTGTGCTGTTACTGATCTGTTTGAACCCTGATTTGGATAGGTTATTTAGAAAAGCAAAATGGTGAAGATTTGCTGCATTGGTGCTGGATATGTGGGGGGTCCTACTATGGCAGTCATTGCACTTAAGTGCCCATCCATTGAAGTCGCTGTTGTTGATATCTCTAAATCCCGCATTGCAGCCTGGAACAGCGACCAGCTTCCTATCTATGAACCTGGCCTTGATGGTGTTGTGAAGCAATGCCGTGGCAAGAACCTCTTCTTCAGCACTGATGTTGAAAAGCATGTCTTTGAGGCTGACATAGTGTTTGTCTCTGTCAACACCCCAACCAAAACTCAGGGTCTTGGAGCTGGCAAAGCAGCAGATTTGACATATTGGGAGAGTGCAGCTCGCATGATTGCTGATGTCTCGAAGTCTGACAAGATTGTGGTGGAGAAATCCACAGTCCCTGTCAAAACTGCTGAAGCCATAGAGAAGATTCTGACCCACAATAGCAAGGGAATCAAATTCCAGATTCTATCAAACCCTGAATTCCTTGCAGAGGGAACTGCAATCAAAGATCTCTTTAACCCAGACCGTGTTCTTATTGGAGGCAGGGAAACCCCAGAGGGCCAAAAAGCTATTCAAACATTGAAGGATGTTTATGCTCAATGGGTCCCCGAAGAAAGAATACTGACCACAAATCTTTGGTCGGCAGAACTGTCTAAGCTTGCTGCTAATGCCTTCTTAGCACAAAGGATTTCATCTGTCAATGCCATGTCAGCACTTTGTGAGGCTACTGGGGCAAACGTTCAACAGGTGTCCTATTCTGTTGGTACAGACTCAAGGATTGGACCCAAGTTTCTCAATGCCAGTGTTGGTTTTGGTGGATCCTGCTTCCAGAAGGATATCTTGAACCTTGTTTACATCTGTGAGTGCAATGGCCTTCCAGAGGTGGCTGAGTATTGGAAACAAGTGATCAAGATCAATGATTATCAGAAGAGCCGATTTGTGAACCGTGTTGTTGCATCAATGTTCAACACAGTTTCAAACAAAAAGATTGCTATTCTGGGATTTGCCTTCAAGAAAGACACTGGTGACACAAGGGAGACTCCTGCCATTGATGTATGCCAGGGGCTACTAGGTGATAAGGCCAACCTGAGCATATACGACCCGCAAGTAACCGAGGACCAAATCCAGAGGGATCTATCCATGAACAAGTTTGATTGGGATCATCCTATCCACTTGCAGCCCACAAGTCCTACTACTGTGAAGAAGGTCAGTGTTGTTTGGGATGCCTATGAAGCAACAAAGGATGCGCATGGCCTTTGCATTCTAACCGAGTGGGATGAGTTCAAGACTCTTGATTACCAGAAGATATTTGACAACATGCAAAAACCAGCATTTGTTTTTGATGGCAGAAACATTGTGGATGCTGATAAGTTGCGTGAGATTGGCTTCATAGTTTACTCAATTGGTAAGCCACTGGACCCATGGCTCAAAGACATGCCTGCTGTGGCATAAAATAGATCATTGATCAAGTACAATGCAATATCAGTCAAGTGTTGAGGCAGTCAGTTTGATTCTTTATTATTTTTTGTAAGAGTTTTTCTTTTCCTCTTTAACGTTCTCATAATAGTTGACATAATTGGGGTATAAATTGTGGGAACTGGGGAGGGTTTATGTTCTATGTTGTTTTGTACTCCAATCTTTTATGAATGTACTGGGGAAACTTGTTTTGTTTGATTAATCTTCTCTTAATATCATATCGGTGAAAGTTTTGTAATTTTGAGAGTAACATTTGAGCCTGATGCTTCAAAGGAAAACAAGGGTGGCAAGAAGGGCGTAACAAGAAAATAAGTTTCAACTTTTAAATAAATTTTAATCGATTAAAATTTTTAAACTGAATACATAATCATTACACCTTTAATTCTGAACTTAAAATACAAGTTTACTTTGACAAAAGCTACAGATTTCCTCTATTTGTGTTGAAGATGCCTTTGTAGAAAGGACATTTGAAGAAGGGAGCCCTTAGGCTCAAAGCATTTGTTTTCCCTTTGAGTTATGATGAGTTGAAATTTTAGCATCCTACCCAAATACCAACCTTTGAGTTATGATGAGTTGAAATTTTAGCATCCTACCCAAATACCAACCATTTGACTTACACCTCCACTTTTTAGTCAGCTCAGCTCTCTCTAAATATATTTGCACTGGTCACATTTATTGAAATTCCTAATTAATAGGATCACAGGTGACATGTAATTTGGTTTGGTAAGCATTAAAATGTTGATTCTATGAATCAATCAAATTAAATGTTTTTTTTTCCATATATTTTCTAATTGAGGGTTTAAACTTCAAAGAAAAAATATTTGAATACAATGAATAGGATTTCCTATATTCTTGCACTAAATTTTAGATTTCCTATATTCTTGCATTAAATTTTAGCATCTTATTTATTTTTACCAAAACCTGGAATCGTGATACGTCAGCGTTGACATGGCTAATGTGGAGTCTCAGACCTTACATGTCGGCTTGGAGAGGCGCCTTTGATAGGAGGAGAGACCTGCAAAACAAAAGACTTTGATGCTCAAGTAAGAATATGAGTGAGGAGAAGTAAGCAAGTATATGCGTATGAGAGCAAATATGCTTAAGCTCGAAGGGTGAGCGAATGAGAGATGATTGGATGATACAAAGGGTTCGATGGAACCTATATTTATAGTAGTGGAGCGTGACTGTCAGTCCTTGTTTGTAGGGGACTGTTATAGCTTTTGTAGATAATTCTTGGCTTGTAGATAGTAGCCGGGAACTTATAGATAATGTTAAAGGTAAACATTTGCTTATAGATAAAAGGTAGAAGATAATCGTACCTTATAGATAATGTGTGGTCTTATAAATAATTAATTACTTGCCAATAGATAAGATATTCAAATACGTTTGAATATTAATAGGTTCGAGATAACCTGTTTGTTGGGAGCTCGGCTGCTGAGAGTCGAGCATCAGTGCTCCTGTAGTAGGATTGATGTGAATGGTTGACACGTGTCTCAAAGTGTCATGTAGGATGTCACATGTATTTTGTGGCTCCTGTACAGTACATAAGCCCCCCAAGTTCTAAGCCGGCTTGAGGCCAAAAAAGGTTGTCCAATGCTGAACGAATTTGTCCTGTGTCGAGGGAGTCTGTCTGATGTTGGGGGTAGTAGTCTTGACAAGCAGAGGGTGACGAATTTTTCAAGCCCCAAGTATGGACGAATGTTTTTCGGTGTTGGGTGTGGTAACCTCAACGAGTGTGAGAGAATTGCAAGTCGATGTGGCTTGTCAAGGCCCCGAGCCTAGACAAGTGTTGTCTGGGATGTTTTTGTCAAGCTGTCCGTGATGGACATGTCGTTAGCGTGTCAGGTAACATAAGTCATCGAATTTGATAACTCTACCATTTTTCTGACTGTTAAATAGTGCATTGAAGACAAAATGTAACGTCTATTTGCTGCTATAGACGTGTGCGGCACACGCGCAGTACTTTTGCATACGTGTTACTTGCAGAATGGACACGTATTGGAGTAGCGGTTGTGCGTGAGTGGGGGAGCTTCGTGGTGCAAAATTTTAGGGCACCACTTCAGCTCTTGCCTGTTACCGAAGAGTCTGTCTCCCTTTAAATGGAGTGGACTTTTGATTTCGAGTCACTATTCATTGCTTTCTTGCTTCCTTGCTTTCTTACTTTTGTGCTTTCTAGCTTTCGGTTTCACTCTCTTCTCCCTTCAATTTCTAAAGGTACTCTCGTCTTCCAGCATGTCTTACTCTTTTTATTTTTTTTTTATTTTGCTATTGGTCTAGGTGGCAGTGACTCTGGGGGCTCGATTGAGCAACCCATCATGGATCGAGAGGTCATCTCGATTGATAGTTCCTCATTGGAGGATACTCACCGAGATGCCTCTGATAGTGAGTCCTCTTATTAGGAGAGGGTAAGGGTGTCGCGTTGGATTGGTGGGGGCACTTCTGACCCTTGCAGAGGGTGCGACCTTCCATTGCTGTCGGGAAGCTTGTCCCAGTTACTATGATCCTCCCTCATTCTGCTTTTGGGGGTGTGAGGAGAGGTAGCGACGGTGGAGATACAAGTCCTGTCTCACCTCGGCAGCGAGTGTCGTTGTGCTTCAACGCTAGGTGAATCTAGCAAACCCTGAGGACTCCTGTAAGCTGGCCATTCAAGCTTGCTGGAGTGATGATTTCCTTTTTTTAGGGTGGCATTTGGTCGTCCACCCTTCTTCTTTATGTACAGATCCTGGGTCTCATTTTATCCTTGATCGCTTTTCAGTGTGCTCTGTTAGAGCACTTGAATATGGCCTTTTCTCAACTCCACCCAAATAGTTGTGCAATGGTCCAAGCCTTTGAAATTTTGTATCCTTTCTTCAACATTCGGCATATTGTACTGGTCTTCTTATTTTTCTTCCAAATGAAAATGAGTGGCAAGATTGAATGAGACTCCTTGAACAATGTGTCTAAGAAGTTGTTTGAGTTTTATTCAAACATCTTTCGCCGACTCCTTGAACAATGTGTCCAAGAAGTTGTTTGAGTTTGATTCAAACAACTTTCTCAATTTTAATTATTATTTTTTCAAGGTCTTGACTACTCGTGTCATGGATGATGGTATGCCACTGATGTTCAATAGGGACAAGGAGTCCCACTTTCGTTCTACTAGTAGTCTGACCCTACCAGGTTCAAGTCGTATGACAAGGATCTATTGACCCTTCTGGAGAGGGTCAACAAAGCAATTTTGGAGTAGCTGCCAGCATCGCTAGACGCGCAGGTCATTTTGTCTCCTTCTTCAACAAGTGATCCCCTCATTGCCTTAGATGGTAAAGTGCCTAACCTTGCCCTCTTTTGTGTCTAAAGCTGGTATCAGCCAATTACTAACACTTGTTTGTGTTATCGTCGTTGCTTGTTTTGCAGGTATTATAGGTGACTTCTCCTAGAGGCCACTCATGAATCAGGTCAGACTTGCGGGTAGGTTTGTGCCATCGTCTGTTGCTGCTCTTACTATTGGAGAAAGAGGTGAACTTGTTGTTGAGGTTGCCCCTTTTGCTGTTGTTGTTGAGGTCACCCAAACACTCCTTCATCTATTTTGGCAAAGAGGAAAAGGGATGATAGTGCTAGGTCATCTTGCCGCAAGAAGTCGAAGGCCCCTATGAGCTTTCGTGCCTTAAGGCAAGTTGTAGGATTGATGCCTAGTCAGGTCGCCTTATGACTTCACATGATGTGCATCCGGCTCCACCGACCATTGAGGCTCGTACTGTTGCTGCTATTACTCCTGCTCCTTCACCTCCTCCTGTTGTTGTTGTTCAGGAGGTTACCCCTACTGCTATTGAAGTTACTGTGCCAGCCACTCAGGCTGACTCTATTGTGGCAACGTCGTCCACTATCGTGACACCTTTGCTAATTGCCGATGTGGTAACCATTGGTGCTCCCACGGTGTTGGCTCTTTCCTCGTTGGCTCCGATGGCTTTTCCTTCTACTGTTTTGGTGACGATGGCGTCACCTTACTCGTTCTCTCGCCTTCGTGTCTCCATGGGTCACTTGTATACCTCTAGTAATGCTAACCAACTGTGGGGTGCAACTTATAAATTAAAGTAGAAAACGTCGGCTATCTTTGTGTCAGCCTTCAACAAGAATCTTATTAGGTCAGCTAGGGTGTAGAATGCTATTGACTCTACCAAAGTCTTTCTCCAAATGAAATGTGGCACCAAGAGGTTATCTAGAAGATGGGCGTCCTAAGGTGGAGCGCCTTAAAGTGGCCAATGCCACCGTTGCTTTTGTTGAGACCGTAAGGTCGAACCACCAACTGTATTTCAAAGTTGGTGGTGTGTTGGCCAAGTTGTTGCGCACCCGGTTAGATGAAGATGAAATATTTAAATGCTTCAAGGAGTTATAGTCCAGCTTAAGGAGTTAGAGTCCTGGTTAGAGAGCATGACAACTGAGAGGGACGGGCTTGCCAAGATAATTGTTGATTTAGAGGCTAAGCTTAAGGAGTTAGAGTCTAGGTTGGAGGAGTCTAACCTGCGGGCTACCAAGTACAGGGAAGCCAGTAAGGAGCCTGAGGAAGAGCTACTTCTGTACAAGAAGGAGACCGTGGAGTATCATGAAAAGGGTTTCAAAATACAGTCTGGCAGGTTGGCTTCTTTATGAAGGACCTTGACTTGGGTCTTTTCAATCCCTTCAAGGATGTGAAGGATGGTGTCCTAGTTGATGAGGAAGACATTGCTGTGGAGGAGAAGGTTGTTGATGAATGGCAAGGTGTTGCGGAGCAAGGCGATGATGCTTGTGTCTATGTTGCCTTTGTTTTTATCTTCTTTTCTTCTTTCTCAGGATTTGACCATGTATGTCTTGCGTATATGTCATATATGTTACCTTTGTCTTTGCAACGCTCTGTACTTGTGGTAGTATGAATAAGTCGTTGTGATGTACAATCTTTGATAGGGTAGGAAATAAGACCTTATCGATGTAGGGGTAGGATTGTAATGGTCCTTTAAAGAGAATAATGACATAAAGTCATCTTAGGTTTGATTTCAACCTAGTTAAAGGTCTTATCACCCATTTGGTGGGGCTTCCATTGTGCTTTGCGGAGCTTCTCCCCTGATGGTTATAGAGAGTTATGTTTGACTTGCCCCTGGTTGAAGGTCTTGCCAACCAGTCGGGGAGGGGGTGGACAGGTCCCTTGACTTGCTAAGTTTCTCTTTTGACGATTGTGAGAAGTATGTTTGACTTGCCCTTGATAAAAGGTATTTCCAACTAGTGTGGGGGTAGGTTGCTTGACCTGTTAAGTTGCTCCTCTGATGGTTATGAAGAGTAAATGTGAGCTACATTTGATTGAAGGTCTTGTCATGCAATCTAGTGATGGGTCATCTTGACTTACGAAGTTTCTCCTCTGATGGTTGTGAGGAGTAGGTATGACTTCGACCCGATTAAAAGTCTTGCCAAATAGTGGGATGCAAGTTCACTTGGTTGAATTTGGACCCTTGACAGTGGTTATCGTAGTTGCTACATATGAGCGGACCAAGGGAGTGCCTTGGGTTTTGTAGAAGTGTGTACCAAGGGTGAGAACCTTGGGTTTTGCAAGAATGCATACTAATGGCGAACCTCGAGTTTTGGAGGCGTGGGTACCAAGGGCAAACCTTGGTTTTTGATGTACTTGTATTCTTGCACAGATAACGGTTAGGAATAAAGAATATTGTCAAGGGCATACTTGTGTACCTTCAGTTCCTGTGGAGATGGAGCTTAGTAAAAGAAAGGGCTCACCAAGGATGAACCTTGGATTTGACGAGACTTGGACTCGAGACGTGTTTGCCTTGGGTTTTGTCAAGCCTTCAGAGCTATGTCGAGGCTTACCAATGAGGGGTGTTGGATTTTGTGAACCTGTGAGTATTACCAAGTGTGGAGCTTTGGTTTAATGAGTCTTGTGTGAAACACAAGTGTTGTGCTCTTGCAGACATGACACTCACCGAGGGTGGCATGTACTGGAGACGTAATGGCATGCTATTGCATATGTGCCTCTTACAAAGTGGCACGTACTGGAGGTATGGTGGTTTGAATTAGTGGGACTCACCAAGGGCGGACCTTGGGTATTGTGTGACCTTGGTTTTGGGCATCGTACTCTTGCATACATGCTACTCGCCATTGGTGGCACGCACTGTAGACATGGGGATAAGCTTTTACATATATGTCATTCGCCATGGGTGACATAAATTGGAGTCGTGATGGTGATACTTTCTTACATGTATGCCATTTGCCGGGGTGGTATACACTGGTGTCGTGATGGTAATATGCTCTTGAGTGTATGTCACTCATTGTAGGTGACATACACTAGAGTCATGATATTGATACGCTCTTTCATATATGGTACTCGTTGTGGGTGGCATACACTAAAGCCATGATATTGATACGCTCTTGCATGTATGCCACTTATCATGGGTGGTATACACTAGAGCCATGATGGTAATATGTTTTTGCATGTATGTCACTCACTGTGGATGACATACACTAGAGTCATGATATTGATACACTCCTGTATGTATGCCACTCGCTGTGAATGACATACATTGAAGACTTAGTAGGATGCTCGTGTGCACATGTCGTGAGTGTCATGTACTGGAGGCTTAGTAGTATGCTCTTGCCTTTATGTCACTCGTTGTGGGTGGCAAATATTGGAGTCATAGTGGTATGATGTTGTATACGTGCCTCTTACAAAGTGACACGTACTAGAGACACGGTATTATGCTCGTATGCCCATGTCACTCGTCGTGGGTGGCATGCACTGAAGGCTTAGTAGGATGCTGGTGTGCACATGTCACTCGCCGTGGGTGACATGTACTAGAGTCATAGTTATATGCTCTTGCATACGTGTCTCTTACAAAGTGGCACGTACTAGAGATTTACTGTTAGAAGAGGAGCTCACCAAGGGCGGACCTTGGGTTTTAAAAGCCACAGAGCTACGACTATGGATGCTCTTGTCTTGATAAGAAAAATGTGAAAAGGATCATAGGGTTCTACCCTCATATTTTTCTTTTCATTTTGTTGCTACTGAAATAGTAGTCTCCTTGTCAACAAGGATCATGACGTTTGTGCCATATGTGAGCCGAAAAGGAGTTTCGTTGGTTATTGTTTGGGTGAATAGTGGTAAGCCCAAAGTATGTTGTAGAGTTCTTCTTTCCATAGGTTGTTAGACTTGTTGAGTCTAGTACACAGTGCCTTAAGGATAACTGTGTTAGCTGCCTCTGCTTATCCGTTAGTTTGACGATGTTCGACAGAGGTGACTAGATGTTTGATGCCTAGCCTTGTCAGGAAGTCTTCGTAAATCTGAGCTTTGAATTGAATGGGGTTGTCAGTGACAATGGTGTATCGAAGGCTGTACATGTAGATGAGGTATTTCCAGGTGGTTTTTTCCACCTCGCTGGCCGTAATTTCCCGAAGTGGTTTTGTTTCTATCCACTTGGTGAAATACTCAATGACGATTAGTAAGCATTTGACTGCTCTTTGGGCCTTTGATAGTGGTTCCAGTATATTCATTCCCCACATGGCGAAGGGCTGAGATGAGCTTAGATTATGAATATTGTTAGGATGAGTGTGTGGCACATCTGGAAACTCTTGGCATCGTCTCCAACTCTTGTTAAAGTCGAAGGCATATGCCCTGAGTGCTAGCCAATAGTAGCCAGCTCACACTACTTTGGTGGCTAGGGAGCGTCTTCCAGTATGGAGACCGTAGATCCCTTCATAAAGTTCTCTCATGACATAGTCTGCTTGTTGGTTGTCTAGGCATTTGAGTAAGGGTATTGTCAACCCTCTTTTGAATAGCTCGCCATCAAGGATGATGTAGTAGCTGGCCTTCTGTTTGAGGCGTCAGCCTTCATCCTCGTTTGGTGGCAGTACCCCTCGAATTAGGAAGTTCTTGTAGGGGGTCATCAAGTTTAGTTCGTCCTCTTCTCTGGCCATAATTTCCTCAGCATATATGGTGGGACTTTGGAGTGTCTCCTAGATGATGACCTTGAAGTGTCCGACCTTCTTGGTGTTGACCAACTTGGAGAGCAGGTTAGCACCAAGAAGGTAGTACATTTCGAGTATTGCTTTCCCTGGGGATGTAGTACATTTCAAAATATTCAAAATTGTCGATGAGAGTACTTAAGTAGTACTGTTTCCTTGGTCTGGTATGTGTTGGCAACCTATCCTTGGACAAGCTACGGGTTTGTGTAGCATCGTTGCTTCTCAGCTCTAACTTCTTTTGCTAGCTTTAGACTTGCAATGAGCACCTCATACTCTGCTTGGTTGTTTGAGGCTCTAAAGTTGAGCTTAAGAGGTTGCTATAGAGTCATATTGTCAGGGCCTTTTAGGATGATCTCTGCCCTACTTCCTTTTACATTAGGCGCACCGTCAACATAAAAGGTCCACCAACCTGGGGTGGTTGTGTCGTTTCCAGCAAATTCTACTAGAAAGTCAGTCATGAATTATGTCTTCATGGAACCGCGTGGTCATACTGGATGTCAAACTTTGAGAGTTCTATAGACCAGGCCATCATCCTTCTTGGGAGTTAAAGCTTTCTCAAAACCTGCTTGATGGGGTAGTTTGTCTTGACTACCACTTGATGACTCTGGAAGTAGGGCCTAAGTCGTCTAGCCGAAGTGATGCATGTTAGCAGTACCTTTTCTATCATTTGGTAGCACTCCTTAGCGTCATGGAGTATGTGGCTAGTCAAATAGATAGGGAGTCATTGCTTCCCTTCGGCTTGTACAAGAGTTGAGCTAACGACTTTGTCAGCTACTTAGAGATACAAGAGTAGTGGTGCTCATGCCCTGGTCGACTTAAAACTTGCGTTGTGGCTATAGTCTGCTTGAAATCCAAGAAGGTTTGTTCACAAGTCTCATCCCATAGGAAAGAATTAGTTTTCTTGAGTAGTTTGTAAAATGGATTTGCCTTTTCGGCGAGCTTTGGGAGAAACCTTGATAGGGATGGTAGCCTACTGTTGAGCTTTTGAACTTCTTGGATGTTTGTTGGGTTGTGCATCTCGAGTATAGCAGTGCATTTGTCGGGGTTGGCTTCAATCCCCTTATGTGTGATCATGAAGCTGAGGAACTTGCCTCTGCCTACCCCGAAAGTACATTTCTCATGGTTGAGGCACATGCTATATTTGTGGAGTTCCCCGAAGACTTCTTCCGGGGTCGCCGCCCGTAATTCCCTGAAATTTCGCTAACTGTAAATCGATGTTTAAATGTATTTATCATGTTATTTGATTATATAATTGACTTAGATGAATTGAGGTATGGTGTAAATTAGCCATGTGTGATTTTCTTGATGTGGATGTTAGGTTATGTGGAGTTTTATTGACTTAGATTGAAATTACGAGATTTCAGGTTTCACCTAAACGTGTCTCAGTAAAACCACGATGTTGAATTCGTTAACCGTTGAATCGCCTTCAAATTTGGACTATAGGTTCATAACCCACGTCTTCAAGTTTTGACCATTGAGATTCAAAAAATAATAATTTTTGACATCTCCCTTAGCACGAGAAGTGCGCAATTCCAACCCGAGAGGGAATTGCACTCAATGCGAAATGTTGCACTCAATGTAAGAGGAGTTGCGCTCAACGTAAATTGTCGCACTCATTGTGAATCCCAACCCGAGAGGAAATTGCACTTAGCACAAAGCCATGCTTATCACCATAAGTGAATTCTCACTAAGCGAGATTTGCAAATTATAAATACGTTCTTCAATGTGAAAAACACGGTTTTCATGCCTCCCTATCTCAAAACTCCACCAAACCACCCTACAACTCCTCTTCCACCACCCATGATCACCGGTGGTCATCACGAGCCACTATTGTTTGTCGTCGAACCACCATACGGAGAGGAACATTTTAATAGGACTCGAATCCTTAGAATCCACCTCAAGGATTCGGTGAAGAACAAGCTTTCAATCTTTTCTTTCGTAGCTTCTCTAAGGTAATCTTGACTTTTATGCCTTTCTCCTTATTAGTTTGAGCTTCCTTTAGTGTCTCTTGTGTTTTGGGTACCTTAATAGGATGCTTTTATGCTTTCTTTGAAAAACCCTTGAAAATGAGACATTGTAAAAGTTATCTTTTTATAAAATTGATTTTGTTTTCGTGACCTTCGTTGAACCCCGATCAGATTGACATGGTTGAAATTTCAAAATGATGTATCCTTGTAGTAGAACCTGAAACACCCCTTAGCCAATTTTGCTTTGACAGGGGTAAATAACCCTAAATGTTATTATTAACATTTTTTTAAAATCAATAATAAATTCCCTTCGATTTGGAATATAGAACCTTGTGTTTGGATTGATGAACGTGAACGATTGAGGACTCTGAGCGATGTAGAGAGGAGCTGACGGAGAGCTCACGATAGGTGAGAGGAGTTTATTATAATTTTACGGCTTTGATACCATAATTGGGGTTAGGACCCCAATTATGGGAATGTATATTTGTCCATGTGTATGCTGGTTTTCAAGAAAAATAATGTTTTCGACTAATGGGATATGATACGTCTGTTATTGATAAATGACATTATTATTTTTATTAGACTTGTGTTATTTGAAGACCTAGGGAGTGTGAATCTCAGGCATGAACTATATATGTATGTACGTACGAAATGTGATTTATTGATGATATTGTTATTGATAATATCAATTGATATGAGGTGGTGTTGATGTTTATGATAAAGAATTGTGTTGTTATTGAAGATGATATTGATAATAATCAATGAGACAATGTTGTTGTTTATGATAATATTGATATGAGATAATGTTGTTATTGATGATTATGTTGATATGAGATGATGTTGATGTTGAGAATGACATTGAGATGAAATGATGTTGATAATGACATTGAGATGAGATGTTGTTGATGTTAAAAATGCCATTGTGATGATTATGCTATGCATGTACATGAGGGGTGCAGTGACTATGATGGATATCTCTGGTGGGGGAAATAGAGTGGTTAAAGAGTTTTAAGCATCTCTGGAGGGGGATGGATTAGAATCTTTAATTATCCACGGTTAGTGCATTGATGGTGCCCATGTTTCATACTTCATATTGAATGGAAATAGTATAAACTTTGTCTGTAAGTACTTATAGTTTCTCATAAGGGGGAATACTTGTACTTGGGGGCATGCCTGTGCACGACAGGGTGACCTCGACACTTGCTGCCTAGCTTTCCTAAGTGAGAGTGTCGCATGGACACGCTTAGGCTATTTCCTGACGAATGATATTGCATTGCATTTTAGACTTGAGGTCAAGTGCATGTATCATACTGAGCATGATTGATTGGAATTATGGAAAAGTTGATGGATAGTTATTAAGTGTATGTTGTATTGATTGATAATTGTGTATAAGTATGACATTTGTTATTGTTTCTCTTTCTAATTATGGTTATTTGATAACTGTTGGTTTCTTTTGTAATAAACTCATCATTGCAATTTTTATACTGTGTAGTTGGTACCTGTGATGATCGCGAACCTTCGTTCGTGAGAGCATATGGACAACAGTAAAGTAGGTGAAGTGAGATTCTTTTGTGAAGTTGCCTAGTCGACGTGATGACATTCAGATTATTTTGGGAGAGAGTTGTGTTTTGTTAATTAACTCCTCCATAGCTGGTTCTATATGTATGAACTAATTTACTTTTCGTGATGTGAATTATGTGTACTGAGTTAATTATTCGTATAATTTTTAATTTTTAAATGAAAACTCCATCAATTTTTAAATGAACACACACACACACACACACACACACACACACACACACATGTTCATTTAAGTAATTGTGCATTGTTTGGTAAATGTATATCGTTAAAAATTTACTCTCATTTTTCATAAGCAAATTAACAGAGTTTTCTTTTAAATATTAAAATTTACGTGATTTAAAGTATTGATATCGTAGCGACGAGGCAGGTTGTTACACCACTTGTTGGGGTATGCTTTGAGACTTGACAATCATGTCATCCACATATACCTCGACGTTTCACCCAATCTGTTGTTTGAAGACTGAGTCCATCATTCATTGGTATGTAGCGCTTGTGTTTTTTAGGCCGAAAGGCATGACACTGTAGCAAAAGTTGGCATCTTCAGTGATGAATGCCATTTTTTCCTCATCTGGAGGATGCATCTTGATCTGGTCATATCCAGAGTACACGTCCATGAAGCTTAGCACTTGGAACCCGGACGTTCTATCGACTAGTCTATCGATGCTGGGTAGAGGTATGCATCTTTGGGGCACACCCTGTTCAAATCAGTGTAGTCGGTGCATATTCGCCATTTTTCGTTGGCCTTTTTGACCATAATGAAGTTGATGAGCCAAGTAGAAAACCTGACCTCTTTGATGAAGTTTGCATGAAGGAGCTTGTCGACTTCTTTTTTGACGACTTTACGTCGTTCTTCTTCCATCTTTTTTTCTTTTATGATACTGGTTTGGCTTGGGTGTAGATAGCAAGTTTGTTGCAGATTATGCCAGGATGGATTAGCGGCATGTCAGATTGTTTCCAGGCAAATAAAACCTATGTTTCTGCATAGCACGTTGGCGATGCGCCGATGCTCATGATTGGTGAGGTCCCTACTAAGCCAGGTGCACTGCCCGGGTTTAGGTCTGAGTTGTAGCTGGACAAGCTCTTCAATTGGTTTTGGGCATCATTAGGCGTCGTCTCGTGAATCTATGTCAAATTCATTGCCCAAGCTAGCTTGGTAGATGGTCAGGGCTCGAATTTGAGACCCTTCGTCCATAGTCATGACTTGAGTGTCTTCAGCCGCTGTGGGGTGGGGCATGGCAGACTCCCAAATGGGAGGATATGGTGCTACCTTCAGGCTCTTTGCATAGCACTGTACAAGATATTTGTGGAACTGCCCTGGTCGATGAGAACCCTGAACACCACGAAATTTGCAATGATGATAAAGACAACCATAAGGTCGTCTTGGTTGACGGGGTTGATGCCATTGAAGTCCCTATCTATAAAGGTGATAGGAGGGAGACTTCACTTTAGGGGTGTGTCGACAAATTAATGTCCATGTCCTGGATGACGTGTAGATGACATTTTCGGGACTAGCTGGACTGTCCCCCATAGGAAAATCCACTCACAATGGTGTTGATTACACCTCTAAATTGCTAGGTGGGTTCTTGTTCTTGTGGAGGTTGTCACTTACGCTGCTGTTGCTGGTGTCTTTATCTACCTCGATCTTCTGCTCTTCTTCTATCTGCCTTCTGGTTCCTGTGCTGCTCCTCTTGATGTCTTCCGGGTCTTGCTCCTGCTTAGTGAAAAAAAGATGATATAACTCAATAAATCAAGAGGGGGGTGAATTGGTTTTCAAAACAAAATGTACCTTTTAAAAAATAAAGTTACAAAAGAAACTTTTGTATGAATCGTATCACAAACACATATATGAATCAAATGTAATCAATCCTTCCTTACACATGATCCTTCATTAACATCCTTTCTTTCACAAATATAAAACTTAAAACTTTACGAGAAACTTGATTAATACTTGAATGAGAGAAAAAGATCAGAACAAGAGATGAAAGACACAATCTTTTTTTACTAGTTCACTCTCTAATACTAGAGAAACTAATCCAATTATCTAATCCAAAACCAGAATTAGATTTTCACTATGCATCAAGAATCCTTACAACCAATCACAACCAATCTACAATTCCCACCTTGGAAAAAGAGACTAAGGCACCCAACACTATGGTTCTTTGTGAATATAAGCCTAAGAGAATCCTACTCTTATCCCACACTAGAAAACCCTATTCTAACATGCTTTAAGCGATTCATGCATAACCAAAAAGACCGTGTAAAATCATACAAAAAAAAAAGAGAGATACAATCTGACCAATCTTTCCACAAAAAACTTGTTGGATTGAGGAAGTGATCTTCTTCAACTCAAAAGACACAACTCACTTCCAAGAAAAAATCTTCATACCAAATGATGAAGAAGTTGTGAGTTACTATAAAGCTATTTTCTTCTCTTCTCTATTCACTAATGACAGTTCGAGATCTTGCTCATTTAGAGGCTAAGATGATATTTTTGAGATATTGAGTATTCTCTTGATGTGTTGATTGTGTATATTGGAGTGAACACAAGTTGGTTATTTATAGAGAAAACAATTATAACCGCCTATATCCGATTAAATCTACAAAGTAATCGATTAATTCAACAAAGTAATTGATTAGATTATCTAAGTAATCAATTAAATTGTTTTTTCCAACATCTGGAAATAACTGAAGAACTATATAATCAATTAGATGTTCTAAGTAATTGATTAAAGTGTTTTTGTTCACCTCTAAACAACTAAACGAGAGAGAAGTAATCGATTAATCCACTTGGTAATCGTTTAAAGCAGAGACTCATAAATAAATTAGTCATTGTCTCAAACAACAATATAATTGATTATGAGACTACTATAATTGATTAAACTGATACAAGACTCAACTCTACAAGCTTTAGACAGCTTGTTGTAATTGATTACGATGAGGCTGTAATCGATTAAAACAGAAAGTTTTTCCTCTTGAAGAAACTTTTCTAACTTAGAAACTTTTCTTCACACTAACCATGATGATGCATAATACAATACACATATCATATGTACTAAGATGCAATAACCAAGATAACAACCAATACAAATGTCACTCAAGGGAGTTAGGCATGTAAAAGTCAAAACTTCTTCACGCTTTTCCTTGAGCTTCAAGCTTTAGCCTTTAGGTTGTTCACCATGTTGCTCATGTTTCTCCCCCTATCTCTAACACTTGGTGGTTGTCTGGCCTCTTAACAAACTGGGCTAAGTACCCAGTCTGTATAAGTTCTTTTATCTTGTCCTTTAGGGCCAATAGTTTTTTGTGTCATGACCAATACTGCGGTGATATCTGCAGTATTTGGCTGCGTCTAACCCCGTCCTAGGAGGTTTTGTCTGGGGGAGCCAGATGGGTACCTCTAGATTGAATGCTTCCTCGAGAATCATGGTGTGATTGGTCGTTAGGGGTGTGTAATGTCGTACCTGAGACCTTTAGAGAAAGGCTGGCGCTTGTCTGGTTTGTGCCTCTTGTTCGACTTGTGTAAGTCGGTCTTGGTGTTTCCTTCGTACTTGTCGTGCTTTTGTTTGGCTTGGCGGACTTCATTCTGAAATCTGGACATTTCTTCTATCTAGATGTAGCCCTTAGCTTGCTCACGCAATTTGTCCATGCTACCTGGTGGTTTTTTGCACAAACTGTCTACGAACTTGTTGGGGCGTAAGGCGAGGAGCATGGAATGCAACGCTTCCTCGAGGTTAAGATTTTGGATTTAGACGATTGTCTGCCCAAATCTATCCATGAATTTTTTGAGGGACTCGTTGTCTGCTTGTCACAAGGTGGCCAAGGTCATGCGGTGAGACCTATTGGCGGCATACTACGCACAAAATCGTTCGACAGAGGTGTTGAAGCTGTCTATGGACCTAGGTAGAAGTCCACTGTATCAGGTCAATGTTGCCCCCTTGAGGGACATAGAGAAGACACAACATAGAATTGTGCCGTCGTTGGTGTAGAGGTTCGCCTGTGTGAGGAAGGCATCCAGATACTCGTCTGGATCTATTGTCCCATTGTAGCGCTCGAGGTTGAGTGGTTTCCACCCCAAGGTTATGTTTGTCTCCATAATGTGGTCAACAAAAGGATGTCGATGGACGGTCCGCCCTGCTAAGTCATCTGCAGTGTTGCCTATGCGTTGGGGGTGTGATTCCCCTTGGGTGCATTCAGGCAAGGTGTTGGCAGATTGCTCATTGCCCTGGGAACATCTGACACGAGCCTCTAGCTCATCATGGTCAACTTTTAGCTTTGTCAACTCCTCCTCATGGCATCGCTTTATCTCTGCGATGCGGTTTTAAGTTGTTGTAGAGTATCTGTGTCTGTAATAGCTGTCGAATGAGGATGGGAGTCTACAAGGGGGGGTCTCGCATCTAAGGTTAGACCAAGTGCTAACCATGGGCGCCAAATGTTCTTACCAAAATTCAGAAACACGCCAGGGTTGACGCGACTAATGTGGGGTCCCAAACCTTACACGTCGACTTGGAGAGGTACCTTTGACAGGAGAGGGACCTACAAAACAAAGGACTTCAACGCTGAAAGTAAGAATATGAGTGAGGAGAAGTAAGCAAGTATATGCGTATGAGAGTAAATATGCTTAAGCTCGAAGGGTGAGCGAATGAGAGATGATGGGATGATGCAAAGAGTTTGATGGAACCTGTATTTATAGTAGTGGAATGCGACTGTCGGTCCTTGTTTGTAGGGGCTGTTATAGCCTTTGCAGATAATTCCCGACTCGGTAGCTTATAGATAATGTTAGAGATAAACATTTGTTTATAGATAAAAGGTAGAAGATAATTGTACTTTGTAGATAATTGATTACCAACCAATAGATAAGATATTCAAATACATTTGAATATTAATAAGTTTGAGACAACTTGTTTATTGGGAAGCCCGACTGCTAAGGACCGAGCGCCCGCGCTCATGTAGCGAGACTAGCGTAAAGGGTTGACACATGTCTCAAAGTGATATGTAAGATGCCACGTATATTAGCATTAAAATGTAATTGATTCTATGAATCAATCAGATTAAATGTATCTTTTATATATTTTCTAATTAAGGGTTTAGCTATTTAAACTTCAAAAAAAAAATAAAATTATTCCAATAAATGAGATTTCCTATATTCTTATAATAGTTTAAATAACAAAATTCTTAATTAATAGGATCACATGTCAAAAGTAATTTATTTCCAACCCAATCTATGAATCAATAAAAGAAAGAAAAAAGTTATATTTCCAACTAAAGGATTTTGTTAGTTTAAAATTTTATTACTATTTATAAAATTCAATTGAAAGTGGTATTTGAACTTATTTACAAAACCTAACTTGTTATGTTTTTTTTTTTGTTTTTTTAGTCTAAAATACTCATAATTAAAAAAGAGGTTATAGTGACAATTAAAAAAGAGGTTATAATGACAAGCAATAGGAAAGAGAGAAAGAGAGATATGTGTTGATGAGAATGATAGCTTTGAAAAAAAATTTATAAATTTAAGATTGTTATTTAAATTAATATTTTTCTAAATTTCAATTTGAATGAATTAAGTAATTAAGTAATTGAATCTATGAATAATATTGGACGGAGTAACAAAAAGATAACTAGGGTATAGTGTGATTATAAAGCTCTATATAATATTATTTTTATTTTATTTTTTAAATCCAATGAGTGCTAGAACCTTGCAATAGAACATGATCACAACTAGATTAGCACCCTAGTCCCTATTGGTCATCAGCAGCACACCAATAAGTATTTTCAATCATTTTTTTTTATAAAAAAAAAAACAAAGGAAGTCACTACAAAAGCATTGAGGGCATAGAATATAGATAAGATAATTATGTTATTTTATTTTATTATTAGTTACATTTAGAAGAAATAAAAACATACATGATGTGATTATGATTAGAGGTTCGATAACGGATTGGAGTTAGTGGAGAAATCAGACATCGTTGTTAGGAGGGAACAGTTCACCTAGAAGTCTTAAATAATTTTATTTTGTTTTTGAAAAATTTTAAGAATCTCAATTATCATACTCATTTACAATTATATGTACAAAAAAAATCATGCAATTATTTTTAATATGATTTTTTGGTCTTCTGTTAAACATAAACGTGCAAAGAAAGAAACAAATAAATCATCAACAGGCGTGTAAATTAATTAACACAATTATTTTAGTTTAATGTCTCAAATATTTCATTTGGGGAAATTTTGTAACCTAATAGGCTTGGGATGATCAGAAACCGTCATAATAGTTCTTGGGGATCATGCAATAAGTCTTTTCTTCTCCACCATCTTCTTGATTAAGTAATCTCCATGCCATTGAAACCCACCCACATAGCCATCCATGGAATACAGCAATTGGGCTGAATCGCTTCAAACCGAAACCCCACTCCCCTCTTTCCCACAACCCTCATCCTCATATCCTCCTACCTATTACCCCTCTTACCCTCAAAACCCTAACCCCTCTTCTTCTTCTTCTTCTTCTCTTCCCATCAACCCTCCCGGGGTTGATCCCCAAACACCATTGAACCCTATTAGCTATGCGGCTCATGAACCCGTTCCCGCTTTGATCTACGCTCAGAGACTTGTTGGGGATAATTCGTCTTCTGGGTATTGCTTGGACCAGAATTGGGCTGCTAGAGATGCTGTTAGGCAATTTGGTACTGACCCTACTCTCTATGCACCTGTAAGTCGGTCTTTCTTTTTGTGTTTTCGGATAAAGTTTCGATTTTTTTTTACAGTGATTGTGATTGAGGAAAGGGTTTGGAATTAAATAACTTGTGGCCATGAGTTTGATTCTTATTATGTATAGGGTAGAGCTCATAACCGTGCTTGTGAAATTGGTCCCCTCGGCAATTCCTGCTGTCCTGGTTACAAGGTTTAAAATTGCAGTTGCGATTGTGGTTTCATCGCCATTGCGATCATTGATATTGTGGGAAATTGTGGACAAATGCTGCCACCATTGTGGTTGTGTTGAGGTGGCGGAGACCCCAAAGTCCTTGAAAATACGGCCAAAATTGCGGTGGTAGACTGTTTTTGTAAGACTTTGCTTGTATATTAAAAGTAGTTGAAAATCAAGATTGAAATGATCAGGTTCTTGTCTAGTGGCAGCTAGTTGAAGTGTTGTGGAAAATTCATAGGTTGTCAGTGATGATTGCTTTGTGTTGCTCATAGTGTGTGCCAGATGGAAATGGTGTATGGCTCTGTGTTGCTTTTTATTTTGTTTGGAGTTAGGGAGGTAGAATCCATATGGAATTCTGTGGATACCATATTCCAATTGATAGGAACCTGGTTTAACGATTTTATTGAGTTATTCTGTTTTAGAGATCTATGTTACTATGAATTTTATTTGGCAATTCATGGCGCTTCTTTTGTGTCACTGACCAGTATTATTTTCAGTTTGCCATTGAAAATTTTTACCTGAATAAACTCTATAAGGTAAAGGAAATGAAAATGAAAGTGAACAAGTTTTGACCAGTACTTGGATTGGAGTAGTAACTTGTGACATTGGTAAATCATTATGCCTATGCTATTATTAGAAGCATTATGGTAAAAAGTCATTATGTGCATTATCTTTTAATTATTATAATCTTAGTAATTTCCTCTACATTAATCATGTATTTGAAATCTGATTGGTAAACACTAAACAGTGCTTACAACTGCTAAAAACATCCTTGACTGGACTCTGGGTTTTGATTGTATCAGTTGTTTTTAAGACTGTTTGGTTGAGGATTTTAATAGGATATTGAATTTCATATAATGGTTGTATGCAAGTCCGTATGCTCCATTCATCTTTTTTGTTTTAACTGCATTGTGTACTATCTTGAGTTGGAAATAAATCCATACAACCTTGCAGGGCATCTCTTTGCCATCCAATGGCTCAGAACAGTTGGCTATGGCAAATCCTAGTAGCTCTCTGTGGTGGACAAATACCACAACTCTACCTCATGTCAATGGAATACTGAAGAAGAACCAAAAGAAAGCTAAAACTAAGATTGTGCAACCTGCATTTTGTGAAGTTTGCAAGATAGAATGCACCAGCAAGGACGTTTTGGACCAGCATAAATTAGGAAAGAAGCACAAGAAGAACGTGGAGAAATTAAGGGAATCATTGACACCTACCCAAGTTCAACCATCTGTGTCATCTAAGCCTTTAATAGGACCCCAATTACCGGATGATAAGAGCAAGTCCACAAGTGGGAATAAGAGTAAGAGAAAAAAAGTTGAAACTGCAGAGGATTTGGAGAAAAAGAAAATGAAAGTTCTTGAGGGTGGGGCAGCAGCTTCAGCAGTTAAGATATGTGCTATATGTAACGTGGTGTGTAATAGTGAGACAGTTTATAACTATCATCTTGCAGGACAAAAGCATGCTGCTATGCTGAAGAAAGCATCGGGCCATATGCAATCCAGTGCCAGTTGAATTCTCCCCTTTTTGTTTAGGAACATCACTTGTTTTAGCACCTCCAATCTGCATTTGAATAGAATATCATCCATTGCTTAATTATTAGTTTGAATATGAAAATGGGCAGAATATATATACATTTCTGCAAGTACAAAACCTTGCAATGCCAACAGTTTTTCCTTTTTTTTTTTCTTTTTCTTTTGGACTATTAGTGAAAACTATCAAATGATCAAAAAGATTTTTTTTTTCTGTTAAAATTTTGATTTTAAAACAATTGCCCGACTTATTTTCTTCATCTTATACTTTCGTTATTCACCAGTTTTAGG
This sequence comes from Glycine soja, assembly GCF_004193775.1. Taxonomy (NCBI): domain Eukaryota; kingdom Viridiplantae; phylum Streptophyta; class Magnoliopsida; order Fabales; family Fabaceae; genus Glycine; species Glycine soja. The sequence continues at coordinate 20,826,576 of NC_041009.1, read as the reverse complement.
CGCATTTCTATTAGTTTTCCCCAATCGATTTTACGTTTGTGTCATCTGATCTGATTATATTCATTTTGAGTGAAGCTAGGGTAGGGTATCCTTTGGCTGTGATTTAAGAATTAATTGCTTAAGATAAGCTATACTACTAGTCAAACTGATGAAACCCCGAATATTTCAAAGCTCCACACTTGTTTGTGCCAATAGAGCACACCAACATTCAAATCCCTATACACACTATGACCAAACGAAAGAAAAAGAAATGCAACTCAAACCAAAGCGGTAGGGTAAGAAAAATTACAAGGAAGAAGCAGAGCAGAAATGTGATCTTAGCAATAGCGCCATCGGCCAGTGGCCACATGGAAAATTATTGGATCATGTCAGGGTTTGGCCCTTAAGATACAAGCTTTTTCTTCCTCGGTCTTGCAGTCACACATACGGCATTCCAAAATGTTAAACACCAACTTCCCCACCATTATGATTGTTTATGATCTTAATAATATCTTTACATACCCTAGGAATCTTTAATATTTTTTTTTTTTGAAAGGAGAAGAGAAGAGAAAATATTGTGAGTTTGAATTTCTTTCACAAGGCATGGATTCATAAGTGTATTATTGGGCGTTCCTTGCTTAACAAATTGTTTATTTTAAAATACTAATCAATTAACAATTAATATTAACCTTTCAAAAAGAAAAAAAAAATCTATATCATTAGAGTACAATGTGTATGAGTTGTTTAACTATAATTGATAATGGGATTGATTAATATAGCATTTAAAAAACACAGTGGTTGCTTAAATTACACTTATTAGAGATGTTTTTACACAATTATTTAAATATATAACTTTTAATAAATAATAAATTTAACAAAAATATTTATTGTTAATTTTATGTGTATAATTAGATATATAGTTTATTACTATTAGAAAATTAAGCAAATATCAATTTAAAAGTTTATTTTTCTTATCTATCTTTTTTTATTAGTATTTTTAATTTTAATTTTTTTTCTCATATATAAATAAAGAATCCTAAGAGAGAAAAACTAAAATTAAAATTTTTAATTTTTTGTTGTAGAAGGAGAGTGATGCAAGAGCTTCTTAGAAGGAATGATGTATAAGATTTTCTTTTTAATTTTAGACAAGGACTTTGTTTGTTTGTGTCCCCTTGGATTTGTCCTTATTGTTATTTCTAACAAAAACTAATAAATTATTAGTGGTGGGATATATTGTCCTGAATAATTGTAATTAAGTAGTAAAACTGTTTGTGGTGTGAGCATGTAAATTAATCTCTTTGGTACGAATTTATTTGTAGTTTTAACGTATTATCGTCCTACGCAGAATGAAGTAATTGGGGTGGGATATCTCCCTATTATGCCATTTCTTGTAAAAAAAAATAGATACCATGATTGTAGGAGAATTAAAAAAAATAGAGTTTCTAGTTCCCGTTCGGATGATTTTCTATTTCTAATTTTAAAATTATTAAAAACTAAACCTAATTTCAGTTTTGAGTGTTGAGTTTCAATTTTAGTTTTAAAATTTTAGTTGTTGTAAATTCATCACCGTGGCTACTTCGTGAAATCCATCTCGGCCGTCCTCAACTCATCTTCCTTCAAGAAGTCCCAGCAGCCTTCGTTAACATCAAGTCTACCAGCCCTTTCGCCATCCCCTGATGTCCCTCCCCTGGCCATTCGACACCCTTAGTCTGACAATCGAAGCAACCACCTGCATTTTCGGCGTCGAGTAGAACTGCCTCATCGTCGACGTGCAGGTCCACAACTCCCTCGTCCACTCCAAGGCCAACCACGATCTCCTTGCCGCCTTCGAGACTGGCGGTGCCGTGCTCGTCTACGAGATTCGTCTCCTCAATGCCTTGTAGCGTGTCATCTCCCCACGCTTCCTTGTCCAGAATCCTTGCAACGAGAAGGCCACACAAGAGCTTGCACATCCCATGAAGGATTTCTCGAGCCAACGCATGGATATGATGGAACCAGGAGGGAGATATGATGGAACCAGGAGGTGTTGCACATGTTCTGGTGGTGAGACTAAGGATTGGGGAGGTGATGGAGGCGAGTTCAATGGTGGTGGTGTTAGTCTTTGCGGTGGAGAAGAGAGAGATTTTATCGATCTCCACAGTGGAGGAGAGACGAACAACAGAGTGAAAAAAAAAAAAAAAAAGAGCAGTTGAGTGAGGATTAGAATAAACTAACAACTAAAACCCACAAACCTAGTTTTATTATTTTTGAAATAAGTTGAAATCTTTTTTGGAAAAAAATAAAATTAACTCACAACCATTTTAGTCTAATCCTTTCAATTTTCAAATTGTATTTTAAAATCGAAAATTAGAAACTCACGTCTACTTCAAACGGTACCTTAAATAGCCTTTGAATTGACCAAGTACTCGACGTTCTGCAACTCCACGGCAACAAGAGTCACAAGACCAAAACCAAAAACCCTTTTTCCTTCACAGTGGTGCTGGTGGGCTCAACAGGACACACACTGAATGGCCTCTCACCACCATCACCACCACCACACCCCTCCTCCTCCCACCACCACTCACAACAGCTGCAGCTGCCACAACCCTTCTTCTTACACCTGTTGCATACCCCCTCCACCCCACCACCCTTCTTACACCTGTTGCACACCCTCACCACCCCAACACCACCACCTTCTACAAGTCATTGCATCACTCCTCTCTCAACCCCAACCACACCCTATTCCCATTCCCATTCCCTCCCAACAACACTACACCCACCAAAATCTCAACCTTCCCACTCAAAACCATCACCCTCAACGCCAACCTCATTCCACCATGTCCTCCCTCCTCCACCGCATCGAAACCCTCGAATCCTCTCTCAACCACTACACCCACCACTCCCTCCGCCACGCCGCTGCGCGCCTCATCCAAACCCATTTTCGCTCCCTCCTCGCTCGCAGATCAAGAACCCTATCCCAACTCAAACACCTTGCTTCCATCAAATCCACATTCAACGCTCTCAAGTCCTCATTTTCCAGCCATACCCATGTCGATTTCGCAGCCATTTCTCTTAAAGCCATGAACTTGCTCCTCGAGCTCGATTCCATTCAGGTAATCTCATCATTGGGCATTTCGAAAAACATTTTTAGGATTTTATTCTTTTTTTTAACTAAAAAAGTTTTAATTTTAATTCTAGGGTTGTGATCCAATGATTGTGGATGGGAAAAGGTCGATTAGCAGAGATTTGGTTCAGTTTTTGGACTCAGTTGAAGAGGTTGCTTTGAAAAAACATGTACTTTATGTTAAAGCAGCAAAGCCTGTGAGGTCTGGTGGTAAGAAAGTCCAAAAGCACAGAAATTCAGATGATGATGAGAGGAGGAAGCTGTTGCAGAATTTGAGAGGTAGGGTTGAGAAGCTTAGTAAATTGTGTAAGGTTTCTGCTAATGATGAAGAAGATTCTGAGTCTGAGGAGGGCATTCATGATAATGGGGTAACCAATGTTTTGATTGGTGGAAGGAATGAGGTGCCCCAAAACAAAAATGGGGTGTTCCTTCCTAGGCAAGGAGCTCAACCTGGAGTGAAGAAGAGTGTGAGGTTTGCTAAGAATAGGAATATTTGTGAGGTTTATAGTGGGGATGTGGCATGTTCAGATGGTAGCTGTTCATCTAGTGATGAGCTAGGAGATGTTTTGGAGAATGTGAGTGGTGCAGTTGAAGATGACAGTGTGGGTTCTTCTCAGGGTGCTGAGGATGACGAGGAAGTGCTGGTGGTGGAGAGTGGAGGATCGCCGCGTAGCAGTGATGATGGGGAGAGGAACACTAGAAGGGTTCTTGTTAATGATGGCAGAAATGTGGTGAAAGAGCAGCTTCAAGCACACCGAGAGAAGCTTCTGTTCTCTGCTCCTTTGCCACTTAAAATGGAAAACAGAAGTGGTTCAAGGAACAGTAAAGGGGTGAAAATTTTGACGTGAATGGCCATGCCATGACATGAATCATGTAAGACTGAGTTTCTGTTAGATTTGTATTGTTTAATTGTAATCTAGGAGTATTTTTTTTATTGGACTTCAGATTGGTAGAGCTCATTCGTGTGTCTAAACTGGTCGTTGGTTCAGTAATGGGCTTGTAATCTTCAAACTACTGTTGTTTACTACTTTCGGGGTATCAGCCCTTCCGCAACATTTTTTGAAGCAATTTTCATTCACTTGTTTTCTCAATGTTGGTAGTAGTGACATGTTGCTTTCCAGGTGATTGACCCTAAACAGTGAAACAATAGGCTTACAAATATAAATACTACAGAAGTTGATGGAAGCATAGAAAAACATTGAGCCTTGGTGCCTATATGATGTAGTAGGGATGAAGCAACAGACACTTGCGTTTGGGACACTAACACTTCAAAGAACAATTTTCTTGCTTCAGATGAGAAGCATGATCAAATCTTTCTAAATTTCCCTACACAGTACACACAGTACCATTTTAGGTACAATGAAAATAAAAGGATGATTGTGGCCACGAAAGAGAAATGAGTTAGAAGGCACAGATTTTATAGTTATATGACTAGTAAGTTATTGGGATTTTTAACACGTGTATGGTGTCACCTTATGTGATAGAAATTCCATGCTGCTGTGTTACTCAACTATGATTTGCGGCACACTAGTCAAATACTTGTGTAATTTGTTCTCTAATGAGAATATCTCATGAAAAACACCACCAAATGTGCACACCGTTGAGAGAAACATAATAATAAAAAACCAGGGGCTGGATTTGTGTACACGTACTCTTTCTATGGTTTGGGGAGAAAGTTAGTGAGCTAATATAACCAGTACAATATTTTGATACACCAAATAAGAAAAGGATAAGCAAACCACGATTTTCCGGACTCGGATGATTTAATTGTAGGTTTTTAACAGTAGGCCGGAAAATTGCCAAAATGTGGTTAATGTCTAACTGAAGATAATTGAACAATGATTTTATCATGGACCAAACCAATTTGCTTGACTCATGAAATATTTTGATTCGTATGCTTGAGTCTTTATTCATTCTCTGTATTGTATGCTTGAATTGAATGCCAACGACAGTGAGCTAATGTAAAGAAATAAAAAGAAAGTGAAATGAAAGATTAAATGTATTGAGATGGTAGGAATGTCTTGCGGGTGAAAGAATCCCATCAGAGAGAAACGGTTCTTGTGACCTATAACATTCATTCTTGAATTGAATGCTTGAATCTTTATTCATTCTTTGTATTTTATGCTTGAATTGAAAATTGAATGCCAACGACAGTGAGCTAATGTAAAGAAATAAAAAGAAAATGAAAGATTAAATGTATTGAGATGGTAGGAATGTCTTGCGGGTGAAAGGATCATCAGAGAGAAACGGTTCTTGTGACCTATAACATTCTTCTTATCGTATTGTCTTGCGGGTGAAAAACTGAGGTAGTGAAAGAAAACTAAAGAAATGGGAAGAAACAGTGATTAAGTGACGATTAACGAATATGACTATATCTGCTAGCTTTGAAGATACACTGATATATATCATGCTAGCTTTGAAGATACACTGATATATATCGTATCTCTGGCTCCAAACGCAAGTTTTCCCTTATTCGTTGTGCTCGATTCTGGAGGATAGATAGATGTTCGCCTTTTTTTAAACCATTGATTTATCCAATAATCAAGTTAAATTCGAAAGGTATTTTGGATGATCAATTAAATCTCTTTATCGTAAAAAAATATAGATTATTATTCCAAAACTACCACTTCTCAGCAACGGCTTTCATCAATCTACGCAAAGTAACCATGTCTAAGTACAAATAACAGACGCAGGATTGTATCTAAATTCATTAAAATGAAATGTTATAGCAGATTAATGATTCATGACGCACTTGAACACAAAAGGAACCAAAATCAGTATCATCGTAATGGAGTATCCCTTTCAATATTCATTGGATAAGGTTTTGAACTAAAGATTCATTGTCCGTTCTTTCAACCATTCCCTGCATACCAGGAATCAGCCCATCCCAATGCAAAAACCGATACGCTAAGTAACCACGATGGAAGAACATGCATGGTAGACAATGAACAATTCACATGAAATACACTTTTTGGCACCACCATTTTTGTAAAAATCAGAGCAACCATTACTGACAACACCCCATTCTCTCGGAATACCTCCATTACCCATTGTTCTTGGTTTGGTCTCCTACAACACCCACTGACACATCATAACCCCTAACCTCACAGAACTCCACCTCCCTTACACATTCTGACCACGTCACTCACCTCCATTCCTCTCCAACCTCTACTTCGGCCATTGATTCCTCAACCTCTCCAACAATGTCTTCAACTTCCCTTTCATGAGGTTTTAGACTCTACCACCATTTGTCTCAACATATATTTAATTATTGAGAATTTCAGATACCGGGAAGTTCCAATTAAAACCGGTATTTTTTAATGTGACAAATTTATCCCACATTTCATGAAAATACAAAAGGATGAGCTTACAAAAATCAGAGAAGCTGCTAACAATGTAGGAAAAGAACGAGATTGCAATGCTATGCACAAATAACATATGAACCCTCATATTCTTTTTCAGTAGTTGTAGAGTTCTCGCTGAGAATAGACTATACAGGGTCTGCTATTTTTCTCTTCTATTTTTCTAGGGACAAAACAAATGGTCTGAAAAACATAACCACAGGAATAATTCCAAACAAGAACTACACCAGTCTCCACCTAAAAGAAACATCAGGCTAACCTACATACATAACATATCCATTGGCCGTGAAACAAATGATTACATGCTTTAATTCATTCAACTCGAATGGAACATGTAAATCTTCAAGAATGTAATTGCTTGTTCAATGTAAAAGACAAAACCAGAATAATCTATCATAACAACAGCACAAACACATCAAATTGTCATAGTGAAGGATAACATCATCATCATCGTCATATAAAAAATTAAATAAAAATGTCAAATTTACAGGTCGTCCAACTAAATACTCTCATATCATCCTAACAACTAAAAACCGGTTTTACATTTATTATTAAGGAGTGCCACTCAATTTAAATATATAAAAAAAACATAAATTTGTCCTAAAAAAATGAGGGATGGGAATCAAATAGCGAAATTCTGATCTTCTCAGAGCAAGTGGAGACCTCAACAGAGTCATACTGAGAACCTGCAGTAATAGCATGTATCAAATTGGCATTAATGAATAGAAAGCGATGAAGCGATGATGAAGAGGCATAAACCCTAAACCCTGAGATTATCGTGATTAGAAGGGGACTTGTTGGAGTTCCATGACGCTGCGGAGCGGAGAGTCGTAGAGGGAGTAGACGACGGCCTGTCGTTTAACGACGGCGAGCTGTGACTTGCCGTGGGCGAAGGCGGTGGAAATTTGAGACGGGTCGGAGAGAGTGGCGTTGTGGCGAAACGAATCGATGGTGCGTCGTTTGGTGTACTCCCTGATGTTGTAATCGGGGAACTCGCGCGCGGCGCGGAGGAGGGATCGGAAGAGGGAGAGGACTTGGGCAGCGGAAGGAGTAGCGGAGGATGACGCAGCTGCACTCATGGCTCCCTCCAGGTACAGAATAGAATACAGCGTCAGAGAATAAATGTGAATTGAGGGAAGATCAAGAAAAATCATGTCTATGTATGTAGACGTATTGGGTCCAAGATTCTTGGCCCAAATGAATCCCAACTGAAAATATACTACTACTTTACTTTCTCCATTTATTTTTAGATCATAAGGACTTGTTTTTGTGCGGTGATAAGATATATATAATATCATACGAATATCATAGAATAAGAATATGATAAGTTTTAACTCTATATGATATTTGGTGTGTATCAGATTACAAAGCAAATCATGATTATAATAAATAAATACTTTTTAATATATAAGTTACATAACAATTGAAATTTGCACTGCTATTAAATAATTTTTTATAACATAAATTATATTTTAAATTTATGATAAATAATATTGTGATATATTATTATTTTTAATTATTGATAATTTTAAAAAAAAATATTCAAATTTAAGTTAGAACCAAAAATGTAAAAATGATAAATTGAAAGAAATAAGAAATTAAGTTAAATTATTAAGTCGATATATATATTTGAAATTATTTTTTACATTTAATTATAAATGTCAAATTATCACTCAATTGATATCAAAACTTAAAATTATAAGAGAATATACCAAATATATTTTGTGATAATTAAATTCACCACTTCATCATAAAAAGAGAGTATTCAAAAAAGAGAGTATTCAAATGAGAATAGATGAATGTGAAGAAGAGTAAGGAGATGAGGTGTCTAAGGAAGCAAATATTTTTTGTATAGAAAATCTTCCTATTTAAAAAATAAAATTTTATTTTTATAAAAATTATAATATGGTGTGTGTGAAAAACTTAAAGCCTTTTTAAAATGATTTCACCAAAATAATTTTAAAATCAAGTTTGAAAAACTATTATCTGAAATTGTAAGTGGGAGGGGTATAAATGAAAGATGTTATAACATATATAAGAACACTTGTTTATATATTAATTCATTCAATCTAAATTATGTCCAAATATTCAAATGAGTTCTTCCACAACAATTAGTTCATACCCCAAAGAGATTCAAGTGTACAACTTATTTTTAAAATATTTTTTTAAGTTTGTTTTATGAAAAAATAAGTTTCTTAATTTTTTAGAGATTTTCTTTGAATATATCTAACTTAGTTTCTCATTCAAAAAATATTAATAAAAATATCTGAATCATTATCTGAATTTCCCTTTTACCCAATTTGGTAGATGATAAGGTAGCCTGCAGATGAAATCATGTTAATGTCATTGATTTCACACATTTCATTTACTCAAATTTTGTCACTTGCCTTTGCTAATGAACTAACACTAGTGGTAGATTCTAAATTGAGATCTTAGATAATTTTTTGATGGATCTTACCGTGCCCGTAGGATTGTGATTGAAGACCTGTCAAGATCTTTATTATTTTTTCCTTTAGTGATATATCTCATCTTAAGATTTTAGATAATTTTTAGTAGGTCCTACATACATCTCACTTTTTAATATTTAAAAAATTTCTTTCTCTTTTTTTCTTTTTCTTCTTCTCCTTCAATGTCTTCCCCCAACATTCACACTTCATTTTTCTTTTTATTTTCCCCCACGTTCACGCTTCCTTCCTTTTCTTTTTCTTGTGCTCTCTGTCTCCTAACCTTTCTTCCTTTTTTTTTTATTCTTTTTCTTCCTTGCCACTCCCCCTCCCATCCACCTTCTTCCTTCTCCTTCCTCCCTCTTCCTCCCCTCCACTTCACACTGCATCCCCCTCCCCTTTCGCGGCCCTCCATCGCAATTGTTCATGGCCACCTCCAAGTAAGTTCATTTTTTTTTTATTTTTCTTCTTCTCTTATTTTTTTTCTTCAATGACCTTCTTTTCTTGATTTTTGATTTTTTGTTTTCAATATTTTTTTGTTTTCTTTTTTAGGTATGCCAGAGATCTTTATGATTCTTATAAAAGAACTCATTTTTCACCTTGGAGATCTCTAACCCCCTTTATTGGAAGATCCACACAAGATCAGATTTTGAGTTCATAATCCTTACTTAAGATCTAACACTAAAGTTACTCTAAATACTCTCATCACTTGGAATTGAAAGTTGTACCGTCCCTATTTTTTTATGATATATCCTCATAACTCCAACTCAGTCTAAGATATGTTTTGTTTGTTTTAAAAGTAAATAAATATGTGAATTGACAAAAAATGATTTAATAAAAGATATTTTTTATTTACTTTACGTATATATGAGAGAAAATTTCATTTAATTATATTTTTCTTCCAATATACTCGTACTTGTCTATAAGGCTATAACTACAACTTCAGTTAGGTGACAAAACTGTTAGCATGTATTTGCCCATTTTATCTCATGCGATGGATATGGCCAACCAATTTGTTCCTTTCTAGACATACTATATGTCTATTTGCCGGTGCCATTAGCCTATAATAAGTTGATGTTGTGTTGTAGTAGCGCTATAATCTGTTTGCCACGAAGAAACGTTTTTTTTTAATATACTCTATTAGACTATTACCACTTAAAATTTATTTAGAATTATAAAAATTGTGAATTTTATTTTTATTTAGTGTCTTTTTTTATACATAAATTATAAGAGTCTGTTTGATATGCTAGAAACTTGAAAGAAGGACCGGAGAGGATAAAAAGACAACAAAATCATCATTCTTTCTCTATTTGGTTACTTTTTTTACAAAAACTCTATTTGGTTACTTAATAAAAGAAACACTTAAAAATAAGTGAGATCCACATGTTGAGTATTTCATACAAAAATGGAAGAAAGGGAGAGAGAAAGGTGATCTTATTCTTATACAGTTATACACAAATTAAACATATTTATGCCATTTTAGATATATTTTTAATTTTCATTCCTTTTATTTTTTCATCAAACAACTTACAAAATTATTTCATTTTTTTTATCTCTTTTTTTCCTTCTATGTTTCATTTATTTCCTTTTACTTTTATAGTTTTTAATAGATTTTAAATAATAAAAAATGTACTATAATAAATACATAAATGTATTAAAAAGTGTGTTAATCGTCTTTTATGTTACCAGCAATGCAATTTTCTTCCATGATAAGTTCTACAGAGTGGGGAAATTAGACCTATGAGACAATCTGTTTAACAATCAATCCTTTGTCAACTTAAAAAGAATAATCAATCCTTTGTCTTTTTATTTGCTTGAAATGGCTGAAGTAGAAGAACAGAAATCTTAAAACATATACTTTGAGCCAACTATTATTGAGAATTACCCATTCAATTAAATTCAACTTTCATTAATCACCTTACAGGCTGGCTCCTCCATGTTTTACTAACAACATGCAGATTCACGTACAGTACAATTATAATTACAGCTTGCAACAGTTTGATCGAACCATAATTATTCCCCATTTCTAGTTGGTGTATGGATGACATTGATTCAAATTTAATCTGAAAACTCATACATTTGAAATAAGATTTTTTTTGTCTACTGTTTCTCAACATACTTAGTGGCTAAGAGAAACTGAAAAAATAGAGAAAGAAATCTTATTTTCAGTATACTTCTTGATTCTGCTGTGAGAAAGTAGACAGAAAAATATTTGTAACTTTAATTTTCTTTCAATGTTGTATTTATATGGATTGAGTATCTATAATAAAGGGAATATAATTTTTGTAATTTCTTTTGTCTTCACATTTTTGTATATATTTATGCCTTTCAGTTTCATTCTTATTTCTTACTTTTTTTTTCAATTGTAATAATATGTATATTAATTAAAAGATAGAATGAAAAAAAGATACAAAATAAAACTAATACAAAAAAGTAAAGGCACATGCTAAGGAATCAAATCATGCTTCAAATTTCGTCCCAGGTTCCACTAACTTATTTAGTAATTGCTCTCACTCTTCTTTATTCTCACACCACTCACATTTTTTTCCTCCACCCCTCCTTGTTTACACTCTTTTATCATAGTCTTCTTTTCTCTCTCCCTTTTTCATTCCTTGCCTTCCTTTTCTCTTTGTTGTATGCCTACATGATAAATCCTGTTGTCTATCATATCCAAATAAAAACTTATGCCTACTTGATTTGTGTAATTGCTATTTTAGTTTCACTCCTATATTTCAGATTTTTTAAATTGAAAATGTCCTCTCAGTTTAATTATGCCTTTGATTGTGCCTTTGAACTTTCACTTTCTTTAAACTTTTTTTTCTTTCTTTAATTGTGCCTTTGATTCATCTCACGAATTCCTCATACTTCCTTTTAATTACCTCCATTTTATTTGCACCTTTGCACCCTTCTTGATGAGAAATTTCTTTCCTACTATCTCATTCCCTTCATATTCCCTCTGATTATTGAATTGGCCTATTAGTTGTATAGTTGTTTGTAGCCAACTCATTCTCAATATAATTTGCAAACTCGAACATGTTTTGTATGTCACCTATATGTAAGAAATCATTTTACCCCTTATTGTTTTATATTTTTCAACCTGCCTTTTCTATAACATTTGATGTTGCATGAACATGAATAGAAAAATCAAAATTTTTGGTTCATTTTTTAATGTTGCAAGAATCAATTTTGTTTATCTTTTTGAATGATTAACACATGTAATTTTTGTTTATCGTGGTTCCATGTAGTTTCAGATTCTTTGTTTAGCTTTTAGATGTAAGTTTTGTTTACACTGTATGATACAATTTTCTTTAATTTTTTGTGTTTACCTTTTATTTCTTTTCTAACATTTTATTTCAGGTTTATCACAACTCCATATCTTCAAAAGGATTCTTTAAGCCACTCATTAACAATCAAAATTTGAAATTAGATCTTGAATTACCTTTGATTTTAAGAAATTCACTTCTTCTTTTTTTTTATCTTAATTCTCTCTTTTTCCCTTTTCTCCTTCATCTTAAATCAGTTATTTTCATATCAAGAAATATTAGTTTCATTGAGGAGGGTAAATTATCCTCCACTTTGGATGGTCAAGTAAAGGTAAAAAAACACCCACTATTTTATAATCTATATTTTCAATTTTCTTCCTTTTTAACTTATTTTTTTTATTTCCATTTTATATAATTCTCTCAAATCTTATTCTTCTCTTCAATCTAGTACAAAACTCCATATTAATCTTGTTATTGATGTAATTAAGTAGTTCATACCTAGAATATAGGTCGTTTTTAAATTATTACCTATTATTCTTTTTTTTTTCAACCAAGTACTTGAAAAAAATTCAATTTCATTTAACTAACTAATATTACTCACCTTTCGTTAAGTAATGACGTGACAGACAGAGTGTCACACCATCACGCATTGTCCCAAACACTTCATTGTCACATCATCACCTTCAATGACATGGCAATGACATGTCAGTATTTGGGTGTGATGACATGACAGTTCATCTGTCACATTATCACCTAACAGAAGGGAATTAATGATAGGTAGTAAGTTGAAACATAAAAATTTCTCAATAGTTATTTGACAAAAATGATTTTTTAGGTAGTAATTTGAAAACGGTTTATTTTCCTGGTATGAAAAACTTAATTAAGTCATTTAAAAAATAATTTTTTAGTTAACAAATGATAAGAAGGATTTTTATCAAAATAAATAATTTAATTTCAGATAAAATGATAAATGATAAATTTTATTATTTTATTGAAAATAAAAATAAAAATGGTAATCATAAATTTAAGTCATGTTTAAAAGCAAATCTTACAAGTTAATAAGAAAAAATCGTTTCTCATAAACTATTATTTGATCAAATATTTATAAATTTTTCCAAAAACTAAAAATTAATTAAAATAGCTTGATGAACATATATATAATTTACTTTTATATAAACTTAAGAAACTTTATCCTATTTATTTTTTTAAGATAATTCCTCATTCAAAATAAGAAATACATTAAATTAATAAGATATTTTTTATTGGTAGGAATAAAAAAAATTCTTTGAAATTTATAATAATTCACCTATCAATTTATCATGTTTAGTTATTTGAACTAGATTAATAACATAATATTAAAGGTGAAATTAAAGAGTTAAGATCCATATATTTAATATCTAGACAAAGCTAGAAAAGAACCAACAAAATCAAATAGTGAGATATATAGTTTGGGTCTAGAGGATAGTGAAGGAAGAATAAGGAAAGGTATAACATATTACATATGTGCATTGATCATACACCAAAAAATACCAATTATATATGATTTAAATAAATTTTTCATATCTAAAAAATATGTTATTTTTAAATTACTACCTAAAAATTCATTTTTATCTCCATGGTTCCATGTAGTTTCAGACTAGGTTTCTTAAAATATGAATTTTATATTTTTGTTACTTTTATATGTCCATTTTTTGTGTGTCTATTTCAGGTGTGTTGAATGTATTAATGATTAATCATATATAATTTTCTTTTTTAAATAGCACTTCATATTTTTTTCTTTGATTCAAATAATGAATTTTTATATAATTGTTTTAAATAATTATTTGATTGATTTACATTTAAATTTAAATAGTTGATTATAATTTTAGCTTTTTGTCTCTTCTTTACATAGTCTGGTCTTATAATTTGTTTCATTGAAAGTTGAAAATAATCTTATCATTATGGAATGAAAATAATAGATGTAATGTAAAATTAAATAGAATAAGATAAGAGTGATTTACAATTTCAAAATTTTGTTTCTTTTTAAAAAAAATAATAAAAACAAAAAATTTGGCTCAAGAGATAAAAGGTGATTCGATCCTATAACATTCACTTTCTTCTTTCTCATCCCTTCTCTAAAATGTCAAATCTGATTTTGTTACATCATCCCGTCTTCTCTCAATTTATAGGAAACCAAATATTTGAGGGAGAAAATATTAGTGGTTAGTTACTTAAAAAAAGATTAGTGGGTAGTTTTGTGATAATGTTAAGGCAGTCTTGACCGTTACACTGAGAAAGCAATTAACAACGTTGATAATATTTACTTTTTACTATTTATCAAATGTACAATATAACCAAATAACAAGTTAAAAATAATTTAAATGGACTTACGGTATATTCAAGTATTTTTATGAATGAAGAAAATAATTTTTCAAATTATTATGTCTTTCTTGATAATTATCTACTGGGATGCAAAAGTATTACCTCAACAAGTGTATAATCTAAAATCCATCAACAAATCAAGTAAACAGGAAAGAAAAGCATTGAATAAATCAATTCAACTACATTTAAAAAAAAGAGCTTTTTCTTCATTAATTTTTTGTAATTAATTACATAAATTATAGTAATTATGATGATTATAACAAGAATATATTCTAATTAGGTAAACTTTTAGAAGATAAGTTATCTATTTTTTATAATTATGGAAATTTTTATTTTATTATCACGAATTACATTAATTATAGTAATTATGACAATTATAACAAATATTTTTTTAATTTTTTTTAAAAGATGTTTGTATCCTCGAGTTTTTTTTATCACGTATTATGATCACATATTAGAAGATATGTCTGTATTCCCAAGGTTTTTTCTCACAATTTTATTATAAATATCTTAAATTCTATCATGTATTATCTCGATGTTATATCACAGTTATTTTTTTGTCATGATTTCATTGCACGATTTAAATTAGTATTCAAATATCAATCATTAATCAAAATCAAGTTTTAACCTATTTTACCATAAAAAATGGTAAATTTTATTTTTAACATTCCCTATCATTCTAGATTTTTTTTCATTGTTTCCTTCTAAAATAATCAATTGTTAACATAATATTTTATTTTTCTTATTCAGATTCTATGGAGGGATAAATATAAGTCAAAGACAAGAATTTATCCGCCTTTTCATTCTTTCTCTAAGATAAATTTCTAATTTTTTTCAAACTTCTTTCAATTTTTTTTTTATATTTGATCTAATATGCATTGACGCATATATTTATTAAAATTGAAACTAAATAATTGATAACGTATTAGAAATTATAAATAATAATAAAATTACTCTTATAAATGATAAAATATGAATTTCAAGCCCACATAAATCAGGAGACACAATAGTGAAATAATAAAATTAATATACAATTCGATACACAATAGATAAATTACAAAAATATATTAATTTTGGTATATGAAAACACAATATTAAAATATAAATGTGGACACATAGACATGATAATGCATGTATTTTTGCTAATATATATCATTCTTGATCTAAGATTTAGTCTCACTTAAATTAGGATAAATAATTATTTTCATTCTTGAATGTGTAAAGCGCTAACAAGTTAGTATCAAGAAGATAAAAAATTAAATTTTAATCTCTGAAAATAAAAAAAATGTAATAAATTCATTCATATGTTACCGTTAATAAAAAAGCGTGTCACCAAAATGATTAGCAATTTGGTCATCTTTGATTGGCTCTCTAAAAGTGAGTCATATGGATGGATTTGTCATGTAAAGTTTTGATTTTTTTTACCTATTGGACTCATTTGTTACATCTATGCTTTTTTTCCTTGTCTTTTCTTCTTCTCGCACTCTCTAAGGAAGGATGACACCTATTTTCTGATGACGACCACCATAGTTGCGGTGTAGGTGGTTTGCATTTTGGCCGTTGAAGACGAAGGTGCTTCCTTTCATCTTCTTTATCACATCGTCGCTAGGTTTGCATTTTCATGTTTCTTCTTCCTTCTTGTGCTCTCTCTGTTATTATAACCTTTTTTTCCGATGGCGACGCCATAGCCACAGAGTAGGAGGTTCACATTTTTGTCTTCTTTATCGCACCGACATGTTTGCATTTATACATTTCTTCACTCATTTTTCTTCGCATTTCTTTATTTCGTCTTCTACATTGCATCTCATTTTTTCTTGGCCCTAGAAGATGAAGTCATTTCCTTTTGTGCATTGTTTGCTCTTTTTTCATTTGGCTTCTTGTTCCTTTTTTTTGAATGATGTTTCATTTGGAGGTTTATATTTGGGTTCTCAAAATTGTATTTTTACTTTTTCATTACTGATGTTGTGTATAAACAAGGTTTGTGAAAATACAAATAATGATGTTTGTGTTTACCTATAGGATTTGTGATGAAATCACTCTTATTTTGCACCACAATGGTAAATTGATACAAAATGCAAACGAGGCACTAGAGTATGTTGTTGGTGAATTCTGTGTCTGGGAAGATATTGAAACAAATTTGGTTAATGTATGGACAACCCACGACTTGTGCGAAACTTGTCGTAACTATGTGAAGTTTGCTTAAGTTTATTATTTTGTGTCTGATAGTGGTTTACAAAGGCTGGAAAATGACTATGATGTGTTATCTCTCTGCAAAATTGGGCTTGCTAATCCAAAAAAAAAAAGTGCATGTATACTTAGAACATGTTGAGCCAGAGGGGGGTCTGGTTAATGAAATTGGGCTAGAGATTGAAATAGATGTGTTGTCTCTAAATTGCAATGCAGAGAAAGTGGTTGTTCTTGAGGACTCTACTCAGAATGTTATTGAAGATATGGATGTTGATGGTGCTAACAATGTGGGTAAAGGTGGTCTAGATGGTGAAACTGGAGTTGTTGGAGTTGAAACTCAAGTTGATGTGCAAGATGCTAAAAATAAAGTTGTTGGAGTTGAAACTCAAGTTAATAATGGTGTAGATGATGATGAAGTTAAAGAACATGATAAGGATGCTAACTTTTTTTATCATTCTGAAAGTGACCTAGACTATGTATATGTGCATCCAAAAAATGATGGACAATCAAGTGACACAAGAATATGGTGCGCACATTGATGAAAGAAAGATGTTTAGGGCTATCAAAGAGGCTCTGTCACTGGTTGAGGGAATTATTGAATTGCAATATGCTAAGCTTTGGGACTATTCACATCAGTTAACAAGAAGCAATGAAGGATCAACTATGAAAATTAATTGCATTCACATACCTAGATCTCCTCCACAATTCCACTAAATTTATATATGTTTAGATGCTTGCAATCAAGGATTCAAGGTTGGTTGCAAACCTTTTATTGGTCTTGATGGTTGTTTTTTTGAAAGGCTACTATGGCGGTCATTTGCTTGCAACAGTGGGACAAGATGCAAATAATGTAATTTTTGTGATTGCATATGCAGTAGTAAATGCTGAAGATGAAGATAACTAGAAGTGGTTCCTCACATTGTTACATGAAGACCTTAGAGACTACAAACAATATGGCTGGAATTTTATGTTAGACATCCAAAAGGTGCAATTCAATTGTTTTGCTTTGACTAAATTGTGATGCAATGTAGGGTTCAAATATAGAAAGTTGTAAATTTGATTGCATGCATATGTGATAGTTTCTATGTCATGCTAGTCATTAGATATATGTTTATGTTGTGGATATATTTTTCAGTAAGTAGAATCTTTTAAGGATAAAAATGTCAATAAGTTATAAAAGGGATATATTTGTCAGTAAGTAGCATCTTTTAAGGATGAAAATGTCATTAAGTTATAAACAACAAGGATATATTTGTCAGTAAGTAGAATCTTTTATGGATGAAAATGTCAATAAGTTATATACAACAAAGATATATTTGTTAGTAAGTAGAATCTTTTAAGGATGAAAATGTCAATAAGTTATAAACAATATAAATATATTTTTCAGTAAGTATAATCTTTCATGGACAAAAATGTTATTAAGTTATAAAAATCAAGGATATATTTGTTAGTAACTTTTACTAACTGTATTTTTGTCTTATTTATTTATATGCTATGTGTAGGGGTTGTTTCTTGCAATGTAGGAAGTTATGTCAAGTGTTAAACTAGGTATTGTGTTATGCACTTATGGAGGAATTTCTCCAACTAGCGGAAAAACAAAGAGTTAAGAAACCTAGTCTGTCAACTTTGCACGATCTACTATTGAATAAGAATTTAATGTTAGTATGGAAGCTGTCAAAAAGGAAGAATGAAAATGCATGGACTTATTTAGACAAGTGGCCCTGTGAATCATGGACCAAAGCCTACTTTAGTGAAAATTGCAAAGTTGACAGCATAACCGACAAGAATTATGAGTCTTTTAATGCAAAGATTCCAAAGTTAAAAAATAAGCCAATTTTGAGTCTATGTGAAGATATAAGGATCTATATTATGCACAAGATGACAAGTGCTAAATTGAAAATGGCTGCAAGATTAGGACCATTGGTACCTATTGTAATAGTCAAGGCTGAAAAAGGAGAAAGTTCAATCCAACAAGTGGACTGCAAACTGGGTTAGTGATCCTAATGGAACTAGATATGAGGTTTGCCGTTATGAAACAAGACTTGATGTGAATCTACACAACTGGTCATCCACATGTAGGATGTGACAACTTATAGGTATAACACTAAGTTAGTCAAATTTGTCAATTTTTGATATTATGTATTGCATTACTATGTAATTTAATGTGTTTTTTGTTTACTACACAAGTCTGCCTTGTAGGCATGTGATTACTGCCATCAGATACAATAACCATAGACTAGAGGACTACAGTGATGATATGTTGACCATTGGATCTTACAATGCAACCTATGAAAATTACATACACCTTACCAAGAGTTAACAATATTGGGAAAATACATCTTTTGATAGGTTGACACCACTAGATATTAAAAAGAGACCTGATCGACCCAAAAAATATAGAAGAAAGGATCAGAATGAGGGACATGTCAGTAATAGTAGACTAAAAAAAATCCTACAAAGATGTCACCTGTACTAGAAGTGGTCTGAATGGTCATAACAATAGGGAATGCATTAATGGTGGTGTTCCACCAAGACCAAAAAAGTGGAAACCAACTCTTGAAGAAGAGACTAACTCAAATGGAACCACAACAACACCAGTAACATTTTTTAAAATCTGATTAATTATTTTTATTGTTGCTTACAAGTTATTTATGTTAGACGTAACATATTTATAGGATGAGATTAACTGCTCTTAATCTGCCCCACAAGTTGAATAACCTCCAGCTAATTTTGAAAGTACTTCAACTCCTAATTGTAAAAGTGCTCCAGCTCCAACTCTAACTACCACTCGAAGTGCTCCAACTCCTAGTGCTATGAGTGACTTTTAAATATAACTGATTAATTATTGTTAAATTATGTTATGCATAACTAGTCACTATTTATAATGTTTTAGGAAACAAGCTTCACACCTCCACCATTGTCAAGGGTGTTTAGACCACCTCTAGTTAGACCTTCAACACCAATTCGAATTATATTCTGAGATGTACCATCTCATAGGATGAACCAATTGAATTACATGAGGTTCATACCCACAACAAGACTGTCTCGTCGTCAAGATTCGAAGAAGTGAAATATGAGATATATTTGTCTTTTGTTTATAGTAGATTTTGACTAATTATTATAATTTGGATAAATTTGTATTGATTGATACATTGTTACAATGTTTATTTTTGTACATCGGTAGAATGTTTATTTTGGAAAATTTTTATTATGACAACATTAAGTAGTGATAAAATCAAGTTGGATTTCATTTTTTGCAAGGATTAAATAATTGTGCATTTTTGTTTGAGTCTCGTGTTTTGGGTGAAGTATTAGAAATTTCATAGTAATAGGCAAATTATGTTTATTAATCAATATTATGCTTATTATTATGTTTGTTATAACTTATGTTTGCTTCCCTATTTTTTAAGTGTTTATTGTAATGTTATGTTTACAAAATAATAAAAAGAGGGGATGAAAATTAACTTATATTTTACCCTTAGATGAAATAAAATTTGGGATCTGACAAATTAGTTCAATAAAAACTTATTGACATTTTGGTCCAATCTATTCATGTTGATAATTATTTTTGTGACATTTTTGACCCTCTATGTCACGTATGCTCTCTCATTAATGGTAATTGATGGAAAAAGTTAATAGATGAATGAATTTATTAGCAACACTCTACACATTCAGAAACAAAATCATCATTTATCCCTTAATTTTTTTTAAATCTTTTTCTAAGATTGTATTATGGAATGTAACTCATGGTATAATACATACATTATTCCCTTATCAAATTCCCATACACAGTTACACTGCACGCTAACACAGAATGAAGAAATTTCAACTAAAATTACCCATCACTTTCCTCATAATACTATCCACATAATTCTTTAAACCAAGCCCATAAACATAGGAAACATTTAAATCTAAATTTAGCTCGGGAGTTGCTACGTGCACCCAGCATTATTGCTGGGGCACCCAGCAAACAGTGAAGTGGCGAAACTACCCTTCAGCAATTATTCTTCCGGAAGAAGGTTCTTCCGGAAAGTTTCCGGAAATAATTTTTCCGGGAAGTTTCCGGAAGAACCTTCTTCCGGAAGAATAATTTGTGTCTTCCGGAAAAACTCACAGACAATTTCCGGAAGAACGTCATCCGGAATGTTTCCGGAAGAAGCTTCTTCCGGAAGAATTCCAGTGTCTTCCGGAAGAAGCTTCTTCCGGAAGACTTCCGGAAGAAGCTTCTTCCGGAAGTTATTTTTTTTTTTTAATGCGTACGTAATGACGATTTTGCCCTTGTGTAAATTTCTTTAAATTAACGTCTTCAGGCTGTGTTTTACTGCGCTTTCTTTCTTTCTTCTTCCGTTCGCTTTGTTTCTTCTTCCGTTTGCTGTTGTTTCGGTGGTGGTCCCTTCAGCAGTCTGTTGGTGGTCCAGTGAAGTGAAGTATTTGAAGATTTGGTGGTCCCGTGTTCCGTATTTGAAGTTTTATTAGTGGCTGTTGTTCCTATTTTGTCGGAGGTACGCGTTTATTTCGTTTTCCGGTTAGCTTTTAGAGAAGAAAAACAGTAAAAAATGTATCCGGAAGAAATTTTAGGCACAGAAGGAGGAAGGTCCGGAATGACCACTTCCGGATGAAGGTCTTCCGGAAGTTACGAAGGCCAATTCCGGAAGAAGTGCTTCCGGAAACTATTTCCGGAAGACCTTCTTCCGGAATTGGGCTTCTTAACTTCCGGAAGAAGGTCTTCCGGAAATAGTTTCCGGAAGCACTTCTTCCGGAATTGGCCTTCGTAACTTCCGGAAGAACTTCTTCCGGAATGTTAAATTATTACTAATTTATTAATTTCTGTTTTATAATTTTTTTAATTTCTGTTTTATAATTTTTTTAATTTCTGTTTTATATATATTTCTGTTAGTTAATAATGAATTATTGGTTTAATTAGGTATAATGATATATATTGTGGATTATAATTTTTTTTGTTTTATAATGGTATATATATTTCTGTTTTATAATTTTTTTTTATTTCTGGTTTATATATGTTGTGGATTATTGATTTAATTAGGTATAATGGTATAATATTAAATGATTTAGGTAACTTAAATGTATAATGGTACAAAAATGTTTTATTAGTTGTTTATTATAGTGATAAGTTTAGTTTTAGTAAATAATGTAGTTATAAATTTAGAATATAGTGATAATTTTAATATAGTCGTGTATGATGCATATGTCCTATTAATATGTTTGTTATTTAAGGTGTAGTAAATTTTTGGATGTGGTTATATGATAATTTGAATGTACTTGTGTATGATGCATATGTCCTTAAGATGGACGAAGATCAATGGAGGTATGACTTTGCGATGTCACAAGAAGTTGATATGGATTATGATTATGATAATCAAGAAGAATGTGGAGTGAATGAACGACATGTCGATTGTTCAAATGCTTTTAATACATCTCAGGTAATCATAGATAATTTGAGTCATTGGTTGAATTGATGGTTTGTACGAAAATTAATGTGTTAGGGTTGCGTTGTAGGTATTCACTACTCGAGATGATGTTTTGCAATGGGCTCGAACAGTTGCCCATGAAAATGGATTTGTTGCAGTGATTATGAGATCTGACACAGAGACCGGTAGCAGAGGAAGAAGTTCATTTGTGTTAATTGGGTGTGAAAGGAGTGGTACGTACAAGTGTAGAAATAAAGAATTCGTTAGAAAAGACACCGGGAGTAGGAAATGTGGTTGTCCCTTCAGGCTTCGTGGGAAACCAGTGCGTGGAGGGGAAGGTTGGATGGTGAAGTTGATCTGTGGGATTCATAATCATGAATTGGCGAAGTCCTTAGTTGGACATCCATACGCCGGGCGATTGACTAAGGAAGAAAAGAAAATTATTGCTGATATGACAAAGTCGATGGTGAAACCGAAAAACATCTTGCTAACGTTGAAGGAACACAATGCCGACAGTTACACCACGATAAAGCAAATTTACAATGCAAGAAGTGCATATCGTTCTTCAATAAGAGGAGCTGATACCGAAATGCAGCATCTGATGAAGCTTCTCGAACGTGATCAATACATTCATTGGCATAGATTGAAGGATGAAGTTGTGGTGCGTGATCTGTTTTGGTGTCACCCAGATGCAGTAAAGTTATGCAATGCATGTCATCTGGTGTTTTTTATAGACAGTACCTACAAAACAAACAGGTACAGACTCCCACTACTTGACTTTGTTGGAGTGACACCAACGGCGATGACATTCTCTGCTGGGTTTGCATATCTGGAGGCTGAGCGTGTTAATAATATTGTATGGGCTTTGGAACGATTTCGAGGCCTATTTTTAAGACACGATCGCCTCCCTCTTGTTATTGTCACTGACAGAGACCTAGCACTGATGAATGCAGTGAAAACTGTGTTTCCCGAGTCTACTAATTTGTTGTGCAGGTTTCATATCGATAAGAATGTGAAGGCGAAGTGCAAATCTTTAATCGGGGAAAAAAATGCGTGGGACTATGTAATGGATAACTGGGGTACTTTGGTTGATTGTCCGTCCGAATACGAGTTCCATGAGTCATATCAGAAGTTTCAAGTTGCTTGTTCGCCTTGGCCGATGTTCGTTGACTATGTTAACGACACATGGATTATCCCCCACAAGGAAAAATTTATTACAGCATGGACGAATAAGGTCATGCACCTAGGCAACACAACAACAAACAGGTATTAACAACTGATTTTATTTGTTAGTAACGATTAATATTAAATGGTATTTAATTGTTGTATATTTTCATGTTTGTTGTGTATTTTAAATGTAGGGTTGAATCAGCTCATTGGGCTCTCAAAAGAGTACTACAAAATAGCGTTGGAGACCTATGTAGTGTTTGGGATGCCATGAACAACATGATCACGCTGCAACACGTCGAAATTAAAGCATCCTTTGAAACCAGTACGCATGTGGTTGGCCATGTATATAAAAAAACCTTATACAAGAGGCTTCTTGGGATGGTTTCGAGGGATGCTTTAAATCAGATTGCTTCTGAGATTGACCGTCTACGTTATCTCGGCAACAATCTCTCTTCTTGTGGTTGTGTGATGAGAAGCACGCACGGGCTTCCTTGTGCATGTGAGCTTTCTAGGTATACTGCTAGCAGCATCCCATTGGAGTCAGTCCATCTTTTTTGGAGGAGACTTTGCTTTTCAGACCAAGGGTTATGTGAGACGGAAGTCACCATCAAGGAAGAAATAGAGGTCATATCTAAAAGGTTTGATGAACTTGATGTGGCTGGCAAAGTAAATCTGAAGAGTAAACTTCGAGAAATCGCATACCCTGATCATAACTCTATGTGCCCTCCTCCATCAAAGGTGAACACAAAAGGTGCACCGAAGAAACCGATG
This sequence comes from Glycine soja, assembly GCF_004193775.1. Classification (NCBI taxonomy): domain Eukaryota; kingdom Viridiplantae; phylum Streptophyta; class Magnoliopsida; order Fabales; family Fabaceae; genus Glycine; species Glycine soja. Next base: position 20,802,507 of record NC_041009.1, on the reverse strand, counting down.
AAAAGAAGTCAAACATCCACAAAGCGTGATCCGTCTTACTGGGAGTATGTTGATGCTTTTCATTCTGTTCAAAGCAGCAACTCTCCAGTGAAACGAAGTGCATCATGTTCTCAACCGCGTCAGCCAACAAGGATCATCCCGATGTTGGATCAATTTGCGTCATTCTTTCAAGGTTTCATTCGTGACGTTGTGGATGTGAAAGCGGACGGTAACTGTGGATATCGGTCCATTGGCGCTTTATTAGGTATGGGGGAAGATTCGTGGCCGTTAGTGCGTAATGAATTGCTTAAAGAACTTGGCAGGTGGTCGCATGAGTACATGAACCTCTTCGGTGGCACAGAGAGATTTGAACAATTAAAGTTGTCCCTACTTGTTGATGGATTTTCAAAGGTATGTTTTTAGGTTAATTTTTTTTAATAACAATGTTTAAATAACTTACATGTGTATGTTTGGTTCATTCAGGTTAGTGTGGACAAGTGGATGGATATAACAGACATGGGATATGTGATTGCTTCACGGTATAACGTAATCCTTGTATCGTTGTCCCAACAACAAAGCATGACATTTTTCCCTCTTAGAAGTCAACCACCACCTGACTCTTCTGGCCACCGCATCATATGTGTCGGTCACGTGTTTGGAAATCATTTTGTTCAGGTACATTGAATATAGTTAGTGTAACAATTATGCAATGACTTCGCTTGTTCGTTTGGCACGGTCAGCGCATGATATAATGTTTGTTCATGTACAACAGGTTTATTTGAAAGACCATTGTCCGTTGCCGCCCCCAGCGCTGTTGTGGTCAACCAATTGTTATTCTCAGGCAAAGCAATGGGCAATTCCATATATTAGTAGAATGCAGGAATACACAAGCTTGATGTCATTCAAAACACACTATGTAGACCTAAATGAAGACTAAACATTCATTGTTTATTTATTTGTATTCATTATGCGATATAATTCGTTGTAACCCGTCACTAACCAATTAATATTATCAACAACACGCTTGTCTAAGCCTCTTTGTAGTGTCTTCGAGTTCAGTATCTGGCATTTCCTCCAATACCTTCTTTTCCCTCTCCAATATCTCAATCGCACTTCTTAACTTCTCTTCAAACATTACAACAAGGCATTTCAATAATTACAACAAGTTAAAAAAACTTTGTAAGAAAATCAAACATTTCATCATGGTAAGATAGTACAACAGAAGTTTCATGGTTTACCTGTAAGAAAATTGGCACGTAAATGGAAATGGTTTTTCATCTATTTCGTAGAAAGAGCTCCAACCCATGAGTGACTGAGACTCCATGATTATGCTTCACACAGGAAGATATGTATAACGATGCTGAAGTAGTAGTGAAGAAGGATTGGAGTAAGTCCTTTCCTTGATGAAACAGTAGTAGAACGTGGGAATATGAAAGGAAGTGTTGGCAACATATATGAATATACGATATGATGAGAGTGAATCATTTGTAACTAAAGGTGGCTATTAATTGTTTGGAGAATGTGCGCGCCGCCTTCTATGCGTTTTAATGGTGACGATGAGTATGCTTGTGAGAGTTACAAGATCAATTTAATTACTAGGATTAGGATATATCCAAGGTGGTTGTGCTCAATCTCAGCCATTGGATTAAACAAAATTAACTCCCTTCTTTTTTATTCTCTCGTGCGGTAACCATGCATGCATGGTCAGGAGGAGGTCCAGTCTTATGAAGATTACTGTATTTATCTGAGGTTGATCAATATACTATAGCCATAGAAGATTAATTAGCATGCCTAGTTATCGCTCTTTCCCAATCAAATTTGTAGAAAGTGACTACGAATTGATAATTGATAGGAACATTTCCCGAACTTAATTAATTATCAAGGGGAATAAGAATATTCCAAGTTTGAACTTTAATGAACTCTCTTGCTTCTTTAATGAATAGGTTTTGAAGATTGTGATCGTGGAGCTTCTGTGCATTTGGAAAAAAAAATCCCAAACATGGGTACTTGAACATGGAAAAAGGGTTCATTTCCTATTTTTTTTCGATTTTGAGGCTTTGTTTTGACGTGTTAGTTGACGGAACTGGGGAACAGGACTATTTTTTTTGGATTCTTTGACGTCCAAACATGAGAAATGGCCGCCCTCCATTGTCTCAGGGCACAGGCACACCCACGCAAAAAAATCCCAAACATGGGTACTTGAACATGGAAAAAGGGTTCATTTCCTATTTTTTTCGATTTTGAGGCTTTGTTTTGACGTGTTAGTTGACGGAACTGGGGAACAGGACTATTTTTTTTGGATTCTTTGACGTCCAAACATGAGAACTGGGGAACGGGACTATTTCCTGATTTATTAATTATTTTAAAAACTTTTATTTTTTATGTAATTCTTACAAACAAAACTCATGATTCTAGGTTCCCTTTTTTTAAAAATAAATTTAAAACAACCGTAAACTTTGCTTAAGGACCACAAACAATCGGAATAACAAACTATATTATAAAATAATAAACTGTGCAAAACACGCCAACTATATTAAACAAAAACTGTAATAATTACAAATATTCATGTCAACTACAACACAACAATATAAATACAATGATCAATGGTCCGTGCGGCGTCTCTGACGAGCCCTGACCGTCCCATCAGCACTGGGTCCCCCTCTCGCGATCGTCAGGCAGTCCTGCATAATGTCATATAACTCTGTGCCTGCAGTGACTATCCTAAGGTTGAGCACACGCTCCAACCTCTGTGCAATCGCCTCATATCCCTCGTAATCATCCTGTCAAAGTCAGTAAAAACATTTATTATGAAATTCAAAATAAACAACAACTCATAAAACATTAAACGCGCAAATAATCTTACCACATATGGAGGGGGGTCAAATGCCACTGGAACCTGGGGGCTGGGCGGCTGTATGTAGTCCTCAGGGTCTGCAGCTGGTGCATCCCTCTGCTGGTCAGCTGCCTGGGTCGGTGTCATGAAAGGGTGAGATATGCGGAAAAACCACTCAATGTAATCCGCAGATACCTGCCCAGGCACTAAACAAGGCTGACCCGCAGGTAGTAAGTGATCCGCAAACTCCATCCACCTGTCATCTATCTGCTCCTGTGACAATCGTGCACTAACAGGCGGCGGAGGGATGCTCTGGATGTAACCGAACTGGCGTACCACCCTCTCCGGTCGAACTGCGACGATCATAGGACCCCATCTGAGCTGACCCTGGAACGATGAAATCTCCTGAAACGCCCTAACACCCCGATGCTCCGTGTACGGCAACCAGGACACATCTGTGACGGTCAAACCATCACAACGTGCCCTGTAGGGTGCTCCTGTGATGCCCTTCATGTGCGCCTTCGACGTCAACCACCGGGAAGCACGTGGGGACGTCTCCTGGTATGTGTCGTCAGTCACGCACTGATGCACACTAGGGAAGTGCTCATAGATCCAGCACTACACAATAATTGAGGTTAACATAACATAAAAACATGTTTAAATCATAATCGAACCTAACATATTAATAAACACAAAATTTACCTGAAATAGCGTCAAGTACCCCGCAAGCTGTCGGGTGGTGGTCCTACAAGCCTCATCTAACTGGTCGTACATATGAACCAGCGCGGCAACCCCCCAAGCGTAACCACCACTATGAGCGAGGTCCCGGAAAGCGTCAAGGTGGACCACATGCACGTATGTTGCACTCTTATTAGCAAAAAGAGTGCAACCGACAAGGTGCAGCAAATAAGCGCGAGCTGCGACAATCCACCGCCGGGCCTGACATCTGGTCTCATAAATGTCACGAACCCATCCTAATCGTACATATGCTCCACGTGTGAGCGCTGTCTCGGCTCTGGCCTCCTCCGCAGACACTTCCAGCAACTCTGTGAGCAAGAATCTGGCCTCCTCCGTAGAAAGAGCGTGGAAACTGTGCAAGGCGCCAGTGATGGGCAAATGTAGAATGGACGACACATCATCCAATGTGATCGTCAGCTCTCCTACTGGAAGGTGGAAGGTGCTAGTCTCACTGTGCCACCTCTCCACAAATGCGGATATAAGTCCAGGATCGCCAGTAATAACTGAACAATCTATCAGTGGACTTAATCCTGTGGCAGCCACCAGGCCTTCAATCTCAGGCACTGGCCTCCCAATCAGTGTCAGCTTCCTCCCATGTGACACTAACTTCAAATCAGGACGTTCCTGATTTGAAGTACAAATTATACAATTATTAAAAAAAAATTAATCATAAACAAATAAATAAACAATGACAAATAATTAACAAATTAAAATACCTGTCCACTCCACACGGCATGTGCAACATGCTCGGCAAATGATGTGAGCACTGACGGGTCACGTGGACCACCAGGGAATCCCTCTGCAGCATCATCACCATCTGACCCCTCACCACTATCAGCACCCTGTGCGTCCGCACGCATCTCAGGTGCCTCCGTAGGCTGCTCAGGGACATCATCAGTCATGTCAGCGACGTCCTCAGCCATATCACGTCCCTCCGTAGTCATCTGATGAACGCGTAGCCTACGGGCTGAGGCAGTAGGCCTACGCCTCTCGGGAACATCGCCAGCATCCTCGCCAGCAGCTCTATCTCTGCCTACAAATCTACCTATGGCACGACCTAAACCTCGTGTTCTGGCCATGATCTGTAAATCATGTCGAACACGTTTTTTTTTCGGTCAAAATATACACAATTTTCTTTATAAAAAATCAACTTTATTTATAAACAAATAAGACTAACTTAAATCAAATCATTTTCACACATACACGACCTAATTTTAAAAAAAAAAATTAAACAACTTCATTTATATAAAAAAAACAACTAATGTAAAATAAAATTATTAATAAACATGCACAACTTAATTTTTTTTAAAAAAAAATAAACAACTTCATTTATATAAAAAAAACAACTAATGTAAAATAAAATTATTAATAAACATGCACAACTTAATTTTTTTTTAAAAAAATTAAACAACTTCATTTATAAAAAAAAAAAAAAACACAACTAATATAAAAATAATTCATTACTAAACATCCACAACTTAATTTTTAAAAAAAATTAAACAACTAATGTAAAAAAAAAATTATTTAGTAAACATCCACAATTTTTTTAGTAAATAAAATACTTCATTTATAATAAAATAAACTAATTAATTATAAAAAATTAGTATTTTTATAAAACTTCCAAAACACACAACTTTAATTATAAAAATAGACAACTTCATTTTTAAAGAAAAAACACTAATTTAAAAAAAAACAATAAACAAAAACAAACACAACTACTTTTATAAAAAAAAATTAATTTACAAATTAATATTTAGTAAAAATACACAATTTAAATTATAAAAAAAATATGACATCAAAAACCCAAACTTCATTTTTCATAAAATCTAAAAAACAAAATAACCAAAATAAATAAAATAATTCATTTAAAAAAAACAAAACAATTTCTGTTTAAAAAAAATTTAAAAAAAAAACACAAAAAAAAAACAAAAAAACCACTTCCGGAAGAAGTGGTTCTTCCGGAAACACTCCGGAAGAAGGGTTCTTCCGGAAAGGTCTTCCGGAAGTTTGAAACTTCTTCCGGAAGTGGGCGTCTTCCGGATGAACCACTTCTTCCGGAAAGTTCCCGGAAGACGTTTTCCGGAAGTCTTCCGGAAGAAGTGTTCTTCCGGAAGACGTTTGGTTACTTCCGGAAGAACACTTCTTCCGGAAACTTTCCGGAAAACGTTCTTCCGGAACTTCCGGAAGAACCCCTAAGGGGTCTTCCGGAAGACTCCTCCGTCAGCGATTTCCGCCATTTTTTCCGGCGTCCTCTCGTCTTCTCCCCTCTCGTCTTCTACCCTAGGTTTCGTCTTCTAACCTAACGTTACACTAACCTACCCTAATGTAGTGCATAACAAAACCAAAGCTAAGAAGAAGGCCACCTACCTCGAAAGCAAATGGGTCCAAGGGCTGTCGGAGAAGCTCGCGGAGGGCTGTCGGAGAAGCTCGCGGAGAAGAAGCTTGTCGGGGAAGAGAGAAGAGAAGAAGCTTTTTGCGGAAGAGACACAGTGAGAAAAAGAGAGAATGCTTCCGGGAAGAAAAAAAATGCTTTTTATATTTTTAACTGAAGGGCAAAATTGACCTTTCATTGAATTGCTGGGTGCACCAGCAATATTGCTGGGTGCACCTAGCATATCCCATTTAGCTCGTGCTCCTGCTCCTCCCTAATCTCAAGGTCAAACAACACCCACCACCTTTCTCTCTCTAAGCCCAACACGGTTTTGATTTGAGTTTTTGATTTCCACATTTTCTTTTTATTAATTAATTTATTTTATTTTTCACAATTATTTTTTGGGGGAAAACGAAATTCTAGATCGGACCAATGAGAACGCTCCGCACAAAGTGAGGGAAAAAAAAAACCAAAAATAAAAACAAAAACCAAAAAAAAGACCCAAAAATTTCTCTCTCTCTCGCTCTCCTTGTTGATCGATCCATGGGAGAGGAACTCGAAGAAGCATAACCCATCACCACCACCCAATCCCTCGCCTCGATTGGATTCGGCTTTGTGGCAACCACACGATTGTTGTTGTTGTCGTTTTGAGATCGGGAGGGAGGAATGAGAATGTGATGGTGTGGGCATGGGGGTTGTCGTTGTCGTTTTGGCGTGGTGGTAGGGTTGTTGCGGCGGTGGGGCTGCGGCGTGAACGACGATGCAGCTTCACTTCTCGCCGAGCATGAGAAGCATCACCATATCAAGCAACAGCAACAACAACAACAATGGCTTTATTGACTTGATGAAGATCAAGGTCGCTGCGCGCCACATTTCCTATCGAACCCTCTTCCACACCATCCTTATCCTCGCTTTTCTTCTTCCCTTTGTATTCATTCTCACCGCCCTCGTCACCCTCGAAGGTGTCAACAACTGCTCCTCCTTCGGTACTTTCTCAAATCTCACCCCCCTTTCGTCAATTCTTACATTGCAATCTTAACATCTTTTGTTTGTTTTATATGCTAGATCTTGATTTGAACATTGTGTGCTTTGTGTTTATGTGATTTAAATAAATAAAAAAAGGAATATTGAGGGGTGAGAGTGTTTTGGATTTTTAGCGCAATAATTGTGTAAGTCTGTCTTGGTGATCCATGTAGTCGACCTCATCTAGTGGGATAAGGAGTTATTTGTTGTTGTTGTTGTTGTTTGTCGCAAGTGATCCGTGTTTAGTATATCGATAGATTTAGGATGGCCACCGATCCTTGTAGTTGATGTCATCTAGTGAGATAAATTAAAATTGCGTTGTTTTGTGTGGTAGTGCAATTTTTGTAAGTGATTTTTGTGGTGAAAGTTTTGTAGCTGCTGGCTAGTGTTAACGTGTCATGCATACTTTTGTTTTAGGATCTGAATTTTGAAGTGTGTCTGGGTGATTTAAGTGTTTTGTTTGGGTGGTTTTTGATTGCTCTTGGCAAGTGTTTTTGAATTCTGTAGGCTGTTGAGTATTGCGTTTGAGGAATGTTTGGGGAAACGTTATGTTTTTGACTGAAAAACTACTAGTGCTATTGTGAATTGTTAGGGGAAACATTATGGGCCAATGTTTGTTGTTTTTAAGGTCCCTGTCTAAGCAATGATTGGTTCTGCTCATTTTGGTATGTTGGTAATGATTGTAGTCTGCTCTATCTGTTTCTTTCTTACTGAAACATCAGCTGTATGTAGCTTGCTTTTTTTTATGATACTTGGATTAGGTTCTGAAAGTTTATTATTTGTGCCTTTTTTATGTCTCACCACGTGCCTTTTATAGACCATTGATTAACTCCTTATTTTGTGCCTCAGATTGTTTAGGTAGGCGGTTGGGACCGAGGCTTCTTGGTAGGGTTGACGATTCAGGGGTAAATAATTTTTATTATCATATCCAGTAAAGTTATGGTTTAAATTATTTTTTGAAATCTGTGTGGTTATGATGACACTGATGGTGTTGCAGAGACTGGTTAGAGATTTTTACAAGATCCTTAACGAAGTGAAGGCTGGGGAAATTCCACCTGATCTAAAGCTGCCGGATTCTTTTGATCAACTGGTTTCTGATATGAAGAACAATCAGTATGATGCAAAAACTTTTGCATTCATGCTAAGGGGAATGGTAAGTTGCTTGTTTCATTTAACACAAAGTGTTGTCTGTATCTTGGTTAATTAATATTGAGTAAGGAAGAGGTTGTCTCAAACTGAATTCTATTGACATTTTTAAATCTTGTCTTATGGCTATATAACGAAAACACACTAACACAATATTCTGTTCTTGATAACTTATATAATAAAGGCTCAATATTCTGTCTAGAGATATAATGATTCAGTTCATGACTTTTCTAGATTAATATTTATTTCAAATTTATTAGTCTATGGCTTTGGTTTTGTTAATTGGATGTAAGTCCCTGCTACACTTGATTCTGTGTTGTTGTGGTAGCATTGAACTGAGTACTGACGTATTATATGGAATTTTCTCAATATGTAGGATTTGACTATATTTTTGGTTCATCTATAACTAATATTTACAAAGAAAAATCGAAACACAGTTTCATTTTGTCTATGGAGAGACTTGAAAGTGCTTCTGAATTATGTAGGTGCTATGCTTATTTTTATATGTTTAATTTACTTGTTGCATGGAGAAAGGAATATCTTGCTTTTGATGATGTTGCTGCTAACTTCGTTAATTTAACCTTGTAAAGAAATCAGTTGAGAATACTTTACCAAGATTGTTAGGTAGGTTGCTTTTGATATAGATTTATACTGGTTGTTCATCTACCATGAATACTGGTTTGTAATTTTACTTGAATTTAGTATGATGCCACTGTACAGGAAAATAGATAGTCATGGTTGCAAGGTTGATCTGTGAAACTTAGCATAAGTATTTTCATATCTTTAATTCATCTTGCAATAGCTTAGTCACATTGTTTAGCTATACAGTACTGTTCTTGTATTAAAAATTGTGATAAATGGTGATTTTATTGATCTTTGTAAAAATGATGTGCTTCTTGGGCAGATGGAAAAACTTGAGAGAGAAATCAGAGAGTCTAAATTTGCAGAGCTGATGAATAAACACTTCGCAGCAAGTTCTATCCCTAAAGGGATTCATTGTCTGTCTTTACGTCTGACTGATGAATATTCATCAAATGCCCATGCACGCAAACAATTGCCTCCTCCCGAGTTACTTCCTTTACTGTCTGACAACTCTTACCACCATTTTATTCTGTCAACTGATAACATATTGGCTGCTTCAGTAGTTGTTGCTTCAACTGTCCAGTCATCTCTGAAACCTGAGAAGATTGTCTTCCATGTGATCACGGATAAAAAAACATATGCGGGTATGCACTCATGGTTTGCACTGAATCCAGTCACCCCTGCCATAGTTGAAATAAAAAGCATTCACCAATTTGACTGGTTGACTAGAGAGAATGTCCCAGTGCTTGAAGCCGTAGAAAATCAAAATGGGATTAGGAATTACTACCATGGGAATCATATTGCAGGAACCAATCTCAGTGACACCAGTCCACGTAAATTTGCATCTAAATTGCAGGCCAGAAGTCCAAAATACATATCTTTACTCAACCATCTCCGCATATACTTACCAGAGGTGAATTGCATTCAACAATGATCATTCTGTTTTCTTTGTCCATCTCCACATATCTATTGTTGCTTGTTCAAGTAGATCATTGTTAACTTTATATTGCTTTTGCATTGCATTGCTTTCATCAGTATTCTGAACTTACACACCAGTTATAGCTGAGATTGCTAATTTTTTTTATACTAAAAATATTAATGTTAGATAAAATGTTTTAGTTGTCTTTCTCTTTTGAACATAAACTGTGTTCTGTTTGATATATTTGAGCTGATTATGTTTGTCTTATTTGTCAAACAGCTTTTCCCAAACCTTGACAAGGTGGTTTTTTTGGATGATGATGTGGTGATTCAGCGTGACTTGTCTCCACTTTGGGAAATTGATCTGGAAGGAAAAGTTAATGGAGCTGTGGAAACTTGCAGAGGTGAAGATGAGTGGGTAATGTCTAAGCGTTTTAGGAACTACTTCAATTTTTCCCATCCTCTCATTGCAAGAAATTTGGACCCTGATGAGTGTGCATGGGCTTATGGAATGAATATCTTTGATCTGCATGCATGGAGAAGAACTAATATAAGAGAGATATATCATTCTTGGCTGAAAGAGGTAAGTCCACATATACTCGTACTAACATAATTTCAGTTTTTCAAAATTTTAAATTATTCTTTTGATTTTCAATAGTTTGAAGTTCATACAAAATCCACATATTATTATAAATTAATGTTGCTGTGCTGCAACTGATTGAGTGGATTAAACATCTATATGTCAATAACGTGATTACATGACCTTTAGTTTCCTTCTGTTTTTGGTCTTTATATTGAACCCCTCTTTCCTTGTGAAACTGAAAGAGGGGGTTCGTATTGAGAATTCTTGGGCATTTTGGTCTTTAATGTTTCTGTTACCAAAATTTTTTTTATTGACAGTTTCACTATGGCAGAATCTGAAGTCAAATCTGACAATGTGGAAGCTTGGAACCCTGCCTCCTGCTTTGATTGCATTTAAAGGACTTGTTCATCCGATTGATCCCTCTTGGCACATGCTTGGATTGGGTTATCAGAATAATACCAATATTGAGAGTGTGAAAAAGGCTGCTGTTATTCACTACAATGGCCAGTCAAAACCTTGGTTGCAAATTGGCTTTGAACATCTTCGGCCATTTTGGACAAAGTATGTCAATTATTCTAATGATTTTTTGAGGAACTGTAACATCCTGGAATCATAGTCTGCCAATGTGGAGCACAATGTTTTGTACAACAGTGAATATGAAAGGGACGAGTAATACAGGTTTCATCTAAATTTTTGCAGCTTGAAATTTTCTTCAAGATGAATTTGACGAGGCAAATATAAAATTGGTTGAGAGGGTAAAGTGATAAAAAAACATTGGATTTCCTTCCATTCCCTACATTTTTGCAGATGATACAGTTACCATTCCTGCATGGCCTTAAAGAATCATTTGAGCCCTTGAGTTGTGAGATAGACACACGTCCTCTATTTTTGGTTTGTGAAAGGATAATATTATTGATCTTCTATGGGATAAATACAGCAAAGATTCCATAGTTGAATATTGGAGAATAAAGTGGATGCTGGAGATAAAAAAGTCAGGTTTGTTTCATCAATCTAGTTGGTGTTGAGAACACAAGTGCTAGAACAGTTAATTTGTGAGGTTCCCCCCTCTAGAGCAGCGTTTTACCCTTCATTAGTTTCTTATTTTTTGTTAGTACCAATTTTTACCTTCATCCACTTTGATTTGATATCATAATGGTGTATTCTAGGAGTAGTTCATTAGATTTGCTTTGTTACGGGTCCATTGAATTGGGGAACTGTTTGTAGGATATATATATTTATTGTTATTCATTATGTACGATTACCAGACATTGGAAATGTGCAGAAAATTCATTTTTTCTCTTCTCCATCCTTGCATTGCCGGGTCATAATCGTTCTCCTCATTTTTGTGCTTCGTGCTTTCACAACTTTGATACAGCACAATTTTAGAAGTAAATGCAAGTTACTATTTGGTAACAAAAGTTTGGCAAGAAAATTCAATGCGAATCAATCATATTGGTTAAGAACATTAATGAGAAAAAGGCTTTATACTGCACCTTTTGACTTATGTGAGTAGTTATTAGGGAGAAGGGGTAAATCACTCCAGGTAGAGCTAGTGTAGATTGCTCAGTTGTGTGGGGTTATTAGAAGTCAGTAATAGTGGCTGACTTGTCACATGCAGTTAGTTATTAACTTGTTAAATTATAATTGTTTGATAAATTTATCTATTAAAGTAGTTGAAAAATGTAAAATAATAGAAAAATAATAAAATCATAATTTATTTAATAAAGGTAATCAAAAAATTTGATAAATATATTAAAGATAAAAAAATAAAATATAAAAAATCAAAAGATAGAAATTAATGTTTTAAAAAATGTTAGAAGTTATTAAAATGATTTGTTTATCAAACAGTCAAACAAATTTTTAATCTAGTAAAAGAAACTAAAATTTAAATGAAATATCTTGTCAGGTAGTCAATATGAAAATTATTGATAAGTTTTTCCTTTTGCCTTGAATAACAATCCCTTGTATTTTATAGCTTATTCCGGACTGTTTTTTTCAACTTTGTCTTCCTCCTCCATGAAAGACTTTTATGTTTATATGATATTTTTGTTCATACAACTTTCTTGCTTCTTCTGCATTAGAAAACTGTGTATAAGACTAAAAACCAACTTTGATATTGAAACAATCCACTCACTAGACAAAGTCCAAAAGTGATTCTTTAGCCTATGAAAGAAAAAGGGAATAACCTCCTACATTAAAACTACAAATACTAGATAAGAACCTCCTACATTAAAACTTGATAGCATGTAAGAGATGGAACACAAGTTTGTCGACATATATGATTGTTAATAGTGTTATTTTTCGATTCTATCCAAAATTGGTATTTGGATGATTATCGAAAGAGAAAGATCAAAGTCATCAACAATGAAAATTGAAGACAAAATTATCAATGATAAAGATCGAAGACCAAAGTCATCAATGGTAAAAATTGAAGACAAAACCATCAATGGTAGATATCGAAAACCAAAGTCATCAATAGTGAATATTTAGTTGAAGTTTGTAGCATTTAGGGATAGTTTTAATTTGTACTCTATAAATATATAACTTGTATGCTATAATAAGGGTTGAAACATGTAACACCTTCATATCCTCTCAAGTCCAGCAACGCTCGAAAGTCCACGCGATATTTACAGATTGACGGGTGAAGACAATGTTTTCAACCAACATTTAAATTCCAGTTTTTATTTTCCTCTAAACCTTTATACTTTTTTCAATCTTTATTTCTTTTCAAAACTTGTACTATTCCAACCCCTACTTTTTATTATTATCGAAATTACTATCAAAATTATTATCGAAATTTCTAATAGAACTATTATCAAAATACTATCAGAATTATCATTGGAGTCAATATTATTGAAACTCACCACTCTTTTGTTTATAATTTGTTTCAATGATTGATCTTTGATATTGATAGAAGTTTAATACATAGATTCATGACGAAGGGCCTACCACGAGGATATAAAATCTCTAAAGAAAGAATTATTCCCTTACTCAAATATACTTATGAAATTATATTTGTTAATGATAGACACAAATTTTATAGTTAACAACCATATTAGTTACAATGTTTATATAATAAAATTATCAATCATAAACTGAATGTAGGGTTGTACTGTCATTTAACAGTAGCATACAAAGGTAATCTAATATTGATAGTATATTAGCATGGAAGAGTTTTTTACATCATAATTCCATATATATAACATGTTCAATATATAATAACTTAATTGATTTTTATAATAATAACTAGAAGAATGTATTTTGTATGTTCAAGAGAAACAATTTAATTTTAGCAAAATTAAAAATGTAAAATACAAAATCGACACTGGTTAATTGGATTGGTTACCTTTATAATTGCTCGGTAGACATAAGTTAGGACTGAGGCTTGAGGTGATTTTCGATAGGTAGAGCATGACGGCTATGAGATCTTCATGATAGTCATTTGCAAGAACTTTAATCACTAATGCTTAAGTTAGTGAGAATATGAGTGAAGTGTTAAATGAGAAAAAGATTCATATGTGGTGAGTGAGTGAGACACCCTTATACAGTGACACTTTTGTAGACCAAGGTTTCGATTCGTTCTCGACATAGTGAGGTTAGTTAGCTGCATGAATATTGTTGGCATTTTTTACGTGACCGACTAATGCCAACAAAGGACAGAGAGAACAATAGGTTGGGGACTTGGAGATTGGTCCAAATTAAAACAAAAAATCATACCAAAGATGATTTTTTATATATTTCCCTAATTATATCAATGATTTCATCTCAAACTTATTTTTTAATATCTATTTTGATTGTATAATTTTTATATAAGAAATTTATGTAAAAGTATAATTTCTGGTACGATATCGAAGAATCTATGTGATGCTACACATTTGTAACCATTATATCATATGCATTTTTAAGTGTATTACACTATTAACTTGTAAAAGTGCAGAAAAATTCTTCAAAGCTTGACTCTAGCATATGGTCAAATGATTTTGAAAAGTGGATTCTTCCATGCAAATCCTCATTCAGGAAATATCCTGATTTGTAAATGATCAGAGGCAAGTCATCAGCTATATTTGTTTGCTAATATCTCTTTAACTGTTATTTCATCTCTAGGTGAGTATCCTACAGTTATTGTAGAGATGTTTTAATCAAGAGGAATTACATATGAAAATGACCGTAATAGTGGCATGGGTAGAATATTGCGAATTAGTATTAGACATGAGGGTCTAATTTTTTTTAACTCTTAACCATCCTGATGTAGTAACTTCCCTCAATTCAGGTTGCCTTGCTAGACTATGGACAGGTGAAGGATCTCCCAGATTAGTTGAGGCTTGCCTATGCTAATCTAGTTCTTGCGATTGCTAATGGTGACCCATTAAGAGCTGCGGAGAGCTTTAGGTACTTCTACATTAATCTGTAATCGAAAAACAAATCCAGCAATGTGTTTCCATTTTTTTAATTGTGAAGGCTGTGGTCAGAAGTGTTTTCTTCAATTTTTTTGAAATGGTTATTGCTTGTAGAGGAAGACTTCAAAACTACTGCTTTTGAAAGTTCTCAAATCTCAATCACATAGTGGGTCCTATTATAGTGCTTATAATTCCAATTACAATAGCAATTATTATCAGGTCGTTATTTAACTTTGTTCTTTACCATTTTCTTTTTTAATGCAGAACATGTCTTTTTACAAGTCCCTTATTCAAAATAATCTTTGTCATTTAGGAGCCATTACCTTACCCATTGCAGCATGGTGTTTCTGGAATTCAGTATACTGAAACCTATCAACAGCCATTTGATCCTTGATATGGAAGAGGCTGTGGTGCTCCTACCCCACCCCAGCAACCTCAACAACCTAATATGTTTGTTCCTCCACAAACTACTTAGGTCGTGCAAACTCCCCGGTCAGGTATGTCATCATATCGTCACCACTACAAAGGTGCTGTTTTATGACGGTGATTCTAAGACGATTTTGTAGAATATAACGCGATGACATTTTTGTAATTAGGGAAATGAAAATAGTTTTTTACTATTGAATGTGTCTCGGTAGCATTCTTATAATTAGGTGTATTGAAAACAAAAATGGTTTTACGTATAAAACCTTCTTTACATTTTGGGCTTCATGAATGGCTTTAGCAATGCAGACACACAAATAAGCTAAGGTTGTGACAAAGGTAGATGGCTTTGAAGAAGCTAAAACTGGTTCTACTAATTCCTCCACTTACTCTCACTTGGATAACACCCTTTTCTTTATCTTCTCCAAGTCTCCTCGTGCAAGCTTGAATGTGGCTCGAAGTGACTTTTCCTCGATTGGTTATGGCAGTCTTTAAGCTTCCCCCGTTGCTGGTGTGAGAAGGGTCCAACACTAAAATCTACAAACCTTGCTCATATCCCTTGCCTTGGTGATGAGAGTACCTGGAGCTTTAGGGTTGTTAAATTTTTAACCCTAACAGGAATATCACTTTCTCCGGCAGGTGTCATAGACTGTGGATGTAGAACCTTATCCCAAGCCACAAGTCTATCTTTAGATAAACATTGTGCTCATCACAACATTGGTAAGTAAGTTTATGAGCAATAACATCCTTTTGACTAGAGTCGGTAATAAATTAGGTAATAACACAAGTACTTGTATATAAGCTTATTAATGGAACAAATCTGAAATTATTTGGAGAGGCTAGTTAGTGCCCAAAAAATTGTCTTCTAGTTAACCATTTTATACAAAATAAGCGGTAAAGAATGTAAAAACATCCAATTAGGAACAAAGATGTTAATTCAACACTTTTCTGGGATTGGGGCATCTATAATCCCTTGCAGTTAGAACACTAAATCAGCCTACAGTGAAAAACCAGTTTTAGAAGCTTCAATGGTCCTAAATTTTCTAAAGCACTTTTGTGGCACTCATTCAGATTAATTCAAATGACATGTTGCACATTTGCACATCCTCGTAGCTATTTCTTCAATATGTGTGTTATGTGCAAGTGTAGCTTAAAACTGTAACTGTTATTTTTACACTGTTGGCAACTAATTTACTTTTGGAACAACTTGTTCCGTGAAAGTTGGGTTCCTACTTTCACCTTGGACCAATCTCTTCCAATACAACTTATGATTTTTGTAATAATAAGGATTTCTAGAATTTGTGTGTATAACATCTCATTTTTCGTAAATAAATTAAAAAGAATTTTTAGTAAAAAATAAAATAAAGTTTTAGAAAATGGTGAGGTTTTTATAATTAAATAAATAAAAAAAATAACTGTATTAAAATAATGATTTGAAGAAAAAAAAATATTTGATTTATTCATTTGATAAGAAATAAAATAGAGTTATTTTTTATAAAATAATAAAAATAAAAAAATAGAGTAAATAATAGGTTATGAGTACCCTATCTATAAATAGAGGCATCTTAGGTTAGTTTTTAGACCTATGTCTCATCTTCCTCTCAATTTCATTTTTCTTTCTCATCCTTTCAAAATCTTCTCTTTTTCCCGCATATCACCAGACCTGTCTCAGAAAAATGACGATCTCGGACTCATTCACCGTTGGATTGTCGTGAAATTTGAGCACCAGGTTTGAAACTCATTTCTAAAAATTCTCATTGTTGGGAATTAAGAAAAAAATGTCTGATCTGAGAGAAATACCCTTTGCATCGTAACCTTTTTTTTCCCGCAAAAACCCAATCAGAGCTGTCAAAGGAAAAACTTGAGGAATCACAAGAAATTGCTAGAGATGCTGCTATCACTGTCGAAATACATACGTGAGCCCACTTAGAGGTAAGGAATGAGTTTATCGCTATTGGGGTTAGAATGAACATGTGTAGGGATCCTTAGAGGATTAAATTAGATTTATTTTGGGATGTTTATTAAATTGCAATTTTTACTTTATGATTATAAATACAATATTGATGTCCTGATGCAAATTGGTTGATAAAATAGAGTGTTCTTGGTGTTTTCGTTTTTTATACCTATGATTTTGATTAATTGATTTTGATATAATTGTGTGAAATTATTTGAGGGGTTTTACTCCCCATGTTGCGATAAACCTTTTGTATAAATTATTATATTGAGAGTATGAAATGATGATTCAAATTGTGAGTATGTGATAAATTGAACATGTGATGAATGGTGAAATACATGTGTATTGAGATGTGTGTATTGAGTTGTGAGTTATGAATTGTGCAATCACACAATTGTAAGGCTCTTCAAGGGCGACGAGTTTTTGCGTGACGAGTATTGTGATGGGATCCACTGTGTGTACCCGACGAGTTTAATCACAAGCGCGACGAGATAAAAATTATTTTTGAAAATAATTGAAGAGTTGTGTGTATTGCATAATTCATAAGTAAAGTGTATATGATTCATGAGGTGTGATAGCGTGTTAAATTGGAATTATACCATTGTGATTGAGACCGAGTTTATCTGATAAATTGAGTATGTATTGACTCGTAATATATATGTGCATTGAGATGTTGTGTGCATGGAGTTATGAATTATGAATTGTACAATCGCATGATTATAAGACCCTTTAAGGACGACGAGTTAATGCGCGATGAGTATTGTGATGGGAATCACTGTGGGAACCTGGCGAGTTTAATCACAAGCGCGACGAGATAAAACTATTTTGAGAACAATTGAGGAGTGTGGTTTGTACAGTTCATAGATAGAGTTTGTGTGCTAAAATGTTTTCTGGGTTGGACCTGAATCAGGAGGGAGAGACCCTGATGGACTCTTCGGAGTGTAGGCCTTGGGGGTAAATACACCCGGTTTGAGTGCTCTTTTAAGTCTATGTTGATCCCATATGGTTGGAGCATTCTCGCAAAAGCGTGACCCTAACTAGTCTCCTTATGATTTTACCTAGTGAGAGTGACTTGACTTGCTAGTGTGTGGTTTGTCTTGTCATGTACTCTTAGGTGTCCGACGAGATTTTTCACTGACATGGTACCACATTGCATATATGATTGAGTCTTAGTGTATTTGTTCCATAATGCGTGTGTATTGATCGATATTGATTGATTTAGTGATATTGTGTTTTGATCATTGAATACATGAATGTTATGATAACGAATGAGACGTGTGGTGTTGTGATGTGATGTTGCGCGACAAAGTGATGAAATAACGTGAGTTATGCTTAAGTAAGTTGTATTTTGTTTATATGATATTTATACCTACACGTTGTCTTGTTTCTCTCTATTAGTTAGGAATGTGATAACTCACTCCTCTGTGTTATTTGTGTTTGGATCCTGTGATGATCTCAAACTTTGTGTTTGTGGGAGCAGATGATTAGGTGGATGACTATGAAGAGCTTCATGCTAGAGGACATATGAACACAATGCTCTGATGGAATGTGACATTGGGGTATAAGTTTCTATATTAATTGTATGAAGTCTTGGACGACTCTGTTTTGAACTAAGATGATTTATTATTTATTTGGACAAGTTTTAATATGATGTTAGAAAAGTAAATGTGAGCTTTTTATCCTTTTGAAAGATTTGTATTTAAATGTATTTTAAAAACTTTTAATTAATTATAATTTTTTATTTTTTTTATTATTAGTACATATATGTAAGGGATAGAGGGCGTCAGAGTTGTTCCCGTATTTTGTGGTTCTCTATTGGGGTGAGCAGAAGGAATTATGTGCAATGACTTATCTATTTTGGGAGATAGCATAGTGTTCATGGCTTCTCTCCGATGTTCTCCACATGGTTTAACGTATTTTGAATTTTTTTTTTATTGATGTTGCATTTGTTTAGCATCTTAGGCTCTATTTTGTTTAGCATCTTAGGCTCTATTTAACCTTCTCTATTTTGATGGATGCTTTATTGGATTGCATAGTTGTACAGTTTGGTTCTCCACATTTTTATAAGTTAACTTCATTTCCGCTCCTGTCAAGACTTTAAACAGTAGCAGAATTGGAGATTTTTATTTTCTTCTTTTTTCTTTTGTGTTAAACTGAGGTTATTCATATGTGACTTGTTCATTTTTTCCTTCTAGGCCATATAATTCTGGTGTCAGCCCAGACTATAGCCCAACTTCCCCTAATCTAGGTATGCATAGTATTTATGTAAAGATCGTTCTTTTAACAACTGAAATAGTATAGAAGGCATATTGCTGAGCATGGTATGTTGTTATTTTTTCTGTTTGATCATTTGCAGTCCCAGTGCGTGTTACTCACCAAGTCAACCCGGTTACTCACCGTCGACAAGCACCCGGGGCACTCCACAAACTAGAAACAATGGTGAATGATAGAGCCACTAGATGAGGTAAACTAACAGTTTCTCCAAAGTGCGAATATATGGCTTATCTTATTCGATGGATCATTTATAATCTAAATAGTTCAGAAATTCTTCACTAGAGACATATGTTGACAGTAAAAAGTTGTTAATGTTTATAATTTATAAAGCCACGATGGTGCTCAAATTTTGCATTATTTTTAGGCATGATGAAACATATAAGCATGTTGAAATCACAAATTTGAACCCATTTTCTAATTTTCAATGTATTCACATATTATAGAGTGATATGCACAGTTTATATGATTTCAGTAGCAACTGCCAATAAAACCAATTTAACAACACTTCTTCAAATCCAATTTCATTGCCACCATAGACAAACAATTGTCCAGCACAATTGAACTTGGACCATTGTAAGACAATGATAATGAGTCTTGTTTCTACAGTTCAAAGTTGTAGCTTAACATTCTTTTGAAGAAATCTTTAGTTCCAGAGAAGGATATATCTTTGTCGCTGTGCAAACAAAAAAGGATATATCTTTGTCTCCTACATTTTGATCTACAATATCAACTGGAAGATTGACACCCATTCCGGTTGAAGAGTTACCATCTTCATCTTTAAACCTGGAAGATCTTTTCTGTCACCAAGGAACACAATTCTAGCTTCATAAACCCCAAAGAATGAGCCCAGCCAACCTGAAATGCAATCAAAGAGTCAGCAAAATTAAACATAATCAATATACTTTATTTACTCAACCATGTAATATCATATCTCTCTCAAATCTCTTGACTGCCACGTCTCCTCCAAATGAAGATACCCTTTATACACTTTTGCAGATGCACCCTCCCCAACAAGCCTATCTCGATTGAACTCCATTGTAGTATACTTAATGTCAGAAAGTGACAACCTTCTTGGCACTTTACTCGTGTCAAACCTACAACTTTGCCCTTGTTCTTCCTTATTCTTCCTAACATTCATGTCATTTCTTTGTGGATTCATCTTAGTCGTCCTAGGAATATAGAAATCCCATCCTTCATAAATGAATATTATTGATGTGTATTATATAAGCTGGACTTGTATGTAATTGACATGACAAATGGATTTAGGTTAGTTACCTTGAGAAGTGGGTTTGACAGTCACATGTGTACTCCCTAGTGCCACAGGATTTGGAGTGAGCTTTCCAATCTGATTGAACGGCATACTTCTTGGAGCACTAGTGACATTTGCACTTCTTCTCACCGTGCTTTCTGCAGAAGTGCTTCTTGATCTCAGTTACCTCCCCCAGGGCCTTTCATGGGTCATGATGCACACAACTTGGCTGTGGACACACATACACCTTCTTCCTCACCTCTTTGCTTGTTCTCTACTTCAGTTTCCAGGGAAAATTGTGCCCTCTAAAAATGAAACGAAAGGTTCTTATCTCTTTGAAATTCTTTGTTACAGATGTCACAAATGAACCTGTTTGTGGCAAGAAGACTCTTGGGGGACAAGGCTATTACCTCAGCATATATATCTGAATAGTCAAAAAAAAAAAAAAACACATTAAACTAGACAAAAAATGACATACATGTATTAAATATTAACCAGTCCAAAACAAATGAGGTTTAGACTTTGAATAGGAAAAAAAATAGGAAGAAAAAACCCGGGTTGCCAAGTAGGTTTCTCTTTTTCTTTGGTTGTTGAGTTTGAGATGGTGGTGGAGCCATGTAATTGGTTCCAATTTCAGTTTTGTTACCTGAGGAAGCAGCACTTGCTTCACCAGATGCAGAAGTCAAATTGCAGATGTTTTCCTCCACGCCTACTTGCTGCTGCTGTTGGTGCTGGAACATAAAACCCTTCATCTCCATATATATATATATGTGCAAGTTTTATAAACCTAAGATTGTGGTATGGGCCATAGATCTTGGTTTTTTCAAATGCTGGGAAGGTTTCTGGGATCTAAAGGAGAAACCTTACAAAATATCGAAAAACAAGAAAATTGAAAAAAAAAGGTGGACTACAGTCTACAAAAGCTTAGACTGGACACAGAAACAACAAATTAAGAAGGCAAAAAGAAATTGATATTAAAGTCAGAAGTAACTAATAAGTCTCTCTATATGACCACTACTAGAAAACTTGTTACTAGTTTGGAACTGACCAAAGAGACAAGTTTTTGTTTTTATGAAAGAGCAGAAGAAAAATACAAGTAAGACAGAGTTTATGATGAAGAGAAGTGGAAGGTGAAGCCAATCAATGAAAGGTACTGCTGCAAACCGTAATAGATAAGAGGTACTGCAGTTAAACATAGGTAAATCAAAAGAAGTAACAACTTCTTTAGCAAGTCATAGAAGCAGAATTTAGCCAATTAACTTTGCTACTCATGAGATAATATCAGAGTGACAGTGAAGGTGATTTGTTAATAAAAATGGGGAAAGGAGAGATTCACAAATCCCCTTCATCAAATAAAACTTGATAAATGGCTAGAGATGTGTCCTCTCTCTCTCTCTGTTCAACTTAAATTATTACTCTAGTTGTCTTAACCTTGTTATTTTGAAAAGTATTCAAACCAATTTGATGGCATCCATGCTCAATTCAAAATAACAGATACATGACCAACAAACTAAATTATCAAAATAAATGAAATTACATAATTAAAATTCATAATGCGTGGACTTAAACTTGAGGATCAATCTCCAGCTTATAATTGAACCAACTGTTCTTGGTCTTGTGATTTGTGAATACCCAAACACAGTAGCTACTAGCTAGTAACATTACTACATACCAGAAAGTTTGAATGCAGAAAAAATAATACTGTCATTCAAAGACCATATGATTACTGAAATTGATTAGAATATACTATATTGCCATCAATCTAAGGCATAACTGTTCAGACATTGAATTTTAGTAACCAAATTCAAGTTAAACCAATCAGACTATTTCAGAATTATCCAAAATTAGTACTCCAACTTAGATGATGATGATACATCAAATTAAACTGAAAATAACCAAGACCTCATTTTTTGTGATCTCGTACTTCAATCCAAATGCTCCCTGCCACCCTCTACCAACAAGTTCCTCCCTCTTTGGAAGTAGATTCCCCTTAACATCTTCAGCTATCCCTTCCTCTTCATTCTTCTTTTTTGGCAGAGGAGCAACCGTAGAAACTCCATGACTATTAATATCAGGATTCGTGCTCACTGTCATTCAATTAGCATCACCATTCCCTCTTAACCCCATTTTGTTGTCACCATCACCAGCCAAATGCATACAAATGTTTAATAAAATATGTAGCTATTTAAATCTCTCAAGTCTCAACCTTTGATTTTCTAATCAATGGGTATAACTTTCACTTTAGTCTCCAAAGGATTAAAATCAGAACAAGGCAATCTGGGTTTGACCCACAAAATTTGAGATGAGCAAGGGGAAGAGGAAAACTAGCATCATTGATCTGAACAAGGGAGAGGTGGCACGTTACCTATAAACAGAAATTGTAGCAGCAAGATTCAAAAGGTATATACTAAATACTAAATACTAAATACATACGCTAGTGAAATGGAAGGGAAAGCAAAAGAAAGTTACCTTTCACCAATGAATTGAACTTAAACCTTGTTGTTATAGATTCTAGCTCAGGAATGGTAACAGAATAACAGTTCACACATTTCACCTGTAATGTAAAATATCAACTACTTCAAAATGAGAGTGGAGAGAAAATTATATAGAAGAGAAGTAATAAACACAAAGATCACAAGTATCCTAATTATATGTTGGATTATCCTTTAAGATTAGTTTTCCTATTTCCTCATTATCTCTTAGGGCTGGTCACCATATTTGCTTGACTCATGATTTGTTTCCTATTTAGTTAACATTAGGATTAGTACAGATAAGGGTTAGTGCTCTAAGATATATGACATTATGAATATGTCATCACATTGTAATACATAATAATATTCAGCATAATTTTATTCAGTTTCCCTTCTCTTCTTTCTATTGACTAAAACCCTATGATTTCAACAAGATATCAATATGATAACATCTTTTGTGGCCTGTCATGTCACACTACTCCATTTTTAAGTTCCCTTAACTACTTTATTTTCATAATTCTTCATTTGAATTGATTGTCTTAACACCCATGTTTCTTCTCCGGGTTCTGGTTGGTCAACCATTGCCGGGTCCTCCTTTCAATAGTCCTTGGTTATGTTCTTCATTCTAGTAATCTCTTTCAACTTTGATGAAAATCCATTGCCATAAAATCTCAAACGTGTCTTAACAGCCATGTTTCTCTCTGGATTGAGTTGGTTCTTATCTCCTCTACCATTCATTTTAGTGGAGTGTTTTATACTGTAGATCCTAAAGAAGCGAGTGTTATTTCAATGGTTTGATGGTAAACAACCTGGTTTAGGCACCAATAATAGATCCAAGACTTACCCCACTAAGAGGGATTAAGATATGAAAACCATTCATGGACCTCCAAATCAGTGATGTTTATAAATTGGACTGAACAACGCACAATTTCAAAGGTCCAATAGTAATTAAACCTGTGATAAAATATAGCATAAAATCTTAAAAATTAGGTACAGTGAAATTTCAAATGAGCATAATGCTACACCATATTACATAAGTTGAAATATTTTGTAATATATATTTTAACTGTACAAGGATTCCTCCTTTTTATAGAGGGAATTACAACAGGTGATTGACTACAATTTAGGAAGGAAATCCTAAATTAAGGAAAGAATAAATCATAATAAGAAACTACCTAAAATAGACTAAACAGAAAAGGAAACAGAATAATTATATACAGACAGAATTATTTACTGCCAGTTAAGAGCTGTAAATGCTATATTTTACACCCTGTCAACACTCCCCCTCAAGCTGGCTTAAAGATATCCTCCATAGACAGCTTGCTAGTGATGTTGTCAAATGATTTTTTGGGTAATCCTTTGGTTAAGATGTCTGCTGATTGTTTTGTAGTGGGAATATATGTAATACAAATCTGCCCCCTTTCCACCTTCTCTTTGATGAAGTGTTTATCAACTTCGACATGCTTGGTCCTATCATGTAGGACCATGTTATGTGCAATAGATATTGCAGACTTGTTGTCGCAATATAGTTTTATTGGAGGAGAACTTTGAACCTTTAATTCTTGTAGAAGTCTTTCCACCCATAATGTTTCACAAATTCCATGAGCAAGTGCTCTAAATTCAGCTTCTGCACTACTCCTTACTACAACACTCTATTTTTTGCTTCTCCAACTAAGTTTCCTCCAACAAAGGTGCAATAGCCTGATGTTGATCTTCGGTCTGTCACACTCCCAACCCAGTCTGCATCAGTGTAGCCTTCTACCTGAAGATGTCCATGGTTTTTATAAAGAAGTCCCCTTCCAGGTGATCCCTTCAAATATCTTAGGATTTTGAAAACTGCCTCCAAGTGTTCATATCCTAGTGCATGCATAAACTGACTTACCATGCTTACAGCAAAGGCATGTCTGGACGCGTGTGAGATAGATGTATTAACCTCCCCACTAGTCGCTGATATCTTCCTTTGTCCACCATATTTTCTATTTCAGCTGGTTGTAGTTTTAAGTTGGGCTCCATGGGTGTTTCTGCAACCTTGCATCCAAGTAATCCTGTTTCTTTTAAAAGATCCAGAATATACTTTCGCTGGTTCATAAAGATACCTTCCTTTGATCTTGCAAATTCAAGTCCAAGGAAGTATTTCAATGGGCCAAGTTCCTTGATATCAAAAACTTTAGCAAGTTTCTCCCTCAAATTTTTGAGTTCCAAACTATCATCACCTATTAGAATAATATCATCAACATAAACAATCAAGATGACAATCTTATTATTTGTTGAATGTTTATAGAACAATGTGTGATCAGCTTGGCTTTGGATATATCCAAGCCCTTTTACCACTGTTCCAAACCTTTCAAACCATGCTCTTGGAGATTGTTTCAGCCCATATAATGACTTCTTTAGTCTACACACCTTATTTCTTCCAAGTTCTTCTTCAAATCCTGGGGGAAGGCTCATAAACACTTCTTCCTCTAGTTCCCCATTCAAAAAAGCATTCTTTACATCCAATTGATGTAAAGGCCAGTTGCAATTTGCAACAAGGGATAGAAAAATTCGAACAGAGTTAAGTTTAGCAACTGGAGCAAAAGTCTCCTGATAGTCTACTCCGTAAGTTTGGGTGAATCCCTTTGCTACTAATCTCGCCTTGTACCTTTCTACACTCCCATCAGCCTTGCACTTAATGGTAAAGACCCACTTACAGCCCACCTATTTTTTGTCATGTGGTAGGTCAACAAGTTCCCAAGTCCCAGTCTTTTTTAATGCATTCAACTCTTCTAAGATTGCTAAATTCCAATTGGGATCATCTAATGCTTCCTCAATGTTTCTAGGTACAAACAGATTTGTTATTTTAGAGGTAAAGGCTTTGTGATTCTGGGAAATTTTTTTATAAGAAACATATTGGGAAATGGGATGGTTTGTGGTAGCCTTTTTTGAGTTTTGAGTGCAGGATCTGGTTCCTTTCCTAATAGTTATGGGCAGTTCAATAGTAGAAGTGGGAATTTCAATGTTACCTCAACTTTCTCTTGGTATTTCTCCTTGGCCTTCCTCCAGAAATTATGCTTGGTTTGGTGCTGAGATGATGGATTGTTCTTTGATCCTTTTAGGATATTTCTGAGTATAAACACGACACTCTTTATTTGATTGTGGTATTTCTTTCCCTGCTTGGGCTCCACCTAAGTCTGGCATAGGATTTCCTTTGGAAAATTCAGGACTTGTTTCCACATGGTCTTCCTTGTTGTGTAACTTGTTTTCATTTGTTTGATCAATAAAATCTGTATTTTCAGTATGCACAACAGGGATAGGCAATGGTTCACGCAAATGTAAAAAATTGTCTTCACTCACATTATCATTCTCCCCTTGAAGGGAATTTTTTTGAAAAAAAGGTTGATGTTCTAGAAAGGTAACATCCATGCTAACACAAAGCTTTTTTGTAATAGGATTAAATACTTTGTATCCCTTTTGGTTTGGAGAATATCCAACAAAAATGTACTTTTTTGCCCTTGGGTCCAGTTTAGACCGAGATATGGAGGGTGTATGCATAAAAACAGTACAACCAAACATTTTTAAAGGCATTTCAGTATGTAATCGACATGCTGGAAAAATTGTTTTGAAAGTGTTCAAAGGTGTGCGGTAATTTAACACATGAGTGGGCATTCTATTTATAAGATAGGTTGTTGTTAGGACAACATCCCCCCACAAATATTTTGGAACATTACTCTCAAACATGATGGCACAGGCTACTTCAAGGAGATGTTTATTTTTTCTCTCAGCAGTGCCATTTTGTTGAGGAGTATTTGGACATGTCGATTGATGCTGAATGCCTTTATTTTTTAGAAACTCATTGAGATTTTTATTAAAATATTCAGTTCCATTGTCACTCCTCAAAATGGAGATTTTTGTGTCAAATTGAATTTCTATCATTTGTGAAAAAGTTTAAATATATTAGGAACTTCAGATTTTTCATGCATAAGGTAGACCCAACATAATCGGGTGTGATCATCAATGAATGTTACAAACCACCTTTTTCCAAATTGGGTTGTAATTTTTGAAGGACCCCAAACATCACTATGGATTAAATAGAAAGGTCTAGATGCATGATAAGGTTGAGAGTAATAATGAGCTCTTTGATTTTTAGCAAGAACACAACTTTCACATTCAAGAGAATAACAATCAACATTTTTGAATAAGTTTGGAAACAAATGCCTAAGATATTGAAAACTCGGGTGCCCTAGTCTCTTATGCCAAAGCATTATTTGGTCCCTAACAGGTACATAACTCATACCACTTAGACCCTGAGCTTCTTTATTTTTGAAATTATTCTCAAAGTAGTAAAGTCCATCCATTATCTTTGCACTGCCAATCATCTTCCCCGAAGTTCGATCCTGAAAAACACAATGAGTGTTAAAAAATTTCACACTGCAATGGGAATCAGTGCAGATTTTTCTAACAGAGAGAAGGTTATAGGTAAGTTTAGGTACATGTAAAACATTTTTTAAGTCAATGTTTTTAGATAAGGTAATATCCCTTTTCCCTGCAATTGTGGAAAAAGTACCATCTGCAATTCTAATTTTTTCACTTCCAGAACAAGGAGAATAGGTTTTAAATAAAGAAGAAAGAGTGGTCATATGATTCGAGGCACCTGAATCAATGATCCAAGGTACATACATATTTGAGGTACAATTAAGGGAGCTAGGGGTACTCAAATTACCTGTTTGTGCCACAGAACCACTAGGGGAACCAGATAAAAAATTAGAATTTAACAACCTTATGAGTTCCTTAACTTGTTCCTTTCTCAAAGAAGTATTTTCTGCCTCATGAACTGTAGGAAAGGGTCTGTGAACTTTAGGACCTGATTTGTTGTCCTTTAGATTAGCTGGTCTCCCATTAATTTTCTAGCAAGTTTCCCGGGTATGACGTGGTTTGTTGCAGTGGTCACACCAGAGGTTTGAAAAATTCTTCTGGTTAGTTGAACTCTTAAGGGTAGTAGTTTCTGTAGCAAGAACATTGGTCTCAGGAGGAGGTAGAACAATTTTGATCTTTCCTATCATCACGCTTCTCCTAGTTTCCTCTCTTCTGACTTCAGCAAAGACCTCACCCAATGAAGGTAAGGTTGCTCTCCCAATGATCCTGCCACGAACTTCATCTAGCTCCTCATTCAGACCTGCTAGAAATTGAAATATTCTACCTTCTTCCATTGTCTGTTGATGGTGTTTGGCATCCTTTGCTGAGTTCCACTTGTAAGTGTTGAAGAGATCAAGGTCCTGCCAAACCTGCTTCAAAGAGTGGAAGTATTTTGTCACATTATTACCTCCTTGCCGAATTTCTTTGGCTTGCAAGGTGAGTTCATAAATCTGAGATTTATTCCCAAGGTCAGAATACATTTCTGTGACACTATCCCATAGCTCTTTGGCTGTGGAATAGCACATGTAATTTTTGCTAATGTCCTCCTCCATGGAGTTTACCAGCCAAGTCATGACCATGGAGTTTTCAGCATCCCAAACAGCATACTATGGATCAGCAGTATCTGGCTTGGGTCGCTCACCATTGAGGTATCCGAGTTTTCCTCTGCCACAAATATACAACTGGATAGATTGGGGGTGACAATCTTCTTCTCCTTATTTTGATCATCGCTGGTGGCTGAGGATAGATTGGGGGTGACAATCTTCTTCTCCTTATTTTGATCATCGCTGGTGGCTGAGGAACTGTCAATCATGGCTGCAATTGCAAATCAGAGGCGTAGAGATCTTTGCTCTGATACCAAGTTGAAATATTTTGTAATATATATTTTAACTGTACAAGGATTCCTCCTTTTTATAGAGGGAATTACAACATGTGATTGACTACAATTTAGGAAGGAAATCCTAAATTAAGGAAAGAATAAATCATAATAAGAAACTACCTAAAATAGACTAAACAGAAAAGGAAACAGAATAATTATATACAGACAAAATTATTTACTGCCAGTTAAGAGTTGTAAATGCTATATTTTACACCCTGTAAACAACATATCCTCATAAACATAAAAAGCAATAGTGAAAGGCCAAATAAAAATCATTCAGAAAAGGTCACTAGAAATAAAACTAATAAAGGATACTCATTATGTCAGAGCTTCAAGGTTTCACATTGGACAATAAGCGAAATATACAAGAACTCCATCCATTCCTTTTTATCTGTCTTCTAAGTTTCTATGTCGAAACTAGAAACCAAGAAATGCAATAAATTTTGTTTATCCTAATAAAATAGTCGTGGTGTTTCCTATTTTATCCTTTTTCATTTCTACTGTACAATAAATGCATACGTATCAAATTAATTAAATATTGATGGGAAAGTAAGGGTATAATTAACTAAAGAGTAATTAATGTTATCTTAAACTTTGAAAACGATATATAGAAACAATTTTTTTTCAAAAATCCGACAATTAAAAAAGAACGGAGATAAGATCATAAAGTAGGCTATACTTGCTAGTTAAACATTTGAGGACCTTTGTAGGTTGAGATTGGGTCTTTATTTGGCCAAAAAAAGAAATCGGTCGAGTTAAATTTTTTTTCTTCAAAAAAGGTTGAAACCAATAAGCTGTTGGTTTTGTTAGTGTTATTAGTTTGGTTAGTTTTTCAACAGTTTTTCACCACTCTGGTTTTATGGAGTTGAATGGAACCTAATAGACTAGTTCATTGGTTTTCCAATCAAACCACATGATCTGGTTTGGCTTTTCAACCTACCTAAATTAGTGTGAAGACACTGAAGTCAATATAGAACATACTTTCATCTCACTTCAAATGGGATAAAGCATTAATTTAACCAACCTTTTAATCCTATTTCAACACTAAATTTCAGATCATACTTACAAGCTGATAATAATGTTTGTATATCCTATGGACTGTGTAGTGTGTACAGTTCATTTTTTGAAAGTTGAAAACAAAAGTAAAAAATCAATGAGCGGAAGTAACATTAGTGGACTCACCACTTGTGGCCATGCCAAAACATTTTCACTAGTAATTGTCTCCACAGAAGGTCCCACGAATGCACACTGTTTTGCTAATTGTACCATGGCAGACACTGCAACAAAAACTAGGGTATTCTAACTTTGCCCATGGTATCAATATAGTTCAACTCTATGATTTCATGTTGAAACAAGTTTAAAAATAAAAAATAAAAAATCTAAAAAGGGAATTGAAAATGTTTCATGGTTATGTCACTAGAAAAAAAGGAAAATTTAGTTACAAAAGCAGCAAACAAACAATTGGTCTATAATAAATAAATGAAACGTTGCAGGACAGATAAGATAATGTAGTACTGATTCCTAAACTAGATTATATTATATTTATAATCATTATAAAGAGCCATTAACAAAGACAATAAATGAACAGATCATAGCATGCATTGTATATTTGTATGGCAGTATGAAGCACAATATAAATGTGGACATCAACAAAACTAGCTACAAAGTAGTGTACTCACTTTTAATTCTATAAACACTTCGCTAGAACTCAATGCTTTCCCAGTATCTTTTTACATGTGTAAAAGGAGCCATGTACAACTACAAAAGAGAATACTAGGAGATAAGTATTATCTGCTACAAAATATAATAAATTCAGTAACTGATAATTTTCCAATCACATTGAAGCATGCACACGCTTTATGTTAAATACAATTAACAAAATTAACTCAAGTTAGAAGTAAAAAAATTACACTTTGGCAAGCCATTAGTCTGAAAAAACAACCTCAAAGGGTTTTTCACTACAAAAAACCACTATCTTTAGAGAGGACCCTTTGACCTCAACCATACATCAAATTTTATCTTAAAATTTTTTAATGAAAACTTTAATTTACTTTTCCCGATTTAAATACTCCATCCAAACATACTCTTAGGTCATTTTAGTGTGGGATTATTTCAATAATGACACCCTTTTAGCAGGTGGTGCTACAGTTCTGAATTTAATAACCTACAAAGGAGTAGTGGTATGCTTTTCTCTAAAGTTAAAGTAGTGGTAAGCCACCCCCTTGAATGCAAACCTTTCTAAAAAACATGGTTGTCAAAGTGTCAAGTGTGTGAATGGGAGACGTCAACCATCGAATGATATTAGATCCCATGTTATATGTGACGGGTTCAGCCCAAGTTACACAAATTGGATATGGCATGGTGAATTGCCACATATGTCAACAACCCTCGACATTAACGCAGTTGATGTACAAATGGGAAATCGTATGAAAGACATGATACGAGATCTTGGCCAAGAGGCTTTTCGGCAAGCTAATACACCTTATTATGAAAAATTACAAACAAATTCTAAGAAGCCATTGTATTTGGGATGCTTAACCTTCACTCGCTTATCGGTGGTACTAGCTTTGGTGAACTTGAAGGCCAGATTTGGGTGGAGTGACAAAAGCTTCACTGAGTAGCTTATGTTATTGAAAAATATGCTTCCTAATGATAACATGTTACCAAAGAGTCATTACGAGGAAAAGAAGATATTATGTCCTGTGAGTATGGAGTACCAAAAAAATTCATGTGTGCCCTAATGATTGTATTCTGTACAAAAATTAGTTTGCAAAAATGCACAAGTGCCCGACATGTGGGGTATCGCGTTACAAAGTGAACGATGCTGAATGCAGTAATGATGTAGCCACAAATAACAGTCATCCAACAAAGGTTAGTTGGTATCTTCCAATAATACCAAGGTTTAAGAGATTGTTTGCTAGTGCAGGCGATGCAAAAAAAACCTTAGATGGCTTGCTGCGACATCCCACTGATTCTCCACAGTGGAAGACAATTGATAGCTTGTATCCGGAGTTTGTCGGGGATCCAAGAAACCTAAGGCTTGCTCTTGCTTCAGACGAAATGAATCCATTTGGTAACTTGAGCACCAGCCATAGTTCGTGGCTTGTTTTGCTAATGATTTACAACCTTCCTCCTTAGTTGTGCATGAAGCGAAAATACATTATGTTGTCTATGATGATAGTGGATCCAAGACAGTGTTCGCATCCTGGTACTACTTGTTTTTGTGGATGTGAAATCTAACCGGCAAGTGCACTAGGTCGTCAAGTAAATAATTAAAGTGGTGTGAACCGAGTATCGAACTCAGGGAACTTGTTTTACTTGGCAAAGCATCATTCAGTAAATAGGCATTTGCGTAAAGAATTGATTATCATGAAGTAAAAACAGAAGTAATTCTATTATAAGTAAAAATAGTAATTGTGAGCAAGTGAGTGTGAAAACAAATATGCAAAAGCGTTGGGTCCTTCTACTAAGATACTTAATGCAATTAGGGTTTTTCTCTACTTGAAATTATTTTTGTGTTCTATGCTGAAGGCACAAATACCAAACACCGATGTCTCGCGAGTTTGGCCTAATTCAAATTAAACTTCATTCTCAGATGTCTCTTGTTGAACTTAGCCTAACCGAACAACATTACAATTACAGGATGATAAAAACTAAATTACCGCACTCCGTTTCCAGCAGTTTGATAACCTAGCCCTACCCTATCTAGTTCTAAGGATGCAGTACATTTTCCAATGCTAAAGCTTCTAACCTTACACACAAATGGGTGATCAAGCCACAAGCATGCATAACATAAGCACAGATAGAAATATTGAACACATAAAAACAACTTCAAATAGATAGTAATAATATTTACATCAAGTACTCAGCGGAATTTCCCAACAAAGGATTCTAGCCCTCCATTACAAGGGAGTACCTTTCATAAATAGGAGAAGGGTTTTAGAGAAAATACCATATTACAAAGTGGTGGGGATGTCTTCTCCACCTCTAGGAACCTAGGAATCACTCCTAAACCTAAAATCTACCTAAAAGTTAAGGCCTTTTTCTTCCTTGCTCAGCTTTTCCTTTGTTCTTCGTTTAGCACTAGGCTCACGTAGTCTATTCAAACCTCTCTCCTTCATTCTCTGCAATTCAGGCTTAAAAACGGCTTTTTTCCGTGAAGGTGCGCTAAGTGTCATTTTCGCACTTAGCGCGAGTAAGTGAAATTTGGCTTAGCGCCATTGTTAGTCGTCTTATACGACTAACTTTTGTATAGAAAACATTTTCCAAAACTACTATAGTTTCCCAATTTATAGTTATTTTGTAGTAATTTGTAAATAAATCTTGTTTTATTGTTAAAGTTGTCTCTAGAATATTTCCATTGAATTTAATGATGAAATCTGTGTAATTTCAGGTTAAAAAGAGGCTAAGTCATGAAGTGCCAAAAGTGACAGTTGAGCTCAGCTCATCAGTAGGGCTAAGCGTGCATCCATCGGTAAGTGCAACTTTAGCATGCTTAGCCAATAGAAGAATTTGGCAGAGCATCAATATCAGGCCGCGCGCTAAGTGCGAGATCAGTGCGCTAAGCGCAACAGTTGTTTTTAGCCAAGCTCAGCGCATGACTGGTGCTAAGCTCAAATCCACTTACTCCCGTTAAGCCCAAGGGTGGCGCTAAGTGCAACATCGCGGGTTCAGAGCCTATTTAAAGTTGTTTTGTGCAGAATTAGGGAAAGAATCTAGAGAATCACCATCACACATAGAAGTCAGAGCACACCACAGTGCCTATTTCGGGAAAAGAGCTCTGGAGGCAGCAAGAGGAGCAGTTTTTGGCAGAGAGACCTAGATTTTGTAATTATAGAGAGATTAGTGAGTTATAGAGTGATTGTGAGATTCTGAGAAGAGGAGGAGGGATCTCCCTTCTTGTGTAAGGAGCAATTATTCTCTACTCTTAATCTCATTATTGTTAGGGTTTTTCTGTAATGATTAGCTAAACAGCCTTGTTGGGGATTTCTAAAAAAAATAGTTGATGTAATTTCTTTAATATCTAATTTGTTGTGTTTATTGTGTTCAATGCTTCTTTCAGTGCTTAAATTTTGTATGCTTTTGGTCTGATCACCCATTTGTGTGCATAGTTAGGTGACTTTAGCATTGGGAAATGTACTGCTGCCTTAGAACTTGATTGAAGCAGAATTGAAACTTAGTCTTAAATGAGGGATCTGCGTATTAAGTTTTGGTTTCAAATATGTTGTTACAATAATGCTGTTTGATCTAAGCCTGGTCTTAAATGCGAGATCTGCGGACGAAGCTTAGGTTAAATTAGTCTAAACTTTCGAAAGCTATTTAAGCTGAGTCTAGTCTTAAATGAAGGATCTGTGGATGAAGCTTAGTTTAAGTTAGTCTAAACTTATGAGGGTTGTCTAAATTAAGCCTAGTCCAACAAGAGGGATCTGAGGACAAAGCTTGGATTGATTCAGCCTAACTTGGGATCGAGGTTTAGTAATTTAGGCTACAACATAGAACACAAAAGCATGATTGATTAGAGAAACATCTTTATATACATCAGCTTGTTTGTTAGAAAGACTCAACACTTTTACCTACTGCTGTCAATCTCACTTACTTGCAATTTTTACTGTTTTTAGCCTAGACTTAGTTTAATTTTATTCTAAACTATCAATTATCAATGTTTCTTTCAACAATGTCTTATTTCTGAATTTAACCTTGTCTAATACTAGTTCCCTGAGTTTGATACTCGGATTAATCCGTTTTAATTTTAAATACTTAAGAATCTGGTGCGCTTTTCGGCAAATCAGATTTCCCTTGAACATATTTGTATAAAGAAAAATTGGACCAAAAAGTAGTTGTTGTAACATCCCAATTTTCGTAAACTAGATAAAAAAAAGATTGTTATTTATAAATAAATAGAGTTTAAAAAAATGATGAGATTTTATAAATAAATAAATAAGGAGATATAATTATTAATTAAAATAATAATTTGAGAGAAAATAAAAAGGGTATTTTATTTATTTGTTTAATAGAGAATAAAATAAAGTTTGTTTTTATAAAATAATAAATAATAAATAAATAAATAGAGTAAATAATAGGTCGTAAATGCCACTAGCTATAAATAGCAACATGCTAGGTCAGTTTTCAGACTGACTCCTCAGTCTCCTCTGCCTCACAATTTCGTTTCTTCTCTCTTCTCTCAAAACCCTCTCTTTTTCCCGCAGGCCACCTAACCTGTCTCAGAAAAATGACGATCTCGGACTCGTTCACCGTTGGATCGTCGTGAAATTTGAGCACTACGTTCGCAGCCCGATTCCGAAAATTCTCACCGTTGGGAATTTTGATATCATGTTTGAGCTGAGAGAAATACCTTTCGC
The DNA here is from genome assembly GCF_004193775.1 of Glycine soja. Taxonomy (NCBI): domain Eukaryota; kingdom Viridiplantae; phylum Streptophyta; class Magnoliopsida; order Fabales; family Fabaceae; genus Glycine; species Glycine soja. Next base: position 20,767,437 of record NC_041009.1, on the reverse strand, counting down.
ATTGTAGCCTTTTCCTTTCTCGCAGAAACCCAAAATGGTCTCAGTAAAATTATGATCCCGGTTTCTTTAACCGTTGGATTTTCATGAAGTTTGAATATGTTGTTCGAAATTCAATTTCGCACACTTTCACCGTTGGGATTTGCAAGATAATGTTCGTGGAGGAAGAAAAAGGAATCGCATGAAGACAGTACAAGTGGAGGCTTCAATCTCTTCTCCGTCTCTCTGACGTTTGGGAATTCTATCGAAGCAGTCGGAGGAGTAACTGGAGGAATCTCATGGAACCGCTAGAGATGTTGCTATCATTGGCTGAAGACACGTGAGTCCGCTTAGAGGTAAGAGATGAGTTATTCACAATTGAGAATTAGTGAGAACATGTGTAGGGATCCTTAGAGATATCAATTGGAATGGGTTTTGGGGTGTTCTTGCAATTTTTATTTTATCCTTTTAATTATTACAGTAAATTATATATGTTTGATGAATCAGTTGATGTCCCAATGAGAAATTGCTATGAAATTGATGTGTTGTTGTGTTGAGTGTGAACCCCTTAGAAAAATTAAGCTCTTTTTATTAACGTAAATTATATTTTAAATAATATTATTCAATGACTTATTTTATACAAATTATTATCTTGTTCTAATTTTTCTACGACGATGATCAACATGTTATGTGTATATAATTATTGTAATACTAGAATAATAAATTAAAGAAAATTGTAAGGTTAATGTCTAGTGGTAATTTCTTTTGATGTAATGTTAAATTAATTGTTAAAGAAATTCTTTGATTAAAAACAATGTAGTTTAATTTACTATATACATATACATATATATGTTTTGTATCATGCAAATATTATTATTGTGTGATGTGTATAAGTTATAAGGTGTAATAAGTTATTATAATGGTATTATAATATTATAGTGAAGATTGAGTAGTACAAAGTTGAATGTGTCAATTTGCGATATACATGTAAAAATGAGATGATTGATGTGATATTATGAGATGTTAAATTGTGAGCATGATATTTGATTGTGAGTAAGTGTGTGTGGTTGACACTTGATGTGACAATAATTATATTGTGAGCTATGAATTATACAATAACCCGACCAGTGTTATCTTGAGAAAAACGTTGATGCGCAGTGTTTAAGAGAAAATGTAGGTTTCCTATTCAGGAACCAGTGTTAAATTGTAGCACAATGTGTTAAACGTGTTTGAAACACGAGTGTGAGGTCGGGGGTATTGTATAATTCATGAGCAGTGCTTATAAATGAAATATGTGATGGTGGATTGTGACATTATGAGATGTGAAATTATGAATGAGTTTTGGTTGTAAATAAGTGTGTGATTAACTCTTGATGTGACATTATTTGTGTTGTAAGCTATGAATTGTACAATAACCCGACCAGTGTTATCTTGAGGAAAGTGTAAATGCGTAGTGTTAAAGAGAAAGCGTAGGTTTCCTATTTAGGAACCAGTGTTAAAGAGAAAGTGTAGGTTTCCTATTTAGGAACCAGTGTTAAATTGTAGCGCAATATGTTGTACGTGTTTAAAACACGAGTGTGAGGTCGTGGGTATTGTATAATTCACGAGCAGTGTCTGTGTGCTAAAATGATTTTAGGGGTTGGACCTGAATCAGGAGAGAGAGGCCCTGACGGACTCTTCGGAGTGTAGGCCTTGGGGGTCACCGGGTTTGAGTGCTCCTTTAAACTTATGTTGATCCCATATGATTGGAGCATTCTCGCAAAACATCGTGACCCTGACTGGTCTCCCTATGATCTTACTTAGTGAGAGTGACCTGACAAACCCATTGTGTGGTGTGTCTTGTTATGTACTCCTAAGCGCCCTAGGGTGGTTTTTCACTGACATGGTACCACATTGCATATAGGCTTGAGTCTTAGCATAACTGTCTCATGCGCTCGCTAATTGTTTATTATGAAATTGAGGTGTTATTATGTCTTGATCAGAGTGTGTGATTCTTGTGTAATGTGATTGATGATTGAAAAATGTGATTGATGGATGAAAAGTGAACCTTGAATGACAAAGTGGTGGAATTACATGAATTACGTGTAAGTAAGTTTTATTTGGTTTATATGATATGTATATCTAGTTGTCTTGTTTCTCTATTAGTTAGGAATGTGATAACTCACTCCCGGTTTGTTGTTTGTGTTTGGATCCTGTGATGATCTTGAACTTTGTGTTCGGGGGAGCAGATGACTAGGTGAACTGCGTTAAGGAATATTGTGCTGAAGGACGTCGAGACAAAACGCTCTGATAGGATGTGACATTGGGGTATAGGATTTTATATTAATTCTATGAAGTCTCAGACGACCTTGTTGAGCCGATGACTTTATTATTTATTTGGACAAGTTTAAAAATGATGTAGAAGGAAGTGATTGTGAACCTTTTATCCCTTTGAAAGGCTTGTATTTAAAAATGTTTTAAAAAAAATACTTTTTATTAATATTCGAATTTTCATTTCTTTGTTAGTATATAGATGAGGGGTAGAGGGTGTCACAGTTGTAGGGGAAATCCAACCTCGTGCTAAGCGCAGAAGAGACAATCTTTTCGTTGAACGAGCTGATGACGTGCTGAGCGCGTGATGACATGGTAGATTCTCTTCAATATTCATCTCACTCGCTAAGCGGCTGATGTCTCGCTTAGCGGTTGAGTCTCGCTAAGCGCACGGTCCAGGCTTAGCGAGACATCAGCTTTTGCACCTTCAAATTTTTCTCCATTTTACCTGGAATTGGAGTGAAATTTACATTAAATTCATATGGAAAGCTTCTACTAAGCAAATATAAAAACTAAACAAGAAATATTTATAATCCTATCCAAAAGAACCATAAATTGGGAGAAATATATACATTTTTGAAAACTTTTCTATATAAAAGTTAGTCGTAAAAGACGACTAACAGACAACTAGGAAATGATATTGATGTTTATCTTACTCCCTTGATTGAAGACTTTAGAAAATTATGGGTGGACGTGGTTGATGTGTATGATGGGAATGTTCAACAAACCTTCAGGTTACGTGCAATGATATTTTGCACCATTAATGACTTTCCAGCTTATGGGAATTTGAGTTGATATAGTGTGAAAGGACACCACTCATGTCATATTTATGACAAAAAAAACGAGTTACATCCAACTGAAACATGGAAAAAAGACAGTATATACAAGGCACCGAAGATTTTTTAGACCTTATCACTCGTATCGACGATTGAAGAAAGCATTTAATGGAACCCATGAGATTGAAAGTGTGCCTTAGCTGGACACGAAGTTTATGATCGGGTGAAGGACATCGTAACTATCTTTGGTAAGAAACAAAAAAGGGATGCATCTAGGAAGAACATTTGGAAGAAAAGGTCAATATTCTTTGATCTTCCTTAGTAGTGCGATCTATATGTCCGATGTTGTGTGGACATTATGCATGTCGAGAAAAATGTGTGTGATAGTTTAATTGACACCCTTCTTAACATTAAAGGCAAGACAAATGATGGTTTGAAATGTCGTCAAGATTTGGTTGACACGGATATACGAGACCAGTTGCATCCAGTTTCACGAGGTGATCGGACGTATTTGTCCTCAGCATGTAACACAATGTCAATAACAGAGAAAAAAAGTATTTTTCATTGTCTAAAAAATTTGAAAGTTCCACAGGGATACTCTTCAAATATCAAGAGCCTTGTGTTAGTAAATGAGTTGAAATTGGTTTGTTTGAAATCTCATGATTGTCACGTGTTAATGCAACAACTCTTACCAGTGGTCATTCGTGGTATCTTTCCTGAAAAAGTTAGGCTTGCCATAACCCGCTTGTGTTTTTTCTTTAATGCTATCTGTAGCAAGGTTATTGACCCTCAACAGTTGGATAATTTGGAGAATGAGGCTTCCATCATCCTTTGTGAATTGGAAATGTATTTTCCACCGTCATTTTTTGACATCATGATTCTCTTAATAGTTCATCTTGTACGAGAGATTCGTTTGTGTGGGCATGTCTTTCTATGTTGGATGTATCCGGTTGAATGCTACATGAAGGTGTTGAAAGGATATACAAAGAATCAATATCAACCACAAGCAAGCATTGTTAAAAGATACGTTGTTGCAGAAGTTATTGTGTTTTGTTTAGAGTATATAAATACTAATACACTAGTGGGGGTTCCTCAAATTCTTCATGACTCCACGATTCAAGGTAGGGGTACATGAGGATTCAATGTTGTAACCATGGATCACCAGTAACTATCACAAGCTCATCTTCATGTATTAAGCTACACAACAGAGGTGATCCCATACGTAGATGCTCATAGACAACATGTCATAGATACTAACCGAAAATGAACAAGATGAAGTTGTTGCAAGAGCACAATAGAACTTTCATCAACTGGTTTAGACAATCAATCTTCGTAGATGATAGTGCTTCCAAGACATTAAGATTGTTAGTTGTTGGTCCAAATCTCAATGTTCCAACTTGGAAGGGATACGATATCAATCACTATTCTTTTTACACAAAGTCACAGGATGATAAAAGTAGCAAGCAGAACAATGGGGTGAGTGTTGATGGTCATTTGGATCACTTTTGTAGTGCTTTTGATAACAATTTAATTAAAGCGTCCATTCCTTACTATGGAGTCATTTAAGATATGTGGGAGCTTGATTACGGTGAATTTAGAGTGCTTGTCTTCAAGTGTTAGTGGGTATATGGAAATACCGGAGTACGTCAAGACAAAATGGGATTTACTTTAATAAACCTTCAAAAGGTTGGTTACAACAACAACCCATTCATCATGGCAGTGCAAGCTAGACAGGTGTTTTATGTCCAAGATCCGTGCGAATCAACATGGTCAGTGGTTCTACAAGGGAGAACAACTTTATCGGTGACCATATTGATGGTTCAACACTTGATGTCAACGAGATGCCGACTTTCTCCCAACAAATGCCTTTCATAAATGCTAAAGATCAAAAGGATTATGTACATGAAAATCGAATGATCAGATGAAAGTTTATGGAAGAATATTCCTATGTAATTGGGTATGAACAAAGTAATGTATATTGCATATCATATAATTGTAATACATTTATGTATTTGGATATTTACAACTTAATGCTTATATGTTATTTATATAACTCTTATGTCCTAACTCAATTTGTTTGACTTGCGCAGACTTATGGCAACACCTCCAAGGTCCCCTCCACATTCAGATATTCCTTCGAAGGCTACGTCTAGGAGGACTAGACAATCCACTTGGCTAAGAAGGTTGACTATAGGAAGCTTGGATCAGCAACGACCAATGGTTAACGTCAATCCTGCCAGTGGGAGAGGATCAGGGCCCCATAAAGAAAAGTTTCATAGTTATCTAGAGGTTGTAGCGCGAGAAAAAATTCCTATTGCCCACTCCAATTGGAATGTTGTCCCAGAATCTTTAAAGAACCTAATATGGGATGACATTTTGATAAGTGCATATTTAAGTTGACATTTGGATTCAATTTTCTTTAATTAGTTTCAAAATATGATCATTCACTAAATGTTACATAACAATTTCGATTTGGAGGCCAAATTAGACATCCATGAGGGCGGCAATGCCAAAAAGAAGGTGATGTCAATGATCGTTACTAGATAAAGGCAATTTAAGTCCTCCCTTACGACAAAATATATTTATGCTGACAATGAGGGTCAACAAAAAGATGATCCTTCTGTTAAGTATGGTATTGATGCAGCAACTTGGGCGGAATTTGCAAAAAGTCGACAAACCCCTAACTGGCAGGTTTATTTAAGTAGTTTTGTATTTAAAATTCAATTTAGTTTCATTTTTTTATTTACTAACTTGTGAAAAATGTTTCTAATTTTTGTAAGGGAATACGAAAAAAGTCCCAAGAAATTAAAAAATGCAATGACTGCCTCCACTTACTGTCTCGTGGGGTTATAATCTGCTTGAAAACAAACTCATGGACGAGAAAAGGAAGGCACGAGAACACTAAGCTGAGTTTACTGAAAATTCATCACTGAGTGTGGACCCAATCCCCCGTTTCAAGACATGTCAAGTGGAAGATGACCTGCACAAAGCGAGATGGCTAGATGACCTCTACAATGACATAAGAGATATCAGACAAAATTATAAGTAATTACCTCGACGGTTCATAGTTCGACTTAATTTATTGTATAATAAGAACCTTTGTTGGATTGTAAATTCATGTTGTTTTGGTCACATGACTCTTTAGAAGAACAAACAATGCAAGGGAACTTTGTTCCGCATGGTCGTGATGACATATTGAACATTGCTATTGGCCAACCGGATCATCCAGTTGTGTACATGTCGAGGGGACAGGTGTGAAAATCAGTCAGTACTTTGGTCAGGCCTCACGTGGCTCCAACACTTCCTCTGCATCAATCACTCAACAACAATTGACTAAAATCATCGGTAACCTGAAGGAAGAGTGGAGGAAAGAAGTAGAAGAGGAAAATAAGAATCTTCAGGAATCGTGGAGGAGGAAGGTAGAAGAGGAAAACAAGTGGAGTTTGGAAATAATTAAACAAGAGTTGAAACAAGCAATAAAATTAGAGTTATCCTAAATTGCATCACAACACTGCCCCCCCCCCCTTGAGGCACCGGATATACAAGTATTAGTTGTACGTGTGAGCACCAAGGGGAGCTATGCTGAAGCTGACACAAATCCATTAGGTAAAGATCCTTCTGATGTTTATGTGGATACTTTGGGCTTGTACGTAGTTGATGAGTAGTCTACTCGACTAGTGGCGTTGAGAAAAGTGTATGACAATTCGTCCACCATACACAATGTCCCTTATACAGATGATGTGATTAGGGTGAGTATTGTCAAAGTTTACCATGGAGACGCTCAACTCCCTTTTCCGACATTATAGATTCAGTTTGTGAGGCAGGTCATTGGCACATTCGTGGGATAGCCTACACATCTTGTGAAACTTGTATCTGATGAGGTTTTTTCTTTTCCCTCTGAATATTAATTTTAGTTACATTGTTAAATAAAATTAACGTAATTGATATTTGCATTAACCATGCAGGATTCACATAAGTGTCTAGCGAAACCGGTTGGATCTGCTGAAATGGACAATGCAGTGGCTGGAGTTGATCCATTTGGAAAATGGTTAAGAACTTGTTTGATGTTTACCAACAAACAATTGATTTATCGTGGGATGGGGCAAAATTTGGGATACCTAATGTCAAAGATGGGTTTTTCATCACACACAGATGTAACTGAGATAATTTTAGGTAATAAATGTTTGAACATATCCATACTATAATTATGGATGATGTAAGTAAATTCGGTTTAGTATGTGTTTAATTTACTAACTCATAATTAATGTTCGTTACAATATATCATTAACAATATTTATGTCAAATGTTTGAAATAGGTTTATGAATGATTGGAGCACATGCTTAGGTTATGGTGCATTGTATGGTTTCCTAGAGCCTCAGTCTATACAATACACAAAGAACAGACATCAAGAATTTCAACATTACATTGAAACATAGGACAAGGAATCACAACGACAAGTGTACTTAGGACCTTACCTGAATCAATAAGTGAAATTCATGTCATACAGTGTTGAAAGATTTTCATTATAATTACCTAACTAATGTTTTTTTCGGCTTCAAGACACATTGGCAACTTGTTGTTCTGTGTCCACGGGACAATATTGTTGTTTGGTTTTGTTCTTTGCGTAAGAAGCCTGATGTTAACATCAAGGCTGCAATTAATAGGTCATTTTTCAAATCATAAGTCAATTAATGTATACCAATTATAGCATATAAACACAATGATTTTTATCTTATATACATTAGCATTATTTTCAAACTAGTGCAATGAAGACATTAACCACTACTTTGGAAGGAAAGCCAGATCAAGTTGTACCTCGATGATTGAACCAAAGGTATGTCATTATTTTATCAATAGGTATCTCAGATTAGTGTCATGTCTTACTTTCAAAGTACTACATTTGGTAAATATATTTCATATTGCATTTAGATTCATGTTCAAACCAAAGGTTGTAAGTGTGGATATTATGTCATGCATTGGATGTGGTGCATAGTGAGCGGTGGTTTGAAGAATGAATGGAATAAGGAATGTTTAATATAACAAATTTTAATTGTTACTTTCTTCTTAAAGTGTAATTCAATGTTTTATGTATGTCAGTAATTTGATATTTACAATTTTGCAATGGTTTTGTGATGCAATGTCATTAGAGACAGAGGCCATGACAACACTTCGCAAGAAATGGACAACATATTTTCTACAAGTTAAAAACTTGGAATTTAGACAAATTTAGTTGACATAGGAAGATTTTTGTTTGTCCTAAACATTTTCATTGTTTACATTATAAACAATTATGGTTAGTTGACATTTAATTCAACAATAATATATATTTGTTTTATTAATACTTGGTTACCCTCCATTTTTCTCCGATAACCCAATAAGCACATGCACAAAGGTACCATCCTTAAATGGCGTAATTGCTTCTCATAAAAAATAATAATTTCATGCATTTCATTGGAGAAATGATTTAAGATTTCCAAATGAGGCCTAGTTAACACTTGAGGCTAATAATCAAATTTATAGGTTGTTGTGTCATGTTGATGATAGGTTAGGTACTCAAGGGGCCAATGAAATAAAGGTAAGGTGTTCATTTAATTTAATTATTATTTTTATTATTAGTAGTGTTAGTATATTGTCGTAATGATGTGTCAGCTTTCGTTGTTTTTGTCATATATTTGATATACTTTTTGTATATACCAGACAACTTTGCCTTTTTTTTTGTCCCCTTCAAAACCCTTTGTTGCGTTCTTTAGTAAACCATTTTGAGTTTCAATAGAAGAAGCATTCTTAGGGAGCTTTTTTTGGACAAGACAATTTAACATTCAAATTCTGCATTCTCTTTTGATCTCACTTTTTTTTGTCCTTATTGTTTTCTATATCTATGTTGGATCTCAATGGATATTTGTATGGTTTAAGGTAAGTTCTATTTATGTGATGCTTTTACATCCTATATAGTATGTCTCAAAGTGATGATGAAGTATTGAAATTTAGAGGCCACAAACACAAGCACAATTTTTCACTTGACCTTCATGTTTATGGGCAGGTGTTGAAGAAGTTAAATGACTTATTCTTGAGCTAAGATGGATAAATCATCCAACTTTTATGAAAATTCTGATGTGGGGTATCACCCTGCTTCACCTTCCAATACTCTTGGTTTTTCCCCAATGAGTAGAGATTGTTTTGCATATTGCCAAACATGGACAAGCTCAGAGTCGAAGACTGTAGATGAGACCAGCTATGCCAGTGAACCTTGACCTTCTCAGTGGAGGGCTAAAGAGGATGTTCTTTCAAAGGTAGGAATGAAGTTGCTTGAGCATTCAATGAATGATAAACTTGATGGCTGTGTTAATTTAGGTTGGTTTGCACTTTCTTCTCGAAGTGGTTAATTGTGAACTTTTAGGAAGAGAGAAATGTTCTTGGTTGTTGCTTGTAACAACTCAGTTGTCATCAAGACTTCATGTGACTAAAACTGTTAACATAACATTGTATACTATAAATATTAGGTTTGTCAAGTACAGTAAATTTTGGTTGTTGCTTGTAACATCTCAGTTGTCATCAAGACTTCATGTGACTAAAACTGTTAACATAACATTGTATACTATATATATTGGGTTTGTCAAGTACACTAAATTTTGGTATACAGAGAACATAGTGATTTGTAGTTCCTTTGTAGGGTAGCCAATGTCCTCATTGATTATTTTGGGGCCTTAAACAAGGACATAATCAAAGACAACTTTGTCATTGTGTATAAGGTACTCGTCCCAAGTACTAATCTCTACTCATAGTTGAAGAAATGGATGTAATTATAAATAGGTCTATATGCTCATTCTCCATTATCACTTCTCAAAAATTGACACATTGACAGTGATAATATTACTAGTGTTTTTACTTTTTGGTAATTTTGGTCTTATTAGCTACAATGTTTTGGTGAATGGAACGTCTATTTTGCAAGATTTGTGAAAGGGACATTACTGACTCTTAGAAACTTGTACTTGTGGAACTTTATTGGCAGAAATTTATTACAAATCATATTGAAACTGCTCTTTAGTAGTTTTTATCTTATGGAGAATTTCATTCTTTCTTTGTAGTCATGCCTAAAGATTTTTATTCATTCAGGAATCAGGGTTTGGTGAAATGTGAGATCTATGGTGAAGTTCAAGTAAATTCTTGTATCTCAGGTGTTCCTAATTTAACCCTTTTATTTTCAAATCCTTACATCCTAGATGATGTGAGGTTCCATCCGTGCATTTGTTTTCGGCCTTGGGAGTCTCATCAAATTCTTTCTTTTATGCCTCTTGATGGACAATTTAAGCTTATGAGTTACAGGTACAATATCCACTTTTTTTGTTGTCTGAATCAGGATTTGAAAATGAAAGTAGCACGTTGGTAGCCTTGTTTCTTTTGGCTGTGATTTATCATGAACCAAAAATCCGTTTGTAGAAAGCCAGTCTTGGATAAACTTGTAATTATGAATGTTGAGTTCTTTGTTTACATAAACTTGTATTCCCACTTTGTGTTCTCTCAATAATTCAAACACTTCACTTTTCAGAGTTAGAAAGTTGAAGAGCACCCCAATATATGTAAAACCACAGTTAACTTCAGATGGTGGGATATGACGTGTTATTGTATTGGCTGGAATAAGAAATGATCTTGGAAAGACAATTGACTCAGTTACTATTCAGTTTCAGCTCCCTCCTTTCATCTTATTAGCTGATCTGACTTCAAATCATGGAACATCCTTGCTAAAAGGTACTTAATTTGCACGAGTATCCTACTTCTAGTGAGTATTGTCCTCTATGGAAGCAATTAGAATCATCAAAGAGAAGCTTCTATTCTCCATTGTATTTGTTATATAATTTAATTCTTGATTTATATGTTGTTATACTTTCATTCTTCAAATTCAATATACAAGAAATTATCTGGGATAACATATTTCTCACTACTATAATACTTTGTAATTTGTATAAGAGAATTAGAGAATATATTCGGATCCATAATGCACTTTACAATTTTCTGGTTGGTATTCCTTTTCTAACTTTCTTTCCTTGGTCTCTAGGATGGTGTAGAAGCCCAAGTGAAAAATGAAAATAAAAATTTGATCAAAGGAGAGATAAGTTATCCTTTTTTAAAACAAAACTTCATGATAACTTCTTCTGTAACTCTCTTTTCAAATTCTTTTTCTTTAATGCCAAAATTGCCCTTAATGAAGTGAGAAGAGAGAGAATTAATTCTAATAAAACTAAAATAATCCCCAATGATGTTCCACTTAAGCCATCAGTACATGGAAGGATATAACGTCTTTACTCTTGTAGATGCTACAGGAAGCACCACTTATGACAGAAGACATGCATCAAAAGCGGCTAAAGGTTGTTGAAGCTTTTATAGATTCATTTGTAAGATGAAACTCATGCAATGCATATAATAATAACAATCATTGACTATAAAAGCTTAGAGCCTTGGACCACATAAAACTAGTGTACATTTCACATAGGGGTAAATGACTGAAAACAAGAAACATTAACAATTAATTGAGGTTAAACGTAAGGATTTGAATGGTGTTGTAGCAATATATGTTCAGGAATATAGCCTCTAGGTTGTCACCCAAGTTCAACCAGTCTAGTGCCACAGGAAATGGTGTATAGAGGTATGAATTATGTTGCTTGTGATGTAGTAGCCTCTCCAATGCTTAGTTTATTGCTTTACAAACTTGTGTAGTCTGCCTAACATGACCATAAGACATAAGATAATATTTTGTAATTGGTTAAGCTATAATCATAAGTTTACAACATTTTTGCTTAAAAAAATAGTATTGCTTTTATTGAAGAAAGTTGATGATGGATTAAAATTGTCCCATTGACAAGTGGATAAATTCTTCGGTAAAAAGTTGAATCCTCCATTCCTGGTACATGTGGTTGACAAAGTAAAGTTGAGAGACTAAGCTGTTGAATTTCTTTTGCACAATTATAAATACAACTATTTTTATTTAATGATGGTCCCTTTGTTTCACTTTAATATTAAGCTATTAATGTTAAGAGTAGAATCAGCCCTGTAGTTGATGATCCAACACAAGGTCTTTAGGAAACAAACACGTGTGAAATTGGGATTATTTATCTCCGGCTTTTAGTTTTCTTTCAAATGTGATTCAGAAAGATGAAGAAACATAAATAAATAAATAAAAATCCAAAGACACTAAATATTCATCTCCTTCCATGAACTTTGTGAGGCTAAAATATTGTCATTTCATTAATCCAAAGACACTAAATATTAATTAGGGTCCAAACTGATTTTTTTTAAAGAGTTCCATAAAAAGTAGTTGAATAGTGTTACATTAAATTTGTTTTATGGTAGTTTCAGTCATTGATCCAAATAGAATTATATATATAATGGACTTTTTTTTTCCTTTTCACTTTGTAGTTAATTGTGCATGCAAAGTTTCTTCAATATATAAGACTAGCAGACCAATAATGGCTTTGTTACTAGATATGTTAGCATTTAAGGCAACAAATCTAGATGTTGCCTTTGAAGATTTTATTCGGTGGCATTCAACTAGGGATTGGGAAGAGGATGATGACCTTGAGGGAAGTAAATCATTATCATCCAATGCTCGATCTTGACATTAAGAAGTCAAAACATAGTTGGCGGCTATGTAAGAGAATGTCTGAGTAGGGAAATTTGTGGACAAAGCTTTGGAATAGTGTAGCTGCTCCTACTGCTTCTAAATAGAAGTCTCTTCTTGATTGTGTGTGTGTGTGTGTGGAATAGTGCAGCTTGAACCTTTCAAAAATAGAGAATTAAAATATCTTGACAAAAAATAATCGTCTTTTTTGCACTTTATGCTTGTTGTAGATTTTTGCTTCATTTCTTTTTAAATAAGAACGTTATATATAATTGTTTCAGTTAACTGAAGAATTTGACGAGATTCATGTTCAAAGTCGGGGTTCTGGCTTTCTTGATGTTGGATATCGTTTAACGGTAAAGTATGTAAATCTTAAGAGTTTTTTATATTAACAATTATAAGAAACTAATAGGATCTTAAAATATATGATTCTCACAAATAATAGATAAATAGTGCGTACCTTTCTCCATAGTGAGACTTCTCTCCGATGTACTTTAATTTCTGGGAAGAAGACACTGCTTAAAAAAACACACTCTACGTTAGTTGTTTGTCACATTCTACGTCGGTTATCAACCGTCCTGGTATGCAACGTCGTAGAATGTTCGCATCTACGACGATGGTTCCCAAAAAATCGTCTTAGAAAAGCTATCATTCTAAGATGATTATTTTCCTGAAAATCATCTTAGAATGTATTTTTTGAAAAATAAAAAATTAAAAAATTGATAATTCTAAGACAATTTTTTATAGAACTGTCTTAGAATGAATTTTTTTAAAAAAATAAAATTAAAAAAAATTAAGCATTCTAAGATGTTATTTATAATCAATGGGCTACTGATGTCATGATAATCCTGAAAGAATCCTTTCGTGAGACCAGTGAAAATGTCTCTTTATAATCAATGTCGTCTTTCTGAGTAAATCCCTTAGCAATAAGTCTAGCCTTGTAACATTCAAGGGTACCATGAGAGTCACATTTAGTCTTGAAAACTTACTTACAACCCTTTGGCAATTCTACGATGTCTCAAACATCATTATGTTTCATGAAATTTATCTCTATTTTCATGGAATTTAACCACTTCTCAGAATTATCATAGCTTACAAAATGAAACTAGATCATTATCATTAATGCTTAAGTCTGTTTCTGTTTCATGTAGATATACCACATAGTCATTCAAAATAGCTTATCTCTTTTCTCTTTAAGACCTCCTTAATGCTACTTCTTGTGGTTCTTCCATAATAGGTTCATTATGTATCATGGACTCATTATTGTATTGTTTTTCTTCATTATTGTTTAGAACAACAACTAAAGGAGCAATCACCTTACTGCTAGAGACACAAGCTAAAGGAACTTGGACTCTAACTTCTTTAATTTTCACATCTCGTGGAACTGTACTCCCACTGATTTCACCATTTTCAATTAACCTTACATTTCCAGTTTCGACAATTTTCATACTATGATTAGGACAATAAAACATATACCCCTTTGACTTTTCTAGATAACCAATGAAATATCCACTGATTGTTCTTGCATCCAATTTTCTTTCTTGTGGATTATAATCCTTATTTCTACCTAATAACCCCAAACATGCAGATGCCTTATACTAGGTGTCCTATTCGTCCACAGTTCAAAAGATGTCTTTGGAACTGCCTTACTAGGAACCTTATTCAACAAATACATGACAACTTTCAAGGTAAACATCCACAAAGATATGGGTAAAGTTGAATTGTTTAACATACTCATAACCATATCTATTAAAGTTTTATTAAGTCTTTCGGATACACCATTTTTTATGGTGTACTAGGCATTGTTTATTGCGCACAAATGGCATGTTTTTGAAGGAGTTTAGCAAATGGACCTGGGTGTTGCCCAATTTCATCGTATCTTCCATAATACTCACAACTTCTATCAGACCTGACAACTTTCACCTCTCTGTCTAATGTCTTTCTACTTCATTCAAGTAAATTTCTAAGGCATCCACTGCCTGAGATTTCTTGTGCATTAAATAGACATAACCGTAATGTGAATACTCATCAATAAAGGTGATAAAGTATTTTTCCTTTCCAAAAGAATTAACATCAAAAGGGCTACAAATATCAATATGCACAATTTCAAGAAGTTAAGTGCTTCTTGTAGCTCCTTTCTTTGTATGTTTTGTTTATTTTCCCTTAATACAATCCACACAATGATTTAGATCCACAAAATCTAGATCAGGAAAAATTTCATTTTTTTATTAATTTTTTCATCCTTTCTCGAGAAATATGGCCTAAACATTTATGCCACAAGAAAATAAATCGTTCATTCACTAAACTACGTTTATTGCCAACATTATGATGTAGAGTTAAAATAGTTTCAGCCTACAAACCATCTAATTTCAATTTATATAAACCATCACAAAGAACACCAGTACCAATGAGAGGATTATGCTTAAATAAACTGAAACATCCATTACCAAAATTAAGAGAGTATCCAGTAACATCAAGTTTAGATAATGAAACTAAATTCCTAGATAAACTAGGTACATAAAGTGTTTCCAGTAAATCTAAATGATGTCCAGTATTGAGTTTTAAATGATAAGTCCCTATTGCTTCCACTAGAGCTTTCACTCTATTCCCCATGAAGACGAACTTCTCATTTGGACTTATGGTTTAGATTGTAAAGAATCTCAACATAGTATTAGAAACATGGGTCATACATCCAGAATTAATCCATCATGTATTATGAGGAACTTTAGTTAAGTTTGATTCAAAACAGACATAAGCATTAAGCTCACTTTTCTTTTCGAACCAAGACTTACGCTTTGGGCAATTCTTTTGGAAGTGTCTAGATTTTCCATAGAAATGGCAATTATTGACCTTGGATACCTTCTTCTGGTTTTGCAAAGAGTCATCATTGATCTTTAATGGTCATTTACCTTTATCATGTTTCTTCACAAATTTCTTTCGAGCTCCTTGATTCCCTTGGTGGCTTACATAATGGACTAAGTGACTTCCTTAATTCTTAAGTCTCATTTCTTCCTGAACTAACATATTGTGCAATTCATGCACATTCCATCTATCTTTCACAGTATTATAGCTCATTTGGAATGGGTCATACTTAGATGCTAATGAGTTCAAAATAAACTTGAGCAAGTTCTCATTCACAGTCATTCCCAAGGTCTTAAGTCTTGCTGCAATGTTTGTCATCTCAATGACATGCTCATGCATAGTACATGAACCATCAAATTCACAGTAGCTAGTGTACTCATTAATGTCCCAGCAAGAGACTTATCAGTTGTTTAAGAGCACTATCCTAACTTTTTAGCACTTTCGATCTTAGAGAGAGTTGTCATAATACTATTTGTAACAATCATTCTCATGAACATTAGGCTGAGTCTGTTAGATCTTTCCCAAGATTTATAATGGGATTTCTCTTCATTGTTACTAGCATCAATCATAGTAGCAGACTTCTCTTCCAATATAGCAAGATCAAGATCCAAAGCACCGAGATGAAATTGGACTTGCTCATTTCAGTTAGAGAAGTTAAACCCATTAAAAATTGACACAGATGATACATGAGAATTTAGTGAATTGGGATATAACAAAATTCACATAAGTGTTTTGAGACATAAAACACATGTCATACATATAATTCATTTATATAACAATCAATGTATATTGATGTTCTCCTTTGGGTGATATGCCAACACAACATACAAACATGATGATGCTAATAAAACTCTTAAACATTATTTGAGAATTAAATATGCACCAATTAGTAGTACCTATTTCCTTTGGGTATATAAATTAAACTAATGATACACACAAATCACCTACAATTATATTCATTAATTATAAGAACAACTAATCAACCTTTGGGCGATCCATAAATGTCTTATAACAATGAATTTCAATGTACCCATAAACCAATAATCATAATTTAGCATCCATTATTCTATGGGTAATTGAAATAATCATTAGTTTGGAATTAAATAACTTTATAGATTTAACCACTTTGGTGACTAACAAATCCATCATACACTTAATTCCAACAAAATATATGACATGCACATACTTATTGTTATTAACAATTCATAGTCATTCTTGCTTTTTTCATTCCAGGCCATAAAATTCACATTTATTTGCTATTTGCATTCAAACACGTTCCAGCAAATAAAATTAAAATATGCAAAATATTTCTAATCAAGTATCTCTGCAATGCCTTTTACTTTTCTTGTTTCAATAAGAGAATTCAAAGAATTGGAAATAAAGCTTCAAATTATAATTCCTTCACGTACAGGAGATTTAATAAAATTAAAAGTAAGGTTTTTGCACCAAAACATAATCATGTAGGAAAACACCATTCATACCTGCGATTTGAAAGCACAACACAACACAATAAAATTAATTAAGAGAAAGAAAACACGTCCATGTACATGTCTTTGAGGTTATTATACTTTCTCCATTAAACACGTTCAGAATAATATAATTTCATGTAGGAAAACATCATTCAAACCTATGATTTGAAAGCCAATTTAATTTATACCCATTTTGATATAAAATTTCATACTTGCAGCGGAAAAAAAAAATGAAATTCCTAAATTTCATAATTAGGATTCATGCATAATTGAGAGAAAATAAATCATTCTTGAAAAATCATAAATTTCATAACTCATGTTCTAATACAATATGTAAATCTTGAGAGTTCCCTAGATTAACAATTATAAAAAATCAATTGGATCTTGAAATATATGATTTTTACAAATAATAGATAAACAATGCGTACTTTTCTCCATAGGGAGACTTCTCCGTGGTGCACTTTAATTCCTTAGAAGAAGAGAGAAATAAGATTTTTCTTTTTTGACTATGTCTCTCTACTTTCGTGATGACTAGGGGTTAGAAAGAACACTTTTCTGTTAGAAAGAAGACTTTGTTTCACGTTAGTGAGTATTAACCTTTATAACTACTACTCCCATCAAGTAGCAATTATCTCTAGAAATTTCTATTATTTAATCCAATTATAATTTAGTCATCAAGTAACAATTATTTCTAAAAACTTTTATTATTTAACCCAATTACAATTTAGTTCTTAATTATTAATTATTTATTTATTAGTCTCATCACATGCCTCTTACACGACACATTAATTCTAACAAAGTGTTCCTTGATGCATAAAGAGTAGCTTTATTAAGTAACCAATTCTTGCATGTAACAGTCTAGTCACGGGTTCAACAAGAAAAAGGGGGGAAAAAGAAGAAAAAAAAGAGAACATTCGAAGATTGCCTATTCAGTTTATGCAATATTTATTAATTTTGAAAACAGAGAACAATGCGGAAGCTATTCTTTTATATATATAATTTGCTAAATTATGCATACAGGATGAGGCATGGGCAGCATGAGGAAGTGATATTCTTTTGAGAACTACTAATGGTGGCAAGTCATGGATCCATGACAAAGTTGCTGACAACATTGCTGCATATTTATACTCAGTGATGTTAGTCAAACTATTACTAAGCCTCACTTCTATAATAATAGTTATTTATTGTCTATAATTTAAAATCACAAATTACTTGGAAGAGCTCCCCACCAGGCTCCTCATGTTGCTAATATGTCTTGTATTTATATTTATATTTTTCATCTGTCTTTATGATACTTCTTTTCAATTATATCATGGATTTAGTTGACTGGAAACAAATTGTAAGGTATTATGTTGTTTAAAAAAGAACAAGATGACAAATTTTCCAGGAGTTATGAGAATTGGTTAATGCTATTCTGAAGGTTATAAAACTTCTAATTGCAAATGACTCCTTTATCAATAAAGTTAAGTAGCCTTGTTATTATTACAAATTAGTAGCATACATAAACTCAGAGTACTAATATACATGCATCCTATAATAATGGATTCGACTAGCCACTATATATAATAATATGTCACCATAATTATACATATGTAACTGAAACAAATTTATTAATTAATTAGTGGTAGCCTTGGCTATGATCCTCCACCTTGTGGTGATGAGGCTAACTCTGTTTTGGAATTGCTTGGTGAGGCAACAACAAATGCTGGCTATGTTAAGGAAGGCTCTAAAACTAATTTGGTTTAGGGTGAAGTGCATCTTTAGGAAATATGTTAGATGAAGCTAAATCCAGACTGTTATTGCGATAGTTTGATTCCTAATGCCCCGGATATGCTATTTTTTAATTCCTCAGGTGATGCATAAGCTTTTAAGGGTCTAATGCACAAACCCTTAGACTCTTCAATTTGACTCAGCAAATTTATGTCTATGCTACCACATTCTACCATCAATAATGGTAGGAAAATGCACATTGTTGATTTAGTTGCTTCTGGTTCTGCACTTGAAATTGAATATCATTGTTTTAAGCTGATGACAACCACAAGCACGAACCAAATACAATATTTTCATTTTTTTTGCATATTGTTGGATGTTTTCAATGATTTTATCTCTAAGGCATGATTTTCTAGGATTCCAAGCACTGGTTTGAGTATCAGTACTCATATGGTACATTATACTAGCATATGAACAAGTGCACTGTTAAATCATATAAACATCCTTTTCCACATTTTATATGTGTAAATGATTGCATATTATTATTGGTATCATCCTTTTGTTATGGTTTGTGTTGAAGTATCATTTCTAATTCTAGCACAATATTGTATCACTGTGAGTTGTAGCCAATTTGGGCTTTATAACTTATATGTACATCACAAGATTAAATCAATTTTTTTCTAATTAATATTGTGTTGCATTTTGCATTCCCTGTAGTAAAGAAGCATGTTATATGTCATTATGTATTCTCTTTTTTGGTTCATGAGCATACTTGAAACTTTTTTTCTACTTTTTTTTATAAATGTATTTAACTAGTCAATCAATTTATAAACACTTTTGCATTTTGGTTTCAGCTTGTTTCTGCAATGCATTGTTCCATACGGAGGCACTGTATAGACTTTGAGATGGCCAATGTGCAAAGGAAGAACTCCGATGAGAATTCAAATATCGGTCTGGTACATCTGAGTCTAATGAGAAGAATGTTTATAATGAAAAGCAATTTCTTCTTGCAAAACGCAATGAGGATTTACAGAGGGGAATTTGCAAGGAATTGGTCTACACTTGAATGCACTTGCTGCCTTAAAAGAATACAAGGGCATACAAATTGAAAAGTTGTATTTTGGAAGACAACTCAGTCTGCCCAGCTCTACTTCTTTGCAAATCTCTTCAAGCCAAGAACATCAACATCTATCATTGGTACCTGTGTCATCAAAAAAAGAATTTGATCCATCAAATAATGGGGTTCAGCCTGTTGAAGATTGTTCCTAGCCATCAACTTACATGGCTGGTGAAAACTTCAATCAGAACAGCCACAAAAAGAAAAGGCAAGTGAAATTTTTAATTACCTGTACATTTTCTTCATGAACTACATCCCATTATTCTGAAATTTTCCTTTCTTCATTTGCGTTATACCAAATTGGATTTACAGGCGTAAGTTGGAGACACCAAGAGAAACTGAGGCCTGTAAATGCTACAATTGCAAGAAATCGAAGTGTTTGAAGCTGTAACTTGAAATTAATTTTATATTATTTTCTTTATTTTTGGGTTGCAACAATGGAATAGTTTACTGTAGGTATATGTTGATACGACCTTTATCTATTTTTATTAATGATCAAGATCCACTTGTACAGCTTGAAATTCTCATATAGTATCATCTCTTTGATTAAAACCGTGTAAGCTATGCTTCTTATTGTACATCCACTTGTATAACAAAATTTTATAATTCCTTTGAAAAATTTCAAATTGGGTATGGTATAAAATAAAATAAAACAAAAAATAAACGACATTGAGTTTAACAAAAACCGTCTTAAAATGAATATATTCAAAGACGATTTCTAAGAAAATTGTCTTAAAATATACACAGCAAGATGGTTTACCTAGAAATTGTCTTAGAATATACTCATTCTAAGATGATTTTAAGCAAAATCATATTAGACTCCTCATGTTTTTTAATTTTTTTAAATACTAAACAAAACATTCTAAAGATTTTTCGAAAAATTGACATAAAAAGTTATAGTCTAAAACAGTTTATAAATCGTGAAAAATATTCATCTTTCTATGACAGCCAATTTAAAAACGATTTAGAACCATCATTGAAGGTATTAAATAACCAATTGAAAATGATTCTTTTCTAAGAGCGAAAACAAAAATCATACAAAAGATTATTTTTTTATATATTTCCCTAATTATATCAATGATTTCATCTCTCAAACTTATTTTTTTAATATCTATTTTGATTGTATAATTTTTATATAAGAAATTTATGTGAAAGTATAATTTCTGGTACGATGTCAAAGAATCTATGGGATGATACACATTTGTAACCATTATTTTCCTTGAGGTCCCAGTTGTGGTTCGTCAAAACTTAGATTGTCAGCTATGGGATGAGGGCTAACTGCTAAGGACTATTCCCTTGATATATGGTTTTGTCATAATGCATGTAAATTCTACATCTATCGGCTGCTATTGCTGTTTCTTCCTTGTAATGACTAATCTTTTGTACATATTCACTTACGTACCTTCATACAACCTATCATGATAATTATTATTGTTAAGACGTGAACATACTGTACGGTATATATAGAATCATCCAAATATATTATCATCCTTCTCTTCCAAAATATGCAAAATAAATATTAATCCATTAATTTTTTTATAGATAATTTTTTCTGTAGAATATAATCTGTTAAATTAATAATATAAAACAATATTAGCTGTAATTTTAAGTCATATTCATTAATCTCTTTCACCTTCATATAAAACATCTTTCATTTATATAATATATTTTCTCTCCATATAACACAAGATAACTTAATAGAATACTAAATTAATGTTTCTATACAAAGCAACTTGCATTTATTTTTTGTAATTTTCTTTATAAAAGTATTGCAAAAGTTTTGTGATGTGAAGTACATGTGTTATGATTAGAGTTTGGCATCCATCGAGGTAAGCTTGTCCATGGAAGTTTGCATTCTTGACCGACTCATCTTTTTTGAGCTCACACCCGTCCCGCATATTCTGTGGACTTTGCATGGACTCACATTTAATAAAAAAAATTTAAAAATAAATAAAAAATTAAATTTCAAAATGTAAAATTTGACCCATTTTAAATAATTTATAAATTAACTATGAATTATCTATAAAAGAATTATTTGCCTAAAATTATAATATAATTTGCATCTTAAACTACCTAAAAAAATATTTTTTACATCATGTTTATTTAATCTATAACTCTATACTAAATCAAAATATTATATCATCATTTATTAAACATTGAATCATATAAGAAGTATTTAACTTTATACTTTTTTATTT
This sequence comes from Glycine soja, assembly GCF_004193775.1. NCBI lineage: Eukaryota > Viridiplantae > Streptophyta > Magnoliopsida > Fabales > Fabaceae > Glycine > Glycine soja. The sequence goes on along the minus strand of NC_041009.1, from coordinate 20,745,405 downwards.
TACTTTGTTTATATTCTTTATTTATTAGTATTTTAATTTTATATTAAAATATAAAAAACTCATGAGAATCCACAAAACCTAAAAGTAAAACTCGTTTAACCCACAATTTAAATAAGATTAACTAAAAAAAGTTTGTATTTTAAACATGCTCAAAATATCAAGAATTGTATGTCATGTGAATTTGGGGGTGGTCCGCAGCCGAAACCTATTTGTCAAACTCTATTTATGATGCATGATATACATTACATATGACAATTTCTCCACTTCCAAGGCCTTCGGAGATTATGAAGAGGGAAAAGGCAACAAAGAAAAGAGTCATTGACCATGATTTTGAAAATTCCGAAGCAGCCTCGTTCCTTGTTTTCGGATCCTCTTCATTTCCCTTTGGAAATGCACATCTCCTATCCAATGAATCATGAGATGACATGTGTACTGAAATTATTTGGCGGATGAGATTCAATTTCGTTTAGATTTAAAAATGCATGGCATGTGTACCCATTTAATTCTATAGCTTTGCAACTAATACCAAATCAAGAGAAGAAAAATTCTATGAGCCTCCAATAATACTTGAATGACTGGTATGCCATTAACATCGTCAATGCAATTTCATCAACACTTGAATGTCTGCAAGCAAGCATATCTCGAGACAAACTTGTTAACCTATGCTCAAAATTTCACCTTGTAACTGCGAAGTCTGAAATGCAATTATTAAACTTTGATATTCCCACCTCATGCCATTCTGAAAAGACCATTTTATTAGAATTTTTGAAAAATATAATACATGCCCTCCAAAGTTAAAGGCTTTCAAGATATATGCTATGAGAAGGCTAGTTTGCATAAATTTGCATTCATTTAAAGAAATAACATGAAAAGAAAAAGAAAAAGGTCCCGCCAGTCCTTTTCTACTTTTTTTGTTGTTGTTCAGCAATGAATATACATATTATAAATTCAGCAGGATGTGCTATAATAGTTACAAAGTGCTTGAGAGACAGCCACCAAGGCTTTATAGTATCAATGGAAGTGTGTGATATTACACACTCCGAGAAAATAAAAGATAGGTACCCTTCCCTGCATCAACTTGTTAACAGTTTATAAAAAGATTACATCACCTATTAAAAAATGAATCTTACTTAACCTATACAAATATAATGTTGCATATGAAAAGATACATTCTTTAATAAACCAAGTATTACCGCTAACACCACTCCTCAATAAATAGCCAAACAAATATTTGGATCCACTTGCCATTCTTGAAACGATATATTAAAATCATTTTAATATGCTTTTAATCAAGATCATACGTCAAAAAGGATTTTTTTTTTGCCATACCTTATCTTCATGTGGTATTTGTTCTTCAAAAACAAATTTGTTTCTTTGTTGCCTAGATTCCACACAACGGAGCTCCACCCAATTAACCACCAATTGTTTGGTTTTTATTCTTGTAATTTATCTGAAATTTGACGAAAATGATCACAAGCTATAACATGAGAGATCGATTGGATTTTCAATAGTCTATACCATCTCCATCAAATCGCTTATGCTACTTTGCATGAGAAAAGAACATATGAAATATCCTTTTCATATTGACTGCACAAACCACAAGACCATCTTCCAAGAGTTGAATATGTCTTTTATGAAGATTAATCTTTATAAGTAACTTATCATGTAAGACCCTCCAAATCATAAAAGAAATCTTATTTTTTGAATTTTGATTTGCCATAGTCGTTTGAACACTTCCTCCTCATTTGGTCTCACCTTCAAATTATGCAATTCAAGATAAGTGGATTTAACCGGGAATATATTTGATGGATCCACGGCCCAAACCTAGCGATCGCCTCCAATGCCTTCAATATTAGCATTATCTACCAATTCTAAAAATTTCTCCACCAAATGTTTCCCCACTCAAATCAGTCTCTCCTCCATCAAAATTCCTAAACCCATCTACCATCTTTTCTATACTATCCTTTTGTTTCGAGTTAAGGAAAAACCTTGCAAGTTTATGTTGTAATCTCTCCCTACCACATCCCCCTATCCTTCCAAAATCTAGTATGTGAATCCTCTTATATTTTTCATTTCATCATATCTTCAAACCACAAATCCACTTAGCCTCCACACACCTTTTTTATGTCCCTCCACCAATTTGACTCATAAAGTGTTGAACCACCATCACTTATCCCTTGCCAACCCAAATATTTAGAATCTAACACTCTCTCCCAAATTTCCCTTCTATTGTGGAAAAGATTTCACCTCCATTTAGCAAGAAAAGCAATATTAAACAAAGAAATGTTCTTAACACCTAACCCTTCATCCTCATTAGGACAACAAATTTTTGTCGGAATTTTAAGGGATCCTTATAAAATACCAACAACCACCAAGAATACATTATATTAGATTCTCAAGATGAATTTTAGGAATACTTGGATCTATAATGATTGATCAAACAAACACGGCGGAATCTAAATCCATAGGTGATTTCTGATCTATGTACTCTTCTTATGATCTGTTACGGAACAAATAACCGGCTAACAGCGTAACTGGTGACTTCATAGTTCTTCCTCATCCGGAACCTCTTTATTCTTTAATAGGACCTTCGTAACTCTTCAGATGGGGAAAAGAGAAATTATATGTGATGGCTCGGTATATTAGGAACCATAGCCTTCTTATAGTGTGTTGACCTAATAAGATTCTCATTATCTCCTAATGGGCCAACACTGACATCTGCTCATTTAAGTTCATATCATCTGATTTGGTTGTCTAACGGGCTCACTTAATTTGATCACATAAAATAAAATCCACTAATGATAAATAGCTAATATAATTGTCTTATAATATTAGCCCACATTAATTATTGAAATGGAAAATTTCAACAATCTCTCACTTGGGCTACATATTGTATTATATAAAAAATCCTTAAGCACGCATCTGTATGTTATTTACCTTTAGACTTCCACCACAACCTGGTTCATCTCATATATCAATAATGGAATCACTACGGCTTTCGTCACTATAACAAATGTAACTAGACCCCAATGACCACCACATTAGTACACTCAATGACATAGGTCAATATGGATAAGTAGCATGAAAATTACATACAACGTGATCTTAGTCATGCTTATTTTCAACTGGTCCAAACTTTATTCTTTATATAGATCTATCCAAACACAACATAAATATTGCAAATAAAACAAACTAGTAATGAAATGATAAACTTCAACTTTATTTCTGCAGAAAATCCAAACAACAAAATATTTGTAAACCATAAGACATAGAACATAAGTAAGACTCCCACTAAATTAAGGTACTATCAGGAATTACACTCATATGAGCTTACTCATGAAAAACTTTAAGTGTCATACATTTAGTAAGTGGATTCGTTAGCATGGAATGAGTCCCTATATGTTCTATACAAATATGTATTTTCTGGATTCTTTATTTAACAACCAAATATTTTGTCAACAAACTTTTACTTGGTAGAATCCTTAATAAGACCGCTAAGATATTGTCCCAATAAACACCCGATGGCTACTTAATGTTGGCAACAACAAGCAAGTCAATTACAATAATTTAGAAAAAATAAATTCTAGTATGATGTCTCATAACAAAATATTAACTCCACCAACATGGTTAAATATGGATCCTTATGTGGAGTGATTGCTACTAAGACATTCCAAAAAAATCGAAGTCATAATACCCAATGATTGCTAAACTTCTAGACTTTCGATATCAAAACATGTAATTTCTTGTTCTCTTCAATTAACGCATAATGCGCTTTACTACTTTCTAGTGTTGCATACCAAGATTACTCATATATCACCTTAGGACTCCCACAAAAAATTATTTCAAGACAATAAAAAAAAACGTAAGCATGCATGATAAATTGTAATATAACTGTTTTGCAACAATAAGTCGTATGATGATAGTAGGATGTCATCAACATATAATACCAAAAATAATAAATTTACTCCCACTGAACTTTTAGCACACACAATCATTAACCAAATTTACCTCAACACCATAAGAGATAATCTTGATGAATTTTGTAATACCATAGACGAGAGACTTGTTTAAAAGCATAAATGAATTTCTTTAGTTTGCATACAATAGACTTTAGATCATCTTAAACAAGGTTTTCTAGTTGCACCGTATAAATTGTTTCATCAATGTTTCCATTTAGAAACATAATCTTTACATTCATCTATGCAAAACAATTATCAAAATGATCTATAGTGTCATTATAGTCCTAAGAAAGTTTTTCTAAGAAATCAGAGAGAAAGTCTCTTTATGATCAATGTCTTCCTTCTTGTAAAACTTTTGGCGACAAGACAATCTTTATATATCTCAAAAATACTCATTGAATCCCTTTCAACTATAGATATTTATCTACAACTTATGAGTTTCACACTTTCAAGCAATTTGACGATATCCTAAATGTCATGTCAACCATCGATTTTATTACATCATTTATGGCATCAATCCACTTAAGAGTTAAAGCACAACATGACTTGACTAAGGTCAATTAGACCTTCTCAGCCAACCTAATGTCATATTCATGTTCTTAAATAAATATGACATAATCATATCAAATTACATTTTTCCTTTCTCTAGTTGATCTTCTTAATGACACTTCTTGAGGTTATTGAGTTTGAACTTTAGGTGGTACTTGAAAGGGAATCTTAGTGTTGTCTTGTATTTTAATAATGTTAGGAGTAACATCATTATTTAATTACCATATCCGTTTCTTGAACAATGGTAAATACAAAGGCTTATCTATTGTCAATAACAGATTATTCTTTAAAAACAGCACTCCTAATGTTTTCTTCCCCTCCAAACTCAATTTTCTCAAGGAGTCTTGGATGTCTCAAACATGATCTTAAAGTAGGATTATAAAACTTATACATGCAAGAGCTTTAAATGTAACAAAAAAAAAATTATAACTATTATCTTTAAGTACAACTTACCTTTATGCAGCCTATAAGACATTGTTTTGACTGGACATCCCTAAATATGTATAAGCCTAATGTTGGAATTTCCCCGACTCATACCTATAGGGTAGTGACTACTTTAATTGGTACCCTAAAAGAATATAAATTGCATTCTTTAATATCTTTCCCCAAAGCGACTTTGGTAGAGAAGAATTAAACTTCTTACCATATCTGTACAAGTCTAATTTCATCATTCTGCAACTTTGTTCATGCTAGGTTTGGCTAACATTACATGTTGTAAAAAAAATTCATAATTATTGAAGAAAAACACATGGGGGACTCCAAACGTTGTACCTTATGTCATATATACCATAGTATTCCCCACGGTCACATTTGACAACCTTAATTTTTTTTTCTTTTTCTTAGTTGAAGTTCAACTTCATCTTTGAAAGACTAAATGTCTAGAGGTCAAAACTTCTCATAATTTAAATAAAGAGGAATTATCTTTGAACATGATAAAATACATTTGTTCATTCCATGAATCCATAAGGAATAGAACACAAATATATGCATGTATTAGTTCTAAGGCATCCTTATTTCTTTCAGCACCTGAATTCCATTTTGTTTGTTTATTTTCGCTTCATATACTCAATATAGACTATAAGGTCCAACCAATATAAAGGATCCAGAATTTCCTATAACATAAGCATCCAAATTCTCTATTAAGAGATATGACTTAACAACTTATGTTATAAAGTAACAAAATTCTCATTTAATTTTAAGTTTTGTACCACCCAAAAATGTTTGTAATAGGAACACTCAAATATCCATAGAAGAACTCATAACTTGCAACATTTGAATCACACGAGAAACTGACTTTATTATTTCTAATTGCACGAAAATAACTGAATTTGTCCAAATTAGAAATAAAATTTGGTTTAATAAATAGCCTAATATATGTCTCAGCCAAATTCAAATGAAGTTGAGTCTTTTAAAGCAACATAAAATTTCTCATAGCTTCAACTATAAATTTATGTCATCGTCCACATAGAAGAATATTTCATTATCACTTGGCGGATGATTCCATAGGTAGCATCGTATAGACATGCTTTTGTGAGTAGTAGAACCAAAACCTATCCACTAACGTCCTTCGGTACAAAACTAAATTAACTTTAAAACAAACAAAAGTGAGAAGTTTACCATTTTCACACTCTAAATAGTGTAAATGAGACATTTTTTTAATATGCCTCATCCTACAAAAGCAAAAAAGGAAATTTCTTATCTTGTTCTCTTGTTTCTTCTCTAGGAAAAAATAAATAAATTATGCAACAGTATCTTCAACTCTCAATTGACTTCCCTCAAACTCTAAATTTTATATGAGTAATTTAAACCATAGTAGTAACAACAACAACAATTAAAGAAGAGAACAATAAACATACAATGCACAAGTAATCTTTATGGTAAATTTCAAGACCCAAACAAGATACCTAGCGCACCATTAATCCTCAATCTTTGGATTGAAAAAGACTAACTGTGAGTGGTACTCTCAACGCATTGATCAAACATTGGTGTTAAGCCCTGTCAAACATAGGTTGTCTTTGGACATTCCATTGCTCACATGGAAAACTTATATGATGATTATTTCGGTCAAATAATGATTGTCTTTAAACATTTCATTATTCACATGGAAAATCACACTATTTATAATCGCCGCTTGTTTACCATCACAAACATATAATTATTCTGCCAAATTATGTCTTCCTTTGGGCCGAGCACAAATTCCATGCAACATTCATGTAAATTCAATCAAATCAACTTACACAACAGAGGTTACTTTGACAACATGTTGTTTCAATCAATTTAACCAAAAAATACAAGACAATTTAATATAATAAATGGAAGGTCTTAAAATTACACAACTTTCTCATATAATTTAGTTATATAAATATATATATATATATATATATATATGTATGTATATATGTATGTATGTATGTATGTATGTATGTATGTATATAACAAAACATGCAAATATTTTACATAATAGACTCATCACAAGATACCTAGCACAACATTAATTCCTAGAGAAATTAATTTGTAATTAGTACTTTCAACGCAATGATCAAATATTGACAATAAATTATGTCAAATAATAGCCTTTATTTGGACTGACTATTATTCACACGAAAATACCTTTATAATTGTCACACATTTATTATCAGAGGCACAAAATATTATTTGGCCAAATTGCGTCTTCCTTTGGGCCGAAAAAAATTCGCAGTTCATACAAAATCTATGCAATTTTAATTAAATCAATTTTCACAATAGGAATCACTTTTGCAATATATCGTGTCAATCAATTTAATTTAAAAAAATACTAGACATACAAATCAATGGGAAGGATTTGTTAATGCTAAATTTACAATCAATCATGATAGCAAAAAAATATATAAAAAATAATTACGGCAATTAAATATCATATCCTTAAATTATATTTAATGCTATCATTGATTTATACTTAAAATATCCCAAGTAAATATTGCATCCGTAAATAAAGTTATCACAAATTTGTGAAAGGAATTAAAAAAAATCATGTATAAATTCCTAAAAGAAATCTTTAAAAGATTTTATATAAATAAAAAAATAAGATCATCCATGAAAAATATTTCCATAATACTGATTTATGTTTGTGATGATTGTGTAATGCACCTTAGAGACATGAGAAACTTCACTTCATCTTCAACTTTAATTTGCTCCCACGTTAGAAAACCAGAGTTATATAAATAAAATATATAATAATGTTTCTCCTTTAATTTATTAGCATTACATGAAACGTGAATCACAAATTTTATTAAAAAAAAAGTGAAACAAACCAATAAACGATTAGATGACGTTAAACGCCAATCTTCAGAAACTATGATCAGGAAAACAATAAAGCAACATTATTTTTTTTTATGAAACAAAAAAAACAAGCTAACTCCTAAAAACCAGTCTATTGCAAAAAAAATAAAATTAATTCCCAATAGTAATGGTGGCTCTGATATCATTTGTTCGAATTTTAAGGGATCCTTATAAAATACCAATAACCACCAGGAACACATTAGATTAGATCATCAAGAAGAATTTTATGAATACCTGGATCTATAATGATTGATCAAACAAACACGACAGAATCTGAATTCGTAGGTGATTTGTGATTTATGTACTCTTCTTAGGATCTGTTATGGAACGGATAACCGACTAACAGCGTAACTGGTGGCTTCATGGTTCTTCCTAAACCGGAACCTCTTTATTCTTTAATAGAACATTCATAACTCTTCAGATGGGGAGAAGAGAAACTATATGTGACAGGTCAATATATTGGAGACCATAGTCTTCTTATAGTGTGTTAATCTAATAGTGTTCTCATTATCCCCTAATAGGCCAACACTGACATATGCTCATTTAAGTCTATATCATCTGATTTAATTGTCTAACGAGCTCACTTAATTTGATCACATAAAATAGAACCCACTAATGATAAATAGTTAATATAATTGTCTTATAATATTAGCCCACATTAATTATTGGAATAGAAATTTCCAACAATTTTCTCCCACCCAACCCAAGATATTTTTTCCCTCCTATCCTCACAACCCCACAAAAACCTCCTTTGAATCTTCACCAATTTCCTAGAAATTCCTTTCGAAATTTTAAAAAAAGATAAAAAGAAGAGGGATAGAGAAGTAAGTACCGAATTGATCAAATATATTCTTCTAGCAAAGGAAAGATGTTTGTCTTTCCAAGATGCAAGCTTTTTGTCAATTTTTTTTTATGATTGGCTCCCATGTCTCCATCCTTCTTGGATTTGCATTGATAGGAATACCTAAATATACGAATTGGATGGAAAAAAATTTACAATTTAAATATTGTGAGAATCTCTCCACTTCCCCAATTTCCACTACAATACCTCCAAACCTACTCTTGTGAAAATTCACTTTCAAATCCGAAACTAGTTCAAAACATTTTATCATACTTTTTAAGACAACCACATTATCGACATTGAATTTCCCCACAAAAATTGTGTCATTCGCATATTGTAACAAATTGACCTCCACTTTCATAGTCCCTACATTAAAGCCTCTATATAGATTTCTAGAGACTGCTTCCCTCATCAAGTCACTTAATCCCTCCGCCATAATAGTGAAAAGGAAAGGAGCAAGTGGATCTCCATACCTTAACTCCATTTGCAACATAAATTCTTTTGTGGGGTTACATTCACAAGTACTGATACCGAGCTAGAAACAAGACATCTATGAATTCATTTGATCCATGTATCATTGAACCCCAATCTTCTCATCATATAAAAGAGAAAGCTCCAACATACCGAATCATATGTCTTTTCGTAGTTAACTTTAAATAACAAACATTTCCTCTTCTTCCTCCTAACTTCATCCACTACTTCATTTGCTATCAAGACATTGTGCAAAAGGTTTCTTCCCCCCAAGAAAACGCTTTGTCTTCCATCAATCACACCATGAAGTTCCCTATGTTATCTTCATGCCAATAATTTTGCCATTATTTTTATACATACACTCCACCAAAGAAATAAGCCTATAATCGCCTCACCCTTGTGGCTCATAAATTTTGGGAATAAGAGCAATAAATGATGCACTAGCTCCTCTTGGAAATTTTTCGGAAGCATGGAAATCCCCAAGAAATTCAATTATATCCCCCTTCAACAGCCCCCAAAACTCCTTCAAGATTCTAAAGTTGTATCCATCGAGTCCTTTCTATCGATAACTAAATTAAAAATTAGTTTGAAATAAACATGCATTTTAGAAAAGCATGACAAGTTCCTTTAAGAATCTCTTACTTGATTTTGTACCTCCCATAGGCCATAGGAGATTATGGATTCTAAAAAGCATTTTTTGGCAAATTCCCTTTTCAATTTCTTACTTATTCTCCAACCTTCATAGCACAACCAAATTTTAGAATATTGTTGCTCTTTGTAAAATAATTTGTGTTAAGGACAATGGTGTCACAAACTCAGGTTTCTCTTGCCACATCCAATGACAAGTGTGTTATATAAAAGTCAAACATGAGATGACGAGAACAACTTGCAATTCTCTTCCATAGTTTTTCAAGAAGTCCTTTTACCTTGAAGCACTTTTTAGTAATTGACATCAAAGAAGTTTAATTTTTATTTAAACAAACAAACAAGGAGGCTAAGAATTACGTGACAATATGAAACTTTCACAACTCTAACACATTTGGTGGGAAAAGAACACATCTTTAGAATAATTTGCAATTTTCTTTCTTGACAAGCATTCCTCACCTCACTTCCTTCATTTTGAATAATTTATTTCATTTTCTTCACGTCTTTAAGCTTTACTTTATTTTCATTCACCTTAATAGTTGTAAATTAGAAGAGAGAATGGTAATCTTCATTGAGATTTAGTGTGACAATGACACAATTGCATCAATGATTTGGATTGTGCTTGAAAATCTATTGGAAGCATTGTAAGTTGAAAATCCTGATTTCCAAAACACTCAATGGAGAAGGAAGAGAGGAGGTGGATTGAAGTTAAGTTCAATTAATTGGAATTTCAAACACTAGGTTGTCAGAACGACCCTAATGTACTACTTCTAGATCAAAACTATTGAAATTTTAGTTTTTTTTAAATGTTCATCTTTTTCATATTCCACTTCTCATTAATTTTTCATCCATTAATACTCATACTTAAGACAATCTATTTTAAGAAATTTTTTGATGTTCTATTTTAAGAAATTTTTTGATGTTTTTGGAATCTTAGATTGAGAATATTTGTTTTTCATATTTGTTATCTATTTTAAAAAATATTATTCTTAGGAAAGAAAGTTTTCGTTTCTAAGTGGTTTTCAAGAAAAAAAAATATCATGTTACTCTTATTAGATTATTTAATGTGGCAAATAAAGTAACTAATAAGAATATCACATTTTTTTCCAGAAATGTGTCCCTAAAATATTTATCATTAACTAAACTAGAGGTGTACGCGGATCGATTTGAGTCGGATTTGGCCGAATCTGTGACCCAACCCAATCAAAGTTGAACATGTTGGTTTGAGTCGATTTTCCAAGAAAATAAAATAAAATCCAACACAAACCAACATGTTTGTAAACGATTTGAGTTGAGTCAATGGGTCAAAATATTTAAATTTGTTAGTTATTTTTTAAAATCTAATATTTTTTATAAGCTAAATGTTTTGTTAATTGGAATATCGAATATACTACTTATAATTGTTACATGTAGTCAAAGTTGAAGAAAAGTTCAAGGAATGAATCACCTTATTATCATGATCATCACATAGGCTAACATATCACGCTAAACATGATTTAAAATTAAAATATAATAAACAAACACCATACTATGAAGCATACAAATCCAAAAACTAAAGCTATTATATCATAATTTAAAATTTCCAATATTTTCAAATAGTCTTAACGAATCAATGGGCCTAGATATAAAAATTCGATACTTAACCCAAAACTTAACAAATTTGATTGATTTGATTTGAGTCTAACTTAGTACAAAAATTAGTCAACTTAAACTGTTTAAATTAGTTTTTGTCGATTCAGATTCAAAACCCATATTTGTGAATATCCCTAACTAAACTAAATTGATATTTTCATTTCTAATTATTTCGAGGATTCATGATTATATTTTTTCAATATGAAAAAACTTCCTACATCATTGGTTTTGACGAGAAGGAATAACATATTTTAGTTTTTTTTAATTTTAAATTAAATTTAATAAGATTAAATCTCAGCCGTTAAATAATTTTGTACACGTGCCATGTGAAGATTCATTGGACCGGAGATCTCTATTTCCAAGGGAAAATTGGAAAAATGGAGATGACCTTATTTCATCTTTTTTTTTTTTTCCCGATTTCACCATTAATTATTATTATTGCTTTGCAAAACACTAACCAACGAACACAAGGGAAAAAAAAGTACCCACTTTCCCTTCTTCTTCTTCTTCTTCAATTTGGGTTTTCTCAAAAGTGAAAAGCGAAGTCCGTCACTGCCACAATCACCACTTAGATCAGTGATATACACACCCATCTCAGAAACCCCACAAGAACAAAAACTCAGGTTTTTTCATACTCTGTTATTTTTTTCCCTCCAATCCTTTCTTGTTTTGTGGGTGACCCAGTTGAAAATTTTAGATTGTTTTTCTTGTTTGATATGTACCCATTTGCAGATTGGATCTCTTTTGATTTAGCTGTTTGAGATTTCTTTCCTTATTTTTCTTTTTGGTTGGTGACAGTGTGTTGAATTATTTTATGATGTTTCCAATCCTTGCTTGTTTTGTAGGTGACCCAGTTGAAAATTTGAGATTTTTTTTTATTGTTTGATGCGTACCCATTTGAAAATTGGATCTCTTATGATTTGGCTGTTTGAGATTTCATTCTTTTTTTTGGTTGGTGACAGTGTTTTGAATTATCTTATGATGTTTACTTTTAAGCACTTGTGGTTTGGATTTCAATCATTTTACTCCCTTTATTTATATATTTGTTTTTATTTTATTTTATTTTTAATATGTATCCAGCTAAGTTATTCTCAATTTCCTCTGTTCATATTTTTATTTTAAGAGTTTCTGTAAGAACTTTTCAAGCCTCTCCAAATTTTGCATGATTTATATAGTATTTCATGCCAGATGCAGCATGTAATTATGTGGGACTCTAGCTCAATCTTTTCCTTTGTGTCTGATTTTTGCAGAACTCTTGAGTGATAGACTTCGAATGAAATCCTGTTTTTCATTAGTGAGATTCAATTGAAGTGAAGTGATTATTCACTGGAAAACTTATTTTTCATACAACTGAAGCTGTTAGATTTGTTTTAACTACACAAGTTTGTTGGATCTTTGAGCATGGCTGGGAATCAAGATCAGTTCGAGATCAAGTTTCGGTTGACTGATGGTTCTGATATTGGCCCCAAAAGTTTTCCTGCAGCTACTAGTATTGCAACATTAAAAGAGAGTGTTCTTGCTCAGTGGCCAAAAGGTTACTTGTGTTACTGTTGTCTTTTCCTTTATGCTTCTCTTTTTGGTCTTCTGGTTTGAAGGCACCTTTAGGATTTCATAAATTGTGAAAGTATCTAACCTGGATAAAAACCTTAAACTAAAATTCTGGGGAACTCTTGGTATATCTCCCAGTTACATAGTTTCTTTCTTAAACTTCTATTTCTTCTCCTTATCCCATACTGTACTGCTTGACTTGTTCAAGATGGATGCCTCTTTAAGTGTTAGCAGTGTACTTACAAGGGGATATTTATGTGTCATATTATTTTACTATTTCTTTAAACTGAAACTTTCTAATGTTTATGTTTTCTTTAATGCTTAGTAATTTTTGAAGAGGTTGTTTGTAGCTTAGTGTCCATGCCATTGCTCATTGTTTGTGGATATCGTCTAATGTGTATAAACAGTAAACATATTATTTATATATGCTTATACTGAGATCCATGCTTATACTGAGATACATGCTTACCAGTTTCCCTGATTTGCCACAACTTTTTGGCATATAAGATAAAATTAAAATGGCATTTTCTAGATTAATATGGGAACAGTAAGTTGTACTAGTATTTGACAAAGAGAAAAATTAGTGATATTTTAAGTGGAGTCTTTCAATCATTCTGATGTTTGTCATATTGGTTTAATATATTGAGCTCCATGTTGAACTTTTGCCATGCCTTTTGTGATATGTGAGATTTGTAAGTTTGTGTTTTTGTTTTGAAGACAAGGAGAATGGCCCAAAGACCATAAAAGATGTGAAGTTAATTAGCGCAGGAAAAATTTTGGAGAACAACAGAACAGTTGGGGAATGCCAGAGCCCGTTATGTGATACCCCTGATACTGTTACGACGATGCATGTGGTTGTGCAACATCCTGCTACGGAGAAAGGTATAGTATTTATTTGAGACATGTCAAAAGCAAGTTTTAGTAGCTTTTTTTTGTGTATGTGGTTCTTTTTAAATGTTTGACCAGGATAAGATTCAAGTTCTTCTCATTGGCTGGGATAAAGTTTGTTTTTAATTTCACTTTCATACTACTAGTAGTTCATTTCTGTTATGTCATAATTTTTAATTGGGATTATGGGTTTAGTTGCTTCAGGGGCCAAAGATTACTTACATAGGTAACTATTGGATTTGGCTTTGGTAAAATACTTCTACTGTTCTGCATAAATTTGCTTTATAAAAGTATTTGTAGAATTTATACGTTTTAGGTATAGAGGAGGTACAAAAGATTAAAGAAATTAAATGCACTGAAATAGTTATAGACTTCTAGTCCATAAGCTTATTTTAAAAAATGCTTTTATGTATAACTATTTTTAGAAAGTGCACTTTCTTGCTTAAGAGAAATCCACTAAATTTGTTTTTGTTTGAATTTAGCCTTTTTTTCCCCTGAATAACTTAATCAAATTGTCTAAAAAATTTGATATATTTTTAACTGAGAAATATTTTTTCTCTTCATATAAAAAGCACAAACAAACAGGCCCTTATGACTATCAATGTACTATTTGTTCTTATCCAATTTTCAGACCTATCTCATGTCGGACAACAACAGTAAACTATCTGCTTCAAAATACAAAGAAAAAGACAGTCCTTTCTGAAATTTTGGGATTTACAATTTTTTCCCCGAAATTTTGATGTCTTGTGCTAATCCTAATTGAATTTTCTTTTATGTGAGGAAGAGAAGAAAACTGAAAAATAAAATTTCGAGTAGTTTCTTAATAACTAGATGAACTTGGTTGGGAACTACTTGATTTTTAATTATCAGTTAATAGCACCTCAAACACCAATCTTGACTTGGAAACTACTTGCATCTAAATGTAAAACTACTGTTTTGTTTGAGTGATTTTGTTTTCATTCAATTTTGGTGCTTTATCTGATACTTATTGACAATTGTCTTTTTGCCTGATACAGAGAAGAAAGCTGCCAACAAAGCAACACAGAACAAATGCATGTGCGTTATTTTATAGCATCCAGATTGAATAGCAGATGCCATCTGTCTTAGTTGGTTAGGGACACTTCCTTTTTACGTAACCTGCAGCGTCAAATATTTCAACACACACAAATTATTTGGTTGCATGCCTGATTCGTACTACAGAAAGAGTACTGGACTATTTACTTTATAAAAATGGAGTACTTGACTTGGTGAAGATTGTGAAGCTAGTAGTTCCCTGATTCCTCTGCGGCGCCATATTTCTTGCGCAATTTCATAGGAGATGTTCTTCTGCCGGTCTCAACATGTATTAGGTGTTGCCTCATCAGGCACTTGGTATATTTGTTGATTGAAATGAACTCTACTAGTTTGCCATCTTACCCCTCATATATATTTTTACAATTCTTCTCTTTCGTGTGCCTGATACAACATGCTTAATTCCAGACATGTATGTGTTGAATATTTGAATGTGTTTTAATTTTCTGGTTGTTTATATGGTACCATTGCTACTCTCACTCTTGTATAACAGTTGTGGCAATAGTGGTTTAACAACATCTCTCACAAAATGGAGATTTGATGCTTGAATTGAATTCCCTTAGATTTTGCGTTGTAGATAAAAAAAAACCTACAGTGTCTAACAACTCAAGTTTCTTGCCAGATGTCACGTACATTTTCATGGGAAAACCTTTAGTTTTACAGCAAATAAAAATATCTAATTTTCAATTCTTGAGTCACATTATTGTAGCCTTTGTGCTCCTATTCTATTGTGCGTGACCTTCATAGGTCTCATATGAGTGAGGATGCACCGAATAGAGAAAGTACTATATAATTGTTTTTTTTTAAACGTGGACTGTAGCTATATTTCCTGACCTTTCACTCTCCCTTCACCTTCAACCCGAACTACTCTTCCCTCTTAGCCACCCCATCACCACTCCTCCCTTCAAACTCCAACTTCGTCATTGCGAACAAGCATCACCACCGCTGCATCTAAGAGTCTTGTCCTGGATCTGGTACATGGGTTTAGGATTGGTGGGTTTTTTTCAAGGCGATTCAGATCTCTCCATGGCATCCGAAAACAGCAAGAGAGGGCATGTCACTAGGACATTCTTCCTGACGATAGCATTCATGAAAGTTGCCGCTCCCAACTTCGCAAGATTATCCGCGCAGGTGATGGTGGTTGTATTCTGAAGCTTATAATTGTAATTTTCTTTTGGATAAATAGTTATATTTCTCTCTAAATGTGTATAACCCTGATAAATATCTCAAAGTACAAAAAATCTATTTGTCTGATAGCTTTCGTCCGTTATCTTTAATGAAAAAGCTTATGTGACACATTTAGAGATGAATTTGTCAGCATTTTACATATTTAAAGATGAAAATGATTATTTACCTAAAATATAATTTAATCTTTATTTTTCGTAGCATAACATTATAATAAACACTTAAAAAATAGAAAAACAAGCATAAGTTAGAACAAACATAATAATAAGCATAATTTGTCTGTTGCTTTGAATTTCCAATGTGATAGCATTTTATTCAAAATATGAGATTCAAATAAAAATGCACAACTATTAAGTTAATCCTTATAAAAAAAATGAGACCTAATTTGATTTTGTCACTACCTAATGTTGTCACAATGGAGATTTCAAAGCAACAGACAAATTATGTTTATTAATCAATATTATGCTTATATTATTATGTTTGTTTTAACTTATATTTGTTTTTCTATTTTTTTAAGTATTTGTTGCAATGTTATGCTTGTAACGATTAAAAAAAAAGAAGATAAAAATTAAATTATATTTTGAGTAAATAGTCATTATCGTCCTTGAATGTGTAGAGCACTGACAAATTGGTCTGTGACGTAGGTAGGCTTTTTATTAATAGTAATGAACGAAAGTTAACGAATAAATAGATTTGTTGCACTTTGAGATGAATTTGTTGAATTTTTTTCACTTTTGGAAACTAAAATTTGAATTTTCATATTTCAAAAACGTATTTGTCAACAATTTATTAAAAAAAAATTATAATACTTTCTCCATGAGGTGCATCCTCAGTCATCTCATTGTTCATTTTAATCACAGCATCGTATCTATCTCACTTACACATTTTAGCCGTGGTCCTTGGAGAGTAATATCTCACTCACGTTTTAAAGTATTTCCATTCACAAAGAGGGTTGGACAGGTGGTAACTTCAGTCTTGGTTTTTCTAAGTTAGAATACCTTATTCAAGGAAAAAAGAACCCTCCCCCTCTCAAGTTCCAAAATTGCTTCCTGCATTTTCCTAAATAATTTCTGAAATTACTGTAGCTATATATTTTACAATCTTCGACATGCTAAAAGCTTAGAAGGATGAAATAAACAATTAATCCCATAAATTCATCAAATTTAAATTTTGGATTTTATAGTTTTTTCTTCATAAATCAATTTTTAAATTTGTACGCACTTACATTTTGTTTTTGTTCCTTATTGCGATATTGGTCTTATATTTTTCATACGCTTGAGTTTTAAAACAAACAGTTATTATTTCTTACATTTTTACTTTTTAATTTTCATGAAGGATTTATTTTTATGATTTGAAATCATTGAAGTGTTAGTTTTCGAGGGACTAAAATCCGCACAAGGAAAAATACACACTTTAAAAAAAAAATATTGACAGCATAACCTTTTATATATATGGCAAATGAAGCTGTCACTAACTGCAGCAAAAAGAAGTTCATGCTAAAATTAGAAAAAAAAAATCTAACTAGGTCAAAGTCATGGTAACTAACACCACGGTTCCTATATAAGCACAAAAGATAGAGCATAAGGAAAAATAAACTCAACCCAAAATTCTATTCAATATTTCTACGTACAAACTTTTTTTAGAACAAAAAAAAAATGAAGGGAAAACCTTTGTGCTTGATCTTGTTGTTTGCACTTTCTCTCTTTACATCACATTCAAATTCTCTTCCACTTTCAACCAACAAGAGATGGATAGTGGAAGAGTCAGGGAAAAGGATGAAGATGCATTGTGTGAACTGGTCAAGTCACCTCAATTCAATGTTGGGGGAAGGTCTTGACTTAATATCCTTGAAAGATCTTATAGGTGAAATAAAGAAGCTAGGCTTCAATTGTGTTCGCTACACATGGGCAACACACATGTTCACACGCTATAGTAGCCACAAAGTTGGTGAAACTTTGGACTCATTGAAGCTCCATGGCATTAGATTAGGCCTTAGACCTTACAACCCTTCTTTGGAGACTGTTACACTTGTGGAAGCCTTTGATGCTGTGATTGATGAGTTTGGGAGACAAGGGATGATGGTGTTGGCTGATAACCATGTTAGTGACCCTAAATGGTGTTGTGGCGACAATGATGGGAATGGCTTCTTTGGAGATGAACACTTCAACCCTGAGGAATGGCTACAAGGCCTCTCCATGATAGCCAATCGTGTCAAAGGAAAATCTCAGGTTCATTAACTTTTTTTTTTTTTTTACATTACTCTTCTCTCCTAAAAAATAAACCAAATTGTAAACTATGGTGTAATTGAATTAACAATCTAATAGCATGTTTGTTTTCACGTTTCATCAGGTCCAAATGTCTTTCTTTCAGAGCAAACAAAATGTTGTTTTGATGATTTGCTGCTTTCAAATTCATGTAAACATAAAAACCAACACAAGTTCAATGTATGTTTTGTTTTGCGATAGGTCGAAAGAAGCTTGCGTTAAAAATAGTTGTTTTTTCATGTTTTATATGTGCTTGCCTTTTCATCGTGCAACCAAACATGTTATAAGTGTCTATATGATACAATTAGTTTTATATGAAAAGAGTTTTAAAAGTAAAACTTTATTTACCTTAAACTATGAGGTAAAAAAAGCTTCTAAGAGTATTGATTAAAGAAGTGCTTGAAAGAATTATGTGAACTTTATTGAGTTTTTGAAAATAACTTGTGATATTCTATAATTTTTTAAGCTTATTTTAGTATATTATTATATGATATGATATTATCATATAAACTTTTATCTAATAAAATTTATCGTGTAACGTTTGAACAGGTGGTGGCAATAGTTTTGAGAAATGAACTTCGATCGTGGTCCACGTCAAAATCAAGAGGATTGGCACAGGTACATGAGTCAAGGAGCAGCAACAGTTCACAAAGCAAATCCCAATGTTCTGGGGTTTGTTTCATCTGGTTTGAACTATGACACTAATTTGAGCTTCCTGAAGACAAGGCCTCTAAACGTTAGTGTGGGGAACAAATTGGTGTAGGAGGTACATTCTTATGCATGGTCCTCAGCATCCCGGGTTTCTTATGAGGGGTCAGAATCCTGGTGCATTGGTGATGAGTGAGTTTGGGATGGACATGACCAAAAGGGATGAGAAGAACAACAGATTCATGTCATGCATGTTGGCCTACCTAGCAAGGGTGGATTTGGATTGGGCATTGTGGACTGCACAGGGTGGCTACTATGTCAAAGAGCAAGATAGGATTGTGGGTGTATGACTTTTCAACCCTAAGATATCCGGAATTCCCTCAAAGGTTTCAACTTGTGCAGAAGATGCTTCTAGGTATGGCTTTCGAATCATTCAGCTAAATAAATTTTATATGTATGCACACTCAAGTCAACTAGTCTTTCAGATAGTATACATGGTTTTAAATTTGGAGTGGGGTTGCAATTTTGTTGCGATCCTTGACAACTTGGGAAATTACGGACAAATGCAACTAACAGGGTCACAATGAGCTAAAAAACTTTGACGTTATGGTCAAAATTTTGGTCATAGATAGACCGTTTTTTAAAATCATGATAGTATAATTACCTTTTCTATTAGGAAAAATGCTGGTGACTTATTTTATAAAATTCTATCTTTCCAATCTACTTTTTTTAGTTGTTGAAATCAGTTCACTAATTTGGAAATAGAACTCATCAAATAGGAAATGAGATCTACATATTTAGTAAGACCAACCTAAAATTCTCCAAATAGGAAAAGGTGTGTGAGAAAGAATGCTTTACAGAGTATAACCATATAATTACATTATTGTCAAAAACTAAAATTGTGAACTTTTTGCACAGTCACATTCACATAAAGTCCAAGATATATATTTTGAATTTTGCAGACCAAATATTTTCTTAGGGAATATAATAAATTAGTTATGATGAGTGCATGTTTTATTAATTGCAGGCCCAAGCTCAAATTCCAGCTACTCCCATATATAATATATCATCCACTAAGTGGGCAATGTGTGAATGTAAACAAGAACCATGAACTTGAACTGGGTGATTGTGAGGACCAAAGTAGGTGGAGCCAAGAAGGGCAGGAAATAAAACTGGTGGCTATTAGCAAATGCATAAAAACAATTGGTGATGGGTCTCCACTGAGTCTCTCAAATGACTGCAAGAGTAAGCAGAGTTCGTGGAAAACTTTATCAGCTTCCAATCTTCATTTGGGTACCATAGATGAACAAGGCCATAACCTATGCTTGGAAAGGGAATCTCCTACTTCATCTAAGATTGTCACAAAAATATGCATCTGTGTGGATGATAATCCTGCTTGTTTGGACAACCCTCAAAGCTAGTGGTTTCAGCTTGTTACAACAAACGTGTAATAGTTTTAACAATTAACATTCTTTATCTTTTCATTGGTTATATGCAACGACGCAAAGATGTAAATGCCATTAACTTGTGAATGATAAGAAAATGAATGCAAGTGAAATCAATGAGTGTGACACATTATATTTGGATAGACAAACGGCTGATGCGGACCTAATTATTAAGAGTTACATAATTATTAAGAGTCTAATCATTGCGTGTAATTTTTTACACTATTAACTAATTAAAAGTCATCATTGATATTGATATTTATTTTTTTTAGATAATATTATAAAAATCAATAAACTTATTACATGCTAGTGTTTGTGTTTGTGAATAAATATCATTATAAAATTATTTTATATTATAGTTACATAATTTTTTTAATTATTAATTAAGAACATTTAAAATGAAACATTTTTATTAACTAATTTTAAATTTTTATTTAAGATAATTTATATTTAATTGAAAACTTAAATTTTTATGGACCCACTAGAATTGATCAAATAAAAATAGTTTGCATGAATTCTTAAGTTCACGACTCATTTCATTGTTATGTAAAAGTTAAAAAAAAAAACTCATCTTATTGTTGTACTTGAAAGAAATTGTAAATCTTATAATAATAACTTAATTAAAATAAGCTAACAATATATTAAAACATACATGCATGAGTGGAGGCGGCAAAAAGATTATCCAACCTAATACAGGTTGGCCTAATGTGAATTACGAGGTATATTGGATTGAAGCAAAAGAATCTTGATTTAATTCGAGTTTCTAAAATGAAGTCCTATACAAGCTCAATTTTTACGAGATTTAAATGGGTTTTTGCTACCTAAACTCATGTTATATCATGATCAAATTAACTAAAAGAAAATTATATTTAATTCAAGCTCAAAATTTTAAGTTTAAATCTTACATTTTAATAACAGGTTAGGATGATTAGATAGGCCAAAGGTTAAAAAATAAATTTGGTGTTAATCCTTCCATTAATCATAAAGAAAAGACTCTAACTAATTAATCACGAATAAAAAATAAATAAAGTTTGATTAAAAATTAGATAATCAAATTCATATAATATCCAAAATTTCTAACTTTAATTTCACCAATTGTATCCACCAATTTTTACCGTCAAAGCTAAATTTATGTGATGTAAGTCATTTTCTTGGTACATAGTAGCTCCAAAAGGGAACATGAGCATCATATCCAACGCAAGCCAAGCCACCACGTGGTGTATGGCTACTCATCTAAACAATTCAGGAACTTCCCAGAATGCTCTACTCTCACTCTATTCCTATTCCTATTCCTGCCCCAACTCTCTCCTTGCAATTTCTGTTCTGTTACAACCTTTCTCTTTTCTTCTGTTGTCTTCTCTTTTTTCTTTCCTCAATACCCACGCAACGCAAAGTTCCCTCTTCTCTCTTTCCTTTAATTTTTCACTATCATTCCTTCCCACTCGCTCTTCCCTCGACGCTCTTCCTCCTCATTGCTCATGGCCTCCACGACGTCGTTTTCTCTCTCTCACGCTGTTGTTCCCTTCTCCTGCAACACAAAGCATGGTCATTTATCTCACAACCGCCACTATCTCTCCCTCGCAAAACCCATTTCCCTGAAGCCCCTCCGATCGCCTTCCTTCAATAAAAGACACTCTTTTGCAAATGGGTTTCAGACAATTCGGAGAAATTCCTCACCTTTCACCGTTCGCTGTGAAGCTTCAAGTGGAAGGGTAACACATCATAAATAAATAAATAAATAAATAAATAAATAACGCATTTATTTCTAATTTGTTCTTTTTCCTTTCCTCTCGAAAGATGCAATTACCATGCTTGAAGCAAGTTCAAAATTTTGGTAGACACTAGTTTAACTAGGTCAAATTTTGATAAACTTATATCGGTAAGCACTTTTAAGAAAAGAAAATAAGGAGCAAAATGAATTAAACTAAGTTAAAATCAATTTATGGACATCAGCTTTAGGTAAATGAGAGAACTTCAATAAAAATTGGAAGTGTATAAGTTGATTTAAATTATGAGAGAATTTTAATTTACTTTACCTTTTTTATTTTCTTATCACAAGTGTTTATGGAGAAATTTATCTAAATAGAGCCTAGTCAACTAGTTGAAACTTTTGGAGTTATAGGGTTGATGGTTGATGGGAGAAGGGGGAGGGAGGAGGGAGTGATCGTAGATTTGAATCTCTCCCACTAACAAAAACTAACAGATTAATGACTAATTTGGCCTTTAAAAAAAGAACTAGTTTAAACTTTTCTAGTTACAAGATTTTCTCTGTTGGAAAACATGGTAGAGAAAAATATAACATGGGTTAATGGAGAAAAGTAGTTTAAAATTGAGCTTCTGTGTAGCAGCAGAGAAGCAAGCTAGCACCAACTAATAATTAATCACTAACTAACCAAACTCAACCAATTTAACCATATGTGGTAATTTTATCCAGTTTATTTACAATTTTGAATGTTTGTGGATTTGGGTTGTATGGTGGTTGTTGGAGATTGTGGGGTGCAGTGGTTAATGTTGGGGTTTTGATGCAATGGTAGATTACGCAGCAAGAGTTCACAGAGATGGCGTGGCAGGCAATAGTTTCGTCGCCGGAGGTGGCCAAAGAGAACAAGCATCAGATAGTAGAGACAGAGCACTTGATGAAGGCTTTGTTGGAGCAGAAGAATGGGCTTGCTCGCAGGATCTTTTCGAAGGTTGGGGTGGATAACACTCGCCTTCTAGAAGCTACTGATAAGTACATTCAGCGGCAACCCAAGGTGATTCACAGATTCAAACGAGTTTGAATTGAAATACGAGCTTTTGTATTTGTTGTCTGATTGAGTTTAACTGCTAGTTATTCCTCCCGAGAACCCAGTTGTTTATCACATGTTCAATTATCTTAGGTTCTAGGGGAATCATCTGGTTCAATGTTGGGCCGTGATTTGGAGGCATTGATTCAGAGAGCTAGGGACCACAAGAAAAAGTATGGGGATTCATTTGTTTCAGTTGAGCACTTGGTTCTTGCTTTTACCCAAGATCAACGATTTGGGAAGCAATTCTTTAGAGATTTTCAAATATCTGAGCCTGCTCTAAAATCTGCAATAGAGTCTGTTAGGGGACGTCAGTCAGTTATTGATCAAGGTAGTTACATTTTCCATTTGGAGGAGCACTAGTTAGAGATTTTAATTTTATTGTATTGAAGACTTGAGTATGATTGGGGATGATTGAGGACTAGTGGATTCCTATCGTCTTTCATTTTTTCCGAGTTTATTGGAACTGTATGCTGTGAATGATTTGTCAACTTTGTATTGCTCAAGCCTCATTTTAAGTTTCTATATAGATCCTGAAGGGAAGTATGAAGCCTTGGAAAAATATGGAAAAGATTTGACCGCAATGGCAAAAGCTGGAAAACTCGACCCAGTCATAGGAAGAGATGATGAAATACGAAGGTGCATCCAAATTCTCTCCAGGAGGACAAAGAACAATCCCGTGCTAATCGGTGAACCTGGTGTTGGAAAGACTGCTATTTCTGAAGGGTAAGCACTTAGGTCTTCACCCTTGCTGTTTCCTATGATTGGATTTCATTTCCATTTGTTAAAACATATGGTTTTATACATTATATGAAAAAAGATAATGAAATTTTATTGAAAACATACAATATGTGTAAAATTAATCTATTAATGATATGTTTCTTAAATAGGTTGGCCTAAGTGATAATTTAAAATGATGACTTTTCCAGTTTTCCCTTCTAGTAGTATAAATTATAATGACAGAAACAATATTGGATGTATGCTCAGTGCTTAGTTTGAGCATGAATACCATAGAAATATTTAAGTAGCCAGAGCTTCGGGCTTTTCTGATAACTTTATTGGAAAAAAATCAGGTTAACTAATTTTATTCTCGCTTGCACCTTATTTGGATTCTTTTGTTAGTATTCCTTTGTTTGCTCTGCATATTGACCTAATTCTTCCTTTGAAACAGACTGGCTCAGAGAATAGTGCACGGAGATGTTCCTCAAGCTTTGATGAACCGTAGGGTATGTGCTTTATCCAAATGCTTGGGCAATTCTTGATAGAGCTGAAAATGGATGAAACTGGTTTTCAAGTGTCTGTTCCCATTTTCAATTTCACTATTATAATCTCTGCCAGCTTAGTTTAACTGCCATTTTCTAAAGCAAAATGTAATATTTCTCTTTTTAAGTTTGCATATTTTCTTGGATTGTAAAATTGATTTTTTTTGGCAATGGTCTTTCTTCAGCTTATATCTCTCGATATGGGAGCACTTATTGCTGGAGCGAAGTACCGGGGAGAATTCGAGGATAGGCTGAAAGCTGTACTAAAAGAAGTGACAGAATCTGATGGTCAGACTATCCTTTTCATTGACGAGATTCATACAGTTGTTGGGGCAGGTAACAAGCTTCAAACTCTACCATTTTCAGTCAGCTTACTTTTGGCTTTTCTTTACTTTTGACTACTACTTGATGCAAATTGGTTTGTATTCCAAAACTCTTTGGATCACTGGGGGATACTGATCATAGATGATACATTTTAATTCATATCATTTTCCTAAAATATTACTTCTGGTTATAGCTGATGCCAAATGGAGATTTGAAATTAACATGTCAGATGTTGGATTTGATTGCAATCATTATCTATCTTATGTTAGGAGCTACAAATGGCGCTATGGATGCTGGTAATCTCTTAAAACCTATGCTTGGTCGGGGTGAGTTGCGATGTATTGGTGCAACAACACTGGACGAGTATCGGAAGTATATTGAGAAGGACCCAGCACTAGAACGCCGTTTCCAGCAAGTTTATGTTGACCAACCTACAGTTGAAGATACAATTTCAATACTGAGGGGACTGCGGGAAAGGTATGAACTACATCATGGAGTCCGAATTTCTGACAGTGCACTTGTGGAAGCTGCAATTCTCTCAGATAGATATATCAGTGGAAGATTTTTGCCTGACAAAGGTAATAGTACATGCTTAATGCTTTAAACACCCAGTGAATGTTTTCCACAATGATTGAGAAGTTTCTGGTGCATTGACATTGGTTCTAGTAATAAGTTACTTTTATGACACTTACAACTTTTGTATGAAAGAGATTTGAATTCTGAATTAGAACATTTTCTGAATGATTTAAGCATGCTTCTGAGAATATATGAATTCAGTTAGGATTTATGGAAAACAAATAATTTACAGATGTTGGTTAGAATAAAAATCCCTGTGCAGTTGGTCTTGAAACCTTTCAAATGCCAATGCTTAGAAAATAGTTTGCTGCCATTTAGGGATAAATCATGTAAAAGCTTGGAATCATTTTGTAAAACTTCAAATCTATAGGCACTTGGCTGTTGTTGGGAACATGCCAGATACATATGATTATAGTACTGGTTTCTGAAGGATTTGGTTTTGAATGATCAAAATATAGTTCTCGTTTCGGAGTGACTTGTGTCTTTTTATTACACTTTTAAGTTGCTAAAATTTCTTCTGGACTGGTATCAGCATCAACAATGCCCAGAGCGCACTAATTTATAGTTTCTTCCAAATTGCAGCTATTGACCTGGTTGATGAGGCGGCTGCAAAACTGAAAATGGAAATCACTTCTAAACCTACTGCACTTGATGAGATCAACAGATCAGTCCTGAAACTAGAGATGGAGAGACTCTCTCTCATGAATGATACAGATAAGGCTTCTAAAGATAGGCTGAATCGTCTTGAGGCAGAGCTTTCTCTCTTAAAAGAGAAACAGGCTGAGCTGACTGAACAGTGGGAGCATGAAAAGTCTGTAATGACTCGTATTCAATCAATCAAAGAAGAGGTGTTATTTAACTCTTTTTTTCATTTTAATTAAGCAATTGCTAAAAGAGGGATAGGATGAAAATAATATTCTGAAGTATCTTCAGCACACGGAAATAGTGCAAGTATATGGGTTGAGTTGGTAATTATAATTTAAGTTAGATAATTAATTATGTAAAAGATGATTATATTGTACTATATGATCAACAGCTGATACTAATGATTTCTGTATTTATGCAACAGATAGACAGAGTGAATCTTGAGATCCAACAGGCTGAGCGGGAGTATGATCTTAATCGTGCTGCTGAATTAAAGTATGGCAGTCTTAACTCCTTGCAACGGCAACTTGAAAGTGCAGAGAAGGAGTTAGACGAATATATGAACTCTGGGAAGTCTATGCTGAGAGAGGAAGTTACGGGAAATGATATTGCTGAAATTGTAAGCAAGTGGACTGGTATCCCTGTTTCAAAACTTCAACAATCAGAGAGGGAGAAGTTGTTGTATTTAGAGGAAGTGCTTCATAAGCGTGTTGTTGGCCAAGACCCTGCAGTTAAGGCAGTTGCTGAGGCTATCCAACGTTCAAGAGCAGGTCTTTCAGATCCTCATCGTCCAATTGCCAGCTTCATGTTTATGGGACCTACAGGTGTAGGAAAGACGGAGCTGGCTAAGGCACTTGCAGCCTACTTGTTCAACACTGAAGAAGCTCTTGTACGAATTGATATGAGTGAGTACATGGAAAAACATGCTGTTTCAAGATTGATTGGGGCTCCACCTGGATATGTTGGGTACGAAGAAGGAGGGCAACTTACTGAGATAGTTCGCCGCAGACCATATGCTGTTATTTTGTTTGATGAGATTGAGAAGGCACACGCTGATGTCTTCAATGTATTCCTTCAAATTTTGGATGATGGAAGAGTAACCGACTCACAAGGTCGCACAGTAAGTTTTACCAACACTGTTATCATTATGACCTCAAATGTTGGATCACAGTACATCTTGAACACAGATGATGACACCACGCCGAAAGAGTTGGCTTATGAAACCATAAAACAGCGCGTAATGGATGCTGCAAGATCCATCTTTCGCCCTGAGTTTATGAATAGAGTTGACGAATATATTGTTTTCCAGCCTCTAGACCGTGAACAAATAAGTAGCATTGTCAGATTACAGGTAATTTCTATTCTTATTTCTGGCATGCTTAATATGAGTTCCCCCTCCCCATGTCTGAAAATTGATTGATTCATATGTTCATATTGATTATCAATGCTTGTAAGGATGGTAGTGTCCTTGAATTTAGAGAAATTGACATTTTATCAGCTCTAGTCTAAAATCTGAATATGATGTCTCTTATTTCAACATGTGAAGTTACTAGTTAGAAGTTCATTAAGCCTTATTGCATGGTGCTGTTAAGTGGTATTTCACATCCTTAATAACACTTTTTTTCGTTTGTGGTATACTACAGCTGGAGCGTGTGCAAAAGAGAATTGCAGATCGCAAGATGAAAATCCAAGTGACGGATGCTGCTGTTCAACTTCTTGGAAGTTTAGGGTATGACCCCAACTATGGCGCTAGGCCAGTCAAGCGAGTGATTCAGCAGAATGTGGAGAATGAACTCGCCAAGGGTATTCTCAGAGGAGAGTTTAAGGAAGAGGATGCAATTCTAATAGACACTGAACTCACAGCATTTACCAACGGCCAACTTCCCCAGCAAAAGCTTGTTTTTAAGAAACTTGCAGCTGATTCAGAATCTACCCCTCAAGGCACCTTGGAACCCTTCCCACAGGCCCCATGAATTCCTTCTACTTACTCTATATTTTTCCTTCACACACAAATTTGAGCATACAGTTTCCTTATACCAATTGAACAATGATGCCGGTGTAGTTTGCATCTAATATATATTTTCTATTACCAATACGAATAACATTTGTCACTCGAAAACAGTGTAAATATATATTTTTACCTCTGTTGAGTGAGTCGCGTTCTGCATATTTAACCTGGTAATGTAGATGAGCCAGGCTGAGCTTATTTCAGTAATATTGAGTTGGATTAATTCCAGCTTGGTTAAAAATTAATGCTTGGCTATGAGAAGCATTAAACTGTTCCTGCTGGAAAGATACAAGCAATAAGGCTGTATTTGATTCAATGATTTAGTTTAAGTAATTATTTTAAAATGTTTAGTTCATGAGAATTTAAAGTTTACTAATTAATAAAAAATTATTGATATATTTTTCCTTATATTTATTAAAGTTTAGAATAACTTTAAAAAGTCATGAAATAATTTTATAAACTTGTTCTACAGAATTTCTAATTTTAATCTCAAATTCCATGTATTCTTGCACAAATTCAGGCCTGCCAGGACTGAGAGAATACTGTTTCTCATTTAAATACAATTTATTTTGTATGCTTCATCAACCGGTGGAGGGGGTTGGAGAGTGAAGTGATATAGAATGAATCCTGATTATATTGAACAAGTATGAATTATTACACACGCATATTTGTCACAGGTAGAGACACCGCGTATCAATCTACATGGGATATCACATAGTTCACAGTAACAAACTTCAGTATAACGATTCATACTAAAAATTGATCATCTCCGTCCTTCCTTGGAAATTGTGGCTTGGGTTGGGTGAGATTGCAGCATCAAGCTTGAGGGTAAGTTAATGGCATATTTTAGGTGCTGATTAGTTGAATTGAGCCTGGAGTATAACAGCAGTGTTTAGCCAACTTGTAAAGATTTACTGCCAACCTGTCCAAAGATAACAGGAAGTGTCCTATTGTTAGGACTTCAGAATAATGTAGCTAATGCTTGTGCCTTCAGGATTCTCTACTCTTGGTTCAAAACATTTTCTACTTTTAATATAAACATTTTTATCATTCCCGTGAGGCACGAGTTCTTTCTATACATGTAATATTTTATCTTGTAATATTAGTCATTTAAAGTTCATAGAGAATAATGTTGTTTAGATCACTGCACACTGATAATAGAGTACTAAAATTTGCTTATGAAGCAATTAGAGTGCTAAAAATGGTTTCCTATGAATGTGTCTTTACATACAATATTTTCCCTGTACTTGATATGAGCAGATCAACCAGTCATTCAGTATATTACAATCAACCATATATAACAATAATAATAATACTCTAGACGACAAGGGTTCTAGTTATCCTGCATCATAGTTTTCTAGATTATATTCTTCACCAGTACCACTGTTATGCTCCTGAAAATAATTGTCTACATTGTTCCCATTTATGCTAGAGTAATATCATGAACCACTCCAAAAGGAACCTTTCGAGCACTTTATGTTGCAACTTTCAACCCTTGTTAGTTTTCTGGTGGAGTGAAGCCACCACAAAATAGCGGCTTAAGTACTAAAAACATAAATTGCTTGTATGAAGACTAAATTAAAAATTTGGCGTATAGGACCAAATAATTAATTAAACCATTTCTGTTTTAATAGTAAAGAATAAATATTAACTACAACTAAAACATCCAAATAAGTTCTAACTAATGGCATTCTAAATGGGTCCAGTTCTAAATGAAAACCACTTGGCATAGTTACTAGAATACACATTTCCATCCTTATTCCCATTTTATATAAAAATGTAAAAGGCTAACATAAACAGGAAAGTAATAGTTTTCCAGATACGTGAAAATACCTGAAAATCATTTAGGTATTACTCCAATTCAGATGCCTCTTCTGAATCAGACAATGGTAACAGTGTACATATCCCAAGCATGTGGCCGTTGAGGCACACATAATACTCAATACAATCATCATAAGAACCCAACCTGCAACTAGCACTTTGAGGGATCATTTTGGCTTGCAGCATGCTCCACAACTTTGCCTTACAATAAGGGCAGACTTCTGTTGGATGGAGCTTGGCACCTTTATTAATAAGCATCTTCCTGACCTTTGAGGTTGCAAATGACTTGAAAATGCCACGGAAGAATCCTACATCTCCTTCTTCACCTTGGTCAAGATGCTCACAAGGATCAGACACATACAAAACATCAGTTCTGCATTGTGGCAAAAGAAAGCTCTTTCCTGATGTTCTAGAAAATCGTGTCTGATAAACAAAGTGACCAGGGATCTGAATGCTATTGAACAAGCCACCTTTTGTGCATCCTGAACAGTATATAAGAAGCTTCCCTAGGGCCCTCCAGTTCCCATCAACAATGTGGCTCCCATTAGATTGCAGATCACACAACATTTTCGGAGCTCTTGTTCTACAAAACTCTTTCCATAGAACTCGCTTGGCAAGATCATCAAACCATTTGCACACACATGATAGAGTAGCAATTAGCTTGGGATTCCAATTCAAATTATGAAATACTAAGAATATCACATCTTCACTTAAATGCCCTTTAGTACATTGACAGCTAGCTGAGTGTATGCATCGGTACTGCTTTGTGAGAATCATTTTCTTCACCTAAAAAAACCAAAAGAAAAATTATCAGATTATAACAACTCTTTGTTGGAAAATTTTAGGGTATTCACAAAGTAGACAAAACCTAAATACCAAAGTTCTTAATTAAATACTTCATGGTAATGCGGAGAAATCAAGTCCACAGATGAAGGCAATACTGAACAATGCAAATAACAATTTTATAATTATACATTTGAAGAAAATAACTTATTATAAAGAATTAACCTAAAGGGGTTGCTTTCTATAGTACTCCAAAGTTAGTTCAACAAAATAATACAAGAAAGCCTTTTCTCCTTCCAATGCATTGGTAAGAAGTGGATTTCCAGGGTAAGGTTACTTCGATTACTTCTAGTCTTACAATCCATGAGATACCTTCTCCATCTCCAAAATGAAAATGAAGGCCGCAAATTTAGAGTTTTTTTTTCTCACATTTTCAGTTGATAATTGATATAAATGACGTGATGTGGAACAAACTAAAGGGATTAGCAAGGTATCAAAAGAGACATGCAATGAATCAAGCGGTTTTGGACCAAGGGGTAAAGATTATTGGTGGTGAGATGCAAGCATGCAACATACGGTTAAGGATGAAAGGGATGGTTATAACTTATAAAATGCAGTCCTTGTTTAAAGGCATATATATATATATATATATAGTACAGAGCCAAATAAGTAAACTTGGATATGTTCAGTACTCAATTTTTTGTTTAGATCTTGCTCTTACATACATCTAAGCTCCTAACAACTGGAATATAAGTTAGACATTCAAGTGATGTTCAATTGATTTCCATTCAATTCGCTCCTAGTTTTTGTTTGGATAAAGATAAACTTCTCCACAAGCACTCACACGAGAAGAAATTAAGGTAAAATAAATTTAACTTCTCTCATAAGTTAAAAATCAACTTATGCACTTAATTTTTATAGAAGTTCGCTCATCTAACTTCTCCAAAAGCTGAACTAGGTAAGTTGATTTTAGCTTATGTGAAAAGTTCAAGTCATTCTCCCTTCTTATTTTATTTTCTTTTAAGTGTTTACGAAGAAGTTGATCTAAAAATGACCTAAATCTTCAACACCCATATATTTCATATACCTAGGAGTTCAAACTGTCCCAGATCCCTTAAATCGTCCATGAAGTGCCCAGCCTCGACTAACACCGATACTCCACAACATAGAATATATCCAAACACTTGGGGGGAAAGACTAATCAGGACTTGGGGCAACTGAGAAACACATTTTCGAAAATTTCCTAGCAACAACACAATCGCCAACCAAATAACATGACAAAGTCGCTTCATTCCTCAATCCATGTCAAGTACCACCCACAAAATCTCACATTCCTGAGACACAACCGTAATCAAATGCACAGTAAGTTAATCAGAAATCCTCCTCGGACACAAATCCAAACCACCCCCTAAAGTAGAATTCACAAACAAACAAGAAAATTACAAGAAAAAAATCAACCAAAACCCAAGGCACCCAAGTTCGAATTTGAGAATTGAATAGCTGCAAAGAGAGATTTTCCTTACCTGAGCTTATTCAACCCGCTTTCGGCATAGCCTCCAAACCCTAGAAAAACCCACCTCGCGCAATTGAAACAAAACACAGATAAGAAAAACACCCAGAACAAAAAAAAAATTAAAAAGTGACTATAGAATTTCAACTTTGAGCAGGGGCAATTTGGTAAAGAGATGCATAGAATAAAACACTGTTAGAGTATCAGTTGCAACAGCTAAATTGACAAAAAAATTGCAAGGATTGAATTGGATTAAATTGAAATGATTTATGACAGAAAATGTGTTTTTTTTTTTTTTTATAAATTTCAGAACAATCATTGAATCATAGCATTGGTTTGGTGCAATCCAAATATGAAGGTCCGTTCATGTGCCCACACCTGTAGCGTCACCTCTACTTAGTTGGCACCAAAGAGGGATGTGAAGTGTGACCCACAATTGAATTTGATATCTATAATAATATATAAAGGAAATATTTTTTTTTTGTGTCTATTTTTATTTAATCGATTTTACTTGTAAATTAATTAAAAAAAATTATGCTAATATTCATGTAATCAAACTCCCTATCATTTACTGAATTACTCAGATACCCCTCTCATGTTAAAAAGTTTAACCACTTTGTATCGTGGGCTATTTTGTTGCTCCATTCTTATCTGCACCTTTGCATCCTTATCAAATTTTCCTCCTCACCTTTCTTTATCCAAATTCACATCTACATCGGGTTATAAGGAAAAACCAACGTACCAAATTCACATAATTTGCTTACTCTGCAAGCACGGCAACATAATTTGCTTAATTTTTTCTGTTATTTTTCTGTGCACGGTTGAACAAAAATCCACTTGCCTGCGCTGTTTGGAAGGCGTAAAAGAAAAGGTGTCAAATTCAACCTTCAAGGTTGGCTTCTTCAACGACACCCATTACATTCACCCTTTTTCGTTTTTAATTCTAGGATATTCAAAATCTTTTCTTGAATGTTTCACAGACGCACATTGTGATATTCTTTACTCTTTACGTGTTACATTTAA
Source organism: Glycine soja (assembly GCF_004193775.1). NCBI lineage: Eukaryota > Viridiplantae > Streptophyta > Magnoliopsida > Fabales > Fabaceae > Glycine > Glycine soja. Next base: position 20,712,203 of record NC_041009.1, on the reverse strand, counting down.
CCGCACCTTGTTTCGATTTTTATTCATTTTTTTCTAAGTTTGATACAGTTTATTTTAATTGTTATTTATGCGTTTTAATTTTTTTTCCAATATTTTATGTGCATTTCAGATTTATCAAAACTCTATAACTTTAAAAAAATTCTTTAAGAAAATGATTAACAATTAAATTCAAAAAAATTTATCAAATTTGGAGGTAAATTTGTTTTTAAAGAAATTCATTTATTTTTTATGTTATTATTTCTTCATCTTATTTTTTTTATTAATCCACTACAAAATCCTCCTGTATATTATCAACCTTTCTTTTTATCTAAATACTATAAAAAATTTAAATATTCAACAAGAATCACAACAAAGAAAAACAAGAAGATAAAATACTACAGATAAAAGACAATGAATGACAAGGAACAAACACACTTTGAAGATAGACAAGTTTTAGAAAAAGAAGAAACAACACAATTAATACAACAAATAATGAGTATAATGAAATTGACATCTATCCAACAATGGTCCAGAAATAAATTATCAACAATATGGTAAAAGTATCTTATCTTTAAAATATAAATTTTATATTTTTTTACTTTCAGGTATCACTCCAGGTATGTCATTTTCTTTTCAAAATAGCACTCCATAGTATTTTATTTCTTCAATTCAAATAATAACGAATTTTTATAGAATTCTTAAATAATTATTATTTGATTTATATTTATGTTTAAATTTCAATAGTTAATTACAATTTTAGTGGATAGAATTTTGTTGCATTTTTACATAGTTGGATGTTATAGTGTTGTTTTTATAAGTTGAAAATAATCATATAACTGGAATGAATATAATAGATGCAACAATGCAAAATAAAATGGAATAAACCAATTTATGCTTAATTTAAAATATTAAATTATAGTTATACCAAATATATTATTTTGTCGCATTTTAGCTTTTTAGATCGTCCCATCTTATATTTTTTTTAATTAAAACTTGAAAATAATCATATCACTAAAATGAAAATAATATATTTAATACAAAATAAAATAGAATAATAGAATAAGACAAAAGTGATTTACAATTATATGAGTTTTTTTAATTATAAAAACAAGAAATTAGGTGAACAAATTAAATCTTATCAATTAAAAAGTTAAATTCGACAAAAATATTCCAAGTTCAAAAAGTCACATGAAAAGAATTATCTGATCACAGTGGTGTAAATAAACCACGTAACAACACGGTATCAATTTTCTTTTCATTCATCCCTTTTCTAATTTAAATTTCCCATAAAATTGATCTTTTTTCATAGTAATTTTCATTTCCTAAATCTCTTCTATGCAATTTTTTTTTCTCTCTCACTCAATTCGGTAATAGAATAACTCTCATAATTAATACTAAATTTAAAATTGATTTTAAGTTTTATAATTAAATTTAACGTGACTAAATTAATAAGTTATAACATAACTATAATGGAATAAGACAATAATTGTTTACAATTTCATAGGTTTCTTTTTTTAAGACATAAATAATAAAAAAAATTAGATATACCCTTAATTTTGACCAAACCTAAACAACTGGCTGATGCATTATAAATCACCATGCACATACTGAATAATCTCATTTTGGTTTTATATGTAAAATTGTTATTAATTTTAAAATTGAAACTGATTTATGATAAATAAAAAATTGAAACTAATTTTAATTTTTTTGAATATGTTTGTTCACCCACGCCAAATAAGCATCTCTGTGTATAAAAAATAAATAATTGCTCATTTTAAAAAATTATGAGTAAATTACACTTGTATCTTCCGTGTTTTTTCTCAAATTGTACCTGATGTTTCTCTCTTCTTTTATATTACTCTTATCTCCATTCTTTTGTTAACTTAGTTGACTAGTATCAATTGTAATGTAATATGTGAGTAGACGAAATTGTCCTAACATCTTTGTTACACTCACACTTCTTATGTTTTTTCTCGAATTGCACCCGATATCCCCTCTCTTTTTTTACATTACTTTTACCCCCCTTCGGTTAACGTTGTTAACTAACTTTAATTGAAATATGCGAGAATACATAATTTTCCTAACCTCTTTGTTAAATACTCAATAACAATTGGATCTTTCTTAAGGCAATAATAATTTTTCCTTTAATATTTGGTTGTTACTTCATTATTGTTAACACTTGAAAAAGATGCAACTCTTGATTGAGACATTATATCAAACACCTAACCATCAAAAGTAAATATTCAAAGAAAAGAGTTTAAAACATAAATGCATGAAAAAATGCTAAAATTTGAAACAAATGACTATATTCTATCAATACGTGCAACAAAAACACAACAATCAAACGATCCAACACGCACCCAAAATATTGAACTAATAAGGAGGAGGAGGAGAAGGAGGAGGAGGAAGGGCTTTAACACATGTGTACTAATAAGATGGGTTTATGTCCAACAAAGAGTTGGATTTACGTCCAATTAGAGAAAAAAGAAAAATTTTAAAATATTTCCAAGTTGAAAATGAAAAAGATGATAATATTTTAGACATAAATTTTCATTAAAAGTTATGTGAATAGCATATGCCTCCTTTCTATTAAATTATTAAACAATGTTTAGGAGGGAGGGGGTCTAGATGTAAAGTGAGCTAAAAAATTAAAGAGTTTTTTGTAGGGTGAAAAAAAGGAAGGATGTTGGATACAATATGAAAAAAAAAATACAGGGGATCCGAGTGTAATTTACTCATACAAAATCTAATTTTTAAAATAACTACAAATATATCACAAACATCCAAATTTCATGACAAATAATTTTTAAAAATGTAAATATTAAAGGAAAAATAAACTACATATAAAAGTAAAATAAAAAACAAACTAATTTAAAAATTATCCGAATTTAAAAAAAATAAAAATCATTTTAATATATATATATATATATATATATAAAATATAAGTTTTACCTTTTTAAGTGAAAATTAAATTTTAAAGAAAAAAATAATTTAAAATAAATAAATTTAAAAAATGTTTTAATACTATATCTTTTTTCTATTTTTAAAACTCATTTTGATTTTACTTAGTGTGTGTGGTGTGGGTGTGGGTGTGGGTGTGCGTGTGACAATGTTCGTGATCATCACAGTGTGTGTGTGTGTGTGCGCGTGCGTGTGTGTGTGCATTCTACTCCCATGAACAATGTTCGTGATCATCACAGGTATCAATCACACGATACAAAATTGCAAGGGTGAGTTTATTATAAAAAGAATCAATACCAAATCCAAATAACCACAATTAGCAAGAACATAGACAAACATTATGAGCTTACACAACATTTATTATTCAACACTCACATCCAAAAATTATTCATCATCCACATTCAACAATTTCTCATCATCATCATCCATCCATGGATCCAATCACTTGGAGATTTCTTCTTCGCTTGTCGGTTCCATGCATTCCTCTACCATACCAAAACGAAGGAGACTTAATATGGATTTCAGAAAACAAAGTTAATAACAATGCTATGGGTCAAACACCCACATCACTACATGAAAGGGCTGAGAGCATTTCGTGTTTTACAAAGGGATATCATTTGGAAATTCTGACCATGCCAATGTGACCGGGGTTCAGTGAAGGTTACGAAAATAACATGCATTTCATGAAAGGATAACGTTTACAAAGTCTCTATGCTCTAGGGTTTTCAAAGGAAGCATAAAACATGCAATGGTGGTTCCAAAGTCAGAAAGGATGCAAAGACAAGCTAAAACTAACAAGGATCAAACATGGAATCATAGTTACCTCGAAAGAAAAACGAAAGGTCAGATTAGGGTTTCATTCTCTACCGAAACCGCAAGCCAAGTTGGACGGTTCCACTCCGATCGATGGGTTCCTCTCATTGTGGGGTTTCAACGGAGGACAACGACGGTTTGTGGTGACTAATGGTGGCTGTGGATCATGGAGAAAGTGCTTGGAACATTAGAAATGAATTTGGAAGAAAGAAAGGAGAACTGTGGGGGTGTGTGTGTGTGTGTGCGTGCGTGCGTGTGTGTGCGTGTGCGTGTGCGTGTGTGTGTGTGAGGGTGCGAGGGTGGGTGGGTCTTTAGAAACTGAAACGTCAATGAGTCTTTAAAACACTGAAGTTGACGTAAAAAGAAGAGATACACAGAGGGAGGAAACAAAGAGACACACAGAACAAAGCTCCTACCTTCAAGAGAGTTTAGGTTTTAGGAGTGATTTTAGGGTTTTAGGGGTGGAGGAGACATCCTTATCACTTGTAATCTTAGTTTCTCTTCTAATTCCCATCATTTGTGCTAAAAGTTACTAACTTGTCATGGAAGGCTAGACCTCTTGTTGGGGATTTCTGTTGAACACTTGATGTAATATCTTCTCACTATCTATTTAAAGTTGTTTTTTATGTGTTCATTGCTTCTATCTGTGTTTATTTCTTGCATGCTTGTGGCTTGATCACCCATTTGTATGTATGTTAGGATTTTTAGTACTAGGAAGTGCTTTAAAACCTTAGAACTTGATAGAGCAGGCTAGAAAATTGTATGTCTGGGGACTGAGTGTAGTGATTTAGTTTATATTATGTTCTAATCTTAATGCAACTTGTTTAAACCAAGTTTATTGAGGGATCAAGGACGAAATTTAAATAGAGTTAGGCCCATTTACTCGAGGGATCTTGGTTTGGGTAGTTGTTTTCAGCATTAAAACACTAAAACGACGTTAAATAAAGAAAAATATTTAGTAACATCAAAGTTGGTTCAATAGAATGACCTAACGCTTTTACTCAACTGTTTTCACCTCTCACTGTTAGATACTTTAGTTTGTAGTTAATTAGAATTGTAGAAAAAAAAATACCCTTTTGATTATTTACTTGTTTTACACAAATGTTTACTTATTGAATGCATATTTTCTTAATGAAACAAGTTTCCTGTGATTCGATACTCGGTTCTTACCATTTTATATTACTTGTGCGACTTAGTACTCTTGCTGATTAGCATTCGCGGATTATTATTTTCCAAACAAGTTCTTGCCGCGAAACTCAATCTCAATTGTTATGACACAAACTCTATGATATCAACATAGTTGCATGTACACTAATATAGGAAAAAAAAATCAAGCATTAATGTCCCTGTTTGTTAGCAATTTTAATTTTAATAGTGTTTTAAATAATTTTAGTCATATTAGCTAAACATGATTATATTCTAGCTTCTTCTTAAATTTCAAATATTATAAGTAAAAATAAGAAATATTAGTCCATATCAATATAGATAAAGTCAAAATATTTTACAAGTCCTATGTAAAATTGGAAATCTGTTATATTTTTTCTGATTTAAATAAAGTGTAACTTTTTTTAATAATGTAGAGTTGCAATATAAATTCTGACAAACTCATAATAGTACTTGTAATTTTCAAAATATTGTAAGAATGATCAAATTCCAATTGCCTACTCCAAGTACATGTTGATGTTGCCATGCATGTTTGTTTTGTCATGAATTGTGTGATATGTGTTGGTTTGGTGGAAATGTGTCATTTTCACATGTTAGTGCTCCACAAGAGTCGCTTCAAGTATTTTTAGACACTTTATTAGAGGGAAGACATTTTAGGCAGCATATTAGAAGTTACAACCGTGTACCTTCATTTACTTCACTTGATGTTCATGTTGATTAAAGCATTCTTGGAACTAAATGTGGTATATATACTTTTTGGGCTCAAGGGGCAACGTATCACAACATAGGAGGATTTTATCCAAATGATCTTGGCCAAGTTTCTTGCAACTATATATCTATGATACAGAACACGAGTTACAAAATAAAATGTTGGAAAACCCTCAACTTCACCAAACTATGGTTTATGAGTTGCAACAAATACTACATCGATACAATCCCTTTGTGTATGTATTTAGAAAACTTACACTACATACATATGTTTAAGAATGTAGCTGACTCATTAGAGAGCATCCTGCTAATCAACCACAATAGCAACTCCCAACTGCACCATAAGTCGAAACAATTATTATCAATGGAGATGCAGAATCAAAGACAAGTGGTCGGGATATCAACATTATAAGACATGATGGAAATTTAATGAAGATTCAAGAGACTATGGGATACTATGATCCTATACAATATCCTTTATTGTTGCATTTTGGGACATATGGTTGGGACCTCAATACAAAAAATGATAACATACAGAATATCTCATGTCGTGAATATTATAGTTATATGCTTTAGGTAATTTGCATTGTTTTGTACAATATTGTAACAATATATTTGTAAAAAAATATAATATGAAATTCTAAGTGATAAATATGTTGGTTATAGATTCATCCAAATGATCAATCCACGTTGTTACAAGCGGGTTGACTTTTACAACAACATGTTGTAGACAACTATTAACGTCCACACGTTCAACTTGCTATTGTAGAAAAAGTCAGAAAAAAAATGATATCATCATTTGTTGGTAGTTGTCAAGACTTGGCACAACGTTATGAAGATGGTATGGCTATTGTTCTCCATGATGATAAACCTGATATTTTTCTTACAATGACATGTAATCTTGGAGTAAAATATCCTCCGAAGTTACCACTCACCAAACACCACAAAATCGTTCTAACTTGCTAACAAAAAAATTTCGAGCAAAATTTGAGCAACTAAAGGATGATATCATTAATAAAGGTGTCCTTGGGAAGTATGTGATAGAATTTCAAAAATGGGGACTACCTCATGTACACATGCTACTGATACTAGACAGTAATGACAAATTATGAGATCTACAAGAGTATGATAGCGTGGTAAGGGCAGAAATACCAAAAATTGAAGAGGAACCATAGTTGCATTACTAAAGCATATGATACATGGACCTTGTGGAACACTTGGTCCAAAATCTTTGTGTATGAAGAACGGTTTGTGCAAAAAAGGTATCCTAAACAATTCTCACATGACAAGGTAATAACTCATATCTAGATTATAGATGACGATTTGGGGAACCAATACCTGTAAATAGAAATATGATTGTGGATAACAGATAGGTGGTTCCTTATAACCCTTGGTTGTTGAAGTATGATTGTCATATAAATGTTGAAGTATGCAATAGCATCAAGAGCATTAAATATTTGTATAAATATGTCTACAAAGGGGAGAAATTCTACTTGTATGTTTTGTTATCTCATATAAGAGGTCCAATCAGTTGGGAATACCTACTTTCATCCAGTGAAACATGTTTGCCTACATTAAAAAATGACTTACCATTGGGGCTTTTTAGAAAGTGACAACAATTTTCGTGAATGCTTAGTTGAAGCATCAGCTTTATGAATGCCTTATGCTTTAAGGAGGTTGTTTGTCACTATATTATTTTTTTGTGAACTAACTAATGTTAGGGCTCTCTGGGATGATTTTTACATCTACACGATAGAAGATTATCCTTCAACACGTACGACCATGGGATCAACCTTGACTAATATGTTATTGAGGGATTTGAATGACCTTCTGATTCAACACGAAAAACAAATCACAAATTATGATTTGCCAACAATATCATTGGAGGACACGGAAAACAATTTAGTTCCAAGGGTTATGCAAGAGGAGTTATTGGTCCAAGTACCCAATGAAGATCTGGAATGTGTACGAAAGTTAAATAACGACCAATTAATTGCTTTTAATGCCATTATGGATGTTATCCACACTAAACAAAGTCAAGTTTTCTTTGTGGATGGTTCAGGAGGAACACGTAAAACATTCCTTTATCATACTTTAATTGCAAGTTTAAGAAGTGAGGGTCAGATTGTCTTAGCAAACCTTATCTGGGATAACTGCAACACTATTACGTGGTGATCGGATTGCACATTCTCAATTTAAGATACCTATCAATGTAGATGTGGATTCATTTTGCTTAATAAGTAAACAATGTAATCTTGCAAAGCTAGTTAGAGAAACAACAACAATTATTTGGGATGAAGAACCCATGACAAATAGATATGCTTTGAAAGCATTATATCGTTCATTAAAGGATATTTTAGTTTGTGATGCTCCATTTGGAGGGAAAGTGATGGTATTAAGAGGGGATTTTTCTCAAATACTTCCTATTGTTCAAAAAGGTACTAAGGCACAAATGATTTTTGCATGTATTGTTAAGTCTCCTTTATGGACTATCACAAAGGTCCTACATTTGCAACAAAACATGCGATCATCATAAGATCATAATTTTGTAGAATATCTCATGTGCATTAAAGATAGTATTGAACCTACCAACCATGGTGATATGGTCAAAATTCCCCACCAACTTGAAATAACATGGGAAAGAGAAAGTCCAATTCAAAAACTTATACAAGAAACATTTCCTCAATTAGAATCTCATACATGGGATCCATCTTATGTGGTACAAAGAGCCATATTGATGCCAAAAAATGAGGATGCTCAAAAAATTAATGACATAATTATAGGTCAAAGGGGACACACACAACTTATATGAACATGAGTACTTGCACTCCATTGCTCCAGTTGGTTTGCCTTCGCATGTTTTAAAGGTTAAAAAAAGTGCACCCTTATGTTGTTGTGAAACATAGACCATAAATCTAGCCGTGTAATGAGACTTATCTTCCACGACGTATTTCTAGTCATGGTCAATTTTATGAACATGTTGATGTTGAAATCCTACCAGGCTGAAAGAATAGTTCTCTTGCGTTGTCTTGAACATAAGACAATAGAAAGTGCAAGACCTTCTTAGGACACAGTTCCTGCCAAATTAAGTTTTGCAATTACCATTAATAAGTCACATGGACAGGCCATACCCAATGTTGGGACTTATCTTCCACGACGTATTTCTAGTCATGGTCAATTACATGTTGCTGTCAAGAAGTGTTTCTCAAGCTTCCACAAAAATCCTTATTAAAGAAAGACAACTTGAAAGGGAGGACCATTATTTACTGGGAACAATTTGCTCAATTGACAACAAGGTTAGATCAAATTTGTTACTAACAATCTTTATATTATGTCATTTTCAATCAATCAATTATATTTTTTAATTTTCTTTAACACAGGTCCATCGTCTACAAATTTATTCTATTGGGTGGGGTTCTATAACACATAAACTCAACTTTAGAAAATGATAAAAAGAGAATGATTATCTCAAATGATACAAAGGTAATATAGTGAGATTATTTTAAAATATTTATGTACTCTAATTTAATAAATGCATATATTTAATTTTAAATTTTTTTATCACTTTCATACAAAATAATTTTTCAAAAGACAAGAAACTATGAATGATGTGTTATAAAAAAAACTAAGAAGAATTATTCAAAGGTTAATAATTATTCAAATTTAATATCATTGGTTCCTTACTATGTTTTCTTACTGGCTAACTACAAATAATGATAAAATTGATATTTGTTTTCATAAATGGCAGAAAAGTTAAAGATTGTCATGAAGTGCATGCATTGTTTGATTTGTCAGTTAAGAAAGAGTTATGATTATCAATTATTGTAATATTGTACATAAATAATATTATTCATTTTAAATGTAAAAAAATGTGATAGCAAAAATAAATTACAGACACAAAAGCAGGTAATACTTATGTTTGCCATTTTGATAATATTATTACGGGAGACCACAATTTTATTACCTGACCAATTGGACAAATCAAACTAAAAATTAATACATCGGATGGGAGGGTGGTTTTCGATTGTCGGATTAAAAAAAAAGGATAAACTACTGATAAAATCGGCAGGGTTGGATGAAAAGAAATAGTCGGAATAGAAACCCTTATCTGACCTTATGATGAACCTAACCATGCATTTTATTATATGCTGTGTGTGAGAGACGAAGCGGAAAGATGTGAGAGATGAAGCGGAAAGATGATGTCTGTTGGGAGAGCACAAAAAAATAAGTGTGTATTTGAATGAATATTGATAAAATTAATTTTAAATGAGATTGATTTTGATGGATTTTGAAATGATGTGTTTTATTTTTGAACGTTTTATTACAAGATCATGTTAATAGTAACATTTAATATAAAATGTTGGATGTAATGCAAAAGTTAATCAAAAGTAATTCAGTCAAACATCAATTTTAAATTCTTTAAAGATAAAATCAAGCATATCAAAATATATCAAAATTAATATAAACCAACAGTTAATTCTCCACCTCAAACCAATGAAAGACACTTTTAATGTTGAGGTGGAAGATATATCATATAGCTCTTTCATTTTATAATCATGCAATTTAGAGCTTGTTTGGTAAATGAAAAATGGGGAGGGGGATAGATTCTTTTGGGTTATTTGAAAATGAAAATAAAAATGTTTTCTCAAACCAAATGCTCCTAATGTTTTCTTTTTCTCTTCATTTTAATTTAAAATGCTAAAAATTTACTTATTTTCCCTTTTTGTTTAGGAAAATATTTTTTTGGATATTATAACACCTGGTGAGAGAGATTTATAGATAATATGATTTGATAGAAGGGATAGAGAGGTACAAAACAATAGTAGATATTAGTTAGGTGTTTGAAACAATTTGAGTATAAAAAATCATTGCTCTTTTATTTCTATCCTAACAAAGGTTTTATTGCCAGCTCCCCAAAGTACAGCAGACAAAGTGCCACTTGATTTGGGAGGACACTGACAGAATATTTTTCCCTAAACATATGTGCAGTGCTAACAACTACTAGTATTACTTTCATGTGAGTATCAAGGTTGTAATTGAAACTTTCACAAATTCAAAGCACTTTTCATTTGCTGGCTATGAATGCTAAAACCATGCTATCATTGTTTTATTCAAAAGATAAAAATCAATCACAACAGGTATAAGTTTCAAGAACAGAATGATGAGTATAAGTTCTCACACAAGAGTGGTGGTGAACATAAGTTCCCCAGTTCAACTCTACACTCCCAGTTCTTCTACAGACAAGACACAAGACAAATCTATCTATATTTTCAGCTGAACAATAGCTTGTTGGGGCACACTAACTGCCACAACCTTGGATTTGTTTTCCTACCATTTCTTTACAATGTAAGAGAAATCTAAAAAAAGTCTGCCAAGATCAATTGACAATGTTTGCAGCAGAAATACTTTTCTCTTCAAGAGAGATTACAGCTTCAAAGGCATCAATCAGTGCTTTAACCTTGCCCTTCTGAGTTTCAACATGTTTAGTTGTTTCCTTAATCACATTATTGTACAATCCTTGTCCATCTTTCTTGACCTGCACATGTTGATGTCTCAAAAGAACCTTCTCTGGAGCAGTTATAGCAACGGCCTTGACATCAGTGGTGATGGCCCCCAACACTTCTTTCTGGACTTCAAGGCTCCTCAGACTACCCTTTTCAATATGAGTTTCAAGCAATTCTCCCCCTAATTTTTGGCACTCCTTGGCTTCAGAACAATTAATCCCATGCTTTTGAGGCTTTCCATTCTCCTCAGCTTCCAAAGTGTCCACATTAGCCATGTATTCAATTTGAGTTTCAACCAATTCTCCCCTTAATTTATGGCACTCCTTGTCTTCAGAACAAACAATTCCATCCTTTTGAGGCTTTCCATTCTTCTCAGCTTCAAAAGTGTCTACATTAGCCATATATTCAATTTGAGTTTCAACCAATTTCCCCCCTAACTGTTGGCACTCCTTCTCTTCAGAACAAACAATCTCATCATTTTGAGGCTTTCCATTCTTCTCAACTTCCAAAGTGTCCACATTAGCCATGTATTCAATTTCATGGTTTTCTGGACAAGCATCCTCCTCAAATTCACTATTTGAGTATTCAGATTCCTCTTGGTCTTCAATATCCTGGCTTTCATTTTGATCAGAGTGCGAACTTTGCTTTGTACTTTCCATCTTGATGATGTACAAAGTCTTTTCCTGAGCCTCATTGTTGTGTTCCTCAAGTTCAACTTTTATAGGCTTGGGTTGATTCATAAGATGAGGCACAATTTTCAGGCCCTTGTGCTTTCTTGCACTAACACTTCCAATTCCTCTGGAAGAAGATTTGGAGGAGACTTCTTTCTTGTTCATCTTAATCTTACTATTCCTTTGGCCGCCAAAGACATCAGAAGAATTCACAGAAGATATGGTCTGCTTTGTGATGAAATCTGGATTCAAAGAAGTCACATGTTTATCAGACAACTCCATTTCTTTTTCTTCAAAAGGAGACACCTTTAAAGTTTGCTTCTTCTTGAACATGGATTTTGGTGAAGTTTTGACAATTTGGGAAGTTGATTTAGGATGAGTTTTCACCCTCTCAGAAGTTTCTGTTGGTGAAGCTTCCACCCTTTTGGAAGTTGGTTTTGATAGAGCTTCCACCTCAAAACTTAAAGAAATCCCCCCTCTCCTTGCTTCGGGGATTGAAGAAATATGTGATTTTGGAAGGAATGATGGTTTGACACTGACCAATGATGCCTTGCTTGTGTTCACTAGAACTTTATTCCCCATTTGTTTTTGGCTGCCAGATGATTTTGTTGGGAGTTCCATCTTATTTGTGCCAACTGATTCACTATGTTTCACTGTTGACATCTTTGTTGACGTGGAATCAAGAGATGTTTTTTGCTTGGCAACTGATGTCATTATCCCATCAATAATGTCTTCTGAACTTCGGGAAAGTGATTTTCTTCCAGCTCTCTTAATAATGGAGAGTTTCTCCCTTGCTTCTTCCACATTCTTCCTCCCATATTTACAAAAATCATGACAGGAGCCAGTAGATGCTCTGAGATAATGAGGGACAAGTTTTTTTTCATTATTTCCAGAATTTGCTATTCCCGCTGAGTGCCTTCTTAATGCAACCCCACTTGACATAGTTACTTTTGGAATCAGTGGTAAATCAACACTTTCCTTAGCCATCGGATGGGATATGAGCTATGCAGAAGAAGATCGGGGGCAAAATCCTGAAACATGAGAACAAAAACTAATTTTAAATAAAAGCAAAGAAAAATACAATATGGTAATTACTGGTTGAAACAGCAAATGCAATATAATGATCAATCATCAATGCCCTACTCAAAATTTCAGTTAAAGTACATAATCAATATCTACAATTTTAAGGTTAGAAGCAATGAAATTTATTATTTATCAACAATGCTTAAAAATTATGCCAGATATCAAGAAAAGTACCATTCACAAAGCATAATCTTTGGAAGTTAACAAAAGCAGAATATTTTTAGAACTTTTCTCAATTTAGGTAAAAAAAATTCATAATATACAGGAAAATAAATGATGTTATAATCTCTTATTATTTGAAACTCATAAGGCATCACAAACTGAAAAGGAATAAAAATCTCTACTCCACAAAATGCTAAGGCACCAACTACAAGAAACTAGTAGAACATCAGTCATTCATACAGTATCTAACAACATCAGAATTACTTGTTTTACACGTGATTCTTGTCCTTATATAGATTAAAACACTATATGCCATCGTAAAAATAAGATAAATGAAGCAATAAATGCAACAGGAACCACCCATAAAGGCATAAATATATAGAAAGGAAATGAAATCAGAGAAAACAGAATAAAAAAAAGAACTAAGGCCTTGTTTGGTTTGAGGAATCATGTTCTATTTTTTCTTATTCTCACAAATACTTTTATTGCGTTCCATGTTTTCAATGTTTAAACCATGCATATCTAAGGTTTAACTGACCCTAATGAAAAAGGCGCGCACCAAGCACATTAACAAGGCAACCAAAGTACCAAACCAATCACCTAAGAAAAGAAAAAAAAAACTATAAGATATTAAAAGCAGGTACATTTGGTCATAATCAACCTAACCTACGTAAAAGAGGTAATGAATTAATTGCAAATAACATGCATCACTAATGACCCATACATAACACACACAATTGGAGAAATTCACATTCAATCATTCATATTCTAAACAAAGCATCACCTTTTGCCGATTCTCCAAACTACAGAACCCATAGCAACCGTAACGGCCAAGGAAACATTTTTCAGCAAAAAAAAAACAAAACGAAGCCAATCCAAGACAAAGCAACAGAGACAGAGACAGAGATCAGAGCATGCTCCGAAAAACCCATCTCAATATCCCACCAAAATCACATTTTTTTTCAGAAAAACCACTAGCGTATGGGAGAAAACTTGCGCAGCCCAGATGATAAAATTCTCTAACTAACGAACCTTTGTTTTATACTTTGACACCAGAGCTTCAGAAACAAAAGGGTGCTTCAACAGAAAGCGAGGGAAAAGGAACAGAACGTAACGAAGTGAACACTGAGCCACCCCTTTCGAAGGGTTGTTTCGTTTTACAAGAGAATGTGCGCGCAAGAAAGCAACAGTTTCTGGTTTTTGTTTCTTCTGTTTAGTTTGTTTAGCGTGTTACTTCACTGCGCGCTTGTTATAATATTATATATATCATTATTTTAGAATAGAATCTAAATAAAATACAGAGATTCTCATAAAAAAAATACAGAGAAATTGTTAGAATCTGAATATTTAATGCATTTATGCACCGGTTAAGGAATACTTTATTCAAATTTAGCATGCATCATAAAGAAGTTTACTGATTTGGTCAAAATGTAAAGATATTTTTCTAAAATTTGTTGATATGAAAATTAATTTTTGACTTTTGAATTTCTTTTTTCAATTCAAATTTCCATTTGTTGATACAAAAATTAAAATATATTCTTACTTGCTAGTCAAATTTCAAAAAAAGAAAAATTGAAACTTCATGGTTGACTTCGAGTATTAGATTTGAATTTTTTTTTAAAAAAAAATATTAGCAATACACTTTTCAGCACCTTTTATTTTAATGGTACTTTTTTATTAATCAAAATTTATTAAAAAATCAAATAAATATGCGTTTCCCACATCTTATCATTCAATGTTATCACACCGAAGGGATGCTTTCATTCATTTTTATCATTTAGTATTTGAGATAAAATTTAAATGAATGTAACGTTTCGTCAACGGCATGTTGTTAAAAATGGTATAAAGGATATGTTAAGACGTTAATACTAAATCCATTACGGTTTTAAATTCAGTTTGAATTTCAGTTTTAAATTCATTTCCAAAAATGCAATGGTTTGAAATTCTCAAACGGTGCATTTTTTTTTTTTTTTGTCCGGATCCACAAAATATCACACAAGTATCTCTCTACTCACTAGTAAGATATTAATTTTATTCGCATTGGGCGTGTGCTGCTGGCTAAAGAAACTTTACACATGAAGGAATGGAACATCGTCTAAATTAAAGATATGATTAAACGGAAATTTCAAACAATATATTATTTTAATATATTAAGCTTAGTCTTCTCGCCCTTTCAAACAATATATTATTTTAATTTTTTTTTTCTAAATCTATCAGTTATATTTAATGGGCAGCTTTTTAAATATAACAATAAATTATTATAAAGTTGAAAAATTCAAAGACTAAATTGTTGAGAAGTTAATATATTCATTGATTAATTAAATATACATTTTATATCATAAATTTTATAACAAAGTTTATTTTGTTAGACAGACTAATATTTTGTTTGAAAGATAAACTCTTTCCAAAACCTAAACTATTATAGGTCCAAAAAATAGCAAGAGAAAACAAACATATTGGAAAAGAGAACAGAAAAGGAATTTCCAAGGAAACAAGGGAAGAGTGACTTGTTAGCCGAGTGGTGCTTCCCTGGTCAGAAGCAGCCAAACCAGTAACACATTACACAATTCTTAATTGTATCGGGCTTTTCTAGACTCAATCAGAATTCGTTTCTACGTACTTTCATGTTCGATTTAATATCAGCAAATATGTCATGAATTTACACTGTCATAAAGTTAGTGAATCCAATATAAAAAATTCCATTGGTGAGAATGAGAGAAAATAAGCTATCAAATAATACTATAAAATAGTTTTATGCCGTTATTAAATCATAAATTATTAATGTAATTAAATTTAATAATTATTTTAAAAATTATATTAATAATTATTTTTAATTGATTGATAATGTAAAAGTCTATATTAATAATACATAAATATTAAATTCAACAAATAAATAATAATAATCAGAAAACTGTCATATGATAAGTTTTTTTTAATTGTTATAATATTTACCTTAAAAATTAAAGATTAACTTTATTAATTAACAGTATTGAACTTCTTAAAGAAGAGTGATTGGCTATAGACAAGGGCTCATGTGTCACGCTCTCTTGGCTACGAGACTTTTACCTGAAAAACGTGGCAACAGGCAAGATCTTGATGGATGGACGATATTCACAAAGAAAAGCTCTAATTTTGGGTTGACCTGCTACTTGCCTCTTTTTCAAGATCATGATAGCCATACATGGGGGTACTACCACCTTGTGTTTCCTGTACGACCAACTTAGCCATGCTAGCATGCATGGCTATCGTTTGCTGGATCTATGCCCCTTCTACAAGTACGTAATTTATACGTGAATTCGATGTTTATACACTAATAAATCATCGTTTGAATTTAATGTTAAAATAATTATTTTAAAAATTAATAAATTTATCTTGTAATTGGATAACTTTATAAAAGGTATATAACTTTTTTCTCTTTATACATTATTTTGTTACGAGATTTTAGGTTTTTTAATTTTGAGACAAATATGTATGTTACTGTTGTATTTCATGTTTGTAAATGGAGCATCTAAGAGGTGCAACAGTAATCATTTGTCCTTGAGGAATATCTTGGTTTCTCTATTGTTAGATCAGGTCATTTGGACGTCGTTTTATGATTAAAAAGAGGTGCAACATGTTGGGAATAAATTTGTATGTTCATGGCCTAAAATCATCATGTAATCAATTTTAATTCTAATAATAAAGTATTATTTTATTTTCATTGTCATATTTTATCATTTGATTAAATGGTCCATTTGATAATGTCCTTGATTAAAATTAAAGACTTGTTATTATAATAGAGATTATGATAATGGGAAACAAGTTTGCTCCAATTTTAATCTAAACCGTTCTTGATCATAGGATTATTGTAAATAGGATATCAATTATCCGAATAGATTAATATATATGTGATAGTATTTATTGGATAAATATTAATAGATCTTATTTATTAATTTGCATATATAGACGAGTCACATGTTGATGTGATCATTGAACTGACTCAATTGAAATTTTCTAATGGTTAAAATTTACCATAAACTGTCAATAGAAAATTTTCAAGAAGAAGTATAATAGTTTTCTTTGACTTGAGATTGTCATAGTAATTAACAGGTTATTTGTTATATTTTGATTCCGGACACCTAATGCTTTAGAGTACTTGTTGAATGGATATTGAATATGATTAAAAAGGAATCCATCAACTCTTGGTAATGAGTTTGAGCTCTATGAATAAAATTATATCTTGGCCAAAAAAATTAAATGAAAGAAAAAATGAGTTTCTTAAGTCATTATGAGTTAACTCAAAAGGGTTTGATAGTAATACCATACTCTAGAGTTAACCCAGAGCTGTAAAAATGGAAGAAATTATTACCCACTCTTCTAATGGTTCTTGAAAGTAAAATGTTACTTCATGCTATCCGAACGTTAAGGAGTGTTGTTAGATGTCTACCTTGATTAGTATATTAATTTGATTAATATATTATCGGCTTAGTATTGAACTTACGGGGTCACACACAAACTGAGTGTTCTAATCTTTGTTAAAGAAATTATTTTAATATTTGATGATTAATTAAATTAGAGAATTTAATATGATCAAATGATTAATTGATTTCAAAAAAGGTGGAATATTATTATATTTTTGCTAGCACTGAAAATATAAATAATATGAAAGATTTGGTGAAAGAAGAGAAACAAACATGTATGATTTTGTATTTAAAATTTAGGTTGAAAAGGCGGCTAGATACAAGTTTGACTTAATCAATTATTATTTTAATTTTAATTGTTAAATGGTTAGCAATAAAAGGTAACAAGAAATAATATAGTTTAAAAAAGGATACTATCAATAATAATTTTGATTTGATCAGAAATTTGATATCCTTAGCGTGCTATAAAGAGAGTCTTGGGCTGCTCGTTGAAAGAATCCTAACATCACTTCTCTATTCTTATTTTTTCACTTGTCAAAGTTGTTGGCGGATAGAGGTCAGTCTCGGTGTGGTGGATACACGTAGAGTCCTCACATTATTGAAGAATTTTTATGCTTCAAGAGCTCATCAACATGTACATTTTTTAATATGTCATCTGTTTATAATATAATTTAAAGACAAAATAGATCCTTTTATTCCGTAATGTGTTTTTTGAACACTTTTTTTCTTACAATTGGTATGAGAGCCAGGTTCTTTTGTATTTAAATTATATTTAACAAAAATTTGAAAAAGTTTCAATTTTTATTTACTTACATGTAATGTTGCCTGTTATGATTGCATGATTACATTGTCAAATCAATTTTTTTTTTGTGCAATTTGTAATCTTGTTACGTGGATGTTGTTTTGAATTAGTGGAATGTTTGCAATTGGTTGTTAATACAGTGCTTGATTTGTTGGAGGTGTTCCATATCATATACGGTTGTATTTTTATATAAAGGAGAATAAATATTTTTTATTTTATTTGGATTCCTTTTAAAAGATTAAACCTTTCCTTCAATTTTGAGCAATTTGTTATTAATTCTTTTATTTTCAAATTGCTCGATATTAATTTAATGGAAAGACGTTGCATTAGGATATGTAATATCAAAGAGGTATGTGCTTCAAGCATTGTGTCTCATTCAATTATTTGAGAGAATTTATATATATATATATATATATATATATATATATATATATATATATATATATATATATATGCTATGTGCGTAATTATATAGTTGTTATATATCTCAATGATAAATAGGTTTGTCATCTGATTTATCTTATTAAATTGTTTAATCATAAGGAACGACGGGGACTTATAGAAAAAAGATAAATTGAGACATATGATGTAATTTTTTTTAATGATTAATAATAAGGAACGACCTGACAAACAAGAGACTTATAATTAATAATTATTTTTTTCTTGTATAGGATGTGTGTTTTTGAAATTAATTATATACTGAGCGCCTAGACAACCTAGGGAAGTATTAAAATTAATTTATTGATACCAATAGGATTGGCCTGACAGTCAAGAACTTATGTGATATGATATTTCTTATTTTGATTTGAAAATGTATATGATACATTGTCTTAGAATGTGTATGAGAAACGACTTGATAACCAAGTGGCTCGCTCACAGTATGTCTTCTCTATTGCTTTGTGGTATTCTTGAATCTGGAAAACTAGTCGGAGCCAATTATGATGATTGGTACCGCAACTTGAGAATTGTTCTCATGCATGAAAAGCTTATTGATACTATTGATAAGCCTCCCATGGAAACACCTGATCTGAGTGATGCTGAAGCAACCAAGGTTTTTCAAAAGTATCTAGATGAGTTCCTTATTACTAAGTGCATTATCTTGGCATCAATGAGTTCAGAACTCCATAGGCAACATCAAGACATGGACCCATATGAGATCGTCGAACATCTTAAGAAGATGTAAGGTGGTCAAAGCAGGACGACTAGATTTCAGTTATCTAAGGCCCTGTTTAGATCCTCACTTGCTACAAATGAAAAGGTTGGACCCCATGTTCTTAAGATGATTGATCTCATAGAACAACTTGAGAAGTTGGGGTGCACTCCTGGGAAAGAGCTTTCTCAAGATTTGATTCTATAATCACTTTCTGATTCATTTTCATAATTTATTGTGAATTTCAACATGAATAAGATGAGTTGTGACTTGCATGAGATGCTTAATCTGCAAATTGATTATGAGAATCAAATTTCTTCTGAGAAGAAGAAATGAACTGTCATGGTAGTTGGCAAGAGCTCCAAGAAGAAAGGCAAAGTACTAAAAAGGAAGCATCTTGAACCTAAGGGTGGTATGACCAAACCCAAGAACAAAAGGAACAAGATTGACCAAACTGATGTTGAATGTTTCTTCTGTAAGGAGAAAGATCACTAGAAGAGAAATTGCAAGAAGTATCTTGATTCTTTGAAAAACAAGAAACAAGGTAAGACATTAATGAAAAATGTTTTTATGATTTCTTTAACTGTCACTGATTCTTCAATGTGGGTATTAGATACAGGCATTAGTTTTAATATTTGCAATACGTTGCAGGGACTACAAATAACTAGATGGTTAAAGAAAGGAGAAATAAATCTATAAGAAGGGAATGGAGCAAATGTTGTCGCCTTAGCTTTAGGATCAGTTTCTTTAATAATGCCTACTGGCAAAGCGCTAGTATTGGAAGATTGTTATTATGTTTCGAAATTTATTTCAAACATTATTTCAATTTCCATGTCGGACAAACAAGGTTTTCGCATTATCTTTAATAATAACATTTGCTCAATTTATCATAATGATGATTTATATGTTAATGGTTATCTCCAATGCGGCATTTATGTCTTACTTGATGTCAATCATAACTCGATTATGCATGTTTCTTCTAGTTTCAAAAGAAAAAGAGATAATCAAGTAAATAAAACATATCTTTGGCATTGTAGGCTAGGTCACATTGGCGAGAAAAGAATTAACAAGTTGCACAAGGAAGGTTACCTTGATAATTATGATTATGAATCATATGAAACTTGTGAATCTTGTCTCAAAGGAAAAATGACTAAATCTCCATTTATTGGAAGTGGAGAAAGAGCTTCTGAGTTATTGGGACTAATTCATACAAATGTTTGTGGGCCCATGAAGATTCAAGCCAAAGGAAGATATTCTTATTTTATCACCTTCACTGACGATATGTCTAGATATGGATTTTTGTATCTTATGAAACATAAACCTAAACATTTGAAATGTTTAAAAGATTTCATAGTGAAGTTGAAAAGAAAACTAGTAAGAGTATCAAAATGCTTAGATCTGGTAGAGGAGGAGAATATCTTAGTGATAACTTTATTGACTATCTAAAGGAGAATGAGATTCTCTCTCAGTGGACACCTCTGGGAACACTAGAACACAATGGTGTATCTGAAAGAAGAAATCGAACCTTATTAAATGTGGTTAGATCCATGATGGGGTTCACCGATCTTCCATTAAACTTTTGGGGATATACTTTAGAAGCAGCAGCCTACTTGCTAAATAAAGTTCCTACAAAAGCATTCTCTACAACTCCATGAGATATGGAAAGGAAAGAAACCAAGTCTTAAACACATCAAGGTCTGGGGTTGCCCTGTTTATGTTAAAAGATTTCAAACAGATAAACATGAGGCAAGGTCTGATAAGTGTAGATTCATTGGTTATCCTAAAGAAACAATGGGATATTATTTCTACCAACCTTCTAACCATAAAGTGTTTGTGGCAAGAGGAGCAACCTTTTTGGAAAGAGAGTTTCTTGTAGAAGGAAATCATGGTAAAGAAATTGAACTTGATGAGACTCAAGTCACCAATGATAACATAACTCAAGAACATGAGATGGAAACTGAGAGGCCTTTCTTTGATATTTTGAAATTAGGACAAAGCTCTTCAACTCAAACGATTATGGCTCAAGAACCAGTTATTGTTCAAGAACAAGTCGTTGTTCAAGAAGTTAATGAACCAATCTTAGAACAATTGCAACAACCTTTGAACCCAACACAAGAACCTCTTAGAAGATCTACTCGAATGCATCGTGCACCTGATAAATTAAACTTAATGGTGCAAGATGACATGTCAAATGAGGCTTATCATAATGATGATGACCCTAAGAGCTATGAAAAGGCCATGAGAAGCTCGAATTGCAACAAATGGCAAAAATCCATGGAATCTGAAATAGAATCAATGAAGATCAACAAATTATGGACTTTAGTTGAAGCTTCAAAGGATATAAAACCAATTGGTTTTAAATGGGTTTACAAGAAAAGATTGGAGCATATGGAAAGGTCAAGACCTATAAAGCTCGCCTTGTTGCTAAAGGATATCGTCAACAAGAAGGAATAGATTATGACAAAACATTTTCTCCTGTGGCAATGCTCAAATCAATTCGGATTCTACTTGCCATAGTAGCATACTATGATTATGAGATATGGAAAATGGATGTGAAAACAACTTTCCTTAATGGTGAGTTGAAAGAGGAAGTGTACATGACACAACCTAAAGGATTCACTTCATTGGCTGGTTGTAATGAAGTTTGCAAGTTGCAACGATCTATATATGGATTGAAACAAGCTTCTAGAAGTTGGAACATTCATTTTAATAAGACAATGGAAAAGTTCGAGTTTGTTAAATGTGAGGAAGAACCATGTGTTTACAAAAAGGTCAGTGGGAGTGCAATTATTTTCTTAGTGTTATATGTAGATGACACATTACTAATTGGAAATTACATACCAACATTGCAAGGCACAAAGATTTGGCTATCAGAACAATTCTCCATGAAGGATTTGGGAGAAGCAGTCTATATTATAGGTATAAAGATTTATAGAGATAGATCTAAAAGGTTGCTTGGACTCTTCCAATCTATGTACATTGATACTATCTTAAAGAGATATAACATGGATAATTCCAAATGAGGCTATTTGCCTGTAGGTGTTGGAATTACTCTTAGTAGGGAGAATTGTCCAACAACTCCTGAAGAAAGAGAACGCATGAGTAGAGTACCATATGCTAGTGCAGTGGGAGCTATCATGTACACCATGACTTGTACACGTCGTGATGTCGCTTATGCACAGTCAATATCAAGCAAACCCTGGTGAGGAACATTGGAAAGTGGTTAAGACCATACTTAAGTACTTAAGAAGAACTAAAGACCAATTCTTCATTTATGGAGACTCTAAATTGAAATTGAAGGGTTATACTGATGCAAGCTTTGCATCAGACAAAGATGATAGCAAATCCATTTCAGGATATGTTTTCACTTTAAATGGTGGAGCAGTAAGTTGGAAAAGTTCCAAGCAAGCTACGGTAGCAGATTCAACTACTGAAGTAGAATATATAATGGCAAGTGAAGCCACTAAAGAAGCTGTTTGGATGAAAAAGTTCATATTTGAACTTGGTGTGGTTCCTTCAATAGAAGAGTCGGTCCCATTATTGTGCGGCAATAATGGGGCTATTGCTCAAGCAAAGGAATCAAGATCACACCAGAAGTCCAAACATATTTTGCGAAGGTATCACTTGATTAGAGAGATAATAGAACATGGTGACGTTAAGATTGAAAAGGTAGATGGAAAGGAGAATGCAGCAGATCCCTTCACCAAGGCGTTTGTCATAAAAGAGTTTGACAAGCACAAATGAGAATTAGGAATGAAGTTCATGAATGATTGGTTCTAGGCAAGTGGGAGATTGTTGGGAATAAATTTGTATGTCCACGATCCAAGTCATCATGTAATCAATTCTAATTCTAATAATAAAGTATTATTTTATTTTCATTGTCATATTTCACCATTTGATTAAATGGTCCATTTGATAATATCCTTGATTAAAATTAAAGACTTGTTATTATAATAGAGATTATGATAATGAGAAACAAGTTTGTTCTAATTTTAATCTAAATCGTTCTCAATCATAGGATTATTGTAAATAGGATATCAATAATCCGGATAAATTAATATATATGTGATAGTATTTATTGGAAAAATATTAATAGATCTCATTTATTAATTTGCATATATAGACGAGTCACATGTTGATGTGATCATTGAACTGACTTAATTGAAATTTTCTAATGGTTAAAATTTATCATAAACTGTTAATAAAATTTTTTCAAGAAAAGGTATAATAGCTTTCTTTGACCTGAGATTGTCATAGTAATTAACATGTTATTTGTTGTATTTTGATTTCGGACACCAAATGCTTTAGAGCACTTATTGAATGGATATTGGATATGATTAAATACTTATAGAATTAATGATTAATCAAGAAGGAATCCATCAACTCTTGGTAATCAGTTTGAACTCTAGGAATAAAATTATATCCTGGCCAGAAAAATTAAATAAAAGAAGAAATGAGTTTCTTAAGTCATTATGAGTTAACTCGAGTTTGACAGTAATATCATACTCTAGAGTTAACCCAGAACTGTAAAGATGAAAGAAATTATCACACTACTCTTCTAATGGTTCTTGAAAGTAAAATGTTACTTCATGCTATCCGGACGTTAAGGAGGGTTATTAGACGCTTACTTTGATTAGTATATTAACTTGATTAATATATTATCGGCTTAATATTGAACGTACGGGATCACACAAAAACGAGTGTTCTAATCTTTGTTAAAAAATTATTTTAATATTTGATGATTAATTAAATTAGAGAATTTAATATGATTAAATGATTAATTGATTTAAAAAAAGGTGAAATATTATTATATTTTTGCTAGCACTGAAAATATAAATAATATGAAAGATTTGGTGAAAGAAGAGAAACAAACATGTATGATTTTGTATTTGAAATTTGGGTTGAAAAGGCGGCTAGATACAAGTTTGACTTGGTCAATTATTATTTCAATTTTAATTGCTAAATGGTTAGCAATAAAAGGTAACAAGAAATAATATAGCTTAAAAAAGGATACTATCAATAATGATTTTGATTTGATAAAAAATTTGATATCCTTAACATCACTTCTCTATTCTTATTTTTCCATTTGTCAAAGTTCTTGACTAATAAAGGTCAGTCTTGATGATGTGGATACAGGTAGAGAGTCTTCACACTATTTATGAATTTTTATATTTCAAGAGCTCATCAACAGGTATATTTTTTAATATGTCATCTGTTTATAATATAATTTAAATACAAAATAAATCATTTTATTCCGTAATGTGTGTTTTTTGAACACCTTTTTTCTTACACAACAATTTCATGAGATATGTTACTTCACTAGCTTCCTTCGATTGTGAGCCAAATTATGTGCCTATCGACTTGAGCGAGTCTTATTTCATTATGTATTTTTCAAGATACTCAACAAAAGTTTGTTCCCGTTGTGCGGGGACATTTTCGTCAAAATAAACAATACCAACACCTTGAGGAATTTAAATAGTAAGGTGTCAATAGCAAGCCCTATTTTGAGAGGTAGCTTGTAAAGACTTGAATCCCATTATAAATCGTTGAACCTATCCATGAATTTGTATAAAAACTGGAATTTGAGCACTCCCGCTTGAAAATAACAATATTTAGGACTAATCTCTTTCTTACCAAGTCATGTGACATATGCTATGTCAAATATCTTTTTTATTTTTATCTTTTTTTAAGGAATTATTTTTCTCTTAAATATTGACTTAAATTTAATTTTTTTAAATTTTTACATATCATATCAAATTAATAAAACATAAAATCAATATATCTTAATTGCCAGGAAAATAAATCTACTAATAATAATTACAGATTACAATTAGCAAAAATACTGTCAGCAGTATTCATAGGAGCATCCAAATGTGCCCATGAAAAAAAAAAAAAACAGCTTTTCTGATAATGACCCACTTGATGAATAAATTAGGGTGTTCTTCTGAAGTTCAAATACAGATAAAAACAACCATTTGCCACCAGGAAAAGGCAAAATCACGATTCATTACCTTATTCACTCCACGGCCTTGGTTGTCCAAATAGTTTATGCCAAAAACTGATATCCCTCCTCCTAACCAGCCAAGCTCAACCAGAGCCAAAAAGATTCAAAAGGCGTACTGAGATTGACTGGGGCTATATATGATAAGATAAATGGAAATGTCGGCCAATTACGAAGTAGAGACACTGGATGAAGGGGCCACAAGGAGAGGCAAAGTTACATTCATAATGCTTGCAAAGCAGAAATACAGCCTCAATATCAAGTGATAATTTCCCTGACAAGCCAATCCAAACTAGGATATGCAAAGTACAAGATGAGAAATGATGGGAGAGCAAACAGAATGGTAACAAGTATATACAGAGCCAAAATGGCTGCACTGGCTGGTATGGCATATAAGACAATCAAAAGAAATATAATGATCAATGGGAACTTTGCTATCAAATGAACAAATAAAACCAACGACTTCCGCAGTGATGTATGCAGTGTTTCTATACTTAGGTAATTACTGGTATTGCCATGATATTGATTGGAACTTGAAGACTCTGTATGGCAAACTTGCCCTCTCCAAGGGATGCCATGGCCTTCTTGGCTTCCATTGGTTAAACTGTCTTTAAGTATTGGCCAGACTGGTTGATGATCCCCACAAACAGTAGAATGCGACTTCACTCTATCACCGTTCATGCTCTCAACCATCCAAAGAAGAAAGTAGTTCTTGCGAGGGAATTTCAGATTTCCCCGGTAAACTAAACGGAGAGACAAAAGGTTGCACCATGGGCAGGAGATAAAAAGCGGAAGCTGAATTGGCAGCGTTGGAAATTTCACCACAGCCCATTGTAATCCAAGGATGCAATTTTTACAAAGGGTGTGGCCACACCATAAGACATAAGGCACATTTTCAACAATGTTAAAGGATTCCCAGCATATTGGGCATTCCAGCCTTTCCTCTCTGGTTACCATAGAAGTCTCATCATCAGAACATTCTGAAGCAGGGTGAGTTGGTTTTGCAGAATCATTTTTCAGACCCACACTTCCAGCAATTAAACTAGATGCAAAGTTCCACATTCTGAATCAAGTCACAATACTATAGAAATAGTCAGGAAACACGCATCATTTGGACCTCAATGTGGTCACTAATGACGGGGTCAAAGCATCAAGTTTGAAACATATCATTTGTGACAGAGGTGTACCAAGTTTAAACCTAAATCAAAACAAGTGTCAGAAGTCAGAACACACACCCTGTAACACCTTCACAATACTGAGGAATGTTGTATGAAAAGAAATGAAACAATTCCTTAAAGTAAAATGATAAACACATGCCTAAGATCATAAACATGAGCACTAATGTTAATCTTGAACATGCACTTAAGACAGTTTCTATAAGCATTCTCAACTATGATGCACAGATAAGATACACATATTGGATTCAATATGTATTCGATATATCGGCATGGCTATTCCTAGAACATGAAAGACACAAAGCCATGAACTATATATATAGATATGTATAAAATATTTATAAAACATAAATCCAAACTCGGAAGATGCATCTTGGAGATTAATACAAAAAATTAAAAACATAAATCATTTTCGTTATAAATCACTGCCATTCGCCTACAACGTGCCTGTTCAGTTTAGAGTTTTGTGGAATTGATTTTGAACCTTTATAACATCATATCAGAATATTATAACATTCAATCAATCTATGACAGCATCCAAATCAACAAATAAATGAGAACACTTATAAATGTGAAAACCAAACCAGGTGAGTAAAATGAAAATCAATTACAACTCCAGTTTTATTTGATAAGAAAAAAGAAACCCTAATTAAAGGAAATGCGAGAAGAATGGGGAACCAAAATGTGAAATCAGATTGGAAGAATTAATGAGGCATAATCACTAAAGCAGGGGAGGAAACGGAAGAACTTACCGAAGGTGGAAGCAATTGAACGCAAAAATCATGATAGAGTGAGAATTAAAAGATTGAATTTTTTTTTTCAAAAAAAGAAAAAGAAAAAGAGAGTTAAGGAAAACCCTTCAATTATTTTTCTATCTCTACAACGTTTTTAGCGTGGAGCCAGCCAGCTACGGAGTTTCCACACAAGTGGCGCAGTAAACGACGCCGTATCTCTCTCACCCACACCTTATTCAACGTTTTTAAATCGAGTTAATAATCATGAAATGAAAGAATCCGTTAATTCTTTTATTTTAATTTTAAGTCTTTAAATACTATTTTAAAAGTGTACTAAAAATGGTTTCAATTTTTAGCTTTAGACTAGTAGCATTGCTTCAAATCATGGTTCCTTTCAACAACTTGTAAAATTTGATCAATTTTGTATTTTTTCGATTGATCTTTATCCAATTTTCATTTTCCATTTAGCAATTTGTTCAAATGGTTCTCCATCGTTCTCTTATAATCAAAGTATTGCATAATCGTTATCAAAATGGTTACTGCATAATGTAAAATTATGGAATTACGAAATGTTCAATTCATAACGTAAGATTACATTACGGATTAAGTACTCCGTAATATAATTGGGTGTCAGTGAGATGCAAGAAACAAAATATATGAGGATGAAGGAATTATTAGGTTGGTTTGGTGTAAAAAAAAAAGAGAGAAAATTTATGGATTTGATTTCTCCCACTAACAAAATATTAATAATTAACCTAACATTTGTCTTAAAAACAACTACATGACAATGGAGCCACGGTGCAGTTTGGTCGAGTTAGATTGTTTAAACAAAAATTGAATGGACAAATGCAAAGCTTACTAGTTACATGGATGAAATAATTTAGGGTAAAACTTCCTGCACTTTGTATTAAAAAATAAATTTTCGATAATACTATGAGAAATACAGAAAACATTAACGAAGGTATAGGAAGCAACAACCAATAATTTGATAAGTAGTTTGGGTTATAACTTGTTGTACAAATGGGCCTAAGCGGGTTGGGGAACTGTTTGGGGCATCCAGCATTTTTGCTGGTACACCCAGCAGTTTTTTAGAATACCAGAAATGTCCTTATAGGTATTTTGGGTTACAAATAGCATACTAGTTTTTCTATTTTTGCAACACCTTTTTTTTTCATAAATTCCAACTCCCTTAGTGTAACTTGCTCCGGTTAACGTCTTTTTGTGAGTGTTTATTATCGTCGGTGGTGCACGTGCGTTGTTTATGGATATGCGGTAAATTTCAGTGATTTTTTGTTGACAGAGAGGAAGAGGTGCGTATTAAAATAAATTCAAAATATACGGATTGTCAATTCGTATGGTTCATACGGATTGTTAATCCGTATAAACCATACGGATTGTCAATTCATATGAACCAATCGTATGGCCATACGGATTGACAATCCATATTTTTGATTTTTTTAAATTATATTTTTTTATACATTTAATTTATTTAAAAAATTTGATAATTAAATAAATTTGATATTTAACTGGATGTTGTATTTAGATGTTTATTACAGTAATTAATAGTTAAATAAATTTAATATTTAATTGAATGATATATTTGAATGTTTATTATAGTGATTGAAAATTAAAAAAATATGATATTTAATTGAATGATATATTTATATGTTTATTACAACAATTGATAATTAAATAAATTTGATATTTTTTTTACATGTGTAATTTTTTTTATTAAACCTATCATTTTTATTTGCAATTTATATATGTAAACAAATTAATTATTAGATAAAAATTAATGATCACAAAATTTATTATGTAAATTTACATGTACATTAAATATATATTAGAAATTTTAGTATTATATATAGAGATATTAATTATTTTATAACATAATTGATCTATTAGTTCAGTTGGTTAGAGCATTGTGTTAATAACATGAAAGTCATAGGTTTAATTCTTACTTAAATCATTAATTTTAAATTAATTTGTAAATTATATTTTTGAAAAAAAAAATCCTATGAGCCTCTTAAAACCTCATACGGATTGCGAAAGGGTAAAATCAATTTTTCACAAGTTATGCTAGATTGCGAAAGGGTAAAATCGATTTTTCACACGTTATAAAATGCTGGGGCCCCCTAGCCGTTGCCAGCGAGTTGTGGTTTGTAGAAGACATCATGGGAAGATATGAGAGCCATTAGTTGTACAAAACTATAAATCAAATATCTAATGGATTTTAAAAGTGTTTTTAGCTCATTTTTTATGAAGAAAAAATAACATTACTTCTAGTTATTTATATAAGAAATAAAGTATTTTTATATCAAAATTATAAAAAAATTTAAATAGTTTAATTGTTAATTTCTTTTTGTTTGTAATTTATTATGAAGTCTATTAATGAGATATATTTTTTATTTCATGTAAGTGGAAACTTTAAAATATATATATATATATATATATATATATATATATATATATATATATATATATAGATAAATTTTTGGTCACCATGACATTGGAGTGATTAATTTTATTAATAACTAATCTCTATCAATGAATTTATTCACTTTTTGTTGAATTTTTTTTAATTATATTTTTTTTATCAAAACTTAAATTTCGAGACCTTAATTAAAATATTCGAACCAACCAATTATATGTAAATATATTGTTAACAATTTAAGTACATAGAAAAAATTAGGAATACTAATAAGTGTCTTTAGAAATATTGTTTAAAGAATATTTTTATTGGGAAATACAATAATATAATCTCATGATTTCCAAGACGCTCTCCAAAAGAAAATATCTCCTGAATTATAAAAATTATTATTAAATATATTTACTGTCTAAATTAATTAAGATTAATTATTTAAAATATTTTTATTAATGCTAATAATTGGTTTTTTGTTTCTTATATATGTATAGAAGATTAGAGGCGCAGTCCAAGCCCTAGATAAAGTACTCTCATTGACTGAGGCGAAATATAGAAATAATAGAATATATTGTAGCAGAGGAATATTACATATGGGTGTTCCTTGCATTAAGTTAAATATTACCTATATATATATATATATATATTAAATTTATAATATTAATCGTTATTTATTTTTCTAGTAATATTATTAATCATCTTATCAAACTTGTTTTTCTTTCTTTATTTTTTATTTCTCTTTATATCATACAAATATTTATAAACAAATTATATAAATACAATTTCTTAGAAGACAAGAATATGACTTGTAGTCTCGGGAGTGATCATGAAAAGTGAAAACAGAAAATTGATTTAAACGTAAAATCATGGAATATTGATTATAATAATTGGGTTAAGTGGGGGTCAAAATTCATATAACTTACTTATTATTGAATTGATTTTATTTTTATTTTTGGAATTGAATGAACAGTCATAGTGGCAAGTTTTTCAAACTCAGATGACACTGATCGTATTGTCTATTCCATTTATAAACTTAAATACCATCCCACCACAAGATACATGAACAGGAAGAGAAATGGATCTAGCCAGTTTAGGTTCTAGATAATCCGTATCTGTCGTTTGTGTCACACGATACATTATTTGTTCTAAGAATGTTGTGTAAATTATATCTCCTAGGTCACCTTTGTGCATGAATGATATGAACGAAATGTGGCATGATGGGCAATGGACGATAATAATATGCTGGATAAGAAGAATGAGGTTTTGAAGTATATATGACTATAAAAGAGATTAATAAACCACAAGAGAAAGTAGCCATTGGCAACCCTGAAGAGTTAGGGAAACAACTTGATCAACATGGACCACCTGAGTCTGTAGCAAAATCTAGAAAAGCTAGCCTTAAGGACAAACTTTGAATGGGGACTAAAATCCAAAGAGGTTGGATAAGAAGGTTATGTCTTAGAACATAATTGGGGTTTGAAGGGAAAGAAAGTGTATAATATTAGAACTAATGAGTGGATATGTATTAGGTTGATTGATCATTACTCTTACTTGTGTTTCCACTGTTTTGCTCCTTTGCTGATGATATTTTTATTTTTTGGGTCCAGTTTTTATGATAAAATTGAATATTTAATCGATCCTAATGAGTTTTGAAGGACCAGTAAAAGTTTTTGAAAGAGGCTTGATCCGTCAACTCACTCAAATTAATAGAATAGCAAGATCAACAAAAAAAAAATAATTGAAGGATTAATTCAAATCAAATATTTGAGAGAAAGCTAATCAAGTAGTACTTGGCAAATCATGGGATGTTAAGAGTCAAGAAAGGCATGTCTGAATTTCAAGGTGATATAGGATTGGCTAATAGTTTTCAGGGTGCAATATCTTCACTTTGGGATCTACATTAGAATGTTAAAAGTAATTTTGGAAGAATTCCATACCATAATAATGATGATCAAAACAAAATTAAGACATGAAAGAACCTACTTCAGGGGAGCACCATGCTCATCTAAGCAAAACTATGGCTAAGGGACAGAAACTTTTGTACTAAGAGAAGCTTCATTGCCTTGTTGGTTATGTAAGAGGAAAACATGGTCCACGAACTATAGCCAGAACAAATACCGTATACCAGTTAAGAACTTTCTCACCAAAATTTTTAACGTTTCTCTCCTGTAAAATGCCAATAACTTCTGTAATTTTTTTTGTTACAAAATTTTCTGTAATATATGGAAGATAGTTTGTGTCAGATCAAAATTAAAACTTATAACCATCATAGGCTGTCCATTAATAAGAATCGGATTCATATATATCTCTCACTAACTTAAGTTTAAAATCAAACCAATATAAGAATCTTATTAATATGTAATTTATAAGATCCTTGTAAGTTCTTTGAGGTTCGAGCCTCGAAATTTGTGCAGACCTATTAAATTGCTTGGACTCAATTCAAGAAAACTTTCATTCAAAAAAAAATTATATAATTTTCTGTAATATAAGTGGAATGTATTTACCTTTAACAATGGAAATAACAATGAAACGTGTAAGTAATTTAGAAACATCGATTCAATTGAATGATACCCTTAAAAAAACCTATTTCATTGAAAGTGAATTTCAGAATTAGAAGAAATTAACTAACTACCATTTGTACCCATTCACTACTCCGTAATCCGTACAGTACTCTCTAATTTGTCTTACTATTGACAGGCTACAAGATAAGCATTGCTGTTTAGGCCAGTCTCTACATTTATTTGTGAAACACCAGTAATTAACAATCAATCGCATTTCATTCATTTTCATAGTGGTAGGTACCCATCACGTAAGAGACCAGGCTCATCAGCACCTAGAACATGTTTTTTTTTTTTTTTTTTCCTTTCGGGCTAACTCAATTAAAATAATGAAAGAGGTAGGTTATTTAAATACTCTTGATTAATATTTTGGTTGTCCTCATGTACAAGTAGGAGGCAATTGCTTCAATTTTACTTCAACACTTGAGAAGGAGAGGTACGGCATTTAATTAGTACGGAAGGTTTGAAAAGAACTGCACCCATTATTTTGAAGGCCCCACGAAAGATAAGGGTTTTGTTGTTTTCCAATTATTTGAGGAATTTAGAAGTGTGCATGTGTCGGGTTGTCACTCGCTATTTTCGACCTCAGAGTTCCATAAAAAACATGTGGTTCCTAAATGTTACGGGTACACTGTACAGCGATGGTCGTCGATCATCTACTCTTTGATACTAGCTCCTTAATCTCACACGTACGTCCAGAGGAGAATGGAGATACATATATGGGTTCGGAAAATTCAGACTTTCTCGCTTCGTGAAATTAAAATAAACATTTAGTAATTAAAGGTAGTAATGAGAACACACGATTATAATTCTTCAATATGGAGATTCTTCCATTATATAAAAGAATAATAAAGTTACAAGGCTGTGTTTACAAAATTGATTCACTCTAAGGTGACTCACTCAAGCGTGAGGATAGAGACTTTTCAAGATATTTATCTTTTCTCAAAGAGACTCTCTAACTTTCTAGCTTTCTCACTTTCAAGAAGTGGATTCACTCTTATCTTGGAATGGTTAGGAATGAAAGTTCTTATCCTTATTTATACTACTCCACTTCCACAATGAATGGTGGAGATGACTTGTATCATAGGGTGGAGATTACTTGTATCCTAGGGTGGAGATTAATTCTCTAGAATGATCCACACATTCTGGGAGTCTCTACACTCTTCTACTCCATTCCACAGTGGCGGATCCAAGACCTTAAGTCAGTGGGTGCAAATTATAAAAAATAAAATCAGTGGGTTCAATTATATAAATATAAATAAAAAAATATAAAAATATGAAATTTTATTTACAAATTTGATCAATTTTAAAAAATGAAGGGTGCAAGTGCACACCCTCGGTTGGCTATAGGTACGCCAGGGCCATTCCATATCCTTCTATATCCTTCCACGTTGAGTTTTGCATGTACCATACCACCTCAACTTCTTTTTATTATTTTCTTTTGTTCTAAACTTTTTTTTGGTTCTTTGATTAGGGTTAATGAGGCTTTTGACCCAAACGAAATGGAGGCAGTGATGTAAGTTCTTAATTATGGAAGCTTATATACGAGTTTGTGGTTGTTATATTTATAATCTCAATTTATTTAATGATAGGAATGGTATGTACATTCGTGTATATAGGCATTTGAAAAGCTTTCAAGGTGTTAAGCAACTTGTTCATGTGCACTAAACCCATTTTGTGTTATATCATATCAATTGTGCATTGGGTGTTCATTTATTAATTTTAGTCTATTTTCGTTGCCTTATTTATTTAATTTTAACTTGAAATGAAGTTCGAGAGAGATTTTAGAGTTCGATTCTGTTTAGAGCATCAGTTAACACACGCCACACTTGTATGTACATGTATGTTAGTTATGTGTACATACATACTTATACTCCTTCATTTAAATCTTAAAATCTCATAATATGAATCACTATAGATAATGTTTCAAAGGCACAAGACATCGGATTCAAATATGAGTTGTTGGAGACCGTGAAGTGAAATGTGCTTGTGCTTGGGGAAATAGGGTTGTTAGTGTTATTCATGCCCATTCTAACACTATCTTGTGCGTGCTTCCCACCCATCTATATGCGGTGGAGTCTTGTTAAATCAAATACAACCTGGTTGGAAGTGTGCTTCTTTTTGTATGGGATATGTTAAGGGAATAAAGCATGTGATTGATTGGTCTTATGGGGAAGCAAATGAAACACTTATTGGGATGTGGGCCTTCTACAAGTTTTTATAAAAGTCATCCTTGCTTAGTTTTTCAAAAAAAAAAATGAAACTTTAATTTTTGTCTTCATTCCCCAACTTTCATGCTACTAAGCAACTTTAATTCAATTATTTTAAGTATTATATGATTTTTCTTCTCCTCTTGGATTGAAAAAAAAAAACTACCCATATCTTCTACCATCTTCATGAACTAATCGACATTAATGTTTGTATCCCAAAAGTGTTTTTTCAATTCAAATGAAGAACATGTGAAAAAATAGTGTTTAATCTCAATGGTGTTTAGCCCGAACCAAAGGGGAAAAGGCCAATTAAGTTGTGCTGCTTGGGTATTTACAGCGTCAAACAATCCCCTACTAAGAAATCTCTCTTGACAGTGAATCAGGATCCCAATGACACTTGTTAGCGTTAGGTAATATATCGAAATTGATTTTGAACAATTGATAGTGACAATTTTATACTTTACATATATGAAATTATTCTAGTAAAAATTTTGTGCACATAAAATATATTTACACATAATTCTGAAAATTTGATAAATATACATTCTTTATACATAAATACAAAATTACATACATTTTGAACAAATATATAACCTACCATAGTCTTCATCTTTATGTTTGGAATAGTTTAAAGTAATCTTTTGTTTGTTCATGGTATGTTAACAAGTATGAGATACTATTGATTATATTACTTTTTTTATCTTACATATATACATCACTTTTAATTATTTTTAGATTAAAATAGCTCTAATTAAATAATAGCATGAATATTTAAGACAAGATATTAACATTAATGAAAATGTATTCTTGAGAAATATATAAATTTAGGACAAAATTATTACAAACTAAAGTAAACACTGAGGAATTACGTAATTAGGTCATGTATAAATACGAACTCTAAAATTCTACCAATTTTCTATTTTTATTCTTATGTTTAACCTCTTTTAATTGTTTTATATATTTTGCAGGGTGAATTATGTAGAAACAGATAAATAACATCAACATGCAAATGCTAAATAATAAATCTACATATTTTGTGGATTTATAAATCTATTTTACATGATTCTTGCACTAACTCACAGGAAAGTAATGAGAAAAACAACTCAAACACAAGCAATTTCATATGATTCATCCTTTGGCTGAAAATTGCATGATTTTACTTGTCATGGGTTTGTCAACGTAGGAAAGATGACCAGGACAATATGTTTTCGCCAAAAAAACCCTAGACTCACATGCATTCAAGATTAAATGATTATTTTAGGTAGTTATCTTTTCTTTTTTGTTCAGAGAAAGTTCATTTATTTAAAAGGTTCAAAATAATTCTTTATCTTTTAAATAATTCAATTTGATATCTCATCTCATTTAAAAGGTTTAAAGTGATCTTCCACTTTACAAAAATCACAAAGATTAAATAAATAAATAAAAATATGTTATTCATGTGTTCATCTCAATCTATTGATATGTCAATAAAGTATATGTCTTGTCATAATATTGATTAGAAATTTTTTATATAATAAATTGTATAACCAATTTTACAATTAAAAGAGATAAAAAGATAAGAGAGAAGTGTGAGATATAATAAATGTTATGATATAGAGAGAAATAGCTAGCAAAAAAATGGTGGTGTATAAATTGTTGTGTGATTATATATATGAATAACTATATTGATATATAATATTGCAGTAAAAAAACTATATTGATAATATTAATTACTCTTTTAGCAACACAATTATTTTGCTTGTAAAAATTAAAGTACTGTTTTTTTTTTTCTGAGTAACAAGGGTTTAATTTTTGTTACAGTAGTAACGAGGGTTTTTAACGAATTCTTTTTACATAGGATCTATTAAGTTAATTTCCTATGTTATTAAAAGGAAATACACTGAGGTAGTTTTAGTTCTCATAATAGATCACCTAATTAAAATAACTTAAGTCTATATCAAATATTTGAGAGGAAAAATAATTGTTCAATGATAAATGTGGCAATGAATCTCATTGCCATGAAGTCATCAACTTTAGAACTGATTTGCTTTCGGTTTCCATTTTTAAGAAAGCTTGGTTTCTTCTCTTCATCACGTTTCACTTTCAGGGGATTTAAAATGCGAGAAAGACAGCAACCTGAACCATTTTAATTCAAGCTTTTTATGTATAAAGATTCCCTTCCTTCTTTATTTCCTAAAGAAATATCTCTCGACCTTCGTATTCACATCTTACTATGTGAGATGCACCAAAGACAAAAAAGAATCAGTGTGAAAAGATTCTGCAACGGCAAAGGCACCTTCTTGGTTCTCCATTCGTAAATGACTTGAAAAATATCTTATTTCTTCAAAAAGAAAATGCTTCGTTCATAAATTATAATCATGTTATACAAATAAAATATTACATCCAACTTACAGTGCCATATAAACTACATACACTTCTAAAAAGGATAATGTTCCTTCTCAATAAACTCATTTAAATAGAGTATAATTTCATGCATTATAAGTATAATTTTTTTTTACAAAATTAATTAATAAAAACTATTTTAAATATGATTTTAAAATATTTATTATAAAATCAACAAACTTATCATTGAAAAAAAAATTCTACAAAAAAAAATTATTTGCTAACTCAAATTATATTTAAAAAAGTTGATTATTAGAACAACTTTAACCATGTATCATCTGCTCTTCACCCTCGTTAATTTTATCTGCAAAAATGGGTGATACACTTAGGACTTACTTTTAAAAAAAAGAAAAAAAAAACTGTACAGATAATTACATCAGGAGCTGTATCAGAATTAAGATTTTCCAGCAGCCATCAGAATTTGAACAGTTAATTATAACAGGAGCTGTATCTTTAGTATTTA
The DNA here is from genome assembly GCF_004193775.1 of Glycine soja. Lineage (NCBI taxonomy): Eukaryota > Viridiplantae > Streptophyta > Magnoliopsida > Fabales > Fabaceae > Glycine > Glycine soja. Next base: position 20,674,861 of record NC_041009.1, on the reverse strand, counting down.
TAAAGTTTCGATATTATACTTTTTTAAATATTATTTTGTGTAATATTTAATTATTATTATTATTATTATTATTATTATTATTATATTTTATTAATGAAATTATTGAATGTTGAATTAGTATCTTCTTATAATCAATTCAATTATCGGTCTATTTTAAAACATATTGCTAATATAAATCTTATGAAAATTATTTTGTTCAAACTTTTACTTTAGTACAATTTGAGCTATATACAAAAATAACACCTTTTGCTTATAAAAATTATTAACAAACTTGGAACCTAAGCTAAACATACATCTTTTCCATACACACTATTCCATATACTGCTTACACTTTTTTCCCTGATTGAAAAGACGAAAAGAAAATAAAGAAATGACGAAAAAAAAATCCAATAAGCTTCCTAGCTTTTCAATTAATTTCATGATTGAAAGTAAAAGGTTTCAAAACTCTACCAGTCATTTAACTAAAAGAGGTTGTAGTTCTTCTAAAAAAAAATTAACCCCTGTAGTCTCAAATATTAAAAAAACATTTTTTAAATATAAAAAAATTCAACTAACTTTACTCTATTTAATATTATTATTTCTAAAATATCTATTAACTAACTTTTTTAATTAGTGTTTCATAATTCTTCTCCTTTTAATATTTGAGACGAGAGACAATACTAGTTTTCTGATAATAAAGAGATACTAGTTTGGGGTTTAATGATTTAATTATAGTCAATATATCTTTTTATAAAAGTATAGTTATTATTTATTTTTGGTACATTTATTTATTATTTATTTAAATTTATGTTTTAATTTTTATTCCTTTATGTGCATTTTGCTATTAAAGATATGCAATAAATACATAATATAAAAAAGAATGAGTTGGTGCACTTATGAAAATGAAAACCCTTTTCACGGAAACTTTCAACATTAATTTTACAATAAATAAACAAAAGGTAGATGGGTCCCTTGCAATAATCCTAGTATTTCTAGTTATTATTTATTTTTGGTACATTTATTTATTATTTATTTAAATTTATGTTTTAATTTTTATTCATTTATGTGCATTTTGCTATCAAAGATATGCAATAAATAAATAAACAAAAAAGAATGAGTTGGTGCACTCATGAAAATGAAAACCCTTTTCACGGAAACTTTCAACATTTAGAATGATTATATTTCTAGTAAACAAAAAGGAAATTATATTTTTTCTGATCATCGTCCTGTTACAAAACATCAATGTACAGAACATCACGTAGGATGCTAATGCCGTTAGCCTCATAACAGAACTATTAATTCTGTAATAACAGAATTACAATCAGAAAGGAAACATAAAACGGAAAGGAAACAAAAAAGATGATGGTAGACAAGGTGGGGACAACATCTCTTATTATGCCACCTCACTAATGTTTAATTTCCTCATTCCCTTATCCATGAAAAATACTTTGTCCTCAAGGTATTGGGACTTCAAATCATGATTTCAAGGATGCTGCAAAAGTAAGATCTAGAACAAGAAGAAAAATGGTACCAAAAGTAATTGGAGAGCAATTTTAAAAGGCATAAAGTTTGAGAATTGGGCTTTGAGTTTTTTATTTTATTTTATTATTTTTGTTGAGTGTAGGAGAGATGAAAAAAAACACTTGCAAGGGCATTGGGGAGTGTGGTTCCCGTTGAAAAAGAAAAAAAATAAAATGTGAAAGAAAAATGTGAAAGTGGGATGGAAGGAGTGAGTGGGGTTAACGTGGCAAATGGTGATTGGAGGATCGGAGGATTGGATCGTGAAAGCTACGATTGAGATTGAGAACAAGGAGAAAAAATTGAAAAGCAAAGGATCGAGATGGTATCATTCAAGGTCGTGCTCCTGCGCTCTGAGCTGCGAGGCTTGAGCCTCGAGCTTCTTGTGCTCTTCGTTGGCTACTCTGAGGACTTCCCTGCGATTCTTGGCTTTGCACTCCTTCTCAATCTTCACCACTTCCATCTCTCTTATGTATTCTTTCCGAAACCCCTTCACTTGCTCCGCGTGTTCCCTTTGCAGTTGTGCCAGCTTCGTCTCCGCCTCCTTCAGGTCCCACAACGCCTCTCAGCTCCCTAGGAACAAGTTCTGAGAGAAGAACTCATGGATTTGGCAGTGCTTTGATGCCCTCGCCAAAAATGCGCAGTGGAACATGGCAACAGAATAACAAATCCTACGATTCACTTGGTCTCTTCACTGACACTTGTGAAAAGAATCAAGTTCTTAAGTGTGTCACTGGAGGAACTCGAGGAAATTAAGTCACCAAAAATGTCGAGAACCTCATCAGAGCTGTCGTTGTTGTTACCGTTGAGTACATTTGAGAACTGACAGTGGTTTTCTGCACAACTCTAACAACTGCGACAATTTGAAGGCCAACGAAGACACCGTAGATGGAATTGTAGAGCCCATCGTAGAGGTGGCGATAGCTTACCAAGGCGGATACGGTAGTGTCAAAATGCCTTCGACAAAATCACTTGCGCCGTAACTTGTTTCTTCACTATAGCGGTCACCTTCAATGAGAACTCTGGTGTCGATACTGGTCGTGATTGCATTGAAGTGAGTTTTGTCACCAACTGTCATGGTTATCAAACTCTCGAGTTAACTCGCTAACTCTTACGAGTTTCCGAGTCCACTTGTCCTCTGCGAGTTGACTCTTGAGTAAACTCTTTTTTTAGTAGACTCTAGGTAAACTCTATAAACTCTAAGTAAACTCGGTAGACTCTCGAGTTTACCACCGAGTCAACGAGTTAGCAAGTTAAAAAAATTAGACAAAAATGTAAGTCATTTTTTATTGTTTTCTATCTGTTTAGCATTCAACATACCTTTTAACATGTTATTCTCAAATACAAAATTCTCACATTTAATAATATCAAACTCTTGTTCTCTAATAAAATCACCCTCGATGAGAATAATCTACCACTACTATAACCTCTACAAGTTATTGTTTAGTGGTGATGTATTATTACTAGACTTGGTTATTTAAATATTCTGAACTTTATGATTTACTGTTTTGCTTTATTATATTGTTGAAATTTTAATTAGTATGTTATTTATAGATATCTTGTTATTATTTTTATATGAAGTAGACTCTTACGAGTCTACGAGTCGAGTCTATAAAACTCTCACGAGTTTGCATAAACACTCGAGTTTGATAACCTTGCCAACTGCTTCTCTAGAGACATCGATAATATGGCTTTTGTGCTGTGTTGCGCCATTGGTGCCATTATCATTGCGAAGTTCATAGAGTTGTTTGTTGATGGTGACTTTGCAAAGGAAGAAGATAAAGAATGTTGAGTGGTCTAAAAAAGGGCCAGCTGCTGAAGAAGTTCGTCCAGTTTGGTGGACATGGCGTTTTGGGTAGCAATGAGGTTGAGTTGATTGGAAGTGAGTTCAACAATGGCTTCTTCAATGCAATTCATAGTGGACTTGGAACGAGTGGAATCGGTCATTGATGCTTTCATTGAAAGCACCAAATGTTAGGCTTCTGAAATAGGATTCCTAGAGTTCGAGGACTAGGGGCCTCCCAAGAGAGAAAAGGTAAGGAAAGGAAACTGCATTTCTTCTTATCGTCTGCCTTCATACAAAGCATCAATATATAGAGCATCATGTAGGATGCTAATGTTGTTAACCTCATAACAGAATTATCAATTCTGTAATAACGAAATTACAAACAAAAAGAAAACATAAAATAGAAAAGGAAACAAAAAGGATGATGGCAGACAAGGTGGGGACAACATCTCCTATTATGCTAGCTCAATAATGTTCCATTTCCTCATTCCTATCATTAATTTAGTTTATTTTTTCAACTATTTAATTAAGTTGGAAAGATCATGATTGATCCATTTCATTTCACTAATTAACTCATTCCGATATGAAATTTAGCTGTAATCCAAATTTGCCATGAACTCGGGTAAGGGAAATCAAAACTCTTCTCCGGCATCATTGGGTGGTAGTTTATGCATGCTTATTGTAAGAGGCTGATATATAGGTTTATCATTTTTTTGTTTATCATCTTACAAACTTGGGTTATGGCCACTTATGGCAGTCTTTCTTCTTTACAACAGTTCAAACACCCTTCTATTTTCTCATTCCTCTTGCTTAAGGAAGATGTTAGAAATGTATTCTTTATTAATGATTGAAATCATGAAATTAAAAATGACAAACTTAATAAAAAGTGAAAATCATGGAGTATTATTTTGTAAATTTCAATAAATTAAAAAAAAAAAGATGTGGAAGTGCTTTGTTTTGCTTTGCTTTTCCAAGAGGAAGAGGGAAACAAATGAGTATTATGTTGGAATCTTTCAACAATATCATTACTAGCTTATTACAGTAGCAAGATTTTGGAATATGAATAGTTTGTATCATACACGTAAAACAACAATAATGATGGGGCATTCTCCCAAACAAAACAAACACACAAAGGAAATAATAATGGACAATGTGTATAAAGAATTGGTGTAACACTCTGATGAATCACACCAGGAGGAGAGAAATACAGAGGTTGTACAGGTATGAGACGGTACAATTGAAGATAACTTAAAGGAATTAATTGATATTATGTATATCAACAAGATACATCTACTGTTCAGTGACCCATCATGCAGTTAAGAATTTCATAGTTAAGGGTGTTTGACTTGAAGTAGTTATGAGATGAATGACATTTTGGGAAGTTTTCTGAAAAATTTCTTGGAAATTGTGTGAGTGAGGATAAACATGTTAAAAAAGTTTCGTGTTGATTTGTGGAGATAGCCATTGATCTTAAAAGCAGTCAAAATAGATTGTCGAGGTCTCAGAAACGACTATTTATGGAGAATTTTGACCAGTGAAAGATTCTGACCGACAAAGAATTAAGTGAAGTGTCACCATGTAAAATATTATAGTGTGTGAACCATCAAGAAATCAACAATAAAAAATGTTACAATTGGACCCATTTACTATTAATAAAATTAATTTAAATACACTGATAATGCGAAGATATTGTATATCATTATTTAATTATAAATTAAAACATATAATAAAATTATTGATTTTATAATAATTATTTTAAAGTCACTTTTTAATTAGTTGATAATAAAAAATTATATTTATTTTAAGGTGAACATATTATTAGTGCAACTTATAGACTATTTTTATCGATATACTCCTATATGTGTTTACAAATTTTTGGATCAACGTCAATCGATTATTCGAGTATAACTTTTTTTACAGTGAAATTTAAATAATTATTATTAGCGGAGTCTTTTCTCTTACATATGTTTTCAAATTTTTGGACCAACATTATATAAAAAAAATTGCAACATAAAATGTTTGAAAATTAAACTCTTTTTATTATTTACATTTCTAAGAATAAAATTTATCTTGATTTGTTTAAGATAATCCTTGACTTTGATCTCACCTGAACGCATCAAAAGTTCCTCAATTATTGAATTGAAAACTCCTAAACAAATTAGGTAAAATTGCAAATTTAGTCCCCCTAGTTATCTCCAATTTTGATTTTGGTTCCCTTTAAAATCGTTCATGCATTTTGTTCTCCTTTTTTATCCAATCACGTCATCTTGGTCCCCACGTCCAGATTCAGATTTAGACGTTGATGGTTGCAAATGAATGTTGACGGTCACATATGTCACGTTCTGATTGGACAATGACAGTCACGTGTCATATTTTAATCGACCAATGACAATAACAATGCATTTCATCTGTGACAATCATCGTCCAATTAAAATGTAACACGTGACCGTCAATATTCCTTTGTAATAGTCGATGTCTAAATCTGGACTTGAAGACTAAAATTGCGTGATTAAATAAAAAAAGAAAACAAAATACATGAATAATTTTAAAAAGGGACCAAAATAAAAAAATGAAGACAACAATTTTGCCAACAAATTAATGAGGTATCCGTGGAGTGTGTATTTTGAATGTAAGTCACTGATAACAAAAATATTAACTATACTACTACACGTCTATCAATTTATGAATTGCATGCAATATTAATGCACGAGCCGACGAAATTTGAAGTGTTACGCAGACACCACGAACCTTCCACCTCCCGAAAAAAAATTGGAAACAGACGTCCCCTACCATCTCGCATACGCATGACCTAACCCTAACACGCAAAATAAAAAAATAGATTGTTACGGAATCAATCAACTTCCATTTTAACCCCAAAAATAATTTGGTACGATCAACCTTAAAATGCAACATGTTTTTCACAGAGATTATGATTATGACCATAAGATAAGGCATCAATTCCATAAAGTTTATTTACTAGATAAGCTAAATTAACTAATTAATAACAAGGTCAAATTTTAGAGTATGTCATAAGTCTTTTACATTATATAATTTGACCAAATTGAATAAGTAAAAAATATATTGATATTATAATATTGTGGTTTATATTTCAAAATATATAATTATCTTCAGAATAATTCGTTTTCATGCAAAAATAAAATCATTTTTATTATTCTTTTATCATTTCAATTCATAACAGTAATAAATAATAGCTCACTGTTTACACATCTTATAAATATCATAAAAATAAAGTAAAAAATAGCATTATAGTCTGTGTTTATATTTACTTCCAAAATAGAAAAATTAACCGGAAGAATTACATTTTTTTTAGAAAATAATAATGTTACAGAAAATTTAAACATTATTTATTTGATTTTTGTGATAAGATTACTTTATTTTAAAAAACTAAAAATCTCTCAGATGTTCATGATCAAAATAAAATAAGTTTAATAAATTTTTTAGATAAATAAGTTTAAATACACAAAATTTTCTATTCCTCTATTTTATTCTATAATTTACGTCATTCGCTTCTTTCTTTAAAAATGGAAATATATATTTTTAAAATTAAATATACAAAATATAATTAAAAATATTTTTTATTCTTAATATCTTATTTAAATTATATATAAGTTATATACAAATACATATTTTTGAAAAACACTTTTATAAAAATTAGAATGATGTACACAATTATCAATTTAAATGAACCTCTGTCCATTATACTTATGATTATATTATTAGAAATTCCTCCATAATTAAGGTTGATTCACATTTAAGGAAACATGTAAATTCAAATACATAAAAAATTGAGGAGCATATTTTAAGGCATGCATATGAAATTGTGGAGCACTTTCTAAGGACTTAAAATTTGTTTTTTTGACCTTGAGACTTACACCCTCCACTTAGGAAAGTGAAGATTGGAGTTACAATGAGTTTTGTGAATGTAACTCATTTATTGACATCTAACACTCACTCTTGAAGGAAGTCATATCCCTCTCCTATAAATAGGGAGACTTGTGAAGAGTTAGAGCATCACATCTCATTCCATTCAAAGAGAAGAAAAACATGAGTGCTAGTAAGAATGAGAGTTCTAGTTTCCATCACACTTGATGAAAGTTGAGAGAAATTGTAAATCATCCTTATTAGCGAGGTTAAGAGATATTATTTTTTATTGAGATAGTCATTGTAATTCTACTTTTAATAGTGAAAATATTTACTGGCTCATTAAAAGGACTTTCCACATTAAAAATTCTTGGTGTCATTCTTCTACCCTCTACTCTTGTTTTTTTTTTTTCATTTCCGCTAAGTGTCTATTTTGAGTCTAAAGAGAGGAAAATAGCATTGATGTTTCCCAACATATACAGAGAAAAATGATTATACAAAAATATTTATAATATGATGTTTTAATATGTTAATTACATTAACAATATATTAAAGCACATAATGTTTTATCATAAAAAAACACGTCTTTCTTATATGTCACGGAAAAATCAATAATTAATGATTTTTCAATAATTTTTGTTCAATGTATACTAACAAGCATTTGATAAAAAAAATTATCTTCCATATTATTACAAAGTGTTATCTCGTTACTAAAATATTAAATATTAAATATGAAAAATTAAAAAAATATTTCGTTTATGTGGTGCGATACATTTTTATCTTTGTCAATGTTATCAATATCATAGTTTGTGACTACAACAAATGTTATTGTATATTTTCATAGTTTAAAAATTATAACAATCTTCAATGAAAGTTTGTATGAGATTTTTTTTATCAGGTCTTATTTATATAAGATTTGAAAAATAAAAACTCCTTAAGTTGCAAGAAAATAGAATTTAATAATTAGATATTAATTATATAATAAGTAAAATTTAATTAAATATAATATTTAGATCCAAGTTTCTTAAAAAAGATAACATTACCATTAATTTTATAATTTAAAAAAATTTAAGAGATAAAAATTAATTATATAATAACTAAATGTGATAAAATATATTGAGATAAGATTTATTAAAAAAATTAATATTAATTTTATAATTTAAAAATAATGTTAAGAGATAAAATGCTCAGTTCAAATTAGATTTATTTATACCAAGAAAGTCTATTTCCATTGGTTAAAAAAGGTGCATGCAAGTTGTAAATTTCTAATATCAAGTTCAATTCCTATAAATTAAAAATATATTTATTTACTTAATAAAAAATCAATTTCTTTAAGATAAATATAATTTTAATCTATATTTTTTAAAATTGTAAAACATTTAGGGGACCAAGGCCCCCTCATTCTTTTATAGATCCGTTCCTGTATAGTAATTAAATTCTTTAAAACTGTTTTATTTCAGTACATAAACATTATATATATATATATATATATATATATATATATATATATATATATATATATATATATATATATATATCTTTCTATATATAGTCAATTGAATTGCATGTAAAACTTCTCGTTTATTTTACGTCAATTTCTTCTCAAAATCACTTATTCACATAATTAAACAAATCGTCGCATGCACCAGCAACTCAGTGATTCTATGCATAAAAGGACACGTCAAATGCAAGTATGGCTATTAATTAAGGTTTTTGAAATACGTAAATAATAATGCGCCTAATTCTTTATAGTGTTTTAATTAATGTTTTATAGAGTTCATCACCTTTTAATTATCTAATAAAAAATGTATCTAATCAGTTTTTGGAAGACGTGAATGTGATCATCACTTTTTCCAAAGATAAACTAACAATCAACTTAATTAAGGTTTTTATTTTGGTTTACCTACGTTTTATTTGTTAAAAATATTTATATTTTTCATCACAAATCCTTAATATAAAAATGTTATATTATATTTAAAATTGTAATATTTTTTACAGATATTTTTATTTGTAATATTTAAACTTGATGAAAATATATTTCTAATTATTATAATAAGCACACGGTCAAATTTAATTAAAAATTATTAATTAAAGTTTTTATTTTGGTATTCAATTTGATAAGAGTTAATGGTCAGAACAAATCAAATAGAATAAAAACGATTTACCACTTATTTTTATTTATTACTCATGATTGTCTTTTGTTGTAAATGAATGGTCAACTGTAAGCTTTACTTGATATATGCATATTTATAATACATGTTAAATTTTCAAGAATAACATGATTATCACAATTCTTTGTTAAGTACGGATGTATGAATGAGTTAGTATGTATTGGGGTTAGACTCAATCTTTCCCAAACTCAGCCTAAACACGGGTGTTTACATGCATTGAATATGCATTGTTTAATGAACCGTTTAATATGCACTCAACTCTGTAATGTATATTTTATTTTACTATATATAGACCCATACAACCAAACAATAGAACTAAACCTTACAACCAAGTGTAAACAAGTTGAGTAATTTGTTTAAACTATGGCTTTTACATTCCTCTCTAACATAGTGGCTGTGAGAACTAATTGGAAGTTGAAGGTTCGTGTTATTAGATTATGGTTTTTACCAGAGTTTGAAAATCCGAAAGTCATTTAGAGTCTTGAGATGATATTGCTAGATGTAAAGGTAACTAAAACTACTATTACAATTCTATCCAAAAATTATGTAACATGTGTTTTGTGTCAATACTCTTATTGCTTCATTTTTTTCTGACTTATAGTCAGATAAAATTCATGCATCCATACTTAATAAAGGATTGATACCAAAGTATCAAGGGATTCTAGAAGAAGGAGCCGCTTATATCATTCAAAATATATTAGTTACTCAAAATAGTGTCAAATACAAAACAAGCAGTCACAGATTCAAACTAAATTTTATGGGAAACACAATATGCTCTAAAATTGAGGATGAAGTAATTCCAAATTTTCAGTTTGATTTCATGTCACTTTCTGACATTCTTTCATCAACCACAAAAGACGTACTTATTGGTTAGCATCTACACAATCCTTTACTTTGATTCTATTTAGTTGCATTTTTTCTTTTGGTTTGTTAATATTAATTAATTTTATATTTATTGGTTCCATATGTTATTGGGCATGTTCTAGAGAAGGATAACATCAAGGAAATTGTAAAGAATGGAAAAAAGGACCAAAGTCTTGGATATCATGTTACAGGATTTGGAGTATGTATAATATTATTTTAATAACAAATTATTTTTTTTACTTACATATTTTTTTATTTGTTATTCAAATTAAAGGTATAATTCACTACATTGCACTTTGTGGGAGGAATATGCTGAAGAAATGCAAAAACATTTAGATCAACATGACTGTTCCAATCTTGTAGTTGTTGTTATTCAGCTTCGCAAGTTAAAGAAATATTTAGGTACTCTTTAATTTTATATTTACTATTTCAACAAAACAATTAATTAATATTTAATGTGGATTGTAGGAGTAATGGGAATCTCAAATGCTTTTTTTTTGGAAATATATGGACGATTGTTCTCATCCATATATTTTCCTTTTTGACGTTCTATAAAATATATTTTGTTCATATTTTTGTAATAATTTTTTTGTCTTTTATCTATTTTTCAGTGATAATGACTGAAATTCATAATAATTCTTAGAAGAGTAATCTTCAATCATCCATACACTAAACAAGGTAATAAATTGAAGCATATCCAATGTGTTTTTCAATATATCTCATATATTGTGATTGGTTTTAATTTATTTTTTTAGACTTCTTTATTTTATGTTTTTTTTTTCAATATTCTAATGTAATAATAGTTAATTTAAAAACTTGGTTTCATTTTAATATTGCAGTTTAGGGATAGACATAGGAAATGTGAATTCATGCCGATAATGACAACGTCACTTTGAAGGGCAAACAGATCATATGGAGGGAGGTGTCGTGTAAGACAATACTCACAGATGCATGCATATGCGTACTGTCACAAGTAGAGTCTATATAATATGTACAGTGAACTGATCAGGGATAAAATCTTATAATAGGTATAATGTACATATTAAAAATCTATTTTTTTATACAATCTAATCCATTTTAACAAAAATTTCATTTCTTTATCAACCCGTCCATTAGACGGATACACTGACTAGTATACTATATAATGTTACATCGCTTGAGAATATGTTAAATAATAAATAACTGCAAATTATTGTGATGCTAATATTTATGAGGTTTCGAATTCCAATAAACTAATGCAAGTCATTACTCTTTTCACAAGTGTCTTTGAACCAAATGTAAGAGAGATCACAATTTTTCATGATTTGTTGCATTCTTGTCATATTTCTAGCATTAATAATAGAATACCTCTAACTTATCTCCATTCGCAAAAAGAACAATTAGATCAATTATATAAATTTTTCTCCTCTGTTCACAATATTGCTCTACAACATTTTGTCCTTAATTAATGAGATTGTGTCCTCTCCATAAAGTTCGTCATGTTCCCACTGTTCAAGTGAATTACATTGCAGGTGAATCTTCCCCATTATTGGGAAGTATGCCATCTTTGTATAATGGACTTCTTGACCATTTTAGTAATTAAAAAAAATAATTACTAATGTAAAATAGAAAAAAAAAACAATTTACCAATGTGGATATTTGTTTTGAACACGTAGGTGTACTAAAGCGTCAATTATTGGAATGATGCTATATATAAAAAAGCTAAATTTGTTTTTGACCATTTTTCAAGTTTGTGTATTTTTTATTTTTGTGTGTGAAGCGTCAATGTGTTAACTCGTCTGGTTGTGTGTAGAGTCACCATTGTTAAAAATTATAAGTGAATTTAGTAAAAATATATTTTTTACTTTAACTTAAATCTGACAAGACTTTTTTAAAAGTTAATTTTATAAGACTTTAATTATTAGCAACAAATAAAATTTGAATAAATAGGAGTAATATTTAAGCAAATATATGAAGACATAAATAATGTGCATGCTATTTTATATAAAAGACTAAAATCAATACATAAATTTCAATTTAGTATTTAATATATATATATATATATATATATATATATATTGATTTTAGTTTTATATATATATATATATATATATATATATATATATATATATATTATAAATTATATATATAAAATAGTATGCACACTATTTTATGTCTTCATAAATTTACTTTCATGTCATTATGCATCACTACATTCATGTTAGTAACCGCTATAAATATATAAGAGCTCCCACTAATTAACTAAATGTAACCAACATCATTCATTTGAATGCAATCCCAATAGATTTTTCCTAGTTCTCTTTCGACACCTCTTTTGATTCCCTCATTACTCCACTCTGAATCTTATGTCTTTGGTAGCTTGTGATAAGCACCGTACGTAACAAAAATAAAATAAAAAGTGATGAATTCTACCATTTTTTTTAATCTAATTTCTCTTCTACTACATGGAAGATTTTTCCTGCATATGTGTGATGATGCAACTTTTATTCTAAACTTACGTGTGCCAAATAATAGAAGGTGATACAGTTAGCTCTCCCTTTGAAGAGATATAAAGTTATAAACTGTTTGTTTGAAATAATGGAAAATATAGCCCGATAACAGTAACAACAGAACTATCATAGTCAAAGGGAAATTCCAAAGCAGTTGTATATATATTTTAGTTTATACAAACAAACACGTGGTGCTGTCCTTTCACACAGTTCCTATCTAGTTAATTGCACTGATAAAAGGTGAATTAACACTTTCACTTTTCGATTTTGTCTTCATTGTTTAAACATTATAATTTCGGTTGGTGTAGTGCTTAATTAATTTCATGATGATTCAATTTTAAGTTACCTGGTTTAAGTTGGTGCTGAATGGATGGAAACCAATATTAAATAAGCAAGTTAATCTCTGATTCCCTTCATTAATTACCCGTCATGTCACTTTGAAAGCAACGATAATTGATCATACAGAGAAAAGAAGGAGCACATAATTTTCTCAAAACCAAATTATAATAAGGAAGGTGTAACACAGCAACCATTATTCAAATGGCTCACCACTATTTGAGAAACAGAATATACAAAACAATATATTACTAAAGCCTCTATTAATTCCAAATAAAATTCATTATAGTTTAGCTATCCAAGATAAAACAATTCCCAACTTAACAGCAAAGCAATTTATCATTTGGGAGAACTCCACCACAGTAGTAGCCTAAGCACCAGCTTCAATCACTGATCCATCACAATTGTATAAGAGACACTTGACCCAACATTGGTGGCTTCCATCTCATATCCGACATTAGAGTCCAAGGTAAATTAGATACTGGAAAGCTGAATTAAAAGCCTGAGGCATGCAAGTTCCATATCTTATTCACTATACGTCACTAAGGGCCACGCCTATTTGAATTAAAGAAGGACCATCAATCATGCTCCAAATGACACTAGCTTGGTCTTTGATGACAAACTTTTGGCTTTGAGGCATTATTGTGTATTTATTTTTTATTTATATATATTAAAATTAAAATAAAATTTAACTTAATTTACATTTTTTAAAGTATTTATTTTACAAATTAGTGTTACAAAAGTTGCACTTATATTAGTCGATGTAGGATCTGTAACACATTATCCTCATGTCGAATATTGAACATTTCAAACATAAAATTTGTAGGACTAAACATCTGTGAGTGTTACAATAATAACCTAATAGTGGGTGATCCAATAGACCTAACAACAATTATTTGTCTTCACTTATATATATATAACACATTATCCTCATGTCGAATATTGAACATTTCAAACATAAAATTTGTAGGACTAAACATCTGTGAGTGTTACAATAATAACCTAATAGTGGGTGATCCAATAGACCTAACAACAATTATTTGTCTTCACTTATATATATACATTATTATGGTCATATTACTAGTAGATGAGATCCCATTACTAAAAAAACTCTTTTTTACGACGCAATCTTGACGATGATTGTTGAAAAATCATCATCGTTTGTGTAGCAGTGTCAATTTTGTAAATACTGTCAACATTTCAAAGATGATTTTCGCAAAACCGTCTTTAAATACTCCAAAACAATGACGGTTTTCGCGAAACCATCGTCATTTTACATCATTCAAAGACGTTTTTGTGAAAATCGTCTTTGAATGTGGGTAATTTTAACTTTGAATGTACGCCTGTTCTTCTCCTCTCGCTCGCTATCTTCTTCTTTTTCTCCTCCCTCTCTCCTCTTCCCAATGCCCTCTCTCCACCTTTTCCTCGGTGCCACCACTGCCCCCAACTACACATTCATCCTTTGCCCCCATTCCTCTTTCCTCCCCTCTAAAACCTTAACCCCTAAAAATCCTAAACCTAAACCCCCACTGCCCTCCTCCAGTGGAACCACAAGCCGGAGCTCTTCGACTTCATCCCGCGGTCACCATCATTACCTCCGATAAAGGCGGCGTGGGCAAGACCACCAACAACGGCCTCTCCCTTGCCCGCCTGGGCTTCTTTGTGGTCGCCATTGACGCCGACGTTAGCCTCTGTAACCTTGACCTCCTCCTCGGCTTTGAGAATCACATCAACTACATCGTCATCGGGGTCCTCAATGGCGACTAACGCCTCGACCAAGCCCTCGTCTGTGAAGTGCTGGTCCAACTTTGAAATCCTCTGCATCTCCAAACCCCGCTCCAAGCTACCCCTCGGCTTCGGAGGTAAAGACCTATTTGCAAGCTTTTCAATTGAAAATCATGTCAAGCCTCCATACACACTTAACCCCTGAGAGTTCTCTCGTCTCCACCTCTTGCATCTGAAAACTCAACAACTCAAAAATGGAGCATCGAGATTACTACGCTTGTGATACAAAGACAGGTTCCTCCATGGACGTAGACCATTGCCACGAAGATCAACAAAAGGAGAAGGAAGAAGAACAAGAACCTTTTCCTCAAATTCGTGGATTACGCAAGATCCAGGCTATTTTCATTGGAATGTGATCAAAACGAAGATGACGAAGGTTCCGATGGACTTGGATGGAGTTGTATTGTGTCTCATATTCTCAAGACTTGCGTTGCTTATTCAAGCGGTGTCACTCTCGTGATCTTGCTCTCTGAAATCTCTCAGGTGCATAACATCACCTTCACTCCTCCATTTTTGCAATTTCTCTATGCGCGGACTTTTAAATGATCTTCTCATCCGTTTTCCTTAGTTGCTTTCCTGATGGTTGATGTTGTTGGAGAAGCTCCTTCCTCATATTATTAAGAGAAAGTTTAAAACTAACTTGTAGTATAAGATGTATCATTGAATTGAGCTTCAAAATTTAGGCACACTAACAACCCAATCTATATTACAACTAAAATATATTACTTGTATACCAATTGGTCTGCATACTAAGAATGCAAAATGACTCAACCTCTTTTGCTTATGATATGTTAATGCTAAAGTTTGACATTTCTTTTTGTAATTTAATTTTAACTAAATCTGAAGTTCTATAATACAATGAAAACTCTTATATGTAATACCATCTTTACAAGTCCAAGAATATCTTGGGTAAAATTTTGTTGGTCTAATATATGGGCCTGAAGGTGACAATAAAAAACAACTAGTAAAGGTAAGATCATGGTGTTGATATCTAATTTAACCTTCATCTGCTGATTTGAAGTCAGTAAGTTGTATCTGCTGATTGAGATCACAACATTAAATTTGTTCATTTTTTTAATTGATCTCTGATATATGCATGTATCAGGAAACTGGTGCAAAGATAGAAATTCATGGAATCAAAGTAGACATAGGAGAGAAAGTAAGTTCCTTCACTTGATAATATAACATGACATTTATTCTACATGATGACTTTGAAATGTTATAACTTGATTTTGGGAGGAAATGATTGTAATTGTTTGAATTTGCTTTTTGTTTTCCATTTATTTAATTTTTACATTTTCAGGATGAAATTAAACCTGGAATTGATATCCACTGCAATTACAAAGAGATGCATGTTAACCTATCAATTGATAGTGTTGAAAAAATGGATGCTG
Organism: Glycine soja; assembly: GCF_004193775.1. Lineage (NCBI taxonomy): Eukaryota > Viridiplantae > Streptophyta > Magnoliopsida > Fabales > Fabaceae > Glycine > Glycine soja. The sequence continues at coordinate 20,658,657 of NC_041009.1, read as the reverse complement.
CTATGTTAATCATTGAACTGCTAATCACCTCTGTAATTGTGAGTCTTGTCATTTTATATGACAAAAGTTTTTATGATTTATTGTTTATGTTATAATATGTTTTATTATTATTTTTGTAATGATGCCATTCCTTCTGTCTTTTCTATTTTGATTGTTCTTGTAATTATTGTTGTCTTTTATTCAAAAGGATTTAGTTGTTGGTTCTACACCCTCTATATCAGTTTCTAGGGACAACACTAATGTTCTAAGTCAAAGCCAAGAAGGCCCCCTTCTCATGTAGATTTTCTATCTCTGGAAAACCAGGCTGTGTTGCAACTAGTAGTTGTTAGACAAATACATAGTGATAACTTCTAGTACTCTAGTCCATGGTTTTCAGTGATTCAAAGGGTTTCGTATTCTGTCTTTTCTCTTTTTGGTGCAACTCTTTCCTTCCAACAATAGATGGTGTTGATGTGCAAGAGGAGCATAGAGAATCAATTACAACTACTGAAAAGTGAAAGAAGTCATGGTGGAGAGTTTCATTGGCTTCTCCAAAAGTTTGGGACCCAACATTTGTGTGATGATGCATTCCTATTTTCCTTCTACTACCAATGTATTACTACATCTAATTGTCAGCATTTGTGTTTAAGAAGGATCTGATCAATGAAGAAAATCACATATTCATATATCAATATGATAATCCTCTCAACTTAATACCTAAATCTTCGTCATGCATCTGCGGTTGATTTTTTTCAATATACATATTATCATTGATATTTGTAATCTTCATCTGGGTACTTCAGGTAGGTTTTAAAGTTATTAGAGTTTCCATCATACAATGCTTATTGGCTTCAAGTAATGGAGACTTATGATTTAGCCAGCCTTCTACAAGCATGGCTGCAATTGAAACCTGGATTGTTTGACTTTATAGTATAAAGAGCCTGAGGGTTTTGTGAAATCTTTATAATGAGAAAATTCATTTTCTTTTTAATTAAAAAAACAAATTTTTGGGTTGTCTTTCCAAGAAAGGAACCATGTTTCTCTTTCAATATGATTCTTATTATTGTTTTATTGTTATAAAGCAAACTTAAAAGTAATTTGAACTACATAACAAGCAAATTTTGTATTTCAATACTTCTAATACTTGCAAGGTTCATAAGCATGCATTCCAATATTGATATATTTTATGTTTATTACCAAAATTGTAACCTTTTCACTATAAATGCAAATGATTTTTTTTATATTAATTTATGTCCCACCATAGCTTAATGTAATGCCTGACAATCCATGCATCTTTGAAAATTTTCATTTCAGCCCAAAGAAAGGCCTTTATTACTATGTGGTTTACTTGAATCATGGAGATTAACATCTAATACACTCCCCAGCTTATTGGAACATTCTTGTATGTAGGCATTTTTTTGGTAAACCATCTCATGTAGGCCTTAACAGTCTAACAAATTGAGAAGTTAACCTTGGGTTAATCTGTTTTAACTGTGTGTATAACTATATCACTTAACGTGTGATTTATTGTTATGAGAAAATAAAAATTGTTATGCTCATTGTTGAGCAAAGATAAAGGCTCATTACTTGAGCCTTCAGGCTCTCACACAAATATATAATTTTTTGTCTGTGTTTGTTAGTACTTGAGTTAAAAAAAAATCTAATTCATTATTTGTTCTGCTATCTTTTGTTTATCCAAAAGGGCTAACTAATTTCTACCGATGTTCATAAGGAGTATACATTGCAAGGAAACAATGAAAGCTTCACTATGTGCTTATGTAGCTTCTTCATTCCAAATTGTTTTACCTTCTTTCTTCCTTTTACTTTTCCTTTTCTTGGGAGTCTTTTACATTTGATTGCAGCAGGGTACATGTGAAACTTTTAGATTTTGGATGGATGATTGTTTTATAAAGCTCTTCATATCTGATAATTGTGAAATTTGAGTTAATTTGATAGTCAATTTTGGCTAAAAATGATTGTAATTTCTTTACTTTACTAGTTTTTTTAATGAAATAATAAAGAAATTAATATATTTGCAGTTTTTGATTAGTAGAAGATAAAAGAAGAAGATTTCAAGTGCTTTGGAGGAAAATCGATGCGAAAATTGGAAGAAAAAGCCTTGAAGAAAAAATTGGAAGAATTGGACCACTCGTTTAGCGCGCACCCTCACTAAGCGGGAAAACTCAGGCTTAACGAGAAGAAGGTCCACGAGGAAGTCCAAAGGCACGCTTAGCGCGAAAGCTCGTGCCCAGTGCGAAGTCAGCGTGAAAAATAAGCCACCTTAGGCCTATAAAAGGAGTAAGAAACAGAAGAAAAATACACCACTCTAGAGACTTAAAGCTCTCTAATGAAAACATCATAGGCCTAAGCATCTCTAATAGGGGAAATCCTCTTTCTATGTCCATTATCCTCTTATCTTTTATCAATTCCTTCCCTTCTTTCATCCATATCAGCCCCTAAAGTGTAAAGTCTCTCATGGCAATGAGAGGCTAAACCCCATTGTTGGGAGCCTCGCAGGCCAACTCTTGTAATGTAACTCTTTCTTATTATCTATTAAATGCAATCTTGTTTCTATTACTCTTGTATGTGCTTAATTGTTTATTATGGTCTGACCATCCATGGATAATGCATTGAAAAATGGTTATTTTCTAAAAAACTAGAAAGAGAATCTAAATGAAATCATTGCTAGAAATAGACTGATATTCGTTTAGCCTATTTGACGCATCTCTAATCTTAATGCAATTTATTATTTTTATCTTTCCAAAGAAACTTGGGAGAAAAGAATAGATAAATTAGTCTCTTCATGCGGGAAACCAAAGATAGAATGTCTTAGTAGATGTGGGTGAAAATATAGATATCATTAGATAGAGAAAATCATTAACATTGCATCACAAGTAGTTTTGACATACTATGCCCCAACATATTTGCATTCCGAAGTATCTCTTTTATCATCACATTTATCTATTACTTTTCTTATCTTTAAATCTTTTATCTTTTTTATCTTCTATTTTTTTTAATCTTTAAATCTCTTATCTTTTCTTTCAAATCTTTATCTTATCTCCTACCTCTTTTTATCTTCTATTTTAAATTTCTTATCTCTTGCTTGTAAGTTGAGTTTGAATTAATCTAAGTACAAACAAAGTTCCTATAAATTTGACACTCGGACTTCCGATTACTTTATTATTAGAGACAATTTGATGTATTTGTCAATAAGTTAACAATATCTACCTCTTCATTATACATATTATCATGTAAATAGTGGTTCAATTGGGTTGGAGAAAATAATTAAGTAGAAGTGTAGATTTTCATGTTTTGCATATATTGGTTATCATGCATCACATTAACAATTAGAAACCTCTATATTAAGAACGACCATTAAGAATTGCTAACTGACGTCATCTAAACCTTATTTCTACCCAACTTTCACTGCTTGAGTTATGCTAACTGACACATTTATCTATAAAATAAATTTATTTCTTCAAATAAACTAAAAGTTGTTCTACTAATTGTCTAAGTGTAAAGGACTCTTTCTGTGAATTTTCCTATTCTTCTCATTAGAATATTTTTCTAGGGAAATAATTAAATTATTATGAATTTTAGTTCTTAGTTGGAGTGACATTTTATCCAGGTGTAATCAGTACACCATATAAACTCCAAAATGTCTTAATCTTCTCTTGTGCCAGTCTTGCTCTTATTTTGGAGAGAATTTCTATTTGTTGATGAACTTATTTAGGATGAACCCATTATCCTAGTGGTGAATACCATCATAAAACCATTATTATTCCTGACTTTTATAACTGCATTGATATCTCATGTAGTTAATGGTTCCTTCTTCATAATTCATAAATAAGTTTATCACACTTGTCTTTTAGAATTATAGCCTCTCAATGGATTTGATTTATGACACTTTGATTAAATTCTTTCATTTAAATTCTATTGGAACATCAAGCCTAAGGAACATTATGTATTGTTGTGTTTTGTTTTTAGGTTATTGGACATGTTTTAAATTCTATTGTAAATAGTGGCCAGAGCACAATTAGTGGTCCTAATGCTATGCAAACTTCTTTAGTTGGTACCACTTCTGCTTGATAGATGATCAAATATTGTTATATTTTCTATCATTTGTGATTCACTACTTGACTATTATATGCACATTGTTAATTTTTTTAACCGCGAGGGACTGAATTAATTTCACATCCATTTTAGTGTTTAGATTTCTTCTTATTTGAATTATCCTTGCAAGATTGCATAGATATTTTTGCTTGCCTTTTTTTAGTTTTGCACAATTAAACATAAATTTAAGGATATAATATAAGGAAGTACTTTTTATTTTTCCTTATAATTACAAATATAATCTTACTTTAATTTATTTCCAGATTTAAAAATAAAAAGAAAATAATATTTTTTATTATATCTATACAATTTTTTAATAATAATATTTTTATTATATCAATAAATAAAATAATATTTTTTATTTTTTTGTAAAAAAAGACATTTTAAGACAGTTATCTGAAGAACCGTTTTAGAATCCTTAATTTTTTATTTTTTTAAAAAAATATATTCTAATTTGATTTTCTAAAAATTGTCGTAAAAAATTTACTTTCTAAGAAAATTTTTCAAAAACCGTCTCCTGAATTTTTTCAATTTAAAAAAAATGGTTCTTCCAAAAGTCATTTCATAAAGTATTTTTTTTAGAAAACCGTCTTAGAATTTTTAATTTTTTTAATTTTTAAAAAAAATATATTCTAAGACGATTTTTACTCCGGTAACTTCAACAACAGTTGAAAATTATTGTAAATATCCCTCATAACAATAATAAAAAAAAATTAGTATTGTCTCCAACAATAATATTTTATCCTAATCCTACGTTTTATTTCTTTAAGGAATTGATCATTTACAAAAAATAAAAAATATGAAGTATCTATTATGTAATTATTTTCTTACACTATAAATTATAAAACTGCAAGGATTTTTTTATGATAACTCCATTCGAGTCAATAAGATCATTATATGCAACAAAACTGATAGAAACACTATAAGGTAATATGATGTATTAAAGAGAGTAAGTTTTGTTATTTATGTGAAAATAAAAGAAATAAATATTAACTGTTAGATATTATCGTGAATGATTGTTGGTATATTTATAATAACAATATAATATAAAGTTAGTATAAACTGCCATTTTAATTATTATATTGTCAGTATAAATTTAAAATATCTTTAATAACAGTTTAATTTTTATTAAATAAAGATTATATTAATTGGGATAGTATAATATTAGATCTCTAATAACTGGCATTTTTTTTATAATGTACGGGAAATCTCTAGACATTTTTTTGTTGTTGCAAGTAAACGAAGTTTAATTTTTATTAAATAAAGATTATATTAATTGAGAGGCGACGTTTAACTTGTTTTTTTAGATACGAACCTTAACTTTTGTAACTCAACATATTATGGGTCTGAGTAAAATTAAGATTGTTCTTTAAAAAAAAGGTGTTGAATTCAAAAAAAATTGAATGAAGAAAATATGATTGACTAAAGATTATCAATCATAAAAAAATTGATAAAAATTCTAACCAAAGAATATTTGGATCAATGGATGTATGGTACTATGGTTCTAGTCTAGAATAACACATTTCGGGTTCGAGATTGTTAAGATATAATTTAACAACGTACTCAAAATAAATAAAAAATGACGCACATTAATTAATAATATCCTTCTACTGTAAAATAATAAACTGAATACAGAAAATATGTGATTGCAGAAATGTTTCGATTTGAATATTATTGTTATGTGTCGCTTGGAAATATTTAATGTACTTTGTTTTTATTTGTTCAACAGAAAAGATGCCAGCTGGTATGCGAAGATAAGTAGAATGTTTTCCTGTTTCAAATCATTGTACTCTTGGCTATTATACGTTTCAAAATACAAGGCTTACAATTTTATTTTTTTTGAGAATTTTTAAAAATTAAATACCTTTTATTTTAAAGAAAAATAATGTTGATTACACATTCTTGGATTTGTTAAATGATTTTTATTATTGGGGTGTATTCTCATGCTACCATGCATCATTAATATCAGAATTTCGTTATTTGCCGTTTTTTTTGTGACACGTTATTTGCAGTTTCAAACAGGAAAAAGTTGTCACTATTGTATTGTATGTGACATTTATCACATATAATTATCTCTATTTTTTTTTTATCTTTTTCACTTTTAAACTAAAGGAACGATATTTTTATGTCTCAAATTTGTAAATAACCTTAATATAAAGGGAATTCAAGTTATTTAATGTTGTTGTTAGCTTAAAATTTTACTTGATAAATAATAAAGTGTTTAAAGAAAGTTATTAACAAATAAAATATTAAAAAATGCCAATAGCATTTTTTTAGATAAGTATATTTGTAACCTAAAAATCAAAATTTAAAATAAAAACAAAGTGAATGAACTTACAAAGTTCTTCTAAAATGAACCATACAATTTTCTGAATAAAATAAATTTTATAACTACTAATTACAAGGTTTAAAGTATAACAATTTAGAAATTATTATTTTTACGCATAAAAATCGAATACAAATATCAAAAGATTTTAAACAATTCAGACAACAAGCATCACGATCAACATCCTTGGTATTTAGAGTTTAAAGTTGAGTAGAATTAATTTTAATAAAAACAGCAATGTCTTCAATAGTTTGTTATACAAGCACATTAAATTTGAGTATATTATTTTTAATTTTTAACTTAATAGTTAATGCACATATGAACATTTTTGCATATAAAGTTGATGTAAAGTTTTAATCAAATTGAAATATAAATGGGTAAAAGATTGCATTATCCTGCCGATGTCATGAGTCATGCTATTTGGATGCAAAGTTGAAGGATAAGAAGAAAGGAGGAGAGTAGTGTAAGAAGAAGGAGGCAAATTACAAAAAAGAAAGTGGTCCCAAGTTATACAGAAAACGGCGAAAGAGCAGGGATGAGTAGCGAGTACCAACCCCACCACCACTCCCTCAACGTTGCGTAACCGTAAGCTCCAATTCACTTGCAAATTCATCCCTCTCATTCCCTTTCTCTTCTTATATACATACACTACTCTTCTCTCTCTTCCATCTTCCACACACTCTAACCCTCCATGTAATGCTTCCTCTCCAATATCATCAACCATGCCCAACACCTCCTCTCTCCTTCGGTACCTTATCTAATTCTCTCCTCCTCTCAAGTAATCATGTATCAGTGGATTATCGTGAGAGTTCACATGTATAATGATTATCACGTCTTGTCGGAATTTTGATACACTACTTGATTAACAAGTTCAACATAGCATATCATATTAACACATGATTATTGTTATGTCCACAGGTGGATTAGCAAAAAGTTGCGACCAAGGAATTCAATTAGCAATGGAGATAGCAGCAGCGACACCTTTCACAACGGTAACGGTGTCAGTACTGACACCGTTGTTGTGGATGACAATCCATTTAGCAGCGGGGTGGAGTGTTACGCCTGCACGCAGGTAGGCGTGCCGGTGTTTCACTCCACCAGCTGCGACAGTGCCTACCATCAGCTGCAGTGGGAGGCTTCTGCTGGATCGTCTCTGGTTCCAATCCAGAGCCGGCCCAAAAAGGTCCTCGGCTTCCGGACCGTGTCTGGTTTGACACGGGGGCCGTTCGGGCGGGTTCTGGATCCGCGGAGCAAGCGAGTGCAGAGGTGGAACCGCGCGCTGCTGCTGGCGCGTGGGGTGGCGCTGGCGATAGACCCGCTGTTCTTCTATTCGCTGTCGATAGGGAGGGAGGGGTCGCCGTGTTTGTACATGGACGGAGGGCTGGCGGCGATGGTGACGGTGGCGCGGACGTGCGTGGACGCGGTGCACCTCTTGCACGTGTGGCTGCAGTTCAGGCTGGCGTACGTGTCGCGGGAGTCGCTGGTGGTGGGGTGCGGGAAACTCGTGTGGGACGCGCGTGACATCGCGTCTCATTACCTGAGATCGTTGAAGGGGTTCTGGTTCGACGCATTCGTGATCCTCCCAGTTCCCCAGGTAAGGATTTTTCGTAAATTGCTAGTTTCATTCACTCTATCCCACACTGCCAAGTACAAACACTCGCTTCTTTCGTTCTATCTTCTTTCTCACTCGCACGTGTTTGCCACTTCGGTCTTCACTTTGGAGATTGGAGGAGAACAGTGGGGTAATTGAAAAAAGTAACGTTAATAACACCTTTCACTTGTTTAAAATTTTTCTGTTTTTTTGGGGTGAAATGACCTTTTTTTTGTATACAATAATGGATCCTGTTGTCAAGTGTAATGGGAGAACAGATTAAAAAATTAAGGTGAAAGAACACTGAAAATTATGGTAACGAGTGTCTTATTAGAACTTTTTTTATATGAAATAAACTTTTGGTTCTTCAATTATTGCTCCCAACAACCTTGTCAATATTCTCTTTTTAAGTAAATATTATACTTGTTAAAAAAGCTGATTTATATTATTTTAGTTAACAATAAAATTTTTAAAAATATATCACAGAAACGTAATTTTTTTAACAAAATTCTGTTTATAGTATGTGTGATTTTGATCCTTCAACTTTGTTTCAAGAAATAAGTTTCTTTATTTTTATAATTAAGCAAATTTGATCTTCCATCGATTTTCCCTACTTAAAACCCTTAATTTTATCTTGTTTTTATAAAAAATAATGATTATGATGGATTAAGGATGTAAAAACAGTTTTGAACTTTAGAAGTTAAAATTTTTGTGAAAAAATAATAAAATTTGAATGATATTATAGATATGAAATTAACCATTAAATGTTTTCAATTTTTTTATATATAATTGATGTTTTGGTTAGTATATTTTGAGTAAAAGAAGTTTTAGAAGAATTCGATGGATTCAATTTCTGTAGATTTGGGGTAGAAAATGAGAAACTTAAGGGTTTTAAGTAGGTAGCTCAATTTCTAAGTCTTAACGCACTGTGCTTATAAGGTTGAAAGTTTGATTTCACAGTCTGCTACTTTCCATCGAGTATTATTGGCCTACTAAACCATAGACATTTCAGTGATTTCACATGGTATGTAGTACATGTCAATGGTTCACAGTCACATCTTTGTCTTGGACCTCTTGGAGTTTTGGTATCTCCATTCATGTGTTGCCTCCTGCTCAATTGACTATATTGAAATGGCTTTTCTACAGCATGTATTAAATTGAAAGTTTTGATTGAATCCGAGTTTTTTTTGTTCTATCAAATCAGTTGCGAATTAAATTATATAGAGGGTGGCTTTAGAAGCCAATATAATTAGCATATACTCACTAGTCTGTTTTGTCTCTGCCTGTTTTCCTTCTGTTTGCAGGTTGTGTTTTGGCTGATAGTGCCAAAATTGCTACGAGAAGAGAAAATTAAAATCATTATGACAATAATGCTATTGATTTTTTTGTTCCAATTTCTCCCCAAGGTTTACCATAGCATCTGCATGATGAGACGAATGCAAAAAGTCACAGGCTACATCTTTGGCACTATTTGGTGGGGCTTTGGTCTCAATCTCATAGCTTATTTTATTGCTTCTCATGTAAGCAAATCCCACAACTGATGTTTGAGCCTGTCTATGATCAAGTTGTCACTAAATTCATTGCTAAAAAGTTCAATATTTTTTTCCCTCATGGTTAATTTATAGGTTGCTGGAGGGTGCTGGTATGTCCTTGCAATTCAACGTGTTGCATCCTGCCTCCGGCAGCAGTGTGAGAGAACTAATGGATGCAATCTTTCTGTGTCATGCTCAGAGGAGATATGCTACCAGTCTTTGTTACCAGCTAGCGCGATAGCAGATTCATGTGGTGGAAACTCAACAGTGGTAAGAAAGCCTTTGTGCTTAGATGTTCAAGGACCTTTCAAATATGGGATCTACCAATGGGCACTTCCTGTCATATCCAGCAACTCTTTGGCTGTAAAGATTCTTTATCCCATTTTTTGGGGTTTGATGACCCTCAGGTATATTGGTCAATAAACAAACTCTTATTGTTACTATTTCTCAAAGTTCAGAAATTTGTGCTTGTTCATGTTATTGTATAATATTTATTTATTTATTAATCTATATACTACATTTTAATTAAAAACTTTAAAGCTCAAATTTATGAATCTTATCCTTACTTGTACGGTGTTCGACTTTCTCATTTCTACCCAATATGAGACTTTCACTTCACACTTGTCCTCCAATACCTCGTTAAGAACTCAATGTTACACATTAAGAAATATGTAATATTGTTTTATCTAGTTATTAGTTTTAATGAGTTAAGAAAATAGATTGCATATGGATTCATGCAAAAATGTTTCTTTAATGTGTATGATTGAGATGTATCCAAAGTTATATTGTACATGAAATAAGCCTCACACCTGATGTACTGAGCATCTGTGTGTTTGAATGATCCCTACCAATTCTTGCAGCACTTTCGGAAATGATCTTGAACCCACAAGCAACTGGCTAGAAGTGATTTTCAGTATATGCATAGTACTCAGTGGACTATTGCTTTTCACATTATTGATTGGTAACATTCAGGTATGCAAAGTACAATATTATTATAAGTAAATATGAAAAAATGCTGGTTATTGTTGCACTTGCTGAAAAACTATTTCATACTCAAACATAGTCTAAACAAATGGAATCATTGCTACTGTGTAGGTATTCTTACATGCAGTCATGGCAAAGAAGAGAAAGATGCAGCTGAGATGTCGTGACATGGAATGGTGGATGAGGAGGAGGCAGTTGCCATCGCGATTAAGACAAAGAGTTCGCCATTTTGAACGTCAAAGATGGGCAGCGATGGGAGGAGAAGATGAGATGGAAATGATCAAAGACTTGCCGGAGGGGCTGAGGAGGGACATCAAGCGCCATCTTTGCCTCGACCTCATTAGAAAGGTAAGTAATGTTCAAATGAAAGAAGTTAGATAAATGCCTCAATAAGTTGGCTAGTATTCTTAGATGTTAGATTAAGAATTTTTTTATATTAATAATAATGTTGTTTAATCATCACTACATCAAAACACTAGAATGTTGTTTGACTCCATCAGAAATTATTACAGAATTTTTCTATATCACTTTCCCGAAGAGAAATTAGTTGCTTGCTCAGCTGCCTCAAACACATGGGTCTCTGCTTGCATGATAGGCCAATCAATTGTTACAAAATTTTCTCAATAATCCTGTTACAAAATTCACCGCAACATGTTGGAGATCCTATATTGACTAATTATATGATCGAAATAGTGTATATATGTTAGGGGCAACTTTCACCCTATAAACTAGTTTTTTGGAGTAAAGGTTAAATTCAAAATTTTAAAATAGTATTAAAATCTATCCTTGTAGTTGTTGTTAGGCCTATTAGGCTATCCATTATTGGACCACCCTTAAGTGTTTAGTCCTGCAGATTTCATGCCCGAGATGTTCACATATTTATAGAAACAACAGTATTACTGCATAGGGAAAATTACATCATCACTTTGTGATGTGCAAATAACAAAACCCTTTTGCTATGGCTATGTAAGCAACCTCTCCTAATAAGTAATTGTTTCTGTTTGACAGGTTCCTCTATTCCACAACATGGATGATCTTATTCTTGACAACATCTGTGACAGGGTGAAGCCCCTAGTCTTCTCTAAAGACGAAAAGGTATTAATCATGTAAACAATTTGTATCATCTGAGACCAAATTTTCTTCCAAGCATTCCTTGTAGAGAAAGACCATCATGTTGTTATTGCCCTTGTAAAACAGATAATCAGAGAAGGTGATCCTGTACCAAGGATGGTGTTCGTTGTCCGAGGGCGCATAAAACGCAACCAAAGCCTTAGCAAAGGCATGGTAGCCTCAAGCATCCTTGATCCCGGAGGGTTTTTGGGTGACGAGCTACTTTCATGGTGCCTTCGTCGGCCGTTTATCGACAGACTTCCGGCCTCCTCCGCCACATTTGTATGTCTTGAATCAGCAGAAGCCTTTGGCCTTGATGCCAATAACTTGAGGTACATCACTGATCACTTCCGGTACAAATTTGCAAATGAGAGGCTGAAAAGAACAGCAAGATATTACTCATCCAATTGGAGAACTTGGGCTGCTGTCAACATTCAATTTGCTTGGAGACGTTACAGGCAGAGGACTAAAGGTCCTGTGATCCCTGTAAGGGACACTAATGGAGGCACTGAACGCAGGCTCTTGCAATATGCTGCATTGTTCATGTCATTAAGGCCACATGACCACCTTGAATGAAAGCTGGTGTGTCCATGTTTTTTCTCGTTATTGATTCTTGATCCTCAATAAAACTGTGTCCATGTTGAAGTTTCCGTGGAAGTCCTGGAATCATTCATGAAATGTATAAATAGGAAAAGCAAGAAAGTGAGTATGAGTATTTGAAAAATCACTGAGGCCCTGTTCTTTCATTTGATTTTAAGTTTAGAATAATGATTTTTTCATGGGATTTGTATCTTGAGCAATCCCCTGACGAGGCTGTTATGTGCTTATTGGATGATTGGTTGAGAAGTAGTAGAGTCAGTTTTACAGTTTTGTTCTGGTATCAGAATCTAACTAAATATTGTCAAGTAGTTATTTAATTTTATAATAATACATACTAAAATTAGATAATATATGACATTGTAATTTAAATATGAATTCAACTTAAATATAGCAATTGCATGAATGTTTTTCAGTTTTTTTTTTCATACATTTTATATAGCACTTGTCTGCCTCAATCCATGGTATCATTTATTATATTATATTATATTTTATTTTATTTTATGTATTATTGTATAAATAACATTTCTCAATGTTTTTCATACTAATATTCAATCATAAATTGTTATAAATGATAAAATTGTTAACTTTTGCTATAATTTATTTAAAAATCATGTATATGATTCTAATTATTTGAGAGTGTAAAAAAATTAACATTAGCATTTCATAAAAACATCAAACATAAATAATACTGAATTTATAATCCACATGTTTCTCACATGATCTCTATAGGACGTTAATCTATCAAAATCTAACATTTTTGGATCTAATATAAACCAGGAGAAAGGTATGCATTTGCAAATTAATTTTACGAATAAATTTAAATGAAAGATTTGTAAAGAGTATATACTAGTGAAGTGAATGAAAAGCAATAAAGGTATTTGATTTGGCCCCTTATGAAAGGAAACAAAACAGAAGAGAAATACAAATGGGAAAGAACAGAACAGAACAGAGCCTTTCATATGTTTTCGGTTGTGTTGTGTCCAAATTTGGAAATATATTGTGGTGAAGTGAGGTCATCATTTCCTCTAAAAATGGCAAAGCATTTCTGCCAATCCCATTCCCAAATTTTTCTCTCTTTTGTTACCAACCTAACCTATCACAACATGGGTCATGAAGGTCCTCATCATTTCATCCTCCCATTGGCTTCTCTAGGGTCTCCTACTTTCCTTTGGAGCCCTAGATTTTGCTGCTTTCTGCAATTTCAATTTCAGAGTCCTGATCTGCAGCTACATGTTCCGCTTAATTAAGTACCATCATTGATCATACCCCCTCTCTCTGTCTTTTATTTTAATTTTTCTTTGTTTTATAATGAGGCTGTGAAAAATTACATATTTGTTGATTGCAGTGATCTAGGAAGGCAAATGGATCAATTGCCCAAATGTTTTATCTTTTTGTAAAGGAAATCTAAGAACAAAAAAATTATAAAATTTGATAACTTTAACCAAACCTTTTGTTCATCTTGTACAAAATGGATCATAAATGCAATTTTTATAATTGATACTTTGGAGGATGTAGTATATCTTATTTATTGTTTTAAATTGCACGTTGCAATTAGCAACATCATGGGAAATTGCTTACGAATATGGCCACAATGCTTTGTGGAGACCTCAAAATATTGTGGTCGCAATTGTGATTGTGGACTATAGTTTAAAACCGCTAACAACCTGATGTTGCTTGAAACCTATAATTTCCGCTAAGTGATTAATATAAGAGCAACTTCTATAAAATGTTGTTTGAATTGTATTTGATCATTATTATAACATTGAAAAAGAACCAACAAAGTGAATACTTGTAATGCTTCCTTCTTGATTTTACTGAGTTAGATGAGAATGATTTTTTTTTCTCTGCACTTTTGTTGCAGTCAATTGATCAGCCATAATGGGTGTAGCAGTTGCATCACCTTCGATTGCATGAGTTCTTTGCACACCTTCATGAATATTTGTTAGAAATGTGCACCCTGCAATGGAGTACAATATGTACTATAAATCTAAAAGAATGACAAGATTAATGATATTGCAATATGTCATGTTTCTCGACATTTTTTTATGGTTGTCTTCCTCAACAACTATGATAGAGATTAGCCTCCTTCGAATTGAATTTCTTCTCTCTTGAATGTTTTTGCACCCCAACTTCAGTGGTTCTAGCAATCTCAAACTCTGTAACTCAATATTTTTCATTTTTATTTATTGGTGACATTCTCTCTTCACTTTTAGATAGTTAACTATTTTTTTTTTCTTTTAGATTGTGCATCTAACCTTTATCACTCTATTTTTTACATTACAAACTTCTTATTTTTGTCAAAGGTACCTTGTCAGTGTGGAACCTGGCATATCAACCTAATGGGGTTGAAATTTACAAAGCAGGGACCACCTAAAATTGAGGATCCAAGTTTACATAATCAAATGATCAATTACCTTACCAAGAATTTTATTCGCAACTTGGTATCTAAGCAACGAAGAAGAATGCTTATTGCTGGTTATGATCTTGACATGTCATATATCACAGACCGAGTATTAGCAATGTCATTTCCGGCACAACGTATGCGAGCAATGTATCGAAATCCTCTATGGCAAGTCAAATCTGTGTTGGACATGAGACATTATGACCATTATAAGGTGCACCTTCAACCTATGGCCATGTATAGTGCATATTATCTTCTTGTCAACCTTCAATGTGATATTGATAATGATTATCCATACTTGTGTAGTTCTGCTCTAATGTCTATGTCTATTGAACTTGTTCATGGACATTTTTTGGTTATCAATCTTTGAATGTTTTGTTCTTTAAATCAATCTTTTTTTTGTTCAATTTGTCTTTGTTATTTAATCTAGTATAGCGCATGACAGTGGTTCGTGTCTTGTACCAATCTTTCAAATGGCACTAATGTCATATTTATTTGATGAAAAAGACTAGACTTATCCCCTTGAATTCAGGCCAATTTCTTGTGTACTTGTCATACTTAGAGGCCACTTGTGGGGTATTATGATTTTAGTTTGGCATTCCTTGCTACTGATATTCAGTTTTCTTGGGCTGTTTGATGTAACTTGCATCTTCATAAAAGTGGATGACACTATTGTTACCTATTTTTGCATTTGTCAGAATATACTCTGAAGATTGGTCAAGATTGTTTTCTTGTTTGGCAATGTTAACAGATGACATTTGTACCTTTCATTCTACTTTTCTCCTACCCCACTATCACTCATTGTTATAGCTAAGGCAATCACTTCTAAAATTTTCAGATCTATAATCTCTGTATAGAAGAAAGTTATGATCCAGATAACTTCTATGGACGCGTGGAAGCATACCCCTTTGATGATAACCATGTGCCATCTCTTGAAATGATCAAAGCTTTCTGTGAAAGTGTGGATTCATGGCTGTCAAGTGACCCAAAAAATATTGCTGTTATTCATTGCATGGTATGAGGGGTCACACTTCTTATTGGATCATTAACAAATTTCAAATAAATGTTTAGAATTTTATCATAATAACTTCTGGGGATATAAATAACTCAATAAATATCATAGTGTGGCAGATGAGGTTTTAATTGAGGTGAACAACTTCAATCTCATCTTCAAATGATGCCTTGACATCTTTTCGACGAGTTCTGAAGTTGTCTTTAGGTCTGCTACTGATTGCATTAATTTGTGTGGACTTGCGACTATTCACTCTCATTGATCCTAGAAGCTTATATTTGATATTTCTTAAAGATTATGTAAATTTCTTCCAATTAAAACTATGTATAAATATGACTCCCCTAATATATGGATGACCAGTGCAATTTACAGTCTTGCAAGCAAAACTTTGGTTGTACGTTTCTAAGATTAATTATTTTGCTACAAAGAAGAGAATTCTTCAGATCTTAAAAACATGAGTAAATTACTTTCTCCTCTAGTATCTTTAACTATAAATAGTTCCATCTTTCATTTGTATTCTTTGGTTCCAATAATGCAGGCGGGAAAGGGTAGAACTGGATTAATGGTGAGTGCATACCTAACTTATTGCGGCATGTCAGCAGATGAGGCTCTTCAATTGTATGCAGATAGACGGACAACCAATAATGAAGGAGTAAGTTATGTTAGGTATAATTCCAACAATTTGAAATGTAAATCTATCTTCATTAACACAAGTTTTGGTTAATGTATCATTTAAAAAAAAATGACAATTCACTGAATGAAACTAATAAGAAATGGTTTTGAATATGAAAATAATGTGTACTCTCTTACCCCAGTGAAATTAATGAAAGAATTAAGTTCAATTACTTTTTTGTGCATATGTGGGATCAGGTATCAATACCAAGCCAGCGTCGATACGTAGCATACTGGGATAGTCTACTTTCAAATTCTGTCCCAAGGGGAACTGGAAATGGACCGACAAAGGTGAACTTGCCTCAGCCATGTGGCAGAGAATTACGGCGAATCCGGCTTTATGATACAATCAACATTGACACAATATTCTTTGTTATCTCAGAGCTACACGAGGTTAGTTCACCACAAGTTGTGATACAACAATGTTTGGAATATTGATTTATCTTTCTAGAATGGTTTATGGATCCCACATTATATTTTTATTTTCTGTTAGCAGGCTAATTTGCAGTAGCTGAGGGTAGTATTAAAACATTTGGATCAATTATATGCTAATAGTCTCATTAAGTTTGTACAACACTAGTTATTGAGCCCGATAATTACTGTTTCACAACACATCTCATCAATACTAGTACTATTTAGTTTCTCTCTTTTTCTACCAATCTCTAAAGATTCAGTTGCACCACTACGAACATCCTTAAATAATGGATTCGATATAAGACTTTGTTTTTATTTTTGTCAAGACGGGTTCCTATTTGTTTACAGATTCCTAATGAGGTGTATCGTCCACCAGTGGAAGCTTATCGTGGCTGCTGTAGACAGATTAAGAAAGGGTATCAGAGAAATAATAGTCCTCGCTATTATATCTCTATTCTTGAAGGTGATAAAGATGGAAATCAATCAGAAACAGAAGAACCTCGCATTGTAGTTCAAATGGACACAGAGAGTCCAGCAATATACCAAAAATCATGTTTGGACCATTATTTTGATAAACCTATACAAGTAAGTAATCAATGACACCATTAAATGCCCTACAAACCATTATGACTGATCAAGCAATCTAATCAGCTTTGCTCTTAGAATCCTTTCTATTAGAAAAACATATGGAACTACACAACATCTACAAGAAGTATTGCTAATGGAGTTATTTTATCCAATATCAATTTTCACTTTTGTCTGCAAATATCTGATTTGACTTTAAATTATTGGACAGGTAACAGGAGATGTACGGCTCACATTCTATGAGAAAATGATAGGAGGGCGCCTGTTCTACTGCTGTTTTAATACAGCTTTTATTAGGAACAGCTTACTACAGGTAATCTCATCTCATCCTTTATTCATGGTATTATTAGTTTTGTATGCTGATATATTAAATGGAAGGGGATTATACCTTCAAAATGACTAAAACCAAAAGGGAGACAATATTTCCTTTGTCATGGAAAATCTCTTCAAAGTGAGGCTTATATAACATAAGCATTATACCATGAGATACAGAAATATAAGTGAGTAGACAAAACAAACTAAGTTATCATGATTTTAAAATGCATGATATTATTTTTAAAAGTACAGTTGTGAATATGAAATGAACTTCATATGGCATGTCATTTGCCTTCTATTGGATTGACATTCACAATTAAATAGAGAATCCACAGTAGTGTGTTTGACTGTGTTTTCCCTTTTGTAACTATTATTTTGTAGCTCCCAATACAAGAGTTGGACAAAGTTGGGAAGAAAGGAACATCAATATGTGGCCCTGACTTCTGCTTAGAATTATTGTTTGGTCCTGCTAATGCAGGATACTCATCGTCAAGTATATCCAATGATGAATATTCTAATGATGATTCTTTATAATAATATTTCCACATATCTTTGCATAATATTAAAGGCCATGTTCAATTTACTGCTGTAGCATATTCCTGCAAAATGATCCCAACAATGAGTCCCTTGTGGTGTGATGTAGTAAGAGCATTCATTCCTCCAACTGCTTTGCCGTCTAATTTTTCATTGGCCAAAGGCATGGAGAGTAAGTGTAATTTTTGTATTGTTAGTGATTGAGTAGCATTTTGCAGAAGATGAAGTTGAGAGCATTATAATGCAAAATTTCACTAGTTTTCTTGGATTTAATTTTGATGTTTAAATTTTATTAATCACCATTCGTGTAAAAATTCATTATTGAGTTTGACTGATGATTGCAGATAAAAAAATTAGCATTCTTTCAATGATTTAGCAACATTTTAATAGTGTAATGCCCTTTTTACTGAGGGTGGATCAAAAGTAAACCCTTCTCGATAATTTAATTTTGATCATCTGAAAAAAAAATCACTGCAATTCAACCAAATTTTAGACATGTCATTGATTTTCTTTTTTGTTGAGATTCTAGGTCATTAATATATCATGTATTATTGTCAACATGTCTACCACGTGTTTCTTTAGTAAATCAAACTATCAAAGTTTAAGAGCCTATTAAAAGGTCATGGTACATAAAATAATCCTTTCAAATTGGTTATAATAGAGAATCAAATAAGAACGTATATAGTTACATTATTAAAGGTGAAAAAAAAAAGGCTTGAAACAAGAGAAGTGTGACGTGATTTCAAGAGAAAGTAATTATACTCATAAAATTATTAAAATTGACATGTCATAAGATGTAAGCGAAAGAGCTAAAAAGGAATGAAGAGGATGCCAATAATGCATAGAGATGTTACTTAAAAATAGGAGGTAAAAAATTTCCCTTTTCTATTTTCTTTTCTCATCCAAATAAAAACCATTAGATACTGTAAGGCCCGAAAAATCCACATAAATAAAATTGCAATTGCACTTTTGGCAGCATCATTCCCCCATTGCTAAGTAAAGTGGGGCTAGTAAGCACATCATTAAGGAAATATTCTATAGTCCAAACAGAAGCTGGGTGTTGGTAAGGTCCCCATTGTCATCTGTGAGCCTTGCACAGCATGCATAAGCTAATGCTAGTTTGTAGGAATCATTCAATCAATCAGAGACAATCTAGTCTCTGGTTTGTCTCCTTGCCAAGTACAGGCAAGCAGCCAAGCACAGTCAGAAGAAGTTTGACTTCCTGTTATTGCTGTTAGGTCAATGTCGCTGCTTTACGCATTGCATAATCTTCAACAATACTAATCGAACTCTTGCTATGGCGCAGAGAAAACTCTGCAAGTAGAATCTGGCATTCTTCCACTGTTAGATCACCATGACGGCCCTACAAACATTATGGAAATTTCAGTCTGCTAAATTTCAAACGGCACACAGCAAACTTTGATAATGACAGTCACTAACAAATTATAAAACCAGAGTTGAGTTTGATGTCATATAAACTTGTTTGAACAACAGATCTTGTTTAGTTATTTATTTACAGGAAATATATAAAATGGAAAAGAAAAAAGGGGAAAAACAGTGTTATTCTGAATAAGCACTTTATAGATGGCTTTGTTGATTAAAAGAAGATTGGAATATCCCATTGAAGAAAACAAATGCTCAATTGTAGTAGCATAGCAATTGGATTGTTATTAATCAAAATTGGAAATTAAATTGTTTTCCTATAGGAGCAAGCATATGATAACTTGTTTTTTCCCATCTCTACAATATCAATGTTTGAATCACAAAACCCAGATATAAGATTCAATTAAAATTGATTTGTCATTCTGCACCACATAAAGTACATAAACTAAAATCATTACCATACGAGATATTCTATCACAAACAGAGTGGTGCATGAGGATTCCCGCAGCAACTGAAACATTGAAAGAGTCCACCATTCCTGCCATAGGAATACTGCAATGCAAATCTGACAGCTCCAATGCCTCATCACTAATACCCCTGCAACAAGAAATAGCCACTGTTAAATACATACAAAACCTGAGCAGAAAGTAAAACCTAAGTTACAGGAAATATGAGAATTATTTAATATTTTAATTCAATGTAGAGACAGTTGGTTATCCTCTGACTACTAATAGTCAGCAGACTCAGTACTCCATGAACAACAAACATTGAGCATCAGGAAAATGAAGGAAATAACCTATTTTCATTCCCAACCACGATTGCAGTTGGGCAGGACCAATCTAAGTCATGAATAGAAACCTGTACACAACAAGAAAAAGGTCAGTAAACTTCACTGCATGTCATTTGAAGATTTTGCCTTGGATTTATAATATTAAACACAAATGGAGAAAAAAAGATTCATCAAATAATGAATGCAAGGCAGCAATATATACTATGATTACTGGTTGCACACAATTTCTCCAGATAAAACCATGTCATAAACATTCAACAAAATTTCAAGTTGGTGCTTTGGGGGTCAACTGCCTAACACAACCCTCACCTTTATCCAGACATTGGTCCCCTATGTACATATTTGTAACAAAGCACTGCAATGGGAATAAAAAATAGCAGAAACAAACCATACCGCATCCATTCCCACATGAGTTGTCGCAATTCGATAACCGCGTGATTTCAACATTTTAAAGCACTCCTTTGTAGAGTTCCACAGTTCAATGTCCAACCATTTCTCTGCACCCATGCTCACATGGCGATTATCTTTATACCTGCAACAAGGAAGCCAGGCAAAACATTTCAATTGAAAGCAGTCTCTTAACTGCAGTTATGGATTATAATAACAAAATCAGAACGCAACACCCCTCTTATAATCACCAGAAACAACAACAGCAGTTTCAACAATGTCCAAACAACACAGTTCATAACTCATAATAATAACACGTCAATAATTCTGAAATTCAAATCACGCATTGGCATTACTTCTGTAAACTCTAAAATGAGTAAACATCATTTTGGTTCCTGAAAGTGTATAGCGTTATCACATTAGACTATAAAACTGATCAAAATTTCTAGTTGTTTCATCCAAGTCCTTAAATTTATCTACTTACGGTCATTTTAGTCCCTAAACATAAGGGTTAAAATGGTAGTTTACTTTACACTTGCTAAAAACGATGCAAAAACATCAACATTACTGATTTAAATGGAGGCTTTAATATGAATTATGATTACACTATGACACATTCAATCTATCTAGAGTGAAAAAAAGAGTGCTACTAAAATTTCACCTCAACAACACCTTTTGTTGGCGTCACACGACACGACGTGGACGGACTGGACGCCAAGCGCGTCCGCGGACCGGAACGTGGCGGAGACGTTGCCGAAGTCGCAGAGCCCTTCCACGACGAGGCAGACCGAGTAGCTCCGGTTCCGAACCACGCTCCCGAACCTCTGCCTCCGGTCGTCGGAGATGCAGGGCGCGAGGGCCTGGACGACCTCGGCGCTGCTCAAAACGCAGCCGTTTCGGCAGCGGTAGGCGTCGAGGTAAGGGAACCAGCGAACGTGCGGCTCGTGAGGGAGAAGAGGCTTGCGGTCCATCTTCATCAGCGTGGAGACGCCGTCGGGACTCGTGAGGAGGTGCTGAACGCTCGGAGATTGGGGTTCCGGTTCTTCGAGTAGGGCTGACGTGGAACATCTCCGAGTTAGGGTTAGACGTTGGCGAGGGTGGAGAAGGGTGGGTTTGAAGAAGGAAGAGGAAGAAGAGAGGGAGAAACATGAAAGGGTTTTGCAAGCACTCATATTGCACAGTTCAGTAGTGACACATTCCTCGTTTTTTTTGGTGGATAGAGCGAAGATATTCGTTTGGGTGGAAAGGAGAGAGAGAGAGGAATTAAAGTTTTATTTAGGTAATTTACATTTTTTTTATATAAATTTTTATTATATGAATTATTGAAATGAAATTTTAATTTTGATGGGAAAAAATAACACAAATAACATCTTAAGAATTACATCGAAATATATCCTTTTTTAAATTAAAAGTAATGTAATTACATATTGTTAAAAAAATCTATTTGCTCATTGAAGTCATATTTCGCTTACATTCTAATGGTTTTTAAGATTATGTTATATGTTAGGCCATTCCCAATCATGATATCTATCATTGTATTAAAAAAAAAAAGACATGTTTGTAGAGTATCTATTGTTGAAGCAGAATCTTAAATAGGACTAGGTCCTTATATAAGCATTGGATCTTAAATAAATTGCAATATGTATATGTTT
The DNA here is from genome assembly GCF_004193775.1 of Glycine soja. Classification (NCBI taxonomy): domain Eukaryota; kingdom Viridiplantae; phylum Streptophyta; class Magnoliopsida; order Fabales; family Fabaceae; genus Glycine; species Glycine soja. Next base: position 20,636,277 of record NC_041009.1, on the reverse strand, counting down.
GTATTTTTGTGAAAAAAAATGATAAAATATAACATAAGTGGTTGCTTGTGAGATCCATTTATTAAAATTTGTAGAATTTTTGAATCGGAGAAGTACCGTTCTTAAATTATAAACAGTAGGTATAGGTGATGTGTAAGTGTGGGACTCATTTAAGAACCTCATACTTATACACTTATGGATTATGAGATTATATTTTAAAACTTAATAAGTATGTCGACTCAAATCTCTAAATCATATCATTCATTATTGGAGAAAAATTCAAATCATCCTAATAGCCAATAATGTGATTCTCTCAATAGTATCTTAACTGGGTCATTCTTGATAAGAAATACTTTAAATATATTCATCTCTCTACTCTATTTTTCTTGAGGACGAACATGTAAGACTTTAAACAATTAAGTTTCAATAACAAGTTTTTGACAATTATTTATTACATCCCATATATTGGTATTCATATAGAAAAAACATCCAAACTAAACTAAATTCTACTAATACCACTTCTAGTATTAGTGTCTTCTCCTCAATCCCCACTCTCAAGTATAATGTTGTTTGTAGCCAAAAAAACCCTATGTGTGTCACATTCTCTTCCTTCCTTAATTGTTGTACAATGACTAACCAATGACTATTAGCTTTTAGTTGTCCCGAGATCGACAAGAAATGATCTTATTTGATGAGTTCTATATTCTTAATTGTGCTTCAACTTTTTCTTTCCATCACACTAGTGTCAATTGCTACCGGTGATACCATGAAGTCAGCCTCACAATGTATTTAATTAGCATTTTATTTAACTAATAAAAGTTAAGAAATATCAGAGTTATGAAAAGTTGAACAACGTTACAGCCACGAGAAACAACGAAAAAGTTCAAAACCAACCAAACGAGGTAGAGAAAGAAGCAAAGAAAGACATTTTTTAATGTGTGTGTGTGTACATATGGTCTGCAAGTGTTGAATGTGCCTATAAAAATAGCACATTAAGGAAGCATATATACGAACATGATCACCAAAAGAGAAAAAGATCACAAAACTATATCAACTGAAATTAAGAAAGTAACATGGGTTTGTGTTCCTCAAAGAAAGAGAACCATGTGGTGGAAACTCTCATCCCACAAAGAGAGGACATTGATATTACCCTCCATGCCATGGTGCTTGGTTCCAATGTGGTCTTTCTTGCAACTCTAAATGCTGCAATTGAGCTCAGCGTGTTTGAGATCATTGCAAAGGAAAGCTCAGAATAAAGTGGTGGTTTCATGTCACCCAGTGAAATTGCTTCCAGGTTATTATTACCTACACAACACCACTACCACTCTGACTTGCCAAATAGGCTCGAGTGTTTGTTGCGCTTGCTTGCTAGCTACTCTCTTCTCACTGATGAGGATGGTAGCACCATGCGATTTTATGCAATCTCACCATCGAGTAAATATTTCGTCCATGATGAAAATGGTGGTGGTTATCCCACTTCATTCACATCATTTCTATGTCACCCTGTGTAGTTGAGAGTATGGTAAGTATTTTTGCTTTGCTTATTACTTAATATCATCATTTATATACATTGGTTTCCACAAAATTCTATATGATATCTAGTATGGAATTTTGTTTACTTACTTGAAATTGAGTATCTGTTCCCCCCATTTTCCTGCTAGGATTGGAAATCCTGTTGTGCTTCGAATCATTGCTATTTGTCACCATTGTAGTCAAGTATTAGTTACTAACTCGTATATATGAAAATACATATTGAAATGCTAACTTTTTTGTAACATAGGTTGAATTTTAAGGAAGTGGTTATTGATCCCGAGATTGACCTATCCAAGAAGGTTCATGGAATGTCTAAGTTTGAGTACTTTGGGAAAGAACCAAAAATAAACCACGTATGTAAGAAAGCAATGAATGATAATGCACAACCCATGTGAAAAAAAATACTTGAAGTATACACAAGATATGAGGGCATATCAACTTTGGTTGATGTAGGAGGTGGAACTGGAAAATGTCTCAAATTGATCATTGATTGAGCATTTACAGTTTAGTATTTTTCTATTTTTTTAGCTCAATCAATGATATTCTAACCTAATTTGCAATTTCAATGAATTTAGGAATTAATTCAATTGAATTAACTCTACTGACATTGATTGATCCTTCACAACTTGATCATTCTCTGCAGAACTATGATAATTTGTTTGCATTGGTTTGGTGAATTGAATTTATGATTTTGAATCTGTTTTACAACCTGTTTGTGTTTTGCAACTAAACTCTGTTTCAGTTTAGATTTCGCATTTTTGTTCTGCGTTTTTGCATTTCTTTCCAGTGCCTATAAACTATTTGTTGAAATTCCCCTTGTTGTTTGTAAGTGAATTAAAGTAGGAACGAAATTGAATCGTATCTCTAAGTCGATCTAGGTTAATCATGTACTGCATAATTTCTTAGTTTTATTTGTTTGACATATTGCATTGGTCTTGTTAGTATTGTTCTATAGAATATGTGTGAGTAGTAGAGTGTTTTACATTGATTAGCAGAGCAAAGTAGCAGTAAAACATAGTAGTAGTGCAGAGCAGTAGTGTTTGTGAATAGTGTGGTGCATTGTGTGTCACAGAAGTAAACTGTCTTGTGGACTTTCGCTACACAACTTGGTGTCCAAAGTTTATCCCCTATTACGAGCAAAACTAACTCCTTTGGGGTTTGGTTTGGGTCAAAATTCGCAAATTCAACCTCTAAATATGAGTTTCAGCTATAAGGGCATTTTGGTCATTTCACACGCGACTATCTCAATATGGACTGAAACTTTGCCGGAGTGTAGAAAAAATTGTTGCATCAAGGTGCCCTTATGAAGGACGAACATGGGTATTAGGGGTCATTTTTGCCAAATTCAATGATCTAGGCCACTTTTGGATTTTTTTTCTATTTTCATGATTTTTAAAAATCACCAAAAATCAAAAACGATTTTTAGACATTTATTGTGGTATTTTTGAATTTTTAAAAAAATTGTTTGAGGCAGTTTTCCATTTTCTATAGCATTTTAGCATATATTGTGAATAATATCCTCGTAGAGTAGTTGTTTTTTATTTCTGTCTATATTGTCACTAATGAGTTTATTTGTGCATGACTAGGTCCAAATCAGCATCCATATGATCCTAAGATAGATAAAACAATTCATAGGTTGAGTAGAAGTAATAAGAGTATAATTGTAGCTTTGCATGATAGTGTAGTTTTGGATAGTAGTATAGTACATACTGAACTCATTGTTAATTTTGTTGTTGAACCTGTTTATATTGCTTCTGATTCTGAAAAAAATTAGTGTTGATATAATGGTTGATAACAATCGAACTCTCAAGGAATTGACTACACCAGATGTTGTGTATCAACCTTGGTGTATTCAATATCCTGAGACTGAGGTTAGTTATGAGCTAAAGTCTGGACTAATCCATTTGCTGCCAAAGTTTTATGGTCTTGCAGGTGAAGATCCACACAAGCATCTTAAGGAGTTTCATGTAGTATGTTCCACCATGCGACCACATGACATTCATGAAGATTATGTGAAGATGAAAACATTCTCATTCTCTCTGGATGGTGCGGCTAAGGACTGGTTGTACCTTCAACCAGATACTATCAACACTTGGACAAATATGAAGAGAAATTTTTTAGAGAAATTCTTCCCTACATCCAAAACAGCATCCATCCGGAAAGAAATCTGTGGTATAAGGCAACAACCTGGAGAGGCATTATATGAGTAATGGGAGAAATTCAACCAGTTGTGCGCTACATGTCTTCACCATCAAATCAGTGAGTAATTGTTGTTCTAATATTTTTATGAAAGGCTGATGTTAATGGACAAAAGTATGATTGATGCAGTCAGTGGAGGCGCTTTAATTGACAAAACTCTTGTTGCTACCAAACAATTGATTTCCAACATGGCAGCAAATTACCAACAATTTGGTACTAGAGTTGTTGCACCATCCAGAGCTGCTGCAAGTGAAGTTTTTGTTTCTATGGTTGCCAACAATTAGAGGCTAGAGAATAAACTTACAGAATTGACATCCCTTGTAAGACAACAAGCCATTGGTCAACATCAGAATGTGCTGGCAGCTAATCAACCAAGGTTGTATGGTATTTGTTGTGCTTTTGATCATCCAACAGATGCATCTTTCACACTCCAAGAAACAGAATAAGTTATTGATGTTTTTTATCATGCAACCTGGATAGCCATTCAAACCTCAACAATAACAATATAATCCTTCCTCCAACAACTATAATCTGGTTAGAGAGATCATCCGAACTTGAGCTATGGTCCTGATCCACAATAGCAGCAACAAACATAACAACAACAACCATTCAGACAACAACAATTTCAAGCAAATACCAACATCTGTAGAAATAAGCTTCATGGTGATGAATCAAGTTGATTCAAGTAGTTTTGATGATAAAAATGATGATGACAAAAATCCCAAGAGAATGATTTCAAGATTGAGTCAACAAGTTCAAGATCAAGTTTAATTTCAAGTTTCATGAGAAGAAATCAAGAAGATTCAAGAATCAAGAGAAGTTTGATTTCAAGATTCAAGAGAAGATGAATTCAAGATTCAAGAGAAGAAATCAAGAAGACTTCACAAGGGAAGTATTGAAAAGATTTTTCAAAAAACAAACAGCACAGTTTTGTTTTTCAAAAGAGTTTTTCTCAAAATTTTCTAAGTTACCAGAGTTTTTACTCTCTGGTAATCGATTACCAGTTTCCTGTAATTGATTACCAGTGACAAAGTTTGATTTCAAAAGCTTTTAACTGAATTTGCAACGTTCCAATTATTTTTTAAATGGTGTAATCGATTACAATATATTGGTAATCGATTACCAGTGTATCTGAACGTTGAAATTCAAATTCAATTGTGAAGAATCACATCTTTTCATAAAATGCTTTGTGTAATCGATTACATGGTTTTGGTAATCAATTAACAGTGACAAGTTTTGAATAAAAATCAAGAGATGTAACTCTTCCAATGGTTTTCAGGTTTTTCTCAAGGTTATAACTCTTCCAATGGTTTTTCTTGACCAGACATGAAAAGTCTATAAAAGCAAAACCTTGACTTGCATTTCAATAACTTTTTCATATATTCTTTTACAACCTTTGAATCTCTTTGAACATCTTCTTGAAGTTCTTCTTCTTCTTCCTTTTCCAAAAGCTTTCTGAGTTTTCTGGTTTCCAAACTTTGTTCTTTCACAGAAAACAAAAGTGTGCTATATCTTTTCATTCTCTTCTCCCTTTGCCAAAAAGAATTCGCCAAGGACTAACCGCCTGAATTCTTTTTGTGTCTCTCTTCTCCCTTTTCCAAAAGAACGAAGGACTAACCGCCTGAATTCTTTTGTGTCTCCCTCCTCCCTTTTCAAAGAATTCAAAACGACACAGTCTGAAAATTCTTTTGATTCTTCCCTTTCCCTTAAACAAAAGATTTCAAAGGACTAACCGCCTAAGATATCTTTTGTTTCCCCTTCACAAAGTTTCAAAGGACTAACCGTCTGAGAACTTTGTCTTAACACATTGGAGGGTACATCCTTTGTGGTACAAGTAGAGGATACATATATTTGGGTTGTTGTAACTGAGAACAAGAGATGACACATCTCTTGTGGATAAGTTCAAGTGGAGGGTACATCCACTTGGTTGTTCAAAGAGAACAAGGGAGGGTACATCCCTTGTGGATCTTTGCTTGTAAAGGCTTTTACAAGGTCAAAAAGAAATCTCAAGGACCGCAGGTCGTTTGGGGACTGGATGTAGGCACGGGTTGTTGCCGAACCAGTATAAAATTCTTGTGTTTGTCTTCTTCTTCCCTACACTCTTTAATTTCCGTAGTGCACTTTAATTATCGCTTTTACTTTTGGTTAAGTTTCTATTTCTGTTCTTTACTTTCTTAACATTATAGTAAAAGCCTAATTGAATCTAGTAACATTAAGAAGGATAAGTTTTTTGATTAGTAAAGGTTCACTAATAATTAATTCAACCCCCCCTTCTTAATTATTTCAAGGCTACTTGATCCAACAACATCCTCCATTCAGACAACAACAACAACAATTCCAGCAATCTACACCTCTACCTGCATAGCCTATGCAGAATAGCAGTTCTGGACCTTCCTTGGAGGAGCTGATGAAGCAAATGGCCACCAGCAACATTCAGTTTCAACAAAATGTAAGTGCCACCATCCAAGACCTGCAAACTTAGATTGGACAGCTAGCTACAACTGTCAACCAGTTGTAGCAACAAGATTCTGGTAATATTCCCGCACAACCAATTATCAATCCTAAGGGGAATGTGAGTGTTATTACCTTGAGGAGTGGCAGAGAGCTTCCAAAGCCAACAGACGTTGGTGCAAAAATTGATCACAATGCCAAAACAGATTTCTCTACTTTTTCCTTCTAGATCCATTCCTGCAAAGAAAGTGGAGCTTGATTATGATCTTCCTAAGACTTTCAGGAGGGTGGAAGTCAATATTCCCCTCTTGGATGCCATCAAACAAATTCCAAAATATGCAAATTTCTTGAAGGATTTTTGCAGTCATAAGAGGAAGTAGAAAGGAAATGAGCAAGTGAAGATGGGCAAAAATGTTTCTGCACTTATACATAGCAAAATTGTTGTTGTTATTCCACCATCCACCTTGCTACAGAAGTGCAAAGATGTTGACACTTTTACTGTCCTTTGTACCATTAGAGATTGCACTTTTATAGATGTCATGCTTGACCTTGGAGCCTCAATTAATGTCATGCCCACATCAGTTTATAGATCATTACATCTTGGTGATTTAAAACCCACTTGTGTTGTCATCCATCTAGCCAACCAGAGTGTTTTGATTCCACTTGGAGTCATTGAAGATGTGCTGGTCCGAGTTAAGGATATGATTTTTCCAGCAAATTTTTACATTTTAGATATGGAGAATGAGTCTTCCAACCATGGGACAACATTGATCCTAGGGAGACCATTCTTGATGACAGCTAGGACCAAAATTGATGTGCATGTAGGAACTCGTTCCATGGAGTTTGGTGATGATGTTGTGCATTTCAACATTTTTTAGGCCATGAGACATGCTGAGAAGCATTCTTTTTTTCTTGTAGATATTTGTACAGATTTATTTTCTGATTTTTTTTACTTTCACGACTTTGGTTCTTTTGATTGTGCCTGTGATGATTCTGATGAGTCTACTGCTATATGTAGTATTTGTGCAGAGATTTCCTCTGCAATTCACTCTGATTGTGATGCAAGTGCAGGTTCTAAGCCTCCTATTTCTCTTCCACCAGTCGTCAACCTTCCCTTGCCTTCCACTATTCAGCCACCTTCCTTGGAGCTGAAACCACTACCTGAGCGCCTTAAATATACCTATTTAGATGATGCTTAGAAGCTCACAGTCATCATATATAGCAACCTTTCACTTGAGCATGAGGAAAAGTTGTTGCAAGTTTTGAATAGGTTTTCCTTCTTTTGGGCCTTGTATTTTGGCCATTTTAGGTTTGTAGGGTACCCTACAAATTAAGAACACCCTACCCTACGAGTTAAGGGTACCTTAATAGTATAGGATTTTAGCCTTGTATTTTAGGGCATTTTGAGTAGTCTTTGTACTAGAGACTTTTTTGCATTTTCATGTATTTTGGCATGGGGTGAGCTTAACTATTGGAGGGGTGTGTGTAGTTTCCCCCCTCTAGCATCTCAAGGAATATGCTAAGATGCCTTTGGCATATTCTTAAAATATTTCTTTGGAATATTCTTGTGGCATATTCCTTTCCCATGTGCTATAATCATGTTTTCCCTTCTTGTGGCATCTAAAAGGAATATGCTAAGATATCTTTGGAATATTCTAAGATGCCATTGACATATTGGAATATTCCTCTTAGATTCACATGAAATGAAAATGAAAGTGAATTTCATTTAGTTAGTGACCTAGGCTATAAATAGAAACATGTGTAACACTTGTTACAACTTTGATGAATGAGAGTCTTGTGAGACACACTTCAAAGTTCAACTTCTCTCGCTTTCTTCCTTTAATTTTCCATGCCACTTTCTCTCTCTCATTCTCTTCCTCCATTGAAGTTTCCTCTCTAAGCTTCTTATCCAAGACACTCTCTTGGTGGTGAAGCTCCTCCTTCCATGGCTTATTCCCTAATGGATGGAACCTCCTCTCACCATTTCTCCTTTATCTTCCGCTGCAACTCCATGGCTGAAAATCACAATTGAAAGACCTTATTGAAGCTCAAAGATCCAGCCTCCATAGAATCTTCTCAAGCAAGCTTCCATCAAGTGGTATCAGAGCAAAGAGCTTCAAGTAGGTGCTCCTTAAACCTCTATTAACCTCCATTGTTGTTTCTTCATTTTTCTCCATGTATTTTCTCACATGTCTTGTGTTGAATGTTGTTAACATGATTCTTTAGAATTCCCACCGATTAAACTTGCTATAGAAACTAGATTTGATTTTCTATGGTTCAAATTTCTTGTTCTTGTTCTTGAACCATGAATTGTGAAGTTTAGGTTCCTTTGAGTTTTGTATTGCTATTTTTTTGTGGTTGAAACCTAAACCATAAAATTATTACAAAAACATTAAAGCAGAAGAAAACCTCAAAAATCTAGAGTGACATGTTCACCTATTCTAGTTTTGTCATAGAAGTCATGTCTAGTCATGAAACTTGTCACATAAGATTTCTTATGTTGTGCTGAATTTTATTTTTCTTGTTTATTTGTCTAACTCATTTTTTCATGAGTGTATGAAATTTTTTTAGCCTATTATTTGATTTGAGTAAAATCTTTCATGTTAATTAGTCCTTAACATTTTCATGTATAATTCTTAAAGAGTCTCTGATTGTGAACCTTTTCTTGAACTTTTAGGTTTCCTTATGATTGTGTCCATTGTGAATTTGGGTTTTGGTGATTGAATTGCAGGCTGAAATTTTGATCCTAAGTGTATATTGAACTCCTAAAAATGTGGTAAACAATCCTGGTGAGTTTAACATACATATGAAAGTTGAAAGTAAGCCTAAGGCAATCAATATACCATGCTTAACAAATTCATAGCCTGAAATCACTGGTGCTAGCAACTTGAACACACAAACTTAAAAAAATTAATGGGAATTGGGCACTGCGAATTTTGAGCTGAAATTTTTACTGAATTTTCTAGATATCTGGAAAAAAATTAGAAAAAAAGAACCAAGTGATGTGGATAAAAGGAAAAAATAAGAAAAATCATAAAAGTTGGAAAGAAAATCAGTGTCCACGAAAAATAAAAATAAAAAGTGAAAGGAAAGTGTGCTTGTTGTTTTGGCTCATGATTTGTTCTATAATTAGTGTCTATTTTAGACCAATCTTAGTTCTGAAATGTCAATTGAAAAGTAGTGTGAAAACAAGTGTCAAAACTAGAGGTTTCTTTAGTCTTTCTTTTATAGTTTTTTTACTATACTCTAGAGTCATTCTAGGTTTCTCTTTAAGTCCTAGTTTGCTTTTATGTGCTTTTCATTGCTTTAATTGTTGAATAATCCTTGAAAAATTGTCTTGTTAAAACTCTATTGGTTTAGCTTTTCATTTCATTTTTTGTCTTTGGTTATTGCTTGTTTCTTTGTTTCCTCTTTTGTGAGTTTCCATATATGGATTTGGAAAGGAGGATCGGTGTCATCCATTGAAGAATTTGAGTCAAGAAGCAATGGGCCAACCACTTTAAGAGCTATTGGACTAAGAAGCACTCCAAGTTGAGTGAAACACCAAAGAGAGAATAGCCACCAAAATTGAGGATTTTTTTTTTGTAATTGGACACTTGTACGTTTACCTTCATTGCTTTCAAATTTTGTAACAAAAAGGTCTTTCATTGGAAGTGTGTTGGGAGCCTCCAATAGGTTACCAAACTTCCATTTGTTTGTAATAATTTTAGGCAATTTTTCCCTTAGGATAGTGAGTATTTTGTTGGGAACCTTAAATGAGGTCATCCAAACACTCTTAGGATCCGCCTAATTTACATTTCTTGCTTACCTTCATAGCTTATTTTCTTTACTAGTCACACCTAGTTTATCTTGTTATTGCATAATACTTCCTTCTTGTTTATCATGCTTATCTTGAGTTCTTTTGAACCCTAGCTTTTACCCTTTTGCAAACCCCAAACAAGAAAGAACCACAACTTAGGAACCAACATGAGTCATCATTCATCTAGTGTTAATGGTGAGGGTACTATTCATAAGGACCCTCTATCTAGAATATTAGATGAGTTGAGTTCCCTCAAGTTATGGAAAGAAAAAATAGAAAGAAAAGAAAAGGGAAAAAAAGGGTAAAAATAAGTCAAGATGAGAGGAAACAAATAAGGGAAGAAGAAAGAAGGAAAATACTAAAAGAGTTAAGGAAAGAAAAACATGTCTCTTATAGTAGTCATGACTCCTACAAGAGCCTAAGTGAAGAACTTAGTGACTATTATAAAGGAAGGCATAGGTCACATCCTAGACCTCACTCCCATGGGAAAGAAAAGGAAAGAAAGCCTCAAGAGGCTAACATTAACCTCTCATACTTCCATGGGAAGGATAATGTAGAGGCTTATTTAGATTGGGAAATGAAGGTTGAGTAACTCTTTGCTTGCCATCATACAAGTGAGGAAAGGAAGGTTCCTTTGGCTACCCTTAGCTTCCAAGGGTATGCCCTCTATTGGTGGACTTCCCTTGTTAGGGAAAGAATGATTCTTGGGGATCCTCCAGTAGAGTATTGGAATGACTTGAAAAGTTCCCTTAAGAAGAGGCACATCCCCTCTTATTATGAAAGGGAGCTTATGGATAAGCTCCAAAGGCTTAGACAAGGGAGTATGAGTGTTGAAGAGTATATGCAACAAATGGAACTACTCCTTTTGAAAGTTGGGCTTAGAGGGGAGGAAAGAACAAGTATTGCTAGGTTCCTTGGTGGACTTAATATGGAAGTGAGGGACAAGGTTGAGCTCCTTCCATATAGGGACCTAGATGACCTAGTAACAACTTAAAAGGAAGCCTACTTCAAAATCTTATGGCTCTCACTCTTATCCAAAGAAAGACCAAGAACAAGGCATCTTAGGGACTGCACCTTCTAAGCCCAAAGATGATAAGAAGGATGCGGAAGAAAAACAAAAGAAAAAGAAGGATAGTAAGGCCTTGTCTTCAAAGGCCAAGGGGAAGGAAAAAAAAAAGGAAAATGATTCCTTCAAGAAGATTCTTAAGAAGGAAAATCATTTTGTAACAAAAGGTGATATCAAAATAGCACTCATTCCTAAACAATCCTTCTATCTTCTCATATCAAGGGAAACCTCCCTTAGCACTGCCATACCTCTTAAGCTTGAGGTTATTCTTCAAGTAAAAGAGTTTTTTGGATGAGGGTTTAGTTCGTAAGAGCTTAAACCCATGTGCTTTGTTGGTGCTTAAAATAGGTATTATGAGGCACCAAATCCCTATGATAGGTGGTATGATGAATGTGTTGAGTGGTGCAACCCTCTTTTGTAAAATCACACATGCATCCAACATCTTCATGATTCGCATACATAGGGACTCATTAGGTAGGTTTGTTCTTATTTTTGGTTTCAATACAAACCTAAGTGCTCATATGGGACACCTTAGGTTTGTCATACTTTTTGGTAGGAGTAATAAACATGAAAATATAAAAAAAGGTATGTTTTATTACATTACTTTCCTTAATTTTTTAAATAGTGATCAAAGGGTTCCCACAGATCCTAAGAGAATAAAGGTAATTCTTGAGTGGCCCACTCCACCAAGTATAAGGGAAATTTGGGGTTTCCATGACTTAACAAACTCTTACAAAAGGTTTGTCCCATATTTTTCTATACTTGTAGCACCACTCATTGAGTTGGTGAGGAACCATGTTCCCTCATAGGAAAGTGTCCAGGAAAGGGGTTTTCAGATCTTACCTTACTCTAACATACTCAACACCACTAATATATATGTTTTTATTCTTTTTACAGGTATTGAGGGAAGAAGCCCAGAGTTTCAAGAACCTCTGGATTTGAGGTCAAATCCTTTTCAAGGGGAGGGGATGATGCAATCCTACCCCCCAAGGGTATTGGATAAAAGACTCTAAGAAGATTGAGCCAGAGATGTAGGAGAAGGCCCTAGGGTTCTCATGAGCCTTAGGATAGATTTTGGGTCCATGGGCTAAGTATGAGTCCACTTTTCTTTGTAAATATTGGAATAGGTTTTCCTTCTTTTGGGCCTTGTATTTTGGCCATTTTAGGTTTGTAGGGTACCTTACAAATTAAGAACACCCTACCCTACGAGTTAAGGGTACCTTAGTAGTATAAGATTTTAGCCTTGTATTTCAGGGCATTTTTAGTAGTCTTTGTAGTAGGGACTTTTTTGTATTTTCATGTATTTTGTCATGAGGTGAACTTAGCTATTGGAGGGGTGTATGTAGTTTCCCCCCTCTAGCTTCTCAAGGAATATGCTAAGATGCCTTTGGCATATTCTTGGAATATTCATTTCGCATGTGCTAGAGTCACATTTTTCATTCTTGTGGCATCTAAAGGGAATATGTTAAGATGCCTTTGGCATATTCTTGAATATTCTTCTTAGATTCACATGAAATGAAAATGAAATTCACAAAGTGAATAGAAACATGTGTAACACTTGTCATAACTTTGATGAATGAGAGTCTTGTGAGACACACTTCAAAGTTCAACTTCTCTCATTTTCTTCCTTTAATTTTCCATGCCACTTTCTCTCTCTTATTCTCTTCATCCATTGAAGCTTCCTCTCTAAGCTTCTTATCCAAGACACTCTCTTGGTGTTAAAGCTCCTCCTTCCATGGCTTACTCCCTAGTGGATGGGACCTCCTCTCACCTATTCTCATTTATCTTCCGCTGCAACTCCATGGCTGAAAATCACCTTTGAAGGACCTTATTGAAGCTCAAATATTCAGCCTCCATAGAAGCTTCTCAAGCAAGCTTCCATCAACTAACCTTGTTCTTAACTTTGAAAAATGTCATTTTATGGTCCATGAAGGTATAGTCTTAGGGCATTTGGTCTCTAGTAGAGGTATTGAGGTTGATAAGGCCAAGATCGATGTTAATACTTATCTTTCTTACCTTGCGTCTGTGTGGGAAGTGCGTTCTTTTCTTGGACATGTAGGTTTTTACAGAAGATTCATCCAGGATTTTAGCAAGATTGCCCTACCATTGTCCAAGCTTCTTCAGAAGGATGTAGATTTTGTGTTTGACCAGCCTTGCAAAGAGGCATTTGAGGAGCTGAGGAAGAGGCTTACCAACTCTTCCATCATGTAGCCACCGGATTGGGAGCTTCCCTCTGAGCTCATGAGCGATGCCTCCAACTACGCACTTGGGGTTGTTTCATCGCAGAGAATTGATAGACTATAACATTTCATTGCTTATGCCTCATGCACTTGGGATGCAGCCCAAGTCAACTACACCTCCAACGAAAATGAGCTTTTGACTATTGTTTTTGCATTAGATAAATTCAGATCTTATTTTCTTTGCTCCCATATTACAGTCTTTACTGATCATGCCACCTTGAGGTACTTTTGAAGAAGCTTGATGCTAAATCGAGATTGATCGGGTGGATGCTTTTTCTTCGAGAGTTTGATATTGAGATCAGAGACAAGAGTGGTGCAGAAAACATGGTTGTTGATCAATTGAGCAAGATAGAGGGACCTATTGATTCCCTCCCTATTAGGGATAACTTCCTTGATGAGCATTTGATGCAGTTGCATTCATCACATGTCACACCTTGGTTTGCTAACATTGTGAATTTGATTGTTGCATCTATTGTCCCACCACAAGCATCTAGGACTCAAATAGATAAACTTAAGAGTAATGCCAAATATTATGTGTATGATGATCCTTACTTGTGGAGGTTTGGTAGTGACCAAGTGATCCCTAGGTGTGAGCTCGATCATGAGATTCAGTTTATTCTTTAGTTTTGTCATGGCACACCTACTGACAGTCATTTTGGTCCTTAGAAGACGGTTAGAAGAATCTTAGATTGTGGGTTCTAATGACCCACCATTTTTAGTGATGTTCATAATTTTTCTACCAACTGTGAGCAGTGTTAGAGAGCGAGAAGGACCATTACACATAGGCATGAGATGCCTCAACAACCCATTATTTTTTGTGAGATTTTTTATGTTTGGGGTATTGATTTTATGGGTCCATTTCTTGTTTCTCATGGTTTTTCATATATCTCACTTGTTGTTGATTATGTTTCTAGGTGGGTTGAAGCTAAGGCCACAAGAACTAATGATTCTAAACTTGCTGTGAATTTTATGAGATCTAACATTTTTTGCAGGTTTGGTGTGCCTAAAGCCATTATCAGTGAATAGGGGAGCCACTTCTGTAACAGGTCATTGTCATCCTTGCTCCAAAAGTATGGGGTTGTGCATAGAGTTGGTACAACTTATCATCCCCGAACTAATGGGCAAGCGGAGGTTTTTAATAGAGAAATCAAGCAAGTGTTGTAGATGGTAGTGCAACCCAACAGGAACGATTGGAGCAAGCTACTTGAGAATGCTCTATGAGCCCATAGGACTACTTACCAAACACCTTTGGGGATGTCTCCCTATAGGGTGGTTTTTGGTAAGGCATGCCACTTTCCGGTGGAGATTAAGCACCGTGCTTGAAGAGATCCTCTTAGGAGCCTATGAGAACTCCAAGATCTACAAGGAGAAGTGAAGAGGTTTTATAACTCTAGGATTCTTAGGAAGGAGTTCAGTATTGGCCAAAAAATGTTCTTGTTTAACTCTCGCCTCAAGCTTATTTATGTTAAACATCAATCTAGATGGGATGAACCTTTTGTTATTACTAATGTTTTTCCCCACGGTGTAGTTGAGATTATAAATGAAGTTACTGACAAAGTCTTCAAAGTGAATGGTCACCAACTCAAGTTTTTTCATGAGAGCCCCCAAGTGGAGGAAGAATTTGTGGCGAACCTCTCTTTGGTCTTGCCAATTTTATGTGATGATGTGCCTTGAATGACACTTGAGGAGTTTCCTTTCCTTTTCTTTTATATGTTATCTCTTTGTTTGCATTTCATTACATGCTCACATTGGGGGACAATGTGCATTTCAAGTGTGGGGGGAAGGTTTAGAAAAAAAATTGTTTGTTTTCTATTTTTCGTTTTCTTTGTTTTTTGTTTTTATTTAGCTATATTCTATTTTGTCTATTTTATTGTACTTGTACGTTGTTCTATTTTTTTATTGTTTTATGTTTCATGTTTTCTGTTTTGTTGTATTTTTTTGTTTTACTTTTTTTTTTACTGTTTTACATACAGAAAATAAAAATTTTAGACTTTGCAATTGTTGTTGTCTAATGTTTTTTTTAGTTTAGGCACTTTTTCATAGGATTTCTAACTTGTATAAATTGTGAGAGATGTATTTTTTTTTTTTTGGTTCAAAGGTTTCGCGCTTGAAGTGAACCATTGTTGCAATTATGGAAGTGATAAGTAGGCTTTAAAAAAAATTGAGGTGGATCATGTGTGATAGAATGATGCCTTGTGAGTTTTAGGATTTTGTGGATGGATTGCATTATTCCATTCATGCTCTTTCATGTGTGATTTCACCCTTGTGTTGGATTACTCTAGGTTTTTCCTTTTCTTTTTTGTCATTCCTTGTTGCATATGCATTGATTGAGATGATTAAGGCCTTCTTTCTTTTAGCCACTAGCCAAATAAGCCTACCTTGCATTGATATCCATTGTCACCCTCTTTGAGCCTTTAACTCCTTCTTTCATTTTGTAGCTCATTACAAACCAAAAAGTGCAAAACCATGTTGTCCTAAACATTAGGGAGAAAAAAGGGCCTTGGAATTGTTTTGGGAATGGGTTTCACACAAGTGTGGGGGATTTGTACTTTATTTTATGAAAGTTCCTTTGTTTTCGTCATTTCATTTTCTTGTGACTTGTTGAAAAGAAAAAAAAGAAGAAGAAGAAAAATAGAAAAAGAAATAATAAAAGAAAAGAGAAAAAAATGGGAGTATAAAAAGCTAAAGTTCAAAAAGAAAAAAAAAATTATACAAACAAAGAAAAGAAGAAGAAGAAAATGTGTTGTGGTTCATTTTCATTCTTGTAAGATCTTGTTATTTTAATTTTGTTGCTCTCCACTTTGTTTCTTTGTTTTTAACCATCTTTTTACTTGTTGACTTATCCCTCATTGTCCCTCTTTTCCCTTAGTTCTAGCCTACATATCCTTCTCATATCCACCCTTACATAAGCCATACATTACAAACCAATAAAAGTCCTTTTGATCTTTGATGCATGTGTATTTCAAGTTGAATGGATTAGAGTCTTGTCAAAATTTGGATGTGCTAGCTACATGTGGTACTTGAGTGTAAACACAAACCCATACACATTTGGAAAGGTTGAGTGTTGTTCTTTGAAAGATTTCTATCACCATGGTACATTCTTAATTTTGACTAGACTACTTGTCCACTTTGCATTTTGTGATCATGTGTTCATGGGTTGCTTGTTACCTTGAGACCATTCTTCCATTTTTTATCTCTCATTTTTGTGCATTGTTAAGATCCATTGAAAAATATGTGTGCCTTGTTCATACCCTTCTTTTAGTCGAGGTAATTTTTTTAGTTTGATTTCTCTTTCTTAGTCTTTCTTTTAGTTTTGCCTAGGAGTGCAAAAGATAAAGTATGGGAGAATTTGATTGAGTATTTGTAGTTTAGTATTTTCTATTATTTTTAGCTCAATTGAAACCTCTTTGACCCTTATTTTCTCACTTTAACTTAGTTTTGGTCTTAGGAAAATGATTGAGCTTAACTGATAATTGTGGCTTATTTTTGGATTTTTTTGCTTACTTGACCTATCTAACTTGTGCAGGGACTATAGGACACTATAGAACTCCAAATGGAACATGTGAGTAGTCCCTGTAAAGCTAAGAAAATGATCTTCAATTTTGTAACAAATAAGCTTGGGCCAGTTCTGCCATTTCGAGGCTCAAATTAGGCTTGGAAGTCAGAACCTTTGCACTTGAGTAATTGGGCTGCGAATTTAGGGTTTGCTTTGTGTAGTTAGTTTAATTAGGTTGATTAGATGGGTCTAATCAGGGCCCATCCCTTCCTTCTGAGTAGTAACCATATATATTAGTTGAAGTTAGTTAGTTACTTCATTTTGTACAAAAATAGATTTAGTTACTTGTTGTGCAAGCTTTAGGATCAAAATCTTTTTTCTCTCTTTTTCTCTCAACTATTGTTCATTCTTCTCCCACTTTTCACTTATGTTCTTTGTTAGTCATCATTTACGACTAACTTTTGTATTGAAAAGTTTCATGAAATTTATATCTTTTTCCCAATTTATGGTTCTTTTTGTAGGTTTGTACACATTTTTATGTTTAGTTTAATTTTACTCAGTAGATATTCCCAATATTGTGCATTAATGTGGTTCAACTTCAGTTTCAGGCTAAAGGATGAAGAAGAAGAAGGTTAAAGCAGTTGGTATCTCGCTAAGCGAGGCATATGCGCTTAGCGAGTAACATCCGCTAAGCGAGGCACTTAGCTCACTTAACGAGTTGCGAGAACCTGTCATTCATGCATGCATTCAGCGTGCCATCAGCTCCCTCAGTGAGTCATTTGTCTCTTCTCGTGCTAAGCGCGCTAGCTCGCTAAGCAAAAATTCACTAACTCACGCTTAGCGGGAAAATGGCGCTAAGCGAGCCTTCAGGATCAAAAAGCCCTTGAAAGACTAAAGTTGTCAAAAAATAAAAAAGAGGAGTTCTGAGAGACTTCGGGGAGAGAGACATAACAGAGCAAGAGAGAAAAGCTTGAACGAAAGGCCTCGACATTCAAGAGGATTTTAGGTTTAGGAGTGATTGTTAGGTTTCTAGAGGTGGAGGAGACATCCCCACCACTTTGTAATCTTAATTTTCCCTCAAAAACCTCATCTTGGTGCTGAAAGGTGCTAACTTACAATGGAAGGCTAAATCTCTTGTTGGGGATTTCTGCTGAGCTTTGATGTAAAACTCTTCACTATCTATTTAAAGTTGTTTTTATGTGTTCATTGCTTCTATCTGTATTTAATTCTTGCATTCTTGTGGCTTGATCACCCATTTATGTGTAAAGTTAGGAATTTTAGCATTGAGAAGTGCTTTAAATCCTTAGAACTTGATAGAGCAGGCTAGAGAACTGTATGTTTGGACACGGAGTGCAGGGATTTAGTTTATAATATGTCGTAATCTTAATGCAATTCGTTTAAGCTAAGTTTGAAAAGGGATCTAGAACGAAGTTTAAATAGAATTAGACTCATTCACTAGAGGAATCTTGGTTTGAGTAGTCGTTTTCAACATAGAACACAGAAACAACCTTAAATAGAGAAAAATACTTAATAACATCATTTTGTTTAGTAGAAAAACCCAACGTTTTAATCATCTGTTTATCCCTCACATTTAGGTAGTTAATTTTGTAGTTGAATTAGAACTGTAGACACAACTTCTCTTTATAGTTACTGGCTTTATACAAATGTTTACCTACTGAATGAATGTTTCTGAATGAAACAAGTTCCCTGTGATTCGATATTTGGTTCTTACCGTTTTATATTACTTGTGCGACTCGATGCACTTGTTGATTAGCATCGCTGACCAGTGGAACAAGTTTTTAGCGAACAAGTTTTTGGCGCCGTTGTCGGGGAACTTTTTTCCATTTGGGAAGTATAGTTCAGTTTGTAGGCATTGATTTTTTATTCTTTGATTGATTTTTGTGTGAATAAATTTATTCTTCTCTTGATTTGGTTAACTGCTTCTCTTGTTAGAGTTTTGTATGTGAGGTAACCCTTCTGCAGGTGATTTAGCTCCATTGGATTTGGAGATATAAGCCACTTGTAGGAGGAATAACGCAGAGCGAAAAAGAAAATTTTTGCAAGACAGGACAGCACAACTAGGTTCGGAGGAAGCTCAATCTTCTGAGGCATCTTCTATCTTTCCAGAGCAAAGAGAACCAGAAGTAGGTGCATCTAGGGCTAATATCATGGCTGAAGATCAACCTAGAAGGGTTACCCTTGAAGACTACTCTAGCTCGACTGTGCCACAATTCTTCACAAGTATAGCACGACCAGAAGTTCAAGCACACAATGTTACATACCTTCACTCCTTGATACAGTTAATTCAAGGAAATCTATTTCATGGCTTGCCAAACGAAGACCCATATGCACACTTGGCCTCATACATTGAGATTTGCAATACAGCCAAGATTGCCGGTGTGCCTGAGGACGCAGTGAGGTTGAGTTTGTTCTCTTTTTCATTGTCTGGAGAAGCAAAGAGATGGTTACATTCAGTTAAGGGAAACAGTCTCAAGACTTGGATGAAGTGGTGGAGAAATTTTTGAAGAAATATTTCCCCGAGTCTAAGACAGCATAAGGAAAAGCAACCATCTCCTCATTTCACCAGTTTTCGGATAAGTCTCTAAGTGAAGCACTTGAACGATTTCGTAGTTTGTTATGGAAAACACCGACTCACGGATTCTCAAAACCAATTCAACTCAACATTTTTATAGATGGGTTAAGGCCGCAGTCCAAGCAATTGTTGGATGCTTTTGCAAAGGAGAAGATCAAATTGAAGACCCCGGAAGAGGCTATGGAACACATTGAAAACATGACTACAAGTGATCATGCCATCTTGCATGATCGGACTCACATTCCCACAAAGAGAAGCCTGCTGGAGCTTTCCTCTCAAGATGCATTACTGGCACAAAATAATTTGTTGTATAAGCAGCTTGAGACATTGACAAAAACATTGAGTCAGTTGCCTAATCAATTGCAGGTTAATCAACCTTCACATTCAGTTGTTTTGCAAGTTGGAGGTTGCAGCATATGCGGAGGGGCTCATGAATCCGGACACTGTATTCCCCTGGATGACACAACCCAAGAGGTAAATCACATGGGAAACCAAAGCAGGCCAGGATTTAATGCAGGTGGATATGCAGGTTACCAGTAAGGTTCAAATTATAACCAGAATCAAGGGCAGTGAAGGTCCAACCCTGGAAATCAGTTCAACAAGGACCAATGTGGATCATCCAATAGGCCTCAGAACCAAGGGTCTAGCCTCTATAACAGAACCACCAAGCCGGAGGAGACTTTAGCTCAATTTATGCAGGTTACAATGTCAAATCATAAGAGCATCGAGTCTGCCATTAAAAACTTGGAGATTCAAGTGGGGCAGCTGGGCAGATAGCAGAGAATTCTTCTAGCAATTTTGGAGCAAACGGTGAGAAGAATCCAAAGGAAGAATGCAAAGTTGTCATGACCCAGAGCAAAAAGGCAAACCTGGTTGAGGATGAGGGAAGGATTAGTGACAACCAAGAATTAGTGGCTGGAGAAAAAAAAAAGAGGAAGAAGAAGATTAGTTGAGAGAGAAATAAATAAATGAAGAAAAAGAAAAAGAAGAAAAAAAATGAAAAAAATAGAGAGAAAGAGGGAGAAAGGGAGACAAAGAGTGAGCTTGCAAGAGAAAAGAAGAAAGAGGTTGTCTCATGTACTGGGAAGGAAGCACCATACCCTCTGGTGCCATCAAAGAAAGACAAAGAGCGACATCTGGCTCGTTTCCTTGACATCTTCAAGAAATTAGAGATAACCATTCCCTTTGGAGAAGCCCTACAACAAATGCCATTATATTCTAAGTTTTTGAAAGATCTGCTTACCAGAAAGAGCAAATACATCCAGAATGATAACATTGTGGTGGAAGGGAACTGTAGTACGGTGATTCAAAGAATCCTTCCACCTAAGCATAAGGATCCTGGGAGTGTCACTATTCCCTACTCTATTGGTGCAGTGTTGGTTGGTAAAATTTTCATTGATTTGGGGGCCAGTATAAATTTGATGCCCCCTCTCCATGTGTAGGAGAATTGGAGAGTTGGAGATTATGCCAACTAGAATGACACTACAACTGGCAGACACATCAATTACAATGCCATATGGAGTGATTGAAGATGTTCTAGTCAAGGTGTAGCATTTTACTTTCCCTGCAGATTTTGTTGTGATGGATATTAAAGAGGACGTTGAAATCCCCTTGATTTTGGGTTGTCCCTTCATGTTAACCGCCGGTTGTGTGGTGGATACGGGAAAGGGTAAACTAGAAATGGGCATAGATGATCAGAAGATCAAGTTTGATCTGTTTGATGCAGTAAAGTACTTACTTGACCGGAATGTCTATTTAAAGGTTGAGGAACTTAAGAATGAGATGGTTCTAATGGTCAGAGCCAAGCTTGCTCTAGATCCATGAGGTAATATGCGTCAAGCTAATGACTTTAAACGAGTGTTTACTAGGAGGCAACCCAGCTCTTTTTATTTTCATTAATTATTGCATATAGTTAGGATAAACTTATTTGTGATTTGTTGAGTAAGTCATCAACATGTTCAGTTTTGAAAATGGGGTTGTCAAAGCTTCTTTGAAGTTGTGGATGAAAAATAACTTCTTAGAAAAATTTTCAGTCATCCACTCGCTCAGCGCGCCATGTGCGCTAAGCGAATCATCATTCATGCACTGAGCGAGTCTCAACTTGCGCTAAGCGCATCAACCCCTACCCATTGGCTAATGAGGTCTCACTAAGCGAGACTTGTGCGCTAAGCCCAAAAACCTCTCTAGAATTGCATTTAATGGAATTAGGCTAAGCGAGTCTTATCACTAAGCACACAACATCATCTCGCTAAGTGCAATCATTGCATTAAGCGCAATTCCTTCTCTGTCTGGACCTTCATGTGAATTGGGCCCAACGGGTCAGCCCGCTAAGCCTAAATCCCTCTCGGGTTTGAAATTGCACTAAGTGAGATAGTCTCGCTAAGCGTGCCCCACTACTACATCAAGAAGCATTTAATTCGCTAAGCAGACACATGTTCTGCTAAGCGAAAGTTGCAAACCAATCAGAGTTGTAGATCTCGCTAAGCGCGTACCCTTCGCACTAAGCCCAAATCCTTCTCGGGTTTTCTAATTTTCAAATTGGGCTAAGCTAGATGTCCCGCTAAGCGCGTGAATTTAAAATCTGAAAATTCAAACCTCACTGAGTGCTCGCTTAGCGAGTCACGCGCGCTAAGTGAGACAGTCGAAATTGCCAAAAATAAACATTGCTGCCTTAGGCAGTTTCTTTTGTGCATAATTTAAAAATATCTCTCATACTCATCATTGACATTCCTGCACTGCACTTCCCTTGCATCTTTGCTTCTTTGCTTCCTTCTTTTCTCAACACTCTCATAAATCCAAGTAAGTATCTTGTACCTTGCTTTTAAATTTTTGTTTTTGAACCTTAGGATAGAAGCCATGTTAGTTGCTCTTAAAGTTTCGATTTTGTGATTGATGTTGTTGTTGTTTGCTTAGTTGTTAGATTGTATGTTGTTAGGGGTTTCGTTTCGCACATAATGTAGGTTATATTGCTTTGATTTGATTAGGTTTTGAGACCTAATAGTGGCCTGTAGTTAGGGGCTGCAAAGCCCCAATTTTTTCTGGAATTTTCGATGTACTCGCTAAGCGAGCCTGCTCGCTAAGCAAGTTCATCAATTTTGGATGAATTTTGGGGTTTTCTGATGAACTCGCTAAGCCGACCCTATCCCGCTAAGCGTGTTCATCGTTTTTGTTTGAATATTTGAATTTCTGTATGAACTCGCTAAGCCACTGCACTTCGACTTAACGAGCATTTAAATTTCCAGATTTTGTTTGTGTTCGTATGAACTCACTAAGTCGGCGTTCCATGCTTAGCGAGTTGTGTTGCTTGGGTCAGAGTCTAAGAGGCTTTTGGTCTTCTGTTGGTGGCTACGCGAGTCAGTCTCGCTAAGCAACCATGCCTCTGTAGCTTGAATAAGCCTAGGCTAAGTGAGTCAATCTCGTTAAGCCTAAGGAAATTTAGTTTTCTAATTTTATGTTCTTGCGCTAAGCAAGTCAGTCTCACTAAGCGCAATTTCTTCTCTATTTTGGAATTGGGCTTAGCGAGCCTGCTCGCTAAGCCAATTATGTTCCAATAGTCAAATTTGGGCTAAGTGCCTGCTGGCGCTAATCCTGTGTAGTGTGTTGCACTAAGCGAGTCAATCTCGCTAAGCGCAATTAGCTCTATGTCCGAGAATAAGGCTTAGTGAGCCATGCTCGCTTAGCCATTGTGCTATTTCAGCTAAGCGAGTGTGTCTCGCTTAGCCAGAGTCTTTGTTTTTGTGTAGTCGCACTAAGTGCGCCCTGCGTGATAAGTGTATCTTATTATTTTCATAAGGCGCGCTAAACGAGTCTATCTCGCTAAGCGCCCAGTCAGTTATTCTGTTTTATTTTTCTGATTTCAGTTTGAAATAAAACATGTCTAACTTGATTCCTGTGGTTCTTTTTGATGGAGATGGCCTCCAAAAAGAGAAAAGCTACCGCCTCCAGACCCAGGGAGCCCTATGACACTACCAGATTCATATCTGTGGGCGCCTGGGAGAGATATGATCAGAACATTCACTCCTGGAACATTCTTCCAGAGAGGAATGTTATTTTTTACATCACGGAGTACGATGAGTTCCGCAGGGAACTTGAGAGGCAGAACTGGCATAAATCCTTGACCAGGTAGATGGATGGGCACATAGATGTGGCCTGGTTCAAGGAATTTTATGCAAACCTATATGATCCTAAAGACAAATCCCCCAGGAAGGTCCGAGTGCGGGGGAAGTTGATTAAATTTGATGTTGCCTCTCTTAATGCTTTTCTGGAGACACCACCAGTTCTAGAGCCAGGGGAGCAGTATACTGCATATACCAGGTTCTGCAACACTCGCATAGACCCTCAGGAGCTGGTCGCTAAACTCTACATCCCAAGGAAGGGATTTGTACTTAATGCAGAGGGCGCACCTGGAAGCTCCTGAGGAAGGATTTGAATACAGTGGCGCAGACCTGGAGCGTCCTGTCATATTCTAACCTCGCCCCCACCTCTCACACCTCCGATTTGAATATGGACAACGTGAGGTTAGTTTATGGACTTGTTATGAGGATGGACATCGACGTGGGCTCACTCATATCAGGCCAGATCTCACAGATGGCTCAGTCCAACTCCTCTAGGCTTAGATTCCCTATACTTATCACAGCCTTGTGCGTGGCCCGAGGAGTAGTTCCAGACTCATTGACCTTCGAGTCCCTGAGCCTTGCCATTAATTTGGCATACATCAGGAAGAATTACTGGAACCCGGATGATCCCACGATCACTTTTTCGGGGACCCGCAAAGCTAGGGCTCGGGGACCATCGGACACTTTTGCCCCTTCTTCTTCTGCTCCTCCAGCTCCAGCCTTCGGCATCTCCATGTAGAGTTCAAACGTTCTAGTGCCGATGCTGTAAAGCCTTCACCATGGCTTATGCTTGGTGATGCAGAGTATCCATGATTTGGCTCAGCATCAGCCCATCATGAGCATGGAGGCATTTATGGCCCAGGTGGCTTGGCCAAGAGTCCAGCCTTCTCCACTAGGGGGAGGTGAGGCTCCTACAGCCCAGGAGTCGCAGCCAGAGGCACAACCCACACCGGAGGTCACATCAGAGGCCACTCCACAGACTTCACCTGCTGCTACACCATTAGTGGAGGTCTCAGAGGATGAGGAAGGCACCGAGGACACTAATTATACAGCTGATTTAGCAGCGGCGCAGAGCACCTGGGATCCCTGACCCACTACAGCACATGAGACACCTCAGCTAGCCAAGGATGCCCCTTCTTTACCTTAGGATGAGCCCACATCGGGGCATGATGAGTGATGACAAGACTATGATTTATTTTTCTGCTTTTTAGATACAATTTTTTTTATGTTTCAGTTTTAGTTTAGTATTTATTTTACTTTTTCAGAAAATTTTACAACTTTTTGAACAGTTTACATTTATATATGCAGTGGTTTGCTTGGGTTTGAAAATTTTGTGTTTGTGAATGATTTGAATCAATCAATGGCATGAATTGAGTGAATTGCGATGATGAGATCACATGCTTTGAATGAGTATGCAATAATTAGATAAGAAAGAACATGAATTAGGGACGTGAGTGAAAATGTTAGTTGGTTTGACAGGTAAATTGTGAAGGTAATCATTAGCCATAACCCGGTGAGTTGTGTGAACCTTAATTGTGAGAGATCGACTAGCATTGAGTACCAACTTTTGCATGAATCTCTGAATACTGAATGAATGCATGAATTTGGAAATGATGAAGGCCATGATTGATTGAAATAGCCACTTAGCCAAATAGCTTACCCTGTTCATGAATGAATTATCCCTTGCACCCACGTTGAGCTTAAATTTGATTGATTGAATTAAACTTGAGCCTGTTGAATTGTAATCTCCATCTACCTTTTCTTAGGTTGTAGGAGAGCATCATGGTTCAAAGAAAATTTCAAGAAATTTCAAGAATAAAAGTATGTGTGTGTTGTTACTCAAGCTAAGTGCCTTACATGTATGTGGCAAGTCAATAGAAGTTGGAATAAAAAGAAAAAAGTTGACCTAAGGATGAATGCTCTCCTAGAACCTAAGCTTTTGCATCCTAGAAAAACCATGAATTGTTTGCAGCTCAGCCTCATTACAAGCCAAGAAAGTCCTTTGGATTCAATTTATCTGTTTGTGATTGTATGTCATGAGATGAAATGCAAAAGTTGAGACTTGTGTTGGTTGTTGACTGAATAATTGCCTTAAACACTTGTTCTTATGAGTGAAAAGTGACCGTGAGGATTTGGCTTGATGAACCTTCCTTGATACTTGTCTTGCTTGCTAGCTTATTTCATTTGTGTTGCTTAATAACCATGTTCATATCTTTGCAATTCTGCATATCTTTATGAAAATTTGTTGGTTGAAGCATTGTTTGCCACTTGTGTTCATGTGATTGAATGCTTTGGAACAAATACAATTTTGCATAACCACTGTGATTTTGTCACTTGAGGACAAGTGAATTGTTCTTTATTTACTTGAGGACAACCAAAACTGTAAATCTGGGAGAGTTTTATAGTCATCATTTACGACTAACTTTTGTATTGAAAAGTTTCATGAAATTTATATCTTTTCCCCAATTTATGGTTCTTTTTGTAGGTTTGTATATATTTTTATGTTTAGTTTAATTTTACTCAGTAGATATTCCCAATATTGTGTATTAATGTGGTTCAACTTCAGTTTCAGGCTAAAGGATGAAGAAGAAAAAGGTTGAAGCAACTGGTGTCTCGCTAAGCGAGGCACTCAGCTCGCTTAGCAAGTTGGGAGAATCTGTCATTCATGCACGTGGTCAACGCGCCATCAGCTCGTTGTTCGCTTCGCACTCACCTAACTGCGATACTAATCAGCAAGTGTACAAAGTCACAAGTAGTATAAACGGTAAGAACTGAGTATCGAATCATAGGGAACTTGTTTCATTCCAAGAGCATTCATTCAATAGGTAAACATTTGTATAAAGCCAGTAAATATAAAAAGAAATTGAGTCTATAATTCTAATTTAACTACAAAATTAACTATCTAAATGTGAGAGATAAACAAATGATTAAAACATTGGGTCTTCCTACTGAACCTACTTGATCTTACTAAGTATTTTTCTCTATTTAAGACTGTTTTAGTGTTCTATGCCGAAAACAACTCTCCCAAACCATGATTCCTCGAGTGAATGGCCTAACTCTATTTAAACTTCGTTCTAGATCCCTCGTCGAACTTAGCCTAAACGAGTTGCATTAAGAATACGACATAATATAAACTAAATCCATGCACTTCGTGTCCAGACATACAGTTCTCTAACCTACTCTATCCAGTTCTAAGGATTTAAAACACTTTCCAATGCCAAAAATCCTAACTTTACATACAAATGGGTGATCAAGCCACAAGCATGCAAGAATTAAGTGCAAATAGAAGCAATGAACACATAATAACAACTTTAAATAGATAGTAAAGGATTTTACATCAAAGTTCAGCAGAAACCCCCAACAAAAGAGTTAGCCTTCCATTGCAAGTTAGCACCTTTCAGCCCAAGAACATGTTTTGGAAGGATAAGTAAGATTACAAAGTTGTGGGGGTGTCTCCTCCACCTCTAAAACCTAACAATCACTCAAAATCTCTCAAAGGCTAAAGCTATTCGTCCAAGCTCTTCTCTCTCGTTATGTTTTTCAGCTCTATTATGTCTCTCCTCTACTGCTCACTCTTTTTTTTCCAACTTCAGTCTTTTAAGGGCTTTCTAATCCTGAAGGCTTGCTTAGCGCCATTTTCTCGCTAAGCGCGAGTTAGTGACCAGAAGAGACAAATGACTCGTTGAGCGAGCTAATGGCATGCTGGGCACGTGCATGAATGATAGATTCTCTTCCAAATCCTCTCAATCCACTAAGCAAACTGAGTGTCTCGCTTAGCGAATGATCCTCGCTAAGCTCATATGCCTCTCTTAGTGAGACAACAGCTGTTTTAACCTTCTTTTTTTTCCATCCTTTGACCTGAAACTGAAGTTAAACCACCTTAATTCACAATATTGGGAGTATCTACTAAGTAAAATTAAACTAAACATAAAAAATATGTACAATCCTAAAAAAAGAACCATAAATCGGGGAAAAGACATAAATTTCATAAAACTTTTCAATACAAAAGTTAGTCGTAAATGACGACTAACGCTCGCTCAGCGAGTCATTTGTCTCTTCTCACGCTAAGCGTGCCCAGCTCGCTAAGCAAAAATTCACTAACTCGCGCTTAGCAGGAAAATGGCGCTAAGCAAGCCTTCAGGATCAAAAAGCCCTTGAAAGACTGAAGTTGTCAAAAAATAAAAAAGAGGAGTTCTGAGAGACTTCGGGGAGAGAGACATAACAGAGCAAGAGAGAAAAGCTTGAACGAAAGGCCTCAGCTTTCAAGAGGATTTTAGGTTTAAGAGTGATTGTTAGGTTTCTAGAGGTGGAGGAGACATCCCCACCACTTTATAATCTTAATTTTCCCTCAAAAACCTTATCTTGGTGCTGAAAGGTGCTAACTTGCAATGGAAGGCTAAATTTCTTGTTGGGGATTTCTGCTGAGCTTTGATGTAAAACTCTTCACTATCTATTTAAAGTTGTTTTTATGTGTTCATTGCTTCTATCTGTATTTAATTCTTGCATGCTTGTGGCTTGATCACCCATTTGTGTGTAAAGTTAGGATTTTTAGCATTGGGAAGTACTTTAAATCCTTAGAACTTGATAGAGCAGGCTAGAGAACTGTATGTTTGGACACAGAGTGCAAGGATTTAGTTTATAATATGTCGTAATCTTAATGCAATTCGTTTAAGCTAAGTTCGACAAGGGATCTAGAACGAAGTTTAAATAGAATTAGATTCATTCACTAGAAGAATCTTGGTTTGAGTAGTCATTTTCGGCATAGAACACAGAAACAACCTTAAATAGAGAAAAATAGTTAATTACATCATTTTGTTTAGTAGAAAGATCCAACGTTTTAATCATCTATTTATCTCTCACATTTAGGTAGTTAATTTTGTAGTTAAATTAGAACTGTAGACACAACTTCTCTTTATATTTACTGGCTTTATACAAATGTTTACCTACTGAATGATGCTTTCTGAATGAAACAAGTTTCATGTGATTCGATACTCGGTTCTTACTGTTTTATATTACTTGTGCGACTCGATGCACTTGCCGATTAGCATCGCTGACCAGTGGAACAAGTTTTCAGCAAACATTCTTCTTTTTTCTTGCACAAATTTCATGGCTTTTCCACTAGTGATGATCATGAAAGGTTAAACACTCAATCAATCCAAGATCCAATCCAAACAAGGCTGAATTTGAGTTTTGGTTTAATATTTCTAGTCTATGTGAATGTTTATCTTTTTTTTCAATCTTATTTTCAATTTTGATGATTATGAATATGCTTAGGATTGAAAACAAATTAGGTTAGGGATTCTTTTCCTAATTTTGAACTTAATGACAAATTGTTTGGATGATATTCCAACCTAATTTGTGATCTCATTGAATTTAGGAATTAATTCGATTGAACTAACTCTAATGACATTGATTGAACTTTCACAACTTGATTATTCTATGCAGAACTATGATAATTTGATTTGCATTGGTTTGGTGAATTGGATTGATGATCTCGAATCTATTTTACACCCTGTTTGTGCAATTTTGTTTGTATTCTGCAACTAAAATTTTGTTTCAATTTAGATTTCGCATTTCTGTTATGTGTTTTTACATTTCTTTCTAGTGCCTACAAACTATTCGTTGAAATTGTCCTTGCTATTTATAAGTGAACTAAAGTAAAAATCAAATTGAATCGTATCTCTGAATCGATTTAGATTAATCATATACTGCAAAATTTCTAAGTTTTTATTTGTTTTGACATGATTTGACAATTGTTATCAATCATCTCCAAATACCCTTCAATTAAGAGGGATTAATTTTGACCTCCCACATGTGATTGAAAATTCACCACCCAGGTAATCAATCCATCTCTCTAGCCACAACTACTTGTTTCTAGAGGAGTCATTCAACCACATCTCCTAGAAGTATAATGATAGAGTGACCAGTTCTATAAAAAAAATTTAATTTTCATAAAATAAAAAATTTCATTTAGGGGTTGAGCATATTGGGGGAATATGTCTGAAGGTGTTCCACAGGGTGATGCCATAATGCTAAAGGTTAGTAAACACATTCCCTAAAGTTCAATAATTCTTTTTTGGATAACTTGATCAAATCTCACTGATGTACTGGTAATCAAAATTTGTGTCCTTATGTGGATAACATTGTTCCAGGCTATGCCATAATTGGTCGGATGAAAAAGCCATATAACTTTTAAGCAATTGTCACAAAGCTTTGCCACCAAACGGGAAGGTCATAGTTGGGGATCTCATACTACCAGTAGATTCAGAACCTACAAATGATTACAAAATGATTTCAATTCTTGATATCATCATGTTTATTACACCTGGTGGAAGGGAAAGAACTGAGAAACAATTTGAGAGTTTGGGCAAGCGTTCTGGATTTTCTAGGTTTCAAGTTGTTTGTCGTGCTTTCTCTACTATGGCATTGATGGAATTTTACAAATAAGTAAATACTATCGGAAAACAATTTGACACTTCATTGAAATGCACATTTATTTTCCCATGTCATTTTTACACCATTTTATGAATAATAAAATTAAAATATATTTTGTTACAAATGTTTTTATATGTTGTTTAATGTTAGGTTGACATGGATATTTTCTTCTCCCCTACCACCCACTGTTGTTTGAACTCAAGATAAAAGTAATTGAGCAAGTATAGCAGAAAAAAATATGATTCATTGATCCAAACGCATATCAAGCCAAATCTTAGTATATCCTTATAAAACTTAGTTAAACAAAAGAAATAGTCTATCCCCACTCATTTATAATAATTCAGTTTTATGAACAGTACTTGTTTCTACTAAACTGCAAAAGTCAAGAAATGGTGCTTTTTGAGATGACATCAAAGGATATTCCATTTTGTTGAAGTCTTTCCTGGAGATCAGTTGGACCAAAGATGATCCCAGGAGGGTAAACTCCTCCTTTTGGAAGGCTGTCACGTTGGCAGAGAAGAACAAGAGCACACTGAATAAGAATTATTGGTGTGGTCAGATATCCAACTTCAGGTCCCATAACCCTTGTTACAATCTCCATGTCAGGTTTTGTGTTTCCCTGTGAAGCAATGCTCCCATCACTATAACCATGTCCAACAAACCACATCTTGAAGGAAGCACTTTCCACCTCCTCTTCAGAGGGGCCATTCTTCCTGAACCAACCAAGGCTGAATATTTCAGGAAATTTCAAAAGAAGCTGCCTTCCAAAACCAATACTTCCAAAAAGACCAATGAAAACTCCAACCATGATGATTCGGAGAATGCCCAAGAAAGATTTTGAGCCTATTTTCACACCAAAATGAGCTGGCTTCACAGATGACCAGAAGGCTTCCCTTTTCTCAACTGTCTCAGCACTCTCGTTCAGCCCAGGGAGACCATGGAGGTTTTCTGTTAGAATCCCTAGCGTTCGTCGAACTACAATTGAATCTGCTGAAGGTAACTTCACTGCCCAAAGACCAATTTTCTTGTTGTTCTCTATAGTTTCTCCTTTTGAAGTAGGAGGTCCAGGAATCTACAACAATGAAAATATAAGTTTTTAAATTACACAATGTTAAAATTATAAAAAAGGATAGACACTATATACATTAGCTTAAGTTAATCTCAGTCCAAGACATTGTGAGGAGCCCCAGCCAACAACAGAAACAACAAGCAGGTGGGAGTGGAGTCAATTTATCACATGATCTTAGAAACGAACAGAATTTATCATCCACTAGGAAAGTAGGATGCATACCTTCTCATGACAGTATTCTGAATTATGAATACCAGCAAAAATCTCATTCATATGCCTTGTAAGGAGGACACTTGGAATCAGATTTTTTAATAACTAAAAGAACTACTCTTGTCTATCTACACCTATAATTGTTATTTCCATAGTTATCAATCTCAGATAGCAGTGCATAGCAGCCAACCCCAAAACCCTACCCTATAGCAAGATAGGCCATAGCAAGATGACAGCTATTGTGAATTTTTTTATACATATTAAATAATTAATACCATATACATATAAATGCTACAAATTTTTAAAAATTAACCAAAATCCATGAAACATTCATAGTTAACAATAAAAAGTTATATGTCTTGAGCAAAATAAACAAGTATACCAACAAAAGTCAAGGAAATAAACAAGTTCAAGCCTTTAAGTCTTAAAAAAGTAACCAAACATTAAAATTAAACAAAAGTTCTCCTTAAGTATCTTAAGTTCATAAAATTGTTATTCTTAGTTCTTATTTTGTTTTGATACCTTGGTTTCCTCAATCTTAAAATCTTCCAAGAAAAAAAAGTAAATAATTGTAAAAAGAGATAAAATATGTTTTTAGTTTTTATATTTTTGTTGAATTCTATTTTTGTTTCCAAACTTTTATATCATGCAATTTAATGCATGTTTGATTTGCAGTTGAAAATGTTACTACGCCTATTTCAACATAAATCCAACAAATATGTATAGAAAAAAGAATGCAAAAGCAATTGTAGGATGCATACCTTCTCATGACAGTATTCTGAATTATGAATACCAGCAAAAATCTCATTCATATGCCTTGTAAGGAGGACACTTGGAATCAGATTTTTTAATAACTAAAAGAACTACTCTTGTCTATCTACACCTATAATTGTTATTTCCATAGTTATCAATCTCAGATAGCAGTGCATAGCAGCCAACCCCAAAACCCTACCCTATAGCAAGATAGGCCATAGCAAGATGACAGCTATTGTGAATTTTTTTATACATATTAAATAATTAATACTATATACATATAAATGCTACAAATTTTAAAAAATTAACCAAAATCCATGAAACATTCATAGTTAACAATAAAAAGTTATATGTCTTGAGCAAAATAAACAAGTATACCAACAAAAGTCAAGGAAATAAACAAGTTCAAGCCTTTAAGTCTTAAAAAAGTAACCAAACATTAAAATTAAACAAAAGTTCTCCTTAGGTATCTTAAGTTCATAAAATTGTTATTCTTAGTTCTTATTTTGTTTTGATACCTTGGTTTTCTCAATCTTAAAATCTTCCAAGAAAAAAAAGTAAATAATTGTAAAAAGAGATAAAATATGTTTTTAGTTTTTATATTTTTGTTGAATTCTATTTTTGTTTCCAAACTTTTATATCATACAATTTAATGCATGTTTGATTTGCAGTTGAAAATGTTACTACGCCTATTTCAACATAAATCCAACAAATATGTATAGAAAAAAGAATGCAAAAGCAATTGCTTCAGACATAATTTTACAATAACATAATAAAAAACACAATTTTAATCTATTGGCTTACTTCCTAATTTCTGCATCTGATTTTTTAACTTCAGAGTTCAGATTGCGAGGAGTAACTAAGAACAATTTTTTTTTATTTTTTTTTTATAAAATTCAGCTAACTAAATTTCATGATTTCAAAAGTTTAAAAGACTAAAATGTAAAAACAAGATTCAACCAAAGATAAAAGAATTTAGAGACTAAAAAGTAAAAATAAGATTCAACTATAGTATAGGCACTAAACATTTTTCTTTTTTTAAAAAAAAAAATGTAACCTGAGGCCTAGGTTTTCTTGGGCGTGACCTTCTGAGTTGCTGCAACTGGTGCGCATTGGCAACACCGAGAACCGCAGATTCGTAAGTAGCAAAGTTCCCCACAATCCTCTTCTCAGACTCAAGCGCCACGTAAGCCTCCACGCGATTCGGCGCGGCGGGCCCCATCCACTGCCTGGAGTTGAACATCACGCCGAGCTCCGCGGGCACGGAGTCGAATCCACAAGCCGATACTACAAGCGCTCCTGTCTCCACGGCCCGCTCGTGGTGCGCGGCCTCCACGCGCTCCATGAACTCGGGCTCGCCGGAGATGTCGAGGTAGTCGCAGCCCGCTGCGGCGCAGGCGGCCACGACGGGCTCGCCGTGGAGGCGGAAGGGGCCCACGCAGTTGAGGAGGAGGCCCGTGCGGGCGCAGAGGGAACGGAGGGAGGAGGGGTCGGCGGTGTCCGCGGTGAGGATGGGGAGGGAGGGGGGAGGGTTGGGCCTGGAGGCCCACTGAAGGGCCTGGGTTAGTTTTTGTGGGCTTCGGCCCGCTATGGCTATGGATTTGAGGGGGGAGGATGGGGTGTTGAGGAATTTGAGGGCTTCGCGGAGGACGTATTTGCCTGTGAAGCCTGAGGCGCCCAGGATTATGAGGTCGAAACGACCGCCGTTTTGTTCCTCCTCCATTTTCTTCTTCTTCCAAAGAGAACAATGAAATAAGTTTAAAAGGGCAACTCTCACTCACAAGTTTTAAATGAATCCAAAACCAACCGAGTAAGTGAGTAACCGACCCATTGCCACGTAAATGCTTTCGTCACGTCTCGTGCCCAAATAAATGCCATTTTTGTAATTTTATTAGGCTTTGTCCCCAACAAGTATTCCTATAGAAAACTGTTTTACATTATTAGAGTTCAAGTTCATTAATTTTGGCTTAATTATTATTAAAAACAATTTGTTTTTTTAGTCACCATAATAACGATGTTGGTTATCTTTCACCAGTGATTTTTTTTTTTTATTCTATCATGGTCGAATCCGATAACTTGCTCCAGTATCATTCCGACAACAGGTTGTAATGAACAATAATACTGTAGGAAACACACAAATATGACAAATCATTTTCCTAGCATTTAACTTTTATAAGGGTGAAATGCATTTATACATACAAGGGCCAAATGAGGCAATTTGTTTTACCAAAAAATTGAGATTCGTGTGATAGTAAGACGGTTAAGTATGTTATCCACCTCACCTGAGACCTAAGACCGATAATATTTTTTTCTTGCTTTTATTTTTTGGATGAGTAATAATGGAAAAAACAGTTGCGAGAATAGTAGATGTATATACCAATTGAAATAATTGTGGTTATAATAGTTATGGATTACAGATATATTGCTTTTAGGACCAGATATTTTCACCGTGAAGAACGCAAAAATCTCTCGAGTGAACGTCATCAAACAATTAAACACAACAACGAATCACACAAAGACATATCAATTTGGAAAATAATTATAATTTACAAGGCTTACAGCACGTAAGAATTCAACCGAATCAGACAATTCTGTTTCTTTTCTTATGCCTAGAAATTGTCAGATCCTTATAACAACAGGTCCAAAGCTCACTTTCTTGTTGGAAACTATTTCTATATCACCTCACATGACCTTCCTTCTGGACATAAGCCCAAGAACCTCATCCCAAAGCCCAATACTTCCCACACTCCCCAGCCCAACCACACTGGGGCTACACGCAGCCACAGTCCAATACCCAGCCCTTATCTCATCTCTCAATTGCTCCTTCTCCCACCCACAATACCCATCAAAGAACCTAAAATCCCCAAGCCCAATCACATTCCTCTTCACCATTTCAGCAGCACAACCAACACTTTCCTTTGCCCCATAATACAAACCCTTCATCACTTCCTCAAACACCCCACTCTTCCCCACCCCATCACCACCATTACCCTCTTTTGGACTCAACAAAAAAATCCCTTCCTCCAAGGGCCCCCCAAAGAACAAGGGACTATTGGAAAACGTGCCCTCCACATCCAGAGCCGTTGATCTAGTCTCCTTGATGGACATCAACGATGGACGATTCAAGATGATCCCTGATGGGCCTAAGGGCCCAGTTGATAGGAGAAGGATGACCGTCCGTTCGAAAATATGGACCCCATCAAGCTTTTCGGTGGCAATTAGTAAGCACCCATTTTCGGGCTCGTGGATTACGTGTGCCCATTTGTCACCAATGGTGATCAGTGGAGGATGATCCACAACAGTGTCTAGATCATTCACCTCCTCAACATGCCTTGTTAATTGTTCTCCTGCCACCAATTTTGCACGGAAAGATCGCCAATCACTACTTAGGGTAGGTTTGTCATCATCACCAAACGGTGATGGTGATGACATGTGGCAGCCTATGATCACATCACAAATTCTAAGATTAAAAGGATTAGATCTTGAGACTATGAAATAAGCTTAATTTTCATGCACTATAAGTCTATAACTATAATAAAGTTGATCATAAACCTAAGATCACTATAGTATAATTACAGCGATGAAAGGTTTGGATGGTTTATAAAAAATTCTAGGTTTACATCTTAATACTATCACTATATATGATTTTTAAAGTAATATTGTATACCTCCACAACTTAGATGGTAATTTTTTTGTGATCAGATGTGTAAAAGTGAACTATTTTTACTCATACTTCAGTGCTAGAAAATGAATGAATATTGATCTTAATATGAGGAACTTACATGATATGGGAAGTGGAATTCTAGTTTTTCTACACTGAAGATGTTGAGAAGATCGCTTATGGTGTGGTAGAGACCCGTTTCTTATTGTGGGGATGAGTTGATCGGTGGTTTTGGTGAAGGAATTGTGGGAGAGAAAGCATGCTTCCATGTTAGTTGAGTTCCTTGTAAATTCAGATAAGAAGTGAAATGAAATGAAGTGACGAGACGAGACTTTGGTGGAATGAATATAAATGGGGAAAGAGGTTTAATCTGCACCACATAGTGTTTTCTACAACATCTACATCTGTTTTTTAAAAATAAAATAAAATAAAATAAACAAAGGCATCTAATCCAAGTTGGGTGTCTCAAAAGTATGGGCCAGTGGATAAACTTTGACAAATGCCACATGGAATGACCAACACGTAGGGTTCCACGGAACTTTATTTGGGGGTATTGGATGGATCAAAAACTTTTTGGGTGATGTGTCAGATTCTATGCCTCTTAACTTGTTTCTGCACCAACTTCCAATTTTGAAAATGTTTTCAACTTGTTGATATTCGACATTATAGAGAAGGGGACACATGGGATTCAAAGATAAAAAGAGATAAAAAAAGAGAGAGAGAGAACTTAGGCAGCATTAAACTAGAGAGGAACATTACATATTAGTGTTTGATTACTCTGGAATTGACCTCTTATCGTAGAATGACCAGATGGGTCAATGTGACAACATCAATGTCGATGAATTAATAGGAAAGTTTCTGTTGATGATACGAGTTAAGACGAATATTTATGATATTTTGGTAAAACTATTTATTCAAACTTGGATTGGACTTGATCAAGGGTAGGTAAAATGTGGGTCAAGATCCAAGTCTACATAATTTATGTGATTTGATGTATTTTTTTTTTCTTCTAAAAATAAAATATTCCCATAAGTAAAAGTGATGAGACTAATCTTTTGTAACATAAAAATTTACTTAAATGAGTTTTGCTTCGAATAAAATTTTCTCTGCGGTTATTATGTGTTAGCCCAAAAACAATAAAGATGTACTAGATGAACACTTTGATGAGATCCTCCTATGAGAAACTCTTATGCTGTGCAAGGGTAGCGATTTGCTAATTATCTTATCATTCAAAACAAGTCAATTACCTGATAAGTAGATGATTATGGTCCCAATATCCTTAGAAATGATGCTTGCATTTAGTTATGTGGCCTACCATGAGATGAACCCCTTTGTTGGGTCACGGGGCTTACTCAACAGAAGGATTGGCTTATGCAAAACAACTCAAATTAGAATAAATTTATAGAGCAAAGATGCCTGTCATTATACATGATATGTCATTATATATGATGTCATTATAAAAATTAATGAACAAAGATGCCTGTCATTATACATCATCTATTCATCTATTTGGCATGCCAGAATACAATTTCAGCTTAACCTTAACCTTCACCTTCATTTTTTTTTTGTCAAATGTGCAATGTCATTGACGGATCCAAAGATCATATATGAAGTAATTTGTTAGGAGTAGGACAGACATGATGTAACCGAATCTTCTGAATATGGAAAGAAATTACTAATAGTTACCATGAAGTGATTCCAATGGCATACCATCTATATTTTCTTTTATTTTGGTGAATAATGGCATACCATCTATGGAACAGACTTTATGCATGCAATGTCATTCCCTATCAGTTCATCAGCAGTGACTGTTTAGCTAAGAATAAATACTCTATTGTGAGGAATGAATATGCTCTACTTATACAGTATGTGCTGTAGTCTACTGAGCTTGCCATGCTGGGACAATATTTCCTCCTAGTTTCATGAATGGAAGATTTATGAACTACTCAGAGAAAAATAATTCCTAATCCAAAAGTCTATTAAGTCAGATTAGCAACCAAATGCTAAAGAATGTACACAGTATAACAAATGAAGAAAAAGAATCAATGTATAGAATAAGATTTATTGCAGAAAAAGAAAGAGGTTTCCAAGTACTTACTGTCTAGAGTAACAAGATGAAGGGCAGAAAAGTATTATCAACGTCAACAAAAACAAACATAGTATCCATTTGCATTCCATCATCCAAAATGAAGGCTTGCACAATTCACTTTGGCATAATTAGTCACCATGAGATCTTTTGGTCATCATGAGAAATGAACAGAGATAAAACTAAAGAAGCATAGGCTGAGAGAAGTTAACACTGAGAAAAACAAAAAATGACAAATGTAGAGCGACGTGTAGATTAGAGGTAGCAAGTAGCTCTGAAAATAATCTCGCTCAAGTAAATGTTTCAAGTTTAATAAAAAGGGCTGAATTGGCACCATGGCAACAACCAGCACACAGAAATATTGGTACGGTCAAGAGTGGAATTGCCACCCAGTATACATATGTTAAGTGTAGCTTCTTTTTACAATAAGTAGTAGACAGGAAGAATCAGAGCATTTTCTCTTCACAATTTTCCCTTTCTTTGACTTTACAAAAGAGCTCCTGCCAACGGTAGTAGGAAGGTGGATGATGCTTGCACCAGAAGCATAGGCTCAGCCATGCACACAACTTTGTTTCGTGATTGCTCATCAATATTATAGTCTTTCTTCCGTTCTTTCCTTCAATCTCCCCAACATATTTAAAAGGTAAAACCATAAAAGAACTTCCAAACACAAAATTGAGCAACCAGCTGACTACATGCAAAATTCTGACCAAGTTGGGATCACTAAACCAACAATGAGATTCATTCTGTAACAACCAAGCAATTACTGTGATAGGCAAAATCATGCAAGAGATATCACGCCATGCTGAAAGCAGAGTTTTGGGATCCATACTGTGATGCTTGCACCAGAAGCATAGGTTCAGCCATGAGCCATGCATACAACTTTGTGGTTAAACCAGTGGTAGTGATGAATACAATGATTTGTTTACCTGTTTTTAGTAAACCAGCAATGCACTGTGCTCAACTAAAAAATCATATTCATTCCTTGAAGCATCATTCCAGCTGTGCTGTGCTGTGCATACTAAGGCAATCAAATGATATTCATTTATCTCTACTGATGTATCATCGGAACATATCCAACCTGCCTTAGGTCCTGTACCAATCTGTCAATCATCTGATATATATCATCTGATTTAGGGTGCGACTGATCAAATACAGTAAATTCATGCACTTCTTCTTCTACCTCTATGGAACTGGCCCCAGAAGGCTTTTGACCTCCTGTATTCATCATTTGTAACCTTACATTGGCAACATTCATCCAATCTCCTGCTTGAGCATAAATATTTGACAGAAGGGAGTAATTCCCTGGATCTGTTGGCTCCACCTTAAACAGCTGTTCACACACAGCTCTTGCAAAATCTACATCATTATGCATCCGACAAGCATTCAAAAGAGTACCCAATATAATGGCATTGGGTTCCATAGGCATGCTGCGCAAAAGCGTGAAAGCTTCTTTCAGGTGTCCGCCGCGGCCAAGAAGGTCCATCATACAACCATAATGCTCAACTTGAGGAACAATCCCATACACTTTCTCCATCGAATAAAAGTACTTACGCCCTTCATTAACAAGGCCAGCATGAGTGCAAGCACACAAAAGGCCAACAAATGTATATGTATCTGGCTCAAAACCTTCCGGTACCATCCTAGAAAAAAGCTCAAGCGCTTTCTCGCCATGTCCATGCATGGCAAACCCCTGAATCATCGAATTCCAAGACACCACATCTTTCTTCGCCATCATTCCACTAAAGACATCAAAGGCCGCATCTAAACAACCACACTTGGCATACATATCAATAAACGCATTCAACACCTTAGTGCCACATCTAAACCTCCACCTCCTCATAGAAGCATGAATTCTCTTCCCCAACCCAAGCATTCCAGACTCAGCACACGCCGCCAGAATGCTAATCAAAAACCCATCATCAGGCCTCAACCCAGCCTCCTCCATCTTCCCATACAACTCCGTCGCCTCCCTCACGAGCCCCTTCTCAGCATACCCCGCTATTATCGTCGTCCAAAGCACCACATTCTTGGCTGGACACCTATCGAACAACACCCTCGCCATATCCATGTCACCACCCTTGCTATACCCGCAAACCATCGTCGACCACGAAACGATATTCCTCTGGGGCATTCTCTCAAACAGCTCAAACGCCCTGTCCATCTCCCCTGCCTTGGCGTACCCATCCAACATGGTGTTCCAACTAACCATATCCCTCTCAGGCATTTCATCAAACAGCTTACAAGCACCCTCCAACTCACCACATCTGACCAACCCACCAATCATGGAGTTCCAAGTGACCACATCCCGCTCCTTCATGGCCAAAAACAAGCTCATGGCCCCATCAAGCCCGGCACTGCCACACCTGGAGTAGGAGTCAATAAGCGAATTGGGCACAAAGATATCCCCATAAAAACCAAATTTTTCGACATGGGCATGAATCATTCGGACCAAAGGAAGTGAGGAGGGGCCAGTGCAGGCCTTAAGGAGAAAAGGGTACGTGAAATTATCAGGAAAGAGTCCATTTTTCTGCATTTGGAAGAAAGCGTTGAAGGGGAGAGAAGGGTGGGAAGTGTTGTGGGCGTGGGCTCTGATGATGGAGTTGTAGAGGTGGACGTTGGGGTGGGGGACGTGGTTGAAGACGTTGACGGCGGAGGCGAGGTGGCGGCAGAGGGAGAAGGCGGCGATGAGTTTGGGAGCGACGAAGAGGTCTTGGTGGAGATTGGCTTTGAGGACTTGAGCGTGGATTTGGTTCACAGAGTCCAAATTGCTGCACTTGTGAAGGTCGCACAGCTTCTCTTCGAGGAGTCTTTGCCGAGAGAACCATGTGGGGACTCGCCCTCCCACCGGAACTTGCATTTGCATCGCCACTCACACACACACACACTGCATAGCAAACGGCTTCACTAGACGACGACGCTATCCTTACATTACAGTTTGAAAAGGAATACCAACACATTTTTCTTTTCTTTTTTTTTATTTTTACTTTTATTGAGAATAAGAAACTTATATTATTTCGTGTAGTAAAAGAAATAATTGAATACAATGTGGACTAGCATAAGATGTAGTCTTTTACGAACATACTGAATTATAACAGTTTTTTAATGAAATTTTTTATCATTAATTTCAAGTGTAAGTGATATGTATCTCATGTGTAATTTTACTTTTAAGGTTAATATATAAGGATTGTCGGTTAACTTATTTTTTTGTTTTTTAATTGGTTTCCTGTTTTTTAAAAGTTTTGAAATGATTTTTTGTTTATTTTATTAATGACACATTAGTCATTTATAAAAACTTATCATTCTTGAGTTTAGCCCATTAAAATAATTTTTTATTAATTTAAGATGTTAAACTTGTTTTATTATATTCATTTACATGAAAATTATCCAAATAAATTAATTTTTAGAAAAAAAAAAAGAAACATAAACATGATGAAAATTATCTTAAAAGCAAATCTTATTAGGAACTAAAAAACTAAAAAAATATAATTTCATAATTTTTATTACTCATGAGATTTACTTTTCACACTATTTTTATCATGTTTATTGTTTTTTTTAAAACATTAGTTGGTTTTCATAATTTTAGTATAATTAAATATAATGAGAAAAGTTTTTGGTTTCAAATTAATAAAAAAAGATTGAAAATTGTGTCCAAAAATTAAAACTGATTTAAGCTTTTGGAAATCATTAGCATGTCTTTTACTAAATAAGAGGGTTAGTTTAGAACTTTCAAAATTAGAGAAGTAATTTAGAAATAAAAACTAAATTAATGGGTCATTCTTATATTTTAGCAATTTCCTTATTAGCTATCAAATCTTTGTTGATAATTTTTATCTATGAAGTGACTAATAAAGTATTTTGTCAACACTCTCACGGATAAGTGTGAATGTACGTCATATGGCATAATTTTTTCACGTTTGCAAATCATGTTATATTTCATTTTCAATATATTTTTAGCTTGCCAATTTAATATTTATTAAGGTTTTTATGATATGAATATTATATTATTTAGTCAAGAACACATGTTAGTGTGCATGATAGTCACCTGTGATGTTTTTTTTTTTTCCAATTTTTCCAGGTATGTAAACAATATGTCATATTTTATTTTAATAATTTTTCTATTAGTCCATTTAATATTTGTTATCAAGTTTGTTTTACTATTTGACTCATAAAGTATTTTGTCAGCACTCTCATTTATAAGTGTGCATGTATGTAACCTGTCATTCTATTTTTAAAAGGTTTTTAAGTCAAAATGTAAGAATTGCCCCTTAAATTATTTTCTTGATTTTAAATTGATTTTCTAATTTTTAAAAGTTTTAAAAGGTCACCTATTTATTTTACTAATGACACATTAACCATTTCAAAAAACTTATTGTTTTTTTTATTTTCAGACTCGACCTTGAAAATATTTTTATTGATTTAGGATGTGAAACTTATCTCATTATATTCACTTACATGAAAACTATCAGAACAAACTAACTTTGAGAGCAAAAAGATATATTGATAAAGTTTGTATAAAAAGTGAGTCATGTTAGCAACTAGATAACTAAAATATCTAATTTTATTTTTTCTAATTGCTCATGATACTCACTTTTCACATGATTTTCACTATATTTATTATTCTTTTTGTTTCAAACATTAGTTGGTTTTCATAGTTTTCATATAAGTGAATATAATGGAACAAGATTCATGTCTTAAATAAATCAAAAAGGTTAAAAATTGTGTCCAAAAATTGAAAATGATAAACTTATAGAAATGATTAACATATCTTTTAATAAATAAGGTCATTTTAAAGTTTTCAAAATTAGAGATCTAACTGAGAAATAAAAATTAAGTTAACCGATCATTCTTGTATGTTAGTTGTTTCATTAGTAGCTAATACAATATTTTTCGTTAAAATATGTATGATGCGACTAATAAAGTTCTTAAATGGTTTCCTATTTATTTTATTGATTACACATTAGCCCTTCCAAAACATTTATTATTTTCAATTTTCAGAAACAACTTTGAACACATTTTTTATTAATTTAGGATATGAAATTTGTCTCATTATATTTACTTACATGATAACTATTAGAATAAACATACCTTGAGATAAAAAATAAAAAAAAAAGAGAGAGAGAGACATAAACATGGTGAAATTTGTATGAAAAATGAGTTCATTAACAACTAAAAACTAAAAAAACCTAATCTCATTTTTTTTATTGTTTATTAAACTTAATTTTCACACAATTTTCACCATGTTTATTGCTCTTTTTATTTTAAACATTAGTCGGTTTTCATAGTTTTTATGTAAGTGAATATAATAGAACAAGTTTTGTGTCTTTATGTCTATAAAAAAAGGTGAAAAATTGTGGCCAAAAATTGAAAATGATAAGTTTATGAAAATGATTAGCATATGTTTTAATAAATAAGA
This sequence comes from Glycine soja, assembly GCF_004193775.1. Taxonomy (NCBI): domain Eukaryota; kingdom Viridiplantae; phylum Streptophyta; class Magnoliopsida; order Fabales; family Fabaceae; genus Glycine; species Glycine soja. Next base: position 20,593,176 of record NC_041009.1, on the reverse strand, counting down.
AGTTCATTTTAGAACTTTCAAAATTAGAGATCTATTTTAGAAGTACAAACTTAGTTAACGAATTATTCTAATGTGTTAGAAGTTTTTGTATTAACTAGTTTATTCTTTATGTTAAGTTTTTATGATGTGACTGATAAAATATTTTGTCAACACTTTCACGTGTAATTGTGCATGTGTGTTACGGTTAATTTTTTCATTCTTTTCATGTAAGTACATTACATGTTATATGTCATTTTCAATAAATTCTTTAGTTGCCAATTTAATATTTGTTAAGGTTCTCACTATATAAGTATTAAATTGTTTAGTCAGCACACACATGTCAATGTGCATGTTAGTTAGGTGTGGTTTTGTTCTCAATTTTTCTAAGTATGTACAACTTGTGTCATTTTATTTTAATGAACTTTCTATTAGTTCATTTAATATTTGTTTTTAAGTTTTTTATTATGTGACTGATAAAGTGTTTTATCAGAACTTTTACATGTAAGTGTGCATATATGTCACGTGTTCTTTTATTTTTAAAAGTTTTTAAAGCCAAAATGTAAGAATTACTCCTTAAATTACTTTCTAGTTTTTAAATTTTTTCATGGTTCTTAAAGGTCTCCTATTTGTTTTATTAATGACACATTAGCCCTTTAAAAAAAACTTATTATTTTTTATTTTCAAATTTAACTTTGAACATATTTTTTATTAATTTAGGATGTGAAACCGATCTCATTATATACACTTGCATTAAAATTACTAGAACAAACTAACTTTGAAAGCAAAAATAGACATAAACATGATGAAATTAGTATCAAAAGTGAGTCTTGTTAGAATCTGAAAACTAAAAAATCTATTCTCATTTTTTCTAAATTCTCATGACACTCACTTTACACACAATTTTCACCTATTTATTGCTCTTTTTCTTTTATACATTGGTCGGTTCTCATTTTTTTCATGTAAGTGAATATAATGGAATAAGTTTCAAGTCTTAAATCCATAAAAAAAGGTTGAAAATTGTGCCCAAAAATTGAAAATGATTATCATGTCTTTTAATATATAAGAAGCTTATTTTAGAACTTTCAAAATTAAAAATCTATTTTAGAAATAGAAATTTAGTTAACAGATCATTCTTACATGTTAGAAATTTCTTTATTAGCAAGTTTATTATTTGTCCTGAAGTTTTTATGATGTGATTAATAAAATGTTTTGTCAATATTTTTATGTGTAATTGTGCATGTATGCTACATGTTATGTTTTTTTCCATTCTTTTAATGTATGTATATCACATGTTATATGTCATTTTCAATAAATTATTTATTTGCCAATTTAAAATTTGTTAAAGTTCTTATGATATGAGTATTAAATTGTTTAGTCAACACACACTCCCAGGTGTCAATGTGTATGTTAGTCATGTATTATTTTTTGTTCAATTTTTTCATATATGTATAACATGTTTCACGTTTTATTTTAATGAATTTTCAATGAGTCTATTTAATATTTGTTTTTAAGTTTTTTATTATGTGACTGATAAATTGTTTTATCCACACACTTATGTGTAAGTGTGCATCTATGCCACGTGTCATTTTATTTTTAACAAATTTTCAGGGCAAATTGTAAGAATTGTCCCTTAACTTATTTTCTTGTTTTTAAATTGGTTTCTAATTTGTATAGAGTTCTTAAATGGTTGTATATTTATTTTATTAATGACACATTTGTCCTTTCAAAAAACTTATTATTTTTTATTTTAGATACAACTTTGAACATAGTTTTTATTAATTTAGGATGTGAAGCTTGTCTCATTGTATACACTTGCATGAAAACTATTAGAACAAACTAACTTTGAGAGCAAAAAGAGACATAACCATGGTGAAATTTGTATGAAAAGTGAGTCTCATAAGCAACTGAAAACTAAAATCTCATTTTTTTTTCTTATTGCTCATGACACTCACTTTTCGCATAATTTTCATCGTGTTTATTGCTCTTTTTGCTTTATACATTAGTTGGTTCTTGTAGTTTTTATGTAAGTGAATATAATGGAACAAGTTTCACGTCTTAAATTCATCAATAAAAGGTGGAAAATTGTGCCCAAGAATTGATAATGATAAGCTTATGAAAATGATTAACATGTCTTTTGATAAATAAGAAGGTCATTTTAGAACTTTCAAAAATAGAGATCTATTTCAGAAATAGAAACCTAGTTAGCAGATCATTCTTATTTGTTAATCCTTTTTTTATTAGCTAGTTTATTCGTTAAATTTTTATGATGTGACTAATAAAATGTTTTGTCTATATTTATGTGAAATTGTGCATATATGTCACAGGTTAAGTTTTTTTCATTCTTTTCATGTATGTATATCACATGATATATGTCATTTTCAATGAATTCTATATTTGGAAATTTAATATTTGTTAAGGTTCTTATGATATGAGTATTAAATTGTTTCGTTGGCACACACATGTGTCAATGTGTATGTTAGTCACGTGTTATTTTTTTTTTCAAATTTTCTAAGTTCATACAACATATGTCATATTTTATTTTAATGAATTTTCTATTAGTCCATTTAATATTTATTTTAAAGATTTTTATTATGTGACCGATGAAGTGTTTTGTCAGCATTCTTAGGTGTAAGTATGCATGTATATCACCTGTCATTTTATTTTAATTATTTTTTTAGTCCAAAATGTATGAGTTGCCCCTTTAACTTATTTTCTTGTTTGTCAACTAGTTTTCTATTTTTTTTACCGCTCTTAAATGGTCTCCTATTTTTTTTATTCATGACACATTAGCCTTTTAAAAAAAAACTTATTATTTTGAATTTTTAAACACAAATTTGAACTTATTTTTTTTAATTTAGGATTTGAAACTTGTCTCATTTTATCTACTTTCATGAAAATTATTAGAACAAACTAACTTTGAGAGCAACAAGAGACATAAACATGGTGAAATTAGTATAAAAAGTGAGTCTTGCTAGCAACTGAAAATTATTATTTTTTATCTAATTGCTCATGTCACTCACTTTTCACACAATTTTCACCATGCTTATTGCTCTTTTTGCTTTATACATAGCCTCTTTGTGTAGTTTTCATGTAAGTGAATATAATAGAACAAGTTTTACGTCTTAAATCCATCAATAAAAGGTAGAAAATTGTGTCTAAGAATTGAAAATGATAAACTTATGAAAATGATTAACGTGTCTTTCAATAAATAAGAAGGTCATTTTAGAACTTTCAAAATTAGAGATCTATTTGAGAGAGAGAAACCTAGTTAAGGGATCATTTTTATGTGTTAGTCCTTTTTTTATTAGCTAATTTATTCTATGTCATTAAGTTTTTATGATGTGAGTAATAAAATATTTTGTCTACATGTTTAGGTGTAATTGTGCATGTATGTCACATGTTATCCTTTTTTTTTCATTCTTTTCATGTATGTAAATCACATGTTATATGCCATTTTCAATAAATTCTATATTTGCAAATTTAATATTTGTTAAGGTTCTTATGATATGAGTATTAAATTATTTCGTTGGCACACACACGTGTGAGTGTGTATGTTAGTCATGTGTTATTTTTTTTTTCAATTTTTCTAGGTATGTACAACATGTGTCATATTTTCTTTTAATGAATTTTCTATTAGTCCAATTAAATCTTTGTTTTTTAATATTTTATCTATCATTTTATTTTAACAGTTTTTTTAGTCCGAAATGTAAGAATTGTCCCCCTTACCTTATTTTCTTGTTTGTAATATGGTTTTCTGTTTTTTTAGAGCTCTTAAATGGTCTCATATTTTTTTATTCATGACACATTAGGGCTTTCAAAAAACTTATTATTTTCAATTTTTAGACACAACTTTGAACTCATATTTTTTTAATTTAGGATGTGAATCCCATCTCATTATATCTACTTCCTTGAAAACTATTAGAACAAACTAACTTTGAGAGCAAAAAGAGACATAAACATGGTGAAATTAGTATGAAAAGTGAGTTTCGTTGGAAACTGAAAACCAAAATCTCATTTTTTTTTCCGATTGCTCATGACATTCACTATTCACACAATTTTCACCATGTTTATTTCTCTTTTTGTTTTATACATTAGTTGATTCCCATAATTTTCAAGTAAGTGAGTATAACGGAACAAGTTTCACTTCTTAAATCCATCAAAAGAAGGTTGAAAATTGTGAACAAGAATTTAAAATTATAAACTTATGAAAATGATTAACATGTCTTTTAATAAATAATAATGTCATTTTAGAACTTTCTAAATTAGAGATCTATTTTAGAAATAGAAACTTAGTTAACGGATCATTCTTATGTGTTAGAAATTTTTGTATTAACTAGTTTATTCTTTATCGTTAAGTTTTTATGATGTGACTAATAAAATGTTTTGTCAACACTTTCACGTGTAATTGTGCATGTATATCACATGTTATTTTTTTCATGTATGTATATCACATGTTACATGTCATTTTTAATAAATTATTTATTTTCCAATTTAATATTTGTTAAAGTTATTATGATATGAGTATTAAATTTTTTAGTTAGCACATACATGTGCTAGTGTGTATGTTAGTCATGTGTTATTTTTTTTTCAATTTTTCTAGATATGTATAACATGTTTCATGTTTTATTTTAATGAATTTTCTATTAGTCTATTTAATATTTTTAAAACTATTTTATTATGTGACTGATAAATTATTTTGTCCGCACACTTATGTATAAGTGTGCATCTATGTCACGTGTCATTTTATTTTTATTAATGACACATCGGTCCTTTAAAAAAACTTATTATTTTAGATTTTCAAACACAACTGTGAACTTTTTTTTTAATTTAGGATATGGAACTTGTCTCGTTATATCTACTTCCATGAAAATTATTAGAATAAACTAACTTTGAGAGCAAAAAGAGACATAAACATGGTGAAATTAGTATAAAAAGTGAGTCTTGTTAGAAAATGATAACTAATATTTCATTTCTCTAATTGCTCATGACACTCCCTTTTTAAACAATTTTCACCATGTTTATTTCTCTTTTTGCTTTATACATTAGTCGGTTCTCATAGTTATCATGTAAGTGAATATAATAGAATAAGCTTTACGTCTTAAATTCATCATTAAAAGGTTGAAAATTGTGCCTAAGATTTGAAAATGATAAGCTTATGAAAATGATTAACATGTCTTTTAATAAATAAGAAGGTCATTTTAGAACTTTCAAAATTAGAGATCTATTTTAGAAATAAAAACTTAGTTAACGGATCATTCTTATGTGTTAGTCCTTTCTTTATTAGCTAGTTTATTCTTTGTTATTAAGTTTTTATGATGTGACTAATAAAATGTTTTGTCAATACTTTCAGTGTGATCATGCAATTATGTCATGTGTTATGTTTTTTCATTCTTTTCATGTATATCACATGTTATATGTCATTTTCAATAAATTCTATATTTGCAAATTTAATATTTGGTAAGGTTCTTATGATATGAGTATTAAATTGTTTAGTCGGCACACTCACGTGTCACTGTGCATGTTATTCACGTTTTATGTTTTTTTTCTTCAATTTTTCTAGGTATGTACAACGTGCTTCATATTTTATTTTAATGAATTCTCTATTAGTCCATTTAATGTTTATTTTAAAGTTTTTTATTATGTGACTGATGAAGTGTTTTGTCTGCACTCTTACTTGCAAGCATGCATTATGTCATCAGTCATTTTATTTTAACAGTTTTTTTAGTCCAAAATGTTAGAATTGCCCCCGTTAACTTATTTTCTTGTTTATAAATTGGTTTTTTTTCTAGAGTTCTTAAATGCTCTCCTATTTAGTTTATTTTAGACACATTAGCGCTTTCATATATAAAACTTATTATTTTCAATTTTCAGACACAACTTTGAACTCATTTTTTTAATTTAGGATGTGAAACTTGTCTCGTTATATCTACTTCCTTGGAAACTATTAGAACAAACTAACTTTGAGAGCAAAAAGAGACATAAACATGGTGAAATTAGTATAAAAAGTGAGTGAGGTTGGCAACTGAAAACTAAAATCTCATTTTTTTTCATGACACTCATTTTTCACATAATTTTCACTATGTTTATTGCTCTTTTTTGCTTTATACATTAGTTTGTTCTCATGGTTTTCATGTAAATGAATATAATGAAACAAGTTTGACATTTTAAGTCCATCAATAAAAGGTTGAAAATTGTGCTCAAGAATTGAAAATGATAAGCTTATGAAAATGATTAACATGTCTTTTAATAAATAAGAAGGTCATTTTAGAACTTTCAAAATTATAGATCTAATTTAGAAATAGAAACTTAGTTAACGGATCATTCTTATGTGTTTGCCGTTTCTTTATTAGCTAATTTATTCTTTGTCTTTAAGTTTTTCATGATGTGACCAATAAAGTATTTTGTCAATACTTTTCGTGTAAATGTGCATGTATGTCATGTGTTATGTTTTTTTCATTCTTTTCATGTATGTATATCACATGTTATATGTCATTTTCCATAAATTCTTTATTTTCCAATTTAATATTTGTTAAGATTTTTTTTTTGTATGAGTATTAAATCATTTTGTTAGCCCACACACTTGTGAGTGTGCATGTTATTCATGTGTCATATTTTTTTAAAATTTTTTCAAGTATGTAAAGTTATGTATTTGATTTTAATGAATTTTCTAGTAGCCTGTTTTATATGTATTTTTAACTTTTTTTTATTATGTGACTGATAAAGTATTTTGTTAGCATTCTTACGTGTAAGTGTGCATCTATTTCACGTGTTATTTTATTTTTAATAGTTTTTTAGGCCAAAATCTAAGAATTGCCCTTTTTTTGTTTCTAAATTGATTTCCTATTTTTTAAAAGTTTTGAAATGGTTTCATATTTTTTTATTAATGACACATTAGCCCTTTCAAAAAAACCTTATTATTTTTGATTTCATACATGACTTTAAACATATTTTTTTTATTAATTGAAGATGTGAAACTTGTTTCATTATATTCATTTATATGAAATCTATTGGAAAAAATTTTCTTTAGAGCACAAATGAACATCTTGGAACAGCTACCCATACAATGTGAGTATATTGAAGAGACTAGAGGTTGTGGAATGCTTAAGTGCTTAACCCACTCAGTTATCCTATATTTATATAGACTTAGGGAGTAAATACAATGTGAAATTTACAAGAATATTAATGAAGTTCTAGTACCTATGTACATGCATGTGAATTCGTAGATACATGAATATGTGACTAACTAGGCACATTAATAACTATTCTTTATTGGAACAACTACCCATACAATATGTGTAATTCCAACACTCCCCCTCAAGTTGGAGCATATAAGTCAAATGCTCCAAGCTTGGAACAAATATTTTGAATTCTTGGTCCCCTTAGAAATTTTGTAAAGATGTCTGCTAGTTGATCATTAGAACTAACGAATTCAGTAATAACTTCCTTAGATAGGACTTTCTCCTAGACAAAAGAACAATCAATTTCAATATGTTTAGTTCTCTCATGGAATACTGGATTAGAAGCTATATGTAGGGCTACCTGATTATCAATACATAGCTTCATTTGTTAAGTATTTCCAAACTCCAATTCTTGAAGAAGTTGTTTAGTCCAAATGAGCTCACAGTGGTTACAACCATAGCTCTATGTTCAGTCTCTACACTAGACCTTGCAACAACATTTTGCTTCTTACTCTTCCATGAGACAAGATTTCCTCCGATAGACACACAATATCCTGAAGTGAAACGTCTATCAATGGGTGATCCTGCCCAATCTGTATCGCAAAATCCAACTTTTGAGTGCTTCCTTTGTCTTCATAGAGTAGTCCTTGTCCTGGGGTCCTTTTAATGTATCTCAAAATTCGAATTATTGCATCCCAATGATCATTATGAGGAGATTGCATGAATTGACTCACCACTCCAATTGCAAAGGAAATATCTGACCTTGTAATAGTGAGGTAGATAAGCTTCCCAATCAATCTCCAATATCTTTCAAGATCATAATAAGGCTCCCCCTGATTGGGTAGCAATTTTTGATTTGGATCCATGAAACTATCAATTGGTCTACAATCTGACATACCAGTTTCTTTAAGTATGTCTAACACATACTTCCTTTGTGAGATGATAATCCCATCTTTTGACTGAGCAACTTCAATTCCAAGAAAATATTTAAGTTTTCCCAAATCCTTAGTCTGAAAATGACTAAATAAATGTTCCTTTAGTTGAGCAATTTTTTCTTGGTCATTTCATGTTATGACTATATCATCTACATAGACCACAAAGTAAACACATCCACTCAATGAGGTATGAAAATAAAAAAATTGAATGGTCTGCTTCACTTCGTTTCATCCCAAAAGCTTGACCAACTGAGCTGGATTTTCCAAACCAAGCTCGTGGGGATTGTTTGAGTCCATAAAGAGACCTCTGAAGTTTGCAAACCAAGCTAGACTCCCCCTTAGCAACAAATCCTGGTGGTTGCTCCATATAAATCTCCTCTTTTAATTCCCCCTGTAGGAATGCATTTTTAATATCCAACTGATACAGTGGCCAATGACAGATGGCAACTATGGCAAGAAAGAGTCAAACAAAAGTAATTTTAGCCACAGGGGACAAAGTATCTCCATAATCTAGGCCATAAATTTGGGTATAACCTTTGGCTACCAATCAAGCTTTGAGGCAATCAATCTATCCATTGGTCCCAACTTTTATAGCATATACCCATCGACAACCAACAGGTTTCTTGCTTGGGGGAAAAGGAACCAACTCCCAAGTACCATTATGCTACAAAGCATGCATTTCATCAATCATGGCTTGTCACCATCCTGGATGATCAAGTGCTTCACAAAGATTTTTAGGAAGAGAAACAGAAGATAAAGAGGAAATAAAAGAATGGTACGAAGAATAGGGACAATGATAAATTAAGAAGTTATAAATAGGACAAGGATTACGCGTAGATCGAGTGTCTTTCCTAAGAACAATAAGCAAGTCAAGATTCTCTTCGGGTAGGTCTATGGCTGGGTTATCCACTGGAGTAGGACATGATTCAGCTGGTCTTTCATTACCTTCAAGTTCTGCGTTAGGAATTCGAGGACGACGTTGATATACGATGAGTGATCTTTGAGTCTGCTCAAGTGGAGGATTTTTAGGAATATCTATGGTAGAATCTATAGTTGACTCTGATTCCTGCAAAAAAGGTGATGAACCAAGATATGGAATAGGAAAAACTTCTTGAAGAGTATTGGACTCAACCATGGAGGGAGCAAAGTATGGTTTTTCTTCAAAACATGTTACATCTGCAGAGATATAATAACAATTATGAATAGGAGAGTAACACCAGTAACCTTTTTGTAATCTGGAATATCCAAGGAAAACATACTTGATGGCTCGAGCAACAAGCTTATCTAGACCTGGAGACAAGTTATGAACAAAATAGGTGCATCCAAAAATACGTGGATCAACATGAAACAATGGTTCTTTAGGAAATAAAATGGAATATGGTATTTTATTTTTAATAGAGGAAGAAGGCATCCGATTAATAAAAAAATATACTGTCAAAACTGCATCACCCCAATGTCGGACAAGTACATTAGCATGAAATAATAATGTCTGAGCAGTCTCAACAAGATGCATATTTTTCCTTTCGACAATGTCATTTTGTTGAGGAGTATGAGGACAAGAGGATTGGTGGAGAATGCCCTGCGCTGACAAAAAGGAAGAAATAACATAAGAAAAGTATTTTTTTCACATTATTACTCCTAAGGATCTTAATTGTCTTACTAAACTGAGTTTTAATTTCATTAATAAAAGAAGTGAGAATGGACAAAATTTCATATTGTTCTTTCATTAAGAAAACCCAAGTACATCGAGAAAATTCATCAATGAAAGTAATGAAATATCTATAACCCATAGACGAAACACGACTAGGACCCTATATATTAGAGTGAATAACCGAAAAAGAGGAATCAACATGACTTTCAACATGCCTAAAAGAAGAACGGACATGCTTTCCTAGTTGGCATGACTCACAAAATAGGTCCTTTATTTTTTCAAGACTCGAAACCATTATTTTTAATTTAGATAAATGTGGGTGTCCCAAACGTTCATAAAGGAGCTTTGGTGATGTGGCAACACTGCAAACCCAAGAAAGATAAGGCTTAAGATAGTAAAGACCATGAGATTCATGTCCTACGCCAATCGTCCGACCCATACACGTTCCTGTATGAAAAAAGAGTTAGCATCAAATGTTATTGAACAATTACGAGAACGAGTAAGCTGACTAAGAGATATTATATTGAAAGGACAACCAGGTATGAGCAAAACAGAGTTTAAAGACAAAGAAGAAGTGAGTGATACATGGTCGATTCCTGTTGCTACAACTCTAGAACCATCAACTAAAGTAATGAAATGAGGAATTTTAGGAGGAGAAAGGAATGAAAATAAAGAACTATTACCTGCAATGTGATCAGATGCACCTGAATCAATTATCCATGGGCTTTGATTTTTACCAGATTGGGAAATGCAGGTAGTGGAGTTATGACCACTTATAGCAGATGATGTTTGAGATTCCTTGGCAGCTTTTAACTGGAGATACTCTTGATAGTCAACCTCTGAAAACTTTACCTTAGATGTTTCAGACTTTGAAATATTCACCGATTTTTTGGGGGATCCGTGAATAAAATAACAAGAGTCTTGTGTGTGGCTCACTCTCTTACAATAAGACCATTGAGGGTGACCTCCTCTTCTAGCTCATCCTCTTCAGTTTCCATGACCACCTCGTCCCCCTCAATTAGATACCATGGCAGAAGTTTCAATATTGTTAAATGAATTTCCTCTTATTTTTTGTGAGGGGACTCGAAGGAGCCGGATAATTAAATTCTCTAGAGAAGGAACTTCTTGGCCAGTTAAGACTTGGTCAAGAATATGATCAAAATCTGGATGCATCCCATGTAGTACCAACACCATATATAGATTATCAAGTTTCGTCTTTATGCCTTCAAGTTTATCGGCTTCCAATGATAAATTTAACTCATCCACTACAGATTGGGCTTTCAAAACATAGGCAACTATGTCATGATCAATTTGTTTAAGAGTGGCCAATTTCTGAGCAACATCATACAATTGTTGAATGTCATTAGCAAAAACACTTTGTGCCTTTTTCTAGAAAGAATAACAAGTTTTGAAGGCTCTGAAATTTGTCAATATAGTTGGCTCAACAAACTGCCACAAGAGAGCACAAAGTTGATAATCAAGTTTCTTTCACTGCTTGTGTTTGTCTTCTAAAATCTTTTTTGAGGATTGCTCTAGATGTTCATGATAACCTTGGCCAAGAAACCAAAGTTCAACAGAGGTGTTGTACGACCAGAATACTTATTTACTCCCTCTTCCAAATTGGTATTACTTGTTTTTATATGGGAGTGGTCTTACCAGCAAATGCACCAGGTCGCTAAGTAAAAATAATTAAAATGGAATGAACTAAGTATCAAACACAGGGAACTTGTTCATTTAGCAAAGTTTTGTTAAGGAAGCAGGCATTTGCAAATAGAAATTAATGATTATGAATTAAAGCAAAAGTATGTTCTATCTTAAGTAAAAGCAATAAATGAGAACAAGTGTGAAAACAGATATCTAAAGGCGTTGGGTCCTCCTACTAAGTAAGTTGATGCAATTAAAGATGTTTTTCTAATTAAAGATGTTCTTGTGTTCTATGCTAAGGACAAAAATACCAAACACCGATTCCTCCAGAGTTTGGACTAATTTAAATCAAACTTTGTTCGCAGATCCCTCTTGTTGAACTTAGCTTAATTTAAACAGCATTATACTCACAACATAATAAAGAAAACTAAAACCCTGTACACTATCCCTAGCAATGCAGTTATTTAGTCCCTACTCTATCAAGTTCTAAGGAAACAATACATTTCCAAATGCTAAAGTCCCTAACAGCACACATAAATGGGTGATCAAGCCACAAGCATGCATACAATAAGCATAGATAGAAGCAGTGAACACATAAAACAACCTTAATTAGATATGAAAAAGAGTTTACATCAACTACTCAGTAAGAATCACTAACTGAGGGTTTTAGCCTTTCATGGTAAGGAAGCTCCTTTTACACTGAAGAAGAGGAATCAAGAGAAATTGCTTGCTTACAAAGGAGTAGGGATGTCTCCTCCACCTCTAGGAATCTCACAATCTCTCAAAAACTCACTAATCTCCCTAAAAGATGAAAACTTGGCCCCTTGCTCCGCTCTATGCTCTTTAAAATTCACACTCTTCAGGCCTCACCGTAGTGTAAAGTTCTCTTTTTGGCTCTCTGGCCCTCTTTAATTCTGTGCAAATCAGGCTTAAAAAGGGCTTCCTGATCTCGACATCACGCTTAGCGCCATTCTTGCACTTAGCGCGAGTAAGTGAATTTGAGCTTAGCGCTAATCTCACGCTAAGCCTAGAAAGCGACAGACAACTCGCTTAGCGAGCTGATAATGCGCTAAGCGCGTGCTTGCGGAGCAATTGTCTTTCCAGATTCCCTTTTACTCGCTAAGTGCGCTGGTGTTGGGCTTAGCCATTGATGCGCGCTAAGCGCATAGAGCTCGCTTAGCACGATGACTACTTTGGCACTTCTTCAAAATAGCTCCTTTTTGCCTGAAATTAAAGAAAATTTAACATTAATTCAATGTAAAGAGGCTTCTACTGAGCAGAGATCAAAACAAAGCAATTTTATTTACAATCCTACCAAAAAGAACCATAAATTGGGAGATTTATATACATTTTGGAAAACTTTTCTATACAAAAGTTAGTCGTAAACGATGACTAACAAGAGGCTGACCATGCTAAATAATTTTCTCCATTGAATTTTTTCTAAAGTGATTGTTGGTGTTCCAGAGATAGAGAAGGCATGACCATCAGTTTTTTGAGAGTCTGAAGCCATTTTTGTGGAGGCGCGTGGATAGGATTCTGGTGACGTGACTTTGGTGGCTGGCCGATTGACAATTTCTGAGTGGTTATCCGGCGGCGGTGGATAGTGGGCAGGTTGGTGGAAAAGACTTTTGGATATTTAGGTTGTTGTTTGGACAAAGGGACAAAGACAGGACTTTAGGTTCTGCTAACCAGATGTAGAAACTTTTAAAGAACAAACAAGGTGGCTCTAGATACCATATTGAAGAGACTAAAGGTTGTGAAATGCTTAAGTGTTTAACCCACTCAGGTGATCTATATTTATATAGACTTAGGAAGTAAATAGAATGTGAAATTTACAAGAATATTAATGATGTTCTAATACCTATGTACATGCATGTGAATTCCTAGATACATGAATATGTGACTAACTAGGTACATTAATAACTATTCTTTGTTGGAACAATTACCCATACAATGTGTGTAATTCCAACAGAACATAAATATGGTGAAAATTGTATGGAAAGTGAGTCTCGTTAGGAATTAGATAACTAAAAAATCTAATCATTTTTTCAATTGCTCATGACACTCTATTTTTACACAATTTTCACCATGTTTATTGCCCTTTTGTTTTTAACATTAGTTGGTTTCTATAGTTTTCATGTAAGTGAATATAATGGAATAAGTTTCACGTCTTAAATGAATTAGAAAAAGGTTAAAAATTGTGCCCAAAATTTAAAATGATAATAAGCTTTTGGAAATGATTAACATGTCTTTTAATAAATAAGAGGTTCAATTTTTATTCTTTGTCGTTAAGTTGTTTATGACGTGACTAAGAAAGTGTTTTGTCAACACTTTTACATGTAAGTATGCATGTACATCATGTGTTATGTTTTTTTTCATTCTTTTCATGTATGTATATCACATTTTATATGTAATTTTCAATACAATCTTTATTTATCAATTTAATATTTGTTAAGTTTTTTTTTATGTGTATTAAATCGTTTTGTTAGCACACACACTTGGTAGTGCGCATGTTAGTCATGTGTCATTTTTTTTTCAATTTTTTCAGTTATGTACAACAGGTGTCAAATTTTATTTTAATGAATTTGCTATTAGTCCATTTAATATTTGTTTTTAAGTTTTTTATTATGTGATTGATAAAGTGTTTTGTCAGCACTCTCTTACCTGTAAGTGTGCATGTATGTCACATGTAATTTTATTTTTAATAATTTCTTAGGCCAAAATATAAGAATATTACTTGACTTATTTTTTGTTTTTAATTTTTTTTTTTCTAATTTTTAAAAATTCTTAGATGGCTGCCTATTCGTCTAATTAATGACACATCAGTCCTTTAAAAAAACTTATCATTTTTTATTTTCAGCCACAACTTTGAATCTTTTTTTTTATTGATATAAGATGTAAAATTTATCTCATTATATTCTTCTACATGAAAAGTATGAGAACGAACTAATTTTCATAGCAAAAAGGAGCATAGACATGTTGAAAATTGTATGAAAAAGAATCTCGTTAACAACATGAAAATTATGTGTATCAGTCGTCATATTTCATTTTTAATAATTTATTTGCTAATTTAATATTTATTGAGTTTTTTATGATCTGAGTATTAAATTATTTTGTCGGCACACCAACGTGTTAGTGTGCATGTTATTTACGTGTCATGTATTTTTTCAATTTTTCCACGTCACAAACTAAAAAAGCAATCTAAAATCCCAAGTTACTTTACCCAAATTTCCATTATATACCTTTGTTGTTACTATTCCATTTCATCCTCTCTAAATCAGACCTTATTTCACTTTGGGCGCACTTATGCAATGAGTATGAAGTTTTCGTCTTCATCAGTCTGGTCATGCAAGGAGATTGGATATGGAGATGATGGGGTGATTTTCACAACTAGTAGCAATGCAAAATATCCAGAAAAAATGTTTCACATAAGCCCTAATTGTAAAGTGTGTACTTTTTTCATCTCTAGTCTTTGTGATATCGTGATATCCTTTTTTATATGTCTGAATTTCTTGAATATTATTATTAAAACTATGAAGTTTACCCAAAAAAAATTTCTTTGACTTACTTGAATTTCAAAAGTTAAACTTAATTGAAAGAAGACGGAGGCTATAGTGAGAGATTTGACATGTGTCTCATAGTAGAAAACATGTTTCACAATGTTAGATCTATTAATTTTTACATTTATGATTCAAGTTTTTCTTTTTATCTTTGACTTTTGTTATCCATTTTTTCCCAATTTGTCCTTGCCACCCAATCTCCTTTCACCCCCTAAGGCCCACTTTCTTCCTCTACACCTATGGTAAGGCCTTTCTCCTTTCTAACAAGGACCTACTATCCAACTAAAAATAATCTATCATCATCTCTAAGGCCTTTCTCCTTTTTGACAAGGACCTACTCTCCAACTCCAAAAAATGTCTCATCATCTCCAACAAAAAATGCACTTTTGAGTTTTAGATCTAAAAAAAAAACTTTCTTATTCATTTGTGACTTACTTGTTTGGAAACCATATGGCTGGATCTCCGTTGTTAATTGTTTGACGAGGGTTTGGATTCGCTTAGTTGGAGTTTGGAAGCCACAAATGTTGTTGAATGTTTAGATGCGCTTCATTGGGTGTTTGGATGGGGTAGGTGGGATGTAATTTGTTATGAATTTGGGTTGCACAAGGAGAGGTAGCTGTGGTGATCTTGGTTAGTCTCGCATCAATCAGAGATTTGTATCTAGGGAGTCCCAAACATTGCTTTAACCCTTCGATAGGAATAATAATGTGAGATTGATGGTTGAGGAAAATTTGTCATGCATGGCTTATGCGATAAACTCGACGTGTCACTAGAGAGGGAAGGAGAAGGTTTGGAAAATAGAAGTATAGGGGATCAAGAAAATGGTAAATCGGGAAAGAAAGGGAGAAAAAAAATTCAACCGTCGTTTTATTTATATGTGTGTGTGTGTGATACATTGCATTACCACTTTGTTAGTTTTGGTTGATTTAGGAATGAATGAATTGGAAAAGATTCAAAAAAGGATGAAAATGAGAACTTTTGGTAGTTTGGTTGACATGAAAATAGAAGAACAAATAACTTGTGTAGATCCCACCAAAATTTCTTTTCTCCCTTTTGGTTGTGAAATGCATTATGAAAAACAATAAATGACACATCCTATTTATAAGTGACACGTTACTTTTACCATTTATATATATTCCTTTTAAAATTAAAAACATTTTTTAACATAACTAAATTTTATTATTATGTTAAGAAAAAAATTTATAGTAAAATTTAGATATCATTTTTTATTTATTTTTGTGGACACCTCTTCCGGTGTAGTCTAGTACTCGATTCTATCTCGAACAAAATTATCCTGGAAGAAGAATATTTGTGGAAAACAAAAAATAATAATTAAACTCTATTAATATAACCTTTTTTTTGTAATTTCCTACCATTTTACAAAAATTAAAAACTTGACATTTACCAAGAAGACTCTAGAGAAGCCAGAAAAGAAAACACATTTGGTCTTGATAAGAGAAATAGCATGCAGAAACAAAAAGTCATGCTGAGAGATCCAAGTAGTACACGGATCAGCAAGTAACTTCAACGACACAACACGAAGCTCAGATCTTTGATTCGTGTGTTCCACCCTTCCAATCATGTTACAATAACCTAACACCTAATACTAACTTGTCTTATAATACTTACAAGGAACACCTTGATTAAGGATACGCCATTTATATGTTACTATAAAAAGTTTGGGTCCTCTAATTTGGAACTTTCTACGTACGTTATTATTTGTAAAATTTAAGATAAACTTAATTGGAACGGCATGTAAATGGCACGTTAAATTGGGTAAGCGAGAAGTTTCACCTTTCCCCCAATTCTATATATAATTGTTAATGTTGATGCTTCTTCTTCTCTCTTTATCATTTTTCATTGTTATGAATTCTTATCACATCTTAATTGATTGTTTTTGCTCTTAATCTTTTTCAATGGAGGCTGAGGTTTTAAGAGCTACCATGTCACCACCACCTTTTCCTCTGTCTGGTTCTTCAACAAAAACTCACAGGGCTTGCTTTCCCTTCAACCCCATCTCATGGAATGGCAAAACATTGGGTCTTTCTCTTCAGGCATTTCCCCCATCATCCTCTGGGTGAGTACTCTTTTATCAAACTAGTTGGCTTGTGAAAATTTATTGTGCATTTGAAAAGCTTTTATTTAGAAGTTTTGATGTGTGACTTAGTCATGTTGTTTGAAACACAGAGATAGTTGGATAGTTAAAAAAAAAAACAAATGTAGGTTCGATCTTTTATATTAAAAAAAAAAATAATTAATATTTATCGATAAAAAAATTATTGTTAGGAACATTTATGCCTGAGGAATGCCAGAGTTTATGGTTGCTATTTTACATCATAGCTGCCCTCGCGGCATGAAAAGGAAAAGAAAAAGAAAACATTTTTTGTTTATTAAATATTAGAGGGTAAGCAATTGCCCTGCAATTTAGCTCGTTGCATAGTCAGAACTATTAAATCTGGTAGCAATCAATATATAGGTCGCTGTTATGCTCAGTTTCATTTCTTTGTCGGGTATCATCGTGTGATTCTCTTTGTCAAATGATACAATCTTATGACAACAGTACTAGATAATCAATAGAATGTTGTACATCCATGTTTCTTGAATTTCTCCAATTATTTATACAAGACAAAATTCATAATTTGGTTCTTCAACTCTACTTTTTTTAATTTTAATCCTCTAACTTTTTTTTTCATTTTGGTCCTATATTATTTTTTTATGTTTCAATTTGTTTCTATTTTTCTGTAAAAAATTATTTCTATTTTGTCAACTATAGTGATTTTTGAACTACCATAAATTATGGGTGTTTTTTTTATTGCCACAATAAACAAATTGGACCAAATTGAAAGAAAAAAAAAAGAAAAAAATCAAAATAGACTTTGTGTATACTATATAGAAAGGGTTATATATAGTGGGATGAGGTGTTTTTCAAGGCGTGGGAGTCTGTGAATAAGAATTAAGCAAGTAGAAGTATCATTTATTCATTTTATTATATTTCATGCTAGCAATTCTTAACTATCTAAACTACTTCAATAAATTCTCATCCTCACTATGTAGCTTATACTAGTAATTAGTAAAGCCTAGTTTTCCTACACCATCTTTTCATCCCTAAGTCAGTATGTGCTTAATTTGTTGTTTCTGTGAAGGATTTCCTCGCTTTTTTGCCTTCCAAGTTTTTGTCTGTCAAATTTTAAAATTAGCTTATTTCTTCCATGCAGACATGTGCCATCAGAGAAAAGTGATGATGGAAGTGAAAACCTGACCCTTGAAAGTATAAGACGTAGTTTAATTCGTCAAGAGGATAGCATAATCTATAGCCTTTTGAAGAGAGCACAACATTTATACAATGCAAAAACATACGACCCTGAAGACTTCTCCATGGATGGATTTCATGGCTCGTTGGTTGAATACTTGGTCAGGGAAAGTGAGAAGCTTCATGCAAAGGTATGGAACAAGGGTGAGATAATGATAAAATGAAAAACACTATTGAGAAGAAAAGGAATCTAGTGAAAATGTTAAGTGCCAAAATATTGATATATTGATGTTGTTTTCCTGACTTGGTTTCCACTGCACTGAAGGTTGGCAGATACATGTGCCCTGATGAGCATCCTTTCTTTCCTCATGACCTACCTGAATCAATGTTACCTTGTCATTACGCTCAGGTAAGTAATATGCCTTAAGTAACACTATTAAATCATGGTTGTTTTCTTTAAGTGGATTTTAATTTGCCATGGAGATTGTTACATTTGCATGGACAAAACTATGCTTCCATGTTGGTATAACAAAATAATTCTTCTAAGATTGCACATCAATTAAAAATGTGATCAATGTAGTCCTTACAAGGTTCGACAAGTCTTAGTTTACAAGTTGATTTTATAGGGTTGAGTTAGTCCTTTGATCTATGTTTCAAGACGATGTTAGAGTCTATGTTAGATCCATTATTGGGGTCTCTTACCTTTTCTTTCTCACTTCATGGATAAAGTTACTTTCAATGATCTTTTTCCAAAGTATTCCAATTTTATTTCTACGTACCTTGTTAGTATAATTCCCTTTCATTATATATTTTGAAACTGAATGGAAGCTAAAAGGTAATATGTATAAAGAAAGGTAATTTTAAAAAAGAAGTTTCTTTAAATTAATGACTTTAAGGGAGCACGAAGAGAGCCTTTGAATTTAATTTGAAATGACAATGTTCTCTTCTGTTTTCAATTATAGCAGAACAAAAGCATATTTTAGAGAAAGAAATAATTGAATACCAAGCATGCAAATCCCTTTTGAGATTTGTAGTTTGTGAGACCATTTTTACCCGACACACATTAATAGTAAAATGAGGAATGAAAGAAAAATCAGTCTGCTGATTTCTTCAACAAGAACAATTTAGTCCGGTTTCATAAATTCATAGTGACATGTACATTATTAAATATGAAAGTATATTTTATTAGTTAACAGATTCCATTAATTGATTTATTATCTATTTACAAGCTTTCTCGCTTTGTTACATGTTTAATGGTGGTTTGAGCTGTTGCTAAATCTTTATATGGTAATTGATTCTTAACTAAATCTTTGTGTAATGCGCAAATAGGTATTGCATCATAATGCGGATTCAATTAATATAAATGATCAAGTCTGGATGATGTATTTTGGAGATCTTATCCCAAGATTAGCCAAGGAAGGAGATGATGGCCATTATGAATCCACTTCTATTTGTGATATAATGTGCTTGCAGGTACACCTTCTTAGTTAATTAGCTTTTACTAAACTAGTAACAAAACAGTGTTCTCCAATCTTTCTCATTCAAATTTACCAATTGAAACTTGAAAGGTTGATTTCCCTCCCTCCAAGTTTTGAGATTGTAACCGCAATCATTGGCCAATTCATAGCTTCCAAACTCTTGTTACATTGCTGGAAACTTCTGATTCTTGTGATTGCAGGCTCTCTCAAAGAGGATTCATTATGGAAAATTTGTAGCTGAGGCAAAATTTCAAGCAAATCCGGATAACTATAAAGATGCCATTTTAGCCCAGGTACAAAATACATGTGGTAGAGCGAGACTTGTATGCAATTCTTGTTATTTTTCTAGGGAAATTTCGTATTACCTTTCTGCTGACATCAAAATAGATAGAGTATGTACTAATTTCATTTCTATGCATTATTAGTGTAAATAATTTTTTAAATTCTAAAAGTCATCAAATTTATCATGTGTCAGTTAGTAATAATCATTCTTGGGCCATACTATTTTTCAGACCATGTATAAATATTATGGCTTACTGTAAAATAGTACTTATTTTATGTACATAAGTTTGAGTTTGTAACCATTGGTGCATAATTTTCCAATAGTGGAGAGACATCTTTGTGGTGCCATTTGCATTTTAATTCTGCATGTTAGATTTGCACTGAATTAACTACATATTGTCACATTGATTTTGCAGGACAAGGATAGGTTGATGGATATGCTAACATATCCGAAAGTTGAAGAGGAAAACATGATAAGAGTAGAGGAAAAGGCCAAAAAATTTGGCCTAGTAGTGGATTTAAATGCAAAGAAGCCTCGAGCTGAGCCACTGTACATAATAAATCCAAGTGTGGTTTCAGATCTGTATGGCCATTGGGTCATGCCATTGACAAAGGAAGTGCAAGTTGCATATTTATTGAGGAGGCTGGACTAAACATATAGTAAGAGTTCTTGGTTATGTTGGTGGTAGAGAACCAATAATTCATGTATATAAATAAAGCTTAGACTGAGTAATAATGTCTTTGAATGGACTTGAATTTGATAGAAATTAACAAACACCGTTTTCTTTCTTTGGATGATGTCTTTTATATCCTAAGGATTTGCAATTTGCAAAGGAGCATGTTGGGGTTGTGTTCTTATAACATAGTTTGTCTTTGAACATCTTTTTCTGTGTTATTTTTATTGTAAATTTCGTTCATTGAAGATTTTCCCGATGTTGGTTGTTCTTGTTCCGAATCAACTCAACAAGTTTTTTAGATTCTTAAATCTTTTTACGAAGGGCCTGAGAGGAAGTTATATCTATTGAAGGGTGCTGGAGATCGCTAGCAATACTGGCCAGGATTAGTTTCTTTCAAAGCAGCCTTTCGAGACTGAGTTTCTGGCCAGGAACTGAACTTAGAATTGAGGGCATTTTTTGAGGGGAAAAAAGTATATTAATAAAATAAATAAATAAGAAAGTATAAATATGTAATAACTTAAAAAGAGATGTTTATAAATTGTTGCTGAAATGATTAAGGTCGGCCCATTTGTGTTGGTATATTGTTTGATATTATTATGAATAATTAAGATTAAATAGTATAATATAAGTTATGTGATACTTTTAAGGGATTATATGATTTTTTAAAAACTTTTAAATTTCTTACTCTAATATATATATATATATATATATATATATATATATATATATATATATATATATATATATATATATATATTCTTTCATTTTTAAATTATTTATCATTTTGAAATTTGTAATTTATTTTTGAAAAATTAAAAATCATTAATTGTATTAAAACTAAATATTTAAAAAAAATATTTAATTTTCTTTGAAAGGTATATCTGATCTTAAATTATAAATAATTTAAAATAGAGTACACGTTTCTTTTCTTCTTTTTTTACAACATACGTATCTTAAACAAGGATTGAAACAACCAAAAATTGCTCAAGAGAAAATACGTAAGTTAGTAAGTTACGTACCATGTTAATTATTGTAAATCATTTTCGTGTACATGGAAAGAAAGCTGTTAGTAAGATTATTGATGACGATTAGTCAATGATAACATAACATATCATTCGGAGGAATGATTTAACAATTTCCCTTGGGTACGGATTTCAATAACCCACAATCAAATCCTATGAAACTTTTGTATAATGAAGTTTATATTTTAAAAACAAAGATGATTATGAAAGCATATATATAAACTTGGTTAAACTATTCGTGTGATCTTTATTTTAAGTTTTAATCTTTATATATATAAAAAAAAACTGTAAACTCTAGTCTCTAATTTATATTTGCGACAATTTGTCATCACTAGAAAAGGTTTTCTCTAGTATTCTCAACGGGATGAAAACTTACCTTTTATATATGTAGTGTAGAGACTAATACTCTAATAGCATGTTTAGTTTCATGTTTTGGACGTGATTTTTAGAAGTTAATAGTTATAATTTTTACATCTCAAACAAAATTTCTCTATTTTCAATTTCAAAATATCCTATAAAACTTACAAATTTTTTTATATAAAAACTAAATCTTAAAATAGAAACAATTTTTAAAATTCAAGTGAATAATTTAACCGATAATTTTGGTGTGTTGACGAGGTAGGGTTGAGTCTCACGCCGGATACTGAGTGAGTGCTGAAAGTCTCGGATAAGGACAGTGCCAATTGGCAACTTGCTTGGATGTTGGAAGCACGTCTATATGTATTATTGCTGCCAAATATTGCCAATTGTGGATCAATTAGCAAGCCAGTGGTATGGTATTAATTTCACCAACTCACCAAACTCAACTTGCACTTACGAAACAGTATCGCATTTAAGGAGCAAAAGTACAACAAATAATGCTCACACGCTTGTTGACCCAATCCCTCTATCCTTCTCTCCCATCTCCATGCATCCAACTAAACAAAAAAAAAATAAACCAAACAAGAAAACATTGTTAATTCCACCCAGTTGTGTGGAACTTGATCAAATTTTCAAGTGGTATAGATTGTTTATATATGTATACAAACTCAACTTTATTATTTATTATTGTAATTATAATGCTTACAACGAGTGTAAATTAATTAAGACTGTAGCAACTTTATTATTTTAATTAAAAGTAACACCACTACTAGAAAAAAAAAAAGGTTTTCAACATTAGTTCTTGAGCACATTTCATTATGATTTCCAAACCTTCTTTGAAGTCGTCCTTGTAAAAAATGTTTATTTTCCACATCGATTTTTCAACCATCTTCATATGTCATTTTCTAAGAGTTTTCGTCGGAAGCTGTCTTAGAATGTTACATTTCTAAGAAAAATTCACAAAAATTTAAAATTGTAACTTTTGTAAAAAATATAAAAAATTTTCAAGAAAATATGATGATCACAAAATCATGAAAGCTAGCTCAACTGGCTTGTATGAAACAAGAAAAACTATTTCAATATATCTTAATGAACTAATTGAGATGCTTAAGGCTTCATTGAAGCCAGTGAAGCTTCAAAAAGTCATAGATAATTCAAAACATTGCGATGGAAAATTGGCAAATTTGGCAATTCAAAGATATATTAATGACACAAAGTAAAGCAGTAGAATTATCACCGTCTGGAAGATAACCTAAGTTGAATGCCACAAGCCTATGCAGAATATTAAGAAGCAAGCTTTAAATGTTCAGGAAATTGTATACATAGCAACTCACCATGATATGTAGTTTTATAATAATAAATACATAAATATTCAGGGTTACAACTAATATTGATAATCTTTTGGATCAATGTAATGTTTAAGTAGACACTAAACTGATGGTGTTAGGCTTGTAAATCAACATTCAAAATTACTATTTTTTTCTAGTTTTGTATTCATATCCAATTGATGGAAACGTGGAAAAATAATAATTTAACATAAAATTCTTGGGATCTTTTCTTTGAAAATTGTTTTGGTAGTATCTTGTATTCCTGTATGGTTATTGCAATCCACTGATCTAATAAGAATGACACAATCAATCATTAGTCAACAATAATATATAACTAGCTCCATATGGACCTTATCAAATGTGAGTTTACCAACCTAAATCTATAATCAAATCAGCCTTTAAAGCCTGGCCATGAAAGTGGAATGGCATGATATGAAGATTTTATATTAATTCATTGTAAATTTTGAGACATATCTATTTAGCCTTGAATAAGATGCATGCAGATGAGACCAAGTTGGCATAAAGACCGAAGGTATAATTCTATTTTCAATAAATCTATTAAATGAAGAATATAATTAAATTAAGAGTATACCCCAATCTTAGTCTCCAACATGATAAGCATCAATCACTTTAGTTCCAAACTTTACACAATCCCTGACTTTGCTAAAGGTCATTTATTTGAGTCCTTTTCTCCCCTTTATTTTCCACTGTCACTTCATATAAATAAAGAACTAAGTGAATGATGTTTTGCAAAGTTAGGGACAACAACAATAATTTTATAAATTCAAGGACTAAAGTGATAAATGCTCACAATTTCAGAGACTAAGATGAGGGTTTACTAATGAAATTAACTGCACCAGTTATTTATTATCATTAGCTTCTAAACACAAAGTAGAAACAGGGGAATGAGATTAAGGGAACATCAAGCAAGTACCTAACTGAAGCATTCCTTGGAACACCATTCTCCATTTTACTGTGGCAGAAATTGAAGAGCTTGGCAAGTTGTTTCTGCATGTATTTTGAAATTATTGTTGGGGACATGAAAGTTCTTAGTTGTTGTCAAATTAACTGGACATGAAAGTTCTTAGTTGTTGTCAAATTAACTACAACAAAACTAAAAGGCTCGAGGCCAGTTCAAGTGCCAAGACTAGGATCGAGTATTATCCTACTAACTTTGTCTATGGCTATGTAACATAGACTATTTTATATAATATTTTCACCAATTAAAAGTTGAAACTAATTGCTCAATTATAGTCCTGATCTCATTGGGATTAAGTAATTCTTCCAACAAGGGTGAAGTGTTATCTAAAGCATCTTTTTTAATGTCCAATGCATATACACAACCATTATGAGAATCATCAGAAACCAAATTAAGCATTGCTAAGGTGTCAAAACCATTGCCACAAGTGGCATCAATGACAGTGTCTCATTTCTAGACAACATGTTTCCACACCCTGGTAGGAACAAGAAATGTAGCTATTATTAAGGCTAAATCTATATAGATAAATATGAGAATAATAAAAAGTAGCAGGCCAGCCAAATAGAGTTCTGTAACAACCTTGGAATATGTTTAATTTTAACTCAATCGAAGAACCTTTTATAAGCATGGAAACTGAAATGGATATATAACAGAGGCCATCTAAATTATATAGCAAAGAGAATTTTGCCACAAATAAGAATTTTAGACTACAGAAAGTTAAATTGCTCAGCATTTAGTGGCTCTGTGTGATACAAATGCAGCATAAGATCAATTCCAAGTCCAACAATTGCTTAAATAATCATAATCAATCATATACAATGTAATTTTCTAGTATCACGCTCTCGTAAAACATCCGCTTATGCATATATACCTTCAAATTAAAAAAAGAAAATTATTTATACGATTATTTGTGACAACAAATAAAGCTGACATAATAGTTAGAGATTAGCATATCAACCATGGTTGAGAGAGAAAAAACAACATGTACAAAAATCTGAAATTTTAATCTGTCCCTTTATTAGAAGAAACAATAACAACTCAAAATTGAAAACTTAGAGGCAACAAACATGTGAGTGCATTTTTTTTGTAGAGAATCAAAAGCAGAACACTCAGCCACTGAGGCCTTAAGAACATAGGTCATGGACAACAAAACTGACTTGTCACTAACCTGAAAATTGGAAAAACCAAGCAGAAATTTTGAAAACAGAAGCATTTTAATTTTCAATGAGTACATGCATGTGAGCAATGTCAGTTGCCCTCTTCTTCCCAAAGAGATAAGACACCAAAACATCCTCCAACCCTAGAATATTTATTCTTCATGATTATTAGAAGCATCAATAGCAGGCTCCGTGAGAATCCTTGCCTGAGAAAACAACCCATCAATTCTGTGAATTTTGCAAACACGGGCTAAAACATTTCAATAGTGTAAAATTAATAGCAGGATACAAAATTGATTTACACCGCCAGGGAATGACCATGAAACTCCGATTATAAAATCAATTATGCAAACACTGGCTAAAACATTTCAATAGTTAGAGGGTTAGGGTTTTGTGATTGTTGAGAACGAGGTAGCCTGTCCAAAATCAGCGATCTTGAGGAGGCCGAGTTCGGAAATTAAGAGATTAGAAGGTTTCAAATCTCGGTGGAAGACCATGTGGCGGTGAGCGGCGTCGAGGCCGAAGAGAATCTAAATCACCGCCGGTGGGGAGCGGCGACGGCGTCCTCGTCTTGGCGCCAAAAGTACTCGTGCAAAACGACGACGTTTGAGTCAGAAACACAAAGATGTCATTGTTTTAGCGTCCTAAAAGGTTATTTTTGTAGTAGTACACTCAAATTGTCTACAACTGATCATAAGCCAGTATCAAAGATAAAAATGTTCACATTAAAATTAAGAGTTTTACTCTTAACAAAAAAACATATTTTTTTTTCTTTTTGCCATTTAATTATATACCGGAACAAGATTTATACTAGTTTTCTACTATACAATTTAGTGATATATAATATTAAGATTAAATTAATAAATTAAAATTTATTCAATTTTATCTTATATAATTCTGTAAAAAAAATGAACTGAGTGAAGAAGAAAATAAACGTGTCCTAAAAATTTTGGACACCTTAAAGGAGAATCAAACAGTGCATTTGGGGTGCCAATTACTAGTATCATTTTGCTGACAGTGCGTGATAGTGAACTGAAATTTAATGAGGTTTTAATTTTTAGCCCACTTGTGGTGTTTTATTGAGGACCACTGTACTCGTTGGTCCCTTTGGCTGGCATTCATTTGTATTTATTGCTACTTTAATTTGATGGCTTATTTATTCGTAGCTGTCTAGTATTTTATTTTATTTTTTAAAATTATATTCAACGCAATATCTAATATTATATATGCATGTAAATACTTTTCTTAGTGAAAATTTCATTGTATCATATATAATTAACATTTCCTAATTAATATTTCAGTATTAAATAAAATATTGTGTATTCAACTCGATCGATTAGGTATTCTACATGCTATCATAATCATATATGATACGGCTAAAAGAAACAACATAATATAACTGTATAGCGTACTCACGTTAACTATAGAAGTACATAACTTCAATTTTACTGCTTTGAGGAGTGATTATCTTATTATTATTATTATTATTATTAATGAGAAGTGAATATTACAATAGCACATTTGGGTTCCCTTAATTATTATGGAAACCTTTCTATCTATTATTTTTTTTCAATGACTTCTCCATCAGACAACTATTAAGCTCGACAGAGTCGACAGTACTGAAATGCGTATTGAAAGTGAAAATTAAAAATGCCTACTAATTTCTAATATAATTAGTATTTTAGTATATGGATTTAAATAATAAATATTTATTTTTATATAATTAAAATTTATAATAAATAATTATATTTTTATATAAACTATATTTTAAATTTCCAATGAACAATATAAAATGTTATATAGAGTTATTTTTAACTATTAATGATTTTAAAAAGTATTTATTGAAATTTAATTTAAATATAAAGATAAAAGAAGATAAATTAAAAGGGATAAACAATTAAAAGTAAATATATAAATAAAGAGAAAAAAATGACAACTAGAGATAGTTGAAAGAAAAATTATTTTGCTATTTGTAAAAGTTGTATGAGAAACACGTACACATTTAAAATAAGGAAAATGGAAAATATTGATTATGTTTAATAATAAAGAGAGTGAGTCTCTTTAAATTTGTGTATTTTAATTTATGATATATAAAAGTAAATTAAACATAGTTTTTCTTTTTCAGATTTAACGCTTCCTTTTTTAGCATTTCAACCCTGTCTTTGTTCACCGACTTGCCTTAATTTATTTGCCTGATTAGTCAATTTTAAGCACACAACTTTCCAGGGTGTTGAATTGATGATTTAACTTTCTCCACGTATACACCTACCCAGTTCCATAATTATCAAAAGAAAACTATCTAGGTGCTTAGAATATTTCTTCTTGCAAAAATCAAATTAACTGATTTTAAATAAAAAATTTATTGTAGTTAAGATATGCATTTAATTTTACATGATTCTAATTTGATCCAGTAAAATACATTCAACAAGTTTTCTAAAGTAGTCTTCAATGTGTAGATCCATTACAACATTTTTTCTCTCTCACTTGTGTGCTGATTTGAGACTGACGTATTCTTGGCAATTGGTACTGGTATAAAAATCTTTTGAATAAATTTTATTGATGCTCCATAAAAAATTTCTTGAGATTACGGGTAATTTCTTGTTTTCGTAATGTTTATAGTAACTTCTCATCCAATAAAAAAAATAGTAACTTCTCGAGCAAGATATATAGTGTAACGTTTTTTTTTTAAAATGTATAAGGGGAGTTAGTGGAAAAATTTATAAGAAAAGTAATAACAAAAATAATTCGATGAAACTTCATATAGTACCAATGTAATTTACTCAATATTTTAGGCTTAAAAATGAAATTAGTCTATGTTAATTAGTATTTTTTTAAAAAAAGATTGATCATTGTAAGTTTATTTTTTTACTTCATGTAAATTTATGGTTTTTTTTTTAATTTTTAGTCTCTACCGTGTATTTTTATTAAAAAAATAAAACTAAACCCAGTTTCAATTTTGAGTATTTAATTTCAGTTTCAAAAATTTAGAAGCTGTTATAAGTTAAAAATAGATAAAATAAATTTATTGTTCTATTTTATTGTGTTCCATTATAAAATTATGTAATATAAAAAATAATTAAACATGGGAATACTCATCAGCATTAGTCATATGTCACGATCTCGGATTGATTCACTTGAATAAGTAGAAGAAAAGACTCAGAAAACAATGTTGGATCCATCCCTTATTTTCATTTCATCACTTTCATTTCCCAAATTTCAACCTAATTTGCATTTGTTCCTTCGATTCGTTCGTCCAATTTTCAGGTGCTTTAAGGGACACATCAATGATTGTGGTGATACTGGATTCCAACCAGGTTTTCATCGTCGTGAGCCTCTGCACCAGAACTAACACTTATGTAATCTACGTCGATCCGACCACCGACACGCTCCGCCACAAGGCCAAGCTAGGATTCAATTTGTTCAAGTTACAGGGCAAGGCCTTGGATTTCATCACCAAGGGATTGCGCTTTGCCTACAGGAGCAAGATGTTCACGAGGGTGATTCTAGGCTATGTCAAACTGGAAATGTGGCATTGCTCCTCGTCGTGATGAGACTGGTCGTGAGTGTTCGAATCACCAAAGGGAGAGGTATGGGCATATCGATGCACCAGAGAGAGAGAGAGAGAGAATGACGACGACCTACAATCAACGACGGGTGATGAAACAAAGACACATAACATTGGGTGAGAGCAAAATGAAAGGAAAGACACATGAGTAGAAGAGAGAGGGAGTTGCAGGCGATCGACAGAATGACGACACGCAAGAGTGAAAAATCAAGTCAAAAACGAGAGAGAGAGAAAGAGAGAGGTTACCCATTTTTTTTTTTTTTGTTTAAAACTCACCTCCCAAATCCTAAAACCTATTTTTATTGTTTTATAAATATGGTAAAAAAATGTTTTAAAAACTAGTAAAATATAAACTCATAACAAAATTATCGAAAAGGTTTTGAGTTAAAAATAACTTTTCAAAACTGAAAACTCATAACTCACAATCATCTTGAAGGGACCTAACATAATCTATAGTTTAATTTGGCTCAATTTGTATTGAAAGAACTAATTGTTCAACCTATATCAATAATTTTAAAGAAAAACACCATGAATTAATTTTCTGTGTAAAAAAAAACTTTCAAGTTTCAGCAATATCCTTGTGTACAAAGGAAAGAATATAGTTATTAACCGTTAATTAAAGGTTGTATTTTATCCATGTTAAATAGGGGCCCTTTAACTATTATTATTAAAAATCTTGAAGGTCCTATATAACAGGCAAGCACTAACCATGGTGTGTTTGAGAATTGTGAAAGCATGGTGTCCCAATGTGCCCATGATGACGGGATGTCCTGCCCTCTAGGTTGGGAGGCAAAGAGAAACTATGATATATATATATATATTTTTTTTTTGGTATCTATTATCTAACAAAGGTAGAAGAAAAAATTATTATTAATGAATGGTAACGCACATTTCTATAAGGAATAACAAAAAGTAAAGATGCATGATTCATGGAGACTCCTATGTCAATCTATTTTCAATTTTTTTTTTTGGTATCTATTATCTAACAAAGGTAGAAGAAAAAAATATTATTAATGAATGGTAACACACATTTCTATAAGGAATAACAAAAAGTAAATAAGAAAAAGTAAAGATGCATGATTCATGGTGACTCCTATGTCAATATATTTTCAAATAGAGAAAGAGATAAAAAGAGAGAAATGTATATCTGATAAGTAATATATATATTGGAAGGAGTAATTCTTTATTTTTCATTTTCACTATTTATTTTTTTACATCTAATAGTTATAATAAATAATTAATATTAATCATAAATAAATGATAAGGATAAAAAATAATTCTAAAAAAATTACTCTTAAAATAAACGAATTTTCTCTTTTATATATATATATATACTGTGTTTACCAAAATAGTTTATTATTATTATTTTTGTTATTAAAGAAATAAAAATAAGGATATGTTTGTTTTTTTTAATATTTTATAACCGAAACAAAAATTTATTTCATGTTTTTTGAGTAATAAAATTAAAAATTTTGTTATGTGAAATGTTATCACTTGCTATTTGTTGTGCTCTAATCCTTTTTCAAATCAAAGGCATCCTAATATTTTTTTTTTAGAAATTCACTTGTCGGTTTTCATAGATTTCCTTCCCAAATACTTTTAGTATTAATTTTTATAGACCAAATTACTTGTCTTTTTTTATATATAAAATTCCTTTCAAATTGTTTCTCGTATTGATTATTTTTTTTATCACAATATCTTTAATTACTGTATTTTTTGTACTCAATAAGCAGTAAATGTTTAATTAATAAAATAAATTCATTCACTCTCATAAGGATCGAGAAAAATGACATACACATATCAATTAATTAGATAAAAAATAATTTGATGAAAAATTAATATAATGAGTCAAAAAATACTAATAAGTCGAATATTAATTTTGAGTTACAACTTAATGTAGTATATCACCTTATCCCAGAAATAAATAATATCTGTTCGAAAATTAGTTGATTCTCAAATAAAATCTCATACACTTAATTACGCATAAAATATTTTTGAAAAATAAAAAATTATTAATTATTTTTTAAAAATTATTCTAATTAAACTGCATTATTATGTTTTTTTTATTATATTATCCATATGAAATCTAGTATCAGTAACACCAAAGAATTAAAATAAAGTAATTTAATGGATAGGGAGTATTCGTTGATACTTGATACGGATATTATGAGCAGAGTAAAGAACCCACTGATTTATGACAAATTTTATCCGCAGATAAGTGAATTTTTCTGTCATCCCTAGATTGAATGTAATAAAACAAATAAAAAGATAAAATAACCAAACCCGAAAACAAAGAGCACTGAACAAAAACGGTGTACATACGATACCGATAAATAATAAAATCAATAATCACTAATAATAATAATAATATCGAGTTTGCACGACACCAAGTGGACTTTGTGCTACGAGTGTTGAAGATAACACGAAACAAAAACCATCATTTAGTTGCCATCCATCTCCCACCGATGTCCACTCCCAACACCGATTCCGGCACGGCGCCGCCACCGCGCCCCACCATCACGCTCCCTCCGCGCCCCTCCGCCGAGGCCTTCTTCTCCGCCGCCGCCGGCGCCAGCCCCGGCCCCATGACCCTCGTCTCCAGCTTCTTCGGCTCCGACGCCGCCGCCGACTGCCGCTCCTTCTCTCAGCTCCTCGCTGGTGCCATGGCCTCCCCGATGGCCTTCTCCGCCGCTGCCGCAGCCGCCGACAACTCCGGCAAGGACGACGATGGGCCCCACAAGGGGTTCAAGCAGAGCAGACCCATGAATTTGGTCATTGCTCGTTCCCCTGTCTTCACTGTGCCACCCGGGTTGAGCCCTTCTGGGTTTCTTAACTCCCCTGGCTTCTTTTCCCCTCAGGTGATTCATTTGACCAGTAATAGCGCTTCCTGAACTAAAAAGAACAAATTTTGTGAATTAATTTCAAAAGGGGTGTGGTGATTTTTTTGATAGAGGGGGGTGGGATCGATTGATGGGGATGTGGGATTGAAGTTTGGTGATTTTGGGGTATATCAGTGTTTTTATTTTAATCTGATAGTAGCATGGTGCTCTCAACAATTCAGATTTGATCTGAATTTTAGTACAATTGTACAGTGACATGTGTTGTGTTTTTAGTGGACTGATTCAGGAGTGTCTGAGGATTTCTGGGTATTTGAAATTTTGAATCGCCTATGTGCAGACGAGGAGTTGATCTTTGGTGCATTCAATATGTGAATTAATGAAGTCTTTGGTATTATTGGAGGGATTGATGGAGTGGTAGGAATAGGATTTTTAGATCACACTTTTACAAAAAATTTGGAGGTACTGTGTGTCGTGGTAAAATGATTGTTGGAAATAATCTAAGTCCCACATATGCTAAAAATAATCCCACATTAGAATATATAAGTGAGGGGCAACCCTCATCCCTTGAGTTAGCTTTTGGAGTTGAGTTAGGCTTTTTACATTTCTGATCCTAGGACCACACTTCTGCTAGTCCTCGCTTTGAGGTGACAAACACCCACCATTTGTTCACGCCCCGAGCGCCCAGGAAGTGATTGGATTTATTTGTCTTCTAAGAACGAATGTTTGTACCTTTTCTACTCGTTCATGACTTGACTGCATGTTAAATTTCATAAATGTTATTAAAGATCCGTCTTCCCCTAGTAAAAAAATAGTTTCTTTTTCTGGGTAATTGTTCAGGGTTTGCATTATATTACATCATTTGTTGGTCGCGCTGCTGGGTCTTTTTCTCTCGTTATTATTATCAATGTGATCTTTTTGCCTTGGGGATGGTGGATATACTCTTTTGAGGTTTTCACTATCGCTTCAATTCAATGTATACAGAGCCCCTTTGGGATGTCCCACCAACAGGCTTTAGCGCAGGTTACAGCTCAAGCTGTCCTAGCTCAATCCCATATGCACATGCAAGCTGATTATCAGATGCCTGCGGTAACAGCTCCAACCGAACCACCTGTACGGCAGCTGTCTTTTGCTCTAAATGAAGCTTCGGAGCAGCAAGTGGTATCATGTGTATCATCTGTATCAGAACCTAGAAATGCTCAACTCGAAGCACCGGAACTCTCACAGGCTGATAAGAAATATCAACCATCATCCCAGGCCATTGACAAACCTGCAGATGATGGCTACAACTGGCGTAAGTATGGGCAGAAGCAGGTTAAGGGTAGTGAGTATCCACGAAGCTATTACAAGTGCACACATCTGAATTGTGTTGTGAAGAAAAAAGTTGAGCGTGCCCCTGATGGTCACATAACTGAAATTATCTATAAAGGCCAGCATAACCATGAAAAGCCTCAGGCAAATAGGCGTGCCAAAGATAATAGTGATTCAAATGGAAATGTAACTGTTCAGCCCAAATCTGAGTCAAACTCACAAGGTTGGGTTGGACAATTAAACAAGTTTAGTGAAAAAATTCCTGATTCTTCAGTTGCTAAAAGTGACCAGACCTCCAATCAAGGGGCTCCTCCTAGGCAACTACTACCTGGGTCAAGTGAGAGTGAGGAAGTGGGTGATGTAGATAATAGGGAAGAGGCAGATGATGGCGAGCCAAACCCTAAGAGAAGGCAAGTTTATCCATATTGATCCTTTATCATACAGCTATGCACTTCTATAATTCTTTATGATGTAGGCTAAATTTCTGCTTTTCAGGAATACTGATGTTGGGGTTTCTGAAGTACCTCTGTCTCAGAAGACTGTCACAGAACCCAAAATCATCGTGCAAACAAGAAGTGAAGTTGATCTTTTGGATGATGGCTACAGGTGGCGAAAATATGGTCAGAAAGTGGTAAAGGGAAACCCTCATCCAAGGTGATTACTTTAATTATTTTTATATGCTACTATATTTCTTCTAAAAGCTTCTTAGGTTCATATCTCTCAAAAATTCATGATGTGCTTAAATCTTAAAACAAATCATTGCTTTGGAATCATATAAATAATCGCATAGAGTTTGATTACCTTAATGGATATAAAGTTAAGCAAACATATGAGAACCCTTCATTATGTTTTCTGTATCTTCTATTGAGGTCATCTACAAAAACATTGAAGACAAATTAATTAGCAAGCACCGGTTTTTTTATGGTATAAGTTGAATTAATGCAACTGGGGTATAAGAAGTTTTAGTTAGATTTTCTTACATTAAATCCTGTCTGTGCTAAATTGCTAATTTTGTATAATGTGTAGTAATTTGTAATATGAAATCACTTTCTCTAGTTGTATATTGTACATTCACTTTAGTTAATTTTAAATGGTTATTATCAAATATCAACTATGTGTGCTGAACAAATGTACACAGTAGGTATATATGTCTTTGGTAAACTTCTAAATTTTGTGCTAGGGTTATTTGTCTAATATAAAAAAAAAAATAGGACAGGTCAGTGTAATTTCTGAACCTAAAGAAGGAGTTTGCATGTGTTTCTTAAACCTCAAGTATGTCAATGTAATTTACTCTCTCTCTCACACAAATCTGTGTTGATTGATACTATTACTGTTTCAAAATATCATTTGGTTAAGGTTTTTGCCCAAGGATTTTGAAAATCATTAAACATAAGTTCATTTGACTTGACAATATTACCCTCGTACTCCATTGATGCTTTGCTATTGCTATCGTTCCACTCTGTCGAGATGTCTCAAGATAAGGATAAAATTAGAGAAATTAATTGATATCTTCATAGTTTTCTAAAGGGACAGATAAAATGAAACAAAATTTCTTCTATAAAATGACTAATATAT
This sequence comes from Glycine soja, assembly GCF_004193775.1. Taxonomy (NCBI): domain Eukaryota; kingdom Viridiplantae; phylum Streptophyta; class Magnoliopsida; order Fabales; family Fabaceae; genus Glycine; species Glycine soja. The sequence continues at coordinate 20,558,408 of NC_041009.1, read as the reverse complement.
TGAAAAGGAGGGAGTATTATTTTTCAATCCTTACTCCCAAATCAACTTCATTGGAAATTTAACTTGACAAACGGTATGGATATCCAGTTTGTCACAAGACTTTCTTTAAGTGAATCTATATAGTGGTACATGGGAAGTAAATTTGGTATGCAATATGTGAAGTTGCTGAAAGAATCAGGTAACTAAGACCAACCACCTGCATGCTTTCCTTTTTTATTCTATTTATTTTGTACATATTCTAGTTGTTAATTCAGTTTCCTTCTTGTTTTTTAATTTTGAAAATGGAGAAATTTATCATGACATCCTATAATTTAATAAAAACATTAATTTCTCTTGTACGCACAGAAAAAAGACATCTTCAGTCCTGCATTATGTGCTCCTATGGCGGAAATATTTTTAATGTTTTTTTTTTCTTCTAATTTTCTGCTCTATTGATATTCTTACCTCGGAGAATCTTCTGTATTCCCCGACGTACATTGATGTTGTTCTATACTTTTGGTGCTGTTTCTGGTTGCATTAGTCAGCATTTCTGATTAGCAGCACCAGGTCAGTGTCTGATCTGGGTTCGTGCATTTCTGTATGACATTGTGTAACTACTCGTTTTCATCATGAGATAATCATATTCAAGTTTCGTTCTTCAATCTTGTAACATCCTTATTCTATGGGTTGGCCATCGGTGTGACCTTATTATCATGATTCAATCCTGTAACTAACTACTAATGGGTATCTATCAAATTGGATATACAAACTTCATTTTTTGAATGTGTATGAGGGGACACAGTCCACTCATTCTTTCAATCTGACAACAATTTCATAACCAGTAATCTGATACTGAATTTCTGTGAGCAGGAGTTATTACAAATGCACTAGTGCAGGATGCAACGTGCGCAAGCATGTTGAGAGAGCTTCAATGGACCCCAAAGCTGTCATAACCACGTATGAGGGTAAACATAATCATGATGTGCCTGCTGCTAGAAACAGCAGCCACAACACAGCTAGTAGCAATTCAATGCCATTAAAACCACATAATGTGGTGCCGGAGAAACATCCTTTGCTCAAGGATATGGATTTTGGAAGTACTGACCAAAGACCTGTACATTTGCGTTTGAAAGAAGAGCAAATCATAGTATAAAAGTCTGGTGCCAAGCTCACTTATTCCACGTCCTAGTACAGAATGAAGTTGTCTAGAAGATGAAATGGATAATATAATATGAAGGTGTAGTCACTAGTCATAGTTGGCAATGTCTATTGTTTTCTAGTTTCTTTTGTATGTAACACCTTCTTTTTGTACATCTAAATTATGGAATTGGTTGTATAAGATGTTGTTTACAGGTATGAATATCATTTCAACTAATGTACGAACATTATTATATAATATAATTTATAAATACTCCTTGTAAGTTGTAAGGGCAATTCTAGATTACAAATAAAATTGAAGAGCTGGCATCCTACGATTGAACTCCTTTTGTATGTTATGGAATTTTAAAGAATGACTTTGGTAATATTAATCAATTATGGATTTATCTATGCAGCCCTCCCCACTAAATGGGACAAGACTTAGGCTTGTTTATTGTTACCTTGTAATCTTATATTGTTCAATGCATGGATTCAGTCACTACTTTTATTTGAGATATATAGTTTAGTGTATACTTGTTCCCTGGGGTTAGGCATACCGCAGGTAATTCTGAATATTGGTTTTGTTCTTAAGAATTAAAAGGAAACAAATTATACTTGAAAAATGTTTAATTATATTTTGATTCTTTTATTACAATTAATTTGTAATTTTGATCTTCTAATAATCTTTTATTTAAATTTAGTTTTACTATTTTTTAATTGTTACAAAAAGTTATTCAATTTTTTAATTCTTTCATTTTTCATCAAAAGAATTCTCATATTTTTTGTAAAGTATTCTTGAATTGAATTCATTAAACCAGTTTAAATTTTCTTCTACTCAAAACTTATCAATTAAAACATCAAATTTCATCCAATTTTTATTGTTTTTAAATCCAAATTTCACTTTCTTTGATATCATAATCTCACACTTCAGAAATTCTTCAAATTTAACTTTCTATTTTTTACTTTTAAATCATTTTCCTATCATATCGATTTTAAATCTAATTATTTGGGTTTCTTAAAATTAAACATGAGTTTTATATTAAGAAAAAGTGGTATAAAGACTTGACTATAACATTCTTTTTATAACAATTAAATATTACAATTACATGTTTTCTTACAGCACAATTACATGTTAATCGTAATAAAGGAATACAAAAAAAATTAAACCATAAAAAGAAACAGAATCTTTTGTTATTTATATGTACTATTGAGTTGAGGGCCTCTATGTCTTCTTGTTGATAGCCTGACAAGAAAGTAGAAAGTAACTACCTATCTGTCGCTGCCTTTGTTAGTTTCTAATTAAAGATGGTCAAAACATTAAAGTTTAGACTTATTTAATTTAACTCATTTTTTCACGTGGTCACTTTACCCGTGGGCCGTGGCAAGGGACCTTAGCAACAGGATTTGGGCTTACAAAAAGTTGTGAATATTATGTTCATTTTATTGTAAAATGTGTGAGAAGATTTTAAGTATTTTAACCACAGAGTAACGTTTAGTAGTTTTTGATGAAGGAAAAAAAAACTTGTATCACTCTCACATTTGGGAGCAAAAGAAAAGTGTTTTTCTTTTTTAATAATGACAAATAACAATTATTATGAGTCAACATCATAGAAGAATTTAATCATAAAATATATTGAGTGGGAGAATTTCATAGATTTAAGCATTATATTAAATCCTTTTCTTAGTACAAGACGGGAGCACTACACACAAATTATTAATTAAGTGATGCTTAAATAAGAAGTTTCACTCTTTTTTTTTTATTATTTCCTACTTATATTTTTTCGAAAGCAATTTTATTTTGAAGAATGATTTAATATTAACTGTAAGTATCTCTTCTAATAATAATGAATAAAGGTTCAAATTTATACACTAAATAACAAGGGATGAATCTCCTTCTATTAGCCCCAATATTTGTTAATAATTTTTTTATTTTTATATCGTTAGAATAAAAGTTCAATGAATATTATTCAATTCACAATACACATTTAAATTTGTAAGAGATAACTTGACAGAATATATGATAAATATTAAATACAATTAAGTCTTAAATCGATTATTGGTCCAATAACTTACTTAAAATATTAAAACTCGTGAGAATATATTTGAATTCCACAAAGAGCTAAAACCCTAATTATAATTATTAAAAATAATAATATATCCATGGTGTAAAAGTAAAACCTTTTTATATGTCTTTGATAATCAAACATGCATCACCAAACATGTATATAATACTATAACATTAAACATGTATCACTGCCTTTTCCGTACAAAAACAATCAATACAAGGGAAATGAACCCCCAAAACATGTACTCCTACTACATCACTTTAGTCACATTATCAAAATACAATCAAAACCAAAACCAAAACCAATCATTCCCCACGTTCAATAATTTAAAGAAATAAATCATAACCACAATCACCCAATCTGGCACAACAGAGAGGTGTCAGGTCACAATTGGGCAGCAACTCAACTCAAATCACAACTAAAAGAACTGTCAAATCATTATTCTAAGTTTCTAACCAAACCAACTAACTCCATGATGCGTTTGAAATGTTGCTGTTAGAGAGTTAGCATGCAACCATCATCACCATGCCATTACAACACACACTCTCTCTTCGTACTTCTCTCTGTATCCAACCAAAGCGACAAACAAACACAAAACAATAAGACAGCCTCCGAACGAACGGTTACATTACACCTTTCTCCTCTCTCTCTCTCCTTTTTCTTTCTCTTACGTTAGAACGAACACCAAAAAGAGATGCACCCATTGGGACCCGCGAATGTCTCACGACCGTTCGCGACATCCTCGAAAATCCTCCGCAGATCTCGCAACTCGGTAGATAGAGATAGAGAGAGAGAAAAAAAAGGATTGTTGGATTGTGTCATTTTTGGAAGCGAGAGAGAGAGAGAGAGAAAAACGCAGAAACGAAGGAGCGAGGGAAGAGCAACAAAGTCACCATCTTTCCCTCTTTCTCAATGCTTATGTTTCTGGGTTTCGCTCCGTTTTCTCTCTGACAGCTTCGTTTTCCTCGGAGCCGGTGCTCGCGACCCGTTTCCGCCGCTAAAATGGGTTGCGCGAGCTCGAAGAAGACGGTTGCCGGAGCCGGCGGCTCTACCCCGGAGGGGCCATGCATGGTGCGTTCGAGTTCGCGAAGACAGGGCAATAATGGGTCGGGGCGGAACCGAAAAGGTGTCGCGGCGGAGGCGCGTGAGGGGGAGGCGCGTGAGTGGAGCAAGGGGAGCTTGAGAGGGGGGACTGGGTCGGTGTCTTTAAGGTTGTCGTGTAGGTTTGTGGAGGCTGAGCAGAATGCGGCTGGGTGGCCACCTTGGCTTACTTCTGTTGCTGGGGAAGCCATTCAAGGGTGGGTCCCACTCAAAACAGATTCTTTTGAGAGATTGGATAAGGTACCTCAACAACCCCATCTCCCAACTTGTTAGTAAATTTGAAAGATTGGATAAGGTTCATATTTACTTTCGTGCGAAAAACGTTAGAATTCGTCATTTATCAATGCATGGATTTAACATTTAAGTTTATAATCATGTGTTTCATTCTTTCTCAAAGTTGGCTCAAATTGATGTAATTAATTAACCAATATTATGTTTGTTGGAGAAAAGATGGGCTTGAAACTCCCAAGCAAGTCTTAGACTCGAGGTTTCTGAATGAAAAAAAGTAATTGAAATTTGAAAGAGGAAGCTTAGTTAAAGATATAGGTCGGTAACACAAAATAATTGATGTAATTAAATGAAAAAAAGGACAAAACTTATCGGATCAAAATAAGAGTTTCATTTGGAGAATGTACCGTAATAAAGATTTGCATTAAATGTTAGCACAGGTTAATGAGGTAAAATTCCAATTTTAATAGAAGAATAATACTATCTAAGTTTTTTAGTTGAAAAAATGAATGCTTAATGGGGGATTATGTTATATGTAAATGATAGTTGGGTCAAGTTCATGTAGGCTTCAATTTTTGCAGTAATGATTTTGTTTAAAGATGCAAATAAGCTTTGTAGTGTGATAGAACAGATTATGAGGTGGAGGCGATTTTTTTTTCTTACTTTTTATTTTTTGGAGGAGAATAAATGATGGGAACGGGACAGTTGTTTTTCTTTTACTTAAAGTTTTCGATTTTGGAGGCAACTTCAGTTGTGTTGCAGCGATGTCCTATGTAAAACAAAGCTAATTACTTCTTCAATTTAACATAGACAGAAAATTTAACTATTAGTCTATTATGAATATGAAAATATTTATGTTATATTTGTGAATCAGCTCATGAGCTTGTAAAGAACAGGTTCATTTCTTTAATCTACAATGACACATTTCATGTTCTCTGACACACTTATCTAAGCTAGAATTTCTTGGCCTTATGGCTTATTGTCATCATGTGGTCTACATTTTTCTATTTATGGCATTGATATACAATGGCTTAATATTTCCTTTTCTGTAGATTGGACAAGGTACATATAGCAGTGTATTCCAAGCACGCGAAGTTGAAACTGGAAGGATGGTTGCCCTGAAGAAGGTGCGCTTTGACAAACTTCAAGCTGAAAGCATTAGGTTCATGGCAAGAGAAATACTAATTCTCCGCACACTGGACCACCCAAACATCATGAAATTGGAAGGTATAATCACTTCACAACTATCAAATAGCATATACCTTGTATTTGAATACATGGAGCATGACCTTGCTGGTCTAGTAGCTTCTCCTGACATAAAGTTCACGGACTCACAGGTTTGTCTTAGTCTCCACTTCATTTATTTAATTTTGAGTGTTATCGGTTGATTACATATTTACTTTACGCTGAAATATGTTTTTCATATCTTTAATATATTCATTTTTTAGTTTATTACCTAAAAAATATATATTTTATTTATTTATTTTACTACCTAATATTTTTAAATTTTTATTTCTAGTACTTGTCGTGAGTCTAAGTCGTTAAGTGATGAGCTGATACTCTATTAGCCTACTACATCATCACTTAACCGATAATATGACACTTGTTAACTTGTCGTGTCATCACTTAATGGATCGAGACTAACTATATATGACAAAACCAAAAGTTTGGAAATGTAATAAAAAAATAATTTTTACGTAGTAAACTGAAAAAGGAATATAATACAGGTGTGAAATGCATTTAAGTTTTTACTTTAATACATTAGATGTTACCTTAATTGTTGTTTCTATCTTCCCCAACAGATTAAGTGTTACATGAGGCAGCTATTAAGTGGAATTGAGCATTGTCACCTTAAAGGTATTATGCATCGAGACATTAAAGTATCTAATATATTAGTGAACAATGAAGGTGTTCTCAAGATAGCAGATTTTGGATTAGCCAATACCCTTAGTCCAAATAGTAAGCAACCCTTAACAAGTCGTGTGGTGACTCTATGGTATCGTCCTCCTGAGCTCTTGTTGGGATCGACGAGTTATGGAGTTTCAGTGGATCTATGGAGTGTTGGCTGTGTATTTGCTGAACTTTTTCTAGGGAAGCCCATCCTTAAGGGGAGAACTGAGGTAACCTCATTATCAATGTATTTAATCAAGATTTTAACTTATGAGGAGTGTCAGTAATACACTTATTCTAAAACACTGTCTGCTATTGGTTGAAATTTATTGAAAATTATAAAATTATGAGTGGGGATCATGAAATTTGAAGTGAGATCACGGAATTTTGAGATTTCCTATAAATTTTAGCTAATAGTAATGGGTGTGTTCAAATTAATGTGTTAATAGAATCTTTCACTAGCATTTCTCTTAATTTATATACACTGTTAAAACGTTTTTACACAGACATCCAACAGGAATTTACCTTATCACCACATCGCATTAATGAATAGGATCATGAAATTGCCATATCGCTTTGACATTAGTGAGATAAAAATCAAGACATAATTCATCCTTCTAAGGATAATCAAACAAGGAACATACTAGGCTAGACTAACAATGCATCGGTTCATCTGTCAGGCTAACACTAAAACTTTGGTGGCTTAATTTGTTTATTTGTCTTTAATCTACAGGTTGAACAATTGCACAAAATTTTCAAGCTTTGTGGTTCTCCACCTGAGGAGTTCTGGAAAAAGAATAAGCTTCCTCTGGCCACAATGTTTAAGCCTAAGGCTAATTACGAAACCTCTCTTCAGGAGAGGTGTAGAGGCTTTCCTGCAACTGCTGTAAACCTACTAGAGACTTTACTTTCCATTGATCCTTCCAAGCGCAGGACTGCCTCCTCTGCTCTCATGTCCGAGGTGAATTCTTTATGCATTTTACTCGTCTTCCCTTTTGTACAAGATTTATCTTTATGATAAAGAATGAGTTAACTTTGAGGATGGTGTTTTGTGAGTAACTCACATAATTGTTGTTTTGAGAATGCTGATATTAAAGTGTTTGCTCACTGTTGCCTATTGCACAGAATTGAGTTTGATTTCTGATTCCCTGTTTCATGTTGTACCTTTTGTAGTATTTCAGCACCAAGCCATATGCTTGTAATCCGTCACACCTGCCAAAGTATCCACCAAGCAAAGAAATGGATGCCAAAAATCGGGAAGAAGTGCGCAGGTATATCATTTGTGCTCAGTGGTCTTGTCTTCTTCTATTCATAGAAAATAATCACGATAAAGCTATTTTCTACTTGAATTTTTCTCCTGCTTTGAGTGCTATTTATGAATCTAGTTATCATTATTCTTCATAGGCCAAAGCCTAACATTTGGCCACATCCACAATCCACATATATTCTATCAAAACCTTATGCTGGAGAATTAGGCATTTGAAGTGAAAAAGTTGGTAATTATAAACCAGGAGGATAAATTATTCATTGTCTTTAATCTTTATATTCATAATCTCCTTATGGTTTTGAATATTCATTTAAACCATTAATCTGGTCCAAACTTGAGTATCTTAACTAATCAAATTATTCAAAATTTAATCATGTTTTTTTATTGAAACTTTGTTTAATTTATTTCCAATTTCTGTGACTGAAGTCCTAATTTTATGCTCAGGAAAAAGAATGGAGGTAAAGTGAGAGAGGCTGTGACATCAAAAAGGCAAAGACAAGTCCACAAAGTTTCCCATGACCATATCAATTTCAACCAACCAGCTTTGAAAGAGGTGCTCTTGCTTTCATTGCTCAATGCCACACTACTAGAAAAAAATAACTACTTTTATTCACTTGTCTTTCTTCTTTGTGAAGGAAATGCAGAATGTTTCTCAAAATCCTGGTACAAATGATGGTAGGGCATATGTTACAAAAGGAAAAGTAGCAGGAGCTATGCATAAAGAGCAACCAAAGCCTTCATATGATGCAAAGTCAGAGGCTGCCCAAGTGGTGAATGGTTGCAATGGATACAGTGTATACTCAGGACCGGCACCAATCTCGGGATCTAGTGGCTTTACATGGGCTAAAAGGAGAAAACCAAAAGCTTCATCCATATTGTCAGATGGCTCAAGAAGCAAAGTCAGTGCTCTGGATCCAACCTTTGCAAAAGGTACATATGATTTAACAGAACATGGGATAGAAGTTTCAGAAAGGAAACATAGTTATAACACAAGCCATCGGGATGAGACTTCCAGCTATGTATCAAAAAAGTACCAGGCTCCTCTCGTTCAACAAAAATCATTCGATGTAGCTGATACATACAACTCAAATTATTACATGGACTTTGATTTCACAGATAAAATGGATGCTTTGATAGACACTCAGGTAAGTTTGAAATCCTCAGGTGAATGTAAACACGTTTTATGATCAAACAAAACCTTAAGGTTATCATTGTTGGTCATGCCTAAGATACCACTTTTTATAATATAAACTGAAATCAGTGTCAGACTTGGCAACTAACACACTTAACATATGTTTTTGACTAGCTGGAGATAACTATTTTCTAGTGGATTTAATTTTGATTCACCAGTGGTGTTGTAAAACTTTATTCTTATAAAAGAAGTAATCTATAACTTAATTCTCCAAAGATCAGTAACATCAACATGATTCTCAAATGATAATTTTATTCCTCAAATGACATTAATTTGGTTCTAGTGAATAGTAACTTGAGGACCATTTTGATGAACAGAAATTATCTTTAGACGACCAAACTGGCGTAATATCATTTGCAAACCGAATTATTGTTCTTAGAATCTTTCCATGACCTATATAAAGGCTTATAATTATTTTTTGTTTACTTTTGATGGAAATTCTTATCTAGTAGTGATGTTTACACTGAATGTGGATCATGTTAGAAATCTTGACATGGATCAAAATACCTATGTATTCTATTTTTATTATGTTACATCTTATTTTACGTACCAAATTTTACAGGGCCACAGAAAACATGATGAGCCAGTGGAGCAATCAGTACCGAATATGATCCCATCAAATAAAAATGAGGAGTTGTTGCATTGGAATGAAAATGATATGCGACAATCTCTTCGTAAATCAAGGTTGGGAAGAGGTAAAGAGGCTATTTTTATCTAGGGTGATGTTACACACAAAATTTAGTGAAACAAACTTACTACACCCCCGTTCTGTGCTATTAGATCCACTGGGAGGTTATTGCATCATATCAATACTTTTTTTCATGAAAAATGATTGTTTCTCATCACTTTGTTTACATGCTTTAACACTTCTAAAATGCCAAATCACCAAATACATAAAAAGATGACAGAGAGCAAAGAACACAATTTTTTAAGAGAAATTCTAATTATACCATAAATTTGTACAACTTACAAATAAGAGAAATAATAACACGAGAGCAGAGAGAAAATGAAGTATTCTCCTATAAGCTGTTGTATGAAAATAACATCTCAACCACTTTCCTAATCCTATAACCTTTTTGAATGGTCTAGAATATACTCATATCTCATAGTTTGTGCATTTATTTTTTGCCTGTGTTTCTGTCTGCCTATCATTTTCCTTTTATCTGCATTCATTGAATAGTTTGATGAGAACTCAACCTAATGTTGCAGTATACATTCTTTTTTGGTCTCTAACTTCTGTTTAAGGGTAAATTACAAGTTGTTTAAAACAAAGTTACAATATAACTCGTTACAAATTACCAATATATCAATTTTGTGTATCACAGACCAATAACACAAGGATCATAGGAGTGGATTAATCCCACATCTACAAAAGGGGTGCTCGGCCAAACATTGTGGCCATTGTTGTCTGAACCATTCTAACTTCTGACTTCAGCTCTCTTGAGTTGATATCTTTGGCGACAGTTTCCCCCTCCTTTTGTTCACTAGACTAGAGTTAAGTGTTCATACAGATTTATAGTACATACATACTAGGACTAACACTGAATTATGTATAGGATTACAGCAACAAATTGCAAAGCCCACGTGTAATGTGATATGTTTAAAGAAAGGTTAAATTTTCTAATAGAATTTTTTTCCTTCGCAGCCTTTCTGGTACATGTACTCATTTTTTTTTTTCACCCAGCCCTTGTGAATGCAGATATTAAAAACTTGGAAAAAGAGAAATCTCAAAGTATTATAACTAAAAGTACTCTATATATTGTTTTGAACATAGGGACAAAATAAGGATTTTGTTTTCATTTACATTTTTTTTGTCGTTTTTTGTTTTTTTATCTGTAAATGTTAAATGTTAAGTGTAGTTTTTGTCTTTCGTGGTTCTAATTCTTACATAAATTGTAATGCACAAGTTCATGGTCATCTCATACGCTTCAACATGGGTCTATGAGCACGTGGTAAAAAGATAGAAAGTGTTTTTATTAAAAAAGAAAATATTTATAATATAAAAAATAAGATTTAATGTTTATTTGCTTTTAGTAATTTAAAACATTTCATTATATATTTAATGCGTCCACACTATGTTTATGGATACACATTTAAAAAATTATGAAATATTGTAGAATAGTTAGAAATAACACGTTTATTTTTTTCTTGAAGGATACGAAGAAAAAAAATTGTGTAAAATGTTAATTATTCAAGATAAATGTGTTTCTAAGAGAGAGACATAACAAACGTTATTATGAGTTTATAGCATGACAAATAATCTAAAATATATTTCTTCTTTCACCATGTTTACACAAGTGACACACTCACATGAAATTAGTAAGGAGGCATCTGGTTCCAGACTAATTTTCAATTCATATCAGTTTAACTTCCAAAACCCATACATAAAAAAAAAACTTCCAAAACCAGAGTTTGATCTCCTTGTGTATGCTGCAACTTATTGAGCAAGAGATGAAGATTTGTTCTTAAGCAATTTCTTTGGTGAATCATACTCATCAATAAGCCCTGCAGGATTGATATGAAGAGAAATCATATTCATATTTATGATGAGATAAAGTAAAGAACAAGAATGAAAACCAGTAACAAATAAAGAAGTAGAAAGAAAGTGAAGCTTACCTTAATTTTAGAAACAGAACGATGTTATGCAATCCAAGATTGAAGTTCTATTAGCAATGGTAATGATTCTGCATTCTGAAAAATGTTGCTTCACTGTTTGCTGAATAGTATTATCTACCTTTGACCCATACTCCAATTTTTTCCATTCTCATTAACCGCAAAAACTCATGATGATAACTGATAAGAATACCTTGCCATTACATGTAGTCATATAATTAATAAGTGTCACTAGTAACACATCCTATATCTATCCTCATTAATAAAAAGGACCAAGATATATTTGTAACCAAGAAAATATAATTTTATCCTTCAATTCAGAATAAAGCCAACGAATAACCTTTGAAAGGTACCTGTAAATCCTGGATATGAACCTCTCCAGATGACGGCCACGAATAATCTGGTTGGTTGTCCTTTACTACTAGAGGAGCTTCACTTGAGATGGAGGTATGCTGAAGTATTCTTTAATCGGATTAATTTTGTTCCCCAAATTGCAAAGACACCACATTTAACTAAATTGTAGTCCATTTAGACTAGATTAAGCCCATCTGTTATAGCCAATCCTGCAATGCATTGACAAAAACAAAATTGAGTTAAGAAGGGGACGAAGTTTAATGCCTAGTTTCATAAAGGAGTATTTATGACTAGAAAATGTATGTAATTTGAATTACTCACCAGGAGCAGTAATTGAATTTGGAAAAGATATAACGACAACCAAATAGAAGGCAAATGTGATAGTGCATAAAATATCCAATCTGAAATTCAGCCATTCTTGCAATTGCACTAGCACTGTAAAATCGGGGTTAGGAATATCTATCTATGTTGGCCTTTTGGCTCAACTGAAGATCTGACATATCACGATGCTCATCCTACTTCTCACTTTTGGCTCAAGTTCTAAATCCCTCAGTGAATCTGTGTCCTTTGTGGTGATACTCAATGTTTTAAATGTGGGCATTCTCTTTGAGGACATGACTGAAGACAAATCTTCTCTATGTGCACCTACAAGTTCCATAATATCAGTGTCTGACCTGAGAATGACATTGTATTTTCCTGGTAGAGTTATCCTTCCTTTTCTAATGACCTACACAAATAGCAAGCAAGAGAGAAATACCGATATTTGAATTCATTAGCATGTAAAATATTAGTCACAAACTAATATTTGATCAGCATCAGGTAAAAACTCTACTTGATGAGTTATCAATATCACAGTTAATGTTTTTAGAAGGCCAAGCAGACACTACTGAAACATCATGTAGTAGTAAATGTAAAATTAGATAACAGCCTGTCCATCCAAATGCTTAACAAAACTAGTGCAATAATATTTGAAATATGTCATCTATTACATTCCCCTAACACCATTAAAATACCGTTTGGTGAACAATCGCCCTCGGGAAAATACCCTGCTGTCCAGTGGCTAGTTGGATAGCCGCAACTGAGTGAAACTACTTGTAGTTTAGGCCTGCGCAATAATCTCTGTGTGAGCATCTACTGAGAGTCTCAACATGCCATTCGTGGTGCTGGAGAGAAGCATGTGAGTAAACTCTAACTGATTCATTACACTACAATGTGTAGTGAGTCTAGTGACCCTCTTATTTATATTACTAGGTTAAGTATATACAAGCACACGGGCTTAGCCCAAATACATACTAAAATTCTTCGTTATATTCACTCTTTAAGTCTTAACAACTAACAAGTGCCCTGCCTTATTGGATGTCTTGCTGTTTTACCAATTTCTGTAATCAATTAAAAAGAAGAATCCAATTCCATGGGGTTATAGCTGTATCCATGTCCATGATATACTGCTGGAATTTATAGAGATAAGGAAGCAAAGTTTACTCATTAAAAAGGTTAGAACTGCATTTGGATAAATAAAAAAAACCACCTAACTAAAAAAGAAAAGGACTAATCTCCTCATCATTTCTATGCTATACTAGAACACTCTCAAGAATGAAGGGTTTCAGATACCGAGCAAGGCCAGAGGATATGGGCAACCTCTCCAACTCTTCCTCAATGTAAGAGTCACAAGTGACCTCGCAAATGGAGAGGAAAAATGGAAGCTTGAAGTTGAAAGGGAACTTTGGTGACACCATATACTCATCCTCCATTGTGAGTTTTCTGCACCCTCTTGTTGGCTCCACATACAACTTGTAGCATTCTTGGACTTGTAACTCTGTGCTGATTAGCCTCACCTCAGCGGTTGGTGATGTTTGTGGTTGTGCTGTTACCACACTCATGATGTGGGTGTAGTTGGTGCTGGGTATTTCCAGATTTGAAGTGGAAAGAAAGAGCAAGACACTTGTGTGTTGGGGTGGAAGTGGAAAACAACATTGTTGGATTGTTTTGTTGATAACTTGGAAGGATGGAGATTGGAATTCAGGGGTACTCAGGACAACATCGTATGAACACTCTTGATTTTAATGTTGAAGAAGTGCTCTTGAATTGAAGTGGAAGACAACAACATTCCAATGGTTAGTGTTGTGAGCTGCACAAGTACTTATTACTTTCCCCTTTACTCCCACGGTAGTACCTTTTTAGTTATGTTATTAGCGTGTAGTAGTATTTGACTAATTTCTGTAATATATATTTCTTTTATTTACAAAACTCAAATTTAATACTTTAAGAAATTTTAATCTAATTTTACTCCCACTAATGATATGTCAGGCCATGTTTACTTCTCCATTCAAACATGAGTAGCAAAATTCAAAGCATTTGAATGGGAAAATTACAAAGGCCTTGCTTTGGAAACACTACACTTGAGGGTTTCCAACAATACCCCAAGTAGAAAAACATACTTTTGGGTGCTTTTAAATATAACCCAAACATGCTATAAATGTTATGCTTGAATTAAAGTTAAAAATAATTTTTTTTAAGTTCAATGTACAATAATAAATTTCAATACATAAAATAAAGAAGAAAAAAAGCGTACTTTAAAGATTTTTTAAATAGTTTTTTAGTTTGTATTTTTTCTAGAAATAAATGAATATGATAGTGAATATTTTATTGTTATATATTTGTTGTTATTATGAGTTTGTTTGATAAGATATTTTAACTAAGTCTTATCTTTTTTAGTTAAAAAAATTGTTTAACTATTTAGTTTTTAAAATGTAACTTGAAGTAACGTTTTTTAAAATATTAATTTTTAGCTTATAACTTCTTATATTTATTCTTCTTTTCTCCTTGTATATTTATTTTTTAAAGGTAAAATTTTATTTAATTTATGTAATTTTATATTTTTCAGTTATTTTAATAGATGATTTTATCAAACACTTGTGATTTTTTTATCAATAAAAATAAAAAATAGTATTAAGAAGTTTGCAATAATTTATGTAACCCACTAAATTAGATCTCTTAGATAAACATCTGTGATTTAATAAGATTTTTTTTTAACTTTCACTTAGTTTAAATGCCAATTAAATTTTCAATTTTTAACTGACTTTTAAACTAATTTTGTTCAATATTATTAATGAATATGAATATGACAGTCGAAATTTTTTTTGTATTTTTTCTAAAAATGTCACCTCTCAACATATAACATGCAAAATTATACGTTAAATTAAATCAAAATATTCACGTAATTAATATTTGAACTAATAACATAATTTTTTTTAGAATTAACTCCAACATAAAATAATATATTCATGAATAACTACGATATTTGTTGCAGCATCAATCCTACTATCCTAGTGCATTGAGAGATAAAATACAGCTGTAACTGTAAGACTGTAACTATCAAATGTCAAATGTCAAATGTCAAATGTCAATTGGTCACCCGTCCCTTCTCAGGTTTTCTTTTACACAAGTTATCCTCCTCTCCTCATTTTTCATTTACAATCCTTTTAAATTCTTATTTAAATAATCTAAATAATATGAATCATATTAGTCACTATCCGTAAACATTAAAAAACAAATATATTTAATAAAAATATAACATTTAATACATTAAAAATTTAAAATATTTCAATTTTATTTAATAATTTTTAACTTATTAGTAAGTTTTAACTAGGGTACGGTATTACTTATTTTGGTATTGAATTATGAAATTTAATCTCACTTTATCTTCTTTTTCAACAGAATATGTCCTTGAATTTAACTCTTATAGAAAATTACCATATACTTCTCGCATGTTCAGTCTTGAACACTCATTGAATTATGAAATTGAATCTCACTTTATGTTCTCTTCATATATATCACTAATAAATAAGAACATATTTGGTTCCAGGCTAATTTTCAATTCAGTATCAATTTAAGTTCCAAAACCAGAGTCTGATCTCCTTGCGTATTCTGCAACTAGTTGAGCAAGAGATGAAGATTTGTTCTTAAGCAGTTTCTTTGGTGAATCATATTCCTCAATGAGCACTGAAGTATTGATATGAAGACAAATCATATCCACATTCACGATGAAGAAAAAAGTTTTAAAAAAGGGACGAATAAATAAGAAGAAGAAGAAAAAAAAAGTGATGCTCACCTTGATTTAGAAACAAAACCATGTCACTATCCAGGATTGAAGTTATTCTATGAGCAATGGTAATGACTGTGCATTTTGAAAAAAGTTGTTTCACTGGATTAACCATCCTAGTGTAATAGAAAACCAACTCAAATCAATTGGCTTAAATTTGATTGGGTTGAGTCATGGGTTGAATCATGGATTTTAAAAATTTAATTCTATCATGTTCTTGGTTTGTGTGGTTAGAGGTTTTTCTTTTTCTTTTTAATTTAATTTTTTTGAGTTGAAAGAGACAGATCATGTTGAACCAACAATGGTAGGTTAAGTGGCTGGTTCCTAAGCATTTGGTTAGGGTTTCAAATCCTAACTTGTATGTATGAAAAAATCAGTGATGGGAGGGGACAACCTACCTATGAGTACCAGTGCCAGCAGATTCTCTGGAGGAATTTAAAAAATCTTAGTGATGTACTGAAATATTCCTTTGCAATCATATGCACAAAAAAAAAAAAACAGATTATGTTGACATGGCAAAAAATAATGCTAACAAAATTGCTCACGTGTTAAACTGTTAATATCATAGCATACGTTTCATATCTAATAAATTATGACTTGCAATAGCTCTAAATTCATTTAGTGTGTGCAAGAGTTGTTCATAAATTGTATGAGAATTTCAAATCTTTTAGACGAGCTCTGCTAAAAAATTTTGGATCATGAAATAACAGTTTTCATTTTAGAATTGCATAGCTAATAGAAATGACACGTTGCATGATTGTTTTATTATTACTAAAGATTCCATTTTACTAGGCTTAAAGCCTAAATAATTTGGCAGATAACGTTTGAACAGAGACATGGATTTTGATGGTAGAAGAGTAACTGAATGTGCCTTAGGTGCGTTGCTGTGACCTTAGTGAAATTAGAAAGAAGAATAGTATATAGTAGAATCTCTTTTGTCGTTTCTCAAATATACAATAGAAGAATAGTATTAACATAGTAATATACAAAATATTATATAAATATATATATATATATATATATATATATATATATATATATATATTACTATGTTAATATTCTGTAGTTCACACTCTCGAATGAGCATGCAAGGGAACTATATTGTAGAATATAGGAGGAGAAAATTGCTACACTAACTCATGCACCCACTTGATGAGAGAGAGAGAGAGAGATATTATATGGCTTGTACGTAATTGTGGCCTAATTATCTAATAAAACAATATAAGCATGAGAAGTTAACAATGAAATAAACTTAATTTCTAAAGAGAAGTTGGTGGTGCTGCAGTAAGGCCTATTGTATATGCTATACCATTATCAGCTACCAGAATCTCCACATACAACTTTACATTTCAAATTTACAATTTGCAAATACAGTGTGCAGCAAACTGTAGGCACTGCAGCAAGCTTATCATTGGTCCACTAAATTTTTTTATTTATCAATTAAGTTTTTATGAAAGTTTATTCTTCAATCAGTGGGCGACCGAGTGTATAGTAAAGTAAATTGGACTGAAATTTTGTAGGGTGAGCGTTCCGTTTACAATCGTAAAAGGTGAAGTTTGATTTATCTATTGATATTACCAAAAAGTAGGTGATCCTTCAATACTTCCCTCAATACACTCAACCAAAATTGAGGTGGAACGTTTTTAGCGTGTAATAACATTAACAAGTATGAAGTATGTGTACCAAAAAAATCAAAAGCGGATTGAAATAGTAGAATTTTAAGTGATGCCAATGAGTTCCTTACACTTTATAAAGTTGAAGCTTGAGATTAAGTAAATAGTCATATTTGTGATATTGAAAGTTTAGGTCAATTTTCAATAATGTCGTGTTGTTTTCTTGGCAAGTGTATCAAGTTGCATAAGTAGTATAAAACGGTAAGATCGAGTATTGAATTTTACAGGAACTATGTTTGTACTCAGAGTTATATGTATATCTAACAATTAAGTAATTTGTGACTCAAATCGAATCTTATTCATTGATTAACTACATGTATAAATTAAAAAGAATTAACTACAAAGCAAGAAACATGAAGGTTGAGAAAACAAACTCTCGAACTTGTGAGATGATGTTGTGATGAGTTAAGGGACATGTTGGGGGCTCAGCTTGTTAGAACTTCTCTTGATATAATCTTAATATATTTTCTCTTTTAACATTAATATAACTATTATCCGCATCTACTAGTCTATTCTAACGAAAATCCCTCGAGTGAAAGAACCTAAATCATTTAATATCACTCTCAATCATTTGGTGATTGATTACTAAATGATTTGCATTAAGAGCAGAGAGGCATGAACATTCTAAAGGAAACCACTTTATCCCTAGATATGACTCACTTTAGATATTCTTTCCAAGTTCTTAGTATACAAACATTTCTCAATATTTATATCTTAAAACAGTACATAAGGAAGGATGAAAGAGAAATGGATTGAAACAAACTGGTCAGAGCTCTGGAAATGGAATTCCTTGCACTAGCTCCTTGCTTTTCTCTGCTTCCTTGTTCCTTTGCTTCTGTTGGTTTCCTTCGTGCTTTAGGAAACAAAAAATATTTCCTTTCCTTTTTATATGTTTCTCCAATTAATTGGCTAATCAGAACTCTCTTGTCCACTTAACGTGACACTCGCACTGAGCGCGCATATCCAGCTGGATCAAGTGGTCACACACTAAACGTAGAATGCGCACTTAGTGCGCTTGCTCGTGACAGTTGTCTTCCAATGTGACTTCTTGCACTAAACGCCTTGCTTGGACTGAGCGATTTTGACTCATTGAACGAGGAGGTCACGCTGAGCGCAACACTTCAGCTCATTAATCCTCTTACATGCCTCTGCTACAACTCTGTACAAAATACAACCAAAATTACTCTAAAATCATTAACTTTAACATCTTTTGAATAAAAACTGAGAAGAAGCTAAGTCCTGTTATTTTCACACACAATAAACAATAAAAGATAAGAAAATGAGATAATTGCTATGTGATTTCAATATACAAATAATGTATGCATAACACTTATCATGAGGCCACATTTGGGCAAATGGATTGTATATGCAAGGCGAAAACATTTATTGGCAACATTTGTGAAACATTCTACCCCAACATGTATATAAATGAAAAAAAAAACACATAAAATGTGAAATATAATTAAATCAATTTTATAAAATAAAATCGTAAGTAAATCCACGTGGGTAAAAGGTTCACGTTCGCGTTAATCATCAAATTAAAAACTTATCAATTAAGGGCGTGAAAACATATTCAGCTCAAAACAAGGTCATTCAAAACTCCAAAAAATGAATTAAAGACTCAACATGTAAAACAAAATGATAAAAACTACATGTCTAAAACTTCATGCAATCAATATAGAAACTCATGCCCTAATGTCACATCCTATCAGAACATTGTGTTCTAGTATCCTCTAGCATGAGATTCTTCATAGCCATTCACCTAACCATCTGTTCCCATGAATACAAAGTTCGAGATTATCACAGGATTCAAACACAAACAACACATAAGAAGTGAGTTATCACATTCCTAACTAATAAAGAGAAACAGGACAACATAGATATACATATCATATAAATGAAATACAACTTACTTCAACACAGCTCACATCATTCCACCACTTATCGAGTAACATTGCATCTCAACAGTACACATCTTACACATTTTCACATCATTCACGTACTCAAGGATCTAAACACAATACCCCTCAATCAATCAATATCGATCAATACACAAGCATTATGCAGAAAATATACTAAGAGTCAATCCTATATGCAATGTGGTACCTTGTCAGTGAAAAACCTCGTCGGGCACACATGAGTACATGACAAGACAGACCACACACGGGTAGGTTGGGCTACTCTCACTAGCTGAAATCATAAAGAGTCATACTATTTTGTGAGAATGCTCCAACCAAGTGGGATTGACACAAGCTTAAAAGAGCACTCAAGCAGGGTGTATTTACTCCCAAGGCCTAGACTCCGAAGAGTTCGTCAGGGCATCTCCCTCCTGATTTAGGTCCAATCCAGAAAACATTTTAACACACAGACTTTATCTATGAATTGTACAAAACACATGACTCCTCAATTGTTCTCAAAATAATTTTAACTCGCCACGCCTCCAAGTGATTAAACTTGTCAGGTTCCCACTGTTGATCTCATCACAATACTTGTCGCGCATTAACTCGTCGCCCTTAAAAGGTCTTACAGTTGTGTGATTGTACGGTTCATAGCTCACAACTCAATACACACAACATCTCAATACACATGTATCTTACAATTCAACACATACTCAATTTATCACATACACTCAATCTCAATCACAATGTTATAATCCCAATATAACAATTTATCACGCTAATCTAGTAAATCTTGTCCAAAACACAAACGAATTATACAAAATTGCTTCTCACAACATGGGGAGTAAAACCCCTCAAATAATTTCACATAATCATATCAATATCAAAGGAATCAAAATCATATGTTCAAAAACACAAAAAAACATCAAGAGCACTCAATTTGATCAATCAATTCGCATCAGGGCATCAATTGACCCATCAAACACAAAAATCTTGTAATTATAATCGTAAAAGAAGAATTACAATACAGTAAACATTCCAAAATAAATCCTAATTTGATCTTCTAAGGATGTCTACACATGTTCATTCTAACCTCAATTGTGATAAACTCATCTCTTAGCTCTAAGTAGACTCACATGTGTAGTTTGGTAGGGATAGTGGTGTCTCTAGCGATTCCCTAAGATTTTTCAAATTTTCCTCTGGTTGCTCTACTAGGGTTTACAAGCGTTAGAAAGAAGGAAAATGGATTGGAGCCTCAATTTCATTGTCTGTGTGCTAGGGGCATTTCTCCCTCCACAAATATTATTTTGCAAATCGCAATAGTGAGATGTGTGAAAATGAGTTTCAAATCTGCGGTTCAAATTTCACACAATCCAACGATTAACGAGTCCGTGATTGTTGTTTTACTGGGACGGGTTTGGGTGTATACGAAAAAAGAAAGGGTTTTGGAGAGGAAGAAGAGAAAACGAATTTGAGAGAAAGAGAGAGCATAAGATACGTATGTTAAATGTAAAAACTGACCAATCCGGAGAAATCAATAGAAAAAACAAATCCCTTATGATACACCAAATCCAGCTCGATTATTGATACAATGAATAAATCTGTCATTTCTTGACATATCTCTTATGATTCAAAATCGTGGTATAACGTGTATCTTCCACCGTACCAGTCATGAAATAGATGAAATAAACTCCAAAATGGATTTTTGTTCAAGAATGAAATATTATTGGAATTGTCCAGTTCACCCTTTGGACCATATCACACCCCGTATATAATGAAATAGGATGAATTGAGAGACGATATTTTGTAAGTACATAATTATGTTGAATAAATTCACTATTTCTTTATTTTTCGATCGCCTGGAAAGAACAAGATGCTTCTTTTGTTCTATCCTCAACCATTTATGATCTCTAGTAGATGTCTTTACTTATAACTAGGATACTCTGCACCTATTATTTATTCTACTTTCTTTATTTTATTATTATGTAAAAATGAACTTCATTTTACTCCCTATCAAATGAATAAATAAAACATCATTTTTATTTTCTAAGAACATATGTTTATTTTATTTACTTTAAAATCATTATTTTAATTAATAAAACTATTTCTTCTTATTTATTTAAATACAAAAGCCTCGTTATTTTCTTAAAACTCTATTTATTTTAAATAATATTCTTTTTTATTTATTTTAAAAAAAATGGGGTATTTTGTCATTTCAATGATACAATATTCCTTTCACTTGTTTACCGGTTACAATAGTTAATAAATAAACACTTCTGCCTTTCATGTCATTTAGTAATACATGTTAATCATCCTCTGAATTTCTTTTCCTCCGAATGTACATTTGAACAGAAATACATGACTGCAGAAGTTGCATCCAATTTAAACACCTTAACTCCCACTTTATACAAAGGTAACTAATACATACATATATTTGTTTCTATTGTTGAATGCTATTCCCTCCAATTAACTGAAAACCCTTAGCATTCACCATCAACGGTCATTAGCATGGGCATTTGACCATTGTCATTAAGATCAATCTTGTTCAATCTAAGGCAGCACAATACTTTCTCCGGAAGCTCTTCTTGTTTCTGTGCCTGTTATTAGAAATTTAGAGAGATGGTCAATCTCAGTTGAAGGCTAACTATATAATGCTGGAAAAAGGGTTGTAGTGTCTCAAAATAGAACATTCAAGTTCATTTAAAACTTGATCTTCATGCATGCTGTATTATTTAATGCCTGACTTGGTAAAAAAATCTGCTTAGAATGGGTGAGAAACATGATATATGTAAGCATAGGAATTTATATGCATGTCGTAGCCGAGGCTAAGAAGGCTTGATGTGTTTTTGAATTGAAACCTGCTAAAGAAAAAGGGTAGCTATATGGAGTCATATTAAGTTTAAAAACCATAGATTTTATTTTAATGGATGTGGATACCCAATATTATATCTAAGAATACCAAAGTACACAAACATGAGACAATACCTGAATGGTTAGGCCTAGATCAAGAATGCCATCTTTCAAACGATCTCGAAATGCATCAAGTCCTTTTCTTGATATGTAGCTAAATCGATGAATGTCCAAATCAATCTCAAAGTAATTAGGACCCTATTGGGAGAAGAATAAACAACAGTCAATTCCTTGTCAGATGCAACAACATGTGTTTGGGTAGCCTATGAAGAGAAATTCTATAATAGAAAAAAGAAATGAGCTAAAGGTACCCAAACATCCGAAGTCATGACTTACTATGCAGGAAAAAGAGTAAAAAATATGGAAAAAGTAATCACATTAGTTAAAACATAAAAAATTGCATGTTTTGATAAAAAAAGTTTTGTATTATATGGTAATTATTTTATATTTTAAACTTCTTTACCGAGCTCATGGTATATCACACATGCAATTGATTTTACTATAAGTTTCCAATGATGCAACAGTCAATCCTTTTTGTTCATCTTTAAAGCTAGTAATTATCATTGTAGTTTATATGCATATGCATCCCTACATACTGGTCATTCACCTACCAGATATTGACTCCTTAAAGTTACTATTTTGTGTTTAAATGTAAATTTGGAAAGACTGATTAGTTTTATTGATTTGAAAATATATTCTAAGCATATGATGAAAACATCTTTGTGATGACACTTGCATCTATGATCTTTACCTTGTAAAAGTTGTGCTGTGGGCGCGACAGTACGGGTTTTCCATTATAAGCATTTACTAGTTTCTTTTCAGCAGAACTCAAGCGCATATCCTCAGGATTGATGAGTCCTACCATGATCTTTAGCCTTTCTCTAAAAGCAACACTTGATTCTTTTGCAAATCCTTTGACCTTTTCAGTCTCGTCCTCAACTAATTTCTATAGCATAAATAGGAAACATGAACCATGTTAATAATATTGATTGTTAAACATTAAAATATAATATAAGAAAAATATTTTAACGACGCTTCCAAACAGTCATGAAGACATGTTGGGCAGAAAGTGTATGCAGCATGCTTCAAACCGGGTTAAAAGTTGAACAATTGTATAGAAACCTTAAATAAAACTGGTGTAATCACATGACAATGACTCAAGAAATCCAATGCTGACCTATAAGAGTAAAATAAAGATTTTGGATTCTAGATCCTCCAAAATTTCTTATTTCATCAATTCAATTATTTGAATATAGACATCATAGAACAATAAGCTACAAACCCCAGAAATGTGTGACCCTGAATGAAATCTCAGAGTTAAAAGTGTGGGAAACAATATTGTAAATCCAATTGAAACAAAATGGCGTGCAATGAAGAACACAATATACTATTGACTTCATATAGACAAAGGTAACTTGGTGCCATAAGTTGACTAAAATGAACTTAATAATGGTTTGGAATGGGATAATAACAGTGGATAATAGATTTACCATAATGCTTTCCTGGAACTGGGAAGAAATGTGTTCATCAAGAGTCTCTGAAACTTTGAAATACAGTACAAGACTCATCCCTTCTCCATCACTATCACCAAGGAACATTGCTACTGGATATGTAGGCAACTGCCACGAACCATGTAAGATAATATAAAGGATGAGAAACCAATCAGCAGTACACAGTCTCATAATTTGATAGTGAAATAATGATAAATATTTCGACATTAGTACTGAAAAAAATGTTATGATAGTTGAATTAAAGAAAAATAACTATACCTGGATATTTACAATAAGAAGTTGGGGAATTTTCCCATTGGCTTTCACATTTGGAAGCTCAAGATGTCTGGCAATATGATGTATCTTTCTTCGACAGACAAATAGATCAACACCAATTGGAATGTATGGACTATGATTCGGTGCAGGAGACTTGTGCTTGTCTCTAGAAAGAGAATGGTTAGACAATTATATTTTCATGGAACTAAAATTGGTTATATTAGTATATATTGGAAAACATCTATATATATCCAAGCAAGGAAGGTAAACAGCATACTTGAAATAGTTTTCACCACGGAGTTGAAATGTTGAGGGAGGAATTTCAGACCAACATCCATGAGATGGCTTTTCTCCATTCTGACATGGAATTGTATGCCCTGCTCTGGGTCGAATCAAATATCTTTTTGATTGACCTTACATACAAATACAAGATTAAGGAGCATAATCAGCATAATATATTAATGTAGCATACTTCCATACAATAGATTCAAGCAATACAAAAGGTTGCCTTATTTTGGTACTTGCATTACTTTGAATTTGAAAATAATACTAATGTTCAACACTTTCCAGTATTCAAATTTATAGTTGGTAGTTTAAAGTGCAAGCCTGGTTCTGTGTAAATTTATTTTCATGGAGTGAAAATTGAAGTATTTCATAACTTACTAAGTTCATTTGCATCCTCTATGTCACAAGATCTTCGTTTGAAAGAAAGCCTGAAAATCTGTGACAGCCGTTTGCTTGGCCGATTCGGTGTTTTGTCATTGAAACTAACGGAGGGTGCCAACCGAAGAAGGCCTGATTTCCGTGCATTCTCTTGTGGTTTCTCTTCCAAACCATGTTTATATTCTTTAATACCTTTGAAGCTTCCCTGAGACTTGCCTAAGCAAGACATTCCAACACCTTGTGTACTAATAAGGGCAAAACCACTTTCATCTTTTCCCTTTAAGCTGTCTTGGTTGCCTCCATCAACTTTAACATAACTTTCATGATATTCTTCATACTGACACCTGTTATCCGTAAAACATGTCGATCTTCCATACTGGAGCACTTGACCACATGGGATGTTTCCAACTGTGCTGCCTACTATTGGAAAACCATCTGCATATAAATCTGCAACCCAAAGTAAGAAAGCAAAGAAAGAAAAACATTTTAAATGGTGCAAAATAATAATAATAACAATAATAAAGACAAAGTAACCTCTATTTCACACACTAAAATTATATGGAGTTAACCTGCCTATTCTTATTCCCATATCTTCTTTTCTCTCATTTTAATATCTACAATTATAGGAAAGGGTATTTGGAATTGGGACTTTGAACTTATTAATGGCAATTGATGTCACAACACCGTTAGGTCATTAGCATAACTTGACACTTTTGGCTCAGCATATGTACAATGATATTAAACATCAAGTATCGAAACCAACAGTAGTATAGTGCCCCAACATAATGTTACAATAGCCACTCTTATAGGCTAGAATTTCTGTACTCATGTTCAATGATTGTTTATATGTTAATAGGGCTTAGTTATTCATTACCTCCATGAACACTATTGAATTCGTCATCTGAATCAGATTCCAGAATACTGACTGAGTCAAAATAAGTTTCTTCTTGACTCACTACTGCAAGCAATGAAATAACAAATTAATTCAAAGTTCCAAAAGATACAAAAACTGAAAATACTAAAAAGTCTGAAGAATATACAGTTTGCATCAGCATCATATTGACTGTGGTGCCATTGAAGCTGAGTAAGATGGAATGCTGAATTAGAAACTTCCGAGCGCCTGCAAGTAGTAGTTGCACCATTTTCAAAGTTCATACGAACAACCTCACTTACAGAATAATCTGTTACACGTGCCCCTGCATTGCTATTCCTCTTCTTGATGATCTCACCAGGAAGAGAATTTGAGAACTTTAGACGAGGTTTTGTTATCCGTCTACGGATCTTCCTTGGTGCTTTTATTGCATTAGAAGGTACTGACACGCAACCCCCCATTGTATATTGTTAGGAATTAGGAATACCAGTTTCAAAGCCTCAGAATTGTCTTTGTAAGAATGACAAAACTCAAAATCTGCACAGTATATGTCAAAGGAAATTAACTCCAAAAATGAATGAAGATAACTATAGTGTCAAAAATGAAGGATCAACTAAAATAGCAGCTTTGAAAGAATAAAGAAAAAAACACAATTAAACAAGGAGACAATTAAAAATTAAAAGTTACATAATAATTTCTAATAAAAAATGAAGTGATATTCTAAAACTATTTTTCTCCTGAAACTCAAAGTTAATCAAAGTAAGAATTTTCATGGGATATCATATATCATACAACACAAATTCCATTTGAGGAAAGGAAGGCTGCTTTTACCTTTAAGCTCGGTACATATGGAGGAAATGAAGAAAAAGATGGAATTCAACACTTTGGAAAAGGAAGACAGATAAACCAATGAATATAACCACAACCAAAACAAATTTATAGTACACAGAGAGGTATAGAGAGAGATTTTCCTTTTGAGGTTGTTTCAAGGAAGCTACTGTTGTCTCCTTAAAGGAAGAGCAAATATATATATATATATATATATGGAAATGGCTAAAGAAAAGCAAAAGGATCCTCAGGTGAGAGAGACATCAGGCAAACAAAAAGCATATAAAGAATAGAAAAAGCGAAATGGCATAATAACAACCTTCAAAAGAGAAAATATATTGTTATTTTTGTGTACAATGCATCTGCACAGAAAAATAAATTAATATGTTGTATAGATTTAAAAAAAAATGTATGTTGTTGTATACATAAAAGGTTGTTTATAACACTTGAAATACTATATGAAAAGAAAAAAAAGTGTAATAAAAAATAGTGGAACACAAGATAATGGCTCAGGCAGAAGAACATGCAGAGTTTACAACCAACAAAGAAGAAGACAAGAACGCATAAAAATCTAAAACACATATATATCTGATTAAGAAATACAGACACACACAAAAAAGAAACTATAATTCTTTTTTTTATTCAGTTTTAAAGCAAGAAAAATATAAAACATCTATCTGACAAAGAGAAATGTCATCATGGGGGATACTCACATACCAGAAATGTTATATAGAATTGTGGCAGAGAAGATGTGAAAGACCGGCCAATTCAATGTAAAAAACACAAAAAAATATAAAAACAAATAATAAATAATTATGAAAATGTAAGGTGCCAACAAGCTTGTAACTCCTCAAGCATTGGCCCTAAGATTTGAGGTGTGACATTGATCTTTTGTCGCATGTTATAGGTGTAAAATATCACCAGCTTTATCGATAATTGATATCTGTCGAGGAATCTAGCTAATCAACATTAGGAGAGTTTCTCTTTTCAACCAAGATTTTCATCCACAAGGTGTTTTTTTTATCTACAAAGTTTTGAACCTGAAATCTTATTTAAGCAATCCAAACCAATTCCAGTTGAACTGGCGTAATGTTCATGTTGAATATATTCATAGTTTGATACCTCCAATAATAATAATAATATCAACAACAACAAATAAAGGATTACCTGTTCTATGAGAGATCTGTTGGGTGGGGTATGGTCTTCCTCTCCGTGCAATAAGGACAAACAATGAGGAACTCAAGGCCAAGGGAGAAGGAAGGACATGTGTACGTGGGTCCGACAAGGGCAATGTCGGATCCAGAACGTTGCAAGAACACAACACCTTCTATGTGTTTTCCTGTTGCAATAATTGTACTGTGTATAAACCACCTAATCAATCATTAATGAAGTTGATGCAAAGAATTAAAAGGAGAGATAATAAATATGAGGTTGAACAAACTTTGGTGCGGATAATAATGGCTATATATATATATATATATATATTCACCAAAGTGGAAGCTTCGGTGAGTTGATAATAATAATGATGAGAAGTTGGAATATGGAAATGGTGTTCATGTTTTATTGGTCGTGATGCCCCCCTTGAGTTTAGGTTTTCATGCACGAGATTTAGCTGGATCTATTCAGTGAGAGAAGAAAAAAATAACAAGAGTTCCCATGTTAGCAGCCATGCTGTACTACTCAGGATCTCATCATCTTATATTCTATTTTATCTATCTCAAATTTGGATATTATCCTTTTACTTATTTAGTAAAAACTTGACATGATGTTTTAAGTAACCTACATACATCATATATCAATGATAAAGATTAAAATTTAGTCAGTGACCACTCAATCCTTTTAACATGAAGTTGACCAAATTTAGAGACAGAATTTGTCATGAAATTAATAAATTGAGAAAAAAATATTAATTATCATGAAATTGAAAATTTATAATATATATATATATATATATATATATATATATATATATAAAAGATTTCCTTCCAAATGTCTACTACATTAATTACATTTTATTTATAAAAAATACACTAATTAATTAGATTGAAACAATTAATATATATAATTCCAAATAATTTTAACGTAAGGGACACTATATATGTCATTGGTAAAATATATTTATTGGCTTTATGGATGTTTAATATTCATTATAGAGCTTGTCTTATCAATTTTAATAAGATTTTTCTCTTAATTATTTTTTTAATCCATATAATTCAAATTTGAGATTTTTCATAAGACATCCAAGTTTCATTTCACTTAAAATTAAATATCACTCATTAATAAAATGAACTAAATTTTTTGATTTTATAAAATGGTCAAAAAGATATTGTCTATATAAGAATAGAGGTAATAACTATAGTAATAAAAAAAGTTAATAATGCTATCAACACAAATATTTCTACACCCTTAATCAAATAAAAGTTATTCTAAATATTAATTTTAAAACCATTATAAAAAGTTAACCATTTTCTTCATTATAGTATGTAAATTCATAATTGGATGCCAGTTAATTAGAGAAAAAAATGGAGTGTGTAATGAAAAATTAATGTAGGTGTCAGAACTACAACTCAAAGTTTGAGCTAGCTCTACTATTCCGCATTACCAAGAGCAGTTGACCGAAAGGAAAACAAAGACCTGTTAAAGAGAAAAACTAAGAACGAGGCAAGAACACATGAGAAACACTAAATCAAGTACTCTTTCAAGGGCATCATAAATCAAGTACTCTTTCAAGGGCATCATAAATATCTGATAGAAAGAAGGAAACTGTCTTCACATCACATGCAAGTGCAGTTACGCACGTGCATATGTAAAAAGAGAATTTATTTGGATCGTTGAAACCGCCCAAGCTACAGTAGTGCACACGCTCTGCGCCATATCTGCACTGCACATGGCAACAAATGGAGGAACATTTTTTTTTTCTTGGGTAACAATTCACGAAGAAGACCCTCAATTATATATTTTATGTTTTGTGTTATTTCTTAGGTAACAATTCTCAGTATCTTTTGACTACAGACACGTACAGGGTAGTAACTTCGGTGTGGACCTTTTAATAAGTGCTTTGGTACCAATCCTTTTGATGGATTCGGATATTAATATTATAATACTGTATTATTGTTTTTTTTTGGCTTAAAAGTTTAATAGTTAAGTTAGATCTTCAGAATCACCAAGGTCAAGATAGATATATCAAGATTTAATAAAACTTACAAATAAGAATTTTGTAATTCTTAATTAATTAATTAGTGTAGGCTACATATTATATTTATTATTTATATTAGTTATTTACATTTATAAATTCAATAAAAGTGATCTAATTTGGTGAGCCTATTGGACTATCATCATAAATTAATATGGGCTTGATAAACAGAAATCAGTTTGGTTCGTTAAGAAATAATGAGAACTCTAACAAGTTAAAATCTAAAACAAGATTGTGGTCCCAAATACACAAAAAAAATCAGAAATTGTATTCTCTTCTCCCCATGAGAAACCTAAGGTCCCAAAAGAAAAACAGTAATTTGGTTGAGGAAGAACACAAAACCAATTGTTCCTCAGACTCATCAATTTCGCTGCTTATCATGGATCCAGGTATTTTTCAAAACTCTTCTTGATAATCTAACGTAATGTGTTTCTGGTGATTATTAGTATTTTATTAAGATCCCTAAAATGCCAAACAAGTGGTATCAAAGCCACCATTATGGTTAGATTATTGAGAATTAAAGTTATTTGATTTGTGTTATACCTGTATTATTTTGTTACATGAACCCTAATTTTATTTTGGGATTTTATCTTTGCAATTATAATTATGATTGTAAGTTTGGAATTTTTTTTCTTTTCGATCACGATATAATAATCATCATATGTGTGTTTATATTTTGTGTTCGGATTCCATGAGAAAAACTATTTTTTTTCTCGCTCCAGAGTAGTCATCCTTTTTTGTTTCTCGTTCACGTGTTTGTTTTTTATGGATGTTGGTTTTGTTTCTTTATGCATGTCATGAATCCATGCCATGACATGACATACATGTGATACATAATCTTTGGTTTTATTATATCATCATAAGAAAACTCCTATTGCGTATCGTTAAATGCAATTTGACTCTTGCATTTTATTTTTTGTTTTCCTTGTTTTTATTTGTGAATTATGTGTATTAATTGGTGATTCCCATTATGTTTTGGTGTAAATTCAAAAATTACAAACCCTCAAATTTATTCCTTTTTTTTTATGTTTGGTAATTTTGATTGAGTTGATTGAAATAATATATTGTCAAAGCAATCTCTATTGCATAAGTTAATTTAATTAAAATTGCATAGATATTAGTATAAAATTATTTATACGAATTGTGCTCAACCCAAAGGAAGACATAATTTGGCCAAATAATTTTGTACCTATGATGATAAATGAGTGACAATTATAAGGTATTTTCATGTGAATTATAGTCGATCCAAAGAAAGACTATGATTTGACAGAATTTATTGTCAATATTTGATCATTGCATTGAGAGTACCAATTACAAATTAATTTCTCTGTCCAAAGACTATAAATTAATATTGTGCTGGTATCTTGTGATGGGTTTGTTATGTGAACTACTTTGCACATGTCTTGTTATATATATATATATATATATATATATATATATATATATATATATATATATATATATATTATAACTTAATGGCTTATTTGTGAGCATGTAATTATTTTTATTTTTATTATTATTCAATTTCTACTGCTAGTGCTGCAAATGTATTTACTCAAGTGAACAGTATCCCTATGCTGAATGGGACAAATTTTAAGGTCTGGAAGGAAGCCGTAGAAATTGTTCTCGGCTGTATGGATTTGGATTTGGCACTGAAAACGGAACGACTCACTTCCACTTCGGAAGCCTCCAATGAGGTAAAAATTGAGAAATGGGATCGTTCCAATCTGTGGAAGCAATGCTTTTCAAGTTTATTTTGATGATGCCAATGACTCAAGTCAAGAATCAAGAGTCAAGCAAGTATCAAGAATCAAAGAGTCGTTCAATCAAGATTCAAGATTAAAGTGAAGATTCAAGAGAAGACTCAAGATGCACAAGAACTTCAAGAAAAACATCAAGATAAGTATAAAAAGATTTTTTTCAAAAACCAAATAGCACAATTTTGTTTTACAAAAGAATTTTCTCAAATTTTCTAAAGTTACCAGAGTGATTACTCTCTGGTAATCGATTACCAGTTGGCAGTAATCGATTACCAGTGACCAGATTGGTTTTCAAAATGTTTTCAAATGATTTGTAACGTTCCAAAATGATTTTCAAATAGTGTAATCAATTACACTATATTAGTAATCGATTACAAGTGAATCCGAACGTTGGAATTCAAATCCAATTGTGAAGAGTCATAACTTTTCATAAAATACATTGTGTAATCGATTACACCATTGTGGTAATCGATTACCAGTGAATAATTTTGAAGAAAAAGTTAAGAGTTATAACTTTTAACATGATTTTCTCAAAAGTCGTCACTCTTCTAATGGTTTTTTGACCAGGCATGAAGAGTCTATAAAAGCAAGACCTTGACACGCATTTTACAAGCATCCAAAAAACACATATCTCTTTCAAATCTTTTCTGACCATTGCCCATTGTTTTTCTTTGCAAAAACTCTTGCCAAAAAGCTTTCTAAACTTCAGTTTCAAAACTTTGTTTTTCTGCAAGTGGAAATTTTGCAGAAAACAAAAGTGTGCTATCTTTTCTTCCTTCTCCCTCTTGCCAAAAGAATTCAAAGGACTAACCGCCTAAGAATTCTTTTGATTCTTCCTTCTCCCTCTTGCCAAAAGATTTCAAAGGATTAACCGCCTAAGAATTCTTTTGATTCTTCTTCTTCCCTCTGAACAGAAGATTTCAAAGGACTAACCGCCTGAGATATCTTTTGTTTCCCCTTACAAAGATTCAAGGAACTAATCGCCTAAGAATTCTTTGTCTTAACACATTGGATCGTACATCCTTTGTGGTACAAGTAGAGCGTACATCTACTTGGGTTGTAATACTAAGAATAAGAGAGGGTACATCTCTTGTGGATCAGTTCAAGTGGAACGTACATCTACTTGGTTGTTCAAAGAGAACAAAGGAGGGTACATCCCTTGTGGATCTTTGCTTGTAAAGGATTTTACAAGGTTATTGAAAATCTCAATAATCGGTGATTGCTTGGGGACTGGATGTAGGCACGGGTTGTTATCGAACTAGTATAAATCTTGTGTTTGTTTTTTTCTTCCCTACACTCTTTACTTTTTCGCTGTGTACTTTTTATTTTCGCTTTACTTTTGTCTAAGTTATTGTTTATGTTCTTTACTTTCTCATAACTTAGTAGTAAAGCCTAATTGAATCTAGTAATATTAAGAAGGATAAATTTTTAATTAGTCAAAACACATTAATAATTAATTCAACACCCCCTTCTTAATTATTCCGATGCCACTCGATCCAACACAATCGAATGTGCATTATGATCATGAAGCGCTTTATTTCAGAAGCATTTCGGGACTCTATTTCTGAAGGTGAAAATGCAAAGAAATTTATTGATGAAATTGAACAGTATTTTGCCAAAAATGAGAAGGCGAAGACGAGTAACCTTTTGGCTAAACTCATCTCCATAAAGTATAAGGGCAAAAGTAATATAAGGGAGTACATAATGGAAATGTCTAACTTGACATCTAAACTGAAAGCTCTTAAGTTAAAGCTTGGTGAAGACCTGCTCGTGCATTTATGATGTGAACCTGACTAGGAGCAGATCGTCTGATACAGGCTATAGAGTTTTGGATGACGCCACTTCCAGTGAAGGAAGATAAGTCAGGATAGACGCCACAAGGATTACCTTGATAAGTATGAGATTGGTTCAACAAGCAACCCAGAGAGAAGCTCTCACCAAATTTTATCAAATGCCAAAAGTCTTTTATTGAAAACAAAAACCAATACTTATAGTGTATCTGAACAAAAAGATAAAAATAAACATGGGTCTTCTAAACAGTTTGGGCCAAAATTACAATAAATAAAAATTATTAATAAAAAATAGAACATATTTATTATGGGCCTTCAAATTAGTCTCGGCCTTCAGCAACAATTAATAGTCTTGATAATGTCTCTGCCACTAGGCCTTCATCCTTCTCCACTTGGGCTTCCATC
The DNA here is from genome assembly GCF_004193775.1 of Glycine soja. NCBI lineage: Eukaryota > Viridiplantae > Streptophyta > Magnoliopsida > Fabales > Fabaceae > Glycine > Glycine soja. Next base: position 20,524,722 of record NC_041009.1, on the reverse strand, counting down.
CTTCTCCACTTGGGGGCTTTGTCCTTCTCCACTTGGGCCTTCGTCCTTCTCCACTTGGGCCTTTAACCTGTATTTGGCCAGTTTTAGGATTCTCATCATTCCCTCCTTCTTGGAAAGCATTTGCCCTCAAATGTCCAGGATCATCATCGGGTTCAAGTACCACTTCCTTCCTTTTCTTGTTGGCTTGCTTGGTATAACTTTCATTCTTCTTTGCAATTTGCACCTTCACTTGGTCATACAATCTTTTCACATACTCAACTTTGGCCTGTGCATCCTTATGCTAAGTCTCTTGGGGCTTGTTGTTGTAAGTTGGCCTGTTAGGCAATGAAGCTTCTGGAAGGAGATTAACTTGATGTTCTATGCTTCTTGAAAGTGGCAGTCCATGAGGAATCTCCTTGGGAAAGACATCTTTAAATTCCTGCAATAAGGGTTGAACACTAGGAGAAACATAAATATTTAACTTATTAGAATTATCACTCTCTCTCTCTTGTGTATCACTCTTCCTTTTTCTATTCTTATGTGATGCCTCACTATTGTCTCTCTCTTGTTCTCTCTTTTTTCTCCTTCTGATTTGGTCATCACACACTTCTCAGAGGGATAGAGGTTTATGAATAATTTTTTGGTCATGGTGCTGGAAAGAAATCTTGTTGGTGAAGCCATCATGCACTGCTTTGGTGTCCTCTTCAATGTTGGCCCTCACTAGTGCCATCTCCATCTCCTTGTCCTCAACAATCAAACTTTCCTGGGATAACCTCTGGAGTTTCTGTCGCATGTTTCTACTGTAGCTAGTTGGAACATACCTCTTTCGCATAACCCTTCTCATCTCAGTCCATGTATATATCTCCTGCCCTTCTTCTCTCTTCATCTTTCTTTGATTTTTCTTCCACCAAACAAGGGCATAGTCTGAGAATGTAGCTGCTACTAACTTCACCTTCTGCTCTTCCGGATAATCATTGTAGGAGAATGCATGTTGAATCTTCATCTCCCAGGTAAGGTAGGCGTCTGGGTCACTCCTGCCTTTAAAAGAGGATACATTGAGTTTTACTCCCTCAATTCTGTCTTGCCCCTCTATTCGGTTTGATCCATCATTGACCCTTCTGTTGCCACCATAAGGTCTCCCAGCATTTGGATCCATTTGGTGCTCTAGTCCTTCTATTCACCTGTAGAGCTCTTCATTGTTACGTTTCAATAAACGTTTCATTTGTGTAGTCATCGCGTCCAATAATAAGCACTGAAATTCGTCCAGTTGATGATATACACCACCATTGTCACCCGCTCCTACCATGATTAAGGAACAAAGAATTTTGTAGTAATTAAAAAAAAATCCAGGACCTCACCACACTCTACTCACGTGTTTCTCTCTTTGATGGTAGTTCACTCATGTTTGATGCTCTCAATATAGGTTTTTGTGTAATGTATTCCTTCTTGCCTTTTACCACTCGTGTTCACTCTTATGTTCCTGGATGGACCAAATTAGACACAAAGGGTAATATAAAATAAAAGGAAAGACAATATAATTATCACAGACTGAGTAACAAATTTGATTTGGGATAACAACTTGGATTTGATTTGGATAAAAGATCAGATTTGATTTGGATAAAAGATCAGATTTGATTTGAATAACAGATTAGATTGGATTTGGATAACAAATTAGATTTAATTTGGATAACAGATATGATAACAAATAAGATAACAGATAAGATAACAGATATGACAAGTAAACTTCAAATGCTCATAACTTTTGCTACGATTGTCCGTTTGAGGCCCACTATATATCAAAACGCTCAGAATTCAGAGGAGAATCAGATAAGGGGATTTGGTACACGATTTTCTGCCAAAAAAAAGCCTCTAACTGCCTCAATTTCGTGTCAAAAGATCAAACACCCACTTTTTTTTTCTCTTTTCTTCTTGTTTTTTATAAAAAAAAAAAAATTACAACTTTTTCTTTTTTACTTGAAACACAACTCAAATAGATTTTTTTTTGACACAAAGTCTGAAAGACACAAGAAACAAGAACAAGAACAAAAATGTAACAAGAACAAGAACAAGAACGAAACAAAGACACAAACAAGAACGCAACAAGACGCAAACAAGAAAACAAATAACAGAACAAGGACAAAACACGAACCTGGACAAATTACAAAGAAAAATAATAGGATAGGATAGAACCTATATCAAGAGCTGAAGCTCTGATACCAGATGATGTGATCCTGACTAGGAGCGAATCTCTTGATACAGGCTACGGAGATTTAGATGATGTCACTTCCAGTGAAGGAAGATAAGTCAGGGTAGACGCCACTTCCGGTGAAGGAAGATAAGTCCGGGTAGACGCCACAAGAATTACCTTGATAAGTCTGAGATTGGTTCAACAAGGAACCCAGAGTGAAGCTCTCACCAAATTTTATGAAAATGTCAAAAGTCTTTTATTGAAAACAAATACCAATACTTATAGTGTATCTGAGCAAAAAGATAAAAATAGACATGGGCCTTCTAAACATTTTGGGCCAAAATTACAATAAATAAAAATTATTAATAAAAATAGAACATATTTATTATGGGCCTTCAAATTAATCTGAGCCTTCAACAACAATTAATAGTCTTGATAATGTCTCTGCCTCTGGGCCTTCATCCTTCTCCACTTGGGCCTTCATCCTTCTCCACTCGGGGGCTTTGTCCTTCTCCACTTGGACCTTCGTCCTTCTCCACTTGGGCCTTTAGCCTGTATTTGGCTAGTTTCAGGATTCTCATCAATTTAGTTTTTATCTCACTTCCTGCACACTTTGGGCAATTTAAAGTGAGTTATAACACTCAGAAGGACAAATGGTCCCTTAATGAGCTTATATCTCACTATGTGCAAGAGGAAGAGAAGTTGCAGAGAGACATATCTGAAAGTGCTTATTTAAGCTCCACCTCTCAGAATAAGAAAAGAAAGAAAACCAAGGGTATTGCTAAAGGGTCTTCTCAGCAAAAGAAACCAAAGAAGGATGAGGAATTTACCTGCTGCTTCTGCAAGAAGTCTGGACACATGAAGAAAGAGTGTCCCAAGTATGCCACATGGCGTGTAAAGAAAGTTAAATCTCTTGCTATTGTTTGTTCTGAAGTTAATTTAGCTTTTGTACCTAAAGATACTTGGTGGGTAGATTCCGGTGCTATTACTCACATAAGTGTAACCATGCGGGGTTGCCTGTAGGGCCGACTGCCAAGTGATGATGAAAGATTCATATTTGTTGGCGATGACAAAAGGGTTGGGGTGGAGGCTATAGGAACTTTTAGATTGCAGTTAAAGACTGGATTTTATTTGGATTTGTTTGAGACTTTTGTTGTACCGTCTTTTACATGGAATTTAATTTCTATTTCTAGTTTGGACAAATTTGATTTTTCTTGTTCATTTGGAAATAATAAAGTTAGTCTCTACCAGAATTCGAATTTGATTGGTTTCGATTCCTTAATTGATAATCTATATATGTTGGATGTTAATTGTTCCTATAATGAAATACTGCAAACAAATTCACGTGGTACAAAAAGGAAATTGAAAGAGAATTCAGCCACTTTATGGCACAAACGCTTAGGTCATATTTGTAAACAGAGAATTTAGAGACTTGTGTCGGATGAAATTCTTGAACCTTTTTATTTATCAGACTTTGAAGTCTGTGTTGAATGCATAAAGGGAAAATGAACAAACATAAGAAAATTAGGTGCCGAAAGAGCTAAAGACATCTTAGAATTGGTACATACAGACATTTGTGGTCCTTTTCCAATACCTTCTTGGAATGGGCAACAGTACTTTATCTCGTTCATAGATGACTACTCTAGATACGATTACCTTTATTTGATACATGAGAAGTCTTTATCCCTAGACATTTTTAAGAGTTTCAAGGCTGAAGTTGAACTTCAACTTGGAAAGAAAATTAAGGTTGTCAAATCTGACTGTAGTGGTGAGTACTATGGTAGATATAATGGATCGGGAGAACAACATCCAGGACCTTTTGCGCTTTTTCTCAAAAATGTGGAATTGTCCCGCAATACACTATGCCAGGCAAACCTAGCATGAATGGTGTTGCAGAATGACAAAACCGAACTCTTAAGGATATGGTGAGAAGTATGGTTAGTCATTTGCCAGAGTCACTTTGGGGAGAAGTCTTAAAGAACGCAGCTTACATCCTTAATAGGGTGCCAAGTAAAGAAATTAATAAAACCCCTTATGAACTTTGGACTGGAAAAAATCCAAGCATTAAGCATTTGCATATTTGGGGTTGTCCGGCTGAAGTGCGGCCTTATAGGCCACATGAAAGAAAGCTGGATTCAAGAACAATTAGTTGCTATTTTGTTGGCTATGTTGAACGCTCTCAGAGCTATAAGTTTTATGATTCCACTTTAAGATCAATATTTGAAACGGGAAATGCAAGATTTCTGGAGGAAGTTGAGTTTGGGAAGGAAGAGAACATAAGAAAAGTTGTCTTTAAGGAAGAACCTGTTATTGATAGTGTTTAAGTTCCCATACCTATTGTTGTTCAAGAAACAAATCCAATAATAGAAAACAATGTTCAAACTATTGTTGATGACATTGTTCAAGAACAAGACAACAATGAGGTTTTTCCTCAAATACCTATACAACAACCTCAAGAAGTGCCATTAAGGAGATCTGATAAAGAGAGGAGAAGTGCAATCCCTGATGATTATATCATCTTTCTCCTAGAACATGAGGATGACATTGGTTTAACAGAGGATAATCCGATTAACTTCTGTCAATCCATGCGTAGTTCTAACTCTCAAAACTGGATCAATGCCATGAAGGATAAGATGAAATCTATGCAAGACAATGGTGTTTTGGATCTTGTCGAATTGCTTGAAAGTGTGAAACCTATTGGTTGCAAATGGATATTTAAAACCAAAAGGGATTCAAAGGGCAATGTCGAGAGATATAAGGCTCGTCTAGTCGCTAAAGGATTTACCCAAAAGGAAGACATTGACTATAAAGAAACATTTTTTTCCAGTATCTTCAAAGGATTCTTTTAGAACAATAATGGCACTGGTAGCTCATTATGATTTAGAGCTACATCAAATGGATGTTAAGATTGCGTTTCTAAATGATAACATTGAAGAAACAATTTATATGATGCAACTAGAAAACTTTGTATCAGGTGACTCAAAGTCTATGGTTTGCAAACTAAATAAATCCATCTACGGTTTGAAACAAACTTCCCATCAATGGTATTACAAGTTCCATCAAGTCATCATCTCATATGGTTTTGAGGCAAATGCAGTTCATGATTATGTATACCACAAGTTTAGTGGGAGTAAATACTCATTTTTTGGTGTCATATATCGATGATATACTGCTTGCTAGCAACGATATAAACTTCTTACAAGAGACTAAGAAATTTCTTATGAAAAATTTTGAGATGAAAGATCTTGGGAAAACCTCTTTTGTGTTAGGAATCAAGATACTAAGAGATCACTCTCAAGGTATCCTAAGGTTGCCACAAGAGAGTTATATCAATAAGGTCCTAGATAGATTCGGCATGAAAGATAGTAAACCAGGAGATATCCCGATAGCTAAAGGAGACAAGTTTAGTCTCAAACAATGCCCCAATAATAACCTTGAAAGAATAGAGATGCAAAAAATTCCTTATGCATCAGCAGTAGGAAGTCTATTGTACGCTCAAGTTTGCACTCGTCCCGATATAGCATTTGTAGTAGGAGTTCTGGGCAGATATTTGAGTAATCCTGGAATGCAGCATTGGAAAGCATCAAAATGTGTGATCCGTTACCTAAAGAGAACAAAAGGATACATGCTCACTTATCAAAAGTCTGAGAATTTGGAGATCATTGGGTACTCAGACTCTGATTTTGTCGGATGTCAAGATAGCAAACGCTCCACATCTGGATACATATTTATGCTGGCTGGAAGAGCTATCTCTTGGAAGTCTGCTAAACAGACTCTCATAGCTTCTTCAACCATGGCCGCGAAGTTCATTGCTTGTTTTGAGGCATCCAACCATGGGATATACTGAGAAATTTTGTCACTGGTTTGCGTGTGGTTGACGACATTGAAAGACCATTAAAGATTTATTGTGACAATAATTCAGCAATTCTTTACTCCAACAATAATAGGAGTGCAACCAAATTAAAGTTTATTGACATCAAGTTTTTGGTTGTTAAAGAAAGAGTTCAGAATAGACAGATTTCCATAGAACATTTAAGGACTAATGATATGTTAGCTAACCCACTTACGAATGGTTTGATACCTAAAGTTTTTCATGAGCACATTGCTCATATGGGAGTGATTTCTTATAGTACCTTAGTTTAGTGGGAGTCCCATTTATGTTCTATATGTGCCTTATGTTGTTCAGATATTTGTATAGATTGATTTTCTATAAAATAAAGTTGAGGGTTATCATTTCATTGTGAGCTTGTTTTGTTTGCAATACTTATATTGTGCTTGGATTGATCTCTATAAAGAATAAAGTTTGGACTAGTTGGAAATGAACATGAATGAGATCACATTGCTTGTTATTTTCATGCCGCTTATCCATATTTGATCTATGTCATTAAGTATATGTGACATTGGTGATCATTGTGGCTCAATCACATTGGATTGTGAGGAAAACTGCAATGGTTCTGTGTTACTATATAAGATGAACCAGATTGTTTAAGGAAAGTCTAAAAATAAATAACATACAGTTGCACGCCTAAAGACTTTTGCAATATAAATGATTAAGGTTAATATGAAACTCAAGTGGAAGATTGTTAGGAATTTTATAATTCTTAATTAATTAATTAGTGTGGGCTACATATCATATTTATCATTTATATCAGTTATTTACATTTATGGGCTCAATAAAAGTGATTTAATTTGGTGAGTCTATTGGACTATCATTAGAAATTAATGTGGGCTTGATAAATAGAAATCAGTTTGGTCCGTTAGGGAATAATGAGAACTTTAACAAGTTAAAACCTAAAGCCAGGTTGTGGTCCCCAATACACCAAAAATAAAAAATTGTATTCTCTTCTCCCTATCTAACGAGAAACCTAAGGTCCCAAAAGGAAAACAGTAATTTGGTTGAGAAAGAACACAAAACCAACAATTCCGCTGCTTATCATGGATTCAGGTATTTTTCACAACCCCTCTTGGTAATCTAACCTAATGTGTTTTCGGTTATTATTGATATTTTATTAAGATCCTTAAAATGTCAAACAATAAGCTCTTACATCAACAACAAAAATCAAAATCATATTATTTTAGAATGAGTTAATGTCTTATTAAGTGAGCTATTTTTTATTGATAATATCATATTTTTGTTTATTGTTATTATTATTTTATTTAATTATATATAAATAAATGAAAGACAATGAATGCCCAAGGAGTTTCATATTGCCATATTGGACAAAAATGAAGGGAAAAATTTTCTTAGTTGAGTGTCCAACACTTTACGTTGTCTTCAAGACTACATCATTGAATAATATAGATCGCACCATATCCAATTATACAGTTCGAAATAACTTTTTTTTTTGTTGTTGTAAAAAACTATAGCAACAAGGATAGAGTATTACAAGAATATTCTTTAAGGCATTACCGATACATTTAAATTTCTTGACACAAGAGTCCATTGGTTAGTAGACTTTAATCTCTAACATGAGCGTGGATGAGTACTTAATTACAAAATTACTTTAATACTCAAGTTTAGTAAATAATATCTAATATAATATACAGTGTCTGAAAATATATGTTGCTGAGCTTTCATAAGACTCTTCCTCTTTTTCATTACTTTGCCAATACAAGTAATTAATTTTCAATGGTGTGTGCACACAAAGAATCATGGGATTTTGTCTATTTCTGTTTGTCCTTTGGAGTGTGCAGCAGAAAAAAGAATTTCCACTAAGATAATTGACCTTTGCATAAGATTGAATTGGTTCATGATTTATCTGTCTTGACTCTTGAAGTTTGGAGCAACTAAATATTTCAGAAAAAAGAATTTCCACTAAGATAATAGACCTTTGCATAAGATTGAATTGGTTCATGATTTATCTGTCTTGACTCTTGAAGTTTGGAGCAACTAAATATTTCAAATATTGTACTCATGTAATTGAATTTGAGAGCAATTCTACATCAACACAAACTTAATATATCCTATTAAAATGTTACACGTCATTACTCATTTACTACTCCTATCCTGTACATGCAATATCTAAAAACTACCCATGGTCTCTACCTTTCAGCAGAGAAATTATTAGCTGGACTAGTCAAGACCGAAGTGTTATGTGTGATTTGTAGTTTGGATCAATGATCACATGACACGTGTGAATAATTTAATATTTTAAATTGATTGAAAAAAAAAATTCATAATTTTTTAAATAAAATGTAAGAGTTGTTTTAAATTTATAAATAATTATAAATTTAAAATAAAAGTTACTAAAATTAATTTTTAAATCTTAAAAAACTACCTATTAAAAAAAAAACTGTAGTAGCTGACCAGCATCAAAAGGAGAATATGCCATGATTTATCCCCCTGTGATTCTTTTCCATACCAATTATCTTCCTCATCCCCAACCTTCGTTGACCCCAATAACACCCTGGTAAACCTTCATCTTTTTTCGTGCTAAGATTTCTTTTTCTTTTTCAATTCCGAAACAATTCTCTGATCTCGGTCTCCGGCTTCGTTAGTTAACCCCGCTGCACAAACAGAGTATCATTGAGAAAGTGAGTTATGAGTCTAATTCAATTAGATAAAACCAACTTACAAATGAAAATTATTTCTTATTTATAAAATTTATCTTGATATTATTTTTATTTAATGTTAAACTTTAACATGTTCATCTTTTTCTCATGATTATTTGTCTTTTAGACTTTCAACATACTTCTTTGGTTAGAAGTGACTTTTTTCAACAAAAGTAAATTAATAAATTGATGATATTTAATGGCTTTCTTAGTTTTTTATTTTTAGGGGAATAGCTTTCTTAGTTTATGTATGTGAATATTGATATCATTTCTTGGTGCCTAGTATATTTAATGTTTGTTTCGTTTCTTCTATAATTTAGCCTCCAGATTTCAAAATGGATGCAGCAGCTGGCCAGGGTTATTGTGGTGGTGCAGACCTGGACATGTTTCTAACGAATTATAAATTGGGAAAAACTTTTGGCATTGGATCCATGGACAAGGTGAAAATTGCAGAACATGTATTGACTGGCCAGAAGGTTGCCATCAAGATCCTTAACCGTCGCAAGATAAAGAACATGGAAATGGAAGAAAAAGGTTTATATTGAATTCTATTGATATATTTTAATCTTCATCGATTTTTTTTTATTTTCCTTTTTATTCGGCCATTTTGCTTTGGTAATGTTAATTAAGGTACAAGAATTTGAAATACGTTTTGAATTGACGATACAGAATGGAATGGAAAGAGATGGAGTGAAAACAAAAATTCTATTATTAATTTGATTTGTAACAATAAAAATTCGTTCATCATCATGTTCCATTTTCATTGATAGAAGAAAGCTTTTAAATTATAAAATGAATATGTTATCTTTACAAATTTTACTTTCTTAAGGATAATATATTTAAAATAAAGATAATATGGGAATTAAAAAGTTGTAACTCATTTTATTTTGTTCTTTTTTAAAACAATAGAATTAAATTTTTATTTCGTTCTATTATAAAATATTCTAACAATAAATGATATTTTTATCCAATTCCATTTCATTATATTTCAATCTATTTCATTTCATGACCTACGATCGATCTAAATATATTCTAGAGGTTAGGGTGAGTAAACAAGGGATGAGTTAGGGCGAATTTCTTTATCCCAGCTACTTGACCTAAAATTTTAATCGAAACATTTATTTATTTGAACTTGAATCTAACTTGATCAAGACTCAAAATATATAAGCTAAGATCAGGTCAAATAAACTTTTAAATGAATTATATCAATCTTAATTATGTATAGTTAAATCATAAAATAAAAGAGATATAGAACTTCAATTAAAGTATACTATATGATATATATTTTAAAAAATAATATCATCATAAATAATGTTATATTATGCAAAATATTATCTATTAATTAATTTTTTTATTATTAATTATTACTCTATTCCTTTTTAATTGTTGCATTTTTAAAGAAATTTTGTTTCTACTTATCTGTTTAAAATAACATTAATTATACTTTTATCAATTATATCCTTACCTATTTTTTTATCTTTAATTAATTTACATATGTATTTATTGTGAAGTAAAAAGAGAAAATGGTGAAATAGGAAATTCCACAACTATTTTATTATAATTAAGAAAATTTGTTTCATTTCTTGATTTCTACCTAATAACCTTAAACGATAGATAAAAAGGAACAAGATGATAATACACAATCATTCAAAAAAGTTGTACTTTTTAAAAGAATATAAGACATTGAATTGGATTAGAACAATCCAAAGCATAAGTTAATTTTGTCCTCAAAACTGAAACAAGTCTAATATCAAAACATCAACCTATCAAAATCAATCTCAAGTTGAGTTGGATTGGAATAGTGACTTAGTGGGATGAATTGAGTCATGTTCAAAATAATTTATTTTCTTATGATTTTAGTTTATAAAATCTACATGTTTGTTCTCATTAATTATTAGATATATTTTTATTTACAAAGACTCAATTATTTCATTCATCAACATTAAGAAAAATAATTAATTTAATTTATTATAATAATTAAACTTATATTCATTTTTTCAAAGCTACCATTGACATTCATGTTGTTTTCTCTTTTTTAATTGTTTGTCAATAAAACATCTATCTTCTTTTAATTACGGATATTTCAATTTTAAAAATAGTTAATACAATGGGATATAATATATGAATTGAGTTTTAATTAAAAAGAGGAACAAGCATCAATCCTAATTTGGATCTTATAAATATGAATGTATTTAGTATATACTTACCATCTTTTTTTCCATTTCTTTCTTCAAATTGTGCTGTAGTGAAAAGAGAAATCAAAATTTTAAGATTGCTCGTGCATCCTCACATTATACAACTTTATGAGATCATAGAGACCCCGATTGACATCTATATTGTTATGGAGTATGCAAAATCAGGAGAGCTCTTTGATTACATAGTAGAAAAAGGTAGGTTACAAGAAGATGAAGCTCGTAATATTTTTCAGCAGGTATAGATAGATGTTTATTTTGCTATTTTGTGTACTTTAAGAAACTTTTGACTTTCATAGATTATGTACTATCATTTATGCTAATTGATGTTGGGGAAGCAGATAATCTCTGGTGTGGAGTATTGTCACAGCAACATGGTGGTTCATAGAGATTTGAGGCCTGAGAAAGTACTCTTGGACTCCAAATGTAATGTCAAGATTGCTGGATTTGGCTGGAGCAACATCATTCGCGATGGTCACTTTCTTAAGACACGTTGTGGAAGTAGTAACTATGCAGCTCCTGAGGTTTGAGATTCTATGATTTGTAGTAGAATACACGCGATATGTTCTTAAAAAACTTGATATATTAATGATATTTAAAGAATGTTCTTATTGACTAAGTCAAAGTTTGTTGAGACTTATTTATATTTAAAACTAAAATATAATTAAGGCAGTTGTTTGCTTATAGTTGAGACTCCTCTAAATTATTAGTTAAAATTTATTAAAAATTTTAAAATCATGAGAAAGATTTATTAAATAAGATTAGGGTTACAAAATTAATAAATTTTAATAAAAAAGATATTGCATAAAATTTCTCTATATATTTTTAGTTTTATATGATTCAAATTCTTGATTAGTCTTTGTTATTTTTCACAGGTTATCTCTGGGAAATTATATGTTGGACCAAAAGTTGATGTCTGGAGTTGTGGTGTAATTTTATATTTTCTTCTTTGTGGTTCTTTTCCTTTTGACGATGAAAACATCCCAAATCTCTTCAACAAAATAAAGGTACTTTTTCTAAAATTTTATTTAATTAAATAACTAATTTTGAGATTTATGTGCATGGAAAAAATAATCTTAACATGAGTTTAGCTCTTGACTATGTTCGGAGAGATTTGATCTCTCATGTTGTGCCAATGAAATTAAGAAAGGGCGTGTTGGAAATAAGGCTTTTTATGTTTAGGAAAAGTGTTTAGGAATATTGGAGACTTTGAATAGAAATTTGATAGGAAGGAGAATTCTTTATGGAGGAGAGAACTTTGTATTTTTGCTTGATTCAAATGTGTAGGATTACATCTCTATTTATACTACTCTAAGGAGAACTCTAGACACACTAATTCTAGAGAGTTCTCAACTCTAGAGATCCAAAGAGTATTCTAGAGAATATTACAACCATAAGAAATATCTAGACACTCCAAACACTACAAGAATTCTCTAGAAACATGACCCATAATTACTTAAGCCCAAAATAACTAAGTCCAAGGAACCAAATAATTAATTTTGGGCCCAAATCAAGTTTATATTTCAACATCCCCCCTTAAACTTGATTTGTGACTCCAAGCATACTCCTTAGCTTCACGAAAGTTTCCAACTTGAGTGGCTTTGTGAAAATGTCGGCAGCTTGATCTTGAGACATCACATACTTCAACTTTACCTCCTTCTTCTCAATGCATTCTCTTATGAAGTGGTAACGGGTGTCAATGTGCTTACTTCTTTCATGAAAGATTGGATTCTTTGCCAAAGCGAGTGCTGATTTATTGTCAACACATATTTCCATAGGTTCTTCTTGTGGCATTTTTATCTCTTTCAACAAGTTCCTTAGCCAAATTGCATGACAAACGCATGATGTGGCAGCAACATACTCGGCTTCACAAGTTGATAGTGTGACTATTGGTTGCTTCTTTGACATCCAAGTGAAAGCAGTATCTCCCATAAAGAACACAAAACCAGTAGTGCTCTTTCTATCATCCAAGTCTCCACTCCAATCGCTATCACTATAGCCAACAATGTTATAATTGTTAGAAGAGTAATAGTGCAAGCCAAAGTTTGTTGTACCTTTGATGTATCGAAGGATTCTCTTTGCCGCCTTGAAGTGAGTTGTGGTTGGAGCTTCCATGTAGCGACTTACTACTCCTACAACATAGAGAATATCCGGCCTTGTACATGTCAAGTAACGTAAACTTCCAACCAAACTTTTGTAAAGAGTTGGATCCATATTCTCTCCTTTTTCATGCTTGCTCAACTTGCTGCCACATTCCATCGGGGTGCCAACTGGATTGGCGTCATTCATCTTGAACTTCTTAAGGACTTCTTTGGCATAGCCTTCTTGGGTGATGAAAATTCCTTTGTCTTCTTGTTTTACTTCGATGCCGAGATAATATGCCATGAGCCCCATATCCGTCATCTCAAATTCATTTGACATATCTTTCTTGAACTCTTCGAACATGCTTGGATTGTTCCCTGTAAAGATCAAGTCATCTACATACAAACACACAATCAAAATATCTCCACTTTGCGCTTTGATATAGAGTGCATGCTCATATGGACACTTGATGAAATTCTTGTCTAGAAAGTACTTGTCGATTCGAACATTCCAAGCTCTCGGTGCTTGCTTGAGACCGTACAACGCCTTCTTCAACTTCAAGACTTTTTCTTCTTGCCCTTTTACTTAATAGCCCAGTGGTTGCTCAATATAGACTTCTTCTTCGAGAAAACCATTCAAGAAGGCTGACTTCACATCCATTTGATAGATCTTCCATTTATTTTGGGCTGCCAAAGAAATGATCAGTCTAATAGTTTCAAGACGAGCAACAGGAGCAAATACCTCATCATAGTCAATTCCTTGTCTTTGACTATAGCCTTTAGCCACCAATCTTGCTTTGTATCTCTCCACATCTCCTTTAGCATTCTTCTTTGCCTTGTACACCCATCTTACTCCGATTGCTTTGTGTCCTCGTGGAAGTGTAGTAAGTTCCCACGTATCATTCTTCGTGATTGACTTGATTTCTTCGTCCATGGCGTCTTTCCACTTTATGTTTTCCGCTGCTTCTTGATAGCTTAGAGGCTCACAATCACCAAAAAGACAAAAGAGGTTAATGTCGTTTAGGTTTGTGGTTACCTCATAAATCTCTTCAATGCTCCTTAGTCGCGGTGTCCTCTCACTTGAACTTGTTTCATCCAGCCTTGGTGTCGGTGAGGCAGGTGGTGTAATATGTTCCTCTATGATTGGTTGTTCAATTTCATCATCTTCTTCAAAATAAGGAAGAAAATCATACTTATCTTCTTGAACACTCCAATCCCAACAATCTTCTTCGTCGAACTCCACGTCGCGACTTATGACGATCTTTCTACTATTTGGATTATAGAGCTTGTACCCCTTGGATCTTGAGTCGTAACCCACAAACACGTACTTCTCACTTTTATCATCAAGCTTTGTCCTCTTTTCGTCTGGAACATGGGTATAGGCAATGCTTCCAAACACTTTGAGGTGAGAGATCCCAGGCTTCCTTCCACTCCATGCTTCTTGTGGTGTCTTCTCATGCACGCTTCTTGTTGGAGAACAATTTGTTAGGTAAACTGCACATGCCACTGCTTCAGCCCAAAACTCCTTCGGCATCTTCTTGCTTTTGAGCATGCTTCGCACCATGTTAAGTATGGTCCGGTTCTTTCTCTCTGCTACTCCATTTTGTTGTGGCGATCTTGGCACTGTCAGTGGGCGACGGATTCCATGGTCTTCACAATATTTGTTGAACTTATTTGAAGTGAACTCTCCTCCTCGATCAGATCTCATGGCCTTGATGGAAAGACCACTTTCTTTCTCCACGAGGGCTTTGAACTTCTTAAAGTTTTCAAACACTTCTGATTTCTCCTTCAAGAAATAAACCCAGGTTTTTCTGGAATAATCATCAATAAAGAGGAGAAAGTACTTATTCTTACCAAATGAATTGGGTTTGATTGGTCCACAGACATCGGTGTGTATGAGCTCTAGCGGCTTTGTTGCTCTTGTTGTTGATTCCTTTGGAAAACTTTTACGAAATTGCTTCCCAATTAGACATCCTTCGCAAAGTTGGTCTGGGTGGTTGATGCTAGACAAGCCTCTCACCATCTCCTTCTTCGCTAAACGTTCTAGACCGTCGAAGTTGAGGTGCCCGAACCGTAGATGCCATAGCCACGAAGAGTCGGTATAGCAAGCCTTGAGACACTTTGCCACATCATTTTGAATGTTCAAGAGGAACATTCTATTCTTTGACATAGGCACCTTAGCAATCAAGTTATGTCTACAATCTCTTAAGAAAAGACTATGTTCTTTCAAATGGATGTCATAGCCTTTCTCTAATAATTGTCCCAAGCTCAAAATATTATTCTTCATGTTAGGCACATAGTAGACATTGGATATGAATTGATGACTCCCATTCTTCAAACGTATGAGAATTTTACCTTTGCCTTTGACTGGTATCTTTGAGTCATCTCCAAATGAGACATCGCCAGTTGCCGCTTCATTGATCTCCACGAACATGCTTTTATCGCCGCACATGTGGTTGCTTGCGCCGGTGTCGAGGTACCACTTGTTTCTTTTCTCTTCAAATTTGTTTTGGCACGCGAGTAGCAAAGTTTCTTCTTCTCCGCCTTTTTCTTCTACGAAGTTAGCTTTCTCTTCAACCTTCTTCGAGAATCTACACTCGGATGCATAGTGACCAATCTTGTTGCAATTGAAACACTTGATTTGTGATTTGTCATACCTCGACCATGAATTTCCTCTTCCACGACCTCTTGTTACTTGTGGATTCCAACTTCTTTCTCCATTGTTGAATTTGTTGGAGTGGTTGTTGTAACCACCTCTTCTTTCTCCTCCATGTCCTCGTCCACGTCCACGATCTTGGCCGCGACCTCGTCCTCTTTGGCTCTTGTAATTTGCATAGTTTGCTTCCTTTACGTTGAGTTGTAGTAGTTGCTCCGTAGCCTCCTTTTGTTTAATTTTTCTCTTTTGTTTTTCTTCGTATGCTTGTAAGGAACCCATGAGTTGCTCAATAGTCATGGTCTTTAAATTCTTGTTTTCTTGAATGTTGGTAACAATGAAGTCAAAACTTGGATTTAAAGTTCGAAGTATTTTTTCCATGACCTTCACCTCATCAACATCTTCACCATTTCTTTTAAGTTGATTGACTACGGCCAATACTCGAGAAAAATAATCAGAAATTGACTCGGACTCCTCTATAAACAAACGCTCAAAGTCACCTCTAAGAGTTTGAAGACGAATCTTTTTTACCTGCTCAACTCCTTTGTTGCAAGTTTGAAGCTTATCCCATGCTTCTTTGGCCGTCGTTGCGTTGGATATCTTCTCAAATGTATCTTCATCCACCGATTGATAAATGAGAAAGAGAGCTTTCTTGTCTCTCTTTCTTGACTCCTTCAACGTCTCCTTTACACCTTGGCTTAGCGAGACTTCATCTTGCTCCTCGAAGCCATTCTCTACGATATCCCAGACATCTTGAGCTCCTAGTAGCGCCTTCATCTTGATACTCCAATTATCATAGTTGTTCTTTGTGAGCATCGGCATTTGGAAAGGAAAACCTCCATTCGCCATCTTTTGAGGATCTTGAAGCTCTGATACCACTTTGTTGGAAATAAGGCTTTTTATGTTTAGGAAAAGTGTTTAGGAATATTGGAGACTTTGAATAGAAATTTGATAGGAAGGAGAATTCTTTATGGAGGAGAGAACTTTGTATTTTTGCTTGATTCAAATGTGTAAGATTACATCTCTATTTATACTACTCTAAGGAGAACTCTAGACACACTAATTCTAGAGAGTTCTCAACTCTAGAGATCCAAAGAGTATTCTAAAGAATATTACAACCATAAGAAATATCTAGACACTCCAAACACTACAAGAATTCTCTAGAAACATGACCCATAATTACTTAAGCCCAAAATAACTAAATCCAAGGAATCAAATAATTAATTTTGGGCCCAAATCAAGTTTATATTTCAACTGGGCGAGATTATTTTTTCTGTGCGCTATAATTTTTTTTTTTACGAGAAGAACATACAGTGTCAAGATTTATTACTGTATATTATATAGTTAGAATTTGTTTACATTTGGCCCTTCTTTAGATATTTTCTGGATCTATTCTTACTTTTTTTGGGTAAGAGGACACCTTGGACTTGGAGAACTAAAAAATTAAATCAATGGAATGATGGATGCTCTTGTATGTTATAAAATAATTCTAAACTCTCCTATAATATATTTCAATTAATTCTCCTATTTCTTTTGCATTCTAAATATTAAATGAGTTTTATATTTGTAAGACAATGATTTTTTTTCATTTAATATACCTCTCTTGTATTTGTTTACAATACTTTTTCTTTCATTCATAAAACTTATTAAAATAAAGTATTTATAACATAAATTTTCGTAAGTATTCATAATTGAATATTCAATTAAGGTATTTTTCTAAATAATTTCTTATACTTTCAACCATATTATTCTCAAGGAGATTTAATTATCCATATTTTTGTCATATAGGGTGGGATTTTCACTCTTCCTTGCCATCTATCTCCTGGAGCCAGTGATTTGATACCAAAGATGCTCATGGTTGACCCCGTGAAGAGGATGACCATACCTGAGATCTGTCAACACCCATGGTTCCAAAGTTGATCTTTTGCTTTCTGCAGTTAATTGTTCTAGTGCCATATACAATGTAATGGTCCTAAGGGAAAGGGATCAATTGCACGTAGCATTTTTTATAGTGATTTTATTCATAAACTTAAGCGGAAAAGATTATACAAGACCTTTTGGTTCGATTTTTTTTACCTACCTCTACGGGAATAATTCAATTCTCAGTAAATACTTATTATCTCAAATAATATTACATGTTTTCTTTTATTTTTTTTTGACAAACCTAAGAAACCTTCACTATTACAATACCCCTTCTCACTTGGATAGTATATTTTTTCTTCACACGACTTCTTTTATATAGCAAGGGTTCATAGCCCTGAACAAGACTTACTAAACCTTAATTTCCCATCTCTCCACCAATCCTCTCATTTTGTTAATTAGCGGATTTTGC
Source organism: Glycine soja (assembly GCF_004193775.1). Classification (NCBI taxonomy): domain Eukaryota; kingdom Viridiplantae; phylum Streptophyta; class Magnoliopsida; order Fabales; family Fabaceae; genus Glycine; species Glycine soja. Next base: position 20,506,745 of record NC_041009.1, on the reverse strand, counting down.
CAAGAGTACTCACCTTCTTTCTGAAATAATGATACACACGTCAAAGGTCACACCATATCATTTCTCAATTTATTTCATCTTAATTTAGTCACTTAAATTAATATTTAAAGATTTGGATTGGTTTTCTTAATAGTTTTCAGCGTAGTTGGATGTTTTTAAGATTCATGAAATAAAATGAGAGAAATCGAGCACAAAAACCAACTAGTTATATTGCAAAGGCATTTTTAGTTTTTAAATATTATAGAGCGGCAGCATGTCCAAGCAATAAATATGATTTTGTGGCAGTTTTGAATAATCATTAATACCAAACACACTCTAAGGCCATATTTGCATTCCAAAAGAGAGCCTTCGCCAATGTAATGTTAACGTTTGTGGAGCTTTCTAATACTTGTATCACATTGAACTTGTACAAAAATGCACTACAAACTGTGAAGCATGTTTGCAATTCGTAGGGGGTTCAAGCGATTTTAATAATAGAGTAACATATGTTTTAGGTCCATCTTTTTTAAAATTAAATGTTAATTATTAATTTGTTAATTTTTATTAATTGTTGAAAAAGATTCGAATTTATTATATTTTTTTTCTCTTTAATTACTAAGACAACCTTAACATTATTAGGATAAAATATATTTTAGAACCATATATTAGTTAAATTTGATTTTAGTCAATGTACTTTTTAATCAATCATTTTTATCCTCAAACTTTGAAAATCATATAGTTTTAATCCCTTCTCTTTAATACAAATAGTTAACTTTAGAGATTATGTGTGTGTCTTTTGTTTTTTAAGATATGTATGTGTCGTTTTGAGTCCTAGCATCTATCTTGAATCAATATGTATCAAAGATTCAAAAGTTGAATCAATAGGGTAAAGAGAGATTATAGTTCACTTTATTGTGAAAGATTCTCTTTCTGGGAAAACAATCAACTATGGGGTAATATCGTAATTAACACGTATACATCTTTGCTTCTATGTTAATTATCAGGGGTAATATTGTAATAACGTACTAAAATTCATGGTTTAGAATCTAATTTTACCCAAAGCATCTTCTGAGATCGAAACGCACCGTCTCTTGTCGCGTATTAGCATAATCGCTGACGCAGATGCAAACATCGAAGGAGAACGCGATGTTTTGTTCCTCTTTGGTTCTTCGTCCCCTTCCCAATCTTCAACTTTAGGGTTCCTTTAATCTCGTTATTCCTCTTCACTCCCAAACTCCGTTCACTCCAACAACACTCTGGTGAGCTTTCTCTCTTCTCCATTCTCAATCCCCAAACAATTCCCTCTCTCTCCGCTAATTTCACTTTCATTTTCGTGCTAAGATTATTATTCTTTTTTATTACTTTTTGAAATGAAAGCAAGCGCTTTCGATCGGAAGGATGTCAATTTTCCAGATTTGAGATTCTGGATTGCGTTGCGTGTGAATAAGGAATGCCTATGATTGTGAAGATTTTTTTTTTTTGTTGAATTGTTCTAAGAAGTTTCTTCTTATTAATATTATTATTATTATTTTAATTTTATGTTGCCTTTTTTCTCCCCTATTTCAATGAATTCATATGTTGTTTGCTTTCTTTATGTTATATTTTAATTATTATTACGTCCATCGATTTTCAACTTATGGTTTCTGTGATTATTATTATTATTATTTTTACGTATACCACCACTGATGTCAGAGTAGTAGATGCCTTTTATATTCCTAACAATCAATGGAACATTAGCTAGTAGTGGTTAATGGATGATGGCAACATTTGAAAAATCTGTTGTTCATAAGCTTGTAGTAGCTTATTCATGATTGGAGAGATTGAAAGAAACAGTATAGTCAAAGATGCGCCTGAGGTGAGGCAGCATAATGGATCAGTAACTCATTAAGTTGCTAACTGTGATGCTAAAACAGGGTCAAATAGAATGAATGGTAAAAAAACGCTCCCTCGGTTTTGATATAATAATGGTCAGTCACTTTAGAAGTTTGGTTTGTTTTGAATTATTTCTCACTTTAGAAGTTTAGTTTGTTTTGAATTATTTGTGACTTTAGAAAATCAAGAAAGTGTTTTTTTATGTTACCCCCAATTTTATCCTGTCTCTTTGTATCTCCAATAAGTGGAACGAGAGACTGTTATCAAAGTAAAAGGTTAATTTAGTCAAATGTTGGTATATTCCCTAAAATTAAGGATATTTAATAACCACTGTTATTGGTATTGTACGTTTCACATTACGATTCCGGCAATGTGATACAATTCAAGGCCTTGGTATTAGGAAAAACCAAAGTTCCGCATCAGCTAGAGATAGTATCAAGATAAGAGTATAAGTGGGGAGTAACCTTCGCCTTATGATCTAACTTTTGGAGTTAAGTTAGGTCCTAACCTATATGCTAAGATGGTATCAGAGCTTATCCTAAATCCATTAAAGGACCACCCACCATATTATCTACACACTAAACCCAAGAGTATTGGGCATGACAGGGTGTATTATAAAAGATCCAAGTTCCACATCAATTAGAGATAGTGTCAAGATAAAGTATATAAGTGAGGGACAACTCTCATCCTATGAGTTAGCTTTTGAGATTGAGTTAGGCCCAAAATCCACATTCTAAGACTTGGTGATATGAATTGTGTGTCAAATTGTTTTTGTGTTTGAATTGTAGATGATTCATTCTAATCCTACACGAACCTCATCCCATACACAAATTGTGCGATCCTGGCACAGTCAGGTCATGCTTCTAAAAATGTTTTGTTTCGCTCTTAGTTTTTTTTTAGGTAAAACAAGAGGAACAGGCCAATTTTTACTCTCCAATCTGACCTAGGTGGGCCACTGTCTCTTTTCATGTTTTTGCTCTTTTTCTTATGAATGTAGAATACCAATGGAAAAAGAAAATGAAAGAGTGTATGATGCTATTATTATTATTATTATTATTATTATAGTTTCTTCTATTCATTTGTGAGGGAGAGCCTTGGTGCAGTGGTAAATTTGTGCCTTGGTGACTGGTTGGTCATGGGTTTGAATCTGGAAATAATCCCCTTGCAAATACAAGGGTAAGGTTGTGTACAATGACCCTCCCCCATACCTTTGAATAGTGAGGAGCCTTTTGGCATTGTGGTTGTGGCTAGTTTTTTTATTTTCCTGTTATTAATAATGATTTTGTCAGTGTGTATAATTATAATGTTGAGGAGCTGCCTTTTTTTCCTTATATGAAGAAAATTTATTTTATAATCAATAGTTATTAATGTGGTGCTACAATGCTGGCATTGCCTTCTTAAATGTTGCGGTCACTTTTGTGGAAGATTTAGCATGGAACGTGGCAGGATAGAGCGGTGCTGCTGAGATACCTAAAAAGCCCTCTTTAATCAGAAATTATGGCTTTTTTTGGGGGGGTGGGGGTGGATATTTTAGGGTTTTTCAGGAAAAAAACACAGTAATAAGGGTGAGACTTTCTGCCGCTCCCAAATCTTGTCTCTTGACTTTCTTATTTCTCCTCTTCTCTCCTTTCTCCGGTGACGAGACCTGCTGCCTCCCCGTCTCTGGCTCTGGAAATGCCTGCATCCTCTGTCTCTGGCGAGACCTGCTGCCTCTGAGTTTTTATTGTTAATTATGAATTTCATGAATTTTGACTAATTTTTATCATTTTTGACAATTTATATTTATAGTATAATATATAAAAAATTTCAGAATAGCAGCCAACCTGTTAACTCGCTATAGTGTTTTTGAGGTCAGCTGCAACGTGACGCTATCCGGGATTGATAATACTGAGACCAAATGCACCTACTCATATCTGGTCTCTGTTGTGTGCTGTCTTTTTTTTTTTTTTTTTCATTTTCAGCATATCTGTGTTGTATTTTCTCTGTTCTTTGTTTCTTTTTGGTATGTGTTCCAAGTGGCAGGGTAGACTTATGTGTTCTTTACTTTTCTAAGAGTCCTCTATCTTTCCCCCACTCCCCCCGCCCCCCCTCCCTCCTAATTGAATTCAGATAGGACTCTTTTTTGATTCTGTTTCCCAATTGTTCCTAGACTTTTTATTGTTAACTTGTGTGATTAACTTAAAATTATGAATTTTGACTATTGATTATAAATATGTTCTCAATTTCAGGCGCTTTTTTGGGCATTTATATATGTGAAATATAAGGGATTCACCTTACCTAGTGGGATAAGGCTTTTGTTGTTTGTTTTGTTTATATATGTCAAGTATAAATTTTTTAACTTGTATTTATAATCTTCTAAATAGCAGTCATTCTGCTCTCCGCTATCCTGCCATAGCAGTTTTGGGGATAGGTGCTACATGCTGCTATATGGGATCAATAACTATGTTATCATAGAAAACTGTTGATTTTATTACTTATAATACAATCAATCAGAATCTTATTTTCTTTGATTGCAACAATTATTGAGACAGTTGTTCTCAATTACAAGATGTTCTGGATCCACTTTTGTCAAGTAATGTTGCTTTCATGTGATATATATCAGTCTTGGTGTGCCCATTTGTTGGTGTTTAATATTAAAAACACTTTAAAGTTTTAGTTGCTGAAACTTTTATATAGTAGAGTTGTAGATTTTTTTTTCCATTCTCTTGGTGTAGGCTACACAATTGGAGCTATCCCTTTTTATTTGCTGAACCCCTCTGGGGTCTCATTTTTAAAGGTCGGATTGAATTGGATTATAGATCCTTGCCCTTAAAGAAAAGTGTGGTTGGGGGTGACAATCGAATTTTTCTAGTGCTGTAAAACCCTTGTGACAGCTCATGGATAATTTTGCATGCTCCTCTTTTCATTCTAGTATTCTTTAGATGTTTGCGTCTGATGTAGATTTCAATATATTTTTCATTTGTTTATGCATCTAGATATACTTTCATATGACTGATTTTTTGTGTTGTTTCTTACATAATTTTCCCTCTAGATTTAGAAATGGATGGACCGGCTGGTCGAGGTGGTGCTGGACTGGACATGTTTCTGCCAAATTATAAATTGGGAAAAACACTTGGGATTGGATCTTTTGGCAAGGTCAAAATTGCAGAACATGTATTGACTGGCCATAAGGTTGCGATCAAGATTCTTAACCGACGCAAGATAAAGAACATGGAAATGGAAGAAAAAGGTTTATATTGTTTTTTATAAATAAATTTCAATTGTCATCTAATTGTGGTCCTTTTTTAAATTTTAGATTTTCCAATATTTCCTGCAGTTTGTTTTGTTTTGTGAATATTGATTTATAATTATAGTTTCAAGAACTTTATGTATTTTTCTAACCCTGTTATCCTTATAATCTAATGGTGTGGAGTTTGAGGACAGATATTACTGTTTTCCTTATGCTTGAGTTTACAAAATCTATGTTACCTCGTGCTCAGTCTTGTTCATTAATTATACTTGTCATTTCTTTTCCCCCTTTTCTTTTTTCAAAACATGTTGCAGTGAGAAGAGAAATCAAAATTTTAAGATTATTCATGCATCCTCACATTATACGACTTTATGAAGTCATAGAAACTCCAACTGACATATATTTTGTCATGGAGTATGTGAAGTCTGGAGAGCTGTTCGATTACATTGTAGAGAAGGGCAGGTTGCAGGAAGATGAAGCTCGTAATTTTTTTCAGCAGGTAGGATTGTTTACTATTTTGTGTAATTAAGAGACTTTTTCATGTCACAGATTTTCCAAGCTAATTTCTGATTTTGGAAGCAGATAATCTCTGGTGTGGAGTACTGTCACAGGAATATGGTGGTTCATAGAGATTTGAAGCCTGAGAATTTACTTTTGGACTCCAAATGTAATGTCAAGATTGCTGATTTTGGCTTGAGCAACATCATGCGTGATGGCCACTTTCTTAAAACAAGTTGTGGAAGCCCTAACTATGCAGCTCCTGAGGTTTGTAATGGAATACATGGCGAAAATTATTGTTGAGGATATATATATATTGTCTCTTGTGATTCATATTTCTTGGTTACACTTTTTCATTTTTCACAGGTTATCTCTGGGAAACTGTATGCTGGACCTGAAGTGGATGTCTGGAGCTGTGGTGTAATTTTATATGCGCTTCTTTGTGGCACTCTTCCTTTTGATGATGAAAACATTCCAAATCTCTTCAAGAAAATAAAGGTATTGTTAATGTTAATTTTATTTATTTAATTAACTGAGTGATCAGCTGTTGTCTACATATATATTAAAACTGCCCAGGCCTTGGACATATGGCTAATTTTCCAGCTTTCTTTTCCTGCTTCTTTATATTTTTATTTTTGCTTCGTGCATTTTCTTTTTTGCTTTGGCCATTTTTAATTATTTTAATCTTCTGAAATTGTGCAAATGCACAGGTTGCATTATTGAGTTCTATATTAATACAATAGGAGTGCTATAATATCTTGACAGTTTTGAATTAAACATTGGATGTTGTTCTATATTAATATAATTTATGTAGTAATAGATCTTTTTTGAAAATCAGATAATCCAAATTGGATTTATTCGTCAAATGATGTTATCATCAAAGAGATTTTTTCCCATGTTTTTCATGTAGGGCGGTATTTACACTCTTCCCAGTCATCTATCTCCCAATGCTAGAGATTTGATACCAGGGATGCTTGTGGTTGACCCTATGAGGAGAATGACCATACCTGAGATCCGTCAACACCCATGGTTCCAAGCTCGACTTCCGCGTTATTTAGCTGTGCCACCACCAGATACAATGCAACAGGCCAAAAAGGTTTATTTTTATATCTTTTTGTGTTATTCCCTTCTTCCCTCCATTTTTCGCTCTTCTGTAAATTATCTATGGTTCATGAGAAATGTAGTTGAAAAATACTGATTTGATGTGTAAATGCTCGGTTTCAAACCTTGCACTTTACATTCATTCACATTGGGGATTATGAAGTGTATGTTACTTGATATATTATAATCAGTCTAAATGATAAACCAAATCATATCATGGTTTTGTAGATTGACGAGGAGATCCTTCAGGAAGTGGTGAAAATGGGATTTGACAGGAATCAATTGGTTGAATCTCTTGGGAACAGGATACAAAATGAGGTTTGTGCCTTTGATTTTCTCCTTCTATATCTGTCAGATAAATCCCTTACTTCCATCCATGTATTTCAGGGTACTGTGGCATACTATTTGTTATTGGACAACCGATTCCGTGTTTCCAGTGGCTATCTTGGAGCTGAGTTTCAAGAGACCATGGTAGGTTTTTTTGCCCCTATTTTTTTTTTAATATTTCATTAGTCTGACTGTCTGTCTCTATTTTCTAATTAAGTCATTTAGTTCATCTAATTATTCAGAAAAGAAGACATTCTTCTGACATTTGTGTATATTGTATGAGTGTTTGTGCTATGAGTATATGTTTTAATGTTTGGCACCTCTGCATTATGTGGGTGCAAGCCAGGAGGATGGGGAGGGACAGCAGAATATTTGGTACTTGGGAACTCCAACTGAAGGTTGCATTGGAAATGTGAGAAAAGGGGCAGGGAAGAGGTGGGATTCAGTTATAGAATAAAAGGGGAGTAGGGGAAGGAGTGGAGAAGGGGAAAATTAAGAGGGAAAACTAGCCCCTCAATGGGATACCTGGGTCCTGGGTTTGTATTATGAGTTTCTTATTCTTAATTGATATATTTTGTGGTTTTTTGCTTGTTTCCTTTTAATACTGAATCCTATGCTAAACTCATTAATTTTGGGTTTATATTGTGATTGCTTAGGATTCCGGTTTTAATCAAATGCAAAACTCTTCAGTTGTTGGAAACCGTTTTCCAGGCTACTTGGAGTATCCGGGAGTAGGATCGAGGCAACAGTTCCCTGTTGAAAGGAAATGGGCCCTTGGGCTTCAGGTATGACGAATATCACTCATGATAATCTTGCTGTTTGAAAGGAAATATTTGTTAATTTGTCTGTTGTATGAAATTATGGGCTTTTGAATTTGTTGTTTATGTACTTTATTTCCTCTCTGGATATGTGCACGCTAGATATTGCTGTTGTCAAGAACTAACAAGTGTTATACTTTAATATCTAACGGCTGTTTGAATTTTTGTAATAGTTGCCATCAGAAAAATTGTAGTTTTGATGTCTTGTTGGTAGTTATATACTTTTTGTTCATTATCTTGTGACAGTCTCGAGCCCATCCTCGTGAAATAATGACTGAGGTCCTTAAAGCTTTGCAAGAATTAAATGTTTGTTGGAAGAAGATTGGTCACTACAACATGAAGTGTAGGTGGGTTGCTGGCATTCCTGGTCATCACGAAGGAATGGTTAACAATAATGTAGATAATAATAATTTCTTTGGAGATGATTCCAACATCATTGAGAATGATGCTGTTTCTACTTCAAATGTGGTCAAATTTGAAGTGCAGGTAATTTACCTTTAGAACCATAATGTTTATAACCAATTATAAGACACGGATTATCCTCTTAATAAACTAATTCTTCTGTTATTATTGGGTAGTTGTAATTCTTTTTCCAGAATATTCTCTAATACTTACATTCACTTCAACAGCTTTACAAAGCCCGGGAAGAAAAGTATCTGCTTGATCTTCAAAGGGTGCAGGGTCCACAGTTTCTTTTCTTGGATCTATGTGCTGCTTTCCTTGCACAGCTTCGGGTCCTCTAGAGCAAAGAGCTTAGGCTCACAAGAGACATAAATATGCCTTGTGTTTCATGTGAATAAGCTTACATTGTACATATAAGTATCTTTTCGGTCGAAGCTTATCCTGTGTTTTCTACCCGTTTTTCTGTGGGTAAACATTATAATGAGCCAATTCTAAGGCTTCGTTAACAATGGTGTTCGACTAGGTTTTCCTTTCACTTGATGATTTTAATTTTATCAGTGCAGTGAAGTATATGGGGAATGTTTTTAACAGAATTACCCCCCAACTCACAGTGATATATTTATGGTTATCAACCAAGTGCTGTAAATGACTGTTGCCATTGGGAAGGGATGTCTAGGCTGCTTCTAACTTTTCCAGATTAGCCTTTGTTGTTCTATAAATGTAATGTCATATTACTCATGCCTGAATGCTATGTACTGTGTTCATCCAACGGGCCATTCCGTAGACTGCAGCCGTTCCTATCTCAATTACTTAACGAAATTTAGATTTCCAGGATCACTGTGCGTTAGCCTTTTGAAAGTTAAGAAGCTGCTTGGGGCACCCAGCAGTTTTAATAAATGTTGAAAGTATCCCTATGGGTATTTTCGGTTATAAATAGCAGAATCTGTTTTTCATTTCTGCAATGTCTTTTTGTTTCCGCGAAATCTCACTCTCTTAGTATAAGTTGTTTCCGATAGGGTCGTTTTCGAAGCGTATTTGATCTCCGGTTGTGTAAGTGTGTCGTTAGGAGTATACGGTGAAATTGGATTGTTATTTGTCGTTGAAGAAGAAAAGGTATGTGAAAAACTTAGGAACATACGGATCGCTGATCCGTATGTACATACGAATTGTTGATTCGTAATCCGTATGTACATACGGATTCATGTAACTTTTAATTATTTTTTTAAAAATTGCAATTTTAATATTCTGAATTATATATTTAATTTGTTTTGTAGTGTAAATTTTTTTGTAATAGTTTTAACAATTTTATAAATATTGATTTGGTGATATTATTTTATAGTGGTATAAAAAATGTATTTAGTAAATAGATTGGTAAAAAAAAAGAATATATATAAACTTTTAAAGATTGCTAAAACTAACATTAGAATGTTTAAAAATTAATTTAGTAATTAATTGAAAATAATTTAGTAATTAGATGGATAAAAGTAGCATTAGATTGCTAAAATTAGATTATACAAGTAAATCGTGCGTTCGCATGGGTAAGATGAGAAATACGATTGACAGATGTGAATGACATGAGTAAAAGACCGTGTTTGTAGCACAAGGTTGAGAAGCAAATAAGTGTGCAGTTTATAAAAATTTACAAATGTTACTTCAATATTACAAAAAATTTATGATCAGGACATAGTAAAATAACTTTTATATAAGAAACTGGTAATTAACAAAGGAATAATATTCGACAAATTGTTTGTAGCAAAAGCACAGCTAAAACAGATAATGTTCTAAGTCCTAATAATGTTGAATTTAATTTATAAACATGATCAAAATAAAACATAGTTAATTGTTGGATCAGAGAATTTAAAGACAATTTTCATGTTAGCTTTGAAGACTGGGTTTCACAAAAATATTTTCATCCAGCTCCAATTTTAGCTGTCTTTCTCCAGTGATTAAACACAATCTGGCATTCTGTAATGTCCTCCAAATTCAAATGAGTCAAGTCTTTGTCTTTAAGAAAATAATACATGGTGCTTAGAATGTCTTGATATTAACAATAATGTTATGTGAGAAATATATGAAATTTAAAACTTGGGAGATAAAGATTTGCTGGCAAGTAAATTGGAAAGTTGCTTACCAGGCTGCTACAGGTAATTTTGTGCTGAGTGAGAAGCACATTGAAAGTCACAAAATTTGGCACTTGATGGTATAATGAGTGCCATCTTGGGAATGATTTTGGATGGCTACTGCTTTTGAATATGGTGAAAAAGAATACACTCTTATCATAATGGGTTAACGACGCTTGATGATCTCCAGTCATGTGATAGAAATTCCTCAGTGTTGTCCACCCTGCTACAATGGTTGGTCTGTCCAAATTTTGGTTGTAGAGAATGGTATGCAAATTTTCATCCTTGTTAAGCAAATGTCAGTAACGATTAAGCATGTCTTTCTACCTCACAGCAAATGACCTACTAACTTTACCGTAAATCTACGTTTGCAATAGATAAAACATTAGAATGAGACATATAGGTTGGTTAGTTGAACAAAATAACTGAAAAATGATATGTTAATTAAATCAAAATGAAAATGACCTGGTCCTTAGCGTTAAAGGTGTTTAAAATAGCCTCTGATGCAACCGTGACCTTCAACATGATCTTAGCCATTTTGCAATATTGTTTGTGCTATTCATTTGTTAATTCTGACATAATTCACATTCAAACATCATTTGAGTATCTATTTAAGTTGATTATTATACAATGATATAACAAAATTGACATTGAATTAGCAGTTATGATGAATGCTAGTTCATTCTTAGTGTCACATAAGTGAAAATACAAATGCATTCAGTGCAACGCAAGGGTTTGGACATTCTTAACAGGCAGAGTGGCAAGAACCATTTCTAGTTCCTTGTTGAGGGTGCCTAACCGTGATGGTGGTGGAGCAGAGCCTAAGCTTTCAAAATATTTTGCGTCTTGATTCATCAATTAAGAATTCCACATACAGTTCAAGGTGCACATTGTTAAATGTTCATACACAAATAACCATTTAAGCACATTGTTATACAATCCTATACCAAAATTGGATTTACAATATTACTAATCTAATGAGTTCAAGGGTGCACATTATCAAATGTTCAGACATAAATAATATTTAATTATTTTTTTTCCAATCTAATGTAATCTAAAATGTAATCCAATCTTACTAATAACTAATCTAATCTAATCTTACTAATAACTAAAATATTTTTTTTTCATTTTTTAAAAAGATAAATAAATATAATATTACAATATTTACAATAATTTTTTGGCCAGATAATCTAATCTACTCTAAAATCTAATCTAATGTTAGTAACAACCACCTAATTTTTTTTTCATAGTAGTGTAATCTAATGTTACCAATCTAAAATCTAATCTCATGTTAATAATCTAAATTCAATACTTAACAAGTAGATCAGAAAAAATTATAAAATTACACTTACTATTATAAAACAAAATTACACCAAAAAAAATTTAAAAATAAATACACACAAAAAAATCTACGTAAAATAATTGACAAATAAATTTTTTGAATTAAAAAAAAATCTACACAAAAATTTCAAAATAATATTCTATAAATAGAAAACAAAAATTGAAAAAAAATAACTCATACGGATCAACAATCCTTATGATCCATACGGATTGGTGATCCGTATAACCCATACGGATTCCGTATGAGTCATACGAATTGTTGATCCCTATGGGTTAGTTTTCCCCAAAAACGCCATTTTTTCCGGCGACCAACAAAAGCAAACAAGAGAAATCATTCAAAACATCAACAATATTTAACAAAATAACAACAACCAACAACAACAAACCAAATAGAAACAATATTAAGAGGGAGAAGCGATGCGAGAGGGAGACAAGAGAACTTACTTGGAAGAAGATCAACCCAACAAGAAGCTGCAACGGGAGACGAAGCAGCCACCAACATGAAGCAGAAGCAGCACGCGAGAAAAATTGATGAGGTAATTGTTGTTGTGCGTATGCGTGAGGGAGAAGACAAAAGAGAAGCGAAAGAAGGAGACGAAGAAGGAGAAGACCTTGCCTACGCAGAGGAGAAAATGGAAAAGGAGAAGACGAAGCACGGAGGAGAGAACGGAAAAGGAGAAGACAAAGCAACAACACGGGAGGAGTAAACAAGTGACTCGTACAGACGAGTCACTGTTCATCTATATATTAAATGGGTGAAGGACATTTTAGCCCTTTCACCTGGGGTGTTGGGTGTTCCAGCAAAAATGTTGGGTGCCCAAAGTAACACCCTGAAAGTTATGGTGATGAATCAAGATATATGGCCCATGTGTTTGATTTGTAGACCCTTAGGCATGTGTGTTTGGGAGTTGATTTTGCATTCTCGGGAATCTTACTTCCCACAACGTCTATTTTAATACAAGTATCTCGAAAAAAAATAACTTTTTTCAGCAATTATTTTTAGCTAGAGTATGGGCCCGTCTATTATGGGTTAATCGTTTTGCGTAACTTGCTGGTTTTTACTTCCTGCACCCCAATTTTAAAATATTCCTAAACTACCCTTCTTTCGTTATAACTTTCCTTTTCCTAATCTTGTTTCTCCTAAAGACCTAAACTACCTTCCACCCCGTCGACCTATTCCCAGAAGTTTCAGCATCATTTGGAGTGTTCTCTTTGCTCGACAGTGATACCTCCGTGTCCGTCTCTATGTTTTGTTCTTTTCAATTTTTACCTTTTTTTTCTTCGGATTATGCATTTCGGAAGAGGAATTATGACAAAAAAGTTCTGGAATAGGCAATCCGGAACCCTATTTGCACTGATAGGAAATAGGTATTTCGGAACACTAATTATGGAATAGAAACAGAAACCTTCTGGAATAGTTCACCATTTTTGTCATAGGCAATGTAGTCAAATGAATTTGTTCGATAAAAGATCACAAAAAATATGATTTAGAATAGTGTACTATATTTAAATTAGCATGTATGGTAAAAAAACAAAATAGCATGTATGATATTGTAATTTGTAAGATATGATGATCATGTTTTTGAAAACAAACATAAGCAGTCAAAGCATTTTAGTTCTATTTTTTTGTTAACTAGTCTATAAGTTGATTTTAATTGGCAAAATGTTAATAAATCATTGATCATGAATTAGGAATTAAAAGGGGTGAAAATTAAAATTTTAGCAAAAAAAAACTATTAACTTAAATATATTTCTAGTCTCCATAATTGGATTTTTTTATAGTCCCTATGCACTTTTTTTTAATTATAGATTATGTCGTCCCTTATTATTTCAAAGCCAGGTGTTTTAGTTTCCCTTCCCCACCTTTACAGAACACTGTTAAGTGATTACTAAACAGACGACCAGATCATCTTAGTCATTAAAAAAAGTTAAAGATCAATGATTAATCCCTTTATTTTGATCCATCATTTTTGTGATATTATGCATTTAGCCTTGTTTGTTGGAAGATATCGTGGGGTGTTGATCTTTTCTTGGCCATTGTAGAAGGTATAATGATGATGAGCTATCTACCGAGTTTATGTTTATAACGACTGACTAATGAAATGAACCAAATATGAGACAAAGAAATATATAATTTTATAAATAATTACATAGTATTTAGTAGAAAATATTTTTCATCACTTCATAAATATGATTTTACAGTATGGCCGAATCACCAAAGGGAATAATTCCTTTTAGAATTTATTAAATGGGGTAAATTTTGAATTAATACGGGATAAGTTGTAGGTTTTTTCATGACTTCTAATGAAATCGTAAAAAGCTGGATGACTTTAATTTTTTTTTATTGAAATTGTAAAAAGTGAATGGCATTTGTTTTTATTTTTATATATAAAGTCGTGAAATAATTAACGACTTCAAAATCATTCATTTTTTAAATTATTTATTTGAAGTTGCAAAATATTATACGACTTCAAAGTCCTCCTAATTTTTTAAAAAAATTTAAATTAATTTTGAACAATTAATTTTAATTTATAGTTTTATTTAATATTTTTTATATTTTTGTTACTAATGGTAAGGATTTTTTTTTGTAAATTAGAAAAATAATGTAAAAAAGACTTAAATTTAAATTAAAAATAAAAAAGTACTACACATATTAATTATAATACCTATGGGTTTTTTAGAAAATTACAAGAATACTAACATTTAAATTTCCAACACCTCATGCACAAAACCCATTACTAATCTTTGTCTAAAAAAATAATCATCTAGCTCACGAGTAATGGGTTTACCAGAAGGAACTTCAAATAGAAATGTTTAAGAGATGTTTTTTTTTTTCCTTAACTAAAATCATCTTTGCACATTTGAGTGTCACAGGGGTATAAGGAATTTGATAGGTTCTGGAACAACAAAGGAATAAGAGTGAGAAGAATGAGAGGAGGAAACGATGAGAGTGGAATGGAGAAGAAAAAGTTACATAAGAAATGATAATGAAAGGTTTCTATTAAAAAAAATGAAGGGTTCAATTTTTATTATATTTTCTTTTTCCTTTTTTGACTTGAGTGAAAAAATTTGTTTTATATTATGAATCTCAATATAAGACTAAATATTTATCTTTTATTTTCATTTCTCTATGAAAAAGAGAACCATATATAAGACTAAAAGTATCATTATTTTTCTCTCTATATATAAATTATAGACTAAAACATAATTTTCATTCCCTTATTTTTTAAAATTTTTTATTTTAGTTTTCATATTTTTAATTGAGACATTTTATCGTTTACTTTTAAAAAATATGTAATTTTAGTTTCTTTGTTTTTTAATTAAGACATTTAGTCTCCCATTTTTAACAAACCTACAATTTTAATTCCCTTGGTCAATTTCAGACTTGTTAACTATGCACTATTTTAATTTTTAAAAAAAAAATAAATTAAGCCCTTTAGTAATTGAATAATTTTAAGAAAACATTTATCATATATATAATAAACAAACAGTTGTCAACTAATGTTTACAGAATAGATAGATCAACTTTGAAATTCGTCACAAGAATTAAAATTGTGAATTTCTTAAAAATGAGAAATAAAATATTTTAATTAAAAAATAAAAGACTAAAATTAGAGCTTTTTTAAAAATAGAAGATGAAATATCTCACTTAAAAAATAGGAATACTAAAAACATAATTTTTTTAAAAAAAAAATAGGATGAAAAAATTGTATTTTAGCTTAAATTATAATGCATTTTAAGAGATTCTTCTTCATATTGTTTTTTATTTAATTTTTCATTTTCATTTTTTAATTATTATTTTAAAACAAAATTATCAATAACTAAAAATAATCTTATATCATAATATAAAATTATTGATCATAAATATAAAACATAATTTATAAATTCAAAATATTTATTTATTATAAATTTTAATTACGATATAATTTATATATTTAAAAAGATTCATATTCACATTACTTGATTGATTACAAAGGATTGAATGCTAGTTAAGCCTAAATTATAATTGGGCCGATATATTGTTCCTATATAATGGTAATGTAGCAGTTGCAGAAGTTGTAATCTGTAAGAATTAACGAATAGCAAAGGAAGATTGAATCTGATGCAAGCGGTTAGCTACGACGCCTACGGTGGAGGTCCCGCTGGCCTCAAGGTTTCTTTCAAGTCTCTGTTGTGTTGTTGAAGTTGGTGTTCCCAGTCCAAAGGCAAATGAGGTTTTACTCAAACTGGAACCAATTTGCATAAACCCCATTCATTGGAAGATCCAAAAGGGTCTTCTCCGTCCCTTATTTCTCCCCACATACCTTGTATGCAATATCTCTTCATTCTTTTCTTATCTAACTCTCTACCATTCACTTTTATGATATTTCAAATTCATTCATTATTTTTTGCATCAGGCACTGATGTCGCAGGAGAAATAGTTGAGATCGGACCACAAGTCAAAGATTTCAAAGTTGGCGACAAAGTCCTTGCTAAACTCAACCATCAAGTATTCTAATTCTCCCTTTCTTTCACTAAAGAACCTCTCAATAGTTGTTATTGTACTTATACATGATACTTACTGTTTGTTACTACCAATCTTAATTTGCCACTTACTTGAACAATAACACTTTCTTAATTATATAATGTTAAGAGGCCAGGCTCCTACTCAGTTTCAGGGTTTTGTGCCTTTTGACATATGCAGCCTTAGGCCTTGAGTGGAGAGGGAATTTCCACAACTAGATAGATCATCACGTCACAAGACAGCGACCTTACCCCATGCCAAAACTCGTCCTCTCTTAGTTTCATAATAATACTACCTACTTCACTGCCTTTCTTTTTCATTTAATAGCCCCTTGAGCGGAAGTGTATTGTGTGTCTATCAAAAAGCTAGTAGAAATTTAGAATATAATAGAAACCAATATAGAGTAGTGTTATTCAAAGGAAAAATGTGCAGAATTACAATTAATTCCCTACCAACTGAGTATAAAGTATAAACTCCTCTGAGGAAAACCCCTGCCCAAGCTGTAAGCCGTGGCTGTGCTACAACCAAGAAGAGGAATCCCCTCTATCTCAAGGATGAAGGAAGGGAATTGGCTGTGGATGATGAACTCATACTCCCAAGTAGCTTCATCTACAGTCCTTGTCTTCCATTTGACTAGTCATTGCGTGATGGTTTCACCATCTTTGTTAACCTCCCGAGCGGCTAAGATATCTTCAGGCTCTGCCACATCAGTTACTCCACTTCCAAGTCCTTTGGCAGTATTGGCTCAGCAGAATAGTCCCCCACAGGCCACAGCCTTCTTTAGTTCGAACACATAATGCTAAATGAATTCTAGTGTGAAATAAATGGCATGTTACAGCAGTTCTTGTTCGAAGTTAAAGAACCTTGTCCAATTCATACACTAGTATATTATTATTATTATTTATAATGGCTGCTGTCAAATAACCATTTCGTGTTGTGTTTGTTGAATAACAGTATGGAGGTGGACTGGCTGAGTTTGTTGTGGCTAGTGAGAGCTTAACAGCTGCCAGACCATCTGAGGTCTCAGCCGCTGAAGCTGCAGCATTACCTATCGCCGGGCTCACAGCTAGTGATGCCCTCACTCAAATTGCAGGAGTTAAGCTTGATGGGACTGGCCAGCTCAAGAACATTTTAGTAACTG
This sequence comes from Glycine soja, assembly GCF_004193775.1. Classification (NCBI taxonomy): domain Eukaryota; kingdom Viridiplantae; phylum Streptophyta; class Magnoliopsida; order Fabales; family Fabaceae; genus Glycine; species Glycine soja. Next base: position 20,489,413 of record NC_041009.1, on the reverse strand, counting down.
CTGCTTCAGGTGGTGTAGGTCACTACACTGTTCAACTAGCAAAACTAGGGAACACCCATGTCACAGCCACTTGTGGGGCTCGCAACATTGACTTTGTTAAGGGCTTGCGATGAGGTTCTTGACTACAGGACTCCAGAGGGGGCTGCACTCAAGAGTCCATCTGGTAGGAAATATGATGCAGTGATAAATTGTACAACTGGAATATCTTGGTCAACTTTTGATCCTAATTTGACTGAAAAAGCGGTGGTAGTTGATTTAACACCTAATGCAAGTTCATTGTGGACTGCTGCCGTGAAGAAAATTACTTTTTCCAAGAAGCAGTTGGTGCCATTTTTTGTAAATGTCCAGCGTGAGGGCCTGGAATATCTACTTCAATTAATGAAGGATGGGAAACTCAAGTCTGTTATTGACTCCAAGTTTCCTTTGAGCAAAGCTGAAGATGCTTGGGCTAAGAGCATTGATGGCCATGCTACTGGAAAAATCATTGTGGAGCCATAGCTACAGTTTGCTTGGAATTGTTGTATTTCTAGTTTCTACATATCTGGACAAGGTTTGTGTAAAGCTCATACGAAAATGAATAACTGGGCATATTGTATGCCGTAAGGATTTAAAGTTAATATTTGTTGTCTTTTGATATTCTCGTAATGGTTTGTATATGACAAGATGTTTTATTATGCAACTTTTTCTCGCCTCCTACTCAGTTGTTGTGCTTTCGGTAATCCATGTGAAATAAGCAAACTCCTCGGTGATGATTGTTAACGCTGGACCTGTGTATAAATGAGCAATAAGCATTCTACATTCTTATTGGGTATATTACTGAAACATGCAATAGGTTTGATATAAGTCAAAAGTAAATTGCTTTTCGACAAGGTGTGAACATTTTTACCTTTCCTTTTCTCCCCGATTGAGTTAACATTTGTTTGTTATTTATAAAGCTTCAGCTGATAAGAATAAGTGATTATTTCATTAAAATAAGTTAAATTAAATTTGCACTTAATATCTAACTAGAAGAAACTGGTCATCTCCACTGCACGGAAGAGCTTTTGAGTACATCCGTCTAATCTTTAGTTGGTTTTCTTTTTAATTGATATTTATTCAGTATTCTAGTGATGCAAAATGATCGTGTCTTCTGATTTAACATCTTTCTAATATTACGTTACAATCAAGATATATTTGTTGATTGACTATGAATGGACATGTGGGTTTTGTAGATTTGAAAATCAGTGAGATACACAGGAAAGCAAGGGAGTGTCAAAATAGTTGAAAGGGTATTTGGGACTGGGCAATGAAGGATTAAGAGGGCATGCAGAGTAGAGGTCAAGGATCTTGTCTTTTCACAAGGGGGGAAAATGTGAGAAACACCAGAGAAAACGTGTGAGCAATGAGTGAGTGATAATGAACAAATCATGCTATATACCTAGAATACATTTGCTGCTTCTGTTATCTTGTTTGGATGTCTTGAGAATTCTAATTAAATTAAGCTATTTGGAGAAACTAGTTCTTTTGATCATAAGAACACGACATTTCCTTCCAATCCAATTACTTGTCCATGGTGGATCACGAGACACAACTTGGTACCCAGCATTTGTGTACAATTTGCGAGCACCTAGATCTTCTTCATAAGCTCGAAGGGCAAGAAACTCGAAACCCCACAAAATGGAAAGCATGTCACAGGCTTTCAACAGGGCAGTCGCTATTTTTCGCCTCCTGTTCCATCAATTAGTTTCATGAATATACACTTCATAACAATACAAGGAAGATCAAATTGTGCTTAATCACCTGAATGTTTTGGAGACGGCTATTCCTGATATGTAAAGGTATTCTTCAGCTTCGGGAGGAAGATGTTGGAGCACGTTTTGGTCTCGTAAGACAGTGACATCTATGACACCTACAAGTTGTTTTGCCGAATCTGGATCGTCTATTGCTGTCTCAGCTACCAAACAAGCATACCTGAATAGCATCATACATTAGTGAATAGTGGCTAAGAATTGCTGAGATTCCAATTTGCAAGCCAGACAGACAGATACTGTTGCGGTTGATATCTATTCTCATATTGTGGCCTATAACTCAAATAGGTGAACACAAGAAAGGTTATCTCATGCTGCATCATAATTTATTTTTAAAGTAGCTTTATATTATAAGTTGACAGATTTCATAACAATAATATTCATAAGCTTGCTAAGAAAGAACAAATTTACCTATTAGGAGGTGAGTTTTTAAGCTTGTAAAGAAGCCCTGAAAGCACTTCCGCCTATTGGATCAAGACAGCAAAAGTCACATATTAATTAAGAGATGGGTGCCTGATCACAAAATATAAGGCTGACCTACTCACAAATCAAGAGTTGAATTGAAAGCTTTTATAATATGTCTAATGATGCTAGCAATTTTTCCTTTGATATACATTATTATTTACTCTTTGTAAAAAATGATAGGCATGCATGATGAGATGCTGCCCTGTTAAATTTGTCAAATTTAATTCATGTCCTATATATATGTATTTTATTTAAGCAAAGTTGTGTCTTGGAAGCAGAAAAAAGGAAAAGGAAAAGGAACCTGAAAGAACTGGAAGAACAAGTCATTGAAAAGAGAGACAGGAACATGGAAAGCTTCGGCCTGAACTTGAGATGCCTTCTTTATCTCATCTGCGTTTTCAAATAGTCTTCTTACTTTCCACCCATATTCACAAACCAAATATTCAAACTGCTGCTTAAGCTTTCCGCTGCTACCATTCTCAATCTGCAAGCTCACATCCTGATCAGTTGTGCTGCTGCATTGCAACACCAAACCACATCGTCTTTTCCTTCCCACTCTATAACACGCACTCGTGGTTCTGGATCCTCTTCTACTTCTAACACCATAGTACTCCAAGTTTGAGCATATAAGTTTCTGTGAAGCATTGGGGTTGCTCGCCAATAAATGAGCCATTCATGCATAAACCAAACCAAGGCTAGGCTTCCTCACTTCACATTTTGTATTCGGGGTGGGACCGATTGGTACTTATTTGTGTGGCCTTTCTGGCTTCTGTTATTGTGGCTGCCATTTATATTTTGATCCATATGCCACGTGCAATCATGTCAGCCAAGAAAACTATTTTTTTTTTTCCATTTCATACTAGAATTTAGAATCTCAATCTCAATCTCAAGTTTAATTCCAATGCCACTCCATCTTCACCAATCATATTCAACATCCTGCCAACACCATTCAGTTAAACTCGCATCATCTTCTATTTCTGTTTCATACAAAAAATATCAATTATTCAATATTGCCCCCATTTTCCATACATAACATCAACAACAACCACACTCCTAAGCATCTATAGTTCAGAATCAAACGTATACACATGTACATTTGCATCGTCTTGGTTTGCCTCTAAATAAGTGTAACTAATCAACCATAACTTGTGGATCAATTGGCTTACTATGGAGTGCGACAACTTCAATCTCTGTCCCTAATTCTATCCTTGAGATCTTTTACTTAAGGATAAATATTTGTTTTGATTTTCTAATCTAACGTAATGGCCCACAAGCTAAAAGTTATAGCTTAGGGTGAATAAAGCAAGACAAAACACAATGAAAAAGCCAAAAAACTGAAATGTGAAAGTAATCAACAATAATATCAATGAAGCAAAGACTTGATAACCTACGTACGCCTATAACAGCATCAACAACAATTAAAAAAGTGGCTTAACCATAATTATGCAATCACGTACAAGACAATTATAAAATATATAGTTTATATAATGGTATATATATGAAATTTTATATGATTGTAACATTTATCTTCATATGACGACAATAATTATTATCTTCATATAAAATTGCTTCCACCGACCCAGCTGGTTATTGGATCTGTGACGGTATAACTGGAGAAGTTAAGTAGTGAAAAAGAAAAAAGAAAAAAGAAAATACCTTGGGTGGTGCTAATTAAGTTGGTTGGAGAATGTTAATCCGATTTCCAATCCATGAGCTTCTCACAGGGAATAATTTTAGATCTTAGAGTGGATACGTACGAGTGACAAAATAAAATAACATAATAATCATTTCAAGGTTTAAATACATTTTTTATTTTTATAATTTAGTGTTTTTTTTCATTTTAGTTACTGTAATTTTTTTATTGTTTTAGTCCATACAAAAATATCTTTGATAAAGAAAAACGCATTTGCTTTTCTGAAGAAAAAAAAATCCCAAGCACATGCTTAAGCTTAGCTCCATCATTAATGTCAACCGACATATAATAAAAAGGTAAAATTAAAAGGATTTTATCAAAAAATATTTTCTCTATTAGTATAGTATATATTAAAATATTATATTTTTGTTTTTATTAAAATTATTTATAATTTTATGTGTTTTTTGTTTCTCTTATTTATTATTTTGAAATTTCCTACGCTATTGTTTCTCTTGCTCCTTTAGATTAATTTATTGAATTAATATTCTTAAACTTAATAATTAATTTAAGACTAAATTTAATAAAATATTTAGTATTTAATGTTATTCAGTTTTAAAAAGAAAATACTTATACTTATTATACATATTTAAAACTCACATATTCTCACATGTAAAATATTGCACGTTTGTATAAGAAAAAAGAAAAAAATATCTAATTAAAGAGAAATTCAAAGGTTTAAAAAAATATTTTTGTTCTTTTCTTGTAATTTTCTCAAATTTGAATTAAATTTTGTTTTCCTAATCTTATTTCCACCTCATAGGAGAATACAAAGGAAAAATATATAATTAAAAACAAAAATATACACATATACATAAAATAGTTTGAAAAAAAGTGGTAAATTTTAAGTGTGACAAAGTGTTAATGAATAATTAGTCTTATAATGAACCTAAAAAAATTAAATTCTGTGAGAATAAATACTCCATCATATAAAAAGAAAAAATAAGTCTTAAATAATTATCATTTTAATTTTAATAAAACATTAATTATTTTTTATTTATATTTCTTATAATATCAGTGGGTGAAAAAAAAACTAAAAGTGAATAAATGAAGATAAGATTAATTTTATAAAATTATTATTATTTATTTATTAATTTATTAATTTTTATATGTATAAAATAATTAGAATGATAATTATAATGGAATGGGGAGAGTAAAAGTTTGAGATTATTCTAGAAAGTTGTAGGCTTTATTAGGGTGGTTAAAGAGTTTATTTGTTGAATATTTTCCTTGTCTTTATCCATTAAAGAAAGAATAAGAGTAAAAAACTTAAAAGGGAATTAACGTATGGTTTGGTTGTGTGAAATTGAAAATAAATATTTAAATTAAAATAATATAGTAAAAATGAGGGAGTGATACAAAATTTATTTGTATTTAACAACCAAATCGTAGCTAAAGATAAGAAGGGTGGGTGGGAAGAGTAAAGCAGCTTAAGTAAAATTAGAGGAGTTTGTGTCTTGTGTGCGGCATATGGCATAGGATTTCGTAGATCAGAATAGATAAACGAAAGAATGTATGTTTTTGAATAGAAAAAGCAAAGCTCCTTGCCGTTGTTGTGGTTCAGAAAGAACAAGTAAAAGCTGAGGAGGAGGGTAGTTATCATACACAAGACCACAAAGATGTCCCCCACCGATGAGCCAGTGGTTTCCAAACTGGGAAAATTGTTGCTCACCATAGACAATCCTACCTTGAAAAATAAAGAGGCTTCTTTACAGGTTCAGAATCAAACCCTACTCTGATTGACACAAAATCACCTCATGTCTCTCTGGTTTTGGTTTTTGGTACACGAAGGAAATCTAACTTGAAGAGTAAGAAATTAATATGCTAGTCATCATTTGTTCAGTCCGTCCTTCATCTATTGTCTTGGTCGTGAGTTGTTTGCAACACTTTATTGTATGCAACACTTTATTGCTAGACAAACATTTTAGCTGGTCTAAATTGTTCTTTTATTTTCTGGTGATGAACATTAATTGTTGGGGAAGGGAGTAGCACATGTAATTGAAATTCAAGTTGGTTTTGGAAATTATATTTATTACCAGAATTACGGATCACATTGATGAGTGAACCAAACCAACATGTAGAAATCCTGGTTATGAGAAGTTTCAATGTAAAATTTTGTTCTTGTACTTATCCAACTTGGAGTTTGGTCCAATTATAATCATTTTCAATGTCATAGATATGTAATAAATAAGGAGTGAATGAGAAGTATGCCTGATTTCTATATTAAAAAAAATTGCTTATAATTCTTCATTTTAATATATTTCTATTTACTATTCATTCCGTTTCTAAATGAAATTAGATCAGTACATAAAATTTCAGATTGGATGCTTTCAGTTAAATATTGCATAGGATGCTATTGTCTTTCTTCTTGTTTGTGCTTTTACTCTTTATTTGGTGACACTTTGGTTCTTCGACATTGTTCTTGATTTTGTTTTTGTTTTATATGGAGGTTGTTTAATGTGGAGGGTTTGAGTTTTGATATTCTCATTCACTAGTTTTTTTGAATGTGGACAGAAAAGTTTTGCAACTGCTAGACATACTTTTTGGAACTAAACCTCCTTATTCCAAGTCTTCTCACTCTCAAATACAAGAAATAGAAGTATCTGTTGTTAAAGCTGGCATTATAGTAATATACAGATCCAATATCTTAACATACTTAAATAATGAAATTGTTTTCTTACATGATTTAAATGTTACCATTAACTACATCCATAATGGTTGGTTGGAGAATGGCATAGCAATCTTATGTGCTGTTTCCTTCATTCTCTAGATTTTAGTGATATGTAAAGAACAAGAACATTTATCATTGTTTTTTTTTTTTTTTTTTTGCAGATGTAATATGAACCTTATTAGGTAGGGAGAGAGGGAATATTTAAAGGAAGAAATGTTTGTGGAAACAAGTTTTAATGAAGTAATTGTGTTTAGTTTAAGTCTGCATGTGTTACGAGTGTTACGAGTGTGGCAGTTGCTTGGCATTTGGAAATGAATGACCAATCAAATGTGGAATAAGTTTACCTAGGGTTAATTCCCAAAGTAGCTAATCTGTCATTTCGTCTTGGCCCCTCTAGTAGGACAGGCTATGTTTGTTCATTAGGCCTCTATCGTACATGGCAATGGGGAAAGATGCATATATGGATTCTTATAATTAGTGAGTTTGTAACTTTTTTTGTTTGTTAGTTTCCGTGATTAATGTTTACTTGGGTTTTTTTTTTAATATAAATACACATTCTTTCTCTAATTTTTTTTCCTTAAAATGCACCTATTTAGAAAAGAATACTCAATATACACTACTTTGAAGTATTTTTTAATATTATTATTTTACTAAATATAATTTATTTGTTTATGTCATTAGATTTTTTTTAAAATGATAATAATTTTTGTTTAACAATTTATTTAAAAAAAAAACATTATACTACATTATAAATAAAATATTTAAACAATCACATTAGATTAAAGAAAAACTTAAGATAGAGGGATGTTGAGATAATTGTCGTTTTCTGTTATGGTCCTATTCCTGGTAAATTCCATATTTTTTTTTATTTTTTCGTTCATTTTCGTCTTTGTCCATCTCAATAGGAATGTTAGTTGAAACCGAACGACCCTTTGTAGTCCTCTTTCTCCTTGGACATGGGCCCACTGATCTCCTTCATATTCTTACCAGATGAATTCGTGTGCAGTTAAACCAAAGGAGTTAGTCTTAGATGTGCAAAATGTGTTGTAAAGTAAATAGCGACGGCACATAGTTCATGGGATCAACGTTGACAGATTTATAAGCAGTCATGACGTGAGAACACGATAAGTGTTAGCATGATATTCACCACAATCATACTTTTGGGATTGTAACATTACCTTAAACCTTCCAGGTGGTCTCAACGGTGTTTGAAGTGGGGATAGGGTCTCTGTTACAATAAATGTGTAGTTGTGTATGTCGAATTCATTTACAATTTACAATGTGTGTATTTGATTCTTGTTGATCGTTATTCATTGTCTCAAATACGACTTCGGAATGTGAGCCTGGAGTTGATCATTGTCTGAGTTTGTCTCTAATAGCAAAGAGTTGTGCGGTCTTGAAATACGTCTTCTCAACAAATGATGACACGACAAATGTCTTGTGTTTTTTAACATGAAATTAACATAAATTTGTAGTCATGTGTCTCCAACGTTTCCCCTAGTCGAGGCATTGTACCCAACAAATCTTGGATAACTGATCAAGCCATTCAACTACACTTGACTTATTGGCACGGATATCCCTAAGATGCCGCTAGTGCATCTTCTCCGTGTATGTGTAACTTGTGAATATTCAATCAATCTATTACATTATAAAATTTGATTGAAAGTAAAGTTTAACGAAGAAATAAAATAAATTCTGACCAACCAACATGAGTGGTTTCTTTAAATGTTTGTAATTTGAGTTATCGCGAAAAATAAATTGTAACAATAAAAGCAAAAAACAAAAAAAAAAATATACACATCAGCAAAATAGGGACATTTTAGACATTTTGTAGCAATGTCAGAGCTTTGTTTATATAAAGATAGATGATATATATTTCTGAAAATGTTTCATAAATAGTAAATTATTTTTATGTTTATTTTTTTATATAAAATTTTGCTTTGTTTTGCTTATTATTTTGCAAATAACACAATAACATTTAATTTAGAGGATCGTGAATTTATTATTACTATTATTATTATCATTATTATTATTATTATTATTATTATTATTATTATTGTTTGTTATCTTTTGGGTGTCTCTTTAATACTACATTGATTGTTTTAATTATTATAATATTTATTTCATTTTTTAATAAAATATTGATCTTTAACAAAAAATTAGAGTTTAAAATTAACTTGAAAATTAAAATTGTAATCATTTAATTTATGAGTTAGCTTAACATTTAAAATTTTAAAAACAAATAATTTAATAAGTTGATTTAACAGCTTCTAATAAATAGTTCAATTGAAGCTGGAAGTTATGACTTATGAGTACGTTATAGTAGGAATAGCATCTTGATCGTTACTTGTTAGCATTCATATAAGTTAATCAATCACTCGTGCGCTAAGCTTAGGGTGTTTAAGTCTGCAGCAGTAATAATTGATCATGATCATTTATACTGCTTAAATAAATTTTTTCCAGAATACATTGTTTTTAATTATTATTTAATATTTTTTCAATTAAGTATTTGAAAAATTTTATGTTTTAATTTATTATTTTTCATCAGTCTTCTTTTATTAAATGATGCATAATAGATGAAATGTCATGTCTTCGTATTTTATCAGTGACATTCGTCATCACCAATGAATAACACCATGACATGTCACTGATGTGATTAAGCGTAATAACGAGCTAGACATTTTGTCTGTTATGTCATCACTAGACGAAAGAAAACTAATAACAAGTAATAAATTGAAACATAAATTTTTTTCAGATACTTGATTAAAAAAATAAATATTAAGCTATAATCGTATATTTCATAGGTATGAAAAACATATGAATTAAAAGTAATGATGTGACAATAAGATGCTAGTGATATTTCATCTATCACATATGATTTAATGGAATAAGATTTATATTCTCAAATCATATGATTACGTTTGTACAAGCTTTCTTCCTATCTATATCTATCTTTGTTTATATTAATGGTAATAAGACTTGAATTTAGAATCTCATAAATTATTCAAATATTTTATTACTAGATTAATCTAAATGGGTAATGTATCTACATTTATATAGACATGTACAAATTATGCCTTTCAATATTTTTAATATGATAAACAATTATAATAAGCAAACAAGTTGATTATTTTGTTGCAAACTGGAGTTTAAAAGTAGTCATTCTTTCAAACTTCAAATTTTGAACTGCAAAAAACATAATCATGTCCTTCTGGTTATCATTTTGTGAATAGTGATTCTTATAAGAAATTTATTTAGAAAAATGGCATTGAAATCGGGAATATAATTATAAAAAAAAAATATTTGGATTTTTATCTTTTTGTTGATTTTAATATATTTTACCTTATTTAAAACAAAAATGATCATATGAAGAATAAAATAGTTTAATTTTATCAAAGAATTAACTATTTTTTTTATAAAAAAAATATATTATTAAGTTACTACAATGTGAACATAAAATTATTTTATATTATAACTCGTTGTTATATTAATATCTCAGTTGATATTAAAAGAAAAAGATATCTCTCAGTTAAGAAGTTTGATTATATTAAAACTTATGTAAAATGTCAAACTTGTGAAATTGAAAAGAAAGGAATCAGTTGGTTGAGCTTTCAATGTTTTGGTGGAATATGTATCTAGGGTAGCGTAGGTGACATTTTGTGCTTTCTTTTTCTTCAATGATGGAATTGCTAGTAGTGTGCAACATGGTTGGTTGTAATCATTATGTTTGCATTGCAGTTGTTAAAATAAATCTTTTCCTTTGCTTCGAGTTTTAAATAATGGACCAAGGCAAACTTCCAGTTGTACATAAATCAAATCAAAACCCAACGCATTTCAAAAGAAAACCTAGCTGGGCTGGGAATCTCTTCTGTTTATATAACGATGATGTCTTATCATTGTCCAACACGATGATGTCTTTCGTCAATTGAATCCCTACAATCCAACTGCTAAAATCTTTGCTGGTCCAATGTTTTATTGTTTTGCAGAAGTCGGGGGACAGTTTCTTCTTATTTTTAAAAATTAAAACACAAAAAAACTTATTTAAATGTGTATTCTTTAATATTTTAAAGCTTGTTTTTCTTAATTTGTTATTAGAGTAAAAATTTGAGAACATGTTTCAATTATTTGCTCTCGTTAATTTAATTTTATGAATTCTCTGCTTTAATTTTAAGTCACTGCTATCATTGTCATTGAAGTATTTTTAAAGTCTTTAAACTTATTTTCAAAACAAAAATTTATTTTTAAAGTTTTTAACTGAAGGCTAATTCTTTTTTTTTTTTAATTTGACATTTTCTTTTATTTTTTTTTTAAAAAAAATTGATGATCAAGATTATATTTTACTGCTAACATATTTTTTGTTTCTGATTAATTCCACTTTAAATGATGTTGTGATCATTTGTTGTGGAAAAACTTTCCTTTTAATTATACGGATTTTGGGCTTTGGTCTAAAACTTCACAAAGAAAGGCCGGCTTCTTCACCAGTTATAAGTTAAGGCAATTGCTTCATGTACTCCCCTAAATGGCTTCCTGCACTTCCTATATTGCTTCCGGAATGGTGATAACCTTTTTTATGCAAATTGTTTAGCCATAGTTTTTCATAATTTAGGAGTTTAGAGAATAACTAAAAGGTGAACCTAATCAATAATCAATAGAACTATAGGGAAATAACTTGGACTTCAAATCATGAAAATATGTTTAATCTTTTGGGAAATTAATGAATTAACAAACAGCATAAAGAGTTTTTTTTTTCTGTGAAAATTAAAGACAATATTAAAGAATTTATAAAATTTTATTATTCAACCAACTAAAATAGATTTCTTAACCTAACGAGTTTATTTGATTATAACAATCATAAAGTAAGATCGATTCAATTCTATACATTTTTGTTTCCGAAAGAGAACAAATATTACTTTAGGTTAGTTCACCACTAAAGAGATCCAATTAAAACACTTAGTAACATAATTAACTCAATAAAAAATCATTATGTTGATTGTATCCTGAGAGTTTTCTCTAATAATTCTTACTCAATTTTAACTACTTTTGTTTGTGTTTGAATACGAATTTCTCAAACCAATTTTAAACTTAAATCTTGTTATAATTCTTTACACTTTAATTTCTAATTTTATTTGTAAAATAGTTTGAAATCTAACTCTTAGGAACGATATTTCTTACTCAACTAAGCATACACTTGCAGTAGCGTATCACATATTTGGTGAGACGACCATTTTTATGCGAGTGACATATATGGTAAGATTGTTTTTATGAGAGTGAGAAGAGAAAGTTTTTAACATATATTATTGTTAATTACATTTTATAGTACAGACTTCACAAAATCAATCTCTAGATGATATCATTTAAAGAATCATGTATATTAAAAATTACATAAATCAAATAATTATAATTTATAAATATGTAGTCTTAAAGTTACACTTATTTATATTATGAAAATTATAATATACATTAAAATAAATATTGATGAAATATAAAATGATTATTAAAATTACACAAAATTTTATATATTTGATCTACTTATTATAATATAGACTCTCAAATCAATATCGGACAGATAAAAAAAATCATTTAATAAAATAAGTTAAACAAGACTTTTTATTGTTTGAACGGAGAAACAGGAAGAAGGTGTCATGAATTCAAATATTTTCACTAACAAACTATTAATTAATAATTTAATTTTTTTTTTTTTCCCTAGCCAGCACTCTTAAAAAGAAACTGACGGAAGTACTGAAACCTAATAATGTAAACTACGTATATCAGTGTAGCCTTCTAAAAACTAATAATAAGCAGGCAAAAGTCGCGAGCAAATCAGTAAATAAATATTGAAGAAAAAATAACAGAAACAATGAAGTAAATCTATCTATCTATAGAATTATAAAGGGGAATAAGGAATAGATGATCACATTTAAACAAACTTTACAGGCATAAAAGTATATGACAATGCAAACAGACATTAATTGTTTCATGTACAAATGAAGCCCGTCCCGATAATGAAATAGCAAAGGTTTTATCCAATTCCAAAACCCAAATAGCAAACTACCGTAAGCTTAAATGAAATAGGCCAACCCCAGACTTGAAACAAAATAATTTTATAAAGCAAATGAAGAAAAGAACCCCACCCCGTATGAAAGAATTAAGTTGAACAGCACAATGTTCTTGTTCTTGTTGTTGTAATAATGATGAACATATAACAGTAACAGTAAAATCCTTATTCTTGAGCTTCAAGTTACTCTGGGATGGGCTTGGTCTTGGACCTGTAGAGGAGTTTCTTCTTCTTGGAAGTTTGGTTATCTATGGTGAGTACAATCTTGCCAGGTTCACCAATTTTGAAAGCGTTGGTAATAACGGTCTCATCAGCGGGACCAATTTTCCTGTTCTTCTGAACTATGACAGTGTAACCATCCTCAGCGCCGGGAACAAATTCAGCACCGTAGCTGACATCCCAGCCCACCACTCGGATTTCCCAAACAGCATGACTTTTCTGCAGTTTAGTGACATTTTTTTATTAGTACCCAGCCCAGCACTACTACTAAAGAAAAGAACAAAAAGAAAAAGATCGATTGAATGACCTCAGAAACAGGGAACTCAACAGCATGCTTAGTCGCGGGTTTGATTGTAACCTCAGTGACAGGATCAGAAGTGGTGAATTCCTGTTCAGCCTCTCGGCTAAGTCCACCATATTGAACCGGCACCAGCTCCGGAGCTATATATCTGTAACGTGAAAGCAAAAGTATATAATGAATGGAAAGAAGCATATAGAGAAGAGAAGAGAAAGAGAAATGGAGTTACTGGAAAAGGGTGTGAGCAGATTTGGATGGGCCAGCAAAGAGAAATTTGCTCTTGGTCCTCTGTGTGAAGAAGGGGCTGATCATCCTAGAAAAGGCAAGGTACCACCAGGGAACATTGATGAATATCTGCTTGGCCACAAACTCAGGGTAGTTATCCTGAAACAATTGAAGGACCTGATTGGTGGCCTGCCTCAGCTCCCTCTTGCCAAGCCCAGGAGAGTTCTTAAGGTCGTTCACCTGCACTATTGTCGATATGCCTGTCGGAGAGAAGTCAAGGCTTCTCACGCTCTTCTCCAACGACTGAATCATCCACCTTATCAACTTGTTCCTCTTCTCCTCGTCCCAAAATGTCTTGTTGTACAACTCCTTGTCCTCAAACTCACCGAACACGTTGTAGTACACCGGGTGCCCTTCTTTGTCGTGTCCATGACTGAACACCACCTTGTCCCAATCACTTCCAAGATCTTCCTCGACAAGACCCTCGATTCCGAATTCCTTTCTCCAACGCACCGTGTTTCTCAGCATGCTCAAGGCATCCTTCACCTTGAAATCCCTGGCCCGAAGAAACTTTAGCAGAATCACATCGCTCCTCTCGTCCCCAAGCAGGGGAATTCCCCATATCTCAACTTCCTCTGGACTAATAGGAACAACACCTTCCTTCTTTTCTTCTAGGACTTCTCTTTCCTTCTTCTCTTCTATCACTTCTGTTTCCTTCTTCTCTTCTATCACTTCTGCTTCCTTCTTCTCTTCCGTCACCTCAACTTCCTTCTTCTCTTCTATCACTTCTGCTTCCTTCTTCTCTTCCGTCGCATCAACTTCCTTCTTCTCTTCTATCACTTCTGCTTCCTTCTTCTCTTCTATCACTTCTGCTTCCTTCTTCTCCTCCGTCACTTCTGCTTCCTTCTTCTCTTCCGTCACTTCAACTTCCTTCTTCTCTTCAGAGACTTCTTCCTCCTTCTTCTCCAGTGCTTTGAGTTCCGTTTTCTTCTTCTCTGGTTCTGGTTTGGGAGCAGTTAGCTCATGGTTGTTGAGCGCTTCTTGAACAAGCCTCTTGAGCTCATCAAGGGCTTTCCTCTGCGCCTCGGGGAGGTCGCCAACCACGTTGGTCTCCTCCTTGAACGAAACCGATTGGGAAATCTTGTCTTCTGCACCACTCTGGGCCTTCTCTGCTTCCGCCACCACTTCTTCGATGCTTTTTGCATTTGCTTCAACTTCAGCTTCAGCTTCAGATTGGGAAATCTTGTCTTCTACACCACTCTGGGCCTTCTCTGCTTCCGCCACCACTTCTTCGATGCTTTCTGCATTTGCTTCAACTTCAGCTTCAGCTTCAGATTGGGTAGTTGGTGGCGTGTCCGCAGGAACAGGCACCACTTCTTCAGCGGAGGCTGGTTTTTGGGGTTCCTCGGCCATGGATGATTGGATAGAAATAGAAAGTAAGTAGCAATAAAAATAAAAGTATGAACAAAAAGAAAGGCAAGAATGAGTTTGAGAAGGGAAGGGTTGTTGAGTTGAAGTTGAAAGGGAAGAGAAGAGAAAGGGTGGGTCTAAAAGAAAAAGAGACCAAACACTGATTGGCTATGGTTGTTGTTTTAGAAACCAGTCTGTCGTGCCAGCAGATTCACCACTTTGTTTCGACTTTGTGGATCCCCTTCCCTTAATCATTTATTTTATCCTGAAAATGAATCATTATAAATTAATTTTAAAAAAATAAAAAACTTTAAACATTATAATCTAATAATAAAATTATCTAATAAATTGGCAAGTAGAATTAATATTTATACATTTAAAATTTAAATTTAAACTTTTCATCAAATCAATTTATGACGATCTCATACTCCTCTCCTCCTCGAATCAAAATAATTATTTGTCATTTTTTTTCTTTTCCTTTCCAAATTTTAAAACCAACTCACAAAATATATTTTTTTTATACCAAATTTACTTCAATAATCATACTATATGTTATGTCAATAAAAAATCCTACTATATGTCATTCATTCATTATAAACTTCCATCAAACCAATCCCTATTTTTGTATTTTGTTTTCACCACGTCTTGCTGTTTTCATCCTTGAATAAATCCTATAATTACCTCAAGTATGTAAACAATCTATGCTTTCTGAATACTCACCAAAGAATAATTTTAGTGGGGATCAATCACAACTTGATTTTCAAAATAATAATCATAATATCAACGTCAACATAAACGTCCTATTGTCTCCTTTCGCAAGTAACATTGCTTCTAACGTTATCAATATTCAATGCCGTGTTATCATTAACATGATTTTAAAAAAAAATAAAAAACATCACGGCCAGCACCAATACCAATCAAACTTCAAATTGTGGAAAGGTACAATGTTCTTCTCTGATTACATCTTAAAAAACCACTATTCCCCTGCTTCACCAAACATGATTTCCTTCTTCAAATCATTCCAAACTGCTTTTAATTTTCACCTGAATAAATAAAATTAAACATACTCGAAGCGCTTTCAAATTGAATTAATTAATCTTTCAATCTATTCCCTTACCATCAAGGAAGGATTATATACACTTTCACTTTTTTGAGTTGTTCTTTCTGATTAAATATCAATTGTTAAAAAAGCATTTGAAATTTTGTCAAAACCCAAATAATTCAAATTGAAAATAATTAAATATAAGCATTTTTATAAAAAATTCACTTCAAATCTAATTTAGGCTCTGATCGAGCTCGCCTGAACCTGACCACAGTTTTGTTCTTCTAGAAAAAGGTCTTAATAATAATGAGAATAGCTTTAAGAAACCAGAAAGCTACAAGGACTTCTTTAGATGAAAATTCTTAAAACAGTTAAGAATATAAAAAACAAAAACGTGTTTGGATTATAATTATAGATTTGTAAAGCCAATGCGTTTGGTTCAGTCCCAGCTGACCATAATATCGACGGATATATTTGTGTAACCATTTGAACTTGAACCCTGTAGCGCGCTATAATTGTATATGCATTGATTTCACGTTAAACGGGAAAATACACTTTTCAACGTCCAAAAGAAAACGTAAGTATAATGAAGCTTTTGAATGAATGTTCGGTTGCATTTAATTGAACATTTTTTGCAAACACGCACTATGTGTTTGAAGTTGAAGGAGAATCAATTAAGCCTAACCATCTGCCACAACCCACTGCCCCCAAATGGTCAAAGAAGTAGTCACTGACTCAATTTCAAAGTTCAGAAGCCATGCCCAATGATGCCATATGCTAAAACAAAAGTTGCTGAGAATGCCAGAAGAGAAAGTGAGAAGGAAAGACCACCCAAAAGCAATTAGAATCTGCTTTGTTTTTTTCTTTTTTAATTCGTGTTTGCTAATTACACTATTGGTTTCTTTACTAGTTTAACAAAAACATTGTTAAGTATGTAAAACTTTTTTCACTAAAGATATCTTCTCATCACAAATTCTTTTCGAGATAATGAGATTACTTAAGTGGATTTTATTTCTTTTAAGAAAATTCTCTTCATTCACATGCTTAGAAATTAAACTATGACTGCGTAAAAAAAAAAAAAAAAAAATTAAACTATGGCTACGTGCCTACGTCCAAAAAAAATTAAATTAAACTATGACAATAACTTAAAGAAGTTAACTATTTATCATCATGTCTTGTGATATATATATATATATATATATATATATATATATATATATATATATATATTGAAAAACTATTAACTAACCTGTCTATGTTAAAATAAACTAAAATATTGCATTTTTTTGTTCTCAAATATTGCATATTTTAATTTATTAGATGAAAAATATGAAATTTTAACATAAAAGCAAATTATATATTTAAAGCTTCTTTCAAAAGTGTAATTTACTTTTGGATTTTTTTTTCTTCAAATTTGATACTTATAAGCATTTTATCACTGAATAAATTTTAAATATATTATAAACTTATCCGTTAATAAATATTAAACAGAAATATTAAGCATCACAATAATTCGAATAAACCGAAAATTCTTTTATCTTCCTAAACATTTGGCGTCGTAAAGTTCTCTAATAAACAAAGATTATAGTTTTTTAAGGAAAAAATTGCAATGATACATTATCAAATAGTCCTGATAATCGATAACGCGATGTTTATGTTATGGCAATTAGCTTTCTGACGATTTAAAATCGTTGAAAAAAATATTTTTGTGCCGATAAATTATTTTGTTACATAAGCACATTGATATTTTGAGTATAAAAATGATCCAAATTGATTAATGAGACATGGTGGAAAGAGTATATTTTATGGAGAATGACCTTGATATGTTCTTCTGGAACAGCCTGTCATTGGATTATCATGATATGCAACCCTAACACAGCACAGCCATTAGCCGGCAACAAACAAGAAAGAAATGCATTATTATATCATTATTACAAGAGAAGAAAGTTGTATTGTGTGCCTGTCTGTGTGTCGTTAAAACTCTCAAACAAAACATGGCTGGGGGCTTTATTTGTCTTTTCGCACATAGACTTGACAATAAGTGGCGGACCTATCGTTAGCCGGAAAGTGTATACTTGTACCTCCTCATCTTTTTAAATTCATTAAATTTGTAAATAAAATTTTATATTTTTATATTTTACTTCATTTATATTTGTATAATTAAATTTACTGATTTTATTTTTTATAATGTATATCAATTGACTTAGGGTTTTATATCCGTTACTGCTTGACATGGACCCCATAACTCTTTCTTGATTCTTCAAGCTGTTGGCTGATTCTTCTTCGCTGTCCTTTCTCTTTGGGTAAAATTATTCGTTCTAAGACAAAACCCAAAACGTCTTAAAGACATTTTAGAAAGAAAGAGGTAGGTTACGACTTACGTTACGTGCCTAAGACTAATTCCCCTAAGCTTTGCTTGCATCAGCCCATTTATTTCATATATTGGACTTGATAAGCGTCCAATTGTAATGGCTAAGTCTCAAATTAGTAATCATTGAATAGAATCACACATTTTCAACTTTCGCTATCCTTATAATTTCCAAGTTTCTTCTCTTTTGTTTTTTATTTTTTTACTCTCGGATGTACTTGTCTACCTTTCTGAGCTTCATTCAGAAATTTCTTGTACAGCCACTATTGCAGTCGGTGTATGCTTATCCGACTTTTCTTTCGTTATGAATCACTTTCAATTTCTTTTAATTTTAAAACAATATAACAATTTTAATCATGTCCTTTACACATCATCCTCTTAAACATAAAAACTATTTGTTAACTAACACGCACGTTTATAGGATTTTTTCCCCCCTCCAAAATACGTTAACAGCTAATTATAAACGATTAAACGAAATCGATCGCCTATTGAAAACATAAACTAACACTTTCAACTACCATCATTTATACTAGCAATTGGAAGCTAATTAATTGCATTTCTTTTCAAGGTTTAAGAAGACGTTTTTTTCCTTTCAGAAAGTTAAAACTTTGGAAGAAAAAAAAAACTTACAATAGATTCAATTGGAGTTACAGTACTTCAGCAACACTAATCCATTATACCTCTAATTAAAAAAAGTTCAAGGATCCAATAAAAAAAAAGAAAAAAAGTTCAATAACCTAATAAATTTTTTGAAAAATTATGGAGACCTGCAAATCAATTTAACCATTTATTAAAAGCTTATACTCACTAACCTACCTATAATAAAGGTATAATTTATGGTGTTGACAAAATGAATGTCCCGATCTTGCCCATCAAATTAAGCAAAAAAATGAATTGGACTGGATTAGTTCATATTAATGATATTATATGAGTCTCATTTTTTGAAGTTCAACTAGGTCCAGTGACCCATTTTATTTTTTATTTGTGTAAATTTATATAAATTTAAAAGAAAAAAATAAATAAATAATATGAAACTAAAATAGACCTAATTAAATTTAATCCTTATTTCTTGAGTTTGACCTTATCAAAATAGATTCGATTTTATTTGGATTAATATTTTTTTAATCTAACTCGATTCAGTCTATTTAACTAACATATTAGTCCGACGGGTTGGATTCATTTTGTAAACTCTAATGATTTGTAACCTTATTTAATAATATTATAATAGTTTTTTTTAGGGTAAATTCAACATTCTAAACTTAAAGGGTTGCATTGGCCTTCAAAAAATTTAGTATTTAAGTAAACAGTTCAAACTAAGACTTGTAAAACTTAGAAAACTCATTCACATCCCTAATTAATTAAGCATAATGATTTTATTGTAATACTTTTCATTAAATAAAAAATCTTTTTAATTATTTTTCCAAAATTAAAAAATTTTAAACTCTTAAATTTTGTATTTTAATTTATTTTGTTTCCATTAAAATATTTTTCTTTAAATAATTTTAAATTTACAATTACTTGACATTTTACATATAGATACAAACACTTTGAACCTTACCAATATTACTATGATTTGAGTGAAATTTAACTTAAACTTTTTGAGGTTGAAATTTTGTAGATAAAAAAAAATATAAATAGAAAGAATAAATTCTAGTAAAAGTTGTTAGCTAGGTGCTACATCAAAGATTAATCAGGAATAAAATTAATAAATATTTTACACCTATAACATCATCATAAAAAAAAAAAACTCGTATCTTATACAGAATGCAAAGTAGTTGACTGTTCACTAGGTCCAGGTTTTCTTATATACAAATACTCGTACAGAATACAATTTTTCATCCCATACAGTAAAGCTAAAAATGACAGCACAGAACAATTCACTATTCTCGTCTGATTCCTTTGTGATTATAAATGTAAGATTTAGCAAAGCAAATGAATAAGGCCAATCCCATTACACTGAGTCCAGCAAGCTGCCAGTAAAAGTGAGAATGAGCAGCTTACAGTATTTTTAATAAAAATTTCTTAAATGGATTTTTTAAATTATTTTTTTTCTTTGATATTATGTTATAATAAAAAATTGATACATAATTTTGTTTGAATGATAAAATATTTTTAAAAAAATTTAAGAAACTCACTTTTATATTTTTTTATTTTTATTTAGTTATAATTTAACTATGAAGTTGTTATGTGTTAAATAAATATTATTTTTTATTATTAAAAATAATTTTTTTTGCAAAAAATATAAATCTTTTTAAGAAACTCTTTATGCCATATGAATTTGTTTCAATAAAAAAGAAACTTATTGTAAGAAACAATTTTTTTATTTAAAAAAATACCATTTAGAGACACTCTTGTAAAGCTTCCAACACCAAAGATACTCAAGTAGAGAGCAAGACCCATGCTCAGTGGCGGACCTAGGTTCATTTGAAGGGGTGCACTTGCACTCCCTCATTTTTTAAAATTTATCAAATTTGTAAATAAAATTTTATATTTTTATATTTTATTTTATCTATATTTATATAATTAAATCTCTTAATTTTATTTTTTATAATTTGCACCCACTAACTTAACATCTTAGATCCACCACTGCCATGCTTCTAGTTCATTTGGGACCTAGTCATAAAAAAATTCCTGCAGACCAACCATGGTAAAAACTTGAGAGACTCCGAACAAGAAATATTGGGGAATCAACTATCATATACTCATTGGAACAGTTGTATTAGGTTCAACAACAACACCAGACTCTTGAGCTGTTTTCAATCTTTTCATCTCAACAAGGGCTGCAAATACTATGGTAAATATGGATATAGATATTCCAGTCCCAATTCTTTGCAGCATTGGGATGCCTGAGGGTTTGCCATTGGCACAAACAGGCGATCATAGATGGAACTGAAGAGAACAATGCCTACAGTGACAAGCGTTTGAAGAGAAGCAGCGGGTATGTCAAAGCCCAGAAATATTGTTCTCTCCATAGTAATCTCTTGCTTGATAAAGAAGGTAGGAACTTGAGCAAACACCACACAGCATAGACCAGAGTTGTGGCCCAATTAGGAACCAGCCTCACTATTGCTTTTGCTTCTTCCACCTCACTAAGGCTACAACTCTCGTCATCTATAGAATCCTCTGGCGCTAACAATGCTTTGTTGAGGAACTTGCCAATGTGGAGAACACTAATTTACTACTTGATCAAAATAGTATTTTCAATGAGAGTTCGGTTAAATGTTGCTATTTATTACTACAATTTACTGCATAAGACTATAAAGGAATTTGCATAAAGCATAAAAGCAAAACTCAAATTTGACTATATAAGGGGCATTCCATCCTATTTGCTGCTTTAAGAATGCAAATAATTAGAAAGGAAAAACAAAATGACAGACTATCAAACAATTGCACAAGCAGAAATTAGCATTGTGACTCTTACTCAAATTGTTCAGAACTTTGATGAGGAAGTATTCCACCTTGTTCTGCTTTGACAGCTGTGCTTGATAGGGTGGATCGTCGATTTCTTATAGCAGCAACAAATAAACGGCCAATTAGGTCATTGTTCCAAGCAATGCAATAATCATGGCGACACGAGGAATTCCAAATCCAAGAACCCAACTTGGGTTGTCTTGTATATAGTTCAAGATCCAAAGAGTTGCCATGCAACCTGCACACATAGTAAAATACCACCAATTAAAGAAAGAGCTTCTATCTTTGTACTCCTTTGGATGTTTTTCATCGAATTGATCTGCTCCAAAAGCCTGAACACAGGGCTTATGTCCACCTTGGCCAATTGCGACCAAATAAAGAGAGATAAAGAACAAAATTATTTGCGATTGAGGTAGAGCATGATTTGAATCCATTGCCAACTTGGCACTCAGAATTGGTGAGAGAAGGAAGCATAGCTGATAGTGTTAACAAGTCTAGTCCCTGTGATTCGCATTAAGCCATGGATTAACATCGAAACAATGTAAGAACATATGATTCAGAATGAAAAATCGTTCTTTTTAATTTTCTTAAAGAGTATTTTTCATTCATAAAAAAAAAAACTAATTGTATAAAGTCGAACAAACTATTGTCGACATATTATTTTCTTCTTCACTCCACTCTTGCTAGTTGCTATTGTTAGAAAAACTTAAAATAAAATAAAAGAAATAAATAAGAAGAAAATATAAAGTCTTGAATTAAATACCAAAATAACGGTAGCAAAATAACTTTAATTGACACCACCACATGAATCAATAATGCACTATATCATACAATAAACACAAGGAAAAAATAAATTAGGGAAAGAAATATTTAACTTGAACAGAACGATAGAACGATAAATTAGGGGAAGAAATCTAAATAAACTAAACTCTAAAATAAATATAGAAAATGATGATCGATGAACAAAACGATAGAACCTGAAATTGGAAACAGACAAAGATTTTGTTGTTTAGATGTAGTGTCAGGCGCAAGGGTGCTGCGTGATACGTGTTCTATTGCTGCGTACCCAGAGTCATGCCCGTGAAATGAATCGTTCCACCAATCCACCGGGTAAGAGATGAAAGGCTCCGTATGCGGGACGCCGGGACGTATGTAATTTATAGGCGTTCAGAATCCAGACGATGTCAAATCCAGAGAGATTGAGCCACGGAGACAAAGTTTGATCAATAGACAATAGGTTTCATTCAAAGGAAGGAGAAAAATAGATTTTTTTTATGAACAGATGAGGAGATTCAAGGGAAGGAGAATAATAGATTTTTTTTATGAACAGAAGATGAGGAGATTCAAGGGAAGGAGAAGAATAGATTTTTTTTATGGACAGAAGATGAGAAGATGAAAACACGTGAAGAATAGAGTCTAGAGAGTGAGATACGTTAGTCAGGAAATTGAGATGAGTTAAAGGAAAGCTAATAGGAATTTAGTTTTTTGGGATAAATAAAATACTTTAAATGACATAAATTATGATATTGGTTAATTTTTAAAAAGATGATATTGATTGACTAATTTTTAGGGAAGAGAGAGATTCTAAATTATTTTATTTTGATCAGTTAAAATTTGTTAATAGTTAGTAATAAAAAAATTTTAGGGGCCTAAAATTTTTTTTTTGGGCCTTAGGCTGATGCCTAATTTGCCTTGCATCTTGCACGACCCTGGTCCCCAACCCTGAAATTGAAAGTTGATGCTTACCTTGACCATGTTACGATTTTAAAGGTTGAGGTTAATTTCATAATTGAAAACTGAAATAACGAGATTACAAAAAACTAAGAGATTAAATTCATAAATTAAATTATAGAAGAACCAAAAGTCAAATTCTAAGATAAATAAAGAAACCAAATTTACAATTTTATCAAATATATAATATATTATGTTCAATCCTCTTTGGTAAAGTTGCATCCACTCGTCCATACGGTTGTCCCAGTGGAAATATTTGCCATGCATTTTGTTTCTATTGGGAAAATCATATATTGTAATAGTTTGTTTAAGTTTATGCTTTAATATTTTTAAATAAAATAAATAATTTTGAATTTTTTTGATGTTCTTGTCTAAATTATTTTTACTTAAAATTAGTAATTTTGTTTTTTTAAGAAATAAATCTTATCTACTTCTTAAATGAAATGTTTATATAAGTTCATATTAGATAATTTTTGTTTCTAAGAATTTTGGTAAACTTATTTAAATTCCTTTCATAAGTTAAAATAAATTGATGTATTTTAATTTTTATAAAAGCTCTCTGGTTTAATTTTTTAAAAGTTAAGATGCATGTCTTAATTTTAACTTAAGATAGAAGTTTGATTTATTTTATTATTTTATTTTCTTTTTATATTAGTGTTTATAGAACATTTATCTAAATCTGATTTTAATCTTCTTTAAAATAACCATCTTCATAAAAAAAGAACAGTAAATAATAAGAAGACATAAATTAAACTTACTCATAAGTTAATACTAATTTGTGTACTTTGAATTTTATAAAAGTTCTCATATCTTCTTCAAATTTGAGATGCATGAATTTATTCTAATGTGTGGCAAAAGCTTAAGGTAGTGTTTTGGTAACTTTGTGTTTGACTTTTTTTTTTTTTTTTCACTTTAAAATGAGTAATTGAGTCAAACAATTTTTCCTTTATGTGTTTATGAGTTTGTGACGATTGATTGGTGTGATTCTAAAATTCTAAATTGTCTTTTATGTACAATTTTCATTAAAAAATATAATAGATAATTATTTGATAATTTATTTATATTATTTAATATACGAAAGATAATAATATTTTAATAACTTTAAACTAAACTACAATAAAAATATTAATTTTGTAATTTTTTAAAGTTTAAATATCAATTATTTTCAAAATACTAAAAAATGTATCTCTCACATTTAAATAAGAATATTACAATATCATATCAAAATTAACACAAATAAATGTGATATCTGTATTGACTTCTAATCATTTAAATGCGTTTTTAAATTTTCATTGTTTCATTCCTTCACTTAATAGTTTTGGTTTCTAATACTTTTGAGAGGATGTTAAATTAACGAACTCTTTAAAAATGATTTTAATGGAATCATTTGAGATTTGTTTTAGTTAAAATTAATTTATTATTATTTTGGTTTGATTTTTGTTACGTAGTTTAATTCGTTTATACAAATTTATTTTAAATCAAGAAATAATATTGTAAAATTTAAATTTATAGTTATATTAAAAAATAAGCATATTTTTAATTATCTTCTATTATTTATCATTACTGAATGACTTTCATGTTGTAAAAATTTGAATTGATTTTAAATATTTTTCAATAATATAATAATTAAACAAAATATCTCTCTTCAAAATTTATGTGTGTGCATCGCACGGCACGTGTAGTTTAAAAATAAAAAGGAACAAATTGTTATGCGGGATAAAGTTTTTATCTTAAGAAGTAGTCAAGTTAAAAATTATTTAGTAATTTTGGTAGCCTTCCCTAGGTAGGATGTATAAAAATTAGTTTAGTAAAAAAATAAATCGAATTAATTTTAAATTGTTTTAATTAATTTAGTTTTATATTTAAATAATCTGATTTAGAAACTGATTGAAAATCAAGCTATTTTAGAAGAATAGTTATAGTTGAATTAATTTTTAATTAATATTAAACTGGTTCTAAAATCGAATTAATTTTAAATTAATTTTTGAAATAATTTTTAAACTTATCTTTTCAAATAAAAAATATTTAAATAAAAATTAATTTAATTAATCAAACAGATTTGTAAAAATAATTTAACTAATTGAATTGATTTGATAAAATAATGTACTTCTATATTTTTTTAATTGGAGTAGTTTGAGTAAGATGGAAGGGTCCAGATTGCAGAAACAGACAAACCTGAAAGCAAAGCGGTTTGGTTATCTATTTTGTATTTTAAAATAAATAAATAAATAAATAAAAAGAGAATCGGTGTAATTATCAATTAAAAAAGATAAACAGAGGAGAGGAGAGGAGAAGGCGATGCAACCCACATCCGGCGGCGGCGGGCTGGCAAGGTTCCGTTCAGCTCCGGCGAGCTGGTTAGAATCAGTTCTGTTGAAGGAAGAGGAAGAAGAAGAAGACCCCTTAAGCTTCACTCAACTGCTTTCCACTATCGATGATGCTCCCTCTCATTCTCAACACCAACTCTATGGTACCGCTCTCTCAAACAAGGATAAAACACCTGAAATCTTCATGTTAGAAGATTCCGTTCCTTGCAGAGTGAGGGCTAAGCGTGGCTGTGCTACTCATCCCAGGAGTATTGCTGAAAGGGTAACTCACTCACTCTTTTCTCTCTACTTAACTAACTCCTTTACTTTCTGTTATCTTTTCTCTTTTCGCCTTAGGTTCGCAGGACTCGTATCAGTGACCGCATCAGAAAGCTGCAAGAACTTGTGCCAAACATGGATAAGGTTTTTCTTTTCATCCTTTCTTTCACTTTCCAATTCATTTATCGACCATAATTCCACTCTTTCTATATCATGTGGGGTGGGAGGACTTTAACCACTCATGATACAAGAATTTGTTTTCAAGGAAACACTCCTAAAGTCTTCAAGTCCAAATTCTTATTGAGAGTGATTCCTCTTGAGTAGATGCAAAAAGGCTTAGAATTTGCTAATTTCTGACACTATTTTTTTGTACTGAAATTATAATCCCGAGTTTAGATGACAAGTGAGGGTTTTTAGAGACTAGGAAAAAACCTCGTAGGAAGGAGACATTTCTGACCCAAGCATCCTCCACAATATTGATATGACTGCTGGCATCCAGATTGAAAGAAACTGGTTTCTAAAAGAAGCATAAAGTTCAAGGAACTAGCATGGTCAGTAATGATCACTGGATTTGCATGCCACCCGTTGCGATTTAAACCAAATCTACGCTGAATTTCTGTTATGCAGGAATAGTGTCTGAACTCTGAAGAAAAGTACCATATCCACTTAGCAACTATTTCCCTTTTGCTTTAAAATTAGGAATTTGCTAACAATTTTTCTTAAAGAACTAGTTAAGGAAACAAAACTAGAAAGTATCTTGAAAAGAAAATTATTTATTTTATCAGTAATTCAAACCACTTAATACTTGTTAAGTAATTATAAGCATTTAACAGAGCATATAAAATGCTCCTTAACAGTGCCCTTAGGGCATTCCATAACAAAACCCTTAAAATTATTGTAGTTTGTGGAAATGAAATTAGATGTTATTCATTATGAATAAATCAACAATTGGATGATTGCCGGAATCCTGTTGGAGAATGTATATGCTGGAATTAAACAAACTTGACCTCAATTCTCAGATTTTAGCTCCTGCTTTGCAATTTTCATCAGTTTCCCCCACAAGTTCATCTAGTCACTTGGAGTAAGAATTGTTAACTGACAGCTGAACACTTTAAGTTTGTCCTCATTTGGCCCTCGTATACTAGTAGGGTGGCTCTAGTTTTCTTTTATGAGAGTATCTATGTTTGGAAAAGTCTTTTCTATCGTATATCTTCCCTTCATTTGGTTGTATTTCCACTTCATTGTGCTCCCTATCTCCCTTTCCCTGGTTAGCTTTTTCGTTTGTTTAGCTTTATTAGAAAATTTGACTTTTGCAGGAACCTTAATGGAAGAGGGGTTTCAGAGTTTGTACATTTGATAACCTTATTTGTTTCTTTTTTTTTTTTTTCCCAAAACCCAATAAAATAACTTGGCTCTTAGAGTCATCTGGTTTGTTTACCTCTAAATATATTAAGCAATGTCTGGTTCACAATCCTTCAAGCCTTGAATTGTTTTTCTCCAACACTTTTTTGAGCGTGAAGTCTTCCTCCAAGGTTAAGGTCAATGTTTGGATTCCAGTACTAAGTGATATTTAACGGAAACAGCATAAATAATCCTTATCCTCCTGATGTAATGTGCTTTTTGGTGTTTAGAATCAAACGGTGACCTTTCTTTCCTTTTTCTTGGCATTGTGAAGTGACCTGGCTATTTTGGAATAAACTCTGCATACTTTCTGTGGGAGCTTTAGGATTGGCCTGCTACCATAGGATAGGACCCTTTCGTTCTACCCACTATGATAGAGGTTTTGGGGAAGACAATGACAAACAAGCTTTAGGGAACTCTACTAAAGACCCATTTTTAGTTTTCAATAAATTTTAACTCATAGGAGTTAGGACTTAGGAGAGTGTTGCTAGCATAAAGTGTAAATTTCTGAGTTCGAGACAGTTATGCAATGACTGTAGAGTTTTTATTTATTATTTTTTTGGGCAGTAAATTAGCTCGTGCAGTGTTTAATGTGGCGGTTGCTTTTGTTCTTGTAGCAAACAAATACTGCAGATATGTTAGATGAGGCTGTAGCGTATGTCAAGTTTCTACAAAAGCAAATTGAGGTACTCTCATTTGTGTGACTTTATTTTCTCTCTGATGTTTTCTCACACCATATTTCACGAATTGAGAAACTTGAAACATTGCAGGAACTGTCAGAGCACCAACGGAGGTGTAAATGCGTGGTTCAAGAGTAAATTGCTGATTGTTCCATGCAGTGCTTGGCTTTTTACGATTTACTTATGAATTATTATCAGAATTTTTTTATGTTCTGATGAAGATCAACCATACCACACTCTGGATGCTAATTAAATTTAATATCTCCTGATAACTTAAAAGATGCATATATTATACATGTTAGGGGTGACATTGCCAAGTTCGAGACGAATAAATTACAAATAGAATTTTAACCTAGAGTGTTATAATTGTGTTGTAGTGTTGTACAACTCTTAAGATACACAAATCTGCCAAGTTAATAGCTTCTTGGACTTAAGATATATACATAACCATATGTGTTATTTTATTACGTAATATTAGCCATATTTTCTTGGCACAGGTACTATATTTGCACTAGATATAGGCGAGTATATTAACAGCATCCTAATTAATATTCGAGATTTTCTCTTCTAGTATAGAACCCCTTTCCGCACCGTACTTCAACTACTATATAAGGCTTCCCAACACCTTCACATATCTTTGTCGGACTAAACCATGCTTCATGAAAAATATCAGACTAGATCTATATCTTAAAACCAAATCAACAAATATATTAACCACGCCTGAAATAAACGATTTGAAATGTTTAAATAATTAGAAAATTCTGAAGATTTATTCCTGTAAATAATTTTAAAAATGATTTTATAATGAATTTTACCTTTTAAAATTACATTTAAATTTAAAATACCTAATTCGCTGAGGAAGAACTCGAATCCCCGAAGAACAGGGAAAGATCGAGTGTGACTAAATGTTTTAATTAGAGTAGTTGAAAAAAAGAAGTTTCAAAATCGATTCTCAACTAAATTAAATTCCGTTTATAAACCAGTCTTGCATTAAAAGAAGTCTATAAACCAGTCTCTTTTTTTTTTCCCCATAAAAAACCTAAACGGAAATGATTTGATTTGGTTGGTTGTAAATTGAATTTGAATTGATTTTGAATAAATCCAAACTCCTACTAGATTTAGATCCATAAAAGTTTCTTGATTAAAATATCGGGTTGAATTTAATTTTAAATAAGGTTAAAACTTAAATTTCGTATGTATAGGGTATTAGGGTGATCTGTCTGAATCAAAGGAAATTCGAATTTTGTCTCCCACCCGATCTTACAGTAGAAAGCTGAGCCAACATGAATGTGTTAACTTTCGTAATTAGAGTTGGATCCGATATGTCTTCAATTTCTGATGCATTGTGCCTAGGGTAGGACCCAGAATTACCCTCCACTGAACCATGATTAAAGTAATGTAACAAGAGTTTTACACTAACACAAATTAAATATATACTTGATTACAAGGAGTGGCAAACACTAATGAAAAACAAAACCATCTATATGCGCTGCTGAAAGCTGAAAGAGACAATCTAGAGATTGAAAAAGTATTTGCAAAAATATCAAACACATGACATGATAAAAACAGAAAAGAAAGACAGAAAACAAGTGATTACTAGAAAGAAAAGGCTTTGGTAGAGTATTTGGTTTAGCAAATATGGTGAAGTCGTTGAGCCAAATAAACGAGATGCCAAGTAAGAGACATGAGATTGAGGATATTGAGGAATGAGGAATAGGAATTGAATTTCTTGAGCTTGTCATTGAGCTTGATTATCCTTGATCTGAGTGCATCCTCCTGATCTGCTGGCTCTTTAGGATCTACTGTTCTACTACTCATCATGTCTTGTGATCTGCCTCTTCCTTCCTCTTTTTCTATCTTTATCCTCTCCAACATCAACTTGGTGGCCCGAGGCTCCAAGTAAAGATAATTGAGGAAAAGTGTGGCAAGGGAGGCCAGAAGATTATATGATTGCAACATGTCAGAGTTGGAGTTTCTATGGGCTAAGAAATGGGCTAAGAAAGCCAGTGCAATGCTATAAGCCATGGCCCTGAAATAAACAGGGTATATTTTACTCTGCACCACTGCAAATTGTTGCCTTGGCATAGTCCTGGACTGCACATAGCTGGAGATGAACGTAACCCACACACATATCCCATAAGCCGTGGCAAACCCCAGCAGATTAGCCACCCCCATCAAAGAATTCAGGCTCTCCATAGATCCTCCTATTAGAAGCTTCAATGCATCTTTGGCGTTTGAAACGTTACTGGCCATATCCTCCTTTGCTGCTTCTACAGTGTCTTGGGCGTATTCATGGACGTCATGGGCTTTATCATACACAGTCTCTTTAGTTTTACAAATCTTGTCCTTCTTCTTATGGATGGCCTCTTGAGCCTTCTCCATGGCGTCGGAGATTTTGTGTTTGCATTTTCCATAGGCGTCGCAAATGAGCTCTTTAGGATTAGGAGCATGCAGATTTAAAGGCCCATGATCCATGTGATTCTGCGGTTGGTGTGAATATTGTGAAGATGAAGAAATGCCTTGGCATAAGTTAGGGAGAACCGAGGCAGCTTCTTTGATCAAATCATCATCATGATCATGGTGATGCGTGGGTTGCTCTGGGGATATTGAGATTTTGGTTTTCTGATGGCCACCTTGGTCGTATTCAACCACCACAACTCGATGCCCTTCTTTGACAATGGTGCTGGCTCCATGCTTCTCTGTTCTGGGATTGGGAGAGAATATTCCTGCTGCTGCCAGTGAAGTTAACACCAGACTCAACCCTAAAACATTCATCATCATTCTTCTCTCTTCTTGTTCAATTCAACGTTCCGCTAATTTGTTTGGTTGCTTCTTTTAGGATTCTTCTTATTCGTACCTTGTTCCATTTTATTTTGAGTCTGGGACTCGGTGGGTGTTAACACCACGTTGCATGCTCCATTAGAATTACACGCCGCCACGTGTCATGCACATTCGCCACTTGTCCACCTATCATTCTTCCTGTCGCCATCCAAGGACAATGTTTCCTCCCATCACCACTCTAGTCTCTAGTCTAGACTCTACCACACATTTCATTACACCTTTTTTCTTTTTCTTACACAATCAAACAACTTAATATTGCTTTTTTAAGAATTATATAGCAAAGAAAATTAGCCTCATGCTACCATAAAGCATTCAATTTTTTTTAACATCATTTTGCGCTTATTTATCTTCTCTTTAAACCAATTTACTTTAGAAATATCATTTTTCCTTTATCTATAGCTTTTGCTCAGACTTATCCAACCTATTGCTTCTTTTTTCCCTATGGATGAGATAAGTCTATAGTTGAACTAGTCACTCTGTCTTAACAAAGTTAAATATTAATTAAATGGGCTTTTATCAGTATATACTACCCTAATCTTATCGTATAATTATTTAGAAATCAAACTCCTATTATATATATATTTAAAATATCTAAATTATTAGTCACTTATATTTTTTTTTCTTGAAGCAAATTAAGTTAAATTATAATATATATATACTATCAATCAATTAGAAGTGATTTTACATAAAAATAAAATAATTATTGTAAAATAAATAATACAAAATTTTTTATACTGTCAATATTGTAATTAAATTCAATCAAAATAATGAGTTGAAGTCAGTTACAAAATTTGAAAATACTAACTCTTTCTACATGTTCTCACAACTAGACGTGTCATGTCTAGAAACATCATAGAACCAATATTCTAAATATTTTATTTTAACTGACAAAGAAGGTTAATACAAGCATCTGGCTCAACGGGACCCGGGGACGTTCTAGTACTATTTTCCTTATGATAATGATAATGAAGCAGAACCTCTTTTGATTCATAACATAAATCTAAGACCATGATAAAAACAACTTCAATGTTATAGCAGATTGAATGCAATCGTATTAACGAGACCTTGGACTTGGAGTCGAGCCCAACAAAATAGCCCAACCCAGCAAAATGTAACTCGATCCATTACATTTACAGCGGTGCCACTATCAATCGAGTAGCTAGGAAACAAGTGTATGTTAAGAAATATAAGCCTAAAAAGTAAAAACCATTTAAATGATTTCACTTAATAACTTTTTTTTATTATTATCATATTATAAGTATGATATATTCACCTGACATAATCGATTTTTTTTTTTCATGGAAAACATGATTGATTAGTAGTCTATACTAAATAACTTGGTCGATTACTTTTAATGAAAATTTTCTTTTAATAATATTTTTTTTTCATTCACAAAATTTCAATCCAATATATTATTTAAAAAATTTAAATCCGAATTTATTTGGACCAAGATAAAAGCGTGGAAAGTAATTGAAAGTGTTGAGAATGAGATTTTAACCCTAATCAATTTTTAATGATTAAATAATCTAGATTTTTTTCATCCTCTCATAAAAATTTAAATGAAAACAAAAAAAAAATCAAATTTACTTGAGCCAAGATAAAAGTGTGATAAGTAATTGAAAGTGTTGAGAATGAGATTGTAACCCTTAATCCCTTTATTCTTAGATGGTATATAATTTTTTTTTAATATATATAATTTTATAATAGATTGGATTAAATTAGCTAAACTTATGAGCTGGACCGTCTAATCAATTTATAAGTTGTAAACAAAAGTGGTCCCTTTGTGCTTAATAGTCAAAAAATAGTTTGGGGGTCATTGTATTATAGTACCGGAAACGGTTTTAATTAAGGTTGGTTTAGAGAGTGGCTGAAGGTTTATGGTCCCCGAAAGTATGGCTTATGAAGAGGCAAAGTGGCATGAAGTGCTTTTTTCCATTTACTTTATTGGAGTATATTCTTAGGTCCATCTTCTGATTCCATGGCCAGTGCCACTGCCACTAACAAAACCTTGTTCTAAAAAGGGCAGAACAGATAGATAGATAGATATAACGTGCAAGAGATGAGATGAGACCAAAAAAGTTGGCATGCATGTGGAGCTAAACCTATTCGGCTTCCTGATGATATTTTAACAAACACAACACGTTCAATCGATACGACACCATACATATCACTTTAAGAATTTCATTTATTCACAGTAATAACAGATTTTATAAGAAAGAAATTGCTGTTCGCAGCCTCATCATCGCATCTATCTCAATCATTCATCTAAATAAATTTATTATCATTGCAATTTGCTGTTATATTAAACGCTACTATAAAGTATAAACCCTCGAGTGTTTTGGATGAAGTAAAGCTTCTTTGAATTACTTGTTCCATCCCCATGCAATTGGCCTTTAAGGTTTTATATTAAAATTAACATTTATTAATTAGTATTTTAAGAATATTTGTTGCGGAATTAAAAATATAATATTTCATATATTAAAACATAACATTTTTATTTAGAATTTTTAATTTTAAACCCTTCGTAAATTTAAGAGTAGTTAAACCTTTTCAAAACAAATATATGCACAAGTATATACTAGCAGTTATATATATATATATATATATTTTAAGAATACTAGTAGTTATAGTTAGTATAAATTATGTCTAATAAAATTAAATTAGAGAAAAAAGGTTGCTGAGATAGTAAAATAATTTTATATAATTATCTAATCACATACTAGTACTAGTAGTAGTATGATGAATGTGTTAAATTTTAAATAATTTTTTAAAATTAATATCAATAATGATTTGTCATTAGATATAATATTTTTGAATCACCTGATTTTCTTTCTTTTGATTAATTGATAGTTCCTATAATTACATAAGTAGACACATAACTTTCTTATTTGCTTTCTTCTCCTCTAGGATCTTCTTTCTTCACTAGGAGTACTTTGGTATTCAACATAATCAAGTACCTTTAAAGAAGGATCTCTTGGCACATAATATATATTGAGAATACTCAGGTATTACGATCTAGTCAAATACTAGTATCTTGATATACAAGATGTTGGAAATACTTAGGTATTCAATCTAGTCAAGTATCTAAATGTCTTTAAATGAGAGACATTGTGATTCACAAGATGTTGGAAATATTTATGTATTTGGTTTAATTGAAACACATAAGTACCTTTAATGAAGGGTCGTGCTTCAATATTTTAAAAATATGGAGATGTATATTTGTGTATTCAGTTTGGCCGAATATCCGTATGGTATAGTTGTGTTTGTGTCACCAATTAGAGCAACATTTGAACTGTCTGAAAAGTTATATCTCTTTGGACTTATCTTATTGTACTTGCCAAAATCCTGAGCTGACACACGTCATAGTAGACATGGCCTAAGTGGGCTCCTAAACTTCGCACGTCGGTTGAGAGTGATCTTTGTTAGGAGGACAAGAGAAGGAACCTGCAAAGCAAAAGACTTCAACGCTTAAGTAAGTATATGAATTAGGAGAATAATAGAGAGTATGAATACATGAGTATGCAAGCGGGTGTGCATGTGTGTTGTTCGGGATGTGTTGAGGGTTTGATGGAACTTGATATTTATAAGAGTGGAATGGAGCTGCAAGTCCTTGTTTCTAGGGATTGTTATAGTCTTTGCTGATAATTATTGACTTGTAAATATTAGTTGGTAGCTTATAGATAAAGTTAAAGATAATATATAGCTTAGAGATAAAAGTTAGTAGATAATTTAGTACTTACTGATAATGTGTAGCTGGTAAATAATTGAATAATACTTGTCGTGCTAAGAGATAAAGAGGTTATGATATATTCAAATAATTAAGATGGTAGACATCACATATCTATTGGAGAGTTCGACTGCCATACTCCTGTGCCAAAGCTGACATGAAGAGTGAATACATGTTTCAGAATATCAAGTAGAATATCATATATATATTTTGGAGACCCTGGATAATACAGTTATAAATATAACTTTTTAATTACGCAATCCAAGAAACAACAGCAGAGAAAGAAAGGAGAAGCACATAGACACGCAAAAGAATGCTATACTGCTTCTCTTTTGGCTTGGACGTGCACATAATAAACCTTAGCTATTAAGAAAGCTGGCCACTTCAGTTAATCACTAGTGTTTCTTGTACACATGTTAAAATACATAATTCTCCATGATTCTCGTACACACGTTAAAACCCTCCGATAAATATCACTATTAACTTAAGTTATTAATAGAATTTTGATTAAATAAAATTCAGTTAATTAAAACAGGATAACGTGAAGTATAATATAATGAAATAATATGTTTAGTTCATTGTTTAGATGATAATTAAATTGGCTTGTTTGGGTAAATTTTTCCATAAGGACTTCTAAAAAGAAAAAAAATAAGAAAAATAAAATAAAATATTTTTTTCATAAACTAAAATTAAATTTTGCATTAATTAATTTGTTTGCGTAAGCTAAAATTAACTTTTTTTTGCGAGAAAGTTTTCGTAAATAACCAGAAAAGGTTTAATAGAGAGAAATGACCCGTAAAATCTTATTTTAAGGAATAAAAAGGAAAAAAAGAATAAATAAAATATAAATAGAATATTTTAATAGAAAATAATAAATAAAATATAAAACAGAAAAAGAAAGAAATAAAATGAGGGATGGACACCGTAAATGCGAAACCGACACGCACGTTTCCAAGTGGAAAATAGAAAGGTTTGGGACCAGTATGACAAACGCAAACCTGCCCACTTTTGAAGCTCCAAGTCTCAAGTTTAGTTGATTCTGATTCAACCTTTAATAAAGTTCTTTTAATTTCTAATAGCAACATTGTATTTAAAACTTTTACTGCTTACTTGATTAACAATTTGAATTAAATTTACGTGACTTGAGTTTTTTTTTTAATGAATTAAGCAAGGGTTTTGTGTTTTCTTAGTATTACAAATTTAAAGAAGCTTTTGGTTCTGTTTAGTCTCCTCACGCCAAACTGATTTAAACAGAATTTTTATATGGACTTATTAGAGTGAGTTTGAGAATCAATTGGAATCATGTTGAACATGAATCTATTAAAAATTTTCCTTCACTTTCGATCAGGTTTAGTTTATTAAAATGTATGTAACAAATATTAAACATACAATAAATACACAGCGACCATTTAAATGAGTTACTCATCATAATTTTATAAGGTCTTAGCACTTCACATAGACTTAAATACTATATAAAATTTACTCTAATGTTAAAATTATTAAAATAACTGATTAATTTAATTTTACGGGTCTTATTATACCTAAAAAATATTCTATTTGTGACATAAATTTATTAAGTAACCGTTATTTATATAAACAATGATATGTCATCTACTTCGGTGAAAAAAAAGATTAAATAATATTATTTAGAGTTAAACAACTTATAACTCATAAACATTCGCATTAGAGATATGCTGTAATAAATTTGTAAAAACCATACACTACTCATGAAAACTGATAAATTGAAGGAAAAGCAGACAATAAAATGTTGCAAAGTTACATTTACGAACTAGTATATCATAACAGCAAAAGCAGAATAATTATTTGCCAACCTTTTGGACAAAAGACTTGACAAGGTTCACAGGTTGGGGTGAGCGGGTAAGTAGTGAGGACATCATCCACAACACAACCGAGTTGAATAATAATGGATCTGCCTTAATTCCTTTGAAAGGGAGAGATATCCTATCAAAAGTGAAATCTGCTTTTTCTTTCAAAATTATATATTAAACATAAACAGTGCTTGAATGTTTTCGTAGCTTCCACATGGCCCACTACTAGTATTATTTTAATATCATCCACCTAAACTTTATCTCCATCTTCAACCCCACGTTATTATGAATCCAAAACCAACACCACCCGCATTAATATTTAAATCTACAAAACAATTAACACCACCTTAGCAAGAAAAAAAGAATGGCTTGGTAATGTGGTATTAATGAACAGAACTATTTATGTTACACATACATCTAAAAACATAAAATTAAAGAAATAAGTATATTTGTGAATGTTTTTGGCTGGTAAGTAAAATAAACACTAGGCAGGCAGGGTGTGAGTGTCTTTAATATTCTCTCTCTAAGCAAAGAGACGTAGAAAGTAGCCACTAGAATCTCTCCCACATAGAAAGGCACATGAAGGAAGGGGCCACAAAACCAAACAGCAATAGCATATGCATATCCCATTTCTCTCTCAAACAAAAGTTTCTGTCTTCACACTCCAAATGAGAAGCATATCTCATCACCAATCACCACCGCTACCAGTGTCTTCACTTGCACTCTTTTATTTAATTTAGTGAATGATGAACAAGCTGGTGGTAGAAGTTGTGGAGGCGAGCGACCTCATGCCCAAAGATGGGGAAGGGTCAGCTAGCCCCTTTGTAGAGGTCAAGTTCGATGAGCAGCAGCACAGCACTGAAACGAGGCACAAAGACCTGAATCCTTGTTGGAATGAAAAGCTTGTGTTCAACATCAATAACCCCAGAGATCTTGCCCACAAGACAATTGAGGTGGTTGTATACAAT
Source organism: Glycine soja (assembly GCF_004193775.1). Taxonomy (NCBI): domain Eukaryota; kingdom Viridiplantae; phylum Streptophyta; class Magnoliopsida; order Fabales; family Fabaceae; genus Glycine; species Glycine soja. The sequence continues at coordinate 20,452,010 of NC_041009.1, read as the reverse complement.
AACAATCACAATGATCGGAACCACAATAACTTCCTTGGAAGGGTGAGACTTTCAGGCTCCTCAATTCCTCTATCGGAGTCCCAGGCCAGTGTGGAACGCTACCCACTTGAGAAACGTGGTCTCTTCTCAAATATCAGGGGAGATATTGCTCTTAGATGTTACACGCTGCATGATCATCATCATCATGCTCATGCTGCTGCGGAACACCATCACCATCACCCCCAAGTAGACACTCCTCCTCCTCCTGCTGCTGCTGCTGCTGCTGAGGAGGAGGAGGAGGAGTATCAGGACACTCCCTTTCAAGAAATAAACCCCAACATGAACACGGTGCTAGATGAGGAAATCGCGGTTGGTGGCGGGGACAAGAAGAAAAAGAAGATGCAAAAGAAAGAAAAGGAAGTCAGGACTTTTCACTCTATTCCAGCAGCACCCGCGATGGAAACGACCCAAAGGAGGGTTGATTTTGCAAAAGCTGGGCCACCCAATGTAATGTTAATGCAGCAGATCCCAAAGCAAAACCCTGAGTATTCATTGGTGGAGACAAGTCCACCACTGGCGGCTCGTTTGCGCTATAGAGGAGGCCGGGACAAGATATCCACCACCTACGACTTAGTGGAACAGATGAATTACTTGTACGTCAATGTTGTCAAGGCTAGGGATCTCCCTGTTAAGGATATCACTGGTAGCCTTGACCCTTATGTGGAAGTCAAGCTTGGTAACTACAAGGGCCTCACCAAGCACTTGGACAAGAACCAGAACCCTGTCTGGAATCAAATCTTCGCCTTCTCCAAGGACAGGCTGCAATCAAATTTGCTTGAAGTCACCGTCAAGGATAAGGACATTGTCAAGGATGATTTTGTGGGGAGAGTTATGTTTGATCTCACTGAGGTTCCTCTTCGGGTACCCCCAGACAGCCCCTTGGCTCCTCAATGGTACATATTGGAGGACAAGAAGGGCCAAAAAATTCATAATAATGGGGAAATCATGCTTGCGGTTTGGATGGGAACACAAGCGGATGAGTCCTTCCCCGAGGCCTGGCACTCTGATGCTCACAACATTAGTCACTCCAACCTTGCAAACACCCGCTCAAAGGTATATTTCTCGCCAAAGCTTTACTATCTTAGAGTTCAAGTAATCGAGGCTCAGGATCTTGTTCCTTCCGATAAAGGAAGGGCCCCGGACGCCATTGTTAGAGTACAGCTGGGGAATCAGATGAGATTCACAAGGCCTTCTCAAATTAGAGGCATCAACCCAGTTTGGAATGACGAGCTTATGTTTGTGGCAGCCGAACCATTTGAGGATTTTATCATTGTGACTGTTGAGGACAAAGTAGGTTCTAGTGTTGAAATCTTAGGAAGGGAGATCATTTCGGTGAGAAGTGTTCCTCCCAGACACGAGTCCAGCAAGAAGCTCCCCGATTCTCGTTGGTTCAATTTGCACAGGCCTAGTGCGGTTGGCGAGGAGGAAACAGAGAAAAAGAAGGACAAGTTCTCAAGCAAGATTCACCTCCGAGTGTGTCTTGAGGCCGGGTACCACGTCCTTGATGAGTCCACGCATTTCAGCAGTGATCTTCAGCCATCCTCCAAACATTTGAGGAAGAAAAACATTGGAATTCTCGAACTTGGGATACTGAGTGCCCGCAACTTGCTGCCCATGAAGGCCAGGGAAGGGAGGACTACCGATGCCTACTGCGTGGCCAAGTATGGCAACAAATGGGTTCGAACCAGAACTCTGCTTGACACTCTCTCCCCTCGATGGAACGAGCAATATACCTGGGAGGTTCATGATCCATGCACTGTCATCACGGTTGGGGTATTTGACAACCACCACATCAATGGGAGCAGTGATGCCAGAGATCAGAGAATTGGAAAGGTGAGAATCAGGTTGTCAACTCTGGAAACTGATAGGGTGTATACTCATTTTTATCCTCTGCTGGTTCTCCAACCCAATGGCCTCAAGAAGAATGGAGAGCTTCACTTGGCGGTGAGGTTCACCTGCACCGCATGGGTTAACATGGTAGCCCAGTATGGTAGGCCTTTGCTTCCCAAAATGCATTATGTCCAACCCATACCCGTCAGGCACATAGATTGGCTCCGCCACCAGGCCATGCAGATTGTGGCCGCTCGCCTGTCTAGAGCAGAGCCGCCCCTTAGGCGCGAAGCTGTTGAGTACATGCTCGACGTGGATTACCACATGTGGAGTCTAAGGAGAAGCAAAGCCAATTTTCATCGCATAATGTCACTCCTCAAAGGAGTTACTGCTGTTTGCAAGTGGTTTGATGACATCTGCACTTGGAGAAATCCAATCACAACCTGCCTTGTTCACGTCTTGTTCTTGATACTGGTTTGCTACCCGGAATTGATACTGCCCACCATTTTTCTTTACTTGTTTGTAATCGGGATTTGGAATTACCGCTTCAGGCCAAGGAATCCACCCCACATGGATGCTAGGCTTTCACAGGCAGAGACTGCTCACCCAGATGAACTGGACGAGGAATTTGACACTTTTCCAACAACAAAGCCTTCAGATATTGTGAGAATGAGGTATGACAGATTGCGGAGTGTGGCAGGTAGAGTACAAACTGTGGTTGGAGATTTGGCTACTCAAGGAGAAAGAGCTCAAGCCATACTAGGTTGGAGAGACTCCAGGGCCACATCTATCTTCATCATCTTCTCACTCATTTGGGCCGTTTTCATTTACATTACTCCCTTCCAAGTGGTTGCAATTCTAATTGGCCTCTTTATGCTGCGTCATCCTCGCTTTAGGAGCAAGATGCCATCAGTACCAGTTAATTTCTTCAAGAGATTGCCTTCCAAATCAGATATGCTTATATGATGACCGGCTTTGCTGTTTCTCTTTTTATCCATCCACCACCTATTATTGTGCACAAATAATCACAATGTATGAATAAACAGACCTTCACCATTACACGTAAAATTAAAGAGGGTACAGCAAACATGTGCATAGTCCCCCTCCAATTTCATTAGCAAAAACACACTTTCTTTGTATGAAAGTATATATATATATACATAAATCCCAAAGCTTCAGTTTCAGCTATGAAAAAATAAATATTCTTCGCGCTCGTAACAGCTTTATTAAATTACCAAGCGATGTACTTCCTAATAATATTTTTATTTTTAACCGCGCAACAAAATGCCCAGTCTAGATGAGCTATAACAAGCAAGTTAGATCGCTCTCATAAATCAAGCCCCAAAAGGGTTTTTTAATGAATCATATCATCATATATCAATACTACTGCCGTAAAACCTAAAGCAAGATGCGGATACATGTCAAAACATTTTATAAAATCTGAGCAATTTGTACAAGTCAAAATTTTGGAACAACATATTGATTCGGAAAAAATGAAAATCTTTATTGGGACCAAATAACTCGAAACATAACAGCTACTACTAGAGCCATAATCGTCAAGATGCTGATAGATATTCCACCCAAAAGAACCTTATCAACCAAGTCCCACTTCCTCATGCTTCCTTCTTGCTTTTTAACAGATCCTGAGGCAAGCTCACTCTCAACCGTTTTGTGCAGATGCCCCCGCTTCCTCAGCATCCATCCAATGAAATTTCTTTTGCTTTGGTTCTGACTGCCTCTTGAATTGTCACTCTTTTCGAGAGTACCCTCCTGACCACAACAGATGTCATTTCCACAGGCACAAGATTCTTGCTCTTCTGAAAATCCACCGCAGAGAGAAGGCAAATCCTGATTAGGAACCAATTTGTTTAGAGCTTTATTGTCACTTGCATGGTTGATTGTCTCAAATATTTCCCCAAAAACTGACCACCTTCCCACAGATGTTATCTTAACCACAGCTGAAGTTCCCAGCATATTGTCTGGAGCAAGTACAAGAACTTGTATATATCCTTTTGTATGACCAACCTTCGGCATTGACAAATAAAATAATTAGATGGTATATGCCATAAATAAATACGTATATATAAGCCACAAGTTCAAAGGAGTGATTCACAGGAATTCTCATTTTAAGTCCATGGAAAAAAAGACATGTTTGCAAACTAAACTAACTAGTCTCGAGTTATTGCTTGTATTTTGAAACACACTGCATGATTATCAAAAGACAGTTAAAAGTTTAGAAACAAAAAATCATGTTTTCAATATTACTCTTGATAAATGGAATGAGCAAAAAACAGACGTAATAGGAAAACCTCATATCACGTTTGCCCTAAACTTCTTTCCCTGGCACCTTAGCAGGTTCATGGCAATAAAAATATTCAATATTGAGATACCAGAAATCAGAGTTCAGGCTTCAGCCACAGCCATAAATGAATTGGATGCAACAAATGACTTAATTTAATGGAATACATTTAAAAGCAACAAAAATAAATCATGATTCAAGATCTATTACACTGTCTTACCAAGTGAACTCCATCAGATGCAATATCAGTAATCCAAATTCTTTCTACTTTGCCTTCCATCCCAGAGTATGGTGTGAAGGATTCAAAGACATGTCAGTTCACGGCTTCTTCTCTTAACCACATTACTTGGAACCTTTTTCATCCTTGCAGCAGGTGTCCCTATCATTTTATAGTATTATCATTTGTCAGGAGTGAGAAAAATTATTTTAAAATGAAAATAAAGAAATACCCTCGTATATGCATCTTATATAAATGCTATCAGACCTTTGGGGGTAATTTAGATGGTCTAATTTTCTGAGCAACAAAATTTAAACCTGGTTAATGCAAATTTCCCAACAGCTCCAATCCCACCCCCACCCCAGTATTGCAATAATGGAGTTTTGAGCGTGAGCTACCACTCATGCAGCAGCAAGGACCCGCAACTCTCGAAGGGGCCACCAACCGCCGCCCGAATCTTTTTTTTTTTACCCTAACACCCAATACACATAGCATGTTGCCTAAAATTGCCATATGCTACTTAAGTAAAAAGAAAGTATATTTTATCTGTGCATATGTACAGAAAACATGTATCAATTATCATTAATAAACAAAAATACGTCTTTTTATTTGCTCATAACAATTAGAAAAGATGTTATTGACAAAACAATAGCTCAGGCAAGCACCTCTCAGCTATCATCCAAAGGGATTGGACATTGTGTGACCCTTCATACCAACTACCAAGTTAACCTAGAAAATGGGTAAAATGAAATTTGGAAGAACAAAGTACTTCTAATCGCTGATTAATGCATCTATTAAGACTACAATTATTAAGTGCACTTTTCGAACGAAAGAAGCATTCCAGTACAATTTGGGGTTGTGTTTCAGAGCACAAGGCTCTCAACAAATACACAACCTTAGCCTTCTAAGCACAGTTGCAACTGGTAAGGCAGCAACTACCCCACCCCCCAAAAAAAAGAAAAGAAAAGAAAAACAAACCACACACACACAGCACCCTGTGGATTTAAGGCATCATAACCTTACTTCTAAACTGTACTACAGACTTGGTACCTAGTTTGATTTCATCCTTAAAATGATGTTAATTGTTGTGTTCAATATTAAGTTGTCAGATCAGAAACCTGGTCGAGGATAAAATTGTGAAATGTGAACTTGAGGGAACTTGTACTCTTCAATAAGGTTGACAGTTTGCACAAAATCTTCATCAGTTTCACCTGAAAAGGCACAAAAAAATAAGTGTTACTAAGACCAATGTATGATACATTCCAGATATCTATATGAATTCCAAATCATTTCAATCAAATACAGTATAATCTGAAAGACTAACTGAATATTCTTTCACATTTCCAGTTCATCAAAATATCCATTTAACATGTCATTTTTTAATAAATTTTATAAGAATCTCAAGCTTAGATTACTGTGACATGTTTTCATACAAAATGATTCATAATTTCAAGAGTTATTTTATACCAGACGTTTATTGCTCATAAAATTATGCATGTCAGGTAACGGTATATAACAGAACACATAACAAAGATCATCTGCTAACCAGGAAATCTGCATATTATATCAGTGGCAATCTGCATCTCTGGCACAAGCTCAGTTAGAGTATCTACAACAGTCCTGAACTCACTCACAGTATATTCTCGATTCATTGCCTGAGACATTCAGATTAGTTAATATATTATTTAGCATATTATAGTAGACAATCTTATCAATAATTTTTATGACTTACACTCAAAATAGTATCACTTCCAGATTGAACTGGTACATGCAGAAAAGAGTAAACACATGGATGCCGCAAAATCTCTGCAATCTATTTCAAGTGTTCAAGGATATATGGTGGATTGGTCATTCCGATACGCAACATTGTGCTTGCATCAGCTGGTAGTTCTGCTACTAAGGCATTCAATAAAGTTGGAGGATTGACACCAATGTCACGACCTATAAAACATAATGACCCAAGAAACCATCGATATAAAACCCACTCTCAATTTTATATTATTTTGAACAACCTAAATTGCTTTGAGGCGTACACAAGTTAATAGGAAATTTCATAAGATCAAATCGGCAAATATCTTAAATTAGTGAAAGATACTGAAGGACTCGGAGCAACAGTAGAAATTACCAGATGCTCCAGTGTCCTCACTGCTAAGCCATATCTCTTAAACCCCTTCAGATATGACAGATTTTACACGCCTAACCTGCATTGATTACGGATTAATATAATTATAAGCAAACTGAAAAATATATTGGTCATCCCGAGCATACATATATAGCTCACTGTGATAGTACTTACAAGGCTATCAATTGTGTAACTTCCTAGGTGACCCCGAGCATGCTTTGTCTTGCAATAAGTGCAAGCACCTAAACAACCAACATTAATAGGAAGAATCTCAACAAACTTGTTCTTCCTTACCTGTTACAGAAGAATAACAAATTTGAACCCCCAGAATAATTGGGATCCATATGATAATTAAAAAAATAAGTTGAAATTCAAACCTTTGGAAGGTCAAGTGTGGGCAATTTCTTACGGGTCAAAAGGCGCACTTCATGACCTTTTAGAGTCTCCTCTACAATTTCAACAACACGATGGATTTGCTGGACTCCAACTATGCTGATCCCTTGGAGCTCTTTCAAATCTCGACTTCCTTGAGGGACACAGCCAGCAACAACTAGTGGTTTATTCGAAGATTTTCCTTTGGTTATGATGGTATCCATGGCAGATTGTGCAACTGCAGCAGTAATTATTTAATGTGATTTTATTTTTCATAAGTAAAAGTGGTTTTCTAAAGGATGATGTGTTCATGTTAGTGTTGGCTTGGCTAAAAAAAGACAAGTCCAATTTCTCTATTGCTTCCATAGACATAAATCAGAAAACCTCCTAGCTAGCCTAAAGAGCATGTGTATGTGTATGAAAGTGAAGTAAAGAGAGAAACTGACGTGTTGATGAGCCAAAAGCACCAAATGTCTTAATGTAGAATAAGAAAAAAGAAAACAGTAGATAGAAAGAGGTAAGTAAAGGAACCTGAGTGTCAGGGATAATAGGTGAAACAGTATTGGCATGTTATTATTGGATTCATTTGTCATTTAATGCTCATATAATTATTATTATGGGAAAGAGAAGTACTTTCTATCTTTCTATATTTTTTAAGAATATAGTTAATTATGTAAAAGAGGGAGAGAGGAAAAAAATAAGTTAATTAAAATATGAGAATGAACCGTTAATTATGTAGTAACTTAATAACAAATTAAAAATAAAGATCTCTAACAAAAAGTATTCACATAATAATAATAATATATTATTATTATTATTATTATTGTTTTTTGGTTTTCAAATATGTGTAAACTCTAAACTATGAAACGAAAAAATACAAATGGAGAAACCTATAATTTGTTATTGTCAACAAACAAATAAGGAATTCAATGATTTTAAATTATTATAAATTATAAATACAGCTATGAGCAAAACACATCAAAAGAAGAGTCAAAACCAGCAAATGAATTAATGTGATATATAGTCAAGTATTTCAGTTTACAATCATCACAAGATTTCTTAGCAACAACATTAAATTATCACGAAATCGAAATTATTATTAATACGTATCAAGAATATTTTACAATTTTGATAGTAAACACTATTTCCTACGGATAACAGTAAAATTAAGAGGATTCTTTCAAAAATAAAAAGAAGAGGAAATTCACCCAGAGTTACTGAATGGAGTTGGTGGAACTTGTATAAATCGCATTTACCGCAAGTTATGAGTACTTCTTTCGCGCGTGCTTACATTAATTTGTACTGCTTTAAACAATGCTTCCGTTCATTCATTTAAGTAATCATAGGAAACAAAACATACATTCATTTTATCTTGATTTTTTTATTTATTTATAATTTCTGTTTCTCTTTTCTTCTTGACTAATTTGTCTTTTGTACGTTGCAATTACTATGCTATGGGAATTATTGTTCCGGTTAATGGTATGACTACAATGGGAGTGAGTAAACCTCAGACAGCAGCTCCGGTGTATCATCGACCACTCCAAAGACAGGAAAGGTTTATAATTTTTCCTCGTTAACACACCTCAAACCTCACAAGTGATGTTTGCAAAACTGAATTTACTCTCCAAAATTAATTTGGATCACCCCAAACAAAAAATCAAACATAATAGTTTTCTTGTCTCTAATGATTGTTTCTTTTGTATCTACAGGTGTATTCTCATTATTCACACAATAAAATGGAATGATATGTATTATTTCTTCTTTTTTTTTTCTCTCAAGTGTGTCTTATGCACTACAAGTGTCCAGCCTTTCATTTCTCCACCCTATACCTAGGATATGTCCCAACACAGCATTGCTCCGCTGTGGGACAATAAAATTGTTACATGCATCAGAAACACGGAAAGTATGAAATCCAAAGGAAGTGGATACTCTTGTCTCTTGAAACTTAAAAATAATCAAAGCATGATATTGTGTAGGAGGAACATGAGTGTGGCCTTTATATGACTAAACACTTATTAAAAGTTCAAAAATTGCCTTTCTGGATTGATCCATGCTTACTTGCTGAGAACTTGCAACATTAAAGCAAGCTCAGCCAATACAGATCTGAAGTAGCCAAGAGTATGGGAGAAAAATAGCAAGTTGGGTACGTTAAAAGCAAGCTATCTCCAGATCCTGTCAAGAAATCATCATTTTCTTCACTCACATAAGAATGACTAAATATGCCGACTGACAAGCAAATTGATATCTATATACTACATAATAATGTAAGTATAATAATTAAGCATCCTCTTCTACTTTGGTGTATCACAAAACAATTTTTCATGGGGGCATTGGTACACATCCTAAATTTTAAAAATCTTACAATCATAAGTTATCTGCTGTTAGATTGAAAATTTTGAAAGCAGAAATCGGCATATTACATCCCTACGAGTTTTTTTTAATTGATTTACTAACACTGAATGAGGAGAGCCATAATTCAATGATCTGCAAAATTTTCTTAAAAGTTAATTACAAACAAATATAGTAATATGTCTACTCAAGGAACTTCTATAATGGATTAGCTTTTAAAACTTGTGTTATTGTGTCTATCCTCTAAAAAGCTTGAGAAATAGAAGAATGTCTTGCAAGCACACATAAACTGAGCATAATGAACATATCTAGTTGGCTACACCATGTAATTTACCATCCAGAGAATCCAAAAAGAACTTTTGATAGACAGAACTTGAGAGCCAGTTTGCTACTCTATAAACAAGAACCCACAGGGTCACCAACTCCCCATGGAAGAAACAATGAGGTAGAATCTGCTACCATGCTCCAAGACTTAACATCATGTCAGCATATCGTCCTAACCTGTAGAAGATAAAGTGAACATTACGTTAATTCATGAAGGTTACAAATGTGGCAAGTTCCGCTTACCATGACTAAGGTGAAAGCCAAGGGCTGTTTATGATGCTCCTTTTCTTTTACATCTATTGCCACCTTTCAAGGCACCAAACCCTGCAATTTTCCCACTGACTATACCAACAACGAAATGAAAGATTTGGCACTTTAGTCTATGCCTCAACTTACAATCCCATTGCACTACTAGAAAAATACAGTTTAGAGACCGGAGTAATTTGGTTGCTAATTGTGATAGCATTTACAATCGAATCTATTGTTGGTAGCTAACTTGTCCTAGTAACAATATTCGCGACCGAAGTAAAGCGTCACTGAAAACCTCAGTCGCTACTTCGGTCGCGATGCATACATAAATTCAAAGTAATTTAACGACGGAATTAGAAACCAAATTGGCCTTGAAATTAACAACCAAGTGTGTTTCGGTCGCTATGTTATGCTAGCGACCGAGTTTATTTTTCTAAGAAAATTAAAAAGCTAAATTTTTAATTTATTATAAATCATAATCAATATGTAACATTCTTAAATACTTTTATACTTGAAAATTACTGAAATTAATATATTAGTAATATTTTAAAATTAACAAATCAATATTTTCATTATTTTGTAAATCATAATAATTATATAATATTTTTAATTATACTTTGATTATTTATAATGAAATTAAAAGACCAATATGTACATTATTTGATTAATATAAATAAATCATGGTTATCATTAGTCTTTTAATTTGTGTTTTATACAAAATATTTTTTTATTTTATAAAATTATTTAAAAATTATAATAAATATATACCCTTTATATTATAAAAATATGTCATAATCAAATTTTGTGAAATTAAGAATTTTAAAAAGCTAGAAAGTTGATCAACGTTTTCTTAAAAAATAAGAACTTTAAAAAGTTTGAAGAAGGACTGGAACCATAGTCCGTAAAGGACAAAACACACTCATTTACATTACACCCAACTATTCATTTGAATGTTTGGTACAAAATATAGTATTAATATAAGTTTTATGCAAAAATAGTTCAAAATTCAAAGTTTATTTTTTAAAATTTATTACATTTTTATAGTCTTATATATTATCATTTAAAATATAATATAAAATAAAGTTTATATAAGTATGCATATTCTAATTTATGTGAAAAATAAAATTTAATCTTATATATTCTATTTTAAAGATAATATATAAGAGTATAAAAATATAATAAATTAAAAAAAAATAAACTTTGAATTTTCAACTATTTTGGCATAAAACTTATATTAATACTATATTTTGCATCAAATATTGAAATGGTCACATGGTTGTAATGATAAAAGAATGTGTCATTCACTCTAAGGACCATGATTCTAGTCCTTTCAAGCATTTTTTTAAAACTTCCTATTCTTTAAGAAAATATTGGTCAAGTTTCTAGTGTAGTCAATGTTTAAAATTTAACAATGAACGATTAGTCAACAGTGTTAAAATTAGCTCTGAGAACTAAGATAGTAAATTTTGAAACATAGGGAGACTCAGATAGTGAATGAAAAAAGTAGGGGGACTAATTTGCTGAAATATGCAAAATAGGAGAACATATTTTACAATTAAGTCTTAATTTAACATATTCATTAACCAAAGCTCAATAATGATTTATTAAGGTTTAATGTGGGAAATTGCTTCATGCACCCAAAAATTTTCTTGTCCACCCAACAAATCTTTTTAAATTCCAAAAGTACCCTTGCTAATAAACATATGGATTACGAATCTGGAAGCTTACTCTAATTAATTATTAGATCAAAATTAATTGTCAACAAATTATATATGTAAAAAAATTAATTATTAGATCAAAATTAATTGTCACAAAATTTATTATGTAAATTTACATATGCATTAAATATACATTAGAAATTTTAGTGTTGTATATAGTGACATTAATTATTTTATAACATAATTATTCTATTACCTCAGTTGGTTAAAGTTTTGTGCTAAAAATGTGAAATTCATATGTTCAAATCCTACATGGGCCATTATTTTGTAAAATATTTTTTTATTTGTTTAAAATAAACTGTAATTCGTACATATGGATTGACAATCCAAACATACGGATTGGCAATTCGTATACAGATTTTGTGTTACGGATTACAAATTTTTAAGTCTCTTATGGATTACGAATCCGTAAACTTACTCTTACGGATTATTAATGTGTAAGCTTACCCTTACAGATGCGAATCTTTATGTTTATTAGCAGAGAGGTACTTTTGGACTTTACAATAATTTGTTGGGGGCACAAGAAATCCAATAAGACTCAATCAAGGCCTAATATCACTTTAGCGTAATTGAAACCCTGGTATATGACTTTAGTGTAACATATTCATATGCACATGGCCCAATCAGTGCTAATATCACTTAAGTGTAACATATGCACTAATGATTGATTGAAATCAAATCTAGGCCCAATATATGACATTAGGGTAACATATGCACTAATGACTGGTTGAAATCCAATCAAGGCCTAATATATGACTTTAGGCAAAAAAAAAAAATACAATAACCAAAGCTTAACAATTAATTAAAAGTTACTAGTGCATGTTCGCGTTTGATACACAATTTAACCACTTACTTTTCTTTTTTTGAGATACCACTCTCACTTGATTATGTAAAAGAGTCAAGCTCAATTTTTTTAATTTTATATATTACATGTTAAGCTCAATTTTTTAATTATCTTGTATAAAAATAATTATTAAATATTATATTGATAAAGTTATAAAAAATTTAAGGAAAATTAATAAATATAATTGAGTTATAATTAAGTTAGGAAAATTTAATAATAATAATTAAATTATAATTTTAGGTTAGGAGATTGAAATAGCCTAAGGTTTTGTTTGACCCAACTTTTTTTGGGCTTAAAAGCTACTTATAAGTTAAAATAAGAAAAAATAGAACTTTAAAAAATAAGTAGAAGTTGTTTATGAGTTTTTATTTTTATATTTTAAAAACTCCTTTTAAATTAAAAGTTAAACAAAATAATTGAGCATACAAGCTATAAATATTAGAAAGTGGATAACGGAAAGTTACTACCCATCATTTTGAGTAAAAAAAAACTAAAATATTGGGACCATTCAATTTGAAGAAATTTCTAATAAAAAGGGATTTAGATATTATTTTAGGTAAAGTAAATTTAATGAAAGAATACAAGTAAATTAATTGAAAATAATCTTTTAATAAATTGATTTAAGAGTAAAATAATGAACTAATTATATTAATTAAAATCTATGCTTAATTAAAACATGAACAACACTACTATTATTACTATAGAAATGTTGTTGTTGTGTAGCCGAAATGGCGCGTTTAAACTTTTAAGGAATAGGAGTTGGTAATGCGGGTGCCAGCTGTTACATATCACTCTTCTTCTTCTCTGGTTCTCCTCTCAATTCTTCTTTTTCATTGCTCTTCCTCTTCGATTAGGGTTTCATTTTTTGAAACCCATTTATATTTCGTTGCCGCAACTATACCTTCCTCTCTTCTATTTTGTATCAATGGCTCTTACACAGTATGTTGTGTCATTTTTTTTGCTTACTCTGTTTGTTTCTTCATTTCCGCACAAATCTAAACTTTTATATATTATATTATAGTCTATTGTATTTTATAATTGTTTAAATTGATCATGGTTTTGTTCTGTGTCCATGTAGTGCTAATTAATTAAGTGTTTTTGAACAATTTTAGTGAACATTATTATATCTATATGGTGACGGTGGGTGCAGGATGGTATGACATGGCTTCTGAATCCACCAAAGCAAGACCTGCCATTGATTTTAGCCGATAGTGGGTTTGACGTGTGGATTGCAAACACTAGATGAACCAGATATAGCCGCCGACACATCTCATTGGACCCCTCTAGCCCGATTCGTCTTTCTTGTTCATGTTTAAATTGTTGTAGTGTACGTTATAATATTGATACAATAGATTAATTAATTCAATATATTTAAATTTAAGTTAAAGATAATTCATTAGATAATTTAAAATTAATCATTCTTTTATATTTTATATTTTTTACGCTCACAATTAAATGTAAATAAATTTATAATTACTTTATCTTAGTCTATGTAAGCCATGTGTTTTCCTATTAGATTGTGTGTAGTATAATTTTCTGCAACCCTATTATATGTCTCAATTGATGCACTCAACCAATATTAGCAAACCAAACTAGTATCTTTATTAACAATTATAAACTTAAAGTGTAACTTGTTTTATTTTATTAATGAAGGGAGCTAATAATTTAATGTCTAATAAAATCTGCTTCCAAATACAGAGTAGGTAGCCCTTATCATATTGCCAATATTATGTGTTATAGTAACTTCTCTGATCATATGTGATTCGTTTATATAAAGTTTGCACTATTTTTCCCTATTAATTAATTAATTAAGATTTAATATCATGTATTTTAGTAATTTCATGCAGGAGTTTTTCTTCACTGTGTTAATCATAGTGTTTCATAGAAACCATAACATTAATTTGAATAATATCTTCCATTTGCTGATTCCATGCCACAATTATTCCTTACACACAATCTTAAACTTTTGTAAATGTACATTCAACAGGCCTTTCTAAAGGCTTGGAAAGCCGCATGCCAAAGCAACTCACATATCTCGCCTCATCATACCAGTAAAACAAACATTCTTGTTGAAGCCTACTACCTTTAGTGGTCCATGCAAGTCTAATTATACCTACATTCAGGTACTTGTAATACACAATATCCATGTACCACCATCAACCTTAATTTATCTAAAGTTTAAAATCAATCATAGTAAATAAACATTAACTTGACTATTTCAACTTCCATGCAAACTGATATATGTCCATTGACAGTATCAGTATGTATAGTTTAAGCCAAAGGGCCTAATATTGATATCTCCTAGGAATTGATCAAATTAAGACATTTTGTATATTTGTTCCTTAGCTTTCAGGGAACATTATTGCACCTAAAACAAAATCATAATTCTCTAGATTCCACACGAACACATGATAATTTGTTAGATCTTCTTCACCTTTGGTTTTGATGTGCCTCATACTTATATAAGTGGTGGCTTCATTGATGTAATAGTATGTCTCTTGTGTGTTTTCATGAACACACTCCATTGAATACTACCAAATCATTTCATTTCATGATTATATTTTCTTACTTCTTGACGTTTTTTAATGGAGATTTGTTGTTGGTAGTTTGTATCAATGGAGATTCCTGAGAACCGAAGATGGATGGTAATAAACGTTGGACAAATGAGTTTAGAGAAGGAGTGTTTGAATTTGTACAGTTTGTTACTAGTTAGGACATGTTTCAAATGCAAGGAGAACAAACAAGGTTTCCTTGCAAGAAATGCAAATGTAAAGTTTTCAAGTTTGTGAATGATGTGATGAGGGACCTTTATGAGGAAGGGTTCATGCCAAATTATTATTGGTGGACAAATCACAGTGAAAAGTTACCACAATTTCCTCCAACAGTGTTGCAAGGTTCATACTACGAAAGTGGTGGCCAAAGGAAAGAATTGAATCCTTATGAGCAAATGATCATGGATTGTGCTAGACCATCAATTGGCCAATACATAGAATAAGAGGGTGTAATTGAGATAGAATGCATGGAGGAAAATCCTAATCCTGAAGCTCAAAAGTTCTTTGATATGCTTGCAACTGCTCAAGCACCATTGTGGGAAGGATGCGAGCATCATTCAGAATTGTCAGCTTCTTTGGTCTGTCTTAGCTTGAAATCTGATTATAATATGTCAGAAGGGTGTTTTAATCGTATGGTTCAAATTATGGGTGACACCATGCCAAAAAACAATACTATGATTAGTAATTTTTATCAAGCTAAGAGGTCAGTGTAGAAATTGGGTCTCGGATGTTTGAAAATTGATTGTTGCTCGAACAAATGCATGTTGTATTACAAAGAAAATTCAGATAAAAGTATAACTAATTTCTTTTTTTGTAAAAGTGATCGGTACTTGACAGTTAATAGGAGAGGGATTAAAAAGAAGTTTCCTGTTAAAAAATGTGATACTTTCCACTCATTCCAAGACTAAAAAGATTGTACTCTTCAATGGCCATTGCATCTCACATGAGATGGCATAGTGAGAATTAGAGGGACCTGAATGTCATGTGTCATCCATTTGATGGTGAAGCGTGGAAGCATTTTAATAGAATGCATCCAGAATTTAGTCACGACCCTAGGAATGTCAGATTGGGATTATGTTCAGATGGATTTAGTCCTTTTGGTCAATTTGGGAAGACTTACTCTTGTTGGCCGATTATCTTAACTCCTTATAATCTTCCTCCTGGCATGTGCATGAAGAGAGAATTTATGTTTTTAACTGTCTTAATTCCAGGTCCATCAGATCCAAGGCACAAGATTGATGTGCACTTGCAACCACTCATAGATGACTTATGCACCTTGTGGAATGATGACATACTAACTTTTGATGTGTCATTGAAGCAAATTTTTTTTATGAAGGCTGCTTTGATGTGGACAATCAATGACTTCCCAGCTTATGGGATGCTATCAGGTTGGACAATTGCTGGCAGACTTGGTTGTCCCATATGTATGGAACGATCAAAGGCATTCATAACTTTAAATTTTCACAAGGTCTGTTATTTTGATTGTCATCGCCAATTTCTTCCGCTTAATCATGCATATAGGAGGAATAAAAAGTCATTCAAGTAGGGTCGGGTTGAGACCTTACCCCATCCTCCATGTTTATCTAGTCTTGACGTTTGGAATAGAGTTGCACATTTACCGCTCTGCCTTGAGTCGCAAGAAGAAAAAGATTTTCCTGGTTATGGTGTTGAACATAATTGGAAGAAACAAAGTATATTTTGGTTGTTACCGTATTGGAAAACCCAACTTCTATGTCATAACATTGATGTCATGCACACAGGGAGAAATGTGTTTATGAATGTCTTTAACATTGTGATGGACATCAATGGCAAAAGTAAGGATACACATAATGCTCAAATAGATTTAGCAGAAATATGTAATCGGAAGGAGCTTGAGTTGGTAAATGTTGGTCATGGCAAGTTCTTTAAACCAAAGGCAGCTTATGCAATGACTAAATCCGAGAGACTCGTTGTTCTTTAATGGGTCAAAGAACTAAAGTTACCAGATGGCTATGCCTCCAATTTAGGTCAGTGTGTGGATCTTAACAAGGGAAAAATTCATGGAATGAAAAGTCATGATTGTCATGTTTTCATGCAACGGTTGCTTCCAATTGCATTTGACTCATTACCAAAACCTATTTGGAAGTCACTTGTTGAACTTAGCCAATTTTTCAGAGAACTAACTTCGACAACATTAAATGTTGAACAACTAAGAATTATGGAAAATAACATACCTGTGTTGTTGTGTAAGTTAGAACAAATATTCCCACCAAGCTTCTTTGATTCAATAGAGCATTTTCCAGTTCATTTATCTTATGAGTCAAGACTTGGTGGTCCAGTCCAATATCGTGGGATGTATCCTTTCGAGAGGTATAAAATGAGTAATCATTTATACGCCATTGTATTATATACATATAGTCATTTTTTAAAAAAATACTTATTCATATTAATTTTAGGTTTTTACACTCCCTCAAAAATAAAGTCAAGAATAAAGCTAAAGTTGAGGGATCGATTTGTGAAGCGTACTTAGTGGAGGAAACATCTACCTTTGCCTCATTTTACTATCCTGATCAAATTGCAGCGAGAAGGACTAGGATGCCTTGAAATGTTGATGTGGATGAAGGTTCTTCATCTTTTCCTCCTATATCAATTTTCAATTACCTAAGAAGAGCGAGTGGTAAATCCAAAACATATTTTTTGGACCAAGTTGATCTTTATGTTGCTCATTTGTATGTTGTTCAAAATTGTTCAGAGGTTGAGCCATATTTAGAGTAAGATGATTTTAATACTTTTATAACTCTAATTAATATTTTAATGATGCTATGTTGTTTACGTTGAGTAATTTGTTTTCTCATTTCCAATATTTATGAGAATTTTTGGAGGGAGTTGAATCCCACTACTTCGGATGCTCAACTTAACCAAGACATTTCATCCAACTTCCCTACATGGTTCAAGCAATATGTAGGTTAACACCTTATATATTATTGAAATAACATTTCTTCCATAATGATACGGTATTATATATGGCGTTAATTGTTAAATTTTTTAGGTTCTAAATCCAAAAAATAATATTCAAGATTCAATATTGGTTAATTTGGCATGGGGACCTAAAAGAAAAGTTGAATCATGGCCTATCTACATTATAAATGGATACAAATTTCATATAGTTAGCTAGAATGAATGCATGAATTCTTCTAATTATGGTGTTCGCGTATGGGGAACTGATGGTTAACTAGAATTTGATTTTTACACCTGAGTATCCACCAGATCCAAATTGTGAACGTATTGTTGATTAGAGGCCTTTCATTCATGCATATAAAGGAGAGTAAGTGCATTTTATTTAACTATTAATTTTTCTTAAAATGTTTTTTAAATGTGGTATTGACAATGTCTTTGTACATAGGTTTCAACCAACATATAGATGTTCTAATATCATATCAAATATTAGGGCAAAATTTGATGAACCAACTGCAAGTTGGTTGAAGGTGTCAGTTGACCTTCGCAATAAGTGGTTTGGAGAGTTTAAGGTAACTTGAACTATGGTTTAATTTAAAATGTAATGTTTCCTGTATCATTTCTAATTTAGTTCTTGTTTCCTATTTTATGCAGAAAGAGTATAGGTGGCACCCACAAGAAGAGCGAGCCATTAGAGCTGTTTTTGAGACAAAAGGTTCATGCATTTTGAAAAGTGCAATGAACAAGATCATAAATGGTCAAGATAAAGGAAAGTGAATAATAGTCAATGTTTGAGCAGCCTTGGACGAACATTGGGGTTCTACAGATTTCCTAAACAAGAGCTTCACTGCCAAGGCGAATCGATCTGTTGATAGAGGAGTCTCGGCATACTGTGGTGGTTTCATATCTACTGCAGCTCACTTTGAAAAGCTAGTAATTTCACTTTATGTGTGTGTGTACCTCACTGATTTTCAACTCAATGTAATTAATTAAATGTTTTACCGTTTTAACTTTTTAAATTTATGTAGTCAAAGGAGTTTCAAAGACCACCAACTACTTGGAAGGTGATGGAGAAAACTAGAAATTGAAGTCGGGAGAATGGGTCAATGACAAGTTACGCGAATTTGCTATAAGTTGTTTTTTTCTAATCCTATCACTTTATTTGATATATAGTGGCTGATATTATAAATGAATTCTTACCTTTGGTTAATATCTCTTGAACCTATTTACACATCTTGATTTGCTTTTCTTTAGCTAGTGTTAAATGTTTGTGATTGGCTAGTAAAAACTTTGAAGCCTACTATAGTATATTAAAGTCAATTTTTTTTTCTGTTTTAGTGGTGATTTTCTTGAATATTAATCCTTATATGTCTACACATTTAACAATTTATCTTCATACCTCACTTTATATTGAAGTAGAAATATCAATATCGTCGAGATGAAATCTTACAACATTTGACAGAGGAAGGCACTTCTACACAGGATTCCCCTAACACTGCTACTTCTGTTAATGATAATAAAATATATTTGAATGTTGTTGGAGGTCCAAATTACAATGGAAACGTGTACGGGCTAGACACTTTGAGCAAAAGGTTTAGTTGCTCAAAATCAGCTCCATCTACTTCTATTGCTCCTACGGAAGACCAAATAGAGGAAATACGCGAGACAATTAATAAATTGAATGCTGAGCTTTTGGCAAAGGCAAATAAGGAGAAGACACTTAAGGAAAAGATGTTACAGTTGATGGAGAATCATGACCACCAAAGTCAGGAGATGTGACAACAGATGCAAGAACAAAATGAGCAAATGCAGCGTATACTACAACACTTGCATATTCAGTCTATCATGTCAACTCTTAGTCTATCACCTACCATAGCAGATGGAATTGACCACCATGTCAATGATGCTCAGGTTGATCGTCCTCATGACATGAAAAATGATCATTGACTCTTGGTTATTATTTATTTTAGTTTGATTATGCCACACTAGTTATGAATTTGAACTTTATTAATTTTTTACATTGCATTTGATTAAACTTTGAAAACTTTGAATTTGCACTTTATCAATCTTTAAAATAGAACTTTGTTATTAGATATATTTACTCATTATGAATGTCCACTTTTATTCATAAGTTTGATTATACAATTTAATTAAAATTTATGTTTGCAGTCGATAATTATTAAGTAGGTCAAAATGTAACAATGAAAAAAAACATACATCATATTTTCATTTAGCGACCAAATTTTCGGCTGAAATGCATTTTTAATTTATTTAATATTTAAAAATAAATAGCGACCGAATTAGCAACCAAAATGCATCTGTATTCTGATATTAATTATTTATTAGTGACTGAAATATATTTATTTTAAAATTAGCCACTAAATTAGCGACTGAAGGTAATTTTTAATATTTTATTTTAAAATTAATTATTCAATAGTGATCGAAGTAGCTACCGAACACCGCCTTAATTTATTTTATATTTAAAATTAATTATTTGATAGCGACTAAAATAATGACCGAGTATTGTTTGTTTTTATTTTATATTTAAAATTTAATTATTTATTAGCGACCGAATTAATGACCGACTATTTCAGTTGTAGAATTGGTCCCAAGTGATATAGCAACCAAATACTCAGTGACCGAATTTATTATTTTTGTGCATGTCTATTTGGGTCACTATATAGTGATTGAAAATAAATTTGGTTACAAAGGACTTAGTGACTATGGTTTTTGCGACGTGGTTTTTCGGTCATTATTTTGGTGACTAACACTTTTAGCGACTGAATTTAACTATTTAGAGACCAAATGTGTTGGTCGCTAAATCATAATTTTTTAGTAGTGTTGAAACTTAGTCCAACTTGGGATTAGGGTTAATACATAATGACGAGTCTCATTTTTAACCTTCCAATTATAAATTATTGGATCAGATTAATGAGCAATTAAAAATTAGATTGATCCTAAATGGAAAAAGGTAGTAATATTTTAATGTCTTTCGGCTCATGTATATTTTAAACTTGTGTTTGTTCTTTATTGGTCTATGTGAGAAGGGTAAGAAGTAGCCGTTCAAATTCTCGACACCATAGAAAAACCTATTAGGAATTCTGAGTGCCAAGAACTTCACACACTTAACCATAGGTAGTATCATCTTACAACAACTTGATTAGTCCAATACCCAAACTATTTTGGGTTAAGAAATCTCACCAAACTGTTCATTTTTTCTAATAATTATCAGGCTTCATACCACCTAATATAGGGAACTGCACAAGTCTTTATAGGCTGAGGTTGAATCACAATACAAATGTCAAATATTTGTCTAAAAACTCAATTGTGATTTACAGTTAGGGAGTAGTTATCACTTATCCACAATCATGCTCATAGTAAAATATAAATGCTAGAGATGAAGCCGGCAAAATAATTCAATAGATACTAAAGAAAGGTCTTTGATTTTATTTGTTTTTTTAAGG
Source organism: Glycine soja (assembly GCF_004193775.1). Taxonomy (NCBI): domain Eukaryota; kingdom Viridiplantae; phylum Streptophyta; class Magnoliopsida; order Fabales; family Fabaceae; genus Glycine; species Glycine soja. The sequence goes on along the minus strand of NC_041009.1, from coordinate 20,430,697 downwards.
TCTTTGATAGTTCCATTTCCCATAAAACTATGAACATTCACAAAAAGGTGATAACAAACTAAGTGAACTAAAATGAAAAGAGTATAACCTGATAAAAATGATAGTCCTTGTAGCATTTCTAAGACTAATACTGAACCATGAGAAAAATAAAAAGAATCATGTTGCAATGATGGTCTAGTTGTTAAAATTCCTCAATCTATAATGATTTCATTGAGGATTAAGAGGATTTGATGAAGAATCATCTTCTTCATGCAATGCTTCCTCAGTTGTTTTGTAATATTTACCTCTTTTTTCCATTTTATCATCATATGATTGATTTCCATAATCACCTATCTTTCTCTTTCCATTGTACTTCACAGCTGGATCTAGCCCCTTGTTGGTGGTATCTTTAAGTTCACCAACATTAGATTCTTCAGGTAGACTATCCGACTCCACTATAGAATTTTTGTTTCCTGAGTCAGTATCTTCATCCTTGCCAGCACCATCATCTTGTAATCCATCTGCATCTTCACTTGACTCCCATGTTTCTCCAATTTCTTCAACCTTAGCTTTCAATGACTCAATTGCACTTTTCAAATCTATGTCAACCTGTTATGCAAACCCACCACCAGACCAGACAACTTTATAATAGATCTAAGTTGTATTATTAGCACTGAGACATAAGGAAAGCATAATGGTAAATTGGCAATTTAGATCCCAGATATGATGTGTGTACCTAAATGTTCTGAAGATAATCAGAAATGTCAACAGAACAAGAAGGACATTTCATTACTTTTTTTTAGACCGAAGCATTCTCCCACCCCTACTTCTCTCCTTCGCAAAAGCCTAACCAACAAATACACCTTCCAAACAGGACTTGTAGAAGTTATGAGCTATGAAGCATCAACACCGACATGGACACCGGACACGACACGGACACGGACATGTGGACACCTGTAATGTCCAAAATATAGAACGTAGTACGGGTGTCGTGTCGGTGTCGGACACTGACACGGAGCGTGTCGGACACCAGACACAGCAAGGGGCTGGAGTGTCCGTACTTCATAGATTATGAGCACATGGTGTTGTCACTGGTGAAACCATAACCTCCTTGCATATCATGCACGAGAACCCTTCATGCACAAAAGAATGGTAAGATATGAACGTATTAATGGATATACCTAAGAGAGAATATTGACCATTTAATTGAAAGGTCTAATGTCGACCATTATAAAACCTATTATTAATATACCTCTCTGCAATTGTTCCTTGATTGACTTAAGTTGGAATTTCTTTATTTCTTTATTTGACTTTGCCCTTGCTACCTTTATGGGTTTAGGCCTATCTGATCATCACTGTGTTTCCATTTGAGATAACTTTGTAAATAGAATGCCGAAAGATTTTGTGTCAAATGTGCTACAGAATAGAAGAATAGATACCTTGTCCAAGGGCAAGTTCATCGAATAGATACTGGCAGACTTTGAAACCCTGGTTTAGGAAAAATTATTAAAGTTCCAAAATATATTGATTTAATGAAAGCTCTCACACTTAATTGAGCAAGCTAGTCATAAATATAACACAGTTCCAACCAAAATTAGCAATGGATAATAAGACCCAATGATCTTGCAGTTAGTTCATAGATAGTTATGGATTTAGAATTAAGATCTCAATTTTGAAAATGTGCATTAGCAATATAATGAAAAATGATCTCGCTTAAAAGTTAAATTAACAAGGAATAAATCTCTTGAATATCCGATAAGAATGAGGCTTTATTATCTTCATCCTCATTGACGTTTTCTGGCCTTGCCTTGTTGGGTGAGAGAAGCATCATTTTCAACGGCCAGCATATCAATCTCTCTTCCTCTGATGGCACGACCTTGCACACCATACAATAGACTAAGAAGAGAGAGAAAGTGAGTGGGTCGTGCAATAGAGAGAGTGTGGTTTTGAGTTTCATCAAATCAGGCACCACCTATTATCTTTCAAGATAACCATTTACTAACAATATACACATCGCCCTTTTACCAAAATCAATGCTTCCCATCCTAACTTTTCTTCTCTCTTTTTTTTTTTTTTTTTACCAATCTTCTCTGTGAATATGTAGATACATAATAATTTAATTAATACTTGAAAGAATAAAAAATTTAATTTAATTTTGAAATGGCTAAAAAGTGCAATAACTGCATTCTATTAGTATATCATATGAATGCTAAAATGAATAATAATAAACATTAATTATGTGTAGTCTTGTTCTGTTTTATTTATTTATGATTTTGATAACTGTGTCTTTTATCCATGCATGTTTATAATAAATGAATAAACTATTAACAAATTATTTTTTAATTAAATAGTAATTATTAATAAATTGTTTTGGGACCAAATACATAATAAAACTTAATGATGATATGTCAACAATTCAATTAGAGATTTATTTACTATCCAGTTCATTAAAAAAATTCAAAATTGATGAAAAAACAATTCAAATTTGAGTAAAAAAAGAATTATAATTATAATAATTAACACCTTTTATTGTTTTATTTTTTTAAAATAGACCACAAATATCTTGTATCAGAGAAGATTCTAATTGAATTATATGGAGGGTCGTGTATATAAATTTTGGGACCCTAAGAATTATTTTTAAAGAAACTTGATATTACATAAATATATTAACTTTTTAGCTTTCTTAATTTCAAAATTATTTATTAAAATTTTATAATGAAGCAATTCTATTATTTTACTCTCAATAAATACAATGACTAATTCATTCAATTTTATCTTATAATAAATCCATTTTGTATAAGAGTCAAAAAATTTTAAAAAATATTAAAAAAATGCATGGACAAAATTGCACCTATGGGCACACAACATTACACACCGGCAAAGGAAAGATAAATTGGGTTAGTTTTTTTTATTCTATTATTTCTTAATATTAATGAATTCCATCATGTGAAAAATTAAATTGATATTGCATCATTTTTAATAATATAAATTAATTAACAAATTTTCCAACACAACATTTTATGTATATGAAAACAAATTTCCCCCAAAATTTACTAGCAATTGATATAGTTGTATGTAAAACAAGCAATTAAAGACCTAGCATTGTATACGACCTTGATTGTATGTTATCTATAGACAAAAAAAAAAAAAAAATCTCCAAATATTTAACATAATTATATATCCAAAATTTAAGTTTGAGGTCACTAGGTAAAAAAAATATTATCATTTTAAAATACACTATAAGCATATATTCATTTCTCTTTTTGATTTTTTTTTAATCTTATGGGACTTTTGGTGTGTGAATTTTTTTATATTCTTACGGATGATATTTTTGAGAATTATGTTTATAGGAAATGCATTAAATATGTTTGATATGTCTAAGAAAATTTTACTAACGAGGAATATAATTAATTTTTTTAGCAAAGGAGCATAATTAATTTCCACCTTATAAATTTTTTTTTCCTTTCGTGTGAATCTTGGATTCTCATTTCCTTCCTTGAAAAACATAATTAAAAAATGATTATTGTGAATGTTAAATTCCTAAAACATATTTTTTTAAAATTGTTACGCCAAACATATAAATCAAACATTCATTTTCAATAAAACTTGCAAAAATAATCTCCCTACAAAATACCCCAAAAGTAATGATCTTTTTACAATGCCCTAAATTAATTGTATATTATCCTATTAATCTTTTTAATAATTTATAAAAAAATATTAAATATATATGATATAATAAAAACATAGACAAACATTAAATATTCATTCTATAAAGTAAAAGAATCAGAAAAAAGATATTGTAAGAATCAAAACACCAAAAAAATTATATCTTTTTATTTTTTTTCTCTGCAAACAGTTTGTTTCGCTGTCTTGTTTTATGTGTTTTATTCTTTTTTGTGTTGATAGATTTTTATTTTAAAATCTGATTAATCTAAAATTAGACTAAAAGATAAATAAAATTTCATAAATAATTATTTTTAAAGAATTAAAAATGATCATGTTACCTTTTCTTATTTTGTCCTTTGACCAAAATAGGATTTTACTCTCTACTCTCTAATCTGAACTTTTTTTTTTCCTTTTACTAGTATATTAACATGTGTCTTGCAATGTATTTTACAAATTTTGATGTTATTCTAATTTTTAATGTATTTTTCAATTTAATATCAATATAACTTAGCAATTTTTTACATAAAATATTTTTAAAACATATAAAATACTTATGAATATTGATATAGTCAAATAGTCTTGTATTTACAATGTCTTATATCATTTTAATTTGTATTAATGAAAAAAAAATCTACATTTAATATTAGATGTTGTGAATAATTAGACATTTTGAATAATTATGAATTTTCTACATTTAGTATTCAAATTAATGAGAAAAATTTTCTACATTTTTTGAAATAAAACTATCATTTTATTTTTTATCTACATGGAAAATTATTGTTGATTTAAATATGATATAAAAATGAATTAAAATATATTAATATTTAAATTAATTTGAATAAGAATATATAATCTGATTATTAATTTAAAATAAAAATAAAAAATATTTAAATATGATATAAAATCAATTAAGAATATATGAGTAATATAACTTAATTTGAATAAGAATATATAGTTGTGTTGTTAATTTAAATGTTCAAATGACAAATATTATATTGATCATAATTACCTCTGTTAATATAATTATAATTTAAATCAACTAAAAATAAAATAATTTTTTTTATAACATTTTGACAAGAAAATAATTAATATGGTGATATCACATGATACTTATTTACTTGACAAAGCCTTCTTCTTTTATGATAACTATCATAAAAGTCATATAATAATAATTTATTATTGAATTACAATAAAAAAAAATATTTTACATGACCATTAAAATTTAATTTTATAATTTTTGTTTGTACTCCCGAAAGCGCATTCATTATAGAGAAAACTTTTCGTGCAAAAAGTTGAATTGATAAAACTAAAGATCCGTAAAGCATTATTAAAGGTGTAAGTCTAATAAGTTTAACATTTGACATCAATTTATCTTGTCGTTGTATGCATAGCCACACTGATTCAATCATGTTTGAATCATGATTAAGCTATTAAAATATGACTAAATATGTTTACCAATTCAATGATCCACTGTTAAGAATAGGAGAAAATTTAAGTGCAGTAACTTGGATACTTTTAATAATATTTTATAATCAAAACTATATAAGTCACATGATGGATAACAGTTTTAAAGTTTTAACATATAAAAAGAGTTTTAAAGTTTCACCATACAAGAGAGCACTAAATTTTATGCTCTAAAAGAGTTTTGAAATCTGAAGTTTAATATTTAAATGATCAAAGTTTCAAAAAAATGCACAAACATAACCTATATTTATAGCCTGAGTGTAGAATTGCATCAAGGGGGTAAGGGGGTTGATCAATTGAGAGAAAAGTGCAAGTTTGAATCCTTAGTCCTATCTTTCTCCTCTTTGTTCGGGTGTTAAGCCTTCCTTTCCGCAGCTGGGACAGCTCTTTAGCCCAAATCCTTGGCAATCAAAACATCTACATGCAAAGCACCAATAGATTTTAATTTATGGCATATTAATTAGAGAATGCAAGGAGCAGATCGAATCAGACAACTTACTTCCACCGTTCAAATATATTTCCGTTCTTTTTATTCTTTCCCGTCCCCTGCCAAGCTCCAAAATAACTAGCTTTTAAATCATTTTATCTTCTTAATAATAAAGAAACAAAACAACAGAACCTTGAAAATGAATTTCATGGCATGGCACCTTACATCCAGGACATTCAATTGCCCCCTTTCCTCCGCAACTTTTACAACTTTTCAGTAACTGCATGCATTTTCAAACAGATAAACTAAGAATGAATTGGAATTAATTTGTCAATCAAGAAATTACAAGATTGAAAAACAGACAGACCGAGTTAAGTGAAAATCCTCCTCCAGACTTTGAAGCAAAAGTAATGACTAGAGTGTTTCGTCTTTGGTGAAGCGGAGGAGGAGGAGGAGGTAGAGGAGTCAAGCCCTTGCAGCAAACACAGATATGATGCATTTCTTCCTCAAGTGGATAGGAATAGGATGGATAACAATATAACAACTAACAAGGGCTTCTCCTCCTCTATATCAATATCAATAAAAATACAAACATGTGAACAATATTTATCCACCTGGATTTTTATCATTTTTTTAATTGGATCCTCAACTTTTATTTTTTTTTCTGAGACATTTGTGTTGTGGTTATAAAAAATTAATCACAAACACCTCTAATTATAATTACAACGCCAAATAAATGGGAAAACCCAATTGAAAATAAAATAAAATCAGGAACCTAATTAAAAAAATATAAATTTGGAGACTTAATTAAAAAAATTGGTAAAAATATGAAAACCCATAGCATAATTAAATCATTTTATTTCTTGATTTAAAATAACTTCTTCTTTTTTTTTTATTTTTGAAGTATTTTAAAAACTCCTCAGGGTTCATTACATAAAATTTAAAAGATTGAATATATGCCTACAAGATTATTTATTTTTAATATCATCTTAACCCTCATTTAGAATATCACTGATCCACTTGAGAGATTAATCATTTGTTCTTGTATCTTCAACAATTATTTCTCTTCTTCCTTTAGAATATATTTATTTTATACAAAAAAATGCTAAGTAAAATATCAACTATCATCTTTGAATGCATCTAAAAGTTTCAGCTTAAACAGCATGTGATACTCCTTTTTAACCTTTAATACCAGTAATGAATGTGCCACCACATGTGTTTAAAGAGATTGACCTAGTGTGAGATCGAAACCACATGAAAACTGGAATTCTCAATATCAAGAGATTGACCTATTATTATTTTATATTAATATTTTTATTTTCTATTTTATTCGTATTATTACTTTCATTATTATATATTTATTATAGGGGGAAGGGGAAAAACCGATTATGGTTTTTCCATAATCAGTTATTTACTGTGTTGGTATGTTGTATGGGGGTGATGCAGAACAGACTCTCATAAAACTGTCATTTCCGTTTCTTTCATCTCACTTGAGATATGAAAATAGTTCTTTGGACACAACTAAACAACTCTCTCTTTTTACTTTCCAATCCTTTCAATTCCACTTTCATTTCTCATCATTTCAGCTCAACCAAACCGACAATAAGTTAATAATTGGTCCAATGCAGAAAGTTTCCTTTCCAATAAAAAGATTTTGCACATCATATTAGGCTCGGAAGCAAATTAGACCATGATATATGGATTTGTGGTATGCAATAATCTCATATTTGATTCTATTTCAATTCAGTAATTGTATGGTATGTGTACATGGAACTGCACAAGCAAAAGATCATGGCGTGTTAAGAGCCAAGAGATTTTCTACATCGCCATCGTGACTGGGAACAGGCTATCTAAGAAAGTATGTACACCACCTCCTAACAGCATTGCTCCACTGTGGGACAAGAAAATTGTAACATGCATCAGAATTATGGAAAGTATGAAATCCAATAAGGAAGTGTAGGGGGAACATGAGTGTGCCGTTTATAACTAATCGCTTATTAAAACTTCAAAAATTACCTTATAGGATTGATCCACACTGACTTGCTGAGAACTTGGTGAATTAAAGCAAGCTCTGCCAATACAGATTTGAATCAGAAACTGCCTCCAATCACTGGGTCTTGTCAAGAAATCATCATTTTCTTCATTCACATAAGAATGACTAAATATGCAAATAGACAATCAATATAATACGCAAAGAATTGATGTACATATAATAATTTAGCATCCCTTCTACTTTGATGCATCACAAAGCATTTTTCATGGGGGCATTGGTACACGTATCCTAAATTTAAAAAAACCTTAAAATCATAAGTTATCTGACATTCGATTCAAAGTTTTAGAAACAGAAGTGATTTGGCATATTAGATTCATCTGAATTTTTGAATGGATTAAGTGAAACTAATGAGAAAATAACACTGGTTTGCCTCAGTTCTTTTGCAACTCTGCATGGAAATGTTGCGAAAAAAAATAATGAAAATCTATTGATTGTTTAAGTACCTACTAAAAATCTCTAAAAACCATAGATATTCCCAAGGAGTTTGATCTAATTCCTTCCCTAAAAATCTCTATGAATGTCACGACCCAAACTTGGATCGTGACCGGCACACAAACTATAATTTCCTTAGCCTGACTAGCCTAAGATTATCTTGCTCTAAAACACAATTAAAAGACCAACTTAAAGGGGTTACAGAAAATCCGGCAAAGTTTCCCCTAAAAATAGGACAAATCTCATTGAAAACATATCATATATATATATATAGATCCGACAACTAGATATCAAGACCATAGATCACAACATAGGTCCCATACATAATATCCAAAATATCAACTAATAGTGATATAGGTCATACACACTAATCATCAAAGTATCTCAAAACATCATAATTATATCATTAGCATATCTATAAGATAGGATCATCTACATCTCAAAATAAAGAGATTTTCTCTATGTCTATCACTACCTTTATCCCTATAGTTGCATCATATTGGAGTCACAAAAAAAAAAAAAACTCTCCATCATATGCGATAGAGGCCTGCCAAAAAGATGAAAAAATCCTAGATAAGTCAGCAAATCCCACTATTCAACCACTTGTGTATCTAAGGGAAAAAAATGAAAGAAAGGGGTAAGTCACGAAAACTTAGCAAGAGCAAAGAATACAAAGCGGACAAGGAAGGAGAGAGCAAGCATAGCACAAATTTTTACATCTAAAAAAGAATTTAAATGACATTAAATAACAACAAAAAAAATACAACTCACTTTTAGAAACTATTGTCTACTCCCTTGGAAAAGTTTAGAAATACATTTAAACACATATTCAAGAATAACAAACTTTGTAAAAACTTTTATACTACTATGTGTACATAGGCCACATTATCTCTTCGCTGTGATGAACGGTAATTATAGAACTACGACATTTAACTCGTAGACTGTATTATCTCTTCGTTGTAACGAACATAAAATACATATATACTATGAGTATCCGACTTATAGGTTATATTATCTCTTCGTTGTAGCAAACAGAAAACATATATATACTATGAGTATTTGACTCATAGACTACATTATCTTTTTGTTGTAGCAAATAGAAATCAATCACAAACTCACAATGAGAAAACCAATTTCCACCTCTTAAATACATTATCAAAACTATTAAGAATCTCAAAGAATAAATTTTAATCAAGCAAAATAAATATTTTACTTCATTCTCAAGTACTTCTAGGAATCAAAGATCATAAAAAGAGAATATTTTGAAATTCACTAGCTTATCCTAAAAGAATTTAAAAGTGTCACTAAGTAGATTAACTACTCACAACCAAAGAGAACACAATCAATGCCTTCCAATGTTGTTGGGAGAAGCAACCACCGTAATTTTCATGGAATCAAAGCATAAAAATCGAAAGAACAAGATATTAGACAAAATCCCAAAATTTAACATGCCTAGGGTTTTGAGGAAACCACAATGATCCTACTATTTAAATTTTTCCAACCCCTCACACATAACTCATAACTAATCTATGTCATCAAAATACTCAATGGGTTATGGATTTATCTCAAAGAACTCAAATAGTCAAATTTTAAGGATGTGGGTATTTTCCCTTTAACCCCAATCTCCTTCCATGCTTGAGGACCACAAGGTTGTAAGGGAACTTAATGGGTTTTAGAACAATTGGGAAAATGTAGAACGGAGAAATAATGTTGATGGTGAGATAGAGAAATGGAGGTGCACAAGGGAAGTAGGTTCTACTGTTAGAAAAGAACGAAGGAACTGGGAGGGGGTTCTCGGGTGCTTAATAAAAGGGAGGTAGAGTTTATGTTTTATTATTATTATATTATATTTTTTTTCCTCTACTTACTGAAAGGGTGTGTTTCTATGAATCTTTAGCAGTAACCAGCAGAAAATGCAGAGCATGCATCAAAATCAAAATGCTCATAAAATTTACCTCTAAAGTCAACTTTGGAAGCCCAAAGTGAAAATGCATCATTGCCAAACATAATAAATCAATTTCATATCTTCCAAAGCCATTACCACCACCTACAGGAGGAACGAAATCAAATCTTTCAATCGCTTCTCTTTCTTCTAACAAATAACAGACAAGTTCAGTTGTAAAAGATGATGCTCCTCTATCCTTCTCATAGGCCACCAAGTCCCTCAATACTTTGGAGGTATGTGCGCATGAGAAATATAGTTAATAGTTATAAGATCTATAATTCACAGAAAAAGACAAAATCTATAGACAAAGGATAAGCGAAAGCTTTACAGTTGTATCCGTAGAGATTTTAAATTTTGACAATCATCGGTCATATTATAATTAACTGAAAATTCAGCAGAGGGTGTCCAATCAATAATTTCTGGTCTTTTGTTGTAATTAGAAGATCAGCCAACTGATCTTTCAAACAATAATACATAAAATGCTTTTCTGGTGCAACATTCATTTTCACACAATTAAAGATGTCAAAAAGCTGAATAATTATAACTGAGTTTTCATAAATTCTTTACAACATCAAGCAGTTGTGTTGCGCATTGGTTGCAGCCTAAAACTTATTTATGCATAACTCTGAAATCAGAACTCAACACATTTGTAATATTATTAACAACTTTTGCTCTTATCGACCAAATTTTTGACAAACAATACTTTACATCCTCAACAGATCAAACCAATTCTTGTTCCCTCAATCAATTGGGTCAGGAAATTGGATAAGCAACCTTTTGAGTAATAGCTTTTACACACAAGTAGTTGAACTCTGAATTCAAAAGGCTATGAAAACTAAATCATGAAATGGTATGTTAGTAGGCTTGCAACATGGCATCAATCAAATTCAAATACATGACAGATAAAAAGGGAAAAATATTTTAACCATTTTATTCGACTCATTATATCAAAGAACAGAAGTTTCATTAATTTGTATTAGGAAAATGGGTTTAACAATTTATCAATATTAAGCTGAATCTATAAGGAAAATGGGTTTAGCAAAACAAATAGAGGTTAGCATACTGTTCTCAAGAATAATGTGTCTTCTACAAGGGGAAGAAATGAAGCAAGTATCAGCCTGCGTAACAGAAACCAATCCCAACTGTTGCTGTTATACAATGCAAACTTGTGAACAAACGCAGTGGATAAACAATAGATGTGACCTCTTTCATAAAGCATTTTATCATCAAAGCCCCTTCTTATGTATGCCGGTCAACTGGTTCACAAGATCTTTTTCTCCAGACTTTATTAAGATATCAATTGCAGCATCTTTGTGTGGAGGTTGTAGCAGAACTGATTTCTTAAGCATTATCTTGGCCAGCTTTGTGGCCTCCTTGAGGTGGCTTCTTTGACAAAGCCCAATTAAAAGAATAGAATAAATATCAGAGTCAATGGAAGACAAGCATCCCTTATTCTCAATTGCTTCAAGCAAGTAGAATCCATCCAATATCCGGTCCTTCATACAAAGCTCCTTTAGCAAGAGGCTAGATGCCAAAGTATCCAGTCTTACATCACCAGCAAGCATTTCCTTGAAGAGCTTCTCTGCTTCCTCCAGCTTTTTAATCCTTATCAAAGAAATCACAAGTGAACTGTAGAAATCACCATAGGAAACACAATGTTCCACCACAAATTTATCAAATAATCCATAACCTTGTTCCACATGACCATCGGCACAGAGGCTTTCAACCAAAGTAAAAACAGTAACATGATTTGCGTGGCACCCAAAAGCTTTCATCCTATCCAAAATATCCAATGCTTCCTTCCACTGGCCTCTCTTACAGAAACTTTGAATGACAGATGTATAAGTGACAACATTTGGAGTACAAACTCCACCTTTCTCCATTTCATCCAACAATTCCAATGCTCTTTCCATAGACCCAGACCTACAAAAGCCATCTAAAATGGCCGATAAAATCACCAAATTGGGCGAACATCCATGTAGTCTCATAACCTTAAGCACAGAGTAGGCCTCCTCAGATCGACCCGCGTTAGAGAATCCCTCAACTATTGCCATATACGTAATAAGATCAGGACAAAGGCCATTGGAACTCATCTCACTGGTCAACTTCAGAGCCGTTTCAATGTCACCCTTCTTGCAACACAACCTTATAACCAGATTATACATGACAGTGTCAGCGTGGAGGTTGAAAGTGTCCTCCATCTTCCTCAACACCCACAGAGCCATATCAGCAAGCTGAGCTTCTTTACAGAGCTTGAGCACCTCCCTAAACATGTTGACAGTGACTAAAGACCCTTCAGCCTCATAAGACTCGATAACGTCACGAATAATCTGGGGATTGTGATGAATCCGAAGCAAGTTCGAAGCTTTGGTGTACATGTAAGAACTGTGCCTGTAGCCAGATTGAAATCCTGCCCAGACGAAAAACCTGACACCCAATTGAGGTTGATAGGGACGGTCACGGCAGGTGTTGAGGACCTGGATGATAGATTGAGAGTCGAGTTTAGGCTTAACCTTAGACAATGAATGCTCAACACTGCCATTGCTTTGGTGGAGATGGGAACAGAGGACATCAATGAGGGTGGAGAAAGGAAGGGCTTTGGTTTTGAGTGTGTGGAAGGGTAAGAAAAGCTGAAAATTTACAGAGTGGGGCATTGGGATAGAGATTACTGAGTGAAGATGAAATGGATGAGGGTTTGGTTGCCTCAAATTTTAAAAAGGATTCAGCTTGTGCAGCAGCAGCCTTCCTAATTCCTATCTTCTTTATTCTCATCTCAGTCTCCACCAACAGTCCAACACGCCTTTCTTTTTTCTTCTTAATTTTTTATTTTGTCTCTATTTTTTTTAATGTTTAATTACACCGTTCAATTTACCAAAGAGGCTGTACTTTCTTCCATTTCTACTTTGTAAAAAAATAATTATTCTTTTAATTTTGAAAACTTTATTTAAAAAAAAAATAGATTGACATTGTTGGATTGCCAATTCCAACGTCTTATATTTATAAACAGTAATTATTATTTTTAAATTATAAATTTATAATAAGATAAATAATTTCTTTTAAGAAAATAAGAATTTAAGATAGTGGTAGCTTTTGGTTAAAAAACACTTTAGAGTTTGGATAGGGTTTGGGGTTTAAAATTATCTCAAAGCATCAAACACTTCTTATAACTTGTCTATAATGATAATCTATCCTTTTACAATTTTTTCACTTTTATTACTTCCTTTATATTTATTACTACACCCCATCTAAAAAAAATATGATAAATTATAATATTCACATATAATTTTTAACATTCATAATATTTTTTTATATTAAAATAATTTTTCAAAATTTTAATCCAATACATCCCTTATTACATAATTTATTAAAAGATGAGTGATTCCTGTTTTTCCCATGGAGGATGAAGTTGAGTTATCTCTTATGAATTTATCTGGAAGCTTGTCTCTTATAATTTTTCCAACGTGCCTTGTTCCCATCCTCACGGTCATGGGATTGAAAGTTGAAAGAAATAAGCATTGGATTGGGTATGAGTGAGTCGGAGAATAGAGAGATAGATGGCGAAATCGGGGAATAAGAATATGGGATCAACCGCAAAAGTTCACCCTTCCAATGATCCCGAACTGGATCCCGATTCTTACGCCCTGGAGAAGTTCAGACTCTACGAAACCAGAGCGGTAGGAAATTATATATTATTAATTAATTAATTGATCATGGAATCGAATATTTTGTAATTGGAATTTGAATTTGAATTGCAGAGGTTTTACCTAATCGGAAGTGATCGGAACAAGAGGTTCTTCCGGGTATTGAAAATCGATCGATCAGAGGCGTGGGATCTGAATATCAGCCAAGACCCCGTGCTGTATTCTCCCCAGGAAATCAAGAGCTTGCTCCAGCGGATTGCTGAAGGTAACAGGGCCACTGGCGGCCTCACTTTTGTCGCTAAGGTTTTCGGGATTGCTGGTTAGTACTAATCTCTCTCTGAGAATCAATTGCCTTGCCGGAATCATTTATATTTATACCAATACTAATGCTCTTGTTTCTCTCCACTCCAGGCTGCATCAAGTTTCTCGAGTCCTACTATTTGATTCTCGTTACTAAGCGCAGACAAATTGGTTCTATTTGTGGCCATGCAATCTATAGCATCAAGGAGAGCCAATTGAGAACCATTCCACATGTTTCAATTCAATCTGATTTAGCTCACTCTAAGACTGAGCTCAGGTAACTACTTCTAACTTATCCCATTTCTAAACAACACAATTTAACATTACCTCTTCTTACTACAGGTACAAAAAGCTTTTGTCTAGTGTCGATTTGACCAAGGATTTTTTCTTTAGTTACAATTACCCTATAATGCAAAGTTTGCAAAAGAACGTCTCCTCCGGCTCCAGTCAAGAGGAAGGGATGTCATATGATAACATTTTTGTTTGGAATGCGTATTTGACACAAGCAATCAGATCAAGATGCAATAACACCATTTGGACCGTAGCTTTAGTTCATGGTCATTTTAGGCAGGTTTGTTGCTTCCTTTCTGCTGTCTGTTATTCATCAATGTGAGCTTAAAAAACACATTGAATTATTTTATGATAAACGTACAAATGAATATTTTATTTTTGAGCAAGATACTCTTTTCTGGACCATGCATTTTCATTAAAAATCCATGATGAATTTACTTATATGTATATATATATATATATATATATATATATATATATATATAATACCTGCTATTAGAGCAAGATGAACATTGTCTGAATTTGGGATTCTTGGGATAGAATAAACACGTGGTTGGGTTCAATAATCAAATAACAAAATGCCTTCATTTTCCCTATCTTGGTTTGATCACTTGGATGAGAATGAGGTTGGCAGATACACTGTAGTCCTTGCCACCGATTCTTCTATTTCTTTTGCAAGTTTGTCATTCATCAATATCTTAAAGTCTATATCTCACCACACCACCATAGAATCTTTTCTGAATTCAATGGTTTGGCTTACTGCTTAATCGTATGATAATGGCCTGGTAAAAGCTTGTTTCTGTATGGACCAATTTGACAAAATTTCAGGTTCTTGTATTATTTACTTTAATGCAATAATTACTGCCAATTGCTGGGGTAACAATGAGGGCTGAGAACAGAATACGTTATTGGTTGATGAAATGGGATGGGGTTGATGGTAATTGGAAGAAATGAGATTTGTCATAAAACTTGTATATGCTAAAACTTATTTCTATAATAATTCACCTTAACATATTTTTAAGAAATATTGATTTCAAAACCATTTTGGAGTCATTTTTCCTGAATAGTTTTATAAGTAAAACTCAAAAAATGGGACCATTCAAATCCCTGGCTTTCTTGAATGTATGTTACTTCATTCAGTTGATAGTGGGATTTTGTCTTTAGATTCCATTAGGGTGTTTTCCTGTAAAGCCCATTTCTTGTGCCTTATTCACTTTCCAACAAATAAGAGCAATTTTTTTTAGATTC
Organism: Glycine soja; assembly: GCF_004193775.1. NCBI lineage: Eukaryota > Viridiplantae > Streptophyta > Magnoliopsida > Fabales > Fabaceae > Glycine > Glycine soja. The sequence continues at coordinate 20,415,251 of NC_041009.1, read as the reverse complement.
AAATACAAATTCCATTGGAAATAAAATCAGGAATGTACTACCATAGGGTTATAATATATGCTCCAAAATGAGCAAATCAAGAAGGAGAAATAATCAATAATGCAGCAACTCTTGGGAGATTTAGTTCATTGACTTCATTCAATCATGTTTTCTGATGTAAATGATCTTTTATGCCTCAGAAGAGCTATCTAAGTGTTTCATTTATGTTAACTCGTTGGCAAGTGTACCAATTTGTCACAAGTAGTAAAGTTAAAATAGAAGTCCAAGTGTCGAGTCCACATGGACTTTGTTTGTACTTGAATTGATGTATATCCAATTTGCAAGCAAGAGATAAGGAATTGCAATATAGATAAGAAAGAAATAATTGGAAATTAAAAAGACAAGAGTAACAAAGATAAACAAGATTAATGCAAAAGATAACTTCAGTATTTAAATATGTTGGGGCCTAACATGTCTAACTACCCTTGATGCAATATTAATGTTTTTCTCTATTAAATATTTTCTCAATTTCCACCCACATCTACTAAAACACTCAACCCTGATCCCTCACGATGAAAAGTCTAATTTATCTATTCTCTCCCAAATAGTAAATCGCATTAAGCATGGAGATATATGCAGAGGCAAAACAAAGTCACTCTATCCCTAGCAATGAATTGTTTAGATGTCATTTCCTACTTCTTTAGAAATTATCATTTTTCAATGTATAATCTCTAAAACTAATACATGGATGATCAGACCATACAATAAAGATGAAGAGCAAAAAAGAAGCAATAGAAATAGAAATTGTATTCAATAGATAATAAGAGCAGTTACATTACAAGGGTGTTGACTGCTAGGCTCCCAACAGAGGGGGTTTAGCCTCTTATGGCCATGAGAGGCTTTACACTTCAGGGGCTAATGTGTATGGAAGAAGGGATTGGATGACTAAAAGAAAGAAATAGAGGAATGACTAAAGAAGGAGGGTTTGCTCTAAGGGATAGGCTCAGGCTTTGGATATCTTCAATAGAGAGCTCTGAGACTCGGTGTCTCTTTCTCTTCTGTTTCCTACTCCTTTTATAGGCCTAAGGTAGCTTTCTTTTCATGTTGTCTTCGCGCTTAGCGCGGGCTTTCGCGCTAAGTGCGCCTTTGGCTTCTTCGTGAACCTTTTTTGTGCTAAGCCTGAACTTGTCCACTAAGCAAGGGTGCGCACTAAGCGAGTTGTCCAATTCTTCTAACTTTTCTTTAAGACCTTTTCTTCCAGTTTTTTGCATCAATTTTCCTTTAAAGTACTTGAAATCTTTTTCTTTTGACTTCTGCTCATCAAAAATTGCAAAGATGTTGATTTTTTCATTAAAAACAATAGTAAAGTAAAGAAATTGCAATCATTATTAGCCAAAATTGACTATCAATTTTACTCAAATTTCGCGGTTATCAATTTCAATAATTTGTTTCCTTTTGGAAATATAATTGGTCCACATGATTATATAGTTTCTATTTATACAAATTTAGATTTAGATACATACACATACAAATATGCTTCGTTGCGTATCCCCCCACTTTATCACATGATTTTGTTGTCCTCTCAATTAGTTTAACTATCCCTAGTGATTGTCATTGTTTAACCAATTTAGGATTTTAAAAATGGCAGATTCGTCTATCAATTTTTGGGAGGGACTTCAGTGTTTCCTTGATTTCTAGACGATCGAGACATTTTGCAGGGACACGGTATGTTCTTATTTTGATATTTCATTCATGCTCCACATATTGTACAATCGATTCAGATGTCATGAAATAATTGTGATAATTTAAATTAGATAAGCATTCTCTAAGTTTTCGTGTTATATTTAATTTCGTCCTTAGAACTGTTCTGTTAAATTTGTAGCCATATATGATTGTTCTTTTCAAATATATAATAACTTAAGATTGCTCCTCCTCTCTCTCTCTCTCTTTTCTGAATTGTTAATGAAACAATCTGCTATTCTGAAAATGTTTCCTATTTTTCATCTTATTACTGAAGCAATTTTACATGGGGTTTGAATGACTAGGCCACTGCAAACAATAGTGGTTGATAGGATGGATAATAGTTGTAGTTCCTTCAAAAGTGAAAAAATACACATTAGAGACCAAGTCAAACCATATTATAAACTGCTTTTGGTGTGTTTTGTTAGATAAGGAAGGATATTCTAAATTTCTAATGTTTGAAGATTGTACTGACGTAGGGTATCCTTACAAGTCTTAGTCCTTTCCTACATTTGATGTGCCAGTTGATTGAGCACAAGCCAATACACCTTTAATGAGAAACTGTATAATTCTGTCTGAATATAACAAAAGTTGTTAATCCAATGTTGTATAAATAATAAATCATTAATCTTTGGAGTGCTTCATTCCAAAAACAAAAAAAAAAGACTTGTTGGGGAACAATTCCAAACTGGAAGCAAATGATAAATTTATAGAAATATTTATTATAAAGAAGTTGTCTGGTGTTTATGCTCTTTTATCCAAAAGATTACAGAAATGAATAGAATAAAGAATTTCTGGCTTTCATTTAGATTTCTAAAAACATGAAAGTTTGGAAGGATGTTTGACTACCAAAGTGTCAAAGCTAGAAATTGGGCAACCACAGTGGAGGACAATCAAGTTGAGGAAAAGCTGTTGTAGTATAAGGATGAGAAAGGGGTCTTACTTTGTGGACCATCAAGGGATTTAAGCAAAGACTGTAAAAATGAATCTGCTTGTGTATAAGTATAATAAATTCTCCATGTATTAGATTAATTGATTTTATCTAGTGGAAAAGTTAGAAATTCCTTGTGAGTCAATTTATAAGGATTTGATTCTTCAAAAAATCATAAATATGTTGGTATGGGGAGTCTAATCGACCAAATCTCATCACATGTAGGCTATTTGTGCTAGGTTGACTTCTTATGGGCTTTTAGCCTTGATGTCTGAGCATCTACATACTCAAATTCATTGCACGTGTGTTCCACTTCCACTTCCACTACAATGGGCAATTTGTATAAAACACATATATCATGTTCCATGTGACAAATTACATTTGTGTGTCTTTCAAACTCAACGTTTTGGGTAGCATTTATACAGTAAGTTTTATCCCCATAGGCTATTATTTGCTGTGATTTGTCCAGGGAAGGATTGAAGGAGGAGGAGCAACAAACCAGGTTAGCCTCATATTCTCTCTTTGCGATGGATACCTCTATAAGGTTATCCTTTATTGGAGAGTTTGGGAAGATTTGCTTTGTTCCTCAATCAAGTTAGACGCATCATGATATCTTTCTCTCGTTCTTCCTCAATCAAGTTAGATGCATCATGGACAATGCAGCTTTTCTACTTTGGACATGGCTTCGCAATCTAGAAAAGGATTTTGGGACCAGCTTTAATCATTGGTCCAGCAATCTCAGTTTAGGTTTCACTTGTTAGTGGAGGGTCTCTCTTTACAGTAATTACAAAATATGTAATCCTGCTTTCCAAGATATGGTTCCTATCTAGACTACTTCAAGTCTGATCTGGAACCATGACCTTGGCATCACTAATTGTAATATTTTGGACCTCTGGTACTCATCTAATACAAAGTATATATTTTTGCTGAGCAAAAAAAAAAAAAAAGTTAGACGCATCATGAATTCTTTCTCTCTTTCTTCCTGAGAGAATTTTCTTAGTTTCTTTCTTTTCATGATTCTTTGCTCTTGGTTGTTCTCACCACCTTTGTCCATCTCTCATTTGAATGTCCCTGTTTTTCCTATATGGCCTGCATTCCTAGTTATTCTGAAACATCATGTTTGAGACTGCCTTTATATGTTCCAACTCAGTCATTTCCTTTGAACTCGTGTATGATTTATTTTTCTCCTTCTCATTCCCCTCTGATGATACATATTGCACAACTTTTTTCTTTTCTCCTCTTTTAATTGTTCTCATGGTCCATCCCATCACCTTGATCTGTTTATCACAACTGTCTGTTTTAAAGGAGCTTGCGTATTGTTCTTTATTTATGCTGAAGGTATGTTGAATTGTTCTGAAAAAGAAATGAGTTATTCTCTCTAAAAAGATCATTTCAATGTCTTCTTTATTTATGTAGACCCAGGTTTCATTCTTAGTTTTAGATTTTTTTTTTTTAGTAGCGCATTGTTTCCTACTTGTTTACCAAATTTCCCAGTGGTTTTGTAAAAAAGGGGTAGCTTTTATACTTCCTAGCAAAGAATTTAAACTCATGATCTCTCCTTATTCATTAAGTCTTAAAAAGTTGCATAGATTTGGGGGCCTGTTATTGTGATTCTCTTGCCTAACTCGTTTTATCATTCCTCTATTTTTTTCAAGTTGTCCTTTTTTGCAAGGAGAAATATGGTGTGCAATTATTTAGGCTGTGATGCTATGGTAGTAGTTGTATGTATTTTGTATATTTGACTAATTATAGGCTTTGAATTGTATGGTGTCATTTAATGTAATGAGTAGTACCTTATTTGTTGGTGTGCTTTGCAAAGAATCTCTTATATGTTGAGTTTTGTGGCATTGGATTGTTTTTCCTAGAGCTTATCATTATTGTTATGGCTGGGGAGACTTCTACTCTATAGTAAATAAGTTGCCCCAGAAGTATAATTTTTTTTATCATATTTTAATTGTTCTCAAGTGTTCTATTCTATAGGATAGTTTATTTTACTTTTTACAGTGGTTGCTGAACAAAAGCTTTTTCTATTGTGGCCTTCATCTAGAGCAGAGAGTCCATTGTACACTTATTGGTTGAACATTTGCTTGTTGATGCTTTTTTTCTTCATATTTAGCAAATCTGTGCTGGTTATATAGCAGTGATTAAACATGGCATATTCTTTTATATCAGGAATTATCTGTATTTTGTAATTTGCAATGATATTTGGTTCTATATTGTGTCTATCCGGCTAAAATAGTAACAGTTGGATTATTTTTCTTTGTCATGAATTGTTTCTGCAGGTACTTGAAAAGGGGTGTGAATGATCGGGGGAGGGTTGCTAATGATGTTGAGACAGAGCAGATTGTCCTTGATGAAGAATCAGGCTCTTGCAAGGGAAAGATGAGTTCAGTTGTGCAAATGCGTGGATCAATACCGCTTTTCTGGTCACAAGAAGCATCAAGATTTAGCCCCAAGCCTGACATAATTTGTATGAAAATAGTTGAGATTAATATTTATCCTGTTCATTATTAAATTTTATGAACTTATAATAGATCTAGCTCTCCCCGCCCCCCCTGTTTTGACTTCCAGTGCAGAGGTATGATCCAACATACCAAGCAACAAAATTGCATTTTGAAGACCTAGCTAAGAGATATGGCAATCCAATTATTGTTCTTAATTTGATTAAGGTAATTCCTCATATAAAAATACTTAGTGCTGAAAAAGTTAACAAATATGAATTTACATGTTTTTTGTTCCTTCCTCATTTTTTTTCTTTGCATTATTGAATTGCTTCTTTTATAAAAGGGATAATTTATACTTTCTTGTTGCTTATTTAAATGATGAAATACAGACAGTTGAGAAGCGGCCTCGAGAAATGATGCTGAGGCGTGAATTTGCAAATGCTGTTGGGTATCTGAACCAAATTCTACCAGTAGAGAACCATCTTAGATTTATTCACTGGGATTTTCACAAGTTTGCAAAGAGGTAAGCATGTTAAGTTTTATCTTTTTTCTCTCAGTGGCAGTCTCTTCATTTTTCTTTTTTTGCATTTCAAATTTAAATCTGACTATTCTCTATTCTTCTCTGTCATTTTCAAAGCAAGTCTGCCAATGTTTTGGCAGTTTTAGGAGGTGTAGCAAGTGAAGCGCTTGATTTAACTGGGTTTTACTACAGTGGTAAAACCAGCATCATTAAGAGAGCCAACAAGAGCAATAGAACAAGCACAGGGAGGTATGTCCATCATTGAAATTATTACTTAACATTCAAAACATTAGTTGAAGCATAACTCTTAACTTGAAAGAAAGCAAAGATATGAAAAATGCAAGGGTCTGTGACCTTTTCCCCCTCATAACTTTTGTTGTGAGGTTTGACCACCTGCTGTTATAGAGACAGACTCACTGTTATGTATGCTCTTTCCACAATTAAGGAAGATATAGAACTAGTAGTCTCCATTAAAATCATAAAATGATTGAATAAGTTCATATCCTTTCTTTTCATTTTTTGATCATATAATTCTTAAGATTTCCTGTGTTATCTATTTTTGGACTTCGAAGTGGAAGATTGCTTTGAATGATCAGTTTTAGATGATTGAGGGAAAACTTGACTTAATCTGTAATGAATAATGATGATTGCTGACAATAATGGACTGCTAGGTATTCGTATCAATGCTTCCCAAGAAATATTAGCATTATACCAGTAGTCAAATATCTCTGTTATCTCTCCAATTAGGGCATTCAAGACTAGGCTCCATTTTGGGGGGAAAATGTAGTTTAGAACTGTAACTTGATTCTGGTTTTATATTTGTATTGCACAAGGATTTATAAAATAAATTGTAATTCTACATTTAAGTCTATGTTGTTGATTAGATGTATGGTTTGGATTTTATAAACACATAATATCGTTACCATAACTTTAAACTTAAATGCATAATATAATTCAATGATTATTTTATTTTGATGGTGGTAAGGTAACAACACTTGTGGCTATATCAGTAGAGGCTCTAGCGAAAAATGGAAAATGTTGGAGATTTAATATAAAATCATTGATGCCAGTGTTATTTCCGGGTGATTCTTTTTTTTGCTTAATATTATTGCAGTTCTATTTTATAATTGTAAAAGTGCAAGATTTAGAGAAAGGAAGTTCTATTTTTATTTTCAACTCATTGTGTATTTTTATAGGGATACTTCAGTGAGAGATCTGAGAGCTAGTTCTGGGGATCTTGTGAGGATTGGGAACAGTAATGAAATGCTAAATTCTGTGGTTAATCAAGACAAAGAGACTGACATGAACCATCAGAATAAAAAAGATAATTTTGGTAGTGATGCACCACATTTTCAGAGTGGAGTTCTCCGTACCAACTGCATTGACTGCTTGGACCGTACAAATGTTGCCCAGTATGCTTATGGTCTTCAAGCTTTAGGACGCCAGCTCCATGCAATGGGTTTGACTGATGTTCCAAAAGTGGATCCTGATAGTAGTATTGCTGCAGCTCTAATGGATATGTATCAAAGTATGGGAGATGCTCTTGCCCAGCAATATGGTGGCTCTGCTGCTCACAATACTGTATGACATTTTGTGGGATTCTAAATTTATGTAATCTGCCGACAAATATCTAACTGCTTATTTGCATCTTCTTCTGCAGCTGTTGTGATATATGTAACATATATTTTGGTGAATGACAGGTGTTTCCAGAGAGGCAGGGAAAGTGGAAAGCAACAACACAATCAAGAGAGTTTTTAAAATCCATAAAACGATACTATAGCAATGCTTACACAGATGGTGAAAAACAAGATGCAATAAACTTGTATTATTCCTTCCACCTATTTTATCTCAATAATTTTCTTTTCCTTTCCTAGATGGAATTCATAGTTCATCTTTAGTAAGATTTTATATTTTTAGGTTTCTAATGTTCAAATACTCTTTCCCTTAATTAATCATGTCTTGAATAAATAATTTTAAATATTTAAGGCATTGTTCTATTGCCAGGTTTTTAGGTTACTTCCAACCACAGGAAGGGAAACCTGCTCTCTGGGAGCTGGATTCAGATTATTATCTCCATGTATCTGGGATTGGGGATGATCTAATTCCTGAGAAGTGGTGAGTCCTCCTTATTAAAATGGCTGGTATTAAAATCAGTGACATGCTTCTATGATATGTTACATTTGGCATTGGTTTTTCTCATTTTTTGTATGTACACATATTTTTATTGTTTATTTCCCTATCAATCTTCAATTTCTTCCTGAATTTTGCAGTTCTGAACCAAATATCAGTCCTTCTGGAAGAGGTGGAATGGTATTCATGCCTATACCAGCTTGTAGAGATGACTTCTCTCGCATAAAGTTGACATCATTTGACATGTTAATTGAAAAGACTTGTAGTAAAATAAAAAATGTAAGACTATGCTGTGAGCCTGATCAGAGACCAGGTGGGGTTTCTGGAAACAGTGGTGTAGCACCTGATGCAGCGTAATTTCTCTTTTCTGAGTTGCTGTTTAATGTTTTTACTTCTGAATTTTATTTTGGTTTAATTACTCTGCGGGTCCCTGAACTTTTACCAAATTTTTAGTTATGTCCCTGCACTACATAGTTTTTCTTTGGTTGTTTTCCACTTGCCTATTATATTTTGTAATTATGAACAACTTGCAGTGTTTGGCTAAGATTTTCACTAAAACAAACAGGGAAAACTTTGATTCCCATTGCACTTTTCACACTTTTTCAGTAGCATTTGTAGGAGCTTATTATTCCTTTTGCTCAACTTCCACTGGCTTTGAACAACATCTAATATAAACAAACCATTAATTAGTTTGTTACTTTCCGTACCATGATTGGTAGAAGATCTCTCTTATCTGTAAGGTTAGAGACTCCTTTTATAGATCAATGTAAATTCCTTGCTTAAACTTAGTTTCTGTGTCAGCCACCCCTTCCACCCTAACCAATAACCATGTATATTCTCATTTTGGATGGGAAAAAGTGGGCAGTTTGTCTGACTAGTGTGAAAGCAAAAGCTATTCTGTGCTATAGGTAACTTGAGGTAATTTTGTTGAGTCACTGATTGTCTGTTGATTCCCAGTGAGATACAGCTCAAAAGCCCAAATTGGCTTTTCGGCCAGAGAAAGTATGAAGAGGGTTCCTCTGCTGCAAAAGTTGCTTCTCGTGAATCTGGCGTTGAAGGATCTCATGCTAATGGCTTTTGTGACTTGAATTGGCTTTCCTCTGGCAATGATATGAATGAAGAGGATGTTTTCCAAAGGTATGCATCTGAAAAGTGCATTATCCTTTCAAGACTTTGATGCACCTTCCATTTTTTCCTTTGATGTTCAGTATCCTATTTGGTCATTTTTCTATCGGCAAACATTTTCACTTTAGGTCACCACTAACCCATTTGTATGTTTACTTAGGGCATTGCGATTTGTTAGCTTTAGACAGAGCTGAGATATGCTGATTAACTGACCAAGCTTAGTGCATTCGAATCTGATCTGTTAAGTGGAGCTAGAGCTGTTAAAATTTTAAATGGCCACATATAATTCTAAACTTAGTTAATTTTCTGCAATTAGCAATAACCATGTTACAGTTGATTTAAATTATGATTCATGAAAGAATTTCCTTTAAAAGCTTAGTAAGTGCAACTCTGGGATCTACTATATTCAAAACTACCAGATAACAAAATTGTTTTATTACCACTAAATATTCCTGATCGGTTGATAATCCTGTGGTGTCCGTTTGGAGGCATATGGCCACTGTAGACAGTCCCACATTCTTCATTCTCATTTGATGCTTTTAGTTTTTTCAGTTTACAGATGATTCTTTTATAATCTTGATTTTGTAGGTACCTTACAATGACCTCAACAAATGAGGCCAACGGTTGGTATGGAGGTAGTCTCCTCGGCGATCAAGATGAAAGCAGTGAGATATATAAACATTATGCTGAGTTATGTCAGGTATGCAATTTAACATGAATAATGAAAATGCATATACTACTTGAATCTAGACTTAATTGAAGAAAGACACCATTGCTTGCTTCAAACAAGGCACTATAGTAGACTTACAGACCTCTACTTTAGTTTAACTACCTGCTGGGTTAATTTGTATGTTATGTTTTTAATAGGAACTGAAACTTCTATTGAAATGATATAGGGAAGTCGGTGAACTGAGAACTGAGCTTTGATTACAATGTAATGAGCAAAAAATTGTGGAAACTGTAAAAGAAAGAAATATCTAGGAGAAGAGAGACTACTCTGCCCAATGGCAATTGTCACCCAGAACGACAAAATACCCCCCTCTCCCCTTCATACTCACGCTCCTTTGCATGATCCCATGCATCTTTGTTACCAATGCTCTTAGGACAGCTGTCCATTCTGTTAGAAGCCTCCACTGCCTCTCAAACAGAGTTCCTATTCCCAATTAAGCACTAATCCTTTTCTTCTTTCTCTTGTATACATTAACTGGAAGCCCAGTTGTTGTGGGCCCATCGGTTGTCTTTATCTTTTTTGTTGCAGATCGTGTTGGTGGGGTAAAAACACAATTGTGTGAGTGATCAACCTATTGTATACTGTACAGACACATGAAAGGATCTTCTTGGTCTTGTAAGAATAATAAATCCAAGGTCTGACTCGCATCAAGTTCTAGCTGTACAACCCAACACGCCAGAAATATATAAAGAAAGAAATAAACAAATAAATATGAAATGAGGCAGATAAAATAACATCTACTCTAGGACGTCTTATGTTATTCTTGTCTATGCATGTTTGCTGCCAAAATGTAGTTTTTACCCTCATCATCCTTGGCATACATGCAGGGACCTGCCTTGGAACTTTTCCAAAATGACCCTGAGAAGGAGCAACACTATGCAGATGCTTTAAGCACGAGTTCATATGAAATTGTTAATGATGCTGTCGTTGCAGCAGAAATGGAAGCAGCTCTAAAGGAGTATGACCAAGTTGGTGCTGACCTTGGGATTATTCCCAAATCTTGTAAATTCTATGTTGATGATCCGAGCTGGCTGACGAGATGGTTAACTGGGGACGAAAAAGTACCAAGGATATGATGGGTCATTGTTTTGACATGTATAAGTTGAAAACTTATTTCTGTACCATTTTAACTCGTAGTTCCTTGTACAAAAGTCATTGCAAGTTTTCTTATCAATCCCCAGGCCTTAGAAATTTGATTCTTTTTTTGTTAAATACATTTTTTTCTCTCTCTTGTTTGCCTTGATTAGTTCCTATACCAAAAATGTAGTTTTTGGTCCCATAATTTCACAAGTTTAGGTTTTTGGTTTTTATAACTTTTCACTCTATTTAGGTTTTTGTTATTACAATTTTCTTTTTTATCCTCATAATTTAGTTTTGATCCTCATAATAATAGGGATTAAAATCAAAATGTTTAAAACGGCAAGGATGAAAAATTAAATTTTGATTAAAATATATTTTTCGTCTTTGTAAAACTACTAAAGTATGAATTTTGTCTCTATAAATTTTTTGTCTATATTTTCATTCTTGTAAAATTAAAATATGTTACTCTTTTTTGGTTTGAACGTCTTACTTCCTTGCTTACATGTCACTTCCTAATTGGTCAAGTTGTTAGATATTGTTCTTACAATTTTTGGGGGTTAAGAATCCTACAAATTGCCAAAAAAAAAAAAAAAAGTGCCACAAATTTTCAAACACTTATTCCTTAAACTTCATCTTCAAAAATTCAACAATCATAGCCAGAACGAACACATAGAGAATAATACCCCTCAGCCAATCTCATTGTTGTTGCACCTAGATCGAACCCCCCTAAGTGAGATCCAAATCTTCAATCCCATTTGTGACAACCGTTAAGCCATAATTGCACCACCGTGAACCCATAGTTGGTACCATGGCGACCACCATACCACCCTCGCCCATCACTATAAATCCTCGTAATTGATTTGGGTCTGATCGGCACCGGTGCAAAGTGTTTGGATGATTGTTGGGTCAAGCCCATGCACGACCCTCCTAGCCGGGGAATCGGTGCATGAACTTCTTCCTTCACTGTCTCCCCCTTCATTTTGCACATGCCCCACCAAATCCCATTGCCTTCAAACAATCAAACCCCTTTTGTTTTGCCCAGATTCAATCTTTGCGCGATGAAATTAGAGGTATTTATTTATTTTTCCTTTGTGCCTTTGGGGTTTCTTGTTTTAAGCTATTGGAAACCTATTAAGGGTTGAGATCAAGTCCAAGATCATGTTTTGTGTCTGCTATAGCCTATAGGGCGCATTTAGATTCATTCATTTAAATTTCATTGGTAATGCTTTTCCTATTGTGGAGTTCTGGTTAGTTATTAATCGACTGAGTGCTTTGTCATTTTGTTTTTAGGTGTCTATATTGGTAACATTTAAGAGATTTTTTTGTATAGATTTTTCCTTCATTCCCTTTACAATTAATGTGTGTTATTTAATGCTTAACTTTGATACTTTTTAGCCTATAGGCCGCATTTAGATTCATTCATTTAAATTTCATTGATAATGCTTTTCCATCTTGAAAATTTGTGGCAATTTTTTGCAATTTGTGGGAATTGAGTGACACGTAGGTATGAAAATCAAACTAGCTTAACTCCGGGCCAAAAAATAATATTTTAAGAGGGCGAAAAACATTCAAAAAAATTTAGAGAGACGAAATTCATACTTTGATAATTTTAAAAGAACGAAAAACACATTTTAGTCTTAAATTTATATAAAAATTAAAATTAAAATAGATTATAGCACTAAAATTATATATATATTTTTAGACCTAAAAATTAAAAGGAATGAGATATTACAGCATGTTTGACTTGTTTTTTTATTTATTTATTAGTAATTATAAAAAAAAATTTCACTTTAACTTTAAAGGATAATATTTCTATTGCTTTACAGTCTAAAGGAATGGTCAGTAACTCGAGGTAATCAAAGTATAGGTATACGTTTACAAGTGGTTTAATTCATTTATGAAGAGATTTTTGGAGGGAAACCAAGTTTGTGGTGATTGTGGGAGTAAGGCATTGACATCATATGAGAAGCAAGCTGTTTGAATTGAAAGACTTAACTAAACTAACTTAAGCTGCTGCAGTGCACTAGTTAACTGAGAAAGCTAACCCACCGCAAAGCTCTCTTTTATCTTCACTTGAGGGTTCATGCAAGTGCATATGTATGCAATTGGAATTGGAAAGAAAGCAGAGAAGGGGATATAGATGCACTACTCCAGCGAAAGGGTCCTTCAGTGTTATGCTTCTTTCATAAATTCAGGGCAGTTCACTCTTGTGTAATTAAGACCGGCCTTGAATCCACCTCCTTCTTTCATGGCGCTCTTATACATCTCTACGCCAAATGTAACTCTCTCATTTGTGCTCGCACCATTCCCCCACCTCGACACTGTTTCTTCGACCGCTTTAATCTCTGGCTACGTTCTAGCCGGCTTGCCCCATGAGGCGCTCCACGTATTTGACAAAATGCACAACTCTGCTGCTATTCTACACCAAGTGGCGCTAGTGTTTTAAGTGCAATTGCCAGCTTAGCTGCCCTTAATCATGGCTTGCTTGTTCATGCACACGCTATTAAGCAAGGTTTTGAATCCAGTATATATGTTGCAAGTTCTTTGATCAACATGTATGGTAAGTGTCAAATGCTGGACGATGCACGCCAAGTATTTGATGCTATATCTCGGAAAAATATGATTGTCTGGAATGCCATGCTTGGAGTTTATTCACATAATGGCTTTTTAAGTAATGTCATGGAGTTGTTCTTGGATATGACAACGTGTGGCGTTCACCTAGATGAATTTACCTACACTAGCATTTTGAGCACATGTGCATGCTTTGAATGCCTAGATATTGGTTACCAGTTGCATTCAGCTATTATGAAGAAAAGATTTACCTCCAATTTATTTGTCAACAATGCATTGATAGATATGTATGCTAAGGCTGGGGCTTTGAAGGAAGCCATCAAACAGTTTGAGCACACGACATACCGAGATCATATTTCCTGAAATGCCATTATTGTTGGATATGTGCAAGAAGAAGCGGAGACTGGTGCTCTCAGTTTGTTTCAGAGAATGAATTTAGATGGCATTGTACCTGAGGAGGTATCTTTGGCCAGTAAACTTAGTGCTTGTGAAAATATTAAGGTACTAGAATCAGGACAGCAGTTCCATTGCCTGTCAGTTAAGTTGGGTCTTGAAACAAACCTTTTTGCTGGAAGTTCTCTTATTGACATGTATTCCAAGTGCGGGGACATCGAAGATACACATAAAATTTATTCTAGCATGCCGGAGCAGAGTGTGGTCTCTGTGAATGCTCTGATTGCAGGATATGCTCTACAAAACACAAAAGAATCTATTAATCTTCTTTATGAGATGCAGATATTGGGACTGAAGCCATCTGAGATTACATTTGCAAGCCTCATAGATGTTTGCAAGGGTTCTGCCAAGGTAATTTTAGGAATGCAGATCCATTGTGCTATAGTGAAGAGGGGTCTTTTATGTGGTAGCGAATTCTTTTATGTCGGAGTTTTCTAACCTTAAAAGCACTGTGATGTGGACTGCTTTAATTTCAGCACATATTCAAAATGAGTGCAGTGATGTGGCCTTAAGCTTGTATCAAGAAATGCATGACAACAATATCTTACCTGACCAAGCAACATTTGTTACTGTTCTTCGAACTTGTGCTCTCTTATCCTCATTGCATGATGGTACATGGTAGAGAGATACATTCTCTAATCTTCCATACTGGTTTTGACTTAGATGAGTTAACCAGCAGTGCCCTTGTAGACATGTATGCAAAATGCGGGGATATAAAAAGTGCTGTTCAAGTTTTTGAAGAATTGGCTACTAAAAAGGATGTGATTTCTTGGAATTCAATGATAGTTGGATTTGCCAAAAATGGTTATGCAAAATGCGCCCTGAAGGTCTTTGATGAAATGACTCAATCATGCATTACCCCAGATGATGTCACACATTCCTTGGACTGCTTACCGCTTGTAGCCATGCAGGGTGTGTTTATGAGGGTTGTCAAATTTTTTACGTCATGGTAAACTATTATGGCATCGAGCCCCGAGTAGTCACTGTGCCCGCATGGTTGATCTTCTTGGTAGGTGGGGTTTTCTCAAAGAAGCTGAAGAGTTCATTGACAAACTAGAAGTTGAACCCAATTTGGGCCAATTTATTGGGTGCTTGCAGAATACATGGGGATGAAAAAAGGGGACAGAGGGCAGCTAAGAAACTTATTGAGCTAGAACCCCAAAGTTGTTCTCCATGTGTACTGCTTTCTAATATGTATGCTGCATCAGAACATTGATACAGAAATATATCCAAAAGATGCCTGGTTGTAGCTGGATTGTAGTGGGGCAAGAGACAAACCTATTTGTTGCAGGTGATATATCACATCCTAGTTACGATGAAATTTCAAAAGCTTTAAAGCATCTGATAGCACTAATTAAAGACAACAACAGATTCCAGGACAATATAATTTCCTGGTTTGGTCAAATTTAGTCATTCAATATGATTGGAAGTTGAGTGATCAACTCAGGTTTGTTTCCTGACACAAAAGAACCTTACATAAGGAAATAATCATATACAAAGGATGAGTATGGATTTACTCTTCCTGTTTTTTGGTAAACAGTAGCAGTATTATTAGCATTCAAAGATGCTTGATAAGTGGTCTTCTCACTCTGGATATTTATTACTGTGAACAATATCATGGCATTTCTTCTAGAATCTGACTTAGAACTTGGAAGATGTATTTGCATAAAGTGCTACAGAAAATTCACAATTAGAGGAGGATTTGAAAGATTTTTTTTTCTTAAATATTTGTGATACGGTAATATCTTGTGGGTGTGGACCGAACTTGGTTGGTGGAGGAAGGTTCTGCCAAGAAGTTGGAAGCTTGTGAAAGGAACTAACCTCATGAGTATAAATTGAAGGCGAATTATAGTGATCAAGGCATCATAATTTTATCTTTTATTACATGAAAAATGTAACTTGCTAAACTAACCAAATATGATTGTAAACCCTTTTCACATTTCAAACAACATGCAAATACCTCAACTCTGCATCAAGTATCTTGTAGATGCTCTAAGATACATGCGCATGCGTTACAGACTCACCCACATTTTCTAGAGGATGAAACCTTTTATGGCAAAGCAGTCTTCGTAAGAGAAATTTTTAGGTGTCTAAGGGAAAAGAAATTTCCCTTGCTATGTGCTATAGATATACTGGCCCACATAACTTAGGCGGTACACATTCAAAACTATAGAGCAAAAGATATTTATTATTCCCAAAGCACCTTAGAGTTTTTCCTTGTTTTAATGTATGTCGCAGATGATGTTGGTAGATTTTGTTACCTTCTCTAATATTTATTGGAAGAAAAATAGCTTCTATTACAATCTATCAAAGTTTTAGTTTTCGGAAGAAAAACAGTTTTTATTTACAATTTATCGTAGTTTTGGTTTTCAGGTTTGCTTACGGTTATTGTAAATGGTTCTAAAGCATTATCATATTGGGTCTCGAGTGTATTAGACGACCCTATATATCTTTTCCTTTAAATTGCTAGCAAGTCTGTCATTCTATTGGAAGTTATCTTTTCCTTTAATTTATTTTTAATTACACTCACTTTAGATATCTAAATATAATCTAAGTTTCTCAATTTTATGTCTAGTTTGAATCTAACAACTAACAATTGAACGAGTTTTATTAGATAATAATAAATGCGAATGTATCTTTGTTAGTTTTTCTCATCATTTCCCAACTGATATCTCTCTCTCTCTCTCTCTCTCTCTCTCTCTCTCTATATATATATATATATTATGTCTTTCGGTGAAAATTCTGTTATCCATAAATCGTAATGTATGTGTGCATGTTTCTAGAGTCTGGAGAATTATTATTCGTCAATGTTTTAGATTTATCTTGTTTATTTCTTTCCTTCTAATTTTATAGTTTGCTTAGTTGAGTTTTTGTGACTAGGGCAAGGATTGGGGTAGGTGTTAAATTAATTCCAGTGTGTGTGTGGGAAAAAGTTTTGTTCAACTCAACCAATGTTTTTTTTTTCAATCTAGGACGAGCTCAAGTTTCATACCTAGGAAAGTGCAACCTGACGTTTGGAAGCCTTGAAACGATAATCCAAACACACCCTTAGTTGTGTCTTGGCCAACTATTATGAGTTGCCTCTTCTTAAAGAATTTGGCCAAGCGAAAGCCAAATTTGACTAATTTTAGGAATAAAATTAGTCTCTACAATTAAGGATAATAATGTGTATTAGATTCATGAGTGGGCACAAAAATTACTCATGATAGGTAAGGTAAATATTCACTTACCGAGTATAAGGATCGGATATGGGTAAGTACTTGTGAATATTTTGTTTTGGACAGTGAATCATTTGCTTTGGATGCACCCATGTCACTCTTAATTACGCATAACATTCACATGAAAATAAAGTGTTATAGATTTAAACTATTGATTTATATATATTAAAAATTACAAAATATTATGAGTTTTCACTTCTTATCTAATGAGTCACACTCATTATTTTGTTGTTTTCAATAAATTTTAATCATTAATAAAAAAAATATGTTTCCAATAAATTTTACTAATCAATAAAAGAGTTTATAGTTTGCAAAAAAAAAAAAAGGTTTTACATTTCATATTTTTCGTCTCTTTCTTATTAGGCTTAGCCTATTTAAATTTTATTTAAAATATATTTTTATCCCTATAAAATATAAAAAATTTGAAATTTATCCTTGTAAATTTTTTAGTAAGTTTTTCATTCTTGTCAAATGTAAAGGTGTGATATTTTAACTCTTGGATCCTACGTGGTCATGTCATACGCGTAAATTTTTTTTTATGCTTTATTTCAACAAAACCTCCATCGCTTGCCTTCATCTTCCTCCGTTGGACCATTTGCGTTCACCTTCATCTTCCACCTCTGAACTACAACCTTCACCTTCCACCTTTTACCTACGACCCGCCAATGGAAAGATCTGGAGTTTCTGGGGGCCGTAGGCAATGAGGTTTCTGGGGGCCGTAGGCAATGAGGTGCTCCAAGGTTGTCAGAGTCTTCATTTACGGCAAATGATGAGTGCCTGTGCAAACTACCCATGTTGTTGCTGACTTCAAGGAGCATCGATAACCTCGAAAGACGTTTTTGGAGATGTCGAAACTGGGTGGTAAGTGCTCTGCTATAGAGTTCAACTACCTGTAACTTTTTTTTATTGGGCTGAGGGTCCTATCAATGTTAGAGGAGCATCGGATGTTGATGGAAGGCAAGCGAATGTTGTTGATCCAAGATAAGGCACAACTCGTAGGACAGAACAACAACTGGAGCAACGGTTAGAGGAGGCTCAAAGGAAGATATTAATTGCAGAAGATAGTAATTATTGACACAAAGAACGTGTATTTGTTGATGGGTGTTGGATCGAGTGGCCTCAGAATAATTAAGAAGGGGGGGTTGAATTAATTATTCCTAAACCTTTACTAATTAAAAATTACTCTTATAAGGCTTTTACTAAATTGTTAAGAGAATGAGGAGTAGAAGAGAAACTTAACAGAAAGTAAAAGCGGAAATTAAATGTACAGCCGAAAGTAAAAGAGTAGGGAAGAAGGAAACAAACACACAAGAGTTTTTATATTGGTTCGGAAACAACCCGTGCCTACATCCAGTCCCCAAGCGACCTGTGGTCCTTGAGATTTCTTTCAACCTTGTAAAAATCCATTTACAAGCAAAGATTCACAAGGGATGTACCCTCCCTTGTTCTCTTTGAACCTAGTGGATGTACCCTCCACTAGAATTGATCCACAAGAGATGTACCCTCTTTTGTTCTCAGTCAAACCCAAGTAGATGTACCCTCTACTTGTACCACAAAGGATGTACCCTCTAATGTGTTAAGACAAAGATCTCAGGCTGTTAAACCTTTGATACTTTGTGAATGGGGATACAAAAGAATTCTCAAGCGGTTAGTCCTTTGAACACTTTTGTATTAAGGAATGGGAAGAATCAAAAGAATTCTCAGACTGTGTCGTTTTGAATTCTTTGACAAGAGAGAAGGGAGACACAAAAGAATTCAGGCGGTTAGTCCTTTATTCTTTTGGAAAAGGGAGAAGAGAGACACAAAAAGAATTCAGACGGTTAGTCCTTGGCGAATTGTTTTTGGCAAAGAGAGAAGAGAATGAAAAGATGAATAGCACAAGTTTTCAAGGTTTGGAAAACCAGAAAACTTCAGAAAGCTTTTGGTACAAAGAAGAAGAAGAAGTTCAAAGAGATTCAAGGCTTGTAAAGGATTGATTGGAAAAGTAAAAGTATGAAAGAATGAATTAATTGAAAATGAAAAACAAAGTCTTGCTTTTAGAGACTCTTCATGTCTGGTCAAGAAGACCATTTAGAAGAGTTATAACTTTTAGAAAGAACTTAAAACCAATTTAAAAAAGTCAAAACATTTTTGAAGAGTTACATCTTTTTTATTTTTTCAGAAACAAACACTGGTAATCGATTACCAAATTAGTATAATCGATTACACAAAGCTTTTGTGTGAAAGGATGTGACTCTTCACATTTGAATTTGAATTTCAACGTTCAAAGGCACTGGTATTCGATTATCAAAACATTGTAATCGATTACAGCTTTTTGAAATTAATTGGAACGTTGTAAATTCAATTTGAAAACTTTTTCAAAACAATTTTGCTACTGGTAATCAATTACAACAATCTGGTAATCGATTACCAGAGAGTAAAAACTCTTTGGTAAAAGGTTTTGTCAAAAACTCATGTGCTATTCAAAGTTTTGAAAATTTTTTTAATACTTATCTTGATTGAGTCTTCTCTTCATTCTTGAATCTTGAGTCTTGAATCTTGATTCTTGACTCTAGACTTTCTTCTTGAGTCTTGAATTCTTCTTGATTCTTATCTTGAACTCTTGAGTTGTTCTTAATTCACTTGAGTTGTTCTTTGATAGATAAGGCACAACTCGTAGGACAGAACAACAATTGGAGCAACGGTTAGAGGAGGCTCAAAGGAAGATATTAATTGCAGAAGATAGTAATTATTAACACAAAGAACGTGTATTTGTTTATGGGTCTTTTGGTGATGTGTCTATCCATGTTAGAGGCATTGATTTTCATTTTCCATTGAAATGTAATTCCAGAATGGAATGAGTTAAGGTGATGTTGTTAGCAATGAAAAAGTTGTTCTTTCGTATTAAATAAGTTTTGAATGAAATGAAGTAACAAGTTATTTGGTCATTATTAACAATCCCTGTAAATAATTCAGTTTAGCAAGCAAATAATGGACTTTTACATTATAGCCTTTTTAAATACTTGTAAAACATTCCTTGTGAAAAGACTTGAAAATCCTCTACCTATTCTCTTTGAACACAATTTAACAGCATCTATTTGTGTATTGAATGAAACAACAAAGTTTATGTAAAATATAGCAAAAAAGTTTAATATTGATAAGGATAGCCTTTAATAATCACATAACATAATAATCATTGTCTCATCGTAAAAGTAAAAACAGACAATGTTTGATACTTTGGATTTCATAAAAAGACTACATAGAAGATTCTCATTGTTTAATTAAACCAAAACAAATCCCACCCAATCAGCAAATACATGAAAAAAAAACTTCCACTAGCATTGTCCACCAGACATCAATGCCTAACTTGATTCCTTTTCACATGTGTTGATCCAGAAACAAACCCTTCCTTCATTTGTCCTTTTTTTATTCCTTTTTTTATTCTACTTTGGTTTACCATCTTTTGATTCACAATCTTTGTTAGGAATTGTGTTGGAGTACAATTTGCAAGCAAATCCTTTTTCCTTATTGATGCCCTTCATGCTTGGGACAAAACTAGCCTTCTCCTTTGCCTGCATAAGTAGACATGTTTAGAATAAAAATCCCACAAAATTTGAAATAGTGTAGGAAGTAATTTTTACCTTTTGTTTCGATTTTGGTTGCTATTTTGTAGAACCATTTAAGAACCATTTCCAGTTGTCCTTGTTCTCAGTCTCAACAACAACAACAAATTCCAAAGGACACTATTGGTTATTAGCATCTTTGGCCACAACTACAAGCATTTTCCCCCCATACTTAAGGTTTCATAATCAACATCAGTCCCTTTCCACCACATTTTAAGCCTACCAGTAACTGAATACTCAAGATTGTGTATCAAGTCCACAACTTCAAGGAATGATCATGTGTCAATATCCAAGTCGTGATAGGCATTCTCCTTTTCCCCCTCCCATTTTAATGTTGGGTTCATAACCCACGAGCCTACGGAGTGAATAACAACCAAAAACCCCAATACCTGATAAAGAATCAAACACAAATCAGTCAACAATGACCAAAACCCTCAATTCAATTTGAAAATATCAAATCTCATTCTACCATAACCCAAATCAAACCTACAAAAAACGTAGCCCAATTCGCATTCGAATCCATCAACCATGAACTAAACTCACTTCGAACCCAAACAAACCCAAACATTATCCACTTCAAACCCAAACAAACCCTAACCTTGAACAACACAGCTGAATAACCCAAGCCCATATGAAACCCTAACCACAACCAAACACAAAATATATAGAATGAAAGAGTCAAAGAGTTAAATAACATTACCTTCCTGTTTGGGACTAGGACCACCTTTGAGTTCGAAACACCACCACCTTTGAGTTTCGACCACCTTCAATTTCAAATAACACACAATAGCAACAACTCTCTCACAGTGTCTCTCATAGTGCATCCCACAATGTGTTTCTCTGTGAAGACTTGCACAAATTTCAAATGGGGTAAGCAACCACTGACCAGAGAGTGGGTTCACAGTCAAAACAACATCAATTGAATACTAAAAACGACACCAACCTTGTATTCATTGTGCGCCCAAAAGATAACCAACAAAAACTTGACACATGGCAAACTCTCGTTGATGTGTTGACCCATTGGCGAGGACCAGACATGACAATGTAGGATTGAATTTTCCGAATTCAATTTCGAGCCAAAATATCACACATTTACATTTTGCGAGGAAGAAAAACATACTCAAAATTTTTCAAGGATGAGTGTTGAACATTTTAATATTTATAGGAAAAAACATATTTTAACCTTTAGTAACCATATAGACTAATGCTTGTATTGAAAATTTATTAAATTAATTAAATTGTATTTTCTATTTCAAGTTGATAATAAAGTATATTCTAAATTATTTGTTGGTCCATCCACAATATCACGTTTCAGGTTCATTGTCCTAGGTGTGAGAGGAATGTTCGAAAGTCATTTTAATTGCATTCACCCATGTCTCACCTTAATTGCAACTTATAAGAGTTTATTGCAAGTGTATTTAAAAATAGCTAAACATCATAGAATGTGGCCAATCGGATATTAACTTTAAGGTGGTTAACATTTCACATCGACCGGAGATATATTCAATGTAAAAACATAAAAACATATAAAGCTTAGAAAATTGTCATCCTAAAAACTAATTTTATGGAAATGAATTAAACGTTAAACTCATAATCTAACATGGTGTTAGAATTTTTTTTTTCCTCATAGTATACTAATAAGTAAATAACATTCGACAAAAAAAAAAAAAAGCAATAGATATGAACGGCTGGTAATCGACTTGAAAAAAAAAAAAAAAACACTTCACATAGACTACAAATATTAAAATATGTTAGCTTATAAAGTATAAACTAGTTGTGAATTGCGAGTTTGGAAGATGGGTAGATGACAAGGCAGTTTGAAAGCTGAACCACAGAAAATGGAAGAGTGAAGGTAGACCACAAATGAAATAAGGCAGTGTGATATGGTGGAAGAGTGAGAAATGAAAGGTATTGTGATATTACCGTTCTGTTCTCCCATGGCTTTCGCAGCAGCTCCTCTTATCCAGGTTGTATTATACGGAAATCCCAAGTTTTTGTTTTTGAGGAGTACTGCTCGTTGCACGGTCCACGCCTCTCGCAGACCACCACCCCCTGGGCCTGGAGTTGACACCAGAATCCATTGGGAAAACGAAGATGAAGGTTGGATTGGAGCTACCAATACCAAACACCAACAGACCCACAAACCCAATAACAACATGTTACAGGCTGATGACTTTCCTGATTTCCTCACCGCTTCTTTAGGTTCTCATTACGAGTGAGTCACTCTCTGCTCTGTTCTATGACTGACTGACTAACTAACTAACTTGTTGTGATAACTCATTCATTCACCATCACCAGATTCTTGGGTGTATCACCAGATGCGGATGTAGAAGAAATTAAAGTTGCTTATCGGAAATTGTCAAAGGAGTATCATCCCGACACAACTTCCCTGCCTCTCAAAACTGCCTCAGAAAAATTCATGAAATTAAGAGAGGTTTACAACGTTCTTAGCAATGAAGAGAGTCGAAAGTTTTATGATTGGACCCTTGCTCAAGAGGCTGCAAGCCGCCACGCAGAGAAGATGAAAATGAAATTAGAAGATCCTCGCCAGCAACAACTCAAGAACTGGGAACCTGTTCCAGACATGGTTGACCGCCTTGGTGGAAGGAATATGAAGCTTAGTGATCAGGCAGTTTCGGCCATCACCATTGATCTCTTTATCATTGTTTTTGCCCTATGTTGTATCATATATGTTATTTTCTTTAAAGAACCCTATTACTACTAGTATTGGCTAGTTAACCAATTATAACACCCTATATGTTATACGACAGAATCAATTAATATAAAACATTACAAGATTTCTCCACAATGGGAAAATGATAACATTTTTAAGTTACTAATAATAGTAGTAGAGTAGTATGAGCTTTTTTACCAGTTCTCTCGTGGCTTCCATAACAGTTTTTGCTTGATAAATTCATAATTGGTGAATTTATGTACATGATTTCAATGGAAAAACAGGAGAAAAACATAAACAGTTTACTTTTGTAAATAAACATGTACTAGAGAATTTTCAGTCCATGTTATAATATAGAGGATAAACACAATGATTCTAAATTTCCTAATCATAGTAGAGTAGTGCCAATTTTTAGAATTAAATAGAATTAATTTGATGGTAAAAGGAGTTGATTTTGAAAGTTTGCTTAAAGTTTCCCATTACCAAATCAAAATAACCCAAGCTTCCTCTACAACTACGTCTGAATCTTCTGAATGGTCCAGATTCAACACACATTCAGTAGATGTAACTATCATTTCCACATTATTTCATTGAATCACAAATTCACAATAATCAAATTCAGGACAGGCTAACGGCACAAAGTCATTTACACTATTGCTTGGTTCATTTTTTCATTTCCATTGTTTTAATGATGACGAGGTTACAAACTTGAATGTAGAGACACCCTCTCCCCCTTCTTGACAAAGAAATGAATAAGCATGCATCAAGTAAATATACGGGGACTCTACAGTATATACGAGACGCTAAGATCAATTTTGCACTTGGCAATGTTACAAATCCTGGGGCAATATAAACAGCGGCGTAAGAAGATCAATAGACATATCACCTAGCACTAGCCTCTTCTACTACTGCTAAGCACTCTCTGAAGTTGGAAAGCTTCTCCCTGCTCTCCATTCAGGGATCGCCTCTCTAAGCAGCAAGCAGTAAGCTGTCTAAGTAACCTCTCAAGATAGGAGTGCAAGCAATGTTTTGAATCTTTCATATTAGGATTTGTGGACAATATCATGGCATTTACTGTGTCAGCTACAACTTCACGCTGCGAGTCTTTTAGAAGATAACCTACGGAGGATTCCAGAGGCCGTTCATATGCCAGCAAAGCAACACAGTCCTACATAAATATACAATCAAGAGGCAATTTTAAATATCAGTTAAAATACGCAACAATTATAGTAGTAATAGTTATATGCTGTCGCAACAGATAAGCAAACCCCTAAGAAATTTGAAATTGGCAACAGATACTAGTGGAGTAGTAACAAGTTTAACAAGGCTTAAATATAAATTTAATCCCTGAAAATTCACCGCTTTTTCAATTCTGATCCCTGTAAGTTTGCGTTTTTCCAATTTTAGTCTCTATGCGTTTGTGCTTTAGGAAAATTGAAAAAGAGCATACTTATAAGGACTAAAAACAAACAAGAGAACTTACAAGGACCAAAATTAAAAAAAAAAAAACACAAACTTATAAGGACTAAATTCATATTTAAGCCTTTTAACTATTGATAAGAAAATTCACCTGAACTAAATCCTTAAAGACAGGCAAGTCATAAAAACTTGACAATTCTATTCTTCCATATTTGACAGCCTCTTCAAGTGCTCCAACCTAAACATTGCATATAAACACAAAATATTAATAAATTATTCAACTTCTGTACATTACCTGGGGATTTTAAGTGGAGGCTAAGATCATCTAAAAGACATATTTGACATTTTGAACAGAAAAAGACCAATAAATAATGTCAATTGAGCTTAACTAATTAGCAGAATGCCGTAAATCCACATTTATGACTACTATCAAATGAAAACCAGAATCATTAAAGAAAAACATCTTAATTACGGATATACTAATGAAGTACAGGAATAAAGTAGGAAAGACTTCCAATAGTTACAAAAATAAACATTGAAAGGAATATACCCGAACTAATTCGATAAACTTTTGACAATGAAGCAGAAAGCATGTAGCTGATATATTGTCCTGCAATAACCAAACTTGATTGTCATGACTCATAAAGTAGATACAATGACAGAAGATTCTTACATAGGAAAAATATCAAATATAAAATTCATACATAATTTGATCGCTGCTATTTGATCCTTTAAAAAAGGAAAAAAAAATTACATCATCTATGACTTGAAGAAC
This sequence comes from Glycine soja, assembly GCF_004193775.1. NCBI lineage: Eukaryota > Viridiplantae > Streptophyta > Magnoliopsida > Fabales > Fabaceae > Glycine > Glycine soja. Next base: position 20,389,860 of record NC_041009.1, on the reverse strand, counting down.
AAAGTAATTTCAACATGAAAATCTTGCTCAACTTGGCCATGTATTGCCACTTTGGATATATGTGAAAAAATCAATGACAGACAGAGGAAAGAACTAGTCCCAACAGCTAATATCCCCATAACCACAAATTATTGTGCAAATAAGTAGCTTCATAAAATCAGGAAGAGTGAACAGAGGAAAATATATGATAGCATAATCTGTGTTATGTTGTGATTCCAACTATAAAACAGAAAATGACAATTAACAATTTAAGCACAACATAGCCTTATCACTTATAATCACCATCTAAATTCCTTTTATAAAGAATCAATTGGACATAGCAAACATGATTGCATTTTAATCAGCTCAATTGGAGTTAGCTTTGCACCAAAACAGGATATTCACAACTGTAACTGAGACAAGCATAATAATATGGGAGCCCACCTCAACAATCTGTGGATACCATTCACGCAATTTACCAAATGCAACATCAATGTCCCCATTCCTGATTAGCTTCAATGAAAAGAAAAGAGATGAGCCAAATTAAGTTTGTAAATCAGCAAGTTTATACAGTCAAGATATCATACCAATAATAACAAAACAAAGGGCAGCAGCAAAACTACAGTATTTATCAATAACAATACCAGAAATAGGAACTTCTTTAAAAGAGAAAGGAACTTTAATCTGCCATATAATATTTATATCTATTAATTTGAGTGAAAATATGAAGGAACACTCCCTTAAAAATGATAAAAAGACCCCAAAGAAAAATTGACAATGAAAATATATCATATTTGAGAATTACAGAAGATTCTTCAGCACTCAGCAGATAAAAGACACAAACATAAAGATTGCCTTGAATATATAAGGGCATTTGGTTTATTTTCTTTTTTAGTTATATGTTTTCATACAAAAAATATATTTGTTTTCTATTTTGAAAATGTTATCAAGAAGTTTCACTACTACAAAATCCACTGTCATCTTCCTAGTTCACATTGAAAACAAAATGAGAAACTGAACAAAACTAAAGATCCCGAATCCCATATATTTTTTCAGTGGAAACACAGGCACGTGTCATGAATGAATCCAAAAGATTGAGGGTTTTATGACTGAATGAAATTCCCAGGGCAAAAAAGAAAAACTAATGACACTACTATATAAAACAGTAAAGGGAAAAAGTCCCCCCCCTTCTGCAACCTGTCATATTTGTGCATAGGATCATCATTTAATTTAAAGCGCCGTGTCAGTTCATGCAAGTGTATATAACAAGATAATGTCTACTTCAATCCTTTCACAAAACTTCGAGGAGAGAAAATAGAAAAAAAAAACAGGGTAACATTTCCAAATTTGCCAAAATTGAAATTAAGAATCTTAATTTGTATGTTTGCAACAAATAAATATTTGAGATATAAATCACAATTCTTAATTGAATTGGAATTCTAATGGAGGACTCTGATGGCATCACAGCGATGTGGCTGGTGTCTGTAACAATGATTACTAGCAAAAATGGTAGCCAGAGTATGCCAACAGCAATAGTTTTTTAAGCATGCAAGTGACATGGATATTGAAAAAAATAAAACATGAAATATTAAATTAACTTTTTTCATTAGTAGTTATAAGGTTCTAAGAATTGAATATATGATATAAATTAGTTATCTTTTAGTTCCATGGATAATATACCTGTCGTAAAGTCTTCCTGTGATTTAAGGCATATGTTATTTCCTGCTCATCAATTCCACTTTCTTGAGCTATGTATATAGGAGGAACAGTACTTTTACTAGCCACATCAAATGAATTCAATGTATCTTCATAGCCATAGTGTAGCAGGTAGGAGCGGACAATTCTGCTAACAAAAAATATCAAAGTTGAGAAATATCAATCACATATTTATTATTTTTCTTATTAATATTTTTTTTTATCAGCAAATTTTTCTTATTAATATTGGTTTCCATGAAAACCATGGATGTCACATACTAGGTTAAACAGATTAATTTCAACCTACCTAAACCACGAAAAGCTGCAGTATGCAACATTAGACAAGTAAATTAGTAAACAATAATAAGTTTCCACTGTCTACATTGAATTTCTCATGGGACATGTGTTAGGCTTAATAAGAGTTTCAATCATGTATAACATCTGTCATTTAGTGGGAACATCTTCTGAAAAGGATGAGAGGGAGAGGGAGAGAGAGAGAGAGAGAGGGTGAGAGAGAGAAACAAAACATGGGTGAGAAAGGAACCAAGTCACAACTTCAATGGGAAATGGTACAGCAAGCAAGCACTGTGGAATGGGGCACCAAGGCGAAGGGGCGCAGGAAAGAGTAACAGGAGGGACGCAACAGATGTGCACTACTTTTACTTCACAAGATTCCCGGAGGAAATGGGGGAGAAGGATATGTGTATGAAGTTAAGAAATGGGGAGACATGAGGTAGGTTTTCATTGCAAAGCACAGAAATAGAGATGATCAGAGGTATGGCTTTGTACGTTTCAAAGGAGTGAAGAACGTGGAGTTGCTCAAACAACAGCTGGATAGTATGGTTATCGGCGGCCTGAAATTCCATGCTAACCTACCGAAGCACGGAAAGGGGAGGACGGATGATGGAAAACCTAACTTAGAGGTGCAGCGTAATGTTGGGACAAACAAGGCCAGTACTGGAGGCGATGACAAGGATCATAGGAGGAAGGAGTGGCATACAACTGAAAATAAAGAACATAATCAATTTAAATAAAAGGTAATGGAAAGAAGAGTTTAATACCACAGTTATATAAAGGTAATTTTCTCTCACCCATAACTGACATTTGGTGGCACAGAAATTTCTTCTATTTTCAGTTGCTGCTTCATTCTTTCTTGTGCTTCAAATTCCTGATCCAATAATATAAATATTTAAGAGAAAATGACAAATAAAAGTAAATAGCATGTGTATTTTCTGAACTTGGTTACTTTTTAAACAAAAAGGTCACATGCATGACATTGATATTTGTGAATGTAGTAAATCACATTGAAACAATTTAATCAACCACTTCATCCAAGTACCATCTTGGATGTGTAGTATGATAAGGTTATCAAAAGATCACGTTTTCCTAAAGTGCTTACTGGAGAACCTCTTATGTTTAGACTAGCACATAGTTTTTCATGTTTAAGGATCTTATATTTTATAAAAGGAAAAATTTCAAAATAGCAGCCAGCCCAAGAACACCAGCTGAGACAACATACCTATTCTAATGCATCCCACCATGATTGCCAAATTGTGAATCAAATCACAAGGGCTTGTTTACGAAATTTGAATAAAAAAATATTATGAACCATAATCAATTATTAAAAATAGCATAAAACTAATAGAAAAATGTAATCTAATTATTAGATTCAAAAATACAGAGAGAATTATATACCTAGGCTAAGTGACCGATTGCTGAGTAAGCAAGAAACTAAATCATAAATGAAAGGCTAACTGTTACAGAGAAACTAAACAAGATTACAAATGAAATTACAATGAAAATGAAATCAATATGTATACTCTCAAAAAAATAGTTTTCCACATAAACATTATAAACATCTAAATCTGAATAATATAAATATAAGTGCATGTACATTGAGATTTTTCGATAATATAAATATTATATTTTAAACAATACTTTAAATTAATGTTTGCTAGCATAGTATAGTTTATGGGGAATAATATCCCATAATAAAATTTAGAACATCTAAGCTTCCCAAATGTCACCAAAGGGTGTGTTTATTTATATTTGTCCAACCAAGATTCCATGCTTGAAAAATGATTTATTGGGGCACAAATCTCAAAACCATAAGATGGAAGGAAGAATTTCTTTTTTCACCTGAAGACAAATACGAGTTCAAGACTTCAATGAAATCCAAAACAAACTGGCACAATGAACCCACATCAAAACCTTAGCCACCAAGGTCATTGCCATGAACACTCAAGTTATCATTATTCATTAGTCCCATCTTTATACCCTCCATCCACAGTTGTTACCAGCACAGCATGGTTATCCAAATCATGTTTCAATTCATAGAATTATATATTTTTAAGTGTTTGGAAGATCTATTAAAGTATACTCTAATGCTAAACATACCAGTTTTGTTGTGTGTTCAGTATGTTTAGAGAAAAATCATGATGTTGTTGGTGGGGGTAACCACCAAACACACATACAAAAAAAAAAAAACTATCCAGACCAAGACTTTGTTGCCAGACCTAGGTTAACTAGCAGTATCATTGTTCTTATCCTCTCAATTCATTATCAATTCCTTGCCTTTTCACTCAAATTCTGAGTCTCCTTTCATTCCTCAGCCTCAACCCTTTCACACTGTCTCCAATGCTGAGGACGAAGACAAACAAAAATGACAAAAAAAAAAAACATCAACATGGAAGTAGTAGCAGAAAAAGTAGATGAACATGTATTGCTAACAAATTGGGATTCTAGCAATTCTGGAAAATCAGACCACAAATCCAGCACCAAAATGAACCAAGAAGAGATATGTACGGCTAAGATGCAGAATTGCATCACAATTAAGCGATGCAATTCTGATTACACTGATCCCCACAATACTATAAACCTAAACAACCCATTTAACATAAAAGTTAAACATGTACCATCCTAATCACATAATCCAAGTCATAATCTGTCACTTCCCAACTGTTTAAAACTTTAATCACCAATTTCTCACTGAAGAAGGGGAAAAATCACCAGGAAAAAATTTTAAAATGAAACAATGAGTAATATTTTTCAAATCCAAAACTCCAAATATTTTCAAAGAGAAAATGCTTAGGTATTTAGAAGTGTCAGCTACATTTGGGCGGGGGGTTTGAAGAAAATGCACAGAAGATTGCCAAAGGGGGCAAATAAAAAAGTGAAAACTAAAATCAACATTACCGTATTGTAACATCTAACTAGCATGTTAACTGAGGGATGAATAATGAAAAAACAAAAGCTCTTATGTATTACCTTTAGGTCAAAAGTAAATGGTTTCTGCCCAAAGTTGACATGCACCCTGTCAGAGATAAATGAAACACACTCCTGAAAAATTAAACACCTCAAGTAATGATAAAAAGAATGTGCTATTTGAGAGTAAAAAGTTAGTAAGTAGTGTTGGCAATAAAAGAAACGATTCAGATACAATGAAAAAATGGTTGTGGGCACTCAAATAAGAATGCAATAGCAGTACAAGTGACATACTCTTCGTTTTGACTGTGAACAGCAATGGTTGGAAAAAGGGGGCCTTTCATGTCTTTGTAAACAGAGCCAACAACTTGGCCATTTTTACTGGCATAGAAGGAATGTTAATAATTTAGAAAATTAAAAATAAAATAAAGGAGAAGTAGGAGTAATTGGTGTGTACGTGAAAAAAAATTCCTGTGCAGCATAGTTAATTCCGGCACCAACTACGTCTCCGGAAGTATAGGTTGGGCCAAACGCCTCCCCCTTGCAATGTCCACGGTAGAGCAGACCATCATCGCCGTGATAGCCGCAGCTATTGGCCTCCCACCTAACAGGAATTAATAGGAATAGGATTAGGGTTAGGGTTGAAACTGAAAGAAAAGACATTCACTCGCTCACTCACTCACTCACCCTGGTTGTCTTCGCATCTTGAAGGTCTCGCAGGTGAATCCAATTGCTATCTGGCCCTTAACGCCGGCATCCTTGACATGAATCTCGAAATAATACATGAGGCGCTTGGTAGGAGCAGGCTTGTTGGCCTGAATGACACCGACGTCGTGGCCGTGAAGGTTGACGCTGGTGTACTTTACCGACAACTTGTCCGTGGACACCACCACGAAACCACCAGAGCTGTTAATGGTGTTGAGCTCCCTGGGTGCCTCCTCCTCCTCTTCTTCTTCTTCCTCTTCCTCTTTCTCTTTCATCTCCCTACCCCTGCACGCCTCCAAGAAGTACAGTCCCAGATCTTGATCTTCAACATTTCGCCTCCTGCTGTTCCCGTTACTCTCACTCATCGCTATATCGGAATCACAAACCCTATCACCTCTATTCCTTCGAATTCGATTCTTTCAAATTCCTACTCCACAACAACACCTTTTCTTTTCTTCTCTTCATATTACAGCCATCACCCTCTCCTGTTATTAAGGGCTAGCCCCGTCGCTAAAACCACACTATCATCGATTATTGATTTGTTAGTATTATTAAACTTAAACTTAATCGGTAAGACAATAAAAACTAGGGCGATGCTAGGTGCACCCCGTATTATTACTGGTGCACTCAGCATTTTAAGTGGAATGGATGAAAATACCCTTTATTCAAGTTTATCTGTGCGACTCATATGGATCAACTTGATCTTTATGAGTCATAGTTGATCCATATGAGTCATAGTTGATCTGTATGAGTCATGGTTGATTGATCCATATGACTCATACGGATCAACTTGATCCGTATTTGTAATTTTAATTTACGGGTCAACTTGATTCGCATAGATCTTACGGATCAACTTGATCGGTAATTATAACTTACACATACGAATCAATTCACGCACATCCAGCAAAATGACGTACCTTAAATGTCGACAACGAAACAACCACTGTAACAATCACCACCGACCTATAACACTTTCCACCTCGACCCAAGCAGCAACTCTCTCAATAATGAAAAATCATCATGAACCAACAGCAGAGGAAGAAAGCGAAGAAAAAAAACAATAGAGACATAAGAGAAAAAACCATCTTCAAAAGGAAGAAGACACCAGGGATATTTAGGGAATTAAAAACAATTGCTGGTTATGCACCTAGCATCACCTTAAAAACTATTGCAAGACTAGGCATTGGATTATTAAATTTTAAAAAAAAATAGTTCACCGATCCCCTAACAATAAAAATCAATATACCGGCTCATTTAAAAAATTTAAATGTAAATAGAAAATATAAACTGTGCATTGTCGGTCAATCACAATCCAATATGATAATTTGTTGGTTTATATGAAAAAAAAAACTACTACACCTGATTTACTACATTTTCAACATAAATAATTAAGTTGTGAAAAGAAAAAATACTTCAAAGGAAACAAAAAACTCTCATTTGGATGATATCCAGCCTGTGTCTAAGATTAAAAAAAAAAAAAAAACACGTTCAATATTCCCTAACCAAATTCATAAACCATGTTATTGTAGACTCAATTTCTTACCTTCTTTTTTATGTCTTTTTCTATGGATTTATTTCATGAATTATGAATAATTTATTGGAATACTTGTGGTGACATAATGACACATTATCACCCTTATATTTATTTGTTTATGAAACATGTGGTCTTTTTCCCAAGCTAAGATGTTGCGGATGTCCTTGATGATGGATGAACTGGGTAGGAATTAAAGTGCAATGCAATAAAAATAAAAATAAATGAAAAATAAAAATCATTGTTGTTTGATCAGCATGAAATACAACAAAAAGTTTCAAATTCTACATCAGATCACCTAATTACATTTCAGTGTAAATAAGAGATGAACAAATGTGGAAGTGAAAAGTATAAAGGTGATTTCCAAAAAAGTCCTTGTGTGTAGCTTGTCACCCTCGTGCTTCCATATGTGCAGTCTGTAACTTTTTTTGCTTTTGATATTTCATTTTGCATCGTTGTTGTGCGTGCATCTTGTTGTTCCTCAAAGTAATTTGGTCTTTCACTTGCGTTGTAAGAAAATGGTGCTCAAACTAACATACAATCGATTATGCCAATATGCCACCAAAATAATAAGCTTTGATAACATATGTTGGCATATAATTGATTATTTCTTAGGCTAATCAATTATATGTATATGTTAATTATCAAGATATTCACCAGAATAAAATATGTGTGTTAAAAAACTTATTTTTTTGCGAAAAATAATCTTGATAAACATGTATTCAATAATGGAACAAATGAAAATTTTGTTAATGTGAAGAGTTGTTTTGTTAATGATGTTCCTAATGACAGGTGACAGGGGGATGAAGTTCAAACCGGAGTACTTGTTCAGCTAAATGTGGCCATTAGTGACTTGTTCATAAGTTTGCTTCTCAAATAGCCCTAAAAACTAGTTTGGGTAAGGTTGATCAAAATTGTGCAAGCTGCATGAAACCCACTTAAACTAACTACAAGATATTTTTTTTTAGCTGAAAAAATAGATTTTATGTTAATAAAAAAAAATGGTTAAATACAAATATTTGAGCAGATGTAGAGAAATAATTTTAACAAAACCTCCGGCCAAACAAATGACATTAATAATAAAATAAATCATGATTTTATAATAATTTGATGTGTCCTTTTTAAGTAAAGATAGAAACATTGTTTTGTCCTTCAATTTTTACACTTTACAAAGCAAATTACTACAAAGCATCGCAAATCAAAATTACAAGCCTAGAGTGGAGCGCAGTAGTCAGTTCATTCGATCAAGCTTTTGCAAATACACTTCTTTTCAAACACACAAAATTATCTTCTTAAACATACATTAGTCTTCATTGCCATCAAGAACAAACTTCACACCTTTAGAGATTGCAACAACATTGTTGGCGAAGAAAGAGGAAAAGTTAGAACACTTTATTGAGATAGGGGAAGAAGTGAAGCCATCTTCAGAAAAGAAGGCACGGTCGTTGTTGGATAATAAGGAGTGCCCAACACACATTTATGAAGAACACATTCATGCTATTGCAACAATGCTTATAGAGAATGTGGAATCATATTACTTTGTTAGGGGTAGGAAGAAGGTGATTGCCATAAAAGAATGTGAGTTTGTCAATCACATGCTTAAAACAATTGGATAAATTATGTTTTTAGTCCATTATTTTTTTTTATATTTTTTATTTTAGTCCTTAAATTTTTTGTTGATTGATCAAAGTCGTATATCTTTTTATTTGTTCTAAGTTTTAGTCATTCCATCTATTTTCACTGTTAAATAATTACATGACATAAATTTTATTATATTTAGTGGTAGTTAATTTTTTAACCGTTCAAAGCCACTAGGAAATGCTTAGTAAATTTTTTAAACAAGTATCAAATCGTTGTTGAGGTAAAAAAATTGCTAGAAATTTCTTCCTCCTAGTTCTTACAATCACAAATCATGAATTTTTTCACAATCATCAAATAAAAAACAAATAGTAAACAAAATATTTGTACAATGTAAAAATGTTTATCTAATATAAATTTTAATTATGTAAAATTAATATTAATTGTATAAAATGGACATACTACAGTACTAATTGACTTGTATTTTGATGATTTTAATTTACATTGATTAATTCAAAATAATTTAACAACCAATTTTACCAGATAAATTATGAATGTTAAGTTTTTTGGTTGGGAAACAAGGGGTTAAAAACTCCAAGAAAGAGACACTAAAAAGCGCATAGAATGCAATTGAACTTACACAAGTCAAGAGAACAACAACAATGAAAGATGAAAAAAAAAAAAACTAGCTAGAACATCAATAACCTGATGATAGAGAGCAGAAAACTATGCTACTCTACTCATAAGAAAGACATCATTAAAGACTATAGAGAAAGTAATAAAGAAGATAAACACGAAACAATATAAATTTCATTCATTTCTCATTGATTGATTTCCTAAAAGAGGCATACATTCATATAGACCTAATTGATGTTATATAATAAAAATAATATACAAATATCAACTCCAACCTATATAATCTTTTAACCACTTTAATATTAGACAACCTGTAGCGTGGTCCAGTAAACTAAATGGTCTTTCATGAACCATTTTTATTTTTTCGTTAGATTTTTCTTTTGATCATTGTATACGATAAGCATGTTCACATTGGATTATTTCTCCCTTAACCCTTTCTCTCCCTTGTGATAGAGGTGCAACCATCCCGCGCCTAATGATCCTTTAGATGGGATTGGAGGTCCTATGATAAGGTCCAAGACTAAAAGGATGAAGCAAGCATTGCAAGGCTTGATTCTAGAGATCAAAGAGAAAGAAGACCAATGTGAATTAAGGATTATACCTAATTGGGTCACTTTCCTACAAATTGATGAAGATATTTTAAGACCAACTTGAATAATCATTTTGGGAAGCCAAATTTACAAGATGTTAACTCATTCAAAAGTGCACCAAATTGTCTTGAGTAGTAAAGTAAAACAATCTGAGTGTCGAGCTCACATGAACTTTGTTTGTACAGGTTGGTGTATATCCCAATTTTTAAGCAATAGAAAAGATAAGGAATGAAGAATGGTGAGATTTAAAGAAAGTAAAAGATAAGAAGGATAAGAAATTTAAAATAGAAGATAAAGAGAGGTAGGAGATAAGAAAATAATTTAAAGAGATAAGAGATTTAAAGATTAAAAAGTAGAAGATAAAATAGATAAAAGGTTTTAATGTAAAAGATAAGTATAATGATAAATAATGAACTCAAAATGTAAAATAGATAAAAAAAAAATATTTTTGGTTTCCCACATGAAGAGTCTAATTTGTCTATTTTTCTCTCCCAAATTTCTTTGCAAAGATAAAAATAATAAATTGCATTAAGATTAAATATGCATAAAATAGGTTAAAAATATATCAATTTATTTCTAGCAATGATTTGATTTAGATGCACTTTCCCAGTTCTTAGAAAATAATCATTTTTCAATGCATTACCCCTAAATAGTATATGAGCATGGGTGATCAGACCATAATCAATAAATAAACAATGAAGAAAATAGCAATAAAAACGGGATTGCATTAAATAGATAATATGATAGAATTACATTACAAGAGTTGGCTTGTCAAACTCCTAACAATGGGGTTTAGCCTCTCATTGCCATGAGAGGCTTTACACTTGTTGATATAGATAGAAGAAGGGAAGGGATGGATAAAGGAAGAGAAAGGGATAATGGACATAGAAAGAGGATTTCCCCTATTTGAGATACATGGGCGCTTAGTATGTATTCATTAGAGATCTCTGAGTGTCGGTGTATGTTTCTCCTTTGCTTTCTATTCCTTTTATAGACCTAACGTAGCTTAAAGTTCCCGTGACATCGCGTTAAGCGGGCCTTTTGGGCTTAACGATTATGGCAGTGATTCGTGCTAAGCATGCCTTTGGACTTCTTCGTGAACTTTCTTCGCACTAAGCGTGAGCTGACCGCTAAGCAAGGAGACGTGTTGGGCCTATCTTGTGCGCTAAGCGAGATGTCCTCGTCTCCAACTTTTCTTCAAGACTTTTGTTCTTTCAAGTTTTTGCATCAATTTTCCTCCAAAGCAATTGAAATTTTATTCTTTTGAATCCTGTTGGTCAAAAATTACAATGATATTTAATTTTTGATTATTTCATTAAAAACAAGTGAAAGAATTCTAATCATTCTTAGCCAAAATTGACTACCAATTAAACTCTAATTTCACAGTTATCACAACACAAGAATCATTCATGGGCTGAGTTGATCAATTTTGATAGACTACTAATATTGGACTGATTAGATAATAACTAAGTCTAATTTTTTTCATTTTATTTGTAATTTGAAAACTGGTTTTTTGGCTTAATTTTTTTAGTGACTTTTCATTTTCTCTTAGCCTGACTACTTTCTAGAATGCTCCATGTCATTTAGTAACTAGTGGGAATTTATTTTCATGTTTATTGTCATTTATTTTCATTTAGTGGCATGCAATTATAAATGCATTTGGTTAATGCATATTAGTAGGAATTTATTATAGCATTTCAAGATTAACCTATAAATAGGGAACTCTTGTACTCTTCAAAGGCAGAATTTGAAGATTTATGAAATTTGAGAGTTTCTCTATTGTGACAACTTTTCCTTTGTTCTTAGGTTAAAAACTTGATCGTGTTGGTTTTACTAGCAGGTCGTGGTTAGGGTCACACTCATTTTAATAACTTTGGTTCAACCAGGAGGTTGCAGTTATTTATTTTTATACATATTTTCAAGACGATCCTAAGTGTTTTCTTTATCACCTTGCTTCCGACATCTCCTTACTTTGTCATCACTACCTTGATGTTTGACATGTCGGAAATGACACTACCGCTGGGCACGCTGCTATCCTAGTTGTCTGGTCTACTTGAAATGGCGGTGTCGTGGAGTCTATTGGGTGCACTTTCTATGATGAAATCTGAAACAAAATCTACCTGAACAATAGATCTTGTCATTCCATGTTGCGGTGAGAACTCGTGGTAAGAATATGGATGTGTGCGAGCAATGACGTAGGACAACAACATGGGTACTGTAGGATCTTAGATTTGAGAGTTTTGAGAAGAAAGAACTGACAATCCACGTAAACAATGTTGTGACGAGAAGTCATGGTGGATCTCGTATGCAATGTTGTCATATCACCTCATTGCTTGGTGTATGTAGGTGAAGACAACGAAGATGAAACACCTTCTCAGCCCTAACATGATTTGCCTCGCACTGGGGATCCATTTGGAGATGGGGAAGACAAAGTGCTAGGTGGTGGTGCAATGTGACTAGGCTTCCAATGTAAGGTAACTGTGATGAGTGAGTGTGAATCCTCCATGGATGGTAGTGGAGGCGGTGGACCCGTTGCGGCTGGTGGTGGGGGCGGTGGAAGAGCTTCAAAGGAACAAAATTAAGGGAAATGAGCATAATCTAGTGCATGAAATGTATGATATTGTTATGTGTTCCAAGTAAATCCAACAATCCATAAAAGTGGTCCATGAAAGACCACTTAGTTTACTAGACCACCCTAGACATCTAAGATATATTTGGGCCTCTTAAGGTGTATCCTAACACTTGGTTAGCTTCACGAAGCATATGAAGTTAGGAAAAGCTCCCTCCTTGAGTCTCAAGCATCAAAATATTATGAACCAAGCCAAGGTATGAATGAGACCTCACACAACCTTGTTAAAGCAAATTAATTGCATGTTGGGAGTTAGATTCAACAACAAAAACTAGAAATCCCCTACTCTAGGCAATACAGATGCATAATAAAATTCCCCAAAGCTCGACTTGGACCAACCATATCATACATTTCATGGTGGTGAAGGTGGTGGAGGCGGTGGACCTTTTGCGGCTAGTGGTGAGGGCGGTGGAAAAGCTTCAAAGGAACAAGATTAAGGGAAATAAGCATAATCGAGTGCATGAAATGTATGATATTATTGTGTGTTCCAAGTAAATCCAACAGTCCATAAAAGTGGTCCATGAAAGATCACTTAGTTTACTAGACCACCCTAGCCATCTAAGATATATCTGGGCTTCTTAAAGTGCATCCTAACACTTGGTTAGCTTCAAGAAGCGTGTGAAGTTAGGAAAAGCTCCCTCCTTGAGTCTAAGTATCAAAATATTCTGAACCAAGCCATGGTATGAATGAGACCTTACATAGCCTTGCTGAAGCAAAATAATTGCATGTTGGGAGTCAGATTCAACAACAAAAACTAGAACTCCCGTGCTCCAGGCAATACAAATATACAAATGCCTAACAAAATTCCCCAAAGCTTGACTTGAACCAACCACATCATACAAATCAATATTAACAACAAAACCAAAGATGGGATTACCTATATGGCCTCTAAAAACACATCCAGTCATAGTAGCATTACTAGGATGGCCTTGAATAGATCCATCGCAATTAAATTAAGCTTGTACGGACCACTAAGAGGATGTTTCCAACAAATAGTTTAATGAGTAGGAATTGTATCAGTATCACTTTTAAGCAAGTTATTGGCTGAATAATATTATACAAATGATTTTTTATATTCTCAAAGATCAACTTATTCCTGCACATACAGAGGTTATCCAGTATAACCACAAAAATAATAGACCGATCTCTTCCATCAACAACAAAACCAAAATTTAAATGAGAAATCAACCAATAATTAACATTATGATTATAAAACTAACTCTACAAATCCATCACAATTAAATTTGTAGTGACTGTTGAAGGAATGCGAAGTTTTTTTTTTTTTTGAAGAAAAAGAATTAGGAAAAGTTAAGTTGGCACAATGAAATTTATATATTTTTTATTTTTTAATAAAGAAGATGACACAATTTCTACTCTTACAAAAATAATAATAAATTTAGGATTAAATATAATTGTGGTCAATTAAATATTGACTCATATTAGTTTTAATCCTTAAAGAATGATTTCATTACATTTGATTCCTAAAATTTATAAAATTTCCCTTTAAAGTGATTTATATATTAAAATTAAGAGTTTTATTTTTGTTATTTGAAGAGAGGGATAATAGGTTTGGGGAAGTGAAGTGTGGTTGTAAATGGGAACCACAAAAAAAAAAAAAAAATAGAAAATAATAAAAAGAATTGAGTGTCCCGCGAGGCGAGAGGAAGAGAAGAGGGAGGGAGTTTCATGAACAATCTATTTGTGTTGTTGTTGGAATACTGAGCTGAGAGTGGTGGAGTCAGGATATCATATCATGTGCACTCTCTCACTGCCATGCCTCTCTTATTCTCTTCACACTCACACTTACCAGTCTGGACGCTTCTCTCCCCCTTGTTCTTTTATCTTCACACCTCATAGACGCTCTCACAGTCACTTCCTGACTCCATGCTCCTCCCTCAGACAGAGAGAAAGAGAGAGCAAAAAGCAACTAGGCAAGATCAACACTGCCCCGTCTGAGTCTGGCTTGAAGCGCTTGTTTAGTCCCAATAACAACAAGACCGAAGTCGAAGGTGACGCCGACGCCGACGCCGACGCCGACGCTGACCTCGACTTCCAGGATGGAACCGCCTTGAAGGGCACCCTCTTGGCCGGTCTCTTGCTCCTCGGTGTTGTTGGCGGTTTTGCCTCCGTTGGCTATATCTACAAGGACCAAGTCAATTCCTTCTTGAACCACCTCTCCGTCTTCATTGAAGGTCTCTTTTATGTCTTGCTTTCTTTCCTTGTGTATCTGTCTCTGTCTCACCACCACTCCACCAACCAGGTTATGGTCCTGCTGGATATGCATTATTCGTTGCCGTTTATGCTGGATTGGAGGTATCATCCATGCATTATATTATATTTCATTCCATTTTCCTTTTTCCAAATTTAACCTCTCTCTCATACTATGACCATCTACTACATAACACCTTCAATTTCACATGCACATTTTCTTGCCCTCTCTACTCTGTAAATCAGAATAACTTTTCTTATTTAATCTTTTCCCAGATCCTTGCAATTCCTGCCATTCCTTTAACCATGTCAGCTGGACTTCTATTTGGATCTGTTGTCGGCACTATCATAGTCTCTATCAGCGGAACAGTGAGTCAATTTGGATCATATAGTTGACTGCATTATCTACAAATATTTTTAATTCTATTCATATTTTTAAGGTTAATTAATGCATAGTATGTTTTCATAGTATAACTTACAGTCAACAATTTGGTGTGCAAGAGCAAACAATTACTTAGAAGTGAATTATTGGACTGTTTAACATCATATTGTATTTCAAATTATTAATGGGGTAAAGAAGTATACAATTTTTGCGTGGTGCTAATTAATTCTAGTGCTATGTATGCTTTTAATCTAATATTTTAAGGCATTGTAGGTGGCAGCCAGTGTTGCTTTTCTAATTGCAAGATATTTTGCTCGTGAGCGAATTGTAAAACTAGTGGAAGGAAATAAGAAGTTTGTTGCTATTGACAAAGCAATTGGAGAAAATGGGTTCAGGGTTGTGACCCTGCTTCGTTTGAGCCCTCTGCTGCCATTTTCTTTGGGGAATTATTTATATGGATTAACATCTGTTAAGTTTATTCCATATGTATTGGGAAGGTATGGTGCTTATTACTTATCAATACAAATGATATACTGCTTTAGAATAATTTTTATTTTGGCGTAAATGTAATTTTTGTCCCCCTATTTTCAAAATCAGCAATTTTGTTCCCCATATTTTAAAATAGAGATATTTAGTCCTCATATTTTTCAAAATATGTCATTTTAGTCCCCCTATTTTAAATTAGAGACATTTGTGGCCCAAATTTAGTGACGTGACATGAGATTATTTATTTAATCTACGTCATAGTCAATGTTAATCTATTAACCGTCTTGTTTTCAGTTTGACAGAAGTATCAAAATCTCGAATTTTACAAATGTGGGGGACTAAATGTCTCTATTTTAAAATAAGGACTAAAATTGTGAATTTTAAAAAATATGAGGACTAACTGTCTTTATTTTAAAGTAGGGAGACCAAAGTTGCGGATTTTGAAAAATAAGGGACCAAAATTGCATTTAAGCCTTTTATTTTTTAACCTTGATAATATTTCACTTTAGAAAGAATAATTTCTATTGAAGAAAAGCTTTGGGCTCTAGGGGCATTAGCTTGCCTATTATATAAGCACTTAAGTAGGTTTTTGGTTAAGCTTATGTATGTGACTTATGCCCTCATGTGATATCTTCTTATTGAACAAATCCTTTAATTAAATTGCTTACCCAAATGCAACCTTTATACGTTGTCTTGAGTTCTTGTGTAAGCCATGCTAAATGGGTAAAAAAGAATATGAAAAAAACAAAATCATTTTATGCTTGATTGAGCTTATCTATTCTAATATAGAATGCCAAGAGTTGGATTTGGTGTTCACCATATGAATGTAGTAATCTTTTTTAGTCCCCCCCCTCTCCCCTTTGATAAGTAGGTTGTTGTTGTATGATAACAACAACATAGTCTTATCCTACTATGTGAGGTTGGCTACATGGATTACACAATGCCATTTGGTTCAATTAAAGACCAAAACTAAAGCTTTAAAGATATTATTAGTTATGAAAACCCTCATCTACTTCATATCCTTTTCTGCTTCACAGGACTAAAAACCGTATGATTGTCTGTTTAAAATTATAATGATAATTGGCTGGTAATGGAATTAATTGTTTCTTTCTTTTCAACATAGGACACTAATGAAACCTATCTTTTATATTCGTTCAATAGTTCATTTTCTAGAACATCCAGAGTTCCTTTTGATAGTTTTACTTATGGACAAGTCATTGAACTGCTCTGGCAACAATAATATAACCTCTTAAAAGCATAACTGGACTCTAAATTTTGACATGCAATATTGATAGCTTCATCTTGATTCTAGAGAAAATGGAATGGATCTTCAATGATTGTTAATGTGTTGTTTTTACGGACTGATGAAAATACTGAGAGCATTGAACATATGATCAGGTGCATATCTAAAAATATGTTCTGACAATTCCAACTAGGCACAGCTTCATGAAAATACCCTTGCTTTGGTCTTTGATTCACTGGAGTCTATGTTTTTATAAATTTCCATGATTAGTTGAAGTACAATATAGCTATACTGTGGTGAAATGCAGCTAACTTGAAACTGGGCATATGTTTGTCGTGTATCTATTTGGAACTATCCCAGTATGATTATCTGGAACTGCATTTGAACACATATAGTTCTCGTGAATTTCTGTCTTAAAACTGATAATTGTTATGCAGTTGGTTGGGGATGCTTCCAGGAACATGGGCTTATGTCAGTGCTGGTGCTTTTGGAAGAGCAATAATTGTGAGTTTGTACTTGTTTTTCTCCCAATTATTTTTACTAGTGGTTATTCAATCATCATTGGATTTTTTTTGCCTTTCCATTTGATTCATGTTTATGTTTTATTCTTTTCATCCTTTTCTGTGTTTGTTTCGTGGGAGGGGTATGAGATGATGAAAGAAATGGATGATGCTTAAAGACATTTTGATGTACTGTTAGGCATTGTTTCTAATGAAAATATTACTGCAATTTTGATTGCCAGTTTCATGAAAGCTTACTACAAAGCCAGTTTTATGAAAGCTTACTACAAAGCCAGTTTTAGATACCTATGGCAGAAACAAAGGAAAACCGAGAAGGTTAGGGCAATGAGGAGAATGTAATTGGTATATTCATTTTATTTGGGAGATGAATATGATCAGTGTCAATCATGTTTTGTAAGATCAGATTGTTCTGGGCTCTAGTTTACAAAGAAACCATTGCTGTTGATATTAGTGGTTTCTGGTTGATACTTTATGTTAGATGACAGCCATGATTGGAAGAGGTATCTGTTAGGTGGTGTTTAGTATAAGGAACAAGGTTATCAAATCGAGATTTGAATCGTGAATCATAATTTGTATTGAATATTGATATGCCTTGTATCAGTGGTGCCTACAGAGAAAGGAAGATGGAAGAAGAATAGTGAAATATCTGAGAGCAATGCTCCCCCAAAGTGTGAGAACCTCTCAACACTCCTTCTATTACTGATTACCAAAAGATACCCCCTCCTCTACAATACAGCATTCCCTTATAACAGAAAACACTCACACCCACACTAACAAACTTCCACTACCACTAACAGACTCTGTAATTCCCTGACTGCCCCTCTATCCTTCTAGAATACCTTACTTATCAGCTTTGGGCATACGGTGATACACTTTGAAGGGCTTATCCCATTTAGAAGCCTGATTCCTAACAATACCACCCCCTCACACATTGGCCTTGTCCTCAAGGCTAAATGAAGGAAATCTGGAACGAATAGAGGATACTGATTCCCATGTAGCTTCCTCCACCGGCTGAGACTTCCAAAGGATCAACCTCTCTGCGCAACTACCTTCATTTTTACCTTCACGAGTGGCCAGCACTACTTTGGGAAAGGGGGAATCTAATACTTCCATAGTCAGACTAGGGGTAAAGCAAAAGCATTGGAATTAGCTGTCATGGATTTCTTAACCTGTGATACATGAAAAACCAGATGAACCTTTGCGGATTCTGGAAGTTTAAGCTTGTAGGCCACTTCTCCGACTCGGGATAAAATTTGAAACGGTCCAAAATAACGAGGTGAGACTTTGGGATTAATACGGCAAGCCACTGTCTTAGCATGTGAGTTTGGTCCTAACTCAACTCCAAAAGCTAGCTCAAGGGGTAAGGGTTGTCCCTCACTTATATACTCTAACTTGGCTTTATCTTTAGTCGATGTGGGACTTGGCTTTTTCCCAATACACTCCCTCACGCCCAGTACTTCTTGGGCTTGGTGCGTAGATAACATGGTGGGTGACCCTTTGAATTAATCTTGGATATACTCTGATATCATCTTAGATTCTTTAGAATGTGAGTTTAGGCCTAACTCAACCCCAAAAACAAGGGGTGAGGGTTGCCCCTCACTTATATACTCTAACTTGGCTCAGCTCTGCATCCTGCTGAATCTAGTTGCAAAGGGTAGGAAAATCCACCCATAATGGGCTGATAGTAATGGCCCCCAACTCCCCTGAGCTCATCTGTCGTGAAAGAGCATCAGTGGCCTTATTCTCCAGCTCAGGCTTGTACAACACTTCGAATTGGAACCCCATTAACATCACCAACCAACATTGCTGATCAGTGGTTGTGAGCCTCTGTTGTAGCAAATGATGCAAGCTGTTGTGGTCAGTAAAGACCTTAAAACTTCAACCTAAAAGGTAATGCCACTAGTGTTGCACTGAAAGGGCTAAAACCATTATCTCCTTCTCATAAACTGATTTTTCTTGTGCCTTAGGGGTCAGGGCTTTACTGAAATATGCAATGGGCCGACGATTTTGCATCAGGACAGCCCCAATTCCTCGGCCTAAGGAATCACATTCAATCACAAACTCCTGTGTAAAATCTGGTAATGCTAGAACTAGAAATGAGGCCAAACATTGCTTGAGCAGGGAAAAAACTCTCTCCTGCTCCTTGCCCCAAAGAAACCCTATTTCTTTGTTAATGCCATCAATGACCTGACCATTTTACCATAATCACGGATGAATCTTCTGTAGTACCCTGCAAGACCCAAAAATCCATGAATTTCTTTGGTGGAGGTTGGAATGGGCCACTCCAAAACTGCGCGAACCTTCAAAGGATCCATTTGGACTCTTGCTGCAGAGATGACATGGCCCAGGTAATTGATGGAAGTAAGGCCAAATGAGCACTTCTTTCGATTCACCACAAAGGAGTGAAGGGCCAATATTGAAAGAACTTCATTCAGGTGTGATAAGTGTGTAGACCAATATCTGGACTATATACCAGAATATCGTCGAAGAAGATGAGCAGAAACCGGCAAAGGAGAGGTCGGAAAACAGCATTCATGGTTGATTGGAAGGTGGCTGGGGTGTTAATGAGACCAAAGGCCATCGCGAGGTACTCGTAATGACCATGATGAGTGTGAGAAGCTGTTTTGTGGTGGTATGCATACCTATAAGGTCACATGCTGACTGGGTTGGTACCGGGAAGCAAAGTAATGAAATCCAGGGAGGAAGGCCCTGTCGACGAAGGAAGACTGGCACATGAGAAGACAACACACTTTGCAATTCTGGAGGCAGTTCAATGTCAGGGGGACGTGTAGGGATAGAGTCCTCCAAAGCCAACCTCTGGAGCATTCCTTGGAGTGCAGGGGTTCAAGGGCGCTCGTGTAGATGGTATCCCTGCAACAAGGCTGTTTGGTCGTGATCATCGAGACTAATGGTTTTCCTTTGCCAATCAATGGTAGTCCGTCCCACAGTTTAATGATACGCCTTGTATCAGTGGTGCCTGCAGAGAAAGGAAGATGGAAGAAGAATAGTAAAATATCTGAGAGCAATGCTCGCCTAAAGTGTGAGAACCTCTCAACACTCTTTCTATTACTGATTACCAAAAGATACCCCCTCCTCAACAATACAGCATTCCCTTATAACAGAAAGCACTCACACCCACACTAACAAACTTCCACTACCACTAACAGAGTACTAACATACTCTGTAATTCCCTGACTGCCCCTCTATCCTTCTAGAATACCTTACTTATCAGCTTTGGGCCTACGGTGATACACTTTGAAGGGCTTATCCCATTTAGAAGCCTGATTCCTAACAAATGTAAAATTCAAAGACAATGAAAATTACTTCAAATATCATATAGATGATATGTGAACTAGAAATAGTTAAAACAAGTCGACTAGAAGTCTTATCAACAAAAAAGAAGTAATTTGTGAATTTGTGAAGCCTTTATTTTAGAAGAATGTATGCATTGAATGAGTGAGTGACAAATAAAGTAGTGGAATAATCAAATATGATGAATTCAAAAGTGTTCCTTCAATTCCTTTTCATTTAGCAATGTAAACTTATTTGACTTTTCAATTTTTTCATGGCAGTTGATGAAAGAAAAGTTTTAAAAAAAATATAACAAATTGTTGAAAAAATAATGAAAAGTTAAAACAAACCATTAATACTTTTTTTTTAATTTATTTACAATCTAAGCCAATTCCTAATGTAGTACAACTGCTATATACTTAGCCCAATTTGACTAATAACACTGTAAGTCTCCTAAAATGAGAATCCTAATATTCTAAAAAGGTGGTTAAATTATATTGTTGGTTAAGTCATCTGCTTTGCTACATTATTTACTGTGTGGGTTCACAACAGATTCTCCTATGACAATAGGATTACACAAAGGTCAACTTTGAGCACCTACCTATGTCTTGGATGTGCTTACTGAGTATATCCAAGAGTTGGTGTCACAATGTATGCTTGTTGTAGTTGATTTGGTCCCAGTTGAAGAGTTGAGAGAGGAAATAAATGGATAGTTATGGAGACAAGCTTTGGAAGAACATGACTTTTGATTAAGTAGGAGTCAAATAGAGCACATAAAATTCAGGTTAAGCACAAGGCACATCAAACTAGCTTAGAGGTGAAAACTGGAGACTATACCATAATACAAGTCACACGGCATAAGTATATTGGGTCCACCGTACAAAACAACAAAGAAATAGAGAGATCTAAACCATTGGATTTAAGCAAGGTGGTTACACTAATATTCTAAGTAAATCCTAGTGTAGTACAGCTGGTATAGGCCAAGCCCAATCAGGCTAATAATATTGTAAGACTCCTAAAACAATAAGAATCCTTATATTCTAACAGGATGGTTAAAGTTATGGTGTTGCTTGAATCATCTGCTTTGTTACATCGCTTACGGTTTTAAAATGCAATAGTATATTAGCCAGGGATTGCTTGCCCGCAGAATATGTACAAATCTTGTGTGTTAACTGTTAAACTATATTGGCATGACTTCTTTGCCCTTTTCTTTTGCAATTCATCAAATTAATGGTTTTACTTTAGTATTAATTGTGGATAGAGAGTAGATTGTCTCTTTAATGTAATTACTGCTTCTACATTTCAGCAAGATGAATCTGAACTTAGTAATATATTTGGAGGAAACAGTCAGTTGCTAACACTGGGGCTGGGACTGTTGGCCACTGCATTAGCTGCTGCATATGTCACACGACTTGCAAAGGTATTCCTGTTATTCACATCAGAATGAATGAACATATATTTGTTTTTGTCTTTTTTCCATAATATTTAATATCGGATAGAAACAAATATGAAAGCTTTTCCTCTTATTGTCTCAGCGTCAGTGTCAATACTTAGGACAAAGTTTAGATTTTGTTTGGTTAAGATGAAAAGAATTTGAGTATTGACCATTTGGGAGCAATTAGTTGTTTAGATAATTTTTCTTTATCTTGGGGGGAAACAGGCATAACATGTTAAAATTCTGTATGTGATTGATCACATACAATCCTTCTTTTTTCTTTGCTTCTGTGATGGTTAATAATCAGTTATATAGGATGTCTTGAGGTTGGGTAATTATTGAGTAAGTTTCGTGAACACAATTTGCTTTTGTGACTTGACTTTAGGCTGTTGGCTAGTTTATACCTTATATTTGAATCTGAGTATGAGATATAAATTCTACATGATTAAATTCCGTTGTTTCTTTTTAATCATCATTTTCTCTTTTCACCATAATTTTTTTTTTTTTTTTTTTCATTTCTTCAAGATGTCTGTGTGTTCTAATAATTACCATTCTGCAAATTCCTGATAACAATGGAATACTGCCCTTATAGTCCTGACGAACGTTCAAACCAGGGCAAGGCCAACTTTCCTCTTTCAGCCAATCTTCACCTTCCCACAACCCCTCTCTCCTGGAGTTTGTAATAATGATAATTGATAAGTATGCAAACACCCACCATTCTATTTCTAGAAGTCACTGGCTCACTTGCTTTCAGATTAGTAACGACAAGACAATACTACTGTTGCAATTTACTTGTTTCTACCTTGTACAAGCTGTTGCATTACTTTCTCAACCATCATTAGTTAATGCCTGATCTAACTCGCCAATAAGCCTTTTTTTAACGTTATAATGCAGGATGCTATAAAGGACATTGAATAGATCCGCTAGACAGTAGACACAACCCAGCATTTGGGAATGAAGACAAACAAATCCACATGAATAGATTGGGAAACGAATAAACCATCAATTCGGTCTTTTAAGTATTACTCTTTCTCTAAAGTCTTTGAAGTAATGAAATTATATAAGTAGTCCCTAAGGTATTTTGAATGTTCATCAATTTAATCCCTACTTTGATATTTTTTACTAACTTCCAGGAACTAGTTTGAAGGATTGTTCGATGCTTGAAAGACTATTTAGCATGATTTTTAATACTCGAGGGATTACTTATATAATTTGTTTACTTTAAGGACGATTTAGAAGAGAAAGTAATATTTTAAGGAGGAAATTAATGGTTTGTTCATTGGAAACTGATGTCTTCGTAAATAAACATCAATTATGATAGATGAAAGAGAACTAAGGAAACAGATAGACCCAGCATGTCCCTTGTAAATTACAGTATTCTTATTGAACTCAGGTAGGATCATTTTGTTTCTTTTGCAATGCCCCCTTCTTACATAATTATTACATTGCACGAACAGTTTACCTGCGTCATTTATAAAATTACGACGCATTAATTTCTTAACGGACAGCTTGGGACAATTCACATTTTATTTAAAATGTTTCCTTTGTAATTAGTATCAAGTTCAATCAATGGTTTGGTGCGATCCATGTAACTGATACCGTCTTGTAAGATAAGACTTGTGTTGTTTCTTTTGTAATTACTCATCCACGAATAAAGGGTGCGGACTGCAGAGAAATAATGGGTAAAAACCCATGGCAATGTGTGTTGATTTTTATTGTGCAAATTAGAGAGAATTAACTCTGGTTTTAGTCGAAAAAACGCCCTTGTGATACGGTGCAAAATTTTGTCTTATCTTCAAAATGATTTGTGGGGTTTTATGGGTTTAAGTTTAACTAAGATTGTTCATAAACTGAAATGCAAAAAATCAATAAAAATATAAAAACAAAACAATTGAAAACTGAATAAATTGAAATTTGAAAAAATTATTATTTTTTAATTGGAATGAATTTGATTTGATTTTGAAATCCAATCAAAACTAGACATATGCTTATTTTTTATTTATAAAATTATTACTTCATTCATGTTTATATTTTTAAAACTATCAAATAATTTATACTTATGGAAAAATGTTTTAAAAATTATTTGAGTTATACAAATGTAATTTTAAAGTTATAATTTTTTAATAATCCTTTTATATATATATAAATATATATATATATATATATATATATATATATATATATATATATATATATATATAAGTTTATATGTGTTCTTATTACACTATTCTTCTTATCCTTTCTTCTCATGAATTCATCATCGAAGTATGAAAAAATATATGAAAAGAAAGGTGAAATTTACCAATTCATAAAAAGAGAGGATAGAAAGAGTAGAATAATAAGAGCATGTATAAACTTATATATATATCATTTGATTATTTTTTTGTTGTCTAATTTTTATAAAATTTGACATAAATGATCTTAATAATATATAGATATAATTTAATGATTGGATCAATAAAAATCATATTTTATATCAAGTTATAAAAATGGTGCAATAGTTATCAAAGTTACACTGATGTATTCTCTTATATATCTATCGATTGGATGATAAATTAAAAAAAACTAAAAGAATTGTTTTAAATGTATTTTTTCTTCAAAACCGATGCAATCCTTTTTGCAAACCCCTAATGTTAACATAGACAAAACCCCAAAATCTCTACAATAATGTTCTTTTCCTTCCTAAATTCTTTATTCTCTCTCACCTCCTTATTATAAACAACTAAGAACATCTATAATACATAGTTATTTAGATGGGTTACTTATCATAATTTTATAGACCTTATAATTTCACATAAATTTAAACCTTCTACATGAAATTCATTCCAATGCTAAGGTTGTTGAAGTAAGTGATTAACTTAATTTTAAATTCTTATCATGCTTGAAAAATATTTTATTTACGATATAAATGTGTTAAACAACGATGTTTATATAAGCAACATCATGTAATTTGCTCTAGAAGAAAAAATGATTAAGCAATGTTGCTTAAAATATTACAACTTATGTAAGCACTCCCACTGGAGATGTTCTAAGAGCTACAATGCATAATTGCTTATCATAATTTTGTCTCTTTTAATTCCATATAAATTTAAACATTTTAAACAAAAATTCACTCCAATGCTAAAATTGCTAAAATGAGAGTGTAAATTAATTTTGTGATCTTACAATGCTTAAAAATATAATGTTGTTAAACAATGCTTATATAAGCAACTTTATGTCACATGCTCCAATGAAGGAAAAAAACCCTTAAGTAACATTGCTTAAAATTAAGCAACTCATATAATGGAAGAAAAAAAAACCCTCAAGTAACATTGCTTTAAATTAAGCAACTCATATAAGCACTCTCATAAAAGATACCCTAATGTGTTTGAATAACACAAAATCAATTCTGCCCCCACAAAATCATAATCATAAAAAAAAAAAAGTAGAAACGATTGTTTGTTTGTCGTTTTACCTTCACCATGAATATAAGAAAAATAAATTGGCTGCCCATAAAGCTAATCCAAACACACCATAAAGCAAACTAATGCACAAATGAACCATAAACAATCAAATAGATTCGAAACATACATTAAAACGGCTAATTTGATAGGAAATGAGCTCAAACAAAAATAATCCCGTTTTCCTTAATAGTATCAAGAACGATCCCTAGTCTGCCTTCAATCCTTTCATCCTTTCTCGGTTCATAGGCCACTGCATACACATCAGCTTCCATTGATCGTTCAGCAATAAGGTTTCCAACTACTCTACAAGCGTTATGATCTATCAAGGATGGAAGGGAGTTTCGAAGATCCTTGGCGTTTGTGGTAGCAACACATATCACTTTGCTTGTTCCTCGGTGTACCACTTTTGCATGAATAAATCTTTTGGAGAAGAAAACATTTAATAAGAACGGTCTCATGTACATGTCTGTCCTCTGCTTCCACGATTTCCTGTTAGGTTTCTTTGCAGCTTCACCTCGAGATCTTCGGGTCCAGGCAGCTCGAATGAAAGAATCCTGCAAATGCAAATATCAAGATTTAGAACTACAATGCAACTGATTTCATAATTCAAAATCCCTTATATTTTGAAAAAACAAATCAAGTCCACAACGAAGGTACTTATAATAAAGTATAGGCAATTCAGAATCAGAATATTATAGAGCATATGCCATGCCATGCCATGATTACAGCCAGCCATAGCAAGCATAACGCATCAAAATTAAACTTTCTGAGACAGAGCCATGTGAGAATCACAAGTCAAAGTAATAATATTGTTACTGTGAATGAAGTCTAGGTCCCTCTTTCTACAGTATTCTAACTAACAGTAACAGAGGGAGAGATGAAAATTGAGTCAATTCATGCATTCATTCCCAATGCCCATCTCATCTCACCCTTTTCTTCTAACATCAAATCAAATCAGACAGATTAAAGTGAATTAGAAGCGATAATTAAAAATAAAACAAAAATAAGGAAGGAGAGCAGTTAGTTACATGGGAGCGTGAGGGATTGGGAGGGTTTATGCCGGAGGAGGAAGAGCGAGAAGCACTTAAAGTTAAAGTGGGAAATGAAGAAAGCCATGAAAATGAAAACGAACTGGGAATGGACGTGCGAGTGCGAGTGCGAGACGGTGGAAGTCGAGGCAGCGGAGAGGAGAGCGACGCACATGCTGTTGCTGAAGACCAACCCATCTTCCTCTTCCTCACTCTTGGCCCTTTACTTTTCTCAGTCTTTAGCTTTTCTTTTATTTTTGGATAAATAGCTTATTTAAATAGATCTTTTTTACTTTTGCACACAGGAAATCTTATATAATTACGTAAGTAAATTCTTTGGATTAAATTTAATAATCAATTTCAATGTTATGACAAATTAATTTACATTTAAAAAGATATAAAAAATAGTAGGTATTTTATCAAATAAATATCTAAGAGGTCTTTAATTATTAATTAAATATAAAAATAAGGGAGTTGGAAGACTCTAGTTTAGGATGGAAATGAAAGTTTTGAGTGCTGCTAGGTGCACCCAGCAAAATTTATAAATGACAAAAATATTCATGGCATTTTTTTTCATTATAAAAGCCTTTTTTTTTCTGCGCTTCACATAGCTGTCATTTTTGTTCGCTGTTTTTCTCTGTTTTTGTGGTTTTCGAACGACATTGTCTCCGGTTCGTTGTGAATGGTTAGGTACGATGAAGGTGAAGGTGCGTTGTGGTGGTCGGCGGCGGCAAACAAGGTACGCAGAAGGTGGTGGCTGTGTCGCGAACGTACGGATTACTTACGGATCAAGTTGATCTGTAAGAATAACTATTTTTAAATTTTGATGTTTTTTTAATTTAGTTTCCATTTTTTTAAAATTCTTAATTTGTTTGTATGACCATTTTTTGTTTGAGTTGGTTAGATGGACGAAGATGAGTGGATGTATGAAATAATGTCTGAACAAGCGGATATGGATTATGAAAATGAAGAAGCATGTGGTGCGAATGATCCACATGTTGATTGTTCGGATGCGTTCAATACTTCTCAGGTTATAATGTTAATGTTTGTCACAAATTTAATAAAATGAATACTGGTAGAAAACTTAAATTATGTGGATTGCTTTGTAGGTGTTTGAGTGTCGAGATGATGTTTTACGGTAGGCTCGATCCGTTGCTCATGAAAACAGATTTGTGGCGGTGATTTTAAGGTCAGATACAAACACAGGTAGTAGAGGAAGGACTACGTTTGTGTTAATTGATTATGAAAGGAGTAGCGAGTATAGGTGTAGGAAAAAAGAATTTATCCGAAGAGATACCGGGACTAGGAAATGTGGGTGTCCCTTCAAGCTTCGTTGCAAGCTAGTGGTTGGAGGAGAAGGCTGGATGGTGAAGTTGATTTGTGGAGTGCATAATCATGAATTGGCCAAGTCATTAGTTAGACATCCATTTGTGGGGCGATTGACTAAAGCTGAAAAAACACTTATTGCTGATATGACGAAGTCCATGGTGAAGCCAAGCAATCTTGAAATGCAACATCTGATGAAGCTTCTTGAACGTGATCAGTATATTCATTGGCACAAAATAAAGGATGAAGACGTGGTTCGTGATATCTTTTGGTGTCACCCTGATGCAGTAAAGTTAGCATGTAATTTGGTGTTTTTGATAGACAACACCTACAAAATAAACCAGTACAGACTCTCACTGCTCGATTTTGTTGGGGTGACACCGACTGGGACGACATTCTTTGCCGGTTTTGCATATGTGGAGGGTGAACGCATTAATAATTTGGTTTGGGTTTTACAACGCTTATGAGGCCTTTTTTTAAAGCGTGATGCCCTCCCTGGAGTTATTGTCACTGACAGAGACCAAACATTGATGAATGCAGTGAAGGCTGTATTTCCTGATTGTACAAATTTGTTGTGCAGCTTTCACATAAACAAGAATGTGAAGGCCAAATGTAAATCACTAATTGTGCAAAAAAATGCTTACGATTATGTCATGGATTGTTGGGGATGTCTGACTGATTGTCCTTTAGAACAACAGTTTGATGAATGCCTAAAGAAGTTCGAAATGGCTTGCGCACCTTGGCCAATGTTTGTTGACTATGTCAAGGAAACATGGATAATACCACACAAGGAAAAATTTGTTTCCGCCTGGATTAATAAGGTGATGCACTTAGAAAACACAACAACAAACAGGTATGAAATTGTTCAACTATTTCTATTAACGTTGATGAATTAATAGAATTGTATTATTGTATATGTTTATTTTTATTTGTGTATTTGAAATGTAGGGTTGAATCTGCTCACTCGTCTTTAAAAAGACTGTTACAAAATAGCCTTGGAGACTTATGCAGTATGTGGGATACAATGAACAACATGATTACGTTTCAGCACACGGAGATTAAAGCATCATTTGAAACAAGTACACATGTTGTTGGACATGTGTTCAAAAAAAACTTATACAAGAGGCTTCTTGGAATGGTTTCAAGGTATGTTTTAAATCAAATTACTGCTGAATTAGAGTGTGTTGACTATGCTGGCAAGAATCCCTCAAGTTGTGGTTGCGTGGTGAGAACCACGCTTGGTCTTCCTTGTGCTTGTTAGCTATCCAAATATGTTAGTGGTTACATCCCACTGGATTCAATCCATATGTTCTGGAGGAGACTAAGTTTTTCAGACCAAGGGTTATCTGAGCCCGAGGTGAGCATCAAGGAAGTAATGGAAACAATATCCAAAAGATTCGAAGAACTCGATGTGTCCTCCTCCAACAAAGGTTAACACAAAGGGGGCACCAAAGAAGGCTATGAGCAGGAACCTATGGTCAACAAAGCGCGATCCATCTTACTGGGAGTATGTAGATGCCTTTGAATCTATGCAAAATAGCAATTTGTCGGTGAGGCGTACTGTGTCATCCTCTGAGAAACCAAATTGAAGAACGACGATGCCCATGTTGGACCAATTTCAGCCATTTATGCACGACTTCATTGATAACATTGTTGATGTCAAAATTGATGGTAACTTTGGATATTGGTCGGTTGCCGATTTATTAGGTATAGGTCAAGACTCTTGGTCGGTGGTCCGCAACCATCTGCTTAAAGAACTTGCCGAATTCTCAGAAGACTATATCAAGCTCTTTGGTGGCACGAAGAGATTTGAGGAATTAAGGATGTCACTACTTGTTGATGGGTTAACCAAGGTATGTAATTTATGTATTTGATTTTTAAGACTTAACTTTGAAATTAAGTTTGATGTGTATATTTGTTTCATTCAGGTGACTACGGATAAGTGGATGGATATAACGGACATGGGACATGTCATTGCATCAAGGTATAACATAATCGTTGTATCCTTGTCTAAACAACAAAGCATGACATTCTTTCCTCTTAGAAGTCAACACTGCCCTGTCTCAGCCCTAGCAGCCTCTACAGAGACCATCAATAAGTCCACCAGCATCTGAATCGCTTCATCCACGTGCAAGGGCTGAAAGGCATGCAAGTTGCCAACCACGGGCAGATGCAAAAGTGACGAGACGTCATCCAACGTGATCGTCACCTCTCACACAGGGAGATGGAAACTAGACGTCTCCCGGTGCCACCGCTCGAAAAACGAGGACAAAAGTCCCTGATCGCCAGTGTCTACCGAACGCGCGATCAGAGGACTTAGTCCTGTCCAAGCAACTAATCCCTCAATGGTAGGGACAGGCCTGCCTAAACTATGGACCTTCCTCCTATGAGAGGATAACTTCAACTCAAGACGCTCCTGAATTGAAGTATAAAGGAACGCAAAATTCGCTAAAATCATCATTTAAAGGAAAACTAATTTCAATCATAAAGTATAATTAACAAGTAACTAAAAATAATTATTATAAATACATCTCCCGTCCATACGCTGCAAGCAACGTGATCTGCATATTGGGTCAGCACGGATAGGTCGCTCAGACCACCCGGAAATCCCTCATGCTTATCCTCAGCAGCCTGCGCGCCTGTGTCTGTAGGAATGTCTGCCCCAGTGTCCTCTACATCAGCTGGTGCCATCGGGTCATCCGGAAATACGTCAGCCTTTACATCTGGCACAGGGAGCATTGGCTCATCGTGCGCCACAGTCACAGGTACTCACTGTCTCCGTGCGGATGCGGTAGGCCGTCGACGCTGCGGAGCATCATCGGAATCATCACGATCTCCTCTACCCACACCTCTGCCAGTAACATGACCTAAGGCACGACCTAATCCTCTGGTCCTAACCATGATCTACAAATGAGTACTGCAAATTCCATCACTGATTTCATTCACTCAAATTTCATTGGTCTAACGCAAATTTCATTGACTCAAAGTCATGCAAGTTGTCATGATTTAATTGAATGTAGGGTTGTCATTCACTCAATTATTTATTTTAAAAGCTGTGACGATTTCATAAGATGGGAATGTAAAATACTGGGATGTTGCATCACATTCATCATTTTTTTAATTATCTTCATTTGTGTGCATTAATGTTAAAATTACTCTCAAAACCAAAGTTTTTATTCATGTGCATGTTTTGGTCTTTGTAACAACTATTTGTGCCTATAACAAGTTACTTCTATGACAAAGTCTGCACATTGTTCCTTCTTTTTAGGACAAGTCTAATGTTTAGATTTAAAAGCTAACATATAATAGACAAAGAACACTCAACCTCAAACATTTTGGCTTAAATCGAGCTTCATATAAGTGCTTCATTCAATTTTTGGATCAAAATCAATTTCTTGCAAAACAAAGGTCTAACAAATTCTTGCATGTTAGCTAACTTTAATCTTTGGATCAAAAACAATTTTCCTAACTTGCTACTCAATTAAGTTGCTTCACTACTTACTCTAAATGACAGCAACAACTACAAAAGACATTGGTAATAATAGAAGATATAAGACTAATCTTGGAAATAATATTAAAACATCTACATCACTAAGCGGTCAAGACTCAAGACCTTTATTCTTATCAACTAGATTCTACTAATTAAATTTGAATTTTAAAATGAGGCACAATAAGCCTGTGCATTGTCCTTATTTAAATTTTAATATGCACTCCAATGATGGCTTTCAGCAGAGCTGATCCATGACCGGCAATATATTCAACTAGGAAAGCAAATCAAATTATAAAAATATATGTATTTTTCAACAAATAACCGTTTCAGGACCTAAAGAATTGTCCAATGCACCTGTTGTTTTCTATATCAGATGTTATTTTTGTTGTCCAATCAACCATTGTGACTACTAAGGTCAAAATAAACAAAAAAGTAACTTTTACTAAACATTGACTAACAGTCTAACACTGTACAATTAGTATACGCTTTTAAATCTATGCTTTCACCCATCTACTTGTTCAAGCTGACCTGGGACCATTAGATAACTAAACACCAAAATATATGCCATATAAGAGAGGATTCTTATGAGCATTTTCTCAGATCACAGAAACTGAAGTTGGTCCATGTGATATTGTTAAATGGTTAAGAAGGGTTGGTTTAACATGTTTAAGAAGCTCTTTTTATGAGACACACGTTCCGCACAAGAGAAGGTAAAATGTTCTACCTCTTTGACTAAAATTCTTTTTCAAAAAATTGTGCTGCTCAAGAGACATAAACCCCTTTTTTTTCATAAGGAGAAAAGAAGAAGGCTTGGATATTTGGGAGGGTCAAGACCAAGAGATTGCCTTCAATTACAACTCAAAACTAGGCCAACATGACCAAATTGTTGTGAACTAAATATACTGTGCATAGTAAACCAAAAATGTAGTGTCCATAGTAAAATTTAATTCAAACCAAAAAAGCCCCAACGGGTTCCAAGAATATAATATACAACATCACAGTTAACAATGCTCTTGCTAAATTGACAAACCAAATTGTGACAACAATCTAATAAGAATCCTCCAAATTACAGGTATTATTTAATCTTCTACCAAAGTAATACACAATGTTGAAAAAAAAATTCTATAATATATAAAGTACATACAATTCAGACTTCAAACAAACACCTTGTGAGAAAAAAACTCAATCCACCAACTTAATCAGTAACCTGCAAATTTCAGAACAAAAAGACACCAAATTCAAATGTTATTGTATTCTACAAATAATCCCCCAAATTTCAAAGTATTATAAACTAACCCTAAATCCAACTCACTATTTTTTAAATATTTCCCAATTTTAAAAATTAAAGATGAAACTTACGGATCAACTGGATCTGTAATCTTCACTTCTACTAACAAGTTTTTACGGATCACCTATAAAACGTTTACGGATTAAATAACAACGCCGAAAATTGAAGACGAAGAGCTGTTTACCTCAACAATGCCGACGCGGAGGGAGAACACCACCCTCAAAATGCCTAGGCTACTCAACACCAACGAGCTCCACGATTGTAGAACACAGACTCCCAGCACAGAGGAAGAAGACGACGCTCACGGGGGGAACGCGACACGGAGGACCTCGACGGTGGGTCAAGCTTTTCTGAAACCAGCAACCACTTCATGCAAACAAAACGAAAGGAAGAAGAATGCGGCTGAGGTGAGGTCAGGGGTGAGGAAGGAGACCAAAACCACTCCACGCCAGCAAAGAAGAAGAGAAAATGGTGAGAGGTCACGAGGAAGAAGAAGGCCAACGCGGGAGGGAAGGAGGGAGAGAGATGAACCATTTTTTTTTTAAATTAAGCCAGGGGTACAAAGGTATTTTTGCATCAACTGTTGGGTGCACCAGCAAAAATGCTGGGTGCACCTAGCAGCACTCGAAAGTTTTGGATAATGTTCTTCGGGTAAGTTAACTTGGTCTTTTTTATTGGTTTGAATTTGTTCATTCATTCAATCATAGTTTATACATTAATTAACTTTAGCTTAATACTTATGAAAGTATGGATGTGGCACTTAAGAAGGATCTTAATGTAACATCCAAAAATTTTAATATAATTATTGTTATTAATTTTAGTATAAAATTATTAGTATAAGAACTTATTTGAATTAAAGGTTTAAAAAATTATTACTATTGTAAAGATTATTACAGTAGTAATATAATATTGTATACAAGTTTGAATCAAATATTTGTTATATTTGAATTAAAAGATTTTTAGAACGATCTAAATCTTATCATGTTTTATCTTAATATATCTTGAAAGAAAATAAAATATTAGATATTGTTAATAGTTAGATAAATATAGATAATAGATTGAAAAATATAAAGAAAGATTTGGTCCAACCAAATCTATTAATAATATATCTTGTGACTCAATGTTAATAAGATACTCTTGTACTTATATAAGGATAAACAATTCAATTTTCTTGAAAAAATAGTAACATACTCTTGCACTTATATAAGGATAAGTAATTCAATTTAATTAGAAAATTAGTAGAGTGTGTAAGATTGAAAAGAAGGAAGCAACAAAAAGAATAATCTTATTGAGTCAGTAAACTGAGAAAAAAAATAATAAGCAAAGGACGCAAATTATTGTGCTTCAAGACGTAAGTAAAACAACTTTTTTTTTCTAAACTTCCATAGTATAAGTACATAATAAGGATTGAATTATATATATGAGTTGTGTGTGCACGTGTGCATGTGTGTTGGTGTATTCTTCACATGATTAATTGGTATGAAATTATGGTACTGATATGATGTGATATTGAGGATAATTATGATTAATGCAAATGGTTTAAGAATTTATTTAACAAATGTGTGTCGGTGTATTCTTCACATGGTTAATTGGTATGAAATTATGGTACTGATATGATGTGATATTGAGGATAATTATGATTAATGCAAATGGTTAAGAATTTATTTAACAAATGTGTGTTGGTGTATTCTTCACATGGTTAATTGGTATGAAATTATGGTACTGATATGATGTGATATTGAGGATAATTATGATTAATGCAAATGGTTTAAGAATTTATTTAGCAAATATTTGAAATGACATTTTCTTATTATTTTGAGAGTCATACATAAGTGCAAATATACATGTTTATATAAATTGGATTAAGCACAAGCCAAAACATGTTGATACATGATTCACAATCTTAATTCAAGGCACATGAACACATTTATAACACCCACACACACAATTCAATCTTCAACTATGTACCTATACCATGGAAAGTTTAGAAGAAAAAAAGATTTTTTTACTCACCTCTTGAAACACAATCATTCACATTCTTTGCTTATTATTCCTTTTATCTATTTACTGGCTCAACAAGATTATTCTCTTTGTTGCTTCTTTCTTCTCAATCATGTATGCTCTACTCATTTTCTATTTTTTAAGAGAGACTAACTATAAGTTCTAGGAAAATTGAATGATTTATCTCTATATAAGTACAAGAGTATGTGATTAAGATTGAGTCACATAAGATATATTGTAAATAGATTTGGTTGGATCAAATCTTTCTTTATCTTTTTTTACTCTATTATCTGGATAAATCTTTAAATCATTTTCAAGGATCTCTAATTCAAATATAACTAATATTTGATTCAAACTTGATATACAATATTATATTATCACTATAATAATAATCTTTACAATAATAATAATCTTTTAATTCTTTTAATTCAAATAATTTCTTATACTTATAATTTTTATACTAAAATTAATAACAATAATTATAATAAAATTTTAGAATGCTACACATAATATAACATGTACACTTAATACATAATTGTTTAGGTTATCTTTCAGAACTTAATTAAAAGGGTTGTGATGTCTACAACTGATTCCCAGGAAAAAAAAGGTTTTCATCCTACTAAAATATGTTTTGCATTCCTGTAAATATAACTATAACTTTTTTTTATATTTTTAGTTCTTATAAGTTTATGTGTGTTTTTTATATTATTTTTTTATAATCTTCATCATTCAACTCTTAAAAAAATATTGATGTGATTAATAGTGATCATATCATTAAATAATAGTTAAAATGTCACATTAAAAGTGACACATCATCAAATATCATGTTATAAAAAGTGTCACATCATTTTTTTAAATTAAATATTAAAATAAAATTAAACATTATAGAAACTAAAAATTAAGAAAATAATTTACAAGAAATAAAAGTAAAAAGCCATATATTTACAAAGACAACTATTTCAGCTTTAAATATTCGTATAAAATAAAGACTTGAATTTCAAAATACCTCGTACATACTCGAAATAAAACATTTCCTAAATGTTACATGAAACTAACTAACAAAATTCTGGAATAGTCAATTTTGAATAAAACTTTCATCCTTTTCATAAAAATGAAAAAAAAATTGTGTTTCACAATAATAATTTAATACATCAATAATTAGTGTAATTAAGTAAAGCACTTGACAAAATAAATGCTGGATAAAATAATCTTGCATACCAATTAGTAAATATTGTGCTAACCTTGTGACACCACAAACCTTATGTTGAAAATAAGCACCAATGTGTCAAAGTATAGTATAGGACATGTTAATAAACTAGTATTCAATAATAGATACATTTGAAACAAAACACACTCCCTAGACCCTGGTTAGCCAATACTAAAACACTACCCTACACAATTACTGACACGACACCCACAAAGACTTTATGTTCTACAAGCTAGTTAGGGTCTACAAACCAAAAACATATGTCTACGGTTATGAGATGTGCGAATGCAAGGACCCTGTCAAGCCACACGCCTTAGATCAACCTTTTGTCGAAGGCTATACATCTAGCTGGCTAATCCAACCATCGTCCTATCTCAAAGAATCCCACGCTCAAGACTAGCCTGGGTATGGTCACCATGTTGTAGAGTCACTCACGTCCAAGGGAAGTCAATGAACAATGATGCAAACAAAAGGAATAATAATCTGCTCCCGCGAACGCAACCATCATAACAACAAACAAACAAACAAACACGCAGAAAGATTAAAATTGAACTGGAACGTTTACATGCAGAAATTTGAGCAAATAGAAGAGTTCAACTCCTAAAATAAACGTAAACCCGATACAGCAGCTGCACCTTGAAACATCAAACATCAAAGCCATTAGCAATTAGATTCCATTGAATTAGCGTAATTTTTCTTTTAAGGGACAAAATGTATAACTTACAAATTCTTACCAGTTACCTGTTTAACAGGTTCACATTAATGGTTTATCACCATTAAGTATTATTTTTTTCCTGCAAGATCAGCAGTCAAAAATACAAGGGGCATGAATCTTACCCTTTCAACCAAGGTGTATGCTAGACAAAGCTATAACCCTATCCTCTTCCAAAAAGAGTCAACCACTAGTTTAACTATACAATAAAATACCACTGTTATAAATATGTAGTCTAAAAGATTTCTGGTATCCAGCTTATGCCACATTGATTAATTAATTTCCAGAATGTAAGTGCCCTGCAGCATCAGTGCTTATGTCATGCTTTTCATATCCCAAGGTCAAATGATGGAGACTGAAAAATATCAAGATTGGATGTGTGAGATTGAGGGACCGTATCTTGTTTCTGATTAGACAAATCTAATTTCTGTTTTAGAAGCAATGTTGCTTGTGCCTCCAACTCGTCAAGATCAAGATCATTATAAAATTGATCATCACATAGAACATCTGTAGTTGCATCAGTGTGCACTACGTCTTTCTTTGATTGAAGTTCAAATTCTCGTTGAAGGTTCATATTTGGGAAGTGTCCAGAATGGTAAAATGCCAATCTTCGTTTGTGACTTCTTGTCTCTGTCCCAGTTCCCATAGGATAACAAGTTGAAGCCACTGCTTCTGAGGTTATCTGGTTGATACTAACAGATTCCAAAGTCCGATTTGCTGACTGTTTGGTTGGCTCTGCGTGGAAGTGATCCACTGTCTTCCCTGTAGAATCCTCACTTTCACTAATACTGGCTGCCATAGTCACACGGTCAGGAGTAAAGGTGGCACAAAGATCAAGCCCTCCATTACTTGGTGTTTGACTGAGCAAAGAACGCCTGCAGCAGAGCTAATTATAATTATATAGCTTTAACACGAAGTTAATAATAGCACTTAATAGTTCAGAGTTAATTCAACATGATATTTTTACATATGCATACAATTGCAAAAGACTTGAAAACAACACTGATGTTCTCACATTTAGATAAATATGTAAATAATGACAAAATTGCAGCACTACAAGTTTCATATATATATATATATATATATATATATATATATATATATATATATATGGGGTTTGCTAACGTACACATACTGACAGTGTAAAATAATTTTACACAATCATCCAATCACAACCTATCATGTATGATAAGTTTGTTGACTTTTACAATAATTATCTTGAAAGTCATACAAATGATGATTTGTGATTGAATGACAGTGTAAAACTATTTTACATCGTCAGTGCATAGTCATTAAACTCATATATATGATGGATTTAGCTGACTACTTTACTCAGGAGAGAAACCTACAAAGAAGGAAGAGAAATGGGAGAAATATAAAATACCTGTAAATTGCCATCATGTCCATTCTACTAGCTTCAGGCTGACTGGCTGCTGTAGGGTTGGTCCTGTCATCTATGAAACTGTCAAATGAACTGCCTTCCTCATCATCTTCATCATTAGATACATAGCCATCTGAAGATACTCTGACAATATTGAACATCTCATGAGATTGGATATTCTCAAAAATTCTGTGATATACAACAATGAAAGATAATGCCAAGTATGATACTAAATAGTGTCAAAAAATGCTAAAACAGAGGATGAAAATGCAACATTCAGAGTCTTTAGCAAAATCTTACTCGGCTTCCTCCTCAATGAAGTCTCTCACATTGTGTGTTGATTTCCTTTTACCTAAAAAGTAGAAATGAAACAGCATAGCCTTAAGTTTTCTCTAATACATCCTTATAGAATAGAATTTTGCTAAATATACTTCCAATTTGACTTCAAAGAAACGAGATATGATCCAAAATATTTTTAATAAAGAAAGAAACAAAAGATGCACTAAACAAACTAAAATCACCTTGGCCATGCTTATATTGTGCAGGATTGGAGGCAGAAGATGGTTTGAGAAAGTTTGCTGTTGAAGCAAAAAGTTTATTGTTTTTCTGATTCATATTTCTTTCAGTATCTTCAGCTTTCCGCAACCTTTTAAATTTGCGTGCAGGTTTAATGCTTTCGGACATTTCACCACAATCTGCTGGATATGCTTCTTCGCTGAAGCTTGGATCAGTGTTATGTGCATGGCCTTCCTCAATTTGAGAAAGGAAGACTCGTCCTCTTCTAATTGCACAATTTTTCAGGTCAAGTAAAGGGCTTTGAGTTTCATTAATGGGGGAAGTACAGACATTCTTGTTGGTGCCCTTATCAATAATGACCTCTTTAGTTTCACTAGAGCTTAAAGAACTAACATCCTGTTCTTTGTGGAGATGAACAGGTAACACAAAATCACGTATGATAGACTTGTATCTTGATTTCCCTGAAAAATTCAATTTATTTTAGAACAAATTACTTAACCACGTTCACACAATTAGCAAAGTAATCAATCAAATATAGCACACAATCACTTTATCACCTTGAAGACACCCACCTCTTTCGTCAACCGGAGACTCTGGAACAACACCACTTCTAATCAAATTAGTTAAACGTGGACTAAGTTCTTCATCTCTCATGCCATTAATGCATGCATTTGCAGCCAATGAAGAAGTCTCAATCTCCACAAGATTTACCATTTGACCATCATTATCTCCTTCATTTGACAAACTTCTCTTAGCAATTGGAGTTTCAGGAATTGTCTCATCACCCTCACATGCTTCCTCTTGATTCTTACCCAAGTCACAGAAAGTACCATCTTGTCGAGTTAGGTCAACTAAGTCTTTGCTTTGAATCCCCAAATGATACGAATCCATCTCCAGACAATTAACAGAGACTAAATTCCTTCTCATTTTATGCCTAGAGCACGATTCATTGTCTGAAGAGGACAGAAACAAAATGGACTTCTCATGAGCTCATGTTATTTTCACAGAAAGGACAATTATTATGAATACCCATCAAGAAATAAATAATTTTGTAAAGTAAAGGTAAAAACTAAAATACAGCAACAACTCTTCTGCTGCAATATTCACAATGGGAGTGTTTATTGTTTGCCATTAAAATTTAGGAGAGAAAATTGAACAGATGATATTACCCTTTTTAGCTTCATCAAGTTCGGTAGTGGTGACTGGCTTACCATGTCCCAAACACAGATCTTCCTGAATCACTCAAACAGACACATTAATTATTTTACCAAAAAGGAAAAGGTATATCATAGTATGACTGAGCATATGTGATACAGTGTAGTACTAATCTAAGAGAGGAAGTAGAACCTGAAGTGAAGAAGTTTTGTCATCTTCTGGAAATGATACTAGTCCTTGCAAGCGCTGCATCATGTCTATAAGCATCAATGTTCCAGAGGAATGCTTCACTTTATGCACTCTAGAAGGAAAGGTCTGAAAGTGGGGAAAGGCAATAAGAGACATTCTACTATTGTTTTCCACAGTAGGGTGAAAATATGTTTCAAGTAAATCAATTTCCGCAACAGTTAGTTTGTCCTTTGATGGAGAAATGTGGAGCTCATCATCTTTCACATTCTTTGGACGAGGAATAAATTTCTCAATGGACAGCTCAACGCATTTAACTTCTGGTTTAAGGACATGAGGAATCTACAAAAGTATTGAATAAGATTTAGAGGATAAGGATAAAAGGCATAAATAAAAAATAAAAGTTATCTGACGGTTTCAGACCATCCTTGGACTAGGATGAAAGGTAAAGCTATTTATGCCCCCATTTCGCATGTGTTTACTTATAGTCTTGCTCTTTGCCTGTTTTTGCAAGTAGCCCTTCAACTCTGTCCCTTCACAAGCAAAAACTAGTAATGAATGTTAAGGAACCATTGAAACAAATACTCATAACTTTTTAGAAAACTAAAACTATTGACACTCTCAAGAAGTTTTTCATCAAAACTGGTAATAGGGAACGCCAGGTATGTTCATTTCTTTCTGGGCAGTAACAATTGCCAAGAAACAAATAAAACTGAAACTCTAAGGATATCGACTCGTCCATCATGCTTTCTTCCTGTTCTCCCCATTCGCTGGATCATTCTGAGTGGTGAAATATTAGCATCAAAAGATATGACAAGATCAACTTCCATGATATCAAGACCTTCTTCACCAATTGATGTAGCAACAATAACATTA
Organism: Glycine soja; assembly: GCF_004193775.1. Classification (NCBI taxonomy): domain Eukaryota; kingdom Viridiplantae; phylum Streptophyta; class Magnoliopsida; order Fabales; family Fabaceae; genus Glycine; species Glycine soja. The sequence continues at coordinate 20,349,138 of NC_041009.1, read as the reverse complement.
TAGGCGCCAGACCGAAATTTCTGTTGATGAACCATGTAACTATGTAAGTACATGGAAGGTGTATGAATCTTATGCCAAACATAATACATACCTTCAGCACAGCCTGTTGAACTTTTTGGGACTGACCTTTCATTGCTTTCCCTGTATGTATATCATTAAAATGGAGATTTTCTTTTACAAACAAAATAATCAATAATGATGAATGCGGAAAAATAATGAAAGAAAAGACAGAAGAAAACAAAGAAGAAAATATACATCATTTCCTACGCATAAACGCTCAGAAGAAAGAGATGCAGATGTCAACACTCAACAATGCTTAACAATGATTAAGAATTAAGATTTATTTGAGGCAAAAACAAAGCAAAATTTTATGAAATCTCACCAAACTAGAAGCTATGCTTGACTATTAGATTAGATCATTTGTAAGCAAGGTGCCTATTTGTTAGATGATAGGATGCTTGACAAATTCTGTGTCTATCTAGTTTATAACATGACATTGTAATGATACTTACTAAAATTAAGACACTATGGTCGGCCTAGTGATAGGGGGTTTGGGTAGTATGCATGAAGTCATAGGTTCTAATCTCAGTGCGACCATTGTACTTACTAACATTAAGACACTGTCGCCGGACTGTGAGACATGTCGTTCAGCACACAAACACAACTCTAAAGCAAAGTATCGTCATAAATACCTGAACTTTGACCAATAAACTCAGTAGCTTTGACTAATTCCCCAATATCTCCAAGTGCATTCATTATATCCCTGAATGTGTTGAATTAACATTTTAGATTTTTCTTTTTAATTTGGCCAAAAGTTCCCAATTTCTGAGTAGAATAAGATAATGAAACAACTCAAATTAATTTTACCTGACACTTTCTCTGTAATTGGAGAAGATAATTACCCTGGAGTTTTGCGGATCATTAGTTTCTGCAACCACATCCAAAGATGTCACTTATCAATGTAATTGAAGTTTATTAATCACATCCAAGTGCATTCATTATATACATAACACATCCATTAAAGAGTGTAAAAGAAGTTTCTTGGAAAAGCAAACTGAGATTCAGCCACAAGATTATGCCCATTGAAAATACAGGCTGTACTGACTAGAGATGGCTGAAATTTTATATCAAAATAGTCAAAGAAAGAATTCAAGATCAAATTCAATTTTATAACACGAACTCAAGAAGAATCATTTTAGAAAAGGAAAAGAAGAAATCCCAAAAGCAAAGAAACATATCTTCCCTACAATAGAAGAAACTAAAAAAGAATGTTCTAAATATATATGTCAAAATAATAATGTCCTACTTCTATTATCTACATACATGCATGATGCACCCCCCTTAAGCAAACCCTTTTCTTGTTTATACGGTAGGTTAAAAGATATTTCTATCACATAGAAGTCTCAAAGACAGGTACTATCCGATGGGGAGGAATTTTTTTATTTAGTCTGAACATTTTTTATGGATATAACATTTCTCATCTAGTGTTTGCAGCCTGCTCCAACACACCAAGCACCAGTACACAGTTACCTTGGAAAAAGATTAGTCTTTTTTGCGAATCCTCTAGGATTTAAATCACCATCAAGAAACAGAAAAGGTTCGTAGAAAAAATGTTTACTTCAAGAGTAAAACATATTTGCAAACTTCCTTTAAAAAGAAAATGAATGGGAGAAAAAAGAATAGAAAAAATGTGTTCTATAAAGGATGATTGTAAAATAAAAATATAATAATATCATAGCTTTTACACATTTTGCAGGGCAGAGAATATTTTGAGTGAAATACAGAGTGTTAGAAAAAGTGTCAGAGAGAATGTTGCTAGCATTTCTCGATAGATAAATAGCATCCCAAGTAAACTGCTGGAATATCTTGTAATATCAATATTTTACCTTTGATTTTTTTAGAGTATCTTAGTAATTATCTCTTAAAATTAGTTTATGTAATTTCTTAATTTCCATATTTTCTAATATTTGACAATTCATGTCTTTATTTAGTTAGGATTATTTTATTATTATACAACATGGTACACAAGTATATATTATTCAAAATATATTTTTTCTCTATTCTCTCGTAGAAGCTCTTCCAAACATCCCTTAGGTCAATCTAAAAGAAGCCTAACAAATACTTTTTTAATAAAACTGGAGTTGTTAAACTAAATGTTATCATTAAACTCCTGAAAACTCATAACCAGCCCCTTTATTGGAAAATTAAGCTTTCAAAAGTTATAAACAAAATTATTATAATTTATAAATTAACACCAAATTCCCAACTTAAATTAACAGGAGAGCACAGTTGTTTAGTTCTTTTGTTCTTGTTTTTATTCAGAATGATAAAAAAAAATAACTGGTGAGTTAGTCGTTGCAACTTGATTTTCTTGAGTATAATATGTGGTGAGAATTAAGACCAAAGTCATTTACATATTATAGCTTTATGAAGAATTCAAAACTTTCTTTCCATATCATCACCACAAGAAGCAAAAAGCAAATACTAACACCTTTGAAAAACAGAATAATACTTACTGAAATGCTCCAGTAATACTTCTAGCATTTTGGACAATTTTGGACTAGATGCTCCGTGAGACAAACTTTGCTGCATTAGCTGCCTTGCTTTCAGAATAACTTCATTTTTACTCATAAATTTTGCAAAATATCTGAAAGAAGGTATTCTTATATAATCAATTTACTGAAATTTTAAATATATATAGTTTATAGAAAATGCCATGAATAACATAATAAAATATTCATACAAAGCCCTTTTAAATAAATTAGAAATCAAAAGACAAACATAACATGATTACAAAAGTTTCTTTAGCCTCTAAAAGTATGATTGTCAAAAGTCATTTTAGTCCACCTCCCTACATATCAACTCTTAGAATGTGAGTTTGAGCCTAACTCAACCTTAAAAGCTAGCTCATAGGGTGAGGATTGTCTCCACTTATATACTCAATCTTGGCACTATCTTTAGCCGATATCGGACTTGGATTTTCCCCAATACACCCCCTCATGTCCTGCACTTTTGGGCTTGGTGCGTGAATAACACGGTGGGTAACCCTTCTAATGGATCTAAGATAGGCTGATACCATCTTATATCAAGTATTAGATTTCAGAGAGTTTGAGAGAGAGAGAGAAGATTGAGATTGAGAATCTGTTGTTATTCAACCTAACTGAAAACAGTTACAAAGAGAGTTTATATAGTTGCAGAGAGTACCTGCCAACTAACCTAATTGTCAACTAACCAGAGTTAGTTGACACAACTAACAGACTAAAGACTCCTAACTACATTAAGTAAAAATACTAGAGGTACAGTACACACTTATACCCCGCCGCAAGCTCATGAGGAGTGGGAAGAATGTCTTTCAACCACTCTGAGCTTGAATCTGTACAAAAGAAAGGTAGTAGGAGACAAAGCCTTGGTCAGAATATCAGCCAGTTGATCAAGAGCAGGCACATGCACCACATTAATCTGCTTGGTGAGGACCTTTTCTCTGACAAAGAACAGATCCAACTCCATGTGCTTAGTTCTGGAGTGAAGAACCGGGTTATGAGCCAAGGAGACAATGCTGGTATTATCACAAAGGATGACAGGACTGGTGTGAGGAACTTGAAATTCAGAAAGAAGGGACTGAATCCAAGTGACCTCAGCTGCTATGAGAGCCATACTCCTATATTCTGCTTCTGTAATAGAGCAAGCAACCTCTGACTGTTTCTTGGACCACCAAGAAATCAAATTAGGTCCAAGAAAAATAGCAGCTTCAAATGTAGACCTCCTATCATCAAGGTCAGATGCCCAATCTGCATCACAATAAGCATGGAGAGAAAAGGGTTGCTGCAGGGAAGCAGCTTGAAAATGTAAACCCCAAGAAAATGTTCCCTTGAGATATCTTAGAATTCTCTTCACAGCCAGCCAATGCTGGTCAGAGGGCTTAGACATAAACTGACAAACTTTATTGACAGAAAAGCTAATCTCTGGTCAAGTGATGGTAGCATACTGCAAAGCACCAACAATGGACCTGTAAAGAGTTGGATCAGAAAAGTCCTCAGAACCAAACTTCGTGAGTTTGCATCCTCCAACTATAGGGGAAGATATAGGGTTAGATTTATCCATGGTGTTCTTCGTCAAGAGATCTAAAATGTACTTGGACTGAGTTAGAATAAGAGAATCATCTTGTTGCCTCTAAACTTCTATACCCAAGAAATAGTCAAATTCACCAAGATCCTTTAGAGAGAAAACTGAATTCATTTGAGAAACCAGAGAATGAATTAACTTGTTGTCATTTCCAGTGATGATAATATCATCCATGCGGAAATAGGTTTTATTTTCCCTTGAATCTGTGAATGGTACATAGGAGGTATATATAGAATGCATAGGTTAGAAATAAGAGCAATAATCGAGCCTAGAAATCAGGGAAATTGATCTCCCTATAAATGCAAATTCTAAATATGGTAAAGTCAGAAATGACAGCTAATAACTATGTATATAAAATCCTAATGAGTTGTACAGACAGAATATGTTGATTCTGCGTTGATCTTCAACATTCCACAGACTAAAATGTATACAACTGAGGTGGATTCAGAAAAAACAAAAAGTGATGGATCACATTTGCTAGAAGAGAATCTAAGACTGAGAAGAGTAGCTTTCAGCTTGTCAAACCAGGTCCTTGGAGCTTGCTTTAGGCCATAAATAGCCTTGTGAAGTCTGCAAACTTGTTGCTTGTTTGAGGACACAAATCCAGGGGGTTGACTCATAAACTTCTTCCTCAAGAACACCATTGGGGAAGGCATTGTTAACATCTAGTTGCTGAAGAGGCCAATTGTGTGAAATAGCAAGAGAAAGGATAAGCCTGACTTTTACAGGTTTGATTACAGGAGAGAAGGTCTCCTTATAATCAAACCCCAACTGCTGATGAATGCCCTTGGCAACAAGCCTAGCTTTGTATTTGTTGACAGAACCATCAGAGTTTTCCTTGACTCTAAACACCCATTTGCACCCAATTGCTGTTCTGGAAGCAGGAAGATCAACCAAGGTCCAAGTGCCATTTCTCATGAGTGCATCATACTCAGATTGCATAGCTGAAAGCCAAGAGGGATCAGTTCATGCAGCTGTGGTTGACTTAGGTTCAAGGTGAGCCAGCAGAAGAGTGGGGTTAATTCTTTTTTTTTATCGGCAAAGATAATATATTAGATAGATAAAATTCAGTACCAGAGGTACTGATATACATATATGTTAGACCTTACTGCTGGTTCCACAGTCAGACAGTCCTAGTCTAAAGGAGAACCAAAGTAAGGAATAAATTAAATATACATATGTTGCCCTGCACACTATTCTAGCCTCTACTGATACAAAAACCTTGACTAATACTACTTGACCATTGGTTAAAAAGGATTGTGAAATCTTTTTCAAAACCCCTTAGCCACGTCCAGATGAGGAATGTAGCATCTTCAAGCAGTTTGTTAGCATTGAAGGTTGCATTAGAGAACACTATGCTGTTTCGGAGCTTCCAAATAGACCAAGTTAAAGCTAACCACCAGCAGTGCCATCTTTTAAACCTTACACCATCCACTTGAACACCTGTGTGTTGAAGAAAAATGGTGTTTTGGAATTAGAGTGGGGTTAATTCTGGATTTAGTAATTCCAGATTTTGCTTGAGTACACATAGGATGAGTGTTATTGGTCTGATAGCTGCAGTAGCAGTAGAATTTAAGGTTGTATGTGTGGTAATTGAGGGAGAATTTGGTTGTGAAGGTAAATCTGTGTCGGTAACAGTTAAAGGCTGGGTTTGGGAAATGTGTGGTGAAGGGGGTTGCTGTTCACTGGAAGAGGCAGATTGCTCAGTGTGCAGGTGGTGTAGGGGATGATGAAGTATTAGAGGGGTGAATAGGCACTGCAGAAGGTAAAACAGTAAGGGAAGATGCAGTATCAGGGACTTCAAAAGTTATCAAGGCTGGTTCAGGAAAAAGAGAAGGGTAGGGAAAGTTACTTTCATTAAAAGTAACATCTTTAGAGATGTACAACCTGCACAACCAGACTACATCATTAGAAGTTACTTGGTGAAAGGTCTGAACTCCCCTCCCCAATCAGACTGAACAGCTTTAATGGAGGAGTTAAACTGATTTGAAACCATAGTATGGGACGTTCTTTAATAATATGCCCATCCTTTTTACAGTAACTGCAGAATTTTTTGGGACAATTGAAAGCATAATGGCCAAATTCTTTGCAGCAGAAACATTGAATAGCACTCATGTCCCATCCTTTTGGCTTGGCTTGTATTGCATACACCACTGGAACAGATGCGGATTTGTGTTGATCCATAGTGTCTTGAGTGAGAAGGCATTGTTCCTCACGGAACAAATCATTGAGACATTCATCCAAAGAGGGTACAGGGTTTGATTCCTTCCAATTCAAATTGTAGTTTCATATGAAACTAATCACGTTTAGAAGTTTCATGAATAGATTGTACCGAACAAAGGCCTTCGGAAGGTAAATTTTCATAGACTATGTTTGTGTATTCAGCCCACAAATTCATGAAATGAGAGTAAAAATCAGAGATAGAGAGACTATCCTGTTGAAAGTTGGCAATTTCATGCTTAAGCTGGAATCTTCTAGCTGTGTTATTCTGATTGTAGATTTTCTTCAGTTAAGCCCACATCTTGGCTGCAGTCTTGAAGGGTCAAAGATTGAGAACAATGGTGGGATCAACAGAGGCGATAATCCAGGCCATGACTTGAGCATCCTTAATGACCCACTTGGCATTCTCTTCCTTGTGGGTGGCTTTGTTAGGAGCGGGGTTGCTGCCATCAATATGACCCCACAGATCCTTACCGGTGACAAATATCTCGAGTTGAAATGCCCAGGATGAGTAATTCTTGCCATTAAGGCGAACCATTAAGACATCATACTTTTCAGAAGACATGAGGCTAAGAAAAAAAAATGGTCGCATAGAACCAATTTCAGACTAGGAATGAGCTGAAGAACAATCAAGAAAGAACTTGATCTAGACTAGGACAACAAACTAGGACAAGAATTGCAAAAGGATAGAGACATATAGGCTAGGCTAGGTGGACAAGCTAGTCAGGCTGCAGAGAAGGTTCTTATGGGGAGGTGATCAACAGCAACACAAAATAGCTTGGGTCAAATGGGATATTGTCTGCTTGCCAAAGGAAGCTGGGGGGTTGGGAGTCAAAGACACTAATTCTTTTAATTTGTCACTGTTAGGCAAATGGAAGTGGAGCTTATTTCAAAGCCAGGGGGAGCTGTGGGCTAGGGTGTTGGAGTCAAAATATGGGGGTTGGAGGGGTTTGAGCGAAGTAACTAGGGGAAAGGGTGAATTGGTATGGTGGAGGGATCTAAAGCTCGTGTTTAATCATCCGCAACATGGAGAGTTAATGAACACTACAATATCTTGGAGGGTTGGAAATGGGGACAAGTTCAAATTTTGGGAGGACAAATGGATGGGGGGAGAGGATTCACTACTTGCAAGATACCCTAGGCTGTATAGCATTTCTACGCAACAAAATCAAAGTATACAGCACATGGGGACCTTCAAGGATGCAGGTTGGGAGTGGGACCATTGTTCGATAACGAAATAGATATGGCGGTCTCATTCCTATCGGATGTTGCAAGCCACCCAATACAGCCACAGAAAGGTGATCAGTGGGTATGGAAGGCAAACCCAAGTGGACAATACACGGCCAAATCCGCATATGATATGGTGTGGGGGAAAACATATGAACAGCAACAGGATGGAGTATTTCAGCAGCTGTGGAAGCTCAAGCTGCCGTCTAAAATTACTATGTTCGCATGGAGGTTAATCAAAGATAGACTATCAACTAGAACAAATTTGCAGCGACGACAGATTCAGGTTGGGGAGTCCACATGCCCATTCTGCAGAGAAGTGGAGGAGAGCACAGGTCATCTATTCTTTCATTGTGGCAAGATAATGCCAGTATGGTGGGAGTCCTTGTCTTGGGTGGGTATGTTGGGTGTCTTCCCAAATCACCCGAGGCAGCACTTTCTCCAACATATACATGGAGTGACAGAGGGAATGAGGTCTAGCAGATGGAAGTGGTGGTGGTTGGCACTGACATGGACCATTTGGAAGCAAAGAAATAACATTATTTTTTCAAATGGTACATTCAATGCCAACAGCATCCTAGATGACGCAGTTTTTTTATTATGGACGTGGCTCACAAATTTGGAGAAGGATTTCAATTATCACTACTACTACTGGTCTTCCTAATAGAGTGAATAGGGTAAATAGTTAGTAAGTGAGTTATGCCAGCTGGATTCTATTAGTTTGTTATGCTGTTATGCAATAGTTTGTTATGTTGTTATGCCCTGTTGCTGCTCTATATAAGAGCATTGTATTCATTATTTCAGATAAGATCAATATATGAGAAATAGACTTTACTCTCTCTCTTTCTCTTTTATGATATTCTATCATGGTATCAGAGCTACTCTTTTTCCGATCCAGTGATATTGATCTATGGCGTCTCCGTTTCGCAACGACGGCGTGTTTCCTTCTTCTCATGTCAAGCTCTCACATCTTATCTCTGTCAAGCTTGATGATAAAAATTTCAAGCAGTGGAAACAACAAATTGACGGTGTTGTTCGTGGCCACAAGCTTCAACGCTTCGTCACGGTTCCGGTGATTCCTCATCGTTCCCCTTCTACTTCCGATCCTAATCTCAGTGAGGTGAACGATGCATATCTGGATTGGGAACAACAATATGCTCTCGTCTGTAAGTGGCTTCTCTCCACGATCTCTGATTCGCTGCTCCCGAAGCTTGTTGACTGCACGCACGCGTGGCAGGTTTGGACTGAAGTGCATCGTTACTTCGCCACGCTCCTCACGACGAAAGCACGTCAGCTTCGCTCAGAATTGTGTCGTCTCTCCAAAGGTACTCTCACGATTGAGTCGTTCATGGAGTGTGTTCGCGAAATCAATGAATCCTTGATCTCAATTGGAGATCCCGTTCCTCTTCGTAACCTAATTGAGATCGTCCTTGATGCACTTCCCGAGGAATATGATCCTATCGTTGCTGCTGTCAATAGTAAGGAAGATCTTAGCTCTTTGGTCGAACTTGAATCCTGTCTCCTTGCACACGAATCGAGATTGGAGAAGCATTGGAAAGCGATTCTCACAGAACCAGTGTCAGTCAATTTAATGCAGGCTCAACCGTCTGATTCGTCTTCTCCGATGGAACCGTCGTCTCCTGCTACAGAGTCGTTTCCCACTGGCACTAGTCATGTTACTGCTCATGCTGAAAACAATAATTATAATTCAGAGGCGATCGTTCTGGCCGTGGAGGTGGCCGTTTTGGTAAGTCTCAATGTCAGATTTGTCACAAAAGTGGTCATGACACCTCTATCTGTTATTACAGGTATTCGCAATCCGCTTCTATGCCGTTTTCACCTCAATGTGCTCCCTTCAATCCATTTCTGATGAATGCTCGACCGGTGTATGCACCTTCTTTTGGCTATGCTTCACCTAGATCAGCTGCACCCAGACCTTCTCCACCACAAGCGTTTATGGCCAGTTCTGATCCAACCTTCAGCAACCAATGGTGGTATCCAGATTCAGGTGCGTCGCATCATGTTACACCTGATTCTTCTAATGTGTCTGATGCTCACTCTGTGACTGGTTCTGAGCAAGTGTTCATGGGGAATGGCCAAGGTTTGTCTATCAACTCTATAGGTTCCATGAATTTTACTTCCCCTAACTTCCCTCACAAACCACTCACTCTACACAGTTTACTCCTTGTACCTCACATCACCAAGAACCTCATTAGTGTTAGTAAATTTGCCCAAGACAATCAGGTTTTCTTTGAATTTCATCCTTCCTTTTGTCTTGTTAAATCTCAGGATTCTTCTGAGGTGCTTCTTCGTGGAGTTGTAGGAGCTGATGGTCTTTACAAGTTTCAGAGTCCCTCGTCTCAAGTGTCCAAGTTCAAGTCTCTCTCTAGCCTTAATTCTAGTGTAGCCTTAGGTTCAAACAATTGTAATCCTAGTACATCATGTAATACTTTACTTCATTCTAATGCTCAAAGTGATTGTATTACTGATTGTACTCCTTCTGTTTCAATGAATACAAGCAATGTTTCCTGTGTTAATTCACCTCTTGTTCATGCTACTACATTTACTAATTCTCAATCTCCACAACATTCTATTGTTCCTAATATTATACCTACCAGCAAATATGCTTTGTGGCTTACAAGGTTAGGCCATCCTCATTACCAAGCTCTTGCAGAAGTGCTGAAAACATGCAATATTCCTATACCCCCCAAGTCTCTAGCTGAATTTTGTACTGCCTGCTGTTTAGGCAAATCTCACAGACTGCCTACCTCTTTATCCACTACTGTGTATGCTCAACCTTTTGAGTTAGTAGTTTGTGACTTATGGGGACCAGCTCCTATCCAGTCTTTAGGAGGTTATACCTACTTCTTGACTTGTATAGATGCCTATTCCAGATTTGTTTGGGTCTTCCCTTTGAGACTTAAATCTGACACACTGGTTGAACTTCAATTCAACTGTAAAATTAAAGTTGTTCAAAGCGATGGAGGAGGTGAATTTAGGCCTTTCACCAAGTATCTCAATAACCTTGGCATTACTCATAGGTTTACATGTCCCCACACCCACCACCAAAATGGCATAGTTGAACGAAAGCATCGTCATATTGTTGAAACAGGCCTAGCTTTATTAGCTCACTCTAATTTACCTCTCAAAATGTGGGATCATGCTTTTGTCACAGCTGCTTACCTAATTAATAGGATGCCTAGTATGTCTCTTGCCAACCAGTCCCCTTATTTCAAGCTACTTCACAAATTACCTGACTATTCTCATCTTAGAGTCTTTGGCTGCACTTGTTTTCCCTTCCTTCGTCCCTATAATGCTCATAAATTGGACTATAGATCCCAAGAGTGCATATTCCTTGGTTATTCTACCATTCATAAGGGTTATAAATGCCTTGCAGCTACTGGCCGTATTTACATCTCTAGGGATGTTCTTTTTAATGAAACCAGATTTCCCTACTCCATCTTATTTCCCTCTTCTTCTTCTGCTACATCCACATCATCTCCTCATACTTCTTCTGCCTGGTCTATACCAGCAGTTCCTGTATCTGTTATTCCTCTTACTCAAGTCAGTTCTGTTCCTGCTACACCCACTACCTCTGTTTCTCTTAGCAGCCCTATGTCTGCCCCTATTAACACTGCCAATTCTCCTATTATAACACCTTCCAATGATGCTTCCCCTGCTTCTGAAAATTCTTCTTTACACTCTCCCATCACTCCCTCTTCTCTCACCCCTATCACATTTGATATTGCAGAGGCCAGCACCATTTCTCCATCCTCTATTCCAGCCACCAATTCTCCTCTCAGCCCTGTACCAACCCCCCAACAACCCTCTATCCATCCTCATAACACTCATCCCATGCAAACTCGAGCCAAGAGTGGCATTACCAAGCCTAAAATTCATCCCACTCTTTTACTCAATCATATGGAACCTACTTCAGTTGGTCAGGCCTTGTCTTCTCCCCATTGGTTTCAGGCCATGAAAGATGAGTATCACGCATTGTTAAAGAATCAGACTTGGACCTTGGTGTCGCCATCTGTTTCTAGGAAGCCAATTGGCTGCAAGTGGGTTTTTAGGGTGAAGGAGAACCCCGATGGCTCCATTAACAAATATAAGGCCATGCTGGTAGCTAAAGGCTTCCATCAGCAAGCTGGCACTGATTTTACAGAGACATGTTCTCCTGTGGTGAAGCCTGTTACTGTCAGAACTGTCCTTACTCTTGCTGTTACTCACAAGTGGCCTATACAGCAGATTGATGTGAACAATGCCTTCTTAAATGGCACCCTTGAGGAGGAAGTTTTTATGCTGCAGCCTCCTGGGTTTGAAGCTGCTGACAAGACACTTGTATGTAAGTTGAACAAAGCAATTTATGGACTAAAGCAGGCCCCTAGAGCCTGGTTTGATAAACTTAAAGGATCCCTTCTGCATCATGGTTTTCTTGCAAGCAAATGTGACCCTAGTCTATTTCTCCTTCACACTGCAAGCTTAACTATAATGGTGCTCGTATATGTTGATGATATCATCATAACTGGCAATTCTGCATCCTTTATTACTGCTTTAATCAAGAATCTGAATACTGATTTTTCCCTCAAACAGTTGGGTAAGTTGGATTATTTTCTTGGCATAGAGGTAACACACTTGCCTAATGGCTCCCTCCTTCTCTCTCAAGCCAAATATCTGACAGATTTACTTGCTAAAATTAACATGCTCAATGCTAATGGCATGCCTACTCCTATGGTGTCCACAAGCAAATTGTCTAAAATTGGTTCACCAGCTGTTTCAGATCCCACTCAGTTCAGATCTGTTGTGGGGGCTCTTCAATATGCCACTCTCACCAGACCTGAAATATCATTTTCTGTCAATAAGGTTTGCCAATTTTTATCTAATCCCTTGGAAGAGCATTGGAAGGAAGTTAAAAGGATATTGAGGTACCTTAGTGGCACTCTGCATCATGGCTTGCTAATTCAGCCTGCCTCACCTCACCAGCCTTTGTCTTTGCTTGGGTTCTGTGATGCTGACTGGGCATCAGACCCTGATGACAGAAGGTCCACCTCAGGAGCATGTGTGTTTCTTGGTCCAAACTTGATATCTTGGTGGTCTAAGAAACAACGGTTGGTTGCCAGGTCAAGTGCTGAGGCTGAGTACAGAAGTATGGCTCAACTTGCTGCAGAAATTCTATGGGTGCAGTCTCTCCTTCAAGAACTTAAATGCAGACTTCTCACTCCCACAATTCTGTGACAACCTCAGTACCGTTACCCTTGCTCATAACCCTGTGTTGCACAATAGGACCAAGCACATGGAATTGGATATATTCTTTGTGAGGGAAAAAGTGCTCTCCAAGAATCTCATTGTGAAGCATGTTCCAGCCCAAGATCAATGGGCAGACTTACTAACTAAGCCTCTCTCAGCAGTGAAATTTCTCCCTCTGCGTGACAAACTGCGTGTGATCAACAAACTCAGTCTGCTTGATGCACCCTCAGTTTCTAAGGGGGAATAATAGAGTGAATAGGGTAAATAGTTAGTAAGAGAGTTATGCCAGCTGGATTCTATTATTTGTTATGCTGTTATGCAATAGTTTGTTATGCTGTTATGCCCTGTTGCTGCTCTATATAAGAGCATTGTATTCATTATTTCAGATAAGATCAATATATGAGAAATAGACTTTACTCTCTCTCTTTCTCTTTTATGATATTCTATCACTTCCAACATCAGAGCAGGGTTTCTCAATAGAGTAGGATAGAATACTAGAGCAAACTTTTGTAAGAATCTAAATTAAAATTCAGATTGGTTCAATGAATACCATATGTCATGGGACCAAATCTGGACTGTAATATATATTCCAAGTACCCCTGGTACTTCAATTAATACATATTATTTTTGCTGAAAAAAAAAATATAGGCTACGCTAGACTAGGATCGCGACCCAATCTGATACCATATCAAACTAAGAAAAGTGTAGGGTAAAATTGTGTGTCCTTTCCTCTGTGTATTCCCCTATAAATATTCTTTATTACAAATAAATACAAGCAGATTTTCAGCCCTGTAAATTAGCAAAACTACCATAAATCCCTATACTGCAGCTGTTATATTCTAATTAAGGAAAGAATCACACATTTGCAATTACAAATAGGCTTTTAAGTGGCTTTAGATATCCAGCTGTATTATGCTGCAATTAGAATGTTTCCATTTCCATTAACAGGCTGAGCATATTGAACTTGCACAGGAGCAATTTATGCAGCAGCAGGAGAAGTATGTGCAGAAGCAAGGGCAAGATAAGATGGTGGTGGAAGGGTAGGAACATAATTTTCCTCTAATCTATGATAACAGAATGAAGCTCCATGACCAAACTTATAGAAGATCTAACACTGCACATCAGCAAAACGATCACCATCACGGCCTCCACCACCATGGTTAGGATTTCGGCCAAAACCCCAACCACCACGACCATTGAAAAAATGATTTCCACTGTAATCATTGGAAGAGTTGTCCTCAAAAGCGGACTGAGTGGTCAAATTGACTTGACCTTGAGAATTAGGGTTCACAGATTGCACAAAATTAGGAACAATAGCACTTTCTTGAGAAGAACAGCCTTGAGAGAGATTCATCGACCCTAAACTTTGAGTTAGGTTGATATAACCTAAAGCACGTTTGTGAGAACAATCAATATGCACCTCTCGTGCAACCAATAGAGTTTCAACTTCATCAATAGTGAGCAAATCAAACCTGTTGGTGATAAGAGAAACTGGCGATTCATATTCATCAGGGAGGCCATCGAGAATTAGATTAAGGTGTTCAGAATTAGAGACTAGTTCGCCAATCGAAGTAAGCTCATTGACCAGTGTTTTCATATGTAGGAGATCATCAAAGATAGAGAGATTATCGAGAGAGAGATTCCGAAGATCAGCACGAACTTGACAAATCTTCACGCGAGTGAGAGATTGAAAATGTTGCTGAATGTGATGCCATAGTTGGCACAACGATTGGCAACCAACAACTCAAGGAAGAATATTATCAAAAATAGTGGATTGCAACCACACAAGGAGAAACTGATCCTGTTCATACCAAACACAATACTCATTGGTGACTTTATCAGCATTGTAATCTTCAAACAAAGCATACTTAGGTGGAATTTGTGGATTAATGATGTAGCCTTCAAGATGATGACTATGAATAACAGGTTCAACCTATTAAATCCAAAGAAAATAGTTCTTTGCATGCAATTTCTGGGCTGTGGGAGGAAGGAGGAGTCAATGCGGAAGCCATTAACAAAAAGTTTGGTTTTGACCTAAGCTTTGTGTAGGAATTAATAGAAGATATTGTAGTTTCCTATATTAGATGAATCAGAGATTTGATTTACTTTGTTTTAAAATAAAATCTTTATCATTATTAGCTATTATTTGTTTCCTTTATTATTCCTTGAATCAAGGAACAAACTTTATTGTAATATTTCTATATAAGCAGTACTTTTACTGCTTGAATAAAAGAAGAAAGTCTTCGCTATTACTTTCTACACTCTGTATACCATATTAGATTTCAGAGAGTTTGAAGGAAGGAGGAGTCAATGCGGAAGCCATGAACAAAAAGCTTGGTTTCGACCTAAGCTCTGTATACCATGAGAGAGAGAGAATTTGTTGTTATTCAAAACTGAAAAACAGTTACAGAGAGAGTTTATATAGTTGCAGTGAGTAACTCCCAACTAACCAGAGTTAGTTGACACAGCTAACAGACTAAAGACTCTTAACTATATTAAGTAAAAATAAGTAAGGTACAGTATACACTTATATGAAGCTTAATGACTTTACATGTAATACAATTTTGACCTACACATACAAATATTACAAATTAGTGATCTATACATGCAGAATTTACCATAAAAAGTGTAAAATATGGAACATCTCAATTCTCAATTGCATCTAAAAATTGATTAACCCAGTCATAGCTTTTATGACACAGCTATTGACAATGGCAACTATATGTATTTGCTGTTTTAGTGTATAAAAGAGTTCTTAACAGAACTGAAGAAGATAAAAGATAAGGTGTAAAAGAGAGAAAGAAATTTTAGAATCAGAAATTGTTATTATGATTGGTAACTGTTTTCTGTTACAAAGAGAAGTATATATAGAGCTCTAGAACAGTTAGTTATGACTAACTAACCTTCTAACTAACTCTTAACTAACACTGACACTTAACTGACTGAGTAACTAAAATAGTTAAGTGAGTGTGCAGTTGAATATGGCAAGAGAGGAATCAGCAATGCATGTTTAAGGAAGTAAAGATGTTTAATGATCAAATCAGCACTCCCAAAAATGTCTCAGCTGTTGTACTACGCCCTTAGATATTCTGCCCTCTGCTATTTTTTAAGATATTTTGGAATTTAGATACTCATCCTTTTATTGCATCTGACATTTACCACCAGTGTACTAGTTTTTACCTTTAATTAAGTTCTTACAATCCCTAAAGGGTCAAAAAATCATATTTGTATACAGAAAAACTAAGCATATTTTTTCAATTTGTTAGCTAACTTAGCTTATATATAAACTGTAAATAGGAAGTATACCCTTGCTTCAATTTTCTCTCAAGCATCTCATGTGCTGGCCTTATTCCGTGACTTGAGAGCAACTTATGGATGTAATAAAGAGTAATGAGAACGCCAAAATACCCTTCAACATCTTCATAGTTGATATGAGAAAGATCTTGCCTAGGCCGTTGGCGAAACTTTTCCCTTATTTCAAGTAATTGACAAGGGCTCAACTGCCAAGCATTCAAAAGAGAGAAAATTAATGATTCAGCTATACCATCAAGCCTAAGTAATTTTGGCAAATCATAGGACAAACTAAAAGATGAGACAGCTACCAAAAAATAAATCTTAAAACAATAGCTAAGAAAACAAAAAAAAATATTCACATTTTAAAATGTTGTTCCTGCAGAACAGATAGATAGTTTTTTTTATCAGCAAAAACAGATAGATAGCAACTAACAGAAGTCATTGAGTTGTTTTGTTTCCTGGAATTGGTTTTTTGCAGGGCATATATATTGTTGAGAAAAACTCAAGTCCCACATTGACTAGAGATAAGACAACAATAGAATATATAAGTGGGAGGCAACCCTCACCCTATATGAGCTAGCTTTTGGGGTTGAGTTAGACTCAAACCCAAATTCTAAGATGGTATCATAGAGTTTGTTCAATCCCGGTAACAATGGCTTCTGCAAACAATCTTCAACCTGATTTTTCAATTCCAGTGGCTACAGAGGCAACTCTGGCGTGGCGGATCCTCAGCCATAACCTCAAACGTTTCCGACGGCAGTTCCTTAGCCTCAACCATTTCCGACGGCAATTCCTTAGCCTCAACCGTTACAAACGGCGGTTTCTCAACCTTGAGTTTATTCAATCCTGGTAACAGTGGCTTCCGCAAACAATCTTGAACCCTCAAATACCATATGTGCATAATGCTGGAGTTCCAGCAACTCTTCCTCCTCAAGCCAACATTGCCACTGCTGGTTCAGTACCTTCAAACAGCTGGTATCCAGATTCTGGTGCCTCCCATCATGTTACTAATGTTTCTCAAAACATTCAGCAGTTGACACCTTTTGAAGGTCCGGATCAGATAACCATTGGTAAGGGGCAGGGTATTGACATTAATTCCACAGGTCTAACCTTATTTCCATCTCCTTTAAACCCTAAGTTTTCTCTGATTCTTAACAATTTGCTCTTATGTTCCTTCAATTACTATAAATTTGATTAGTGCAAGTCAGTTTTGTAAGGACAATTTGGTCTATTTTGAGTTTCACCCTACCTTTTGTTTGGTAAAATCACAGGTTTCTAAAGAAGTTCTTCTCAAGGGCTTGGTGGGACAAGATGGTCTCTACCAATTTCCTGATTTGCTTCAACTTCCCAAGTCAAAGTCTTTTGTGAACACTACTGTTTACTCAGGTTCTAGTTCCGATTCTGTAAATAATTCTGTAAATAGTACTCAGAATAATACTTCTGTTGACAATTCTAACACTTGTAAAGCTTTTTCTGCTAGACTAGGACACCCTAGTGTTGATGTCATGAGACATGTATCCCAAATCTGCAAAATTCCAATAATCAATAAAAATACCTCAGATTTCTGTTCACATTGTTGTCTTGGCAAGTCACATAGACTGGCTTCTTCTCCTTCCCTAACTGGCTATTCTAGTCCTTTTGAGCTTGTTTTCACAGACCTGTAGGGCCCTGCACCTTTTTTATCCAATACTGGTTACAAGTATTATGTTTCTTTTGTTGATGCTAATACCAGATTTACATGAATTTATCTACTGAAAAGCAAGTCAGAAACTCTAGATGTGTTTAAGCAGTTTAAGGCTATGGTCAATACTCAGTTTAACTTTCCTATAAAAGCAGTGCAATCTGATTGGGGATGAGAATTCAGACCATTTACTAAGTTTTTGAGTGATTTGGGTATTCAGCACAGGTTAATATGCCCTCATACCCATCACCAAAATGGGGTCATAGAAAGAAAACACAGGCACATAGTAGATATGGTGTTGGCATTGTTATCTCAGGTTGCTATGCCCCTTCATTATTGGGATCAGGCCTTTCTAACTGCAGTCTACTTTTTTTTTTTTTTTGGAAGGCAGAAAATATATATTATTAAATAAACTTGACAGTACCAGGGGTACTGGTGGAAAGATAATACAAGGCACCTATGGTGCTGCCCTCCAAAATAGAAAAAGCCCAAGCTATCCCAACATCAAAAGAAAACCCCACCCAGATTAACCAAATGAATCCGAGATATTGGTAGACCAGTGATTAAAGCTAGTGTTGAAGTCTTTCTCTCTAGCTTTTAACCAAGACCAAGCTAGAAATAGAGCATCTTCCATGACTTTAGAAGAGTCAAAAAATTTGCCCTGGAAAATCAGGAGGTTCCTATGCTGCCATATAGTGCTAGTTAGAGCAATCCACCATCCACACCATCTACTATGATTTACAGCTGCACCAAAACCATCACAAAATTGAACAAAGTGGCTTGCTGGAGAAACTGGAAGAGGTCCTACAACCTGAATCCATCTCATGGATTCCCACCACAAACCTATAGTCATTTTACAATTGAAGAAGAGATGACCCGCCTCCTCCTGCACATAACCACAAAGAGGACATACAGCTTCTTGGATGGGCACATTTCTGCTTAGAAGATTATCCCTAGTGGGGAGCCTGTCTTTAATAAGTCTCCAAGAAAAAACCGCAGCCCTTGGGGGGATTTTCAACTTCCAAATTATCTTGAAAGTCCTCCCATCTGAACCAGACCTATTGGGATTCATCATTAACCTATAAGCTGACTTAGTGGAATACACACCACTAGGTTCAGCCTTCCACAGCATGGTGTCCTTCAAATGAGGTTCCTTTTCAGAAGTTGTCTCACAAAACACCAGACTATTCTTTTCTCAGAATCTTTGGATGTGCTTGCTTCCCTCTTCTAAGACCTTACAGCAGCCATACTCTTCAATACAGATCACAAGAATGTGTTTTCTTGGGCTACTCTTAATCACACAAAGATTAAAAATGCCTAGCATCTGATGGCAGAATTTACATCTCAAAGGATGTATTGTTCAATGAGTCAAAATTTCCCTATCCTACCCTATTTCCTTCAAAGTCTAATCCTACTATTGCTGTCCAATCAAGTCCAACTCCTCTCACAGTTTTACCAATTATCCCTGCTTCTGTTGTTTCTCAACAATTTTATACGTACAGTCACATGGGTACATATAGTGATGGAAAGTCCTTTGAGGTTGTTTTCAGTTTCTTAGGTTACTATTTACTGTCTACTTGTAAGGGTTGGATATCCCTTGTGCACTATATCCTCTATCTATAAATAAATAAATAAATATATATATATATACACACACACACTATTGTTTGGAGACCCAAAAAAAACTAACAAAAGACCCTGGAATCTTATTGATGCAACCATAAAAGAGAAGGGAAAAAAAAGGGCTGTCTGCAAATATATTAACATTTATATAGATTTAATAAATCTAAAATACTCTACTTGACTTAAAGTGAGCTATCCTGGATTTTATTAGCCTCTAATTATTTCTTGAGCTCCTTGAAACATTTAGATAACTATTTGATGCTTAAAACCAAATGCACCACAAAATTCACAAACTTAATGTTCAACCAAGACTTCATCTCTTAGTAAGCTTGGATAGTCCTCACCTTACAAGTCAGTTTTGTAGATTTGAGTTAAGCCCAAATTATAATTTGGTATCAGTCTATCAAAGTCTGTCCTAGATCTATTGTTAGGCACTTAGGCCACCTGTATTGCCATGCTCCAAGCCCATAGTCCTGAGCGTGAGGAGTGTGTTGGAAAGTCGCCTTAGATGTGGTCACCTCTTAGGTTGCAATTTCTCAGAAAGGCTACCTACGGAAGGATTGACCAAAAACGTTAAGTGAGGCGTCATAGTGTGGTGCCATCAAGACGTCTACTCTCAGCAGGTTGAGATCCAAGCCGGTTTTGAGTTGAGTTAGGTCCTAAGCCCAAATTTTAAGATGTTATTCGAACCCATCCTAAATCCATTGTTGAGCTAACTGTATTGCCACACTCCAAACCCATAGTCCTAGGCATGGGAGGTGTTCGAAAACTACCTTAATTGTGGTCACCCTAGCCCACAAGTGTCTTGAAAAGGGCTGACCAAGAAAGTTGAGTGAAGCGTAATAGTGTGGAGCCACCTAGATGTCATCGCTTAGCAAGTTGAGATCCCACGTCAACCAAAGATATGCCTAATGTAGTCCTTATAAGACTTGGACAATTCTCACCTTACAAGACGGTTTTGTGGGGTTGAGTTAGGTCTTAAGCCCAAATTCTAATACATATTATAAAATTAACAATTGTTTGTCTATGTTTGGGGATGGTGAAGTTAGTAATGTGGGGAAGAATTACTATTGCTTGTATCATGTGAATACATATTCATGTAAATGTAATACCCAAACACATTCTCTTTTTTCCTAGGTTTCTTTCTAAACTTACATACCATACAAGAGAATTATGAATTTATGAAGTAATACTATTGATCAATTTAATATATCAGTATCACCATCACAATTGATCTCATTTTGTTTTTACTTACCAACTCTAAGGAGTAAGGATATACTTCTATTCAAAGTCTAGGATGTAAGTAACACACAGCAAAGTTTTCTTAATTTGACAATGGGTGTGACAAATTGAATGCATTGTAAGAACGAAAGATAACACATAGAAGTATCAGCCAAGATCCCAAAATACTGTTACTCTTTTGTTGTATGTATCTCAGGAATTAATTTCTCTTGTTCAATTGTTTTAGGCTTACAACAATTAATTGATTATATTTATAGTTATATTATACAACTTTGAAAGAATTAATGTAATAAGCAACTTTAGATGACCCCTCAGTACGTGATGAAAATAAAATGAAGGGGGAAGAAGAGTGTGAAACTTGATCAAATATATCTTTTCATGTACTTCAATAGAAATCACTAATAAGTCATGTATTTATTTGCTGACAATAGTTAGAGCTATCTGGAACTGGTAAAAAATGAAAAATAAATAGAAGGTAAAGAGACTTACAGTGCGGTAATCTCTGTTCTGAATGACCCCAATATTTGTAAGCCTGGCTACTATAGGGCGTATTACTTCCATAAACTTATTGTTTATTTCTACCGCTTCTGGGCCCATTGCAACCTGGTAATATTGCAACAAAGATCTCTAGAGAACGTAGAAAATATAATTTGAGGGATTTCAAATAGGCATGCATTGACTACCTGTATCAATTCTATCTTCCTACTGTGAACATATGAGATAACATCATGGTCAGTTTCACTGCGATATTCAAGTCTGGAGATATGCAAATTATCAATGACAGCTTGGACTGTCTGTTGCTTTGCTGAATTTCAAACTTAGAATTAGAACACAATATTGTTTGAGAAAAATGATTATGCATTGATAGTGTAAAAAGTTTTACACGGTCATTCAATAACAACCCACTGTGTATAGTAAGTTTGTTGATTTTTAAAATAATTATCTTAAAGTAATTCAAACGGTTATTTGCGATTGAAAGACGATGTAAAACTGTTTTACATTGTTAGTGCATAGGCATTAAACTCGCATTTTTTAAGGGGGGGAAAATGAAAAGAACACAAGATTATCAAAAACATACATCCTGGCGTTGCAGTTAACGCTAATATTCTCAGCTGTACTGGTACAGACATTAACTAGAAACCAGAAGGAAAAAAAAATAACGGATAAATGAGTTATATGAAATAATGACGAAACATATTCTATCAACAAAATCCAGTAATAAATAAAAACCTCCAAAAATAAATTCAAACCTCGCGAACAGCTTCACAATAAGCGTAATTTCCCATTGCTCTGTGAGCTTCATCAATCACCAAACATACCAAGTACTTCACCAAACATGTACCTGAAATAAATTATACCGTGCACAAAACAAAATAAAGCTAGAGAACCATATCAGATGGAGCAAAGCATGGTACATGACACAAAAAATAAATATCTAGAGAAACAATATTGAATGAAAATGATATTAATAAATCACCAGAATGAATATCCTTTTCCAACACTTGTGGAGTGACAAAGAAAACTCGCTTTGTTTTCCAAAATTGAGCTCTTTTGGGAGGACTTAGCTGACCAGTCATATCAACTGTCCATTCCTGCATTTAAATTTACTTGATAATTCAAAATTTTCATCAAAGAAAAGGTAAAGGTGAATAAAAAATAAGAAAAATTGTTACTTGAGGTATTCCCACAATATTGTGGCATGCTTCTATCTGCTGCATGACAAGTGGCCGAGAAGGAGCAGCAAAGACTATTTTGCCTGTTGTGACAGGAAGCATCAGATGGTTTTCCCAGTTAAAAAGGTCTGTGTTATTGAAGGTGAGAGGGAGAGATGATGATGTGTGACCGGGAGGGGACATATGAAACTTCTGGATACACAACACAACAAATTACCTTGAGGAAACCATCTGAAGTAGTTATACATAACAACAGCGGCAATGAGGGTTTTGCCAAGTCCCGTTGGCAAGGCCACCAATGTGTTTGAGAAAAGTGCGGACTGGGTAATATCAAATTGATAGTCACGGAGAGGAACATTAACTGCAATGCAAATTGCAAAAGATGAGTGCAACAAAAAAAAATCTTCAAGTGGAGGAACATTAACCAACAACTGTACCTGGATATATCCAAGTTTTGGCAGCCTCGGTGTCAATGTGGTGGATGAAAGCAGGGCTTTGGTCATCTTCTTGGAACTGCGGTGGTGGGGTTTCCTTTTCGGCATTGGCATTGGCAATAGATATGAACTTATCGAGAGTGGATTGCTGCTTTCTCTTCTCAAAAACCCTTCCCTTTCCCTTTACGTCACTGGTCGTCTGGCAAACCACGTCGATTTCTCTAGCAGCTGCTTCCCAGTCAAATCCCTAAAAATTGCGTACATCAACTGCTGAGAGATTGAATTTGAGTTTGCAAATTGAAAGGAAGCTATTTACCTATTTCCATACCTCATCGTCCATTATCTCGTAAGGATTATTGGATGCCATTCGATAATTCGGATTCACCTGGTAGAGCCTAGAGAACGCTTTTATTTGAAAATGAAAATGGCGAGAAGTCACACACCAAAAATAAAATAAATACAGATTGGCGCCAAAGACCAAAGTGTTAATTGAAGATGCACAAAAAATCAAAAATACCCTTACATTTCATAAGGACCATCAATCTAGATGGAGTATGGAGTAAGGGCTCATGGGACTTAGGAGTTGATAATTAATAAGTCGACTTTTGCATTATTAACACGACGAGTGAATAGGTAATTTAGTCCCTGAGATTGTACTCATTTTGCATATTAGTCCCTAATTTAATATTAAATTCAAAATAGTCCATATCTTTGCAAAAGTGTTGCAAAATAGTCCTTCCGTTAAATTTTAAAGTAACGCCGTTAATGAGGTCAATTTTAGTGCCACGTGGACTATCTAACGTGGCACTAAAGAATGACGTGGCATGACACGTGGACGTGCCTCTTAAAAGATGTCACGTCATTAGATGATAATAAAACGAGTAAATAGACAATTTAGTCCCTAACTTTGTATCCTTGTTGCATATTAGTCCCTAACTTAATGAAAAATTCAAAATAGTCCCTATCTTTTGCATAAGTATTGCAAAATAGTCCTTTCGTTAAATTTTAAAGTGATGTTGTTAGTGAGGTCAATTTTAGTGCCACATCATTTGATGATGATAGAATGAGTGGCTTCTTCAAATTTGATGGTTCTGAACCAATTGAGGCATATATACGAAAAAGAACTCAGACACACGTGCACAAATAAAAAGAACCAAAAATCCACAGTAATAACCTTATCTTTGTAGCCGTCAACACCAATGGGCGAGGTCTGCATAACCATTATCTTTTCCTCTTTTTTTTCTTCAATTACCATCAATATATCATTCCGGGTTCTGATTTTTTTTTGTGTGTGTTTTGAATATGAAGAGAAAAAACCAAAGGAAAACAAAGTGAAGGAAAAAAAAGCAAATGAAGAAGAAAAGAAAGAAAAAGAGAAAAAACCAGAGGAATCAAAAGATGACAAGGAATCCAAGGAGGAATCTGCGCTGCCAGAAATCGTGCTAGGCACAACCTTTGCAATGCATGCACACTTTAAGCACGATTTCCGGCATCTTTTAAGTTAGGGACTATTTTGCAACACTTATGCAAAAAATAGGGACTATTTTGAATTTTTCATTAAGTTAGGGACTAATATGCAACAAGGGTACAAAGTCAGGGACTAAATTGCCTATTTACTCATTTTGTTATCATCAAATGACGTGGCATCTTTTAGGAGGCACGTCCACGTGTCATGCCACGTCATCCTTTAGTGCCACGTTGGATAGTCCACGTGGCACTAAAATTGACCTCACTAACGGCGTTACTTTAAAATTTAACGGAAGGACTATTTTGCAACACTTTTGCAAAGATAGAGACTATTTTGAATTTAATATTAAGTTATGGACTAATATGCAAAATGGGTACAATCTCAGGGACTAAATTGTCTATTCACTCTTAATACGACATTTTAACTAATTAAGTTAATAAGTTAATTATGTTAAAAAATTATTAATATCGTTATATATTATATTAAAATTTGTAATGTATATTTAATTTACATAATAAATTTTGATTTAATAATGTATTTTTTTGCATATATAAATTTTTATTAAATCTATGATTTTTATTTAAAATTTATATATGTAAAAAATATTATTAGATCAAAATTATTATTAAATTTTTACATTATTAGATCAAATTTAACTGTTACAAAATTTATTATGTAAACTTATGTGTATTAAATATACATTAGAAATTTTAATGATATATATAACGACGTTAATTATTTTTTAACATAATTGACCTATTAGCTCAGTTGATTAGAGTGTCATGCTAATAACGCAAAAGTCACAAATTTAAGACTTACTAAGAAAAAGGAATGAACAAAGAAGTAAAGAATGATAAATTTGGAATTTTTTTAAAATATGTTGGGTGTAAAAAAAATTGAATGGTGTAGGAAAAATAGTCCTCCAAGTAGTGGGCTGTCAACAACACAACAACAATGACCCAATGATGATCAAGAGGGCCTTTGCTTCTTGCACCCCATTTTTTGTTTCCTGCACCTCCAAAATTTATAGTAACCCCATATTACCCTTCTTTTTCCTCCATAAGTTTCCCTTTGTCCACAATCAAAACAATTGGATGCTTGTACTAGGGAAATGGAATCTGAAGCTCCCTCAAATAAAAGCAAAAATATGAAAACAATTAGTTTAGCCTTAGGCAATAGGGGAAGCAAAAGTGTAGAAAATAGAAATGTATCCAAGGTGGTATATGTTTAAGGCATTATGTGATTGGGAATAGGAAAAGAGGCAATTGGATGAGTGAACCTTTAATCACACAATAATTTATTCCATTGAGAAACCCATGAGCGGTCGAATGAATGAATAACTGGTTGAAAGGAATTGCAATCATGAAGCAAAACAAGTGTTGTGATGTGATCCCTTTGAAGGAATAACAGTCGGATTGGGTAGTCCATCTAGGGGTTCTATGATGCACCTCCACACTCTAGCTTTATTCCTCTTCCATTTGTAACTCCCTTGAGTTCAAGATGCCTTTTATTAGTCTTATGATAATGATGGACTAGTTTTATTCTTGCAGGGGAATTTGGTGTATGAAATTACTCTCACGTAATCACTTCTATTATTTATTCAGTATTTAATCTAATGTTTATACTTATATGTTGTGTTTAATGCTTGTTGTTGGATTGCTCGCACATATGCATGATTTGTATAGTTTAAATATCATTAGAAAATGCTTTTAAAACTAAGAACTGAAGATGGTGTCCGATGAATATTATGGCTAGAAATAGAGTAATATTTATTATCCTCTTGCAACCTCTGATCTTATAATCAAGTTAGTTACATTAGCTCGTTAAAGAATTAGGAGTTTAATTAAATAACTTGGTCCCTTTCACTTGAGGAAACATAACTAGACAATTCTAGTATGTCGAGGTAGCATTATAGTCATTGATGAATGAAGAGATATCACTACATTACTAAAGTTGTTAGCTTAATGGTATCAAACCCCTCAACGCTTTCATTACATTGTATAAAACCCTTGCATACCAATTGTTTGTTGTTTATACTTCATTGATATTTAGCCATTTTGTTCCTTAGTTGTGTTACCTTAAACTAAAATTTATTTATACACTTACAACAATTAAATTAGTTTACCATTATCTCAATGAAAATGTGCACAAATAGGATAATATATGTTGACATGACCTTGTACTCATTTTAAAATACTACATCGATTGGTACGCTTATCAATGATGTAATAGTGTAGCCTGCCAAGGCTAACAAAGAATACTAGGTGAAAACTCTAAGGGTTTGGAATATTGGGTGTAGGATCCCGTGTAGGCTTTAGAAGAAAGAATACCATGTGTTAGATGTTTTGTCCTTGGTGAAGAAAGCCTACAGGTGTAAGTACTAGACATAGCCCTGGTATGGGTCAGCCAATATACTTTTTATGTGTTGTATCCTTCTTTATTACTTCTCATTTGCATATACTTGTTGCATACATATTTTAAGGTTATGGAAAACCTTGTTCAACAAAATAAAAACACTAAGGATCACCGTCATTCCCATCACTTCCACCACTATTAGTGTCTCCACCACTGTCATTATTACCACTACTAGTGATATTTCTACCATTATTGTCATCGTCGCTGCCACCACCACTTGTTACCACCGTCGTCATTGTTGTCACCACCACCAACATCGTCACCATTGGTTGCCACCACCATCAATGTCACCTTCATCATCACCCCCACCATTGTCACTGCGACCATCACTAATATCTTTATTGTCACTGATGTTATTAATATTACCATTATCACCGTTGTCGTTATCACCACACAAAATACTCTAAAACTAATTTTAATGCAATATGAAACTTTTAAAATGAGTATATTTGAAACTAATCATATTTTTAATTCTAGTTTCAACTTTTTTGAAAATAAAAATAAAAATTATTTATTATTTTTAAAAATTTAGAAATTCAAAACTAAAAACCACCACAACACAAGCCCTAATATTTCATTCAAAGGTTTTTTTTTATAAAAAAAAATTGAAGATTATAAGCAAAATCTACTTGGTATTAGATAAACAAAAACCATAATTAGTAAAGAACAAAATATGTGATTTTTAAAGTAGCTTTTGAAGCAGTATTTTGATTTTTAACATTAAATTATTATACTTCTTCAAGTACTTCTAGGCATGATAGCGTGGCGGATTGGGGTTGAGTTTTGCTTACCCCGTCCCCACCCTCGAAACACAATGGGGGTGTAGATTTACCCTCATCCCCGCCCCCAACAGGGTCGGGTTTTCCCCGCCCCGCCTCCGACATGCTTATAAATTTCTATAAAAAATATATTTTATCATAGAATAAAAAATACAATTTTAAATAGCAATCATAACATATTTTTATATTGTACATGACAACATAAAATTCAATCGCAACAGTAGCATAAAATTCAATCCAATAGTTCCATGTATTAGTGTGTTATGTATATGTAATGATATTTTTGTTAATTAATTATTAGCGGGGCAGGTTCATGGACAAGTTCGAGTCTGGTATTAGTAATCTCATCCCCGACCCCGAACCCGACTTTGGATATTGGGGAAAACCCGAACCCAACCCTGACCTCGGTCAATTCAGGTTTTCCCTGTCAAAATCGGGGCAGGTCCGGGACGGGCCCCGCGGATTTGGGCCCCATTGCCATGCCTAAGTACTTTAGAAGGAAAGCGCAACTTTGAATAGAACTTATGATTTCGAAACCAAAAACTTGAGAAAATAAAATCAAAAGTAAGCTTTATTTGTGCAACATAAAGAAATGCAACCTATAGGTTGTGTACCCATAGTGCCTATAATATCGTTGTTACAACGAATAGATTATGTGGTCATATATGCACACAATAGAAAGAAAGTTTGTTATTCTTGAATTGTGATTTTTAATGAGTTCTTAAAAGAGTAGTTATTGGTTTTAACGTTATGTTATATGACATTCAAGTGTTGGCTAGAGGGAGACCCTATCAAGTCTCCTACCATGAGAAAATAATTTTTACTCGTCAAATTTACTCATTTTTAAAATGAATGAATAGAATGTTTATTTATTTTTCTTCTTTTCTTTTTATCAATTTGTCTAATCTTTCCTTGTCTCGTTCTTTTTCTCTGTCATTAGTGGTGTCGTCGTGTTGCTTCTCTCCCTTGCGTTGACTATAGAAGATTTGTTTGTCTCCTCTCTCGTGGTGCCACCACCTCGAACCCACAAGCCCGCCACTCACCTGTCTTGAAATTGCTATGAATCACATTGTAAACCATAGCAAATCACATTGTGAACCTTGTTTGTGCAACCTCTATGAAACCTATTATGAACTGTCGCAAAACCCCCACCATAAATCATATCACAAACCCTGTCTAAAACACATCGTGAATCGCACCAAAAACTACATCATAAAATCCCACCACAAACTGCATCATAAACCCATCGTGAACCACACCGCAAAAGCTATCGCTACCCATTTTGAACCATGCCCTTTGTGGTTGTGCGTGCGTGGTGGTTTTTGTGACCTCATCATAGCCATGTATGGTTGTGCATAGCAAGGTCAAGCGACGGGGGGCGGGGTGGATGAGATTGGATTTGTGTTGAAGAATGTCGGATATATTGGGAAATGAAGGATATTAAAGAAGGAAAAAAAGGTAAAATAAAATTTCAGCCATAAATTTAAAAATGAGGCAATCTAAGGGCTAAAAGTTTCTTTCCCATGGTGGAAGACTTTATAAGATCTCCTACCCTAGCCAACGACTGACATTCAATGTATTAGATTAAGATTATTGTTTGTCATTTTGTATTAATGTGGTTCTTTATGTGCAAACCACTATGAGTATATGTTGCGTAATTTCATATAAAAGTTATATTCTTGATTATGATTATATTTATATTCCATATTTTTTCCCAAGAGAAAAACAAATCAATTTTACAAAGTGGGTTGGGTTGTATTTTACCTTTATTAAATTGTCATCGTAAGCTCTTATTTGAATGTAAATACTCGTGTCAGGTTTGCTTTCTCTTTCCTGCCCATTTTACTTATTATGCTTTCACTAAGTCTCTATGACTTACCCCCGTTATTTTTCTTTTCCCTTGGATTCTCAAGTGGTTGAGTATCATACTTTTTGGCATTTATTGATTTACCCATGAATTTGTTAATATTTTCAGTAGGTATTCATTGCATCCTATGGTTAGGATTTTGGTCATTCCAATATGAAGCAACTATTAGGTATAGGGATAGAGATATGAACAATCTAGATCTCTTCATTGAGTTATTGGTGATCATACCATGTGAACATGATAAAATATGATGTTTTAAAAAGTTACTGTAATTACTATGTATGATCTACATGACTTATGGTTGAAGTACTTGAATATTTGTATATATTTTGAATGGTTTCACAAGTGAATCAACATGAGTATTGTATTTTTGGAGAGACTCCGGCGGATTTTTGGTAATCTTGCTTATTTGTTTTCTATTTGTATTTTAGTGTGGTTTTATCCTTAGGCTAAGAGAAACTTTGTGGGTCGATCACAATCCAAAAATGGATCATGACACTTGTGGTAACGTATCTAAGGGACTAAAACATAAAGATTATATAAGTATATATACTAAAATGTGAGACCCATAACCAAATTATCTCAATCCTTTAGTAATTGAAAGAAAGCAAGAAGAAAAGTGGACTACATAACATAAGGCCAAATTAGCCTTAGTTCTACACACTTTTTATCAGACTTAAATATATTTTTAGTTCCTGAAAATTTTTAGATTTCACCTTTTAGTTCCTAATAATTTTTTTGGACTTTAATTTGATCCTTGGAAATCTTTTTATTTTGTACTTCGTTTTTGTTACCATGTTGGTTCTATTAAGTGATTCTTAAAATATTTTTGAATTTATCTTTGAGTCGCGGAAATTTTTTTATCACAATGATCATATGTTTACCATTAAATGATGATATTTCAAGTAATAGAATTAATGTAACAAAATACAAAATATTTTGTTAAGAATCAAAAGTCAAATTTCTTTTATTAGAGACAAATTATAAAATTCAATTTTTATCGAAGATCAAAATTATATTTGAGTTTTTTATTAAAAATATTTATGTTATTATCACATAATTAATATATATATATATATATATATATATATCACTTTTTAGTTTTTACACAACTAAATAAAAGGAAAAAGATTAACTCTTTCTTTTCATTTTCTTTCATAATAAAAATCATTTTCTAGTTTTTAAATTCCAAAAACACTCTTTAAAGCCTCTCGGTCAGAATTTGAAGAATTAAAAAACACCAGTTTTTATTCGAAGAGAGAAACTGAAAAGATAATTTTTGAAATTTAAGAGACTTAAAAATGCGAATTTTTGCTTGAGGACTAAAAGCATAATTAAAGTATCTATGACGTGCAACGCGAGGAAGTCATGCCACTATGCTTTTGAGTATTTTAATATAAATAAATATATACATATCATACTCATTATTATATTATTATACTGCATCGTGCATGGCTCTCGTGGGGAGGCCTTTTGTTTTTTAATTATTCAAAATACTGAAGTGTTTTCCATTATAATTGTCATTGGAAGAGGGGGATGATGAGGGTGAACTAAAAAGCTAGCTAGCTAGTTTCATCTGGGTTATGCTTATGTCTGGCACAGAACAGGTGACCATGGGAGGATTAGGACTCAATTTGACTCCAATTACTACATTTGCTATCATTACTGTGATTGCTACGGTGCTAATATGGTGGTTTTGGAATGCACTCAACTGGGTGTGGCTGAGACCCAAGAGGATAGAGAGGCGTCTCAAGGAGCAGGGTATCCAAGGAAATTCCTACCGCCCTTTGATTGGAGACATCAGAGATATGGTTAAGATGATTAAGGAAGCCAAATCCAAACCTATGGATCCTCACTCTAATGACATTGCGCCCCGTGTGTTGCCTTACGTTGTTCACACCATCGCTAAATACGGTCAGTCACTCCACTCACTCGAATACCACATGATGTTTTGTTTGCCTTTTCCTTTTAAACAACTTCTGATTATTATAAATATTAAATTCAGGTAAGAGTTCATTTATGTGGCTTGGTCCAACACCAAGGGTATTCATCTTGGATCCTGACAAATTCAAAGAAATGGCTACTAAGGTCTATGATTTTCAAAAGCCCGACACTAGTCCACTTTTCAAGCTTCTAGCATCAGGGTTTGCAAATTATGATGGCGACAAGTGGGCTAAACACAGAAAGATCGTGAGTCCAGCATTCAATGTAGAGAAAATGAAGGTTAGTTTGTCCTTCGTCTCTCACTCGCTGTCATTACATTACCGTTGTATTATATTTAAAAATAGCGATTACTTCTTTATGAGTGATGTTAATGCATTTAATATGGTCTTCATGAAAATTGCCACAGCTCTTGGTACCGATATTTTGCCAGAGTTGCGATGATTTGATCAGCAAATGGGAGAGTTTGTTATCTTCGTCTAATGGGTCTTGTGAGTTAGATGTG
The DNA here is from genome assembly GCF_004193775.1 of Glycine soja. Taxonomy (NCBI): domain Eukaryota; kingdom Viridiplantae; phylum Streptophyta; class Magnoliopsida; order Fabales; family Fabaceae; genus Glycine; species Glycine soja. The sequence goes on along the minus strand of NC_041009.1, from coordinate 20,317,400 downwards.
TGGCCTTTTGTCCAAAACGTGTCAAGCGACGTTCTTGCTCGTGCAGGCTTTGGAAGTAGCTATCAAGAAGGGAAAAAAATATTCGAACTTCAAAGGGAAATGATTCAGCTTACAATGACGCTCTTTAAGTTTGCTTTCATTCCAGGTTACAGGTAAGACTACATTTGTTTTGGAACTAGAATTAAATTCATTTATGTTCTGGGGCATATTCAGTTCCAGGAGAAAGCATGTTGCACTATGACGTACATTAAGATAAATTCATAAGATGTATTTTCAGAAATGACATGCATTCCATCAGATACAGAATGAAACTAAAAGTAGAGATTTTAATCATGGGTATTTGGTAGGTTTCTGCCAACGCATACCAACAGGAGGATGAAAGCAATTGACAAAGAAATACGAGAATCACTTATGGTAATCATCAACCGAAGATTAAAAGCAATCAAAGCAGGGGAGCCTACTAACAATGACTTGTTAGGCATACTCTTGGAATCAAATTACAAGGAATCTGAAAAAAGTAGTGGTGGAGGAATGAGTTTAAGGGAAGTAGTGGAAGAAGTGAAGCTATTTTACTTGGCAGGGCAGGAAGCAAATGCAGAATTGCTGGTCTGGACATTGTTGTTATTAAGCAGGCATCCAGATTGGCAAGAAAAGGCTAGGGAGGAGGTTTTCCAAGTGTTCGGGAATGAAAAGCCAGATTATGAAAGGATTGGTCAACTGAAAATTGTAAGTAACATAATTAATTAATTAATGGCTTGATTCATTTCAGTTCACCCTAATCATCGTCCTACACTACAGGTGTCGATGATTCTACAGGAGAGTCTCAGATTATACCCACCAGTGGTTATGTTCGCTCGGTATCTTCGTAAAGATACAAAACTTGGAGAGCTTACAATTCCCGCAGGAGTGGAGCTTGTTGTACCTGTGTCAATGCTACACCAGGATAAGGAGTTTTGGGGAGATGATGCCGGGGAATTCAACCCAGAAAGATTCTCGGAAGGAGTATCAAAGGCAACAAAAGGCAAGCTTTCCTACTTGCCATTTGGATGGGGTCCTCGACTCTGCATAGGACAAAACTTTGGCTTGTTAGAAGCAAAAGTAGCTGTGTCAATGATCCTGCAACGTTTCTCCCTCCATTTTTCCCCCTCCTATGCTCATGCCCCCTCCTTTATTATCACTCTTCAGCCTGAGCGTGGGGCTCATCTCATTTTACGCAAACTCTAGAATGCACTTTTTAGTCTAAATAAGGCTTCTTCATTTGAGGCGTGTTTGCAATTTTAGTTTTCCTATTCCTGCTAGTTTCTTATGTAGACGATAGATCTGAACCTTCACTTCAAATCTATTTCCAAGATCAATATATACCTGTTTTGCCTAAGTTACTGGTGTAATTACTCCTCCTTATATAAACTTTATCATGTTTGAATTTTAAATTGATAGAGTTTACCTTTTGGCTTTTGCATCCTTTTAATACTACTACTATTTATATTAGTAACCAATGTTACCTTCAATCATAATCAAGAAACAAAGGATAATCAACAATCATGAAGAAACAATTTTTAATTGCAACAAGTCAATAACACTACAAAGAAGTAAGTAACAATTTTCAACCATTAAAATTAACAATTTTATTAATCACTTTTTACACCTTTATATATATATATATATATATATATATATATATATATATATATTCTGAGTTTTGTGATTACGAGACACTCTTAATATTAATTGAAAAAAAGAATTAATTAGCATTGACATAATGTTAATTGATGAAGATGTATCTACTCCTATTTTCCACTTGAATTATACCATACAATATAATTTTTAATGCTAGTTTTTTGTATTTTTCTCCGGAGTAATTATGTCCATGCTACTATATCAAGCAAAGTTGAACATAAGTTAAAAAGAATGGAGGAAGGATTAACATATTCCATTAATAATTTTGTGGTCTTTAAGAATAAAGACAATTTTACTGTGGTTAAAAAAGTCTTTCAATGCTAGAATTTAATTTTACAACAAATAAAGAAATATGCGCTAATAACAAAGTTCCTTGCCATATATTTTATTTTGTCAATTTTGAACATTTATAAAATTATCACCGCAAATAGATACGTATCTAATATTATTGAATATATTATTATTTTATTATATAATATTTTATATAATTGTATTTAATATACTACTAAATATTTTAAAATTATTTTTTATTAATGTATACATATACATATTTTATATAAATATAAAACATAAATATAAAAAATATATACAATTTAATTAAACCCGCATTCAATATGGGTTTAAAATCTAGTGGATCGTAATTTTCATTTTCATGCATAAGATATGTTTTATTATAACTTTAAGAGTGCTGCTAGGTGCACCCAGCAGTTTTGCTGGTGCACCCAGCAATTAGTGTGAAAAGGCAAAAATGTCCTTCCTTAATTTAAAAAAAAACGTAACCTCTCTCTCTCTTCCCGCGTTTGCGCTTTTCTTCTTCTTTCGGATCAGCTCTCTCCTTTTTCTTCCTGCTTCTTCATCTTCCTGCTTCATCACATTTCTTCTTCTTCCTGCTTCTTCTTCCCGCGTCTTCTTTGTGGCTCTTCTTCTTCTTCGTTGAGGAGGTGCGGTGGTGGTGCGAGGAAGCTTCCTACATCTTCTTCTTCCTGCTTCTTCTTGCTGCTTCTTCTTCCTACGTCCACCGTCGAGGTCAGGCCCGTGAACTTGACTTTTTTTTGCTCCAATGTTGTCGGTGATGGCGGAAAACGCTGTCGGAAATCGCTGGGAGCTTTACAGATCAAGTGATCCGTAAACATTTTCCGGATCAACTTGATCCGAAAGATGCTTACAGATCACTTGATCCGTAAGGTATGTTGGGTAGTTTACGGATCAGTTGATCCGTAAAATACTCAACATACTTTACGGATCACCTAATCCGTAAAACTCACAGTTTGATTTTAATTCAAAAATTGCCAAATATTATTTGATACCTCTGAATGTATGCTAAATATTTGATAAATAGTGTCATGAATATCTACTATTTCATACAAATTTCCATGAATGTATGCTAATGATTGATATCCCTATAAGCTAACTTCCATGTGCTTCCATATAAGCCAACTTCCATGTACTTCCTTTAACTAAGTTATGACCAATATGATTGATGCAAATACTTGTGAGTAACAATCTGCAGCTTCTTGTACCTAATTTCATACCTTAGATAACAATCTGCAACTTCTTGTACCTAAATTAGAGGAGAACAACAATAAATAACAATGTGCAGCTTCTTGTACCTAAATCCAAATTAAAGGAGAACAACAATGAATAACAATGTGCAGCTTCTTGTACCTAAATCCAAATTAGAGGAGAACAACAATGAATAACAATCTGCAGCTTCTTCTACCTAAATTCATACCTTAGATAGATGCAAATACTTGCAATTAATGGATTAAACTAGGAAATAGGAATTTGACATGATAGAACTGGGAATTTGGCATGATGGTAGTTTGCTTAGAACCTCTGAGCCTGTATGTGAAGAAATGCATTTGGAATCATGAACCAACTATCCCAAAACCTTAAGTTATTTAGAACTCTAAGCCACATGGTCGACTATAATATAATATCACAAATGATGAACCAACTATTCCATACAAATGGTTTTATATCAAACTTTAGAGCAATAAGCATTTTGGTCATCAATTAAGCAACCATTCTATCACCTAATGCTAATATTAATTCAATTCCCAAAACCTTATCATAATCATCAATTAAATTTGAAAAACTGAAAACATAAAAGGTAGAGAAACAAAACACAAATTCTCAATTAATAAAAGGGACTTTAAATTTAATCACAACCTCGAGATCCTTGAATTGACTTTGGGCTACACTAAACATTCTTAGCAACAAATGAAAACTTGTTTTAATTTCTCATGACTTTTTTTGGTAACATAAGAAATTTCTTGTTCAACAGTGAGCTTGCCAAGAGCTTCAATTATATGGTCATGAAGTGATCTGTCAGGGGACTCAATATGAGAGAATATGGATACCATTTCAACTTCATAACCTGAACCGTTCCTGCTTCCCATGTGTGAATTCATTCAACACCTATGGAATAATTCATTCTACATGTCAACTCTCTCTTCCTGATTGGCTCAACATTGGCCAATCAAAGTCTTGATACACAAATATAATTAATGTTATAGACGAAAAGGAAAATTTAATGAAGAGATAAACAATCCATTCAATCCATTTAATGCATGGAGACATTTATAAAAACAATCCATTTAATCCTCATAAGGAAAATTTCACCCTTAATTCTTGCAACAAAGTCCTAAATTCTTTGATCCATTGAATTATGTGCATTCTTTGGCCTGAATTAAATTGTCCATACTTTACTGATGTTAGTATCAATGAGACGAACACAACCAAAACCATGTTGTCCCAAATCAATGTCCTATATGCGTTAGACTCATGAAATTTGAGAAAATGAAATGAGTGATGGATTTTGCGGTACTCATTTGCAGATCATGGTTAGGAACAGAGGATTAGGTCGTGCCTTAGGTCAGGTCACTCGCAGAGGTGTGGGCAGAGGAGATCATGATGATTCCGATGATGCTCCACAGCGTCGACGACCTACTGCATCCGCACGGAGGCAGCGAGTCGCTGTGACTGCGGATCACGTCGAGGAGCCAGTCATCCCTAACCCAGATGTTCAGGATGACCCGATGGAGGCACCAGCTGCTGTGGAGGACATTCCTGCGGACATTCCTGCGGACGCATGCGCAGAGGCGGCTGAGGATCAGCCTCAGGGATTTCCGGGTGGTCCGAGCGACCCATCTGTGCTGACAGCGTATACGGATCATGTTGCTTGCAGCGTATGGACGAGAGAGGTATTTATACTATTTATTTTTAGTTACTTGTAAATTATACTATTAGTTTTCCTTTAAATGATAATTTTAACGAATTTTGCGTTCCTTTTATACTTCAATTCAGGAGCATCCTGAATTGAAGTTATCCTCGCATGGGAGGAAGGTCCATAGTTTAGGCAGGTCTGTCCCTGCCATTGAGGGACTTATCACTGGTACAGGACTAAGTCCTCTGATCGCGTGTTCGGTAGACACCGGCGATTGGGGACTTTTGTCCGCGTTTGTGGAGCGGTGGCACCGGGAGACGTCTAGTTTCCATCTCCCGGTGGGTGAGCTCACCATCACATTGGACGACGTCTCGTCTCTTCTCCATCTTCCCATTATAGGCGACTTTCACGCATTTGAGCCCTTGCACGTGGATGATGCGGTTCAGATGCTGGTGGACTTGTTGATGGTGTCTCCAGAGTCTGCTAGGGCTGAGACAGTCCAGTGTCGCGGACCGTAGGTACGCCTACAATGGGTACATGAAGTATATCAGCACCGATGCCAGGCAGGTCATTGGACAGCTGCGGCTCGTGCATATCTTCTTCACCTGTTGGGTTGCACTCTGTTTGCTAACAAGAGTGCAACCAATGTCCATGTTGTCTACTTGGAGGCCCTTCGTGACCTCAGTATGACAGAGAGGTACGCTTGGGGAGTGACTGCTTTGGTTCATATGTACGACCAGCTGAACGATGCATCCATGAGCCACAATCGACAGCTTGGCGGTTACATCACACTGCTGCAGGTAACAAATATGTTTTTCATTCATTCAGGCTAAACAATGTTCAACTTTAAATTTTGTTACACTTTCATTATTAATGTTTATAATTTGAATGTTACATCTGTAGTGCTGGATTTACGAGCACTTTTCCTCAATTGCGGAGTCCACCGCTGATCAGGACTACGACGAGGCTTCTTCGCGTGCGTGCAGGTGGATTGCGACAAAGAAGACCGTGAAGAGCATTCGCACGCCGTCGTATAGGGAGTGCCTGGATCGACTCCGAATTCCGGATGTCTGTTGGATCCCGTATGGGGAGCATCGGGAGGTCCGGGACTTCCATGTCAGGTCATGCTACTCCGGTCTCTTGCGTTGGGGGCCTATTGCTGTGTATTACCGATCGGAGAGGATCGTGCGACAGTTTGGTTACACGCAGACCATTCCTGCTCCTCCTGTCGATTCATGGGTCTCGTATGATGATATACACGACATGTGGATGCACTACGAGGATCATATCGTACCTGCAGGTGAGGTGTGCGTGGTGCCAGGGGCGTGTTCCAGTGACTACATCGACTGGTTCTTCCGCATCTCTCATCCTTTCATGACACCAGGCCACGCAGTAGATCCTCTGCCTCATGGTCACGCCCCGCAGCCCCGAGTCGTCCCTCGGGCCCCGCAGGCGGATATCCCTCGCGTGCCGGAGCCAGGAGCATTGTCAACATCTATGGAGGAGCCCAGACATGCAGTGGTAAGTAATACTAATAATTTACGTCATTTACCTCAATATTTGCATAATAATTTGTGTAATTAGTTTGTTTTGTATGTAACAGGAAGTTTGTGATGACATTGCTGAGCGGTTGGAGCGCCATCTGAGTCTAGGGGTGGTCACGCCTAGCTCATCGACACATGAGGTGATCGAAGAATGCCTCAGATTGGCCAGGAGTGTCACACAGGACCATCTAGTATACGTTAGGTGTAGGCGCAGTCGGCGCACTAATCAGGCTTAGTTTATATACATATTTTACATTGATATTCCTTGTATATACAGATATTGTACATGAACTCATTTCATGAGTATTGTTGGTTTTATTTATTTTCATTACTAATGTTAGTTTTATTTATTTTCATTGATTGTGTATTCCATTTGTGTCTATATACACGCGTGTTATAACTTTAAATATAATTGAAATAAAGAAGTTGAAAAGGGTGTAAAAAAAATAATTAACCAAAAAATGGACATCATTCGTTATCTAAGATCGTATATAACGTACTAATATTTTTAAATTCTCTTATAATTACAATTTTCCCACTTATACTAATGATCATGTAAAAAAATGTATTGTAAAGTAGTTAGTATTTTAATTTTTTATATAATACTAATTATTTTTTTTATATTCTTTATAATATTAATAATGATATGATTAATTCTTTATGATATTATCTTTTATGTATTTATTGATTTTTATTAATATGTATAAAATAACCTTAAATAATAATTATAATGGGACTGAGTAAGTATTTTAATATCATCTTCTAAACAAATTAATTCTAAAAAAATATATTAAAAAATTAATTATTTATAATAAATCAATATTTATAAGAATATATTATATTTAATAAAATAAAAAATAGATTTAATTATATTATAAATAAATATGTTGTATTTAAAAGTATATTATAATTTTTTTCCTCTTACAGATCAAGTTGATCCGTAAGAGACTTCCGGATGAAACTGATCCGGAAATGGAAAACTAAGCCAGGACAATTTTGACATTTTTCAAGAATGCTGGGTGCACCAGCAATAATGCTGGGTGCACCTAGCAACACTCTAACTTTAATATCAACTAGATAATTTAACAAGCTATAATATCATAAACTAATTGTGAATTACATTTTATCTTCAAAATTCCAACATACTTTTAAAATGTATATGATATATCATTTGTTTATAATATAAAGTGATGGGTTTAACAAGTTATAACTTAATATCAGAAATTAATTTTAAATATATATATTTTAAATGAATGATAGAAACATATTTTAATCATAAAAATAAATCATAAATCATGTATGTAAAAGTGACATTCAAAACTTATCGGAAAAAAAAAGTGACATTATAAAAAGATATAAAAGATTAAGTAAAATCTTTAAAAATACTATTGTTGAAAACAAAATTCCTAAAAACACCATTCGTGAACTATTATATATATATATATAATACAGAGAATCCTCGTTTTCGTGCTGTTTGGGTTAGTGTTTACACTGTTTCTTGCTTGGAAGAGGCTCTCCCTACACTACAGGTTAGAAAGTCTAATTCTACCTTGTGTTCTGGATATCCATGGCGATTACTGTATTTAATTATATTTATTTTTCCTTGGCAGAGCATGGTTTCTACTTTCTGTAGTTCAATTTTGTTTTAATCTACGATATTTCATCATTTACATTTACATGGTATCCCTGCTTGGCGGAATAAATTTCAACTGTTGCCTCTTAGATGATCTCTATCTTTTTGTTTTAAAATATTAACACAGCGAGGGAAAGAAACTCCTGCCAGGGTCTGTCGTGTTTGTTCTTTGTAACCATAACCCATGTTTTCCTCATGTGTTTGATTGAAGGGAAGAAGGGAGGATTTTTTATTTTTCCTCTTTGGTTAAAAAATTTAGAATTGAGAAGAGGAAAAATTATTTATGGGACTGAAATTCTTCTCCTACAATTTTTGTCCCCCTTTTAATATGGGAGGATTTTTAATTTTTTGGTCTGTACTGATTAAATTACTCTAATATCTTTAGTCTCATCCCTTTCATTAATATTTATAAGGGTAGGAAGAGGTCCTTCTCTTTCCCAACACTCCTTTTCTGTAAGCCAAACAATCTGTTCAGGATATCTAGTTTTGTTTCAGTGACCTGGATTTGTGATGGGTGGAAGTTCTATTGATGATGATTGGGAGCTCACTTCCTCATCTAATGAGGTTCGGACAGTGGTCTTAGTTGGACGTACCGGCAATGGCAAGAGTGCAACAGGTAATACCATTCTTGGAAGGAAGGCCTTCAAGTCAAGGGCAAGCTCCTCTGCTGTATCCACCTCATGTGAATTGAAAACAACAGAATTAAACAACGGACAAATTGTTAATGTTATTGACACCCCAGGTAAAGGCATGGTAACATATTATTTAAGGAATGTATGTGATTGTATTGTTTCTTGGAAACTTTGTCACATCCATCTGACCTACAAAGTTTCACAGGATTATTTGATTTGTCTGCCGGATCTGAGTTTGTTGGTAAGGAAATTGTCAAATGCATTGATTTGGCCAAGGATGGGATCCATGCTGTCATTGTAGTGTTCTCGGTTAGAACACGCTTTACTGAGGAAGAAGAAACTGCTCTACGGAGCTTGCAGACATTATTTGGAAGCAAAATTGTTGATTACATGATTGTGGTCTTCACTGGAGGAGATGAATTGGAAGAAAATGATGAGACACTTGAGGATTATTTAGGCCGTGAATGTCCAGAGCCTTTAAAGGTTTCTATGAACATTCTAGATTAAATGCATTCTTTTTCTATTCATTAGATTTTTAACCTTGTTGTAAGCTGTTACTGTAGGCTAGTTTTCTGGTTAAGCTGAATCATGAGCTCACAAATCTTTGAACATATTATATTTTTAGGTCAAAACTCTGGTTAATTCATTTTGTCTTTGTGGAAATTTTTTATATGCAAATTGTTAGTGTTGCACATGTGTACATCCAATGTATTTTTTTTTACAGATACATACAATTTATTTACGCTCTCAATAAATGGATGACCTAAAACTTTAGCATGCATTGTTGAACTAATTTTCCAAGTGTCACAAATCGTTACACGTTTTTGGATAAGCTTTTTTTTTAATAAAAAAATGTACTTTTATTACATAGCTTGTTTTATAGTTTTTTTTCCCCACAAGCTACTTTTTTAACTTCTGAGTAAAGTAATAAAACTGGTTTTATTTTGGGCTTTTGTGTTTTTTCTTCCTCTAAAACCAATCTAATTATAAATGTTAAATATATTTTTTAATTAAAACTTATTTTTTCTTAAGAAAATCTCAAACAAACAGGCCTAAACCCCCATCTGATGCTATGTGGAGATTTAAACTTTTATATGCAGAAAGATTGGTGCAATCTTTTTAGTTAATGGGCTTGTCTTTGTCATCTAGCTCTTGTATTACTCTGGGCGTCCTTCTTGTATTTGTTATGAATTTCTTATTGGTATTTCTTATACAAAAAGTGAAGGATATCCGAGTTGCAGAATTCTTTAGAATGCTTAACTTGCCTTGTTTGCATTTTGGAATAACTCTTTAGAATAACTCTGTCCTGCCTGAATATATCTCAGATTATAGGAAAGTCCATCTGCCGAATCCCAAATGGGAAATTCCTAGTTTTGTTGATCTTCAACTAAAATATTGAATCTAACTATACTGTAGGAAATTCTTGTTCTGTGTGAGAATCGTTGTGTACTTTTTGATAACAAGACTAAGGATGAAGGGAAGCGCTTTGGACAAGTTCAACAACTTCTCTCTTTTGTAAACATGGTTTTATCTCGTAATGGTGGACGACCTTATACAGATGAGTTATTTACTCAACTGAAGGTGAAAGTTATGCAAACTTCAAATCCTGGAAAACATTATATGATATCAGTGAATTCATCAATTCATTCATTTGACTGCAGAAGGGAGCAATGGAGCTGCATAACCAACAAAGAGAGGTTGATTCTTTAAAAGGATATTCAAAAGGAGAGATATTGGAGTTTAAAAAGCAAATGCAGCAAACATATGATGAACAATTAAAACGAATTACTGAGATGGTACCTTTTTTGTCCATGTTTTTTTATATTAACCATTTTATCTAATTTGATGTCATTTAACTTATTTTTCTTGCAGTTAAACATGGTGATACTTTCTTTTATGTTATTTAATTTTCAATATCAGCTTCACATATGTATTGCTGCGTATTGCATGATAAGCAATTTGGGTTAATTAAAATCAGCATTTACTTCGTATTTAAACTCACTGAATAGTTGCATTCATTCAGGTAAACTAGTCTTGATGCTTTGACATGAAGATGTGATCTTAAGGATCTAATATTGCTTCAATCTTGTTTAATATCATAGATTAAGTTATGGGGGACAATCTTGTTTTTGCTGTTTCATGGGTCATAGACATGTACATTATCAATGGGCCTTGTGAATTTGCGACAAGAATAGAACAGACTTGTACATCCATTGTTAGTCATGTAATGTTTTCATCCACATGTATATAGGTTAGGCATGAGTGAGCTCTTTTTTTTTTTTTTGCAACAAATGTTAGTTATTAATTGTTAGTTTTTTATTAGTAGAGAGAATCAAATCCACGACCTTTTCCTCTCTCCCTTCTCTTTTTACTACCAAGTCAACCTTATAACTCCTGGATGAGTGAGCTCTTAATAAGGAGTTTAGAGGGTTAAAGGATTATTTATAAACGGTTCCAGTGGTAGTGAAGGAGGCTATTTAGTCAAACAGGAGAAATTGTAATGGGAAGACATCTTTTGGGAAAATAACTGAAGCTGAGACATTCTCAGTTGGGAGAAGGGGACACCCCATGTAAGAGGAGATTCTTTCTCTTGTAGTCTACACTTGTGAACACAAACATCAATCTTTCTACCTTTTCTTTCTGTTTTCTATGTTAGTTTCCATCTTAAAACCAATTGGCATTAAGTGAAATTATTCAACAGATATATAAGTTCGACTCAAAGAATTGAGGTAGGCGATGCGGGACTTCCTTACATTCTATTCCTTTAAATTCTTGTCATGCCTAATCCAAGAGTCTATCAAATAAATATCAATATATGAATTGACCTTGGGTTAAGATGTTAAAAGGACACACTTATGCTATAAATGATTTGGAAGGTCTGCATAGATGTAATTTCAGGGCATCGGATCTAGGAATTTCTCATTGGTAAAATATTGTTATTCTATCTATGGGTTTACATGATGTGACATCTGCAAGATAGGTAGAAAAATGGGGCTGAAGTTCTGTCTCTTTTTTTTTGGGGGGGTGGGGGGTGGGGGGTTGGAGGTGTTAAGGAAGGATGTATCTGAACATCAAAGTTTTAAAAGAATGGACACCTTATCTCCAACTTTTACTCAAGTAGAAAGGGAAAGCTGTTGTTATCTTGTATAGCAAGAAAATGACAACGTCAATTTGATATGATTATTGAGTAAAAGGGTGAACATCAAAGCTGTTGTTATCTTGTAATCTCCAATTTTTGTTAGATTTTACAAATATGGGGGCGAGCCCTGGTGCAGCGGTAAAGTTGTTGTGCCTTGGTGACCTGTTGGTCATGGGTTCGAATCCGGAAACAGCCTCTTTGCATATGCAAGGGTAAGGCTGCGTACAACATCCCTCCCCCATACCTTCGCATAGCGAAGAGCCTCTGGGCAATGGGGTACGAAGTTTTTTTTTTTTTTTTTTTTACAAATATGGGACACCTAGAATGTTTGTGGTAAGGTCTGTTACACTGATTGGGCATTGAAATGAAGAAATAAAATCCAGAAATATAAGCTTGATCAATCTTTGTATACGAGAATTGGATAGGATCATAGGACAAGTTAGCTGAAATTGCTAAAAAGGGTGAGCTGATGGACAGTTTCCTTTTTCCCAAGGCTATGAGATATTTAATGTAGTCCTGCCCCACCAGTTGGTTGATGTAATGGGGAAGCATATACGTCTGGCTAGGATCTTTTGATTTTCAGCTTGCCTATGGCTGTGCCATTATTTTTATGCATTCTACTTTTTGGTGTTCCAAGCTTGTACTCTTGAAGAAGGTCCTGACTCCCACCAGTACATGTGGCGAAGCACTGGACAGTGTTGACATAATAAGTGGCGCATTACCCCTAATATTTTTGTTTTGGAATAATTTATATGGTTTTGTAGGTTGAATCAAAGTTGAGGGAGGCAACTATGAGGCTTGAGGAACAATTGGCAGAAGAGCAAGCTGCAAGACTTAAGGCGGAGGAGAATGCAATGTTAGCTCAAATGAGATCAGATGATGAAATACGAAAACTCAGAGAACATCTTGAGAAGGCACATGAAGAACTTCGCAAGCGAGGTGGAGGTGGTTGTGCCATTCTTTGATAGTAGCTACTTCAAACTTCAGAAGAGTTTATTTATGTTATTTTTCTCTTGGAGATCGTGACATCAAATAGCTGTTGCATTTGCAGGGTTAATACCTGAATAAGTCATGACTATTATGCAATTATTTTTATTCTTATGTTCACATCATGCATTATGAGATTGGAGATATTTTCTAATCTGGTTTTCATGCTTCTCACTCCAGTAATTTCAATACGAGTTATAGTGTTTTCTGTTAAGTTGTAGTGTGACTTCAATTAGTATATTTCTACTATTTGATAAAATCAACCGTATTTTGTTTTCTGTTATTGATTGGTTAACTTCTAAACTACTATAAACCAGAAAACTTGCTATTGTGATTGTGAGCTGCTCTGCTTCTTATAATGAGATTTCGGTTGTAATCTCTTGCTATGTTTAGTTTAGTACGGGTAAACCTGGTTATGAGTCCATGTTAAGAGTGAAGCAAATTGACTCAATGGAGATCCAGGATAGGAAGTAAGCAGTATCCCATCTTGTTCCTTTCTGCAAAAGTTTGTCCTACCAGCAGATTATGCCAGGCCTACGACTACGAGTATTGAAGCCTAGGAAAACATCGGAAATACGTAGGGAAAGTAAGGCAATATTACTGTCATTTTGAAAGGGAAAGAATGCTATCGTTCTTATGATTTTCTTAGGAATAGTAAAAGAATTGTTAGTTTTTTATCTTTTATTTTATTATACTTTTTTTCACCACTATTTAATTGAGATATTTTTTATTTATTTTTATGCTATGATAACTTTTAAGTATAAAAAATTATGTTTCTTAAATAGCGCAACTTTGAATGTTACAAGTTAAAAATGTTAGATACTTTTAATTCTATAAGGATTATATATTAATATTAATTTTGATAATACAATCAGTAAATAAAATAAATATGATTTAATATAAACATTTTATCCCTCTCTCTATACAAACTAGAATAGTTATCTTAAACGAGAGAACCTTTCGCTGTCATTTTTCAAAAGAATTAATTCAAAATGAACAAAATATATTAGGAACTAAAAAAAATGGATATATTGCAAGGACAAACAAAATAACAAGGATTAAAATTTAAAACCAAAAACGAGAATTTTAAAAGGACAATTTTTAAATAAAAAATTTATAAGGATCAAAAGTAAAAAAAAAAATTATATAATAGAAACCAAAAATATATTTAAGTTCTTCATAATTATAATTTTCATTTTCAAAATAACTAAATTTTCATTTAATATGTCTGATATATAAGAAAGATATTAAACGGTATCATTATGACTTGTATAAATTATTATACTATCAATAATTTTATACATAATTTTTATCAATCGAAATCCTGAATTATAATTATATATTAGGTTGATTATTTGGGTCAAATTTGATCAAAATTAAACATAACAAGGTAATTAATTTATTCATATTTTGACATTTTTAAAAATAATATTACATTAATTTTAATTTACATTTCTAATTTCAATTTCTACAAATAAAAAATATGATTTACATAAGTATCAAATAAATTTTTATATATGAATTTTTTATCCTTCAAGAATCACAATTGTGCAATTTTAGTCTTTCAACTTCCTATTGAATCCCATAGGTATTACAAATGCACAATTTTAGTTTAAGTTTCAATTGTGTCAATTGGATTTCCTAGATATTACAATTGTGCAATTTTATTCTCTTCATCAATCATAATTTGCTAATGTAACATTGATGGATGATGTGTCACTCATAATAACATCACATCAACATGGTCGCTAATTTAGCATGTCTATGAGGTCTCTGGTTCGACATGTGCAATTTTAGTCTCAAGTTTCATAAATGGGCAATTTTAGTCTATCATATTTCATAGTTGTGTAATTTTAATTTGGTGGGTTGATGTTGTAGACAAAAATGAGTAAAGAGGGACTAAAATTATACAATTAAGAAATTTGACAAACTAAAATCACACAATTATAAATAGAGTAAAGTCACACATTTATGAAACTTGAAATTAAAATCGCACATGTTAATTAGGATTCACATAGACATGATGTTGGCATGTTGTTATCATATAAATGTCATGTCAGGTGACACATTATTTAATAAATATGTTAGTAGATTCCAACTGACACAGAGACTAAAAACACAATTGTAATACCTAGAATACTCAATTTGTACAATTGGAACTTAAGAAACTAAACTTGCACATCCTTTGGAGATTCCAATTGACACAATTGAAACATAAAGACCTAAAATAACACAATTGCGAAATTTGAAAGGCCAAAAAGTGTAACTAGAAAAAAAAATGTTTGTATAAGAGTGTTAAGGGTGTAATTAGTTAGCATTTCGCTATGCCAATGCTCAAGAAGTGTAGCTGTAACTACATTCATCGCTAAAAATTGCATCCTGCCATAGCTTAGAAAATAAAAATTGTCAAAAGGAGCAGACAATCAGAAATAATGACCCAAAAAACAAACCAAATCCGTGCCATATATATACTCGTATTGAAAAAAAAAATCAGTCACATAACTTCCCCCCCTCTTGAATTCAGCGTGTTTTTTAAGTGGATACAAACGACTTCCGTTTTTAACTAATCTTTCTTAACGGGAAATTAGCAAGTCTATGGGGGTTGTTGCGGGATATTAATAATATTGACAACCTTCAGTCTTTCATTTCTTCATGCTTTGAAATGTACAAATAAATCACCCAACCTGGTAATCTAATGCATTCAACTCACCCAACCTGGATTTTTATTTAACATTGAAAAAATTATATGCTTGAAGTCATTCCCCTATGCTGCTATGCATTACTGCTAACAGAAAATTTACAGTCAAGAATGCTTCTAAACTAATGGGGAATGAATAAACAAAAAGCCCACAATCCAAGAGACAGTGCATAGATATTGCATTGCTAGCATCAAATGGCGCAGAAACCTCTACTTGCTACTCGCTTTTCAGTTACACAAACTAGATATTGGAAAAAATACATACAAAAACCAATTTTACAGCCAGAGTGCCAGAAGCTTAGAAAGCAATTTAAATATCCTCTACACAGATGTCATAGTTAGCTTTCACAAGATCAATAGGAGGAATGAGATAAATTGTCTACACACTTGACCTTGACTGTATATAAATATTTGATTGTATTCTTCCAATAAGGGGAACTAGAGATGTAACTGCAAGGAATTGTCTTGTCTAATAGGTCAGTAACATAAAGTTCTTAGTATTTTAGTTGTATACTACAGAAGGAAATCATAAGTGCACAGGACTATATAAAGACATGCAGAAAAAATGCATCTTGGAGCCACTGTGTAATGGAAGAAAAAAAGTTCAAAATGAATATTCACATCAGATAAATTTTTTATTAATTGACATCACCTTATTAAGTAGAACCAATATATGATTTACAAATAAGTATACAATAATAAAATATAAACTTGCCTCATCTTGCTCTCATCAAGTGAGAAGATGAGAATTGAACCCTAAATCCCCCCTGCTAAACCAGGAGAGGACCAAACGGGTGACAAGCAAATGCCTGAGTTCAACTCTTCAAACTAACCCATGCTAGATTTAAATGGTAAAAGAACATAGCCTTGTTGACATGAAAATGATGTGCATTTTTTCTATAAAGAAGGAATGAGATAAATTGTCAATCCCGCATACCAAGTTCTACCTCAAGTTCATCATCATCTTCAAACAGCTTCAAAAGGCGAGCATGCTGCTCTTCTCTCTTCTTCCTTTGCCATAATTTGAAAAGAAAAACACAGAATGCTATGACTGTCACCACACCAAGGAAAATAATAATTATCTTGAGCCCCACAGAGCTTCTTGAAGCATGATGATTCACATCTTTATTTTCATTTTTGGCACCTGAAGGGTTGTTGTCTAGGCCTTCAAGGACACACAATTTTCATAAGCCACCAATAAGGACAATACGCGAGGAGGGGGGGAGACCTCTCCTGCTTTCTTGTAAGAAATTGACAAAAATTAATGGATTAAAAATTTGGTTCATTCCCATGTGAATGATGTATAATGTTACAAAGTAACAACCCATACGGCCAAAGGCTTGGCCGTTAAATTATTTACAAGACAGAATAATTAGATTTAACTAACTTATAAAAAAAAGGGTGGAATTTGAAAAGCCAAAACATTTGATTCTCCTGTCCTCTATCCTACCAGGCCAGCTATCCAAAATCAAAATACCAGGTGAAAGTTTCACCTGCGAGATAACTAGCTTGATACAATCCTATAACTATTTGAACTTTGCCCTGGTAGCATTGTTAACAGTGACAAGCAAAGGATGCAAGTCGAACGTAGCGGTTAAATGAGCATAACTAGATCAAAATGAAAATATTAGAATCTCCACATAGACCACTTGTTCTATTTCATTTTAAAGAACAGAAAAGCCTAAAACCACAAATTGTTCCACACCCTCAAATCAGCAATGCATTCATGAAATTCTCCACAGAAAGACAACAAATTCAAGGAAGAGAGAAAGAGATACCAGAAAGGTGTTGCAGATGCAGAGAGGTCAAGGCCAGGAGCAATGGGTATTGCAGAGATCTTCGGACTACCATCATAATGCCTCTCTTCTTTTCTCTTCTCTCTGCGCCTCTCTCTCTCTCTCTCTCTCCAAAATCTAGTTGAGGTGTAACTTCATTCAACCGCGATCCAACATCAGACGTCAGCTACATTATTTTCTTTTCCATCCCCCTTTCCTCTACCGCACTCCAAAACTTTTAACCACTGAGAAATTAGTAGTTTCTCATTATATATACAGCGGCGCTCATAATAACTTCTTAAAAAAAATTTGATACTAAATATATAAAATATTGATAAATTTAAAGACAAAAATTTAAATTTTAATCTTCAAAATTGAAAAAATGCAAAAAATTCATTCATCCGTTAATTTTCATACATTGGTTGAAAGAACATACGTGATACGTGGGGACGAATTTATCAGGACTCTATATATTAAAAGATAAAAATGATTATTCATCTAAAATTTAATCATAACCATTGTAATACCCTGGAATTTCTTTCACCATTTATTTTTCTACACATGTAAAAAATTTTCATGTTAAAGACTAAATAGTGAAAATTTTATACCATGTAATTTGATTATATGAATGTGTGATTTAATTTATTTTGTGTGAGATATTAATTGTATAAGTTTAGAGGTAGTTTTCTTTTATTTTTATTGTGAATAATTTATTTAGTTGGTTGCAAAAAGTTAAAAACTGCCTGAATAAAATTCCATATGTAGCAAAATTGCACTACACACTGAGCGACAATATAATTTAACTCGGTGTGAGAGTGTTACCTGTGTGAGGATCACTTTGGACATATGCAATCCTAGGGAGATTAGCACAATAACCTAGGCGATTAAAATAAAATTTACTAGTTTTGATAAAAAAAGCAAAAATATTCATTTTTGGCAAATCCTACTATCCCCTTCCATTTTTGTTAGTTTTGCAAAAAGCAAAACTACCCATTTGTGGTATGGCTTGGAATGTTCAAATTGGTTGCCAAGGGGGTCATTTGAGTGTCACAAAGCCTTGTCAATGAGAGCCTACACAATGGCTTATGGGCCGTTGTGAAGAAAAAATCTTTTAGAGTCTTATCCCTTCATTTTGCACGAAACTAAAGTTTGAGGGAGGGAAGATAAACTATGTTTCTTCTTCTTCTCAACTGGTTCTTTGTGTTCTTGAGTCACAAAGTTTAGGTAAATGAGCTTTATTCTTAATAGTAGACCTAATTCCTCTTTTTTTCTCTTGTTCTAGTTTCTCTAATAACTTAGAATTGCCATTTGTTTTACTCATGAAGGGAAACTTTGAAAAACTTGACTTTTCTTCATTCTCCTTCAAGATTTCATGAGTTCTTCAAAAGGTAAGGGGGTCTCTCCAACTCTTGAACCATGTGCTTGTTGTTGAACTTCCTTGAACATGTTACTTTGAAACGTTTGAGCTTGTTGTTATGTCTTGAATCTCTGTGCTGAGTTATTTTCCTTGGTTTTAATGCCAAAAATAAATTCTTTGCATGTTAAAACAGAGTTAGCCTAAAATTTCACCCAAATCGGAGTTTCCTAGCAAAAGTTACAAATAAAATAAGTTTAATGACCTTAAGTAAAATGAAAAATCTGCCACAAATTTGGACTGAGAGTTACAGTAGCATGGACTATTTTTATTAAAGTTTTGACCTCAAAAATGAGTTTTTTAGGTTTGAAAATATACGGTAGCATGTAAGATTTGTGAAAATTCGACTCCCGGAACACCAAGAGTGCTAAAAATAATCTAGGAGCGAAACTATGAAAAACTGAGTGACAGAGAGATTTTAGATAACTTAACTTTGGAATCTGTGTCTTTGTATATATTATCTTAGAATTATTTATTTCTCAAAACTGTGGATTTATTTACTTTATATTGCTAAGATAAATGTGAGATCTGATGATTGATGTATGTTTTGAAACTGTGATATTTCTCTACTGATAAAATTACTGAAATGTGTGTCTATATTCTATTATGATTATTGAATGAAAAAATTGACAGAGTTTGAATTTTGACAATTATATTTGTGGCATGCGAATTCATTTTATAATATATATTACCTGCATATTGTTATTTTGTCTACATGCGTTGTGGTTTGGGTTCAGAGGTGTTTGACCCTCGACAAATTGTTTGTTATGTCTAGTTAGATAGCCATAATTACATTCGTTATGTTGTCCGATTATTTTGTGTGACAAGTGGTTTTACCGCTTAAGGGGCCATGACTGGTTTAATAAGAGTAGTACGTAGGCTAGAGCCTCATCTCTCTTCCTTGTTTATTTATATGCGTTCGTTGATGCACGCAGCACGAGCGCTATGCACGCGACACAGTGACAATATTCAAGAGGATTGGATAGAGATTAAGGAACTGTTGGTTGTATTTCCTTTTGTGAGGAGGTGAGGTTAGGCATGACAATGATACCCCTACCCGTGAGTATCCGTCCAAACCCGTCCCGATCTTGACAGGGAATACTCGAGTTGACCAGGTACGGGTTCGGGTTCGATGATTACCCGATTTTTTTTATTGGGGTCGGGGTTGGGGATAGGGATGTCACTACCCGTTCCATACCCATTCTCGTACGCGCCATGATGATGAAATTATTAGTTTTATTAATTATTTGCTAATTTTATTTTATAATTTTTACATAATTTAAGATTCTTTTCATGATAATTTTTGTAGACAAATGCGCTACAATTAATTTATTGATATATAAGTACTTAAAAATAAATGTGTAACAATCAATTTATTGCTTTTTAAAATCAGATTCTCAATATAATTTTTTTACAAAAAAAACTTTTTTTACAAATCTGAACCGCGGACGGGGCTAGGACAAGAATACACGATACCCAACGGGTAGGGGGATGTGGTAACAAATTTTAACTCGTCGAGTATCGGGGACGTGTACAGTATATGTTGGGGAGTCGAGGTCGGGGACTAAGGAGGCAATACCCGTCCCCGTCCCATCCCGTTGCCATGTCTAGGTGAGGTTACGTGAGGAATTGGATGATGGACAGAGATACACTAGGGTGTAATGGGCGGAGAGGTTCAAAGAACCTAGGGGAATTAGCGAGTGATGACTACCCAACATTTGTTGCACTCAATTAGCATAGGTAACTCGCAAACCTCACTTTCCTACTCCTGACGGGCTCTGAAACTATGCTTTTTGAGTAGGGGGATGAGGGGTTAATGTACGATGTATCCATATGTAGCAATCATTCTCGATTGTCATCCACATGATTTGTAAGACCATCAAGACCCAAGAGGATTGTTGATAGTGATTGGGCCTAACAATGAGTTAAGTGTGATAGTTACACACTTAAGATGCGAGTGTTGTTTGTTAGACAACCACACGTAGTGGTTACATAAATTATGTGTTAATTTTGTTTTACTATTGCTTGTTGTTTGTGGCGTTCGAGGAGCGGATGACTCATCCTTGCAATCACCAATTTCAGGGGAAGATTATGGAGCATCAGCGGAGGATGCTTAGATAGATCAATAGCTATCGCTACAACTACACGATGGAGGAAGAGGCACGCCTCCACACACATTTTGGATACATCTGGAGCCATATTTTGTTGTTAGATGAGTTGATGTTCCACCGATCACCATAAAGGCACGCCTCCACACAAATGTTGTCATGTGTCAGATGCCACCCCTAACTGCCAGTTAAATTACAAAACCAAATGAGTACTTTAAGAATGGTTGTATTACCATGAAAATCCTAACAAGGAACAACCACTACTACAAAACATTCATTCCATAGCATTCCATCAACATCGATTCCGATAAATCCATCTTAAATGAATATGCAGTGGTAATTTTGTAAATAAGTGGTACGTGACAATGTCAGTTTCATCAAAATCATCGTGGTATATCGATCTACAAAGTCGGTTTCAACAAAACCGTCTAGGAATGCTTTCTCATTTTTAACCTTCGACACTTTCATCTTCCCTCTCACTCACACTCTCATTACTTTCAACTTAACCTAGCTAGTGTTGTCTCTCATTTTCATTCTCACGGTGTCCCTTACCGTCGATCTTGTAGTCTCCCTCGCTGTCACTCTCGTGCTCGCTGTCTTTGTTGTACTCGACTTTGGCATTGATGGTGAGTAAGGGTGTTGACTCCGTCGCGCGTCGCCTTAGCCAACCATATTTGGGTTTTGGGGTTTTGATGAGGTTGTCTCTATCACGCACCGCCACTCCCAGAGAAGTGAGGCTTCCTTCTCTAATAGTGGTGGTTGCGGTGAGCGCGAACAAAACAACATCGCACAAAAGCTAATAACATTTGCGGACTCGCTGATACTGTCCATCTCTCGAACATGGAATCAAAAGGTAATAACCCTCTATTTTTTTTACTCTTTGATTGAATTGATTTTTTAAGGGTTATTAAACCTATAACACAATGTTTTGTTTTAGGGCAAAAGGGTACGATGAACCCATCGACAATGTTAGCATCTTTGCTTAGTAGGATAGCCAAACTTCATGAAGAGCTTCACAACATTGAAAAATAGGTAGATTTTTCAATATTGGCATTTGGGTTGCCTTCGAAAAAGGCGAAAACTTTCTCTCACTAGGTATGCACGGTTACAATGTCATTAAGACTTAATTGGGCATGATACACTTCTAGTGTGATTCATAGTGAGCAGTTGTTGATCTTTTTTCCCCTTAACACAGGTGTATGATATGGAGACAAGTTACATACAGTATCCCGGACAATATGAGAATGTATTAAAAGGATTTGAAGCTTTACTATCTTCATCAAAGAACATTGCACTGTATGGATTTCTTCCCTCTGCCTTCTTTATTTTCTCTAATATAATTTATTCCATATTTTGATTTTTGGGTTTGTAAGAACACTCAACGAAGTTCTTAATCACTGTCTCCACCTACCACTTCCAAAGTAGGAAATTTTTGTCATCAAGTCACATTGAAATTGGATGTGAGTATGAAATAGGAACACAAGAGTGGGTTGAAGTGGAAGATCTACTAAATGATTTTGGTGTGGGGGATCTGAAGACTGAAAAGGATTAAGCGATGAAGTCATGGAGTCAAATCAGATCCAAGAAAACCTCTCAATAACATGACATAAATTAGTAATGAGCGATAAAGAAAATGAAAGATATTTGTGTTTTGATAATTTGATAGGTGTTAACAAACATGTTTGTGTGTGTGCATCCTGCTCTTTGTATTATTATGAGCACTTTGCATTTTGGAGCATGTGATTTTTAGTTACCCGTGTTTTAGTAGCATCAATCCTGTTAATTTGTACCTAGAAAAGAAACTTACTAAGTATTATGAAACAAGCTCCTTCCAATTAATTTGTATTAAGAAGAATTTTCTCATCTCATAAATGATAAGTTCAGATGGATACACCAACATATATCCATCTAGGTCTATTTAGGAACACCTTCATACTCACTTTGATATATCATCACATCACACTTGGATATATCCTCCTAGGAAACATTCATGTTGAAACCTCTTCAATTCAGTTGTCCCTGCAGTTTCTCTTTGGTTCATTTTCAAGTAAAACTGTGTACCCACATATAAGATTTAGAGAGTCATGCAGAAAAGTATTATCCTCATGCAATTCCACTAGAGTCATATTTCATTTTCTTAGATATGAATCTTTGATTTAATGTGTATACAAGGTTGAAGGAGATGTTGTTACACCAAAGAGCACCGAAGCATGGAAGGGTCAGGACTCTAGCAAGTGGATTGATTTTTCAAATGTCAATGGCCTTATAATCGATGAAGGTGGACAAATTGACGGTAGTGGTTCTGTCTGGTGGAATTCTTGTAAAGTGAGTTTTACTTTTGTTGTATTTTTTACGTTCATATTCAAAATTGGGATATAAGAAGCATCCTTGGAGTTTTTTTACTTTACTAATGTTGTCTTATTTGTAGGTGAAATGCTGCTTAAGACCAACGGTAAGATATATATGTCCTCAATTTTTGTGGTGCAACGGAGTTGAAATTTTTTCTGCATAAATCATTTATTTATGTTATGTAGGCCCTTTCTATTCACAATTGCAACAACCTACAACTAACTGGGATTCGTCATCTCAATAGTGCAAGAAACCATATATCTATAAATAATTCTAATCACAATCACATATTCAATGTCAATATCACTGCACCTCTAGATAGCCCAAACATTAATGGAATTGACGTTTCTCAATCAAGCTACACTCTAATTCAGCACTCAACCATTGCAATAGGTAAGAGGCATTAAAAACAATCTTGACATTCTAGGCCATATATAGTAATGAAAATATATGCCAGTTCATATACTAATTTAAAGCTTAATTTTATTTTAATAGGAGATGACTGCATCGCCATGAATAATGCACATCATATGTTAACATGGTATACTGTATACTCTACTCATATTAGTTCTAACAATTAGATTAATTTTTTTTATATATAAATATTTCTAATTGAAGGGTCATGTTCAATTCTAGACCCCTTGATGCATAGAGTATATTGGTGGCTTGTTTACCACATCATATATTTATCTCTTCTTTTTTCCTGTTGGGTGTTGATATTAATGTCATTAATTCTCGTGTACAACTGAGGAATTTGTTACGGGCAACTTCGAAGCATGATGTATACCTTATGCAAAACTATTTAGTGATGCACTGGTCCATATTACTACAAAAGGGTAAAGAAGTGCTTAACGTAGCCAAACGAATTATTCCAACCTTTGTACGTAGCTCCACTTAGTTAATTAGATGTTTTTCTTTTGTACTCAATGCATTGGATATGAGTGGTATTCTGTTCTTATGTAGAAGTGTCCTGGATTTTTAGCTCAACCTGTCTCCAAAGTGCAAGTAAGCACTACGACTGTTAAGGAAAATATGATGGTAACAGGGTGTTTCCAGGGTGAGCTTATATGTAAGGTAGGGTTGATCATTATTTCTTTCAATCTAATGATTAACTATATGAAAGCCCCCTTTTAATGCGTGTGAATTTTTTTGGGGATTAGAATTTAAAACATCATGGAGTTCTATTTCATGGTAAAATAACTACAGATGATAATGCCATAACCAATGTTGTGGGTGTTTACACCAAATCCAGCGTAAGCAACTAAATGCAGAACTTTATGTTTGAAATTTTTGTTTTTAGTTTAGTTTGTAACTGAACCTTCACTTTTGCAGTGGGTCGTTGAGGGTCATTACAACAAATAATGATTCCCATGTTTGGGTTTTTGATGTAGAGAATTTTGCTTTTCCTGGTTGTTTTTTTTATGCAGTCATGTTTACATATTTTGGTCTATGTAGAACATTTATGTTAGTTCAGATGGAAAGTTGTTAGTTGTTCTTGGGGACAGTACTGAGTGCTTGTTAGCTGTCTAGTTTGAACCTTGGTGGAGAGATATCACCGGCCACCGGTGACTTGGCAAACTTGCAATCCATGTATATTTGTTTGGTTTCATAGAGTTTAATCTTTTAACATTTGTAGAATTTATTTAGTTCATAGTATAAACTATTTAATATTGTAAGTCAAACTCTATGTAAGCACGGTTGTCACTTTATATTTTCACTTTATTTTCTATTTTCTAAAGTTTGCACAGGAAATAATGAAAATTGTGGCTCTGTGTAAGCATGGTCGTCACTTTGTATTATTTTATTACAATTGATATAAAAATTTTGTTAATAATCTTATCTATTATTTTATTACAATTTTCCTTTTTGTATTATTTTATTAGTACTTTTTTTAAAAAAAAGACGTTCTAAGAAGATTTTTGGAAAAAACATCTTAAAATCCTCAACACTTTAATTTTTTTTTAAAGAAAATCACATTCTAAGACAGTTATTTAAAAACTTGTTTTAGAAAGTCTACATTCTAAGACGATTCTTTGAAACATCGTCTTAGAATCCTTAGTTTTTTTGTTTTTTTTTTATAAAAAAAAGAACGATGATTCTAACCGTCTAAGAAAGTCTATTTTTTAAGATGATTTTTCAAAAATTGTCTTAAAATTCTCATTTTGTTTGTTTTTTTTAAAAACATTCTAAGATGATTTTCAATATAGAACCGTCTTAGAAAAGCTACCATTCTAAGATGGTTTTTAGGCAAATAATCGTCTTAGAATGATACCTTTTTTAGGACGGTTTTTTAGAAACTGTCGTGGAAAGTCAAGACTTTCCAAGATGTTGGTTTTGAAACCGTCTTTGAATGTGCCATAAAATCGACAAACAAAACTCTTTTTCTAGTTGTGAATGAACAAAGTACCAAAGTAAAATTAAGAATAAACTACATTCCAAAATCAATTGTATAGACAAAACAATTTTTGTTGAGGTCAAACATTGATTACATAACAATCATTTGTATGGTGCATGATGTTGCGAAAACTTCCAAGAAGGTTGTTTAGTATCTGATAAACAAGTACCCTCAAATTCAACACACTCTTTAACCATTTAATTCTATTCATAAGTTCCTCCAAGTCTATGATTGCAGCTTCTATTGTATTGGAAGACATGGAATTTAGACAAAGGCTTCTGTCTCTTCTCTTCTTTGTGGAATAATCATTATATCCACCATTGATGGTATCCTTTTCCGAATTTCCAATCAATGCATCCATAATGTGGGAACTTGAAATGCAACCTGAGAAACAAGTTTTTTCAACTTTACTATTAGATTCGTCAATCTCCATACCATTTTTAGCATTATTGCGTTGCTTTCTCCTCGCTATGGATCTATCTGGACAACCTTTCAAATTTAGAGACAAGGAGAAGAAAATGTCCTGGTGTTATGTTGGCCAATCTTTATTGTTCCATCTGTAGCCCGGATGTCCACAACACCCCAAGAAATAGCAAAACAGGAGGAGGTTAAACAACAAAAATAGCTTAAGATCAAATTAAAATAATAATGCAACCAGCAAAGCAAAGCTTAAACTGAGTAACCAAAGTCTATGAATTTCCACAAGTGTATGGAAAGGTGTGAAAAAATTGGGAGAAAATGGGAAAATGACCACTGCAGAGAACATTCCAAGGGAAGAGTTAGAGTTCGTTGGGAGAGAGTGAAGATCATGACATGCTGAGTGTAAAAGTGAATTCTGGCATGGTATCTGGATTAGGGAAAAAAAATAGAGGAGTAAAGAGAGAAAAAAAAGGCAGACAAAGATTGAGCAAGCAAAGGTTTAGGGTAATTGTATTTTATTTTCAGTAGGATCCCTATTGTTATTTTGTAGTTATTTTTCTGCACATTTTTGTATCTTTGCCAGTGAGGGAAAGCTCGGTATCGGATGCATTATACATAATGGAACGACGTTAAATATCAATAAGTAATAACTCATTGATTCAAGGAATGTCAAGGAATTGACACAGGGAAATTGAAAAGGTTCTCAATTTTTCATTTAAATTCTCATTGTCCCTACGTATGTCTTAATTTGATACGAATATATAAGAAAAGAAAACAAAATCCTAATATCACCAATTAACATATTCCTAAATTAATGCTATAAATACGACAAAGATAAATATGATAGCTTTATTAAAAAGAAAATAATAATAATATATTAATATTTCTAATTTTCCTACTAAATCTTAATTAATTCTGAAAGGATACATTTTTTAAGTAATTTTTTTTTATTTTGAACTCTGTGTCCTAGAACGTTGGATTTTGATACTAGAGTCCTAACATCCTCTTTCACACCTTGATTCCTTTTTAACCCATGGTTATGCCACACTTCTACATCAGTTCCCTTATTTTCCTTTCCTAATTATGCATACGTTTTATTAGGTACACCTGAAGGATAAAGAAACTCCTTTCCTACTAATCAAGCATTCAAAAACAACTTGGATTATTGGATTTCAAAACAAAATGAACCAATAACGACAAACTTATTTAACAAAAAAGTGAGGTAACTACAACATTTAATGAGCTAGAGAAGTAAAGGAGGAAAGACTAGCCAAATTAATCTTCAATTCAGAAATCTCATAGTTTTCATTCAAATGCAAGAAACCAAGAAAGTATATTTTGATATTGTTTACCTGAATTTGTTGGATTCATCATACTAGCACAAGGTGCCAACATTAGACCCCTTGCCATTTTAGCAAGGAAATTAAGTATTGATAATGTAAATTGAGATATCAAAATGATTTTTGAAAACTAAACAATTTTTTGCAGAACAAAGGATCCATCATAATAGATTTTGATATTGAGAGAGGGATTAAGAATGAGGAATATATTGTTATTCAACCGAAGTATTGAATGATTACAAGCTCTATTTATATAAAGCCTAACTAACATAACAAAACTAATTGAGTAACTAACTAACTAATTGTAGTTAATTAATTAGTTAATATAGTTGTCTACAACTGTCAACAGTTAGACTAAAGAAAAATAAACCCATCAAAGTAGGTATACCCCTCCCCCCCCCCTCACAAGCTCATGGGGGTTTTTGGCTGAAAGCTTCTTAATCACTTTGAACTTGTCTTTGTAGACAGGAAAGGTGGAAGGTGTGAGAGCTTTGGTGAGCACCTTCTCTCTAAAAAAACAAGTCCAACTCCATGTGTTTGGTTCGAGAGTGAAGGAAAGGATTGTGAGCCAAAGCCACTGTATTGGTGTTTTCACAAAGAATAACTGGAGAAGCATGAAAAACCTTGAGTTCAGAAAGAAGAGATAAAACCCAAGTGACTTCTGAGTAACCAAGGCTAAGATTATATATTCAACCTAAAATCTTGATCTGGCAACAACAGTCTGCTTATAGAACCCCCCGAAAATCAACTTTGGACCAAGGAAGATAGCTGCACCAGATATGGACCTCTCATCATCAAGATCAATCCTTTATCTTTCATATGTTTAGATTGTGATTCTTGGTTAGGGTTACCTAAAGGTTCAGAGAATTGATAGGGTTTTAATTCTGAGTCTTTCTTTTGTGAGGTTCAAGGGAAAGATTAAAGTTCAATTAGAGAATTGTGTGTGCATAGTGTCTGTACTTGTTTTCTTTATATAGTAGAAGTTCTAAAAAGACTTTGAACAATGGGATGTTGGTTCTTATTGGACTGAACCCATATAAACTCTTGTGTGATTCTCTTAACTCTTAGGCTTGAATTCCTCTTGATATTGGAATTGGTCTCAAAGGGTCATAAAAACTTTGTTGTTACACATGTTATAATAGTTGAAGTTTTCTAGTTTATAATGATCTTTTTTATATGAACTTTTGAAGAAAATTTGATTGATTTAAAGGGATTGTTTTAATCTATTTAAAGAACGAATTGGTAAAGATTTTGAAAGAATCTATTCAAGCCCTTTCTAGATTCCAACAGTAACAACTATGTTGGAAAAACCACCTAATTTGTGGTCACCCTCAGATAGAGGTCATGCGTTGAAAGTCTCACATGATGGGTAGTCATGGACAAAAAAGGACATATTGAAGTCCCACATCAATTAAAGATAGTGTTGAAATAAACTATATAAGTGGGGAGTAATCCTCACCTTATAAGTTGACTTTGTGGCATTGACTTAGACTCATAACTCACTTTCTGACATGGTATCAAAGCCAATCTTGAATGGGTCCCTTTGTCTGTCGTGCCTTAGGCAGGAAACCACAAATTACATTGCTTTAATATGCCTCGAGAGCTCACCTCCTCCAAAAAAAATTGCTCAATTGAGAATATCCCATCTCTTGTTCCTTATAATTAGAATAAAAAAAAAAATATTTCATCACTCATTTGGCATTTTATTAGTCCCTCATCCCGTGTTTTGCCTATCTAATTTCAAAAAATTATGTCCTTCATTAAATAGCCTAGTGCTAGTTGCTAAGTTCATTCCTTAATATCTTCTTTTGAAATCAAGACTTCTACATCCTCAACATATTTTACTTCATGTAAATCTCTTGACTTTTGCCTTTATATTTTGCAAGCTTGAAAACACTTCTCTTTCCCACTTTGAAACCTGGAAAATAGTATAACTCATCAAGAGTTCTAATGTTGGCCTTGTTCACTTCATCACTTTCATGGTACTTTGTTAGGTATCTCATTCCCCCCATTTTCCAGCACTCTTACACTAAGACCTTACATTATAAATTACAATAGTATCTTTTTACCTCAATTTTGTCTTCAACACATGTATTGCACACTTGTTTTAATTTCAACTTGTCCCTATTTCTCAACACACACAATAACATTAAACTAAAATTAAGATTTAAAGTAAGTTAAATAACACTTGGGCTTATTTTACATATGCACATTGCATAAGTAATCCTCATACTCTCAATTATAAAGCAACAGGGAGATAACAACACACTCATAAATGATAATGCATCTAAGTAATACTCATACAAATGCATCTACTTTTCTTGGACAATATTGAATTATATGTACTTGGTGTTCCTTGTATCTAGCTTCTAGGTTATCTTCAACAAGTGAAACTAACACAGAAAAGAATGACAACATGAATGGAGAAAGATCACTTACACTCCCACAAACAGTCATGGGGGAATGAAATCAAGGAACATGTACTCGAATGATAAAGAAGATGAAGATGAAAAAGGTTAGGGAAGAAGGATTTAAAAATTTGTGGCAAACTTTTTTGCATTTTCTAGCGGTTTTTAACCCCCAAAACCATTTTTTGACATTTAAAAAAAGTAAGTTCGAATTTACCTAAACCTATGTTCGTCCAAAAAGTAACATTTCAGTTTTACAAGGATGAAAAAACTACTCAAAATTTTGCAAGAATGAATTCTAAACATTTTGATATTTATAGGGATGAAAAACATAATTTAGCCAATTATCAATCATTTAGATTCAATCATGCCATCCACTTTTTATTCATTTACCATAGGATAATTTAATAAGGAGATATTCATGCTCTAGAAATTCTTAAAAAGCTTTTAGAATATCTTTAGGATTAAATGAAAAATACTTAATTAAATTGTAGCTATCCAATATTCCATTGAACAAGACCAAAGTCTCTTTATAGGCAATGGAAAGACTAATGCTCGTTGCATATATTGCTTTAGTTACTTGCAATGCTTTGCAAATTTGGTGTTATTTCTCCAGATTTATATATTCATATTCACAACACCAAAAAATAAAAATAAAAAAATTAATAAAAGAAACCTTGGAGCCATCCACATCAGAACCACTAAGTGTGTGTTTGCATTAAAGTTCATGAACTAGTTTAAATTAAAAGCATGTTTGAAACTTAAGTTTGATAAAAAAAAAATGAGTTGATACAACCAAATTTATGTTTGGATACTTTTATGTTCAAAAGTATGTTTGTCGAAATGAAATTTGTTTGGTAATAATAATGAAAAGTACTTTTAGATGTATCATTACTGAAAAAGGGTATGAAATTCATTAATGCCTTATTATTAAATACGAAGTAGTAATATATTGTTAAAAACATTAAATAAATTTGTAAAAATTGCAAAAATAATATTAAATAATTTCATCAATAAATAATATAATTGAAACAACACTAATATTCAAATGATATATTTATTCAAATTAAAATAATCGTGTTTTAAATACATAACAATAAAAACATGAAATATAAACTAATAGAATTTTAAAACATGAATGCAACTATAAATTAATTGTAGGTATGAGAAATATACCTAGAGGTGGATATGGAAAGTTCATGGTGGAAGCTCTCGGAGCATTTTCAAATACACGAGCATCATGTGTTGTGCCTTTCCATCCCGCCAATGCAAAAGTAAAACACATGTCCTAATCACATATTACCACGAGATCTTGAGTTGGATATCCTTTTCTTCCAATAAACTTGGGTTGTTCACTAGGAGCAACTACACATTGGATATGTGTACCATCAATTGTTCTAATGACATTCCTTAAAAATGACCCATATCACCGATCATCTTTAAATTTTGTAGGGACATGACAAAAAGTGGGATCCTGTGGCTTGATATATTCAACGGACAAGTTAAGGTAAACATGTAATACTTTATGGAAATATCTACTTATAGTCTCTCCCGAGTGTTGAAACCTCTCTTGCTTCATTCTATTTCCCTCTGCATGGCCAACTATGCTTAAGAATACTCTAACCATTTGTTCAACTTCAGTTTGCTTAGTTCTTTTCAAGCCATGTTTAACTAATTTGGTACAAAATTGACTAAATATATGTTTTTGCATTCAGAATTGCTCATAGCATTGACTTGGATGACCTTCTAAAATCTCACAAATCCAATAATGACATGTTTGGCCATTAGTTCTACATGGTATTTTGCATAAATATCTAGTAGCATACTCACTAACTAATGCACCAACATGTTCAACATCTGATATTTCATCTTCTAAAATGGAAAGTAGAGTAGAATTTTCATTTTCATCCTCGCTAAAATCTTCATTCCAATTGTCCATTGGTATTTTCAACTTGTAAACCAACAAATACATAAATCAATTATATGACATTGTACTAGAGATAGCAACTACAGTAAATATAGATAAAAAATAAGTTAACTATGTTTTGCATAGTTTTAGAACAATCATTCCAGAACTATGCAAGTTTCAAAATGTCTTTTCCATAATGATATGTATTTGTCTCTGAAAAACCTTTTCTGGAAATGAGAGTGTAAAAAAATGACACATAGGCAATAATGTAACTTATAGTTAATACATATATGACAGAAAAATAACGTGTACAAATATTTGACAAGAAATTGGAATAAAACATACTTTTATTAGTCATATAAATAGTAGTTCCATTACAACACCTCCAAAACAAGAAATTCATATAATGTCTTAACAAAAAGTTCACTCAAATATTGATATCCAAATACTTTGACAATGGATTATAAACTGTAAATTTCAAACAATTCACTAATATTTCCTCTTGATTTCTGAAAGCTACAAACATTCCATAAGATATGACATTGGAAAAATATGTGTCCAACAATGATAATGCCATCAATCCAAGACAATGAAGTTCATGACAATTTTACTCATGGAAAGCAAATCAGCCAAAACTAAATTAACAAATAAAAGTGCAGAATAAAATAATTGCTAAAATCTTTTTCCAATAAACCAAAATTTGTCCCTATATTTGAATAGTAAAAAATTGTAAAAATCAGAGTATGAATATTTCCATACCAAAAAATCAAAGAGATCCCAGGGGAAAGAAACAGAATACGAATGAATGTAGAATGGTAACAAGAAGACCACAATTTGAAATATGAGAGAGGATCAGGATTTGAAATATGAGAGAGTACCACAAATAGGTTGAAGACTAGCAGGTAGGTTGATTTGAATGTAGAAAGTGATGGTTAATATTAATATTCTTCATAATTCTCATCCAAAACTGTACCAAATTTTGCATTAAAAGAGACAGATGTGAGGTGATGTTGTGCGTGTAAAGGTGGAAAAGTGTGGGTAAAAATGATAGTTATTATCATAACATAAGACCAACTGTTGTTGCTTTAGAAATAAATGTGTGTTGCAGCTGAATGTAGGTGAAGAAATTACATTTTTTGGTTCCCAAACTGAGTTTGGGGTTCCTACCTAACGTTTGGCCTTCTTCACCGGAGAGGGAAAAAAAGGCCTCATTTATAGCTGAGCATATTGACCATACATTGTCTCCTTAATTACCATTGCATTCACCAAGTACTTTTATTTGCTCAATCATCTGAATTGGGATAATGAATGTTTTTTTTCGGGGGTTGGGAAATGATAGGTTTGCAGCCCATGATGATTTTGATGAAGAACAAGCCTTACCATGACCATTGATGGAACATAATATGATGGGTCTATGACATTTTGATGTGTTGGAATGATTTGATAAAAAAAATTGTTGGAGTAATGCCTATTCTTGGTATGCTTGCACCCTTGGGGACAACATTCTTAAGAAAATCAAACACACCAGTCTTTGAGATTGTAGATGCAATGTCACACTTCTAAAGTATCCTCCTCATGTGATCCTCAACATTAGCCCAAGCCTATATTGTTAGCTCCATGATAACATTTCACAAGCCTGGGCAAACACCACATGAGCCTCAGCTGATATCATCCTCACATCCCCATCAACCATCATGATCTTCTAAATCCAAGCATAAGGCAAGTTGAGAGTCCTTAAATCAATTATCTCTTCAATTTCTCGGGACTATTTTGCCCAGAAGTTATTGAGTTGTTCTTGGTAAATGTCTTGCAGAGCATGTTATTTCTCTCCAGGGTAAGATGACGGGACATAAGGACCAACAGTCTGACTAGAAGGATTGGTAGGTGCCATCATAGGATTAGATTGATATTGGTTCTTGTCGTGTGCTTGTTGAGTTGGTTGACAATGCTGGTTTTGATCCATGTTCTTATGGACTCCAAAATATTCTTTGACCATGCACAACACAGGAGAAGAAAAAGGATTCATTAAAAAATAAACATCATTTGTGGATCTCAAATAATAAATGCTAAAGTTTTATAAAAATTTACATTGGTCCAAGTCACAAATATTTTGGGATTTTTTGTTTTTGGTTTATGGAATTTTTATCATCAAAATTTATGTTTTCATTCAACAGAGCCAATAAGGACAAAATACAAAATAATTTTTTTTGAGACCAAATGTTAAGAAAAAAATTATTAGGGACTAAAAGAAAAAAAAATTAGTATATGTCGAAAACAAAAAAAATATATATTTAAGCCAATGAAATTTGATCGATACATTATGTTTGCTAGTTTAGTCATGATTAGACTCACAAACCCATTGAATGACCTTTTTAGACTCAAGTAAATCAAAATAATTGTGTCAAGACTTAAATATATCATAAGAATTCTTTTTACTAGCCATAATCAGAATCCCGTTCAAAATTGACAATATAAGATTACAAGTTGAAGCCTTTTCCAATTACTATAAATAATTAAAACAAATCACACCTTTGAAACAAATAGAAGCGCCCCAAGTTCCATTCAAAGTATTTCTCAATACAATTTCTTTCAAAATCATTAAAATTTCATGTACTGATTCTTCAATACCTATTATGGTAGAATATTCATGTGATATTTTTTTTCTTGATTTTACACGTGTGGTACATGTTTCCTTTATTTTTTTGAGTAAAACTATTAGCATTGCAATGCCACACACACACACACATAATGCTACTCTGGGCTTACATGCTTCATGCACAATATCACCAGGAAAACTAACAAGCACCCAATTAAAAACCTAGAGTTATGACAACGCTTTTAGACTTGTCATCGAAACAACTCGCATGCCCTTTAAAATTTGTCTTTGAAAATAAAATTATAAAAAAACTTTAAACATTATACATAAAGACAAATATGAAGTGTGAAATTAGATCGAGTTTCATTATTGTATAGCAAGCTAGAAGAAAATTAACACAAGGAGGGGAAGAGAGAAGAAGACATACCTCCACTAATTTGTTTCAAAGAGATTGAGATTTCAATTCCAAATCGAAGAAAGAAAATTGTAGAAAAGAAAAGAAGGTGGTAATGAAAGTCAAAGAAAGAAGTGTGAGTTTGTTTTAATGCTATAATAACATTTTTTGCATATGTGTCCTTGCACTAGCATTTATTACGGTATAAGAAAAGTAAAATAAATTGTCTTTAATTTAACTTGAAAAACAATTAAAAACAATAAACTATTACTTTCTTACAAAAATATATATTTTTCCAATAAGCATTTAAGAATAACGTGTTTTTAGCATAAGTCTCAATTCATCATATGAGCTCTTTGAAATTTTTTTACCAAATTGACTAAAGAAAATTCAATAAAGATGTTTATTACCACACCCAATTATACAAAAAAAATTGCCATGAAAGTTAATAATATTTCTTTCTCTTTGCATATAATATAGAATAGATACTATATATTACTTATTTAAAATCCTAAAAATATTTCTATCTTTTAACAAATGAAACATAGTTATCAATAATAATATTATGAGACAAAAATATTTATATTTTATGTTCATCACTAAAAATGTCATTTATTATTGTTATTAATATATGCATTTATTATTTATGAGTTGCAAAATACATTTTTAATACGATAAAAGATGAACAATGTTCATGCCATATTATTGGCAATGAATATTAAGTATACTTCCAATTTTACAAAAACTCTCATCGATGAGCTCAACATGCAACAAAACATGGCAGAAAACTAGTTGGCTTTTTTGAATGCCATATTTTCATAAAAATTATTATGTTATTTATTATTGCTATTGATATATGCATTTATTACTTATCAATACATTTTTATTACGACAAAAGATAAATAATGCCCATACCATATTATCTGCAACTAGTAAAGAACATAATTCCAATTTCACAGAAACTCCCCTGGGTGATCTCAGCATGCAACAAAACATTTTAGAAAACTAGTTGGTTTTTTCTTAATGCTGTATTTTTATTGAAATTATTATGTTAATCAAATTCTCCTTTAAGAATCCATGTCTTAAATTTGGATTCATTTGCACCTTTATCGAAATCTTTAGGTTAAATATATTTCTGATCCCTGATAAATTAGCAAATTATGTTTTGGATCACTAATAAATATTTTTTTGCATTGAGTTCCTAATAAAATATTTTTTCCTTGTTATTTTATTTTTTAGTCCTTCTACTATATCTTTTTTTTGTCCATAAAATATATAGATCATTGTTATTTATATTTTTTATGTTCATCACTAAAAATGTTATTTATTATTGTTATTAATACATGGATTTATTAGTTATCCGTTACGTAATACATTTTTAATAAGACAAAAGATGAATAATGCACATGCATATTATTTGTTGCGAATAAGGAGCATACTTCTAATTTTACAAAAATTGTTGTCGATGAGCTCCATATGCATCAAAACATTGCAAAAAACTAATTGCCTTTTTTGCATACCATATTTTCATCAAAACAATTATGTTAATCAAATTTTCCTTTAAGAACCAATGCCTTAAGTTTGGATTCAATTGCACATATATTGTCATCCTTAGGCAAAATATATTTTTGATCACTGATAAATTAATGAATTATATTTTGGATCCTTAATAAATATTTTTTTGCATTGGAGTTCGTAATAAAATAATTTTGTTTTTCATCCTTGTTATTTTGCTTTAGTTCTTATCTCACTTTGGTACACAATTTACAACTAGTCAACCTCATAACCTATCTTAGGTGACATTAATCAACATACAATAGGAGAAGAATGAGCATCTTCGAACCTTTGTGGAACGCTTTATAAATAGTCTTAAACATCCTAAATCTAGAGCCAACAATTGCTTTGCATCATTTAATAACTGCCCTTAGGCCGAGACCTTTTGTCAATAGCCTATGCAAAAAAAATAGCATTTGACATGGATGAACTTCGATAAAGAGTGGCAAAGTACATGAAAATGAAAGAATTAGCCGAATACAAAAATCAAGCTTAAGTCGAGGCAACCTCCAAAAAGAAGGAATCAAACAAGCCAAACTTTACCAAAGTAAGGTATGAATGAGGGAGGAATCGATCACCCATAGAACTACACCCCCTCAGTGTGAGTAGATCCCACATCTTGGACCAAGCCTTGGCCACTGAGATCTTAACGATGCCAAAAAGAGTTAATACTCCTCCTAAGGTTGATTTTTCTAAACATGACCGATATCACCAAATTTGAGGACACTTAACCGAAGAGTGTGGTACACTAAAAGATAAGATTGATGATCTCATCAAATTAGGACATATGAAGGATTTTATTCACAAGGCTCAATCCTATCGCCCATACAACAACTATCAGCTTGACCAAGACAAAGGAAGGGAGCGAGACCATAACCATCATTCATGGAATGAGAGAAGTATAGAAGTGGGTCCAGAGAATATTTTTATTAATTCCATATTAATTTTATTTATGCATTATATATATATATATAAAATTATAATTTTAAATTGAGTCAAGCAATGAGTTGGGCCAACTTGTTCTCGAGTTTAAAGCAAGTTGAGTCAATCTCATTTCCAGCCCTAATTGGAACCAAATTGGTAGCACTATAGGTTTTATGAAACCAATATGGAAGAGGTCTGAGTCAATTTTTAAAACATTGGTTTTCATTAAAAAAAAAACTAAATATCAATGACTAATTTCTTAAAATACTGAGATCCATCTAGAGCATATTTGTGACATTAACAACTAAAAATTCTCAATTCTAGTTATTTTCAAAGAAAAAGTTTATTTGAAAGAAAATCAATTTGTTTGAGACATTTGTTAAATATCACTAACCTTTTTTTCTAAAAAAATAGAAAATAAAAATTCTCACACGAAACTTTATAACTATTTACCAATCTTTTTTTCTTCTAAAATACATTATGCCCAAATCACTTTGAATTTCTGAATATTATTTTTCTTTCAATTTCAAACATACATTTTTTTTCATCATGAAAATAATTTTCTTTTATATCCAAACAAAACTTATCTTAAAACATCATTTTTTCTTAACTATACAATTGGTCCCTTAATTATATTTTAATGTTCAATTTAATCCTTCTAATATTAAAAGGTTCAATTTGATTTATCCATTGTTTAAAATGAAACAATATACCTTTTTTAACCATATGTATTAGTTATTTGATGAAAATCTAAACTTTCTATATTAGTTATCAATACAACTTATGTAAAAGTATTTTTTTAAATTGGTTGCTTAACCACCCATGTAAAAGAACATCCTAAATGTGTGTCTCTTACCTTAGAAAAATATAATATTTGACCTCAATTTTATTAAAAATTGATGCTTTTAGTTTTTGTCAAATAATTAATGGATATGATGAAAATAATATAATTATTTAATTTTAAATAATTAAGAGATCAAATTGAACCTTTTAATAATTAAAGGATCAAATTAAGTCTTAAAATATAATTAAGAGATAAATTTTATAGATAAATTTTTTTATTAATAGTTAATTATTCTTCTAGAAAGAGGTGGATCAAATTATATTTTTTTTATATGTCCGGGGCTAACTCTTACATATGTTTTTCCACAAATAGAGTTTCCAAACAGACAAAAATATTGTTATTAGATTTTACTTAATTATTATATTTATTATTTGAAAGGAAAAATGATATGGATAAACCCCATAAACCCCGAAATCCCGAAATGAACCCCAGAAGCTAGCAATGGAACTCACCATCCCACGCAACCCCAACCCTCTTCTCGTTTCCTCACCCCCACCACTCTCTCGAAACCCCAACGTCTTCACCTTAACCGTGCCGCGCCGCCGCAGAAGGATTCGGTTTCGGGTCTCGGCCGCCGCGGAGCCCGATGGGCCGTCGTGGTCGCAATCGCTGCTGCGCGGGTCACGGCGGTTTTGGGGAAAGTTTGGGGAAATGGTAAAGAAGGAGACGGGTCTCGACTTCGAAAACAGGAGTGTGAAGAAAGTTGGCGAGTTTGTGAACGGAGATGAATTGCGAAGGTTGGGGACTGATTGGGTGTTTCGGTTTGTCGATTGGAATCGTTGGGAACGGTGGAAGGTAACCATACATTCAATTGCTGTGTGTTGATTGTGTTGTTAATTAATTTCATTTCATGTTTTTTTAATTGTGTTGTTAATTTCATGTTTTTGTTGTGACTTGTGAGTGTGGATGCGAGTGTGAGAATGTTGTAATGGTAGGTTAAATTAGTTTTTTAGTCCTCTAATTTATTTTTTTGATTTAATTTGGGTCGTCTAGTTTTTTGGGGTTCAACTTGGTCCTACCGTCAAGATTGGATCAATGGTTGTTTAATGCACATTTCCTAACACCATCCGATTAATTTAGACAAAAGGATCAAATTGAATTAGTTTTAAAAATTAAAAGACCAAATTAAATCAGAAAAAAATTTAAGGACCAAATTGAACCTAAATAATGAATTAGAGGACAAAAAAACTAATTTAATATTTATGTTATGGTTTTACTGGAGAAGCTGAAGCATTTGAAGATAGGAATTGCAGTGATGAAAAAAAGATAATGCAGGTGTTTTTGTAAATATGAGTGAAAATGAAAAACCTTTTGTTAAAACCAAAGTGCTGACTTTTTTTTTTATCGGTAAATGTTAATCGTTAGTTTGTTAGTTTTTGTTAGCAGGGGGGTTGAACCTGTGACCTTTCTCCCCTTTTTGTCTTTCTTTCTTAACCAACCAACCAACCTTTGAGTGAGAGCAAAATCTGATTTCTACATTGGATGATGTTTTCCAATTTTAAATTTTCCTGTTCCCTAATAATGCAACCTTTTTTGTAATTATAAGTGAAAATTGAAAATGTTTCCTTAAACCAAACAGATTGAGGGAGAGTCAAATCTAATTTCCACATTCAAGTGCAACATGA
The DNA here is from genome assembly GCF_004193775.1 of Glycine soja. Taxonomy (NCBI): domain Eukaryota; kingdom Viridiplantae; phylum Streptophyta; class Magnoliopsida; order Fabales; family Fabaceae; genus Glycine; species Glycine soja. Next base: position 20,277,866 of record NC_041009.1, on the reverse strand, counting down.
GAGTGGCTGGTCAAAATTTTGTGGCAGTGCCTGCATTTCAAAGGCATTTCTTTTCCACTTGATAAGATGGGACAGGATTGCTCAAAGTTTTCATATACTTTCTGCTTTTGTTCTCTTCTGCTGGTATTTAATATTATTTGGTTCTGTGAGATTGTTTTTGTTTGATCAGTGGCGTTGGGTTAACAACTATTTTGACATTCATGTGTTTTTCTTTCTCTTAGAACCATTTGTGTCTAGCTAACATTTTGATTACAAGAAATGCATCTAATGTCAACACTTTTGGACAGCATGGTAGAACATGGACTGATTGCTTTATTCATAAAATGGGCTTCAGTTATATTTGTTATTATACTGTATTATTTTCTTTTTAATATAAACTAAAACAAATTTGCTTATTCTTTTTCCAGAATATCAAGGATTGGGAACCTAAGCGAATTGGTGCATTGGTTCTTTACATTTTTGTTGTGACATTTGCTTGTAGAGGAGTATATGTAACAATTCAAGCACCTTTCCTAAGTCGCCAGAAAAAAGAGTTGACAGAAGCTTACATGGAAGCGTTAATTCCTGAACCATCCCCTACCAACATTAAAAGGTAAATCAATCCTCCTTTATTAACACATGCTTTGGAGTTTGGACACACATGCTCTTGTTATATATACTTTTGGCATATCTAATTGGTATAGTCATAATTCTCTTAGAAGTTTAATTGTTGACTTCTCAAATTTTATTTCTTATGAACAAATAATATTCTTTCACCAGTTTTGTACTAATATAAAATTGACTTAAATATGTTTTTGATCCCTGATATATACCTTATGAACAAATAATATTCTTTCACCAGTTTTGTACTAATATAAAATTGACTTAAATATGTTTTTGATCCCTGATATATACCCAAATTTTGCATTTGGTCTCGAATAATTTTTTTCCTTTGCGATAGGTCCCTAATATTTGAAAAGTTTTGTGTGAGGTCCTTGCCGTTAAAAAGGATCCATTAACTGTTGATGTGACCGTTAACTCGACACGTTGACAAGCTACCTGTGATGCCACGTCGGATTAAATGTGACATGTAAGCAAACCACGTGTCGTCTGACATGGCATTATATTTTAATTAAATTAAAACGAAAAAAATAGATTATTAGGAATCCTTATATGAAAATGTTGTCGTTTAAGAATAGAAGGAGGCTTGTGTCTTCTTCCCGCACTGGTTATTGATCGTGATAGAGAAGAGGAGTATGACGGTCTAAGATTTCCAATGGTGTACCTCCATATAGATGATATATTCAAAATCAAAATCAGAATCAATGGGATCAGAAGTCCAAATCAAAATCAGATATGAAACCTAAAACAAACCCAACAACAATTCCTCCTTAGCTCTTTATCGGTGGCGGCATTTGTCCAAATCCTAACCCAATCCTAAACTTCAAATCAAATTGAAGCTTCAGATCTCGATCCAAACACATCACATCCCCAATCTTTGACGTGAAGAACTTCGATTCAAATCGCATTTTGATGACCTACGACGCGATTCTCACAATTTTGGAGGCAGAGCGAGCTAGTAGCCGAGCGAGCTGGTATTAAAGTGCGGCGGTGGTTGCCTTTCCTCCTCCTCCTCCTTTGCTCGAAGCCATATTTGACGCCCCTGACGTTCTTCAATTAGAGCTTCATTTGAGGTTGGACAGCGGTGAGGACGAATTGTAATCTTTCGTTGACGTTCTCTTACTTGCTGCACCTCCTTGCATCTGCTTCAGAAGCCTTCCATCTGTTGGGGCAAAACGCATGATGAGAGGATTGGGAAGATAATTGATATAGTAGAAGAAATATGAGTGGCTAATTTGATTGAGGTTAGGGAAGCGAACTAATGGGTATAATGGTGGGACATATCATTAGGGAACATTTTGTAAGAAGCAAATCGTTCACCCTAATCCTCTTTTGTGGTGAACATTGGCAGAGCGTGTGAGAAGAAGAGAGGAAATCGCATTTGTGTTCTGAAGCAAAGCACAATGTCCTTTCTGTATTAGCAAAACGATGTTGTAATCTCCTTCTCCCTCCCTCTTAATCTTAAATTAAATTTTTATCTTAAATAATATTTGCTATATTTTTTAAAAATAAAAAAATCTATTTCCTATGTGGAATTCCAACTCAGACATAGAGTACACGTGACATCGCAGGTAGATTGCCGACGTGTCGAGTCAATTGCCACATCAGCAGTTAACGGAAAATTGCTATCCTGTGAGAAAGTAGACTTTTCATTCATTATAACTAGTCAATGATGGCAATTGAAGCCTATCCTATACACTGGCTTACTGAACTACAGGCTTGCTTCTGTTAAGAGGTCTTGCATTGGCTAGGAATACACCCAGAATACTCCTTATAAGACTTGGGCAATTCTCCCCTGTTGAGCAAGCTTTTGGGAGTGAGTTTGGGCCATTCCATTTCTTATATTTTCTATCAACAAAAAAATTGTCTCAGCTTTAGGTTCCATCTACCTTTGAATCACTATATGAATATTTCCTTGCTGATAATCTTGACATTGTCCTTAAAATCCCTAAAAACTCCATTGCCAAAATTTTCCACTACCCACATCCTGCCATTAAAGTTAAACCATTTTCAGGCCTATTTGAAGCCTAAACAATGAAACCATTTCATGTTGCGAACTGTTTAGTGTGTTGAAATTTGAATCTGTTTAGCCAATTTTTATTTAATTTATTTGATTGCAGATTTAAAAAGGGTATGTGGAAGAAGACAATGCCGAAAGGCCTGAAAATGAAAAAGCTTATTGAAAGACCTGATGGAACACTTGTTCATGATACTTCTTATGTTGGAGAGGATGCATGGGAGGATGATCGAGAGGCTCCTGAGGAGCGTGTAAAACAAATTATAGAGGATGATGAAAGGTTAAACAAAGAAGAGAAGAAAGAGTTAACAAAAGGCTTGGGCATTTCAGGTTATCTTTGTATTTTTTGGTTCTTTTACTCTTTTACTTTCCATTTAAATTTGTTCTTTCTTTCTTTTTTAATTTTTTTGGGTATATTGAGAAGTTGTTCCAATGACTTGAGAAATAATATTGCAGAACTTGATGTTTCATTTGATTACTGCTTATATTTATTTCATCGTGTCTTCTGCATTGAAATAAGATAATACCAATAAATGTGTATGTGGCATGTATTGGATTATCAATATCAATGTCTTTCATGCCGTTTGATTTTGGGCGTGTTTGGATGAATAGTTTAGTTAAGCACCTATTCAGTAAGCTCTTATGAAGTAAGAGCTTATTTTTGCAGGAATCATGGTGAGGATGCATCTCACTTATTTTTTAACTGTGCTAAAATTTTGTCATTATGGTGGGAATCCATGTCTTGGCTAAACAGTGTGGGTGTTTTCCAGACACTCCGAGGGCTCATTTCCTCCAACACTCATACTGTAACTTGGAGGACATTAAGATGCAGCACTGACAGACTTGGTGGATATCCTTGACATGGTGTATTTGGCACCATAGAAACAGAGTCATTTTCTCAAATGACAGCTTTAATGCCTAAAAATTGATGGAGGACGCTTTATTCCTCTGCTGGACATGGTTTAAGAATTTGGAAAAAGGATTTCATAATCCATTCCACTTCTGGTCTAGCAATATTAGGGAAGGGTTTTGTGTTTAGGGGGGATTAGAATATAGCCTTTCTGTGTTTGGGTGCCTAGCTTGCGGTCAAACCTATGGTCACCTAATTCTTGATGTATTGCTAGTATTAGGTCACCATAGCTTTGCAAAGTACTGTGCTGGGTTGTATATATAACAGTACCACTTGTACTGATCTTCATATTATATATAATACTATTATATTTTTGCTGATAAAAAAAAAGTAAGAGCTTATTCATAAGCTTGACTGTTAAGCTTACTAAATAATTGAAAAATAACTTATTTTGATAGGCTTCTGCTGGAAGCTTACTAAAATACGCTGAAAGCTTTAGAAAAGTCATAAGCTACTTTCATAAATGCCCATTTTTTGTATACAAAACATAAACTGCTACTTGTATGTACTTTTTTTTTCCCTATCCCAAAAATGTAAATTATGTGAGACATCTGTAGCAAAAAATCTTAAATTGTGAAGAATAATAGTGCTAATTAAAAAAAAAATGAAGTTTCTCAATGAAAAAAAATGAGGTCTGGCTTCACCACTCAAACAAATATGTTAAATTCTAGTTTTAAGAAATATATCGCCAGTTACCACTTCACTAGCTTGCCACAGAAGCATTGTATTCGAATCATGGTAGAAAAGGCTATTAATACACTATTTCTTGTGAACACACACATTCAAAACTCCTACTTAATTCTCCAATAACTGATATCCTGTCCTATGGCCTGATCCTATCTATTCCTTATTTTTTTTTATCAGCAAAAATAAGTATGTATATTGTTTTAGTACCAGAGGTACTGAAAAGTACATTATAAGTTAATTGGTATTTGGTTCAAAAGCAGACTTAAAGAAGTCAGGATGTGAACCAAATTCTGGATACATAGATGAAACTAATATCTAATCTGAATGTATTGTTATACCCTGCACTACACAATAAATCCACTTCTAAGGTTACTAGACCACTGATTGTAATGAGTGGCAAAACCCTTCTCCAAATTTTTGAGCCATGTCCATAGCAGGAAAACTGCATCATCTAGCACTTTGCTGGCATCAAAGCTGGTATATCAACACCCTCAGCAGGGACAACACTTGAACAGAGCAATTTTGTGGAAGGTTGGGCGCGGGGACAAGTTTAAATTTTGGGAGGATAAATGGACAGGCGGAGATAGCCAATTAGCAGAGAAGTATCGAAGATTGTACACCATATCAGATCAGCAACACCAATCCATCCAGCAATTAGGAGCTTTCAATGAAGAAGGACGGGAGTGGCATTTGCAGTGGAGAAGACCGTTGTTTGACAGCGAGATAGAGATGGCGGTCGCATTCCTACAAGAAGTTGAAGGGTTCAGAATCAGCCCGGATTCACAAGATCAGTGGGTGTGGGCGGCTGAACCAAATGGAAGGTATTCGGCTAGGAGTGCATATAGAGTAATTAGAGAAGCAATATCAAGAGAGGGTCAGGGGGGAGGGTACAAGGAATTATGGAAGCTAAGGGCACCATCGAAAGTGGCTATGTTTGCGTGAAGGTTAATCAAAGATAGATTGCCGACCAGGGATAATCTGAAAAGGAAACGGGTTGAGCTGCAGGACTATTTATGCCCTTTTTGCAGATCGGCGGAAGAGAGTGCAAGCCATTTATTCTTCCACTGCAGTAAAATTATTCACTTATGGTGGGAATCGGCGTCTTGGGTGAATTTGGTGGGGGCTTTCCCACATCATCCGAGACAACACTTTCTGCAGCATTTTCATGGAGTTCATGAGGAAATGCAGGCGACAAGATGACAACGGTGGTGGTTAGCATTGACCTATACTATATGGAAGCACAAAAATAGCATCATTTTCTCCACTGCCATTTTCAATGCTCATCAAGTAATGGACGACGCAGTGTTTCTATTATGGACATGACTCAGATGCTTAGACAAGGACTTCGCATCTCATTTCAATCAATGGTCTTCAAATATCAAACATGGTTTTCTTCGGGCACGATCATAGGGAGATAGGATTCATTCCTGTACTTGTACTGTTCTATCATACTTTTCAGCTAATGTAATCACAATGCATGTTGCTGAATTAGTATTGAAGTACTCTACTAAAATATGTACTGTTTCAGTACCTCTGGTACTCACTAATGAATATATTTTATTTTGGCTGAGCAAAAAAAAAAAATCAAAGGTGTCATTGGAAAAGATAACCTTGTTCCTTTGCTACCCAGTCAAAGGCTCCAATAACGTGTTAATGACAATTTCTATCTAAAACTTAAGATACCAGGTATAGTTACATGAATGGGGAGGATAAATAAACAGAGAGAGATGTTTAGAGAGAGCGAGAGAGAGTGAGAGCGAGAGTGGGTGGGTGAGAGTGTGTTCCAGGAGAGAGAAAAGAGAGAGACACAGTGCAACTAGGATAGAGGATACCCATCAGACTCACTCAAGTATTAGGAATGATCATAGACAGAGCTACAATCGAGATAGTTGGAGGGGCCGGAATGATATTACATCGTTCTATTTCACTCGATTTTCAGAGAAGGCTACTGAGAAGGACTTATGGCACCATTTCAAGAAGTTCGGTGATGTAAGGGAGGTTTTCATACCTAATAACAGAAACAAGACAGGTAGAAGGTACGGTTCGCTAGATTTAAAGGCGTGGAGGATGTGCATTATCTGGAAAGAAAACTAGATAATGTCGTCTATGGCGGTCTCAGGATGTTTGTCAACACACCCAAATTTGGGAGGAACAGAACCCAGCAGCCAAAATCAGAATCGAAACAATCAATGTATGCCGAGCACAGGGGAACGGAGGCAAGGTGGCCAAGACAGATGCAAAAAAGAATGATTCAGGGATCATACACGGAGGTAGTGTCAGGGAATCAAAGAGGAACAAGGACTAGGAGAGCAGTAGTCACTGAAAACTGCAGCAACGAAGGATCTTGGTCTTCGGTGTATCTAGAAGTATCGGAAACAGGGATTAATTGGCTCAAGGAGGCATGGGTAGGAAGATTGAAAAATTTGGCTATGTTTGATAAAGCAGAGGATGATGTGTACTGGGACGATGGCGAAGACATAGACCTGAAATACTTAGGGGATGATATGGTCCTGATTTTAGGCCTTACTGACGAAAGAGCTAAGAAGATGATGGCAGAAGAAAATGAAGGTGGGGCCACTCCCTTCCACTCATTGGAAAAATGGAGTCCGAAGTTGCGCACGGGATATAGATTGACGTGGGTAAGTTGCTGGGGTATACCGTTACAGGCCTAGGACAACACACAAATAAGCTAAATCATGGCTTCTATAGGTGACATAGTGGACATGGAGGATGATGTGGCTGCAGCTCGGAGGATGGATAAGGTGCGGGTCTTGTTGAAGACCTCACGAAGGCCTCTTTTACAGCACATGGTGAAAGTGCACATCAAAGGGGAAGTGTACAGGGTGTACATAGCGGAGGAAGGTGGAGGAGAAAACCCAGACAGAACTCAATGGAGGAGCTGGGGAGGGTATGGGTCTTCGGAGGAAATAGAATCATTTGAGAGTGACAAGGAGGATGACTGTAGTTCCATGCTGAGGCTCGAACAAGAAGGGGTAATCTCACCTGCTCCCTCAGCTTTGGTCTTTACCCGCTGTGTGTCGCAGGTAGAGAGGGAGTCACCGACGTTGCGAGAAGCTTGGCGGGATCGGAAATGGAAGACCAGTCCATCATCCCGGTGCGGGGCGCGGTGCAACCTGCGATCCATCCTGAGTGCGCGGTGTTATCTGTCGTGGCCCCTCCCGATGCGACTGCGGACCTGCATGAAGCGATCGTGGCTGCGGCAGAACATGGCCAGGAGGACATGCATGAGGTCGCGATGGCGGGCGAACAGGACCAGCCGGCAACAGGGCTTTCTGCGACCTCCAAGGGATCACAGGTGCAACTGGTTGGGCCTTTACCCAACGGGTGTTCCAAACCCAACATCCAGTTGGACAAACCTAGTACCCTGGAGACCTCCATCACAACAGCTACTGTGCACTGTGGGATTAGTGACACAACTGTGATCGCTACAGTGACCACATCTCCAAAGAGGCAGCTTGCTACTCAGAAGGGTACAAAGGCATAGTTTAACATAAATGAAGAAAGACAATGCTCAAAAATGAAGAAAGATCATGCAGAGAGGCCCGAAAAGGGAAGCGCAGGAGAAATCAGTGAAAAAGTGAGTTTTGAAATAGTCAAAGGGAAGGGCAATTCCATTTATACTTAGCAACTTCAAACTGAAGAAATATATGATGATGGGCTGGGCCATACTATTCACCCCCCCCCAATTTCTCATACACACCAGTTTTTCAGCCCACAGCCAAATTCCTTTCAGGTTTATTCTCGGAAAATTTTTTTTCGTAAGAAAAATTCTGGGCTGCGGAGATGGGCTTACTCAAGATACAATTCCAAAATCTAATGCTGTCATTTCAAGCCAAACACAACACCCGCAAGGATTCGAAGTTTCAGCTGAAGATGCCCAACTAGAAATAAATTACAACTCTAATAATAATCTCGTTCAAGCAGATTGTGACGAGGTACACAGCACCAACAAAGCAGGAACAAGAAGCTAAAGCCATATGGCAGTTAGCAAAGGAATTAGGGGTCACATGTGGGACATTGAACAACAACCCCGTTAACAAAATAATGAAAATGGAGGAAAGGGACAAAAAAGAGGCTCAGAGAGTGGGAAGCAGCAGGAGTTATCAATGAATATCATCTCATATAATGTCAGAGGGCTCGGGAGGGGGGTCAAATGGCCAGCAATTAAAAAATTGGTCATCAGGCATAATATCGACATGATTTGTTTACAAGAGACAAAAAAGGAGACCATTGATAAATCCACTTGTCAAGCTCTGTGGGGGGATTCTGATGTCAACTGGGAGGCACAACCAGCAACAAATTCAGCAGGGGAAATTCTTTGCATTTGGAGCAATAAAAATTTCAAGCTAGAAAGAAAAGTTCAGGGCCCGGGATTTATAATGCTAGAAGGAAAGTGGCACCAAGAGGCTCAAATTATTCACATCACCAACATTTACTCACCTTGCGATATCCAGAATAAGAGAGTTCTTTGGGCGATTTTAACAATATTAGGCACCCATGTGAAAGACTCAGCGTCTATCACACGGATGTGGGGGAAAGAAACATTAACGAGTTCAATGAATGGATCGAAGAGCTGGAGGTAGACGACGCGCCATGGTTAGGAAGAAAATTCACTTGGGTCCGACCAAATGGAACCGTAAGGAGTAAGTTGGACAGATTCATGGTCTCTTCAGAGTGGCTCGTCAAATGGCCAGGAAGCACCCAACAGGCATTGGACAGAAACTTTTCAGATCATTGCCCAATTTTGCTATCATCCAAAACTGTGGATTGGGGTCCTAAACCATTCAAGATCCTTGATTGCTGGCTTTTGGACAACTCGTTTAAGAAAATGGTTCAAGACTCTTGGAACTCTACTTAGCAAAGCGGCTGGGGAGGGTTCGTGCTCAAAGAAAAAATCAAAACATTGAAGCAGAGGATGAAGGTCTGGAACAGGCAACATTTTGGTGACACTTTCAAAAAGTACACCAAACTTGAAGAGGAGCTAAACAAGTTGGAGAGTGACACAAGCCACAGACACTTGACCCTTGAAGAATCATTGACCAGGAAGAAGCTTCAAGAAGAATTGTGGATAGCGGCCCAATCTGATGAGCCGCTTTTAAGGCAAAAGGCGAGATCAAGGTGGATTAGAGAAGGAGATTGCAATTCAAGATATTTTCATTTGTTGATGAATGCCAGACGCAGAAATAGTTGCCTGAAAGGAGTCATGATTAATGGAGCTTGGATTGAAGAGCCAACAAGGGTCAAAGAGGTCGTGAGATCATTCTTTATACAACGTTTCCAAGAACCGGATCCTGAAAGACCTCGATTGGATGGCCAGAAATACCCTAGATTGTACCTCATATCTAGTCAGCAAAATCACACTATTCAGCAGATGGGGGTCCATAATGACTCAGGGTGGGAGTGGCAATTCACGTGGAGGAGATTGTTGTTTGATAATGAGATAGACATGGCTACTGAATTTCTAAAAGATATAGAAACCCAGCAAATTCAGCCACAGAGGTCAGATGGGTGGGCGTGGATGGCAGATTCCAATGGTCAATTCTTAGCTAAGAGCGCTTACATCGTCATGAGGGAGTCTTCATCAGAAGCAATAAAAGATACAACTTTCGCAGATCTATGGAAGATGAAGGTACCACAGAAAATATTAGTTTTTGCATGGAGGCTACTTAGAGACCGTCTCCCCACAAGAAGCAACCTTCATAGGCGACAAGTGGTGATAAATGATAGGAGGTGCCTGTTGTGTGGCAACATGGAGGAGGACACAGGTCATTTGTTTTTTCATTGTAGCAAAGTCATTCCTCTTTGGTGGGAATCGTTGTCTTGGGTGACCTCTGTCGGGCCTCTCCCGCAAAATCCAAAACAACATTTCCTCCAACACATACATGGAGTGACTCAGGGAGCTAGGAGTAAAAGGTGGAGATGGTGGTGGTTGGCTCTTACATGGTTGATATGGCAGCAGGGGAATAAGATACTCTTCTCCAATGACTCATTTGACGCTAATAAAATCATGGAAGATGCATCTTTTCTATTGTGGACGTGGCTTCGGCACTTAGAGAAGGATTTCAACATCAGCTACAATCATTGGTCCAACAATCTTAGTTCAGGGTTTGTGTATTAGTTGTCGACAGTACAATGTATAGGTGCAAAATACTGGTCACATGCAATCTAGGCTCTGGTTTCCATCAAGACTACATTAGTCTGACAATGGAACCATTGGTGTGTGGTCTTATAATGCACCATTTGTATATTTAGTACCTATGGTACTCTATTAATATATTACCTATTTTTGCTGAGCAAAAAAAAACCTTGTTCCTTTGCTGCCAAATGATCCATGTCAAGACTAACCACCACCACTTCCACCTGTTAGCCCTTATTCCCTTGGGCACTCCAAGAATGTGTTGGAGGAAATGTTGTTTTGGGTTCATCGGGGAAACCCTTAGAATATTCAACCAAGACCATGTTTCCTACCACACAGGGATGATTTTGCTGCAATGAAAAAAAAGATGGCCTACGTTCTCGTCCATGCTTTTGCAGAAAGGACAGCTGCTATCATTTATCTCTATTTGTCGCCTTTGCAGATTTGCTTTTGTCAGTAGTCTGTCGTTGAGTAATCTCCAGGCAAATACAGAAATCTTATTTGGGACCTTGAGTTTCCACAGTTCCTCAAAAGTCCTATCCTAAATCTCTTCCATTATCTCTCCCCTCAGCATATTGTGGATGCTTTTAACCGAGTATTGACCGCTTGGATCTACCGTCCACACCCACTGGTCTGATCTCTGAGGATGAATTGTCTTTCCTTCAACATCTTCTAGGAATGAAACAACCATGTCTATCTCACTTTCAAATAATGCTCTCCTCCACCTGAAATCCCATTCCCATCCTGTTTTTTTTTTTTGGAAGGCAAAATTATATTATTAATAATATTAAAGCATAGCAGTACCAGAGGTACTGAGATAACAAATACAAGGCACTGAAAATGCCACCTTCCAAAAGCAAAACCCACCAATACCCACCACGAAGGAAATATTACAAGTTAACCAAAGGCCTCTGGAAGAGTGGAAGACCAATGGTTAAATGGAATATTAAAACCTTTTTCTGAAACTTTAAGCCAAGACCAAACATGAAATAGAGCATCATCCAACACTTTGGGAGGTTCAAATGGTGTGCCCTTAAACAAGAGGGAATTCCTATGTTGCCAAATAGTACTAGTTAGAGCAATCCACCATATACACCTCCTATTATGATTCCTCTGTGTCCCAAAGCCCTCGCAGAATTGAATAAAATGTCTTGCTGGGTCAGCTGAGAAAGCTCCTTTAAACCGGGTCCAGCTCATAAATTCCCACCACAGCCCTATAGTCATTCTGCAATGAAAAAAGAGATGGCCAGCCTCCTCCTGGTGATTTCCACAAAGGGGACACATAGTTTGGTGTAGAACCACATTTCTCCTAAGCAAATTGGCCCTGGTAGGAAGTCTATCCCTAAACAATCTCCAAGAAAACATGTCAGCCCTTGGGGGGATTTTAAGCTTCATTAGAATCTGAAAATTCCTACTGTGCTGTCCAGTGCTATTGGTAGGCATCAAGAGCCTATAAGCTGACTTGGTAGAATAGAGTCCATTAGGTTCTGCTTTCCATACCATAATATCCTGCAACTGCTGATGAATAGAAAAGGCAGATATATCTTCCATGAAAGCTATGGCTTGCTTATTCTCATAATCAAATAGGTTCCTTCTCCATCTAAAATCCCAGCTCCATGTATTTTGAGAAAATTTCCCCATGTTAGAGATGGAAAGGTTTTGCTGTCTGCTAATAAAAAATAATTGATTGTACTTCTGCTGAAGGCTACATCCCTGACCTATCCATGGATCTTGTCAAAACCTTACCCTATCCCCACATCCAACCCTCCAGGTCATATTTTGGTGAATAATCTGAAAATCTGGCTGATGATAAAGTTTTCTGAGATCCTTCCACCACGAAGAATGCCACCCTTTAACTCTACTGCTCTGCAAGTCTACCAAACCTCCATATTTGGAGGTAAGAAGTCTGGCCCAAAGCTGGTTGTGATTAGAAGCTAGTCCCCAGATCCATCTTCCCCTTAAAGCTGCATTGAATTTGGACAGGTCTTTGATTCCCAATTCCCCATCAATCTTCGGATTGCAGATGTCAGCCCATTCCCATCCTGTATCTTTGTGAGATCCCATCTGCTGGATAACTTGATTCTGCTGACTAAGATAAATTATTCTAAAAGCCATTTCGGCTGCCTGGGCAAAACAGAAGGATGGTGTAGGGATGCAGCTCAATTCCTCAATTGCAGCCAACCGGACTTTCCATTTTCTTATCTTGGAATTCCAGTAGGGGTGTCTTCTAAGAGCTGGATTGCATGGCAGCCTATTATGAGGAAGTTTGAAGCCAAGCTTGCAAAATGGAAGCAAAGAAGTCTATCTATGGGGGGCAGAATCACTCTCATTAATTCAGTTTTATCAGCTTTACCTATCTTTTTACTATCTTTTTTTAAGATCCCTAAAAAAGTGGTGCAAAAGATTGTATCAATTCAGAGAAATTTCCTTTGGGGAGGTCATCATGAGGCCAACAAGATTCCTTGGGTGAAGTGGGACACAATTTGCCTTCCTAAAAATAAAGGGGGCCTAGGGATTAAAGATTTCTCTAAATTTAATGAGGCTTTACTTGGCAAATGGGGGTGGGAGCTGACTAATAATCAGAACCAACCTTGGGCAAGAATCTTACTCTCCAAATATGGTGGCGGGAAGGAGTTGATCTTTGGTGGAAAGAGCAAATTTTCCTCTCATTGGTGGCAAGACATAAAGGCTGTCTTTCAGCAGCAGCACAACAATAGCTTTATTGATAATCTCAAGTGGAGGGTGGGCTCTGGTACCAAAATCAGATTTTGGAAGGATAAGTGGCTAAGGGATAATTTAACTCTCCAAGCCAAATATCCTAATCTGTACCAAATAAGTAATCAGCAGACCTCTACAATCAATTCCATGGGGGATTTCGTAGAGGATAGATGGGAGTGGAAGCTCATATGGAGGAGGAATTTTTTTGACCATGAAATTGACATGGTAGCAGCTTTCTTGGCTGAGATTGAGATCGCTCACATCCATCAATCTAGCAGGGATTTTCTATTTTGGAAGGCTGACCCTAATGGTCTTTATTTTACAAAGTCTGCCTATAAAGTGTTGCAGGAAGCTGATAATAATGTTAATGAGGACAGGGCATCCAAGATCATATGGAGTCTGAAAATACCCCCAAGAGCAAGTGCTTTTTCATGGAGATTACTCAAGAACAGGCTTCCTACTAGGGCTAATCTCAGAAGGAGACAAGTGATGTTGCCTTCCTATAGCTGTCCTTTACGTGACTCTGAAGAAGAATCTGCCAGCCATGTTATGTTCAACTGCACTAAGACTAGGAATCTCTGGTGGGAGCCTATGAGATGGGTTAATAGAGTGGGTCCTCTTCCCATAGACCCGAAGAATCACTTTCTGCAATTCTCTCACTGGAATAGGCAAAGCAGCACTGTCAAGAGATGGGAATTTTTGTGGATAGCTTTGTCCATGTCTATTTGGCATCACAGAAATAGCTTGGTTTTCAATAACCAGCCTTTCAACCCAGACAAAGTCATGGATGATGCCTTATTTCATACTTGGTCTTGGCTTAAGTGTGTGGAGAAGGGCTTTCAATCGCATTTTAATTTCTGGTCAACTAATTTGAAGGATGAATTCTCTTAGAGGGGCTGGGTTTATCTTGTCAATTGTATTGCTTTTGGTTTTTTCTAGAGGGGTTTGGCTTTTCATTGCCTATGCTTTTTATTGTTGTATATTTCAGTACACCTAGTACTGAATTTCATATATAATATATTGATTTTTGCCGTGCAAAAAAAAAAAAACTTGATTCTGCTGATAGGATATGGTGTAACCTTGGATATTTGGCTAGTAGGGTACCGTTGCCGCCCAACCAATTGTCTTCCCAAAACTTAGTCTTGTCACTACATCCAACCCTCCATGACCTTGCATTTTGCAATGCATCACAGTGTTACGGATTTTGGAAAACTAGCTTGAGGTCCCTCCACCATGTGGATTCAATGATGTCTGCAGGTGCTTCACTAACTCCTCCAGCCACCGTATTTAGACTCCAACACCCGTGCCCACAACTCCTCTTGGTTCTAAAATAGATTCCACTTCCATTTTCCAAGTAGTGCCAGATTAAAAGTGGTTATGTCCTTGATTCCTAGTCCCCCATGCTCCTTTGGACGGCTCACTGTGTCCCATTTGATCCAGGCTATCTTGTTTTGCTCATCTGCACCACCCCACAGGAATCTCCTCTTTAGTCTCACTAGTTTGTCCACCACCTTTTTAGGGGCCCTGAAAAAAGAAAAGAAATAAATAGGAATTGATGTTAAGACCGATTGTATGAGTCATTCTCCCCCCAAAAGAAAGGTGTCTTTATTTCCATTTCGCTAATTTTCTCTCACACTTGCTAATGATAGGGTCCCATGTCTGACATTTTCTTGGATTTGCTCCAATAGGAATGCCAAGGTAGGTAAAAGGAACGGACATCAAACTACAATTGAGGTAATTTGCTGCCTCAGATTTCCACTGTTCTGACATGCCAAAAGCTCCAAAGCTAATTTTGAGGCCTAATATGAGTTCAAAGGTCCTCAGAATCGCTTTGATTACTCTAACATTCTCCATGAATGCCTCACCAAAGAAAATTGTGTCATCCGCATATTGTAGAATGCTGATTTCCACCTTGTTTAAGCCCACTGGGAATCCCCTAAATAGGTTTTTCCCCATAGCTTGTGACATCATCCCATTTAGGGCCTCAACAACAATATTAAATAGGAGAGGTGCCAATGGATCCCCTTGTCGAAGTCCTTTTTGAGGTAGGAACTCGGATGTGGGACTCCCATTTACCAAGACCGAAATAGATGTAGATTTTATACACCCTTCAATTCATTGTATCCATTTGGAGCAAAAACCCATCCTTCTCATCATATAGATAAGAAAATCCCAAGAAACTGAGTCATATGCCTTCTCGTAATCAACCTTGAACACAATGCATGGCTTTTGACTTCTTCTAGCTTCTTCAATCACCTCGTTTGCTATCAGCATGCTATGTAGCATATGTCTTCCTTCTATAAATCCAGATTGCCTTTCATCTATGATAAGAGGCATGATCTTTTTCAGTCTGTTAGCCAAGATCTTAGCTACTATCTGGTATATACAACCTATTAGTGAAATAGGTTTGTATTTCTTTAGTATTTGTGGATCCGCCACCTTGGCAATTAAGGCTATGAAAGTGGCATTGCAGCCCCTTGGGAAAATTCCATTGACATAGAATTCATCGAAGAATCGAAGTACGTCAGGTTTAATCATATGCCATAATTGCTTTATAAATCTGAAGTTGAGTCCTTCTGGGCCTGGGCTTTTGTCACTCCCACAGCTCCAAACAGCTCTTCTGACCTCATCCTCTTGAAATTGTTCAACCAACATCTCATTTTGATGGTTGTGTAAGGTCTGGAAACAGATACCATCCAATTGGGGTCTGTGATGATCAGATTCTTGGAAATGCTGTGAGAAGTGTAACCTAACTGCCTCTTTAACTCTTATTGGTTCTTCAATCCAAGATCCATCAATCATCATTCCTTTTAGGCAATTTTTCCTGCAGCTCGCATGCATCATCAAATGGAAGTATCGAGAATTACAATCACCCTCTTTAATCCATCTAGATCTTGCCTTCTGTCTTAATAGGGACTCATGTGATTGAGTTGTTACCCACAGGTCTTCTTGAAGCTGCTTCCTGGACAACATTTCTTGGGGAGATAATTGTCTGTCTATTGTGTTCTCTTCCAGCTTGTTTAAATCTTCCTCAATCTTCTTGTATTTCTTGAAAGTATCACCAAAATGTTCTCTATTCCATACCTTCAACCTCTCCTTTAGCCTTTTGATTTTTTCTTTTACCTGAACAGTTTTCTTGAATGAGTTGTCCAAGAGCCAACAATCAAGAATCCTAAATGGTTTGGGACCCCAATCTACACATTTGGATGACAGCAGAATTGGGCAATGATCTGAGAAGTTCCTATCCAATGTGTATTGAATGGTTCCAGGCCATTTAGCAAGCCATTCTGGAGATATACGAAATCTGTCTAGCTTACTCTTAGCACTCCCATTTGGTCTGAACCATGTGAATTTTCTTCCCACCCATGGCGCTTCTTCCATCTCCAACTCTTCTATCCATTCATTGAACTCGCTCATGCTGCTATCTCCCAGCCCCCTTTGGCAAGCACCCATCCTTTCTGCCGGAATTATGATATTATTGAAGTCCCCCAATATGCACCATAGACCCCCAGGGTTTAGGTTTTTCAGCTGCTTATGATGGAGACTGGTGATGTATTGTGAGATTGATCATTTTTCTATTCTCTTCCCCCTTGATAATGTGAAAGGCAAGAAATTGCATTGGTGTTCTTTTTCTTATCCTTGAACTCTGTTCTTTCATTGAAGATTTTTAGTTCCCCTGAATAGCTATTTCAAGTTAAACTTGTTCAGTTATGCTTGGTCACCAAAATGAAGAACGTGCTTACATAATGACATGGATTATTCTTGTGCCTGTATACATTTCTCCTTTGCTATAAATTTGTGTCTTTTTAATTCTTAGATTGAACCCGCTAAAGGAACTAATGGGTAAATAGCCACCATATTTTGAATTGTGGTGTCTCAATTCTTGGGTGCAACTTATATATCTATTGGACAATTTCACTTACTGTCAATTTGTTTTTGAGATGGAATCTAACATAAGATAGTGAAATCAAGAAGCTCTATTGTGAGTTTGATTTTATCTCAATATCTGTCTACTGGCCAAATAGTTTCCATTGTTTTAATTCTTAATGAGATACTTTTTTATTTTTCTAAGCAGGTGAAGTTTTTTTTTTTGTTGTTGTTGTTGTAAGCAGGTGAAGTTCAAACTGATGGCACATGGCGTGATAGACTTAATAAATGGAGAGAGATCCTTAGTAAAGAACGTTTTTCTGAGCAAGTGGATTCCTTAAATGCCAAATATGTAGTTGAATTCGACATGAAAGAGGTTGAAAATAGTCTTCGCAAGGATGTGGCAGAAAAGGTGACACCCACTCAGGGTACAAGGGCTTTGTGGATAGCTAAGAGATGGTGGCGCTATCGCCCTAAACTTCCTTACACTTATTTCCTTGACAAACTCGATAGTTCTGAGGTTAGTTCTATTTCTATAAACAGAATTATATTGGGATGTATTTCCCTTCTCCCTTTAAGAATATTCATATATCATATTGTCATTAGTATGTACATTATTATGTATAGTTTGGTATTGTTAGTTTCAAGGGAGCATATGCTTTTTTTTTGAACTGCAAAGATAATTTATATTAAAGGGAGCATATGTATATATATAAAGTATGAAATGAAAATATACCTTCTTAATAGGAAGGTGCTGTTTGTCATAGAGTCCAACCAATCAAACAGACTCTGAAGTAACTACAAGTTAATTGGAGATTACAGCTGGCTAAAGATACAGTCCTATAAAATATGGCTTTACAAAGAAAGAACATAAATACCCCAGATTGTTCCTAATCTCGGGCCAACAAAACCAATTAATTCAGCAGATGGGAGGTTACAAGGATGGGGAGTGGGAGTGGAATTTATCTTGGAGAAGGCCATTGTTTGATAATGAGATACCAATAGCTGTCAATTTCCTAAAAGATGTTGAAAGGTCGGCTACTCAGACAAATAGAAGAGATGAGTGGGTGTGGAAGGCAGATCCAAGTGGGAGATACACGGCGCAAACTGCATACAATGTAATGAGGGGGGTTGCAGTTGATGGGATCCAGGATAGGGCTTTTGAGGAGCTGTGGAAGTTGAAGATACCAATCAAATTTGCAGTATTTGCATGGAGGCTACTTAAAGACAGACTGCCTACTAAACTAAACTTACACAGGAGACAAATAGAGATATTGGATAGGAGTTGCCCATTTTGCAGAAGAAGCGGAAGAGGAAGCAAGACATTTGTTCTTCCACTGCAACAAAGTCATTCCTATTTGGTGGGAATCATTATCCTGGGTGAACAAGTCTGGAGCTTTCCCAAAAGACCCAAGACAACATTTTCTACACCATGGAGATATATTGGGTGATGGCAGCAGGGCTACTAGGTGGAAATGTTGGTGGGTGGTAGTGACTTGGACTATTTGGCAGCAAAGGAATAAGATGATATTCTCCAACGAAACATTTGACAGCAACAAATTGATTGATGAGGCAGCTTTCTTGTTGTGGACATGGCTGAGGCATTTGGAGAAGGATTTCTCATTGCATTTTAACCAATGGTCTAGTAACTTTAGAGAAGGGATAGTGTATTAGTAAAGTATAGAACCATAGATTAGCAGCTTCTTTCACTAATATGGTGTGGCTTGGCTGTGGTTCCTAAATAGACTTAATTTAGTCTAATCTGGAACCAGTAGCTTGGGCAACAAAACAATTGTAATTTAGTACCCCTGGTACTCAGTTATCTCTATATATATATATTTATTTATTTTTGCTGATAAAAAAAAAAGAAAGAACATATAAGTACAGAGTATTGAGTCATTAAGTACCTGATTTTAGTATTCACTACAACCACTGGTCTTCTAATATTAGTGCAGCTTTTTCCAGCAGTCATGTATAGAATTTTTATTTAAGCATATAACTGTAGCTTGTTACTCTTTATCAGTTGCTGGCTCAGAGATCTATTTTAATCTCGAGCCTAACACTGATTATTATCTTGTATCTTTTAGTACCCCTGGTACTCAATTAATATAATTACTATTTTTGCTGAAAAAAAAAAATTAAGTACCTGAGCTAATCAAGTTCTAATTATAGAACTTATTAACAACTATTAACTTCGGTAATAACTATAGTTGTTCACTAATAATCTAGCATGTGCTGCATATGCTAATGAATCTTGACTATCATGATAATCTAGATCAAGACTAGTGTTTCGGGGATTATCCCAGACTAGATACGAAAAAACCAACTCACGGCAGGAAAATCGGCAAAAAAGATAGAACCGGCGTAGGATATACGACTGGCACAAAAGCTGAATTGTCATGGTGACTCGACCAAGAGCGTAGGATCTCCAACGCAAATAAGGACATGACACGTGGCACAAAGACCCTGTCTACAATTATTATAAATAGGAGAACAATAATCGAATGTAACCAACCAACTACGGTCATTTTAGCATAACACACATATATACAAGAAACACTTTTCTCTGTTTGTGTCTCTGCTCTCTCTAAATTATTAATCTTCTATACCTTGTGGCGAACTCCATAACAATGGGTAGTTGATGAACACCCTCCCCCAACCCTTTTTTTTTTGCTCAGCTAAAATATATATATATATATATATGAGTACTAGTGGTACTAAAGTTACATGATGAGATTAGGTAGACAGTTGGTTCCTATGACCAGACTTAGATCAGTCTGAGAAGGAACCGAGCTAGTCACAATGTAAAATACTACACAGATCCAACAACTGCTATCCTCTCCTAATTACAAAAACCTTCTCTTAGGTTACTGGACCATTGGTTGAAGTGCATTACAAAATCTTTCTCCATAGATTTGAGCCATGACCAAACTAGGAATATTGCATCGTCCATCAGCTTGCTTCCATTGAAGGTTTCATTTAAAAAAATTATCCTATTCCTTTGCTGCCAAATAGTCCATGTTAAAGCTATCCACCAGCACTTCCATCAATTGAATTTTATCCCTCCAACCTTCCTATTGCCATGCTGCAAAAAATGTTGCCTTGGATTTTGCGGGAAAGCTCCCGAGGTATTCACCCTCCCCCAACCCTTAACCCTCCAAGGCGCCTTTTAAGGGAAAAACTGTGAGGTTCATACCAATGCTAAAGTGGACAATACCTTGGATGCTATGACCCTAATTATGTAATGGACTTGAGGTTGGAACAACTAGTATTCTAGCAACACCTATTAGAAATTGATACAAGACTTATTACAAATCTTTATGTAAAATGAGAGAAAATAAAGAGGGATAGTTGACTGAAACTGTGTATCAGAGTACACAACAGATGTGTGTTTATATAGGATAATTACATTAATTATACATAAATAGAGGATGCTATATTTCCTCTAAATCAAAGATAATAATATTCCTATAAACTCTAACTAATACTAGAATCAGAGTATTAACTCTAATTTCCAACACTCCCCTCAAGCTAAAGCTTAAGCTTACCAAGCTTTAGCTTGTTACAAGAAAATTTATTCTCAACAAGAAACATAAAACTTGAGCTCCACTAAAAAGGACAATAGTTTGAATGACAATTCTGGGATGTTGGTGAAGTTGGAAAATATTGCTAGAAAGAGAGCTGGAATATTCATCAGCCTAAGAAAAGCAAGTTCTGACTTTCTTAAAACCATCATTTGGAAGCTTCAAACCAATATTTGAGGACGACTCAGGGAGCTTGATGAAATCGGGGAATATTGCTAGGAAGAGAGAGCTGAAATATCCATCAACCTAAGAAAATTCAAAGCAAGTTCCGATCTTCTTAAAACTAAGATCTGGAAGCTTGAAACAAACTATGGAAACCCAAAATTATTCAAACTTGAAAAAAAGAGGAAATAGTGGCAAAAACGCACAACCAGCGAAGCACAAAAGTCACTGAGAAACACGCTGGAAAAGTACAGCACAGAGAAGCAATTAGAGAGTTTTTCACTGGAAAATGAGCAGCGAGTTGAAGGTGGTTGACGGAATACATGCTGAAAAAGGATGGCAACAGGATAGGCGACTGAAAAGTTCTTTGCAACAACACAAAACACGTAAAAAAAAAGGACTGCACAGTGCCCAAAATCGAAAACCAAACAATACCTAAAAAGGTACAAAACAATGATGCAAAAAAGGAGTTTTTGCCCAAACAAGTCCGATGGAGATGAAACTTTGGGGACAGAGTCGCGTTGGGTAGGCGACAATGTTGTTGAAACCGCAGCCAGAAAAGGTGCTGGACGTGCCATTACGCTTTGGCGGGCGAAGCTGTTTGGCTGGCATAGGAAACACACATGAGAGCACGTCTGATGTTAGATGGGGACGCTGTCGAAGGCGTTGGGTAGATCGGCACTGGGTGCTCTTGATGGTGTGTTTGTCGTCTGGAAAGTTTGCTGGAGGGATGGCGGCCGCTGGAAAATGAAGCAGAGTTTGCTGTAAAAGTGAGGTGAGTAGAAGGGCTCACCGGAAGAAGGGCAAGGGGAGAAAGGGCTCACCCAGGGACAGTGGCTCCCCGGTGGTGGACGGTTTTTGTTATTCCCCCAACCTGACTCTAGATACCATGTAAAATGAGAGAAAATAAAGAGGCATAATTGACTGAAACCGTGCATTAGAGTATACAATGGATGCATGTTTATATAGGATAATTACATTAATCCTACATACATAGAGGATATTCAGTTTCCTCTAAATCAAAGATAATAATATCCCTATAAACTGTAATTAATACTAGAATCAGAATATTAATTCTTATTTCCAACACTTTACAACATATGAAGGTAAAAGGTTAGTGAGTAATGTAACTGATACAATCCTGTTTGATGAAGATTCACGTCGTTGACCATACATTTCTATTGCATTTTTGTCTTCTTGATGTTTGGTTATATGATGGGAAATGCAATTTTTGAAATCAAATTAGTAGTTATAATGGCTGACTATAAATATGAATGTTGTAGTCTCGCCGATCAAAAAAAAAAAAAAAAATGAATGTTGTAGTCTCTGTTTTCTAATTATCACGTGAACAGTGAACTCCCTATGTATAATCATATTTTATGCGCATCAAATTTTTGACAAGTTTGGTTAGGTGGCAGTTGCTGAGCTATATTCTTTTGGACAGGTAGCAGCCGTTGTCTTTACTGAAGACTTGAAAAGATTGTATGTGACGATGAAAGAAGGTTTTCCATTGGAATTTGTTGTAAGTTACCTCGTAATTGTTATTGCTGATCAGAAATCTCAAATATCTCGCCAAGGTTCTCCGGATGGTGTCCCTTCATGGACATCTGATTGATTAACATAGCTCTTATTTGGTAGGTTGATATCCCTCTTGATCCGTATATGTTTGAGATTATTACAAGTTCCGGAGTTGAAGTAGATCTCCTTCAGAAGCGACAGATCCATTATTTCATGAAGGTTGTGATTGCATTAGTACCTGGAATACTGATTCTCTGGCTTATAAGGGAGTCTGTAATGCTTCTACACATTACTAACAAGAGGTTTCTTTACAAGAAGTATAATCAACTCTATGATATGGCTCATGCTGAAAATTTCATCATGGTAAGCTTTTGATGTACTATAATCTGTGGGAAACAGACCACAAAACAAAAATTATAGCATATAGTTGATTTTTTCATAAAATATCAACACTGTTTATTCTGTGTAGCCATTGAAATATTCTTGTAAATACTATCACCATATGACAATTTTATAGTGAAAAGGAATTTCTTTTTAAAGAAAAAAGATATGTAAACTAACATTATTCTACTATTTTGATGGATCTATTGTTAGATTTAGTGTTCTTTTTTTGGACAAGAGAGACGCATGTTTACTTCAATAATCAATTACCGTAATAATGCTTTCCTCCCCTGAATTGTTAAAGGCTTATGTACAAATTGAATCCAGCATCTGCTTCTTATTTGGTAATTTATTTTATCTTGCTCCTTTTCTACTGGTTTTTATTACTAGTTATGTTCCTCTATTTGGTAGCCAGTTGGAGATGTTGGTGAAACAAAATCAATGTACAAGGAAGTTGTGTTGGGGGGTGATGTCTGGGATCTTCTTGATGAGTTAATGATCTATATGGGAAATCCTATGCAATTCTATGAAAGGGATGTGCAGTTTGTTCGGGTAAAACATTTGATAATTTCATAGGCAGTTATCCTTCTCAGTGCTATGTTTAAGTGACATCATACGATGTAAATTGTTTGCTGAGAAAGCTCATTGCAGGGTGTTCTACTCTCTGGACCTCCAGGAACTGGAAAAACACTTTTTGCCAGGACGCTTGCAAAAGAAAGTGGATTACCTTTTGTATTTGCTTCAGGTGCAGAATTCACTGATAGTGAAAAAAGTGGTGCAGCTAGGATCAATGAGATGTTTTCCATTGCTAGGAGAAATGTAAGCAACTAAACCATTGTTACTATTTTGAATATCTGAATTGTATATTCTAAATGCCTAAAGGGAATGTCCCCTTGGGATATTTATATTAATCAATGTTTAATTACAGTAATAATCTAATCCCTTAATTGTAGGGATAATAATCAAGCTAAATCAATTACATAAAAATAGTAATTAGGAAACTAAATCAATAACGTAAATAAGGAAACAATCATAAAATTAAATCTTAACACATATCTCAACACTCCCCCTCAAGCATGAGCGTATAGATCATATGCATCCAGTTTGGAACAAATGTAGGATGTCCTCGGCCCTCTAAGTGACTTGGTAAAAATATCTGGTAGTGAGTTTTGCATAAATTATCTTCTCTTGCATAAAGTGACAACCAATTTCAATTTTTTTCGTGGAAGACCAATAATTATTCAAATTGAAGGCAAGACTAATGCATCTGGGATAATTGTCGGGACTAGTGCTTCTGGGACATAAATGGGGCTAGTATATCTAGGACAAAGACAAGGGCCAATGCATCTGGGACATAGACAAGGGCTGTCTCTTTCTCTCTCTTTTGTTCTCTATATATATGTAATTCTATAATCAATAAAGCTAAGCAAGTGAGTGAACTGTTTTCCTCACAAAAGTCATTCTTCAACTAACATGAACTACTTGAAGATGCTTGCCAATAACCTTCTCTTGAACAAAAAACAAATCAAGCTCGATGTGCTGAGTTCTGGAGTGTGAAACAGGATTATGTGCTAAGGAGGCAGTGCTGAGGTTGTCACAGAAGATAACAGGAGGAGCATGAGGAACCTTGAGCTCAACTAAAAGAGACTGAATCCAACTCACCTCAGCTGTAGCAAGAGCTAAACTCCTATACTCTGCCTTCGTACTGGATCTGGCCACCACTGATTGCTTTTTAGACCACCAAGATACCAAATTAGGACCAATAAAAATGGCAGCACTAGAGGATGACCTTCTGTCATCTGGATCAGATGCCCAGTCAGCATCACAATAGGCATGAATAGAGTAATGTGACACTGAGAAATTAGGTTGCATATTCAAACCAAAGTTGAGAGAGCCTCTAAGATACCTAAGTATTCTTTTGACTTCCATCCAGTGCTGTTCAGTGGGTTTACCCATGAACTGGCAGACTTTGTTAACTGAGAAACTAACTACTTCTGATCTTGTGATAGTTGCATATTGTAAAGCTCCAACAACTGATCTGTAGAGGGAAGGATCAGAGAAGGATTCATGTCCTGTTTTTGTTAATTTACAGTCACCAACAATGGGAGATGAAATAGGACATGAATCCTTCTCTGATCCTTCCCTCTACAGTAGTCTTAGCCAATATGTTTCGAATATACTTTGACTGAGTGAGAATAATGGAACCATCAGGCTGAGAACTGACCTCAATGCCTAGAAAGTAATCAAGATCACCCAAATCTTTGAGAGAGAACTCAGAATTGAGTTTGGAAACCAGAGACTTGATAGAGGTTGGATTATTCCCTGTCACTATAATATCATCTGCATAGACCAGCATGTAGACTACAGTAGTGGATTCAGAGAAAACAAATAATGAGGGGTTGCACTTGCTGGATTTGAACTTGTAGTTGAGAAGTGTGGTTCTGAGTTTATCAAACCATGCTCTTGGGACCTGCTTGAGGGCATAAATAGCTTTGTTAAGCTTGCAAACAAGCTGCTTGTTGGAAGCTTCAAAGCCCGGTGGTTGAGTCATGAAGACTTCCTCCTGAAGGATGCCATTGAGGAAGGCATTATTCACATCAAGCTGCTGGAGTTTCCACTTATGAGTAATAGCAAGAGTCAGAAGAATTCTGACAGTAACAAGCTTGATTATAGGTGAGAAGGTCTCATTGTAATCATACCCAAGTCTTTGATGAAAGCCTTTGACAACAAACCTGACTTTATATTTGTTAACTGTACGATCAGGGTTTTCATTGACCCTGAAGACCCATTTGCAACCAATGGGAGACCTGGAGGGAGGTAAAAGTGTGCATGAAGCTTTTCCCAAAGATGCCATGACGTATTGCATCCAACGAGATGAGGAAGAACGACATTAGAAATCGTTGATTGAAACCAAGAAAGAAGAAACTGATCTTGCTTTTCCCAGTTTAGATACTCCTTCAACACAATTCCAGCATTGCAATCGGCAACAGTATCAAACCGCGATGGAATGATCGGAGCAACCAGAAAGTACGACAAACCATGACCTTTAATGACCGGCTGAACCTGATTACACCAAAGAATGTAACTGGAGTTTGTGAGTTTCGTTGGAATAGAATGCGAAAATGAAGCCGGAGAAGGTGTCATTGCCGGAGATGATGACGGTGGAGGAGGAGGAAATGAAGCGGAAGCCATGAAAAACTAGTCAAGTATCAACCTTGCTCTGTATACCATAATATATTCAGAGAAAATGAAGAAAGAGATAGAGAAGGAAAGGGTGATTGTATTGATAAAATCAACCCAACTAACAACAAATTACAAAGCTGTTTATATAGACAATTACCCAACTGTAGCTGTCAACTAACCTTGAGTTTTTTTTTGTTTTTTTTTTTTTGAACTGCAAATATCATTTATATTGATAACTGAAAACTGAAAGTACCAGAGGTACTACAGGTTATATATAGAAATTACAACAAAAATAGCCATATAGGCACCCAGCCAAACCAACACATACAACCAGCCCTTCCTAAAGATTTAGATAAAAACTAAAGACATTGCTGAGGACCACTGTGTGAAAGGGACAGTGAAGTCCTTTTCCCACCCCTTCAGCCAGGTCCACATAAGGAAAAA
Organism: Glycine soja; assembly: GCF_004193775.1. NCBI lineage: Eukaryota > Viridiplantae > Streptophyta > Magnoliopsida > Fabales > Fabaceae > Glycine > Glycine soja. The sequence goes on along the minus strand of NC_041009.1, from coordinate 20,251,638 downwards.
AGTGTTATCTGCCAATTTAGATATATCAAAGGATTGGTTTTGGAAAATAATATCATTCCTGACTTTCCAAATTGATGTTGTAGCTGCCAGCCACCAGATTTTCCATCTTCTACCAACAGCCCGATTTCCTACAGTAGGAGCATGTTGAAGAAAATTATCCATTGGTCTACAATGGATGGTCCTGTCTTCCTTCACCCAGGATAGAAATTCCCACCACAAAGGTTGAATTTTGTCACATGTAAAGAATAAATGGGGAGCAGATTCAGGCTTGCTGTTGCAGAAAGGGCACAGGTCATTATTAATAAGGATTTTCCTCTTGGCCAAGTTGTCCTTAGTGGGAAGTCTATCCCATAACAATCTCCAAGCAAAGGACAGTGCTCTCGGGGGGATTTTGATATCCCAAAGTTGCCGGAAAGCCAGGTACTGGACCTCGGAAGACTGCTCATCTTTTAGAAGTTGGTAGGCCGATTTAGTAGAGAAGTTGCCACTAATGTCAGCTCTCCAAACCCAGGTGTCATTGAGATTGCTATTAAACCTTGAGTTAGTTCCTAATAGAAAAATAACTAAGGAAAGACTTAGGTTAACATAACCAAACAGAAAAGAAAATATACTATAGTTGGGCGAGTAAGTATACTCTCCTATAGAGATAGGTCAGTGGAAGCCATTGGTGAGAGAGACAAGAACCAAAAAACACAACAGTACTTGTGCGTCAGAGATCTTTAGGACAAACAAAGATCGGATTTGGACAGATTAGGCTGGCGAGTCTGTCTTTGATGTCGCCGGCAGAAAAGGATGTTGTCATGCACCATCACTCCCCGATGGAAGGTTCACATTGGGGCTGTTTGGTGCATAGAAGAAAAGGCGTTTGAGAGCGCGTCAGAAGTCGGATGCCAATGTCATGTCCACTGCCATGTAGATCGGCAAAAGACGAGTAAGGTGATGGGGTCACTGGTTGAAAATGTCACCGAAGCAGTGGCAGTGGCAGTGGCGGTTTGCAGCAGAAAATGTTGTTGAAGCCTAGAAAGCAAAATCAGAAGAAAAATGATAGCTGGAAAAGGTGCGTCGAGTATAAAGGTCACTAGAATGTGGAAATAGAAAGCCCGAAGAAGGGAGACAAACGAAGGATAACGATTTTTCGTTATTCCTCATCCTGGCTTTGATACCAACTTGAATATCTAAATTGTATATTCTAAATGCCTAAAGAGAATGTCCCCTTGGCTGTTTATTTGTAGTAATCAATGTTTAATTATAGTAATAATCTAACCCCTTAATTATAGGGATAATAATCAAGCTAAATCAATTACATAAAAATAGTAAATAGGAAAGTCATCATTATTAATGTTTATGCGCCTTGTGATATACAAGGGAAGAGAAATCAATGGGAAGAGATTCTGCTTCTGAAGTCCTCCTATCAAAATGAATTGTGGTGTATCTTAGGAGACTTCAATTCGATAAGAAATCATAATGAGAGACTGAGTTCATCTCAGAATCTGGCTAATGCATCCAGTATTGAGGAATTCAATTCCTGGATTTCTCTTATGGCTGAAGAAGAGGTTAGATCTATAGGTAGAGAATATACCTGGATCAGACCTAATGGAAGTGTTATGAGTAAGTTGGATAGGTTCTTCATTTCTGATAATTGGTTGACTCTTTGGCCTGATACAACACAGTTTGTACTAGACAGAGATTTTTCAGATCATTGCCCTATCCTTCTAAGATCCAAAAGTGTTGATTGGGGTCCTAAGCCTTTCAAGGTCATGGATTGGTGGCTGCAAGACAAGGGATTTCAGGAAATGGTGACCCTTAAATGGAGCAATTATCACCCTAATGGATGGGGAGGATACGCCCTCAAACAAAAATTGAAGTTCATTAAAGCCTGCATTAGACAGTGGAGTTCATCCAATGGAGTTATTAATGCTAAGAAAATTCAGGTTTTAAAGAAGGAGTTGAATACTTTGGAGGCTGGTATATCTGACAGAATTATGAATCAATCTGAAAGGGAGCTCAAGAAGTCTCTTCAGGAGCAATTATGGCAAGCTGCTAATGCCTATGAATCTATGCTGAGGCAAAAGGCTAGAGTGAAATGGTTAAAGGAAGGGGACAGAAATTCAGCTTACTTCCACAAGCTGATAAATCATAGAAGAAGACATAATGCTATTCAAGGATTGATCATTGACGGGGAATGGGTTCAGGACCCTAGTAGGGTTAAATCTGAGGCTTTCAATCATTTTAAAGAAAGATTTTCTGAGCAGAATTTTAATAGACCAACCATGGATGGTGTGCAGCTACCTTCCATTGGTCAAAGTGAGAATGAAGCCCTTGTGTCTAGATTTTCTGATGCTGAAATAACCTCAGCTGTGTGGGACTGTGATGGTGATAAAAGTCCGGGCCCGGACGGGCTTAATTTCAATTTTATCAAGAAGTTTTGGAAGACTTTGAAGCCTGACTTTATGCGTTTCATGGATGAGTTTTATTATAATGCTTCTTTCCCAAAAGGAAGCAATGCCTCATTCATAGCTCTTATTCCCAAGATCAAGGATCCCCAAGCTTTTAACGATTATAGGCCAATTTCTCTTATAGGCTGTGTCTACAAAGTTGTATCCAAGGTCTTGGCTAATAGATTAGCCCTTATTCTACCTCAGCTGATTGATGAAAGGCAAACAGCCTTTATGAAAGGAAGGCATATTTTGCATGGAGTGTTGATAGCTAATGAGGTTATAGCTGAAGCTAAATCAAAAAATAAACCTTGCATGTTCTTCAAGGTTGATTTTGAAAAAGCTTACGACTCGGTCTCTTGGGGCTTTCTTAATTACATGATGTTAAGGATGGGTTTTTGTGAAAGGTGGAGAAAGTGGATCCATGGTTGCCTTGCTACTGCATCAGTTTCCATTTTAATTAATGGAAGTCCCACCTCGGAGTTTGCACCCAAGAGAGGTTTAAGGCAGGGTGACCCCCTTGCCCCCCTCCTTTTTAATTTGGTGGCAGAAGGGCTTACAGGTTTAATGAGGACAGCTATATCCAAAAATCTGTACAGCAGTTATCAAGTTGGAAGTCTGAAGGAAGATATAAATATTCTGCAATATGCAGATGACACTCTATTCTTTGGTAATGCTCTTTCAGCCAATGTCAGAGTTCTAAAGTCTATCCTATCATGTTTTGAGTTGGCTTCTGGACTCAAGATTAATTATTCAAAAAGTCAGTTTGGATGCTTTGGAAAATCTGAGGAGTGGTGTAGAGATGCGGCTCTTTTTCTCAACTGCAGGCAGATGGATATTCCTTTCTTGTATCTAGGAATTCCAGTGGGGTCTAGTCCAAAAAGTGGGAGTGTTTGGCAGCCTATCATCAACAAATTTCAGACCAAGCTGGCATCTTGGAAGCACAGATGCCTTTCTATGGGGGGCAGAATTACCATTATCAACTCTGTTTTGACAGCAATGCCTATTTATTTGTTGTCTTTCTACAGAATTCCCAAAAAAGTTGCTCAAAAAATAGTAGCTATCCAAAGAAACTTCCTTTGGGGCGGCGACAATGACACTTCTAAGATCCCTTGGGTTAAATGGGATACAGTCTGTTTATCAAAAGCCAGAGGCGGATTGGGTATTAAAGATTTGAACAAGTTCAATGAAGCCTTACTAGGCAAATGGGGATGGCAGCTGGCAAATAATCCCCATCAGCTTTGGGCAAGAACTTTAGTGTCTATATATGGGGGATGGCAGGCCTTATTACATGGTAGAGGTAGTGTTGACAATTCTCCTTGGTGGAAGGATTTAAAATCGATCTTCCAGCAGCAACATCAGAATAGTTTGGCCACTAACTTGAGGTGGAAGGTGGGTAATGGGACCAGAATCCAGTTTTGGAAAGACAAATGGAGGGAAGATGATATAACCCTTAAAGACAAATACCCTGTTTTATATCAGGTGAGTCAGCAACAGGATCTCACTATCAATTTAATGGGTCAGAATATTGACAATGGGTGGGATTGGAAGTTTCAATGGAGGAGAAATTTCTTCGATCATGAAATTGATACGGTGGCAGCTTTCATGGATGAGATTGATGGGGCTCAGATTCACTCCTCTAGAATGGATTATCTCACTTGGAGGGCTGAACCTAGTGGATCCTATTCCACAAAGTCAGCATACAATTTCCTCATGGAAGACGGCGGATCAGATTATGAAGATAATGCTTCCAGGTTTATGTGGAATTTGAAAATTCCTCCAAGAGCAGCCGCTTTCTCTTGGAGAATCTTTAAAGATAGATTGCCTACTAAGGCTAATTTAAGAAGGAGGCAGGTGTGCCTTCCATCATATTCCTGTCCTTTATGTGATGGAGAGGAGGAAACTATTGGTCATGTCATGTTTGATTGCACAAGAACTAGATGCCTTTGGTGGGAGATTTTGAGATGGGCTGACAGAGTGGGTCCCTTCACCATTGATCCTAAAGATCACTTCACCCAATTCTCAAGATGGAGTAGCAAAAGATGCATAGACAATAGATGGGCAGTGATTTGGATAGCTCTATCCATGACTATTTGGAAACATAGAAATTCAATGGTTTTTAATAACCAGAATTTCAACTCCGAAAAAGTCATGGATGAAGCTTTATTCCATTCATGGGCCTGGTTAAAATGTATGGACAAAGATTTCCATATTCATTTTAATCAATGGTCCACTAGTTTGAGGGACGAGCTGTCTTAGGGATTGATTTTTTGTTTCAGATAACGTTATCTTGTTTTTTCAGATGGGTTAGGCAATTTTGCCTTGTACTCTTTTTCCTGTATGCAGTACATCTAGTACTACATTATTTATAAAATTATATATAGATTTTTGCTGTGCAAAAAAAAGTAAATAGGAAACTTGATCAATAACGTAAACAAGGAAACAATCATATCAGAATGATATCTTAACACGTATCAGTAACATATCTCAATAGATCCTTCCAAAGTCCAAGTAGTGCTTGAATGACCAATTCCCCAAACCACGGAGGATGTTTGGGGATTTTTGGGACTCACGGGTTATTACCATCGTTTTATCCACGACTATGGCAAGATCGCCCAACCCTTGGCCATACTAACCAAGAAGGATGACTTCTTTTGGGGGGAAGAACAAGTTCAAGCTTTTGACCACCTCAAGCATTGCTTGGATCATTCCCTGTTTTAGCCTTGCCAGGTATTACTAAAGATTTTTTCATTGAGTGTGATGCTTCTTGCTGTGGCATTGGAGCTGTCTTGATGCAAGATCACCAACCAATTGCCTATTTTCGTAAGGCCCTGTCCCATGGTACTCTATCCAAATCAGTGTATGAGGAGGAAATTATGGCTCTCGCTTTGTCTGGTCAACATTGGAAACACTACCTTCTTGAACGCAGCTTCGAAGTCTATACTGGTCATAAAAGTCTAGCACTTGCTACAACAACATCTCACAACAACAGACCAGCAATGTTGGTTGTCCAAATTAATGAGGTTCCAATTTGAGGTCCTCTACAAACCTGGTCTTGAGAACAAGAGAACAAAGCTGCAGATGATCTTTCTCGTAAATCCACTGACATTGAGCTCAATACCATTTCGGTTTATCCTTATTGGGTTGATTTCCCCAAACTGAGAGGAGGTGAGTAATGATCCTGTTCTGAACCGCATCAAGGAGACGCTACAGCTGGATCCATCTTCGATGCATGAGTATATACTTTGTGAGGGATTGATCTTCTTCAAGGGGGAGATTGATGCTTTCTTCCAGTTCAGTTCTGATTCTCATGATGCTTACTGAATTTCACGATCAAGCAATTGGCGGTCACTCAGGTTTCATGAAGACTTATAAGAAGATTGCTGCTACTTTCTTTTGTAAAGAGATTTAGGGAGAAGAGAGAGAGAGAGAGAGGAAAGTGTTTTTGTATTGATGAGGATTCAACCCAACTATAGATTGGGGAATGAAGCAGTACATATAGGCAGTTGCATAACAAAATGATAAAACTGTTGACAGAAGTACTTATAACTGTCTTACAGAAAATTAACCTTATAACTGTCTAACAGAAAACTAAGTAAAAAAAACACTGAGAGAGTAAAATACTAATCTCTTATACCCCTCACAAACTCAGCAGTGGTTGGCAGAATGCTTTTACTTGAAAAATAATAATCTGAATATTATTGTAATTTTATTTTTCAAAGAGTGAATACAAGACTTATTTATAAGCTGTCAGCGACCTAATTAAGGAAAGAAATAAAATGGAACAAAATCTGTACAAATAAAAAAAAAATCAAATTTGTACTAATTACAGAATAAAGTCTGTACTAATTATGGAATGTATCACAACACTTTTTGACCACTCTGAGTTTGCTCCTATGCATTACAAAATTGGAGGGAGATAAAGCTTTGGTGAGGATGTCAGCTCTCTGGTCTGCTGCTGGAACATGGACAACTTGACACTGTTTGCTGAGAACCTTCTCTCTGACAAAGAACAAATCCAGCTCGATATGTTTGGTGTGAGAGTGTAGAAGAGGGTTGAGCAAGGGACACAGTACTCATATTATCACAGAAAATAACTGGTGGAGCATGAGGAACTTTGAGTTCAGTCAGCAGGGACTGAATCCAAGTTACTTCAGCTGTTGCCAAGGCTAAACTCCTGTACTCTGCCCTCTGTACTGTACCTGGCCACAACAGATTGCTTTACAAAATTGGAGGGAGATAAAGCTTTGGTGAGGATATCAGCTCTCTGGTCTGCTACTGGAACATGGACAACTTGACACTGTTTGCTGAGAACCTTCTCTCTGACAAAGAACAAATCCAGCTTGATATGTTTGGTGCGAGAGTGTAGGAGAGGGTTGAGCAAGGGACACAGTACTCATATTATCACAGAAAATAACTGGTGGAGCATGAGGAACTTTGAGTTCAGTCAGCAGGGACTGAATCCAAGTTACTTCAGCTGTTGCCAAGGCTAAACTCCTGTACTCTGCCTCAGTACTGGACCTGGCCACAACAGATTGCTTTTTGGATCACCAAGAGACAAGATTTGGGCCTAAGAACACAACAGCCCCAGAGGTAGAGCTTCGATCATCAAGGTCTGAAGCCCAGTCAGCATCGCAAAAGGCATGAACAGAGTAGTGCTTTGTAGAAAAATTGGGTTCCAGTTTCAGCCCAAAATGAAGTGTGCCCTTTAGATACCCGGGGATTCTCTTGACAGCAACCCAATCCTGTTCTGTTGGCTGACTCATAAATTGGAAAACTTTATTGTCAGAGAAACTAATTTTTGGATGTGTGATAGTAGCATAATGTAGAGCACCAACCACAAAACGATACAAGGTAGGATAAAAAAAATCCTCAGAACCTGTTTTTGTAAGCTTGCAGCCACCAACCATAGGAGAAGAAATAGAGTTAGCTTCATCCATAGCTGTCTTTGACAAGAGATCCCGAATGTACTTGGACTGAGTGAGCATGAGAGAGCCATTAGGGCGATGATTCACCTCAATACCAAGGAAGTAATCCAAATCTCCCAAATCCTTGAGTGCAAATTCAGAATTGAGGTTGGTAACTAAAGACTTGATAGCTGTTGGGTTATATTACCCGTGACAATAATGTCATCAATGTAGACCAGCATGTAGATAACAGTAGCATTATCTGAGTAGACAAAGAGTGAAGGATCAGATTTGCTGGACTGAAACTTGTGAGCTAATAGTGTGGATTTTAGTTTGTCAAACCAGGCCCTAAGGGCCTGTTTTAACCCATAAATTGCCTTGTGTAACTTGCACACAAGCTGCTTGTTTTCATTCTCAAAACCTGGAGGCTGCTGCATATAAACTTCTTCTGTTAAAACACCATTTAGGAAGGTATTGTTGGCATCCAGTTGCTGTAAGCCTGTAACTTACACTTGTTGGTGACAGCTAAAGTGAGTAGGATCCTTACAGTTACTGGTTTAATAACTGGAGAAAAAGTCTCATTGTAGTCTTTTTCCATTTGTTGATGAAAGCCTTTGGCTACAAGCCATGCCTTGTACTTATTAATAGAGCCATCTGGATTCCCTTTTACTCGAAACACCCACTTGCAACCGATGGCAGACCTGGAAGGAGGTAACTCAACCAAAGACCATGTACCATTGCAAAGTAAAGCATCATATTCAACCTGCATAGCTTGCTTCCAAGTAGGATTAGAGAGTGCTGTTTTGACATTCTTAGGTTCGGCATGTGCTAGTAGTAAAGTGGGATTGAGTCTAGGCTTCACTATGCCAGATTTGGCCCTAGTGCACATGGGGTGCACATTATCCTCTCTCGCCAACCAAAATCATCAGAAATGGATTCTGCAGAGGTGGATGGTGAAGCTTTAGATGTATTAGAGGAAACCTGACCAGGGGAGGGTTGAGGCAATATAGGTGAAGGTTGAGGTAATATAGGTGAAGGTACAGTTGGAGAAGGGAAAGCAAAAGCTGCTGACTGAGTTGAGGTGGTGGCAGCAGCTTGTGCTATAGGTATAGGTAAAAACAGAAATGGGATTGGTAGGAGTAGAAGGTGAAGATGTGGGTTTGGGTGGGAAAAATAGGTCAGTATAGGGAAATCGATCCTCATTAAAGAACACATCCTTTGAAATATACAAGCGGCCATTTGCAGCAAGACATCTATATCCTTTATGTGACATAGAATAGCCCAGAAAGATGCATTTCTGAGATCTAGGTTCAAATTTATAGGTGTTATAAGGGCGAAGCAAAGGGAATCAAGAGCAGCCAAAAACTTTTAGAAACTTATAATCTGGAATTTTGTTAAACAGTTTCTGATAAGGGATGTCACCATTCAACAATGGAGTGGGGAGTCTATTGATTAGATAAACATTAGAGACCACAACATAATCCCAAAAAGACAGAGGCAAATGAGCTTGAGATAGAATAGTGAGAGTCATTTTTATAATATGACGGTGTTTTCTTTCCACCACCCCATTTTGATGATGGGTGTGGGTACATATAAGTCTATCGATAATACCTTGATTAGCAAGGTACTTGGAAAATGGTCTATATTACCCTCCCCAATCAGACTGGACAGATTTAATAAACTTACCAAATTGAGTGCGTACAAGTTGTTGAAATTGTTTAAAAACAGAAATAGTTTCAGACTTTGCTTTCAACAAATGCAGCCATGTGAATCAAGTATGAGCATCCACAAATGTAACATAGTAACTAAAACCATTTTCAGAAACAGGGAGCTGGGCCCCAAAGATCAGTGTACACTAAGTCAAAAGGTGTATCATAAACAGTAGTGGAAGGAGAAGATGGTAATCTGTGTGATTTACCAAGACAGCAAAAGGAGCAGAATTCTTTCTCATTTTTATTGATTGAACGAAGATTACACAATTTGAGTACATTATTCAAAACCACATTGACAGAAGAATTAGAAATTACAGTATTAACAGAAGAGCATAATCTGCATAGTGGCTTACAATCAATGATATGAGTGAGAGAGGGAGAGAGAGAGGGAGAGAGAGAGGGAAGGAGAGTGTGAGTGAGAGAGGGTATGTGAGAGGGAGGAAGAGGGAGAATGAGAGAGAGAGGGTCTACGTGAGAGAGTGGGCTAATACCAATGAGCGAGACACAGCGAGGGAACGACCGAAAGATGAAGTGCCGCCGGAAGCTAGTGAGTCGGAGTGGAAAACGGTGAAGTCGAGGAGGACTAGATTTTCGCGCACACAGTCGCATGGAGGGAAGGGCCGTCGGCATCAAAGAACTCGATGGAACTGGAGGGACGATGTAGACATCACCTCGTTCTATTTCACCAGCTTCCCAGAGGAGGTAACAAAGACGGAGCTCTGGATACACTTTCGTCAGTGGGGGGAACTGAAAGAGATCTTCATCCCTAACCGGAGGAACAGAGAGGGGAAGCGTTTTGGTTTTGCTCGTTTCAAAGGTGTAGCAGACAGGAGGAACGTCGAAAAGGAGCTTGATAATAGCTTCATACGGATTGGTTATTGGGGTAAGTAATAATATCTTCATCCCTGACCTGAAAGGGAAGTATGGGTAAAAGGTATAAGGTGAGTAATGATAGGGTGAATTGGGGTTCCGTTTGGGGTAATTGGATTGGTTATTGGCTTGGGAATTGGGTTGGAAATTAGGTTGGGAATTTGGTTGAGAGGGCTTGGAGGAGTAGCTTGCATCATTTCTGTACCAGCAATGAGAGGCTTTGTGCCCAAATTTACGACAAATCTGACACTGAACATCAGCGAATGTGCCATGCCCTCTCCCACGAGCTCTATCACGACCACCTCCACTGTACGAACGGCCACCATCAGCCCTCCCTTGATTACCATACCCAGAATCATAGTGTGAGGAGGAGTGTGTGTTACCCTGAGTTAGATGAACCTGAGGTTTAGAAGCAGAATTGGAATTCGAACCCTCAGCAAAATTCAACGAGCCCAAATTCTTCTTCTGAGACTTTTCAAATGCTATATTCCTCAGCCAGTAGCATAGAAGTGACATCATGCAGACTTAGAGGATCATGCGAATTGTTTAAAATAGTACAAATTGTGCGATAATCATCAGGCAAACCATAAGGAATCAGGTCGATGTGAATGCTCGTCAAAATTAAGTCTCCAATTGATGCGAAGAATTGTTGTTTGCGGAAGCCATTTTCAGAAGCAAGGATCTAACCTAGCTCTTTGAACCATAAAGAGATTTAGGGAGAAGAGAGAGGAAAGTGTTTCTGTATTGATGAGGATTCAACCCAACTATAGATTGGGGAATTAAGCTGTACATATAGGTAGTTGCATAACAGAATGATAAAGCTGTTGACAGATGTACTTACAACTGTCTAACAAAATACTACCCAAGGCTATGAGGTCTTCTTGGTCATGGTTGATTGTCTCTCCAAGTACACCCATTTCTTGGCCTTGAGGCATCCTTTTTCTGCTAGAACCGTGGCTGACAGTTTCATCAAGGAGGTGGCAACATTACACGGATTCCCTATGTCTATCATAAGTGATTGCGACCCCTTATTTCTCAATAAATTTTGGCATGAGCTATTTTGTCTTCAAGGGGCAATGCTATGTATGAGTACTTCATACCACCCCCAAACTGACGGTCAAAAGGAGGTGGTAAATCGTTGCTTGGAAACTTTCGTCCGGTGTTTCGCTTCAGAACAACCGACCAAGAGGTATTCTTGGTTATCTTGGGCGAACTTTGGTTCAACACATCCCCCCATTCTTCCACTGGTTCATCACCCTTTGAGGTTGTCTATGGTTGCAGACCTTCTTATGTACTTCGTTACTTGATGGGGGAAACTCAGGTGGTATCCGTTGCTACTGTGCTGTTGGATAGGGAGGAGGCATTGCGGCAGTTAAAATTCCATTTGAATCATGCCCAACAAACTATGAAGTGTTATGCTGATTCACATCGCCGCGATGTTACTTATTCAGTGGGTGATTGGGTCTATGTCAGGCTTAAACCTCATCAACAATAGTCTGTTGTTCGCTGGATTGGTCCCAAGTTGTCATCTCATTAGTTCGGCCCTTTTTAGGTCATGTCTCGCATTGGTGAAGTGGCTTACAAATTGCAACTTCCGAATTCAGCCTGCATTCATCCTGTCTTCCACGTCTCAGCTCAAACACTCCTCGAAGCATGGTTCTGTGCCTGTAGCTTTACCTCAAGGTTGGGAAGTGGTTGCCTTTGACCCGCTTGCATCTGAGGCCATCTTGGCTTCTCGAGAGAACAAGCGCCAAGGACCAGCAACTTGAAATGGCTTATTTTTTGGAAATCCCAACCCATAGAGGAGGCAACTTGGGAATTTGCTCATTCAATCAAAACAAGGTTTCCTTCTTTTTGCCTTGAGGACAAGGCAGATTTTAGAGAGGGTGGTATTGATAGGAACCTGTCTCAGACCAAGTCCTTTTAAGGTTTATTTCCGCAGGCCCAAAAGGGCAAATGTGTCCCAGGTGAAAAGAAGATAGCTAGAGGTGAGAGAATGTGAGTGGGGGTCTGTAAAATGGGAGAGGGTGAGGATTGTAAGGGTTATGGAAGGATTTGAATGATAATTGGAGTCTAGAGAATGTTAGATTTCAACTTAAAACCAATTGGTACTAAGTGAAGTTGTCGAACAGATATATAAGCTGTACCCCAAGAACTGAGGCAGGTGATGTGGGACTTCTAAGCTTTACCTACTGAATCTCCTTGCAGATCTCTATCTAGACTTGTGGTCTCCATTTTTTTTACTTTTGTTGAATGGGATCTCCTTATGCAGACCTTGTTCAGTATCTTTTCGCCTCCATGATTTCTATTTTTATTAAATTAAAAAGAGTGTTTATTTTTAACAAGCTTAAAACATAACAACTTTAGTTTGAGGGAGTGTTAGAAGTCTATGTGGTTGATGTATAAATACATTTAACGTTCATGGGCATTAGTGTGTGGGAAGTTGCATCACTTATTATAATCCTGGGCAATAGTTTCCACTAAATCCATCAGGAGTCTGTATTATATGGATGATATGCAGAACCTTACTTTGTATTGAACAATAAGGCATTCCCATCTCTAAAATATTATGTTCTATCTTCCTCTAAATTCTACATTTATTTTAAAGGATTTGATAATGATAAGAAAACAATACCTGGGAATGTGCAGTTTATGGGGTTTCATTGGCCATGTGGTTGGAAAGGAGTGCTTATATCTTTTAGGGCTCATTTGCTTTGTGATAGAATTGTCATGTGTTTACTTTGGTGTTCAGCACATGGCTTATTTCAGGGGTTCAGTATTTCAGAAATTCAAAGTGATCAGAGAGCTCTTTTACACTAGTTTTATAGTTCTTTGGTTTCTGTGTGTTTGTTATGATTTCCTTTTCTGATCTGAGGATTCCTTACCGTCCATCTTTTTGTATTGTTTTCTCTTTCTAATTCTTTTAGAACTCTTTGATAAAAGTAGATAGCTATTGGAAAACACATTTACAATGAGATAATTTTTACAGGGTTTTATCCTGTGAAAGTGAATGGTGTTTTGAGGTAATGATTGTTCTTTATTTTTCTGCAGGCACCTTGTTTTGTATTTGTGGATGAAATAGACGCTATTGCTGGAAGACATGCTAGGAAGGATCCACGGAGAAGGGCAACTTTTGAGGCTCTTATTGCACAGCTTGATGGGGAGTAAGTTTTCATTTTAAAAATGGGAGGTTATATGACATTTGAAGATTTTGCATCATTGAAATCAGAATCAATTTCTTGTTTGTTGGTTTGATCCCTCCCATGAAGAGGATTAGATTTTATCCCGTGTTCCTAAGGCTTCTAACAGAAAGTGGAGGGTTTGGTGGATAGCAGCAATAGTTTCTATTTGGTATTATAGGAACGACATGATTTTTAACAATCAACAGTTCTCTATTTCAAAGCTGGTGGATATCGCTATTTTTAGAACTTGGTCCTGGTTGAGGGGATGGGAAAAGGGCTTTGCTGTTCCTTTTCAACAATGGTCCTCATCCATGTCTCTTGCCTTCACCTAGTAAGGGAAGGGTGGCTGGATCTTGTATTGTTTCCTGTTGGGGAGGTTTTTGTAGGCTTTATTCATTAGCCTAAGCCTATGGCTTACTTTTGTATCTCCGCAGTACCTCTGGTACTATTCTATTATAATATATGATATTTTTGGCCGTTCAAAAAAAAAAAAAATATAACTGTCATATAGGTTGAAATTTTATTGTGACACCTAATTCAGGATTAACAAATTTTTGGTGTGACACAGTGATATGGCCACAAATTAGGATTATCATATCTAAATTTTAAATTATTTAGTTTATCTTTTTTTATCTTTTCCTCTCTTATAAGATTTTATATCAGAATTATGATTTTAGATTAGATTTTTATTTTATTTATTAGGATAATTAGATTAGATCTTTTTAGTTAGGATTCTCTTTATTTATATTTTATCAATCTTAGAACATGTGTTTGAACCTAATTCAACCCCAAAAGGTAACTCATAGGGTGAATGTCGCTCTCAACTTATATACTCTATCTTGACACTATCTCTAGCCAATTTGAGACTTGGGTTTTTTCCAATAATTAACTAGGATCAATTAGGATAATTGTTAGAGTAGAAAATACTGAATATTATTCATTATCAACTGTGCAGGGATTCCTCCTTTTTATAAAGGAGAATTACATTTGGTGATTTCCTAAAATATGGAAACTAAATCCTAAATTAGGGAAATAAAATATAACAATAATGAATTACCTAAGATAGGCTAAATTAAAAAAAGGAAACACAATAATTACTAGTTAAACAGGGAAACAAAATAAGTACAGAATCAAACTTATTTACAGGAATATTTCAGGGAATCAAATAGAGATTTTATCCTCTTTGGCACCCTGTCAACATTCCCCATCAAGCTAGCTTGAAGATATCTTTCACAGACAGCTTGTTGGTTATGTTGTTGAAGAGTTTCTTGGGTAATCCTTTTGTTAAGATGTCTGCTGATTGGTCTGGAGTGGGAGCATAAGTAATACAGATCTGTTCCCTTTCTATCTTCTCTCTGATAAAGTGTTTGTCATCTTCTACATGCTTGGTCCTATCATGCAGGACTGGGTTGTGTGCAATAGATATTGCAGACTTGTTGTCACAATACAATTTTATTGGTGGGGAATTGAAAACCTTCAATTCTTGTAGAATTTTTTCCTCCCACAACACCTCACAAATGCCATGAGCCACTGCTCTAAACTGAGCTTCTGCACTGCTTCTTGCCACAACACTTTTTTTCTTCTCTAGCTAACCAAATTTCCTCCAACAAAGGGGCAATAGCCTGATGTTGATCTTCAGTCTGTTATACTTCCAGCCTAATCTGCATCAGCGTAGGCTTCTACCTGAAGGTGCCCACATGTTTATAGAGTAGCCCCTTCCCAAGTGACCCCTTCAAGTATCTTAGGATCCCGAAAGCTGCCTTCAGATGTTCAGGTCCTGGTGCATGCATAAACTTACTTACCATGCTTACAGCAAAAGTTATATCAGGATGCATGTGGGATAGATATAGTCTTCCCACCAATTGCTGATATCTTCCTTTGTCCACCATATCCTCAGTTTCAGCTGGTTGCAGTTTTATGTTGGGCACCATTGGTGTTTCAGCAGCTTTGCATCCAAGTAATCCTGTTTCTTTTAAAAGATCCAGAATATACTTTTGCTGGTTCATAAAAATACTTTCCTTAGATCTTGCAAATTCAATTCCAAGGAAGTATTTTAATGGGCCAAGTTCCTTGATTTCAAAAGCTTTGGCAAGTTTCTCCTGCAAACCTTTGAACTCCAAGCTATCATCACCTATGAGGATAATATCATCCACATATACAATTAAAATAGCAATCTTATTGTTTGTTGAATGTTAATAGAACAGTGTGTGATCAGCTTGGCTTTGGATATAACCAAGCCCTTTTACCACAGTTCCAAACTGCTCAAACCATGTTCTTGGAGATTGCTTCAGCCCATATAGTGACTTCTTTAATCTACACACCTTATTTCTTCCAAATTCTCTTCCTCAAATCTGGGGGGAAGACTCATAAACAGTTCTTCCTCAAGTTCTCCATTCAAAAAAACATTTTTTATATCCAGTTGATGTAAAGGCCAATTGAGATTGGCAGCAAGGGATAGAAGAATCCATATAAAATTAAGTTTAGCAACCGGAACAAAAGTCTCCTGATAATTTACTCCTTATGTTTGGGTAAATCCCTTTGCTACTAATCTAGCCTTGTACCTTTTTACACTTCCATCTGCGTTGCACTTAATGGTAAAAACCCACTTACACCCGACTTGTGTTTTTTTTATCATGGAGTAGGTTTACAATCTCCCAAGTTCCATTCTTCTTAAGTGCATCCAACTCCTCTAAGACTGCTAATTTCTCGTTAGGATCATCTAGTGCTTCCTCAATGTTTCTAGGCACAAACAAATTTGTAATTTTAGAGGTGAAGGCTTGGTGATTTTGTAAAAGGTTTTGGTAGGAAACATTTGGAAATGAGATGGTTTGTGCTGGGTTTGACTGGTTTTTGGGTGCAGGCTCTAGTTCCTTTCCTAAGGGCTATGGGCAAATTAGTATTAGAAGTGGGAATTTCAGTATTACCTGGAAGTTCTTGAGGTATTTCTGCTAGGCCATCTTCTGGGATTTCTGCAATGGCTCATGAGAAGACATTCTATTTATGAGATAGGCTGCTGTTAAGACAGCATCCCCCCATAAGTACTTTGGAACATTACTTTCAACATGATGGCACCCGCTACTTCAAGGAGATGTTTATTTTTTCTTTTAGCGTTGCCATTTTGTTGAGGAGTATTTGGGCATGTCAATTGATGTTGAATTTATTTTGAAGAAATTCATTGAGACTCGTTTTAAAATATTCAGTGCTGTTGTCACTTCTCACAATGGAGATTTTTGTGTCAAATTGTGTTTCTACCATTTGTGAAAAATATTTAAATATATTAGAAACATCAGATTTTTCGTGCATAAGGTAGTCCAACACATTTGAGTGTGATCATCGGTAAAGGTTACAAACCACCTTTTCCAAATTGGGTTGTAATTTATGATGGACCCCATACATCACTATGGGTCAAATGAAAAGGTTTAGATGCATAAGACTGAGAGGAGTAAGGAGTTCTATGACTTTTGGCAAGAACACAACTTTAACATTCAAAAAAAGAACAATCAACGTTTTTCAATAAATTTGGAAACAAATACCTAAGATATTGAAAGCTAGGATGTCCTAGTCTACTATGCCAAAGCATTATTTGGTCCCTTACAGAGGTGGAACTAATACCACTAAGACCTTGAGCTACTTTATTCCCGAAAGCATCCTCGAAATAGTAGAGACCATCCATCATTTTAGCACTGCCAATCATCTTCCCGGAAGTCTGATCCTGAAAAGTATTGTTAGTGTTAAAAAACTTCACATTACAATTAGAACAATTAGAATCCTTGCAAATTTTACTAACAGAGAGAAGGTTACAGGATAATTTTGGTACATGTAACACATTTTTTAAGTCAATGTGTTTAGATAACATAATACTCCCTTCTCCTGCAATTGCTGAAAAAACTACCATCTGCAACAAGGAGAATAAGTTTTAATTAAAGAAGAAAGGCTGGTCATGTGATCAGAAGTACCTGAATCAATGATCCATGATGCACACATATTTGAGGTGCAGATAAGAGAGTTGGAGGTACTAAAATTACCTGTTTGTGCCATAGAACCACTAGGAATACTAGATAATGAACTAGATTTTAACAACCTTATGAGTTCATCAACTTGTTCCTTACACAAGGAGGTCTTTTTTGCCTCATGAGCTGTAGGACCAGATTTAGGCCCAAATTTTTTACTGCCCTTTAGATGTGCTGGACTGCCACTAATTTTCCAACATGTTTCTTAGGTGTGATGCTGTTTGTTGCAGTAGTCACACCAGAGATTGGAGGAGCTCTTCCGAATGGTTGAACTCTTACAAGTAGTGGCTTCTACAGCCAAAGCATTGGTCTCAGGACGTGAATCCACTTTCATCTTTCCCATCATCACACTCCTGCGAGTTTCCTCTCTTCTACTGCAAAAATTTCACCTAATGAAGGCAAAGTTGCTCTCCCAATGATTCTACCATGAACTTCATCTAGCTCCTCATTGAGACCAGCAAGAAACTGAATTGCTCTTCCTTCTTCCACTGTCTGCTGATGGTGTTTGGCATCCTCGGCTGACTTCCACTTGTAAGTGTTGAAGTAGTGGAAGTATCTTGTCACATTGTCACCTCCTTGCCGGATTTCTCTAGCTTGTAAGGTGAGTTCATAAATCTGAGATTTATTCCCAAGATCCAAATACATTTCTATGACACTATCCCACAATTCTTTGGCTGTGGAATAGCACATATAATTACTACTGATGTCTTCCTCTTCCACGGATATACATCTGGACAGATTGGAACCATTGGAAATAGTTTGACCCATTAAGTCAAAAAGAGGTGATTTGAACAGAATGAGAATCACCCCAAAAACAACCCTCTGCTCCTGTTTTGCAGGTTGGGAATTTTGATCATCATTGGTGACTGAGGAACCGTCAGCCATGGCTACATATTAGAGTGGTGAGGAGATCATGCTCTGATACCAAGTAGAAAATACGAAATATTATTCATTATCAACTGTGCAGGGATTCCTCCTTTTTATAAAGGAGAATTACATTAGGTGATTTCCTAAAATATGGAAACTAAATCCTAATTAAGGAAATAAAATATAACAATAATGAATTACCTAAAATAGGCTAAATTAAAAAAGGAAATATAATAATTACTAGTTAAACAGGGAAACAAAATAAGTACAGAATCAAACTTATTTATAGAAATATTTCAGGGAATCCAATAGAGATTTTATCCTCTTTTGATACCCTGTCAACAGTTAGTTATGTTCTTATCAATTAGGATTCTCTTTATTTTTATTTTATCAATTAGGACAATTGTTAGGATATCTTTGTAGCCTATATAAAGGGCAGACTTGATTGAAATTTAGTCAATGAGAAATATTCTGAAAAACTTGTGTTAGTTTAGGATGGGCTCTGTCAAGGACGAGTCTGCTACTCTGCTTATTGCTTTCACTATAGATTGAAGGAAGTCTTTTGTGTCTAGACCCGTGACACGATCCTATGCTAAGGCCCATAACACACGTAGATAGAGGCATAAAAAAACTGATTTATGAGTTATAACAGACAACAAGTCAGCTTTTCTAACATAAATAATAGGCTTAAATATGTTTAGTCCCTTAAATTTGGGGCATTTTTGGTTTTGGTCCGTCAAATAAAAAATTATTCTTTTTAGTCCCTCAAATTCGTGAAATGCAATTTTTAGTCCCTCAACTTCATGACTGAAAATTTGCTTTTTTTAGTTCCTCAAATTTCCTCCGAGGGACCTAAAACAACATTATGTGAATTTGAGGGACTAAAAAGAGAAATTTTTAAATTGGGGGACCAAAATCTAAAGTGACTCAATGGGACTAAAAACATATTTAAGCCTAAATAATACCTACCAATTCAAGACAAACCTGAAAACTAGAATCTTAGGTACCCTCTATACATGCCTGATGTCCTGAGGAAGCCGCATGATCAAAAACTTTCATGGAAGCATGCATGTGTTAGTTTTCTTCCTTTACCATAGCTGATTACCACTGAAGATAATTAACATTGGACTATGTATACTTCTGATATCTAGGGTTATGTTCAGCAAAACGAAATTATGGTCATACTTGCAGGGAAAATGGAAGGGTTTATGTCTGTACAACATTATGACTGCAGTGATAGCTAGGGTAGTGTCCTATAATTGAGTGTGTCTTGTCTTCTGTCGAAGATTTTTTAATGGATTTTCTTGTATTCTCAAGTTTATTTTGTTTTTCTTTGTTAAACCTAGAAGATAGAACTTGGTATTTTCTTATATCGTGAGGATTGTCATATGATCTGTTTGGTTTATTTTATTTTAAATGGTATTTCATATGTAGTTGTTGCTATAAGTTACTCCTGGAGATTGTTATGAACCTTAGCGTAGGATAGGGTTACGGGCCTAGACATGAAAGACTTCTTTCGACCTATAGTGAGAGCAAGAAGCAGACTCACCCTTGACTGAGGCCCTCCTAAACTAACACGTTTTAGTTAGAGTGAGAAGCAGACTCATCCTTAACCGAGCCCCTCCTAAAATAACACAAGTTTTCTGAATATTTTCTTCTTGATTAAATTTCAATTCATTCTGCCATTTAAATAGGCTACAAAGATATCCTAACAATTATCCTATATATTAAGAATTTTTTCATATATATATTTATATATATTTTTTTTCTTGTTAGTTATCTCTATTTTCATCTATTATTAGGAAGGAAAAAACTGGTGTAGACCGTGTATCCCTCAGACAAGCTATCATATTTATCTGTGCCACAAATAGGCCAGATGAATTAGATCTTGAGTTTGTTCGTGCTGGACGTATTGATCGTCGTCTGTACATTGGTTTGCCTGATGCAAAGCAGAGAGTTCAAATTTTTGGTGTGCACAGTTCCGGAAAGCAACTTGCAGAGGATGTGGATTTTGACGAGGTATATGGTTCATTTAAGGAATATACAAATCTACGTACATAAACGTAATCTAATGAATTCAAAAGGCACTCAAGGATAAGTTAGATAATTACTGTATGAAAAATAAGAATGGGGCATGTTGTGAAACTGGCTGCATTGGGTAGATTCAAACATGCTTAAGCTAGCTCCTATCAAATTAAAGGCTAATAATGGGCTGTTAAAGGATGTTTCCATTGAGCAATCATGTAGTATACACTGTAGAGTAGACAGATTAGCTTAAGAATTTCCTACAGTATTCACTGCTGAAATTATGAGTCATATCTTAGTACCAGATTCATTTTTCAATGAAATTTCCCAATGATCAAAACAGAATCTGCTTCAAGAGTATCTCCCAAAGAATTACCATAAAGTTGGACTGCGTTTTTATCATATTCATGTCTTCATATTTGTGTTTTCATTCTGAGTTAGTATGTGAGACTTGACTTCTTTGGACTGACTGTGGCTGCTCTCTGCCTCTCAACAGCTTGTCTTCCGTACTGTTGGATTCTCTGGAGCAGATATAAGAAACCTTGTCAACGAATCAGCAATAATGTCGGTAAGTACTAAACTTCAAATTATCAGCCTTGTCCCTGAATACATCTTGTATACACTACACTACTTAGGGTCAGAAATTATAATAGGGAATAAAATTATGCCAATGTCACTTTCTGTGTTTCTTTTTTTTCTCTGTTCAGGGAAGGCCAGGTATTCTTTACCTTGAAATATGAGAAAAAGTGAATATTATTTTCTGATAATTTTACAATGGTCGGATATAATGTATATATAGGTCCAAAAAATCCTAGTAAGTTTTGCTACAAATCTGTACATATTATAGAATGTTGACAATCAAGAATTTAATGTATAATGATGTGATAAGATATGATATCTGATTTAGAGGAAACTGAATATCCTCTAATTATGTTTAATCAATACTACCCATCTATATAAACAAGCTTTGTAGGGTCTCTTTGTGATACGGTTTACACCCAAATATCCCTCAGTTTATCTCATTTTACATGGTATCACGAGAGAAAATATGAGGCTAGGCTGAATAAATGGAACCAGAGAAACATTTCGATGGCTGGTAGGATCACTCTAATCAATGCTGTCCTAACAGCATTGCCTTTGTTCTATTTGTTATTCTTCAGGGCCCCTATAGCAGTGATTAATAGATTAATTGCCATCCAAAGGCACTTTCTTTGGGGTGGTAATTTGGAAGGGAAGAAAATTGCTTGGGTTGCTTGGAGACAGGTGTGTGCTTCTAGATAAATGGGAGGTTTGGGGATCAAAGACATTAAGGTCCTCAATAATGCTCTTCTAATTAAATGGAAATGGTTGATGTTTCATCAATCAGATCAACTTTGGAGCAGGATCCTGGTCTCTAAATACAAGGGCTGGAGAGGCTTGAAAGAGGGGCCATCAAAGCATTATTTTTCTCACTGGTGGTCTGACCTAAGGGCTATTAATCAGCATCAGAGCATGGCTGATGTCTCTAAACAGTTTATTTGGAAGGTGGGTAAGGGAGATCAGATTCTTTTCTGGGAGGATACATGGGTTGATGGTGGGATACCTCTTAAAGATAAATTTCCAGAATTATATCAAATTTCTTCCCAAAGATTACAGATTGTGGCAGATATGGGCTCTTTCTATGAAAATGGGTGGGAATGACATTTTTCTTGGAGACGAAATTTGTTTGATAGTGAGATGGGGATAGCTTCAACATTTATTGATCAAATTGCAGCAATCAGGCTAAATGCTAATCTGAAGGACACTTGGGTGTGGGAAGCTGAAACTAATGGGATCTTTTCTACTAAATCTGCATACCACTTTATTAAAGCTGAGCAGCCTTCTGATGTCCAATGTCTGGGTTTCCAACAGCTTTGGGATATCAAAATCCCTACCAGAGCCTTATCATTTGACTGGAGATTGCTTTGGGATAGGCTTCCTACTAAGGATAACTTATCTAGGAGACAAGTTGAGATTGATAATGAACTTTGTCCCTTCTGCCAAAGCCAACCTGAGACTGCCTCACACCTGTTCTTCACATGTCATAAAGTTTTGCCAATGTGGTGGGAATCCAATTCCTGGGTTAAGGAACACAGAGTTCTTCATTGTACACCCTTTCTCCAGCACTCAAGTACAGCAGGAAGGATGGCTACCAATAGAAGATGGAAAATATGGTGGTTGACAGCTACAAAGTCAATTTGGAAGCTTAGAAATGACATAGTTTTTCATAATCAGACTTTTGATATCTCTAAGCTGCTGGATAATGCAATTTTCCTCTCTTGGTCTTGGCTGAAAGGGTGGGAAAGGGATTTCAATGTACCTTTTCAACAATGGTCTTCAGCTATGTCTATAGCTTTTAAATAGAGTTGGTTTGTAGGGTTGGGTTTGTGGCTGTTTTTGTAGGGTTGTTGTATTTCTTTTTTCCTTTTCAGGAGATACTTCACTCCTCTGTCTACTATGTAGTACCCCTGGTACTGATTAATTTTTAATATATATTATTTTTGCAGCTTAAAAATAAAAAAAGAGAAAATAACAAAGCAGTCCCCCACTGGGGACTAGGGGTGGGTAAACGGACCCAGGTCCATGGACTGGCCCGCGAGGCCCATGGTCCGCGCGGGTAATGAACCAATTATTTTAAACGGTCCATGGTTATGTTATATTTTTGGGCCCGTCCCGCTTAACCTGCGGACCATGTGGGTTTGGCCCGCGGGGTCCGCGAGTTGCCCGCATTAGGATTTTATTGCTTTAAATTTGGAATCATTTGTTGTTGGAAATGTTTAAATTTCATATTTTAGATTTATTGCCAGTGTTATCAAATGGCGGCAATGGCGGCGCTATGGCGGTTTTGCGTGGCGAAAATTTGAAAAAACTCCACCGAATAGCGGTGGCGTGGCGGTTTTACAATGACGGCGCCATGGCGGTCATGGTGGTATAGCGGAAATGGCGGAAATAATGGGTTTTTTTTTGTTTTTTTGCGCGGTAGGAGTTGGGCTGACTCGACCCAACCCTACCCGTTATTTTATTCAAAAGCGCAGCGTGGAAACGCAGGACAGAACGCAGTACTCGACCAGGAGTGACACCCCGTACGCAGTAGTCACCGTGCACCCAGCAGCGACGACCCCACGGCCCGCACGCCCGACCTGGTAGCGACGAGGACTGACACATGACCCCACGATAGCGACGAGCACCGGCAGACGACCCCGCACCCAGCACCCTCACGAAGGCGAACGTCGCGGCGCAGCTTCAGTGTGGTGCACTTTTTTTTTTGCTGTTCGACACCCGTTTTTGATGTCTACAACTTTTTTTTTTTCGTTTTTCTATTTGACACCCTCCTTTTATTTTTGACAGTCCCATTTTTATTTTTTTTTCTATTTGACACCATGTTTTTTTTTTCTGTTCAGTCCTCTTTTAAATGACTGAACCATCTGCCATGACATCCGCCATTTTCCGCTACGCCATCCATCATATTTTTATGGCGGATTTTTGACTTTCCGCCATGAACCGCCATCCGCCATTAACAGCATTGTTTATTGCTTAGATTTTCTTGTCAAGATATTATTTATTTTATTGATGTAATTGACTAATTGTTAAGATTTTATTTACATTTGTATTGAACTTAATTTGATTGTGTTGTATTTTTATTGAAATTAAAATTATTTTAAAACTAGGCCCGCAGACCGTTTCGTTTGACCCGCGGGGCAGGGGCGGACCAATTTATTTGGTCCGTGTAAGAATGTAGGACGGGCTGACCTGGTCCGCTGCCAATGTGGGCTTATGCGGGCGGGCCTTACGCGGGGTGGGCCGGTCCGCTTACCCACCCCTACTGGGGACCTATTGTCCCCGATGGACCTTTCTGGTCATTGCACTTATTTCGACACCCCGCTTCTGCTTTTTGACGACCCTTTCTCCTTTTTTGGTCATTGTTGGTGACCATCACTTTTCCGGCAACCCACTGTCCCCAGGTGAGCCTTTTTGCTTGTCGCCCTTTTCCGGCAAACTCTGCTTCATTTTTCGGCGCTTTTCCGGCCACCTGCTGCCACCACCAGTATTTCGGCGACTTCCCGGTGACGTTTTGGGGAGAAACATACATTTTCTGGTGCACCTTTTGCCAATCTACACAGATAGGTCCACCAGATCGCCATTAGAGCTCTTGCATGCGGCTTTTTTGATGCTCCAAACAGCACCCTTCGCCAGTGTGTGTCAGTGTGTGTGGCTTCTGTTCAGGCTGCGATTTTACCTCTCAGGCAATGTTGCTAATGGCGGATGGCGGTTCATGGCGGAAAGTAAAAAATCCGCCATAAAAATATGGTGGATGGCGTAGCGGAAAATGGCGGATGTCATGGCGGACAAAAAAAAAAAAACATATATATAAACTCATTGAAATTGAAAAAAACAAAGGATTGCATTCAAATAAACTAAAAAAGTTTGATGAGTTCATACAATAATCAAATACCAACACCAAATAAACTCATTAAAAAGAGGACTGAACAGAAAAAAAATAAAATTGTGGTGTCAAATAGAAAAAAAAAATTAAAAATGGGACTGTCGAAAGTAAAAGGGGGGTGTCAAATAGAAAAACGGAAAAAAAAAGCTGCAGACAGCAAAAAGGGGTGTTAAGCAGCAAAAACAAAAAAAAGGCTTTGGCCCACCCCACCAGTATAAGTCGCGGTTTTGGCTGGGTCGTCTTCTCCGTTCGCGTTGCCGTCGTTCACGCCGTGCTCGTCGCCGCCGTTCGCGTTGCCGTGGGTGGTCGCTGCCGTGCTCGTCGCCGCCATGGGTCGTCGCTGGTTGCAGGTGTGGGTGGTTCCGAGGTCGTGGGTTGTCGCGCTGTGTTGGAGCTTCGAGGTCGAGGGTTGCAGCTGCATCCGCCATTTTCCGCCTCGCCGCCAGATCCGCCATGGCCGCCATGGCGCCGCCATCTTTAACCCGCCACGCCACCGCTATTCGGTGACGTTTTTTCAGAAAATCGCAACGCAACTCCGCCATGGCGCCGCCATGACCGCCATTTAACAACACTGCTCTCAGGTCACCTCTCAGGTGCGACCCCACCCTAGGAGTTTCGGCCAGTTCTACCCATCCTTGTGGGCCCACATCTCCAGGTGTGGTGCTGTTTGTTCCTGTTTTTATTTTATTTGCAGGAACTGTTTGGTTTGCGTCTTGTAGTTACTGTTTTTCACTCATCATGGCATCTGCTGGTTCTTGTGAGGATTTTAGTTAGTACTACCTTCCGCTTGCCTTCTTCTGAGTTCTTTTGTGTGCTCACCTCTTTAGCCTAGGTTTTGTGTATGTGTTTCTTTTGGAGTTGCTGTTTGCTAGCGTACGGTTTTGTTTCCCTTGATGGCTTCAAAACCCTGACACCTTTGTTGCAGCACTTGTTTTGCTCGTCTTGTTTTAGTCCGTTATGACACGGGCGAATCTTGCAATTGATGATGACTTTTCTCTTTCTCAAGTTTTAAATAATTTTGGGTATTCACTAATATTTGTTTGAAGCTTCCAAATCTTGGTTTTAAGGTTGGATCTTGCTTTAAATTTTCTCCAATAAATTTTCTTGGAACTCAAGTAAAGAACTGTAGCAGTTGCTCACTTAACAGTATTAGAAGTTGGAATAGGACTGGACAGTATCTGTTGCACTCTGCATGAAGCAATTTTGTGGATGATTTCTAAACCTGAATTACTTCCCTAGGAAAAGACTAAGAAAATCAAATATTCAATTAATGAACCCCGAATCTTGACTCTTATTACTCCATGAGCATTTCATAATCCTATAGATATAGAATACTAAAAATGATTTTTTTTTGTTTACTTCATCTAAAAATAATTTCGATTTACCAATTTTCATCAATTTATGAAGTATCATAACCTATTTTATATTATAAATGACTGACGAAATCATTTCTGAAAAGAATATCCAAATATCAAATCCGACCTGTATATAACCTTTGCGAAACACTTGAAAATCTTTTTGTCAAGTAATGTACTTGTTGCAAATCTAGATATTCATATTTTTCGTGGTAGATATGTTTATGTCATGTTTTATTGTGTGATTTGAAATCCTTATGTAACAAGTTCAATATCTTGTATGCATTTTGGCTACAATGACATTTTTCTTGTTAATCTGATAGTAAGCTATGGTAAAATATTAAATGTTTTAATCATAAAAAGTTGTTGGTTGCAGGTGAGAAAAGGGCATTCCAAAATTTTCCAGCAAGATATTATTGATGTACTAGATAAACAACTGCTTGAGGGTATGGGTGTCCTTCTGACAGAGGAAGAGCAACAAAAATGTGAACAAAGGGTATGTCTGTCTTCGTTAGTTTTCTTACTGTGGGTCTGGCAAAGCATTTTGTATTGAATTTGTTTCTGTACTATAGTTATCCTTTGAAAAGAAGAGACTGCTTGCTGTTCATGAAGCTGGTCATGTAGTGCTAGCTCACTTATTTCCTCGGTTTGACTGGCATGCATTTTCACAGCTCCTGCCTGGTGGTAAGGTATGCCGCAGGTTACTGCAATATGCAAAATGATGATATTTGATTATTACTATTATTATTTTGTCTTTACATGGAATTTATGTTCTAATTATGCAGGAAACTGCAATATCTGTATTTTATCCTCGAGAAGATATGGTAGACCAAGGCTATACAACATTTGGTTACATGATGATGCAAATGGTAGTAGCTCATGGTGGTCGATGTGCTGAACGTATTATATTTGGTGATGATATAACTGATGGTGGAAGTGATGATCTTGAAAAGATAACGAAGGTAATTAATATATCATTTCAAGATATATTTACCGCCTTGAGCAAATGATAAATACTATTGATGTGAGACAATTACAGCGTGACTTTGTGGCTCAAATTCAAAAATATATGATAGATACGTCATTACCATTCATAGAGTTTGAGAGAGAGAAAAAGAAGAAAGTGGAAAGGTATTAATATTGATTCAGAATGAAAAGTTTGTTACAAACAGATTCTGTTTCCCTATTTATAGAGAGGACAGATATGATTACACATAATCTAACTAAGGCAGTTAACTAACCAAAGTTAGTAACTGCTCTAACAAAAATAACAGCTTCGAACAAAGTAACAGAAATAATAGCTTTTAACAAAACAACAGAAATAACAAAACCACAACTGTCCTAACTGAATCATAACTGTTCTAACAGCTGCCCTAACTGAATCACAAAGTAAAACTTACTTAATACATTAATACCCACCCTCAAACTCAAAGGGGTTGAGAATCAGAAATGGATTCAACTACGTTGAGTTTGGACCTAAGAAAGAGAAATCGAGGTGACAGAGGCTTAGTGAGGGCATCAGCCCATTGATCTATAGTAGGAATATGATACAATTTGAGCTCTTTAGCTAAGACGTTCTCCCTGACAAAAAAGATGTCAATTTCCATGTGCTTAGTCCGGGAATGAAGAACTTGATTATGACGGATAGCTACTGCACTTTGGTTTTCACAGTAAATCTTTGGGGTCTGAAACGAACAGATAACTCTGTTAAAAGAGTTTGAATCCATGTAACTTCTGTCGTGGCTTGAGCCAAGCTCCTGTATTCAACTTCAGTGGAAGATCTAGCCACAAATTGTTGTTTCTTGGACCCCCATGAGACCAAATTAGGACCAAAATAAATCACTACACCAGAGGTAGACCTTCTATCATCTGGATCCGAGGCCCAATCAGCATCACATAGGGCTTTGAAAGTAAAAGGCTGAGAGGAAGGAGCAACCTTGAAATGCAGACCATGATGAATA
The DNA here is from genome assembly GCF_004193775.1 of Glycine soja. Lineage (NCBI taxonomy): Eukaryota > Viridiplantae > Streptophyta > Magnoliopsida > Fabales > Fabaceae > Glycine > Glycine soja. Next base: position 20,223,852 of record NC_041009.1, on the reverse strand, counting down.
GAGTCTTTAAGGTACCTTAGAATGCGTTTAACAGCTGTCCAGTGAGAGTCCATAGGATTAGCCATGAACTAACAAACCTTGTTCATAGCTTAGCTTAACTCAGGTCTTGTAACGGTTGTGTATTGAAGAGCACCAACAATAGACCTATAGAGAGATGGATCACTGAATAAATCCGAGTCAGCTTTAGTTAACTTGCAAGTAGCAGTCATAGGGGAAGAAATAGGTTGTGCTTCTGCCATTTTGGTTTTCTGAAGCAAATCTCTGATATATTTGCTTTGAGTCAGTAGAATAGTCCCATCAGCAACTGATTTGATTTCAGTACCAAGAAAATAGTCAAGTTTACCCAATTGTTGAAGAGAAAAATTGGAATGCAGCATAGTGATGAGTTGCTGAATTACAACATTGGAGGTACCGGTGATAATAATATCATCTACATAAACAAGAATCTAGATAATGTTTCCTTTGTTTTTATAAACAAACAATGAAGGATCACACTTGCTGGCCACAAACCCAAGCTGTAAAAGAGTTCCTTTGAGCCTATCAAACCACTGTCTTGGGACCTGTTTAAGGCCATACAAAGCCTTTTGCAGCTTGCAAACCAAGGTTTTATCTGAACTTTCAAAGCCTCGTGGCTGCTGCATGTAGATAGTCTCATTAAGATGGCCATTTAAAAAGGCATTGTTGTCATCTAATTGGAACAAATCCCATTTATTAGTGAGAGGAAGAGTGATAATCAACCTGATTGTAACAGGTTTTATCACAGGAGAAAAGGTTTCATTAAAGTCACAACCAGCAACCTAATGAAATCTTTTAGCCACTAACCTAGCCTTGAACCTGTTAATAGTCCCATCAGCATTCTCCTTAATTCTAAAGACCCACTTACGACCCACAGCTTGTCTGTCTTTGGGAAGAGGAACAAGATCCCATGTTTTATTGTTAAGAAGAGCCTCATACTCTTGTTTCATAGCAGCAAACCATTGGGTGTCAGCAAGAGCCTGTTTAACAGTCTTAGGTTCACAATGTGCCAAAAACATTGAAGGATGCAGCCTAGATTGATGAATTCTAGACTTGGATCTGGTATGCATAGGATGGACATTTTGTGAGAGAAGAACAAGATTAGAAGAAGAAGGAGAATTGACAGTGTGAGACTGAGAAGAAGAAGTACTGGACAATTCACTTGGATTTATGTTTAAGTCAGAAACAGTGTTAGAGTGTTCATTAGTAACAAAATTTGGTTCAGCATTTGAAAGAGGAGAAGTGATGTGACATTTTGAGAATTAGGAAATTCAGTATTTAGGGATCAGCACTTATAGAAATAGAATTAGTTTCAGTATGTTGAGAAGAATGAGTGAGTTCATTAGGTGAAGGTGAAACAAGAGGAATATGAGCAGTAGGTAAAAAATCACTCTTAGAAGATGTGACAGAGTTGGATAAAGGTGGAAAAAGATCATTGTAGGGATATTTAAGCTCATTGAAGATAACATCTTTGGAAACATATAATTTGTCATTAGGAGAGAGACACTTGTAGCCTTTGGGAGAGGTGGAATAACCAAGGAATAAACACTCGTGTGACCTGAAATCAAATTTTCCAGCGAAGGATTATCTGCAACACGAAGCCAAGGGTATAAAGCCAACTGGGGAAAATGGAAGAAGTAACAACTGGAAGGATGCTCCGAACATCCTCTCGTTATGTTTCACGAGGTTTCTGAAAGACATGGGTGAAAAGGAGCTGTGGGCAGTTTTCAAGAAATGGGGAGATGCTAGGGAGGTTTTTATTGCAAGGAATCGGAATAGAAATGGCCGCAGGTATGGTTTTGTGAGACTCAAAGGGGTGGAAAATGCAGAGACTAGAGAGACAGCTGGACAATCTATTTCTGGGAGGTTTGAAACTACGTGTAAACTTACCGAAGCATGATAGGGAACAAAAGCTGATAAAGACTATAAAAAGCAAGCCCCAATCAAAGGAGGAGGCAGCTACAACAAAGGTGAGGGATAGGGACAAAGACAAAGGAAAAGGTGTAGCAAACCAGAGTACAACTACAGGAGGTCAACAACACAGTATCAGAAATGTGACAGGCAGCAGAACATATGCGAGGTGATCGCAACAGGCAGGAATTATGGGACAAAAATATGGACACCGAAGCCTGCCCATGCAAATAGTATACCATCCTGCTCGTCTTTCCATTTAACAATACAATTGGATAAGAAACCATGACTAACCAACACTTGGTGGGAAGACTGAAGAACCTAGTAATGTTTGATAGGCTCGAAGAAGAATTTATGTGGGATGGAGGTGAAGAGATAAAACCAAAATACATTGGTGGAGATAAAACCAAAATACGCAAGAGCAGAACAGTTGTGTAGAGATGGAATTAAAAACGGCCTATCAATGTTCTACACGCTGGAGAAATGGAGTCTGTCTTTGAGAGCTGGTTTACGATTGGCTTGGATGATGTGCTGGGGGATTCCTCTTCATGCTTGGGATGTGGAAAATATCACAAAGATCGTGAATGGGATTGGGGAGGTGTTGAACATCGATGAAAATGTTGGAGAGCTCCATAGACTGGATAGATCACGTGTCCTCCTAAAAACCCCACTGCTCCATGTGATAAATCATATAGTTACAACTTTTATCAATGGGGTAGCGCACACGGTTAAGATTGTGGAAGAGATATGCTATGTGTGTCACAGCTGCAATTGTAACAGAGGGGACTATGGGGAATCATTTGAAGAAATATCTTCAGAGTGGAACGACATAGGTTTTGGCATCCAGTCGGAGGAAGATCAGGCGGAAAGCAAGTCTCCGACATCAAACACTGTCTTGGATGTTGAGGGAGATGCAAGGGCTCTGAATTGTGGAATGCGGTTATTACCCGCTGGGTATTACCCACTCTCTGCAACAATAGTCAACAATGTTGACAACGAGACTACTCACCAAATCCTGGACGGTGGTTTAGGTGAGAATATATGTTTGCAAATGAAGGTTGAGCACTGCAGAACAACAGGAGGGGGACAGGGAGGATAGTAGACAGCAAAATTTGGCAGCAGAAAGTAACCATAATGGGGAGGCAGATGTAGTGCTTTCGGGTGAGGAGGGACAAGAGTTTAATAAAAAGAGCAACAAAGGTGAAGAAGGGGTTCCACATAATCAGTCAGATTTTGAATTAAAGGGGCTGCATAAGGAGAAGTGGGAATCATTTCAGGAGTGTGAAAAAGACAAAGCAGTCTCGGGTCCCTCCAAAAAATTTTGTGTTGGGGATTTGGGCCTCCAGTTGAATGGGCCCAATAAAAAATGGAAGGTGTACAAAAGAAACAAGGGGTGCAATAAAGAAAATCATCCCATTCATAAATTAGATTTGCGAGAGGGACATAAGGCATGTCTAAAAACCAGACATAATGCTGAAAGTAGGAACAATTCTTTAAAATACACCCAGTCAGCTTCCCTTAAACAGAAAACAGGTAGTGGGCTGAAGGAAGTTGTAGGAAACTCCAAGGATAAAAAGGCCACAACATCAGAAATTTCAGCTTCAACATCCAGAAGCTGTGAAATATTAAAAGAGGCAGTAAATACCTTGGAAATGGAAAAATACATAGGAGTCAATTTCAATAAACAAGAGGGAACAATTATAGGAAAATTGATCAACATGGAGGAAAGGGACAAGGGCATAAATCAGAGGAAGGGAAGCAATGTAGGTGACTTGTGAAGATTGTAACCTACAATGTAAGAGGCTTGGGGAGGGGTCTAAAATGGGCCTCAATAAGAAATTTGGTGAAAAAAGAGCAAGTTGATCTGTTATGCCTACAGGAGACTAAGAAGGAAGTCATTGACAAAAACTTTATGTCAAGCTTTGGGGGGAGATGCTGAAGTTAAGTGGGAATTACAGCCAACAATCAATAATGCAGGGGGATTATTGTGTATCTGGAGTGATGTAGCTTTCAAAGTGGAAAAGGTGACGGGCAATGGTTTTATATATTTGGAAGGTACTTGGGCTGGTGATGGTGGAAAAGTGACTATAATTAATATTTACTCACCTTGTGACATAGCTTCCAAAAGAATTCTACGGGATGAAATCAAACAACTTAGAGCTGCCAACAATGGGGGCCTATGTTGTATTTTAGGAGACTTCAATTGCATTAGAAGGCAATCTGAAAGAGTAGGAGTATGTCAAAGGATTCGGAATGGGGGCAACATGAAGGAATTCAATGACTGGATTGCTGACTTAGATGTTGAGGATGTACCTAGTGTGAGCAGAAAATTCACTTGGTACAGACCAAATGGGACATCAAAAAGCAAAATTGATAGGGTTCTTGTCTCAACTGATTGGTTCTGCTAATGACAAGACAGTATTCAGATTATTTTGGATTGTAATTTCTCTGGTCATTGTTCAATCTTGTTGCGATCCTCTTCTGTTGACTGGAGACCCAAGCCTTTTAGGTTTCTTGATTGCTGGCTGCAAAATAAATCTCTCAGGAAGTTAGTTCAGGACTGCTGGATGGACAATTCTGTATCTGGCAGGGGGGATATGTCCTAAAAGAAAAGCTTAAGAAGCTAAAGTAGAGACTAAAAGATTGGAATACAAATCACTTTGGAGATGCTTAACAGAAATTAAAGAAAGTGGAAGCTAAGCTCAATAATCTGGAAAAAGAGGGAGATGTGAGGCAGCTGAATGAGGAAGATCAGAAATTAAGAAGACAACTTCAGGAAGATTTATGGTGGGCAGCAAAGATCAGTTGAATCCATAGCCCGACAAAAGGCAAGATCAAGATGGATTAAGGGGATTGCAACTCTAGATATTTTCACTTGACTATAAATTGTAAGCGGCGTTATAACATGCTTAGAGGGGTGAATATTGAGGGGTGCTGGATTCATGAACCAGGTAGAGTTAAAGAGAAGACTAGGCTATTCTTTAAAAGGAGATTTCAGGAAGTTGAGTGAGAGAGACCAAGGCTGGATGGAGTTAGATTTAAGTCCATTGATCAGCAGCATAATGTGTTTTGGTGGCTTGTTTCGAAGAGGATGAAGTTAGGGCAGCCATCTGGGATTGTGGTAATGCGAAAAGCCTTGGACTAGATGGACTGAATTTTAATTTTATCAAACAGTTTTGGGATCTCCTTAAACCATATGTGCTTAGATTTCTGAATGAATTTCATGCCAATGGTGTTTTTCCAAAAGGAAGCAATGCATCTTTTCTAGTGTTGATTCCTAAAGTAAATGACCCTCAAGGCCTCATTGACTATAGACCTATCTCTTTAATAGGCTGTATCTACAAAATTGTGGCAAAGCTGCTGTCTAACAGGCTTAAGAAGGGTGTTGCCTTGCATCATTGATGAACGTCAATCTGCTTTTATGGAGGACAGACAACTACTTCACAGTGTGGTTGTAGAAAAAGCAAAGAGACGCAATAAGAGTTTCTTGGTGTTTAAAGTAGACTATGAAAAGCCTATGACTCTGTGAGCTGGGATTTTCTTTCTTACATGATGAAATGGATGGGGTTTTGCACCAAATGGATTAAGTGGATAAATGGATGCTTGAAGTCGATCTCAATTTCAATCTTGTGAGTTGGGATTTTCTTTCTTACATGATGAAACGGATGGGGTTTTGCACCAAATGGATTAAGTGGATAAATGGATGCTTGAAGTCAATCTCAATTTCAATCCTGGTTAATGGTAGTCCCACAGATGAATTTTCTTTCTCGTTCAACATTGTAGCCAAGGGGCTAGCTGGGTTGATGAGAGAAGCCCAGGATTAGAAGCTCTATGAAGGGATTAAGATAGGGAAGGATGAGGTGGACATTAGCTTGTACTTCAGTACGTTGATGACACAATTTTCTTTGGGAAAACATGCTTGGAGAATGTAAAAGCAATCAAGGTCTTGTTGAGAAGTTTTGAATTAGTTTCCGGGCTGAGGATAAATTTTGCTAACAGAAAATTCGGGGTAATTGGCATGTCGCATCATTGGATTCAGAATGTGGCAAATTACCTTAGTTGCAGAGTGTTGGCCATTCCTTGGAGAATGTAAAAGCAATCAAGGTTTTGTTGAGAAGTTTTGAATTAGTTTCCAGGCTGAGATAAATTTTGCTAAAAGCAAATTTGGGGCAATTGGCATCTCGCATCATTGGATTGAGAATGTGACAAATTACCTTAGTTGCAAAGTGTTGGCCAATCCTTTTTTGTATTTGGGTATCCCTATTGGGGCAAACCCAAGGCATAATGTGATTTGGGACCCTATAGTTGAGAGATGTGAGAGAAAACTATCAAAGTGGAACCAAAGACATCTATATTTTGGGGGAAGGGTCACTCTTATAAAGTCGGTTTTAAATTCAGTCTCTATTTTCTTTCTTTCTTTTTTTAGGGTCTCGAAGAAGGTGGCCATCAAATTGGGGAGGCTGCAGCGATGGTTCTTATGGGGTGGAAATTCAGACCAAAGGAAAATTGCTTGGGAAAATTGGGAGACAATTTGTCTTCCAAAGGAGAAAAGTGGGCTGGGGGTGCAGGATATTGCAAAGTTCAATTGCAATTTTCTTGGGAAATGGCGTTGGAACCTTTTTCATCATAAGGGAGAATTATGGGCGAGGGTTTTGGATTCCAAATACGAGAGCTGGAGAAGTCTGGATGAATCAAGATCAAATACCTCTGATTCAATCTGGAGGCGGGATTTAAGACATGTCTGTAATGCTTCAGGGGAGGGGGGATGGTTCAAAGGTGGTATAGAATGGAAAATTGGATGTGGAACAAAGATTAAACTGTGGGAAGATGGTTGGCTAACTGGCTAGGGTGAGGGTTACCCTTACTCAAACCGGGGGTGGAGTTGTTTCAAGAAATGGGTCTTATGGAGGATTGAGTAAAAAATAAATGACCCAGTATTAGAATAAGGGTAGTCCGGGGTAAATAAAATTATAACAGGGAATTTGGAAAACAAAGAGAAAATAGGTCATGGGGGCCAAGAAATAGAGGTACGTGAAATCTGTCTTACCAAGAATATGTGAAGAGGAGGGATGAAAAGTTATGTTTTCAGTGTGGGGGACCTTTTGGGACAGGGCCTAGATTCCCAGAAAAGAGCTTAAGGGCAGTGATTTTAGTGGAGGATGAGCTAATCAATGAAGATGGAGAAATTACAAGGAAAAAAACTGAGACGGGAACTGAGGAGGATGACAATGAGGCTGTGGATTTGATCTTAGGAGTAGCATGGCTGGCTACTTTGGGGGAAGTTAAAGTAAACTGGAAAAGTCAGACAATGAAATTTGTACAGCAAGGACAAGTTGTGGAGGTAAAGGGTGATCCGGGTTATTTAGAGGATTGATCTTTCCTTAAATTTTTTTAAAAATGACAGAAATAGAAGCAGTTTCGTTTTTGTGGATGGTAGAGAAAGAATCAGCTAGAGAGGAAGGGCGAGTTCTGGATTAGTCTGAAATATCAGAAGAAAAATAGGAGCAGCTGAAAATAATTTTGGGAGAGTATGCTCAAGTTTTCTCTGAACCAAAGGGGTTGCCTCCAAACAAAGAGGTGGACCATTGCATCCCTATGAAGGCTGGAATAGATCCAGTGACTATTTGTCCTTACTGGTATCCCTATCTACAAAAAATTGAGATAGAAAAAGTAATTGACATGCTGGCTTTGTGTAATAAGGCCTAGTAATAGTCCATACTCTAGTCCTGTAATATTAGTTAAAACAAAGGATGGTAGTTGACAATTTTGAATAGATCATGGAGCCCTTAACAAGGTGTTTGTGTCGGACAAATTTCCTATTCCGGTTATTGAGGAACTTTTAGATGAATTAAATGGGGCTAGATATTTTTCAAAGATTGATTTAAAGTCTGGATACCACCAGATTCGCATGCACAAGGATGATATGCCAAAAAAAGCCTTTAGGACCCATCAAGGCCACTATGAATTTTTGGTAATGCCTTTTGGATTGACAAATGCCCCTGCAACTTTTTAGTTTGTTATGAATTCTACACTGCAACCTTTCCTCAGGAAGTTTATTTTGATCTTTTTTTATGATATCTTAGTGTATAGTCTGTCTTGACAGGATAATATAACATTTAGAATATGGGTTTGGGGCTAACTTAATCCCAAAAGTTAACTCATAGGGTGAAGGTTGTCCTTCACTTATATACTCTATCTTCGCACTATTTCTAGCCAATGTGGGAGTAGCTGAAGCAATTTTATAAGACTAGATTTCAAAAATCTCTCGAGTTGAAGCCATGGTTAAATGGGGTTGAGTTTAGAACTATTGATCAGTCTGATAACGTCATACTCACAACCCCTTTTGAGGAAGCAGAGGTGAAGGTAGTTGTGTGGGAGTGTGGAAGCTTCAAGAACCGGGGTCTAGACGGGTTCAACTTCAAGTTCATTAAGGAATTCTGAGAGATTCTTAAACTGGAGTTTCTTAGATTCCTTGGGGAATTGCATGCAAATGGTATCTTTCCGAAGGGAAGCAATCCATCATTTTTGGCCTCGATTCCAAAGGTTAAGGATCCACAAGGCCTTAATGAGTACATGCCTATTTCTTTGGTCGGGTGTATTTTTAAGATTGTGGCCAAGATTTTGTCAAGACGATTAAAGAGGGTCTTGTTGAGCATCATTGATAAGCGTTAGAGTGTGTTCATGGAAGGAAGGCACTTGCTGCATGGTGTTGTTGTTGCTTATGAGGTTGTTGGCGAGGCGAGGAGAAACAAAAAAAAAATGCTTAGTTTTTAAAGTGGACTATGAAAAGGTGTACGATTTACTATGTTGGGATTTCCTGTTATACATGATGAAAAGGATGGGCTTCTATGATAAGTGGGTTCGTTGGATCGCGGGATGCTTGAAGTCTTCTATAGTCTCAGTGTTGGTGAACGGGAGCCCTGTAGATGAGTTCCTTCCCCAAAGAGGTCTCAAGTAAGGGGACCCATTATCCCATTCTTGTTTAATATCGTGGCTGAGAGTTTATCGGGTTTGATGAGGGAGGCTCAAAAGAAGAATTTGTATGACGCTTTTGAGGTGGGAAGCGATAAAGTTGAAGTCAGTATCCTGCAGTACGTAGATGATACTATCTTTTTGGGTGACGCCTCCATGGCTAATGTGGCTGCCATCAAGGCTATTCTATGGAGCTTTGAGCTAGTTTCAGGTCTCAAGATTAACTTTTCCAAGAGCTGCTTTGGGGCCTTCGGAGTGTCTGAGGAGTGGGTGAAAATTGCTGCAAACATGTTGAATTTTAGATTGTTGTTGTTGCCCTTTTCTTACTTGGGAATCCCCATTGGGGCTATCCCAAGGCAGAGCGAAACATGGGACCCAATCATTGTGAAGTGTGAAAAGAGATTAAATAAGTGGAGATAGAGACATCTCTCTTTTGGGGGAAGGGTGACTTTTATAAAGTCAGTCCTAAACTCAATTCCTATCTTTTATTTTTCTTTTTTCACGGTTCCCAAGAAGGTGGTGTCTAAGCTGGAGGGTCTGCAACAAAGGTTTCTTTGGGGAGGTGACGCGGAGTATAAGAAAATCCCATGGATCAGTTGGTAGACAATTTTTCTTCCAAAGGAGAGAGGAGGGTTGTGCGTTCGGGAACTGACAAAGTTTAATTGTGCTTTACTTGGAAAGTGGCGGTGGAATTTAATCTATCACCAAGGTAACTTATGGGGTAAAATACTGGAGTTGAAGTATGGTGGATAGAGGAATCTAGACTGTGAGAGGAGAAGTAACAAAGAATCCATATGGTGGCGTGATCTAAGTGCCATATGTGGCTCTAATGCGGAGGGAAGATGGTTTGATGAGAATATAAAATGGAGCATCGGGTGCGGATCAAATGCTAGATTTTGGGAGGATGGATGGCTTGACGATGGAATCTGTATGATGGATAAATATCAACGCCTTTTTTGTATCTCAGGACAAAGACAACAATTTATTTATCAGATGGGGCGACTGGTAGGTGGTATTTGGGAATGGAATCTATTAAGGAGAAGAAATCTGATGGAGAGTGAGCTGGCCTTGGCATAAAATTTCATGGCGGAAGTGGAGGCTCTTGGTGTTCAGCCTTTGCAGAAGGATAGATGGGTGTGGTTGGGGGACATAGGTGGGGAGTATTAAGTTAGCAGCACGTATAAAATTCTCAGTGAAGAAGGGGTGATTGGGGAGAGGCTGGGGACGATAATGGGGTGTTCAGCAGGTTGTGGAAGTTGAAGGTCCCAAGCAAGGTTGCGCATTTCAGTTGGTGGCTGTTGAGGGACAAAATTCCAACAAGGATTAATCTTTTATGAAGACATGTGGATATGCAGGTGTCTAGATGTCCGATGTGTATGTTGGAGGAGGAAGATGCTTCCCATTTATTCTTTAAATGTGATAGGATCATACCAATGTGGTGGGAGTGTCTCTCATGGCTAGGAGTGTCTATAGTATTGCCACAAACACCAAACAAATACTTCTTACGGCATTCATACTGCTGTTTGGAAGGTGTGGTTCAGAATAGGTGACAAACAATGTGGGTAGCTTTGACATGGCGTATATGGCACCATAGGAACAGGTTGATTTTCTCCAATGAAGAATTCCATGGTCCAGCAATACTAAAGCTGGGCTTTTGTGTGGAGGTGATTTACTTTTGTTGGTTGTGGCTGAAAAACATGGAAAGGATTTTGAAATACCTTATCACGTATGGACCAGCAATACTAAAGCTGGGCTTTTGTGTGGAGGGGGATAAGGTCTTTTGTGGGTGGGATTTATCATGCTCTTCATCACAGTGTTTTGGTACTCTAATATATACTGCATTCAGAATATATTTGAATCCCAAAACGGAACAGTGATGGTAATAGCATGATAGTATGTACAGAAATAGTACCTCTGGTACTGCTAACAATCATCAATCATTTTCAATAATATATATACATACTTTTGTTGATAAAAAAAAGTGCATTCAACAGCAATTTCCAGAATTTACCTTGAGGACAAGGTTCTTTTTGAAGGGGGAGATATTGTTAGGAAAGAGGATCAGGGTCAGCCACGGGCTGAACAAAAAGCTTTGTGAGTATACACAAGGAGAAAGTAGTCCAATAATTGAAAATAGGAGGGGTCTGAACAGAATACTATTGAGTCTGTTAATTCTGTTAGGACAGTTAGACAGTCAAGAGATAGTAGGTGTAAATAGACCCTTTGAAGGATGGTGAGGATTCATTAGGAATTATCCTTGTGAGAAAGGAGAGGGCTCCTTTGTATTCCCATTCTACTTCAATAATACACAAAATAATCTTTCTTTCTGCAATTCTAATCTCAGAGTGTAGAGGATTCCTAACATCCAAGTAGTTAGTGAACTAAAATAAGTTTATTACCACATCATATTTCCTTGATTATTTATTTTTTGACGGGTGGAGGGGGTGTTCTTGGCTATGAGGGCTTCTTAAATATATATTGTACATGCGGTTCATCTGTTTCTCCTTTAGACACATTTGCTGTGTTTTTGTTTTAAAAAATAAACTTATCCAACCCCTTGAGTTCTTGATTTTGTTTTCCCTTTTTCTCAATAACAATAATTATGAATTTTTCTTTTGTTGATATAGGTTATTACGTCTTTGATGGTGTGTATGCCTGTATGTTAATATTATCTTTTGGTTTTAATTATTTTGCTTATCACTGAAATTTGTTTTCAGATTGCTAGGGAGATGGTTATCAGTCCCCAAAATAAAAAGTTGGGGTTAATTGCTTTAACAAAAAGGGTTGGCTTAAATGATCGACCAGACAGCCCAGATGGAGAGTTGATAAGATATAGAGTATAGTCCTTCTCTGAAGCAGCAAATATAATGTTTACCTTTCTCTGTAATGTGAAAGTAATTCATTTTTTTTCCTTCATTTGTGTTTAGTGGGACGATCCCCAAGTAATTCCTGCTAATATGACACTAGAGGTGTCTGAGCTTTTTACAAGGGAGTTGACAAGGGTAATTCTGTTTGATCTCTCTCCATCGTTATTTTATGGCATTTGAAAGGAGCTTTAAGCTTATGCAAATTCTTCACACTTGAATCTAATGAAGGTTTATGCTCTATGTAACTGGAGTTTCATGTTAAACATTTGCGACACAAATGATGACATAATATGAACATGGCATTTTTTTATACAAGGTGAAGAAAGAGAGAGCTATTTAGCTAATCAAGATGGGGCTTTTTTTTTTATTATTTTTTTTTGGTTTTTCACTCTAAATAATCAAGAGGGAAATGAATATATTACAAAAAATGAAACATTTGGTTAAATTTTTTTAAAATTTTCATCTATTGTGAATATACAATGATTTTTAGTTGTTTAATTGATATGTTGTCACAGTACATTGAAGAAACGGAAGAACTTGCAATGAATGCTTTAAGGAATAACAGGCACATCCTGGACTTGATTGTGAGGGAACTATTGGAGAGGTCAAGAATAACCGGATTGGTATGCTATGTTCCTATTTCTGTTGTCAGTTTTTCTTTACTTTTTTCACTGGAGAGGGAAGTGGTTAAAGCATAATTAACTTGTTCAATGTTTGATCCTTGTTGGTGTTGTCTAATGTATTGTAACAAAAAATATTTGTTTCCCTCCTGTCAAAGACTAACTCCCCCAAATGCTTGAAGTTGTTCCATAGAGGCCTGGGAATGGTTTTATATCTCACACCTCCTCCTATACAAGAGCCTTTTGGGCTTAAGGTGTTGATAATGCACCTATTTTACCTTGTGGGTAAATTGAATTTAGATATGTAGAATCAAAATGGACTGGCTGTTGTATTCAGAGTGGCTAGAATCAAACTCTTTTGGTCTTGGGTTTCCTATTCCAAGCCTATATTTCCCTTCTACCCGTGCTTTTGGCCTGATTATATAATTTTCTTTTCCTTTTTCCTATTTTATGTTGTGTTTCTTTTTTACTTAGCTTCTACTTTATGCATCCATAGGAGGTTGAAGAAAAATTAAAGGAAATGTCTCCAGTAATGTTCGAGGACTTTGTGAAGCCATTCCAGATAAATCCAGATGAGGTACTTTCTTCCCCACTGCTTAATGTGGTTTAGGTTATTAAAGTGTGTCTGGATACCCTTCGACACCATTATATATTGGCATAATAATTAATAGCATACATATGTTGATATATAAAACTACCTCCGGTCTTATATATAAGATACAAAAGACAACATTTTCATAGTCCTAATTATAAGAAATATAAGACTACTTCATTATTAAGTTTCCTTTTCACCCCTAATTAATTGTGAGGTGAATTAATTATTACATTCATTTTCCCATAAAAGTGGATGCATTTATTGAGGTATTTACAAAATAAGGTATACTCATTGGTTGAATTTGAAAAACAATCATCTCTTAAGGTAGTCATGGAATAAAATTAAAAATTTATGACAAAATAAACAATCTAACCACTTTTATTGGTTATGATGAATTAGGTAATTGTTGCTTATATATAGGATCGGAGGTAATAGCATAATTGCAGGAATCAAACAATTATTATTATTATTATATTATTATTATTATTGTTGTACAAAAATAATTCATTTTTTGAGAGGTTGAAAGGTGAATGCTGATTTGTTTGATTACTCTCACTTTCCCATCTTTTTCTGTTAAACTTCTCTCTTTTTTTTTTTGCCTTGGTATTTTATCAGCAAATTATGAATAAGCACTGTAAATTTTTTTGACTTATTCTTCCTCATGAATATTAATGTTTGGGAGAATATGTGATTTTTTGTTAGGAAACCCCACTATTAGTTAGTTAGAGCTAACTAGATAGAGCGGAATAACAGGATATAAATTATAGGAGGGAAAGAAGAGAGAGTGGAAATGGGGAGGGAGAGTCCAGGTCTCATGTACATGGCAGGTTAGAGAGTGATCTTGAGAATTGCAATGAAGCTTAGGGGAGAAAATAAGATAGATTGCTTGCGTATGACTTAGCCTACATTAGATTTGGCAGAATCCAAAGTAAGGTTTTGTTGATCTGTTTGTAAAATGTACAATTCTTAACCCAGCCACTGACTTAAATCACTTATATATACTGGTCAGGGCTAGGAGTCAGTTATAACTGTCTAACAGTGACAGTTGTAACTGACAGTATACCTAAGATAAATAATAGAGAACAAAAGAATAACTTTGAATAAGAGTGTTTTCTCTTTCATACATCAACCGTGGATGTGGCCTAGGATTTTTTTATATCTAGAGTTTTTTAGGTCTAACAAGTTAGCCTATTTGAATAAATATAAACAAAATGATAATATCATTATGTTATATGTAGGCCTATATTATTATTACTATCAATTTAAATTTAAGGTAATATGTTATTATTTGTTTAATTTAAAGGCTCTAAGCCCTCTAATTTATCAATTTGCCTATTTAGAGGTAGTTTTTCGGCCTTTTTTAAAAATTTATTACAAAGTTTTTAATAGGTTTGAAAGTTTGGGCTTTAAAAAATGGCCTATATGAGGTCTTAGGCGCCTTAGATACAGGAACCAAGTCTTGCAAGGTTTGGCCCATCCTTGCCAATTACCGCCCTAAAATTGAAGGGTTTTCCATTTTCTGAACCGGTTCCTATAATTTTCTCCTTGTAATTATGCCTTAGTTCACAGCAACTCATTTTGTTTTTTTGGAAGGCTCACAGCAACTCAGTTTGTAACTGTGACGCTTTTCATTTCCTCCCACAAATGCAATAATTGTAGTTTTATCAATGCAGAAGGGACCATTACCGCATAATGATCGGCTACGATATCAGTTACCCGACTTGTATCCTGCTCCTCTCCATAGATGTTGACACCTTCAGATCTTCATGTTACAACCTCATTTGCAACAGTTCTAATTGGGGACAGAGAAATGGGTTTGATGGTGGTAACTTTCCATAAAAAGTCAACCCCATATGTATACATTCATGGGACCAAATATAGGACCAGGGAGAGGAACATAGTGGAGCTGTTGATTAAATTTAAATTGCTCATTTTCTTCTGCAATTGGCCAGTGATGCATCTCATTTTTGATGAATTCTTTGTGCTGGTAAGCCTTGGAGACACCTCGACAATCTTCATGCATTGCCTTGATAAATTTATTTTTTTTTTATTTTTTTTGTGGGGCTGGGAGGGCATTCTTTATGTGACTCTGCATTTTCGTGGTTTTACAAAATGTCATGTATGGTTGAGGATGAAATTTTTAGCCCTCAAAATTTGCAGTTGAATTTTGTACGCTTCAAAGTATGAAGCTGAGACTAGTGCAATCAATGGTTTGTAATTTTGTATAAATCTAAGCATGGACGGGATATAACATGGGAAACGCCTACTGCAACACCAAAAATTAAGTTGTCCTAATCATTGATATTAAAATTTTAAGTTTAAATTTTCACTCTTGCATAATTTTATTAGACTTAATGTTACTTTGATCTATTATGTTTCGTAGTTGTTTCATATTGGTACATTATAGTTTTAAAAGTTTTATTTTGATATTTTAAGTTTTTGAAGTGTCTAAATTGATTCATTTCTTCCGATTTCGTTAGTAAAAGTTAGTGTTCGGTTAATGTTTGAATTTTAAAATAATTGTGGCAGCTAAAGGCCATCACTGTGTTTATTTTATAAAATTAAAAATCAACAAAAAAAATCCATCTTCTCTGTTTCATCTTCAACTGTTGATAAATAAGAAATAGGATCAAGCTTCAGTCCTCCACACAAGAATGAATTGTAGATAAGCATCATATAACACAAGAATTCATCACAATCCCAAAATAATAAATATTCATCAATCATCAGAAAAATAAGCAACAGTAAGAACCTAAATCCCAAATCAAAATCCGTCGTTGGAGGTGAGGGATAACTCCATAATTAGAGCCATTGCACCATTAATCGGAGCAACCCTTGCACTCATCCACAAGCTCTGTAGCTGGCTGAGTCATAGCATCTCTATCACACCATTGTCCTCATGGATTCACACCTAACTAGATCTAGATCTGGACTATCGGCGATGGCAAAAGCTTCGAGAATGGTTTGATTCTCGTTTCAGCTTTCTGCTGATTATCCTTTTCTTTCACTTTGTTTAGGCAGATTGCATGGAGATGAGAGAGAGAGCGAGATAGGGAGAGAGAGAGACTGGTGAGAGAAACGATGGGTGGGTGAGAGTGAGAGCAAGATGGGAGGGGAGAGATAGTGTGAGAAGGAGAGAGACTAGGGACCCACGTCGGAATATCGTCGGAGAAGGGAACGATAAACAACAAAGCTATGTGAGGACAAATTGGAGGGACTATCACAACATTTCTTCATTCTACTTCACCCGTTTTCCCGAAGAAGCAACGAAGGTTGAACTATGGCAACATTTCAAAAATGTGGGTGATGTTAGAGAGGTCTTCATTTCCAGAAAGAGGAATAGAAGTGGAAGGAGATATGGTTTTGCAAGATTTAAGGGAGTGGATGATGTGAAACAGCTAGAGAGGAGGTTGGATAATATTGTTTTGGGAGGTTTGAAATTGTACGTTAATATTCCAAAATATGAAAGAGACACACATGAAGGGAGACAACCAGAAACTAGAGCTCAAGCAGCCACCAGACAACAGGTACAAGAAGGGAGAGGGGTGTATCGGGCACAAAAGTTTCCAACGGCACCAGGATTCAAGCACGGAACTTTTGCGGATGTTGTTGCACGGAGAAATTCAAGAAGGGACCAACTGATTCAACCAATAAGCGCGACATATGTAAACTAGAAGTCCAGATCAGAAGTGCACCTCGAAATACCGTTATCAGGGAAAAAATGGCTACAGGATGCATGGGTGGGAAGGTTACAAAACCTCACCATGTATGATAGAATTGAGGAAGACATGCTATGGGATTTCGGACTAGATATAGTGCCGAAATACATTGGTGAGGACATGGTTCTGCTCCTCGGACTTATAGAAGAAAAAGCAAGACGATTGATGGAGGTGGACGAAGAGGGAAGGGATGCTCTGTTTTACTCGCTAGAAAGGTGGAATCCGACGGTGAGAGTAAGGAACAGACTTACATGGGTGCAGGCGTGGGGAATACCTTTGATGGCGTGGGACGCGCAACACATGAAGACAATAGTGGCTGGAATAGGAGATGCGGTGGATGTCGATGATGATGTAGAGGAGTTGCGGAAAATGGACCGGGCTAGGATCCTAATAAAAACACCGTGGCCGGCGCTTATTCAACATACAGTTACAGTCCATATCCAAGGGGAAGAATTCATGGTGCACATAATCGAGGAAACAGGCGCTTACTCCAACACGTGTCGGTGTCGGAGGGGTATAGAGTACAGTTCATCGGAGGATATCCTGTCGGAAGAAAGTGAACTGGGTGCGTCATGTATGATGGGAGTGTCGGAGGAGATGGCAGTGCAGATAGGGTCGTCGGAGGAGGAGATGGTGCGGGCCATCGCGATACACAAGGCTCCGATGGAGAAGATGAGGGCCAGGGGAGACTTGCTGGAGATGGCGTTGGCGGCACAAAAGGGGTCGCCGGAGACGAAGGCGGTGCGAAGTCGGGAGTTGGAGATGGTGACGGAGGAGGAAGCTGAAATTGGCTCCGATGAGGCGGAAACCGAACTCGAACGGTTATTATCCAGTGAGTGCGCCAAACACCATGACCCAGTGGATAATACCTACAATACGGAGAGGTCGACATGCATCCTGACCACAGGTGGCGTCAACCAAACAGCAGAGACAGCTAGGGGCAACGCAGGTGGGGTAGTGACAGTTTTGCCTGATTTGGGAGAAGAAATAGAAAATGGGTCAACCACGGCACCGTTGGCAGCAGACATTCACAAAAATGGTAGGGTGCATGCAGAGGAGACCGTTGAAGTGCTGGAACCATTTTTAAAACAAAGTGAAGTGGCACGTGTCAAAGAAGGAGCTGAAATATGTGGGCTGGGCTTTACTCCTCACACCCCCATTAACCCAAAAGTACAACTCCAGCAAAGTTTTTTGAAAATACAAGCAGAAAAAACACCCATTATTAATGTGTACTCAAAAAAGAGATGGCGCAAAAAGCAAACAGAGCCAAAAAGCCCAGACAGGTACCTGCTCAAACATGTGGACCAACAAGGAAGCCCACCTAACCAGGATAAGAAAAGGGGAGATAACTTATACGCAAAACAGCAACAAAAAGAGGATGTCTACAACACATCAGTGGAGCTGAAACAACACAATAATATTGACAAGGAGGCTGAGAGACTATGGCAGTTGGCACAAGAAATGGGGATTGCATACCCGAAGGAACAAACAAGTCAAGTGCAGAGATTAGTACACATGGAAGAAAGGGACATCATGGAGACGTAGAAGATGGGAGGAAGGAGAACGACCCAATGAATTTATTAACATATAATGCAAGGGGGTTAGGGAGGGGAGTAAAGTGGCCGGCTATTAGAAGGATGGTCAGAAATCAAAAGGTAGATGTGCTGTGCATACAAGAAACCAAAAAGGAGGTGATGGAGAGACATATGTGTCAAGCACTATGGGGTAACTCGGATGTTAACTGGGTAGCTCAGCCAGCAGTTAACACAACTGGTGGAATTTTATGTGTATGGAGCGAAAAGACATTCAAAATAGAGAAGAAAGAAACTGGGAATTGCTTTATAATGTTGGTAGGAAAGTGGATTCCAGAGGATCAAATAGTGCATATTATAAACATTTATTCACCTTGTGATATCCAAAGTAAGCGAGTACTATGGGAGTCTGTCAAACAATAGAAAATTCAAAACCAAGGTGGATTATGGTGTGTATTGGGGGATTTTAATAGCATCAGAAATTCTTCCGAGAGATTTGGAGCATGTCATAGGGGTTTGGTGGATGCTGGATCTAGAGAATTCAATGAATGGATCGAAGAAATGGAGGTGGAGGAAGCACCATGGGTGGGAAGCAAATTCACATGGGTAAGACCAAACGGGACAGCGAGAAGCAAGCTAGATAGGGTCCTATTATCTCCAGAATGGATGTCCAAATGGCCTGGTACAACACAATATACATTGGAGAGAAACTTCTCTGACCATTACCCGATATTGTTGCGCTCCAAAAATGTTGATTGGGGTCCTAAGCCTTTCAGAATCATGGATTGCTGGTTATCCGACATTTCGTTCAAGAAAACAGTGGAGGAGTCGTGGAAATCCAATCAGCAAAAAGGGTGGGGAGGATATGTGTTGAAAGAAAAAATAAAGGCACTTAAGAACAGACTCAAGGTGTGGAATAGAGAACAATTTGGGGATACTTTTAAGAAATATACTAAGATTCAAGAAGAGTTGAATAAGATGGAAGCGGACACAACTGATAGACAATTATCCCAGCAGGAGACGATGATCAGGAAGCAGCTTCAGGAGGATTTATGGATGGCGGCTCAATCACATGAGTCATTACTAAGGTAGAAGGCGAGATCCAAATGGATTAAAGAAGGTGATTGTAATTCTAGATACTTTCACCTGATGATCAATGCTACTAGAAGAAATAACTGCCTGAAAGGGTTGATGGTTGATGGGGCATGGACGGATGACCCGACGACAGTCAAAGAGGCAATTAGGGTGTTCTTTGAGCAACACTTCAAAGAAAGTGAGAAGGACAGACCAACATTAGATGGGGTTGCTTTCAAGACCATTGACAATCAGCAAAATCATACTCTAGTGAGTTGTTTTCAAGAAGAGGAGATAAGAAGGGCGGTGTGGGACTGTGGGAGTGAGAAGAGTCCGGGGCCAGATGGTCTAACTTTCAAATTCATAAGGCAATTTTGGAATATAATCAAGCCTAATGTCATGCGCTTCTTGGATGAATTCTATGTTAATGGAATCTTCCCAAAGGGCTCGAATGCATCCTTCCTAGCACTCATTCCCAAAGTAGCGGATCCACAATTGCTGAATGAATACAGACCTATCTCATTGATAGGTTGCACATACAAGATAGTGGCGAAGATACTGGCGAACAGGTTGAAGAAGGTCATGCCTTTCATCATACATGAAAGGCAATCAGCATTCATAGAAGGTAAATACATGCTACATAGTGTGATGATTGCAAATGAGGTCGTTGACGAAGCCAAAAGGTGTCATAAATCATGCTTTGTGTTCAAAGTGGATTACGAGAAGGCATATGACTCTGTCTCCTGGAAATTCCTATTTTACATGTTAAAAAGAATGGGATTCTGTGACAAATGGATTCAGTGGGTGAAGGGGTGTATAACATCAGCATCAGTTTTAGTCCTGGTGAATGGAAGCCTGTCAGCACAGTTCTTACCTCAAAAAGGGCTCAGACAAGGTGATCCATTATCACCTCTCCTTTTTAATATTGTGGCAGAGGCACTTAGTGGCATCATGTCACAAGCGTTAGAGAAGGGGTTGTATAAGGGGTTTTTATGTGGTAAAGATAAGGTGGAAATTAGCTTGCTACAATATGCCGATGGCACAATCTTCTTCGGAGAGGCATCAATGGAAAATATCAGGGCTATCAAAGCAATGATGAGGATTTTTGAACTTGTATCGAGCCTCAAAATCAACTTCGCTAAAAGCGGGTTGGGAGCTTTTGGGGTGTCTGATGAGTGGAGAAATGTTGCAGCTGGTTACCTCAATTGTAGGCTGTTGTCGTTCCCTTTCACGTACCTTGGTGTTCCTATTGGAACAAATCCGAGATATTGCCACATGTGGGACCCTATAATAACTAAGTGTGAGCTAAAGTTAGCAAAATGGAAGCAAAGACACTTGTCATTTGGGGGGAGAGTGACTCTCATAAAGTCAATGCTAACGTCCATTCCGATTTATTTTTTCTCTTTTTTCAGGGTCCCTAAGAAGGTGCAAGACAAGCTAGTGAGGATTCAGAGAAGATTTTTATGGGGTGGTCACCAAGATCAAGTCAAAATAGCTTGGGTTAATTGGGATACTGTATGCTTGCCCAAGGAAGTTGGGGGGCTCGGAATAAAAGACATTAACTATTTTAACCTCTTGCTGCTGGGTAAGTGGAAATGGAGTTTATTTCATAGCCAGGGGGAGCTGTGGACTAGAGTATTGGAGTCAAAATATGAAGGTTGAAGGGATTTAGATGAGGTAACTAGAGGGAAGGGTGAATCTGTTTGGTGGAGGGATCTAAAGCTTTTGTTCAATCATCCGTAGACTAGGGAGATAATGAATTCTGTGATTTCATGGAAGGTGGGCTGCGGGGACAAGTTTAAATTTTGGGAGGATAGGTGGTTGGGGGGAGAGAACACGCTTCTCACGAAATACCCTAGGTTGTATAGTATTTCTAATCAACAACATCAATGTATACAACACATGGGGGCCTTCAAAGAAGCTGGGTGGGAATGAGATTTTAGGTGGAGAAGACCATTGTTTGATAATGAAATAGAGATGGCGGTTTCATTTTTGTCAGATGTTACACAGAGTACAATACAGGCTCACAAAGGAGATCAATGGGAGTGGAAGGCAGACCCGAGTGGGCAATATACGGTGAAATCTGCTTGTTTAGTGCTGTGGGAGGAATTATCGGAACAGCAGCAGGATGGAGCATTTGAGGAGCTGTGGAAACTCAAGCTGCCATCAAAATTTGTTATATTTGCATGGCGGTTAATTAGGGACCGATTACCAACCAGGGTAAACTTGAACAGGAGACAGATTCAGGTTGGAGAGCTAGCATGCCCTTTTTGCGGAGGTGAGGAGGAAAGTGCAGGCCACCTTTTCTTTCAGTGTGGTAAGATAATTTCAGTATGGTGGGAGTCATTGTCTTAGGTGGGTTTGTCGGGTGTCTTTCCAAACCACCCAAGGCAACACTTTATCCAACACATACATGGAATGGTAGGGGGAGTAAGGTCTAGCAGATGGAAGTGGTGGTGGTTGGCATTGACATGGAGCATTTGGTAGCAAAGAAACAATATTATATTCTCAAATGGGTCATTTGATGCTAATAGAATCTTAGACAATGCAGTCTTCTTATTATGGACGTGGCTCACAAATTTGGAGAAGGATTTCAACATGCATTTTAACTACTGGTCCTCAAACATCAGAGTAGCATTTCTCAATAGAGGAGGATAGACTATTAGAGCAAATTATGTAAATTGATATTATACCAGATTTTGGTCCCAACTATGTATTGGGACTAATCTGGAATGTAGTTTGTAATTCTAGTACCACTGGTACTCAATTAATAGAATATTATTTTTGCAGGAAAAAAAACTGGGGTTCATATCTAGATCTAAAGTCTTAAAAGTTTTTATAATTGACACTAGATGGAGTTTTATTGTGTTGGGGTGTGATGAATTAATTATCCACAAGTCATTCCATTTCATTATCAAATCAAAGGAAAAAATAAAGTCTCTTGCCATTTGGAACTTTCCTTTTTCTTCTTCTCAATGTTTGCTAAAATTATTGATGTCAAAGGTTTGCTCCGTGATGTAACAGATTGGTTGTTCTCAACTTGTACGTTGATGCCCATTTTGTTCATGAAAACAAAAGGTTGGGGTGACGAGCCTTGGAGAAAATGGCATCGGATCGGAAGCAGGCTGTAACTCGGAGGAAATTTATAATTGCTCTGACTCGATTCTCTTGGGTTGCATCAAATCACTCACACGTTCTAAATCTGTCGTTGCATCGTCAAATGGTTTACGACAAAATGGTCACATTTCAGTAACAAAATCAAACATTTGTTAACCTTATTACTATATGGCGTTGAGGTCATCCAAAAGAAGAAGGTTGACACACTCTGTGTCAGTGAGAGGATTCAAGAACAATGGGGACCCTAAAAATTTTAAAACAAAAATGTACCAACCGAATGCTATGGATCAAAATGAAACAATTGTCTAACACAATGGAACAAAGGTGACATTAAATCATTTATTAGAATGACTTAAATATGTTTAGTGTTCCTTGATAGGGATGTTCAAAATTGAACCAAATTGAACGTAAAATCCAAAACTGATCCAAAAAATCGTAAACCATAGAAAAAACGATGGGAATCAAATTGGTTTGGCTTTTGTTTTTCCCAAACCATACAGTTCGGTTTTCGGTTTGACACATGGAAACAAAACTAAATCAAACTAAACCACACTCATTATTTTAATATAGGGCTTATACTCATATTAGTTTTAAGCTTATGTGAAATGACAACGGTTACACTTAATCTAAATTTAAGACTAAAACACTTAACACTCACTCTCTCCTCTCTCGTGGAATGACAATGTTGCGGTTGGAGATCTACTTTTCTAGTTTTTATGGTTTTAGACTATTGTTGTAATTATTGTTTTGTTGTTGAATGTTTTTTTTTCTAAGTTTCATGGTTGGAAGCAAGTACTATGAATGTTGTTTTATTGTGTTTTTTTAAGTTTAGTCATTGGAACTTGGAAGCAAGTATTGCGCATTGTTCTTACTTTTAAGTGTAATGATTTATTATTTAAGTTGGATGATTAGTTTTAAGTTGAATGATTATTATTCAAGTTGAAACTTTAAGTTGACCATTTATACCATTGATTGTTGAACTGATTATTATTCAAGTTTTGTTCAATTATATCAAACTTTTAAAGCATTTTTTTAACACTAACTTGTAGAATTTTCAAACCACAAAAACCGAATAGAACCAAATTGCAAAAGATTGGTTTGGTTTGGTTCGAATTTCATAAATAATGTAAACAAAATCAAGTTGTACTGCACTTAATTTTCTTATTTGATTCGGACTAATTTTAAGCTAAAATCGCACCAAATCACACCGTGAGCACCCCTATTCCCTTATATATACTTGAAATTCGTTTTTTATCACTGATAAATTTTTTCTTCGGTTTTTGCTCCATGATATTTGAAAAGTTTTGTTTTTTATCCCTTCCGTTATGATTCTCCACTAACTGGTGATGTGGTCATTAGTTTGTTAAAAATATGAGTTGTGACAGTTTTAAAACTGCCAATTTTCATTTTATAAATAATTGTATTTTTTTTGCAGTTAAAACCACCAAAATTAATTAAAGGAGAAAAACGATCTAATATCCATTTTGTTTTCTCCTTCATCATGTCATTTCAATTCAAATCAAACATAAAACCAAGAACATATGAACACATACAATCGAAACTCTGGAACTACATGAACACAATGCACAATCGAAACATAAAAGGGACATAGAAACATAGAGATGGACAAAAAAGAGAATGAACACACACTACATATACTTGTGCTCGAATGCGAGATCTAAAACACATATTTATAGTGAAAATATCTCAAATTTCGTATTTGAAAACACTTAGATCTGGAAATGCTTAGATTTGAACACATATCTCCAACACAAATCTATTGTTGCTCTCGTCATGAGTTATGGTGAGGCGTACTCATGGGTTATTTTGTCATGCGTGGCAGTGTGCGGTTGGGTTTTGGCGTAGTGGGTGGCGGTGCACAACGTTTTGATGGTGGAGGTTGGGTTGTTGCCAATTGCACAGGTGGTTATGAAGGACAAGTGGTTTGGTGGGTGCTAAGATGGTGCAGGCGGCGTCGGGATTGGGTGCAAGCAATGCACGATAATGTTGGTAAGGATTGTGTTGGTGTTTCTGAAGGCAGTGCACATGTCAGAGGATGGTGGCGGGTTAGTGTGCGACGCCTAGATGTCACATGGTACCCCATATTCATTCCCTCTAAATAATTTAATTAATGTAAATTTTATATACTATTTCCAATAAAATTGTAATTTAATTAAATCAATTAATAAGAATTGTATAAAATATAAATTGAAATATTCAAATTCATTCTATTTTTTCAAATTTTATACAGTAGATATAGGAACAATATAAATTGAAATGATGTATTTTTTTTTGCTGATCAAAGTAAAAATATGAAAAATATCCAATTATATGTATATTTTAAAATATAGTAATTTTCACTAAAAATAAATTTTACACGAACACAACTAATCAAGAGTTTCAGATATTTTTATAATTTGCAAAGTAAAATTTAAATTAATTCACCTAGGTATATTTTATTATTACGAAACATACACCTGTACAGTTTTAATTGATTATCCAATAAAATAATTTAAATCAACATTAGTTTATTCTAGATATTTAGTAAATATTATATAGTTATTTATAATTTAAATTTTTAAAATTCATCACAATTTATTTTGATATTTTAAACAAATATAAAAGGACAATTAATTGATTGTCCAATATATTTTAATTTGAATTAAGGTAATTACGACCAGTAAAGTGATCCTTTATTATACTGACATATTTATTGAAATTTAAACTAAATAATTAATAACATATATATATTATAAATTCAAATAATATAAAAAATTACTTCTATAAATTATAAGATGTGAATTTAATACATATGCAAAACAAGGAACACTAAGCTAGTTTGTTGTATTTAATTGTCACTAACATCATTTCTATAACTTAAATGAGTTTTCAATCTTGATTTTATTCCCATCTTCCTTCACACTCAAAGCATGGTTAACTTATTACTAAATGCCATATAGTATACATGTAGAACACGATAGGCAAAAAAATAATTGAAGACTCTTTAAGAGCTATGATTTTGTGTTGTATAGGGCCTTCCTTTTGTTACAAGGTTGTTTTCAATCATCTTTGTAGCTCTTCATTGGCTTATAAATGTTGAACTCAATGTTATAAAACCTGGTTCAGTCCAACCAGTCGGATCAGTTCAATTGGAACTTAGTGGCCTAACCGGACCGATTTTACTATTAGATCGATCACATAATTGACCCGAAATGATTTGGCCAAAATCGACTAGTTAGGTCACCGGGTCCCGATTGGACCGGTTGGACCCGACCGATTTTACAAAAAAAAAAAAAAGATCACCTCTACATTGATGTCTCATTATTATCAATTGTTATTTTAGATTTTAGAATATGAATGAACTTTTTTTAATCAAATAATATTAGTTATATACTTATAAATAATAAATACATACATAATTTTAAATTTTTAATATATGTCAGCTTAATTACTATCCCGCTGACTAAACCACTGACCCACTATCTCAATCGGATCAATGACCAAACTAAGTTTCATAACACTGGTTGAACTTATCACGAACCAGGTGAAAATAAGCATGACGATAAATAACATGTAGCTGAAGAAATTATTGAGAAGGTTTAGTCATAAGTTCTTATGGGACAAAAAAGGGTGATGCTATGTGCACCCAGCATTTTAAGTGAATGCGCAAAAATGAGTCATACGGATCAACATGATCCGTATGAGTAATACGGATCAAGTTGATCCGTATGTTTAAATTATACTTACAGATCAAGTTCATTCGTACAAACCATATAGATCAACCATAGGGTAATTTTGGAATTAACAAAAAATGTTGGGTCAACACAAGCAATAAAGCTGATGCACCTAGCATCACCCGATAAAAAAAATAAGCACAACATTTCAACAATATATAAACCCCACAAGCATGACCCAATAAGAAATCATAGCCCTTATTTCAGCATTCATACATAATATTTATAGTGTTAAGGGTAATGCACCACCTCTCATTGAGATGGATTTGCTTATTATCCAAGTGATATATCATGGGGACTGCGACAACTTTATTTTATTTTATATTATTTTTTTTGGGTGTGGGGGATGTCTTGGATGTAGGCATATCTTTTTAATCATCATATTTGATAGTTTGAGAAAGTTCAACTATTTAATAATTTAAAAGTAACAGATGATATCTTCCAAATCCATAGTATTCTACAAATTATAATTTGTTTCCCGGCTGTGTAGAGGGGCTAACACTTGAATCTGCTGGTTCACAGCTTGCTTTTTGGAACACTGACAGATGCATTTCTGGATCTGTTTTCTACTGATCGAGATACCTGCTTCACAGCCTCTTTTGCTAAATGGCGAGGCCGACTCAGCCAAAGTCCTCCGTCAACAATCATAATGTCGCCATTAATGAATTTTCCTTCACAAATTTGCAGAAATGTTTTAAGTTTCCATAGGTAAAAGATAGGAAGGAAAAGAAAAAAAAAATGATGACTAAGGTATCTAGAGTAACATTGCGGCCATTCCAATAATTTAATAGTGTCAACAATTTTATCTTTTTTAAGCATAATGAGATAGTTACTCTTTAGGGGTAAAAAATGAAAGAGTGAAAGTAAATGGATACTTTGATATGTTTTTAAAATAGACTATGAAACTGCTAACTGTATGATGACTTAGAAGTATGGGTAGAAAAATTTGTAAACAACCTTACAAAGGAATTAAGTTTTATAAACAGATGGAAAGGAAATTTCATTACATGGCTCATGTCTGTGAATTTGGGTTAGCCATAATGGAAGTTCGAAAAACAAATTACTCATGCTGAATCAAATATCTTACCAGGATAAAGCACAATCAATATTTCAAGGTGTTTCTATACCAAAACATTTTTGTTTTCTAACATGAAGTGTGATGATTTTTTCCAACTTAATTATAGCATATGCCATAAAAATCTGATGTAATAGAAAAGTAATGCATGTTTATAGTCCTACTAGACAAATATCAAGCCAAAGGATAACAACAATAGAACCAAGATATTAAAGGCCACATAAACATGCAATAAGGGTTGGGACAATCAAACAAAGTGTGCATGGATATATCTTCTAGCAAAAGAACTATCCCTTTTCAGCACAGGTAGAAAATAAAAAATAGATTAGTCACTCCTAGAGATCACAAAAGAAGAACATTATATTTTGGAAAAACATAAATTACATACAAAGTACAGGGAATATATTGGCTGGAAAAACATTCCCTTGTTTAAATCAAATCTAGTATAGGAATAGTCTGCTAGCAGCCAAAACTATGATATAAAAGAAATTGCAATAGGAGTAGCACAGAGATAGACATTCCTTATCAAGAATCATATAGCTGTATACAAATCATAAAAAAAGGAGATTAAAAATAGCTACAGGAATAGATATTAGAAAAATAATTACACAATTGGATATTGTTTAAGACAACACTCTTTATACTTGTGGTTTTGGTATATTGGACTAGGAGTATGAAGAATATGAAATATTGCACAGAGGAATCCAATTACATGCCAAATACTTGAACTGCCACTAAAATGAAAACCAAGCATGAAATCTAATACTTGATAAACTCTCCAACACCATTTTTTTAATCATGCAAGAAATCCAATTACATCCCCTTATGTTGAAAGAAGGAAGTTAGGAAAATGTGTTCCAAGATTTCTGAATGGTTTCCTACAAAATATCTAGTATAGCACACCACATATTAAACATGGTACTAAATGCCCTTCTATTGCGCAATTTGGTGAAGCATCCCTAACATAGAACTAGTTGATTGGGATCTGGGAGAGAAAGTTGTTAAACCTAAAATAATAATCCAAACTAGAAACAATTTTATTAAGAATTTCATTTTTGCAACTTTCTGATAATTTTTTTGGGTTTTGGGAGCTGTTCAAAATAAATGAAATGGAAGTTCAAGACATTCATCGGACATGAACATTCAATCATTAACACAGAAACAATAATTTTAGAGATATATGGGTGAATAGATAAAGTGGCCAACCTGCATCTGATACTAGAAAAAGTGCAGCCATGGCAATATCCCACTTCTCCCCAAGTTTATACAGCGGCATGTAATCTCTGGCTTTGCTACTTATTTCATCAGGAGCCAGTTTACTCATGCCAGGGGTGTCACTTATTGGACCTGGTGCAATCCCATTGACTCTAATATCATAGTCTGTTCCCCATTCTAGTGCCAAGTTTCTCGTAGTGGCATCAACTGCAGCCTGTTGAACACAATAGAAATTAAAAGATGAATGCCAACAAGATAATTTTAACATCTAAGTCAAGTGCTATAAACCTTTGCTGCAGACACGTGAATTTGATACCAAGAAGCTGTGTAATGCAAGGTAGCACTAATGTTTATTATTGATCCCCCACTAGAAGAGTTGCTCCTTCCTTCTCCCCCCTTTTTGAGATATTTTAGTGCTTCATGGCACATTGTGAATGTGCCAACAGAATCAATGTCCAGAACTGCAAAGAATAATTACAGCTTATCACCACTTCCTTTCTCTTACTGAATTACTATAATCAGAATGAGGTTGCATCATGTTCTAAACCTGAGAAAACATGAAACTTAGAGTGTCTTGGAGTAACCACTCATCTGAAACATAACAAATCTATCCTATCCACATATTTAGATGGTGCTTCTTTAAGCAAAGAGGTTTTTGATACGAGACCTATGTCCGTCTAACAACAGTAAACATAATGCATAAAACTTTAGGCACGTTTGGGTAAACAACTCAATTTAGTGCTTATCATATAAGCCCTTATATATAGGTTGTTTCCATAACCAAAAAGGAAATCAGGTTAAACTATTTCATACAAGTTTTAAGTTGTTTTCACAAGTTATTCTAGAGAACATATTGAAATAAGCTAAAACAACTTATGAACATATCATAAGCTATTTTCATAAGTTTTTACAAACACTTGCACTAGTTCTTATGTCATAACATAAGTCTATCAATAAGCTCTTCCAAAACAAAGATACCGTTTCTTAAGTGCTTTTAGTGCCATTCTCTAGTAAGAATTAAAATTTCACTATTCCCCATAATAAAAGTTTGTATTAAAAGTTAGCATAAGTGACCAAGATTAAACTCCTATTCTCATTAGAGAGCAACACCAAAAACACTTAACCACATTAACATAAAGTGTGATGCATAGGAAATCATACACTCTGTAATAAGTTTTTTTATTTTTAATTCCTTAACAATCTCAATTAGCTTTTGCCTAAAAAAAGAGGTGATAGAAGCAGAACCTGTCCGAAAGCCATTTGGGGACAAATCCTCTGCAGAAACGAGAAAGTTCCCAGCTGCAGCATTCACAAGTATATCAATCCTTCCAAAATGCTTGAAAGTCGATTCCACCACCCTCACCGCATCCTCTTGCTTCCGCACATCCCCCTCAAACCCAACCGCCTAAACCACAAAAAATTTCACATCAGTAACTCTCTTTCACTCTACCACAAACAAAAACAAAATAAAAATAAACTCAGACCCATTACATTAATAGCCAAATCAAAAACTACCGTCCACTTTTTTCTTTAAAAGACCAAAAAGTCCATTGATTTAACTTTTCCCCATCCCAGAAAAAAGGAAATGGGTCTTGAACCAGTTTTATAGTTGGTTTTGGTTTCTCTAATCAAAATCATAGTTTCTTCACTTTCATAATATGCACAACTAAGATTTCACTAAAGGAGATATAACTAAACTATGGAGGTGAAACTCTATTTGTACAACGAGTGCACAACAATGCAACACCAGAATAAGTACCTATAAAACACTATATCTAAGTTTTGTTGAAGGATCTTCTCAGTTAAATCTTTAGACGACTATTGTTGGAGATCCATGTTACATTCATTAGTGATATGATCAAATTAGATTATATAAATGAGAGATTACTTTACAAATAGTTTTGGAAGGTTGACTTAGGTTCAAAGCCACGACTTCGAAATTTGGTGTTTATATCTTGAGCTTAGCTATTTGTTATGAAAACTATTGTACAAAAAGTAAAATAAACGGATTGATTTTTTTAAAAGTAAATCCCGATTAAAATGATTTAATTACTCATTTGGTTCTATAGTTTATCGGTTGTGCCTTTAGTCCTTATAGTTTTAAAGTGATTTTTACATTTTAATTCTATTTTGGTCCATATAGTTTGAAGGTAGTTTTTTTAGTCATTATAATTTACATTTTAATTTTCTTTTAGTCCATATAGTTTGAAAGTGATCTTTTTTAACCCGAATATTTTATATTTTAATTCTCTTTTAGTCTTTGTCATCAAAATATGAGTAATATTATCAATTATAAAAATATTAGCAAGTAATTTATAACTAATTTATCGCAAGATAATTTGTAATAAATAAAATAGTTGATAATTTATAATTAATTTGTAGTTAATTTTTTTTAGTAAGAACTAAAAGATAATTAAAATACAAATAGGACTAAAAGATCACTTTTATATTATAGCGACAGAATTAAAATAGGACTAAAAATATCACTTTAAACTGTAAGGACTAAAAGTAATTTAAAATCTAAAGTATACAGATTAAAAAACCACTTTCAAACTAAGATTAAAAGGTTGGAATTGTGAAACTATAGAGAAACTATAGATACTAAGAGTAATTTAACCCAAAAAAATTGAAAACAACAAAGACAAAATTTGATACAAATAACGGGTGGTGTGATTTTGACGAAAGACACATTCCTAACATATTGCATTTTTCTTATATCTTTCTTCTTATTGTTCACGAATTTTTAACAAAACCCTACTTATTTTATTTCTAAGAAGAGAGAGACGCACATAAAATTTTCATTGAAAATTCAACACGACGGAATCATTTCCTATGAAGAAAAAGAAAACACTAAATTAATTGAAAGAAAAAACAGCGTTGAAAGAGTAAAAGAAGCAGTGAGTAGTTACGGGAATGGCGAGGGATTGGAGAACGGAGACAGCGGACTGAAGAACTTGCTTGCGGCGGCCCATGAGCGCGACCGAGGCTCCATGTTTGCCGAATTGGGTGGAAATTTCGAATCCGATTCCGGAGGCTCCACCGGTGATTAGAGCAACCTTTCCCTTCAGAATCTCTGGTCTGAACGGTGATTCCATCGTAACAACAATGTAAGAATGATTTGATTGATTGATTTATTGCTTCTCTTCTCTAAAAAAAAAACAACTTGCTTTGTTGGAATCGTTGTTTGTGTACTCCTTCACTCGATTGAATATTAATATGTCTTGAATATTCATGGAATCTTTCGATTTTGGTACTGTGGTGAATCGGGAATTTATTTATGAAATTAAGTGGCTGTAATTAATTAGAATTTTAATGGATTTAAAAAAAACGTTTTTCTTAACTTGTGTAACTTTTTTCCGGTTAAATTTCGTTAAAATTCACTTTTAACTAATTTTAATTAACTAATTAATTATACAATTTTTCGAAAGCTTAGTGATCTGTTTCCTATTTATTTTATAAGACTCACTTTAAAATGTAATCTCTCTTTTTATTAAACTAAAAATAATTAAGCTTAGTTTTGATGTTTATAGTTTTTTTTTGTTTTTATAATTTTTTTCTTATTTTAATTCTTATAAAATATGTTTATTTTATTTTTAGTTCTTAAAATATTTTTAATGACTTTTTTTATTGTTCAAAATATTTTTTATTATTCAAAATGTTTTAAATTATAAGGATAAAAAAGCATTTAAGTCAAATAATTACTAATAATTTTTAAGTAAACTTACAAATAAATAAGAAAATAATTTTTTTAAAAGGATCATGGTTAATATTTGTTTCTTAAAATGCAAAAAAAAATTAGATAAATTTTTTATACAATACTGTAATTATTAATCAAATTGTTATAAATTGTATAATAATAATAAAAAGATAACAGCGGTGTACCATAAAAATTGTATAACAAAAAAAGAAAGAAAGAAAGCATAACAATCATAGTATATTAACTACCATCACCCTTATAAACAATAGTATGTAGTAGTATATGATCGATCAGAAGAAAAAAAAAATACTTTCTTAGTAAAAAGAAAAGTCATTTTATGTAACAAATATTAATTGAGCCCCTTATGCAACGGTAGTTACACAGCACAAAACAAAATACAGTATTATATATAAATTTTTATCTAAAATTTGCTTTTTGCATTTTATGTAACAAATATTAATCATGATTTATGGTAAAAAAAAGTAATTATTTTTGTTAGTAATCATTATTAGTTTAACGAGAAGAGAAATATTACATTGAAATGAGTCCATAAAATAAATAGGAGAGAGACTTTTCAAAGAATTATATAATTAATTAACTAATTAAAGTTGATTGAAAGTTGATTATTAATGAAGCTTAACCTATCCAACTTAGAAAGGTTAAAAAAATCATTAAAAAATAATTGTGATATTCAATTAAGATTTTTAAATAATATTTCATTTGTTCTTATGTATAAGACTTGTTAAGTCAAAAGACATTTACTTCTTAAAGACGAATCAAGACTCCTAATTATTTTGATTGGATGTAAATAAATACAAATGATAAAAGTTGTGTCTGATATACTATCAGATCATGATCTGTATTTGTGAATCTATGATGCACCCATAAAACGATCTGATGCAACATTTAAGAAATGCATTTTAGACCTTCATTAATATTTTATGTTTGAAATTCTTTCTTGCAGAAAACATTCTCCTAGGATATGTCAAAGTCCTATGAAGAATAAATGAAGTTCGACGTTGATCCTCATAAAAAAACTGCAATATTTTTGTGGACCTGTTATGACGAAAGAAGTGACTTCTCTACTAAAGTATAAAACATGATAACCTATCACCATGAACTTTGCATATAAAAAGAATGTGCATTTAATGCAAGCATTAAATGATCTAATGGACTCAAGACTTCAGACAAAGAACATAGTAAAAGATCCAATCATTAGGAGACAATAGATACTTGGAGATAAGATTATATATAGAAGAAGTTTTGAAGAAACAAGAGACAAATTATTCTTTCATTATTTCTTCTAAAGTTTTATGTTAATTCTTATAAAGATAGAAAGTTCTCAAAATACCTTATATACCTTGAGAGAAAAAACTAAAAGTGATGAGTGATATATATGTCTGTTTGGACGATCATACTTTAGTCAATGAACAAACATCCAACAAATCCTGTTGATTTGTTTAGAGCTAGCAGTGGCTTGGCATTACAGAGAATACTAGGGTTTAAGTCATGCTTGGGGTAGAGCGAGATAGCAAGTGTAAGAGTCAGAAGTGGTAGTGAACAATACTTATAAGTTTGATAAGTTAGTGAAAACTTGGTAGTTGCCAAGATCTGGACATAGTCTCAAGATTGAGACGAACCAATCTAAATTCTTTGTGTACTTTCTTATTATTTAACTGACAAAGGATTTGAATATATGTTTAGATCTTATATCTCTTTTTTGTTTTTCAAAGAAAACTGTTTTCTTCATCATATGATAAAGTTTAAATCAAGACCTATATAAGTGTTTTTAAGTTTATTTGCATCACATGATAAAACATGATTTTAGTCTTTAAAAAGTTATTAAATTTCTAAAAACATAATTCAATCCCCTTCTTGTGTTATTTGCTTTTACAAGACTCAAGTTTGAAATGATTTTTTTTACCTTGGTCTATGTTGTTTCTTGTATTAATTATTTTTATACTAGAAACACTCTTCATTAAAAGAAGAGATAATGTATTGACAAACAGTTACAAGAGAGAAAAGTATTGATAATTTTGAAAAAAATTATAAATATTTGTTATTAACTAAATTAATAACTTTTTATTAATATTGATAAATTTGTTAATTGAGTCTTAAATATAGAAACAAAATAATTAGAAATAAGTCTTTTGATAATCAATTAAGACTATCAAAATTCTTATAAAGAATATAATAAAATTTATTGATATCCAATTATGATTTTTTACCGTTTTTCATCATTCAAAAGTCTACATATTCTAATGGGTTATTTTTTAAATAAATTTCATCATGTGAAATTTTTTAGTAAAAAATATACCACACTCATTGAGCAATCTTTTGTATCTAACACAAAATATTTCTTTTTTTTTTTTTTTAGCTATGAAACTTTTCTTTCTCCCGTGAAACTAGCGGTGTACGTGTGTGATTGCAAGGGTAATTAGTTTTCACGCATTTTAAAATGACTTTTACAAGTGGCATTCCTCCAAACTCTTAACATTTAATTGATTGCAATATTTTTTTTATTATTTATTGCAATAATTTTTTTATAATTATAATTATAGTTAAAGTAATTAATTGTTATAAAGCATAATTTATTATTAATGACTGACAATTCGAATTACCAATTAGACTAATTCAATGATTAATTGATTACAATAAATTAGTTTATAATTGTAATAGTCATCTATTCAAAGTTTATTTAATTAATATAGTTTTATTAAATAAATAAAAAATTATCTAAATTATCCTCATTTTGCTGGAATAAGTGCACTAATACGTATTAATGAATAAGTGTAGTAAAATTTATTAATTTTATTTTTTAATTAAGTTATTTTATTTTCAAAATTAAAATTTATAAATACAATAAATGAATTCATAATAATTAATTAATGAATGCATAAATTTAAATATTTATTCATAACACCATTAAAATTCATTATCTTTCCTTAAAAACCCTCAATATCATTAGAATAAGGTAAGTTGAGAATTTCCTTGATATTCATTCTTTTAAGAAACTCCATAATTATGGCAGCATTTCGTCTATCCTTGGGAGTCAACAATTGATTTGTCTAAGATTTGAATCTTTGAACTCACTCTTGCCAATAAAGAAGAAACCTCTTAGTCACCCCATCAAACTTGTAAAAAAAAAAAACATTGTGGTCAAGATAAACAGGGTTTGGCCAAACCCTACATAAACGAGTCTTTAATCTTTTTTCAAGATTGACTGAAAAGAGTTAACAAAGACCTATAAGCACCAATCATGGACACCCAATCGACCTTCCCATCCTCACTTGCTTTCACCCAATAGAAGTACAAAAACTTGTTGACAATAAGAGTAATATTTAAGTAATGATAAAGAGTAGAAAATGCTTTCATAAAAGCCCAACTATTTGGATGAAGTTGTGTTGGAGCAACATTCATCCATTCATCTTATTCAATACCCCACACTAAAACTCAATAAAAGGCAGAGTAATCTCCAAGTCCTTAAACATATCTTCACAGACTTACGTAAAGCCAGCCTAATTTTTACCAACACTAAGGAAAATCTATTCATTAGGAAGACAATGGTTGACAATGACCCAATCAGTATCATTGAAATGAGTCAAGTTTACCCTATCTTTTAGATCAATGATCGACCTAGTATTTTGGAAGAAGGATGAGTAGGTACTGACCTCCCCAGTCACCCAAGTATATCCAAGGAGAATAATTTGAGGGTACTCTTTTTTCTCCCTGGGTTTTCTAGGATTGATATTTATTTATTTTCCTTTCCTACTTTTTTATTTCCTATGTTTAGGGGTAGGATCCTACAATATTCAACCTATCACCTCCATCGCCAGCAACCTCACCCGCATTCACACAATCACACCCATATTTCCTATGTTTAGTGTTTTCTTCATCAAACTCGACAAGGATGGTGTTAATGTCACCGCTGACAATGTCGTCGACAACAACTTTAACAACTGAGGTTATCTCTGGTCCCTTCATTAAATTCTGAAAATTTTCCTCATCAAATAGAGAGAGTGAAACAAAGGAGCCAAAGGATGAATTTGACTCTTCCCCTATGCCTAAAACCTCATTTTCAAGCATGGATTCCCGGTGGACAACCAGAGACTCGTCCCTATAAGAACTAGAATAAGACATGTAGAGAGAAAGAGTAGAAGGAAAAAGCGAAGGAAGATGACAAACAAAGGGAAATAGAACAAAAACATATCTAATGGAGTTGAAAATGATAGAGACAAAGTAGAAATAGGAAGAACTATCCCTATTGTGCTGAACCCTTCACTGGAAATCCCTTAAACTCAAAAGTTTCTCAGGTAAATTTGAAAGAGATGAAATGATTTGATGGAAGTGGGAAAGTTAAGTATATATAAAGCTTTGAAAACTCCTCAGCAACTTTCTGACTTCTTACTATTAGCGACTACCTAAAGAGTTACAAACCCATCATGGAGGTGCAAAAACTGAAGCACCAACTGCCATCAAGGGTTTTAGCCCTCTGTAACGCCACTATTTGGGGTTTCATTCCCCATCCTAAGCGACAAATATTTTCGAACCTAAAACGGTTTGACATGTGGAAAAATCAAGGGATGTCTAGACTATCATGTCTCAAATCGAAAGGTTTTTTTGTCTAAAAAATTATCATCTTGTTTGAGCGCATATGTCAGAATATTTAGTGAAGTCAGATCGACATACTATTTAATCTTTAATACACATCGACCAAGTAAAACAGGTCAATCACTTTGATTTTCACTCTTACATTTGTCACAAACACAATAATCATCAAGCTCTTTTGTCTTCATCAGACTTAGAGCTTGGGAGCCTTGTGTATTGTATCAAGCCCAGAGGTAGTTGATCTCAACCAATCGACGACCATCATCAGCACACATCCTTAGTGGGCAAGTGGGGATGTGACACCATCTACCCTTCACATATATGTACTAATAATAAAAGAAATAAGAAATCAAATTTAATTAAAAGTTTTTAAAAACACATTTAAATACAAGCTTTTCAAAAGGGTAAACGGCTCACATTCACTTTTCTAATATCATAATAAAACTTGTCCAAATAAATAATAAATCATCTTAACTCAAAACAAGATCGTTCAAGACTTCATACAATTAATATAGAAACCTATATCCTAATGTCACATCCTATCAGAGCATTGTGTCCCGACATCCTTCAGCACAAGGTTCCCTAAAGCAATTCACCTAGTCATCTGCTCCCCCGAACATAAAGTTCAAGATCATCACAGGATCCAAATACAAACAACACACAGGGAGTGAGTTATCACATTCCTAACTAACAGAGAAACAAGACAACTAGATATACATATCATATAAATGAGATACAACTTACTTCAACATAACTCACGTAATTCCACCACTTTGTCATTTAAAATTCACTTTTCAATCATCAATCACATTACACATGAATCACACACCCCGATCAAGATATAATAACACATCAATTTCATAATAAACAATTAGCAAGCATTATGCAACAATTATGCTAAGACTCAAGCCTATATGCAATGTGGTACCATGTTAGTGAAAAACCACCCTGGGACGCTTAGGAGTACATAACAAGACACACCACAACATGGGTATATCAAGTTACTCTCACTAAGTAAAATCATAGGGAGACCAGTCAAGGTCACGTTGTTTTGCGAGAATGCTCCAACCATGTTGGATAGACACAGACTTAAAGGAGCACTCAAACCGGATGTACCCCCAAGTCCTACACTCTGAAGAGTCCGTCAGGGCCTCTCTCTCCTGATTCAAGTCCAACCCTTAAAAAAAAATTGCATGCAGACATTGCTCATGAATTATACAATACCCACGACTTCACACTCATGTTTTAAATACGTTCAATACAATTGCGCTACAATTTAACACTGGTTCCTAAATAGGAAACCTACATTTTTCCTTTAACATTGTGCATCAACATTTTTCTCAAGATAAACATTGGTCGGATAATTGTACAATTCACAGCTCACGACACATGTAATGCCACATAAAGTGTTATCCACACACTTAGTCACAACTAAAACTCATGTTCACAATTTCACATCTTATAATATCACAATTCACCATCACATGTTTACATGTATATCACGGATTGACACATGTTCAACTACGCACTTGTACTAAATTTCAATAACAATATTCTAATCTCAAAGCAACATGTTATTCCACAATTCATCACAAATTCAATTTATAGACACTGTTCATGAATTATACAATACCCACGACCTCACATTCGTGTTTTAAACACGTTTAACACATTGCACTATAATTTAACACTGGTTCCTAAATAGGAAACCTACATTTTTCCTTTAACAATGTGCATCAACACTTTTCTCAAGATAAACATTGGTCGGGTTATTGTATAATTCACAGCTCACAACTCAATACACACATCTCAATTCATATGTATTTTACCCTTCATCACAAGTTCAATTTATCACATACTCACAATTTAAATCACCTTATCATAATCTCAATATAACAATTCATACAAAAGATTGATCACAACATGGGAAGTAAAACCCCTCAAATAATTTCACACAATTATATCAAAATCATAGGTCAAAACATAAAAAAATCAAGAGCACTCAAGTATATCGATCAATTCTCATCAGAACATCAATTGGTACGTAAAACATAACAATATTGTATTTATAATCGTAAAGGAAAAATTATAATTCAACAAACATCCCAAAATAAACCCCAATATAATCTTCTAAGGATCCCTATACATGTTCATTCTAACCCCAATTGCGGTAAACTTATCTCTTACTTCTAAGCGGGCTCACGTGTGTATTCTGACGGTGATAGCGGTATCTCTATAAATTTCTTGTGATTCTTCACACTTTTCCTCTGATTGCTCTCATAGAGTTTCGAAACGTTAGAAAAAAGGAGAAGGAATTGAAGCCTCCATTCCATGGTCCTATGTGCGATGCATCTTTCTCCCTACATAGAGATTATTTTTTAAATCCCAACGGTAAAGATGTGTTTAAATGAATCTCCAACCATATATCAAAATTTCATGACAATCCAACGGTAAACGAATCCGGAATCATAGTTTTACTGAAACAGTTTTGGGTTTCTGCGGGAAAAGAAAAAGTTACAATGCAAAGGGTATTTCTCTCAGATCCGACATCTTTTCATAATTCTCAACGGTAAGAATTCTCGGAATTGAGTTGCGAACTTGATGCTTAAATTTCAAGACGATCCAACGGTGAATGAGTCCAAGATCATTATTTTTTTAGGACAGGTTTGGTGGTATGCAGGAAGAGAGAGAGTTTTGGGAGGAGAAGAAGGAAAAACGAAAATGAGAGAGAGAAACCGTATAGACTACAGTCAGTCTGAAAAAATGAGGTAGCATTGTATCTATTTATAGCTAGGTACTATTAGTCTATTATTTATTCTATTTTTTTATTATTTTATAAACAAATGTTCTATTTTATTTCCTATCAAATGAATAAATCAAATTTATTTTTTTTTCTTCAAACCATTATTTTAATACAATTATTTTTCTTTATTTATTTAATTATAAAAACCTCACCATTTTGTAAAATTTTATTTTTTTTTTTTACTAAAAAACCTTTTTAATTTATTTACAAAAAATGGGATGTTATAGGGGATATTTACGAACCCAATGATCTTCCTTCATATAACCTGACACTAGGAAATGAAGAAGTAAGTAATATTCAATTCATTAGATATACACCTCAAATAAATACTGACTTTATCATCGGAGTCCCTTTTCAGGTATCTCACCCCATATCAAAGAAGGAGCTCACTCGAAGGAGAAGATGACATTTAGTAGATCAGATGAGTGAAAGACTTAGTAAGAACAATATATATTTCACAAATTAACCCTGTTAAAATAAACTAAAAACAACTTATATATATAAAAAATATAATCAACTTTCAAAAATACAAATAAATTCGTAAATGCTATTTTTAATTATCACATACATTGTGCATAATATTTCTACCGTAAGAGCTATTTCATCAAGTTTCACACGAGATGTTAGTCACATTCACACAAATCATGCATGATATGCGTACCAATGTTTCTAAGTAAGGCTTGAAACTCAATTTCCTTTTCGGCTTTATTATTGTTACTTGTATTGCACATCAACTGCCTCTTTGCAAATTACCATTACCCTTTTCTTTCCCAATTAAGCTCGTGTGTGGGCATCAACTTTCTGCTTCCCCTGGACTCGAGCAATAACTCATAGGAGTACTACTGGCATTGATGACACCGGAACACGTTGTTGAAAGATGGAGTCTTAAATGGAGTTGTGGAAACTGGGACCCAATTTCTTAATTAATTGTAGTATTACTATATGTAAATTCATTCGTTAATTAATTAAACTGAGTATGTTTTTTTTTCTTAATGACATAAGAAAATAAAATTGATAATAACTAATCAATATTGTTTTTTATTAAAAAAAACTTTCTCCATTCCAATTATAACAAAAGAGGCTATAAATATTCCTTAAAAAGTTAAAATCACCAAAAAAATTGTATTGGTCACATTGGATTATTCTTATAAATTGTTGAATTTTTTTGCTTTGGTTCAATTCATGTATCTTTTTGACCCATAAGCAAGGAATTAGAAGTAAGCAAAAGAGGAAGGCTCGAACTTGTGGTAAGGAAAGGGGAAAATTCATTTTTTGTGTGAAAGGAAATAAAATGATAAATAAAATTGTGATAAAATAGGATGA
This sequence comes from Glycine soja, assembly GCF_004193775.1. NCBI lineage: Eukaryota > Viridiplantae > Streptophyta > Magnoliopsida > Fabales > Fabaceae > Glycine > Glycine soja. The sequence continues at coordinate 20,182,975 of NC_041009.1, read as the reverse complement.
ATCGAGACAGTATTTTATAAGTATATAATTATCTTGAATAAATTCAGTATTTTTTATTTCTTGATCGTCTGAAAAGAAGAATTTATAAAATAAATAAAAGTATAATTCACTTTATTTCAATTTTAAACAAATATTATTACAAAATTATTGTATGATCGGTTTTAAGTACAAATTAAAAGAGGAAGATTGTTTTATGTTGATAAATGATATACAAATTTTTCGAATATTTATGACATTGATAAACAATATAGTCTGAGTAACTAATAAGAGTCATTATTCTTGTTAATAAATAATTAATACATAATTTTCTTTTATTTTAATCCAACGAGTTGTCACATATGTGTAAAATTTCATTACGTTCACATAAATAAAACTGATCTGTTTAGCAAAAAAAAATTATATGTAATTCTGATCATGTATAAAATTAATCACACATCACCAGTGGAATATATAAAAATAAATCCATAAATTTTTAACTCCAAAGAATTAGTAAGTAGAATAAGACAAAACCTCACGTATGTCTCTATAACTTGAGGGTGTTTTCAGTCTTAGATTGTTGTCATTCCTTTTCTCTAAAAAATTTTAGTAAGCAAAAGTAACTACTTTTTTTTTTAATCATAATATAGAATTGCATTAGAAATCGTAAGAGGAAGTGTTGATAATGTTTTTTTCATAACAGCTTTCTAAAAGCAATTGACAAATGCTCGATCCGGAGAATATTTTATTTTGAAAGAATTGGTTCTTTCTAATAAAAGATTTGTACAGTGTCTCAGTGCGGCAAAGCCTCTCCTTGATTGACAGAATATTCTTCTTATAGATGACAACCAAAACCAACTAAAAATCGTTAGCAGAATGAACTTTTAACAAACACAAAACTAGAAACCGAAGGGGAAAAAAAGTTGCATGGCCTTGTTGAACTGGAAATTCTTAATTTTTTTTTAAATACGATGTTTAGTCACAGGCTAAGAGAATTTAGGTACTATTCTTCAATAATACCATTGTTTAGTGTTTATTTTGCATCAAGGTTTTAAATATCAGTCGGTGACCGTGATTTGTACTGTAACATCAAGATTTTTTAATTGTTTATAACCGGAATTGGAACCGCATCAGCTGCATTTGTCGGCAATTTACCGCAATATCAACAAGCGCTACGAAATCGCAAAGTGACCGTGACCGATACTTAAAACCTTGTTTTGCATCTTGGAAGCTAATTTTAAACATTAAAATAAAAAGAGTATGTATGCTGTCTCTTTTAAATAGGCCAAGTGCACCCTTATGTGCAAACAGTGACTAATTAAGGTCATAAAATCACTCTAATCCTTTCAAATTTTTTCTTCCAGGCTTCAGGCACCTCTAGTAACAATGGAAGACATAAACAGGTGGCTATCTTTCTATGTGAATGGAAGTGTTAACCATGATTTCGCCATACGAAAGTATTGCCCTGCAAGAATGGAGCAAGAACAAGGAGGAGAATGGCAAGATCAAGAGGCAGCAGTAGTTTTTTATGACACTGAATTATGTTCTTCTTCTGATGCTACAGGTGGCAGCACTCCTTGTTTGGTTTCATCAGAAGTTGATGACTTTGTTGATGGCTTCGTCAACATGAATTCAGTATGAGTATGAGAATGAAAATCAAGGGTCCCAAGAGAAGCATCATCAAAGTTTTGACCACTTTGTGGTGAATGATGAGGATGATGCATACTCCATGGTGAATGGTGGAGTCTTTGAATATGTTCCAACCACCTTGGAGGATTCAGAATTGGAGATCCATGAAGCTCTCACAACAACCATGTGGGAGGAAGAGGTTCAAATTTGTGGCTCTTTTGGTGCTATACCTGAGCTCGTGCCTTGTGCATAAGAGGCCAATCTTGGTGTGAACCAAGGGTTAGACTTGGCCTGTGCTGAAGCTGTGGGATGTAGAGACAACCAACAAGCAGAGTTGCTGCTTAGAAGAATTTGGCCTTTGGCAAGTCCTTCAGGAGACGCGCTGTTTTGCCAAAGGATTGAAGTGTAGGTTATCACTTCTTCCTCATAATGTCATTGCAAATGGAACACTCACAAGCATTTCCATGGATGTGCCTTTGATCTCTAGGGAGAATAAGATGGAAGCTTTTCAGCTTCTTTACCAAACCACGCCTTACATTTCCTTTGGTTTCATGGGTGCAAATGAAGTCATATATCAAGCATCACAAGGAAAGAGCTCAATGCACATTGTCGACTTAGGAATGGAGAATACCCTTCAGTGGTCTTCCCTAATTAGGGCCCTTGCTTCAAGGCCTGAGGGCCATCCAACGCTCCGGATCACCGGATTAACCGGCAATGAAGACAACTCAAATCTTCAAACAAGCATGAATGTGCTTGTGGAGGAATCAAGCTCATTGGGAATGCATCTTGAATCACAATTTCTGAGTCTCCAACTCCTTCTCTTCTTACTATGGAGAAGCTGATCTTGAGAAAAGGTGAAGCTTTGTTTGTTAATAATATCTAACAGTTGAACAAATATGTCAAGGAAAGTAGAGGCTATCTGAAGGAAATTCTTCTATCAATAAAGAAGTTAGGTCCAACTGCACTTACAGTGGTGGAGCAAGACACAAACCACAATGGCCATTTCTTCCTTGGGAGATTTTTGGAATCACTTCACTATTACTCAGCCATATTTGATTCTCTCGAGCCAAGTATGCCAAGAAATAGCCAACACAGGATGAAAATAGAGAGATTACACTTTGCAGAAGAAATTCGGAATGTTGTAGCTTATGAGGGTCAAGATAGAATAGAAAGACATGAAAGGGTAGACCAATGGAGAAGGCAATTAGGCCGAGCAGGGTTTCAGGTAATGCCACTGAAGTGCAATAGTCAAGTTAGAATGATGCTTTCTGTTTATGACTGTGATGGATATACATTGTCCAGTGAGAAGGGAAATCTTTTACTAGGGTGGAAAGGAAGGCCAGTAATCATGGCTTCTGCATGGTAAGTTGCAAGTTAGAATGATGCTTTCTGTTTATGACTGTGATGGATATACATTGTCCGGTGAGAAGGGAAATCTTTTACTAGGGTGGAAAGGAAGGCCAGTAATTCATGGCTTCTGCATGGTAAGTTGCAAGTGTGTGATTTTCCCTATTCAACAGTCAGAAGAAACAAGGACCAGAATCATCATGCACTTTTGCATATTCACTCATTGAAGATACAAAATTTTCCAAGTATGTTTTGAGTTAGCTATTTGTGATTGTACTTCTTGATCAAGGAATTCAGTCCTAGAATTCCTTTGGTAATGTTTCAGATACGAAAGTAATCTACGGCCACAACGGGAAAAAGATATAACCAGTTTCCAAAAACCTGGAACTTGCCAAGAGATATGAAATTGCAGATTGCACATCAACTTTTGAGTCTTTACATCCAGTTTTGCAGATAGCACATAAACAATGCAAGAATTAGTTATTAATGTTAATTTCAGATTTTCAATAATACTACTTTTTTGAATGAGTTGTTTTTCTGCAATATTTTTTCTTTTTTTCCCTCTTCTCATGCTTCCTTTAGATTGGTAGTGTGTTTATTGTTTTTCTATTAGAAAAAAATTAGTGCAAATGGTAGAAGAAAAGATGGGTGAAAAAGAGAAATATCATGTCAACTTTAGTTTCATGGTTCCTCATTTTGATTTGTAGAGATAATTCTTATCAAGTTCAAATCAATAAAAGTATCTTCAGTTTGGTTGAAAAAACACATGTTAAAGCGGGAAAAAAAATGTAAGTTTAGGAATCACAACAATTGGGGATTGTTTGTCTTTGTTTTGGTATAGGTTTCCAGTCTCATTGAGGCAACTTATTTCACCCCATTCAAGTGAAGTGTAATGTTTAATCTTTGTGTCCTAGGTTAAAGTGAAGACTTTTTATTTATTTTATTTTAATTTTCTAACAATCTTTGAGAGAAAAATTATTATGTTCTTGTATAATCTTTTCTGCAAAAGCATTCTATTTTATCAAAATGTCTGTAATGAATATGTTTGGGGTTCCTTTTTAGTAAACCTGGAAAATTAATGGATGAAAACACAATGTATTATGCTCCATTAAAAATATTTTTATTATATTATTTCATTTTCTTAAATTTTAAATTAGTGGGGGATTGTTGGAAAATATTTTTTTATAATTTAAAATTTAAAATTAAAATATATTTTCTTTATCAATTATGTTTTGTAAAGATAAAATGTTTTTAGAATTAGTCTATATAAAAAACTAAAAGCATCTCATTACTTCTATTTATATATTAATTTTAGAAAGTTATCTTTTACTTGGTCAAATTCTTTTGTGAACTTACAAGTCTTTAAAATTAGGAAGTTTGTTGTTTGGTTTTTATTTTTTGTTTTTAATGTTATTGCTGCAAGTACTTTATTGCTACACGTTGGAGATTGGTTGCCTCTGCATATGTAGCTCCTTGCTAAAAAAATAAACATGTGAAAATACAACACACAAAGCAATAAAATGAACACTTGGTGAAACTTTAGATTCTGCATGTCATATTCTTACTAGGGTACCTTATAATTTTTTTTTTGAAAACCCCTTTTTGAGTTATGGAAAAAAAAAATCATGTCTAAAATATCTTAAAGTGTGGGGGTGTCTAACAAAGGTTAACATCCCTATTAATAAGAAAAGGAAAATTGGATCAAAAACTGTTGATTATGTTTTTGTTAGATATTCTTTGCATAATACTACTTATAGATTCTTGGTTGTTAATTCAAAAGTGTCTGAAATTTCTAATGATACTATTATGGAATCTAAAGATGTCAGTTTTTTGAAAATGTTTTTCCTTTGAAAAATAAATTGTCTAAATCTGTTTGTGATACTTCTTGTTCTAATTTATCATCTTGTAGTAATGCTAATAAGAACATTGTTTTTTAACCTAGGAGGAGTATAAGATCTAAAAAAAGTTAAGTATTTTGGTTTTGAATTTTGCTCTTTTCTACTTGAAGATGATCCTAAAACGTATGGTGAGACCATGAGATTAATTGATGCATCTTTTTGGAAAGAAGCTATTAATGATGAAATAAGTTCTCTTAAAACTAATCAAACTTGGTTTCTTACTGATCTTCCCGTGGTTGTAAAAGTATAGGTTGTAAGTGGATTTTCTGAAAGAAATTAAGAACTGATGGATCTATAGAAAAATTTAAGACAAGAGACTTGTTGTGATTGGTTGTAAACAAATAAAAGGTGTACATTTCTTTGATACATATTCTTTTGTTTCTAAAGTTACTACTATCAGGGTTTTAATTGCACTTGTTTGTGTTTTTAATTTAGAAATTCATCAAATGGATGTAAAAACTACCTTTTTAAATGGTGAATTAGAAGAAGAAATTTATGAGTCAACCTAAAGGCTTTGTAGAATCGATAATTGAGGGGTTTAGTGATGCAAATTGAATTTCTAATTCTGATGAAACAAAATCGACAAGTGGTTATGTCTTTATTTTAGCTAGTGGTGTAGTATCATGGAAATCTGCTAAACAAATTATTATTTCACATTCTACCATGGAAGCAGAAATTATTGTTTTAGATACTGCTACTAGTAAGGCTGAGTTTCTTAAAAATTTATTATGTGATTTGTCATTATTGAATAAGTCTATACCTCATATTTCAATGCATTGTGATAGTCAAGTTGTTATATCTAAAGTTACTAGCAAAAATTTTAATGAAAAAAGAAGACACTTAAGAGTGAGACATAAGTCTATCAGAAATTTGATTTCTCATTGTGTCATTTCTCTTGACTTTGTCAGGTCAGAAAATAATATTGTGGATCCGCTTATAAAAGGGTTAACACGCCAACAAGTACTTGAGTCATCGAGGAGAATGAGACTAGAGCCCATTATTTAGTTACAACAATGGACACATGTCTCCGTGTGATTGGTGATCCCATGAATGGAGTTCAACGGGTAACAACGAAATTGCATGTTGACTAAAGTACACAAAAATAAAATTTTGCAGAATTGTTCCGTTTCTCATTCCTATGACAAGGTGTATTATAAATTATGGCAATATTAAGGTTGAGGTATTTATATACGTGTATTTTTGGTATATAAAAAAGTATCTCTTAATAAATCCGATGACAATTATTGTAGGGGTGGGGTTCACAAACCACTCTTTGAGGATTCACCTAGTGAGTGTGGTGGTGGGGCCGCCACTGTGAGAGATATGGGTTAATCTCTAAGTGACATTCACGAAACAAGATACATGCGCAAGGCCATGTAACGCGCTACCACTGTTTAGAACCTAAATAAACGACAATATTGTAGGGGTTGTATACTAAAGTCCGGTTAAAGAAGGTGTAGTTCAAGACAATTAAGTCACTACATTTTTTTTGGGCGGAAGTTCATAAACACTAGGTATAAGGCTCAAACCCAAAAGGTTCCTTATACCAAAATACAATATCACATGCTCTTTCTTTTACGTTTCTATACAAATTATTTTAAAAAAAAATACTTTAAAATTTTAAATTATGTAGGGGAATGTTAGTAAATATTTGTTTTATAATTTAAAATTTATAAAAATATATTACTCATATTAATTTTGTTTTTATAAAATAAACTATTTGTTTTAGAATTTGTTACATAAAATTAGATTTTTTTATCTTTTCTAAGATTTTGCTTTGAGTGGGTCAATGCAAGTTGTTACGTGTTTGTTAGGTTTGTTTTGATCTTCACGTTGGTTTTCAACGGTCAGGTAGTTTTACTTTGAGATTTTTTGTTGTTGCATAAGGAGGTCTATATATATATATATATATATATATATATATATATATATATATATATATATATATATATATCTTCCTCTCTAGAAAACACACACAAGAGAGTAAACAATTAACTTTCTTTCTCTCTAAATTTTGTTTTTTCTTTTCTTATAAAAAATTATTTTTGGGTGCTTCAACCCCGACTAATTAAAAATTCCCCCCTTAAATTATTTTCCTTTGTGCTTATTGTATGATATATTGTATTGTTGATTCATGTTCTGTCAACTGAAATTATTTTGCTACTGTTGTTTTGTTGTTTAGTTTAAGGCTTTGCATTTTCTTCTCATTTATTTCTTTTATTTTATTTCAATTTTCTAACAACATGCACCCCCTCGAATATTAATGGGTTAAGGCATTATGGTGTATCAAAATGTTACTTCATATCCTAAGGATTTCGGTGGCATGTAATTATATCTACATCAACCTTATGGTTTATGGCGCACTTAGTATACATCAAAAGGCGTGATCGGATCGAACCATGATCTAGAGGGTGATCAGATCGGACTAGGATCAGGAAGGTGATCATATCGACTAAGACTCCAAAGGAATATACACAACCCTCGAGTCTTAAGCACAAAGTGTAAAGAAGTTAAGTATGTGTTGGATCGCATTGGGATCAAACTCAGAGGAAACACAGCCCTCGAGCCTAAAGCACAAAGTGGAAATAGGCTAAGTATGTGTTGGATCGGATTGGGATCCAACTTAGAAGAGTACAACCTTCTTGTGTTATTTAGCATGCTTCCTACGTGTGTGTGTGTGTGTGTGTGAGAATAACTTTTTGAAATGGACTCAATGAATGAACACAATAAGAGTGACCAACGAAATGAAATGTGTAAAATAGATCATACATTCATACTAGTTCCATAGTCCATAGGTGAAACACTTAAATAAATCCGCATGAAAATCTAGGTTGCTCCCTTGATAGGCAATATAATTTCACATAACCATAAAAAATCCAATTTATTGTCTTCAAATCCAATCTGAATCATTCTTCAATTTATACACCAAACAATGTCCTATGACCTATATTAGCCAGAGGACGTCTCCTGCTTGTTTCTTTAAATTTACAGTTTTCTCTCAATAGGTTACTTGGATTATTTAATACAGCAGTATTAGTTTTAACATAGAAAACATTAACCAAGGTCCTACTCCAAAGTGTGTTTGATGCATTGAGGAACAATAAAAGCAAATAGCACATGTAATTAGTGAAGTGTCATGTGATAGCATAACTAATTCTATGTTTGGTGGTGCATGTCCATTTTCCAATACAAGCAATTTAGGAAATGTCACGGAGAATAATGAAAAAAGGATGAATAAGGAGGGTTGATCGGGAGTGGAGTCTCCGGAGGAAAGAGGGCTAATAAGAGGTGAGAGAAAGAAAGTATTTGCAATTAAATCCTGTCATAATTTTTTTCATCCAGCAAAGGGGAGTTATTAATTGTTAATTTTTTTTTAACGGAAAATTAAATTCATTATCTTTTTTCTTTCTTCTTTTACTACCAAGTTAATCTTATAAGTTATCTCAAAAAGTATAAGAATTGTTTGCATCTAAATCCTATACTGCAGACAGTACAAATTTCAACAGTAACATAATAACTTAAAGCTTTAAAAAACATAATAGCTTAAAAAATATTCATAAATGTTTTGATAAAAATTAACAATTTTTGTATGTTTTTATGTATTGAATCATGATCAAACATTATTATATTCTATAAAATAAAAATTTAATTAAATTGAAAATAAAATTTTGTTTTCAGAAAAAAAATATTAAAATTTAGTTTGTATTTAACATTAAAATCAATCAACACATAATATTTCCTACAAAATTAGTAAAGAAAATAAATGAAATTATTAGTACAACTCTAAATAAATATATATAAAAAATTTACAATCATCCTTTAAAAGAAAATCACAAAATATCAAAAGTTGTTGACAAAAGTGATTTTAACAATTAGGTTCGTTAATCAAGATCTAAAATTTGATCCCTGGTTTAGACATAAAATAACAACTAAAAATGCCACTTTATCTTAGAAATGGGTCGACCCATGGGAGGATTACACGTCTAGTTATAAAAAAAAATGACAAAATTATTATGCATTAGAAAGCCAATTAGAAATTAGGAATTTTGTTCCTGCACCCAGCATATTTTAGGAGAACCAAAAAAATAATGGTTCATGCAGGTCTCTAACCTATACAGCCTTCACATTATTAGCACAACGATCACAACGATCTAAGAAATTAAGCTAATATGTTAATTGTGTTAAAAAAAATTAATATCGTTATATATAATCTTAAAATTTTTAATATATATTTAATACACATATAAGTTTACATAATAAATTTTGTAATAATTAATTTTGATCTAATAATATTTTTTTTACATATATAAATTTTTATTAAACCTATAATTTTTATTTAAAATTTATATATGAAAAAATACATTATTAGATAAAAATCATAGGTTTAATAAAAATTTATATATGTAAACAAATTATTAGATAAAAATTAATTGTTATAAAATTTATTATATAAAATTATATGTATTAAATATACATTAAAAATTTTAAAGTTATATATAACAACATTAATTAATTTTTAACATAATTAATTTATTAGCTGATTAGAGCGTTATGTAAGAATATTTTTTATTGTTCTCTTTTACGGTGGTGTATGAAGAAATATGTTGGATAAGGAAGAAAATCCCTACAAATTATGCATTAGCTGTGAGCAAATTCATTGGTGTCATGCATCATCAGTTGAAGAGATCCAAATAATCAAGGCGAAGTTTCATCACTGCCAGATATCTCACGTCTTTTGCAAACCAAACCGTTGATGTATCCACAAAATATGGACTCTCTATGCCTAGTTCTAGTCTTTTATTTAAGGCTTAATTAGTATCTTAAATTAGAAGATTTATTTTTTTAAGTACTTCAAATAAAAATTTATATTTTTTAATCTTTTAAATTTAAAAATGTTCTTTTCCATTTCATAGCCAAAATTTAAGACTAAAATATACAAATTTTTATCTTAAGACGGACTAATTTTTTTTTTTAACTATTAAGTTAAATTCTAATTTTGATCTCTCTATTTTAATAGTCCTCTATTTTTCAGAATATATAACCAATTTGGTTATTCCGTACCGTCCAAAATCAAACATTGACTTTGATGTTACATAACAGTGCTAACGTAAACTTATATAAGCGATTGACATGATGCTTGTGTAAAAAATATTAAATGAAGTAAAAAAAATAAAGTGTCTTAATAGAAATTAAACTTATGACTCTATACTCATAGACAAAACAATTAACCACAAAGACACTTGTTTTGTTTAGTTAACTATATTAACGTTATTTCCTACGCGATGTTATCAAATTCGAGAGTTTACATAAACTCGTAAAAGTTCCATAGACTCGACTCGTGGACTCAACTCGTAGACTCATAAGAGTACACTTCATATAAAAACAATAATAAAATATCTATAAATAACATACCAATTAAATATTTCAACAATATAATAAAGTAAAATAGTAAATCATAAATTTTTCAATACTTAAATAACCAAGTCTAATAATGCATCACTACTAGATAATAACTTGGATATGTTATAGTAGTGGTAGATCATTCTCATCGGAGATTTGATGTTATTAAAGGTGAGAATTCTTGTATTTGAGAATAACACACTAAATGAAAATATGTTGAACATTAAACAAACAAAAAATAATCCAAAATAACTTACATTTTCGTCTAATTTTTTTAACTTGCTGACTCGTTGACTCGATGGCAAACTCGAGAGTTTATCGAATTTACTTATAGTTTATAAAATTTACCCAGAGTCTACTAAAAAAGAGTTTACTCAAGAGTCAACTCACAAGAAGGTAAGTAAACTCGTAAGAGTTAGCGAGTTAACTCGAGAGTTTGATAACCATGTTCTTACTATCATTACTTAAAAGTTATCAATTTTTTTCAAACCATCAAAATTTATAAATTAATAATTATTTCATATGTAAATATTTTAAATTTTATTTTATATCATTCATATGTTTTTATTTTGAATAGTTTACATATTTCTATTTTTATTTTACTAATTTATAATGAAATTTCATAAATTAATATATAAATTATTTACATAATTATTTTTGTAAATTGATTTCAATATATAAATTATTTTTACTCTAATTATTTAAATAAAATTATTCATAGACAAAATAATAAAACAATTATTGTGTTTACTTAATTATATTAATATTGTTTTCTATGTATCATTAATCAAGAGTTATTAAATTTTTTTTCAAATTTTAAATAATGATACATAAAAAATAATGTTAATATAATTGATAAAATAAAATATGTTAATACTTTATTGTCTTGTTTATGAATAAATGATCATGGATGTGTTCAACTGCTATTAAAATAGTTTTTATTTTTCATTTTATTTAAAAATGACAATACTAATATGTCACATCAAAATTAATGTTTGATTTTTAATGGTCAAGTGACAAAAGGACAAAAATTGCTTAGTCTGAAAAATAAAAAAATTAAATGTCTTGATTTAAAAATCGGAAGATCAAAATCACAAATTTAAAATCATAAAATTACAAAAATTGCAATTTAACCTAACTATTATTATGGCTTGATTTTGACACACCTTGTGTTCAAATAAGCTCTTTGATTTAATAAAATAATTTTTGCCTTTCGAAAAATAAAAGTGCTCGCTTCCCCTTTGAAATATCTAGCAGCACATCACTAACGCTGCCGTCTAGACGAGTAATACCGATTATAATGTTTGCAATTACAAGAATTTATAAAGGAACAAGAAAAACAATATCCAATATACAGGAATTGAATGACAATTTTTTGCACTTGTAGTAAAACATTGGTATACAACAACTCTGCACTTGTAGTATTGGATTATTATGGTAAGAAAAAGAAGAAGAAAAAAACCCTACAGTGTATGGAACCAACCTTGTATAATTTACTTCCATGGATCACCATTAAGAGATGCCAAGATAACAATGTAACTCATTTAGATGCTTTATTGCCCTGTGTTTTGGTTTGGCTAGCTGCTGCTGCAGACATTATGCGCAAACGACTGGCAATTTCTGTGAAGGATGGTCTGGCTGCAGGATTGGGTGCCCAACATTGTTCCATTAGTGCTCTCCATTCATGATCACAGTTGCTTGGGATGATTGGCCTTAATGTGTTATTTACAATCCCACCTGCAAGGGGAGACAAATTAGTGATCAGTTCTACACAAATTATAGCCTGTTTGTTTTGGCCGGAATTGTTTTGACCAGAATCACATTTAGGGACAACGGAATCGATTTCAAGTGTGTCATTAATGTGTTTGTGTAACTCTCACAGTGTATAAAAGCAAGGTTGCAGTAGATAGAATTGATTTTGTGAGAAATGAAAATACTTATTAGTGCAGCAGCCACAAGATTTTTAAAAGCATACCTATGTGTACCCTCCAAAAGTGATTCTACTTTACCAGTCAAACAGAACCAAATCTTTTAAACTCACTTTTAACATATCATTTACATACTACACAAATGAATTTGTTTAGCATCAATATTTTCCAAAATTAATTCTACTAAAATCTGAACCATACGGACCCTCTAGATAGAAAGCTAAAAACAACCATAAGTATGCGGGTGAAATAACTTCTACAACCATTCTAAGGTAAGGATACAAACATTGAATGTGAGCACAGCATGTTTCGTTTTGATAATTTTTCAGGACAATGGCTTTCAATTTTCTTCCAATAGATTTTGATTAAAAAAACTATTTGGAATACAAAATAAGCTAATCCAATCAGATTAGTCTATCAGTTTCTTATAAAAACTTGATCCATTTCCAAAAAAATTAACATCAACAAAGCAGCTGGAGGAATGATAGAGACTTACAAAAGAAGGCTGCTTAATTCAGGACTCATTAGACTGAAAAGTATATTTTTCTCAAAGATTTATTAATATCCACCATTTTCTCTAGTTACTTCACCAACACTCAAGTGGATCCAAGAGTTAATTTAGTCAGTCCAAAAAAGCAGAATAGACACATGATATTATTTCCTTCTAAGCAGAATAGACACATGGTACGAAAATAACATGAAGGTTGGAAAACAAGGGTCAGTATCTTCCTTTTATAAAGACCGCAGGTATTTTTCGAGACCAATAGTTAAACTAGAACAATCATGTAGACTGATTTCCCATTATTTAATTGTTACTCTGGTAGTTATCAGTGTATTCCAACAGGAGATTTATCTTTTCATGGTTTTTTTAATCTGTTCTCAGCCGTTTGAGTAATTTTAGTTTAGGCATTAGATTTTATTCGGTTCAAAAGATCTAATATAAAATCAACAATTTCTATACAAGTCCTATCACATAGAAACTAACATATCTCTCGTAATGCATAAAAGTCCCAGGTATAAACTTAACTTCTTTGCAGCTTAACTAATATTCTTTAACCATATTTTAAAATGATATCAGCTAGCTCTTTCAAAAGCCCAACCTCTCCCCACCTAAATCTCAAGTTCTCAACACTAATTTGTCAATTCAGAAAGAGCTGGTGAGGCACAGTTCAAAGAGCCTGCAATATAAGCTTTCCTCAAATTTTTGGGAGAATTGAAAGAAAATAAAATGAAAACAAGAAAACTCAATTCCAAGTTGTCAAAATCGCATTTTAAATCATGGAATTACACAATTTTGCAATTTTTCTGTGTGCTTGCAATCTAAAACGCAAGCAAAGTCAGTTTCTAGTGGAATTGGTGAGTTGGGAGTGCGGAATCATGAAGTCAAAGCAACTCACAATTCTACCAGTTTAAGTTCAGTTTAATGATGTGATTTAAAGGTTATTTTTATTATCTGTTATTTTCTAAGCATCTTAATGTGCGTAAGTATAATTTTGCAGTTTTAGTAGGATTTTACAATTCATGTTACAATCCTGCTATTTTGAATCTTTTACGGCCAGTCCCCCCTCCCCTCCTTTATCCTGATCCTATTTAAAATCTCAATTTTGACAACGTTGCTCTATTGTATTGTCTATATTATCTAATGCTAGTTACTTCAATACAAAGAGCCAATTTCAAGAGGACACAAAAAGACTAAAGTTCAGGCTCCACTGCAGTACAGATAAAAAAAGAGCATAAGATATTACCTATAATTGCACCATAGTGCATATTAGCATATGGCTCCTCACCCGTCAGAATTTCCCATAATACTATGCCAAAGGAGAACACATCAACCTACACAGATAAGGGAGACAAGGGTGACAAACTAAAATAAATTTGAAGAATTTTCTTCCCAGTAATGATTGAGGTAAATTCCAAATATCCCATATGAACAATAGAATTCAAAAGTAGTAAAGGAATGAAATAGGAGAATTTAAGTGCACAAAATTTAAAATGAAAAATAATTATACAGGAAGTTCCTGAAGACCAGAGTATTGTGAACTGGTAAAGAGAGTTTTGTTATCATGTGAGAGTTAGGAAATTTCAACATCTAGAAAAGAAATCAATACAATTCATTTCCCTGGTTAAATTTCAATTTTGTCATGCAATTGGAGGAAAGCCTTTTGCAAGAGATAGGTTGAAATATTACCTTTTCAGAGACCTTGTTGCTGCTTCCATTCAGCAGCTCTGGTGCCATCCAAGGTAGAGTCCCACGCACACCACCAGTAACCAAGGTATTGCGTTTAATTTTTGATAAGCCAAAATCACCAACCTGGGAAAGAAAATTTCTTAGTCTTCTTAACACACAAAAATGTGACATTCATACTGATAGAAAAATACTACCAGACACAGTCTACATACCTTGCATATTGGACGTAAAGGATCTTTCAAGTTTACTAGCAAATTGTCACATTTTAAGTCAAAATGCACAATGTTTTTTGAGTGCAAATATTCCATTCCAAAAGCTGCATCCATTGCAATTATCAGCCTCTTGCGACGATCAAGATACCTTAAAAACAATAATGCTAAGATTCTTAAACCAAATTCGTAATAAAAATAAAAATAAAAAACTGGACATGAAATTCATCACTCAAATGCTCTTGCTGACACAATAAACTTTAGTGGTGCCCATGACTTCAGATTCTACCACATCATGAAGTTATCCTAACAAATATTCAGAAAAATCTGTTCAGAGGTTTCCAGGTGGGTGCCAATAGAGTGGAACTCAGCATTTTACAATATGCTGATGACACAATATTTTTTGGTGAGGCGACAATGGAAAATGTCAAGGCAATCAAGGTCATTCTAAGGAGCTTTGAACTCGTTGCAGGTCTCAAAATAAATTTTGCAAAGAGTAGTGTTGCTGCAATTCGAATGCCTGACCAGTGGAGCCAACAGGCTGTTACCCTTTTGAATTGTAGCTTGCTGTCTATTCCTTTTGTTTATTTGGGTATACCAATTGGGGCAAACCCAAGGCGATGCCAACTATGGGATCCTATTATCAGCAAGTGTGAGAGAAAATTATCAAAGTGGAAGCAAAAACATATGTCATTTGGGGGGAGGGTCACACTGATACAGTCTATCTTAACATCTATTCCCATTTATTTTTTCTCTTTTTTCAGGGTCCCTTGCAAAGTGGTAGACAAGCCGGTTAGATTACAAAGACGATTCTTATGGGGTGGCGGAGCTGATCAAAATAAGATTGTTTGGATCAAGTGGGAAACGGTGTGCCGTTCAAAGGAAGAAGGGGGACTGGGCATCAAAGATATTAGAAACTTCAATCTTGCACTGTTGGGAAAATGGAAATGGAGCCTATTCTACCACAATGGAGATTTATGGGCAAAGGTGCTAGAGTCAAAATATGGAGGTTGGAGGAACCTGAATGTAGCATCTTCGGACCCTACTGATTCCATTTGGTGGCGGGACCTAAAACAGGCCCTCCACCATCAACAGCTTGCAAGCGCTTTTTAGAATGGATTATCGTGGAGGGTTGGCTGTGGTGATAGGATAAAATTTTGGGAGGATAATTGGATTAATGATGACATATCTCTAGTAGCAAAGTATCCAAGACTATATTCCATTTCCAATCAGCAAAACCACGTCATACAGCAAGTGGGAGCTCACACAAATTCTGGGTGGGAATGGGACTTTAGGTGGAGGAGATCATTATTTGATAGTGAGGTTACCATTGCTGACAGCTTTTTAAATGATATTGAGGGCAAGACAGTTCATCCATGTAGAAGAGATGAGTGGGTTTGGAAAGCGGAGCCAAGCGGCATTTACTCGACACAAAGTGCGTATAATCTGCTGCAGGGGGAAAATCATAGAGGCCAGCAATTATGGAGTTTTTGCGGAGCTATGGAAGTTAAAGGTCCCAAAGAAAATTTCAGTATTTGCTTGGAGATTAATTCAAGATAGATTGCCAACAAAGACAAATTTGAGAAGACGACAGGTTGAGATGAGTGATTGCTTGTGCCCATTTTGCAGGACCAGTGAGGAAACTGCAGGGCATTTATTTTTCCAGTGCAGTAAAATTATTCATATCTGGTGGGAGTCATTATCTTGGGTTGACACCTTCGTGGCTTTACCAGAAAATCCCAGGTTGCATTTCCTTCAACATACACTTGGTAGGGCTGCTGGAATAGGGGCTACTAGATGGAGGTGTTGGTGGCTGGCTTTGACTTGGACAATTTGGAAGCAGAGGAACAACTTACTTTTCTCTAATGGCACCTTCAATGCCAACAAATTGCTGGACAATGCATTGTTTCTGTTGTGGACTTGGCTCAGAAATTTTGAGCCACATTTTGTAATCTATTATAATCAATGGTCCTCTAATCTTAGAGAATGCTTTGGATAGGATATATTATGTATCTGGCTGTCAATTCATGGCCAATTAGTCAGTTTGGTTCCCTTTCAGACTGTCTCTAGTCTGATTTTGGAACCATTTGCTTGACAACCCTTACTTGTAATCTTTGTACCTATGGTACTTCAATATATATATATATATATATATATATATATATATATATATATATATATTTATCTTTGCTGATCAAAAAAAAAAATCATGCATTTCATAAAATTTGAGGCAAAGTAAGCCTTCATGTTATGCACTATAATAGGAATGCAAGACCTATTTTCAAATGCATTACCTATCCTTGC
The DNA here is from genome assembly GCF_004193775.1 of Glycine soja. Taxonomy (NCBI): domain Eukaryota; kingdom Viridiplantae; phylum Streptophyta; class Magnoliopsida; order Fabales; family Fabaceae; genus Glycine; species Glycine soja. Next base: position 20,166,096 of record NC_041009.1, on the reverse strand, counting down.
AAAGTAATACATGCCTAAGAGAACCATCCACCATATATTCTGCCACAGTGGCCATTGTTCCTCCTGGCCCATGCTGTACCACACCATAAAATGCAACCACATTTGGATGATGAAGCTTGGAAAGAATGTCAGCTTCCCGCCAGAACTCTACAGTCTGATAATAGAGTCAAATTTCAACTCACCTCAAAATATATCCTTCTCATTAAAGAATTTTCAAACAATCATGATAAAATGAAGCTTTTTCTTATTTCATTTTAATTAAAACAAAAAAAAGTGCATGCTATTCAACAGCCATTAAATAACAACTTACCAGTCTCTCTTGCTCAGATGATCGACCAGTGAAGCAGCTCTTCTTTATTCTTTTAATAGCAACATCTGTTCCTCTCCACTTTCCATGATACACAGTCCCAAAGGTACCAGAACCTAGTTCTCGCAGCTCTTCAAGATCTTCATTCTTAATGACCTACCAATTGCATCAGAAACAATGAACTATTACTACAAATACACACTTCTGAACTCTGAAAAATTCAACTAAAATTATGTAACCACAATTAAAGAAGTAATTAAGAACCATGCCTGCAATATGTCATATCCAAACATTTCTTATTAGCTCTAATGCACGGATATATGAATAAAGACAACTAAGCATATGTGATCAACAGAGATATAGATACACACACATATATTATATTGTTGTACCCATAGTTAGAAAATTGTCAAATTTGTGAATTGAATCATATGCAATACTCATACCCTTATCCATGCAATGCAACATAGTTTATTACCAATTATTAATACATACACTAACAATCCATTTACACAAGTCAGATAATCAGTTACTAACTTTCCAGCAGGTGAAAGGCTTTGAGAGGGCTATAGAGGCTTCAGTTTGCCAAAAATATCAAAAACATGTTCCATGAATCATAAAAGTACATAAGAAATGCAGCATTGGTAAGAATGAGATTGTACCTGCACAGTACTCAAATCTCCGAAAGAAGGATCAAGTGGAGGTAGATTGCTATTTGCATCAAATTTGCCATCCTAAGTTAAAGCAAAAGATCTTTTGTTAGTGGAAAAGCAGATCCATGCAACCTTAACCAAAAAGAAAAAAAAATGAAAACTTGAAATAGTACCTCAAACTCTGACTCTTGCATTCTTAGATTTTCCATCATAGCATGAAACTGCATACTCTCGTTTTCCTTAAGTTGGGATTGATTATAATAGGACTTCAGAACAGTGGTTTCAGTTGCAATCATTCTATGCAAGTCCTCTTGATTTTCTTCATTGAAATTGAGATGGGAATCTTCATGATGTAGAGGATGTCCATCAGTTGTTAGTGGCGTAACATGATGCGTTCTATTATCTCCTGCTTTTACTATCACGGGTGAAAAACCAAGATGATCCTGATCAATTAGAGAGACATTATCAAGCCCTTCTTGTGCTAACTTGTGAAAATATGACCATCTTTTAGGTTCATGATTTTCCATATTTATGCTTAAGCCTACTCCATCTCCAGGCGGTGGATGTAGACTGGAGGGATCTTCTCCAAGTATTGCTTTAGAAAACATATCAGAAAGTATTTCCCGAGGAAATCGATCATCAATATCAATAAGAATGTCACCTTGAGATTGTTCAGAAACAACATTTGGAGGGAAATCTTGATAAACATCTTTGGTTATGTTCCCAGTTACAAATACAGGTAGTTCTTGTACCATACAGCCATCACAAGATTCCTTCCCTGAGGCTTCACCCCAATCAATCTCAGGAAGATTGGATGCTAGATCATCAAGATGCTTACCAGACGAAACATGATGAAAAGCAGGAAGATCTGATTTACCATCTTTGGTTTCGGTTTCATCAACCAAGAGCTTGGTGTTGTTATCTTTACAATAATTTTCAGTTTCAACATCTTTAGTTCCTTCATTGCTGGGCAACACTGACTTCAACTCAGGATCTGTGTGCTCAGAAAGTTTGGACTTAACCAGACTGTTTGTATCAGGCAACGGTTTGCTCATTAGATTTTTGGATAACCCATTGTCAATGGTATGGCCATCTGCAAGCAAGGGCTTTGTCACAATACCCAATTCCTCAGTTGGATTCAACATTTTACCATCATGCAAGTTGTCACCAGATTCTGTTAGACCCTCTGGGTTGACATCAGAAAGTATATCTGACACATGAATTTGAGAACTGTGAGTGTCATCTGACTTGGAGGAACGATTCAGCAACTCCACTTGCTCCCTCGGAGTTCTTTCTGAATAGTAAACTCTCTCAGGAAGTGGAGGAGGATGAAGACAACTCAAATCAATTGCATTGGTGTGGGAATCAACATAAGAAGGAACAAATGTACTGCTAGAAGTAAAAGAGGCCTCTTCATAATCCTTGTGCTGAACCTTTTTTGTTGAAGGCAATGAAGGTGGATGCCCCTCAGGCATGGTAACTACAACCGATGCTTCAGGAAAATTACTTTTCAAGCAACTATCAAAGGGCTGTGAGATAGCAGGGGATGGGGTTTCTGAGGATAAAACTTTACCAGGGTCACTCCCTTGTTTAACTGAACTATCGCTTATCTTTTTTACCTGCATTGTAGATAACTGAGAATTTTGTACTTGTAATCCACAAGGTAGATTATCTTCATTCAGAACCCCTTGTTGATTGTTCAGCAGATGAGGAGCCATAGGAACAGGAGTCTCTCCAACAACAGGGTTATGACTGGAAGTAAGGCCATGATGAACAAAATATTGACGACTATAATCCCAAACTTGTGTCATTTGATCACCATAAGACAGTCGATTGATTTCATAAGCATTAGAGGCATTTGGTAGAACTGGTTGTGAAGAATGAATAGTCAATGAAGAGTCAGATTTATTACTCAAGGGAGCATTGCTGACACCTATAGATTCTACAGTAACTCTACAAGTTTCCCTCTCCGCAGTTTGCCTTTCCAATTCATGTAGATCATCTGCTGAAAAACTGACACCTAGTGGGGTTGAGCTGTTTATCGATCCAAAGTCCATGGCATTAACAGCAAGAACATATTGGACCTGAGAATCACCACCTATGCTACCGAGAGCAAACTGAGCATCTTCTAAATCACTCAATGAGAACAAAAACAACCTAAGCTTTTGTGAGCGTTCTCTATCTTCTAGAAGATTACATTCCTCCATCATATTCTGCAAATCCTCTTCAGAGGATACAGATACCAAAGCATCAAGATCTTCCCCAGGAAGTTGATATTTTAGTACATGAACCAGATTATAGATTAGTAATGCTTTCTGCATGAGCTCCTGCCAAGATATGTCCTTTCTTAGACGAATAATACGAGTTTGACCTCCAACATACCTTAGCTTTCCATCACTTGGTCGTGGTAATATTCTTCCACCAAAGCTACAGAGACACTTCATCATTGTTGATGAGCTGTCAGAACCAACAGAAGAGCCATACCCATGTACAAATCGACTATTCTCCTGATTCAATGAAGTTCTTGGTATTGATCTAATTGACCCATAATTGCTTCTGTCTCCATGTAATGAAGTACTCTGTCTGTTAAACTCTGTTGAACCTTTCTCGGCTTTCGAAAGCATAGAAATGTCAGACCCACTTTCAGAAGGTGCTTGACTGATTCCTAAGACGCCTTTCAGTTCCATACAACCAGTTGCGTAATTGGAATTGGAATCACTAACATTTGAAAATACGGGCTTCCTGAGATTCACCCTATCGCGCATGAATTCAAGAGCAAATTCCTCACCTGTCTGTATTGAATAATTAAGTACTGGTTTAAAATCTGACATGCTATAGTCAGGCGGTCTTCTGATAGTATGCATGCCATCCATATGGTCCTGAATTACTGATTGAGATCCAGACTGGAACTCTTCATTCCTAGGTTCCATGGTATTGCATTGAAACTGTTTGTAGAACCCCGATTGTTCCATCATGACATTTTTTCTATTTCTTAAGAGAACAATGCATTAAGAAACCAAAAAAAAAAAAAAAAAAATCATTTAGTAACTCTTAGACACCATATAAATATGTGACAAATCTGAAATCTTTGAAACTCTCAAGACAAGACTAACTCTCTTTTTCCAACAAAGTGCAACTTAATTGTACAGCAGTTGCCCTGTGAACAAAATGGAATCAAGGTAGGCAGTATAAGCAACAAATTAAAATGCACCAATATGGTCACTACAGATGGAAACAAATGAATTACACACACCTCTATGGTCAACTATAAATGCCAAGTTACATATTGATAGCCTGGATAATTGGCTGAAAAATAACATAAAAAATCCATTAGGACGCCAAGTAATTACTAATTTATAAAGAAGCATAAGCAACTTCAAATTTTGAGACAGAACAATGAATTTGCACAGTAGAAAAATGCCATTTGGTGGACAACGCTAGCTTCCTTTCCATGGCCAGGGGACCATTATGTCTCTCATGTGTGGCCATAAAACTGGGTATAACATCTAAAATCTCTTTCTCTCTCTTACTAACACACACACACACCCACATTTGATAACCTATCTTCATTTGGGAATGACTTGTATGACAATACATCAATGTCACAAAATGCAAGCTAACAAGCGAAAATTTTCTGTGGGAGTTGATTAAGTTCTAAATAAATTGCACACAAGCATCTAGTCCTGCAACTACAGTTATGGAAACTTGTAATCTCAGCAATCAATTTAGCCCATATAATTTTTTATGAAATAAATTTCATTACCATAGCAGCATGCTTTGATGATTTCAACACACAAGACAGACACGTCATCAACACAAGATCATCATCATCATCAACTTAGCATTCTATTACTCTAACGTTCTACCATTCTGTTACAGCAAAAAACAGACAACAGAACATGAAAATGAATCTAGGTACCTGATGAAAAAGGAAAAACCTTGTCTTTGTGTTTGCTGAAGTTGAAAAACGGAAAGATTGAAAATTAAAAAAGAACGAATTTTGAATCAGAAACAGAGGTTTCAGGGCAAAATCAAAAGAACCCATTTCCGGTTTCTCTCGTTTTCGCCCATTAAGCTATTATCTCTTCAGAGTCTGCTCTTGCTTCGACCCTTTATCCCGGAAAATGACGGCGCTTTATCTTTCTCTCTCTAGAAAAACGGAAAATTCCCTCTCTAAATTTGTTTTCTCCACACCGCTACTTTCTAATACTTTGTGTTGAACATAGTTTTGGATATTTTGTGGAGTTACAAAAATACCCTTGCAAATATTTGAGTTAGGCTTAATTCTACTTTTTATTCTAACTTTTTAATTTGATATATTTTACCTTCAACTTTTAATAATCTTGTGAATTTTATTTATTCATTTATTCATTAATAAACACAAAATTTTAGGGTAAAATTTCTCAAAAAAAAAATAAAAAGTAAAGGTAAAATTCACCAAAAAATTAAAAAATTGAAAGTAAAATATGCCAAAAAATAATAAGTTAGAAGTAAAAAGTACAATTATGTTAGTAGTAAAATGAAGATTCACAAGAATTAAAATTTTGGGAGTAAAATTTGCCAAAAATTAAAAAATTGGGAATAAAAAGTGCAATCAAGCCTTTGAGTTATTATTGCTACATTATCTGTAGTGTGGCAATTGGAAAATTTGTTTAGCAATCGAATAGAGGAAAGGTTTTGTCGTCCATAGTAATCCTATCTAGCTCGAGTAGGATTGTTTCCAATATAGGAGATGTGTCATTTAGACAAAAAAAATGATTGTGTAATTGATCATGTAATTGAAATACAATATAAAATGAAGAAAAATAAAAGAGAAAGAATTTAGAGAATAAATGAAGATTGGAGAACAAGTGTAGAAGTATCGAATTGCATAAAGTAAATTTATCAAAAGAAAATGAATGGCAGAAAAGATAAATTGTGTTAAAATGCAGGTCGAACATACACATTGTTCCTAGAACCGATAGACTTTTCACGTGCGACATGGTGGTGTAAACGAAACTTGTGCAAATGTTCTTCCCAAGGAAAAATGACTATCATTGTGCCTATTTATAATTTTTCATCTCAATGGCCAAAGTTCAATATTTATACACATGTATAGCTTATTCAAATAGATTATCTAAGATTTTGTCATTTGCCCTTTCATTTCGTCGATCGAAAAAACCTTTGATAATTGTCTTCATTTCTTCTATAGGAAAATCACGGATAATTGTCTTCGAATGGGCAATCGAAAGTATATGTGTCTTCAATAGATTTTTGTTTGTGTTTTTGAATGATTTGTCTTCATAAACTCTTTTCACAAATCGAAATCACCAACTACTTAGAAACTTTCTAAATGTTTCATCAAGCAAATCTCTTTATCAACTTTCACATTTCGATTGTTCATTGAAATGATCATTACACTTCAAGTAAGCTTCTATTGATTTGGTAATCAAATCCTCATTCGATCATGCAATCAAATGACTTCCAAATCTTTCTAAATAATATATGCACTTTATTCGAATGTCAATACTTAACCATAACATCAACTTATAGAAAAACATTTTCGACTCAATCATAATATACTCCTCATTGAAACACCAATCAAAAGCAACCTTATATCTAATAAATCAAATCAAATCAAACCAATTTTTGAACATGACATAGAATCTCTACACTTGGAAAATTTTACTCACACCCCAACAAAAGCCCCCAAAAAATGTTTATTTGAAGCATGAAAATAATACTTTTTAAAACCAATTATTGCCAAAGTGAAAATATCATAAAACATTTTAACACTTAGTCAAAATAATGTACTAAAATACTTAATCGAATTGGTCTATCAAAAAGACCATTTTTATACTTAGTCGGAGACTGTTAATCGAGTATTGAAACCCATATGTTGCCATTGATATTCGCACATTAATGAATTATAATATAGTTGGTCATCAAATAATGATATTGAACTATATGTTATGTCAATTGAAAATAGCATTAGCCTTCTAAGAATCATTTTTATTTATTTATTTATTTATTTTAACTTCAATTTAGTAATCGAAGAATTGTTGGTCATTATCAGATTTTGTAATGCCCTAAAATTTCACTAACTGTAAATTGATGTTTAATGTATTTCTCGTGTTATTTGATTATGTGATTTATTTGGATGAGTTGAGGGTGTGAATTAGCCATGTTTGATTTGTTTTATGTAGATGTTGAGTTATGTGGAGATTTATTGACTTAGGTTGAAATTATGAGGTTCCAAGTTTTGTCTCAACCTGTTCCGGTAAAACTGCAATCCCAGACTTGTCAACCGTTGGATAGCCTTCAAATTTGGGTTGTAGGTTTCTAACTTATGTTTTCACGTTCTGATCGTTGGGATTTACAAAATAAATTTTTTTGGCATCCCTCTTAGCGAGAGAAGCATGCTAAGCGTAATTCCAACCCATGAGGAATTACGCTTAGCGCGAAATGATGCACTTCGTGCAAATCCCAACCCGAGAGGAATTGCTTTCAACATGAAAAGTTGCTTTGAGCTAGTCTCACTAAACGACATCTACAGATTATAAATACGTTCAACAGCATAAAATTACGTGTTTTGAGCTCTCTTCCTTCTCAACCTCAGCCCAGAAACCCTAACTCCTCCTCCACCACCACTCACGACCATTGGTGGCCACCAGGAGTCGTCGTTGCTTGTCGCCGAACCACCGAACGGAGAGTAATGCTTTAATCAAAGTGTAATTCTCAGAACTCACCTCAAGGATTCAGTATAGAACAAGCTCTCAATCCTTTCTTTCGTGATTTCTCTAAGGTAATATTGACTTCTTTGTCTTTCTCCTAGTTAGTTTGAGCTTTTCTTAGTGTATCTTGTGTTTTGGGTACCATAATAAAATGTTTTTACACTCCCTTTCAAAAACCCTTAAAAATGAGATGTTTAAAAGTTCTTTTATAAAATTGATGTTATTTTCATAACCTTCCCTGAACCCCGATCACATTAGTGTGATCAAAATTTCAAAATGGCATCTCTTTGTAGTAGAACCTGAAACACCCCTTAGCCCTTTTTGTTTTGATAAGGGTAATTGACCCCCCTGAATGTTATTATTAACTTTCTTTTTGAAATCTATACTAAATTTTCTTCGATTTGGTATATAGAACTCTGCGTTTGAACCGACGAACGTGAACGAGAAAGGTCTCTAAGTGACGCAAAGAGGAGTTGACAAAGAACTAACAATAGGTGAGGGGAGTTTATTATAATTTATGGATTTGATACCATAATTATGGAAAATACTTGTACTTGGGGGCATGTGACTCAGTTTGGAACTCCCTTGAGACTCAGGCTAATCACCATGGGGGGAGTTTCCTGTGCATGCCAGGGTTATCTCGACACTTGCTGCTTAGTTTTCCTAAGTGAGAGTGTCGTGTGGACGCACGTAGGCTATTTTTTGACAAATGGTACCACATTGCATTTGAGAAAATTTGACACAAATAATCTTGGTAATAAATAGATATAATTCAACGGTTAAATCAATTGAAATCATATTTTATATCAAGTTATAAAAATAGTTTAGTAGTTGTCAAAGTTACACTCGTATAATTTGATCTCTCCTTATATATATATATATATATATATATATATATATATATATAACTTACTCCCACTAGTTTTTAAAAAGGAGTAAGGTAACATTCAACACCTTTTCTTCTAGACAAAAAAAAAACCTTTCTTTTGAAAAGTAATTTACAATAAAGAATATTTTGTGATTTTATCTATACTCTCTCCCATCAATCAAATTATCCCATAAAATCTTCTAAAATCACACTTGCTATCACATGTTTCTTCATTCCCTAATTCCTAATTTCTTTATTTCTGGCATAAAAAATGTGGTATAAAGAAGTCAATGATACGTGGTTAAAAAATGTTGGCTATAAAAATACATATATGTGGTTATATAAATACATATATGTAAATATTAAATTTACATAAATTTTTACATGCATAATCCTCAAGATGAATATATGTGTGTTTGGTTGATAGATTATTAATGTTCATTACTTTTTTTTTTAGAAGGAGTATGTTGCAAGTTACAACTTTGATTATCTTAAATACACCTAAAATGTAATATGTTAAAATATCTTATACAAAAAACAAATGAATATACATTACTACAACATTTTTTACTTTAGGCCGCAACAAGAAATCATGTCTAGTGTGTAAAAACCATGGCTTCAAATTTAAGCCACAATTTTTAAGGTGCACTCCAAGTGGTTATGGTATATGCTAGTAGACCTTTTTTTTTTTTTACTTTCAGCCACATAGTACAAGTTTTTTAAGCAAAAAAATTGCTAGGTAATCACAATAGAAACCCATAATCCCAACTATGTTGGTACCATGAGATTTACCATTCATTTGCCAACAAATCTTAAATATTTAAAATAAATAAAATAAAAGACAAACATGGGACATAAAGCCTAAACCCATGAACAAATAAACAAAAATGATAATTGAGTAAACCCATTTTATCCCTAAAAGACCAAGAACTAATGAAATTAGGGACAAGATTCCACCAAATGTAATTTTCTACTTGTAATCCATAGTTAGCAAGCCTACTAGCACAATAGTTTTCTTGATGATATATGTGAGAAACCTGAAACATCATTCTACGAGTATAGGTAAGACAAATAAGCCAACAATTTTAAATTTTCCAAGGATATGAATTATTGAAATTGAAAACCTGCACAATAGACTTGGAATCACACTCTGTTAGACAAGTGGCCTCAGATATCTTAAGCGGGGTTTAATTAAGATATCACAAACTATTTCCTCAATTAAAAATTTTACTCTTCTTTAATGAAAGTTTCAATGCACCCTTATTATGAATTATTATAAGACAATTCAAACTAAACTTCCTTAAGGAAGAGAAAGTGCAAACTCAGTTTATACTGGTTCGATCACACCTTGTGCCTACGTTCAGTCCCCAAGCAACCCACTTGAGATTTCCACTATCTTGTAAAAACCTTTTACAATCTCTGAACCACACAAGGACAACCCTTCCTTTGTGTTCAGATCACTTTACAACAAGAGACTCTCGGTCCCTTAATCACTTTTCTTGAGTAAGAAGAAAGAGAAGAAGATATCTTTCTTGTAAGAAACAGATTGTACAATGAAGCACTCAAATAATTCCTTATTGAATTGCAAGTGTTTTGGCCAAAGAATTTTTAGAAGATAAGACAATTTAACCTTTTGAGAGGATAATACTTTTTGGTCAATGAAAACTCTAAGGAAATTTGTGTCCCAAGTCACCTATTTATAGGCCTTTGATGGCCATTCAAAAGTTAAATTATAAGATGTGACTGTTGGGAATTATTTTCAAAAATCCTTACTGGTAATCGATTATCATAATGGTGTAATCGATTACATAGTTATTTCTGAAGAGTTATAGCTCTTCTTATTTGAAATTTGAATTTTTAAACACTGGTAATCGATTACCAACTCATTGTAATCGATTACATAATTTGAAATTTAAACTCAAATTTCTTAAGGTTGTTTTAAAACATTCAAAACCACTGGTAATCGATTACATGCTTTCAAAAATATTTGAAACCATTTAAAACCTTTTTAGAAAGCATATTGGCCACTAGTAATCGATTACCAGAGGCTGTAATCGATTACTAGAGTAAATCCCAATTTAAAATGATTTAGATAAAATTCTTTGGTCAAACCTTTTGCTTTTTCAATTTGGAAACTTCTTCTGAAGACTCTAGTGATCAACTTGGCTATTTATCTTGAATTTCTTGATGTATTGTCTTGAATTAAACTTGAGAAGCACCTTTCTTTGGCATCAACAAAACATCATGATATCTTGCTTCTACACACTCAAGCCATAACATATTCCAACCCTTGTTGTTAGTTGTCTTAACAACAACAATCATAGTTGCTTCCAATTTTCCAAGAAAGCATTTGAGATTGACATCGACTTAGAAAAGCAACCTAGGATATCCCCTACACGATTTCTAAAAATCCCTCCACAAGTAACTCGACTTGGACATACAAGAGTTGCTCCATCCTATTTATGGTGGAAATTCGCTTAAGTAATTGAAATGGAACTAGTTATGTTTTCCCACTTAATTCTAATCAATCACAAACAACTTATTTTATTTAGTGTGACAAAATCGCAATTATAAGTTCTTTTTTATTTAAACCAACATTTGTTATAATTTTAAATTAAAAGAATTATGAGATCAATTGAATAGAGATGATCTTATAATATAATTATATGTTATTGTATCATATTCAAAAATAACCATTTTGATGATTAATCTTTGTATAAAATGATATTTTCATAAATCAATGTATAATTAGGCTTTTAATCAAAATACATTTTTCTCAAGTATGATTATGAAAGTAATTTTAAGTAAGATTATAGTTTTTATATTAAAGATGTTTTTAATAAGTAAAAATATGTAAATTGGCTGAAAAATAAAGTTAGAATGCAAGAAAGACAAAAATTAAATGTATAGTGCTTTAAAAGGAAATCAAATTGAAATGTAAAAACATGATAAAGATTGCAGAATGTAAAGTACATCAATTAAATAAGTTCGAGTTTAGAGAAGAAATGGTGATGAGAATGAGTTAAGAGTTTGGAGAAGAAATGTTCCATGTCAAGGACCTCTTTGATTGTGTTGGCTAGATGCCATTTTTTGGAGAAGTTCAGTTCCTGACATTATGACCCTTATGCCCTCTTTTGGGGAACTACAAGGCAAGATGAGTAAGTATTAGAGGGAACATCAAGGGTAGGAGGTGATGATTTCTCCTATGACCATTAATATTGTAAGTGATTGTTTGATGGAAGGTTTGTTGTTTGACGAGGACTGGGAGAAAGATATAAACCAAGAGATGGTGGATGATCGAGGTCGTACCCGAATCAAATAAACATTAAAAATGCAGTATCTAGGAAGTGATCCTAGGTCGTCTCCCAATGAGCAATGGTCAACCAAACGTTCATAACAGATAGTAATAAAACAGTAACGAATTGGCGGGGGGGATTGTTTGTTTTTGTAAATTAAACAACAAGCAAATTTGAATTAGAAAATAACATAATTAAAACATGTTGTTTCCCCTTGATTCACAAGCAAGTATCTTATCCTAGGTTACGAGAATTTATCCTTAATCAGTTCAACCACTTAATCCAACCCTAAATTAAATTACTAAGCAAAAATTAACACAAGGTTGTCATTATGTGATTAAGCAACACATACGCCAATTAATCATGAATGAAACTGATCATTAAGCATGAACGTAAATTAAGCGCAGAGACAATTAATCAAGCACTAAGCATGCATGGATTAATAGCAACAAATACAGAGTAATTGGTGAAGAGGAAAAACTAATAAGAATTCAATAGTAATAACAAAACCTCAAAGAGAGTTGTGTTTGATCCTCAAGAGAAAACAACGCTGGAGACTTAGCCTTGCATTAATCAGTAGAAAACGAAATTATAGATTGAAGCAAAAACGAAATTGTAGAAAACGAATTTTATTCTACGTGAACAGTGCGCATGAACAGTAAAAACTAGAATTCTAAAATCCTAGAATTATTCTCCTCTCCGAAAAAACTCTCTAAACTAAAACCCTGGTGTTGTTATATAGGTCCTCAGCCCCAAAGCTTACAAATCTATTTTAAGTCCAAGCCCATAAATAAAATAAAATCTGGACAAGATAAGATAAGATTGGATGAAATAAAATCTAGATAAGATAAGATAAGATTGGATGAAATAAAATCTAGATAAAATAAAATATGGATAAGATAAGATTTGATAAAAGAAAATTGTTTGCTCTCTTCAAGTCCAAGCCCAATTCCGGATTCAAGCCCAATTGCTTATAATTCTCCTGAAATTAAATTAAAAACACAAAATTAGTCAAGTAAGCCCAAATGATAAAATTGCATAATTAATTTGACAATTAAGGCTAATCAGTAATTAAAATGGTGACAAAAAGGGTTAAGAAATAGGAGAAAATAATGACACATCAGTGGATATCATGTTTTATGGTAAAACCCATATAGATACAACAAATAAGAAGAAAAATGTCAATTTCTTGAGGACTACAAACCTCACTTGTATGTGCAGACTCATATATAGTTTTCTCTTCAACATAGTGATGTCCAAAATTGGGTTAAGAGATTATGTCAGTGACAAAGATAGGTTTTGCATGTCAAAGTGATGGCGGGTGGAAGAAGGATTTTGACATTGTGCCTGACCACAACATCTATTTTGTTGTGGTCTAACTCACTCCAGATTTATCTTCACTCATCATGTGTAACCTATCATTGAAGAGGTGGATTTTGATGTTGAGGATGCAATTGATTAGGAAGCTCTTGCTGTAGAAGTCTATGATCCCCCTCAAAGAGTATGCCAGACTCATCGAGACTAAGCTTCTAAGAATGAGAAAAGCACTTGCTCAAGCTTTGGAAGACAAAACTTATGCTAAGAAGGAAGCTAACAAGTGGTTTCTCATTAGAGATTACTTCTACAAAAAGCTTACTAGATGAAAGCCTCCTAAAACTCTTATTCCTCTAGGCAGTCCTATTCCTCTATCATTAGATTCTGATGATTCTAGTGATATGTTCTTGAGGAAGCTTGATGAAGAAGCTGCTAAACAAAAGGGGAAGAAGAAGTAAAAGACGAAGATCATATAGGGAGGAGAAGTAATCATCTGAGGGGGTGCTATAGTCTGAAAAAGTAATCATCTCAAGGGGATATCTTTCACTTGTCCTTATTTTTCCCTTTATTCATATGTTTTCCTTTATAATGAAAACACATCCTCTTGATGTGAAAAACTTTGATGACTAAAATGAGATGTTTTCTAATGAAAGAACAAACTTTTTTTTCACATATCAAATTATTTTTTGCATCTAATAAGATTATGATTATTGCTAACTGATATACATTTTTAGTCTGCCATCAACTTTTAAATTCGTATTTGTTTGACATCATCAAAAAGGGTAGATTATTAAGTAAAAGACATTTGTGTCTTAAGACAAATCAAAACTCCTAATTATTTTGTGGAGCTTGTAGGCCTTGGATCTTCTTCATCAATGAAGTCCTTTGCTTCTTGAAGATTAATGGTAGCGGAATTGAGAAGGAGAAAGATGATTAGAGACGCCACTTCAAGAAGAAGATGAGTCAAGAAGAAGCTCACCACCATAGGAAGCCATGGATAAGAGCTTGAAGGTAGGAAAAGAAGAATGGAAGGAGAAGGAGAGAGGGAGCACGAAATTTTGTGCCTCAAAAGAGGTCTGAACTTTGAAGTGTAATTCTCAAATGATCAAAGTTGAAAAAATGCACACACATGGCCTCTATTTATAGCCTAAGTGTCACACAAAATTGGAAGGAAATTTGAATTTTTATTCAAATTTTACTTGAATTTGAAATTGAATTTGTGGAGCCAAATTTTCACTAATTATGATTAGTGAATTTTAGCTATGATTCAGCCCACTAATCCAAGATCAAGTCCAAGATTCTCCACAAAGTGTACTTAGATGTCATGAGGCATGTAAAGCATGAAGGACATACACAAAGTCTGACTATATGATGTGGCAATAGGGTGTAGCAAGCAAATGCTCACCTCCCCCTCTAAAATTTAATTGGATTGGGCTTCTCCCATTTCAATTAAATTTATTTACCAACACACACATCAAATATTCACTTAATGCATGTGAAATTACAAAACTACCCCTAATACAAAAACTAGTTAGGTTCCCTAAAATACAAGGGTTGAAAAATCCTACATTTCAAGGGTATCCTACCTACATTATGAAGTCCTAAATACAAGGCCCAAAAATAATGAAAACTTAATCTAATATGTACAAAGATAAGTGGATTCATACTTAGCCCATAGGCCCGAAATCTACCCTAAGGCTCATGAGAATCCTAGGGCCTTCTCTTGCATCTCTGGCCCAATCTACTTGGAATCTTCTATCCAATGCCCTTGCAGGGTAAGATTGCATTAAGTGGTTTTTCTGCTGAAAATTTTTACACAAAAATCAATCAGAGTGGTTTCATTGCATGAGAAAGGATGTGCATTTAATGCAATCATTAAATGCTCCAACAACAAACATAATTAGACAAAGCTTAAGTGAAGAAATTCATCTACTGTGAGACAATGGACACTTAAAGATGAAGACCTATAAATACTAGAAACTTTGAAGAAATAGGACATGAACCTTATATGCATTCATTCAAATTCTTTCTATAAAAATCTATTTGAAAATTCTTGTAAAGTTTAGAAAATCTCTCAAAACACTTTGATTATCTTGAAAGAATGAACTAAGTGTTAAGATTGTATATTCGTCTATAAAATGCTCAAAGAGTTAGTCATTGTGCAAACATAAACAACAAATTTTTATGATTTTAAAGATCCAACAATGACTTGGTAAAACAAAGAATATTAGGTTGATTAGAGCTTGGGGTAGAGCTTGATTTGTAAAAGTCAGAAGTGATCATGACAAAATACTTATAACTTGCAATAAATTAGTGAAACTTGGTGATTTGCTAAGAATTGGATGTAGTCTCAGTGGTAGAGACGAACCAATATAACTTCTTATGTTTGATCTTCATTTATCTCTTAGCTATTTTAAGTGACCTAGGGTTTGAATTTGATTTTGGTATTGAAATCTCTTTTGTTGTATAAAATCTGTTTTCATCGTCTGAATGTGTTTTTCTGAAGAACATTTACTTGTCTTACAAAGTTCTCTTCCAAATGATAATTTTTTTTCCTTACAAAAATGCCTTACAAATTTCTAAATCACAATTCAATCCCCCTTCTTGTGATATTTTCCTTTACACAAGTGTACAAATTATTTGAATAACCTATCTAAGATGTTGACACATCTGTTTTCATGCTTCTTTTTGGAAAACCATTGATAATTGCCTTCGTGCACATGATCGAAAACCATGCATCTTCACTAAATATTTACCCACATATTCGAGGAGTGTGCAATTTCAGTAACTTGTCTTCATAACTTGATTTTATCCGAAACTTAGTGATTTTAACACCTTCTTACCAAACATGACTTAGTCTTCAAAGTTTTAATATTTTGATTGCTCCATTGAACTCAACATCATATTTGAACCCCTTTCCAACCAACAATTGAACATGACACCTTTATAATGTTCTTCAAATTAAATTAACTCCAACACAGATTCTAAGTTTCCATGCTTAGGAAATTTTACATGCACCCCTTACACATCCGTGTTGCATTTTGTTTATCCAAAAGGAGGTTGGTGCCTAGACACTTGAATTATTTTAGAACACATCCCACATGGTTTTTCCATTTCAAAGTTATGCAACTTCACAGCAAAATTGACGCAAAAATGAGAAATTAGGGGAAATTAGTGAAATCAAGGAGAAAATTACATTGTCGCCAGTGAGATCCAAGCAATTTGAGGGCGTGTAGGGTTATACGGTGTTGAAATTTCAAGCCTTTGGTGTGGTGACTAAGAAGTTTGATAGTGATAGTGAGAATGAAGTTGTTACAAATGTTGGTAATGAAAACAATGATGATAAAGCAGGTAAGGCAGAAAATGTTGATGCTTTTCAATTTGAGTTAACAAATTTTATCAATGTTGGAGTTGATGATTTTTCGCATGATGATGTTTGCGAGCGAACATGATGTCTATGAATGGTATTTTGCCTATCCAAATGTCATGGGTTTGGCATTAGGAAAGATGAGGTTGCTTATGATAAGAAGCATAATAGGGTAATGCATAAGTTTTTATGTAACAAAGAGGGGTTTAGGGACAAGAAGCATTTCATAAGGAATAATAGGAAAAAGGATCACAGACCCCTTACATGCACCAATTGTGAAGCAAGGTTGCATGTCCGTTTGGATAAGGATACCGGTTTGTGGGTAGTAAAAACCTTTTTGGATGGTCATAACCATAGATTATGTCCTAATGATTATGTTCCCCTAATCCTAACCTACTGTGGATTATCTTATGGAGACAAAGCGGAGGTTGATGCTTTGCATAGGCAGGGTGTGACAACATATCATATTATGGGGTTTATGCTAGATCAAAAAGGGGGACACATAGGGATTGGGTTCAACAAGAGAGATTTGATCAATCATATTAAGTGATTGAAGTGTGTCAAAGTCGAAAGAGGAGATGTATTGGCTGCAATTAATCATTTGCAAGTTGACAATGATGCTATGTTTTTTGCAAGATACATGCTTACAGAGGATGGTAATTGTAACGACTCACCTCGTCGATACGATATCACTACTTTAAACCACGTAAATTTCAATTTTTAAATGAAAACTCCGTTAATTTGCTTATGAAAAATGAGAGTAAATTTTTCGCAATATACATTCACCAAACAACGCACAATTACTTGGAGGAGTATGTATATATATATGTGTGTGTGTGTGTGTGTGTGTGTGTATTAACTCATTACACATCATTCACATAACGGAAAGTAAATTAGTTCATACATATAATTAAATCTAAGTTACATCCTCGATTCAAAAAGAATTATAGAACCAACTACGGAGGAGTTGATTAACAAAACACATCTCTCTCCCAAAATAATCTCAATGTCATCACGTTGGCTTGGCGGCTCCACAAAAGAATCTCACTTCACGTACCTATTGATGTCCATCTGCACCCATGAACGAAGGTTCGTGATCATCACAGGTACCAACCACAAGGTACAAAAATTGCAAGGGTGAGTTTATTATAAAAGAAATCAACACAAAAATCAAATGACCATGATTAGTAAGGAAACATTAACAAAGACCATAATCATACAAAACATCCATTAGTCCAACATACACTCAACAAGTAGTCATCAACCTTCCATAATTCCAATTAATCATGCTCAGTATGATGCATGCACCAGACCTCAACTCTCAAATGCAATGTGATATCATTCATCAGGAAATATCCTAAGTGTGTCCACATGACACTCTCACTTAGGAAAACTAGGCAGCAAGTGTCGAGGTCACCCTATCATGCAAGTAACTCCCCCCTCCCCATGGTGATCAGCCTAAGTCTCAAGGGAGTTCCAAACCGAGTGACATGCGCCCAACTACAAGTATTTCCCCTCATGAGAAACTACAAGTACTTACTGACAAAGTTTATACTATTTTCAGGCAATATGAAGTATGAAACATGAACTCCATCAATGCACTGACCGTGAATAATCAAAGATTCTAAGTCATCCCCCTCTAAAGATGCTTAAAACTCTTTAATCACTTTATTTCCTCCACCAGGGATATCTATCATGGTCACTGCACCCCTCATGTACATACAAAACATACATCATCATAATGACATTTTCAACATCAACAACATTTTGTCTTAATGTCATTATCAACATCAACATCACCTCATCTCAATGTCATTCTCAACATCAACATCATCTCATCTCAATGACATTATCAACTTCAACATCATCTCATCTCAATGACATTATCAACATCAACATCATTTCATCTCAATGATATTATCTACAACAACAACATTATCATTTTATATCAATATAATCATCAATAACAACATCATACTCTTTCAACATTATCGTAAACATCAATGTCACCTCATATCAATTAATTCATTAATAAAAATATCATCAATAAATCACATTCCACACATACATACATACATACATACATATATACATACATACATACATATATAGTTCATGCCTGAGATTCACACTCCCCAGGTCTTCAAACAACACAAGTCTAATAAAACAATAATGTCATTTATCAATAATAGATGTATCACATCCCATTAGTCAAAAATATTATTTTTCTTGAAAACCAGCATACACAGGGACAGACATACATCACCATAATTGGGTTCCCTGACCCCAATTATGACATCAGAGCCATAAAATTATAATAAACTTCCCTCAACTATCGTGAGCTCTTTGTCAGTTCCTCTCTGTGTTGCTCAAAGACCTCTCTTGTTCACTTTCGTCAGTCCAAACAAAAAGTTCTATATACCAAATCAAAGGAAATTTAGTATAGATTTAAAAAATAAGGTTAATAATAACATTCGAGGTCAATTACCCTTGTCAAAACATAAAGGGCTAAAGGGTGTTTTGGGTTCTACTACAAGGAAACATCATTTTGAAATTCGGATCACGCCAATGTGACCAAGGTTCAGCGAAGGTCACAAAAATAACATCAATTTTATTAAAAGATAACTTTTACAACGTCTCATTTTCAAGGGTTTTTCAAAAGGATTGTTAAAACATCCTTTTACAATACCCAAAACACAAGAAACACTAAGAGAAAGTCAAACTAACTAGGAGAAAGACTTAGAAGTCAAGATTATCTCAGAGAAGCTATGAAAGAAAGGATTATAGCTTATTCTCCACCGAATCCTTGAGGTGGATTCTGATGATTCTGCTCCAATTAAAACGTTCCTCTCGATGTGGTGGTTCGACGGCAAGCAACGACGGCTCGTGGTGACCACCGGTGGTCGTGGGTGGTGGAGGAGGTGTTAGGGCTTTGATGGGCGTTTGGAGAGAAAAAGAGTGAAAAATCGTATTTTTTATGCTGAAGAACATATTTATAATCTACAGATCTCGCTTAGTGAACTCATCTCGCTAAGCGAGAATGCACTTTTCGCGCTATGAGCAAACCCCTCTTGGGTTGGGATTTACGCTGAGCATGACAATTTGCACTCAGTGCAATTCCCTCTCAGTTGGAATCACGCTTAGCGTGCTTCTCGCACTAAGCGAGATATAAAAGATTGTTATTTTGTAAATCTCAACGGTCAAAACCTAAAGACTTGATTTGTGAACCTATAGTCCAAATTTGAAGGTGATCGAATGGTTAATGAATTCAGGATGCAGTTTTACCAGAACAAGTTTAGGTAAAAATCTGAAATCTCATAATTTGAACTTAGGTCAATAAAACTGCACATAACTCAACATCCAAATCAAGAAAATCACACATGGACAATTCATACCATACCTCAACTCATCCAAGTCAATCATATAATCAAATAACACGATAAATACATTTAAACATCGATCTATAGTTAGCGAAATTTTAAGGTGTTACAGTAGGTTGACAATTTTATTTTGGGCAGATGGGACTAGTAGAGCTGACTTCCAATGCTTTGGAGATGTACTTGCTTTTGATGCAGCCTATGGTAATCTTTTCAAGTAGAAATCATTATAACAAAACAATGATATTTGGTGTTGCTATTGTATTCGATGAAACAATTGAAACTTAGAAATGGGTGCTGAATGTTTTTTTAGATTGTATGTGTAAGAAGCAACCAAAAGTTGTAATAATTGATGGAAATAGAGCAATGAGGGAGGCAATAAAAGAGGTTTTTTTTAACACTAATCATAGGCTTTGTGCTTGACACATGCAAAAAATGCATCTGACTATGTGAAGAATAAAAAACTTCATGAAGATTTCCAAATAGCCATTTATGGTAATTTTCAGCTGGAGAAGTTTGAAGTTTTTTAGAAGCACAAAATTTAAGGAAATAGTTAGGTTGCCCAAACATATAAGAAGAAGCAAAATGTGGGCAACTGCTTATCTTAGGGACACATGTTTTGCACGTTTAAGGACTACTTCATCGTGTGAGGGGGTGAACTCTTGTATGAAAATATATGTAAAAAGGAAGAATTCAATTGTTTTCGGTACAATGAGTTGTTTTTAGATTTTAACATTTTTTATACTAAACCTTATATAAATACTTCATTGCCTACGATTAAGCGGGAGGCTGCAAATCTATACACACAGAATGTTTATGATTTAGTTAAGAAGAAGATTCTCAATGTCGGAGGGGTGAATGTTATAAATAGATGTCAAGTAGGAGACAAGGTTACTTTCAAGGTAGACAAATTTAGTATAGTAAGGGACTTAGTCAATATTTTGTTAAGTATGACAAAGTTGAATCCAAATTTCAGTGTGACTGTATGATGTTTGAGTCCTCCGGTATTCCATGTTCGCACATTATGTGTGCCATGCATCTTGACCACATCCATGCATTCCCCTCAAGCTTGATTTGTAAGCAATGGTTGAAGGATGCAAAAATTTCTTTATTGACTTCTCCTGTTCCATCTAAAACCAATCCTTACATGATGAAAATGGGTCATTTTGGGGCTTTATCAAGTTGCTGTAATAAATTATGTGAACTAGGTTCAAAAGATGCTAATAACTTCAAGTTTGTAAGGGATGGATTACTTAAGTTGACTGAAAGGTTGCAGAAACGCCTAGATTTGGGTGGTGATCCTGTTAGGCATCCTAGTGGTATGACAGATGATGTGAAGAATACTAATGTGGGACAAAAGGTGCACCCCGAAAGAAGAAACAGAAAAAAAAACTCAACAATGCTCCAATTGTGAGGAGATTGGACACTGTGCAACAACATGTCTTTTGTTAAAATGTATGGAAGACGACCTAAGTTGCGGTGAAGATTTTAACTTCAATGATCCTTCTGTTAATAACACTGAAGGGGCTAACGTAAGTTTCAGTCAAGATGCAGCACCGGTTGGTTGTACTGAGACGCCTGTTGCAATGTCGAAAAATGTAAGCATATTGACCTTAGTTGTTTTGGATTATGGTGTGTTTAATTGAATGCATGTCATACTAACATGACTAATAATTTGACTTGTATTTCCAAGCAGACAATGATACACAAAAAAAAGTGGAGTAAACCAAAATTAAAAAAAAGGAAGTATGTACGTGTATAGTATATGTCAGTGTGGACATATTTAGTCAATATTTTTAAGTACTTATGTTGCTTATTGTTTGTAGGCAAATGCCAACAAAGTCATGGATGAAGTGGGTGTATTAAGCGAGCGGTTAAACATGAACAATCCATTGACTTTGGAACATAAATCGGATGTTATAAGTATATTATTGAACATGAATTTGTTAGACTTTTGTTTTATAAGTTTATATTTACTATGATTCATTTTTCAGAACATGGGTGGTGAAATATGTGGATCAAGTAACCCCATTCAGACCACACAAACTTCTGATAATAAAGGTGCATCCATATATGGCTCAACTAACCTAGTTCAACAACGTTCAGGTTTCTGGCTATAGATGTAGTATATATCCTGGATATTTTGGTGGTCCCCGAGTACATCCTATGTACACTCAACAACAATTGCAGTAATACATGTTAAAACTAAGTTAGCTTGATCAAGAGGTACATTTTTCACAACAACTATTTTGACATAACTGCATTTGCAATTTATTTACCAAAAATATTTATCATGTGATACTTATTTCAACACAAAAATAAAAAGGATTTATCATTTATTAATCCAAGCTAATTGTATGTTTACTTAGGTGATCAACTTAGTAGCTTGTGTTAGATTTGGACGATCACTTGTCTCATCTATCTTGAATTTTGATAAATAACAAAAAGTATAAATTAATAATATTCTAATGAGTTTTTGACAAGTGAACATATTTTATTCTTAAGAATTAAACAATACATTGTATGTTCAAGAAGGATTGTTATGTTAACCATTTATCCAGCATCTAACACACTAAAGTCAAAAGGGGTCCACTCTTTATGAAAATTAGTGTTATATGATTATTCCATGTGTGCTCAGTAAATGATTCATACATCCTTTAGAATGAGGGCTTTACAACCCCCTAAAATAAGGTTGTGCCAAATAATTAGCCAATCCATAAAAGAGTGTTAGGAACACATTCTTTCAAATAAACTCTAACTATTTTTTTTTATTACAAAATAAAAAAAATCATTGAATACAATGTCAGATCCATCAAATTTTGTTAATTATAATAAATTTCAACCAACCAAAAAAGTGTGTCAAAAAATATGTTCCATAAAACAAAAAATTATTATTTTTACTAATTCAATAACAATTATAAAAAGAATTGTAATCAAGCACGCTCAAAACATTCATTCAAATATGAAATTTTTGAGAAAGAAAAATGTTTAAGGAGATTTTATATATATATATATATATATATATTCTTTTTTTATTGGATTTTTTTCTCTAAAATATAGATAAATAAACCAATAGATTACCTAGACCATTTTTTATAACAAGGACCCGTATCTTCCAACAGTTAACCCAAAAACACGGTTACTCTCCATTAAGGATATTTTATTATATCAAAGACTATGTTTATTCGTTTTATTTATGTTATTTTGTTTGATTTTGGTCTCTTATGTGGCAATTTAAACAAGTAATGAGGGAATTAAATAAAATAGTTTTAGGACATAAATATTATATCTGGCCACTTTAAATAACTGATCGCGTGGCCTAATGGATAAGGCGCTCGCCTCCGGAGCGGGAGATTGTGGGTTCGAGTCCCATCGCGATCGTTCCTTGCCTTTACAACCTTTTGTCAAACATACTTTTCCATGCCAGAAAAAACTTCAAAAGAATTAAAGTTGTAACCATCTATGATTTTAACATTTATGTTTTTATATTCATATATATGATAATAATTTTTATTAATAAGTATTTTTTAAATAGATTATTCCCATTATGTTAGGCTTATAGATGTGCCACTTCATCTGTTAAATACAAATATTTTTTTTGCCGTTGTATAATACATTGGGTGTCCATACTAAAACCTGCTCACAAATTATTTTTGAGTAAATTATTTTTTTAATCCAGAATTTTTTATTTTTTTTATTTTAGTCCAGTAGAATTTTTTCATCCTTATTTTTATTTTTAGGATTAACTTAGTATTTTGGTCCTTTAATTTATTATTTAGGTTCAATTTAGTCTTTTAATTTTTTTTGGTTCAATCTGATCTTCTAATTTTTTAAACTAATTCAATTTGATCCTCTATTTTTTTTTGTTAAATTTGATCATCTGATTTTTTTTAAATTGATTCATTTTTTTGTGTGAAAAATATGTATTTTCTGGCAGTTTAAAATCACATTTAGACCGAAAGACTAAACTGAAATAATTTAAAAAAATTGAGGATCAAATTGAATCTTAAAAAAATTAAAAAATCAAATTAAACCTAAATAATAAATTAGAGAACCAAAATACTAATTTAACCTATTTTTAGTCCCTAAATTTGTTTCCATGATTACTTTTAATTCATTTAAGGGACTAAGTGAGGACAGAAAAAAATTAAGGGACTAAAAGTAAAAATAAAAAAAAGTTGAAATACTAAAATTATATAAAAAAATTCAGGTACAAAAATTATAATAAATTTAAGGTTTAAAAAGATAATAAATCCTTTTTTATTTCATTATTATATTCAAAATCATATTTTTAAATATAATTATAACAAATATTACTCATTTATTTATAGAACCTAATTATAGTTTAATACATAAAACTTTTTTATTTTCTTTCTCATTTTTTATGTATACTTTTATAAAACTTTTACATGTATGTTTGGGTTGACTCCATTGGAAAATGTAGTCTCTAGCAAGGTTGAAGGGCACGACTAGTGTCGGTTAATAGTCAGATAGGCCGACTCTATTTGCGTCCGCCCCACGGCCTACACTAATATTTGGTAGCTAATTGCCTGCCCTCTTGTAGTGAGGAGAGCTAATGGATAAAAAATTCGATATTAAAAAGGTACAGAGGCACCAGTTCTCGCCTTGTTGGATGTTTTAAGATAATTATTTAGCGTGGAAGAACATTATTGAGTACAAGTAGTAATTGTAAATGTTTAGTTATATTTCTTTTTTTTTTATTATTGTCTTAAGTTTTTATTTACTTTCCTAAAAGAATTATTTACTTTTCTTGAAGACTAAAGTCTTACGGCAAAGTACATGGTTGCATGTCTGACATGCAGTCAGTTACAATCTTTGCCCCTGATTTCTTAATATGGGTAAATTGAGAATATAGAAGGGGACTAAATAGATTTTTTTAAAAAATTTATTAATTTATTCTTTAATTTAATTAAAATGACTCATTGTGATTAATCAAATTTTTCTTAAAAGATTGTTTCAAAATAAGATCATGTGAAAAATAGAATTTTTATGATCCTTTAAAATCAATTAAAATACCAAAATAAATCACAAGATTAAGGGTTTGATAGAAAGAGAATTACACAAAAGTTTATATTAGTTCATGCAAGACCTATATCCCATCGTTCTTAGACCTCTTAAAATGTTCACTTTAGAGAATAAGTACAAAACACTATGCACACATAATTTCCTAAAAGAAACTCTAATCTTTCTCTTGAAACCTAAAAGAGAGAGACCCAGATTTAAAACTCTATCAATTCTCCAAACTTCTTGGTAACTCTAACCAAGAATCACAAACTAATTTTTTTTTAGAAAAGGATTAAATGCACTTGAATGTATAAATCTTTAATATCTTCAAGCTCTTCTCATAAGATGATCGAATCATGATAGGTGAATGAATGCTTAATTCTTTGATCAACTTCAATCTTCAAACAAAATGCAATGAAATTCCTTTAGAAGAGTCTCTTGAAATATTTATCTCAAAGATATAATGTATCAAGAGTCTCTAATGAAAAGAACACAAAGGATACTTATAAATTTCAATATATAGGTAAAACATATCTAATCAACTATGAAAGTAGACAATCAATTAATATGTCAAAATCTCTTTTGTTTTGTATTTTCAGAAACTGGGTAATCGATTATGAAATTGGGCAATCAATTATTTTGTTTCAATTTGAATGCTTCTCATGCTTATATGTTTTTTGGGATAATCGATTATCACTTCGGGTAATCAATTATAGAATTACACAAAGAGCTCCGCATGTTTCTACAAGTAGGATAATTGATCATCTAGGAAGACAATCAATTATCCTAAGTTGCAGATTCTTCCTTCTTCTAAAACGTTTTGACACTCAATTATCAAGTTGGACAATTGATTAATTTGATGGTTTAAGCCAAATTTCAAGTAGAAGTAAGTCATGTTACTTTTACTTAGGAAGCTTAGAGAAAAAAAGACAATTCTTTCATTTCATATTTGATTCTAACTAAGTATGAAAAAGACTCTAGACTATATCAAACACATGTCTAGTCTAAAACATTCAATACATATGCTACATCTATTAAACATGTTTGACATTACAAAATTATCAAATCAAAACCAAAACTAAAGACTTCAAGCTTTGATTTAACACTTTATGAACATGCTACACTATTTATGTAACTGATTTTTTTTTTTTTTGGCTGCATATTTATATAACTGATTTGATGCTTCTAAACTTTATTCATATGGTTTATTTATTTTCTCTTTGTTAATTTGTCTCTAATGCGAATTTATTTTCACTAAGTTACAATTTTCTCTTTGTTAATTTATTTCCATTTCCTTCTCTCTAGCTGGAGCTTCTGCCCTCCTCCCCCAACCTCAAAGGCTTTAATAGATATATATACTACTTATAGTAATATATATATATATATATTTGGGTTAGATTATAATTAGTGACAGCAAATATTATTTAAAATATTAGTATATAGTCATTTATAACATATATTATTAGATTTATTAATTAATATATATATATATATATATATATATATATATGATAAGAAATTAATAGTGATATATTTCTATGACTTTTTATCAATTGTTTTTTTTGTAAGAAAACATTTTATCAATTATTATTACCTAGACTAATTATGCTTTGTGTATTATTGTAAGTTTCGTTTATCTATCTATATATCTATTTATTAAAATTAATTATTATTAAGATTAAGATGATATTGTAAACATATTTATATATAATTTTTATAAAATTTGATACATTTAGTTATTAGGATCAAATATTTATTTATTTTCTATATTTACAAATCTTGTATTTAGTCCCGGACATTATCTTAATTTAGTCCCTGAAGCTTTTTATTGAGTTGAATTTAACATTTTAGTTAATTGGTTATTTAAATAATTATTTTTTATTGAGTTGAATTTAACATTTTAGTTAATTGGTTATTTAAATAATTATTTTTTATTGAGTTAAATTTAATATTTAGTTGAAAAGATGCCAAATATTAGTTATTTTGAAGCCATCAAATTAATTTGATCAAAATTAATATACTTATGAAGTTAATATGTGTATAAAGTACTAGATATTCACAGGAAAATTTAAACTTAATTTACGGAAATGAAATTTTTACTACTTTTATCAATTAAAATCAATATTTATTTTATCTAATTAATATATATTAAATCAGATAAACCAAATTAAATCCATATAATAATAATTGGTTTGTTTAAGAAAAATTAATTTTTATACAAATTAGTATTCATTTTTTATTAATTATCTTCGCACTTAATAAATTATTCAATATTATTTTACCTTGATAAAGTTTAATTTTCTTTTATAAACTAATCTATATATAAAATAAAACACATTCGGATGCAGTTCTTTTTAAAGAAAAATACACTTAATTCAAGGAGATAGTTTTATTACTAAACAAAATTACTTTTTTTTAATCTAATTAACATATATGTAATTACATAACAAAAATCAAATTTAATACATGTAACAGTTATTTGTTTTTCTTTTCAAAATTAAAGTCTAAAATAAAAATAAAAAACATTAACCCATGTAAATATGCAATAGTTATTTGTTTTATGGGTAAATTATTAATCATTTCCTATTTATTGTCTTCTCAATTAATAAATTACTCAACATCTTTTTACTGCGATAACTTTTTTTTTTTTTATAGATTAACATGTATAAGTAAAATTATTAAAATAAGAATGATATACTAAATATAACACACATGGATGAAACTTTTTTTATGAAACGAAGTATGAAAATTTACATTTAACCAACATTAATGATTTTTTTCAATTTTTTTAAAACAAAATTAATTCCATGTAATTGTTATTATCTTAATCTTGCAAAATTAATGTGTAAATCAATTTTTAAGCACATGATGATTCAATCTTATTTATTATATCCTCACTTAATAAATGATTCAAGATTTGTTTTTAATTGGACAAACTTTTTTTTTTTTTTACATTGATATATGTATATAACAAAGAGTTTAATTTCTATACACTACCATTTTAAAGAATTTTTACATTGTAATAAGAAATTGCATTAAGCATGACTTACAAGGTAGTTAGTGTAAAAGCCAAAAAATTATCATAATGGTAATTTGTGATTAATTAGTTGACAATGTAAAACACTTTACAATTACTTGGGGGGTGGTTAGGCAAATCATTATTTATTATTACCTTTTTAGTTAAATAAATTATTCAAGATTTTCTTTTACCTATTGTTAGCTCTATTATGTAAAATTGTTTAAGTTATGGAATTTATATGATTTCCATAGAATTTGTTTTGAGGATGACAAAAGACTATGTTAAAAGATGACCAATAAGTGCATTAAAATTCAAGAATTTGAGTTTCGTTATCAAAGAAGTTCATTTTGATAGGAGTTAATGTTTTCAACCAGTCTATGAAAGCACATGGGGTTTGAAAGCACTTAGAAGTAAGATCGTTTCGAAATTCGAAATAATCATTGAAGTTGTTGATGGAAGAAGTTACACGAAACCATTAGATAACATTAGATCTATATATTTAGAAAATTGTTATATATGTATCGAAATCATAGAATTCAACCGTTAGTATTAGAAGTTTATAAATAAAACCTTTGACAATCATTTTTGGTGAATTGAATCATTATCACTTAAATCTTTAAACATCGACAACTTTGCACGTCGAAATTGATTACTGGTTCAGAGGTCATCATGCATATATTCATTCTCACTTTTAATGAATTTGTGTTTCTTTTATTTTAATGCATCTTTCTAAATCATCCTTTACTTTTTTTTTCAATCTCCATTTCTTTTTGAAACTTTTACTATTTCAATCTATATTTCTTATCATTATTAGAATTACTATCGAAGTCTAATGATTATCGAAATTAATTTTTAAATTGAAAGTACTATTATAAAATTTACTTATAAACTATCTTACAAACCATTATATGAAATAACTATAATTATCTATAAAGATATTTATCAAAATCATCATCACTATATTATTAAATATTAAACAATTCTCTAATAAGTTGAAAAGTATGAATTATTTGTTTGATTAAAAAAAAACTATAATTGAAATGTCTCATTCTTAAAAATTTATCGCAAAAATTACATTCACAATAATAAACTATCTTAGAAGAATAAATACAGTTTTCATGGTTAACACCTATATATTTTAATTTTCTTTTACACATTAATATATGTATGTAAATTTATTAAAATAAAAGTTTGATATAAAAATATAACACATTGGAATGAATGTTACTATTTTTTAAGAAATCAACTAAGGAAGTTTTCACTTAATTCACGGAGATAAAAGAATTACTTCAAATCTTATTAACATCTAAATTATTGTGGTAAAATTATACTTTTTAATATAATTATTTAAATTTAAATATATTTTTATTTATTTCTCTTTTCTTATTTAAATAATTTATTAAATTTATAAAATGGTTTATTTGATTTAAAATGGAAGGTATGAATGAAATATAAAAAAAGTTATTTTACTTTAACGAATTGTCTCAAGTATTAACCTTGAGTATTTAAAAGATAAGCTTTGCTACTTATAATGATTTCACCTTACTCAAATAAGATTATTTCCTTTGAAATTAGATACATTTAGTTCTTAAAAAAAACAGGGATGAAGCTAATATAATGAAATTCTCGTTAATCTAATAAAAAAATTATTTTTCTCTTGCATAATTAGTTTACATTTAATTAAATGAAAATTTAAATTTAAATTTATTTTTTTATAAAAAATTCAGATCTTATTTGAAATTTAAAATCTAAAAAAATATAGATAAATAATTATTTTTTATTTATTATATTCACGTCAAAATCTCCATGTAAATTGATTATTATAAAAAATATATGCATAAAACATATAAAACATAACCCAAAGGATTTATGCAGTAAGATCATGCTGCATTCATATAAATAAGAATGATTTATTTAATTAGCGTACAAAATTTTCTAAGAACATGACAAAAGAAAAACATATATCACAAGAGTCTAACAAAAAAAATAGCTTACCAAAAAACATAGCACAAAAAGATAAATATTTTGCACAAAGTACTTTAGCTTATGAATTATTATAAAATTTATAATTTATTTATATTTAGAAATGTTTATGTCTCCAATTTGCTTTTAAGAGTAAATTTAATTTATTCTCATTAATATTATGCAGAATTCACTTGAAAATCACGTATCATACGTATGTATTCGCTTAAATGTATTTAAATAATTTGATGTTCTGATTTTTTTTAATGTAAGTTTAAGTTTATGTAGTTTTAATATTATCTTACTAACAAAATATTTTTTATCTTTGTATGAGTGAAGGAGTCAAATTGAATGTGTTACCCGATGATTACGTGGACATTATAATTGATTATTTAATTAATGGTGATGCCATCCCTATCATAACTATTCAATATGCAAAAATAAGTTTGTATGGTTCTCTATTGTATGGTTAGTTATAATTTGATATACTATTTTTTATGTTATATCTTAAGAACTAATGTATTTTACAATCTATATTATATTTAATTTCTTATATCATTTTTCGCATGTTTTCTTTGTTAATCACATTTATTTTTTAGGTGAGGTTGCTATTCAAAATGTCTCAAAATTAACCAATGTTATATTTAATCTAGATTTGAGTAAATTACGTTTATTACAAACTAGGTATATGCTTCAATTTAATTAAAATTTATTTTTTTGTTAATACTATCAATTATTAGCAATTCACATAATATTATGTTATCTTGGTTTCACTTTTACCTTTCAGATTAACTCAATATGATCTTCAAATGGAGGGAAAAGTTCGATATGTTTCACTGCCAAAAAAATGATAATATCTTAAAAGATAAAATTAAATATTTACATTACTTTATACAGTATAAAAAATGTTTCGACTTTTCTATTAATTCGCATTTAAATTGAATTTTTAGGACAAAATAACTCTATTTGAATAGCCGTTTGAACCAAGTTCAATGGACATTTCACGCGTTTTAAGGCAAAAATGCAGACGCTACGTCACAAAGAATTGACATTGAATTTGTGTGACCTCAAATACAAACAAGCATAATATTTTCATTTGCAACACCATCAAAGAACATATTTCGATCAAGAAAAATAAAGTCTGTTGTTAACATCAAATCTATTGATATTTGATGATGATTAAATCAGATCATGTACTCTAAATTTTATACCCTCTAACTTTTTATTTTAGCCTTGCAATACATTAAATATGAACTTTATTTATGCCTAGTACTACATTATGTAATGTTAATTACACAAGTTATTATGAAAAAAGTACAAATTAAAACAACTTGTGCGTGTGCACGGTAACTTATTATATAGTTTACTTTTAATAAAGGTTAAGTAAGAATAGAAATTAATTTATCCAAAGGGTCCATGTTGTTTCTCTTCTTTCTTTACCCTGCCTAAATGATGTGGTACAAAAAGGAATACATGCAAGAAATACGTTGACATTTAAGTAAGAGTTTGACCTAAAACAATACATATGATATTAAATGTGTATTCCATGTTGGGCCTTGGACTCTTAGGCCTATATAAGTGTGCTGACAACCATCTAGGTAATAAGGTATCTAATTAGGATTGGGTGGCTTAATCCCATAATTATTTAATAAGTATGATTATTTGCTTCTTAAGGAGCCAAACAGGTATTTTATGTCCTATCCGACTACCTATCCGGTACATTACTTTTTTATCTTTTTGCAAGGTTCAAATAGGTACTCAATGTCTTATCCAAATATCTATTCGTTATCACTATTATAAAAAATACTTTTAACATCGATTATTTTAGACATTCAACATTGATTTTGACCTGATGTTGAAATTACCAACATTAAATTGATGTTAAAATACACAATTCAACATCGATTTTAACAAAAATCGACGTTGTGTAAAAATCGATGTTGTATAGTAGAAATATACAAAAAAAAATATAAAAACAACATTGATTTTGACAAAAATCAATGTTGTAATGCACCATACAACATCAGTTTTGTCAAAATCGATGTTGTATTGAACCTTACAACATCAATTTTAGGCAAAACCAATGTTGTATGATATATTACAACATTGATTCTGGAAGAACCGATGTTATTTTTGCATTTTTTTTAATATTTTGTATGTTTTGTTAATACTATTCAATCCTGCAAATTGAAAATATAATCAATCTAAACAGTATTCAAGGAGTACAAAATATTATATTCAAATTATTATTAAATAATAATTATCAAATAAAAGAAATATGTAAAGTAATGAAACAATAATCTCAATAAATAAAATCATCTATAATCTAAGCTAATTAAAGATAACTCTACAATTACAAAATCTCTTAAACACCTAATGTTTTATTTTTGACTTTCAGAAAACATTTTGCCCATTAAAATCACTTAAATAATTATTTATTTAGAGTCAAATCTCCTAAATAAAATAATTAACTCTATAATATATATTATATAATATTCAACTTTGTCTTAAAAAAAAAAGTGTCACCACAACATCAAAATTCTACCACTGTATAGTTACAGCAACCCAAAAACAGCCCACCACATGTTTAACACACAAACAAATAGACGCACACAATAATAGATTTTAAAAGTGAATTTGAAGATAACAATAGTCATCAAATTTCTATATTTCCAGTGTCACAATTATTGAACCAAAGTTGGACCATCAAATTTTTATCAATACCTTTATTAGTTCAATTACCAGTATGGAGTCCTAAGAACTTACAATACCTTACTATTATTCCTAATAATTTTAGATATTTTAGAGAGTATTCTTTAATGTAAGTTCCTAAGAATACCTTACAGTTATTCCTATGCATGTTTTAATAAATTTTAGATAATTTATCTTTTAATAAGATTATTTTTATCTTTTCAAGTACTAGTAATTTCTAAACATGCACTAAGCACACGCCATGTGCTCCTATGCACTATTTTATTTTTCATGGTACTTCTACTACCTAACTAAAATTTTCTCATTGGCTGACCAAAAGGTACAAGCCTAAAACCAAAGACATCCTATATTTTCTTTTGAAACTTACACCCTACATATTTAATTATCAACTTTAATTTCAAAGAATAAAAATTGCAGTATGACAGTGCCTACTTTTCTGTTAGTATATACTCTTTTTTAGTCTTAAATATAAAAAATTAAAATAAGAAGAAAGATATTCTTATCTAATGTTAATGTTAATAACAGATCAAGAGTAAGTCAGATTATTCAAATAAAAATTACCGTTTAAAGAAAAGGTAAAAATGAATAATGTTATTTACAAAATAATTTCAAAATGCAAAAGGTCTCAAGTCCCATGAATGAGTTGTTAAAGTTGCACCAAAAGGGAAGTTAGAACCTGTAGTCCTAGGACTCCATCAGTCAATAGGAGGGTGAGCGCGCCAGTATCTGAATGAGCAGAGCATATCTCTTGGTGAGGTCCCATTTCACCTAACATAACAAGTTGGAATTATATATTACCAATAAGATCTCATTGGATTTGGATTATAATTGGTTTAAAATTATGCCTAGGAACAGAATAATAGTAAAGAAATACAAATGAAGAAGCACATTTACAAGCATATATAATGCTATGCTATTCAGAGTGTTTGGTAAAGTCAATGCTTGAAAACCTGGTGGATAGCGCAAAAGGCGAAGAAAAGCTGATGGTTTGTCCACGGCACCTATCTTATCAAAGAAATCTTCATCCATATTCAAGGAAAGAGCAATTAGAGAATACAACTTTTTTCCAGCTTCACTGTGGCAGACAAAAACAACAATAACTTCTAAATTAATAAGAAAGAACAACACAAAAGTTGTATATTAATGCTCGATCACTCTTCCCCTGGCACATATAATCACCACACACATGCAGATTTGATAGTTAAAAAACTAAACATTTTAATTATGATGGTTAAAAAATTACTTTAAACCAAATCATTAATACCCCAACGTAATGCACATTTGAGGGGCTGGGGAAAGGAAAACCAACAACTTACAAGAGTTTAGAACATAATGTGACAATAATTATGATTAAACATGACTCTAAGACAACATGGAATAAATGATTTACACTTAGATTTTTGTGTTTTTTTTTCTAATCAATATTTTGGAAGAAAAATTAGATCTAAAGGTTCAACACAAGAATATTATGACTGAAAAATGATAGAACCTAAAATCAACACAAAAACATGATTCAAGAGTAGACCTATAAAATTTGAATCATAGAAATGCAAGAACAAGTGTAGATCTAAGATTTAATCGGTTTACGTTTTTGAATCTACTCTAAACAGCACCAAACCACAAGACAATGGAGGATATACATGGAGATTCTATAAGGGAAAAACACTTCAAATATGTAATGTGACCCTCTCTTTATTCTCTTCAACCTTTCATCCTCTAATAGCTTACTCTCTTCTCTTCAGTCAAAATAAAGAAAGCTTTTTTAGTCTCTTCTTGCTCCATAGCCATCTAGTGCTTTATTTGTGTCATCATCAATGAAACCATGACTTCTGCAAAATAAGTAACAAAAGGTTTCATCGGAATATCTAACCATACTTGACATCATGACTTCTGCAGCCTTTTCACAAAAAATCAACAAATCCCACCCACACAAAAAGAGAGAATAGGAAAACAACAATGAGAAAAAGTAGCCATTTTGTGTTTACGGTTACATGTTTCACATGCTCAAAAGAAACAGTAATGCAGATATCTATCACACTTTCATCTTCAATGACAATTTCATCTTCAATGGCCTCACCAATAAATCAAATCACTCAAGTGCAAACAAATTCATTCTACGGAGCATGAAAATTTCACATAAAAACACGAGTCCTCAATAGAAAACCCAAAAAAAGATAAGAACAAATTACCACGTTGACTGTCCATTATAAGAGAGGAGTCCTCTGACAAACCCTAGCTTTCTAGCATCAATAATAGACTCCATCAACTTGACCGCATTATCAAGCTTCCCTTTCGCATTGACCACAACATAATCAAAATTCTTGACATGCTTCATCTCCTCCCTGGCAGTACCAATCCTCACCAGCAACGACTCCATAATCTCCGCCTTCCGGTCCACGAGCCTCTCAACCAACACCATCTCGCTCTCCGTCGCCACAAACACCACTGACTTCCCGAACACCTTCAATGTGGCACCCCACTAAATATCAACCCTCAAAACGAAGTTGCAGCCTTTTGCAAGACACTCCCGAATCTGCTGCTTCGACATACCCTTGTAGTCACTGTAGACCAACATGTACTCCAGCAGCTCCTCTCGCTCCACCATACCGAGAAAATCCTCCTTGGAGATGAAGGAATAGCCTTGTCCTCATTGAGGCCAAACGTGAGCGATTCGATGTTGCATCCTCTCCTCGCGAACACGCCGACAATTCGGTTTATCATTCCACTCTCATCGATTTGAGGTAGATATCAATGGAGTGACGCCGTGAACACGGAGAAGAAGAAGAATCATTGAAGAAGGGAGGCTTTGGGGGGCGACGGTGAGATTTAGGGTTGAGAGAGAGAGGGTACCGGGACGAAGTAGAAGTGAGCTTGAGGGTTTTCTTAAAAATCTCAACATCCATTGTTTTAAAAATTGATATTGTCTAGACATTCGCATCAATTTTTAAAAAACCCAAAATGATAATTTTAACATTGATTTTTAAAGAATTGATGTTGCAACTACTTAGACAATGTTTATTTTTTTTTTAAATATGTTAAAATCACTCTGTTAACGTCAATTTTTTTTAAACTAATATTAATGATAAAATTTTATTTATAAAAATATTACTAGATTTTTGTTAACATCAATTTTATAAAATTGATGTTAAATTCACCA
This sequence comes from Glycine soja, assembly GCF_004193775.1. Taxonomy (NCBI): domain Eukaryota; kingdom Viridiplantae; phylum Streptophyta; class Magnoliopsida; order Fabales; family Fabaceae; genus Glycine; species Glycine soja. The sequence goes on along the minus strand of NC_041009.1, from coordinate 20,130,326 downwards.
TCTTAAAAGTTTTTGTTAGTAGTGTATATATCTCAATCGATATATGCCATCGGATACTGCCTCTTAAAGTAAGGTATATTCACCTAATCCAATGTTTTTGTAGAAAATGTATCTCTGTCATTTGTCGCACACACTTTTGTGGACCTCTGCTCTTGTTTAAACACTTGTCGTCTTTCTTTTTTTTTCCTGGTAACAAGGTAAACATGGATTTCATTCTAATATTCATCAAATTTAAAAGTTATAAGAACTTGTTTACTTTAGTTACAGACTTACAGTTTCCCCTCAATCAGCGAGTCAACATTTGCAATGCTTGCGGTTGCATCAATGCATACTATTATAATTTTTTTTGGTGTGTTGATCAGTGTGCATGTATATATATATATATATATATAGTTTCCTAATTTATATTAATTTAATAACGAAAAATAATATCATAACCATTCCCCCAACGAATATTAATATTTTTTTTCTTTTGGTGACGCAAGACAGAACCCCCATTAGAAACCTCTAAGATTTATATAAAACAGGAAGCCCTATCGGCTAACAAATACACGCAGTACTGAATGAAAGTCTGGATTCGACCAATATGTATTTGATCTTTCTTATGCTGCATGTGTTTGCCATCACTGATTTTGGAAGAAACAATTTATAAAGGAAGGAAAACATGCTTAAATTAGTCTATTATTCTTTCGTTTGGAACTTCTCCAAAAAAAAGAAAGAAAGAAAAATATGAGTGGGGACTACACTAAAATGTTTTTCGGTCAAGGATGGATGAAAGAAGGAGGGGAGAGATGATCTTTTATATAAAATGACAAAAGTGCTCACAAGTTGGCATAAATTCATGGCTTGTTTTAGTTAAATAATCCCTTACTGAATTTCATGATGTATGCTTAATTTTAAGAAAGAAAACATATGCATCAATCAGATATTTTGATCTAACTTAATGGGAAGATGTTTATTTTTCATGTTAATTATTTGTGCATGCTTATTTAACAACAATGATTATTAAATAAACATGAACAAATAGCTTGTTAATATTTGTCCAGCGTCAACAAAGTCTTGGTTACTTATTATTACAAATATGTCATCTTTTTTTTAATCCATGTTTATTTTTGTTTGTAATTTTTTGACGCTATACTAATATGACACATAATAACATCATCATGATGTCATCTTTTATCGACTAAAACATAATAAAGTCAACATAATGTCAATAAATTAACGTTTTTGTAATGTAAATTGAGAACAAAGGCTAAAAATAAACGATTTGAAACTTATAGGAAAGATTTCAAGAAAAAAAAAAGATAAAAATGAAAAAAATTCTAAATTATTGAAATAAAAAAACACATTTAATTATATTAGTAATAGATTTGTTTTTCTTCTTACTAATAGAAATTATACCTAATCGATTTTCTGTATGTGAAACAATCTCTTAATTTAAGAGTAATATTATTTTAGCATTTTTTTTATAACAAATTTTAACTTATAACCCATTTTGCACAAAAAAAAAATTATAACTCATTTCTTATCAGCTCTCAATTACATTATTCATCTTATTTTATGCCTTTTAATTTAGTATATCTTCTTTAATTTTAAAAATATTTGTAAGATGATTCCATAACTATTCTATGATAGCAATAGAATCATCCTTAATTTAATTATTTGTTCTAGAAGTTAATGAACGATTTTCTGTCTGAAGAAAATTTCACGACATGCATGGACTCCTAATAAACTAACTAAAGTTGTCTCCCCATATCTAATGGGAAAATCTCAACTTTTAGGTGGCTAAATCGACGATAGGGATTTTTTTTTTTGGGTGTGGAAACGATATATATGGAAGTATTGTTCTTCGTTCCTTCGTAGATAAGTCAACTAGTAAATATAAGAAATATATAAAAAATCCTATCATCAAATAGTATAATATTCCCTTGGGACTTAAATATAACTAAAGAAACCTTTCGGCTTCTCTCTCTGCTGACTTCGAACCAAAGACAAGGAGTTAGAAAATAGTATACGAACACCATAAGTCATCCAGAATATAAAATAACTAGTATTTTAGACTTTACTATATATAAATTGTTATAATATAATTTTTTGGACAGATAAATTATTATAATTAAAATTCATAACAAATACATATTCTGAACATTACTGCCAAAGTCACTTTTAGTGGCCATTAATATATCCTTTACTGGTCATAAATATAGCCACTAAATCCTTTACCAGCTTTAGTCTAAACCACTAACACTGATACCCTTTTTAATGGCGGAAACTAAAACTTTTTGCAGGCAATTAAAAAGTGGCCACTAAAGGTAATTTCCGGCCTTTAAGTATAGCCGGTAAAAGATACCACGTTACACAGTCAAAACATGTCTATTCAAACTTTCCCCGGAAGATCCTTCTAATGTAGACATGAAACTCAAAAGAAGACATGATATATATTGAAACAAGGTAAAATCTTGAACTTCTTCTGGCTCTATAGTTTCATTTCTTTTGAACCGTAGCCATTTCCTTGTCATCGGAATAATTAGACGGGGAAAAATTAGAAAAACTGGTATTTGATTCAGAGATAATTTTTAGTAAGACAAGATTTTACATACAGGCTAAGCTGTATTCTACAACATCATCAAAATATGTTGGTTGGTCTAAAGCTTTCAAATGGGAATAACATCGACTCAAGTTTTTTTCTATGTAATTATCTTGGGATGTTTTTGGAAGATTATCCTTGTCATATCGCATAGGAGCGTTTTCCTTTGGAGCTTTTCTACCATCAGAGCTTTTCCTTGTCATGTTGGGATGTTTTTGGAAGATTATCCTTTTCTAATTTTTTCACGAATGGTTTCAATGTGATGGAGCTTTTCTACCATCAGAGCTATCATTGACAATGTCACGGTCACCGGCACCGTGACTATTTGATTGACGGTGGCCATTGGATTCATTACCCGTTTTTGTAACTAGAACTACTACCATTCAACCGCCACTCGCCCGACTTTTGGGAAGAAATCTATACATATAATTGGGATTTCTTCTTCAAAAATTGGGAAATAAACAAAAGCATTGGAAAAAATAAAAGCAAAAAAATTAGAAAACTTACCAGTAGAAGAGGAGAAGTGTTCAGAGTAATCAAGGATGAAGGAAGACAATACTTAGAGTCAGAATCACCAAAAGAAGTCCAATCCCCGATAATGCGAAAGATGGATTATGATCCTCATCGTGTAGAGAGTAGCGAGAAATCAGTGAAAAGAAAATGAATGTGAAAAGACAAGTAGTATTTTAAAATTAAATGATCTAAACGGAAGAATCGAGTAATCATCGACACGTTCTAACACACGTGCCAATAGAATTTCAATTGCCAAAAATTTGAAATTTGTAATGATTATTGTGCTCCAAAAAAGTGCAACTAGTGGGAACATTACATGGGGGAAAGTAATTGACACCTAGCAGTTGAAATAATTATGGGTATGAAGAATATGAAATGACAAGTGGTTTTGGAGCTTAAATCAACATCACTTGTACCTAAGTCACATTGACTTGGGGTAACACACTCTATATGATATATCTCAACTTCATAACTTACTCAGCATCACCTGTACCCAAGTGATACTAACTTAGGAGTTACTGTACGATATATCTCAAGTTCATAACTTAAATCAGCATCACTTGTACTCAAGTGACACGGCTTTTGGGACAACTGGTGTACACTTAGGCTATGGGTTGGCCCCCTACTAAGGAGGCCCAAAAAGCACCTAGCACATTACTTCTACATCCAACATAATTTTAAAATTTTCAACTTTATCCATTTTTATTTCTTCTTCTTTCCTTCCTTCTTTGTTTTCTTCTTATACCATTCAGTTGCAGTTTTTTTTGGTTGAGCTCCTCCTTCCGTGTTGTGATTGGTTTGATCGAGGTGCATTGTCGCGGTGGTTCATTCGCAGTTCGCTTTGAGTTTGTGATTGTCGTCGTGGTGGGTGTTGTGGTGCAACGACAAAAAAGGTTAATTTTTTTTTCATCTGCAACTCTGATCTATGTCATACAGATTGACAATCCACATGGACCATACAGATTGCTAATCTCTATAGGTTCAATACACATAAGAAAAAAAAGCACAAAGGGTGATAGCGGAACTCACAGAAACAATAGCGGGACGATGACAGACACCAACGAGGAGCACAAACGAATTGATGAAGATCAAGCACGGATTGAAGAGAAGAGGATGAGAGAATTTGAGAGGAGAAATGGTGTAAGTGTGAATGAATGTGTGAGAGGACAAATATATTCTCAATTCGTATTTCACATTTTAAGTATGAATGAATGAGAGACAAAATTAGTTTTCCACTTTGTATGTTAGGTGTACAAGAAATTGTGTTGGATGTAAGAAGAAAATCCTACAAGCCGAAGCATATATAAACAAGGTTCAAAAGGCTGAATTAAGGATAAAGGAAGCTATAAAAAAAAGACCACTATCCTACGAATCATTTAGTTTTTTGTAGTGGGAACTCATTCCCAATTCATTTTAACATGAGATTAACAAAATTGAATTAGGTTACCTAATATTGTTAATTAGTGTGAATTAGTTTTTATGCTTTGCTTATATCGGTGTCCAAGTAGTAAGAAAGAGTATTGTTATATCTTCTTAGAAATCTTCTTATTAATTTATAGAAAATACATATTAAATGGAAAAATAAATGTATTTAGTTTATTTAGAATATAAAATGCATTCAATATTTATCATACAAAAGAAGTGCGAAATTAGTAGGGTGTACTGTAAAAAGATTTAGAACTATTTAATAACACTAGTAAAAAACACTAGATTCTACAACAGATTTATTAAATCAATTGTTTAACAACCAATATAAAAAAACACGGGGAGATTTCTGTAAATAAATACAAGTTTTTATATTGGTTATAAATTTACTCAATTTAAAAATCAGATGCATCTGCAAATTCATGACTCTCCTCTTACTTCCTCGGATCCCCACCACAATGAATTTTCTCTCTCTTCCGACTTGTGTCTTCTTGCCTACCTCTTAGATGCAAATTAACAAATACACGTGTCAACCCATATTTATTCTATTCAAATAATTCAATTAATTAATAGAAATTTTATATTTATTTTATTTTATTATATTTCTAATTGAATCTTAAATCAATTAAAACAATTATAATACATATTATTCTATTATAAAACACAAGTTTGAAATTACTATATATTATTATATTTATTTTATTTTATTTTTAAGTTATTCAGATTATTGAGTGTAACTAAATCAATTGAATTTTAAATCAGTTATAAGTATATAAGATTCGTTTAAATTGGAATATTCATTTTTTATTCTATTTTTTCGAATTAAGATTATTTGGTGTAACTAAATTAATTGAATTTTTGTAATAAAAAATATTTGAATTTTAAATCAATTAAATTAATTATATTAGATAACAATCGTGTAAATCATGCAATATAAATAATATTAAAACACCTAAATAGTTTAATTATGATAATAATTCAATTTCTGAAATTAGGAAGCGTAACAATTATCTATTTCTATATCTGATTATGTATTCAGCTTTTTTAATTTATTATTTATTATCGAAAGTTTAATTCTAGACATATATAATTCAACTTTAATAATTTAAAATTAATAATGCAACTATTTTCGTATGTAATGCAATTATTTTTCTCAAAAATTATTTCTTAATATATATTAAAAAAGATGGAAAATTTGTTAAAAAAAAAGAAGAAAATTTATTATAATTAAATAATTTTACTCAATTTTTGTTATTCAAAATTAAGCATGCAAACCACAAAAACAACTAAATATACTATTTTTTTTAAAAGAAAGCCCAAAGAGAACATATAATACATCGCCATAATGAAAGGGGTATACCTAAGATAATATTTCAATAATAATATTTTTTTTCTGAAGCATATGTATATATAAAAATATATTTAAAGATTTATGAATGTATTCACTAACATATAATTATTAAAATCTAAACTAAATAATTAATAATATATTAAAAATTCAAAATAATATATAAAAAAGTTTACTCCTATGATATAATATCCGTGCAAGGCATGAGATATGAAACTAGTATATACTATTTCGGTTTGTCCCTAATTATAAGATCAATTTTAAAAAGTTATTTGTTTCTTTTTCTAAGATTTTCTTTTAATTTGTAGATGTATTAGTTATTTTTTTTTACATACCATTACTTAATTATTATCTCTCCAAACATTAATGAAAAATAATAAACTAGATATATAGATTTTTTTTTAACCAAATGATTGAGCACAAATAATCAATATATTGAAGTTAAGATTGAAAAAATCTTATAAGTAAGGACATACACGTATATATTAGATTGCATCACTTGTCATATTTTTTTTTTCTCTTTCACTCTTTTTATACACCTAGTGAATATATAATGATATTTATTTTGATATTTTGTTAAAAGAAATAATATTGACAAGTCACTACTAGAAAAAGTATCTTCAACGACGATTTTCTAAGATATTTGATGATGGTTTTGAACTGTCTTTGAAGCTAGCATTGTGAAAAATTACTATTTTTCACGACGGTTCATTAACCAACTTAGAATGAAAGATTCGACATCGATTTCATAAGAAACTGCCTTTAAAAAAATATTATTCTAAGATGGTTTTCAAGTAAAAACCGTCTTAAAAAAACCTCCATTTGTTACAAAATGAAGGATTTAAGATGATTTTTCCCATAACCATCTTAGAAAATAAACTTTCCAAGAAGATTTTTTAAAAAACCATCTTAGAATGTCATTTTTAAAAAAATGAAGATTTTAAGATGATTTTTCTCATAACCATCTTAGAAAATAAACTTTCTAAGACGATTTTTCAGAAAACCGTCTTAGAATATTTTTTTAAAAAAATTGAGAATTTTAAGATAGTTTTTACTTGAACCGTCTTAGAATTTTCAAAGAACCGTCTTATAATGTTTATTTTTTAAAAAAAATTAAATTAAAAAAATTATTTTTATCTTTTTTTAAATATAATTAAAAAGTTATAAATATATACAAATTAAATAATCATTTGATACCATACGATTTTTTAAGAAAAACTTTTGTTGCTAACATTAAATAAAATTTCACAAAAAAAAAGAAAGAATAAATTACACCTAATTATTCAACTTACCTATCAGCTTCCTCGCTATAGTCCAAGCCATCCTAGAACCTTTGTGATGGCATTGTACGACCATTCTTATCTTTGCCATATGTTTCAACATACCAAGCCCCTATGTCATGGAAGCCGCAACGAGGCTCAAATAGCCAAAATCTGTATAAATATAATTAAGGCAATGAAATTATTAAAGAGTATTATGGACAACAATGAGAGACTAGCAAACAATTTTCATTTTCATAAATTAACAAGTTGTGGTACCATGAAAAATTCACATAAACTTGAGAGTACATCAATAAGTTCATTTTGGCAGTTAGAAGAAATACAAAGAATGAGAAAGAGGTCAAGAGTTCTGCGTAATAAATCCACAAACCATGATATTACTTCATCAATCTTGGTTCCTTCACTCGAGAAGGTGTGGCAACACCATTTTCCAGATAATTGAAAGTTAACATAAGTAAATGAACCCAATGACCACATTGCTTTAACCTTTAGTAGAAGCATTGATTAGCCTAACATCAACACTAGGAAAAGAATGAAAAAAAATGAAACCATGGAAAGAGAATATTGGTATGCATAAAAAGATCACATGTTCCAACACACAAAAAATCCTTTAAGAAATTACATAATAATAAGAGAGTAGACCACATCAGGGTATATGCATTAATGAACCCTAAGGAGATTGTTATGCTAACTCAAACATCAATACAATTATAAAGAGATGTCAAAGCTTTACTTGCTTGGGGTTAAACGTGCTTTAGTGCATCTACATTCACAAACTGCAACTTTCTCACTCACTTTATCTTATGTAAATACACACACAAAAATGTATCAACAAGTAACCAAACTGGTATGAAGTAATGATGTGTGCAAGAAATATCCAATTACAAAATGATCTTTTAGAAGTTTCTTATGATAAATATTGGAGTCTATCACCATTCATTTTATAAACAAAATAAAACTAAGCTAGTCACATCATACTATCATAATTGCTTTCAATTATAGAAACCTGTAATTTCTCCTCTATTATGCACATACATTCTCTCACACATAACCAATTGAGATAAGTGGGATTGTAGTGAGGGTAAGGATGGGAAAAAGATTATTACTGCAAGAAAATTTTATTTTTAAGAAAAGAGAAAACTATGCATCAGGTGCAAATATAAAATAGAGAATTTGTCCATATTTGAATGCTTGTCTTTTTATTCCATGCCTCGTGTAAGGCATCAAAGAGAATGTCTCAACATCTAATTAATCCATACCAAATTGTGGATATTCTAAACAGTAGATCTCTACTCAAGAATTTCAAACAATTCGTCAGAAAAAGGTTCTCATGCAGATACTTGTAGCCATGCACGATGTTCAAATACACTAACCTTTACTTGTGAGGGGTCAAGATCAGATCTCACATAAGGCCATCCTACTTCATCATTATCTCCTCCTGAAGCTAATGGATTGGACAGGAAATTGGCAAGGACCTTCATATATGGAACAAAAGGATAAATTTTAGAAATGGGCAATATTAATGGCAGGTTTTACAATCAATAGGTTTTACAATATATTGATTGATCTACCTGGTCCATTTGTCCAAATCCAAGGATAACAACAGGTTCACTAACGTTGAAAATAACAACGGGTTCACTAATAAACACATACAAAGAAGGGTCCAAACCTTAGTGTAAGTTTGGACATGATCTCTCCAACGGGGACTTGTTTTAAGAACATCTCTTAGGGTTGATAAAGACATGGCCTTTATAATATTATTGTCTTTGTTATAAGTTTTATCCTGCAACACCAAGTAAAACCCGATAAGAGAATGAATAATTCAATACAAATCTTTCAGTTTAATGAAAATATAAAATGAGGAAGCAGTAGATAAAGACATACCTTGAGATTATCGACTTTTGCAGTAAGAGGATCCTTACTAACCTGCAGAAAAGACAAATTTTCAGTGCTAAATAAACATCAAAAGTGCTTTAGCTACATACACGAATGATAATCAAAACTACCATGAATAATAAAACTTAAGCACAAATATGGAGATATTGGAACAATAATAAAATTAAACACTAATCTTTCTTAATTTTAACACATTCAACTAACCATCTCTGTTATACGTAGACACCGGTGACCAATCAGGATCGATTGATCCCCATGGATACTTGAAATCTGGTATTAGAAAAGGAATAGTTGCAAAATGTGAGGCACTTGTTAAAGTTATACTAGCAATCCATCAAAGACATAAAAAAACTAATAAGTTGCATATTTATTGCATACCTGAGCAAGAGTCCCAACTTCGTGAAAACGGTTAAACAACTTTTTTCCTTTTAAATCATATACATTTTTATTTGTGTCAAAGCTAGATACTACATTAGGATCAACATATGGGGCTTTTCGTTCTCGACTTTGTTGTAAAGTTGTTAATAATTTGGGATCCTAGATGCATAGAAAAATACTCATACAAAATTCAATATCATACTTTCGAGTTTCAAGTTACATTCCCTGGTCCTTGTCACATACATGCATTGATCATAGATTACAATTTGCATAAGTTTAAGCCAAAAGCATGTAATGAGCAAAGAAGGATATTTAACTCATTTATCCTAACAACTAACCATACCTTAACAAAGACTGGCCTGGGAAAAGTGGTCTATGTATCAATGGTAGTGCCAAAACATGTTACAAAGGTATGGAGAAAAAAGTAAACATCCAAAATATGATATATGAGTTAACAAGAAAACTAAAAATAAAGCAATGTAGAAAAGAGACTTCATTCACAAGCTTCAATTCTTTTGTTTTACAAAAAACATCTAAATAAAAAAAATACTGGAAAAACAATACAAAACAATCCTAGTTTTATTTCCATGATGGAGTGTGGGAATCACATGCACCCCCAATCCCAATTGGAACTACTAGAAAATAAGTTTTTTACATTGATTATTAAGGATTTTTAACATCGGTTATTAACCGATGTTGAAACTATTGATGTTAAAGTATCAATATTAACATCGATTATTTAAAAATTGATGTTGTTTTCTTCTCATCACCATTGAAACTACCGATGTTTTTAGTAAACCAACATTGATGTTGTTGTCAGATCGATGTTGTTAGTAAACCAACATTGATGTTGTTTACTAACATCATCGATTTTTCTTAAAACTGATATTGTTTTTGGATTTTTTTTTTCAATATCCTATTTGTTTTTTTAATTACCAACCTGTAATTCAAAGTATATTCAAAGTTGTAAAAAAACACATAAAATAAGCCATGCACCAAAAGTTATAAACAAAGTATATTATGCACCAAGAGTAGTTATAAACATTTATAAACAAAATATACCACAAATGTGTTCAGGATGTTCCAATGTTTCTCAAAAAATATATCACCTAGACTTATAAACAAAAAATTACAAATTAATAATAGTAAAATATTAATGTACTTTAATTACAAACAAATCCAAAATAAAACAAAGTATATTATGCACCATGAGTAGTTATAAACATTTATAAACAAAATATATCACAAATGTGTTCAGGATGTTCCAATGTTTCTCAAAAAAATATATCACCAAGACTTATAAACAAAAAATTACAAATTAATAGTAGTAAAGTATTAATGTACTTTAATTACAAACAAATTCAAAATAAAACAAAGTTAGAAGTTGCATTTGGGAACTTAAATATAATTTGAGTTTCAATAAGAAAATTTTGTGATTATGAAATTCCTCCATCCATTTCCAATTTTTGCAATCTTCCTACAATGATTATAAATTATCTTATACTTCGTAGTCTCTTTCAAGTTCATATGGGTGAATCTTACAGCTTTCATAAATGAGTACAGGTACTCGGCACATCCTGTAATTAACATGAAATTCATATTAGATATGTATATGATTTTAAAATTTGACATACAAGTGAGTGCTTAATAACTCACCAAACAGTTGCAAGTCACTTTGTACTCAGTCAGCAGGACTTTAAAAGTGACTAAGTTATGAACTTGGTTGTACAAGGAGTGTCATTTAGGGTAAGCTTTTGGTTCAGAGCTTCTTTTGAAGATGGTGAGGAGGAAAACACTTTGTCCAAAGTGGGTCAAGGTCACCTAATGATTTCCAGTAAGCCCATAGAACTCTCTAAGTGTTGTCCATCTAGCTAGTAGAGTTGGGCTCACCAAATCTTGGTTATATGTAATAGAGTGCATGTTGTCACTAGAGTGTAGAAAAATTTCAAGTAGGCTCTAGTTCATCCTTCCATCTTACAACAAATGACCTACTAACTTCACCATAAGGCTATATTTAATAAGCAAATGTGTTATATCATGTCATGTTTATTTGAGAATAGTGTTGAAATTTCTAACCTGATCCATAATATGAACAGTATTGAACATTTCCTCTATTTTTATGTTAATCTTTATCAGTGCTAGCCATTTCCTTCCAATTTTGTTGATCTTCATCCATTGTTTCTAAACTCCATTTACAATATAAACATGACATTAAGTAGATTTCGTCAAACCATCTAAATCCACCAACTGATCCATGCACAAACTGACTATGCGTCATGTTTATCTAGGAGCTTATTCCATGCAATTAATATAATAAGGAGGAACCAGAACCATGCAAAACAAAACCTCAGTAAATCTGCAACAACAAAAAACCTAAGTAAAATTTCACTGACTTCACTATCAAAAAAGGCATGCATTGTTTGTTTTGCAATATCACTTAGATTCTTTGGAAGGCCTACGCTATCGAAGACAACCAAAACACCAATAAATGGCCTACACTATCGAAAACACCAATACAACCAAAACAACTAGAACCATGAACAACAAAAACAATGTCGAAAACATTGTCGAATCCAACCAAAACACTATCGAAAACAACCAAAATAACCAGAACCATGAACAACCAAAACAATGTCCAAAACACTGTCAAATCCAACCAAAACACTGTCGAAAACAACCAAAATAATCAGATCCATGATTTCACTATCGAAAAAAGCTTCGAGAGAAAAACATATTGTGAGAGCGAGAGTGACAGTGACACCTACACCGTGAGCGAGAGTGAGACTGACAATGATGACATAGTGAGCGACACGATAGTGGGTTGACTATGAGCAAGAGTGGTTTCACCATGAGCGAAGGGTGGTTTCAGTGCCGTGAGAGTGAGAGTGAGAGTGAAACCATGAGCGAGACACCAACAATGACAATGGTTTCAGCGCCGTGAAAGTGAGAGTGAGATTGACAAAGGGTTCGTGAGGGAGACAAGTCGTGAGGGAGACGAGTGAACTGCCATAAGCGTGAAAAAAATTATAAATAGGACAATACAACGTTGGTTTTTTCAAAAACCGATGTTAACCAACTTAACGAAGTCACATTAACATCAGTTTTTTGAAAAATCGATGTTAACCAACTCATGTTAACATAGGTTTTCTAACAAACCGATGTTAACTAACTCATGTTAACATCAGTTTTTCGGAGTATCGATGTTCACGAAGTCACGTTATTTATGATTATGTCATCGCATTTTGGTTTATATCGGTTTTCTATAAAACCGATGTTATTCTAACGATGTTAAAAGTAAATTTTGTAGTAGTGTGGGAATAATAGCCTAGAGATGATGTAGTATAACAAGGACATCAAAACCTTCCATCAATTTACACACAAACATTAAATTTGAAAAAAAATAAAGAACTAAGGTACAAATACACTTTTGACATTGCAATGTGATGCAATCTGTAACAATGCAAGATTTAAGAATTCATGGAACCTGCAATGCAAGATTTAACATAATCAAAGGCACCAATTGACATAACATTTCAATTCATTATTTGGCAGTATCATGTTCATGTATTTCAATTCATTATTTGGGAGTAGCATAGTCAAGTTACAGGAACTAGTGAGGGGTCACCTTGTAAGGAAACAAACAACTGCTACACTGCGTGGAATGCATGCGTTCATGGTCATACAAGTTCTACAACCTTTTGAGAATCCCTTGCATATCTTCGTAGAACAAAACTTCCCTCATCTGCATAATGAAATTGTGAAGAGAACCCTTTCTTGACAGTGCAATACGCGGATTCCCCTGCCTCTTTGAACCCTTCCTTCCATTGTAGCTTCTTCTTGATTATCCTTAGCAAAAACATAAGCTCTACGTTGTTCGTTTTCCATTGGATGTTTGCCGGAATAATCTCCTCCAGCAGCTCGAACTCCTCTGTGAAATTCACCAACGACAAAGAAATCTCCTGAAAATCCTCTGAATCCAAATCGTTCGTATTGGTATTTTCTTCATATAGCTGAAACTTGAGTGCGAGATCTTCAATCTTCTTCGTGAACTCTTCAACGGAGAAAGGCTCCAAGCTAGCATTGCAAGCCCTTCTCAAACCCCCCCTGCGCGTGAAAAGCACATGGTGCTCAAACTATTTGGTTCTTCAAAGGCGTGAGGTGGTCAAAAAGAGGCTCGAGCGATTCACGAAACAACACACTAGGGCTTGCGTTTTGGACAATGAAGGGGAAGAAATTGCATAAGCAAGGGTTTGAGAAGAAGAAGAAGAAGAGGAATGAGGAAGAACGTGTTGCGGACCATTGCGAACCTCTCTCAGTTTTAGTTGATAAATCTTTCCTACAACTAGTTGTCTGGCGAGATTCTGACGAGCCTTGGGTTTAAGCAACGCGACCTAGGTATGTGAACACGAGAGGAGAGGAACGGGTGAGACCTAGGTATGTGAAGAGGAACGGGTGTGAGTGTAAACGAAAAATGAAGGCCTACGACAATTCCTTTATAAAACCGACTTTGGATATCTAATTTTAAATACGATTTTGACAAAAATAGTCTTTGAAAAGATATTTTAAAGATGATTTTACAATAATTGTCTTTGAAAAATAGCGATTATTTACAAAAAAATACCACCTCATTTTTTAAGACAACGGTTTTCTAGAACCATCCTTGATGCAGTGTAGTAGAATTGCTTTGTTGTAGTAGTGAGTAAAAATCTATTTAAAAACTGAATTTTTTAAAATTCAGTGTTTTATACGTGGAATTAAAGCAGTCAAAGTCTTGAAGTTGTATATATTCGTTGGATACAAAAATGTGGATATTCATGCGTTCAGATTGAATTGAAAAACAACACATGTCTTCGCTCGTTATCAAAGCAAGTGTTAAAAAATCAAAATGAGAAGTGGCAGCCACTGGTTCACATCATCACATGGATGTTTTCTTGCATAAACTAAAGAGTGAGCCATGAATAAATTACTCTGACGAAGAAGTGCGCGCGGTCTCCTTTTGACTTGATAATCAATCACTTATTATATTTATACACTTATATTCTACTTTTTATTTTTTATTTCTTCGCATCACATCTTATTACTTACAGTATTATAATTTATATCTTTATTTTTTTCTTAAATAACCTATTCATCCTATAAAATAGGGGTATTTTTGTTTTAGCACTTCATGTTTTTTCTTGTCTGTGTTATTTTATTTTGTTTCGTTTTGATTCCTATTGTTGAATTTCTTACCAAATCTAAGGAAGAAATTCATAAAGAACAAAATGAAACAACCAAAATTAAGAAGTTTAAATGAAATCAACTTGATATTATAAAAACTACTATTTAAGAAAATTTATAAAATTATGGGCCTATTTACTCTATTTTGATTTTATGTTTCTATTTTTAATTACAAATTTGTCACCTTATTTTTAATCAATTTTTTTTGTGTTTTTAAATATTTTTATAGGAAATAGTGAAACAAAAGTTATTTTCACTGTTTTTCGTACAAAATATTTGAAAACAGGAAATATATTAAAAACAAGGTGATAATTTGTAACTAAAATTAAAAAAAATGAAAACAAAATTTTTTTTGAATATAAATGAGCCCTAAACTTTTAAACACTGCAAATGTATTGATAGGGGATACAAAAAAATTAAATCTATAGCGATTGCATTGGTATCCAGCAAAAATCAAACCTTAATTTCATGACTTCTATGAAGTACTATATTTAAGGTTTTTATTTTTTTTTTAATTTTTGTTGGTTACTGGTGCATTTCATTATAAGTTTAATTTTTGTACTCCTCATTAATGCATTTTATGTGTTTGAAGGTTTAATTTTTATAAATTTGGCTTAAATAATTGTTTAGATTCTTTTATGTAATTTTTTTGGTTTTAGTTCTCTTAAATTTTTGTCTCCATAAGTTTTTATGTTTTGTTTTGATCCTAGTCGTTAGATTTGACTTACAAATCTATATGCAAGGACCAAAATCAAACAATTTTTTATAGGGAAAAAAAACTAAAATCATGAGTTATTTAAGTCCTTTTTTTTAATAATTCACAGATTCTAAGTTATTTGATTCTTAATCTTTTTTTTTTCGTTTGATTCCTTGAACTTGTATATTTTCAACTACTTCTTCAATTAATAATTTTATTTCTCTGGATCTCTAAACTTTTTTTTAATTGGATCCTTCAAATTTTTATTTTTTTCAAACACCTAATTAGAGATGGACATAGTGAATTATTGCTTGTGAAATATGTTGTAAGTACAACTCAATCAATTGTGAGAACTTTTTTAAGCCAAATAATATTTACATTGATTTGACCTATAGAGCCTTGAAGTCGAAAATCAAACCTCAAAACTTGCTTAAAAAATCTAAATACCGAACAAGTTGTGCTCTCAATAGATTATTCTCCTAAAAAGATTGGGGTATATGTTTAACTATTTCAATTCGAATAATGATTTTTTCCACAAATGATAGCTTGTCATCCAATAAAGCACCATATATTTTACTAAACCAAAAGCTTATTGCAGTTGTTCAGCCTTTTCCGTAAATGAAAGTTTGAAACATTCTGTCACTAGCTCACTCAAATCATGACTTGCAGCGAACAAGAGAAACCTCACCATGTCTTGCTTTTTCTCATCTATATGTGGTTGTGGTGGAGTACTACTTGTATCCACGTTGAAGCCAATGATAGTTTGAAGCCAGGTGATACTCTGAATGCCACGGTACCAGGGGCAGAGCTATGTTCAAAAAAGGGTAAATATTGCATGAGTTTCGACCCAATAACTCATGATAATCAGGAAGCAGTTTACTTGACTATATGTGCCCAAAAGAAAGATGATTGGGAAGTGTGGGTTGCAAATAGAAACCAACCTGTTGACTCAAATTCTGCTGTTCTATCATTGGATCACAAAGGGGTACTCAAAATAGAATCCCAAGATGGTAAGAAAAAAGTGAAGAAATCACCAATAATCCTTTATTCACCACCTCAACCTATCAATAACACACTGGCCACTTTGTTGGACACAGGCAACTTTGTGCTTCAACAACTTCATCCCAATGGGTCCAAAATAAGAGTCTTGTGGGAAAGCTTTGATTTTCCCACAGACACATTGCTCCCTGGGATGAAGTTAGGTTTGAATCACAAAACTGGTGGTACTAATTGGTCACTTGTTTCATGGCTAAGCGGCCAAGTCCCTACTGCTGGTCCATTCAAGCTCGAATGGGAACCGAAAACAAGAGAGTTGTTGATCATCAAGCGCGGCGGCAGCAGCAGCAGCGGCGGCAAGCGGGTTTTGTGGGCTAGCGGGAACAAATTGGAGCACATTCCGAGCGAGATTCGGCGCGAGATTGTGCCAAGCGAAACCGGAGACTACTTCACGTTGAAAAGTTCTGATTCGGAGGAAGAGCCCACGAAGTGGACACTGTTGTCAACTGGGCAACTGATAAACCGCAAAGGCGTGGATGTGGCGAGGGCTGATATGTGTCACGGATACAACACAGATGGAGGGTGCCAGAAATGGGATGCGATATTACCCTCTTGCAGGTACAGATACTAAGAAAAAAAAAAAACTAGTTTTAAAATAATAGGAAGAATCAAGTTATACGGATACTATTGTAAGAAAGTTATTTTTTATTATCACTATTCATTTTCTTGAAAACTAGTTTGGAAAGATGAAAAATAACTTTTTTTTAGAGTTATTATTGGTGTAATTTCTCTTAAAAAATAATTATAATTAATTTTATAAAATAATTTAATATCTAAAATAGTTTTATATTATCATTCAATTATTATTTAAATTATTTAAAAATAATTATTCTAAAAGTCAATAAATTTATCATATATTATAAGTTGTAATTAGATGATTATGTAAAACATTTTACACTATTAATATATAACTCTTTTTCTCTTTGTTGTATAATTATAATTATGTAAATACCTAAATCATCATCAGCACTCTACTTGCAGGCGTCCTGGTGATGCATTTGAACTCAAATATGGGTACCCTAAATGGGACACGGAAGTGAAGAGAGACGAAGAAAATTCGAGTTATGGCATAAGTGATTGCCAGGAAATTTGCTGGAGAAACTGCAGCTGCGTTGGATTTGCTCTTAATCATCGTAATGAAACTGGCTGCGTCTTCTTTCTGTGGGATTTGGTGAAGGGTACCAATATTGCAAACGAGGGTTACAAATTTTATGTGCTTGTAAGGAGCAACCATCAAAACCGTAAGTCGGTCTACAACTATTATTGTTTTTTCTTTATTGGTAAGAATTTATAACACTGAGATACTCTTTGTTCAATCAATTAAATTAAATTATCTTGATAGATGTATAAGAATTAAACACAGTATTAAATAATTTACATAATTTCACAATTTTACTGTCTTGGACTTAATTCTTTTTTGGTTAATCAATGTGTTTTTCTTCGTGAAAAGACTATTCATTTTCGTGTTAGTCATAAAAAAAAAACTATTCATTTTCACTCCTTGCATTTTACAATTTATTGTTGATATACAAAATATTTTACATTTTAACCATAAAATTTACTTTAAAGATAGAGCTTTAGATCATAAGAACTTAATAATAAGAGTTTAATGCTGTTAAAAAAATAGAGTTTAATATACATCTATTAATAACATAGAAGTTGTTATCCTATCAATCGATTAAAAATCACATTCTTCAGTATAAAAACTAATAAATCCACCATATTTAATAGTATATGATTAGAAAACAATGTAAAAAATATTTACTCTATCTTTGTATATATATTGCTTATTCAAAATAAAATAGAAATTGCTTGATAGTTTTAACATAAAAAATCTTTTGGAAGTAAAAGTTTTGTTTCTATATCTCACATTGAGTAGTTCTAGATGAGAGGGAGAGGTTAAAATGTGTATGTTAGTTTTTAGAGTTTTATAGTTTTACAAGTGTGTGGAGATATAAGGTTATCTTGGTGGTAAAAGATGAAAAAAGCAAGAATAGAACCTAGATTTGGATTCTCTTGTTAACAAAAATTAATAAATTAACAATTAATATTTACCAATAAAATAATAATTTTACAAATGTAACTTTTTTACATATATTTTCAATAAATCAGAAATCATATTTAATATGACTTTAAGATCTATATTTTTTTTTTATAAAATTTAACAAATTTATGATACTTGACTTTTTAATTGAAAGACAGTATGGCAAATTGACAATGTAGTATATATATAAACTTTTATACAAAGAGTTATCTATTATTTATTCTACTTTTAAAAGCTACTTTAGTTAATTAGCAATTTTTAAGTTTTCTTTTTTTGAAAAGCTGGCATTTTTTAAGTTTCCTTTTCCTTCTTTTCTCTTTATAAAAAAAATTAAATTTCTTAATTTCTAAAACCTTTTTACTAGCTGTGTTTGACCCACTTTCTCTTTTAAGGAAAATAAATAAAAAATCTAGTTAAACATGTTTAACGAATGACTAAAACCGTATTGTATTATTAAGTAGAATAAAAATGAATAAAAAGTTATACAAACCAAAATCAAAAGTCTTATAGACTAAAGAACATATTTAAACTGTATTATCTTTTACTACTTACGTAGTACACAGAAGGATTCGTCTGTTAAAAAAAAAGTTTCGTAATTTTACTTTAATTTTTTTTTTAACAATTGGGAATGGTTTTGAAAACTAGCAGGCGTTTTGTCAACACAATTGATGTCTCTTGATTTTTATTATAGGACTTTATAATACTGTTGTAAGATGATTCAAATTATATTATAAAGATATTCTTGAAAATAACTCAAATTAGTTCCGTATATATATTAATATTCTATGCAGGTATAAAACAGTGGATATGGGCAATGGTTGCAACAGTAGCAACCATACTCATAATCTGCCTTTGCATTCTGCGCAGAGTCTTAAAGAAACGAAAACATGTGCTTAAAGGTATATATATCTACATTTCTTTTATAAGTTTTACTTTATAATTTTTATCACAAGTATTATAATTTTTCTGTCCCATTTTCATTTAAACAGAAAATAAAAGAAATGGAATGGAGATTGAGAATCAGGATCTTGCAGCTTCCGGTAGATCCTCTAGTACCGACAAACTAGAAGTTTATTTAAAGGAGGAACATGACTTGAAATTATTTAGTTATGCATCGATAATAGAGGCTACAAATGACTTTTCGTCTGAAAACAAGTTAGGACAGGGAGGCTTTGGAGTAGTTTATAAGGTGATTCTTTTTCTTCTTTATTCCTGCTGCGGTGTAAAGTTTGACATGAAATGTTACATATATTAATTTTTGGTGAATGAACATTTTGGTCTCTTTAAAAGTATAAACAGGTAATAATTTAATTTCCAAAAGAATGACAATTCTTCTTAATTCTTAATGTGTAAAAAGTAAGATAATTATATCTATTTGACATTAAGATATTAAGTTATACTGTAAGAGGTAAATTATCGTATTTTTTACATATTCGAAGAATGATTTGAAATTTTCATTCATTCAGAAATTTCATTGTCAGATTGATGATATTTTTTATTTTTTGTTGTCACTTTGATTAGGGAATTCTATCTACAAGGCAAGAAGTTGCTGTGAAAAAACTTTCAAGATCTTCTGGGCAAGGACTTATTGAGTTTAAAAATGAATTAACACTCATATCTAAACTCCAACATACAAATTTGGTTCAGCTACTCGGTTACTGCATTCATGAAGAAGAGCGGATTTTGATCTACGAGTATATGTCCAACAAAAGCTTGGACTTCATTTTATTTGGTAAGAAAGGTTAAAATCTCTCGTAAAATTATTGGGTGTTGGATAAGCATATGAAAAAACAATTATAGTCTAGGTACCCTTTTGCAAACAATTTCTAAAGTTGACTGTTTTAGGTGTCTATTCTGAACCACTTCATGGGAAATTTTATTTGGATGAATCCTTTATTTTCAGGTTCAAAAATTGATTACTAGTCAAACAATTGAGTTTCTTATTATGTTAAGAAGCAAAAGTTGATCAAGTTAATATCATCCCTGCTAATTAAATGTCAACTAATGAAAGTTGATATCATTCACCTTTTGAACTAAATTATGTCTTACACAAAACAAACTATGATGATTAAATAATAACAAGAATTTCTTACATGACAATGATATTTATCTTTCTCTTTGGAAGATTCTACTCAAAGTCACTTGCTGGATTGGAATAAGCGTTTTAACATAATAGAAGGAATTGCTCAAGGATTACTATACCTTCACAAATACTCAAGACTTAGAATCATTCACAGAGACTTGAAGGCTAGCAACATACTCCTTGATGAGAATATGAACCCCAAAATATCCGATTTCGGAATAGCAAAAATGTTCACACAACAGGATTCTGAAGCAAATACCACCAGAATTTTTGGAACATAGTGAGTCGATCGCGTTCATTAATTATTATGATCGTTGTATAAAGATATTTTGTATCGTCATGTTTTTTTATTTATTTATTTTTGCAGTGGTTACATGTCTCCAGAGTATGCTATGGAAGGAATTTTCTCTACAAAATCTGATGTATACAGCTTTGGAGTGTTACTCTTTGAAATTGTTAGTGGTAAAAGAAACAATAGCTTCTACACTGAAGAACGACAACTCAATCTAGTAGGACATGTATGATAAATAATTCTCTTTACGAGCATACGTTATTGTAATATTGTTGTTATTATTATTTTGGACTCGAAAAATTAATGATCACTCTCGTAGGCATGGGAGCTATGGAAAAAAGGTGAGGCTCTTAAGTTGGTGGATCCAGCACTGAATAATGATTCATTTTCAGAGGATGAAGTGCTAAGATGTGTTCATGCTGGTCTATTATGTGTGGAAGAAAATGCAGATGATCGTCCCTCCATGTCCAACATTGTATCTATGTTATCAAACAAAAGTAAAGTTACCAATTTGCCTAAAAAACCAGCATATTATGTTAGAACAAAACTCCTTGGGGAAGAACTAGAAACGTCTACTAAAGAATATGGTTTAGATTTCTTATTCGAAAATTCCCTTTATGTATGTTCAGTTTGACCGCAAAAAAATACTACAACATGTTAGGGTATGATCAGTTAGTTGTGAAGTTGTTATTCTTCCATTATGGGTTATGACGATTATGTGGTTGGTTGTAACAGATTGAATGCACTTTCCTCTATCTATATATATACACCTGTATCTATATCCTGCTGTATATAAAACTTTGGGTTAGCTTGAGATGGAGTTGTCTTTCGGTATGCAAGCTAAACAAACTGTTATGAAGCTCATATTTGAACATTATAGTGCATGGTAGATTTTAAATGTATACCTGATATCTTTAGCTTATTTTTTATTTTAGACTTCTGCAAATATTTCAGTAATCTAATTTGATTTTATGTTTTTGATTACTGTTTTGGCTATGAAATGCTCAATGCATGGTAAATCGATTGGAAAAATATTGCCGCAATTATCGAAAACATACCATAATGTATAAATAATGTCTATTATTTGTATATTCAATTAATCGGTGTTATAGGACAACTACAGTAAGCAATAATACTTAAAAAAATTTTACCATTTTGATCCATTATAGAATAATAAAATATTTAAATTTAACAATTGACTCGTGTCAATTGTTGGAATCCTGTACGGAATTGAAAATGGCAAATAGAATGGTGTTAGATATGTCAAACAATTACAGTTAATTACTTTATGGGTTACGATACTGATAGTTCTGTTATATATTTCAAAATTATAATTTTAAAAAGTAATAAGTTATAAAATTATACCATTAAAGTAATGAATGAGTATATATACTAGATATACAGTGATAGTTACCCAGGTAACACCGGGTAGAATGAATAGTTAAGAAAACGAACAGACATAATTAATTGAGACACAATTAATTTGGTTGGAGATTTGAACAGAAAACTTAAAAATTAAATGTATAATATTTTATATAATAAAAAAATACTCTTTTGGGGATAGAAGACACGTTCTCATTAGGGGTGGGTAAACGCTCCAAGTCCATGGAATGGCCCGTAGGGTCTACGGTCCGCGCGGGTTATGATCAATTTTTTTAAACGGTCCATGGTTATGTCATATTTTTGGGTTTACCCCGCTTAATCCGCGGATTATGTGGGTTTGGCCCGCGGGTTGCCCGCAGCCCGCATTAGGTTTGATTTATGTTATCCTGATCCGATTATATTATGTTTGATTTTCTCTTTTTCACTTTAAACTTTTGTTTTGAGATAACAGATAAAAAAATATATTAGATAAGATAAAGATTTAAAGATAAAAATAAAAGATTTAAATTAAAAGATGATAAAGATAAAAAAGATAAGATAAGAAAAATAAAAGATAACTGAAATAAAAGATTAAGATAAAAAAAGATAAGTGATAACATGCTAAAAATTTTTTTTTTTGATATTTTCTCAATCTTTTTTTTAATCTATCATTTCTATATCTGCAAGCCAGATAATAAAAATATAAATTCTTATCATTTAAGCTAAAAATAATTGTTAAATAAATATTTTTAAAGATATTTGAATATATTTTTATTATAAAAAATAGCTCACATCATATTTAGCAGTTATGATTGTAGCATACTAAGAACACTTTTTCTCTTACGAATTTTCTCCACCACGCAGTCACGCACGCGCGCAAGTCAGACGACTCTTTCCCTTACCAGAAAAACAAAACGCGACTCACATTCACGCAGACACACCACAGCGGCACAACCCACCACTGCGCCACCACGCAAATTTCATCTCTTCTTTCTCTAGAATTTATTTTTATCTTATTTTTGTTGGGAGAATTCATTGTTGTTGTACTCTTAATTGTGGAGATGGAGAAAGCTCAAGCTACTTCAAATATGAAATCATTTGTTGTGGAAGATGTGTAAATTTCATATTTTAGATTTATTGCTTGGATTTTCTTTTGTTAAAATGTTATTTATTTTATTGATGTAATTGACTAATTATTGAGATTTTATCTACATCTGTATTGAACTTAATTTGATTATATTTTATTTTTATTAAAATTGAAATTCTTTTAAAACGAGGCTCGCAGACCGGCCCGTTTGATCCGCGGGGTCCGCAGGGCGGGGGCGGATCAATTTATTTGGTTCGTGTAAGAAACGGGGTGGACTGGTCCGGTCCGCTGCCAATGCAAATTTATGCGAGCGAGCCGTACGCAGGACAGGTCGACCCGCTTACCCACCTCTAATTCTGATGACTGCAGCCTATCCTATCAAACTACTTTTACAAAATTTCTCCACATGTTCATTCAATTGGAAAACCTGGTTCCCGCCAGTTTTGAAAGCGGGTGTGTTTGGTTTAAAAACCAAAGAAAACCGATTTTGTTGTCTAAAAAAATCAATTTCTATGAAGAAAAAAAATAATTGATTTTGCAGTATCTGGAAAGAGAGAAATTTGTAGCTTGACTCTCTCTAAAACTACACATAGCAAACTGATTTCTTACTTTGGAACCAAACCCAGCCGCGCAGTTGGCGTCACCTGCTTACAATGGAAGACGCAAACGTGACGGTGACGACTCTAGCAGACCTCCTCAACTCCCCTCGCCCTCTCACCGCCACCGCCTCTTCCCCCTTCTCCTCCACGCCGCCGCCGAACCGCTCCACCATCCGCCGCGTCCTCACCGCACTGCCCCGCCCCACCGTCCTCGTCGGAACCCTAACCCTCCCCTCCCACTCCCCTCCCTGCTACTGTCTCCGCTTCTCCGACGCCTCCGCCGCCGTCTGCTGTGACCTCCTCCACTTCCGCCTCGCCGCCCTCAACAGACAAATCCGCGTCACCGCCTGGAACTTCCTCCCTTTCAAGTGCCACGGCCGCGACGTCGCCCACCACGGCCTCCTGGAGATCATCAGCTGGCGCTTCTCCGACCCTAACAATGGGTCCAAGTCCAACCCCGTGGACTCGCTTCCGCTGGCGCCAGATTGTCAACAATCTGGCGCCAGCGCAAGGAGTGTCCACGGCCTTTTGGAGTCGGTGGGCCCTGTCTCCGTGGTGCCGTGCACCATGGCGGCTAGCAGCTCTGACTTGAATTCAGGCTCCAAGGTGAACCTGCAAGGGTTTCTGGTGCAATTGCTGTGTTGTGAGTGCAGGTTGTGTGGTTCAAGGGAGATTTTAATCGAAAAATTGAAAAACAGTAGGGAGGAACACTCTTTTACCAAATTGGAGATTGTGTATTTTTGTGGCAGTGCTTCCTCTTGGCACCCTGCAATCACTAAGCTGATCGGTACCCGCGTTGTAGTGTCAGGTTTGAAGAAGAAGCTGGTTTACGTGACTAAGAAGGAGTCTCGCGTGATGTATGTGACTATGGATGAATCGGTTCTGCATGTTGGTTCTTGTTCGGAGAAATGCGCTCCGAGCTTGAAGAGTGGGATCAAGGGGAAGGGTGAATGTGGTGCTTATACTGGTGTAGTTAAAGGTGTTTACTTGCAAGGGATGGTTTTGGAGTTGGACCATGACGTGTGGCTTCTTTTAACTGATCAACTGCATACTTCGATGCACGGTTTGAGAGTTGGCTCCATTGTAAGTGAAGCAAATTTGCTGTTTTTTTTTTACCTGAGTATCTTTTGGATTGTAAATGTAACACCATGTTGGAGAACAGATTTCTTTTTTCACTGTCAGCGTATGTTGTGACCTGTGATATCTTGTGGATTGTAAATGTAGCACCATGTCGAAGAACAGAGTCTTTTTGCACTGTCAGCATAAATTTCTTGACCTGGGATATCTTTTGGATTGTAAATGTAGCACCATGTTGAAGAACAGATTTCTTTTCACACAGGCATCAAATAGGATGTGACCATTTTACCACGTCATCCTGTTCATTAACATGACATGGCAATGGGGTCAATTCATGTTAGATGTCTGTATAAAAATGTTTTACACCTTAGTGCTTATAAATTAAATTCATGTAATATACCCTGCTAGCCATTTAGAGTTTTTTTTGAGTTTGACACCAAAAATGATGGCCGTTGTGCAGTTATCTGTGAGAAATGTGCATTTTGTGGATCCAAAGTTTTCGTGGACAAAAATTATTATTCTTGGGGCCTGCATCAAGACTAGCATTATCGTTCAATCCTTCTCCCCGTTGGAAACTGCGTATGTATTGCTACCGTAAATGTGGTTGCTTCTGTTCAAATTTGCATCACATAAATGCTCAAAGTATGACAGTCTGTAGACCTTATGTGTGGCTAATTAGAAGTCTTTTATTTTGTTCTGTTATCTTTCTTTCCTTTTTCATTGGTGAGATTGGGCAAATGCAAGCAACTGCCGCTAACTGAAGTCAATCTTGGTTATATTCTGAATTGTTGTACGTTTTGCATGATATATTATTAATTGTTCCTTGAATACTAATAGCATGTTTGGAGATGCTTTTCGAAAGTAGAATAACTGCATAGTTTCTGAAAGCTCTCTTAAGAAGGCAGCCAAGAAAAACAATTGTTTCCTCAAAATAAGCTGAACCAATCATGCACTAATTGTTCCTGGAATGTTTGAGTTCTGACTTATTTGATTTGATATGTCTAGTTTCCTAGACATATCCTTTGCAGAAAAGTTATAATTCAGTTCAGTATTGCAGGTGTAATGTAGTTTCTCCATCTACTGGTATGCTAGGAAAGTTCACTCAGTCGCTGCCATTATCTGCAAGACTCTGGTATTAAATAATGTTATTGCAATTAATTTGGAACTTAAGAGTTTCAAAGACTGCTGGAGTATATCTTATTCCTTTTTATTCCTTTGGCTTGGCAGGGTATTACTTCTTATCTCAAGCTTTCGTAAAAAGTTTGCTGGTATCTTATCTGACAAGGAGATTTTGGGATCAAAACATGTAATCTACTTCCTTTGGGTTGAAGTACTTTTTAGTTTGGCTGAAGCTTTTTGCTCTGTTCCATTTCTAACGAAATATTTTTGCAAGGTTTTACCAGAAAGAAGGGCTAGTTCAGATTTATGCTGGTTCACTTTTCCCTCCATCAGTATTTCAAACTCAGGTTTGTTAACAAATTGACATTTGGGAAAATTTCATGGGAACCAATTTTTTGCTGCCTTAGTTTGGTAATAATGTTTTCCTTTGGTAGCATGGTGCCTTCGTGGGACTGTGTACACATGACTTGAATGGCTGCGGTAGAGAACTGCATTGTGGTTTTCTAAAATTGGTATGTTATTTGTGTTTATATTAGATTTTATTCTGGTACTTTATAAAGTTTGGATCAAATATGGTCTATATAGAATACAGTAATTATTTCCTCAAAAAAAAAGAAAAAAGAATTCAGTTGTTATGTTTTTATGGAAGGAATTTCTTATTAACCACTGAAGGATATAAATTTCTTTATCTTTGTTTCATTACAGGTAGTACCATTGTCTATCTTCATCTGTCACTGTATACACACCTTGCTAAGAATTCTTAAGGCAGAAAATCACTGTAAATTATTGCCTGTTGGCAACCATTTCAGTATTTTATCACGTGAAGCCACATGTAATGATAGTTCATTTAGGAGGATTGTTCGAAGTGAAGATCTAGGTGTTGTTTTGCTTGGATATTTGAAGGTTAGTATTTCAATTCTTTCATTTCAATACTTGCGAATAAACTGCAGCTTGCAATGGCTGTATCACTTCTATTTTATTCTTTTGAGCAAATTACAGCGACACCCCTTGAGGTTTGCCCGAATTACACATGCATCCCCTCATTTTTCAGACATTTCATTGGCACCCCCTCATTCTAACGGTGTTAACTTCTGTTTAACTATTTAAAATAAATTACAAATATATCCTCATACTTTTTTAAAAAAATAAAAAAGAAAAAGAAAAAAACCAACAGGCTTGTTCCCCACTTCCACAATTCCGTCCTAGTGACCCTACATCTACACTTTGTCTTCTCTCACACTTCCCGAGCTTCTTTGTTCCTCACTTCTCTTATCTACTAAAAAAATAGTCATTCCCAGATTCAGACCCACCACCCCCTGTCACTGACCCCTTTCTCAAACCCACTGCCATCGACTACAGTGTCCGTGTCTTCCACGATGTGTCTGCCCTTGGCGTCTGTGTCCAAGATCGCGTAATATTTTTTTGTTTTGCTTCTTTATTCTTGTATAAAATCTTTTGAATTTTTTGCTGATATTTCTTCTAATCTCGAGGATGTGTATTTTGTTCTGAGATTTTAGCAATGTAGTTCAATTAAAGCTTTAGGAATTAGGAATGGAAACATAGTACACGAGGAAGAAAGGGGTATTTTTGGTTTTTTTTTTTTTTAAAAACACCTGCTAATCAAGTGCCTTTTTTTTTAAAAACGGAGATACCAAAATTTAACGGATGAAGTGGTTCACGAGGGAAGACACCTATTACAAAGTGTTCTCATTGCGAATGAGGTGGTTCATGAGGCCAAATCAAACAACAAATCGTGTCTTGTCTTCAAAGTTGATTACGAGAAGGCTTATGATTCGGTTTCTTGGAACTTTGTGTTATACATGCTGGGAAAAACAGGTTTTAATTCTAAATGGGTCAAATGGATTGAGGGGTGCTTGAAATCAGCGTCTATCTCAGTTTTGGTGAACGGTAGCCCCTCGACTGAGTTCCTCCTTAAAAGGGGCCTTAGGCAAGGGGATCCTTTAGCACCTTTTCTGTTCAATGTGGTGGCTGAAGGTCTAAACGGGTTGATCAGGAGAGCCAAGGATGAAAACCTGTATAAGGGCTTCCAAATAGGTGCAGATCTTGTGGATATCAGCATTCTCCAATATGCTGATGACACGATCTTTTTTGGGGAAGCAACCATGGAGAACGTTACGGCCATTAAAGCTATTCTTAGAACGTTTGAACTTGCCTCAGGCCTAAAAATCAACTATGCAAAGTGCTGTTTTGGAGCTTTTGGTCAATCACATCAATGAAAGCAACAAGCAGCCAAGTATTTGAATTGCGGAATGCTGGCTCTCCCGTTTTTGTACCTAGGAATACCAATAGGGGCAAACCCGAGGCGAGGTCTCATGTGGGATCCTATTATCCACAAATGCGAGAGAAAGCTAGCCAAGTGGAAACAGAGACACATATCCATGGGGGAGAGAGTGACCTTAATACAATCAGTACTAACATCGATTCCTATTTACTTCTCTTTTATCAGGGTACCTAAAGTTGTGGTGGATAGGTTGGTGAGACTGCAGCGTAGGTTCTTATGGGAGGCGGATCGGATCAACATAAGATTGCATGGGTCGGGTGGGACACAGTGTGCCTATCAAAAGACAAGGGCGGGTTGGGCATTAAGGATATCAATAATTTTAACATTGCATTGCTTGGAAAATGGAGGTGGCATCTCATGCAACAGAAAGGAGAACTATGGGCTAGAGTGGTGGATTCCAAGTATGGAGGATGGCGGGGTTTGAATGAAGTAGATAGAGTGGGCTCTGAATCAGTATGGTGGAGAGACTTAAAAAGGGCCCTAATTCACTCACAACAGGGGCAACTTATTCAGAATGGTCTGAAGTGGAAGGTGGGCAGCGGAGACAAAATTAAATTTTGGGAGGATAGATGGATATGTGGGGAGGAGTCATTACAGCAGCAACAACTCATTCAACAGATGGGAAGTCATAAGGATAATGGATGGGAGTGGAATTTTACCTGGAGAAGGACGCTGTTTGAAAATGAAATAGACCTGGCTGTAAGTTTCCTAAATGAGGTTCAACACAAGGCCATTCAGCAACAAGAAATTGATGTATGGAAGTGGATTAGAGAACCAACAGGACAGTACTCGGCACACAATGCTTATAATACACTAATGGAGGGAGTAGCAGTTGGAAGCCTGGAGGATTGTTTTGATAAATTATGGAGTTTATAGGTTCCTAGCAGAGTAACAGTCTTTACATGGAGGCTAGTTCGGGATAGACTTCCCACAAGACAGAATCTACAGCGGAGACAAGTGTCGATCCTAGAAATGTCTTGTCCTTTGTGTAGAAACGCAGACGAGGATGCTGCTCATCTATTCCTTCACTGTAGCAGAATCCAACCCATTTGGTGGGAGTCTATGTCATGGCTGAATTTAAAAGGTGCTGCCCCACTCACCCCAAAACAGCACTTCCTCCAACATATGGATGTTCAAGCCCATGGTGTTAGGATCAACAGGTGGCAATGCTGGTGGCTGGCCTTAACATGGTCCATTTGGAGGCATAGGAACAACATAGTGTTCTCAAATGAAACTTTCAATGCCAACAAATTGTTCGACGATGCAATATTCAATCTTTGGACTTGGCTGAGGAATTTTGAGAAAGGCTTCACAATCCATTTTAATCAGTGGTCTAGCAATATTAGACAAGGTTTTTTGTACCAGTAGTGGACAGAATATGTACATTTCATCTATACCCATACCATGGTTCCCGCTCAGAATATGTATGTCTGAATGTGGAACCATCGTTATGGTTCTCTTGGCTGTAATATAGTACCACTGGTACTCTATTTCATATATATAATATTATTTTTGCTGATAAAAAAAGAAAAATTTAACGGAGAGGGTGTGTAACTGTAACTTGAAACCTTGGGGGTTTCTGTAGGGTGAAAAATAAGAGGGGCTGCATGTGTAATTTGAGTAAACCTCAGGGGGTGTCACTGTAATCTGCTCTATTCTTTTTAATGTGACATATAATGGTTTTCTTTAATCTTTTAAAGATGGAGACAGAATAAATTTTTTACATGATTCTTAGAGATTGTCGGCATAACTACTAATATTTGGGTTCTCAGTTTTTTCTTTGACTATTCAGATTGATCCATCAACTAGAAGACTGCAGCTGGTTGATGCAACTGGTGGCATTGATATTCTTATACCAGACCTTCCCTTAACTTGGAATCCTAATGAAATATATGAGGTATGTTGTGTTATATGTGGTCCTTGTTTTCATAAACAAGAGACTAGAATGAGACTATTTATTTTTTAGGGACTAATAATTAACATTGCCCTTTGCCGGGACTAATATAATTTTTAACCTTTATAAATTATAATAGAGAAGAGGTTCTGCATTACTGTAAAGTGGCTTGGTTTCGTGGACTCAGATGAGGGTTCAACAGGTTTCATGATTTTGTGAAAACTTGTAGGGAAGTATTGGAATTCTTTTTGGATTAAGTTTATAAAATTTTAGAAGTTTAACGTTGCATGGCAACTGGCAATGAAAACCTGTCATGGGGAGATAAAAAATTTGTATCTGTGCTGACAACCTGAATTACAAATCCATGAATGTTTCTCTGGTCTCATATGATAAAATATCACCTTATTTCTTATTTCTATGTCTAGTGTTGTTAAGCTGCCTTAATTGTACTCACCTCTAGCCTACCTTGATTACTTTCAGTTTCAGTTTCAAGTATAGTCCCTATAATACAAGTACCGAAGTCCAATCACCTAGTCTCCAAATCATAATACTTATAAATTTTCTAACTAAATCACATAGTATTAGGTTGTGTTCAGCATTACGTGTTTCAACTTCACAATCATTTTGGATTTACAGGTGACGGACTTTGATGTGGTTGTGGACAGCATAGGCGAACTTGTGGATCAGATTGAATTGCTTGGGAGCGAGTCATTATCATGCAGAACAATCTTTAATTGTACCAAAGCAGAAGGAGAGTTAAGCACATCAATTTTTGTTTACTGCCATTGGAAGAATGCTAAATGCAAAAACATTCCCCTTTACTCATGTATAAATAGTAAGAATGAAACTGAGACTCTAGAACCTGGATCCTACCATTTGCTTAGAGTATCTCACAAATTCCCTCTTCAAGAAAAGGTTTGGTTTAACTGTATATTTAATCAGAAATTATAGTCATTAATTGCATTATGAACAGCAATTAAATGTTCATTAGAGAAGTTGCATGGTAAAGATAGAAGTGGAGTTACAGATTAGAAGATTGTAAGACCAGCTTGTAGGATTAGTAACAGCTAAGACTAATGTGCTTAACCCTTTCAGATTGATATTTTTGGAGTTTTTTAGTTTCTCTGAAATTTTAATATTATTGTTTGGCAGACTGGCACTATTATTTTTTAAATATTTTTGGTTATTTGTATATAATGAATAGATTAATTAACCTCTCTTGGTTATGATAATTCCATAATCCATATTACGTGATAAAATGCTTGCTACTGGTCAGTTGAAATTCTTTAAAGTCTTAAGAATACAATCTGTTTAAGAAACCTGAAGATTTATGGGAGTTATGTAACTTGTGTTTGAATTTTCAGAAGATGAATGAATAATATTCTTATGTTATAGTTTCCTTGAGCTAGTAAATGTCAAAGATACTTAGGAGCTCAGACCTTAGTTTTTCTTAATTCTGATGTGCCTAGGGTAGGGAGATCAGAGATGGAATCCTAAATTCATCAAGGACCAAAGATTACCTAACCCAAGCAATTAGCTGGGTTCTGAATCTGAAGATGATTTTTTTTGTCTCTAGCTTGAACCCATGAGTGAAAATCTTTGGGCTTGTCTTGAAGCATCAAGCATAGACATAAACAAATGCTAACTAAAACCCTAACTGATATTATAATTTAACCATCACATAGGAATTAGGAATTCCAAGATTTGACCTCCTGACCACTATAGGTTGAAGAAGTTCTGATTCCATGTCAATTACCAAGGACTAAATGATCAATTCTCCTAAGAGGTTAAGCTGTTAGGTATCCTAGAAATGGTTTTATATATTTAACAATGTTCAAAATACTTTAAGCCCTGTATCCACATCTTAATCCTATAATGTATTCTAAAACATCAATGTTAGATACAAACAATATTCAAAGATTCAAAAAAGCGTAGCCACTTCTAGTTGCTTAGCTGTTGAGTTGCTTGCAGATCCATGCAAAAACTTGCTGATGTATTGTGATATGATTTTTTGTTATTAATTAATCTTTACATGTATAGCATCATTCATTACTCATCCTAAAATATTCCATGATTGTATAGTATCCTCATTTTTTTTCAACAATTTTTCCTTGCTAATGCCCCAGGCCCCTATTTCAATTCTTGCAGTATTCTAATAAAGCAGTATCTTGCAAGTCAAGTACTTTTGTTGAAGCCATACTTTTTCCATTCATTTTATTGCTTTCTGGGAAGAGTAGAATTGCACATCCATGCAATGCTTCTTGGGACAAGACAAAGGAACTTTCGAAATATTGTATCAGTGTTAATAATGAAGATAAAGTTTCCAATAAGAGACAGAAACTTATTAAGGAATCAGTAAGTTCATCAAAAGATGAATTTCACACTTCCATCTGTGAGCTGAATGCTTGTTCTAATTCTTCCAGGAAACCTGAAGAGAACAAAAAATGTGTCAACTTGAGATCTTCTCATGATGTATCTTGTCTGGTTACTTTTAGACGCCATGAAAATGAGAATGTGGTTTGCACGGCCATCTTGCGCTCTATATCACCTATGAAAGAGACAAGTTATAATTCAAAACCTTCTTCAAGGAAAATTTTGCTGGAGTTCTCATCAGATAGATTTTTAAAGTACCAGGTATCCTTTTGTCTTGGGCTTGCTTGCCAAGGGCAGTAGGTATTAACTGATTTTATATAGTGCTTGTGCTTCCATTTGTAGTGTGAACCTAAGTATTAATTTACTATCTACTGCATTTCAGTTATTGCAGATTGGTGATTATTACATCATAGATCATAATAGAAAGGACTGCTTCAGCAGTACAAAAGATGCCAACTTTGGTAGCAGTGGCAGTGCTAAATTACTTGTTGATTCTGGAAAACATATCTGGAGCCTTTCGTTTATTTACGATGAGAATCTTTCTGATTATCTATCAGAATATACATCTGAAAAAGATTCTTTATCTTCTACCATTGATGAAGTTTTGCCTAAAGATAAAAAAATTCTGCCGAGGTCCAATGGTGAACCTTCAGGTGTCTGTTCAGATGTTTGCCTTTATCTCCCCATCAGTCTTGCAGATGTCTTGGAGGATAATATTATGGAATCGAAAGATAGTCAAAGGTTGCATTTTGCAATATCAAAAGATAGTGCTAACCTTTCTTTAGGTACTGCGGCTGTAGTGGCTAGGCCTAAATCTTGTTTTGGAACTCAGAGATCAAGCAGCTTGTTCCCTGAGGGCAATTTGATGTCTCTCGAGGGAAATGTTGTTGACATTCATGAAATTTGCTCTGGTTTCAATAATTCATGCTCAAATGGTGCAAACCTTGATGCTCTTCAGTTGAAAGGCCTCATTGGGACTAGAAGCAGTTTCTGCATTCACGTTTCAGTGCATCACCATATTGTAACTGCAATCCCGTCTCACTTTATCTTTATATTTTCTGAGCTTATTTTTGCAACCTAATCTTGTTAATTTATTTCTTATTAGGTGAATATTTTTGGTTCAGTAAATAAACATGCTTTCCCTACTGGATTTGGACCTGGTGTAACTGCTGCATTTCATCGAATTCTCAATGCAGGGTATGGACTGGTAACTGACAAGAAATAATTGGGATCCGGTTTTTGTTTCACTGCACTGTTACAGAAAACAATAGTATATTGGCAGTTGTGAACTGTTTTGTAAAAGTGAAATTTCATTGATGAGTATGTGGTGTGTATTCTTGTATGCCAGTCTGTTCTGTCTATTCAATTTTACTCTTCCATTTTCTCATATGTACTTTTATGAAGGACTTATCCTTCCATTGATCATATGAATCTGTTTAATATTTGCAACAAAATTGATTCCGTATCTTTGGTTCTGCAGGGCACAAAATAAATATATGTTGCTGCCTGTGTCATTTATTGTAATAAAATCAATAAAAGTATGCGATAAGCAATGCAGTGACAGGTCCTCTTTTTTAAACCCTACAAAAGATTCTGACAATGCATCTCAAGGTTCTATCTCTTGTTTGATTTCCCAATTGCCTCAGAGCTTGAGCCACAAGCAAATAGTTCTTCGATGCAGGGTAATTTGTTTTTACATTTAGGCTAAAATATGTTTTCAATCCCTAATAAATACCCAGATTTTGTGTTCTCTTGATAAAAAAATTCTTTCCATTGAGTCCTAATAAAATAACAATTTTTTTTGGTCCTTGATATTTTGATTAACTCCCTAATAAATTAGCAAATTTTGTTTCGAGTTCCTAATAAATTTTGTTCATTTTTTATTAGTCCCTTTGAAAAGGGACTAATAACAAATGAATTTTTTTATATGGGAGCAAACACAAAATTCACTAATTTATCATGGACTAAAACAAAATATCAAGGACCAAAAACAAAATTGTTGTTTTATTAGAGACTCACTGCAAAGAAAAATGCTTTGTAGAATCTCGGGCTACTCCTTTTAGATTGAGCCATATATTTAGGGAGGGTAATAGTTGTGCTGATAAGTTTGCCAATTTCGGGGTGGGCGAAATTGGGTTCAAATGGTGGGATACTTTGCCTAAATTTGTTGCCTATGATTTTTCTCACAATAGGTTAGGCTTTCCTTTTTATAGGTTTTCTTGATGGCTTTCATGGGTTTGGTTTGCCCCCCCTCACCCTTGTTTTGTTTCATGTTTTATCTTATTTTTGTTCTTAATAAAATGGGATGTGTGAAGTAAAGCAGAGGCTCTATATTAAAGGGGTCACAACCTAGTTGGGATGCTTAATATAGTCTTGATACTTTTACATATCTTGCCATTTATAAAAAAATGCAAAGAAAAAAATTTATCAGGAACAAACACAAAATTTGCTAATTTATTAGGGACCTAAAACATATTTTATCATTACATTTATCCATTAAACATTTGTGCTCTCAGAACATTATTTTTGCTGCTGTCTTTTGTGAACAGGTTGTTGCAGTACTTGTTTTAGTTATAGAGAGAAAGACAACTCATTTTATTGCAGAAACAAAAGTTAATGCTAAGGGGACTCTTTTGGACATTCCACTCGCTTGTTTTTTGTTGGGTAAGTTATTTGTGTCAAAATTAAGTTCATTTGAAGTGTTACTGAAGAAGAGTCAGCTAAGAACAAGTCAATTACTTTCTATGTCTTGCATGTAATGTTTTTTGTTGGTCAAATGTGGTTTAACCTTTGAGTTATTTTACCTAGTGTTCTATAGATTATAGACGTCTTTTTTCAAGTATTTTATAAGTTACTACTCAAAACTTGTGTCTATTTTTTGGTTTGGTTGAGTTTCTATTTCCCATCCATTTAGTTTGTGTTGCTCTTTCATTTCTGGCATGTATCATAGTGTTTGTTTGTAATTTTGTGTATGGTCACACAACCTTTATTTATAATGGGTAAATAGGATCAATATTGATCATGTAGGATCAATCTAATAATGAGTAATAATGACTAAATCACTAATTACTATCTAATCATAAATAATAGTATATTATGTAATCTTAACACTCCCCCTCAAGTTCGAGCATATGTCATATGAATCAAGTTTGTTACAAACGTGGTCAACCCGATAGAAACTAAAGACGGTTCGGGATAAGACCAGTGTGATGCTCGCTGAAGAGATGTGTCACGCATCTGTGTATGAACTTCATGCGCTAGAGCCTTGCATGGGGCCACGTGCGGCAGTGTTTTGAGTTGCCTGCACATGTGGACAGCGTGGTGGTCTTTGTATGAAGATGGGCACCGTTCACCTGTGAAAAAAAAAGAAGAGATGTCCATTGGGGACGCCTAGAGGCGGAGGGAGAGAAGACTAGTGTGATGCTTGCCGAAGATGCATCACACGTCATGTGCATAAACTTCACATGCCAAGGCCCTGCGTGGGATTGCGTGCATTGGTGTTGAGTTGGCTGTGCACGTGGATGACGTGACAGTCTTTGGAAAGGTTGCTGGAAAAGCTTTAAAAGGTCTCTGGAAAGAGACGAAGCATGATGGTGTGGTCGCTAGACTGTGGGTTAGACTGTGGGTCAGCCCAACAGCAGCAAAACAGGCCAAATGGTATGAAAAGCAGCCAGACAGTAACAGGGTCATCGGAAGTGGAGAAGGACGGCGGGAGGGTCGTTGAAAGAGGGCACCCCAGAAAAGACGCGTCACGCGCTGGAATGGTGTAGGCGCGTGTGGCAGCAGACGGGGTCGTGAATGGCGGCGTTGGGTTTGCCGAAGAGAGGCGCTCCTAATCGGAGGGTCACACCGGCGTGATGACAGTGTGGTGGCAGTTTAAGTGCGATCGCAGCATGCGCTTAACTGTGTAACTGTTCACGTGAAGAAACACTGCAGCGGAAAGGGAAAAAAAGAAAAACCCTAAAAATCTGAGAATGGCTTTTTGTAATTGTGTAGATAGGTCACCGGAACTAGGATGACTAGTAAAGATGTCCCCCGGGGACAGTAGGTTCTCGGTGGAGAATGGCTTTTGTTATAACCTAAGTTCTGATACCATATGACCATGTTTGTCTATAATGTTGTGTATGACCACACAACCTTTATTTATAATGAGTAAATAGGATCAATATTGATTACATAGGATCAATCTAATTATGAGTAATAATGACTAAATCACTAATCACTTGGATGCATTCTTATTTGTAATCAATTGTGCATTTTGTCAAATTCTTCCTGGTGTCAATAAGCTGTCTTGTATTTTATAGGAATGAGACTTCATGTAGACTATTGAATTGCACAATATTTTAACCAAGGCCGGTTGTGAGGATTCTAATATATTAACGATGGTTAGCATGTGCTTTCTTCAATCATAAATAGGCAATACTTGACCTAGGACAATCTGTTTTGCCATAAAAAAACTAGCTCTTTTTATGTGTTCCTTGATGTGCAGAACCTGCCAAGCAGGCTCACTATCTCCACGTTTTCTCATGCTTTGGATCTCCACTATATGCTTGCTTCTCTGTGACCATTTTTATTTAATACTATTTTCCCCGACATTTCATGGTTCATGCAGAAGATGGGTCATCATCATGTTGTTGTTGGGCTAGTGCTGAAAGGGCAGCAACTTTGTTGAGATTACATGAAGATTTCGCCACATGTTCTCATCTAGGGAGAATTTTGAAAAATCACCATAGAATTACTGTGAAAAACAATGGATTATATATTGATTCTCCTTACCAAGATCTTCTTGTTTCTGTTACTTCTGGTAATGCTCTTTGCAGTTCCGATGAAAACCTCCTCAAGTTAATAATATTCAATGCCTGCGTGGGTGGAATATGGGTGAGTTAACATAAATGGATCTGAAGTAGTCAGAAATAATTAGTTTATCATGAAGATTTTGGAGTATAGAAATACAAAATTGAGACTGGTATTGTTATTAAAACTACATTCTTCACAAGCAAAATAGAAGAAAAATCTCCCTTTGTTAATAAGAAAGTAATATTAAGTTCGGTGATGCGATTTATTTAGTATGACTTTTTGTGATTTGTTGCTCACTGCTTGATCCCCTTGTTTATGGGTTAATCATACAATTTCCATCTCGCTTCATCTTATTTCATTTTCTTTGACTCTTAAATATTTGTCTAAATAAGGCTTTTAACCTGATCTGAGCAGAATGTAGTTGCTAGTGGGATGGATGCTGAGGAAATAAGAGAGTTGGAAAAGGAATACCTTACAGAAATGGTGAATGTGCAAAACATGCAGAATATATGGACCAAAGAAGTCTCTTACCCACGCACCCTGGCTGAGGCAAGGAATATGATTCAGGAACTTTTGATAAGTTAATGCTTATGGTTAAACTGTTGGGAACTGAATAGGATTACAATATTACATGCATTTTGTGAATAATTATACACTAATGTCTATGTAAAATTTAGCAGAAGTAGCATACTACAATAGGCACCGACTGTTAGTGTTTGGTCCAACTTTTAGGCTTCTCTGTAATAGTACCAAACACATCTTTGAAAAGCTTATAAAATATTTAGGCTATTACCATATATAAAATCAATGTCTTAATTGGGGCATGTGTCAACCTCTTAGCTTTTTTTTCCGCTCAATATTATTACTCTGTGCCTCACTCTCTGTTAGTGTTGAACTCCGTATACTTTCTTACTTACATACAATAGCCTAATAAGTAAATAGTAGATACAAATGAAAATACAAAGGAGTCTTTGAAAAGACTTCAGGGTCTGTCTAGTAAGCTTATCTAGAAGGACTTTTAGGAGAGAAAAATGAGAAGAAAAAAAATGAAATGAATTTTTCCGTAAGCTCAAATTAACTAATGCATAAATTAATTTGTAGAAATTTTCTCATCCTTTGGAGAAATTATACAAGAGTTTCTACAAATTAACTTTTTCATAAGCTAATAAAAAGTTTATCTCATTTTTTATATTTTTTTTAGATGTCTTTTTGAATGAGTTTACCCAAATAGATCCTTAGACAAATGGGGTTCGAACATGTAATCTCTTTCATACTTAGCAACATATGCATTTTTCATATAAGCAAGACAAATGTAATACAAATATAATATTATGATAGCAGCTAAAGCTAAAGAAAAATAAAATATAAAAAATATATAAAAGATATAAATACTTTGAAAACAATTATAAAACAGTCCCTCCCTCCCTGAGCTACGTGACATTGATGTCGAGATGGAAGACGAAGATCTGACAGTGACTTTGCTAGCCTCTCTCCCTCCCTCCAATGAGAATCTTTTGAGTTCTCTTACTGTAGGCAAGGACTCTATTACGCTTGAAGAAGTCATGTCCAGTCACTATTCTAGAGAGCTTTGACTAAAGCCATTTGTGAATGGTGATGAAGCCTCAGTGTTCAAATTATCGATGATTGATTCTACTAAAGGATAGAAGAAAAAGAAGATAAGGAAAAGTGGCAAGAATAGAAAAGTTGGTCCCAAGGACTTCTGAAATTACTGCAAAGAACTAGATCATTGGAAGCGAGACTTTCGAGAAAAAAAAGCAAAGAAAGATTTAGTTACTACTCTTGTTCAGAATGACTCATCATCGAAAAGCGATTTGGTTTTGGTTGTTGGTGAACAACTACAACAACACTTTGAACAATGGGTAATTAACACAGGTTGTTCTTTTCATATGTGTCCACATAAACATTGGTTTGTGACATATGAGAAGAAGTCTAATGGTAATGTCTTCATGGGTAAGATACTCCTTGTAAGTTTTTTATTATATGTTACGTACAAATCAGAATGCATGGTGTTTTTAGAACCTTAACTAGAGTTCATCACATTCTAGAGCTTAAGAAAAATCTTATATCTTTGAGTGTCATGGATTTTAAAAGTTTTTCTTGTTGGGTTGAAGGTGGAGTTATGCAAATAAGAGAGAAAGGGAAGTTTGTGGTAATGCAGGGAATCAGGAAAGGAAATTTGAACATCCTTTAAGGGTCCATAATGATAGGCTTTGTTTATGTTGTTTCACAATCTGAAAGACATGCGTCTAACGACTTGTCTGATAATTTTCTGTGGCATCTGTGTTTGGACCATATGAGTGAAAAATGTTTGGATATTTTGACCAAGCAAGACTTACATGGACATCACAAGGTGGAACATCTTCAGTTTTGTGAACACTGTGTTTATGGGAAGCAACATTGGACGAAGTTCCCAAAGGCTGCACAAACTATAAAGGTTGCATTCTAAATCTGGGAAAATTTGGGCAACACTAAGGATGCCACTAAGTAGGTAGAGTTTGAGAGTTTCACAATTAGAAACATTAATGATTAGACGCAGTTTGAAGCACCTGATGAGACTGATCAGAATCTTCAAATGCACCCTCAACATTAGAATGAAACACCAATTGAGGGGACTGACTAGACAGGTTGAAACCATCCAAAGCAACCCAAAACCACAACACCTAGAAAGTCAAAAAGGAAAATCAAAACTCATAAAAGATATGGCTTTGATATAGTGTATTATGCACTACAAGTAGCAAAAGACATCGATTCACTCGAATAGTCCACTTATCAAGAAGAAATTTCATGTTTTGGAGCCGAGGAGTCAACAATGGCTATGAATGAAGAGATGAAATCCCTTCAAAAGAACTTGACTTTAGTTGAGCCACCTGAAGGAAAATGAGTAGTGCGGTACAAGTTAATCTTCAAGAAGAAATCTGGATCGTCCACTAAAAAAGTCGCTCATTATAAAGCACATGTGGTAGCTAAAGGCTATAGTAAGAAGTAATCAATGGATTACAACTAGATATTCTCTCCAGTAGTTCGACACACCTCCACACATGTTCTGCTGACCCTCGTGGTAAATCTGGACATAGAGATGGAGCAACTCGATGTCAAAACTGTCTCTGTCCATGGAAGAGTGGAGGAAGACATTCTGATGCAACAACTTAAACATTTTCAAGTGGAAGGAAAGCAAAATTTTGTTTGTAGATTGAAAAGGCCTTTTATGGACTGAAGCAATCACGAATGCAGTGGTATAAGAGATTTGATGAGTTCATTGTCTCTCATGGGTACATCAGAAGTCCTTATGACTCATGCGTTTATCATAGCAAGTGGGAGGATGGTTCCCACATCTATCTATTGCTTTCTATGGACAACATGCTCATAGCATCTCAAAATTTGTTAGCAATTTAGAAGTTGAAGTCATTACTTAGTAATGAATTTGAGATGAAGAACAAGGTAGTTGTTTAAAAGATTATAGGCATGGAGCTCAAGAGGGATCGAGTCCGAAAGAAGCTTTTTCTATGTTAGAAGGAAAACATTCATAAATGCTAAATCATTTTGGGATGGAATTTGTAAAACTAGTATGTACTCCTCCAACAACGTCCATACGCCTATTTGAACTCTACTACTTTATCAGAATCAGAGAAGGAGTACATGTCTCATATTCCTTATGCTAGTGTCGTAGGTAGTCTCATGTATGCTATGATATGTACTAGACCTGACCTAGCACAAGCAGTCAGTGTTGTAAGTAGGTATATGGGTAATCCTGGGATGGAACATCGACAAGTTGAGAAACGTATATTTAGGTACCTTAAGGGTGTAGTTGATATTGGTCGTCTATCATGGAGACATGTCATGTGGGCTCGCAGGTTACTCAATTTTGACTATGCTATAAATTTGGATGCAAGGAGATCTGAGAATAGGTATGCATTCATGATTAACAACTCTTTTGCCAGTTGGAAGGCAACACTTCAGCCCATAATGGCTTTATCTAGTATAGAGGCAGAGTACATGGCTCTGGCAGAAGCTATAAAGGAAAGGATCTAGATGAAGGGTTTGATTAGCAATCTTGGATTTCCACATAAAAAGGCTATCATTTTTTGGGATAGTCTAAGTGCAATCTGCTTAGCCAAGGATCAAGTCCATCATGAGAGGATTAAGCACATTGACATCAAATACCGCTTCATCACAATTTGCTTCCCCTTAACCTCCACACACAAAATCCAAATTCACCATCAATATGAGCAATAGTGTAAAAAACCCTTACCAAATCAGAGTAGTATGTGCCTTTCATCTCCACCAGCTTCTTCATCCCATGATACTCAATAAGTTTTGGAAAAGCAAATCCTTGACCTTTTAACCAAGCCAAATCCACATACTTGGGTTGAATTATCTTCTTCTTCACGTAGTTGTACCCTCTTAACTAATACTTTATTTTCTCAAAGATTAAAGTCATGCTTTTGAGCTACAAAAATACCATTGGATTTGATTCCAAGATTTTTATTAAAAAAAAAATAAGAGCAAAATGCACTTTTTTGAATAGTCCCTTCTTAGTTATAATTTAATAAAAAAAAAATCATGAAACTTAATAAATAATTGTTTGCCGATAAAAAAATGTAAGACCCACAAAATTGAGATTTTCAATCAATTCCAAACAATAAAAAAAATATATTACTTCTTATGTCTAAACCACAAATATCTTCCACCAGAGACAATCTTATTTGAGTCGAGTAAGATCACTATGGACAACAAAGCTCTACTTCTAAATATTTAATTCAGTTGCATACCTAGGACTTAAATCCAAGATCACTAGTTAAGCCGGAACAATCTCAAGAAAAAAAAAAGCACTTGACCCTACATTTGGATGGGGAAATTTAAGGAGAGTACGGGGTATCAAGGAATCTAACTCAGTTGATTGAGCAGGGTGTATGAATATTGTAAATCCCTTGGTTTCGTGTTTAATTCATTCAGATCCAAAAAAGGATGAGAAATTAAAGTACTCACCTCTGAAAAGCTATTTAGATGCAAAAATTAAGGAGAAATTAAAATTCTGGTATCTATATAAGTAATTTTAATTAGTTCAAATAGTAAAATTTCAAATTCTCTCGTATAAACTAAGAATTTGAATTTCCTCTCTCCCACTAACTCTCTCTCAAGCTCTTGCAACTTATGCCTCCCTAATCTCGCAACTCTAACTCAACACTCCACTCAACCCTAGGGAACTTCACTCTGTTTTCTCTCTAATTGTCTTTATGTTCGACAAAAACCTTTATCGACGGACACCAATGTTGTTATCATAATCATCGAAGTTCATGAGCACAAAGTCAATCTCTTGTTTCTACTCTTATGACTCATATTTATTATGCTTCTTGTTGTTTTCGCTTTCAATGTTTGGCCATGGAATCTTGTGTGTAGCATTTGCATTTTGAGAGGCATTCTCGCAAAAACAAAATTGAAAGAACAATACTATTTTTAATTGTTTAATATCAAATTAAAATTATTTTTAAGGTTTAAATATGTTTTTGATCCTTGATATATATTTGAATTGTGTGTTTGTTCCCTAATAAAAATTGAATTTTCTCCCTAATACTTGAAAAGTGTTATTTTAGATCCTTGTTGTCAGTTGAGGTGACGATCTATATGTTAAATATTTGATGGACATAGTTTGTAATGACTAAGAAATTGTCAATATTTGTTTCAAACCAAATATTAACCACTTAATTGACGGTAGAAACCTAAAACATCTCTTCTATGTTTTTTGTCCCCCATTTTCATTGAAGATGGAAAATCCCATTTTCATTGAAAATGGAAAACAGTGTGTTAAAAGTATGTTTGGTTGAAATTTTGAAAATATTTTTAAGAAATATTTTTAAATTCAAAAACGCAAAATCCTCATTTTCCCATCTTCACGGAAACAGAAACTGCCTTTAGAAAACACGGTGGCACTAAGTGTAAATATTTTGATATTCTTCTCTTTCTCATTGTTCCAGTGTAGGGAGTCTCCTACCTTCACGTTGTTTTCTTCTTGAAGATTCAAGTGCCTCGAAACTGAACAATCTCAATCTTCCCGTTTCAACATGTGTTCTTTGATAATCTCAACTAAACAATTTCATATAATCTTCCGAGAATCTTGGTTTATATTTTTTGTATTCAGTCTTTTATTAGCAAATTTCAGCACAGAAAAATCGGTTTACGTCTGTTTCAAACTGAGGTTACGAGAATCTTAACTGAAAATATCTTCTATGAGTGTGTATTAATATTCTTTCTATTTTTTTATACTTATGTTTATCATTTTCTACACCCGCATCTTCATATAACATAAGTAAAATAAGTGTTTTTTAATGCGTGATACAGATCCCAAATTGCAATTTGCTTTATTCTAACGTATTTTAATATATTG
Source organism: Glycine soja (assembly GCF_004193775.1). Lineage (NCBI taxonomy): Eukaryota > Viridiplantae > Streptophyta > Magnoliopsida > Fabales > Fabaceae > Glycine > Glycine soja. The sequence continues at coordinate 20,086,494 of NC_041009.1, read as the reverse complement.
TATTAAACGTGTGCTTCTAAAGTTTAAAATTAATATGTATTCTAATATTATTTCTTCATTTCACGTCTTTAAGAATGACAATTAAGGGAAGTGAGTTTTTTTTTAAGTTTCCTTAAAATTCTTTTTTGGACTTGGTTTTGCTTATAACAAAATATTTTAATTCCTTTTGTAGGTTTTTTAAAATGATATTATTTTTATTAAATATTGTTTATTTAACCTTTATGAGTTATTAAATAAATGCATTGTTTATTTTACAGATCAATTTTATCTTGTTGACTCTATATTTTCAAATATTACTGGTTATCTTGTGTCATTTCATAAACAAATGTATCATTTGTATAATTTTTGTGACGGGACAGGACGACCTTTAAGGTTGAAAGATGTTTTGGAATACTAAAAGCAAGGTTTCCAATTTTAAAGTTTATGCCAAATTATCCTCTTAGAAGACAAACTAATGCGTATTGCTTCTTGCACTATACATAATTTTATTGGACTGCAACAAAACATAGATACACTTTTTAACCAATATGATAAAGAAGAGTCAATTGTAGACGAACAAGGCTTAAGTGTAGGCCAAGGGGTTAATATGAATATGCTAATTGATACGGAGCAACTACTTGAGAAAAGCTGTTAAGATGGGTTGTTAGTAACAACTTTATGTAGCCAATTCAGTTCTTGAGGCAATTCATTCCATTACTTGTAAAACATGCTTCTTTGTACCCTTGATCTTCATTAAAAGCTTCTCGAAACCTTTTCTTTTTCAAGGTTTCTTGGTTCTTGTAGTTCTTTGGTTAATCTTCTTCCCCTAGAACTAACTTTTCTCTTGTATCAGCCTGTACCTTCCACCTGATCAACAATGGCGGAGAATACACGTTCTGCGACAACAATAAAGGAGGTTGAAGATCGAGTTGTGGCTAGGCTGGAAACACGTCTCATCAAGTTAGCGGGTAATATTCAGAAGGTGCTTGAAGACTCTTTGAAGGATTCACTGCAAGAATTGGTCAAGGACACCCAAGAACATAACACTCATTCTCTAAGCTCGGGCCTAATTCCTCGCGGTGACCATTCTCTTAATCTTCAATACAATTGTGGCACGAGGTTAGCTCGCATCGATTTTCCCATTTTAATGGCAAGAAGGTTCATCAGTGGATTTATCAAGCTGAGAATTACTTTTCCATTGGTCATACACCAAATGATTAGAAGGTCAAGATTGTTATCATTCATCTTGAAGGGAAAGCCCTTCAATGGCATACTGCATTCATGAAATTTGTTCATTCCTTCCCTGTTAGTGTAACACCCTGAAATATTATTAGTAATTATATTTGATGTTTGATTATTTTACTGTGTTATTTTATCCGTGTTTTATTTTCAAGGAGGTGAGTTTAGTTAATAGAAGGGTGTGGGTAGATAAAATCTAGCTTCTCAAAGAAGGCTCTCGAGAAAAGCTTCTCAAAGAAGCCACAAGGAAGCCTCTTAATGAAGCTTCTCAAGGAAGCTACATGAAGTTGTCTCGGTAAAAACGCTTCATAGCCTTCGTTAACCGTTGGATCTTCTCGAAATTTGGTCTGCAGCTTCACAGGACACTTGTCCACGATCTGATCGCTCGATCTTTGATACAACGTCTGGCGTGTGAGGAACGCTTCCTTTCCCGCGAGCAGAAACACTTGAGTATTTCAGCCTTTGCTTTTCGTGTAGCCTTAGAAAAATGTCATTTCCTTCTCCTTCTTTCTTCCAAAACCATTTTCAACGTGCCAAGCTTCTTCTCCATCACCCACAGCCACCAGTAGCCACCACAAATCGCCGTTGTTCTCCGTTGAAACCCCACACCGAGAGGAACCCTTCAACCGAAGCGGAATCTTCCAACTTGCCTCGCAATTTCGATAGAGAACGAAGCCCTAATCTGACCTTTCGTTTTCCTTCGAGGTAACCATGGTTCTATGCTTGTTCCTTGTTAGTTCTAGCTTGTCTTTGCATCTTTTCTGACTTTGGAACCACCATTGCATGTTTTACGCTTCCTTTGAAAAACCATAGAGCATAGAGACTTTGTAAATGTTATCTTTTCATGAAATGGGTGTTATTTTCGTGACCTTCACTGAACCCCGGTCATATTGGCATGATCGGGATTTCAAAATGATATCCCTTTGTAAAACCCGAAATGCTCTCAGCTCTTTCATGTAGTGACGTGGGTGTTTGACCCAGAGCATTGTTATTAGCTTTGTTTCTGAAATCTATATTAAGTCTCCTTCGTTTTGGTATGGTAGAGGCTTGCATGGAACTGACGAGCGGGGACGAAAAAGAAATCTCCAAGTGGCGTGACGAGGGACCCGCGGGTAGCTCACAATAGTTTAGGGGAGTTTATTATAAAATTTACCATTTTAACACCATAGTTAAGGTTAGGGATCTTAACTATGAGGATAATTGTCTGTCCCTGTTGCATGCTGATTTTTCCTTTATAGAAAATAATGTTTTTAACTAATGGGATGCGATATAATTGTCATTGATATGCATGCTGATTTTCAGGAAAAACTATGTTTTGACGAATGGAATGCGATATATATATATATATATATATATATATATATATATATATATATATATGTTTACAGTGATGAATGAATTTGATGTCTTTATTTGATTTGTGTTGTTGGAAGACCTGAGAGTGTAAATCTCAGGCATGAAAGAAATATATATGTGCGGAATGCGATTTATTGTTGATGTCGCTATTGAGGATTTTAATTGACATGTGGTGATATTGATAATTATGATGATATTGATTTGAGATGACGTTGTTAATAAAGATCATGTCAACATGAATTGATGTTATTGTTGATGATTATGTGAATATGAAATGAGGTTGTTGTTGTTGTTGGTAACGTCATTGAGATGAGATGATGTCCATGTTGAGAATGATATGAAAATGGAATGTTAATTGATGTTGGAAATGCATTGGCATGTGCATGTTGTGTATGTTCATGGCGGGGTGCATTGACCTTGTCGGATGGCCCATTCGTGGGGGACTAGAGCAGTTAAAGAATCTAAGCATTCGCTGCGGGGATGCTTAGGCGCTTTAATTTGTCCATGGTCATTGCACTTGATGGTGCCCATGTTCGATACATTGGATGTTGTGTGTGTTCATGGGGGGTGGAGTGCACTGACCTTGTCGGATGGCCCATTCGTGGGGGACAAACATGGTTAAAGAATCTAAGCATTTCTAAGGGAATGCTTAGGCACTTTAATTGGTCCATGGTCTTTGGCACTTGCTTTTGGCCACATTCATACCTCATATGGCAGAGTGTACTTTGTACTAATGGGGCGTGTCACCTGGTAGGGAACTCCTTTGGGCCCCAGGCTGATCACCTATGGGGGATAGTTACATGAACAACCGGGTGGTCTCGACAAACTCTGCATGGTTTCCTAAGTGAGAGTGTCGTGTGGACACACTTAGGCTATTTCCTGGAATTTGGTAGTTGGTACGTATCGCATTGCATCTGAGAGTTGAGTCAGGTGCATGCTTCATTCTGTGCAGTCTTGATCAGATCCATAGATGGATGATGAGTAATTGTTGAATGTGGATGATGAACAATTGTTGGATGTGAGTGTCGAATAATGAATGTTGTGTAAGCTCATAATGTTTGCCTATGTTTCTTGCTAATTGTGGTTATTTGGAATTGGTATTGTTTCTTTTTATAATGAACTCACCATTGCAATTTTGTATCGTGTGGTTGATACCTGTAATGATCGCGAACATTGTTCGTGGGAGCAGAATGACAGCAGCAGGGTGCAGGGAGTAAGATTCCGGTGAGGAGCCGCCGAGCCGACGTGATGACGTTGGCATCATTTTGGGAGAGAGTTGTGTTTTGTAATCAACTCCTCCGTAGTTGGTTTTCAAGTTTTATTTTGTTGAGTTAAAGATCTAAAACTTGGATTTTAATTATACTTATGAACAAATTTAACTTCCGTTATGTGTATGACGTGTACCGAGTTACTGTTTCTATATAATTATATATTCACTTAAGTAATGGTGTGTTGTTGAGTGAATGTATGTCGAGACAAAAAAAATTACTCTTATTTTCATAAGCAAATTAAGGGAGTTCTTTTTTATAAAAATTGAAATTATCGCATATTAGAGTGTTGATATCGTAGCGACAAGGCGGGTCGTTACAGTTAGTGATTGGTATGGATGTACTTAATTGTTAATAGAAAGATTTGGTGAAGTTTTTGATGACCCTATGGCGGAGTTGATGAAAATACAACAAATTGGGTCTATGGAGGAGTCTCACGAGGCTTTTGATTGCATCATTTCACGGTTGCAATTATCGGATGACCATATCCTGAGCTGTTTTTTAGGTGGCTTAAAGAAAGAGATCCAGATGCTTGTCCGAATGTTTCAACCAAATTCGGTGAAAAGGGCCTTTACCTTAGCTAAAATGTATGAAGCTTCCAACTTCCATTCTGTTACTTCTGCTACTTTTGTCAAACAAAAACTGTCCACTACAAACAGCAAGTCCTTGTTAGGTGAAAAACTTATGGATTCAGGTTCCAAAAATAAAGGGGCAGAAAACACTACCATTAGACCTGGTAGAAGCTTAAGCCCTGCTTACATGGCGGAAAAGAGAGCAAAAGGTTTATGCTACTTCTGTGATGAAGTTTTTTCTCTTGCCCATAGTCAGACACATAAGAACCTTCAGCTACAAGTTCTGGAGATTGATGATGCTGACCCTACTCCTATAGAACTTGAAGATGCAGTAATTCCTAGTGAGTCACCTATTTCTAAACCTCAAATCTCAATGAATGCTCTTACTGGTGTTGCAAATTTCAAAACTATGCGTGTGACTGGTTATCATAAGAAGAGGGCTTTGCATATACTCATTGATAGCGGAAGTACACATAACTTCCTCGATATCAACATGGCAAAGAAGTTAGGTTGTCCAATAACTTCCATGGATGCTACGAATGTGGTGGTGGCAGATGGCACAAAGTTGCAGGTTACTTCAGTCACCAACAACTTCTCTTGGACCCTTCAGCAAGCAACTTTCAGCTCAGATGTTACTTATTTCCCTGGGCTGTTGTGACCTTGTTTTAGGAATTGAGTGGCTAGTTAAGTTGGGAAACATTACTTGGAACTTTGACAAGTTAACCATGGAATTTCATGTTCTGGGTAGAAGGCATGTTTTAAGAGGAGCAACTAATGCTGGTTTACAAACAACCATGAAACAACACTTACAAAAAACACTTTCTGATGGGGTTCATTTAGCGATGATGCAGCTAGGCACCGAGAAGGAGTCTTTACTTTAGGCCCTAACCACTCATGCATATCAGCCTTCAGTTCCTCTTTCTATCCAACAGCTTTTGGATCACTTTAGTGATATTTTCAAGGAGCCTACCGAATTACCACCATCTAGAGAACTACATGATCATAAGATACCATTGTTGAAGGCACAAATCTAGTTAACAAAAGACCATACAGGTATGCCAAGCATCAAAAAGACATTATTGATGGCTTGATTCAAGAATACCTTAAGTCTGGCGTAATTCAGCATAGTAGTAGTCCTTTTGCTAGTCCTGTTGTGTTGGTTGGGAAAAAGGATGGGTCATGGAGACTATGTGTTGATTATAGAGTTAAACAAAGCCACCATCAAGAACAAGTTCCCTATTCCTTTAATAGATGATTTATTGGATGAGCTGCATGGTTCCCACATTTTTTCAAAAATTGACTTACGAGCTAGGTACAATCAAGTAAGGATGGCCACTTGTGACATTCCTAAGACTGCATTCAGAACACATGGTGGTCATTTTGAATACCTGGTCATGCCATTTGGCCTAAAAAATGCTCCTGCAACCTTTCAAGGCCTTATGAATGCTATTTTCAAACAATTCCTGAGAAAATTGTTGCTAGTTTTCTTTGATGATATTCTCATCTACAACAAGTGTTTAGAGGATTATATCATACATCTACGGCAGGTACTTTCTACTATGAGGGCTAATTCCTTATTTGCTAAGCATTCTAAATGCTACTTCGTTGTCCCTAAGGTGGAGTATTTGGGGTATTTTATAAGTGGAGAAGGGGTTGCCACGGACCCAGCTAAAATTGAGGCAATGATCTCCTGGCCTCTGCCTCAAACATTAAGGCAACTGAGAGGATTTTTGGGTCTTGCTGGGTATTATCGAAGATTTGTTCCTAAGTTTGACATTGTGGCTAAACCATTGAATGAGATGCTACAAAAGGATAGTTTTGCTTGGTCTACTGCAACAAAATTAGCCTTCTAGCATTTAAAACAATTGTTTTCTTCTACTCCAGTCTTAGCTCTTCCTAATTTTTCCAAGGAATTTGTGGTTGAAGTAGATGCCTCAGGCTTTGGTATAGGGGCAGTTTTAATGCAAGAGTCTCATCCCATTGCCTACATCAGTAGGACACTAAACAAGCAGCAACAATCTCTGTCTACCTATGAAAAAGAACTTTTGGCAGTGGTCTTTACAGTTAAAAAATGGAGACATTATTTACTGCCTAATCATTTTGTTATCAAGACTGACCATAGTAGCTTGAAGTATATCCTGGAGCAGAAGTTTTCAACAGTGTTCCAACAAAAATGGTTGGTCAAGCTCATGGAGTTTGATTTCTCTATTGAGTATAGGCAAGGCAAGGAAATGCATAGAATTCTGAAGTTCCATTTACAGCGAGCCCAAAATCGTATGAAGCAAGTTGTTGATAAGCATAGATATGAAAGACACTTTGCCATCGGTGACCTTGTTTTTGTCAAGCTTCATTCTTACAGGCAAGTTTCTGTTGCCCAGAGGGCCAATGCAAAGCTCAGTCCTCGATACTTTGGTCCCTTTCAAGTGGTTGATCATGTGGGTGTTGTTGCTTATAAGATTGCTTTGCCTACTTCTTCTCGCATACACAATGTGTTTCATGTTTCCCAGTTGAAGAGACGCGTTACTGCTGATGAAGCTAGTCCTACACTCCCTGATTTTTATGCTGCCAGTTCTAGTCTTAAGGAACAAGAGGCCATTTTGGATCGGATGATGGTTAGGAGAAGAGGTCAAGTTGTGACCAAGGTTTTAGTCAAGTGGAAACATCACTTGCCTGAGGATTCCACATGGGAGTTCTACTATGATCTCAAGAAGCGGTTTCCTTCTTTTCATCCTTGAGGACAAGGATAGTTTTGAGGGGCTGGGGTTGATACGGAGCAAATGCAGTGACTGAAGGAAACGCGTCTGAGAGAGACTTGAATTAATTAGTTAGTTAGTACAATTTTTTGTTTTCTATTTAGAAAAGCTGTTAGGATTGGTTGTTAGTAACAACTTTATATAGCCAATTTAGTTCCTAAGGAAATTTATTCCATTACTTGTAAAACATACTTCTCTATACCCTTGATCTTCAATAAAAGCTTCTCAAAACCTTTTCTCTTTCAAGGTTTCCTGGTTCTTGTAGTTCTTCGGTTAATTTTCTTTCCCTAGAACTAACTTTTCTCTTATCACTAATCAAGTTGCTGAAATGACAAAGTTCGAGAAACAACTACAAATCAGAGGTGTGAAAGTTATGGTAGGTCATAAAAAAATTGATTCGATTGCTATTTTATTGGTCATGATTTGTGTATTTGTTTTGTCTTGGGAGACTTAAGATTTGATATTAATTTTTGTTTATTTTTTAAAAAATAAATAATACAATGATTTTAATAATTTATTATTCAGGAAACATATTATATTTTTAAAATCATTTCATGAGATTTTATTGAAAATAGTTAAACCGAACACATTGTTTAAACTTAAAATTTTAAAAATAAAATTGTTTTCAAAAAATAAAAAAAATTCTCAAACCAAACAACTCCTAAATGGCTTTAACAATTCATATAATTGACGAAATCAATAAGAAAACACATCTACGTATTAGAAAAAAATTAGGAAATGATGAGATAAAAATACGCATTAACTTAATTTATTCCACATTAGTCCCTATGTATTTCAGTACCACCAACTTGTCAACATGTTTCCTAGTAAAGTTTATGGCCGCACCACCCACCAAATGCCACTTTCATTAGAATAGTGACCTATCAGAAGTAAATTTGAATACAACTAATCCCACGCCTTGTATATATAATAGAAAGAAAACATGGGAATCAAATATGTGCCTAAAACTGTACAGGCTAACCACTAAGTTTATACCAGCCAGCCACACAAAAATAAAATAAGCTCCCCTGTCATGAGTAAAAGAAAAGACACGAGGAAACAGATCAAGCTGTCATGATGCATGGAGAGCGTGACTACAAATATATCACAATGCTACCACATTGTTATGACATTATGATAGAAATACAAAAGGGGCAGTAACCTCTGGCCATAGAAGCAACTTGCACTTCCACTTCAGATTGCTCCCAATATACTCAAGTACAAATGCAAAGTTGTACAGTTGATGAGACCTTCAACACAACCATTATAATTAGGAGGACTTCTCTCCAATCATCTATCAACTTAGCACAGTCTGAGTTCACAAGACCACTACTGCTCCCAGTATAACTATTAAATCCAACCACGGGCACAGACCGCTGAGCAAAATCTAGTAGTAATTTCCTCTGGTGGTCATTGGTGTGAGGAAGACTTGCTCGTAAGAGTTTAACAGGCATTTCCCTACTGATTGCTTTAGAAGCATCTGATCCAATTGCAGACACATTTGGCGTCCCTTGTACACGCAGTGATTGCATGATACTCTGGTATTTATTTATGCAATACATTGTGAGAAGGCCGAAAAATTCATCAAATGAAGCCTGCCAAAACGAAGATTACCTTCATAGCTGCCAGCACCATGTGGATCAGTAAAAAGTTCAGTTGTCCTCTCAAGGACGGATACTATAATACGGGAGGCGTCGTCCCCAGGAGTGCTTCCAAGGGGATGTAGAGGAGGCTGCTCAGAGGAACAAACCACTGCTACAAGACAAGCACCTAAGGCACCAAGATCCATTCCTTGAACACACTGACAAACAACCTTAGCAAGGTCACTTGTAGTCTCTGCAGCTGCCAGATCAGAGGGAAGACCACCAAATAAGAGTCTCAAATGATGGAAAATGGCCATGCAGACTATCCGCATAAGCTCACTACCAGGAACAAGTAACTGAAGATACTTTGCTAGGAGTTTACGCCCTTTGGGTATAGATACTAATCATAAGAAAACAACATCATCTTTAGCACCAAGCCCAACTTTGTGTCCATTCTTTCCCAGTGGGTCAACAAGTTGGAGTGATGTTGCTAGTCCTTCTAAAAGGACCTTTCGTCTTCGTCTTATTTGAGTTCTACCATCTTGTAGTTGATTACACTGCATAAAATTATCAATATCCTCTACATCAAGAAGAAGACATAGACCATCCTCAACTGTGACTCTGGCTACAAACAGAGGCTCCTGCTCAAGGGCCTTCTCAGAAATATTTCACTCAGAGCTAACACTGTTTGATGGACCAACTTCAAGAAGAGCACGAGGCTGACGAATGGCCAGGAATGAAACCCTCCCTAAAGAATCAACCTGAAGAAAACCATGGGAATCTGTGTTGGAATGGACTCGTGGAGGATGTTCCTTTATTTGTGTTGGGCAAAACGAATTTTTCAACTTAGCCCCCATTTTTTTAGCAAGACAAGCTGGGTGATAATAGTCGTCAACATAGGGATCATTACAATGAGTCACAGCTAGCTGCATTCTAAGAATACTCTCAATTTCATCACTAGTCATATACTTGGACCTAAATTGTAATGAACCACTTTCATTCTTTTGGCTACTTGCATCAGAACCCTATTGAGAGAAACGATGACTCTGTTTACCCTTATGATTTGATTTTGGTCTATGTTCTCTAACATCAGCAAGACCAAGTATATGTTCATATTTTCTAACCATGAATGATCCAAAAAAAGCTGAGGGCTAAATAAATGGGATTGAAAACCTGATATGTAGCCTCCTGATTGCTAAACAGGATGATGCGGTCTATGTTGTTGTGGCTGCAATTGGGTCAATAAATGAGGTGATAATAATCCACTATGATGGTGTAATTGTTGTTGCAACATATTACTGAGGAGGTTTGGATGATCTCTAGAATACAACCCTGATTGGTTGACCCAGGGATTCTACATTCGATAATTTAGAGGAGAGCCAGTAGTAAATTGGTGCACGTTTCCACTAAAATGTGACTCATGTATTGATCCACTCAACTGTAGAGCAGAATTGAACAAATGAGAACCATTTTGTGACGGCAAAGCCACATGAGCTCCACTAGCATGAAAAGGAATTTTCAAATGACATGTACTGTGATTTGGAGAAGACTGTTGGGACATACCACCAGGAGGGATAGGAAGTAAATGAAGATTTTGGTACCAAAATAGGTTCACTAGAAAAATGAGTTAGCTCCTGTCGCTTGTTAGGATAAGATGATGTTCTATACAAGGGCTTTGATTCTTGTAAGTGGGCAATGGAGGAATGTGGGTGTGATGACCATCTTTTTCCATCCTCAATAGTTTCACTATCATAAAAATGCTGATCATACAAGTTAGAAACAGGTTCACTGGAGCAATGTTGGAGTTGGTGTTGCAACTGTCGTTGCTGCTCAGGATATGAAGATGTTCTGTACAAGGGCCTTGAGTCATGCAGCTGAGTTAGAGAAGAATGGAGATGTGATGACCATCTTTTTTCATCCTGAGAGCCTTGCCCTTCATTGTTGTAAGCATGCTGATCAAACCAGTAGGGAATGTCATCCCTTAGTGACCATTCAGAAGCAGAGGAATCTGTAAAATATAGGATTAGAAATAATTCAGCCAATGGAAACAATGCATGGAGAGAAAAGAGGAATAGTACAGCCATAGAGCCAAAATACATATTTCACTCAGAACACTAGATATGCATCATCTCATACAGGTCAACACAACATAATGATATCTATCAAATAAATTTCCAAGAACCTGGCTAGTGTATTGCTTTGTGTTTCCTACAACATTTTTTTTTTGCTCAGCAAAAATAGATATGTTATTAATAAGGAATAGTACCAGTGGTAGTAGAAATACATATGTAGATGTAAGTATGTGGTTGGTTCGAGTGTATACACAGAACCAAGCTAATGCACATTCTATTATAGCATTGCAGAAAACCCATCCCCTCCTAATTACTGAATGCTTCCTGTAGGTTAGAGGACCATTGGTTAAAATGTATGAGAACTTCATGGATTTGATCCACGTCCAGAGTAAGAGAACTGCATCATCCATCATTTTCCTTCCATCAAAGGTCTGATTTTGGAATACTATTTTATTTTTGTGATTCCTAATTGCCCATGTAAGAGCGATCCACCAACATTTCCATCTTGTAAGCTTCTTTCCACTAGGTATCTCGGTTTCATGTTGCATGTAATTATCCCTAGCGTTTTGTGGCAAAGTTGTTGCTAGATTAACCCAAGATAAAGACTCCCACCATAGAGGTAAGGTATTGCTGCAACTGAAAAATAGGTGAGAAGCCTTCTCTTCATTAAGTCCGCATAATGGGCACATCGAGTCATTTACCATCACTTGTCGCCTTCTAAGGTTCATCTTGGTTGGTAGTCTATCCCTGATTAACCTCCATGCGAACATAGCTGCTTTAGCTAGGATTTTTAGCTTCCATAGGTCCACAAAATTAGAATTCAGATTTTCCCCCATTAACTCTCTCCATATTAGGTCGTACCCGCTTTTTGTTGAGTAATCCCCGCTTTGATCATGCTTCCATACCCAGTTATCTTCCCTGTGAGGTTGTATTTGCTGCTGTGATATTTCCCCAATAAAAGTATCCGCCATTTCTACTTCGGAGTCCAAGAGATTCCTCCTCCAGGTGAGCTTCCATTCCCATCCATTGTTATTGCTGCTCCCCATTTGCTTAATGATTGTCTTTTGTTGGCATGAGATGTGATACAACCTTAGGTATTTCTCCATTAGTGGCATGCCATTGTGTGTCCAAGGATCTTCCCAGAATCTAAACTTTTCACTGCCACCTACCTTCCAAGCGGTTTCCCTTTTGATTACTAAGTTTTGTTGTTGTTGCTAAGTTGAGATCAAGTCCTTCCACCATGTGGAATCATGATTTCCTCTTGTGCCTTCTTCTAGTGCCCTCCATCCACCATACTTTGAGATGATTACTTTTGCCCATGGCTCCTCCTGCTTGCGAAAGAGATCCCAGTGCCATTTCCCCATCAGAGCTGAATTAAATGTCCGGATGTCTTTGATTCCAAGGCCACCTTTGTCTTTTGGTTGACATACCGTCTTCCAGTTGACCCATGCAATCTTCCTATGCTCTGGTCCTTCTCCCCATAAAAATCTTCTCTGAATGGCTTCCAATTTAGCTATTACTTTTGAAGGTACCCTGAAAAAAGAGAAAAAATAGATAGGAATGGCTGTTAGGATTGCATTTATGAGAGTCATTCTCCCCCCGAAGGATATGTGTCTGTGTTTCCATGTGGCTAGTTTTCTCTCACACTTTCAGATTAGAGGATCCCAAAGTTCACTACGTCTTGGGTTATCCCCAATGGGGATACCCAGGTATGTGAAAGGCAAGGACAAGATTCTACAATTAAGGTATTCTGCCGCCTCAATCCCTCATTGCTCCGGCTTCCCGATTGCCCCAAAACTGCTTTTTCCAAAGTTTATCCTTAGCCCGGATACAAGTTCAAAGCTTCTCAAAATGGACTTAATTGTCTTCACATTCTGCATTGTTGCCTCCCCAAAAAATATGGTGTCATCTGCATTCTGAAGTATGTTGACTATTGTTTTGCCCCACAAGGAAGCTACTAAAAAGGCTCTTATCCAGTGCTTCTCTCATCAAGCCAGTTAACCTTCAGCGACTATATTGAATAGAAGAGGCGCTAGGGGGTCACCTTGCCTGAGCCCTCTTTGTGGTATGAATTCTTTTGTGGGGCTGCCATTAACCAAGACAGAGACCGAAGCTGATTTGAGACATCCCTCTATCCAGCATATCCACCTAGGGCAGAATCCTAGTCTCTTCATCATATATGATAGGAAAGACCATGAGACAAAGTCGTAAGCTCTTTCATAGTCCACTTTGAACACCATACATGGCTTATGGCGTCTCTTTGCTTCCTCCACTGCCTCATTAGCTATCACCACACTGTGCAACAAGTGTCTTCCACTTATGAATGTAGACTGTCTCTCATCAATTATGTCTGACTTGTCCTCGCAGAAGGTATTTCTTCGCACTCTATGTCAGCTATCCATTCATTGAAATCATTGATGTTATTGACTTGCCCTCCTCTGTAAGATACGCCCTCTCTTTCAAAATGATGTCTGACATTGTTAAAGTCATCCAGGAAGCACCACAATCCTTCATGGTGTTGTTGTCTCAACTGCTTGAGTGATTCCCATAGTTCCCTTTTATTTTGACTATCACATGGTGAGTAGATGTTAACTACATATGTTTTCTGGTTTTCCAAAGTCCATACCCCTTCCAATAGGATGAATCCTTTTCCCTTTTCACTTTATTCTAGTTTGAAGGCCTGCTCATTCCAAACACACAATAGTCCTCCACCTGTATTTATTGCTGGCATGAATTCCCAACCGACATCCAGATCGTCCCACAAGGCCTGACACATAGCCTTATCAATTTGATCCCTCTTTGTTTCTTGGATACATAACATATCTGCTTTGTGTCTCCTGACCAATCTCCTAATTGCAGCCCTTTTAACCCCTCCCCTTAATCCTCTGACATTGTAGGATATTATGTTCATGATGAAATGTGTTTATTTCCTAATTCCTCAGCCTCTTGCCTGTCTCTTTTCTCCATTTCACTTATCTTGTTGATGATATTTACCTGGTCTAAGTTACTGTGCACCCCCATGCATTTTGCTAACTCCCATTGATATTCCGCCTCTTCTATGATATTTTCAAGGGGTCCCTCAGAGTTTAAGTCCATCTCTATGATGTTTTGTGAAGGATACTCTCTGTTAGTTGTGGCCTCGGGTCAAGTTTTTGCTAATTCACCAGTGAACTCTGATGGTAATGTCGCGTCCAGGATTGGAAATTTGGCCTGTGGGAGCTGGTGACATCTCTGTTGGGCCTGATTCTGATGACATCCCTTTCTCCTAACAAAAACTTTCCATTCCTTACCACACCTGAGATTATGAATTGAAGGGCTATTATTTTTGTATTGGGTGTTGTTAGTGCTGATCTGATTAAGAAGGCCCATATCATTTGATGGCCCAAGTGATGGTTGTTGTATGTCACGTACAACTGCTAAAGGCAATGGGGGTCTGTTGCTACGTGTTTCTTGTGTTGGGTTGGTTGTTTGTTGTTTAACATGGCCCACTTCATTATTTAAATTGTTGTCATCTTTGTGGTGGTAATGTGGCAAAATTAAATCATTTTGTGGCCCATTATGGCTTTCTTGGTCAACTCTCCTTTGGCACTCAACGACTCTTTCCTCATCTGCGCAATATTCTCCCTCTTCATCTTCTGACGATCCACCTCTGCTCCCACCAACCTTTCTCTTTTCGGCCTTATTCTTCAGTATTTTCCATAGCTGGGTGCCTGTGTCTGTAGTGGGGTATGGCAAAGCTGGCTGTTTCCATGCATTTTCTGAATCAGGCCGTGCACGATTTTTGGAGCTGGGGAACTGTGACCAGGGTTGTCGGGCCTCACCTAGCAGACAATCATTTGGCCTCGGACTATCGGGTAATGGCACGCATCGGGTTGTATCGGTGTCGTCCGTTCCTTCGCTGTCGAGGCTTTGCTTTCCATCGTCGTCGATGATGTTTGGCATGTGCAACACTGGGTGAACTGTTGGCGTCTATGTGAGCTCGGCATCGGTATCAAAGTCATCGGATTCTATGTCTTCCGACGACTCTACTACTGTACGGGATCGATTAGTGCGCATTCCAACTTCAACCGACACTTCTTCAACGATGGATACCAGATGCATCTCCCCTCCGATCGTCACTTGGACTGTATGGTGGAAAAGAAGACTCCATGGAGTTTTGATGAGTACTCTTGCCTTGTCCAGTCTTCTAAAATCTTCCACATCATCATCAACCTCTACAAGTTCTCCGATTGCAGCCACTATCTTTCGAATACTCCCTATGTCCCATACTTCTAGAGGAATTCCCCAGCATTGAGCCCATACTAGTCGATACCCCAGCCCCATCCTCAGATTCCACCTTTCTATCGTGTGAAACGGAGATGTGCCATTTTGGGTTTCATCTTTGATGATTTCCTCCGCCTTGGAGTCCGAGAGTCCAAGGAGAAGTATCATGTCATCGCCGATATATTTCGGCACCACATTCGCTCCTAGCTCCCATGGTAGATCTTCCTCTATATTTTCGAAAGCAGTAAGCTTCTTTAGCTGTCCTACCCATGCTTCTGTAAGCCATTTCTTTCCCCCCATTGTACATCAAGTTGGACCGTCGATTGTGACTGCATGTGTCTGGTGTTTCTAGGTGGAGGTTGCTTCCTCTGCCCGACATCCATTGGTATGGTGGCTGCCACGTTCGTATATATCCTGAGAAGGGTCATGTGTTGCGTTAACCTGTGACCCACACTTCTCCCTTCTTTTTGGGTTCTTAGGTTGATAATGTACTCAGCGAATCTCTCATTCTGTCTCCCATACTTTGGAAGGTTGACATACAACTTGAGGCCTTCTACTCTGAGATTGTCAAGTTGTCTTTCTAGTTTGCGTTCATCGGTTACCCCCTTGAATCTTGCAAAGCCGAATCTTCTCCCCCCTTTGTTACTGTGGTTTGGGATTAAAATCTCCCTCACATCACCCCATTTCTTAAAATGGACCCAAAGATCTTTCTCCGTTGTATGTTCATGGAATCACGTGAAGTAAAACACGGTGATGTCGTGATTCTACCTCCAGTTTTGGTGGCGGTACCTCTATAGTTGTCTTGTCCTCGTGTTGGCATAGTTTGATTTGGAATCCTCTCGTATTCTCTCGCTCACTCTCTATTTTCCTTTCCGTCTGCTCACCGTGATCCACTCACTCTCCCCCCTGTCTTTCTCTCTTTCTCTCTCATTCTCTCTCTAAGTCGGGATATTTAGTGATTACTCAGAACCATGCATTAAGTGAGGCAGCAAAAATTTGTTTCCTACAACATTCTTAAGAAGCCAAAGAATTTTTTACACAGACAACTAGAGACCTTGTGAATGATGATAACCAAACCAGAGCCAATTCATCTGATACATATTGTACCGCTTTGTAACCTTCCCTTATCATTAGTGTGGTTACTACATGAGCCAAGCAAATGTCAAATGAATCTCAACCTAGTCAAGACGTAAAGTTTCACAAGCCCCTTCTTTAGCGGGTCGAACTTTCTCTAGTTAAAAGATCATTACGTTAACTAGGGGGAGATTTACATTTTTTCCCCCTTTATTAATACTATAGATAATAAGCTTGTAGCAGACAACAACACATTTGCACAGTAATAATTAACAAATCAATGCATGTACACAACTTAATATTTCTTGAAAGTATAGAGCATAAGATCCTAGGAAAAAAAACTCTTGATAAGTGACAGCAGAGAAAGAAAAAAAAGATGATTGAGAGCAAGTTCGAAACTCAACCTCTTAAGCAACATATTTTTGGATTATTTAGAACATCATGTTCTCAAGCATCGGATAATTGGTATGATCACTATAACCCATATTTCTTTTTCTTATGAATTACCAGTAATTTGAAAAGACTTATAATAATTTTCGAATTTGTATACCAGGATGTGTCCCGTAAAGATCACAGAAAATTGCCAAGGCAAAAACTGTTTGACCAGTGTTTGAGTTTCCTTACTAGAGTATGTACAAAAGAGTTGCAGTATTCAACTGTACTCTTAGTTAAAGGGAGTTAGTTAGGAAGTTTGTTAGTCTTCCTAGTTAGTTAGAAGTTAGTTACAATATTCAGTGGCCAAATATATTTTTCCTTTCTTGATTCTCGAGTTTCTCTCTCTCATCCTCTTTTATGATATTGTTTAGTTTCTAAAATGGTATCCAAAGCTTGGTAAGATCGATAATGGCCACACAACAAAATGCGTATCTTTCTTCTTCTTTTCCTAACTCTACAGCACACAAACTTGATGATTCTACCTTTCTTTTCTAGCGCCAACAAGTTGAGCCAGTGATTAAATCAGTGTCTTCAACGATTTGTAGTAAATCCCCAAATTCCGCTGCGAATTTTGTTAGAAGTTGATCATGATGCTGGAATAAAAAATCCAGCATATGAGATTTGGGAGCAACAAGATCAAGTTCTTATGACTTGGCTCCAATCGACTCTCCACACCAATTTTATCAGGAATGCTTGGTTGTGTTCATTCCTATGAAGTTTGGAAGCGAATTCATGAGTATTTTCACAAATAGACGAAGACCACAACACATCAACTTCGAACTCAGCTTCGTTCGACGACTCTTAGAATGAAATTGATACACGAGTTCCTATCTCAGCTTTGCGCGATTGCTGATTCCCTAGCCTCCGTTGGAAGTCTCATCATGCTTCAAGAACACATCGACCCGATCCTTGAAGGTCTATCCTCGGATTATCACTCAGTCATAGCGATTATTGAGAGCAAGTTCGAATCTCAACCTTTTAAGCAAATTGTGTAACACCCTTTTTTTTGGTAAAATAAATAAAAAAAGTTTTATTTAAAAATTAATAAAAAATTTAGAAATTAAATAAATGAGAGAAAATGATTTATTAACTAAAATAAAGGTTTCATACTACTAGAAAATAAATAGAATAAAATGATGTTTAAGAAAATAAAAGGATGTCTTAATTGAATATTTATTTAATGAAAGACTTAAGATTTTTTTTATAAAATAATAAAATAAAGAAAAATAAAGTCAACAACAGGCTCAGAGTATCATAACTATAAATAGAGACATATTACGTCAATTTATACAATTATGATACATTTCTACACTATCTCTTCCTCTCAAATTCGTTCTCCCTTCTTCCTCTTTCAAAACCCTATTTTTTCTCGCATACACCCAAACCTGTCATAGTAAAACTACGATCCTGAACTCGTTAATCATTGGATTGTCCCAAAATTTGGACACCACTTTCGGAACTCATTTTCACACATTCTCACCATTGAGATTTGCAAAATAATGTCTGCGGACAGAGAGATATGCCCCTCGCACAGAAGAAGAGAAATTAAGACTTCAATCCCTTCTCCTTTTCACTTACACTTGAGAACCCTAGCAGCGCAATCAGAGAAAAAGTTTGACGAATCTTAGAAAACCGCCAGAGATGCAGCTATCACTGTCGAACTACACACGTGAGCCCAATTAGAGGTAAGAGATGAGTTTATCGCAATTCGGGTTACAATGAACATGTGTAAGGATCCTTAGATGATCAAATTGAAATTTATTTTGGGATGTTTACTGTATTGTAATTTTGCCTTTATCATTAAAATCACGAGATTGTTATGTTTGTTGGGATAATTGATGCCCTAATGCAAATTAGTTGATAAAATTGAGTGCTTTTAGTGTTTTCGTGTTTTGGAACCTGTGATTTTGATTTCTTTAGTTTTGATATGATTATGTGAAATTGTTTGAGGGGTTTTACTTCCCATGTTCTAAGAAGCATTTCTGTATAATTCGTTTGTATTTTGGACAAGATTTACTAGATTAACGTGAGAATTAGATTGTTGGAAATGTTCTTTGTCATGTTTTGATCTCATAAGCTTATTAAGTGTTGATGATTATAAAAGCACACATATATATGTATGAATATGAATTGTTAAAATAAATTAAGAATTAATAGTTCAAATAATAAAATTAAATTGAAGGAAATTTATATATTGAGATTCAATGATTACAGATGGCGACGAGCAATTTCGAGGGGTGTCAGAGGTATGACGAACCGAAGGACAAAACACTATTTGCATGAACCACGGGGCAATAAGGCTGACACGAGTACCAAAGCTAGTCACATCTGAGATAAGTAGCGGACAAAAAGAAGCTAGCTGAAGCAACCATAAGGCTAATAGAAGTGAACAAACGGGGGCTGAAGGGATAGTAATTGAAGCCAATCACAACTTTATCCACTGAAAAGAACTTAGGGGTAAAAGCAAGAATGAGATGATAGAGAAAGGACTAATGAAGGAGACAGGAAAGTGTATAGTAGAAATTAGGGAAGAGGAAGATGTACTGGAAGGGATAAAGTGCAGAAATGACAGTGGGCATAAGGTGGGCCCACTGCTTTCAGAAAAACAAAGAGTTGTAATCTTAGGCGAGGATGAGTAAATTGATGATATCAGGAAAATAGAAAAAATTGAACAAGTGAAAGCAGTTGAGGAAGAAGGTAATGAAGAGCAAGAAGTGGTGTGTTAGTGGATGGATTTATGCCTATGTTCTGTTGGGGGGTTGACTCAACCGCAAACCATGAAACTCCAGTGCATGGTTCAAGGTTAAAAGGTGCTAATCCTTATTGATAGTGGAACCAGCCACAATTTCATTTCTGGAAAATTGGTCCATATTTGGGATTGAAGGTGGAATCAACCAAACCATACCAGGTAAGACTTGGAGATGGCAACAAGAAACCAACCCAAGGATGTTGCAAAGGGGTATAGGTAAGCATATGATATTGAGTTATCTGAAGAAATTTCTTTGTTTGACCTAGGAGGAGTGGATGTGATATTGTGGATAGCTTGGCGAGCCACGTTAGGAGAGGTAAAGGTAAATTAGAGAAAGCTAAATATGACGTTTGAGCATCAAGGCTAGGATATAAGAATATAAGGGGATCCCAACTTGGAAAAATCCATAATATTTGTCAAGACATTGATGAAACTAATGGAAGATGAAGTTGAAGTCGTAGCTATGTTGTGGGTGTTAGAGAAGGAAATCAAGGAGAATAGGGAGTTGCCAGTAGAAAAAGAAGAACTGCAGAATCTGCTAGTTGAATTTATGCAGGTGTTTGCTAAACCCACTAGACTACTGCCTCATAGGGAAGTAATTCACAAAATCCAGATTAAGGCGAGGGAGGATCCTATAAATGTAAGGCCTTATCAATACCCCTACATTCATAAAAATGAGACTAAGAAGCAGGTGGATGAAATGCTCTCTATAGGGGTTATTCAACCTAGTAATAGTGAGGATTATTTTGCAGAATTTAGACACTTGTTGCGGCGTGGTAAAACATAAGTTCTTGAAAACTTTTCAGCTGTAAGAAGCATTGGAGAGTGGAGAGTGAGTAAGAGTGATTATATGTTGTATTTTGTCAAACAAACTTGTGTTACTGAAGAAGAATGCCTTGAAATCCCCCTGAGAATGTCTATGATTTCACATCTTTTGAAGACATCATTGTGGGTGAGGCAAAACCGGACACTTTAGTTGGTATGTTCTTTTAATAATTTTGCTACACATTCTATGGATAGTTATTGTTTATGTCATTTTTTAATGCTTATGTAATCGTTTAAGTTTTATAAAATTTGTAGATATTATCGGTGTGGTGGTGGATATCATAGTGCGGTGCAGGTGTGGGTGAGGCAGTATTTGGCAATTTTCCCTGTTTGGGATTCTTTTAGAAAGAATTTCCCAAACTAGGGCTCTTCTGGAGATATTTCCCAGGGGGTGTTTTTTTTGCACGTACCCTACATGGGAAGCGCCAGTTGAACTGGCGACTTCATGCATGTGCGACAAGTGGCAAGCTCTGGACGAAAGCGTAGACATGGTTGGCGATTTCACGTTGCAAGTCACCATTCTCGTTAGCACTTTGACTGCAGCAGGGTCAGGCAGCAGCAGCACCGTCAGGCAGCAGCAGCAGCAGCAGTGCAGGGCTAGCCATAGGTGCAGGGAAACGCCATTGCCATTGGCGTTTCCTGCCTCCTGAAGGCGCTGCTTCCATTGGCGCGTCGTTCTTCTTTTTAATCCGTTTGGCCTTCAAATTGTAGCCTGCGTTTTTGAGTTTGCAGAGTGATATTGTGTGAAAAGAGAGTCCTTGGTTGGTGTTTTTCTTGCTTGGTTGGTGCTGTTTGCTTGTGTTCCTCCATTTTTCTAAAAAAATTGTAAGTTATATATTGAAGCTTTTCTATATTTTTATTTATATTGATGTTTATATTCTGATAATATAATGGTTTTAGGTAGTATAAGATAATAATTTTGTATAATTTAGGTAGTGTAAGATAATAATTTTGTATAATTTAGGTAGATAGTGTAAGATGATAATAATTTTGTATAATTTAGGTAGGTAGTGTAAGATAAAAATAATAATTTTGTATTGTTTAGGTAGTATAAGATAATAATTTTGTATAGTTTAAATAGTGTAAGATGATAATAATTTTGTATAATTTAGGTAGGTAGTGTAAGATAATAATAATAATTTTGTATAATTTAGGTAGGTAGTGTAAGATAATAATAATAATTTTGTATAGTTTAGGTAGTATAAGATAATAATTTTGTATAGTTTAGGTAGGTAGTGTAAGATAATAATAATAATTTTGTATAGTTTAGGTAGTGTAAGATAATAATTTTGTATAATTTAGTTTGAATTCTTAATGTTATAGGATATAATAGATTTAGTTTAAATTTTTTATAGGATATTATTTAGGGTTAGTGGATGGGGTTTAGGGTTAGTGAGTTATTTTTAGGGTTAGTGGATGGGGTTTAGGGTTATGGGTTAGTTTTAGGGGTTAAGGGTTAGGGGTAGAGTTTGTGAGGTAGGGTTAGTGGATGGGGTTTAGGGTTAGTGAGTTATTTTTAGGGTTACTGGATGGGATTTAGGGTTATGTGTTAGTTTTAGGGGTTAAGGGTTAGGGGTAGAGTTTATGAGGTAGGGTTAGTGGATGGGGTTTAGGGTTAGTGGATGGGGTTTAGGGTTAGTGGTTTATTTTTATGGGTAGGGTTTATGAATTAGGGTTTAGGGTAATGAGTTAGGTGTATGGCTATGAGTTAGGGGTTAGGGTTTATTAGTCAAGGTTTATGACTTAGGTTATGAGTAGGGTGTATGAGTTAGGGTATAGGGTTATAAGTTAGGTGTAGGGATATGAGTTAGGGTTAGGGTTATGGTTAAGTAATCATAATGACTATATTTATGTCGCGCATCAAACTAAAATAATAAATAAAATCATAAAAAAAATTAAAGTACATAAATCAAAATAAGTAATTTTAGCTACTAATTTTAGCTTTCTCATCTTTTATTGATTTGAAGCTACTAATTGTAGGGGGTAGTGGTTGAGGTTAAGTGTTAGGGGTTAGGGTTGATGGTTAGTGATTAGGGTTTAGGGGTAGTGGTTGAGGTTAAGTGTTAGGGGTTAGGGTTTATGGTTAGTGGTTAGGGTTTAGGTTTAGGGGTTGAGGGTCAAAATTAGTGGTTTAGGTTTAGGGTTTATGTTTATGGTTTTAACTAACGAATTCATTGAACCCCACAAATAAGTCATGTACAAAAGGCAAAATGTTTTTAACTACTGAATTCATTGAACCCCAGAAATTCAATACATTGAACAAAACGGAAACAAATACAAGTCACTCGACTAACATACATAAATCAAGGATTTGAACAACTCCCACGCTCAGATTGCATTGGACAGCGACGCCTGTTATGCCCTTCGGCTCCACATCTACTGCATTTTGTTCGGTGCTCAGATGGTTCGACCCAATCCATCTCATTTCTTATCCTTGTTGATTTTGGGCGACCTTTCGCACGAATTGTAGTTGGGTCAGGGATAAGTGTCCATGCGTCATCAGAAGGAGGAATAGCCGCTTCACTCCCAAGAGGCCACCATTGTGCGGAGTAAGCTTTTAAGATGTGCTCGTTTGTATAAACAACATCTATATATTGGTAGTAGTTCATGCTCACGTAACCACAAGCTGCAATAATGTGTGAACATGGATAGTGAAGCGCAGAATACCTTCCGCATTGACAATGACGACCATTCAAGTTTACTGCTCACTTTTGTCCGCCACGTTGCGTTATAGGGTTGAAGCTCTCCTCTACTTCAAACCTTGTGGAGTGGATATCATACACGCGAACGATGTGCGTACAAGCTTGTTCTTGATTTTTCCTCAGTTCTTTAACAAGCTTTGAACAATATACTTGGCCTTCATTTAACTGTCTTTGGGCTTGGCGGCCACGCTCAACAAAGTACTTTCGACACCTACTGTACGTTGATTTCACTAATGCTGTTATGGGAATGTTGCGACAATCCTTTAAAACCTTATTGATACATTCTGAGAGGTTCGTTGTCATGTGGCCATATCGACGTCCTTCTCTATCGTAAGCCATCGTCCATTTTTCTTTTGAGATGCGATCAATCCATGTTGCTATGGCTGGACTCAGTTCACGAAATTTTTCTAAATTTTGATCAAAAATGTGCTTGCAAGGAGTGTAGGCTGCATAAAATTAGTTATGAATAACAATTTAAAGTATAAATGAAAGTAAAATAAACGTGGCCATCAAATATGAAATTTTACCCAACTTCTTCAACATTTCTTTTTGTTTGACGTTATTGAATTTTCGATTGAAGTTGCTTGCTATGTGTCGCACGCAATAGACATGATAACCGTGGGGAGGTTGCCAACCAAGTGCTTCGTTAGCGACAGCGGACTTGATACTCACGTGTCGATCAGATATGAGACAAATACCATTCTTATCAGTGACGTGTTCACGCAAGTGTGCCAAAAACCATGACCACGCTGTCAACGTCTCACCTTCAACCACCGCGAATGCTAGAGGAAGGACGCCACCATTTCCATCTTGTGATGTGGCCATTAAGAGGGTCCCCCGGTATTTGCCGTACAAATGTGTGCCGTCAACTTGTATAATTGGCTTACAGTACTTGAAAGCTTCTTTACATTGCCCAAAAGTCCAAAAAACTCTATGAAACTGACGGTGTTCGCGACTAACCGTATTCCCAACGATAAAATTGTCATGTAGTACTTGAAAATATGATCCAGGAGAATGATTTTGCATGTGTGTTAGCCACGACGAAAGTTTCGCATATGACTCATCCCAATCGCCATATTCAATTGCAATGGCTTTCTGTTTCGCCAACCAAGCTTTTTTGTTCGACACCTTGTACGCAAATTCACTGTTAATCCTCTCTTGAATCAAAGAAATTTTTATTGATGGATCTTCTCTGATCATGCCTGTCAATAACATAACAAAATTTAAATGATAATTTAAAAAATGAACATAATATGAACATAAAATACGTACCTACTACACAAGTGGCAATTAAATCTGAATCAAGTTTCTCGTGATCTTGTGTCATGGTCATATTCAGACATGTGTGTGGTCCACCCCATTGTGTGACTTTCCACGTATCTGTTTTTTTAGATATAATTGCCCTCATATAGAAAGGGCAAGGATACTCTGCATTTTTATTCACACAACAAACCACATACTTGTTCGTTTTGCTTTCAACAACTTTGAAGCTTTGATGCACCTTCATAACATATTGTTTGACTGCATTTTTTACCGCATCTTTACTATCAAATTCCATGCCAACATATAATTCTTGGCCAACCTTAAAGGTTGACGGCATCTCCAAACCGCAAATGTCCTCCTCATCAGGATAAGTCCAGTTGATATTGTTATAATGTGAGGCATCATTCCAAAATGGATTTTCAATTCGTTGTGCACCTAACAGTTCAAAATAAAAAACCAAATAATACTTATTTAGCATTGAATACAATTGTCATCAAATAATAAATGTATTGTCTAATTTTTTTATACAACACATTATACCTTCTGCTGGGTGAACAATTCTTACTGGTTGAGGAATGTTGGTGACTTCATCGTCTGTGTCAGATATACCGTCAACACTGTCATCTTCGTCTAAAGACTCTTTAACGTATGAGTTAGACACAAGATAATCATCATCATCATCATCGTCTTCGTCAATATGTAAATTACTCATATTTGTTGCCGGTTGTGTCTCATCATTAGATAAGTAATTTCCACATGATGTAAGCGAATTGGCAGAATGAAACATTGAACCACCAGCCACATCCTTTTCTATGTACAATTCCAGAACTGACATTTGGTCTTGTTGTTTAAAACTTTCCAACATTGTTTCAATGTCTTCGTCGTCACAAATTTGCAAGGCAATATATTTTCCTGACACTAAAAATCTACAGCTAATAGCAGAAATAATTTCATTATTTTGTAACTTTACCTTATCTCCAATTTTTTTCTTCAAAGCATTGAAACTAATTCCACGTTTAATCTGAATCGCTTTTTTACTGCCTTCAAATATTACACCATCATTGTCTTCATATACCCTTCCATTGAAATACAACACTGTTATAACCGAATTCATCGTGTACCTACAAAAATAATATTTGAACACATCAAATAAATTACAAAATGGGTATCACAAAAAATCATTACTGAAACTTCAAAATAAAACAATTTTAAAAATAAATTAACTTAAAATCAATTTCACATTAAGACACTTTAAAAAAATTAACAATTTCAATGTAGTAATTTTAAACTAATCAAGATGTAATTAAAATTATTAACTTTAAATAAATTTCACATCAACACACTTAAATAACACAAACGATTTTATAAAACTTAATTTTTTAACCAAAACTAATAAAATTTAATCACAAAAGATCTCTTTATTGGAACTTCACATTCAATTTTTCTTTTAAAAATATTTAATTAACTTCAAATTACTTTTATGGGACAAACTTATAAAAAATGAACAATTTCAACATAGTCATTTTTAACAGAAAATTTAATAATTCATTAACAAAGTTAGTAGTATAAATAATTAATTTTAACCATTAATAACTTTAAAATGGAAAAAGGTAATTACAAAATTACTACAAATATAATAAAATACTTGTAGTACGAGGAAAAATAAAGCATCAAATAACACTTTCAAATTCAACGTTTCTACATTTTTAACTCACCAACAAACCAACCTAATTTATTTAAAAATATACTACAAATACTTACTTCAAATACTTGCTTCAAATAAATATCATCTATAATTTTTTTTTATTCAAACTTCATACGTCCATCAACACCAACCTAATTTAATTAAAAAAATAATACAAATTTCATATTCCAAATATTTTCTTCAAATAAACATCGTTACACAATTTTTCTGTTTATTTTTTAAATTTAAACACACACTAACAAGCCTTTTAAACATAAAACCTAATATAATTTTTTAAAAATAAAATGCTTCATACAACATAAATTTCTAAAGCCACCAAAATACCAAAGCTACAAAAACGAGAACAAAATTCAAAGGGAAAGCGCTGAAGAAAAAATATAAAAGCTAATATAATTTTTTTTTAAAAAAAATTGCTTTTCTTCCCATAGAAATTTTCAAATCAACTAAAATGCTACAGCTGCCGCAACGAAACCAGAATGTTTAAACGAAAGTGCTTCATACCACAAGATATTCAAAATGCTTAAGCTACGAAAACGAAAGTAGGATATTAAAAAGGAAAGCTCAGAACAAATGTAGAAGCCTCTGAGAAACGAAGGTATTTAAACACCTTCAAACGCCATCACCATTGGCGTTTCCATGCAAATCGCAGGTACCAATGGCGCTTCCAAGCATCAAAAGTGAAAACGCTGTGATGAGTGGCGCTTCCCTGCAAGCCTCTGCAACTGCAACAAGGACCTAGGGTCTGCACAGCAGTCGCCACTGCTGCTGGCGCTTCCAAAGGACCTAGGGCCTAGTCGCCACTACTGTTGGCGCTTCCATAGACAGCTCAGCAAAAGTGAAAACGCTGTTGACAATGGCGTTTCCGTGGCCACGTGCCTCGTCCAGCTTGAAGGCGCCATCAGAACTGGCGCCATGCATGGCCAGTTACGTGAAAAAGGACACCCCCTGGGAAATACTTTCAGAAGAGCCCTAGTTTGGGAAATTCTTTCTAAAAGAATCCCAAACAGGGAAAATTGCCGCAGTATTTTGTGTTCCAACTTGAAAGAATTTAGTAGGTGACCTCTGCTCTGCTGAACAATGCTTTAATCATTCATTACTTTGATGTAACCTTCTAAAGTACTTGACTATCTATGGACCAAGAAAAGTTGTATGTGATATGATATGCCTTTTGTTAACTACTTCTAAATTTTGTTTGTGAAGGGTTATGATTACAAATCACACGTTTTTTTTGAAAATGGAAAGTAGAAAATTTGATACAAAAATGGTATAAACAAGCAAGTTATAGTGCTACTGATAAAATTCCTATAGTTTTGATCCATTTTATAATGAATTTCAACACTATTGATAAAAAAATGAGTGAATGTTTATACTTCATAAGTGAGTATGATATTGTTAGGCATTTCTTTAAAAACATTTAATTATTTAATGTGAACAAAGTATTCATTTGAAGATTTTGAATGTCACTACACCTCATACTATAATTTGTACAAATGAAGAGAAACTTTTTAATTTAGTATTATACTTATTTGCAGAGAGACGTTGTGATTTAGCCATGAATAAATATTTCATGAATTTAAATGATGAAATTTTTGCTGCAATGGTTCATGCCAGTTGTGACAATATAAAATTATTATGATTACAATTACTAATAAAAATATAAAGATAAAAGATTAGTTTTGATCATTGTTTTTTATTTTTGATATTCAATTTTGATAATTGTTTAATTGTCTTAAATTGTATGTATGGGTTTTAGTATTACATTTAGGAAAAATTTTGTAATATGTGAATATTCCAAAGAGATATCAAGTTGAGTTGCTTACACTAAAATTTATTATCTTTATAATTTATAATAACATAAATTCTATGTGATTTATCTATTTGATTTATAAATTGAATGCAGATTATTAAGAAGATGTATCATGTATCATATATAAGACTAACATGGTGACCCTATAACTCTTCATAGACGTGTGAATAGAAGTGACTTGAAGAGATAGTTACAATTACAATAGGGAAGGGAAGAACACTGCACTCATTATCTGTTTTGATTCTGTGGGAGAGAGAAGCCACTCCCCTTCTGTCATAAATAAGTTTTTCATTTGTCAAATCTGCACTTTGATTCTGTGGGAGAGAGAAGCCACTCCCTTCCCTAACGCACTGTTGTTGTTGTATCTCTTTCTTCCATCCATCCATCCATTACACTAAGAAAAGGTAGGCAAGTTTTCTGAAGTTACTCTTTGAAGGATTAAATCTTGATGAAATCAATATATGTTTTCTATTACATTTTTAATGAGTCAAGTTATTAAATTTATTTTCTTGCCCTGTTTATTCATTATTTTTTTTGCCTTAACATATCAAAATTGAAGCAGAGAGGGCAAGAATTGGACAAAACGGATTGAGAACAAGAGTGTTTATGGCTGTATTGCACGTGGACAGAGTTAGTGTGTAATTCCTTTACCAATTGTCTTTTTGCTATTGTGCTGATGGGAAGTCAAGTGACCAAAGTCAGATTTAGAGGAACTAAGTCCAATACCAATATTTCAACGGGAAATAGCCAAAACACACCAAAGACTACTGTGTTATCACCTACAACCCCAAACCCAGCAAAAACCACAGAAAATCTGTTTTGATATCACCTCCAGATTTGTTATGTGGTGCACCTTCATTCTATTATGCATGTTTTTGTTTGTCACAAACATTGTTTGAGGTAAAGCTTCACATTATAAGTTTGAAATTAACTATAATTAGTACAAATGTTTCTTAATAATATATATCATCTACTCATGTGCTGTGTAATTGTTATATTATCTTGAATATAATGAATAATCAATAGAAAAAGGAAGTGCATTCAGCATGCATAGATTTGTCAAGAATGCCAAAAAATTTCTTATATTTGATTTTCTTAATAACTAACTGTTCATTGTCCCTATTTTCTGATTAGCAAGTCTTCAATTTACGAGACATATGCTACCATGGAATTGTGAAACCAACATGGGATTGCAGCTTTTTGGATATCCATTAGAAACAATGATAATTTTTTTATATGCATATGGAATACCATATGTATGACGCCTTCAAAATATATATATATATATATATATATATATATATATATATATGGCATACCATATTTGATTAGTATAATATATGTGTTGTAGGGTGATTGTATTTATCAAACAAACACTGAAATATATTATGCAATACTAATGGATATCAAAATTTCAGTTTAATGCCTAACATAGTGTGTATAGCTAAATCTTTTCATAAAATTATATGATACATAGACATCAATCTTTTCATACAGCAACTACTGAAAATAGAATCGATAGTAAAACATAGACGTTAGTCCATCCGTACAGACAGGTATATAACTAGTTCACATTAAAAGCATCACTCCTATAACTGAAAAGTGACTTCCTTTTAGATGGCAAGGTTAACAATAGCCTTGAACTTTGATACATTGAAGGTTCTACCAAGGATAACATCAAGCTTCATACCCATTTGCACGTACCTTAATTAGTTCTCAACGATAAAAACAAAACAACACACCCTTGTGTCAATATTAGCAATTTAAGGTACAAACCTAGGGAACAAAGAAGCAGGCACAAGCTTGTAATAAGCTTGACATTTCTTTGAAATTGGTGAAGGGTCTCATATGAAGTTTTGTCATCACCTTCGTTCTCAGTGTCCCCTTGTGTTGGGCTCTACTTCTCTTACTCAAGCATTACAAATTAAAAAATATTTGAAGTAAAATTGTAAAAGTAAAATAATAAATTTTGTTCCTAACCATTAATTTTAATCCAACGGTTATAATTTTTTAAATTGAGATTCTACATTTTTTTTTATAAATTAAAGAGATCCATTCCTGGTATGTAATTGGTAAGATAGTGTACCTATTTTTTTATAATTTGTTCAAAGCTTTGTTGGGGAAGGAAATCAGACCAAAATAAATGATTTTTTTATTTAAATTTATATAAATAAAATAAAATAAATTACTCGAGTTTCTCAAGTTTTTACTTATTACACTCAAATATCCCTACATTTTATAGCCCTAAGACCAAAATCTCCTAGATTTTTTCATATATGACATTGGACAACCTTTTTCACCACTCTCACCCCTTGTGTTTTATGTGAATTGTAATTAATACTCCTTAGATTTTAACTTTTTATTTTAGTTTTTCTTATTAAGTAACAATGTTAATTGATGATGTAGTAATAACATTGACACCTCATTATTTTTTAACAACATCAAAGACTATGGCGAGATAATCAAGTGTAATTGTTTTTTCGTTAGTTGTGTATTTTTTTTAATCATTTATCAACTTGTTTGAAGTCATGAACTGGTCTAAAGCGATGAGAAATTAAAAAAGCATAGTTTACCTAAAAAATTACATGAGGTTGTCTTGTTAAACTACTTGATGATGTGGTAAGTTATTGTGTTGTCTGTATCGTCGTTACATTATTAGTTAATGTTGTTACTTGATAGCAGGTACTTAAACAAAAAAAAGGCATGTTACTTCAACACCCTATAAGGTTTTTACAAATTCCAGACAATACTCTTCCTTTTTAATTTAATATTTACGACAATTTCCATTATAGGGGTATCAATGTAATATATAACGAGATGTCAATGCAATGCTTTTAAATATTAAAGGCGTTAGTGAAATAAATAAGGGGTGTCAATGTAATATTATCAAATATTAAGCAAGTTAGTGTGGGAAGAAAAAAAAAGTTAAATTGTAATTTTGGTCCTCCTAGTTTTTTAAATTCATGATTTTGGTTTTCCTGATTTTTAATTATAACATTTGGTTCCCTAGTCTTATAAATTGGTGATTTTGGCCCCTTGATAGATTATTAACTAATAATTGTGATTATAAAGATATTAAATTAATTATAAATTAAATCAAATTTATTAATCATTAAAAAAATTAATAAAGGACTATTAACCCTAATGTTGTGTTGTTATCGATGGAGTTGCATGAGACAGTGGAGATCAAATAGGTGTTTGCGGAAAAGAAAAGGAACACAATGTTGTGGAGAATTAAGATTATTCATATTTATAATTAATATTTTTAATAATTAATTATTTTAATTAACTTATAATTAACTTAATAAGTCAATTAATTGGAATTATTTGTTAATAATCTATCAAGAGGACAAAAATCACCAATTTATAAAATTAGAGGGACCAAATGTCACAATTAAAATCCAAAAGGACCAAAATTATGGATTGGAGAAACAAGGCAGACCAAAATTGCAATTTAGCCTTAGAAAAGAGTGATCTTGTGTGTAATTTAGAAAGAAAAAAAACTCAACGGTGAGAATGTAATTTGCTAAAAAAAAATGACAAAGAAGTATCAGATACAATTTGTAACACCCCACAAAAATTACAACTTCAATGTTTATATGCTTGTATGATTTAATTATGATTTATTTGTTTTAAAAGGTGTTATCAAAATTGGTGCGGACCAACCAGTCCGACTAGGAACCAAACTCTTGCTCGGGGGAAGTGAGCTTTTGGATTGGTTTTGCACGTGAACCGACTTGGCCTGATAAAAATGGGTCGATTTTAGCAAGAATCAGCAACCTAGTCGAGTTTGGAGACTCAGTCCAAGTTGTGCAGGTTGATTTTAAAAAAATGTTGTTTTGACTCAATTTTCATTTTGCACTCTCCACTCCACGCTCCCACCTAGTTTCTAGTTCCCAAGCTTATAACACATCTCGATGACAACCTTTTCTCACGACGGTCTCCACCCAATCTCAATGCATGAAACCTCACTAGCGTCTTCTAAATTACTGAAGTGGTACATGGATCTCGCCGCCCCAACCATTTTGAGGTTCGAGTTTGTTATTTTTTATGTTATCTGAACTTGCCATTGTTGCAGTTCCTAGGGGATGACCAAAGAGGCATGAACCATTGCGTGAGCAAAATCTCATTCTTCCTTCTTCTTTGTTGAAGCATACAATGCTCTGTATGCCATTATAATTATTGGTTTAATTTATCCTCTCATACATCAAGTTGGGATTACAAAATCCTGGTTTAATTATTGGTTTATTACTATTTTAATCAAGGGTAAATAATCATTTTTGTCCCTGAATGTGTAGAGCGTTGAAAAAATCGTCCCTTGCTTGATTTGAAGCCCCATAAAAAACTTGAGTTCTCCCGTCATGTTCATTTCAAACTTACTCTCAGATAAGAGAAATCCTTGTATAGAGATTCATTAGTAGCTTCAAAGATAATATCATCTACCTATATTTGAATTATAATGAAATCCTTGCCAACTTCTATTCTAAAAAGAGTTGTCTACTTTGCCTTGCATAAAACCATTTTTCTAAAAGAAAAGAGCACAATCTATCATACTAAGCACGGAGTGCATGTTTTAGACTATATAAAACCTTTTTAAGTTTGAAAACATGGTC
Source organism: Glycine soja (assembly GCF_004193775.1). Classification (NCBI taxonomy): domain Eukaryota; kingdom Viridiplantae; phylum Streptophyta; class Magnoliopsida; order Fabales; family Fabaceae; genus Glycine; species Glycine soja. The sequence goes on along the minus strand of NC_041009.1, from coordinate 20,054,236 downwards.
TAGAAGAGTATGATCCTTAAAATCAGGAGGTTGTTTGACATATGCCTCTTCTTCAATAAACCCATTTAGAAAATCATTTTTAACATCCATTGGAAAAAACTTTGTTTTTACAAGCAGCAAAAGTAAGCATGATTCTTATAGTTTCAAGTCTAGCAACAAGATCAAAGGTTTCAGTGAAGTTTGTACCTTCTTGTTGATTATAGCCTTCAACTACTAACCTAGCTTTCTTTTTAACCATTTTACCTTGTTCATCCGGCTTGTTTCTAAATACTCTTCTTGTTCTAATGATACTCTTGTTTTCAGGCTTGGGAACAAGTGTCCATACATCATTTCTTGTGAAGTTATTCTTCCATTGCAATGATCCAATCATCACCTATCAGTGCTTTGTCTATTGTTTTAGGTTTTATTTCTTATACAATATCACATGACACAAGATCTTTGAATGATGATCTGGTTTTAACTCTTTTAGTTTGATCTCCAACGATTTGATCTTGTGGATGATAGTGAAGAAACTTCTAATCCTTCGTTTGAGGTTGTTGATCAGATGATCCTTCAGTCAGAGGAAGAATTTCGTCAGACTATTTAACTTCATCTCTTTTAGGTACATTAGATAGAACAATCGCCATATTAGAAAAATCATTCTCGAGATCTGATAGCTTCCTATTAGACGTTAGTCCGTCATTTAACATAGATGTTTTTTTCTTACAACCAAAAGTCATTGTATTCAAAACTCTAAGGCATATGCACTCACATATGAAAGATTCCTTTATCGATGAATTTAATGTATCATAAAACCTAAGGAAGATTCCTTTATTGACCTTTGATTCAAACTTAGCAAGTTAATATTTGGTGTTAAGGAATAAGCACTCATATCTGAATGAATGAAAGTATACAATATTAGGTCTTCTTCCTCTCCATTATCTAGAAGGAGTCTTTTTTTTTATCAAAGGTCTAATCAATATTTTGTGTTGAACATAGCAAGTTGTGTTCATTGTTTCTGCCCTAAAGTGTTTAGGGAGTGAGTTCTCACAGAGCATGGTTCTAGCCATTTCCTGTAGAGTTATGTTTTTCCTTTCAACTATCTCAAACTTAATGATTTGGATAGAAGTATGGTACTTGATAGAACATTATGGCGGAAGTTGATCCATGTAGCCGACCCCACCTAGTGGGATAAGGCGTGGTTGTTGTTGTTGTTGTTGTTGTTGTATCTCATTTTGCCGATGAGTTCCCGATGAAGAAAAGTTATGGAAAATTCCATTCTTTTCACAAAATGATCTAAACTATTTTACAAAATATTTCAAAGACCTTAAAAGACTCATGTTTTTGTGCAAGGAAGTATACCCATGTATATATAGAATAGTCATTAACTATGACAAAGCCATATTTCTTTCCTATCAGGCTCAACATTCTAGTTGGTCCAAACAAATTCAAGTGCAACAGTTGTAATGGTCTGAAAGTGGAAACAAAGTCTTTAGATTTAAAAGAGGTTTTGATTTGTTTCCCTTACTGACATGATTCGCAGAGAAGATGGGTTTCCCAACATATCTTAGGTAGTCCTTTTACCAAATCCATTTTGGGTAATTTTGAAATATGTTTTAAATTAACATGCCCAAGATTTTTGTGTCAAATCTATCTTTTATCTTTTTTGGATAGTAGACATGTTACATCATGTTTGTTAAGATTTGTCAAATCAACCTCATACAGATTGTTGTGTCGTTGGGCAATGAAGAAGAACTTGGTATCTTTTGTCTTTACTAAGCATTTGTCTACGTTGAAGGACACAATATAACTACTATCACAAAAAATACGTGTTTTTCTCCCGTCTTCTCCCCCAAACCCTCATCCAACACCTTAAACCTCTTCCTCCACCACCCACGATCATTAGTGGCCGCCATGAGCCGCCGTTGCTTGCCGCTGGACCACTGCAAGGAGAGGAACACTTTGATTGGAGCAGAATCTTCATAATCCACCTTAAGAAGTCAGTAGAGAATGGAGCTCTCAACCCTTCCTTCATGGTTTCTTCGAGGTAACCATGATTCCCTTGTCTTCTCCTAGTTAGTTTGAGCTTCCCTTAATATCTCTTGTGATTTGGGCACTATAATAGGATATTTTTACACTTCCTTTGAAAAATCTTTGAAAATGAGACATTGTAAAAGTTACCTTTTTGTAAAATTGATGTTGTTTTTGTGACCTTCGCTGAACCCCGGTCACATTGACGTGATCAGAATTCCCAAATGATGTCTCTTTGATGTAGACCCCGAAACACCCCTTAGTCCTTTTGATATTAACCTTGTCCTTGAAATCAATGCAAAATTGTCTTCAATTTGGTATATAGAGCTTTGTGATTGGACCGATGGACGTGAACATGAGAGACCTTTGAGCGACACAGAGAGGAGCTGGTAGAGAGATATCGATAGGTGATGGGAGTCTAATTTTGCTTTACAACTTTTGATACCATAGTTCGGGTCAGGGGACCTAACTATAGTGATGCATGACTATCCTTGTGCATGCTGGTTTTCAAGAAAACTGCATTTTTGACTAATCAGATGCAATATATTTGTTATTGATGAATGAAATTATGAATGGTATTGTTGTTTTACGAGACTTGTGTTGTTTGAAGACCTGAGGAATGTGAATCCCAAGCATGGAATTATTTGTATATATATGGAATGCGATTGATGATGTTAATGTTGATGACAATATTGACATGAGATGATGTTGATGATGATACTGAGATGAGATGATATTAATGTTGATGATAAATGTTAAGATGAGATGATATTAATGTTGATGATAATGCCAATATGAGATGATATTGATGTTGATGAGGATATTGAGATTATATGATGTTGATGATGTCATTGTGATGAAGTATGTTGTGTATGTACATGAGGGGTGCAGTGACCATGTTGGATATCCTTGGAAGGGAAAATAGAGTGGTTAAAGAGTTTTAAGCATCCTTGGAGAGGGAAGGGGATGACTTAAAACCTTTAACTATTCACAGTCTGTGCATTGACGATACCCTTATTTCATACTTCATATTGCACGGAAATAGTATAAACTTTGTCATTAAGTACTCTTAGTTTTTCATAAGGAACAATACTTGTACTTGAGGGCATGTCACTTGATTTGGAACTTCCTTGAGACTCAGGCCGATCACCATGAGGGGAGTTGCTTATGCACAACAGGGTGACCTTGACACTTGCTATCTATTTTTCCTAAGGGAGAGTGTCGCGTGAACACGCTTAGGCTATTTCTTGACGAACGATACCACATTGCATTTGAGAGTTGAGTCAGGTGCATACATCATTATGAGCATGATTGATTTGAATTGTGTAAAAGTTGATGACTAGTTTTACTAAGTGTATGTTGAACTAATGGATTATTGATAATGATTATGGTTATCACTATTGTTTTCTTGCTAATAATTGTCATCTGATGCATTATTGATTTTTTATAACAAACTCACCCTTGCAATTTTGTACCATGTGGTTGGTACCTGTGATGATCGCGAACCTTTGTTCATGGGAGAAAATGAGCAACAGTAGGTGATGTGGAGGGAGATTCTTTTGTTTGGAGTCGCCAAGTTGACGTGATAATGTTGGGATTATTTTGGGAGAGAGTCGTGTTTTGTTATCAACTCTTCTGTAGTTGGTTCCTTGATTCTTTTTTATTTAGACATGTAAATACCAGGCTTAGATACATGTATAAACTAAATTACTTCCTATCATGTGAATGATGTATAATGGTTTAGTATATATATATATATATATATATATATGTATGTATATATATGTATTTACTTAAGTATTTGTGTGTTGTTTGGTGAATGTAAATCGCGAAAGAAAAATTTACCCTTGTTTTCGTAATCAAATTAATGGAATTTTCACTTAACTAAAATGTTGCATTTTAGAGTTAGTGACGTCGTAGCGATGAGGCGAGTTGTTACAGGTTATACTTCTAACCTTTAACATATAAGACAATTTCTATGTAGGCTAGATAAGGAATACCAATTTTACCTATACCAATAATTTTTCCTTTGTGCATGCCTCCAAAGGTAACTACTCCTCCGTCAGGTGGCTTTAGGTCGAGGAACATAGACCTTTCCACCATCAAGTGTTGTGAGCATCCATTGTCTAGATACCAACTTAAACCATGGCCTTTTCTTGCCAAGGATATTTGTGATAGGAACTATATGAGATTTTGGTACCCAAAAACATTAGTACCCTTAGACATTTGATTCTTCTTATGGATGCATCTGAACTTGGAGTGTCCTGACATACAACATAAGTCACATTTGGTTGACTCGAACTGTGTCTTAGAGTATGATATCCCTTTTTCTAGACCTAAACCAAACTTACCATGTGGGTATTTAAGGGATTTTAAAACCACGATCAAATTGTTTGAACTTTCCAAAAACTTCCTAAAGTCTTTTGTAAGACTTGCTACTTCCTCTCTTAGTTTTTCAACTACAGGGGGTTCATTTGTCTTATTGACCTGACTTAGACCTTTTCCAGAGTCTTGATTTTCTTTTTTAGCTCTTCATTTGATTTCCTCAGTTTAATGTTTTCAGAAACAAATGATTTAAAAATTTCTTTATATTTTTGAATTGAAGAGAAATCATATGACATTTTTGAAGAAGAACATCATAGGTTATATCCTCTTCGTTGTATGATGAATCATTGGAAGAGGAATTAGAGTTAGAGCAAGTTTTTACCTCAACCTTTTTGTTTGTATTAGCCATAAGATAAACATTGGCTTGCTCATCGTTTGAATTGCTACTCTTCTCATTGTCTGGATTGTCCCAAGTGACCATCAAACTCTTCTTTTTCTTGTCTCGAAAGTATCTCTTTTTCTTTGGTTGGGGATGTTCATCCTTCATGTGTCCAGGCTTACTGCATTCAAAGCAAATGATTTCATTGCTTTGTTCCTTATATTTCTTTTTGAATATTGTATCATTTCTTTTGTAGGAATGTTGAAACTTTCCTTTCTTCTTCATCATTTGTTAGAACTTCCCACAACCTAGGATAATTGTAGTCTTATGTTCCCACAACTTAGGAAAAATGTCCAACACCTTCAAGTTTATCTAGGCTTTGGAATATGTCTAGCCGAGATCATCCATATTGTTCACAAGAACTTGTAGTCTTCCAAACATATTGTCCACAAACTCTCCTTCCTTCATGTGAGATTGTATATGACTTTTGTGTTTAGCTCCATAATGGGAAGAAAAATAAACATATAGTATGACTCTTAGAAATCAAGCTATATCCAAGTTTGATTCAACTTAGTATTTTTTATTCTACCAAACCAGTGTTGGTTCTATACAAATAAGAAAAGATGCAAATTTGAACTTTCCCAATAAATATTTTTCTATACGCCCAAGCTAGAGATTGAACCCATGACTATATGTTTAAGGGACAGAATTATTTGCCAATTATATCATACTTTTTTGGTGATTGAAATATCATTTAAATATAAAATTTTAATGTTTGCATTCAAAATATTTAAAAATTAGTATTAATTATCAATACACAAAATTCAAGTACATATACAAATCATTTTCATAATAACATAAATTAATACTTAAATTTAAATATTTATAAATTTATATTTATTATATTTATTTAATTTAAATATTTTATATAGGTATTACATCAATATTATTAATTGAAAAAAATAAAAATGAATTTCTTTATGCTTAATACTTTTTAATATAACAACTCTTCGATTAAAAATATAATTAATTATTTTATCAATTTTAATATATTATTTTTATTTATTAATTACATATATATTTTTATATAAATACTAAATAAAAATAAAAAAATATATAATATCACACCCGTTTAAAATTTAGTGTATAATGAAACTAATATTAAAGATGATATTTGGGTAAATTTGATATTATTTTATTTGTTGTATCCATTGTTCACCCAATAATACATAATATAGCAATAAATTGCCCTGTAATGTAATTATTAAATCATAACTTAGATTTGTTGGAGGACTAAATTATTGTCCGTTTATATATTCATGATCAAAATCATCGTTTATCCTTTAATTTAAAAATAACTTTTAGTAGGAAAAAACTAAAAACTATACACTAAAAAGGCTTTAGCAATTGTTTGCATAAAAACCTAATCAGAAACGGGGGGCATAGAAGCACCCACCATACACACCCATTGGAAACCGTTCAAAAGAGATACCTTACAATCGTTTTACAATGCAGCATAAGAACAACTAACAGTAGCACGCTACCCTCTTTTTCTCTCGTGTGTGTAATCCTGCAAGTAAATGGCAAGAGCAGCTTGCAATCACCTTCACTTGGTTCCCAGTTTAGTTCATCCTCTAAAGTCAACCCTCTTCACAAATCACACTCTTTCCACCACACGCACTCGCTTCTATGGCATTCACCGAAGGTTCTCTTCTTCTTCATCCAAAATAAGCATGAGCCTCAAGGCTGGTATTGTTGGCCTTCCCAACGTTGGCAAGTCCACTCTCTTCAATGCCGTTGTAAGCCTCTATCTCTCTCTCTCTCTGGAGTATTCCTTAAAATGAAGTTTTTTTTTTTCGGGGCAATTCTATTCGAGATACTATCGGAGAGGTACCCTTTTTGCAAATATTTGAACTTTTTTTAGTTTTCCATGTTGTGATGGATTAGCTCCTTCCACTAGACCCAATTCTTGTTGGTAAATGAAGGGTCTTTTTTTTTCATCCATGCAGTTTATGGGTATATTTGGGGGGTTTAAGTATTTATTGTCATATGTATTTGGGTATGCTTATAAGTTATAAATTGTGTTGCTTCCGTGAACTCCTTTGGGAATTCGAATGACTCTTTTAAAAGTTGCAAGATTTTGATCTGGTTTCATGTGATTTATGGAGGGAATGCTTGTTGTTGATTTATGGTTTTTGAAACTCTTTAAAATGTGGTTCAAATTTTACTACAGATTTTGCATTTATTTGTTCCTTGGGGTTGGATGAAGGCCTGTTTGAGGAGGGACAGCGGTACTTGTTGTGTATTCCAAATGCAGTTCTGGTATCTGATGTGTGCCTAAATTTGTGCTCATATTTTGTATTTCCTATGTAATAACATTCTTCTTTTAGTTGTTTAAACCCTAAAATAAATTGAAGGTAGTTTCTTACTGGTGGGTGTGGGTTTGTACATCTATGCCTGATATGTTCTCCATTAAAAGGTGGTTACCCATTGTCTGGAAAAAAAAACCCAAAAGAGGAATAATTCAAAAGAGCACATTATTCAAATAAAATGTTGATGTATTGAAAATTGGGATTTTGCTACAATTGTGAAGACATGTTTGCAAGGATTAAATTTGCTTATAAGTTATAATTCAATGGTCAAGTTTTAATTATTATGATTTATTAAAACATAGTTCTCAACTTCAAAGTTTTTCTAAGAAGCATATCTAAAATTGAATTCAGTAAGTTTTCAATTGTGGGTTTTTGGTAAGAAGGCATAGCATGCTGATCAATTTGAGTCTTGTGTTTGACTTGTAAGTATTTAAAATATAATGGGGAGGGAGGACACTAAAATTATTGTTATTAGTTTTTGTGGCTCTATAAATATTTGGGAACTGGAGTCCATAGACAGGTATCTATTAATGAACAATGTAAGCATCTGATATTGCATTATTACTGTTTTAACCATGAAAGAAGAACTATTTTTGTGAAAGCAAGCAAGAATGTTTGATTAAAGTGGATGAGGAGTGGTCAATGTCTAAAATTTCCAAGCTTTCCTCGATATTTGGAGATTCATACTTTACAACAGCAAAAACAAAAGTCTTGTCCATCCCACTAGGTGAGGTTGACTACATGGATCACATGATGCCATTTGGATCCATTAAAGACTGGAGAGTGGAGATTCATACTTTCTTTGTAAAAGTAGGCTGCATTTACTTTTGACATTAAGTCTCTGCTCATGGATATCTGATAGCGAAGATGTGCTTAACTGTAGCTATTACAAAGAGAAATAGATGTTTACAACTTGTTTAAATTCCTTTCTAATTGTCCAAAGATTTGTAGAGTACCAAAGTAATATATATCTATGTCAAGAAATCCTTTTGGCAATCCAAACAGAATAATATATTTTTACTGTTCTCAGTGTGCAACAACTTGTAAGTTTCTAATGTTTACTTATATGCTTCCAAATAAGATTTCTTACTTGTGATGGGGTGACTTGTATTTCAAAACTTAAACATACTGAACACCAGAGTACATGTTATGAGATTTTAAATTTACAGTTTTTGGAATGATGGGATTTATTATTCTAGGTAAATTGATAGTCTACCATAGAATCAATTCTTAAATTTCCTCTATTGAATACAAATGGACAATTATGAACTTTGAATGGCTGCTTTTCAAAGATACAAATGTCATTGTTGATTGTTATATATTTGAATTATATTTGGAGTAACTGCATATGCCTTTTGATCTGGATTGTTTGATTTCTGTTCAATGTTTTGGCTGATTGTTCAATTGATATTTTGTATGTAGCCCCTGTTCCCAATGCTATAATAATGTATTGAATATTAATATAATATTCTTGTATGTCTAGGTGGAAAATGGAAAGGCTCAAGCTGCTAATTTTCCATTTTGTACAATAGAGCCAAATGTAGGGATTGTTGCTGTTCCAGATTCTCGTCTTCACGTGCTTTCTGATCTCAGCAAATCTCAACGAGCAGTTCCAGCATCAATAGAGTTTGTAGATATTGCTGGGCTTGTCAAGGGTGCAAGTCAAGGAGAGGTTTTTTTTTAATTTCTCTTCTTTGTTTTTGGTCTCAACAAACACTTGTTTGATCTTATTTTTAATAGCTTCTAATATGTTTGGTGGTAGTAATTAGTGAGTTAGCATAGCATTTCATTGATCTCTATTCTTACTTTAACTGTTGCAGGGTTTGGGCAATAAGTTTTTGTCTCATATTCGTGAGGTGGACTCTATACTTCAGGTGTTTATCTATTGTCATTTCCTTGTCATATCTTATTACATCTAGTCTTTTTGTTCTTTGTCTTCCTTTTTTTATGAACCAATTTAGTAGCTATGTACATATTGCCAATTAGAACTTTAGAGGTTGGAAATAAAATATCTTTATGTGCTAAAAAATACATGGTAGTTTTTATTTTTTATTTGCTTTTCTGATTTAAGATAAAATTGCTGTGGATCTATTGATCATCAAATTAGGTTGTACGATGTTTTGAAGACAACGACATTGTTCATGTGAATGGGAAAGTTGATCCCAAGTCTGATATTGATGTTATCAATTTGGAGCTTGTTTTCTCAGATTTGGACCAGGTCTGCTTACTAACTATAATTCTACACCATTTTACTGCTTATGTTTTCCTTTAAATGTTATTATCATTCCAAATTGTGTGGGTCGCACTGTGGTCATATTCATCATCATCATCTATTAATTTGTTTGGATGAAATTATATAATTTTCCTTTCTCTTTGTATGCACAAACACTTGCTATGAATTTATGACAAATTGACTGATAAGCTAAGATATTCCATTTTTTAAGCAATGCAGATTGAAAAAAGAATTGATAAGCTAAAGAAAGGCAAGGCAAAGGATTCACAAAAGCTCAAGGTCTTTAAATGCTACCACATGTCATCAACTCTTGTTTTTATTAATTGAAATACATGATTCAACTTGATTTTGAAATTCTTGATTTTAGGAAGAGGCAGAAAAGTCTGCACTGGAAAAGATTCGTGAGGCGCTTATGGATGGAAAACCTGCGCGATCTGTTACCTTAACTGATTTTGAAAGGGATGCTGTAAAGCATCTCTGCTTGCTCACCATGAAACCTGTTATATATGTGGCAAATGTTGCAGAATCTGATCTAGCTGATCCTGCAAACAATAATTATGTCAAGGACGTAACAAATGTTGTGTCTGAGTTGCAGTCCAGAATTGTAACAATTTCAGCACAGGTATATATATGTTTAGAAGGTTTTCTGAGATCATTATACTGTTAGGTAAATAGTAAGAAAATTGGACCGAACCGACTGGTCGGACCGGAAAACTGGTCAGGTAATTGGTTCAAATAAAACAGAGAACTGGCTTGAAGAAAAACAGGTAATTGGTTCAACAATCCACCTAACTCGTCTTTTAAATAAAGGATTGCTATGACATCGATTAAATGAGCAAAAATAAAGGATTAAATAAAGGTCCCTAAAAAAATAGTAAATTTCAGTTCTGGTCCTTGATACTTTTTTCTTTTCTTTTGATCCTTACTTTATATGTAATGTTCACCATTGGTCTTTGTCATTAATGAAGCTTTATTAAGTGATAAATGTTCACAAGTGGTAGTTATAACTAGGTTCATCTGCATTCTGAGCTCTTTTTATGAAGAAAGTTATCTAATCAAAACTACTTGATTAGTCACAAGGACAGAAGATAGAAGTGTTGATAATCACGGGTTTTGCATTAATGGAAGATAAATATTGAAGAATGGGATCATATTATGGTGATACAATAATTTTCATTTACTCCAATAAGGCAACATTGGCTAAGGGCATCAATAGGTTTGAGTTTGGAATTGGGTGGAAAACAGAGAAACCACACGCAAGTCATGTGACTTGCTTTGTTGTATAAATTTTCAAAGGATGACCTTCAATGGTGACATGTGTGTGACAAGTAGGGTATTAATGATGATCTTTGTTAGACAACTCATTACTTAACAAATTCTCATCTATGATGAGAATCAATTATGGTTTTTTATTTTTATTTTTTTAAAAAAGGGATCAAAATGAAAGAAATTTTTTTATAGGAACCAAAATTGAAATTTACTTATTTTATGGGTACATTTTTTTTAAATTTTTTCCACGTTTGACTGATGGCATGATACTCCAATAGCTGTGTTAGTGTTGTTTTTTCAAAATGGCTGTACAACTGTTAAGCTTGCTGAGAAAGCTCTCTTTCTCTGATAAAAATATCAATAAGGTTGTGAGCCCGTGACAGAAGTCACACTTTTCATCATCATTAGGCATTATCTACTTCAACTTTTTCTAGAACTGTTGCTTGTCTGTTTAATAACCTCTGAAAGATTAAAACCAATTATTGATATTTTTGTTAGTCTCCACAGCAAATCAAGATGGGGTTATTTGTCCTTGCAGGTTGAGGCAGAGCTTACTGAACTACCAGTTGAAGAACGACAAGAATATTTGCAATCTCTTGGTGTTAGTGAAAGTGGTCTTGGCAACCTAATAAGGGCAACATATGACCTTCTGGGTCTCAGAACTTACTTTACTTCTGGTGAGAAGGTAAGAGGAAAACTGGAATTTTTTTTGGAGATAATACAGTTAGAATATCCCATTAAACATGTATAGTGTGTTAACAATATTCAAAGATTTGAAACTCTTTATTATTCTAGTTATTAATAATAAACAATTTACCCTGTTTGGTACAACAGTGAGTTTTATGCACTCAGCACTCCTCCTTAACCTTGGCTTTTAGACTAGTTATGAAACACATAGGCGGAGTTAATTAATTTACCCTAAACATTAAAAAATGTTCACCAAGACATCCTGAATTATAACTCCCAAACTTTTGATTGCATATCATATTTCATGTTCAAAACTGATTTTGTTTTCTAACGTGTACACAGGAGACAAAGGCATGGACAATACTTGCAGGTTAGCTTTTGTCCCCTGGATGAAACTTTTACACTGCACAATACTAAAAACATTTTTTGACTGGATTTTATCCTTTTTCTAAACTCCCTGTTCAAGTAATTGGCCATAAAGTAATTTAAAGAGGCTATTAAAATGGAGTTTGTTTTATCTCTGAATGGCAATTAAGAGATACTGTTTTTCCTTTGTTGACAAATGCCTGTGATAAATGATTATATGCACCATTCTTTTGTAAGATTGATTGCACATTTTTGTTATGTAATACCTGATTGATTTGCCAAATAGAATTAATAGTAATATAAGAATTCTACTTAGATTGGATTACTCCTCTAAATTTTAAACCTCTTGTTGTACTAGGAATGACTGCACCTCAAGCAGCTGGAGTTATTCACTCTGACTTTGAGAAGGGTTTCATTCGAGCAGAGACAGTAAGCACCAAGGATATAATTTTGAACTACTATATGCATATAAAATAGCATATGACTTGATATAGCAAATATTTTAAAAATTAAATACAAAAAGAAAAAGGTGATGATTGATATTCAATATTCTGGATAATGTGGGGGCTACTTGACAAACATCAATGGTAAGAGTTGCTAGTTTTTGGCCAAAGTTTATGTTTGAATATGTGAAAAATATCTCATAATATTAAATATTATATCCGAAAATATTTTAGTGTTTTTTTTTTTGCTCAGCAAAAATAAATATATTATATAGATATTAGGAGTACCAGTGGTACTAAAAATACAGTATGGGGATTATGTAACCAGCTGGTTCCTTTGGTTATTACAAGGACCCAAGCCAGCTCCACATTACCCTGTTACAAAAATCCAGCCCCTACCCTCCCATCCTAGGTACAGAAGCCTACTCTTAGATTAGAGGACCATTGGTTAAAGTGTAATACAAAATCTTTCTCCATTGATTTGAGCCATGTCCAAGTAAGTAGTATTGCATCATCCAACACTTTGCTTCCATTGAACACTTCATTTTGCAAAACTATCTTATTTCTTTGCTGCCAAATGGTCCACGTTAAGGCAACCCACCAGCATTTCCACCTTGTAGACTTTATTCCACCAACAATCCCATTTCCATGGTGCAGAAAGTGATCCCTAGGATTTTGCGGGAGTGCGGTCACTATGTTAATCCAAGACAGTGACTCCCACCATAAAGGTAGGATTTTACTGCAATTGAAGAACAGGTGGGCAGCGTCCTCCTCATGATTACTAAAAAATGGGCATAGCAGTTCACTCACCTCCACTTGTCTCCTTCTGAGATTCAGCTTTGTTGGTAATCTATCCCTTATTAACCTCCATGCAAACATTGATGATTTAGCTGAAATTTTGAGTTTCCATAGCTCCTCAAAAACAGCATCTTGAGTTGCCCCCATCATACGTGCTTTTTGATGAGTATTGTCCACCTGGCTCGGGTTTCCAAACCCAAGAATCTGCTCTATGAGGGTGGATTTCTTTCTGTGCTATCTCCCCAAGAAAGTCATCAGCCATTGCAATCTCACTGTCGAATAAAGGTCTCCTCCAATTGAGCTGCCATTCCCATGCTGCACCTGTGTTGCTCCCCATCTGTTTAATGGTCTGCTGTTGCTGGCATGATATCTGATATAACCTTGGATACTTTAACATTAGTGGTACATCATTGTCTACCCAGCAATCCTCCAAAAATCGACACTTGTCGCCGCGTCCCATCCTCCATTCAGTTTCCTTTTTAAGCGCACTGTTCACCTGCTGATTGTGAGTGATAATCAGGTCCTTCCACCATGAGGAATCATGGCCACCTCTTCTTCCTTCTTACAAGGTCCTCCAGCCGCTGTATTTAGAGTCTAATATCTTGGCCCATGGTTCTCCGTGCTGCTGGAACAGATCCCACCGCCATTTCCCTAGCAAAGTTGTGTTAAAGGTTTTCCCCCCTTGTCTTTTGGTAGTAGACACACTGTTTTCCATTTGACCCATGCAATCTTCCTTTGCTCTGATCCGCCGCCCCATAAGAACCTTCTTTGAATGGTGACCAGTTTATCAACTATTCTTGAGGGTGCCTTGAAAAAAGAAAGAAAGTATATGGGAATAGATGTTAGGACTGCATTAATGAGTGTCACTCTCCCCCCAAAGGATATGTGTCTCTGTTTCCATCTGGCTAATTTTCTCTCGCATTTCCTAATTATAGGATCCCAAACCTCGCTACGTCTTGGGTTTGCCCCAATGAGAATATTTTAGAGTATATCAGATTATCTCTTAGGATTAGTTTCCCTATTTCTTTGGTTTCTTAGTTTTCCAATTATCTGTGATTTGTTTCCTTATTTAGTTAGGCTTATCATCTAGCATTAGTATAAATAAGATTTATTGCTTTGTGATTTAGTATCACACTGTAATACATCACATCACGTCATATTAATATCAATTTCAGAGTATTTAGTTTCTATTCTCTCCTTTACTCTTTTGCTCCATCTATGCCCAAAATCCTATAATTTCTACATGGTATCAGAGTGATACCTTCCTTTGTGACCTCTCTTCATTATCTGTTGCTAAGCTTCCTAAGATCAAGAGCTCTTCTTTATTTCCAGTCACTCTGTGCCGTTTCATCTTTCCAGCATTGTTTCTCCATTTTCTGGCCAGATTCGGGCCTGTGCTGCCACTCTCTGGTAACCCTACCATTGGAAGCTCATAATCCTGATCTGCCATCTCCTGAAAGTTCCCTACCAAACAGCCCATGCACACTTTCGTGTAATTTCTGTCCAGCTGTTTCTGCCCAAGTGCCACCAAGCACGGTAATGTGTCAGGCATCTTTTTTGGCAGCTATTGATGGTACCGTTCTTTCCCAATCTCCCTCGTTCTGGATCTGTCCTCATACCTCCTGTACAACTTTTGGTTTAGTGTATTCCTCCACATGGTGCTTTTGCATGCTTCTCATGTCTTGTTTTGCTGTTTTTGGCTATACCCACTTTCTGTCGCTCCTTGTTGTCTCCTCCTTGTTCTGTTTTGACCTTGGTTTATCTTCAAGTCTTTCTTTTATGATTTCTCTTGGTTTTGTTTTGTCTATGTTTGACTCTAGTTTGTTGACAGTTACTGTTTTGCCCCAATTGTTGTTTGGTATGCCCCTCATTTTGGTCTGATGTGGTTCATAGCTTTGGATTGCTGTGCCCCTATTTGGCTATACCCTTAGCTTTGGTTTGATTCTGTTTGGTTCTCAAATTTTGCCCGTTGTCAAACTCAGCATTCTATGTAGGATTAGAGGGGGGGGGGGGACATGTTAATCATGGGATTATAAGATGGATCATAAGATCCTACTCCTACTAAATCTAGACATATATATTTGCATATAAAATAAAATAGATAGTACCAACAAAGCTTGACATAGTTGATAGATTGTTGATTCCCTTAAGCATATGACCAGGGTTTGTTTCATTGCTTGTATATTGAAAACTCTTTGTTGGGAGAGATAAAACACACTTCATTAATCTTCAATTCATGCCTCGAAAGAGATTAGTCTTCAACTATTAGTGCACACGCCAAAAGAAAAACATAGATAAGTGTAATGTAATAGATAAGAAAATTGACCTTTGAATCACAATCAGCGCTAAGATAATTAATTAGTTATGAATTATTAGATACAAGTGTAATGTTTAATAATAACCTATGTTGCATGGATATGGTACCAGTATTGGGTACGGATATCGGATACGAGATTTTCCAAAAATCTAGGGTACGGGTACGTTAATACAAATTCTTTAAAAATAACAAAATATGTATATATTAACAATAGAATTTAATATAAGTGTGACTACATTTTATAAATAATGAAGAAAAACATAAATAAGCATAATTTGTAATATAAAACGAGATTAAATTCTTCAACATGATAAAAAGTATCGAATAAAAAAAAACTGTAATGAGTACATGCTCAACTAAAACTTATGACACCTAAATAGTTTCAATCTCATCATTTTTTTGTCCATAGTCAGTGAAAAGAATTGCCTCCAAATCTAGTTCATCAAGAGAAAGAGTAGCAACTTCAATAATTTCAGCCCCTTCAAGGGGATCCCATTCATCTCCACCAATATCCCACATTTGGCTGTCACCCTCTTTATAACTCTTACTCTTTCTTTGTAAAAGGATAATATTTTTAGCTATTGGACTTGGGTATGAGCCCGATACGTACCCAAAAAGTACCCAATTTTGTTTTTGAAATATTTTTTTGGTATGTACCCAATACGTACTTACAAGTACCCAATGAGTACCGGGTATAGGTAAGTACCCGGTACGTGTACGGCATGATTTTAGGAGTACCAATGCTTCAGAGATAATAACTTTCTTGTTGGTAGTTACCGGCCGAAATTAGGAGTACAAATGTATTATTACAATACGACAACAACAAAGCCTTGTCCCAATAGTTGAGGTCGGCTACATAAATCATACAACATCATTCGACTTGGTTAAAGATCAAAGTTTCAAAGATATTATTACCATGAGATCTCTCTTGACAACTTCTTCCAGTGTCTTTCTTGGCCTCTCTCCCCAAGACTAAAAACCATACAATCTACTCCTCATTGGTGCTTTCTTGTGCCTTCTTTGTATTTGGCCAACCCACCTTAACGGATATTCTGTTATCTTTTCCTCATTCATTGTTGCACCAATTTCTCCATGTATACAACCATTTCATATCATGTGGAATTTGACCAATATAGGTATTTTTTTAAATTAAATACCACTTTGGAGTAGTCTTCAAACAATTTACTAGACTAAGTGATTCCTGCCACATCGAAAATTGGTGGCGCCAATCAACTCAGCTCCACCTGGTAGTGCCACTCTGAAGAGTGTCACCCAATCAAACACGTTTTTTAATCAAATGCAGTCTTCCATGCACGTTTGACCAAGTGACTTGGAAAAACGTGTTTGACTGGGTGAAGCCACCCAGTGTGGCACCACCAAGTCATTCACACACTTGAACTGGTGATACTCTTTAGAGTGACACCATCAAGTGGAGCTAAGTTGACTGATGCCACCAATTTCCTACGTGACAGATCCAGTTTGGTAAATTGTTTGAAGACCACCCCAAAGTGGTATTTAGTTAAAAAAAAAAAAAACCTATATTGGTCAAATTCCTTCATATCATGTATTAGAATGCGTGATAGAAAACAACTTATCTTGCATAAGCTGTTTTGTATTAGTTCTGTATTAGAATTAGGAACTTCCTTTATGACAGTTATTCATAGAAAATGACTTATGGCAGTTATGTATTCGGGTATATTTGATAGTAGGGTGTGTAATTAAGTGTTATTTGCAATTTGTGGACAGAGAATACTCTTTGTAAGAGACTTTTTGTATCTCTCCAGGCAGCACGTGTCTTGCTGTATTGTATGTGATTTGTGTTCACTGTTATTATCTTTTGTTGTTTTTCTATTGGTGTTCTATAACGCAGAAAATAACAAGTTTTGATTAGTAAGAATTTGTTCTAAATATCCTAGAATTGGCTTTCTGTATTTATTACTATTTATACTACTCTAGTATTGACAAAAATGAAAGCTAGTTCTGACTGTATTTGGGCAACTGAAAGTGAGACCCTAAAATTTATTTGCTTTTATTACTCATACTGCTGTGTTTATTTTAAGCATATGTCAAAGTTCGGATCATACTGTATTCATTAATCTTCATTAAAATGTTATTTTATATTAGGTGTCTTATGAGGATTTTGTTGCTGCTGGTTCACTTTCTGCAGCACGAGAGAAAGGACTGGTAAGTAGCTTATATAATTTTCCTCCCAGTAAACTAGGTTTTCTTTTATATTCATGGTTATCATTTTAGCATTAGTAAAATGTTTACCTACCGTGCAATTGACTTTTGTTATAAAATTTGATTTAATAATTGATCATTGGATTTGGATTTTTGTTCAATATGACTTAAATTAATTGCTTTAATCAAGGAATTATACTCTGCATACCATCCTCGTACCTGATGTTGGAACAATTGTTCCAAGATTTTTTTTTTTTTTTTTTTTCATTTAGATATTAAAACCTAAGTGATCACATAACTTGAATGTAACTAGAGATGATTGAATGGAAATCCTCTAGTGTGTTCTCCACACTTAAGCTCTATTATATTAATAAACTTAGCTTACTCAGTAAGTTGAAGAGAGGTAAGTACAAAATACATAGCTCTGAATAGAGCAGGTACAACAGGTATATAAAAGACAAAAATAAAATGTAAGCTACTACTCTAGGTACATCATGACCTATTTTTCAACATTCCCCCTCAAGTTAGAGCATATAAATCATATGCACCAAGCTTGGAACACAAAAATTGAATCCTAGACCCCCTTAATGACTTAGTTAAAATATCTGCGAGTTGATCATTAAAGCCAATTTTTTCTGTACTAATTTCCTTAGCCATTAACTTCTCTTGAACAAAGTGACAATCAACTTCTATGTGCTTGGTTCTTTCATGGAATACTGGATTAGAGGCAATATGAAGTGTTGTTTGATTATCACAATAGAGCTGCATTTGTTGAACTTCACAAAACTTACGTTCTTGAAGAAGTTGCTTGATCCACATAAGTTCACAAGTAGCTGAGGTCATTGCTCTATACTTAGCTTTTGCACTAGATCGAGCAACAATATCTTGTTTCTTGCTCTTCCAAGAAATCAGATTTCCTCCTATGAACACACAATATCCCGTAGTAAAGCGCTTGTCTATAGGAGAACCTGTCTAATCAGCATCAAATACCCAGTAACATAGGTGTTTCCCTTATCTTCATACAACAACCCTTGTTCTAAGCCTTTGTAATGTACCTAAGAATTTGAGTGACAACATTCTAATGATCAGGGTAAGGATTTTGCATAAATTGACTCACTACTCCAAATGCAAAAGAGATGTCAGGTCTGGTGATTGTGAGATAAATGAGTTTCCCAAATAGTCTCCTGTACCTCTTAGGATCTGATAGGGGTTCACCCTGTTCTGTCCACAGTTGTCAATACCGGCGTAGCGGAGCGGAACGGTCGACCCCAAAAGTGGGATAGCGGGTAGCAGGATGACCGTTATTCTAATGTTTTTTTATATATGTTAAATAATTAATAATATATATATATATATATATAAAGTTTAAAAACAGAAAAATAACTCAAAACATAATTACTTAAAAAAAAGTTACAAAACATAAAGTAGAAAAATTTATTGAAAATGATAAAATACCCTCCAAAACAAATTAAATAATTATGCTTAGAGGAACCGAGTTTGTAGCACTTGCACCAACGGTTACATATAAGTTTTTAGTTTTCCTACTAAATAATATATAAGAAAAACATAACGTACTTAAATATAAATTATTTTATTTTATTTTATGTTATTTAAAATATTTTTTATTTATTTTTATTTTTATTTTTAATAATTTTTTATTTATGATATCAAATTTTAATAATTTTTTTAAAAAATAATTATATTTTTTTATTTGAGATTAATAAAATTAAATAACATTAATTAATTTTCTTAATCAATATAAAATTAATTATTTGTAGGAGTAAAGAGAAATTACTAGTACCGCTACTAAAATAGATTAAATGAGAACAAAAAGAGGAGATAAATGAAAGAGATAAGAAAATCAGAAAAAGATCAAAAGGAAAGAAAGTCCAGACAAGCATTGAACTCATCACTCAGCCAGTGTCACTCAATGCCAACAACCACACTCATATCTTTAGCTTTTATTTTTAATTAAATTTTAAACCAAGTGTTCCTTCATAAACTACGTTATCCATCCGTATTCTTCATAAACTACGTTAACCTGTGACGATGGAGAAGAGGAGGCGGTGGAGGGGGTGTTTGGAGATGGTGATGATGAGAGCGAAGTGGTCGGAGGGGAGCAATCTGAGCATGGTGGAAATGGTCTGCTTCATGGAGTCTTTGGCGGCGAGGGACACGTCTTTTGAGATGGTCGAGGGGCTCGATGCGGCGGAGGATGGCGGCGATCACGGTGAAGCCACGGTCGAAGTTGCGCGTGGAGACAACGTGTCGGAGAGGCAGGAAGGGATGAAGCCGCTGCGGTGACGCGTGAGGGGGAGGAGGACAAAGGGTGGCAGAGGAAGAGGAAAAGGGGGAGGCTTGGGTGGGAGGAACGGGAAGAGTGACCTTCAAAAAACCTAAAATGCCTTCACTTACCCTCATTAAGTGAGGGTATTTTTGGAAATTCCAATGCTTCGAAGTAGCGGCGCGAAAAACCGCTCCAGAACCCACGCCGCTCCGCCCCGCGCCGCCACGATAGTGGCTGCTCCAGCCGCGACATGAAATCGCTCCGCTACAGAGGTGCCCGTCGCGGATGGGAGCAGCTCCGCCGCTATAGTGACTGCTACGGCCCCTATTGACTACATAGGTTCTGCCTTCAACTTTTGATTTGGATCCATGGGACTGTTAATGGGCCTACATCCACTCATGCCAGCCTTATTTAGAATATCCAAAGCGTACTTCCTTTGAGAAATAGTAACGCCTTCGTTTGATTGAGCTACCTCTATACCAAGGAAGTATTTTAGACATCCAAGATCTTTGGTCTGAAAATGGCTGAATAGATGTTTTTTCAGCTGAGAAATTACAACAGCATCATTTCCTGTGATAACTATTTCAATACATTTTTCTTGTGAGGTGTGACCATAGAAGATTGAATGATCTGCTTTGCTATGTTTTAATCCAAATGCCTGTACATTTTGATTAAATTTCCCGATGGCAATTGTTTGAGGCCATAAAGAGATCCGCGCAGTTTACAAACTAACCCATATTCCCCTTGAGCAACAAATCTAGGAGGTTGCTCCATGTATATCTCCTCTTCTAGGTAACCATGTAGAAAAGCATTTTTTATCTCCAATTGATGGAGAGGCCAATGACGAATGACAACCATACCAAGAAACAAACGGACAGTGGTGAGTTTGGCGACAGGAGAAAAGGCATCTTTCAAGACCATATATCTGAGTGTATCCTTTTGCCACCAATGGAGCCTTAAGGCGATCAACTTCACCATTAGGCCCAACCTTAATAGCATACACCCATCTACAACTGACTGTTTGCTTCCCAGGAGGTAGGGGAACTAACTCCCATGTGTCACTGCTTTCAAGAGCTTGCATCTCAACAACCATGGCTTGTCGCCACCCAGGGTGATCAAGTGCTTCATGAATATTTTTAGGAATGGTGAGAGGTGATGTGGATGAAATAAAGAAAAAATAAGGAGATAACCGGTGATAACTTAAAAAAATTATAAATAGGATGAGAATTTCTGGTAGATCTAATACCTTTCCTAAGGGCAATTGGCCACCTAGAGTCATCATTAACTAGAACCGTGGTATGAGTCGTTGAAGGTGACGAATTTGAAGCAGAGGACTCTCCTTGTGACATAGTACTAGACAACTCTCTTTGTGACTCATGCTGGTCAATGCTGCAAGGAGATCGAGTAGGGCTGATTGGGTAGGTGGCTTGACTTGTGTCCATGTTAGGGATTTCATGGACTGGTGACACTAATGGAGTAAGAGATGGAACAAGCAAGACTTGTTGGACAGAATTGAAATCCTACATTGAAGAAGAGAAAAGGGGAGTTTCTTCGAAGAAGGTGACATTAGCCGACATATAGTATCATCTAGTGTGTGGTGAATAGCAACGATATCTTTTTTGTAGACGAGAGTAACCAAGAAAGACACATTTAATGGCTTTTGCTGATAACTTGTCCAGCCTTGGTGAAACATAATGAACAAAACAAGTACAACTAAAAATACCAGGAAAGACATGAAATAAGGGTTCTTTTGGAAAAAGGATTGAATGAGGAAGTCTATTCTCAAGAGATGAAGATGACATTCTATTAATTAAAAAACATGCAGTAAGGATGGCATCACCCCAATGATGAACTGGAGCATTTGCACCAAACAATAAGGTACCTGCAGTTTCAACTAAATGTCTTTTTTCTTTTTGCTATACCATTTTGCTGTGGTGTGTGTGGGCATGTGAACTGATGTAAGATGCCTTGAGTGGTTAAAAATGAAGAAAGATTAGAGGAGAAATACTCTTTGGCATTATCACTCATGAGAATGTTAATCACTTTTCCAAATTGGGTCTTGATTTCATTAAAGAAAGACATAAATATAGGCAAAAGTTCAGATGTTTCATTAAATAAACCCAAGTACATTTGGAGTATTCATCACAAAGGTAGCAAAATATCAAAAGATGTGACATGGCTTGGACCCCAAATATTAGAGTGAATGGTGGAGAAAACAGAGTTACATCTTGTTTCAGTTCTTTTAAAAAAAGAAGACCTAACATGTTTTCCTAACTGACATGACTCACACTCTGAGACTTGAAGTTTGTTGAGACTAGGAACCATTTTCTTCAGCTTCGACAAGTGCGGATGACCTAAGCGATCATGCAAAAGCTTAGGAGACGGATACTCAAAACAAGACACTGATGAACTCGTTTCCAAATAGTAGAGACCTTTAGATTCATGTCCTACACCAATCAACCGATCTGTACCACGTTCCTGTATAACAAAGGAATCAACATCGAATGTTACAGAACAATTTAATGTTTTTGTTAGCTGACTAAGAGAAACTAAATTGAAAGGACAGTTAGGGACAAAAAGGAGAGAGAGAGAGCCAGAGAGAGCAAGAGAGAGAGAGAAAGGAGAGGCAGAGTGGGATACATAGAGAGTTTGAGAGAACATAATAAAGTGTGGGTGGGAAAGGGACCAAGGCACAAATATGACGGGAAACGGTACAGCCAGCGAGTAGGGTTGAACGGAGCATTAAGGCAAAGGGAAGAGGAAATCACTAATTGGAGGGATGCAACAAACATTCAATCCTTCTACTTCACATGATTCCTAGAGGAAATGGGGGAGAAGGATATGTGGCTGAAGTTTAAGAAATGGGGAGATGTGCGAGAGGTGTTCATTGCATGACACCAAAACAGGAATGGCTGGCGGTATAGTTTCGTTTGTTTCAAAGGAGTTGAGGATGTGAAGCTCCTTGAACAACAACTAGACAGCATGGTCATCAATGGCCTTAAACTTCACGCTAACCTCCCGAAGCATGGAAGGGAGAGGACAACAGATAGGAAAACTAATTCAGAGGTGCAAAGTAAGGTGGGTATGAACAGGAGCAGAGCATATGTGGATGGCCAGGAACATAACAGAAATGACGCGGTACTCAACGTAAGGGATGTAAGAATGTTCAGTCAATACACACATCAGTGGACAAAGCCAAGGTCATATGCAAACATAGTGGCAGCAGACATTAGAAATGTGGGGAGGAGAGAAATTCAGGGGTAGAAATATCAGACATTAACAACATCCCACTCCTCATTGCAGCTGAACATACCCATGGAACAGGTGAAACGATTCAGTAACACCTAGGTAGGGAGGTTATGGAAACTGTTTGATTTTGACAAATTAGAAGATGAGTTCATGTGGGAGGCAAGACAGGAGGTTAAGCCAAAGTACCTTGGGGACGACATGGTCCTCTTGGTTGGCCTCAACAATACCAGAGCGGAGGAATTGTGTAACACTGAAGAAGATAACAAAATGTCTCTATTCCATTCGCTAGAGAAGTGGAACCCGGGTTTGCAAATCGGGTATAGGCTGGTATGGATTCTATGTTGGGGTGTACCATGTGTGGGGAGAAAATATACCTGGTACAGGCCTAATGGAACAGCTATAAGCAGACTAGACAGGTTCCTAGTCTCTGTAGATTGGTTTAATAAATGGAAGGACAACTCTCAATTCATTTTACAAAGGAACTTCTCTTATCACTGCCCAATCTTGTTGAGATCATCCAATGTGGATTGGGGCTCGAAGCCATTTCGAGTTCTGGATTGTTGGTTTCAGGACAAACAATTTAGAAAGGTCGTTTGTGATTGGTGGACATCACACTCAATACAGGGTTGGGGTGGCTATGTGCTGAAAGAAAAAATGAAGGGTCTCAAGCAAAGATTGAAGGTCTGGAACAAGGAACAATTTGGGGACATTCAGAAGAAAATTAGTAGGATTGAGTTGGAGCTGAACATGCTAGAAGTTGACGGCGTTGGAAGACAACTGAGTGATAGAGAAATAGAGTTGAGAAAGAAGCTACAGGAAAAATTGTGGGTGGCAACCACCTCCTATGAGTCTTTGCTAAGGCAGAAAGTAAGGACAAAATGGATCAAGGAAAGGGACTGCATCTCTAAGTTCTTCCATATCACAGTCAATGGGAATCGCAAACATAATTCGCTCAGAGGACTCTGGGTTGATGGATGCTGGACAGAAGAACCTATCAGGATCAAAGAAGAGGTCTCTGGGTTGATGGACTCTGGGGGTTTCTTGTAGGGCATTTGTGTTATGTATTTTTGGACTCATGATCCTGGAGATGTTATCTCCTTCTTCTCTTGTAGTACCTCTGGTACTATTCTTTGATTAATATATATATTATATCTTTGCAGTCCAAAAAAAAAAAAGAAGAGGTCCATCAATTTTTTAGGAAGAAATTTGAGGAGGGTGAGGAGGAGAGGCCGAGGCTTGATGGGGTAACTTTTCAGACAATTTCACAAAATCAAAACGACTTTCTGGTACATCGTTTTGATTAGAAGGAAGTAAAAGATACAGTATGGGATTGTGGAAGTCATAAAAGCCCTGGACCAGATGGTTTGAACTTCAAATTTATCAAGGAGTTCTGGGAAGTAATTAAACGTGAGGTGCTCAGATTCTTGGATGAGTTCTATGTAAATGACAGATTTCCATACTTCATTCATAAAGAAGATTCCTTAAATAATCTGTATATGTTGAAATGAAAGGGAGTGCCTATTTGCCACTCATGCAGGGACAGATCCACCTTAAGTTTTATGGGGGAAATTGCTCCCACTAAGATATTTTTTTTTTATTTAAATATATTTGATAAAAAAATTTACCCCCATAAAAAAATAAATATCATCCCCATAACATAAAACTGTTTTATAAAAAAATATAAATAATTATAAGAGATAAAAGACAATAAATTGATACTAAATTTATCATTTCATCTTTTAAACAAACAAGTGACACAAACACACATTGACCCAATTATAATTTGTAAAAGCTTAAATAATTTGAATTTTTTTTTCCATGAGATTATGTATTTTGTAAAGCTTAAAATTAATATTTTTTTTTCTTTGAAAATATTATAAACTAGTACGTAGGATTTTTTTTTTGCCTCCACTATAAAATATTTCTGGAAACGTCCTTGCTCTCATGTAATTCAGTATCCATCATTTCTTTATCCCCTGTACAAATCTATAAACAGGAAATTAGTTCCCTTTATTATGTTGTTGCAGTTGAGATCTGAAGGTAAAGACTACGTTGTACAAGAAGCAGATGTCATGTTGTTTCGATTCAATGTTTAGCAGAATTTACTTCTCCTAGCTGGTTGTCAATGGAGAAGTTGAGATATGATATATTTGTGACTAAGGTCAGAATTTTTTTTAAGCCAATGGTTGATTATAGTGTTTGGATAAGCATTGTTTTGTTTAGTGACATGCTCCCTGCTAGAAGTGGAAAAGTTGAGATATAATTTATGACTACAGGTCAGAAAATTTTGGCATAATTGATTAGTAGAGGTCAATTTTTTTCAGCCAACTTCTGGTTATAATTTTGGAGCGATATTTTTTCTATTTAGGGAAAAATATTTAAAATTGTTCATAGTGCAATACTATAAATGTGCTCGACTATTTATAATAATAAGGATGAAAATCTCTCCCTTGTATTTGATTAACAATTTAAAATATAATAAAAATATGTATACAAGTATACATGCTATGTTGTGCATTAGACTCCTAATGTACACACACAAGCAGCGCTCATTACATGCAACTCTTTTTATTAATGTTTTTATTTTTTATATGTTCTGTATTTGGCCTCATCATGCAATGAATAAATTATACTAGAGTTGACATTAGTGAACTGTGCAGATCTCATAGATTTAAGAAAGTTGCTAATGTTTGTAACGGGAAAAAAATGCTGAAATTTTGATAAAAGGATAATTAGTGTTCGGCGTAAGATCTTTGGTAGAGAAACACATGAAAGATTGTTTGGCAAATTGATGAGGTCAAGCATGATGCTTTTAACAGATTAGAGAATACCCAATTTTGTCTCTACGTTGTTTTTTAAATCATACAGGTGTTTGAATTAGTTAAAGCAATGGTTTAAGGTTAAATTTGCAGGCATTAATAACATATCACACTTCTTTTTTAGTTGGAATATGTTAGCATTCTAAACTTATTGCGCTCTCCTCTCGTTTCTCACGTTTCATTGGTCACCCTCAGTGCCTTGTGATGCTAATCCGATTGTTTTTAATGGAAGCCATCATTGCTACCCTTGCCCAATTTGGTTGACCCATTACTAACGCTGAAGACCATCGAGTTCTTGAACAATTGCAATACTATTGCCGATCACACCGTATCTCCATCGAAACCTAGCATGCCTCCACGACAAGCAAGTTATTGATGAGATGGTTCAACGTTGTCCATGCGTCGGTGCCAGAGTCCAGAGTCTGTCAGAAACGTGGAAGGGAGAGGCTGGGAAAGACAGCTCCGATAGTCGAAGACACAGTGCATAGTAGAAATAGAAGTGTTCATCGTGAAGCAACTAAGGTTTCTGCGGAAAGAGTCTTCCTCCATTGTTCATAATTGTGGCAGATTTTGTCACCGAAAAACAAAATTAAAATGTAAATAAGCTATTCGAAGTAAAAGCAAAATGCATGATCTCTGAGAGTTTACCATTTGCACGGTTATATTGTCAATGTTTTGTTTGTTTTGGCATCTTTAACTTAATGGTAAAACAAGTATATTAGTAACGTACTTCAATAAATTCGGCTTGCCATTTTGTTTATAAGCGGAAGAGGAGAGAGGAAAATTTGTTTTTTTTTTTATTCTTTCTAAAATGTAAATAAAATTACTGAAATGTCCTTAAGTTAAATTTAGTAAAACAAAATAATTAACTGGTTTTTTGTCCAAAAAATTTGGTGTAAACCGCTAACATCAACTATAAAAAGGAGATACAAGTATGTTAACAATTCTCATATTGTAAAATAATGTTAAAGAAACATAATAAATACTTTATTATACTAGAGTAAAAATAAAACATTATTTTATAAGTTCTTAACATTTAAAATATATACAAGTGTAAATCAAATATTGCAGTACTTAAATATAGAAGAAAAAAAAATATTCATTAACAATAAAAAATTCACATATATAATAAAGAAGAAAATGATAAATTTCCTAAGTTGATTTTTCTTTTTCTTTTAAAAAAACTGAAACGGCATGATTTTAAATATTTTTTATTGGCCCATTGTAATAACATTTTTACCGGTTATTGTTATTAAATACATTTTTTGTCCTTCTAATTTAACGTTTTTTAATTTTTATTTTTGTATTTGTTTTTGTTTTAGTTCTTATAAAATGTGATTATTTTATTTTTCATCCTTAAAGTGTTTTAGATAATATTTTATTTAATGTTCAAAGTATTTTTTTATTATTCAAAATACTATCTAAAATACTTAAAGAAAAAAAAACATTTTACAAGAACTAAATCAATTTTTTTTGCAAGAATGAAAATAAAGAAAGCTAAATTGCATGGACACAAAATTTATTTAACCCTTATTATTATATTGTTATCAGTTTTTGAACTTCGTGTAGTGTTTTTCAAAGTCTGTTTTATGGTTTATTTGGATCCAACAGTAAATTGTTTCACTAGTTTTTTCATATTGACTTGTCCAGTTTTTAATACTATAATATCAGAGAAAAAAAAATCAACAAATAATTCCTCTAAAATTATAAATGAGACACTTTAGTCTTTTATATATATATATATATATGCTGGTGGGGTGCCTCACAGCATAGAGCTGGAAAGCTCCAAGACACCAAACTTCATTAATAAAACGAAATGATTACAAAAGGATGAACAAAGAGAACCCCTACTAAGCAGCTAGGGAAACCCGTAGCTAGGTAGGGAGATCCTATCCCTAAGGTATCCAGTCCAGACAAAACTAGGAGCAGAGTCCCATGAAAAAAATAAAGTAGAAGAAGAAGCTGTATAGTTAACTAACCTATATGCACATAAGTTGTCTTTCCTATAGTTGTGAGACACAAATTTATATCTTTATACAAAAAGAGACAGTTCGCCCACCAAATAAGCAGCCACCAAGGAATCAAAGAATGCTTGTAGAAGGTTTTAAGCACTAGAACCAAATATATTATTAAGTAGTGAAAAACACACTAAAGGACTAAAGTGTCTCACATAATTTCAAGAGATTATTTAGTAACTTTTATATTTTGATACGAAATTGAGACTTTTTTTAAGAACTAAATTAGGAGGCAAAACTCATTTGCCCATGATTCATTCAATTAATTCATGTAAAATCTAATATAATGGAATCCATTTTTTTAAATTGCAACATATTGAATGGATCATAATAATTAAAAATTTAATGTATTTTTGGTGTTTCTAAACTTTTTCTGAAATTTATGCTTTTAGTGCCCAATCTTATATTTGACCAAGTTCTTAAACTTTTATTTTTCTTGTTACCTGTGACCTCCCAAATTTATGGGCATGATAAAAATATATCTGTTAAGGAATAGCTTTTATAATAAACTAGTATGCAACCCATGCACATGCACTAGTTGTTTGTTAAGTTACTTTGCGAGTTTTTTTTAATTGTAATATAGGCTTAAAATTAAATTTAGAAGTGAATTATGAAGAAAGTTAATATTTATAATTAACTAATTGTTCAAAGTATATCATTCAAAAATATTTCTCAAAAATTATAAACTACAAAAGGTAGCTTAATCAGTGTCACTATCATCTCAATCCTTTTGTCTTCTAATTACCAATTTATTTTCTTGTCTAATCCTTTTTATTTATTCTCTGATTAGAAAATAAACCAAGAAACTATAGAAGAACAGAGCCTACATAATAATAATAATAATAATAATAATAATAATAATAATATTTTCTTGGCTCTTTCTCTCTCTAGGAATTGCCGCTACCTCTTTCAAAACCAAAGAATTGAACAAATAATAAAAATAATTTTAACATTTATAATATAAATGTTTACAACAAACAGAAATCAGACAATTGCAGATCAATACGCAACGAGTGTAATAGAGCATGAAGTTTTTTTTTTTATAAAAAATTCAAGTGAAAAAATGAAAGGAACACTAATGTCTTTAAATCCCATGGTTGTCCTGACCTACTCATGGTGGAGAGAAGAAATCACAAAAGCGAATAACGAACGAAGAAATATGAGAATAACATGACTGCAATTTTAAAGAAGAAAAAGAAACACGAATTAATAAGAATGAAGAAAAAAAAGATAAATCTATAGCAGAATAGCATGAAATTTGAAGTTGAAGTACCTCTCAAATAGATTGAACATTCCATCAAAATAATAATAATCATAATAATAATAAACATGCATAAAACAAAGCACAAAGAAAGAAACTTGTCGGCTAGATGCTTTTTCGTGGATCACCTTGCAAGCGGGGAAATCAGAAAGGGGAAAAAATGGGAAAAATCAATAAGAAAGGAAAAACATGAAACAAACAATTATAACTAAATATTATTATTATTATTATTATTATTATTATCTTTTGTTGATATTGCACCTCAAGTTGAACATCCACTCAACAAAGCAACAATTTATTTTCTTCCCTAATCCTTTTTATTTATTCTCTGATTAGAAAATAAACTAAGAAACTATAGAAAAACAGAACCTAAATAATAATAATAATAATAATAATAATAATAATAATAATAATAATAATAATAATAATAACAATAACAATAATAATAATAATAATATAAATGTTTTTTAGCAGAGCTTGCTATCTTCTTGACTCTTTCTCTTTCTAGGAATTGCCGCTACCTATTTCAAAACCAAAGAATTGAACAAATAATAAAAATAATTTAACATTTATAATATAAATATTTACAACAAACAGAAATCAAACAATTGCATATCAATATGCAGCGAGTGTAACAGAGCATGAAATATTTTTTTTACAAAAATTCAAGTTAAAAATGAGAGGAACACTAACATCTTCAAATCCTGTGGTTGCCCTGACCTACTGATGGTGGAGAGAAGAGATCATAGAAGCGAATAACGAACGAAAAAATATGAGAATAGCATGACTGCAATTGTAAAGAAGAAAATGAAACCCGAATTAATAAGAATGAAGAGAAAAGAGATAAATCCATAGCAGAATAACATGAAATTTGAAGTTGAAGTACCTCTCAAATAGACCTTCCATCAAAATAATAATAATCATAATAATAATAAACATGCATAAAACAAAGCACAAAGAAAGAAACTTATCGTTTGATGGGAAAGATCAGTAAGGAAGAAAAAACATGAAACAAACTAAATAATAATAATAATAATAATAATAATAATAATAATAATAATAATAATAATAATAATAATATTTCCTTTTGTTGATACTGCGCCTCCAGTTGTACATTCACTCAACAAAGCATCGATTTATTTTCTTCCCTAATCCTTTTTATTTATTTTCTGATTAAAAAACAAACTAAGAAACTATAGGAGAACAGAGCTTAAATAATAATAATAATAATAATAATAATAATAAACATGCATAAAACAAAACACGCAGAAAGAAACTTGTTGGTTGAATATAATCAAATGTAATAATGACAAAAATATGATACAATGATTCAACAATTAATTACGTGTATATTAATATTTAATAAATTGTTATATATAATAATCAATTATTATATGCTAACAAATGTAACGAAAATCATAATTTTTTTTATGTTGAATCATCGTATGTTACAATGATTTGATTTATTAACAATTAAAGTAATTAAAAAAATCTTGCATACGCACGGGTCTTTTCTAAAAGCATAAGAATATCCGTATATATTTGAAGTACTATTTAATTAGTTCCAAAATTCTCAAGTTCAAGTAAATTTTTATGAAATTATATTCTATAAAATGAACTTATGCAAAATTAAGGATTGATGAGCAGAATTTAGTTGCTTTTAATTTTCACGCTAAAAGCCATTATGCTGCTTTTAATTTTTTTGACAACTTAGTTGCCAAAGTCGTTGTTATTGTGGCCTATTAAAAAAAAAAAAAATTAGACCAATTTTAAAAAAGAACCCAAGCCAAAATTTTAAAAAATAGGATGAAGATGGAAGTCCTTAGCAGAAAAGAAATCGATTCTGCAGTGGAGTATAGATTGCAGGAACGATGGTGAGATAAAACATGACTATCTAACCCATCCTTAAAGCCAAACCAAACTCGTAAAAATAAAAAATAGAATAAAGATAAGAAGAGAAGCAAAAACAGAAAATGTTACAACGCTTCTGAAACTCTCTGGCAGGAAATAAAGGCAACTCAGCAAGCCACTGATAGAAAACAAAGCAACACAGTAAGCTGGAATGGGCAAAGCTATATATATATATATATATATATATATATATATATATATATATATATATATATATATATATATCGGTGTTGTTTTTCTTTTGAGTAAAAAAAAAGAACTGATATAATGAGATGACAATATTTTTTCTTTTATTGAAGCTGATATGATGTATCTTATAATTCAGCTAGATCGGAAGTGAACAATGAATTGTATATTGTTTAATTATTTGGTTCTTTGTGTATTAGTATGTTGCTTCTACATAGTAAAAGATGTCAAAGTACCAGTAAAGATCTAAGGAGGGTATAAAATGACAAAAAAGGCAGGAAATTTGCCACATGTGAAACTCCTAGCTATGAGCATACCAGCAATTTTGCTATCCTTTAGTTTTATAGAAGTCATAATAATAATAATATTATATTATAATCATATCGCACGTCCAGTTGTAGATGCAATTGTTTTTGTATGTTTGTGTTTTAAATTATTTAAAATATATATCTCGTTATATTTTGAATAAATTGAGGTTGATTAAGTAAAATAATAATTTTTATACATATATGTAATTTATCGTTGAGTGAGCTGATTAGTTTTAAATGGATTTAATTTATCAAATATATCATAATTTAATTTTTAATTTGCAAGTAATTAATTTACAAAATAGTGAATCAAATATATGGTGTCTAATATATCAACAACAACTAATGTAATAAAATTTTAAAAAAATATTTGTTTTTAAAAGAACTGGGAAGAAACAGAGTTGTAACCTTAAGTCAGCGCCTTAGTTCTTGTAGAAAAAGTAATATAAAATAATTTTTAAGGTAAAAAAAAAACCCAAAAAACAAAGGAAAAACAAAAAAGTTAAACATAAAAGAGGAGAAGACTAAGGGAGAAAAAGATGGAAAAAGAAAAAATTGAGGGACAAAATATTATGCGTATTGGAAGTTTAAATTACAGTGGAAGGAAAAATACGAAAGAAATAACTATAAATAAATTATGATAATAATAATAAAATGTAATCTTTTGAAAATATAGATGTTGGGTACATAAATGGAAGTAGCAATTGTTTAATATTGTTTAATACGAAAAAAAATAATACAATTTTTGATTAAAAAAAGTATTAGACAAATTGAAAATAATTAAAGTTAAAAAGGATAAAATTGACAAAATTAATATCAATTTATTTTTTCTTTTACCTTTTATAATTTTTCATATTTTTTTATTAAAAAAATATTTTTTTAGCACAACATCTATTTTTAATGGGATAAAAAATATTTATTTCATATATTCAAGTAAAAAAATTTACTCTGTAAGGACAATTGTTGAGCTATTATATGTAATTATTGTCTATTTTTTTCCCTAAAGGTATTGTTATTTAATTTAATGTTTCACCTTTTTGTTTTTTGATAACAGCTAAAAGTGATATAGATTGATAAATTGAGGTATCAAGATGTCTTATCAAAGGGGGTCTGATCAACCACCGCAAAGGTGAATACTACGGATTCAGATTGAGAATTTAGGAGCTGACCCGATTTTGGAAAGTGAAATGATATATATTATAAATATTTAATTAAAATCATTAATGAATGAAATCTATTTTATTTAGTTAGGTAGTTAAAATTTAAATCCTTAAGAATAAATTTACATAAAAATGTATAACATATTATAAATTATAATCTTATAAGTAATTACATATAAAATAATTATATATTCATAGTACTCGAAGATAATCAAGCAGTTTAATGAGCTAAAAACATGTATTCAATTAATTAGATTATTGATAATGGAGTCACTCAACCTAAACTGCTACACAAAAACTTCGGTATGCAGGTAAATTGTGGTAAAGGTCAAAGTCAGATTGCTAGGACAAACAAAACTTCTAATAGATATAAGATAAAATTAATACAATAAACATGTACATATATAGCAGGGTGAAAAATGCTGCTGACTTCTTTCTAAGCCAAATGGTTATTTGAACAATGCCCTTACTCAGGGACATGACCGTTTGCTCTTTCCTCCCTTTTTTTCTTTAGAGACAGTCTTAGCAATAGTAAAGTTGAGCTGATTTGTTGAGGACAGAAGCCTAGCCCACATTTTATCAGTAATTACCACTTTGTTCTGGAGTGTTGCTAGGTGCACCCAGTATTTTTGCTGATGCACCCAACAAAATTTATAAATGGAAAAAATGCCCCTAGCTTCTTTTTTCATTATAAAAGTTTTTTTTTCCCGGAAATACACACAACTCCATTTTTGTTTGTCGTTTTTCTCTGTTTTTGTGGTTTTCGTACGACATTATATCTGGTTTATGGGTTTGTTGTGAACGGTTAGGTGTGGTGAAGGTGAAGGTACTGGTGTTGAGCGTTGTGGTGGTCGTCAGCGGCAAACGAGGTACACAGAGGTGGTGGCTCTGTCAGGAACGTACGGATCACTTACGGATCAACTTCATCCGTAAGAGTAATTATTTTTAATATTTAATGTTTTTTTTAATTAAGTTTCCTTTTTTTAAAATTATTAATTTGTTTGTATGGTCATTTTTTGTTTGAGTTGGTTAGATGGACGAAGATGAGTGGATGTATGAAATAATGTCTGAACAAGCGGATATGGATTATGAAAATGAAGAAGCATGTGGTGCGAATGAACCACATGTTGATTGTTCCGATGCGTTCAATACTTCTCAGGTTATAATGTTAATGTTTGTCATAGATTTAATAAAATGAATATTGGTAGAAAACTTAAATTATGTGGATTGCTTTGTAGGTGTTTGAGTGCCGAGAGGATGTTTTGCGGTGGGTTCGATCCGTTGCTCATGAAAACGGGTTTGTGGTGGTGATTTTAAGGTCGGACACAAACACAGGTAGTAGAGGAATGACTTCGTTTTTGTTAATTGGCTGTGAAAGGAGTGACGAGTATAGGTGTAGGAAAAAAGAATTTATCAGAAGAGACACTAGGACTAGGAAATATGGGTGTCCCTTCAAGCTTTGTTGCAAGCTAGTGGTTGGAGGAGAAGGTTGGATGGTTGAGTTGATTTGTGGAGTGCATAATCATGAATTGATCAAGTCATTAGTTGGACATCCATATGCGGGACGATTGACTAGAGCTGAAAAACACTTATTGCTGATATGACGAAGTCCATGGTGAAGCCAAGAAACATTCTGTAAACTCTGAAGGAAGACCATGCATATAGTTGTACGACCATTAAATAGATATACAATACAAGAAGTGCATTCTGTTCTTCCATAAGAGGAAGCGATCTTGAAATGCAACATCTGATGAAGCTTCTTGAACATGATCAGTATATTCATTGGCACATAATAAAGGATGAAGACGTGGTTCGTGATATCTTTTGGTGTCACCTTGATGCAGTGAAGTTAATCAATGCATGTAATTTGGTATTTTTGATAGACAGCACCTATAAAACAAACCGATACCGACTCCCATTGCTTGATTTTGTTGGGGTGACACCGACTGGGATGACATTCTCTGCCGGTTTGCATATGTGGAGTGTGAACGCGTTAATAATTTGGTCTGGGATTTACAACAGTTCTGAGGCCTTTTTAAAAAGCGTGATGCCCTCCCTGGAGTTATTGTCACTAACAGAGATCAAGCATTGATGAAAGCAATGAAGGCTATATTCCCTGACTGTACAAATTTGTTGTGCAGCTTTCACATAAACAAGAATGTGAAGGCCAAATGTAAATCAATAATTGGGCAAAAAAATGCTTGGGATTATGTCATGGATTGCTGGGGATGTCTGACTGATTGTCCTTCAGAGCAGTAGTTTGATGAATGCCTGAATAAGTTCGAAATGGCTTGCTCACCTTGGCCAATGTTTGTTGACTATGTCAATGACACATGGATAATACCACACAAGGAAAAATTTGTTTCCGCCTGGACTAATAAGGTGATGCACTTAGGAAACACAACAACAAATAGGTATGAAATTGTTCAACTATTTCTATTAACGTTGATGAATTGATGGAATTGTATTATTGTATATGTTTATTGTTATTTGTGTATTTGAAATGTAGGGTTGAATCTACTCACTCGTCTTTAAAAAGATTGTTACAAAATAGTCTTGGAGACTTATGCAGTGTGTGAGATGCCATGAACAACATAATTACATTGCAGCACACGGAGATTAAAGCATCATTTGAAACAATTACACATGTCGTTGGACATGTGTTCAAAAAAACCTTATACAGGAGGCTTCTTGGAATGGTTTCAAGGTATGCTTTAAATCAGATTGTTGCTGAATTAGAACGTGTTGACTATGCTGGCAAGAATCCCTTAAGTTGTGGTTGCGTGGTGAGAACCACGCTTGGTCTTCCTTGTGTTTGTGAGCTATCCAAATATGTCGGTGGTTGCATCCAACTGGATTCAATCCATATGTTTTGGAGGAGACTAAGTTTTTCAGACCTAGGGTTATCTGAACCCGAAGTGAGCATCAAGGCAGAAATAGAAACAATATCCAAAAGATTCGAAGAACTTGATGTTTGTGGCAAGTTTACTCTGAAGACTAAACTTTGGGAAATTGCATACCTTGATCAGAATTCGATGTGTCCTCCTCCAGCAAAGGTTAACACAAAGGGGGCACCGAAGAAACCTATGAGCAGGAACCCAAGGTCAACAAAGCGCGATCCATCTTATTGGGAGTATGTAGATGCCTTTGAATCTATGCAAAATAGAAATTCGTCGGTGAGGCGTAGTGCATCATCCTCTGGGCAACTGAATCGAAGAACGATGATGCCCATGTTGGATCAGTTTCAGCCATTTATGCACGACTTCATTGATAAGATTGTTGATGTCAAAGCTGATGGTAGCTATGGATATCGATCGGTTGTCGGTTTATTAGGTATGGGTGAAGACTCTTGGTCGGTGGTCCGTAACCGTCTGCTTAAAGGACTTTGCAAATTCTCAGAAAACTATATGAAGCTCTTTGGTGGCATGGAGAGATTTGAGGAATTAAGGATGTCACTACTTGTTGATGAGTTAACCAAGGTATGTAATTTATGTATTTGATTTTTAAGACTTAACTTTGAAATTAAGTTTGACATGTATATTTGTTTCATTCAGGTGACTACGGATAAGTGGATAGATATAATCAACATGGGATATGCCATTGCATTAAGATATAATGTAATCGTTGTATCCTTGTCTAAACAACAAAGCATGACATTCTTTCCTCTTAGAAGTCAACTGCTGGCAAATTCTTCATTGCATCGTATAATTTGTATTGGTCATGTGTATGACAATCATTTTGTTGAGGTACATTGTAGAATGAAGTGTTTTTTTTTTATATTTATGCAATGAGTTTTGTAGGATTGAGTTAACACTTTTTTCGCATGTACAACAAGTTTATTTAAAAGAGCGTTGTCCCTTACCGCCTAAAGCATTGTTATGATCTAGCAATTGTCATCCGCAGGCGAAGCCGTGACCAAATCCATATATTAGCAGAATGCAGCATTACAAGAGCTTCGTGATATTCAAGAGAGACTATGTTGACATAAATGATGAATGAACATGTAATTTATAACGACTAGTCGTTTTGAATTGGATTTTCACATTTATGTCTCTTTGTATATTTGTTACGTTCACAAAAAAATTATTACTTAATTCTAAAAAAACATGTATGATATATCGTTGTCTGAGTTGACAACACATTGTGAAAAAACGTGTATGATAAATTGTTGTCTGCATTAACATAAAGCGCGTGACAGGACCTTGCATAGCATGACTACACATGTATATCTGATGCAAGATAAAGCGTGTCACGTCATTGGTGTAGTTGATAACACATACAAAAAGCATGTGCATGCGTATTTTTAATCTTTAAAAAATGCAGCACTGATATTAAAACTCATCTATATATTTGACATCGCCTAAGACTGTAAAAAATCACAAGTTTCAGTCGTAACCCAACTCTTACAAAAAAACTATGGCATTCTTGGGAGAGACAAGCAGTCAGACAATTGTGAACTTCACATTAGGTTTTATTTTTTCAAATGGATCCATTGTTCACAACAACAGTGGCGTTTCCTTTCAAGCTTCCACTCTAGTTCCCATTCGAGTACCTAACGGCTGTGATTTTCAAACGTTAAAAATCAGAATACACAATACCCTTAAGCTAACCGACAAGCAATTTTTGGATGAAATTTACTACCGGCAGCCTTTCACATATGCAGGTAATCAATTTTGGTTTCAATGTATGCAGCTGAAAAATGATGTTGATGTTAACACAATGTTAATGTGTAATCATCAATTTTCATTTGTTGGTCTGATTGAGTTATTATGTAGCATTGCTAGAACACTATATGGTATTTTAAACTTACTTCAAGCCACTATGACCCATACTCATGATGCCCTGTTATATTACAATGGGAGGTGGAACATGTCATGCCAAAATGAGTTTGTTGGTTACTCGTTCATAGGAAAAAATCCCAAAAAGTTTGACATTCCTTTCGGATGTACCATGGATGAACTGAAGGATTTAATCAAGCAAGTTGCGCCTGCTGGGATTCCCCTTTATGGTATTCATGAAACACAAATGGTAAGGCGATTGTTTTTTCAGAAACCAAGTCACCATGAGTATTCAGAAAAAAGTTATAAAATTTGAAATAATTGAACTCGAAACCAACGATGACGTGATTAAGGTGTTACTTGAGTCTAACTACTGGAAAAAGATTGGGCCAATAGAAATTTTAGCTATTTTCAGTAAGCCTGTAATGGAAATGGAAGATGAATTGTCCTTGTCGCAAAATTAGCATGAGTTAGTCCTAGTATTTGATACAAATTTAATTTCGTTCGACTATGTTGAATTTAATGTACTGTTTGAATTAATGTATCGCATAATCGTTCTTTTTTTGTTTTTCTGGAAATGGAAGACAACTTGTCGTTCTTTGTTAATTTTTATTTGTACTACTTTTACTTTTTTTGTCGGTGTTGCAAATTTATTTTAAATATAAAAAAAAACTACAACAAACGAAAAATAACAATTAATTATAAAAAAGTGTTTGTATTTTACCCTCTCTAGTTTATAATTCAAAGAGAGTTGGATGATAGAAGGCGATCAAGGAAACAAAAAATGACAAAAGAATGTATCTTCGAAGATAATTTAATTTGGGGTAATTATATATATCAATAATTAAATAAGTTGATATGTAAATTGAGTAAAAAAAAGTTGATATCAATAGAAAAGAATTTAAATTTTTTAAAAAAATAGAAATATCTTTTATTTGCATAATAAATTAACAAAAAAATTTATTTTGATTTATATGTTAAAATTGATAATAATAGCTACTAATTATGTTAAATTAACATAAAAAAACATTTTATGGTTTTTTCAATAATAATAGCTACTAACTACTTTTGCTGCTCCCAATGAGTTAAGATCTTTAATTATTACTAATTATGTTTGATTTCCTTAAGCAAAATCTTGGATCTAAATATTTTGAATGAAAAAATATGATTGAATGAAGAAATCCTACTTAAGATGATTAGTAAAGCTCCAGTAAAGATTAATCTTTAATGAACAAATTGACACAAATATTAATTAAGATGAAAAACTAATTATAAACATGAAATTATTACTGCTAGTTGAGCTTAATTTTGATTGTTTCAGTTGATGAGCCTATCATTAGTTTGATTTGTTATTAATTTATTTTGTCGAGCCCTTGGATTCAGTTTATGATTCATGATTGGATCGATCATCTAGACGACATCAACCATGTGCTTATAATTATACCTAGTATAGCGATAATTAAATTTTAAAACATATTTAAAAAAACACTTTTCAAAAAAATATTTAATAGACAATCCTAATATCATCCATTAAGCTAGATTAGGCAATCCTAACATATACATCGAATTTCAATATAAAATGTGTAAATAAACTACGACTGATCCGTGTGCCGCTTGCGTCGAGACCTAACATAAACTAGCTGGTCTTGTGTGACACTCTTGGAAATCCTGAGGCATTCTTCAATCAACTCATGTGTCGATGTGCCTGACGTGACCACCCCTAGGTTGAGATGGCTCTCCAACCTCTCTGCAATCGCATGGCAAGCTTCCTGTTAAATACAAAACAAACAAATTAGACAAATTATTATGAAAAAATTGACGTAAATTATTAATAACACTTACCACTGCATGTCTCGACTCGGCCACATCGGACCTTGCAGATGTCGATGGTGCTGCTGGCTCCGTGACCGGATGGATATCTATGTCAGGATCCTGAGTGGCAACTCTGTGCTGCGTAGCATGACCATCTGCCTGAGGATCTGATGGCTAGCTCGGTATCATGAATGGATGCAAAATGCGGAAGAACTAGTCGATGTAGTTGCTGGCACACTGACCTGGCACGGCGCATACCTCACCTGCTGCAACCATATGGTCCGAATAGTGCATCCACCTGTTGTGTATATCATCATACGACACCTATGAATCAACAGGCGAAGCAAGAATGTTCTGGGTGTATCTAAACTGCTGCATGACCATCTCTGGTTGGTAATACACAGCAACGGGCCCCCAGCGTAGGAGACCGGAATAGCATGAAATCATATGGAAGTCCTAGACCGGTCGGTGCTCCCTATATGGGATCCAATAGACATCCGAAATCCGGAGTCGGTCCAGGCACTCCCTGTATGCCGGTGTACGTATGCTCTTCACGGTCTTCTTCGTAGCAATCCATCTACAGGCACGCGATGAATCCTCGTCGTAGTCCAAATTAGCAGTGGACTCCGCGACTGAGGAAAAGTGCTTGTATATCCAGCACTACAGAGGTAACATGAAAATCATAAACATTAATAATGAAAGTCTAAAAAAATTTAAAGTTAAACATTGTTGAACCTCAACGAATCAAAAACATGTTTGTTGTTGGATCGAGTGGTCTCAGAATAATTAAGAAGAGGAGGTTGAATTAATTATGAACGTGTTGACTAATTAAAAATTTATCCTTCTTAATGTTACTAGATTCAATTAAGCTTTAGTCCTAAGTTATGAGAAAGTAAAAAACAAAAACAATAGCTTAGACAAAAGTAAAGCGGGAATAAAAAGTGCACAGTGGAAAAGTAAAGAGTGTAGGGAAGAAGAAGACAAACACAAGATTTATACTGGTTCGGCCACAACCCGTGCCTACATCCAGTCCCCAAGCAACCACCGGTTCTTGAGATTTCCAATAACCTTGTAAAATCCTTTACAAGCAAAGATCCACAAGGGATGTACCCTCCCTTGTTCTCTTTGAACAACCAAGTGGATGTACGCTCCACTTGAACTGATGCACAAGAGATGTACCCTCTCTTGTTCTCAGTATCACAACCCAAGTAGATGTACGCTCTACTTGTACCACAAAGGATGTACGCTCCAATGTGTTAAGACAAAGAATTCTTAGGCGGTTAGTCCCTTGAATCTTTGTAAGGGAAAACAAAAGATGTCTCAGGCGGTTAGTCCGTTGAAATCTTTTGTTTAAGGTAAAGGGAAGAATCAAAAGAATTCTCAGGTGGTTAGTCCTTTGAATCTTTTGGCAAGAGAGAAGGAATGAAGAAAAAGAATAACACAAGTTTTTGGTCAATGAACTTTTCTTGAAAGAGAAAGTATTGAACAAAAACTTTTAGAAAGATGAAGAGAAATGAATGAAAGAAATCTTGTTATGCATGAAAGGAATCAGTTGTATAAAATTCGTGCCATGGTCACATATTTATAATCATTTGATGACTCAAGTTAAAGTTTGTGACTCTTGGCAATTTCTTTAAAAACTAGTCACTTTAAAAGTTGTGACTCTTTGGAAAAAACTAGTCACTTTAAAAATTGTGACTCTTTTTGAAAACTAGTCACTTAAAGATTGCGACTTTTGAAAAATTCTTCAGAAACAAGTCACTTTAAGAATTGTGACTTTTGGTAATTTATTTTTCGAAATCAGTCACTGGTAATCGATTATCATCATAGTGTAATCGATTACACATCAACAGATGTGACTCTTCATGTTTAAATTTGAAAATCAAAACGTTTAGAAACACTGGTAATCGATTACAAGTATTGTGTAATCGATTACACAAGTTTGAAATGATTTGAAAAAGTTATATCACAAGTTGTGACTCTTGAAATTTGAAATCTAACGTTTTAAAACATTGGTAATCGATTACATGATTATGGTAATCGATTACAGCTTTGTAAATCAGTTTTGAAAATAATGTTGGCTACTGGTAATTGATTACTGTCTTCTGGTAATCAATTACCATAGAGTAAAACTCTTTAGTAAAAGATTTTTCTTTTTGAAAAAATCTTGTGCTATTCAATGTTTTGAAAAACTCTTTTAATACTTATCTTGATTGAGTTTTCTCTTGAATCTTGAGTCTTGATTCTTTACTTGAATCTTGAATCTTGATCTTGATTATTCTTGAATCTTGAATCTTGATCTTGATTATTCTTGAATCTTGAATCTTGATCTTGATTCTTGAAACTTGTTTGACTCTTGATTCTTTGGCATCATCAAAATAATTTTGGAAGACATTGCTTCCACATTTGTTACCTGCAGCAGCGTGATGTAACCACCAAGTTGTCGGCTGGTGCTGATAGAAGCATCGTTGAGGTGGTCGTACATATGGACCAGTGCAACTACTCCCTAGGCGTACCTCCCAGTCTGACTGAGGTCACGAAGGGCCTCTAAAAACACAACATGAACATTGGTTGCACTCTTGTTAGCAAAAAGAGTGCAACCCAGAAGATGAAGATGATGCGCGCGAGCTGCAACTGTCCAACGACCTGCCTGGCATCGATGCTCATAGATATCACATACCCATTGCAGGCGTAAGTACGATCCACGACACTGCCCTGTCTCAGCCCTGGTAGCCTCTGCAGAGACCATCAATAAGTCCACTAGCATCTGTACCGCATCATCCATGTGTAAGGGCTAAAAGGCATGCAAGTTGCCAACCACGAGCAGATGCAGAAGAGACGAGACGTCGTCCAGCGTGATCATCACCTCTCTCACAGGGAGATGAAAACTAGACGTCTCTCGGTGCCATCGCTCGATAAATGATGACAAAAGTTCTCGATCGCCAGTGTCTACCGAACACGTGATCAGAGGACTTAGTCCTGTCCCAACAACTAGGCCCTCAATAGTAGGCACATGCCTACCTAAACTATGGACCCTCATTGGTAGGATTGTTGCTTCTGCCACTATTTATAACAAATGTCGTAGGATCCAATTTACATAACTTTTTAGCTTCAAAACTACTATGCATATATTTGTTATTGAAAGTATGTGTACCATGATCATTGTGGGTGTTACCAGCAGGAAACAACTTTTATTTTACCTTTGGTCATTACTTCACTAATTTTTTGGGTTTCTGATTACAATAAAAAACAATTATGAAATATAATAATTCCAAGATAAGGAATATGAAAAAGAGTGTCTTAAAATAAGGAACATTATAATACTAATATTAAATAATATGAAAGGTTGAAAACCTCTTTGATTCCCTCAATATTTCTATATCAGTAGTCATTTTGGGCATGGTAATTTTTTATATATAAATTGCATTAAAGACCTTGTTATTAAGCTTTGTGATTAATTATCTTAGTTTTTAATTTATGAAGATTCTGATTAATTATCTTTGAAAATAGGTTTCATTTATAAAATTCGAGAGCCAATTGGGCATACTGCAATAATTATACTTAATCTTAAAAACGGTGGGAAATGCCTCAATAAATGTTGTGGATATTTAAAGAAATAAAGTGACATGAGTAATTAATGCCAACGGATTTTCAGTAAAAAGAAAATAATGTCAACATGAAATTCGTATGGAAAAAAATTACTTAAAATTAATTACGGATTGTTAATTCGGCGGGAATGAATGTGCGGGATTATTATAATCAAGGTGAAAAATCTATTAACTAACGTGACTAATTGGGTGTTCTTCTTAATTAATGTGACAAATATAGTAAAAACTAAAATTAATTAAGATTTTTATAAATAAAAAATTAATAACATTTTTTATTTTGAAAAAAGCAAAACACTTCATATTGTTAAGAGTAATCAAGAGATAACCACAAGTACTGATCACTCTCAGCAATAGATACAGAGTTCACTTAAAAATTTGGTGAGGTAAATGATATAAAATGGACTCAACAAAGTTGGAAGGAATCACCTACAATGAAATAAATAAAAAAGGATTTAATGGTAAATATGATATAAAATGTAATTAAAAAGTATTGGAAGTCATAATTTTCTTACATTGTTACTCACCACAGTGGATCGTCCTTTAACTATAGGATTAGAAATATTAACTGTCCAAGACCAACCATCATCAACATCTATCATAACCATATCATCTTTATTGTCTTCATTCATGATATCATCAAGATTTGGATAAAAAAATATCATTCTTATCTAAACCAAATATTCACTCTTTAAATTTATTGGCTCCCACATAGTGCATCCATCCATCATGTTTTAAGCCATAAAAATCATGAAATTCGTCTACACCATTTATAAAGCGCAATAAACCATCCAGACCCACCTCGAGTAAAAGACAGTTAAGATTACCCACAGGATCTTTCAGATAGGCTGAACATGACAGCATTAGCCTTACGAATATGACAATAGTAAAAAGCTCTACTAATTTTAATAAAATCCTGCATAATTTTGTCAAATAATATTAATCAATAAATTAGACGACAATTATAAGTTATTATTAAATATTTTTTTAAAAAATAAGAATTAAAATAATTACTTGAAATGGCTAAATCTTCACATTTGTAGTCCTGCTAAGATTATAATAAAAAAACAGATAAAAGAAAAGACATTTGAATTCGTATAAAAAAAATCTTAATCTATACCTTTGATGGATCGACAGTAGCAAAAAATGATAAAAACCACTTATTGAAAATGACATTGTTAATAGGAAAAAAATCATCCTACATAAAAAAGAAGATATTTTCATGAATCTTGCTTCAAATAATAAAATAAGAGTACACGAAACAAAATAAGACTAATCGAAAATTGATACCCAAATTTTAAAAAATCACGCTTAACAAAAAATCTGGAATTGCTCTAGTAGGTGACAACTTTCAATGAATTAGACTATTTATAAA
The DNA here is from genome assembly GCF_004193775.1 of Glycine soja. NCBI lineage: Eukaryota > Viridiplantae > Streptophyta > Magnoliopsida > Fabales > Fabaceae > Glycine > Glycine soja. The sequence goes on along the minus strand of NC_041009.1, from coordinate 20,010,090 downwards.
CGAATATGGGATAACAATAAAGTTGTTTGTGGTTGTTCATATGAAACGTTTCTCGTATTAATGAGACTGTGTATTTTCAAAAACATATTTGGTCATACTAAATATTGCATAATTCAGGATGCAACTATTGGTTCATGATGCTAAATTTTAATGTATTACTTTTAAAAAGACAACATATTGTGCATTAATTGCACTCGTAAATTAAGAAATTAGTAATGATTGAATATAAAATATATTACAATAATTTATTTTAATAAAGAAGAATAAAATAAATGATGAAATTGTCATTGAATTGGGCAGAAAAAAATCATACTTCAGCTCACCTTTTATTTATTTATATATATATATATATATATATATATATATATACGAATAGGAAAATTATGGACTTAATTTCACAACTATAAAAGGAGTCACAAGATTCCAGGTAACCAATTTAATACTAACCCACTATTAATGTATGCTTCTTACCTCTATGCTTTTAATTTGAGCATTTTGTAGGCACGTCTACCTCCGTAGTGATCAGAGTAGCACAAGGAAAAACATCTCCATTACAAAATTCTACAAAAATCGATAGGAACAATTCTCAAGAGGAAGGAAAGCGTTTTATTGAACTCAACACATCATTTTTTTTTCATGTTCAAATTAAAGTGAGGATTAAGTGAAAGACAAATGCAATCCAACTCCGTATCAAGTTTAAATAAACATAAAAATTTGGTTAGTGTAAAACATGTGTAAATTATAATCGATTCTCAATATAATAGATACGACAGCTGATCGATATCCCATCAATCAGGTTTGGTGAGTTTTTTTTTTTTTTTTTCTTTTTGTGGTGAATTCGGGTTTGGTTAGTATGAAAAGAGAAAGGTATGCGTACGTAAAATGAAAGGCATTCTTCTCAGTCGTCTTGTTTAAACATGAGATTACGTTTCCATATTTAATGTCAACATTAATAAAGATAATCATGTCTCCTTACATGCATGGTGAGGTAAACAAATTATTATTAGTAGCAAGCTAGTAGCAACTTTGCACGAATAATTATGGCTCTCTCCAAAGATTAAGAACGACATTTTTTAGTGGTAACATAATTTAGGTGTCTCGTTTTGATGGTGACTAGAAGGATTTTTTTATAGTTATCGAGAGTATTGGCCGGTTTTCAAATCCAGCAATACACACTTTAAGGCTTTAAATAAGAGGGGATGAAATAAATAAAAAAATATAAATCAATGTCTTTAGAGAGTATTGGTTAAGGAATTAAAAAAATATTTTTATTGAAATGTAAAAAAATTATATTATGCATGATTTTTTTATGTTCTTTTATGATCTTCACAATAAATATACCCTCATTTTAGTTCCTTAATCAATATCTTAAGGACACATGTTAGCCAAACTTATAAAAAAATAGGTGAAAAAGTAATTAATTATAGGTTTAAATATACTTTTAGTTCTTATAAAATGAGAAACTTTTTTAATTTAGTCTTTGTAAAAAAAAGATACTTGATTTTCATCCATCCATAACATTTGAGATCCTTGTAAAATGTATACTAATTTTGGTTTTGGTCCCTTGCAAAATATTTTTCTTCAATTTTTATCCATTTAAAATCTGAAATCACTATTTTTGATCTTTAATATTTATTTTAAGATAAATAAATAACAATCATTTTAGATATTTAGAAAAATATTTAAAGGTATCACATGTTAACATAGTAACACGTATATATTAGTGGGTGTCACCTAGATGATCACTTGACTTTCTATTAAATACATGAGCATTTAACATGTGTCTCGTGACAATAGGGACAAAATAATAATTTCATATTTTGAGGGATGAAAAAAAAAAGAAATACAAAAAAGACTAAAACCAAAACTTTGTTCATTTTATAAGGTCTAAAATTATATTTAAATTCATATTTAATTAATTGGTTTTTACTTTTATTATTTTTATTTCTTTCCTTCTTATTTATTTATTTCATTTCTAATGTAAACAAAGAATGTTAAAATAAATAATCAAATTTAAACTTGTAAATATATGATTGAACGATGTATAGTAAATAGTTGAAAATGGTGTCATTTGCATGTATTTTCTAAGGCCAAATACTCTAGGAACACAATTTTCACTGCATTCATCAATGTTGAATCTCTATCAGTAACAATGACTTGAGGGAGTGCATCACTTCTCATAAAAATACCTCTAAACCGTTCAAGAGTTCAGACAATATTGTTTATACATTCGTCTTCCAAATAGACAAATGCAACTAAAAATGTTAACCCAATAAGTATCATACCAACAATGTCAAGTAAAGACAATATGTATCTATTTGTTTTGTATGTACTATCTATGAGGAATACCAAATGACATGCATTGCTTAATTTTATTGCATCTAATTTGTCTAAGAAATATCACGTACAACATCTTCATCCTTTAGTCTGTGTCAATGAATATACATATCGCGTTCAAGTAACTTCCTTAATTGTTGCATTTCAGTTGCCTCTTATAGAAAAATGATATGCATATCTTGCATTGTACACTTGCTTCATTCTTGTATAATTGTTGGCATTGTGGTCCTTCAGAGTGAGAAGAATATTCTTTGGTTTGACCATTGACTTTGTCATATATACACCAAGAATAATATTTTCATCCTCAGTTAATCGACCAATATATGAATGTCTACTCAATGAATTAGCCAATGCATGATTAAGAGTCTCACATATTAAGTTGATCATCCACCCTTCACCTCCTTGGACTGGTTTCGCTCACAGCTTAAAAGGACAACCACATTTTTTTAGTACTAGTCACCGTCCATACTAAATCTTTTTTGTATGCTCTATACTTTGCACTTCTCTCACAATCAATTAAAACAAAAGAGGTTCTTCCACTTTTTCTCGTTGATCTGTCATATCTCATTATCACAGCCATAAAACCAATATCATACACAATAGTATGAGTCCATTACAATACGCCATCACGGGTAGGAAACACCTACAAAAAAGACAATACATGTTTAGTCTTGTTAGGACATTTATTTACTTACTTTAACCAAATAGAAAACCATATCAATACCTAAGAAGTACTGAAGGCATCAAAACAATCAATATTTTCAACCAACCATAATAGGTTTCTCTTCCCTGTTTTCATTCATATTAATTTCTTCAGACATAATGCTCTCATATACCCATTCATCTTCATCCATCTTAACAAAACATTAAAAAGGAAAAAAAAAATCAATGACAAACTAAGGAAAACTAATGAAATTTGATACATATAGTCTCTACAGATTGACATATAATAATTGATATTTGTATATACAAATAATAATAATTTATCTCTAGATAAAATATATCCATTGTTTACTTTTAATTAATTCTAAATATTTAAAAAATCTATATATTTTTAAAAACTTCAATGTAGAAATTAATTTTAAAATATTCTACACTTGAGAAAAAATATCAATGTAACAAATGAAAGATACCACTGTAACATTTATGTAAATATATAAATAAATATGTTTTTTTAAGATATAGTATTACACAATTTTATTATTTTTTTACATGAAATCTTTTTTTATATATATAATTTGTTTTTTTTGTTACTAGAATAAATCTAAAAAAAATATTCAAATGTATAATAACATAGTAATATATTGCATTGAAATTGATAAACATATATATATATATATATATATATATATATCATAATTTCCATATTTGATTATTATTTTAAATATATTATAAATAATTATTTTAATACTATATATATATATATCAATGTAGAAATTTATTTTAAAATTTTCTAGACTTAAAAGAACTATTTATAAAAATATTTAATGTTATTAATGTAATAATATTTATACAAATATATTAATAAATAACACTTTTCTTATATAATATGACCTATTTTTGTTATTTAACTAATTTTTTTATAAAAAAATTACTTATAATTTTTTTAAAAACAATTAAATGCATATACGAATTGACGATCCATATGACCTATATAAATTGTCAATTCGTATGAACTATACGAATCTGTATTCCACATATGTAAAAAACTTACCTTCATCGTTACCACCACAACACTCACCACGACAACAACGAAGTCAATGCAGGTAACAAACCATCGCAACAATGTAGCTAACAAACCACCATGAGTCAACGGAAGAATGAGATCAACGAAGTAAAAAGAAGAAACTGAATGGTGTAAGAAGAAATTGAAGACGGAAGGAAGGAAGAAGAAGTAAAGAAGGACAATCTTGGAATTAAAGAAAAATGGAATGGTGTATTTGAGATTTGCTGGATGTAGGAAGAAAAACTCCTTGGGCTTCAGAAATGAGGGTTGTGGTGCATTGTGGCATGCATGACCATTGTTACAAGGAGCATACTTGTAAGTATTTCTAATGGGCATTGTTGGCGGCCAAATTATTTTCCACAAATTAAAAGATTTATGGCGGTTTCTTACAGAGAATTCATGTTTTTTTAGTGCGAGAGGTGAACTTAACTCATTGGAACCGAGGTGATTTTAGGTTTTGATTCACAACAATAGGATTAATCGTAGGGGGTAAAACAAATTAGTAGAGAGCCTAAGTGATTTAATTGAATGAAGCACTACAATTGAGAGTGAATTAAATTAAACACATCTTTGTTTCTTGAAAGAGAACAAAGATTACTTTAGACTAAATGTAATTAAAAGAAAATTAAGAACAACCTTAGATTGGTAGATTAATTGAGCAAGATTATTGGTTTGAAACCTCCATTTTGAAATTTTCTAAATCTAAACTTTATCAAAATCAAATTTTCACTTTTTTTTATCCTTGTCTTTATCTTTAAAACAATTTTCTAAAATTTTCCCCAAATCAATTCTTAAATCTTTCCATCCATTTTGATTCTATTTAAATTGTAATTTCACTTATCCAAATACACGGTCCCTGTGCAAAGAACAACACTTGATGATCGTGCACTTGTGGTACTTCCACATCAGTAGGGATTCATGCAGAAGCACAACAATGATGGCAATTTATGTTAACAAAGTCAATTTTAAATTGATAAAAGGATAATTTTGTATTAGTTTAAAAATATAAATAAAATGAATTTTAAAAAAACTAAAAGACCTAATTGGACCCAAAAAATAAAATAAAGCACTAAAATGAATATTTAATTTTTTTATTTGATTTTTTTTTTTGGAAAAAATGTTTTTTTTATGAGAAATATTCTATAGCATGTTTGGTTGTCCATTGCGTAAAAAATGACTTGCATGCATGAGAAACGCAAAATCAAACATGTATGTAATCAATTTCCTCACGAAAAAATTTCCTTAAACAAATTTGCTTTTATGGAGGTGCAAATATTGTCCTTGTTTTACTATTTAAAAAAAATCTATTTTCTAAAATTTGTTTGTCTCTTCATATTTTTTTTTGTCTCTTGAGAATATTTAAAAGTATTTGTTCTTGAGAACATCTTTATTTTTTAAAATTTTATCCAATGAAAACTTCAACAGAACATTTGTAGAAAATAGAAGAGAAAGGAGAAGTTGTTTCTGTTTTTTAGTCTTTTAAAACTTGTTTTAGAAACAATTATCAAAATATAAAATATTTTGAATGAGAAATTGATTGTCGAGTAGTGTGAAATTGTTTTAGAAAACAATTTTTACAACAAGAAAGTGATAAGAGAATTAAACTCGCCTATAAACAATACTTTGAATAAAATTGTCCGTGTGTAGAAAAAAAACAATTATATGTCACCTAATCATTTGTTCACGACTTTTATGAGTTGTTATTAGCAAGTAAACATAATGATATATAGTAATGCTTTACAGGACTAATTAAAACTCAAGAGGCCTAATTAAAAGAATAACATCACCAAGACACCAACACTGATTTTTCATAAATTTTTTATTTATTAATTTCTTAATCATTATCTAAAGATTATGATTAGGAAAACTGTTAGTACTACTAATTGACCCTACTTCGTCCTGGTGTTTCTTATGCTCTGATGATCACGCTAACAAAGATGTGTGTGGTTATGAGGGCCATAATATCCACGCCCATGCGAGGATAATGAGTGTACTAAATACCAATACATATATAACAACAAATATAATCAATTGATTAAACACAAATTTAAAATTAAAGTTGAATCATTCATATACTACTTAAATTTAATTCTTAGTTGAAATAATTCTTAATTAAACTTTATTTATTTTATTGTCAAATTTCGTATTATTCAGAATTCATTTGCCTTGGAAGGTTAAAAAAAATATATAAACAAGAAACATGCATATCATTTCATCTTCACAAAGTGATTGCGGTTAAGTAAATGTATATTACATGCCTAATTAAGCTTCAATATACTACAATGGCATTGCGTGTGGGACTCATATATGTTCAATTTCTATTGAAACGTTAACGCACTGACTTCATTCAACTAGTGATTTAGTGTACAACATAAGCCACAAGTTTGCAGGAAGTTTTTAATCTCAAACTTTTGTATTTTCATTTATTATTACAAACAAAAAAAAATCAAGTATGGAACTAGTTTCTGAATGTTTAAAAAGGAAATTAATTTATCATCTTGTTGTCATTTGACAGGTTATGTGACAGTTTTTCTCCATCAAACTTAAGATGAGATATCATTTTCAAAAATATAATGCAATTATAGAGGACATCTCAATAGATTTTCATACTTGAAGAAGATTGCTAGAAATTTACAACTTTCTTTTTCACTTTTTGACCAGGCAACATTGCAGTCAATGGCGGAGCTAACCATGAAAAAACATCATTGTTTTTTTTTTTTACTCATGAAAGCGTCATTGTTTATGGCATGTTAAAAAAATCTCAAAAAATAATAATTAAAAAATAATAATTTAAAATAGAAACAAGAATAGCAAGGAATTTGATTTTCTTTACATAAAATCTCAAGTTCCTAATTAGAAAAAAATAAGGGTTGGAAAAGCTTTTCCTCTTGTAAAAAAAATCCACTTGACTCGACTTAGATTAGTTTGGTCCAACATAACTTTTAAATACCAAGGATCCATGAAAAAAAAGTAAAAGTATGATAAAATTGGGACAAAGCAACATCCTTAACTGGAAGAGATTTTGTGCAATTTGAGTTAGAATTATTAGAACCTTAGAAGTTTTAATTAATAATGACTTGAAAATTTATTTAAACACATGAGAAACAGGCATTAACAGAAAACAATAGAATTTATTTCAGTATTTAACTTAAGTTTCTAAAATACGTTTCCTATTGTTGAAGATAATTGTTAATTGATAATGCTAAAGTTCTTGATCTACTTCTATTGCGTCAATCCTTAGCTGGCTCAATATCAACTAGATACCAAATGTGGAAAACCATGGATTGGACTAAAAGGGACCCATTTGGTGAGAAACGAAACCTCATTACTTGTTTGACTCTCTTCCGTAGTGTTTGTAAATGCCCCTTCATCATAAATTCCATTGTTTATGTCATCCAAAAACTTGTTCTGTTACATGAGACTTACCTGGCAACTATATCTTTATCCACCTAATTGATTATGCAATTTGCACCTATTTTGCCAATTCTAAATTAAATAAGGTATTGTTTACAGAGAAAAAGGTTTATACACAGACATTACAAAAAAATTTATACCATTATCCAATCACAATCCACATGATAAGTTTATTAATTTTTATGATAACTACAAAGTCATAATAACCGTGATTTATAATTGAACGATAATATAGAAATATTAGTGCTTAATCATTAAATTCTTTTTATATGTCCCTAGTCAATTTCTCGTGTGTGAAGCTTTGTGCATTTTTTCTTTCCCTAGTTGACCCGGCCCCTCCCTTCCCCTTTATATGTTTGAATTGTATACATGCCAATAAAACAGAGATATTGATGTAACATGAAATAAATTGGGAGTGATACCCATTTGATTGTCATTCACAGATTGTAGAGGATGCTGATGTTTTATTGTTTAGGGAAGTGCACCATCTTGTGTTGATAGGGAAGAAAATGTAAATATCTTATTCTTGATTTGAAGTTGAAGTTGCAAGCTGAGCTTTACATGCTACTAGATTTCTACTGAGAGATCACTAAATCCAATCTGCATAATCATGTGAACAACTTGTACTTTAATAGTCAACTAATTACTAATTAGAATTTAAATCTCGAAGCCTTACATTGAATTTAGCATAAGGTAGAGATGGATATATGATATCTCAGATAAAAATAAATGAAGAGACAGACTTTTCAAAAAGTTGAGCTTTCATTGATTAAAATGATACTTCACAGCATAGTGACAACTTTTAATCTGATTTATGGTTCACTAGAATTAACCCTTTTTTATACTGTAAATAATGTTAAAAAAAAACAACCATTCTTAAACCAGCAATGTTGCGATTGATATAGATTTTAGAACGGGACAAAATTTGGTATTAGTGTTAGCTTTGAATGAGTTGTGAATGCAACTTGTGCACTGATATAAATTTCAATAATAGTGCAACCTATTGCTCACTCCTACCACTTCTGGCTAGAATAAATTACAGTGTTCTAACTAGAATCAGAACTACAGAAGGCCCTCGTGTCAGAATAGAACACAGTGAGATGTTTTGGGACGAATAGTTGCGTGTACACCTTTAAGCATCTGCCACATAAGACGGATCAGCATCAAGTCAATGGTCCATTCCTGTGGAACATTAACCTCATGGCCCCCATTTTTCTATTTTTGATGAAACCATGCATCCAGATATTTAGAACAAAGAAACAAAATATCTTTGTGAAATAGCACATTTTAAATACATGTCAGAAATAATAAGAGCCTATTGAATGACCATGTTCCTTGTACCCAAAAACAAAAAGACTAGGTTCGCTGAACACTGTAGCCTAACTAGTTTAGTAAATTAAGGGGGTCTAGTTCAATTGGTTGAGTAGAGTATTTGAATGTTATAAATCTCCTGAATTTCTACTGATAAGAAAAACTTGTTTAGTAAATGTTTGCAAAGTCTTGGTTATGTACAATAAAATTGATATGACACCCTCACAATAGATAACTCTTCGAGTCATTCTTTCTTTTCGATAAGGATGAAAAACACAATTCTGAGATCTCCAAAGGATTCCAACACCAGTTACTAAAAAATATAGTGCAGTTATTGCATTAAAAGAAAATATTGTCATTAAAGAAAGAATATTAATTTCTATCATGTAATTAATATTAAACGATTGAAATGAATCTTAGATTTTACTCTTAAATGCAGTAAGATTATTCTGAAATTTAACAACAAAATCTAAATCAGGTGTCAGAACTCCTATATGAAATTTCTCAGTTCTCAGTATGAGTAAATCAATTTAATATAGTTGTCTATCTTTCTGACTATTTCACCTGAAAATTGAAATTCAGATTCTATCAAGCCTTCCTAGTTCTGCTTATATGGTGCACTAATAAGTTTGGTACTCAGTTTTATTAGTAAAAATGAAAATTGAAAAACTGATACTCATTTTAAAGCAGCAACCTTGTTACTGCATTAATCATCATTTACAAATACATTAGTATACTGAATTTTCTCTAGAGTCTGCGATGTGTTAAAAGTTATTTTCTTTTTAAAAAACTTAACACCTATATCTGAACTATTAAAATTTGTCAAAGTCTATATACATGCCAAAATCATATTCTGTTGTATTTTTTCTGAATAAAATCATGAACAATTGAACAAAATTTTTCCTTTCTATCTAAGACTTGTTTTATGTATCATTTTTAAAAAAATTTAATTCAAATTGTTCCTTTTGGGGTGACATGGGCACTAGTAGTAGAGTTCAAGTCCCTTGCTCGACCTAGAAGGGTTTAGAGAAACAATGGGCTATGTACTTGGGTGCCTTGATCAGTGATGAATGAAAAGAGCTTCAGTTTTGTGTCTGTTTGTCTGTTGTGCTTGCAAGTTAAAACTATTATTATATATCCTCAAAGTTTATTAAAAGATGGCTTGTTTGTGTCACTAAAAATGTTTGGTTTCAAATTGACCCCACAATTCAGCACCGGAAAACAATGACTTTGCACCCACTTCTCTCGGTAAAAGTACCACACACACTTTTTTTGTGAGTGTATTTTAAGTCTCTTTGTCCCTCTTTCTTTCTCTTCATCCATATTGGTTCTTCTTAATCAACCCTCTCCCTCCTTTAAATATGAAATAAACACACACACACACCAAAAAAAAAAAAGAAGCATCATGAAGAAGATCAATCTATTACTCCGAAAATGCAAGAGTTTGTCAAGGCAGCTAGGAAGATCTTCATCTTATAGCAGCCTGAGGTCAAAATCCACAAAAGAAGACATATGGGGGGGTGGACATGGAATGCAAGAAGATGAAAATTGTGAAACTATATTTGTTGGCAGCACAAGGAAACGGTACATAATCAGCAAAAAGTATCTGAACCATCCTCTTCTGAATGCACTAATCAACAAGTCAAAGCAAATTAAGAAGGACAGTGATGAAAGTAGTGTGTTGGTGGTCAACTGTGAGGTGGTTCTCTTTGATCATCTATTGTGGATGCTAGAAAATGCAGATCCCAAGTTTAGTTCTGAGTCTTTGGAGGAATTGGCTGAACTCTATGTGTTTTGATAGTTTTATTCAAAGTGGCAGATTGCAAAGGCCTAATGTAATTAATTAAGTATGTTGGGTTGTGCCTGCATTTTGCAAAATGTAATGGTTGAGAATCCTTTTTGTTTTACTTTATTATAAGTGCATTAAATGGTTCTGCAATTGCATAGCTGATTTATGTTCTAAGTTCTAACTCATTGGATTTTTCTTTTTCAAGAGCCATATATATGCTTTGCTTTTGTTAAATGTTCTGGAGTTCTAAAGTGGAAGGTTCTAAAGAGGAAGTCTTAATGGCATTAGATCCAACAATTGGAGGAACGCAAATATATGTTTGATTCTTAGCAATATGGATTCCAAAATCAATTCCCCAGTGCAGTCATGTAAGCTGTTTTAAGAGAGTTTTTTTTTTCATCTTTGGGGTAACAGCCCAAAACTTCAGTTACTTTCTACTGCTAGATAGCATGAAATCATATGTAAACAATAAACACAAAAATTCTATATGTATATATATGTGAGATGCATGATCATCAAAGATGATATCATCTAATTCAACAGTTGGATTTGTGAATTTTGTGTGTTTTATAATAAGTTGTTCAGGAGAGTTAAAAACTTATTTTTAGAATAAGAGGACTTATATATATATATATATATATTATATATCACAAAATGAAAAACTGGTAGGGAATTAAGGAACCATTTGAACTTTTGGAATCAGATACACAGTTCTCACACAGATTTTGGTAAAAAAAACGAAAAATGATCAAAAGAACAATTTTGATTGTCTTATTTAAGATAAAAGAAGAATGGAGTTTTGATATTAATAAGAACTAAGGAGCCAAGAAGCACCCCCCCCCCCCCTCCCCCGGCACACACACACACACACACACACAAATTGATTATAAACTGTTACATTTCCGTCATATATTTGCACTAATTTAGAATTTACATTACTAATATAAGTGTATAAATTTAGAATTTAATTTTTCTGTATTATATCATAATTATTATCAGTTTATGAAAGAAGTTTAAAATATATATTTATTAATATTTTGACATATTATTATATATTATATTTATAATCATAAAATTATGTGCTAAAATATTAGTGAATATAAATGTAAAACTTTTTTATATTGAAAATGCCTACTAATTGAACTCATAATTTTATACTGTGTTTATCATGTTTGGATATGTATATTATTGATTTGGTTCATAGTTATTGAATAAAGTTTTTTATGAGAGGATTATTGAATAAAGTTCTTTACTGGTTTAATGACCAAAAGGGATTATTGGCTACTATACACAGAGGGACTTTGGCATTCGTCTATTTATTTATCCAATAATTCTCGTTTGATTTGAGAAAATATTTTCTTTTTCATTTCTTATTTTTAACTTCTAAAAATTGATTTCATTTTCAAGTTTTCAGCATTTACAAAATATGTTTGTTTTTCATTTTCATTTTCCAATTTTTAACTTTATTTACAAACTATTTTTTAACTTTATTATTGGTTAGGATGAGTTTAGAAGACGATTTGGGAGAGAATACAACTTGAAAGCCACGATCAAGTTACTGGAATGTACGGTCTCATGTTTCGAAGATAGAGAAATTCAGTTGGAACCAAATAAAGTCATGAAAATTTCAAAAATGTCATTGCAAGATCAGCGAAAACGCGGAAAACGTCTTTTTGTTGTTTTCAGTATTTTTAGAAATAATAACTTTATTTTCTGAAATTAAAAATGAAAATATCAAACTAAACCTATTTTCTCTTATTTTTTTTGTTTTCTAACCGAAAATGGCCCAAAACCGTTAGAGGAAGTCCATGATAATTTGGCCCATATAAATCCTATAGATACCTCAAATTGTAAATAGCATATGCTAGAATCATTATAGAATAATATGAGCTGTAAATATAGGTAGAGTAAGGACAATTTATTTATTTTTTGTTTTGTTTTTATCTTATCTCTTCAGAATCATTTGTATATACATTTTTGTATTCTTTCATTAATTGATACAGTGAATCATTCTCAATTATTGTCGTATCTGTTATACCTTTGTCACCAATTGTTTTATGGTATTAGAGCTCCCTCTTGGAGCTCTGCCTTTCCTTCCCAAATGTCAGACACGCCTCCTATCAGTCCAAAGAAATCGTCCAGCTCTCCTAAGCATGATGCTGGTTCTGTCACTGTCACCACAGACCCTACCTTGAATCCTTCCAGTCCTTATTTTATTCTCCCAAGTGAGGGTCCTTCTTCTGTCTCCATTACGCCGGTTCTTGACGGGACCAACATTCCTGGTCCAAAGCTTTTCGTATGGCTCTTATTTCTAAGAACAAAATGGCTTTCATATTAGGTACACTCTCCTTGTTCCTCTTGTTGCTGACCCATTTCACTCTGCTTGGGAGAGATGCAACACTCTCATTATGTCCTAGATCCTCAACTCTATTTCTCCTTCCATTGCTCAAAGTGTGATATTTCTTGAGTGTGCCATCAACATTTGGGATGACCTTCGTGAATGTTTTTCACAAGGTGATCTTCTTCATATTGCAGAGCTCCAGGATGAAATTTACGGCATGTCTCAAAACAATTGCACCGTCTTTGAGTTTTATACTGCGTTGAAAACCATGTGGGAGGAGCTTGACAACTATCGTCCCTTTCCGGTCTGTACCTGCGACGCTAAGAAATACCATCAGCAGGACTTCATCATTCGCTTATTGAAAGGGCTTGATGATCGTTTTTTCGTTGTCCGCTCGCAGATTCTTCTCATGGATCCGCTTCCGGCCATCAACCGTGTCTTCTCGATGGTGGTTCAGCAGGAACGACAACTTCGCATTCCTTCCTCTGCTTCACTAGAGCCTAACTCCTTCGTGAATGTTGCTGCCAATTCATTCCAAGGTAAGGGTTGTGGCAGTTATGGCGCTACCTCAACCGTTAAAGGCGTTGTCTCCTCCAAGAAGTGTGCGTACTGTCATCGCGCCGGGCATACCGTCGATGTTTGCTGGGGAAAGCACGGTTACCCACCGGGACATCCACACTACCCCGGACGCCCTCGTTTCAACAATCATAACTCCTCTTCTTCCACAAACAACGTTGTCGTCGATGAAGTGGTGGAAGGCGGTTGCTCTGACTCTGGCACCTCCTCTTCCAACCCTATCAATTTAACCCAGGCCCAATATCAATCTCTCATGGCACTCATCCAACCTATGCAGCTGAAATCAACTTCTAATAGCACTGGGCCCCATTCTCCACACCAGGCCAACCTTCTCCATGCCATCCCAAATGGCCCAAAACGTGTCTCTGAGTCTACTAGTGGTAGTCATATTGTTTTCTGCACCACCCACTACACATAATATTTTTTTCCACCACACACAAACACTTAATCCCCTGGATCATAGATTCAGGGGCCACTGATCATATAACTTCATCTTTAGACTATTTCACATCTTATTCTAAAATAAAGCCTACTAAAATCAATCTTCCCAATGGAGACTCTGTCACAGTTTACTTTTTTGGAACTGTTAAATTTTCACAAAATTTTATTATACATGATGTCCTATTTATGCTTGAATTCAAATTTAATTTGTTGTCCATTTCGAAATTGATTTTTTCTCTAAAATACATTCTCATATTCTATGATTTCTTTTGCACCATACAGGAAAGGAGTACGTTGCGGATGATTGGTTTGGCTAGATTAAAGCAAGGTCTCTACCAATTAGATGTCAATCAAGAAGCCAAGGCTATCCTACCTACCACTTCCTTCACCAACAAAAATGTTGTCTGCACCATCTCATCTTCTAATCTTTGGCACTATAGGCTAGGTCATCTTTCTGGAAATCGCTTGAATATGTTACATGAACAATTTCCATTCATTCCAAATCATTTTAATGAAAATTGTGACATTTGTCATTTTGCAAAACAAAGAAAGTTACCTTATTGCCCCAGTAGCAATAGAGCTTCTAAAGTGTTTGACTTGGTTCATATGGATATTTGGGGCCCTTTTTCCAAAGTCTCTATTCATGGTGAAAAATATTTTCTTACCATTGTGGATGATTATAGTAGATACACTTGGGTTGTCCTGTTGAAATCTAAATCTGAGGTTAAAACCCATGTCCAAAACTTCATTGCTCTAATAGAAAATCAATTTGATTCCAAAATAAAATGCATACGTTCAAACAATGGCACATAATTTTTTCTCAAAGATTTATTCTCTTCAAAAGGAATTATACATCACACTAGTTGCGTGTATACTCCTCAACAAAATGGACGTGTTGAACGTAAGCATCAACATATTTTAAATGTTGCCCGGGCTTTAATGTTTCAATCTCAATTACCAAAACAATATTGGTCTTATGCCATTAAACACTCTATTTATCTTATTAATCGTGTCCCTTCTCCGTTCATTAAAAAACAAACACCATACAAGCTTTTACACAAAAATAAACCAGATTTTTCAATGCTCAAGGTTTTTGGATCCCTCTGTTTTGCCTCCACGGATGGGCCACACCAAAAATTTGACCCAAGGTCCAAACAAGGAGTTTTTCTTGGTTTTCAAACTGGAACAAAAGGTTATATCATCTTAGATTTTTACACAAGAAAATTTTTTGTCTCTAGAAACGTTTTATTTTATGAGTCCATATTTCCTTTAATTAAAAATGACTTGGTCCAAACAGATTTCCAGAAAGATGCTTTGCCCATCATACCAACCCCCCCCCCCACTTGAGTAATGATAGCCCATCCTTATCTTAGCCCAATTCGGATTACCCACCTTTTCACACCACCCCAACACCTCACAATACAGCTGATCCACATCTTCCAGCAGCCTCATCTTCCCCTCCTTCTCGACAAACCTCCTTCTCACCATCACCCATTCCAGAATTCACAAACCCCATTTCTCCACCTCTTTCCACTTCACACCCTTCTCCAATTCACTCTCCAACACCTCAATCTTCACCTAACAACCGAATTCCTTTCGTTCCTAGACGCTCATCCCGTCCTCACCAACCTCCCGTTCGTCTTGCCGATTACATCTGCGGTAGCGTACAAAATCAACCAAGCCAATCATCGTCAACGTGCCTCTATTCGATCCGGTCTGCCTTGTCTTATTCCCATGTCTCAGAGTCTGATCGCCATTATCTCATGAACCTCTCCTCCGAGATCGAGCCCCACAACTATCAAGAGGCGATTTCTCAGCAGTGTTGGCATGATGCTATGCGTGATGAAATTGCAGCTTTGAAACTCAATAATACATGGGAAATAGTTGATACTCCTGCTAATGTCAAACCCATTGGATGCAAATGGGTTTACAAAATTAAAAGGAACTCTGATGGCAGCGTTGAGTGTTACAAAGCATGATTAGTCGCCAAAGGATTTTCTCAAGTAGAGGATATTGATTTCTTCGAGACTTTTTCTCCCGTTGTGAAGATGACCACCGTTCGTGTTATCTTGGCCCTTGCTTCCATTTACCGTTGGGATCTTCAACAACTGAATGTCAGTAACGCTTTTCTTCATGGGGACCTTTCAGAAGAAGTGTATATGAGTATTCCGTCAGGATTACAAGGTCATGGATCTCCTCAGTGTTGTAAATTGAAGAAGTCCTTGTACGGCCTCAAACAAGCTAGCCGCAAATGGTACGAAAAACTCTATACTCTGCTTGTGTCCTCTGGTTATCAACAAGCTCACTCTGATCATAGTTTGTTTGTAAAGCATTATAATGGTACAATTACAGCTTTATTGATATATGTGGATGACATTGTCTTGACTGGTAATTCACCTACTGAAATGGCCCAAATTAAGAGTATTCTTCGCTCTAATTTTTGAATTAAGGACTTAGGACCATTAAAGTATTTTCTGGGCTTGGAGGTGAATCAATATGATGAGGGTATTTGCGTTTCTCAAAGAAAGTATTGTCTTGAATTGCTTACTAATTCTGGAATGCTGGGCCGTAAACCAAGTTCAACACCCGTGGACAATTCTATGAGGCTTCGTCAAAATGACTCCAGCGATTTTCTTGATGATCCCTTGTCTTATAGACGTCTTGTTGGAAGATTAATATATCTTACAACAACTAGACCTGATATTGTTTATGCAACCCAGTAGCTAAGCTAGTTCATGGCTCATCCTACTAAGTCTCATCTTGGTGCAGCAAGGAGAGTCCTTCGATATCTCAAAAGCTGTCCAAGCAAAGATCTATTCTTCAAACGAGATTCTCCTACACATCTCATTGGTTTTAACGATGCCGATTGGGCAACATGTGTTGACACTAGAAGATCCATAACAGGTTATTGCTTCTTCCTTGGCAACTCTTTGATTTCATGGAAAACAAAGAAACAAAACACAGTGTCTCGTTCTTCTTCAGAAGCCGAATACAGGGCTCTTGCAACCAACACTTGTGAGTTACAATGGCTGTCCTATCTCCTTGATGACCTCAAGATTACTTGTACCAAATCTGCAGTTCTATACTGCAACAATCAAAGTGCTCTTTATATAGCTGCTAATCCCGTGTTCCATGAGCGCACAAAACACCTAGAAATTGATTGTCACCTCGTCCGTGAAAAGTCTCAAGCAGGCCTGATGCGTTTGCTCCCTGTTCCTTCTTGTCATCAACTCGCAGACATGTTTACCAAAGCCTTGCCACCTCGCTCATTCACCTCCAATGTATCCAAGCTAGAGTTGGTAGACCTCTACACACCAACAGCTTGTGGGGGGCTAACAGAAAATGGCCCAAAACCGTTAGAGGAGGCCCACGATAATTTGGCCCATATAAATCCTGTAGATACCTCAAATTGTAAATAGCATCTACTAGAATCATTTTAGAATAGTATGAGCTGTAAATATAGGTAGAGCAAGGACAATTTGTTTTTTTTTTTTTGTTTTTGATCTTATCTCTTCAGAATCATTTTGTATATACATTTGTGTATTCTTTCATTAATTGATACAGTGAATCATTCTCAATTATTGTTGTATCTGTTATACCTTTGTCACCAATTCTTTTATTTTCTATGAAAATGAAAATAGAAAATGATGAAACCAAACAGGCCCGTGTTTCTTTGATTTCGTGTTTTCTATTTCTAAGTCGGTACTTGCTCTCGTGGATCAGTCAGGTACTCTCTGTACTTGATGCGCAAAGAAAAACAACCAGGTATAACAAGTATTTTTCGTATTTTTAGTTTTTAAATATGTTGAACTAGTACAACATTTCATACACACAAATAGGTGGGACCAACACTTATACATGTTATCAAATAATTAAAAAAAATTGTTTTAAATCGATAAAGAAAACATTTTCATTGATATAAGGTACCAATTGTATTAAAGGAGAAAAAAGAATAATGATTATATTATATTTATATCTATAAATGATATATATTAGATAACCATGAGTTTGAACCGATACAACAAACACAAGGCAGAGACAAAATTTCCAAAAGGGCGATCTTTAAAATATTAGTATGGTGGCTTAAAAAAGAAGCAGTAGCAAGTTCATTACCTAAATGTGCTCCAACACCAATGATGAATGCAACAGCTAAGCCTAGGAATTAGGGAGTCCTCATGATATAGTATAGGCAATGAAAGGAGCAAAGAAATCGATAGTAAGGTGAAAGTAAACGATAGTCTGCATTATAAATCATGGATTAATACTATCAGATAAGCAAGAGTTTGAACCAAATACGAACAGAGGGGCAGAGGCAAATTTTGCACAACAAAATATGATGCTTATGTCTCCCGATGAGCTTAAATAACCATGGACATTCGGAAAGAGATAGATACACATATATAAGTCATCATGCTTATGTGTCTTTATTCCTTTCTCAATCTCCATGAATCATGGCCATCCATGTTTATGCACGTTTCAAAAGCAAGTAAATACTAATATATATATTCGATGTATTAAGGTCCATGTTGTTATTATATTATTTTAAAAAGATTAAATTATGAAGTAAAAAACTGAAACTACTAACATATTAAAATGTATTCATGCAGGATTCTGGTTTGGAATATTAACTTGACAATGTCATATGATAAATTAATCTAATAAAAATATGTGAACAAATCAAAGTGATTTTTTAAAATTTAGAAAACAAAATTAAAATAGAAAATAAACTGAAAGACTAAAAATACATTATAATCTTATTACTGTATATAATTATTTTAAGTAAAATAAAGTATAAGTAACAACTGTGAATAAACATGACAACAGAATAGGGTGGGATGGATTTGTCGTTTCCCATCTCGGTCCCTACTTTCCAACATTGTCCTCATCCTTGTCTCTATTTGGGGTTGGAAATATAAGTCATGTCCCCATATCCACTTACTAGAAGTGGTTACTACTTTATAACAAAAATATTTTTACATATTTGTTGTCTAAATTTAAAACTAATTTTAGATATCATTAAATTGAATAAATCATAACATAAATTCAGCATATTACAATAATAAAGGTCCCAAGTCTCAACCTATACCTAGTCTAAATGGGTATTCTCCATCATAATTGGACCAAACTCAAGTAAGTATTCACGAATACGAAAATTCTTGTCATTTATAGTTTTAAAGTCACTTACAAAATATTTTACTTTTACAAATTGTTTTTTATGAATTTATATATCAATTTTAATTTAAATAATTTATTGTTTTAATAATAAATATGATGTTAGTAAATATATTTTTAAAACAAATATTTATTATATTATATTAAACAAAATTTAATTTTCATATTTCACAATCTAGCGTCATAATGTAGAAAGTAACAATAACAATAATAATATTTAAAAATAAAATGAAATCTTATTTTATTCATTTATTATTCAAATTAAATTCATAGAGAACCTACATTCAGTTATTTTAAGATCTCTTAAAACTTCCACTATTAGAGAATCAAGTACAAAATTATGCACACACAATTTCCTAAAAGAATTCTAATATTTCCCTTGAAACCCACAAAAGAAAGATTTAGAATTGAAATCCTATCAATTCTTTGAATCTCTTGGTAACCCTAATCAAGAATCACAACCTAAATGAACGTAAGAAAAAGGATTGAATACACTTAAATCTGTAGATCTTCAATATCTTCAAGCTTTTTTCATAAGATGATCAAATCATGATGGTAGAATGAATAATTCTTTGATAAACTTCAATCTTCAGACTAAATATAGTGTAACCATTTTAGAAGACTCTTTTGAAATATTTTTCTACAAGACAAAACATATCAAGAGTCTCTAATAAAGAAAACACCTAGGGGTATTAATAAACTTTGACAGTTAAAACAGATTTAATCGATTATAAAATTAGGTAATCGAATAATTCGTTAAAATCTTTTATTCTGTATTTCCAAAAATTGGATAATCAATTATTAGAAAGGGTAATCAATTAATTCATTTCATTCTAATTATTTATGTTGCTTTTGTGCTTTCTAGGTAATCGATCGTTACATGTGGTAATCAATTACCCTACTTTTGGAAACAATGAGAATCTCTCTGTGTGATTTTATAATCGATTACCACATGTAACGATCGATTACCTAGAAAGCACAAAAGCAACATAAATAATTAGAATGGAACGAATTAATTGATTATAAAATGAGACAATTGATTATCCTAAGCTGCATATCCTTCCTTCTTCTAAAACTGGCTTGGATACTCAATTATCAAGCTAGGCAATCGATTAATTCAATGGTTCCAGCCAAATTTCAAGTAGAAGAAAGTCATATTGCTTGAACTTAGGAAACTTAGAGAATTAGAATACTTCATTGACTTCACATTTCATCAAAACTAAGCATGAAAAAGACTCAGACTATATCACACTCATGCCTAGTCTAAAAATATTCAATACAAATGACACATCAATTAAACATGCTTGGCATTGCAAAATTATCAAACTAAAACTAAAACTAAGGGCTTCAAGCTTTGATCTAACAATAATCTTCATCTGCTTAGCCAATATATCCATCTTTTGTTCAAGAGAAGAACCAAATGAATTATCTTCCACATGATGAACTCTAGAGGATCTCCTGAGAATTCTTCTGTCACCCACACCATTGTATGCATTAAGAGGCATAGCCTCAATAATTTCCACTACTACTTCAGTCATCTTGTGCATGAGGTTTTCCCTGTTGCAATATACAAGCATGATCGGTTGTGTTGTGATAGTTCTCCATAAAAGATGTGGACTAGCCTCTGTGGTGGGTAGCCATGATGTTTGTAGTTTCTTTGCAACCCCCTGAACCATTCCTAGGCTTTAGAATGTGACTCATGCTCAAACTGGGCAAAGTTCCCAATCTCTTGGATCAATTGCTCAGGCTTCACTACAAGAATGAACTTCTTCAAGAATGCAAGTGAGCACTGATCCTAGGTGGTAATGATCATACTCAGCAAGTCACTAAGCCAATCTTCAACCTTCCCCCTAATGAAAAAAGGAAGGTAACCAATTTGATGTAGTTTGGAGCATTGGTAGAACTCTTAATTGTGTCTACGAGCCTCACAAACTTCTTCATATGGACTACATGGTCTTTTGATAGTAGGCCATGGAACTATATCCAGTCAATCATGTTGATCAGCCCATGCTTCACCTTGTAACACCCCATTTTTTGTAAAATAAATTAAAAAGAATTTTTAATTAAAAATAAATAGTTTTAAAAAATTGATGAGGTTTTTATAATTAAATAAATAAGGAGAAATAACTTTATTAATTAAAATAATGGTTTGAAGGAAAATAAAAATGATATTTTATTTATTCATTTAATAGGAAATAAAATAGAGTTCTTGTTTATAAAATAATAAAAATAAAGAAAAATAAAGTAAATAATAGGTCGGGAGTACCCTAACTATAAATAAATAGAGACATATTAGATAAGTTTTTAGACTGACGATGATGATACGTCTTTAGGCTTCCTCTTCCTCTCAATTTCGTCTCCCCTTCTCATTTTTCCAAAATTCTCTCTTTTTCCCGCATACACCCAAATATGTCTCATTAAAATGATGATATAAGAATTGTTAACCGTTGGATCGTCTTCAAATTTGAACATGAGGTTTGGAACGTATTGTTTCACAAACTGACCGTTGTGATTGTTAAGATAATATCTGTGGTGGAAGAAATGTCCCTCGCATTGAACTTTCTATTTTCTCGCATACACCCAAACCAATCTCAATAAAACTATAATCCAGAACTCGTTAATCGTTATATTGTCATGAAATTTTGACACCAAGTTTAAAATGCACTTCCACATAGTGTGACCGTTGGGATTTCAAATTAATTTCTATAGAGGGAGAAATCCTCATCACATGCAGACAGTGGAACGAAGGCTTCAATCCATTCTCCTTCTCTCTAACGCTTGAAAACCTTAACAGAACAACTAGAGGAAAAGGTAGAGAAATCTCAAAGAACTGCTAGAGATGCCGCTATCTTTTCGGAATACACACGTGAACCCGCGGGAAGGGGTGAGTTTATCGTAATTGGGGTTAGAATGAACATATGTAGAGATCTTAGAGGATTAAATTGAGTTTATTTTGGGATATTTATTGAATTATAATTTTTCATTTATGATTATAAATACGATATTGTTGTGTTTGATAAACCAATTGATGCCCTAATGTAAATTGGTTGATAAAATTGAGTGTTCTTGGTATTTTCGTGTTTTTGACCTATGATTTTGATTCATTGATTTTGATATGATTGTGTAAAGTTGTTTGAGGGTTTTACTCCCCATGTTGTGAGTAACATTTTTGTATAAATTGTTTGTACTTTGGACAAGATTTTCTAGATTGACATGATAAATTGTTATATTAAGATTATGAAATTGTGATTCAAATTGAAAGTAAGTGACAAATTGAACCTGTGATGAATGGTGAAATACATGTGTATTGAGATATTGTGTGTATTGAGTTGTGAGCTATGAACTATGCAATCACACAATTGTAAGACCATTTAAGGACGATGAGTTTTTGTGCGACGAGTATTGTGATGAGAACCACTGTGGGGACCCGACGAGTTTAATCACAAGCGCGACAAGATAACATTATTTTGAGAACATTTGAGGAGTCGTGTGTTTTGTACAGTTCATAATTAGAGTCTTTGTGCTAAAATGTTTTCTAGGTTGGAATTGAATTAGAAGGGAAAGACCTTGACGAACTCTTTGGAGTCTAGGCCTTAGGGTAAATACACCCGGTTTAAGTGCTCCTTTAAGCTTGTGTCGATCTCACATGATTGAAGCATTCTCGCAAAACAGTGTGACCCTGACTGATCTTTCTATGATTTTACCTAGTGAGAGTGACCTGACTTGTTAGTGTGTGGTTTGTCTTGTCATATACTCTTAGGCGCCTGACAAGATTTTTCACTGACATGGTACCACATTGCATATAAGATTGAGAATTAGTATATTTGTTGCATAACACTTGTGCATTGACTAACATTGATTGGTTGAGTGATATTGCGTTTGACCCTTGAGTACGTAAATGATGCGAAAATGAATGAGATGTGTTGTGTTGAGATGCGGTGTTACATGACAAGTGGTGAAATGACATGAACATTGTTTAAGTAAGTTGTAATTCATTTATATGATATGTATATTTATGTTGTCTCATTTCTCTCCATTAGTTAAAAATGTAATAACTCACTCTCCATATAATATTTGTGTTTGGATCCTGTGATGATCTTGAACTTCGTATTCTTAGGAGCATATTGTTAGATGGATGACTATAGAGAACTTCATGCTAGAGAGAAGGTGGTGAGAGAAAGGTAGAAGAAGGGTAAAATAAAGATATTAAAAAATATTAGATGTACCAAGCAAAAATTGGATTGTGTTAAATAATTGTTTTTGGTGAACTGAGTTGGCTCACTTTGCTTTCATCTTAATATTTTGTTCATTGTCATGATCCAATTATTAAGAACTTAAATTGTTTTACTTTTATTGTATTATTTTATTATTTTAATTTAATAGTATGTTTTCTATATTTCTATGTTTTTATTATATTATTTCCTATTTTATATGTGATTTCTTAATGATACATATATTTATTTTTTTAATTTTAAGTAAACCAACTTCTAGGTTAATTTTTTTTATAGGTTCATCAAAAAGTAAGTCCGTTTGGAGTGGTCCAATTTAAAATGAATTTATACTTAAGTTTTGAAGTTTGAGTCAATTCATAAAAATGGAAAAATGACACCAATAAAAAAAACAAAAGAATGGCTAAAATTTTTAAAATGAGCATAAAATCATTTGGAGGGAAACAATTCAAAATTAAAATCAAAACAAGGACGCGCAAAAAATAACAAAGCCCTAACCGGAGGACAAGCACTTCACACAAAATCCACCAAAAGAAAAAGATACCACGTGTCTTATTTATTTAAATTGTCCCACCTTTTCAAATTTGAAACTGTAAAACAAATTGAAGTATAGGTTTTTAAAAATTTATATCTTCTCTAACCTGTAACAAATAACAATAAAAAATATTATACAAATTAAGTTGATGGAAAAAAATACATAAATTATTATAAGTTTTTTTTTATCATTATACAACAAATAAAAAAAATAACAAAATAAATAAATAATATAATATTATAATTTAGTTTTCTCTAATCTTTATGCAATAACTTTATAAAGTGGTAGAGTATTGACACAGCTCGTAACCATAGTGTCCTCACAGTGACGAAGAAGATTAATCACAATTTTTAACTTAGATTAATTTATTAAAAACTTTATTTATCAATTTATTTTACATTAAAATGATTTCTGATTCGTTATGAGGAGGAGGGTTTAGTTTCCCTGGTTGATTCCTCCACAATCAAGAAAACCCAGGCAACAAGCACAACCAAACAGGCAGGGATGTCGTCGCAGGGCACAGGTTCAGTAGTGGATTTCGACCTCCCTGACGAGATTCTATCGGTTATACCGACGGACCCATACCAGCAGCTTGATCTCGCTCGCAAGATAACCTCCATGGCCATCGCCTCTCGTGTCTCTTCTCTCGAGTCCGACGCCTCTCGCCTCCGCCAGAAGCTTCTCGAAAAGGACCGAATCATCCTCGACCTCGAAGACCGCCTCTCCTCCCTCACCCGCGCCTCCCACCAAACCGACTCCACCCTCAACACCGCCCTCAACGAAAACATTAAGCTTTCCAAGGAGAGGGATCAATTGGCCGCCACCGTCAAGAAGTTAAGTCGAGACTTTGCCAAGGTCACTTCTTTTTTATTTATTTATTTAGTTCAGAACTATTTTTAGCTGCTAGAATCCCTTCCTATGTTTTACATTTTTGCAAGACATTGGAATGCTGTTATCAATCATTAAATATTAACTTCTTGTCGGTGATTTTATCTGCCCGAACATTTTGTTCCAATTCTATCATTGTGCGGTGTATGCTTCAAACTCTTGGGTCGTATTGAAGTTTGCTTTGTTTTGTGTAAAAATGTTTCTTTGGATTGGAAAATCTCATGACCGCGAAGAATTCATATTCCTAAGTTCCTGATTGCTTCAGATTATACTGATAGAGCCAAAGTAAATTACACCAAATTACCAATGTCAGAAGACATGACTATGCAGTGAATTGTAATTTACAAACTAAAGCTATGACCATGAAAAGGTGCAAAGCCAAGCAAATAGTTAAATTTGTCGACAAGTTCTGAATATGGCCATAACCAGCATCCTCCTTATGTTGGCAACATCTTGTCCTGCACTAGTTATGCCCTTGTAAAACAACTAGTTTTCCTAGATCTGGCTTTGTTTTTTAGATTTTTAAGGAATGATATCTGCAAGTGAATAGAAGATCCCTAGATTTCCTGTAGGTTGAGGTATAAAGCTATTCATTTAGTTAAGAAAATATTTAATATTAATAGCAATAAATAAACCAAACTAGGGATGATAGGACTGGTGTCGTAATCATAATAGTGAGAAAGAACGGTTCTTTTATTGAATGAAACTAGGGAGAAGCCCCTACTTGCAGATATTGTTTCCATTTCCAGATATTTTGAGAGGTCTGGGATCCACTCCTTGCAGTGCTTTCTCAATCACATAAGTCCCTAATTGCAGAACTGAGGTTCTGCACTTCCCAATGCCCAAAGTCCCCAATTCTGTCAAATTTAGACAAGAGATCTCTCTCTCCACCTCCCCTCCCCTCTTATTTATAGGCAACATGCCTTATTTCTTCACTCAACTGTCCTAATCCATAGAAAATTTTCTCATGGTTTTGGTCCCTATAAAATTTTGTTTTAGGACTTTAGTTGTTATAAAATTGTAAAGTCTTTTGTTAGATAATAAGTTACTTTTATCGTTGACAGAGTAGTCTTGTATAGGTTTCAAAAAGGCTGTTTTTTTGTGTATTTTGAATAGCCTAAGTAGGAGCAGGTTCCCCGAGTATTGTATATACAATATGCAACTGCGTGTAGAACTTAGACACTTAAGCTAATGTAATATATATTCCAACATGGTATCATAGTGGGTCTGATTCTGTTCCCACTGTTGGATTAACGTGTCTAAGGTAAGGGGTGTGATTTTCATAACAAAAAGAAGAAAAGTCTAAATGAAGTAGCTTTTAGGATAGGAGATTTTAATTTATCTTTATTTTTATTCACTAATAGGTTTAATATATCTTTTTCTTTTACTTCATGATTTCAAACTCCCACAACAATTGGTGTGTGCAAGTGCATTTCCATGTGTTGAATTTTCCTTTTAAACTGCATGCATATTTTTCATTGTAAGAGTACATATAATACTGACTTGATTGTCAAAGTGCTATTTCTTTTGTATCCCCCCTCCCTCGTTTTTATGTAGACCTGACATTTTTTCTTTTTTCTATTTTCTAGTTGGAGACATTTAAGAAACAACTGATGCAGTCGCTAACTGATGACAATGCATCGGTAAGACATCAATATATTAACTTAGATATACTTATACTTTATTTTGTTTCTGAAAATGACCTGTATTATTATCCTCCTAAACAGACTGTTTTCTCTGTTATGCTTTTTCTTTGCTCTTGTTACAGCATGCTGAAACCATAGATATTGGAACCTGTGATCAATCAGTTCCAAAGGCATATCCTGATAAGGGTACTCCACAGTACATACCTCATTGATGATTTTATTATCAATTTTGCATGTATCCCTTCCCAGTGATGTGAAATGTCATAAGAGTGTTTGTTGGAAGTTATTATATGCATTTCTTTTATGTATTGCTTGCAGATGATGATGGAAGTGGCTATATGGTACATCATTCATACAATGGCCCTGCAGATGTGGGTAAAACAAATGATGAAGGTAGATGGATTTTCTAGACATATCATTGATTGCAAATCATGCTACTACTGTTCAATTATCAGAATTGAACAACATTTCTTGATATAAGTAGTATCATGCCTAAGAAATTATGTAAAAACAGTAAACTTCAATACTCAATATTTAGCATTTGGGAATGAATTCTCTTCCACTTTTTCTTTTGAATATATTATTTGTCATCCTTTGGTCATACTTCATTGGCATGGTTATAGAGAAAATTGAAATTATATTACATAATGAAACCAAAAACGGGGAAACAAGCTATTGTACTGGAAAATAAATAGTTTGGACTTTTCGATCTAGAACAATTGAATTTAACTGGAAAAATGTTTAAAAAATGGGTTCAATTAAAGTATAGCAGGAACTATCAATAATAAGGAAAAATGGGATTGCAGGTGTTTTAAATTTAATGTGACATGCATGATAATACCCTTTTGTTCTTTGTCATTTTGCTTCTATAGCTTCCAGGTATTCAGGGCAAAGGTTTTCTTTGACCCCATATATCACACCACGTCTTACACCGACAGGAACTCCAAAGGTGATTTCAACAGCCGGGTCTCCTAGAGAATATTCTGCAGCTGGATCACCCAAGAAAACTTCTGGTGCCACCTCTCCTACAAAACTTCCATATGATGGGCGAACATCTCTCTCATCATGGTATTCATCTAGTCAGCAGTCATCAGCAGCAAACTCCCCACCACGGGGACGATCACTTCCAGGTTTGTCATGGTATTCATCTAGTCAGCAGTCATCAGCAGCAACTTTTGGGTTTTTTGATTTATTGTTAATCTGATCTTTTTTCCCATCTTACTAATACTGGTCCTTGAAGTTTGTCATGTTCCTTTGCTCTTAGCCCTTTCATATCAGTTCTTAATTGGAATGTTATCTATCTAATTATCTATCTAATGCTGCTGGTTAGGACATTGTTTCATATGAAGCATAAGAAGGGGCAAGTGCCTTTTCAATGTCTTTCATTATTACAATATTCTCAGTTGCTTACCCCTATAACTTGTAAAAAATTGTTTAGTTCGAACTCCAAAGATTGATGGAAAGGAGTTTTTTCGTCAGGCCAGGTGACTTTGTTTCTCCATGCCGTAATAAAGTGTGACTTTCTACTTAAATTTATTTAAGAAATTGAGTGAATTGATCAAATGCATCACTTTTCAGGAGTCGCCTTTCATATGAGCAGTTCAGTGCATTTCTTGCCAACATAAAGGAATTAAATGCTCAGAAGCAAACACGGGAGGTAAATAAATATTGAATATTTATAGTGTTGGATTTGGAACTGAAGCTATTTCCAAGTAGCTAATAATTGCTCCACTTGTTCTATGTTCTTTTAGGAAACTTTAAGAAAAGCAGATGAGATATTTGGGTCAGATAACAAAGATCTTTACTTATCTTTTCAAGGATTGCTTAACCGTAATGCACGCTAGTACTGAAAGCAGCATTGCCGAGTATTGTATGAGTTGGTATGTAAATTGCCGGTTATCATTTCTGTTCTTGTTTTTCTGTCACCGTGTTTGTGCATCTTTATTTTTTGAAATGTGGAGGAAGTTGCACCCTATGTTATGAGAACTAGACCGGTCATCGATGTATTGAATTAACGAGTCACTAGCTCAACTAGTGTGAATCACTGCATGAACCGATTTATATTAAAAATATGAATGATATAAATTATAGGTTTAATTACTCTTTCATTCTTTATAACTTTACAAATTTTACCTTTTAGTCTCTATAGCTAAAAATAATCCATTTTAGTCCCTACACATACCATTTTAATCCTTTTTTTCTGGAAGGAAAAATAATCATGTTATATATAGTGAAGAACATATATATGTCTGTACAAGTAGTACAAACTATACAAAAAAGCAAAACTTTACAGGTCCCAACAAAGGGCCTCCCAAAAGGTATAATTCCTAATCCACCAATACCAAAAAAATATCATATTCTATCCCCCCATATTCATAAAGATAAACACAATCTTGAATTAGTGCACCAAGAGGAGAAAAAGACTCCTGGTTTAACCCCCACCCTATACAACAACCACCTCCGGGATAAGGATTGAATCTGGGATAACAACAGAGGGGTCCCCATCACCATCCTTAACCCCCTTTCGCATCATCCAAATAGACAACCATGTTGAATGCCACACCTTGAGTTTGATCCTTCTGGCCTTCTTGCCACTGAAATGGCCCCATTTGTAAGTACAACTTCCTAATATTATTTGGAATAACGAAATGGAACCCCAACCAAGTAAAGGACCTGCCTCATAAATTGAATATTATCAGGCACTTAACAAACAAGTGCTGACAATCTTCTACTGCATCCTTACAGAAAACACATGACTGATGGAGATCCACACTCAACACAACCCTCCCTATCATGAAGTTGGTCACGCGTTGGTAGCCTAAAAGTTAATAATCTCCGAGCAAAAACCAGAGCATTGGAGGGTACAGAACATTCCCAAAAGTGCTGAAAGATAACCAAGAGATCAACATCCTCATCTGCGGTTGATGATGTGACAGCCTAAAACTCTTTATGAAGTATGAACAAACATACATTTTTAGTCTCCATGAATTTATTTTATAAAATGTGTTCATTAATGCAATTGTGGAAATAATGTTATATGAGTATTTTTTTTCTTCTTCTTTTTATACATATAAGGTTATGATAGAATGTAAATCGCTCGTAAAACATACGCACCTTTCGAAATTTCTTAAGAATGCAAAATAATGTTTGAAATATAAACTGCACTTTTAAGAAGAAAATGAAAGAGAAAAGAAGTAAGCTATAGATTTCGTATTACAGAAAAGAGAAATGAGATAAACTTTTAATTTATGATTATAAAGAAGAGTGCATAATTATATAATAAGTATTGAGTTTGATACTGTTAGATACATCAGAGTGAAAACACAAACTAGAGTATATGTAATGGAAACTGATGACTGAATGTACAGGCAAAATATCTGAAACCTAGGTCTGCTTGTACATATACAAAAGAAAGGAAAAGCACCTAGTCCCAGAGCAGTCACCACTAAACCCAATCCCATGGCAAAGAATTACACAAAAAAGTACAGTCATAAAGTCACTCAACAGGAAACCTATAAGTAGGATCCCTATGAGGAATCATTAGACCCCTTTATTGGCTCCCATTCCCCTCTAAGTTCCCCTCTGGTTCGGAATCCTCCTCTAACCTTGTTGATGGTAAAGCCTCCACTCTAGTCTCAGTCCCAGTCAAGACAATGCCTAAGGTTAGAGGCTAGAAGGTCCAGTCTATACTACTAACACCACAATTGACAGGGAGTAGAAGACTAGCATTGCATACTTAGAGTCATCAGAACCCTCCGTTGGTCCATAGAAAGAAACGGATGATGACAATGAAGATGAGGGTGAAGAGACATTCATAGCCTCCACTGGCATAGCTCGACGGTAATGCGACTACGTTGGTTGGATCCACCATAAGTAGTACTCAAACAATTGAGGTAGCTCCTCGGGATCGTCTATTGGTGTCAATGTATGACATAGTGTTAGCAATAACAATCAAAATTCTAAAAGTAATTGAGAGAAACTGTACGCATACATGCTAACACAAGGGATTTAACGAGTTCAACAAATGTGCCTATGTCCTCGGGAGTAGAGAAATTGTTTATATTTCTTACATATAAACAATAGGGTTACATCACAATATATAATATCACACGTACCACGAGCTTTACTTACAATCTCCACCTTGGCAAATATTCAATCCCGTGAAAGATAAATAGCAAATCAACCAAGGTCTCCTAGGTTGGGGGTTTTGTCACGTCTAGCACTAAGCAACATTCAGCAAGTCCAAGCAATGCTTGAACTTGTCAATTGTGATCACCTTGGTTAACATATTAGTTGCATTCTTTGAAGTGTGAACTTTTTCGAGCAAAATCTGACCAGATGTCATCAACTCCTTAATCTTGTGGAACCTCACATTAATATGCTAGGTTTTGGCATGATGCACCTGATTCATTGCCAAATCAATAACACTTTAATTATCACAATGCAATTGAACTCTACCTTGTTCAATGCATAACTCCTTCACTAGCCCTACTAACCACACAACTTCCTTGCTAACCTATGCTACTACCATGTTTTTTGCTTCAGTTGTTGACATTGCCAGAAGAGACTAAATAATAAACTTCCAACAAATAGGTCTACGTGCGAGAGTAAAGACATACCCTGTTGTAAATCTTTTGTCATCTAAATCACCAGCATAGTCAGAATCCATGTATCCCACAACTGAAGGATCACCCTGTTGATGACCCAACATAATACCATGACTTGTTGTATCCTTTAGGTACCTTAAGCTCCACTTCATTGCTTCCCAATGTCGCTTGCTTGGGTTAGACATAAACTTGCAAACTTGGCTTACAACATATGTCAAACTCGGTCTAGTGCACACCATAACATACATCAAGTAAACAGCTGCACTAACATCGAGAACCTTTGACATGTACTCCACCTCAACATTTGTTTTCGGACATTGATCTACATAAAGCTTAAAGTGTTTTGCCAATGGAGTACTCATAGGGTTTGCATTGCTCATGTTGAACTTGTCTAACACCTTATCAACATAGTTTTGCTATGAGAGCCACATTTGTTTGAATTTTCTGTCCTTATGAATCTTCAGCCCAAGAATCTTCTTGGTAGGATTCAAATCCTTCACGGCAAACTCCTTGCTCAGCATTGATTTCAACTCATTCACATCACACAGATGGTTACCAAGAATCAGCATAACATCAACATATAGTAGCAGAAAAATAGCTTTTTCCAAATCCACTCCATGATCTCCCATCTCCAACCAAGGACTTCTTCTCCGATGATTGCGACTCTGACGACAGTGACTTCATCTTCTCCTTGTCAATGTCATCTCCCCAAGATACAACTTCACCCTTGGCATGGTTTCTTTTTCCATATTTGAGATATGTTCTCCTTCCTCCCTTTTCCATGGTTTCTTTTTTTAGATCTGACATGGCTTCATCCTCTTCTTCTCTTTGCATCGACTCTCTTAACCCCACACTCTGCCCTCATTAGTAACTCCTTTTTTTACTATGATCAGCCATTGCGATTTTCAATGATGGCCTTTCCTTCCCGTTTCCTCCTTCGCAATGCCGCTTCTATCATCCCCTCTTTCCCCTTTCTTCACTTACAAGAGAAACACAAACACCAATAAACAATTCAAAATTGATAGACTTTTATTCTTATACTGAAAGGGAAGATAAGAAATCGGGGTTAGGGGGGTCGATTTCTCAAACTGTAGAAAAACTTGTGGATTGAGAATCAAACTTTGGAGTGTGGTTTTAAACCACGACAAAACCCAAAACATGGCATGATTCTTTATTAAAAGGGGAGATTGTTGTTGTGAAGAAGATATGGGGAACAATTAGGAAGGAGGTAGAGAGTTGAGATGTTGAATCAGAGGGAGGAGTTGTGGTGTAGATC
The DNA here is from genome assembly GCF_004193775.1 of Glycine soja. Taxonomy (NCBI): domain Eukaryota; kingdom Viridiplantae; phylum Streptophyta; class Magnoliopsida; order Fabales; family Fabaceae; genus Glycine; species Glycine soja. Next base: position 19,977,802 of record NC_041009.1, on the reverse strand, counting down.
TGGAGAGAAAAAAATCGAGTCCGATGGAGGGGAATTAGGTTAGGAAAAAGAAAAAAAAAGTGTTAATTAACAAGAATAATTTAAGCACTTTAAAAAATAATTTAAATATATAAAAGAAAATATATATCAACCAGTCATCTTAACCTATTTTAGGTAAAATGATATGGTGCACTGATGGATCAGTGAAAACATCTTCACTGTAGACTAACCTTTTTGTGTTAGCAAAAATTTGGCAACACTCCGAAGAATATATCTCATCTTCTCACAATTGCAATCTTGTGACTCTTATTAACCCAATGTTTGCTCCCGTCTAGTGTAGCTTTTCACTTGTACTACCTCCTCTTTGGGAAGTGACATGACAATTGTATTGGTTACAAATTTGATTGTATCAAAACTCCTAAAAAATTTCTGAGTACCATAAAAATTCTCTTTTCTTTGTTTTTCTTCCTTCGGGTAATTTATGTAACTTTATGCATTTAATTCAACTTGGTAAGCTCTCATTTGTCCTAATCTCAAGTTTAATTTGGAAAACAATGAAATAAAATAGTTAAATGAAGATTTAATAAAATGGAGGATTGACCTAAAGGTGGGGTTGAGTTAGAATGCATGAAATCAAAAGTTCGAACTTAGTGTGTCCATTATACATACACAAAAAAGTTTTTCTAGTCTAGTTTGTGACTCACCCACGAGCCTACTAAGATTGGTCCTTAGATTAACGAGCTAGTTCACCTATCATTGTAATGCTGGTTTTTACATCACGTTTATTTTTAGTCGATATCAAATATTTAAAAAAGAATAAATTAAAATTAAAATAAGATATTGTAGGGAATAAAATGAAAAATAAATATATTAAGAGAACTAATATAAAATAGGCTAAATTGTATATTTGTTTTTGGAAGCTTCTGGGTCCATTGTGCTAAGAAAATGGTTCAGCAGCTGCACGTTTTCATCTTCCGTAAAATAGAAAAGGCCATCGTCTAGCTTCCAAATATATACGGTCACCACTTTCTTCAGCAAATTGGTCCAAAATTGCAACGGAATCATCCTTTTCTCCGGCTGTGCATTTCTTAGTTCTAAAAGAGAAGCCCGATTAGGGAAGAAGGGAAACATAAGTTGGGGAAGACGGGTTAGGGTTTCACATCTTGATGTGACTTGATCGGTCGAGTGGTCTCCGTTGGAGATGAGATTGTACGTGTTTATGGATTGATCGATATTCAAGCTGGGGCAATGGTTGAATTTGCTAGCGGTGTGAAAGAAATAACGTTGAATCTTGAGAATGAGAATTTCCGAATTGTTGTCTTTGGTAGTGATACCACTATAAAAGGTCGTTAGTCGTTTGCTCATTCTTGACATATCCGATCGGGTGTTCATAAATAGGAGTGATTTGAACATTTGCATGCCAGTACCAAAAACTGATGCCTTACCACTACTATACTCCATACGGTCAAATTCATGAGCTAACTTAATTAAATTTAAACGGGTTGATTTTCTTAAAAAAAAAAGAAAGTCAATCCAAACTAATCCTTTGTAAATTAATTGCGTTGGATTGGATTAATTGGTCAAAACATTTAATTTTGTTTATTTTTTTAAAAAACATAATATTTTTTATAAATTAAATTTTTTAGTAAACAAATCAAATACAATTGTTTCTTGTTAAATTTTTTATTAAAAAAAATTGTAATTTTATTGAATCTCACTTCATCCATTGACTTCTATCTATCTATTATGTGGGATGAGAAATTAAACATATCATATTTGAGTTAAAGAGTTTCAATAAACATAGTGGAGATGAATTTCAAACATTTTTTCCATCAAAATCAATGGGACTATGAGACTTACTTGTAAATAGATTTGAAGTATTTTTAAAAGTCCATTTGAAGTGACTTTAATAAATAAAATCCTTACTACTTTGATCCTGAAGGTTAAGGATGTGTTGATGTTTACTCAATTCGGGTCGATAAATTTATGTAATCAATAGTAACTAACATTTGTTTTTTTTTGAAAAAAATTAAAAATATATAATAATAATAATAATAATAATAATAATAATAATTTAATACAAATCAATGAATCAACGAGTTAGCAGGTTCAAATATTAAAACTTGTGACCTAATCTAAAAATCAATGGGTTTGATTGGTTTGGTTTAGGTTTGATGCAAACACAAAAATTATCTAACCCAAACTGTTTGGATTGGTTTGAGTCAATTCGGGTTCGCGGATGACCTGCTATGGCTTACACCCCTATTACCAAAAAAACTAATAAACAAACTAAAATACAAAAGAAATTATTTATAGGAGTATACTTACTCAATATAGTTCTTTCTTTCTTTAAGTCTTTTGTGTATATGTTAGGAAGTCCAGCATCTCCTGCCTTAGTTCTTGGGGTGCAACTTATATATCTCTTGGACAACTTCACTTAGTGCCAATTGGTTTTAAGTTGAAATCTAACATGGTATTAGAGCCTATAACCCATCTTAGTTCTTGCCTATTCTAGTAGGCTCGCCTATATCGGTGACATCTGTGGAGGAGGGATGTTAGGAAGTCCCACACCGTCTGCCTCAGTTCTTGGGGTGTAGCTTATATATATGTTAGGAAACTTCACTTAGTGCCAATTGATTTTAAGTTGAAATCTAACAATATAGGCTTAACTATAGTTCTTTGTACTCTTGTAGTTAGTTAGCTAATTAACTAGAGTTAGTTGACCCTTGACAATTACATGGGTAATTGTCAATATAATAATCTGAGGTGTAACTGTTTTCTCATTGGGTTGAAACTTATAACTTTTCACCTCGAATTCTGTTGTCAATTTTCCCTCACTCTCTCTTTGAGTTTCATTTACGGTATCATAGAGCTTTGTTTTTGATCCTCGATTCTTCTCTCATGGCTTATACTTCCATTCCTCTGGCAATGCTCAAAGGTCATCGCCTCTTTCATCTTCTCACTGAATCTTACAACACTTGTGAATAGGTTCACCCTGAGTGAAGTTATGAAGAGATTCTCAACCTGTCAAATATTTACAATTAGACTAGAAGACCATTAGTAAAGAAAGCTTGAACAAAGCTAAGAGGTATGGTTGTTGAGAAGTAGAATGGTCGTGATAATAACCTACTTAATTAGTGATGTTACCTAGGTATCAATGGTTGGCCAATAAATTTTTTAAAGTCGAGCCTAAGCTAGAAACCCATTAGAGAGATGGACCTTATGGAAGCTAAGAAAAACAAATAGATGCCTTAAGCAAGCCTTGAAAACTAAAATCTCATAGGGAGAGATTATGGTAAGCATCTACCAAAGTAGAATTCACTTGAGAGCATAAATCCCAAGTCATCTTAAGTGTGGATTGAAAGCCCAAACTTTCCCCTGAGTAAGACCAAGAAGGACCCTAGAACCTCTTAAGGATAAACCTTGTCTAGAAATAGATGCAATCATAAGAAAGCAAAATACTAAAGTTGGAATCACACTTTAGGTATCCTTAGGAGTGATATTTTCCTAAACAAGGTTAAAGAGGAACCATATGACCCTTAGAATTACAAAAACCTTTAATAGGATGAAAGCAGGAGACCATTCTAACATTAAATATGATATAACTAGGTTTTCCTAAGTTTCTCTTGGGAATTGGGTGGAGGGGCAAATTTGCATAGTTTGGTCTTATTTATAGGAAAAAAATATTTTAAGGAGTTGAGAATTGTAACACTCTAAATTCTGAGTATTAAAAAAACTATGAGGACACCCTTTTAGAATTATGCAATTTGTATTATATTATATAATATTAATGTGTAAATGACCTATTTAATCCTTGAATTATATATTTTCTGACAATATAGTCCCTACATTTTTGAAATGATCAATTAGTTCACTAATGTATAAATATTGTGTCAAATCCATTAAACATACTGACAATTTGGTCTTTAAAATATGACACTTAATGTCATAGTGGACTTGTAACTATTCTACGTACTAACAAATTTGTCCACAACATACAAGGCTAATAATAAATGGTTGGACTAATTTTTTTGCAACATTTGCACATTTGTGGACTAAATGAGTCATTTGAAAATGTAGGGACTAATTGGTAGCGAATGCATAATTCAGATACTAAATAAGCTATTTATCCTAAATTAATTGATTAAAGATACCTTAGGTATTATTATTGTTAATACTATTATTGTTATTATATTCTTACTACAACTATTGTTGTTGTTGTTGTTATATTTGGTGCTTTAGGAGTGCTATATTGGGTTCTTATAATTAAAAACTTATAAAGTGTCTAACTCTAGTGTTGAGTTTTATGATAAAAAGTCTATAAAGACTACCTCATATCTTGAGTTATACTTGTCCATCTGAGGTGTCATTTGTGTTGTGGGAAAGCTTGCTAAAAAGTTACAATTGACTTCTATCTTGGAGAAAATAGACCCTAAATCATGAAAAACACTTTAAGTCCCACATTGATTACATGTAATCAATTACCAAACCTTGTAATCGATTACAAAACGTCATCTTTTATAAATAGACACATTTCAGAAGCTGTAGTCACGAAACGTTCGAGCTACGATGCCCCCCTTTCTCCCAAACTTCCAAACACCATATCTCACTCGTTTCTTCAGCAAATCGATTCCCACAACTTCCAATTTTCATCATTTTCGATTCTCTTTCATTCCAACCGATCAAAATCTTCAATAACTACACCAAATGGCAGAATCATCCAAGAAACATAAGGGTTCATCCACCTCCGCTGTGGCAACTAGAACACCATGTCCCGAAGCCACCGGAGCATCCCCAGCACCAATTCCACCCTCTTTGTCATCCTCTACACTGTTTTCATCTAATGAACAGTGTATCCGGTACTCCTCTCTCTTTTCCTCTCGTCAAATTCTTGATCCCAAATATCTTGACCTAGAATTCTTTGATGGGGAAACATTTGATTGCTATCAAGTGTTTCAAAACACTGGTTTGATTCCTTTTATCTCATTAAAATTACCATATTATCCTGAATTAGTCCAAGTCTTTTACTCGAATTTAAAAATTCAGGGTAATACATTAGTTTCTGAGGTGCATGGCATTTCCATGGTTATTGATGAATTTGTTTTCTTTTCATTGACACATCTACCCAGTCAAGGTGCACCTTTTGAGGGCACCATTGTTAATGACTGGAAGTTTGATTACTCCAGTCATGATGCCTGCCACATGGTTTGCATTGACCAGGCGGACATGACCGGTAGACTACTTGTTGGTTCATTGACATTTGATTGTCGCATCATGCACTACATCACAATTCGCATTTTGCTACCCAGATCATCAAACTTGGCTCAAGCCTTTGAGGAGAATTTAATATTGATGTGGGCTTTTTTCACTGGTCGTCCGATTGACTGTGCCCATTTGATCAGATACCGCATGCATAAGGCATTGCGGTCAAATGAACCTTTGCCTTATCCACAACTTGTCACTTTGTTTCTTCACCATTTTCAAATTCCCTTGGATAATGAGCCCTTTGTGCAAGTCAAACGTTCTTTTGCCATTGGTGTCGGTGTGGTAACCTCCTTCGGCTACCGTAAGGACATGGATGGGCAATGGTTGAAGAAGGATAGACAACCTCCGCAAGACGAACACACTCCTTCTCCTCCGCCTCAGAGAGATGACTCCTCTACCCTCATGCATGAAGTTCTCTCGGAGTTACGAGGCCTCTGCTCCTATGTTGGTGAGCGCTTTGATTCCTTGGATGGTCGTATCAATGCCATTGATGCTCGCTTTGCAGGGATGGACACACACATCATACAACTTGAGGACGACATGAGTTTCATTCGCCGTTGCTTTAATCCTCCTGCGGATTCATAGATTCCAGTTATTTAAGTTTTTGTTTCTGTTTTTTCGTACTTATTTTTTGGCCTTGTATTTTGGCTTTCATTAAGACTTCTGACTTTGGTTGTTTTGCTAAAATTACTTATGTTTGGATGGTTGAAAGATAGTTTTTTTTAGCACATTATGTTTGACTGATTCTGGTTGCTATATTAGTCTCCGTGCACTTTGGTTTTTTGATGCTGCCAAAGGGGGATTTGGTTGTATATATTCTATCTTGATTCCAGGAATTGAATTGTCATCATCAAAAAGCGAGAGATTATAAAAGCAAAGATATTTTGATTTTTTGATGATGCCAAAGGATCATGCGCTTCTCAAGTTTTATTCAAGACAAGAATCTAAGAAATTCAAGATATATGATCAAGATAATCTCTAGAGTCTCAGGAAGGAAATTCCAAGTTGAAACAACAAGAGGTTTGACCAAAGAATTTAAGTTAAAATGTTTTTACAAGAGATTTACTCTTTGGTAATCGATTACCAGAGGATGTAATCGATTACCAGTGGCCAAAATGCTTCCTAAAATACTCTTAAAATGTTTTTAAATGTTTTTGAAGACATGCAATCGATTACACAAGGCTTGTAATCGATTACCAGCAGTTAAAACTATTTATAACAGCTATTAGAAATTTGAATTCAAATTTTATACTATGTAATCGATTACACTTGAATGGTAATCGATTACCAGTAGTTATTGAACGTTTTAATTCAAATTTTAAAGCCTGTAATCGATTACACAAGTCTTGTAATTGATTACCAGAGGAGATTTTCATAAAATAATTTCCAAGAGTTACATCTGTTCAAATGGTTTTTGAATGACCATCAAAGATCCATATATATGTGACTTGGAACACGAATTTGCTTAGAGTTTTTCTGAACAAAAGGTCTTATCCTCTCAAAAGCAAAAATTGTTTTATCCTCTAAAACATTCCTTGGCCAAAATACTTGCAATTCAATAAGGAATTATTTGAGTGCTTCATTGTACAATCTATCTCTTTCAAGAGAGATTTCTTCTTCTCTTCTTCATACTTCTGAAAAGGGATTAAGAGACCGAGAGTCTCTTGTTGTAAAACAATCTGAACACAAAGGAAGGACTGCCCTGTGTGGTTTAGAACTTGTAAAGGGTTTTTACAAGATAGTGGAACTCTCAAGTGGGTTGCTTGGGGACTAGACGTAAGCACAAGGGTGTGGCCGAACCAGTATAAAACTGAGTTTTCACTTTCTCTTCCCTTAAACTCCTTTATTTATTGTTATTTATCTTTTGCATTAAGGAAGTTTTAGTTTGAATTGAATTTCAGTAATTCATAATAAGGGAACAATTGATATTATCATTAAAGAAGAACAAAATTTTAATTGGGGGGAATAGTCTGTAATATCTTAATTCAACCCCCCTTCTTAAGATATCTGAGGTCACTTGTCTAACATTGTTGAGGATTTGTTTCTTTCAAGGTAAGAAGGAATGGGTTTTCTTTTCCTCTTCTCTTGTATCAGTGGTGAAGGGGGCATTGACAGATGATATGGTATTAGATTTATATTTATAGTTTATTGGATGGGTTGTGAATATCTTGAAACACTTAATTTCTATCACGATTTTGGTGAATTTGATTGTTGGATGTTCTTGATGTTTTGTCCTTTTGATATACATAAAATTGAATTTGATAAATGATTTTTGGACATGTTGATTTTATTGACAATGAATGTTAACTTCGAACGCAAAAATGAGTGAAAAAAATGATGAAATTAGACTTTGTGGTATTAATAAAAGATGTGGCATGAATATTAATTAACTAAGGGCTTTGGTTCTCACTAAAAAATAATTTCTAGGACTCAAGATATGATCACATTAGTGACCAAAGGCTAAGCTATCAGAATTAGATTAGCAATTTCATTTTCCCTTCAATTTTAGATATAATAAATGATTAAACTATATTTTGAGGTTAACATAGAAGTTGTAGATAATTGTTAGTTTTCCAAAAGGATAAGAGTTAACTTGATAGGATTAATACAAATCTAGATATCACATTTAGACTATACAAAGGTTCTAGACTCATAATATAAGAAAATGCAATAAGTATAAATCTATATCCTTGAGATTGAGATACTAAGTCCTACAAATAGAAATCTCATTTATTGCTTAGAATTATTGTGAAAAATTACATTGTAAGTTTTTGATTTAAAATCTTATATGTAATGTATATGATTTTAAAAATGAATTAAATAAATGAATTATTATCTAAGAAGAGTAGTTAGTTACACCAGACTGATCAAGAACAAAGAAAATATTCTCAATAAGTATTAGTAATAATTTACTCTCAATTTTAAAAAAATATTGTTATCTCTAAAAATATCTTAATAGCCATTTACCTATTATAATCTTCAATGAGCTCATTAGTAATTTAAAAAATTAGGAAACAATTCTATTCTAGAAATTATGTAATTTATAACTTACTTAAATTCAACTTGAAAACTAACATGAGAGTTACATAATATTTTTTCAAAACATTGCAATTTTTTCAAATACGTTACATGATATAGTAAATATTAAGTTAAATTTTCTGAAAAACCATTTATTTAAAAATTAAAGAAAAAAATTAAAATATAAGAAATTAATTCAATTCAATTTTAAAGACTAACATGAGAATTTTCTTACGACCTATGCGGCATATAAATGTACACGTGGCCAACACATGGTTCTCAATTCTCACTTCTCAACCACACAGAAATGTCAATCTTCATGCAATCATTCCCTCTAATTTTAATTTGATTAAAATATATTTCCATCCTTAATAAATATTTTAATTTTTAATTAAATTTTTAATAATTATTTCCTTATTAAATTATTAATAAAATAATAATTTTATTTTTGATCTTTTATTCTTTAAGCGAATTATGTTTTTAATTTTTAATAAATTTTGTTTATTTGTCATTAGTCCTTTTATTAAGGTTTCTAATAACAAAATTTAAGGAACTAATAAGAAATGAATGAAAAATTTAGGATCAATTTTTTTAATTTAATTAGAACTAAAAAACATCAAGAATAAAAAATATAATTATTGTTTTAACAAGACTCAACGTAATTTTTTTATTAAAGAATAAATATAAAATTTAATAATTTATTAAAGACTAAAAACACATTTTAGACTTTTAATTTTAATTAATGGTTTAAAATTATATTTTTTTACTTTTAGTTTTTATAATCTATGTTTGTTTTTATTCCATAAAACATTTTATATAATATTTTGGACATGAAAAAAGATGCCTAAAGCATTATTAGAACATAAAACAAAATAAATGTAATTTACTGGAACAAAAAAAATATAGTTTTACAAGATGGAAAATAAAAAATATTAAATTTTAATTACTAAAAAAGGTATTTAAGCCATAATTAATTTATATTTATACTTCACGGATAAATAAATTGTTACGAAATTGAGGCATCATATTCCATAAAATGTTAGGTTACGTGGCATCAAATCAAACCACTAACAATCTCATGATTTATTTGTTTAAGGAAAGCCATTAAGTCGGTGTTATGAATTGGAGTGGCCAGCGTAAGAAGAATGGCTTCTCAAAGTTTGAGTTTACCACCAACACATATTCCTTACAATAGGATAATTGGGAAGCTTGATTCCAAGTTTTTGTTGTGGCCTTCTTGTGCTCATATCAAACCCAGAAGAATTTCTACCTCAATTCGAGCAATGGGTTCCTCCGCTTCTTCCCACTCCCAGTCACAATATGCAGACAGCGTTGAATCTGAAGCAGGTAATAGATTGTACAGTGAAGAGGGTTTTCCTCTCTTTTCTTTTAATTTCTTTGCGGACTGCTTTGTTGTTTTTTGTTCTGCTCAATTTACAAAAGAAAGCTGCGTTGAACATGTGAATTACTAGGTGAAGTTAAGAATCTCGGTTGATGTTAATTGTAACTCTATGCAATACGGGTTTCATTCCAAAGACAATGATATTTTTTCTTTTTTATAAGAATTAATTTATAATATTTATTATATTAATTATTTTTAAATAAGTTAAAGAAGAGAGAATCTTTTGAAAAATAATTAGAAAAAACGAATATTAATAAAAAAAGTAGTTTTTGAATTTTTTTTATAAATTTAAGATAAATTTATTACTAAAAAGATTAAAAAAAAAATAATTAATTTAATTGATAACAATAAACTTTGTGCATGTCCCTCTGTTTGAACTCTTTTCCTTCTTTATATGATAATGGAGGTTTCCTCTTATACATCTATTTGCATCTTGTGGCTCTTTTTGCCCATAGGAACTAGCTCCCATGTTTGATTCTTCTATGAAGACTCAATCTCCTCCACCATAGCACCCATTCATCTGTCTTTCTCCAAGCTGTTCATAGCCTGTTAAAAAATAAAAGGATCTCCAACACTAGTGAGAAGTGCAAAAGCAGTTAACTTAGCCAATTCTTCAAACACATATCAGACAACGAGCTTAATGGTGTGTTAATCTTTATCTTTGACAAGATTGTACTATCGCCTCATGTCTTGGACTACATGGTTTTGCTCCCTCGGGAATCATCGGTAGTTACTCAAAGTCCTCCTAAACCTCCATGGAGCTGGGGAAGCTCCATCATACATTGACATAATTGTATCAACTATCTTTGGCAACATGGATTGCTCATATGTTAGGAGCTAAATATTTGCCAACGTAGAGATTGTTGTGTATGGCTCATATGTTAGGAGCAGGGGAAAGTTGGAGTGGAGTGTAAGGGCCAACTTGCAGTTGGGTTACGAATCGAATTGGGGTGCAAGGGCAAAGCCCTCGCGGAACACATAATGTTGTATGCGGATTAAGATAATACACACGTAAAGATAATGAACACTTAATGATAATGTTCGCGTGTTAAGATAATGTATGCAATGTTAAGATAATGTATGTGTATATTATATATATCCTGATCTAACTCCTTTGATGATTAATAAGAAAAAGAAATCGCTCTGCTCTCTAGGACATATGCACACTTGCCAAACCTTGTTTTGTTAAAGCTTGTGTTTGTGTGTGCGTGTGATTTCTCTCACACGCTTTAGAATTCAATGTGTTATTGTTAATCATACCGTATATGTGTCCATGCTGAAGGATGTTTGTTTTCTTAAGTTTAATATATTCATTCCCCAACGTATATACTCTATTAGTTCTTCCCCGTTGCTTAAGATCAAAACCACTAAATGAAAATATTGTAATTGACTTTTGGGTATGCAAAAAAATCATGTTGGAAGGAGAATATTCACTTTGAGTTTACTATAGTCTCTAACAAAAATTTGTCACTGCTTTAAGCAAGAACAACTTCATATCAATATGATGTTAAAAAAAAATTGAAAATACACACGTATGTGTTGATTGTAACCAATAACCACTTTTAATTCTAACTAATGCAGGAGCTGATACTATTGACTATAAATCTTTAACCGATGAAGAGTGGAAGAAGCGGCTCACAAATGAACAGTTCTATATTACTCGTCAGAAGGGAACTGAAAGAGCTTTCACTGGGTATGTTATTGAACTACTACTAGGAATTAAGGACACTATGCTTCCAAGTCATGCTTAGTTGTTCACGTACAGAGGCATCTGCCAAATTGCTTTGCAATATATATTCAAAATCAGTTTGCTAGACCTTTTGTTTTAACTGACTTGTTACTATGAATTATCCTATTTCTGTCTATTTTGATGTCTATTTAGTTAATTGGGTTTTGTTTGTTATATTCTGTTAAAATTCTTACATGACAGAACATAGTTTTACCTACTCGGTAAAGAAATTTGCTTCACATTATATCTCATGTCATACAAAATGTGAGAGCAATTGTTTGGCGTTAGTCGTTAGATATGACATAAATGTCTCTTGCTAGTTTCTACTCTTAGTGCTGTATAAGATTTAATCATCTATTGCCGAGCAGTGTGTCATTTATGTAACACTAATATTGAATCATTTCATGGTCAACACTTAAGTATACACATGGCTTTAATATCTGTTGTCTCTGAGCAAGATAGGTTGTACTCCAATTATATTTGGCTTTAATATCAAAACTGGAAATTGTGTTTGCTGTTCTTGGTTATATTTGACAAGGAATTTCAATTAGTTTTTTTCATTGGTTAAAAAACTTTTTTTTGACCGTTTGATAAATAAATTTATTTTAGTAGTTTTTTAAGTAGCTTTTAACTTTTAATTTTTTTATATTTTCTTCCACTTTTATCTTTTGATATATTTATTATTTTTTTAATCAAATCATGATTTTATTTATTTATAGTTGTTTTACGCTTTTCAATTACGTTGACATTTAATTTTATCGAACAATTTTAATTTGATAAGCTTTCAACTAGTTTTTCTTCTAATTTTGTCCAACATAGCTACCTGTAAAAAAAATGTTATATAATTGCCCCATGGCTTTGAGTATTTTCAGGCTTGGCATCTTTTTTAATTATTTTTTCCCTACTCGTTTCGTTTCTATTAGGGAGTACTGGAATACTAAAACCCCGGGGATTTACCATTGCATATGTTGCGACACACCTTTATTCGAGTAAGTGCTGCTTTATATATATCCATATATAATATAATTCTTCCCAAGTCATTTTTTCTTACATTGATCTCAATCATCTTGATCTAATTCACTGTCTTCTTTTCCAGATCATCTACTAAGTTCAATAGTGGAACTGGGTGGCCATCCTATTACCAGACAATTGGGAAAAATGTGAAATCAAAGTTGGATTTGTCAATTATTTTCATGCCGCGCCAGGAGGTTCTCTGTGCTGTTTGTGATGCTCATCTTGGACATGTGTTTGACGATGGTCCTCCACCCACGGGAAAACGTTTCTGTATCAATAGGTAAATAATATGCTTAATTACAAATCTTACTGCTCAAATTTTATTTTGATAAATTTTATCATTAAGTTTTTTTCATGCACATTTTACTACCACGGGCAGAATCTTTTTATCAAACTAAGTGGTTTAAACAAACTATATAAAATATGAATGATTTTGATATCAATTGTAATTATAACCGATATAAAAATAATATTTTACATCGGTTGAGGACTTGAGTGGTAAAATCTCAAATTATAAAAATTGGGTGATAAAATTTATAAAAATTAAACTTAAGGGGTAAAGTTCACAAAATAATGAAAGTTCAATCATAAAATTTATCATTAATCCTAAATAGTAATGGCTTCAACTGTGTCTCCTTTTCAATTTTACATCTTCACCTTTTTAAGAGTTTATGCTATTTCTTGTGGAATTCCTGCAGTGCTGCCCTTAAGCTCAAACCAAAGCAGTAGACAGTGAAATACCTACCTATCACTCGGAAGCAGATGGTATAATATTCTAAATATGTGATATACTTTGTGCTGTTTTTCCTATTTATGGAGAACAACAATGAAAATTGTCTTGAACTGTTGATGTATAAAACACAAATTTTATAGAATCTAGAAGCTCAATTACTATAGTGAAGACTCAAATTCTAATACTAATGAAGTGTCGGCATGTACTTGCCATTGTTTCATGAGACTATGTTAAAGCTTTTAATTTTCACCAACCGATACAATCTTTTTGAGAGTTTGCAATTTGACTCTTGATTATGCTAATTTTTAAAAAATATGGTATTGGACCAGACAAGACAAACAACACATGATAAGAAAAACAGAACAAAACATATAAGTTATAAGATAATTTTTTTTTCTTGTATATCATTTGATGAATAATTGACAACACAAGTAAAATAATATAAAATTTATTGAAATACTGTCAAATTTAAAGTGTTTACTGAAATATCTTTTTTGTATTTTTTCATTTTTAAAATGAGAGATATTAAAATAAAAAAGAATGATCTAATGTTTTTTTAAATAACTAAGTTAGTTGGATATTATTTTTTGGTTATTAAAGAAATATAAAAATGAATATTGTCTTCTAATTTTTTTTTTAAAATTAAACGTCAAACAAAAATATTTGTCCTATCTAGTTTCACTACTAGAAAAAGACTATTCTACATCGGTTAAAAGATGTTTTCTACGACGGTTTTTAACCATTGTCGTAATCAACATTGGTTAAAAGATGTCATTGTGTCATCTAGTAGTGTTTCATAAATTTTTACCAATCAACCAGAGCCTAAGTGTTTTAGTAGTTTTCTATTATTCTCTTTTCCTGAAAGTTTGGTGTAATTTAACAGCACAGGAGTTCCATATGATTACCATAGGAAATATATATTATTTTGGGAGGAAAAAATGATAATAGTGTTGGAGTATGTTAGCGATATATATCATATAGGATTGTTAAGATAGTTAGCCTACTAAGCTAGAAGCTCCAAAGCTATTAGGATTCACTTCTGAAACACTCGGTTTGCTCTTTCTGTTTATAAGCGTACTTTCTTTTATTCCATCTCAAGGAAAAAAAGGTGTTCATAAATACACATTGCAGAATAAAAGGATCTATTTTTATATTTAAATTATATTATAAACAGATGACATATCAAAAACATACCTGTTGATGAGTTCTTGAAGCATAAAAATTCATCGATAGTGTGAAGACTCTACGTGTATCCTCATCCAGACTGACCTCTATTCGTCAACAACTTTAACATGTGGAAAAATAAGAATAAAGAAGTGATATTTGAATTCCTTTCAACGTGAAGTCTAAGGCTCTGTTTGTAGGATGCTAAGGATACTAAATTTATGATCAAATCAAAATCATTATTGATAATATCCTTTTTAAAGTTATATTATTTCTTGTTACCTTTTATTGCTAACCATTTAATAATTAAAATTGAAATAATAATTGACCAAATCTTTTTCACCAAATCTTTCACCAAATCTTTCATATTATTTATATTTAGTATTAGCAAAAATATAATAATATTCCACCTGTTGAAATTAATTAATCATTTGATCATATTAAATTCTCTAATTTAATTAATCATCAAATATCAAAATAATTTTGTAACAGAGATTATAGCACTCGTTTGTGTGTGACCCCGTAGGTTCAATACTAAGCCTGTAATATATTAATCAAATTAATATATTAATCAAGGTAGGCGTTTAGTTACACTCCTTAACGTCCGGATAGCATGAAGTAGTATTTTACTTTCAAGAACCATTAGAAGAGTAGTGTAATAATTTCTTCCATCTTTACAGCTCTGGGTTAACTCTAGAGTATGGTATTACTATCAAATCCTTTTGAGTTAACTCATAATGACTTAAGAAACTCATTTCTTCTTTCATTTAATTTTCTTGGTCAGGATATAATTTTATTCATAGAGCTCAAACTCATTATCAAGAGTTGAAGGATTCCTTCTTGATTAATCATTAATTGTACATATATTTAATCATATCCAATATTCATTCAACAAGTGCTCTAAAACACTAGGTGTCCGGAATCAAAATATAACAAATAATCTGTTAATTATTATGACAATCTCAGGTCAATGAAAGCTATTATACCTCTTCTTGAGAATTTTCTATTGACACTTTATGGTAAATTTTAACCATTAGAAAACTTCAATTGAGTCAGTTCAATGATCACATCAACATGTGACTCATCTATATATGCAAATGAATAAATGAGATCTATTAATATTTATCCAATAAATACTATCACATATATATTAATCTATCTGGATTATTGATATCCTATTTACAATAATCCTATGATCAAGAACAGTTTAGATTAAAATTAGAACAAGCTTGTTTCTCATTATCATAATCTCCATTATAATAACAAGTCTTTAATTTTAATCAAGGACATTATCAAATGGACCATTTAATCAAATAGTAAAATATGACAATGAAAATAAAATAATACTTTATTATTAAAATTAAAATTGATTAAATGATGACTTGGATCGTGGGCATACAAATTTATTCTCAACAATCTCCCACTTGCCTAGAGCCAATCATTCATGAACTTCATTCCTAATTCCCATTCGTGCGTGTCAAACTGTTTTATGTCAAGCGCCTTGGTGAAGGGATCTGCTGCATTCTCCATAAATGAGGAATTGGTCTTTAGTTCTTCTTAAGTACTTAAGTATGGTCTTAACCACTTTCCAATGTTCCTCACCAGGGTTTGCTTAATATCGACTTTACACCTAGTGCATAAGCGACATCAGGATGTGTACAAGTCATGGTGTACATGATAGCTCCCACTGCACTAGCATATGGCACTCTACTCATGCGTTCTCTTTCTTCAGGAGTTGTTGGACAATTCTCCCTACTAAGAGTAATTCCAACACCTACAGGAAAATAGCCTTGTTTGGAATTATCCATGTTATATCTCTTTAAGATAGTATCAATGTACATAGATTGGGAGAGTCCAAACAACCTTTTAGATCTATCTCTATAAATCTTTATGCCTAGAATATAGACTACTTCTCCTAAATCCTTCATGGAGAATTGTTTTGATAGCCAAATCTTTGTGCCTTGCAATGTTGGTATGTCATTTCCAATTAGTAATATGTCATCTGCATATAACACTAAGGAAATAATTGCACTCCCACTGACCTTTTTGTAAACATATGGATCTTCCTCACATTTAACAAACTCGAACTTTTCGATTGTCTTATTAAAATGAATGTTCCAACTTCTAGAAGCTTGTTTCAATCCATATATAAATCGTTGCAACATGAAAACTTCATTACAACCAGCCAATGATGTGAATCCTTCAGGTTGTGTCATGTACACTTCCTCTTTCAACTCACTATTAAGGAAAGTTGTTTTCACATCCATTTGCCATATCTCATAATCATAGTATGCTGCTATGGCAAGTAGAATCTGAATTGGTTTGAGCATTGCCACACGAGAAAATGTTTTGTCATATTCTATTCCTTAATGTTGACGATATCTTTTAGCAACAAGGTGAGCTTTATAGGTCTCGACCTTTCCATCTGCTCCAATCTTTTTCTTGTAAACCCATTTATGGTTTTATATCCTTTGAAGCTTCAACTAAAGTTCATACTTTGTTGATCTTCATTGATTCTATTTCAGATTCCATGGCTTTTTTCCATTTGTTGCAATCTGAGTTTCTTATGGCCTCTTCATAGCTCTTAGGGTCATCATCATTATGATAAACCTCATTTGACATGTCATCTTGCACCATTAAGTTTAATTTATTAGGTGCACGATGCATTCGAGTATATCTTCTAAGAGGTTCTTATGTTGGGTTCAAAGGTTGCTGCAATTGTTCTAAGATTGGTTCATTAACTTCTTCTTGAACAACGACTTGTTCTTGAACAATAACTGGTTCTTGAGCCATAATCGTTTGGGTTGAAGAGCTTTGTCCTAATTTCAAAACATCAAAGAATGGCCTCATAGTTTCCATCTCATGTTCTTGAGTTATGTTATCATTGGTGACTTGAGTCTCGTCAAGTTCAATTTCTTTACCATGGTTTCCTTTTACAAGAAAATATCTTTCTAAAAGGGTTGCTCCTCTTGCCACAAACACTTTATGGTTAGAAGGTTGGTAGAAATAATATCCCATTGTTTCTTTATGATAACCAATGAGTCTACACTTATCAAACCTTGTCTCAAGTTTATCTGTTTGCAATCTTTTAACATAAGCAAGGCAACGCCAGACCTTGATGTGTTTAAGACTTGGTTTCTTTCCTTTCCATATCTCATATGGAGTTGTAGAGACTACTTTTGTAGGAACTTTATTTAGCAAGTAGGCTAATGCTTCTAAAGCATATCCCCATAAGTTTAATGGAAAATCGGTGAACCTTATCATGGATCTAACCATATCTAGTAAGGTTCGATTTCTTCTTTCAGATACACCATTGTGTTGTGGTGTTCCCGGAGGTGTCCACTAAGAGAGAATCTCATTCTCCTTTGGATAGTCAATAAAGTTATCACTAAGATATTCTTCTCCTCTATCAGATATAAGCATTTTGATACTCTTACCAGTTTGCTTTTCAACTTCACTACAAAATCTTTCAAACATTTCAAATGATTCAGATTTATGTTTCATAAGATACAAAAATCCATATCTAGACATATCGTCAGTGAAGGTGATAAAATAAAAATATCCTCTTTTGGCTTGAATCTTTATGGGCCCACAAACATTTGTATGAATTAGTCTCAATAACTCAGAAGTTCTTTCTCCACTTCCAATAAATGGAGATTTAGTCATTTTTCCTTTGAGACAAGATTCACAAGTTTCATATGATTCATAATCATAATTATCAAGGTAACCTTCCTTGTGCAACTTGTTAATTCTTTTCTTGCCAATGTGACCTAGCCTACAATGCCAAAGATATGTTTTATTTACTTGATTATCTCTTTTTCTTTTGAAACTAGAAGAAACATGCATAATCGAGTTATGATTCACATCGAGTAAGACATAAATGCCGCGCTTGTCCAACATGGAAATTGAAATAATGTTTGAAAAAAATTTCGGAACATAATAACAATATTCCAATACTAGTACTTTTCCAATTGCCATTATTAAAGAGACTGATCCTAAAGCTAAGGCGGCAACATTTGCTCCATTCCCTACTTGTAGATTTATTTCTCCTTTCTTCAACCATCTAGTTATCTGTAGTCTCTTGCAACGTATTGCAAATATTAAAACTACTGCCTGTATCTAATACCCACATTGAAGATCAGTGACAATGAAAGAAATCATGAAAACATTTTTCATTAATGTCTTACCTTGTTTCTTGTTTTTCAAAGAATCAAGATGCTTGCAATTTCTCTTCCAGTGACCTTTCTCCTTAGAGAAGAAACATTCAACATCAGTTTGGTCAATCTTGTTCCTTTTGTTCTTGGGTTTGGTCATACCACCCTTAGGTCCATGATGCTTCCTTTTTGGTACTTTTTCCTTTCTTCTTGGAGCTCTTGCCAACTACCATGATAGTTTCTTTCTTATCCTCAGAAGCAATTTGATTCTCATAATCAATTAGCAGATTTAGCATCTCATGCAAGTCACAACTCATCTTATTCATGTTGAAATTCACACTAAATTGTGAAAATGAATTAGAAAGTGATTGTAGAATCAAATCTTGAGAAAACTCTTTCCCAAACTTCTCAAGTTGTTCTATGAGATCAATCGTCTTAAAAACATGGGGTCCAACCTTTTCATTTGCAGCAAGTGAGGATCACATAAAGCCTCTTAAAAATTGTGAGCGAACCACTTGGTTATCAAGTCGTTTCTCATACACATTCTAAGACAATGTATCATATACATTTTCAAATCAAAATAAGAAATATCATATCACAAAGTTCCTAGTTGTCAGGCCAACCCTATTGATATCATACACATTCTAAGACAATGTATCATATATATTTTCAAATCAACATAAAAAATATCATATCAAATAAGTTCCTGGTTGTCAGGCCAATCCTATTGATATCAATAAATTAATTCTAATACTTCCCTAGGTTGTCTAGGCACTCAGTATATAATTAATTTCAAAAACATGCATCTTATGCGAGAGAAAAAAAATAATTATTAATTATAAATCTCCTGTTCGTCAAGTCGTTCCTTATTATTAATCATTAAAAAAAAATTACATCATATGCCTCAATTTATCTTCTTTTTTTTCTTCTATAAGTCCTCTGGTAATAAGGTCGTTCCTTATGATTAAACAATTTAATATGTAAGATAAATCACATGACAAACCTATTTATCATTTAGATGTATAACAATTATATAATTATGCACATAGCATATACAATTTTTTCTCTCTAATAATTGAACTGTTTTAACAACCAATTGCAAACATTCCACCGATTCAAAACAACATCCACGTAACAAGATTACAAATTGCACAAAAAAAATAATTTGATTTGACAATGTAATCATGCAATCATAACATGCAACATTACGTGTAAGTAAATAAAAATTGAAACTTTTTCAAATTTTTGTTAAATATAATTTAAATACAAAAAAACCTTGCTCTAATACCAATTCAAGGAAAAAAGTATTTATAAACACACATTGCGGAATAAAAGGATCTATTTTGTATTTAAATTATATTATAAACAGATGACATATTAAAAATATATTTGTTGATGAGCTCTTGAAGCATAAAAATTCTTCAATAGTGTGAAGACTCTACAACTCTATTCGTCAACAACTTTGAGAGGTGGAAAAATAAGAATAGAGAAGTGATATTTGGATTCCTTTCAACGTGTAGCCTAAGACTCTATTTATAGCACGCTAATGATACCAAATTTTTGATCAAATCAAAATCATTATTGATAATATCTTTTTTTACGCTATATTATTTCTTGTTACCTTTTATTGCTAACCATTTAGCAATTAAAATTGAAATAATAATTGACCAAATCTTTCATATTATTTATATTTTCAGTGCTAGCAAAAATATAATAATATTCCACCTTTTGAAATTAATTAATCATTTGATCATATTAAATTCTCTAATTTAAGTAATCATCAATTATTAAAATATTTTTTTAGCAGAGATTAGAACACTCGTTTGTGTGTGATCCTGTAGGTTCAATACTAAGCCATATTAATCAAATTAATATACTAATCAAGTTAGGCGTCTAACAACACTTCTTAACGTCCGGATAACATGAAGTAACATTTTACTTTCAAGAACCATTAGAAGAGTAGTGTAATAATTTCTTCCATCTTTACAGCTCTGGGTTAACTCTAGAGTATGGTATTACTATCAAATCCTTTTGAGTTAACTCATAATGACTTAAGAAACTCATTTCTTCTTTCATTTAATTTTCTTGGCCAGGATATAATTTTATTCATAGAGCTCAAACTCATTATCAAGAGTTGAAGGATTCCTTCTTGATTAATCATTAATTGTACATATATTTTATCATATCCAATATCCATTCAACAAGTGCTCTAAAGCACTAGGTGTCCGGAATCAAAATACAACAAATAATCTGTTAATTATTATGACAATCTCAGGTCAATGAAAGCTATTATACCTCTTCTTGAAAATTTTCTATTGACACTTTATGGTAAATTTTAACCATTAGAAAATTTCAATTGAGTCAGTTCAATGATCACATCAACATGTGACTCATCTATATATGCAAATGAATAAATGAGATTTATTAATATTTATCCAATAAATACTATCACATATATATTAATCTATCTGGATTATTGATATCCTATTTACAATAATCCTATGATCAAGAACAATTTAGATTAAAATTAGAACAAACTTGTTTCTCATTATCATAATCTCCATTATAATAACAAGTCTTTAATTTTAATCAAGGACATTATCAAATGGACCATTTCATCAAATAGTAAAATATGACAATGAAAATAAAATAATAATTTATTATTAAAATTAAAATTGATTAAATGATGACTTGGATCGTGGGCATACAAATTTATTCCCAACACCGTCTCTTTTTTTTTCACTTTCCAATCACTTGAATCATGACATGGTATCAATGCTTTTTTTCTAATTTTATTTTGATCCACACCGTCTGAATTTAACTCCTTGCCGCACTAATTTCTTTGTCTTTCACGATTCCAATTAAATTAGACAAGCATAATTTTCTTCAGTGCCAACCAGGACCTACTGGTTACTAAGGGTCCAAGTTTAGGTCTATTTTGTTGTGTTTATGTTAGGGAGCCAGCTTACTTCTTATTATATGTGTATAGTTAATACGTGACTGTTAGTGAGTTGTAGAGGTAGCTATAAGAGGTACCGGTCTAAGGGAACAACTATAATTCTTTTTTAATGTGTTGAGCCATATGTTTGCGACCGTGTTTGTTACCGTTAGGGGTGGGTAAGCGGGCCGGCCCGCCCCGCGTAAGGCCCGCCCGCATAAGCCTGCATTGGTAGCGGACTGGGCCAATCCGCCCCGTTTCTTACACGGATCAAATAAATTGGTCCGCCCCCGCCCCGCGGACCCTGCAGGTCAAACGAGCCGATCTGCGGGCCTAGTTTTAAAAGAATTTTAATTTTAATAAAAATATAATACAATCAAATTAAGTTCAATACAAAGGTAAACAAAATCTCAATAATTAGTCAATTACATCAATAAAATAAATAATGTCTTAACAAAAGAAAATTCAAGTAATAAATCTAAAATATGAAATTTAAACATCTCCAACAACAAATGATTCCATATTTGAAGTAGCTTGAGCCTTCTCCATCTTCATATCTTCATCTTTTTTTCCTAAAACTCAAAATAATAATAAATATTAGAATAAAGTCAAGTTAAGTGATTAAAAGACAATAATTATTACATATTATTAACCCTGCATATCAAATACTAGTAACCAATTTTTAGTATATATCAAGACTTGTATGTTATCAACAAGAAGCCTAGTTCGATATTTGTTAAGCACACGTGAGGAGAAAAAATGTTCTTAGCTTGCTACAACTGCTAAATATGATATGAGCTATTTTTTATGATAAAAATATATTGAAATATCTTTAAAAATATTTATTTAACAATTATTTTTGGCTTAAATGATAAGAATTGATATTTTTATTATTTATGACTTTCAGATATGAAAATGATAGATTAAAAGAGAAAAAGATCGAAAAAATATCAAAAAAGAAGATTTTTAGGAGGTTATCACTTATCTTTTTTATCTTAATCTTTTATTTTTGTTATTTTTTATTTTTCTTATCTTATCCTTTTTTATCTTTATCATCTTTTAATTAAAATATTTTATTTTTATCTTTATCTTATCTAATATATTTATTTATCTATTATTTTAAAAGAAAAGTTTAAAGTGAAAAAGAGAAAATCAAACCTAATATAATTGGGTCAGGATCATACAAATTAAACCTAATGCGGGCTGTGGGCAACCCGTGGACCTCTCGGGCCAAACCCGCATAGTCCGCAGGTTAAGCGGGGCGGGCCCAAAAATATGACATAACAATGGACCGTTTAAAAAAATTGGTCCGTAACCCTCACAGACCGCGGGCCCCACGGGTCAGCCCATGGACCTGAGCCTGTTTACCCACCCCTAGTTACCGTTCTCTAAGTGTCCAGAGGGGAGTACTTGTTTGAGGATACAATTGTAATTCTCTTTTATTGTGCTGACTTGTATGTCTATGTTCGATCAATACCTTTGTCTAAGTGCTGGAGAGAGACATCTACGAAAGTACTCTCAAGCTCAAGTCAGATATCACTCAATACAGTAAAGATAAGAGTAATAATAATGAATAGTTCTATTTTATCTCGAATTTCATCATATATATATATATATATATATATATATATATATATATACTATTTTAATTGGTATAGATTCATGGGCCTTATAGTAGAATGATATCATTATTTTAATAAGATAATATGTTATGAATATATCTTTACTATATTATTATTATTATCCGGTAAGCTAAGGAGTACAATAAATAGGGATTCTCTGTACCATTTCATCACAAGTATCCTATGCCTGATAGTTATGAGTTTTCACCGATCTTGTGCATTCATGGTTCAATTTCTAGTTCTATCGCACAAAGTATAGTGTATATGGATTTAGCAGCATATGTATGTAAAGACCTAAAAGAAAGGTGGTCACAAAATGATCTTGTTCGCATAGTAGAATTGCAACAAGAAATTTATAGCTTCAAGATTCATTGTGTGACTGATTATTTTACTGAATTGAAGGTGCTTTGGGAAGAATTGGAAAATTATAGGCCCACTCGAAATTGCATTTGTCCTGTCACTTACTTGTGCAGCATCTAGAGATTTAAAGAAATACAAACAACAAAATATTAGAAAATCGGGGTGACAAGGCAAAGATAGTTTTCAATGGAATCATCATCAATATTTATTTTAAAGGAAAAATGTTAGAAAATCTTTTCTTAAACCGATCCTTGAAATCAAATATATGTTCACGATTATGTAGGGTATTAACCCCTTACAACATTTGTTAATCAAATATATGTTCACAATTATGTAGGATATTAACACCTTACAACGTTTGTTAAAAATGATAGATATAATTAATTGTGCAAATATATATAGCTTCATATTAAAATATTTATTTTACTAAAAAAAATAGTTTTATTTTTTGAAAAAGAACATTTGTTATTTGATATTTTTTTATTTAAAGAAACTCCATGCTCAAAAGCTTCATATAGAAAATGACTATTATTCTAGGAAGTTTTATGATTCATGTAACTTTAAAGGTAGAAATATTAATCAAATTAATGTCAGAAAGCATAAGTTCAAATAATTATTTTATTTGAAACCACAAATGTGAATGACATGAACTATGAAAAATATGAGTGGCATGAATTAGGAAAGAATGGAAAGTTGGATTTTTTTTTTTTTGTTTTTACAAATTAAGGAGTTTATTTATCACTTTCTAAACTAAAAAAAAAGAGAAAATTGTTATAAAAAAAGTATTAGTAAATGTACACATCCATGACACTGGACCATCACCTTTCATTTTTTAATTTTCAAATAAAAAATAAATTTAAAACTAAATTAAATACACTGATTCTATATGCAAAAGCATCATAACACCATTAATAATATGTTTTTCACACCTTATTTTTGTGAATAATTATCCTAGTTTTTCTATAGAGTTTGTGTTAATAATTGTTGTTTTTTATAAATAAAATGTGTAAAATAGTTTTAGAAACTAAAAAGATAATTTTTAAACATTTTTGTGATAAATTTGATGTTACAAGGACAAATTTGGTGTTTAAATGAACCATGAGTTGCAGACTTACTCTTGTCAGACTACTAGAAATTAAGCTTTTTACATCGATTATTTAGGACTTTAAACATCGGTTATTAACTGATGTTGAAAGTACCGATGTTGAAAGTATTATTGTTAACATTGATTTTCTAAAACTGATGTTAACGTAAAATTGACAACATCAATTATTTAAATAACCGATGTTATACAATAAGAATTACACCAAAAAACGGTATCAATGTTCATATTAGCGTTGGCCGTTAACATCGATTTAAGTTTAAAACCAATGTTAATTGATAATGTTAACATCGGTTTTATGTAAAATCGATGTTAAGTTATACATTAACATTATTTTCTTTTTATAAAAACAGATGTTAACTTCCAAACGTTAACATCGATTTTCTACAAAAATCGATGTTACCTATATAAGCTAAAATAAGTTTTTGTACAAAACTGATGTTAACTTTTGGAAGTTAACATCAGTTTTTTTACAAAACCGATGTAAACGGTTTACTAAGTTAACATCGGTTTTGTAAAAAACTGATGTTAATATACAGAAACAACATCAGTTTTTCCAAAAATCAATGTTAACATTGTTAGTTAACATCAGTTTTTGATGTTGTTTTTGTATATTAACATTGGTTTTTTAAAAAACTGATGTTGTTATTATCATTTTTTTTAATAGACTGTCTGTTTTTTCAATAAACCCAAAAATTAACATGTAAATTTTTCAAATCAGACCACACAACATAACATATATATCATTTGCATTCTGCTTTGAAATAGTTTTTAGCAGAAAGCTAGCTAGTAAACTATCACTTGATTTTTTACAATTAATAACTATCAATAAATAATTTATTAATAACTATCTCAATAAATAATATTCAATGTTAAAAGGAAACATCAGTGGTAAAAAAAATGTAAAGGAAGCTAGTAAACTAAAATTACAAAGTTCCCTAACATCCTAAGTTTGATTTCTAACTTTGAGATAATATTGTGCCCATTGGATGCGAAGCGCCTTCAATCTCTCTGCTTCCAATGGTCTAACATGATTAAAATACTGCATGATAAAATAAAACATAAGTTAATAATGTAATACCAATCATAAGAAAATCAAATTTGTTTGAAATAAGCAATTATCATTTCCCAATTATTCCTGAAACTTCCTAAGATTATAGTGGATATCCAGTGCATCATGTAATAGCCACACTCAGTGCTTCCTTTTTCTCTATTATACTAAATACATAATGAAATTTAGATATTAAACGTTAACTACAATTAGTGTACACACACGTAAAATATATATAAATAGAAGTTTTCTTTAAATCACTCACTTTAACAACAATCCACCAAGCACCAACCTTGGATTTAGGTTGTGGAGTATCATCAAGTCCTTTCAAAATACTGTTGAATACAAGGAACATTAAAATATTGATGTTGTTGAGTAATGTTAATGCAAATGTATTGAAAAACAACATTGACCTATTAATTATTCCTTTAAGATAGTTGTTTGGCCTATTACGTAAGGAACAAAACCAGACAACAAGATTTTCCTTAGGCAAAATGAAGACCATTTGCCTATTTGTGCTGCAGTGGAGACCAATATGGGTTATTGTAGTATTATACATTATTTAATTTCAGTTGTTCTATTTTACTTACCCATTCAGGTAGGCTCCTAGGTAGACATCGCGTTTTGAATTCTGCATCCAGTTCTTCATGTAATTTTCTGATTCAAATTGCGATTGCCTAGATCTCTGGATGGACTATGGCTTGAGGAATCCATACACATCGGAATTCCCTGCTCGCATACTTGTCTCAGTCAGATGCCTATTGTTGTTAACACAAAGTTAATTATGTATGAATTTAAAACAATAACTTAAGTAATTAACAAAAATCTAAATTTACTTACAAAATCCACAACTGTATAACAGATATGCTGAGACATTGACCATCGTGTGCAATTTCAATGCTTTATGTACAACGGGAAGTCTGGATTAAACTACCTGAACACGGTAGCATCCCACATAACCTGTAAAGGCTTTAAAAAACATTGTGGGATTGTCAATGTCATCAAATATAGGGGATCATTGACCTTATGATCGGCCTATCTCCAGGTTTTGCAGGTCCTACAGCTCCCTGTTTATCCAACAGAGTTAATTAACATTAGGCAATTATAGTGAACAATTGAATTGAAAAAAGAAGCATTTAATGACAAAAAAAATACCTGTTCTAATAAACGCTTCACGAGATATGTCAACCAAGCAAGGAAGGTGTTAAGGGCCTATCCCCCTAATATCACCTCGTTAGTGGGTACAGGAATTGGAGCATCTACATCTTTAACCTCCTTAACTCCGACCTTCACTTGATCATGCAACAAAGGAATGTTGTGAACAGTTGTGGATCCCTCATAAACTCTTCCTAGGGAAACCAGGTGGGGAGAATTTTCTTCGATGTACAACCCGCATTTGTCTGAGTCACTCGTGTCTGGATTGTTCCCTGAGGGATCAACACAAATCTCCTTTGTGCTGACACGAGTAACATAGGGACCAACCTCAGGCTCCGGAGGCAGTGCAAGTCCTTGTGATTGCATCTGTGATGGAAACTGGGACTGCATCTGGCAGAAGGATAACATCAGTTGCCGAGTCACTTTTTTTGTGATTGACTCCTCCAGATGGTCCCTGATTTGTTGAGTCAGCTGCTCTAGTTCTTCAGGAGCCATGGAGGAAGAAGTGCGAGAGGTTCGTGGAGCTGATCCAAAGTATTGCTTCATGGTCACACCAACTCCAGTAGCACGCACATGACCAGGGTGTTCTAGTCGCTCGATGGCAGTAGTCATGAGATTCTGACGTCCATGGGGGACAAAGGAACCCTGTGATGCCTGCTCTTCCAAAGAATCCTATACATAACACATATATTTCTTTAGTCACTCACAGAATAAACAAAGATAATTACAATTCTTAATTGAAAAGGACTTACAATCTTCTCAACAATTTCCTTTGCTATCTCAGACGTCATGTGCCCAGTTTTCTTAGAGCGGGCCGTCTTCCACTTCACGTGCCATCTGATGGGAGATTTAACAAGGCACACATTAGGGTGAAATTCAAGGGTAACTGAATTATCCCTTGTAAATTGACTAACACTTGCAAAATTTTTATAAATGGTTCGAACATGCAATATTCTATTAACAAGTAAATTAGTAGAATGATTATAAGGAAGATGAACAATTAGATTTGATGGCCAGACCTTGACCATTGCCTAAAATCACTTGATCGGGACGCTCAAATCAAGAACGCTGCTGAATGTTCTCAACATTGGCAGTAACATGATGAAAGCCACCCAAGTTTGGATACCAAATGTTGGATGGGTCAGAAGTTGAACCAACAATCATAGCTTCAGGATTGTGATATTGTTTGGTAGTGAAGTTTGTCATTTTTTGAAAGGTTTAGGAAAAGAGTGAAGGTTAAATTTAAGTTTAACAGCTTTATGAAGGATCTGATCAAAACATTAAGCATTGTGTTCCCCTTGAAGGATTTGATTAAGTCATAAAAGGTTAAGGTTTTCCTATTAAATCTATTGACTCATCTTCATTTTTATCTCCATTCAATTCTAATGTTAGTCTTAATCTTCACAATTTCTTGCATGACACTAATATCTCTAAAAATCTGCTAAGTGTAATTTAGTTTGCAAAAGACAATTATGTGTTTTTTGAATTCCATCCTAATGTTTGTTTGGTCAAATCTCAGGGATCTAATGACATACTTCTCAAAGGAAATCTCAATTCTAATGGTCTAGGGTTCAAAGAGAGGTTTCCTTGTTAAATTTTTTATGGTCTAGGCATAATCAGGTCAATCTTTGTATTTGCTAAGTCAGTGGCTAAGTGTGGGGTTCATAGAAGATTGTCCTTGTTAGGTTTTCAATGATGCAAACATAATGAACCTTGTTTCTATAATTGTTATTATTAATAAAAAAATTCAAGAAAATCAACTATTGTACTACACTTATAATCAAAATTTAAAAGTTTAAATAAATACCTGAAATTGAACAGGAACAAACAATAACACTACCCTACAAAATTATTCAGAGCAACCTTCAAGAAATAACAATATCACAAAATCAGAGCCCATAATTGTGAGCTGGTGTTGCATTTTAAAACAAAGCGAAACAAAAAATGATAAGGAAGCAGAAGATGCAGGAACAATAGTAGAGGTGCAAACAGAAACAACACAAAAGGCAGGAACAATGGTAGAGGTGCAAAAAAAGGAAAAGCCCAAGAGGGAAGTTTCAAGACTATCTTACCTTAAGGACTATGTCTGAGGGTGAGATGGGAAATTCAGCTACGAATGGTTCTTAATCCTCCTTGCTTGGTGCTTGTCGAATACTAGGGAGCAGGCATAACAAACTAATATTTTTGAGGCACAAAACATACCAATTCTGTTACTAGGAAATAGTATAAATAAACATGTAATAAACCAAGCAAGATATGAATGAAAATTTGCCTTTCCTGAATATTATCTTTGTTTTCCTTTGAGGTCACTGGTCCTCGAAGCCAACTTCTTCATTGCACGTATCAAAAAACAATATAGAAAATATCAATATGAGAAATGAGTGTCATCGTTCGTGTCACAGAAACACCAGAACTGCCACACCATGCCCTTTAAAACCACAAATTAAAGAAAAAGGTACCCGCCACACAAGATGCCTCTTTTGCAACCAATAGTCGTTCATTGAGACCACCTAATTCAGACCACAACAAATAAAAATTGCACTATCAGATTCAAAGAAATTTCATTAAAAAAAAAACAACTAAAATTATAAAATTTAACAAGGCATACAGAAGTATAATACATGAAACTCAAATTAATGATTGACAATCCTATGTGTAAACATAAGCAAACCAATAATTATAAGCGGTGTCAAGTGAAAAGGGTGAACTGTCAAGCTTACCTATAAAAGGGCTGACGACGAACTCGTACTACTTTGGAATTGGGAAAAAGCACAAACAAAATCTTCTAACAAAGCTGAGAATACAAATGAAAATGGAGGGGTATGTATAAGAGAGAAGAAGAGGATGGTGAGGGGTTAGGAGTTGTAATACAAATGAACTCGCATTTAACTCAAACAAAACAACATTTGTGTAAGGAGAAAGGAGACGAACTCGTTTGCGATAATTCCAACATCAATCGCGGCAAAGATGAACTCGTTTGCGGTAGTTACAACTTCAGCGACAATGCTAGCTTCAATGGCGGTAGCCCTGTTGGGAGGAAGGAGAAAGGAGAAACCAAACGGGAGAAAGGAAAAGAGGGTTTTAGCGCGTGGGGGCCAAAATTGGTTTTTAATTTATGAACAAAATCGGTTTTTTTTTAAAAAAAAAAAACGATGTTAACCATACGAGGTTAATGCAGGTTTTGATAAAGCGATGTTAACCTCAGATAGTTAACATCGGTTTTTAAAAAACCAATGTTAACTATACGAGGCTAACATCGATTTTTAACAAACCGATGTTAACTATCTGAGGCTAACATTGGTTATTTTAAATAACCGATGTTAACCTAAAGTAGTTAACATCAGTTTTGACAAAACTAATGTGAACTAACTCAACTTTTTTACAAAAATGTCACCATGCTCTTCTTAACATCGGTTTTTCAAAAAACCGATATTAATCGGGTGATGTTAAATCTATAAATTCTAGTAGTGTCACAATGGAAAGAGGACTAGTGATCAAGTGAAAATTGTGAAGATTTGCCAACGATTTTGAGTTAAGTAGAAACTTGTCACAGTGAGTCAATCTCTCACACCAACGAGCAAGGATTAGAAACATGAAGATTTAAGTGGAGAAGTCCTTTGTGAATATTGTAAATTCGTTGTAGTGAGATGTATTCTTGCTCAAATGAAAATCTTTTGTGCAAAAAAAAAATAATGCAATTTCAACTTTCTACATAAGAGCTTGTAACATCATTGTAAAAAAGCTTTTAGTTCATTTTTGTGACTTGCAAAAATAAAATCTCAATATTTTTTCTCTCTTTCTCTCTCTCTCCTTCAACTATGATTCATCTTTTGATGTTCTATGTGGATTTGGATTTAGGAATGAAATCACTTTTTGCATTGTAGAGTTTCAATGTTCAAGCTTTGAGTTTTAGGTTAAATCACCAAACGAATTAGGGATTTGATTTAAAATTCAAGGATTAAACACCAAAGGAATTAGGATTAATCATTTTAGTTTGAATCTTGGTTGAATTGAACTGTGATATTAATTACGAACGAATTGCATACGTAAAATTCTTTGGATTTCATCTGATTAACATTTTTTCTGCTTTCAAATTTGATTTCACTCCAAAGTTTCTTCAGAAAAATGAAAAATGATTTATTTTTGTCATAGTGAATTCTTAATTTGATATAGCGAAAACCTCTCTTAAAAACATAAAATATTGAGACATTCAAAGCGAATTAACAACTTGATACATGAATGCTTCTAAAATTCAGATGTTGATTTTCTATTTGTTGTACACAGTCTTTATGGATACAATAACTCAAATACTTATCATTTCTTATTACAAGCAGACTACGTTCACTTCGCTATCTCAAGAGTACGAACAAGAAATTGGCATTGTTGTCGGGAACTTGTGTCTCAACATTTATTCAATTGGAAATTTTTTTTATCTATTAGTTAGTTAGATTTCATTATTTTAAACTTATATTCAACTCATTCTTTTATTCTTACCGATTATTGCGATTTTGATTTCATAATTTTTTTGTAAATTGACTTTGTTTCTTAGATGTGTAGCTTGTAACATGAAATATCCTATGCATTAAGAAGCAACACACCCAAGGAATAATTGATTTTTGATCTAGAGATTGAAAGGATACTAAAGAAAAATAAAAGCGTAAAGAAGAGGCAAGAAAGAAACAGGGATGTAAAGAACATCCTTCCAAAGGTAACTCTAAAGGATCATGCTACCTACACAAGACTTTGCACTTCAACAAAATTACAAGGTCGGCATTCACCAATGTTGTGAATATTGAGATGAAGTCATCATTCATCCATTTAATTAAAAATAATCAATTTCACAAGCATAGTCATGAGAATCCATATACACATTTGTCAACCTTTATTCACATATTTTGTATCGTAAAGATAAATCATGTATCATATGACATTTGGTGCTTATATTTGTTTCTAATTTTGCTAGCTAGAAATGTCATCTCATGGTAAGATCCTTACCTCCAAGCAACTTATCAAGGTGGGATGAACTGTTAGCAAACTTTCTACATAAATATTTCTCAAGATCAAAGATAAACAAGGGAGAAACTGCTATATCTTCCTTCAAACAAACCTTGAAGGGAAAATCATAAAGTGGAAGCTCCCAAGTGGTGGGAGATCCTTGAATTTCCTATCACATGTCAAGCTAATGACATTAAAGAAGTGTTGCTTGGGAGGCAACCCAAGGATATTAATTTGTTGTTTAATTCCTTTTTAAGTTTTTTTAAAAATTTCTGCACAAATCATAGACAAGAGTGTAGGGGTGAAATCGTTGCAGCGAATTGACACCTTGTTGTAGTGAAATCGCCTCTTTACCTTGTAATATCTCTGATGTCTAGTTCTTGCCATAGTGGAGGGGAACCTCGGTATAGCGAATTGGGGTTTCAGTCTCAAGGTAGCTTTGTTAGTTGATTCGTCTTGACAGAGGCACACCTTATCATAGTGAATGATTTTAATAGAAGCTTGGCACTTTCTCTTTGATTGCTCACCTTGGCAGAGGGAAACCTCGCCAAGGCTAGAAAACTCAAACTATAGAATCGAAAAAAATGGTTTAAATGCTTCAAAATAAGTGGTAATTAATTGAGCTAAGCATTTCTACTTTTTCTTGCCACAATGAATTATCAATTTTTTGTAGTGAAAGAAGTACGAAATCCATGGGGCCAATTGGGTCACATCTGGGCCGATGTACACTCATTTTCACCAAAGTAAATTAACAATGAAATCCATAGGACCAATTGGGTCACATCTGGGCCAATGTACACTCATTTTCACCAAAGTAAATTAACAATTCACTACATCAAAATGGTTATTAGTTCATTGTGTTAGGTGTACCACATTTGTCATGTTGAATTGGCAACTTGCCATGGAAAAAAAATTTAAAACTGAGGGAACTAAAAGGTATATCCAAGGCTATGGTTAGGAATCAATTGAAAGAATTAAATGATTTTTTTTAAGTTATCTCGAAAATTATCTTTTAGAATAAATGAATCCAAGTTAACCTGCACTTTAATATAATTAAACAATTTATTTTTCAATAATATTGTTAAGCATTCATGTCTAGATAAGAACTTACGTGTTGACATGAAAAAATTGGGCCATGGGAAGCCTATATTTGGTATTTACTATAAGTTCTAAGCTTACATTCTAGATATGTCCAAGGCAACTCATGTAACACCCTGATATATATCTCTATATATTATTAGTAATTATGTTTAATGTTTGATTATATTTGTTGTGTTATTTTATTCATAATTATTTTCAAGGAGGTTAATTTAGTTAATAGAGGGGTGTGGGTAGATAAGGATCTAGCTTCTCAAAGAAGCCTCTTGAGAAAGCTTCTTAAAGAAGCCACGAGGAAGCCTCTTAATGAAGCTTCTCAAGGAAGCTACATGAAGCTGCCTTGGTAAAAACACTGTCCAGCCTTCGTTAACCGTTGCATCTTCTCGAAATTTAGTCTGAAGCTTCACATAACAATTTTCCACAATCTGACCATTGGGATCATTGAGAAGATGTCTGGCGTGTGCACTACGTTTCCGTTCCCGAGAGCATTGCTGACTTGAGCGTTTCAGCCTTTGCTTTCGTGTAGCTTAGGAAAAACACCATTTCTTCTCCTTTCTTTCTTCCAAAACCATTTCCAACGTTCCAAGCTCCTTCTCCATCACCCACAACCACCATTAGCCACCATAAACTGCCATTGTTCTCGTTGAAACCCCATACCGAGAGGAACCCTTCAAACGAAGCGAAATCATCCAAACTTGGCTTGCGGTTTCTGTAGAGAACAAAACCCTAATATGAACTTTCATTTTCCTTCGATGTAACCATGGTTCTACGCTTGGTTCTTGTTAGTTTCAACTTGTTTTTGCATCTTTTCTGACTTTGGAACCACCATTGCATGTCTTACGCTTCCTTTGAAAAACCCTAGAGCAAAGAGACTTTGTAATGTTATCCTTTCATGAAATGCATGTTATTTTCGTAACCTACACTGAACCCCAGTCACATTGGCGTGGTTGGAATTTTCAAATGATGTCCCTTTGTAAAACCCGAAATGCTCTCAGCACTTTTATGTAGTGACGTGGGTGTTTCACCCAGAGCATTGTTATTAGCTTTGTTTTTCTGAAAATCCATATTAAATCTCCTTTGTTTTGGTATGTTAGAGGATTGCGTGAAATCGACGAGCGGAGAAGAAAAAGAAATCTCCAAGTGACGTGACGAGGAACCCGCGGGTAGCTCACAATAGGTGATGGGAGTTTATTATAAAATTTACCGTTTTAATACCATAGTTAGGGTTAGGGAACCTAGCTATGAAGATAAATGTCTGTCCCTGTTGCATGCTGATTTTTCTTTTATAGAAAACAATGTTTTTAACTAATGGGATGCGATAAAAATTGTTATTGATATGCATACTGGTTTTTCAGGAAAAACTATGTTTTTGAATTGTTGTTGATGTCGCTATTGAGGATTTTAATTGATATGTGATGATGATGATAATTATGATGATATTGATTTGAGACGACGTTGTTAATAAAGACAATGTCAACATGAATTGTTGTTATTGTTGATGAATATGTGAATATGAAATGAGATTGTTGTTGTTGTTGATAACGTCATTGAGATGAGATGATATTTATGTTAAGAATGACATGGAAATGGAATGTTGATTGATGTTGGAAATGCATTGGCATGTGCATGTTGTGTATGTTCGTGGGGGGCGAAGTGCACTGACCTTCCAGGGTCTTTGGCACTTGCTTTGGGCCACGTTCATACGTTGGATGTTGTGTATGTTTGTGGGGGGCGAAGTGCACTGACCTTCCAGGGTCTTTGGCACTTGCTTTGGGCCACATTCATACATCGTATGTAGTGTATGTCATGGGGGGTAGAGTGCACTGACCTTGTCGGATGGCCCTGACGTGGGTGACAAGCGTGGTTAGAGAATCTAAGCATTTCTGAGGGGATGCTTAAGCGCTTTAATTGGTCCATGGTCTTTGACACTTACTTTTGGCCATGTTCATAGCTCATATGACACAGGAAATAGAGTAGTTGTGATAGAGTGTACTTTGTACTGAGGGGGCTTGTCATCTGGTTGGGAACTCCTTTGGGCTCCCAGGCTGATCACCTATGGGAGGGGGACAGTTATGCGCACAAGCGTGTGGTCTCGACGAACTCTGCATGGTTCCCTAAGTGAGAGTTTTGTGTGGATACACTTAGGCTATTTCCTGAGATTTGGTTGTTGGTACGTACCACATTGCATCTGAGAGTTGAGTCAGGTGCATACATCATTTTGTGCAGTCTTAATTGGATCCATGGATGGATGATGAAAAATTGATGAATTTGGATGATGAGTAATTGTTGAATGTGGATGATGAATAATTGTTGGATGTAAGTGTTGAATAATGAATGTTGTGTAAGATTCTGGCAAGGGGCCGCCGAGCCGACGTGATGACGTTGACATTATTTGGGAGAGAGTTGTGTTTTGTAATCAACTCCTCCGTAGTTGGTTTTAAGTTTTATTTTGTTGAGTTAAAGATGTAAAACTTGGATTTTAATTATATTTATGAACAAATTTAATTTTTATTTATGTGTATGATGTGTACCAAGTTACTATTTCTATATAATTATGTATATTCACTTAAGTAATGGCGTGTTGTTGGATGAATGTATGTTGTGACAAAATTACTTCTATTTTCATAAGCAAAATTAAGGTAATTCTTTTTATAAAAATTGAAATTATCGCATATTAGAGTATTTATATCGTAACGACGAGGCGGGTCGTTACAACTCACATGATATATATATATATATAAAGAGAATTAAAGCTCTTTTTTTTAAGGTAGAAAATTAAAGCTCCCTTGGAAACATATTTAAGTGACAAAACATAAATTAAGGGGTACAATTCTGATTAAGTTTGCTTTTGTGTCTTACTTGCAAGTTGCCATTGAGTTGTGGTTTCATCCAAAATCTAAATCATCCCTTTCAACTAAAAGAACATTTCAGCCAAATTGTCAAAAAGGGTTTGTACAGTGAAGTAGGTGATAACAAGAAATAGGGGAGAATAAAGGTCACATTTGGCTACCATGAAACTAATTGTTACAAGAAAATGGTGGCAAGATTGAATGTAATTTTGTTCAAGGCTGAACTGGAACCTTATCCATATGCCTAACATATGGAAGATCCATTATGATAGTGGTGTATTTTTTCAATGTTTCTAGTAAAATTGTTTGGTTTCTTTAAGCAAACCTCCAAGTTTGAAAATTTTATGATAAAAAAATATAAATGACATAGAAAGAGAGACTCAATTAAAGGTGATAAATTAAATTTTTTAATAATATTAAAATTAATGGATACTCCACAATGTTGTGGTCATTAAAAAAATAATCTTGAACACTATTTATTTTATCTGTTCTTTTTATCATATACTACTTATTATATTTATATCTTTATATCTTTCTTACTAGGTGTCAATTAGGTTTTTTGTTGTTAAAAAAACATTTTTGTAATTAATGGAAAAAATCAACAAAGGAAAATTTCTCTTTAGATCAATACATTGATTGATAAGACCTACTGCATGTGAAAAGTGAAAACCACTGGATTAATTAAACAATTAAACTACTCTTAATACTTGAATTGAACACAATTTATAATTACTTTTTCTTATTATTTTTAACAATTAGGCATACCTCTTTCGATTCATAGAAATAAATGGTTTTAGTTTTGATGTACTTGTAAAATAATCTTATTTGTATCCAATCATATTATTTCACTGACCAAGGAAATTGGTTTTCACCCATGCTTAACTCGTTCACTCTCCCACTCATTCACAAACCAGGTATCCCTTCATATACTCCTCGCATACTTTCAATAAACTTAAGAGGTATTTAATTTTTAAGTATTTAAATTATAGAAGAAAAATATCAATTTTGTTCCTTTTTGTCTTTTTCCATTTTTATTGGATCTATTTGCTGCCATTATTGTTCTTTGAGTTAATGCTGTTATGTTGCAGCAAAGGATTCATGGTTAAACTTACATTCAAGTGAATTCTTAAAAAATAATACTAATTAAAAATAATTACTAATATTTAGTAGTAGCAGTTTAGTTAGCATACATTGTAAATGTTCATTAATAATTGCTTAAAATTTTATAATACTACTTTGCTTGGGCTGCGCAAGGGGAAGAAATTGGTGACATGCTTTGATTTTTTGTTAAAGAGAATATTGTAGATAAATATACAAACATTCCTAAGGCTAACAACTTTCTAAGACAGTTCTTATCTAAGACCATCTTAGAGAGTGAATATTCTAAGACGGGTCTTGGATGAAAACTGTCTTAGAAAACATATTTTCTAAGATGACTGCAATCGTCTTAGAAAGTTTGACTTTTCTACGACGGTTGTTTTATAACCATCGTTAAATTTTTTTACTTTCAATGATGTTTGATATAAAGACGATTTATAACCGTCATTGAATGCCTCAATTAATCGTTGTTAAATGTCTTTTTTTATAGTTGCGAGGACGCACTGGAAGTGGGACTGGGACTAGATCCCCAAGCCCAAGGAACTAGTATTCTAGATATTTGCAACATCCTGAAGATTAATTGCGTATCAAATGATGCTTTAAAGCTTTGGTTGTTCCCATTCTCTTTAACCGGTGATCCTATTGCATGGCTAAGGTATTTTCCTCATAATAGCTTGTCAAGATGGAAATATGTGGTTGCTAAGTTTCTTCAAAAATACTTCTCAAAGTCTAAAACACTTAGGGGTAAAGCAACCATATCATTATTTCAGCAAATGCATGATGAAGCCTTAATTGAAGCATAAGAGAGATATCAATCTTTACCTTGACAAACCCCAATAATGAAGATTGTAAGGCTATTGTTACAAGAAGTGGTAAGAATATGGGGCATGAGAGTTAAAATATGAGTGATAAAGATGTTGTAAAAAGAGAAAAATAAGTGAAAATGAGAGTGAGAATAGGAGTGAAGAAGATAAAAGTGAAAAGAAAAATAAAGAGTTAGAAGTGTTGGATCGAGTGACCTCAGAATAATTAAGAAGGGGGGGGGATTGAATTAATTATTCCTAAACCTTTACTAATTAAAAAATTATTCTTCTAAGGCTTTTACTAAAATGTTAAGAGAATGAGGAGTAGAAGAAAAGCTTAACAGAAAGTAAAAACGGAAATTAAATGCACAACGGAAAGTAAAAGAGTAGGGAAGAAGGAAACAAACACACAAGAGTTTTTATACAGGTTCGGCAACAACCCGTGCCTACATCCAGTCCCCAAGCGACCTGCGGTCCTTGAGATTTCTTTCAACCTTGTAAAAATCCTTTTACAAGCATAGATCCACAAGGGATGTACCCTTCCTTGTTCTCTTTGAACCTAGTGGATGTACCCTCCACTAGAACTGATCCACAAGAGATGTACCCTCTCTTGTTCTCAGTCAAACCCAAATAGATGTACCATCTACTTGTACCACAAAGGATGTACCCTCCAATGTGTTGAGACAAAGATCTTAGGCTGTTAAACCTTTGATACTTTGTGAATGGGGATACAAAAGAATTCTCAGGCGGTTAGTCCTTTGAACACTTTTGTATTAGGGAATGGGAAGAATCAAAAGAATTCTCAGACTGTGTCGTTTTGAATTCTTTGACAAGGGAGAAGGGAGACACAAAAGAATTCAGGCGGTTAGTCCTTTGTTCTTTTGGAAAAGGGAGAAGAGAGACACAAAAAGAATTCAGGCGGTTAGTCCTTGGCGAATTCTTTTTGGCAAAGGGAGAAGAGAATGAAAAGATGAATAACACAAGTTTTCAAGGTTTGGAAAACCAGAAAACTTCATAAAGCTTTTGGTACAAAGAAGAAGAAGAAGTTCAAAGAGATTCAAGGCTTGTAAAGGATTGATCAAATGAATGTGAAAAGTATATTGAAAAGCAAATCAAAACCTTGCTTTTATAGACTCTTCATGTCTGGCCAAGAAGACCATTTAGAAGAGTTATAACTTTTAGAAAAAACTTAAAACCAATTTGAAAAAGTCAAAACCTTTTTGAAGAGTTACATCTTTTGATTTATTCAGAAATAGTCACTGGTAATCGATTACCAAATAAGTGTAATCGATTACACAAAGCTTTTATGTGAAAGGATGTGACTCTTCACATTTGAATTTGAATTTCAACGTTCAAAGACACTGGTAATCGATTACCAAAACATTGTAATCGATTACAACATTTTAAAATTAATTGGAACATTGTAAATTCAATTTGAAAACTTTTTCAAAACAATTTTGCTACTGGTAATCGATTACAACAATCTAGTAATCGATTACCAGAGAGTAAAAACTCTTTGGTAAACATGTTTTGAGAAAAATCATGTGCTATTCAATTTTTGAGAAAAAACTTTTCATACTTATCTTGATTGAGCCTTCTCTTGATTGTTGAATTTTGATCTTGATTCTTGAGATCTTGAACCTTGAATCTTGATTCTTGACTCTAAACTTTTTTCTTGAGTCTTGAATTCTTCTTTATTTACTTGAGTTGTTCTTTGATTGATCTTTGATTCACTTGAGTTGTTCTTTGATTGATCTTTGAGCTTTTTGTCATCACCTTTTGTTATCATCAAAACACCTTTGGATCACCATGAAGTTTTGCTTCTACAAGAAGAGGAAAAAGAAAAATAAGAAAAAGAGTTAGAAAAAACAAACAAGAGAGTGATAAAAAGAAGGTTACTACTCCTAAGGAGACAATACTAATATATGTTATCCTTTAAATAGTGTTTTAAAAATAGGTACGTACGGCATCGACAGGTTTGAGAGAGACCCGTTGCTGCAGGTTGCACGGTGGCCCACAACCATACACGTTTTTTGAAAATTTTCAAAATAAGAGAGAAATTTTGGTCTAGCAAGGGATTGAAGGCAGGCCCCTCTAGTACTTAGAAGCTTAATTGCCATTAAACCAGCGTATACATGACAGAAACAATGTTTATATAATATATTATTAAAAAAAGTATATTTGTTATATTTGAAATATGAAATATAGATTGATGACATTCTGTTAATTATATTATATTATATATTTTATAATATTTTAATATATATACCAGTCATACTAGTCAATAATCTACGGGTTGGATCTCAAACCTATTAATCCAATATCATTCAAATTTATGACGGAATTAGTAAGCAAAAAAGAAAAAAAAAATA
This sequence comes from Glycine soja, assembly GCF_004193775.1. Taxonomy (NCBI): domain Eukaryota; kingdom Viridiplantae; phylum Streptophyta; class Magnoliopsida; order Fabales; family Fabaceae; genus Glycine; species Glycine soja. Next base: position 19,937,901 of record NC_041009.1, on the reverse strand, counting down.
CTTTGATAAAAATACCATCACACTCAAAGGGGGATATAGTGCTACAATTCAAAGAACTTTACCTGGAAGGACCAAAGTTCTGAGAAATATCACTATTCCATATGGCACAAATTGGAGGTATAATAAAGGGTTAAGATGTACACCAGAGGCGCCTACATATGATAAGGATAGCGCCCCCCAAGCTGAATATTTAACTTTTAAATTAAGATCGAATGCTAAAATGTCATCATACACGCGCGTGGCTGCAATGTTTCTATCAAAAAGAAAATGACATATTAATGCTAACCACATATTTGTCCACCACTGTATTAATTTATCATTTTTCCTCTTCTTTTAACGATAGTCAATAAATTAACGTACCCACTAACCAGTAGTCAGATATTTATTTAGGTTTTGAAAACTTTTAATTAAAAAATTTAATTATTTTTTAATTGAGTTTTTGAATTTGTATCTATTTGTTTTACTTGTGTTCTTTCATCTAACTGTCATTAAAAAAAAATCACTACAATAAAATTGTGTGAGTTTATAAAAAAAATTGCCCTAGAGTGAAGCCTGAGAGACTTATTAAAAAATATTTGGACTGAATAAAGATAAAAATATTCTTAGAGAATCTTGTCAAAAATACCGAATTTAGAACCTGCAAAGATGAAAACTCATTAAATCCCTGTAATTAATTTTTTAAATAATAGTGACCACGTTTGCAAATAAGAATATGAAAATGTCTCAAATAATATATAAAAGTAGCTTAATTTATATATTTCTTAGTGGATCATTTTGACGAGAGAAGTTTCTCGTGCTCTATGTGCTGAGAAATGATTAGGTAGGTTAATCATCAAAGTGATCCATAATCTCGATCAATAATAATACAATAAATATATAATTTAATATTTTAAATTAATTTAGATTCTTTAAATTAAAAAATAATATAATTAATTCTTATTATGTAATTACTGATTATATTTTTAATATAGTAAATATTTTTTTTATTATATATCACATGATTATTATTGGTAGGCACTATAATAAATGTGTTGCTGCAGACCACCAATAATGTCTACATTTGCGGTGCCATCATTGAACTCGTAAGCTTTGACAAAGCTCTATAAGTTGTTGGTCACTGGTCAGAGACGCCATCTTTGCCTGTTTTGTGCAAAAGTCTTAAAGTAAACGTCATATATATTTTTCTCTATAAGTTGATTCCTTATTATCAAATACTAAGATTATTATCCTCCAAGGGTTGATCAAGTTCATATCTATTATTTTGTCTCTATAGCTTTGCGGTTATTGCTTACCAAATACCAAGGTTACTATTCTGTGAGGGTGGATCAAGTTCATATCATGGCACGGTGCATATTGTCACATGTTTTGGCTTTTGCACTTGTTGCTGGGTTGTGTGTCTTCAGCTGCTTGGTTAACGTTGCACAAGCTCAATCTGCAAACGCCACCACTGATCCTTCCGAAGGTGACTGCTTTCTGGTTTTCTTTTTCTATGTTGACAAAGAATTTTAAATCTGAAATTGATGATTAATTTTATAGTTGGTCTAAAAGGCTAAAACTTTAAGGAATTCATGAAGGTTTTTTGGAAATCAAAAGTAATTATACAGGTGAAATCAAAAGACTACTAGTTTTCTTGTTAATTTGAGGCATGTTGGGAAAGGTTTGAACTTTTGGGAATTTTCTCAGTTTCAGTTTTCCAGTGGATTCAGAGAAATAGCTAACTCTTCATCATCAACATAGGATTGAACTATTCATATTTGATAGCTGAGTACTTAAGCATGTTAAGTAAATTCGAATCCTAATTTTATATATATGTAGAATTTTTTTATTTTTTTAAAAATACAATAATATACTTGAATTATATTTTGAAAAATAAAAGATTCAATAATTTTTTTGTTCAAATTTTTTTTATTGAATGCTAATATACACCAATTAAGATAGATATTAGTATTCCTGGAATATATATATATATATATATATATATATATATATATATATATATATATATTATGCGAAGAAACTGTTTTCATTAATCTCTCAATTTTAAGGGAGATTACTCTTTAGCAGTTAGAAAGTATAACCTTGGTGTGCTGCAAAAAGGTTTTATGAAAGACAAACTTTTATAAAAGTGTAAAGATTAGCATATTGTGAATAAACTAACAGAGAAAAAGGAAATTATTGGTACAGTACAGATCAGTGTGTTTGTCCTGATTTCCAACAGTTTGTTCCGTTAGTCAATTTGCAGGTTTGCTCTATATGATATGGTATCTTATCAATAGTATTATAAAATTTGTCGGTGGTCATCTCATATGCTTGGCTACAGAGTTTTTCTAAAAAAAAAAATAATTACTCACTTTTTTACTTTTTTTTTTTGTTTTTTGTTTTTGTTTTAATCGTACAATGCATAGATTCCACATGTACTAATATATTTATATGATTTTACTAATTTTAATTTTATTCTTAAATTTTAATTGGTAGCTACCTTCCAAAGACTAGGCAGAGTCCTTTGTTGGCATATCGCATTATTGATGATAATGTAAATATTTTTTTAGAGAGGACACTTCCCGTCTATGTTTCACTTCCAAACCAAATTATATAATATTTATTTAAAAAGAAATTATTAAATAGTTAAAAATAAATTTATATCAAAATATAAATTATTTATTATAAATTTAAAATATAATTTATATATATATATATATATATATATATTTATTGCTATAAAATTTTATTATAATATAATTTATATATTCGAAACTATTTATTTTATATAAATTTTAGTTATATAAAACATGCTTATTGAGTACGTCGCTTAGAATAAATACTATTTTTTTATTAATCTCGTATATTGTTATTTAATTTTTATCAATCTATATAAATTAATTTTTAAGATTTTAAATTTGTGCATAATATATGAAATCCAAAGATGTAGAGATACAAAATAACATATTTTATTAAACAAGTTGTTTCTATGTATATAATTTCTTTCTTAATTTAAAAACATGTTATCTTTAATTTAATTTAATTTTATTTAATAAAAAAATCACATTTAGTTCAATATGTAATTTTATCATTATTTAATAATAATATGTTTACATTTATATTTAAAAATTCTTATATAATATATGTTTACTTATTTTACAGGTCCTGATACTTTTCTCAAAATTTTAATTAGGTTCCCGATTTTTTTTTCTTTTTAATTTGTTTCCTAAACTTTTATTTTTTATATTTTTCAATTGGATCCTGTTGTCTAATTGTTATTATAAAAAATTATTCATAAACACCTACTGTCTAATTGTTATTATAAAAAATTATTCATAAACACCTACTTAGAGGTGTGGACAACATGCACTAATGTTTTTGGAGGATCATAAGTACAATTAAGTCAAATGTAAGGTATTTTTATAAAGTTTCAACTTTCACATGTTAATTCAACCTAAATATTCTCCTTTACAATTATTTAACTTTGCATAAGCTTAAAAAACTATATAAAAAAAAACTCATATAATTGACTCATATAACATATTCCAAAAGCACTAGTCCACTCACCTCTGGTGAGTTTGACCTATAAATATAATATATGCAATATAGAGGAAAGAAGTTTTGTTGTAATATATATATATATATATATAATATAATAACTCTTATTCTTTTTTTAAAAAAATCTTACTGATATGTCTGTCTATGTCTCTGTCTGTGTGGTTTTTTATTGTTTAGAATTTTATATGCTGTATATGTAATTAGTGTGGTTGAAATAGAATAGTGAAAGGTTAAAATAAAATTGTGAAATAATTTACAATAGTATAAAAAAATTTAACATTTTGAAGAAGAAAAATTAACGAAATGTAAACATAAACACAAACATTACGTTGGTTTGAATGGAACTATACTTAGATTTCTTAAATATGATCTCAATTATTTAATAAAATTAGTACATATTTTATACTTATAACTTAGTAAAAAAATTAAACAAATAGACATGGTAAGGAAAAAAATAAAACTCAATTATCAATGTATTTTCCTTAATTTGAAACAACCTATATAGGAATAGACCGTTCGTGTGGTGTCATATCCTTATTTTATATTTCTCATTCTTAATAAAATGTATTTGAGTAAAAAATATAAATTTATTATTATTTTCTTTTTTTATTTTATATTTCTTTTGTATTAAACAACTAAAATATATTACTTTCTTAGTATTAACATTTTTTCTTTTTATTCTTTTACTTTTTCCCCAAACCACATGTGTCCTTAAATATAAGATTCAGTTGACACTCTTTAAGAAAGTTGATTTATTTATTTAGTAGCGTTAAATTTGCTAGCAATTTATATTATTTTTTTAAAATTGCTCTTAAAATTATTGGGCTTGTCATCTTTCTTTTTCTACTTAATTACTTTCGGCATAATTAATTAATGTGTGTTAGTTTTCTTCTCCAATCATTATAAAAGAGAGTGTATTTATCTTTTTAGTTCATCACATTTATTGTAAAATAATTAAGAATATTTTAGTAAAAAAATAATTAACGCAAAAAGACAACTTGAAAAGAGTCTTGCAAGAATACAAATAAATTTGAAAAAAGGTCTTATATTTAAGAGCAAAAGTAGTATATATATATATATATATATATATATATATATATATATATATATATATATATATATAAGTTAATTTTTTCAAAGAATAAAGTCTTTCTTTCTCGTTTTTCTCTATTATTTTTCAAATTGAATCTTATTTTTTTTTCTTTTTATCCTGAGTACATATTCCTCAAAAGGTGAACTTATGAATGCAGCAAGAGCTTTAAATTCAATCTTCAGCAAATGGGATATATTGGCAAACCCAACTCAATGGAATATTAGCAGTGAACTTTGTAGTGGAAGAGCTATCGATGCTACCACCACCATCGATGACACAACTTTCAACCCATTCATCAAATGTGATTGCTCCTATGACAATAGAACTACTTGTCGCATCACAGCATTGTATCTTTCTATTTCTCTCTAAAAATTACTTTTAAATTTATTTTGAATAAATTTGTGTTATCATTTCAAAGTTAAAAATTTGCTATAACTATAGCAATTTAATACTCTTTTGTTTTGTTTTGTTTTTTTTTTCTGAATGGAACAGAAAGGTTTATGCAATGAGCATAGTTGGTACAATTTCAGAAGAGTTATGGACTTTGACTTACCTCACCAATTTGTATATTTTCTTCACCACCACTACTACTACTACTTCTATCATTATTATTTAATGCAATTTTAGCTTTTGATTAGTTGTTCTCATGCAAGAATCACATACTTTTTATATACTAAGTTCAATTAAATTGCAAGCAGAAATCTTGCCCAAAATTACTTGACGGGTTCTCTACCTCCAAACATTGGAAATCTAACTCGTATGCAATACTTGTAAGGCAATTGGACCCAAGTTGAAGTTATAATATTTTGTGTATTGTTGAGACACATAAATTTTAACATTCAAGTTTATTATTTGTTAGGAGCATTGGCATCAATAATTTTTCTGGTGAACTTCCAAAGGAATTGGGAAATCTTACAGAGTTAAGATCATTGTACGTAATTTACTTTGAGTTTTTCTTTTCTATTTATGAAGGTATCAATGGGTTGCTTTTTAGAATCAAATAGTCACCAAGAGATTTAGTGTCTAATATAAGTCTTACATTGAGTAAAATAAGAAATTTAATGTGATAGTCAAGTGATGAGGTTCTTCCATCCAATGAACTATTTTTTTTGTTGGATGTTTAAGTCATAACAATGTCCCTTGTACTATGAGTCTTGGGTGTTAGTAAAGATTTTAATTAATGGTGTGAAAGTAGATTGATCCAAATGGGCTGAAATGGGCCAAAGTTCATTTGGACCATTAAATTAGAATGACATATATGTGTAAAGAAAAAGATATCATGGTCTTGTGATGGATCTTTTGATAATTTTCGTTTGTTTCTCTAGTAATGTAATTAATGAAGTCTCTAATAGATAAGGATGGGACTATAAGTGATGAATTTAATTAACAAAAAAGGCATATTGTAAAAAAAAAAAGAGTTATAAACTAATAAAAATCCATGTGGAAAATTTTGACTTGAAATAATTGTTTTCCTTTTGACAATCAATGACTAGTTAAGTATACCTAAATGATTAAGAGAGAAATTTAATGTTTTTTTAGAATTTATTTATACATAATAGTTGTTCTCTTTAATTAATCTTAAGATTGTTTTGTTATGGACACATGATGGTAGGCACGAGAAATTTATCTTGACGACATTGATAAGATTTATAATTTGTTAAATTTTTAGGGCTTTTGGGTCAAACAAGTTCAGAGGATCTCTTCCATCAGAACTTGGGAAACTGACAAATTTAGAGCAAATGTAAGTACTTCTATAGTTTTACCTTTTATATGTACTAGTAATTATTTTAAATCAAGTTTGGGTCATATATATTTGTTCTTTTACATAGACTCTCGTACATATACACTAACTACACTCATTCATTATTTTTACATTGTATGCCAAAATATTGTCCACCTATTATATTTTATTTTATTTTAGAAGTGTAGCAGCAAAATTAAAATTTTGGCAAGCCATAAATACATTGCTACCATAAATTATGGAATGACTATTAAGTAAAAGTCACTCTGTCCATCAATTCACTTTTCCTTGAATCTTATTGTCCAAAGATTTATGTGTCTAACATTAGTAAATCTTTTTTGTTTATAATGTTACTGAATCATACCTCAAAGTTGCAGTGTAGTCCTATATGAGTTTCTATATTCTTGTGTCCTATCTCTACTTTTTCAAATATGGTTTACAGTTGCAACCAACAATATCCCTAAGAAGTACATGTTTGGCCCATACTCAAATACATATAACAAACAATTATTTATTATTGTCCATACTCATCAATGAGCCTTTTATATTGTCATAAGTATACATTTTTTTGAATAATGAGTTGGTTTTGGATAATGTAAAGTGTTAGATTTTTTTTTTATTCGAAATTACATTTTCTTGCAAAGTTGTATATCTTTATCATGATACAATACTAATTTCAAAGAATTTTGCCTACAGTTACTTTGATAGTTCAGGAATTAGCGGTCCAATTCCTTCCACATTTGCAAACCTTAGGAATTTGAAACAAGTGTAAGATATTCCTAATCTAATGCACCTAATATGATAATAGACTAAAAAGGAACTTCTACAATGATAAAAAAAATTTCTATTCATTTTAGATGGGCTTCAGACATGGAACTCACAGGAAAAATACCAGACTTCATAGGGAATTGGTCTAAGCTTCAATCCTTGTAAGACAACAATACAATTTTCTCTTCCTCCTTTAATTGAAATATGTAGGTGAAAAATTTTGGGCAAAAATCAATTATATTGGATGTGGAATTAAAGTTTTCCTTTGATTGTTAATTTCATATTCTATTCCAAAAATGAGTATTAATAATTTTTGTGAATTGTTGTATGTCTTGATAGGAGATTTCAGGGAAATTCTTTTAATGGCTCAATACCATCATCATTTTCTAATTTGAGTTCTTTAACAGAATTGTAAGTATCACAATTAGTTTATTTGGTTATTGTTGACTTATGAAAGCTAATATATCATGTATGAAATAAATGTAGGAGAATCACAGGTTTATCTAATGGGAGTTCCTCATTGGAATTTTTAAGGAATATGAAATCTTTGACTATCTTGTAAGGCCTCAACTTTGCTAATGATCATGGCTCACACTATCATGTATATTGAATTATTCACTTGTTTTTATCTTCCTAAAGGTAGTCCAAAATTTTTGTTACAATTGTTGCAGAGAACTGAGGAATAACAATATTTCTGGTTCGATTCCATCCACCATTGGAGAGTTACACAATTTGAAACAGTTGTGAGTATCACCTATTTGTGTTAAACTAGATTCAAATGAAATTATTATGTAAAAGGTGTTAACTAGAAAGCAAGAAACTAGTCAATGATGTTATTCCATGGTATATCTCCAATCTGAGTATTGGCTAGTTATATGAGAGATATCTTAAAATAAGTACTTGTGCTTTCAAATGAATCACTAGCTTGTTGTTCATTTATCTTTTTTACTTTTGTTTTTTTTTTCATTGTTATGTGATAGAAAGATATAACTTTTCAACTTATTTATCATACAAATAAGATATTTGTACATTTTATTTTCTTTATTTACAAAAAAGAAAAGAAATTAAGTATCTTTTCTTATAGTTGTGTCCTACCCCCATATTGAGAAAATTATATATTTTTTTATGGTTTTTGCAGGGATTTAAGCTTCAATAACATCACAGGACAAAATTTGGGATCAATTTTCAATTTGAGTTTGCTCACTTACTTGTAATATTGCATTCTTAAGAAGTTACGCCTTGATTTGTTGGTATGGTATTGTACAAAGTTGAAATGATTTTTCATTTTTTTTATTTCAAATCATAGGTTTCTTGGAAATAATAAATTCAATGGCACCCTTCCGATGCAGAAAAGTTCATCTCTTGTAAATATGTGAGTAAGATTGACATGTTTGAATTATGGAGGATGGAATTTATAGCTATACTAATTCAAAATGCTAGGGCAAAAGTCTTTTGAGGATATGTATAGATAATCATATGTATTGGATAAATGGTAGTCATCTATTAGGTCTACAATGATTGAATACTAATGCCAAAAAAGAAAAGCTAACATAATCTATCTTGATGTTTTTTTTTTTACTTTTTCCACTTTTCTAACTCATTTTTGGAATTTCTTTGCTATAATTTTTTTTAATGATGTTTTATAACATCTTTATTTGTTATGATGTTTTCATGAGATAATTTATAATTTACATATTTTTTGTTAGTGTTCTAAACTTCTACTTTATTTGGTCATGCCCATTCATACTTATTTTGTTTATAAGAGTGTTATATATGACACTTCTATCAATACTTGTATTTGTGATCATATTAACTTCTACAGGGTTAGTAAGAAGTGACTATTTAGGTATACTTGTAAACACAAGAGTTTGTCTACTCATATTAACATTAAACTTAGGCAATTTTTTTACACTAATTTTAGTTTGAAACTACTTCATTCCTCATGTATTATCCTTTATTTGATTCGACTTAACATGCTTGCAGAGACTTGTCATACAATGATCTATCGGGTAGTCTCCCCTCTTGGGTAAACGAACCAAATTTACAACTGTAAGTATCGCGATTCTATATTCCCCCCTCCCCCCCCCCCCCCCCTTTTACTTATCAATTTGTTAGCAAACACCAAATAAAATGGGTCTATGTGAATGTTTTAAATCTCGGATAATGGGGTGTAGTGGTTGGCACCAAAATTGATATAGCAAGATAGTGTAAAGTGGGATAGTTGCTATTGTAAATTTTTTATATAGTTTATTAATGTATAATATGCATATAAATGATAAAATTTATTCAAAATTAATGGCATTCATAAATTAACAATAAAAATGACATAGGTGTCTTATACAAAACATACAAGTAAATATACCAACAAAAATCAAATAGAATTTTCCTAGATAGGATTTATCAATTATCATCATCATCTTCCAAATAAAAGTATTATTTTATCATTTTCACTACTATTACATCTAAGGATTTCAGTTTTAGAAATTAAAATCCCAAAAATAGCCCTCCAAAAATGTCCTAATATCTCTATTCAAAGGGATATTTTTGAAATCAACACATAACACCTACTACAATCATTATTTAGCCAACTATTTGGTTCACTGTGACAACTACACTAAACCACTCTACTATAACGACACTGTAGTGTGCTATCTAAAACCTTCATCTAAGTTATGAACAATAAAATGAGTAATTGGGGATAGAAGACATAATGGTCTACAAGGCTATTAAATAGGATTGAGATGTGTAATAAACCAAAGAGAACACTTTTATGAATATTTCATAATGTTAGAAAACATGAAGGAAAAGTCGAACATTTCATTCTTATATTTTTTATTGTATCACATTATATACAAAGGTCAAAATATAGAGAAATTTGTCAAATGAAATAAACAATCATTCCATTTGTACAATTTGATTTTGTTCTATTACAATTTTTGTAAGCTACTCATGTGAGCCCTAAAGTTATCCATATCGAATATTTCAAATGTTTTATACAAATTGTTTTTTAAGTTGTTTTGTTTGACAACAATTTCCTAAGATTTTGTTTGAAATTGTAATCTAGAACAATTTTGATTATATTTATTTTCATAATTTAATAACCTACTACGTCAAATCATTATTTTTACAAAATTTCATCATTAATCTTGTTTAAAGTAATGTTTTCTAAATTTTGCTAGATAATTCCTAAAAGACAATAATACAATCTCAAACACTAGAATGATTAAATGAGTACCAAGAGTTAACAAATGTAAATTTAAGCTTTATTTTGAAAGAATGATGTTTATTAAAGTGATCTACATTGAAAAGGACAAAATATAATATCAATAGGATTCAAGTTAATAACATTTAACTTCATAAACATTTTAATTCATTGATGTCATGGTTAGAGTAATATTATCTTTCCACAATTCCTTTTACTATAATACTATAATAATAAAATTGTTTGTGTCTCCTCTCACTTTTAACTACCCACTAGATTTTAGTTGAGATTTTTAAAAATCATATGTTAAAAATTGTACAATAACATGATTCTCTCTCTCTCTCTAAGTGTGTGTGCTTGTTGAAACTAATTGTGATACTATTAACATATGAAATGCAGGAATTTAGTTGCCAACAACTTAGATGTCTCAAATGCCAGGTGACTATTATACACTTTATTTAATGATGATTATTTTAATAGTTCTTCAAAATTTATTATGTATCACCTATTTCTGGGCATAATATGAATTTCAATATTGCTTCTATCTAGATGCTCTTAGTTTTTAGTTGAGATTGATATGTTGGTTGCACTATTATCTCTCTTTATTTTCACAATCTTCTAATCCATTGGAAACATTTTCCTTTTAACATAAATATATCATATCTTGTTTGTCCTCTTTGATACTCATTATGTTTAACAACTTTTAATAATTTATATCATTGTAATTGATTTTGTTGATGTCCCTTTCATTTATCATTCTTTGGCCTCTAGTTACATATTTTTTACTACTATATTTTTTGAGAATATATTATGTCATGTTTAGTTGATACTCCCTCTATACTCATATATAAACAAAAATAACTACTTTCACATTGATTACCAAAGTTAGTTAAATCATTTAATTTTAGTAATCTCCAATAAAAAAAATAAGATTATTCCTAAAAAGTCCTTCTTTGAAACTTGATATATTAATAAAACAAATTCCTTGAAAATGAATTTGCAATTAAATGAAGAGTAATTTAGGAATGATATCATTAAATATGGATGAAATTAATTAGTTAGATTTGTTTATATTTGAGTCAAATATACTAAATAACTTTTTTGCTTGTATGATTCTAGAGATGTTTATTAATTGCTTCATTAGGTAAAAGTTAGCATATGTAATGGACGTTTGATATAGTCATTAACTGATTCATTTGATGTTGTTTTCATTAATCACTTTATGTACATATAATTTCCAAAGTAGATATGACAATGGAATTGCCATTATATGATGATAAAAGTGAAGAACTATTATTATAATGATTCTCTATTTCAAACTGCCATTATGATTTGAAATTTTGATAAGTCAAAGCAAGGATGCAATCTAGATGATTAAACATAATGTTTTATGAATAAATGAAATAATCCATAAGATTTTACTCTTTTAAGATTTAAAATTTATAAATCTATGCAATAACTAATTCTCATTTGGTAACACTAACAAAAAATGATTAAGTAAATATAAGTTTGTCATCCCATCACTCCTTGAACATTGTTAATACGTGCTTGGTTGATTTCCTTAAACTTTGGAAGATATTTTCACAAGAATCCTGAAGTTGTAGTTTCCATTCATATTTGGGTTTAGGTAAAAACCTTTGAAATAAATCTTAATAAATTAAACCTTTGATTTCTATTTATATTAATTGGAAAATTCATTTGTGTACCGATCTTTTATTGGGTATAACTTAAAGCCATAAGAGTTTAATTTGCAATCTAAAACATAACTTTTCTTTTGCAGTGGCTTGCCTATTGGGCTCAATTGTCTCCAAAAAAATTTTCCTTGCAATCAAGGAATTGGAAGATGTAAGTTTGACTTTGAGTTAGTTTTTGATTGATGTGAGTCACGTGAGATACTAAAACTAATTAGAAAATAATATTAGTCATACTAGTTGGTTGTAAAAATTATCCCTTGAAATATGATTAGCATTATTAAATATAATCATTTAATTTTCTGCGTATTTCTGAAAATAAAAATTATGACTATTAATTAAAATTAATCAACTTAAGTATTTTGATTGCTTTGATGAATTAGGTATTTGTTTCATTATTAATTAACATCTCGTTTGCTTGTATTCTTTGTTTTTCTTTTACTTGTTATATACAGTGTGGTATAATTATATTGTACTAGCACATATATGCTAGAGTTATAATAGGAATTGATATTAATATTGCATATAAGATAAAAACTCAAGGAAGAAATCTCCTTTTCAAGTAAAATTTATTGCTCAATAAACAAAAACACAACTACTCAAGTAGAAGAATCAAGCAAAATAAAAAAAATGAAACAAACTCTTTCCTTGATATAAACTAGTATTAATACTGAAAATGAGACTGAATTCAAGGAAATCTCTATTGCAAGGAAAAATTAGTGCTCAACAAATAGAAACATAATAACTAGAATATTAAAATACAGAAATTTCAGAAAAGATAATACAATCATAGGTGAAATGCAAAGCCCTAAGCCACCAAATTAATCATTATTCAAATACTTGTTATGCGTCTTTATTATTTTTCACTCCTCATTATTCACTTTTCTTTTTCTTTAATATCATTGGTCAATTCCCCCCGCAAATACCTTATTGCCCTTTGTACAATTTCTTACCTTTAAGTTTTCGTCTTCTAATACATTTAACCTTTTTGTCATTTTCTACAATATAAAGATTTTTAAAGTGGTTGCAATTATTTGTCTTTACAAGTCACTTACTTCTCCTTCTAGCCAACCATCATTACTTTAATTAATTTTCATTCTTGACAATTGTTGGACTTGTAAGAACAACTTTCTTAAAGATTAACCAACATATTTTAATAACCTTGTTGGACTTCTAATTTTGAAACAATTTTGCAATATCTTGGTTGATAAATAACAAAGTGGTTATTGACTACAAAATACTAATTAATTGCGCCACAACATATATAGGTTTTCGCTTTTAATACTTTTCAATGTGAAATCAGGATGGCCTAAAGGATTATTGAGTGAGGATTATTGAGTGAGCACTGCTCACTCTAGGGTATAAGAATATTATTGTCTTGAATTTCATTAAGGGGTATATGAGAATATTAATATTTAATTTTAAAAGTCAAATCAATCATGTGTATTTGCTGCCAATTTAAAATCTCAAATGATTGGGTTATAGTGTCTCAATAATATATATCTTTCTTTCTTAGTAAATAAACAATGTGTTTCATGTCCCTCAATATTTAGTCAAAATTAATTTTAGTTTCTACAATTTAAAATTAAAAATTTTGATCCTTGTATTTTTTAAAATGTAATGAATTTTATCCTTGATTGAATTAAAATATAAAAAAATTATAAATGAAATTCATAATACATAAATACAAGAATCAAAATCATTATTTATAAAATATAAAGACTAAAATTAATTTTGACCAAATCTTAAGGACCTAAAATATATTTTATCACAGAAGTATCAATCCAGTTTTATCTAAAGTCAATCTTGTTATTTAAAACTCCTTTTCATTAACTGATCAATCTCTTATCTATGATTAATGCAGACTCTGACTTTGCAATCAAGTGTGGCGGTAACCAAATTAGGTCGGCAGATGGAATAGTGTATGAAATGGACAATCAAACACTTGGTCCTGCTACATACTTTGTTACTGATGCAAACAGATGGGCTGTTAGTAATGTTGGATTATTTACGGGGAGCAGTAATCCTGTATACAAAAGTTTTGTGTCTAATCAGTTCACTGGCACTGTGAATTCGGAGCTCTTCCAAACAGCACGACTTTCTGCTTCGTCATTAAGATATTATGGCCTGGGGCTGGAAAATGGTTTTTACAACATAACCCTTCAATTTGCAGAAACAGCTATTCTAGATTCTACTAGAAGTTGGGAAAGCCTTGGGAGGCGAGTCTTTGATATTTATATTCAGGTACTTATGTCTTTATCAAAATACTTGAAAATCATAATGATTAGATACTCAGTTGGACACGTATCCAATATCTTAAACAGCTTCCTCAATGAATCTAACATTATATTTAAGCAATATATATAAGCTTTTATTGAGATGATATTTAACTCCAACCCTCTAGTTGGAGAACAAGGTTTAAAAGGCTATATAATGAAAGAATGTAGTAATTACTAATCTAAAGATAGATTTTTTTTTTCTCCGTCAATTACAATATCACATTAGTTATCTAAATTATAAAATTTATATCCTGGTCAAACGTTTTATTCATGTAGTTAAAATAATTATTTGTTTTAATTTAATTATTCCACAATTTAATTTTAAACTAAAAACTTAATTAACTGAAATTTAATCCTTTTGGATTAATTTTGTTTTTAGTCCTTCTAAATATAATAATTTTTTATCCCTCAAATATAATTTTTTTTTCAACTTTATGGAAATATATCAAATATTATTCTTGTCTTTCATACAATGTGATTTGCTTTTGGTCCCTCATTTATAAAAATAACTCATTTTGATAAATGAGGAAAATAACGCATGTTGATAAATGAGGGACCAATTGTAGACAATTTATATTTGAGGTTAAAAGAGAATATTTCTCTATTGTAGAAACTAAACACATTTAACATTTTTTTTATAATATCAATGTATTTGTACACTTGTTTGGCGAAATTTCTTAATAGACTAATAACTTATGATTTTTTGACAAGTTACATTCCAACATCACACAAGACCAACTATTTATAACAGTAGGGTGTCTTTGAATCTTCTTTATATTCTTTTCAGGTTCATGCTTCATATAAAATATTTGATGCCATCACCTTTAAATTGCAACTATATATTTAAAAAATATCATGATTTAATGCCGTGTTGATATGATTTAATGTCTTGTTTGTATACATTGACATTCTTGGAGTTTTATTGCATTATTCTACAGTATAGCTCTTCTCATGGATTGATGAGAATTGGTAGGAAAGGAAAATGTGTTTTGGACTTTTCTTCTTAATTATCTAATTAAAGGCACAACATCTACAATGTGCCTACTTTGTCTACCTTCATTTTTCTTTCCATTTGAATATTTCAGGGTACTCGTGTTTTGAAGGATTTTGATATACAGAAGGAAGCTGGGGGCATCTCATATAAAGCTATCCAAAGGCAATTTAGATTTGAAGTGACAGAAAACTATCTTGAGATTCATCTCTTTTGGGCTGGAAAAGGTACTTGTTGCATACCAACTCAAGGTACTTATGGGCCCTTAATTCAAGCAATCCATGCTATCCCAGGTAATACTATGAAAAAAATTTGGTAATTTAGATGTTTAATTACTAACCTTTCATTATGCATAATCCCTTATCAGCTAGATATTCAAAATTTATATATATTTTTAATTTGATAAATTGTTTTGTGTTGTACAGATTTCATACCTACTGTTAGTAACAAACCTCCAAGTAGTAACAACAATAATATCGGTCTAATTCTTGGAATCGTACTTGGAGTTGGAGTTGTAAGCGTTTTATCAATTTTTGCAATTTTCTGTATCATTCGGAGAAGAAGACGTCGTGATGATGAAAAAGGTAAAGACATTGTGTGAATATTTGTATAACATTTTTCTCTGACTATTTAAATTTTTTCTACATATTGCATGAGATATTTTAAGATCTAGCGGGGCATACATTACTTATGTTTCTAGACTAGAATAGGACAAACTGTCACTTCAGTACTACATATTTTATATGTTTAGGTTTCTGAATCACAACATAATCAGATGATAGAAGAAAAAAATTATTGTATTATGCTTAATAGTTCAACATTGTAGATAATGTATGTGCATTTCTATTTGTTTTTCTTATCTTAATTCAAAACATTTTGCAAAAAATGGAGAAATGATGTTCTGAACTTGAATAAAAAGAAATTTGAGCATCATCCCCGACTTCATTAAAATAAGTTCATGCTTATTCAACCTTAACTTTGTTCTTGTATGACATTGCAGAGCTTCTAGGAATTGATACTAAGCCCTACACTTTCAGCTATTCTGAGTTAAAGAATGCTACAAATGATTTTAATCTTGAAAATAAGCTTGGAGAGGGAGGTTTTGGACCTGTTTATAAGGTAATATTATATCCCTGAAGAAGATAATGATTATAAGCTACTTCACAAAAGGTTATCATTGTCAATACTGGATCAAATAATGCTCAAGGCAGCTGGTTTCACATGGTAGCGCCACAATCAGTTGAGGGGAGCATAGACTCTCGGATTTTTTACTAAGTATTTAATAAAAATTAATATTTTCTTCCTCGTAAACATTACCTTTTCCTAGTTACCCCCTAATAATTCATGTCTCTAGTGCTTTTAATTATTGATATATTTGGATCTAGCGATATTTAGAATTTTAGTATGTTTATATAATGATTTTCTTGTTAATTAAATTTACCTCACAAAAGACAAGTGTAGAGTTTTTTTTATTGTTAATTCAACTAATGATCGTTAATTATTTTTTATCATATATTTTTATATGTCATTATGTTCTTAATTGATAAATATATTTTATTTTGTTTTACTAGCTAGTGTTTCCTCTAACGTGGACTTAACTCAACCACTGCCAGTAATCATACTGTTTTGATGAATCAAATCCTTTTTCTAATACTCAATATTTTGAGACTAATATTGGAACTAAATCCTTTATTTAAGAGAATATTATTTTTCTTTTCTTTCTTCTAGGGGACACTTAATGATGGAAGAGTCATTGCTGTGAAACAACTATCTGTGGGATCCCATCAAGGAAAGAGCCAATTCATAACTGAGATTGCTACTATATCAGCTGTGCAACATCGTAATCTGGTCAAATTATATGGATGTTGCATTGAGGGGAGTAAAAGACTGCTTGTTTATGAATATCTAGAAAATAAGAGTCTTGATCAAGCATTGTTTGGTATGAGAAAATGATACTTTTTTTTCAGTGTATATGTATGAATGCTTATTTGTTTTTCTCATTTTCATTTGTATAAATAACTAAGGACAATTGTGGTTTGTTTTGGGCAGGAAAATGTTTAACCCTCAATTGGTCCACACGCTATGATATATGCTTGGGTGTTGCTAGAGGTTTAACTTATTTACATGAAGAGTCACGTCTTCGCATTGTACACCGTGATGTGAAAGCCAGTAATATTTTGCTTGATTATGAGCTTATTCCGAAAATATCTGACTTTGGTTTGGCCAAATTATATGATGATAAAAAGACCCATATAAGTACCGGTGTGGCGGGGACAATGTGAGTCATCAATACTTCATAATATTGTATTCGTTTCATGATTTTTTTTCTATAATTTATTTATGGATTGGTCTCATTTTTATTTTAATTAATTTTATACTGCCCATTTACTCAAATTCTTATCATGAAGTGGATATCTTGCACCGGAGTATGCCATGCGTGGCCACCTTACAGAGAAAGCAGATGTATTTTCCTTTGGTGTCGTGGCTTTAGAGTTAGTTAGTGGAAGGCCAAATTCTGATTCAAGTTTGGAAGGAGAGAAGGTGTATCTTCTAGAATGGGTATGCATACTGCCTCTGCTTGTAATGATTGTTATTTTCCCAAAAAAAAAATTGCTTAATGTTAATATATTTTTTCTTTTTATCATAATATAATTATACCTATATTACATTTCATATATAGGATAATAAATGAGTCTTTTCCCATATGATTACCAATTTTCAAGTGCTTAGATGACTTATTTTTTTCTTGTTACCTTTATATATATATGGAATGAGATGAACTATATAATGTGGATATATATCTTCATTAATGGTGTCTATTTTTTACCTAACTAACATATTGGCATATGGTAATCGTGAAGATGATGTCACAAAATATAACAATTGTTAAAAACATTTTTGTACAAGAATAGCTTTTGTTATATCCCTTTGGTCATAATCATTGATCAAGATTACACCTCACTCAAAAGTCACCTAGTCTACATGAAATTTGTCACACTGAGGAGCCTTGATAAACAGTGATTCTTAGAGATGTAATGGCTTCAATTAGATTGTCTATTTCATGGGAAAAATAGTTATTGTTTTTTGCTTTGTTAATTATTAGGGAAATCTTACTGGCATAATATGAAACTAAGTTTCTTCTTAAAATTATGTAGAAAGTGGTTGCATGGTTATGACAATTGACTCATGTTAATACTACTAAAAGGAATTTAGGATTCCCTCGTATTTGTCATCTTTTCAATTTGAGCACAATACATTGAAAATCATTTTATTTGCTTATTATTTTACCTTATTGTCATTGCTTTTCTCTTTCTTAGGCTTGGCAACTTCATGAAAAAAATTGCATAATTGATCTGGTGGATGATAGACTTTCAGAATTCAACGAGGAAGAAGTAAAACGTGTTGTAGGAATAGCACTTTTGTGCACTCAGACATCACCAACATTACGACCATCAATGTCACGTGTGGTGGCAATGCTTTCAGGAGATATTGAAGTAAGCACTGTAACTTCAAAGCCCGGATACCTATCTGACTGGAAATTTGAGGATGTGAGCAGCTTCATGACTGGCATTGAAATCAAAGGATCAGATACAAATTACCAGAATTCATCCGGAAGTACCAGCATGATGGGTGGTGTAGACTATTATTCACCAAGAGATGTTTCTAAACCGATCCTTAAGGAGACTCTTTGGGAGGGTAGGTGAGAATTGGTGTACTCTTTAGTGATTAGATCAAGTACTGTGGCATAATGGGTAATGGAACTACACTCCAAAAATTGTTTCCATTTTCTATTTTTCATTTTCTTTAGCCTTTTTTTTGTATTGTATACTTAATTCGTTGTGTACATAACGGCCTAAGTTAGTAATTAAAAACTGTACATCAACGTGTAAGTAATAAGCCCCAATTAGAAATGTTTATGAGGTATTACATTTTGCAATCTTTTACATATACTGTTAGAATAAAGGATGAAAGTTTGAAAAAAAAAAAACTTCAAGTCTCACATCGCTCAGGATAAACACTTGAATAATGTTTCACTCCCTATATATAGAGAGCTCATTTCTTCTTTTTTCCTTGCCCCAGTTGAGAAGCATTTCCTCAACTTTTCTTTCTCCCTCCCATATTTCAGTCGATACATTTCCGGCAAACTTCTCCCTCTTTCTTTCTGTCGCTCTAAAATTTCGGTTGGCTATAAGAGTGACTTTTTAAAGTCATATTTTTTGGTTGGCTATAAGAGTGACTTTTTAAAGTCATATTTTTCGGTTGGCTATAAGAGTGACTTTTTAAGTCATATTTTTGGTTGGCTATAATAGTGACTTTTCAAGTCATAATTTTGGTTGGCTGTAATAGTGACTTTTCAAGTCATATTTTTCAGTTGGCTATTAGAGTGACTTTTCAAGTCATATTTTTGGGTGGCTTTAGAGTGACTTTTCAAGTCATACAAGAGGGTGTAATTCTTGAAAAGGTTCCCTCAGTACTGTGGGAATCTTATACAGTGATCTGGGAATCTTATACAGTGATCTGGGCTGTTTTATCCTCGGGACGTTGTGGTTGATAGTCTGCTTGCACAATTTTTTGGCAGTGCCACAAAACGTCTTAAAGAAAACGACATTGTTCACGACTCAGCCAATAATTTTTTTCGGTTTGCCATAAACTATTGTTATAACATATACAATCTTCGCATTTTTGTAATTTTATTTTTATAATACTTTTTTCCAAAAATTAAATTCTAGAATATATTTATGGTTTAAAATTTAGTATGCTTAATGCATTTAATACTTTCTAGAAATTAAATTTTGGAAGTGCTAATTGATAGATGCTCTAGAGTTTAGTTTACCTGAAGGAAATATTACAATAATGAATGGAAGAAACATCATAAAATTAATAAGTCCAATAACAGGATTGGTAACACATGTTCACTCTATGCATATTACATTTCAAGGATTAGAGTACATACGTCAACTACACAGAGGATCAGATAATATATCATTATTAAAGTGAATCAGTTGATTACTAGAAGGAGAATTGAATAGTGACCTTTTACTAATATAACTACTTTTTGCACAAGTACATTTGCTTCTAATTTTGATAGGAGTAACATGTTCCCTCTCAAGTACTTCGATAGAATAAAAAATACTATGACCTATCACCAAGTGAACTTGTTGAGTATTGCTTCATAACCTACTTGCACAAAGATACAAATTTTGTTTTCTCAATTTTTTATTTACTCTTGATTGCACACAGGAAAAGTTGCGTTTGAATGATAAAAAAGTTTTGTGAAACCCTTTGATCTAAGATCACATTTAAGTTTATTGAAAACTACCCTTTTTAAAACCAATTCAAAGTACTAAGCAACAATAAGTAAGAAGCAAAATCAAAAAGAGAGGAAAAAATACACCAAGGATTTATGTTGGTTCACCCAACCTAGGCTAAGTCTAGTCCCTACAAATGTAGGCATTTCATGGCTCTTCTCACCTCTTTGTTAGTAACTGGTGCAAGCAGATCATTACTCTTTTCCTCTAGGATAACGAGGTGAGGAACTAGGTCTTGTTGGCTTTGGGGAATGAAACCCTCATTAGAAAACAATTTTTTGAAGTACCTGTCGGTCTCTTGTTCAAGTACTTTCTGATTAGTTTGCCAAGAATCATCCTCCAAGAAAATGCCAAGAATTTTATTCCTTTTCCAACAAACAACCGTTTAGGTGTCGAAGAAACAAGTGTTTTTATCGTTGAAATGCACCTACTTCTCTCAACATTTTTGATACCACAAAAATTTATCCTGGAGAAGGATCTCATTGTTCTCATCATGGAGCTATTTCTTAGGTCTTTTAAGGCTTTCAGAATCTTGGATCGCAAGGCTTTGTGGGAGACCTTTTAAACGGGCTTCTACTTTGTGTTTCTTATAAGCTATATGACCAAAAACGTTTCTATTAAAAGCAAGGGCATTATCTTTAACATTATTGAGCTTACCATTAATAGTGTGAGCACGTTTGATCCAGGCTTGTTGAACTACCTTTTCAAACTCTTTGTCTGTATCCTAAACAGCTTGGAAACAAAAGGGGCGGTTTTTCTTGCTACTTTGATCACTCCCGTAGCGGAGAAGGATTGTCGAATGATCTGAGTTGACTCAACATAAGGTTTCAACATAAGCTTTTCGAAAAGCTAATCTCCAGCTAGTGTCTGCCAAAGCCTGCTAATTCAGTCATTTTGCAATGGTAGATCCTATCTTCCCTCGAAATCAAGTGGATACATTACCCATGACTCCTAAGTCAATTAGATTGCACCTATCCATGAGGGATAAAAGGAGGAGGGCCCTACTATTAGAAAATTTTCCACCACGAACTTTAGAAGGCTTGGTGATTTCATTGAAGTCTCCCAACAAAAGCCAAGGAATGTCAATGCTACTATGAAGGTTAACAAGATACTCCTAAAATAAAGCTCACTGATCAAAGTGAAGGCTTGCATAGATTGTTGAGCAAGCACACTTCATTGAAACTTTCTTAATCAAGAAGTATATTATGTATTCATGAACATCCAACTTCTCAATGATCAAGTCGTAACAACAGTCAACCAGTACCCATATGATCCTCACGTGTCCTCAAGCTTCAGAGGAAAGGTTGAGCTGATAGTTTTGAGACTTCCAGAACCGATTCGTTGCACTAAAAAGGCAATGGTTTCTACTAAAATGATAATGACAAGGCGTTGCTCCCTAAGGAGGTCCTTCATCCTCTAATGAACCTTAGCATAAATGGCTCCTCAGACATTCCAAGACACAAATTTAACTTCTTTAAATAAGTCCAAAAATCCATAAAAAATGTGCAGAAGATGGAAAGTTAAATAGGCACACTCATTGCTCCACTTCCATACCAACAGTTTGAAAACCATTCACCAACTTGGTTAGCACTGTCGAAGTAAGACAACTCCCTATGGACATACTGGACGCATTAGGGGGTTAGATTTTGTTAGTCGTCTTTTACGACTAACTTTAGTATAGAAAAGTTTTACAATATATATATATATATATATATATATATATATATATATATATATATATATATATATATATATATATATTCCCCAATTTTTGGTTCTTTTTGTAGGATTGTAAATATTTTCTTGTTTAGTGAAATCTTTGCTCAGTAGATGCTCTCCGTGTGGAATTAATGTAAATTTCTCTTCATTTTCAGGTAAGAAGGAGTTAAATTAAGAAGTGCTGAAGTTGGTGTCTTGTTAGGCGAGGTCAATGCGCTTAGCGAGTCTCATCCGCTAAGCGAGACATAAGCCGCTTAACGAGTAAGAGGAATCTGGAAGGGAATCTGCTATGCAAGCACGCGCTAAGCGTGTCATCAGCTTGCTCAACGAGTCATTTGTCACCTTCTAGACTTAGCGCGCCATGCTCGCTAAGCTAAAGTTCACTTACTCGTGCTAAGCGCAACGTCGAGGTCAGAAAGCCCTTTTTAAAGCCTGGAGTGAGAGAAAAGAGAAAGCTTGGCGGAGAATGTGTAAAACCAGAGAAAAGAGGTGCAGAACAGAGCAAGGGAGTAAAAACCTTAGCTTTTAGGTGGATTCTAGGTTTTTGAGTGATTTTTAGGATCCTAGAGGTGGAGGAGACATCCCCACTACTTTGTATCTGTCAATTGCTCTCAAATCCATCTTCTTGATTGTTAAAGGCGCTTCCTTGTGATGGAAAACTAAACCCATATGTTGGGGAATTCTGCTGAGTATTTGATGTAAACTCTTATCCTATCTATTTAAAGTTGTTTTATGTGTTCATTGTTTCTATTTGTGCTTTATTATCGCATGCTTGTGGCTTGATCACTCATTTGTATGTGCTGGTAGGAGCTTTAGCATTGGAAAATGTACTGCATCCTTAGAATTGGATAGAACAAGGCTAGGTTATCGTATTGTCTAGACACGGAGTATGGTAATTTAGTTTTTATTATGTTGTAGTCGTAACGCTGTTCGATTAGGCTAAGTTCGACGAGACATCCGAGAACGAGGTTTAATTAGAATTAGTCCAAACTCATTAGACATCGGTGTTTGGTATTTTAGTCCTCAACACAGAACACAAAAATAACCTTAAATAGAAAAAAACATTTAATTGCATTAAGTATCTCAGTAGGGGGACCCAACACTTTTACATATCTATTTTCACATCCACTTGCTCACATTTACTGTTTTCAATTAGAATAGAAATTACTTTTGTTTTTAATTCATGACAATCAATTCTTTATATAAAATGTCTGCCTATTGAATGAATCTTTGCCAAATGAAACAAGTTCCCTGAGTTCGATACTTAGTTCTTACCATTTTATTATTACTTGTACGACTTGGTACATTTGCCGGTTAGATTTCACATCACCATTTTTATCAAGTAGTGCGAGGGTAAAACAAGTTTTTGGCGCCGTTTCCAGGGAACTTCTTTCTATTTGGAAAGTCTAGTTCAATTTGTAGGCATTAATTCTTTATTCTTTAATTAATTTGATTTGTTATTCTTTATTCTTTGATTAATTGGTACTCTTGACTTGGTGACTGCTGCTCTTGTTAGTGCTTTGTATGCGTTGTAAATCTTCTACAGATAACTTAGCTCCATGGGATCTGGAGATTTAAGCCAATTGTAGGAGGAAAAACGCGGAGCGAAGAAGAAAAATCTTGCAATACAGAACACCACCACTAAGTTCCGAGGGAACTCATTAGATCTTAAAAGCAATGAGTTGTCTTTTAACTAGTATTTTTATTTTTCTTACTGATTCTGTTTAACTTTTTCTTTCTTGAGAGTCTATCCTCGCAGTGTTGAATTTCAGAAGAACTTATTCCATGACAAAATTCTAGAAATGGAAGACCTTTTTAAGATGTGGAATGGACATCTTGACAGCACACGATCAAGGGTCAGCCAACCACCGCTGATAAATTGTGATTTTTGTGGAGGAAAGCATTACAATGACAATTGTTATTTCTACTCCATGAATAACTCTGGGTGGAGACAAGAGTTAAATCCTTATAGTCAATATGAAGAAGAAAGAACTCCTAATCTTGAAAGTGTGTTTGAAGAATTCATGGCATACCATGCTAGCTCTAAAGCCAATCAAAATTCAATGCAAAATCAGGAACTTCATTTTGGCAAGAGCTACTCCATAGAAAGTTATCAATTGGGACCGGAGTTACAACCCTACAATCAAAATGAAGTAGAAAGAGGTTCCAATCTGGATAATTTGTTGATACAATTCAAGGAAACAACTGAATCAACTCAACGGGCAATTAAAAGTGCAAAAATTCAAGTTGGTAAGCTGGCAGAAGAAGTGACTCAATTTGTGGCCAGAAGGGAAGAAGACTTTGTAGAGGTTGAAGCTCAAGAGGAAAGCCCTGCAAAAGAGCATGATTCAAGAGGAAAACATGAGGAGAAAGGCGAGGAAAAAGTACAACAATGGGAGAAGTACCCAACAGTAGAAAATCAACAAGAAAGTATTCTCCAAGTCAATACCTTTCCTCATCAACTAATTATCAAGGAAGAAAGGCAAGGAGAGCATGAGAAAGCCTTAAGTGTCATTCTTTCATTGATCACTAACACCTCTTCTGCAATGAGTTGGAAAGTGCTTCCAAAATACATGAAGTTCATGGAATTTCTAGCTAAAAGGAAAAACTACAAGGAAGATGTGTTCTATGTGACCTTCATGCCACCTTGAAGGCACTTGACTTGTCAAGCTAATGACATTAAAGAAGTGTTTACTGAGAGGCAACCCGACTTTTCCTTTAGTTTCTTAATTTTTATTTTCTGTTTACTTTTTCATCTAGTTAGAGTTTGCTTATTTGTGATTGCATGAAAACAATTGTCAGCATGTCTTGCATTGCATAATGGGGTTGACAAGCTTCTTTGAAAGCTGTGGACGAAAAATAACTTACAAATTTTTTCCAGCAGTCCACTCACTAAGTGCATCTTTCGCGCTAAGCGAATCTTCTTTATGCGCTAAGCGAGCAATTGCTTGCGCTAAACGCCTCAACCCATGTCTATTGGCAGTAAGGGTCTCACTAAGCGAATGAGTGCGCTGAGCCTAAAAACTTCTTTGGATTTCAATTCTTTTGAATTGGGCTAAGCACACCTGCTCACTAAACACAAAAACTTCTCTAGAATTCTAATTGTTTGAATTGAGCTAAGCGAGACACTCTCGCTAAGAGAGACCCACTCACTGCATTTAAGGAGCATGTTATTCGCTAAGCGCGGTCACGACCCGCTAAGCGCGAGTTGCAGGCCAATTAGAGATGCAGAACTCGTTAAGCGCGAATCTTCGCGCTAAGCCCAATTTCCTCTCTGGAATTTCAAATTTTTGTTCTGGGCTAAGTGAGTTTGCCCGCTTAGCGCATGAGTATGAGAACTCAAACATCAATTTTGCTCGCTTAGCGAGTTAATGCGCTAAGCGAGGCAGTTGAAACTACCAAAAATAAGGCTTAACTGTCTTAGGCTGTTACACTTTATGCTTTAAAGATCATCTGCATCTACATTTTTTATTGTTGTCATTTCTGCACTACATTTCACCTTTGCCTGCACTCTTGCTTCCTTTTTGCTTCCAATATCAACAATCCAAGTAAGCATTCTGACTTAAGCTTTTATTTTTCAATTTTTGAACTTTAGGTTAGAAACCCTAGTTACTGTGCAAGTTTTGATTTTTATTGTTGATTGACTGTTGTTAGGTAGTTTTTAGTAAGTAAAATGTTAGGGGTTTTGTTTCGCACATAATGTAGATAGTTTCTATGCATTTTGATTAGGTTTTGTGGCCTAATAGAGGTCTGTGTTGAAGGGCTGCAAAACCCCAATTTTTCTAGAGTTTTCGACGAACTCGCTAAGCACGATTGTGCACTAAGCGAGGTCATCAGTTTTGCTTGTTTTTCTGGGTTTCCAGATGAACTTGCTAAGCATGGCCCTGACCTGCTAAGCGAGTTCATCTTCTCTGATGAAGGTTTGAATGTCTGTATGAACTCGCTAAGTGCGGCTATGCGCTAAGCGAGTTAATGTGTTTTAGACACTTAGAAATTTTTTTCTTGCTTTTGTGTTGGTAGCTTAGCGAGTGATCCTCCCTGAGCCACTCAGCCCTGTTGGCTGAATAAGCCTGGGCTAAGTGAGTTTATCTCACTAAGCCCCAGGCACTTGTGTTTATTTTTGAATGGGTGTCTATGCGTTAAGCCAGCTTTGCTCGCTAAGCGCACAATCATCTCTGTTTTTGTTATTTTTGGAACTGGTGCTCGCTAAGCCCTTTATTTTCCAGAGGTTGTGTCGTGCTAAGCGCAATTTGTTTTCTGTTTTCGAATTGGGCTTAACGAGCCTTCTCGCTAAGCCAATTATGCAGTAGAGTAGTTTTTTATGTTAACTCGCTAAGCGCACCTTTGTCGCACTAAGCGCATGAGTTAATTTTTATAAGGTGCGCTAAGCGCCTAGTTTAATTTGTAGTTTTATTTTCATGTTTTCAATTTGAATAAAAACCTATCTAATCTTGTGTCTATGATTCTTTTGATGCAGATGGCTTTTAGGAAACGAAAGGCCACAACTTCTAGACCTTAGGCTAATTATGATACAACTAGATTTACATCTGAAGTTGCTTGGGACTGCTATGTAGGCACATATTCCAAGTTTTGCAGACTACGCCCAGACCCTCGGGAGCTGGCAGCCCGACTATGTATCCCTGGCAGGGGATTTGTGCTGAATGCAGAGGGCCTACCATGGAAGCTTCTAAGAGAAGACTTCACGACTCTGACGCAGACTTGGAGCGTATTGTCCTACTACAACCTTGCCCCCACATCACATACTTCTGATCTTAACTTGGATAGGGCAAGGTTGGTGTATGGACGAACTCGTGATGAAGATGGATATGAATGATGGAGCTCTTATTTCTGGACAGATATCTTTGATAGCTCAGTCCAACTCCTCTCGACTAGGATTTCCAGCCATTATCACTGCTTTATGCATGGCCAGAGGAGTTACCTTAGATTCCTTGACATTTGAGTCACTCAGCCCAACCATTAATTTGGCCTACATCAAGAAAAATTGCTAGAACTTGGATGACCCTTCGGT
This sequence comes from Glycine soja, assembly GCF_004193775.1. Taxonomy (NCBI): domain Eukaryota; kingdom Viridiplantae; phylum Streptophyta; class Magnoliopsida; order Fabales; family Fabaceae; genus Glycine; species Glycine soja. The sequence goes on along the minus strand of NC_041009.1, from coordinate 19,910,542 downwards.
CAACTTCCCAGGGACCAGCTGTTAGACAAGTGGCCTCAGATATCTTAAGAAGGGGGGGTTGAATTAAGATATTCCAAACTACTTCCCCAAGTAAAAACCTATTTCACTTTTTATTTAAGTTATAAATTTCCTTAACAATGAACTTCTTTAATATTGATTCAAATAAAACAATTTGAATATGAATATAAAACAATAATAAATAAAGGAGTTTAAGGGAAGAGAAAGTGAAAAATCAGATTTATACTGGTTCGGCCACACCCTTGTGCCTACGTCCAGTCCCCAAGCAACCCGCTTGAGAGTTCCACTATCTTGTAAATTCCTTTTACAAGTTCTAAACACACAAGGACAATCCTTCCTTTGTGTTTAGAATTCTTTTACAACAAGAGACCCTCGGTCTCTTAATCCCTTAGAGAATTAGAAGGAGAAGAAGAATGAATCTCTCTTTAAAGAGATAGATTTTACAGATTGAGCACTCAAATAATTCCTTAATGAATTGCAATTGAATTGGCCAAGGAATTCTTAAGAGGATGAAATGATTTTGCTCTTTTAGAGAATAAACACTTGTTGTTCTGAAAAACTCTGAGCAAATTCGTGTTATAAATCACATATATATAGACCATTGGTGGTCATGAAAAAGCCTTTTGAGAAGTTGTGACTCTTAGAATTATTTTTCTGAAAGTCTTGTCTGGTAATCGATTACAGGATTTGTGTAATTGATTACAACTTTTAAAATTTGAATTTAAAACGTTTATTAACTGCTGGTAATCGATTACCAAAATTGTGTAATCGATTACAGAGTCTAAAATTTGAATTCAAATTTTTGGTAGCTGTTGTAAAGCATATTTGGCCACTGGTAATCGATTACATCCTCTGGTAATCGATTACCAGAGAGTAAATCCTTTGAAAAACACTTTTTAATTTAAAATACTTGGCCAAACCTTTTGCTAATTCAATTAGGAATTCCCTTCCTAATATACTAGTGATCATCTTGATGTTGTGACTTGTATTCTTGAAGTACTGTCTTGAAGTTAAACTTGAAAAGTCCATTTGCATCAATTTCATCATATCATCATGATCATCGTCAAAACACCAAAGGCATTTGCATCTACACCAGCAAGGCCAGGGCCAAAGGATCTGAGGGTCCATCTTCCTCTGCTCCCCAGGATTCTACACTACTAGCTCCCCTACCTCCCACAGCTCCAGCTCATCCCGACACCTCCGCTCAGAATGCGGACCTCATAGTGCCGATGCTATAGAGCATACACCAGGTTCTATACTTGGTGCTTCAGCGTCTACAGAATCTGGTTCAGCATCAGCCAATCATAAGCTTGGAGGAGTTTCCTCCGCAAGAGGCTTGACCAGGAGTCCAGCCTTCTTCTTTTGGAGGAGGTGAGGCCTCCGCAGCCCAGGAACCTCAGGCGGAGCAGAAGGATGATGATGAGGCCATACTAGAGATCCTAGAGCCATTCATACCAAAGGCTGAACCAAAGGCAAATCCAGTGACTGCGGAGGCTTCTTTAGAGGCGACTCCATAGGTGTCTCTAGTGACCACAACTGTGTTGGACACCACTACTCCGCAGGCATCTCCAGTGGCCACACCAGTAATGAATTTCTCTGATGATGATGCCACATTTATGGATCAGGACCCTGCTTATGCAGCTCAGGACCCAGCTCAGGACCTATGACATGACAAGACTTTTATTTTCCTGTCTTTTGAACACTTTTAATTTTATTCTGCTTTTAGTACAATTTATATTTACGTTTCAGTTTTTAAATTCAGTCTTTAGTTTTTAATTTCATTTTTTAGTTGCATGGTTTTCTTGTCCAAAGCGTGTTGAACAGTTTGCAATTATATTATATGCAGTGGTTTGGTTGTTTAATTTAAAAGAAAAAAATCCAATGTTTGTTGAATGGTTTGAATTGATCGATTTCATGAAGTGAGTGAATTGTAATATGATGATTATATGCTTTGAATAAGCGTGCAGTGTTTAGAAGAGAAAGAACACGGATTAGGATCATGACTAAAAATGTTAGTTAGTTGGACATATTGATTTTGAAGGAACTCATTAGCCGTAACCTGGAGAGTGTGTGACCTTTAATAATGAGAGAACAACTAGCATTTAGTAATGATTTTTGCATGAATATCTGATTATGGAATGAATGTATGAATTTGAGGATGATGAAGGTCGTGATTGATTGAAACAAGCCACTTAGCCAAAAGCTTACCCTGTGAATGATTGATATATCCCTTGCACCCATGATTGAGTTGAAAAATTTGATTGCTTGATTGAACCCTGAGCTTGTAAATTATGTCTCCTTCTACCTTGTCTTAGGTTGTAGGAGAGCATCATTCATAACAAGATTGTGGTTCAAAGAAAATTTGTCCCAAATTTGGGGGAGTTTGTTGGGTGACATCAATAATGGTAAGAAGAGAACAACACACATAGTAAATAAATAAGCAGTTTCTTCATTTAAAAAACTGTAAATATAAAGAATAAAAAGTGTGTGTGTTGTTATCTAAGAAAAAGAAAAGTTAAGTGTCGAGAGGCAAGTAAGTGAAGCTGGAAATTAAAATGAAAAGAGTTTATCCATGGATGTGTGATCTCTTAGAACTTAAGCTTTTGCATCCTAGAAAAACAATGATTTGTTTGCAGCCCAGCCCCATTACAAGCCTAGAAAATTCCTTCAGATTCAATTTGTATATTCATTATTGTATGGCATGACATGAAGTGCAAAGATTGAGACTTGTGTTAGTTATTGATTGGTGAATAGCCTAAACACTCGTGCTTGAGTGAAACAGTGATCGTGAGGCATTGGTTGATGATTCTTCTTTGATATTTGTCTTGCTCACAAGCTTAATTCAGTTGTGTTTCTTAATAATCATGTTCATATCTTTGAAAAGTTGCATGTCTTGTGAAAAGTTGTTGATTGAAGCATTGTATGCCACTCATGTAATGTGATTGAAAGTTTTGGAAGAAACACATTTTTTGAATAACCACTCTGATTTTGTAACCTGAGAACAAGTGAATTGTTCTTTCTTTGCTTGAGGACAAGCAAAACTATAAATTTGGGGGAGTTTGTTAGTCATCTTTTACGATTAACTTTTGTATAGAAATTTTTTACAAAAATGTATATATTTTCTCCAATTTATGGTTCTTTTTGTAGGATTGTAAATATTTTATTGTTTAGTGAAATATTTGCTCAATAGATGCTCTCTATGTGAAATTAATGTAAATTTCTCTTCATTTTTAGGTAAAAAGGAGTTAAATTGAGAAGTGCTGAAGTTGGTGTCTCGCTAAGCGAGACATTAACCGCTTAGCGATTAAGAGGAATTTGGAAGGGAATCTGCCATGCAAGCATGCGTTCAGTGTGTCATTAGCTCGCTCAGCTAGTCATTAGTCACCTTCCAGGCTTAGCGCGCCATGCTTGCTAAGCTGAAGTTCACTTACTCGCACTAAGAGCGAAAATGGCACTAAGCGTGACGTCGAGGTCAGAAAGCCCTTTTTAAAGCCTGGAGTGAGAGAAAAGAGAGAGCTTGGCGAAGAGTGCATAAAAATAGAGAAAAGAGGCGCAGAATAGAGCAAGGGAGTAAAAACCTTAGCTTTTAGGTGGATTCTAGGTTTTTGAGTGATTTTTAGGATCCTAGAGGTGGAGGAGACATCCCCACTACTTTGTATCTGTCAATTGCTCTCAAATCCCTCTTCCTGATTGTAAAAGGCGCTTCCTTGTGATGGAAAGCTAAACCCATATGTTGGGGAATTCTGCTGAGTATTTGATGTAAACTCTTATCCTATCTATTTAAAGTTGTTTTATGTGTTCATTGTTTCTATTTGTGCTTTATTATCGCATGCTTGTGGCTTGATCACTCATTTGTATGTGCTGTTAGGAGCTTTAGCATTGGAAAATGTACTGCATCCTTAGAATTGGATAGAACAACGCTAGGTTATCGTATTGTCTAGACACGGAGTGTGGTAATTAGTTTTTATTATGCTGTAGTCGTAACGCTGTTCGGTTAGGCTAAGTTCGACGAGACATCCGAGAACGAGGTTTAATTAGAATTAGTCCAAACTCACGAGACATCGGTGTTTGGTATTTTAGTCCTCAACATAGAACACAAAAATAACCTTAAATAGAGAAAAAAATTTAATTGCATTAAGTATCTCAGTAGGGGGACCCAACACTTTTACATATCTATTTTCACATCCACTTGCTCACATTTACTGTTTTCAATTAGAATAGAAATTACTTTTGTTTTTTATTCATGATAATCAATTCTTTATATAAAATGTCTGCCTATTGAATGACTTTTTGCCAAATGAAACAAGTTCCCTGAGTTCGATACTTAGTTCTTACCGTTTTATTATTACTTGCACGACTCGGTACACTTGCCGGTTAGATTTCGCATCACCATTTTTATCAAGTAGTACGGGGGCGAAATAGAGGTCAATACCCATATCATCCTGGCTATCAAGATTGCTCTCTACGTGACCATTTTGTCGTGTATCATGATTCTGCATAGTCCCCGTCAATGCAAAGGATTATTAGCTTAAACCCAGGTTGAGGGCAAGTTAGGTGAGTTTTGCATCAACATCAGATCTTTATTGTTGGCTTTGGATTTCTACGTAGGCATTTACAGATAATCTATGATTATCAGCTGGTGATTCACCTGCCTTGGGATATTCTACCCCTCTTTTTATCATTGTGTCAAGGTGATTTTATCACTCGCTCCTGGGTTAACTGATCATACTATTAAGGGGGCACATTTGTCTCAACACCCGAGTTTTGAGGTTCAACATTCACCATCTCATGGGTTTTTGCGTTTTTTGAAGGCCTGTTATTCACCATCATGCGACTTGTATGAGGGTCTGCCATCCCCATTTGGTGCAAGCTTCTTTTTCTTTGACACTATGATCCAATTCCCATGCACAATAGAAGGATCAATGCGTTGAAGGTAAGATAGGTCCTCATTCAGTGGAGTAAATTTCTTGGAGGGATCACCCATCTTTTATGTTGAGGCTTCCCCATTCTTCTTTGTCTCTTGTGAAGACCTAGATTTAGGGAAGTTGCAAGTGACATGATTGTAATGCCCACAGTCTGTGCATATCACATGCAAGCCCTCGTATTCAATTGTTTGTCATGTACCATTCAATCAATACTTTACCACTATTGGCTCAATGAGGTCTAGTTCCACACACACTCGAGCGAAGCGGCCTTGAGCCACGTCTAGCATTTGGTGGTCCACCTTGATAGGGGTTCCAATGGCAGAGGCTATAGATAAAAGCACACTCTCATAATAAAATATCTTTCCAAGACTGGGTAAGCAAACCCATGCTAATGTGTGTTACATCCCATTTTTTCGTGAAATAAATTAAAAATATTTTTCATTTAAAATAAATAGAATTAAAAAAATGATTAGGTTTTTGTAATTAAATAAATAAAGAGAAATAACTTTAATAAATAATGGTTTGAAGAAAAAAATATATATTTTATTTATTCATTTGATAGGAAATAAAATAGAGATCTTTTTATAAATTAATAAAAATAAAGAAAAATAGAGTAAAGAATAGGCTGAGAGTACCTAGCTATAAATAGAGACAAGTTAAGTTAATTTTTAGAGTTACGATAGGTAAAAGATGAGTTATTCACAATTAGGGAGTAGTGAGAGCATGTGTAAGGATCTTTAGAGTATCTAGTGGAATGAGTTTTTGGGGTGTTTCTACAAATTTTGATTCTATCTTTACAATTATAACTGTGAATTATACATGTTTGACAGACCAATTGATGTTTCAATGAGAAATTGTTGTGAAATTGATGTGTTCTTGTATTGAGTGTGAATTCTAAAAATTGAGTTTTTTATTAACATGAATTGTACTCTAAATAATATTCTCTTCAATTATTTATTTTATACAAATTATTGTCTTTGTTTTGTATTTTCCCATGATGATTATCAACATATTATATATATATTATAATAAAAAATAATAAATTAAAGAAAGTTGTAAACTTAATGCATAGTAATATTTCTTTTGATGTAATTTTAATTTAATTGTTGTAGAAACTATTTTTGATTTAAAATAATGTAGCTTGATATAGTGTGTCTATATATATATATGTGTGTGTGTGTGTGTGTGTGTGTGTGTGTGTGTGTGTGTGTGTGTGTGTGTGTGTGTGTGTGTGTGTGTGTGTGTGTGTGTGTGTGTGTATGTGTGTGTGTGTGTGTGTGTGTCTGTGTTTTGTGGCATGCAAATATTATTATTGTGTGATGTGCATATAAGTTATGAGGTGTGATAAATTATTATAATGAGATTATAATATTGTTGTTGAGATTGAGCACAAGTGCAAAGTTGAACATGTATTAATTGTGAGATACACATAAACATGTGATAGTGGATTGTTACATTATGAGATGTGAAATTGTGAACATGAGATTTGCTTGTGAATAAGTGTGTGTTTAATACTTGATGTAACAATACTTGTGTTGTGAACTATGAATTATAAAATAACCCGACCAGTGTTTACCTTGAGAAAAGTGTTTATGCGTAGTGTTAAAGGAAAAGTGTATGTCTCCTTGTTAGGAACCAATGTTAAATTGTAGGCAATATGTTAAATGTGTTTGAAACACGAGTGTGAGGTCATGTGCATTGTACAATTCACGAGCAGTGTCTGTGTGTTAAAAGAATTGTTTTAGGGGTTGGACTTGAATTGGGAAGGTGAGGCCCTAACACATTCTTCGGAGTCTAAGTCTTGTGGGTAAAGACACTCAGTTTGAGTGCTCTTTTAAGCCTATGTTGATCCCATATGATTAGAGCATTCTTGAAAAATAGAGTAACCCTGACTGGTCACCTTATGATTTTACTTAGTGAGAGTGACCTGACATACCATTGTGTGGTGTGACTTGTTATGTACTCCTAAGCGCCTCAGGGTGATTTTTCACTTACATGGTCCACATTGCATATAGTCTTGAGTCTTAGTGTACGTATCAATTGCATAATGCTTGTGTATTTATTGATATTGATTAATTTAGTGATATTGTGTTTTGGTCTTTTAGTACGTGAATGATGTGAAAATGAATGAAACGTGTTGTGTTGTGATGTGATGTTACGCGACAAAGTGGTAAAATTATGTGAGATATGTTTAAGTAAGTTGTATCTCATTTACATTATATGTATATCTAGTTGTCTCATTTTTCTCTATTAGTTATGAATGTTATAACTCACTCTCCGTGTGCTATTTATGTTTGGATCTTGTGGTGATCTCAAACTTTATGTTCGTGGGAGCAGATGATTAGGTAAATGGCTATGGAGAACCTCATGCTAGAGAACACGCGAACAGAATGCTCTGATAGGATGTGACATTGAGATGCAGGTTTCTATATTAATTGCATGAAGTCTTGGACGACCTTGTTTGAGTCGAGATGATTTTATTATTTATTTGGACAAGTTTTATTATGATGCGAAAAAGTAAATGTGAGCCTTTTATCCTTTTGAAAGGATTTTATTTAAATGCATTCTAAGAACTTGATGCAATCCTTCCTAGGAAGGGATCAGTCACTAGAGCCATGAGCAAGAGGCTCCAAAAGGATTGGGCTAGAGCTGCTGAAAAAGGCCTCAGGGTTCTCATGAACCTTAGGGTAGATTTCTAAGCCCATGGGCCAAGGTTGGGTCCAATTATCTTGTACATATTAGATTAGGATGTCATTATATTTGGTCCTTGTATTTAGGGCTCCATAATGTAGGTAGGATACCATAGAAATATAGGATTTTTCAGCCCTTGTATTTTAGGGCACCTAGACTAGTTTTTGTATTAGGGGTAGTTTTGTAATTTCACATGCACTAAGTGAATATTTGATGTGTGTGTTGGGAAATAAATTTAATTGAATTGGTAGAAGTCCAATCCAATTAAATTTTAGAGGGGGAGGTGAGCATTTGCTTACTACACCCTATTGCCACATCATATAGTCACACTTTGTGCATGTCCTTCATGCTTTACATGCCTCATGACACCTAAGCACACTTAGTGGAGAATCTTGGAATTGATCTTGGATTAGTGGGCTGAACCATAACTGAAATTCACTAATCATAATTAGTGAAATTTTGGCTCCAACATTTGGCTCCACAAATCCAATTTCAAATTCAAGTGAAATTTGAATTGAAATTCAATTTTTCCTCTAATTTTGTGTGACACTTAGGCTATAAATAGAGGTCATGTGTGTGTATTTTTTTTTCAACTTTGATCATTTGAAAATTAAACTTCAGATTTCAGAGCTCTTTTAGAGTAAAAAATTTCGTGCTCTTCTCTTCCTCTCCCTTCATTCATCTCCTTCTTCCTCCAAGCTCTTATCCATGGCCTCCTATGGTGGTGAGCTTCCTCTAGAATCATCTTCTCCTTGAAGTGGCATCTCCTCTCTCTCTTCCTTCTCCATTCCGTTGCCATTCATCTTCCAAAAAGCAAAGGAATTCATTGATGAAGAAGATCCTTGGCCTTCAAGCTCCAATGGAGCTTACATCATGTGGTATCAAGAGCATTTTCATCTAGGTGATGTTCTTTTGCTTCCTCTATCTTTTTGTTCAGTGAATTCTCTTTAATTCCTTGTTCTTCATCTTATTCTCCATGTATATCCTTCATTGTCTTGTGGTTTGGTGCTGTTTAGAGTAGATTAAAAAAAAAAACCGATTAAATCTTAGATCTACACTTGTTCTTGCATTCAATGGTTCAAATATTGTAGATCTACTGTTGAATCATGTTTTTGTGTTGATTTTAGGTTCTATCATTTTTCATTCATAATATTCTTGTGTTGAACCGTTAGATCTAAATTTTCTTCCAAAATATTATTAGAAAAAAAACACATAAATCTAAGTGTAAATCACTTAATCCATGTTGTCTTAGATTCATGTTTAGTCATAGTAATTGTCACATTATGTTCCTGACTTTTCTAAAACTTTTGAGCTAGAATGTGATGCCTCTGGAGTGGGAGTTGGAGCTGTATTGTTACAAGGTGGGTACCCTATTGCTTATTTTAGTGAAAAACTTCATAGTGCCACCCTCAACTACCCCACCTATGATAAAGAGATTTATGCCTTAATAAGAGCCCTCCAAACTTGGGAACATTACCTTGTTTCCAAGGAATTTGCCATTCATAGTGATCATCAATCACTTAAGTACATTAGAGGGCAAAGCAAGTTAAACAAAAGGCATGCAAAATGGGTAGAGTACCTAGAGCAATTTCCATATGTTATCAAATACAAAAAGGGAAACAAAAATGTGGTAGCTGATGCCCTCTCTAGGAGACACACATTGTTTTGCTCCCTAGGAGCTCAAATTTTAGGATTTGATAATATTAGGGACTTGTATGCTTTAGATGAACATTTCTCTCCCATTTACGAGAGTAGTAGGAAAAAGGCCCAAGATGGATTCTATTTGGCTGAGGGGTATTTGTTCAAAGAGGGAAAGCTTTGCATACCCCAAGGATCCATTAGAAAATTACTTGTGAAAGAGAGCCATGGGGTGGGATCATGGGCCATTTTGGGATAAACAAGACCCTTGTCTTACTCAAAGAAAAGTTTTATTGGCCCTATATGAAGAAAGATGTTCATAAGCATTGCACTAGGTGTGTGGCTTGTTTACAAGCCAAGTCTAGGGTGATACCTCATGGGCTATACACACCCTTACCCATCCCATCTGCACCTTGGGTAGACATTAGTATGGACTTTGTCCTTGGGCTTCCTAGAACCCAAAGAGGTGTAGACTCTATCTTTGTGGTGGTGGATAGGTTTAGCAAGATGGCACACTTTATACCTTGCCACAAGGTGGATGATGCTTCCCACATCTCAAAACTCTTTTTCAGGGAAGTTGTGAGACTCCATGGTTTGCCTAGGACCATTATGTCAGATAAAGATGTTAAGTTCCTTAGCCATTTCTAGAAAACCTTATGGGCTAAGCTAAGAACTAAACTTCTTTTCTCTACCACTTGTCATCCACAAACTGATGGGCAAACAGAGGTAGTGAATAGGTCTTTATCCACCCTTTTAAGGGCTCTTCTGAAAGGCAACCATAAGTCTTAGGATGAGTATCTTCCTCATATAGAATTTGCCTACAACAGGGGGGTTCATAGAACCACCAAGCAATCCCCTTTTAAGGTTGTCTATAGGTTCAATCCCGTAACACCGTTAGACCTCATTTCCCTTCCACTGGACACTTCTTTTATACATAAAGAAGGGGAATCTAGGGCAGAGTTTGTAAAGAAGTTGCATGAGAGGGTTAAGAACCAAATAGAGAAGCAAACAAAGGTGTATTCAACTAAAGGCAATAGAGGAAGAAAAGAGCTAATTCTTAATGAGGGTGTCGGTTTGGCTCCATCTTAGGAAGAAGAGATTCCCTACTAAAAGGAAATCCAAGCTTAGCCCTAGAGGGGATGGACCTTTCCAGGTTTTGGAGAGGATCAATAACAATGCCTATAGGTTGGACCTCCCAGAAGAGTATGGAGTCAGCACCACTTTTAACATTTCTGATTTAATTCCTTTTGTAGGTGGAGCTTATGTTAAGGAGGAGGAACTAACAGATTTGAGGTCAAATCCTCTTCAAGGGGGAGAGGATGATGCAATCCTCCCTAGGAAGGGACCAGTCACTAGAGCCATGATCAAGAGGCTCCAAGAGGATTGGGCTAGAGCTGCTGAAGAAGGCCCTAGGGATCTCATGAACCTTAGGATAGATTTCTGAGCCCATGGGCCAAGGTTTGGTCCAATTATCTTTGTACATATTAGATTAGGATGTCATTATATTTGGTCCTTGTATTTAGGGCTCCATAATATTGGTAGGGTACCCTAGAAATATAGGATTTTTCAGCCCTTGTATTTTAGGGCACCTAGACTAGTTTTTGTATTAGGGGTAGTTTTGTAATTTCACATGCACTAAGTGAATATTTGATGTGTGTGTTGGGAAATAAATTTAATTGAATTGGTAGAAGTCCAATCCAATTAAATTTTAGAGGGGGAGGTGAGCATTTGCTTACTACACCCTATTGCCACATCATATAGTCACACTTTGTGCATGTCCTTCATGCTTTACATGCCTCATGACACCTAAGCACACTTAGTGGAGAATATTGAAATTGATCATGGATTAGTGGGCTCAACCATAACTGAAATTCACTAATCATAATTAGTGAAATTTTGGCTCAAACATTTGGCTCCACAAATTAAATTTCAAATTCAAGTGAAATTTGAATTGAAATTCAAATTTCCTTCCAATTTTGTATGACACTTAGGTTATAAATAGAGGTCATGTGTGTGCATTTTTTTCAACTTTGATAATTTGAAAATTAAACTTCAGATTTCAGAGCTCTTTTAGAGCATAAAATTTCGTGCTCTTCTCTTCCTCTCCCTTCATTCATCTCCTTCTTCCTCCAAGCTCTTATCCATGACCTCCTATGGTGGTGAGCTTCTTCTAGACTCATCTTCTCCTTGAAGTGGTGTTTCCTCTCTCTCTTCCTTCTACATTCCGTTGCCATTCATCTTCCAAGAAGCAAAGGAATCTATTGATGAAAAAGATCCTAGGCCTTCAAGCTCCAATGGAGCTTACTTCAGAACTTTTAATTAATTATAATTTTTTCCTTTTATTATTAGTACATATATGTATGTGATAGAGGGTGTCACAGTTAGGGGTGGGAATAAGCCAGACCAGCCTATAGGGGCCTACGACTTGACCTACATAAAGCCAAGCCTGGACTGACCTATTTAATTAAAAGGTTAGGCTCAGGCTTTTTTACAAACTTATTAAATTAAATAGACCAGACTTAGGCTTATTAAAAAGCCTTATAAGCCTGATAGGCTAACCTATATATATTATTTTTTGGGTACAATTAATTTTTTTTGAAACTAACAGACTTTGATTTCACATTACTGCTCCATAACTTCCATTCCTATAATCAAGTAAGACTTTAATTACAATTTAGGTGTGACTCATGTGCCCCTTTATATTCCTCATTATTTTTATTGGCTTTCCTTTTTCTTTAACTTTCCTATTACGTTCCTACTCCAGAGCAAATGAATATTAAAGATTTAATGTGAAGAAGGCTTTTAGGCTAGCCTAGACTTTTAAAAAGGCTAGGCCGAACCAAAATAAAAACCTTTGATAGGCTATAGGCCAGGCTTAGGCCTCAAAAATTCATCGTAGGCTAGACTCAGACCTTTTAAAGCCTGACCTAGCTTGACCTATTCTCACCCCTAGTCACAGTGTGTGTTCAACAGTAGCATCCACAATAGAGAATTTTGGTGTCCATGGACAAACAATCAAGTAGTGATCATAGATCATCCAAGGTCGACCATTGATAGCCTTGTCATGGTCTGTATCTAGGTCAAATTTAACCATAATGAACCCATGAGTGTCACATCCATTAGGTCAAACCCTCTTTCAATTGTCCAAAGGGACTTCAATTTTTCCTTCATGGTCAAGAACCTAACTTATGTTCTTTCCTAGTATCTTTATCACAAGAAACTTCTTCCATGGTTGACATAGCTCTTCAAATAACGCTTTCTCCAAGGAAAACTTAGAAAGTAATCTATTCAGACCATCATACTCCAGTTTCATTACCCTTTCCATTAGTAGGTTACGAAACATTTTTTGGTTCTGTTTGTTTCCCAAATACCTTGTCCTTGAAGGAAAGTCATGGTGGGGCATCAATGTAGGGGGGATCTGGCAACTTTGGTTGTAGTGACACACTTGGTGAACCAGAGAAAGAGACTAGGTTTCCTTGCCCTAGCTCCATTTAAACTTACCAACCTAATTCATCTTATATTTTACTCATTTAGTTAAATAGTGGTTTTATTTTATTTTATTTTTTATTTAATTTATCAAGCAAATCAGCCAACATAATCTCATGAATAAAAAAAAAAGAATGAAAATAAAAAACCAACATAGCCTCATCATTTTTATTTAATTTTATATAAGTTGACTCTTAACTCATAAACTCATCATTTCTTTCTTCATTTTTTCTTTCCTTTGGTAAGTTGATCCTCTCTGCAAAAGTGAAGCGAGTTAACTTTTTCAATTCACATGATTAATTTATTAATTTTTGAGCTAACTCTATTATCAATATCATTATGTCATGTTTGCGTAACAAAATTATAATGTAAATATATACAAATATAAAATTGTAATACCATTCTCGTGAAAATTTGGGAATCACATATACAATCGATTGCAGCAAAGAAAAAAAAACATGGAACAAAAGTTTATAAAGTCATATTTACCTAATTAAGCTGCTTGTCCATGTTTTATATAGCTTGAACAAAAATCCCAAAATATCCCTTTCTAGATAGCAATAATAAAATAGTCTATTGGCTAGCACTATTTAAGAATCCACTACATTCTTTAAAACTACTGACCCCAAAAAATAAATCTGGAAACGACCAAAATAGAAAAAGCAAACCTCTCCTTAGAATTCTCACGATTCAAATGTAAAATCATGTGGAACGAAACCAGGAAGAAGGTAAATGGACTACGAGGTGACCGAGCAACTTTACAAAGAAAATAGTAATGAAAGGTGAAAGAGTCATGGAACGAGAATGCATCTCGATGGCTGCTCCACTGACTTTGCTTCCAAAATCTAAATGAAAATAAAATAAGAATCTAAAACCATCAAACCCCACACATATCCAACAACTTATCGCTACCTATTTTATAATGAGTGATAGTGTGCTAAAATGCATTGGTAGTAAACATAGATGAGGAGTGCTAGCAAACACTCTTTAAAACATTAGTGTGTTAGATGGTGTGACCCATTTGTCAAACACAGATTGTTGAACATTCAATAATAGAAGCAAGAGGCGGCAGACCTAATTAGAGAAGCAGAAGAGATACATAATTAACATCTATAAAGTAAGCATGCTTTAGAGCAGCTTCCGCAGAAATCCTTCTACTTGGGTCCAAGCAAAGCATCATCTGCAAAAGCAAAAAGCAACAGAAACTGGGCATCCGAAAAAATAAATTAAACAATAAACATTTTCTTTGAGAAACAACGTTTTATTTCCTTTCTACCTTTTCCAATATAAAGTTAAGGTTTACATTATCCTTTACGCCTTTAACCAGGAGGCATTGTAAACATTTTCTTTGAGAAACAACTGTGTCTCCTTTTCAATTTAACATCTTCACCTTTTTCAAAGAGTTTATGTTTTTTTCTTGTGGAATTCCTGCAGTGCTGCCCTTAAGCTCAAACCAAAGCAGTAGCCAGTGAATATCTACCTATCACTCGGAAGCAGATGGTATAATATTCTACATATGTGATATACTTTGTGCTGGTTTTCCTATTTATGGAGAACAACAATGAAAACTGTCCTGAACTGTTGATGTATAAAACACAAATTTTATAGAACTAGAAGCTCAATTACCATAGTGAAGACTCAAATTCTCATACTAATGAAGTGTCGGCATGTACTTGCCATTGTTTCATGAGACTATGTTAAAGCTTTTTCACCAACCGATACAATCTTTTTGAGAGTTTGCAATTTGATATATTCTTGATTATGCTAATTTTTAAAAAATATGGTATTTGACAAAACAAGACAAACAACACAGGATAAAAAAACAACACAAAACATATAAGTTACAAGATAATTTTTTTATCTTGTATATCGTTTGATAAATAATTGACAAGTAAAATAATATAAAATTTATTAAAATACTTCATATTAGTTATCTTAATATAATTTAAGTTATATTTAAAGTGTTTACTAAAATATTTTTTTTGTATTTTTTCATTTTTAAAATTAGAGATATTAAAATAAAAAGAATCTGATGTTTTTTTTAAATAATTACGTTAGTTATTATTTTTTTGGTTATTAAAGAAATATAAAAATGAATATCGTCCCCCAATTTTTTTTAAATTAAACATAAAAAATATTTGTCCTATCATAATTTTTTACCAATTTTCCTGAAAATTTGGTATAATTTAGCAGCACAGGAGTTCGATATGATTACCATACGAAATATATATTATTTTGGGAGGAAAAAATGATAGTAGTGTCGGAGTATGTTAGCGATATATATCATATAGGATTGTTAAGATAGTTAGCCTACTAAGCTGGAAGCTGCAAATGCTATTAGGATTCACTTCTTCGATTTGCTCTTTCTGTATAAGCGTACTTTCTTTTATTCCATCTCCTTATTTCACTTTCCAATCACTTGAACCATGACATGGTATCAGAGCTTTTTTCTAATTTTATTTTGATCCACACCTTCTGAATTCAACTCCTTGCTGCACCAATTTCTTTGTCTTTCACGATTCCAATTAAACTAGACCAGCATAATTTTCTTCAGTGCCAACCAGGACCTACTGGTTACTAAGGGACCAAACTTAGGTCTATTTTGTTTTATTGATGTTAGGGAGCCAGCTTACTTCTTATTACATGTGTATAGGTGACTGTTAGTGAGTTGGAGAGGTAGCTATAAGAGGGTTTGGGGATTCCTTGAGAGACCAATGATATAAATGTACCGGTCTAAGGCTATAGTTGTAACTCTTCTTTAATGTGTTGAGCCATATGACTGTGTGTTTGTTACCGTTCTCCAAGTATCGAGTGGGGAGTACTTGTTCCAGGATACAATTGTAATTCTCTTTTATTGTGCTGCTTAGTTGTATTTCTATGTTCAATACCTTTGTCCGAGTGTCGAGAAGAGATACTTACGAAGGTACTCTCAAGTTCAAGGTAGATATCACTCAATATAGTAAAAATAAGAATAATAATAATAATGAACAATATCATAATGAACAGTTGTATTTTATCTCGAATTTCATCATATATATATATATATATATATATATATATATATATAATTTTAATTGGTATAGATCCATGGCCTTCCTTTATAATATGATGATATTATTTTGATAAAGATAATATGTTATGACTATATCTTTACTATATTATTTTTATCCGGTAAGCTAAGGGGTACAATAAATAGGGATTCTCTGTACCATTTCATCACAAGTATTCCTATGCCTGATAGTTATGAGTTTTCACCAATCTTGTGCATTCATGGTTCAGTTTCTAGTTCTATTGCACAAAGTATAGTGTATATGGATTTGGCAGCACATGTATGTAAAGACCTAAAAGAAAGGTTGTCACAAAATGATCTTGTTCGCATAGTAGAATTGCAACAAGAAATTTATAGCTTCAAGATTCATTGTGTGACTGATTATTTTACTGAATTGAAGGTGCTTTGGGAAGAATTGGAAAATTATAGGCCCACTCGAAATTGCATTTGTCCTGTCAAGTGTACTTGTGCAGCATATCCAGAGATTTAAAGAAATACAAACAGCAAAATTGTGTTATCACTTATAAGGTTTCTTATGGGTTTAAATGACAATTGCGGCACTCGGGGTCACGAGGCAAAGATAGTTTTCAATGGAATCATCATCAATATTTATTTTAAAGAAAAAATATTAGAAAATCTTTTTTTAAACTAATCCTTGAAATCAAATATATGTTCACGATTATGTAGGGTATTAACACCTTACAACGTTTGCTAATTGTTAATCAAATATATGTTCACGATTATGTAGGATATTAACAACTTACCACTTTTGTTAAAAATGATAGATCGATATAATCAATTGTGCAAATATATATAGCTTCAAATTAAAATATTTATTTTACTCCAAAACAATAGTTTTTATTTTTATTTTTATATTTTGAAAAAAAACTTTTGTTATTTGTTATTTTTATTTATTTAAAGAAACTCCATGCTCAAAAGCTTCATATAGAAAATGACTATTCTAGGAAGTTTTATGATTCATGTAACTTTAAAGGTAGAATTATTAATCAAATTAATGTTAGAAAGCATAAGTTCAAATAATTATTTTATTTGAAACCACAAATGTGAATGACATGAATTAAGAAATATATGAGTGGCAAGAATTAGGAAAGAATGGAAAGTTGGTTTTCTTTTTTTACAAATTAAGGAGTTTATTTATCACTTTCTAAACTAAAAAAAAAAGAGAAAATTGTTATAAAAAAAAGTATTAGTAAATGTACACATTCATGACATGGACCATCACCTTTCATTTTTTACTTTTTAAATAAAAAAGAAATTTAAAACTAAATTATATACACTAATTCTATATGCAAAAGTATCATAACACCACTAATAATATTTTTTTTGCATCTTATTTTTGTGAACGAATATCCTAGTTTTTCTATAGAATTTGTGTTAATAATTGTTGTTTTTATAAATAAAATGTATAAAATAGTTTTAGAAACTAAAAAGATAGTTTTTAAATATTTTTGTGATAAATTTGATGTTACAAGGACAAATTTGGTGTTTAAATGAATCGTGAGCTACAAAGTTACTCTCGCCACAACGGAAAGAGGACAAATGATAAAGTGAAAATTGTGAAGATTTGTCACAACAAATCCGAAGGGCTAAAGATTTTGAGTTAAGTAGAAACTTGCCACAATGAGTCAATCTCTCACTCCAACAAGCAAGGATTAGAAGCATGGATATTTAAGTGGAGAAGTCCTTTGTGAACATTGTAAATTCGTTGTAGTGAGATGTATTCTCGCTCAAACGAAAATCTTTTGTGCAAAAAAATAATAATAATGCAATTTCAGCTTTCTACATAAGAGCTTTTAACATCATTATAAAAAACACTTTTAGTTCATTTTTGTGACTTGCAGCAATAAAATCTCAAAATATTCTCTCTCTCTCTCTCTCTCTCTTCTTCAACTGTGATTCATCTTTTGAGGTTCTATGTGGATTTGAGTTTACGAATGAAATCACTTTTTGCATTGTAGAGTTTCAATGTTCAAGCTTTGAGTTTTAGGTTAAATCACTTAACAAATTAGGGATTTGACTTAAAATTCAAGGATTAATCACCAAAGAAATTAGGATTAATCATTTTAGTTTGAATTTTGGTTGAATTGAACTGTGATATTGATTAGGAACGAATTACATACATAAAATTCTTTGGATTTCATCTCAGTAATGCTTTTCTGCTTTCAAATTTGATTTTGCTCCAAAGTTTCTTCAGAAAAACCAAAATTGGTTTATTTTCGTCATAGTGAATTCTTAATTTGATATAGCGGAAACCTTTCTTAAAAATATAAAATATTGTGACATTCAAAGCGAATTGATAACTCAATGCATGAATGCTTCTAAAATTCACATGTTGATACAATAACTCAAATACTTATTGTTTCTTATTACAACAGACTAGGTTCATTTCCCTATCTCAAGAGTACAAACAAGAA
This sequence comes from Glycine soja, assembly GCF_004193775.1. Taxonomy (NCBI): domain Eukaryota; kingdom Viridiplantae; phylum Streptophyta; class Magnoliopsida; order Fabales; family Fabaceae; genus Glycine; species Glycine soja. Next base: position 19,892,300 of record NC_041009.1, on the reverse strand, counting down.
ATTGGTGTTGTTGCTGAGAACTTGTGTCTCAAAATTTATTCAATTGGCAATTTTGTTATCTATTAGTTAGTTAGATTTCATTCTTTTAAACTTATATTCAATTCATTCTTTTATTCTTACTGATTATTGTGATTCTGATTTCATAATTTTTTGTAAATTAACTTTGTTTCTTAGTTGGGTAGCTTGTTACATGCATATATCCTACGCATTAAGAAGCAACACATCCAAGGAACAATTGATTTTTGATCTAGAGATTGAAAGGATACTAAAGAAAAATAAAAGCGTAAAGAAGAGGCAAGAAAGAAACATGGATGTAAAGAACATCCCTCCAAAGGTAACTACTCTAAAGGATCATGTTACTTACACAAGACTTTGCACTTCAACAAAATTACAAGGCCTGCATTCACAAATGTTGTGAATCTTGAGATGAAGTTAGCACTCATCCATTTAATTCAAAATAATCAATTTCACAAGCATAGTCATGAGAATCCATATACTCATACATGAAGATAAATCATGTATCATATGACATTTCGTGCTTATATTTATTTTTCTAATTTCACTAGCTAGAAATGTCATCTCATGGTTAAGATCCTTCCCTCCAAACAACTTATCAAGGTGGGATGACGTAGTAGCAAATTTTCTACACAAATATTTCCCAAGATCAAAGATAAACAAGGGAGAAACTGCTATATCTTCCTTCAAACAAACCTTGAAGGGAAAATCATAAAGTGGAAGCTCCAAGGTGGTGGGAAATCCTTGAGTTTCCTATCACATGTCAAGCTAATAACATTAAAGAAGCGTTGTTTGTTTGGGAGGCAACCCAAGGATGTTAATTTGTTGTTTAATTTCTTTTTAAGTTTTTTTAAAAATTTCTGCACCAATCATAGACAAGAGTGTAGGGGTGAAATCATTGCAGCAATTGACACCTTGTTGTAGTGAAATCACCTCTACCCTGTAATATCTCTGATGTTTTATATTTGCCATAGTGGAGGGGAACCTCGGTATAGCAAACTTGGGTTTCAGTCTCAAGGTAGCTCTGTTAGTTGATTCGCCTTGCCAGAGGCACACCTCATCATAGTGAATGATTTTAATAGAAGCATGACACTTTCTATTTGATTGCTCACCCTGGCAGAGGGAAACCTCGCCAAGGCTAGAAAACTCAAACTGTAGAATCGAAAAAAAAATGGTTTAAATGCTTCAAAATAAGTGGTAAAATTTGAGTTAAGCATTTCTACTTTTTCTTGCCACAATGAATTATCAATTTGTTGTAGAAAGAGAAATATGAAATCCATGGGGCCAATTGGGTCACATCTGGGCCAGTGTACACTCATTTTCACCAAAGTAAATTAACAATTCACTGCATCAAAATGGTTATTAGTTCATTGGGTTAGGTGTACCACATTCGTCATGTTGATTGACAACTTGCCATGGAAAATTTTTTAAAACTGAGGGAACTGAAAGGTCTATCCTCTTTTAAATCATATCATTTCAAATACTTTTGTCACACATTTTGCCATCTAATTCTCTTAAAGCGAACCCTGAGAGAAACTTTCACTTTCACTTTTTTCACCTAGAAACACTCACCACCTTCATTTCATCATCAATCTTTTATGCATTTTTTTGTTTGGCACACCAATTCCACATTTTCTTTAATTCTTTCACATTTTCATTTAAAGTAAGTTTATTTTCATTTTTCTCTTTAGTAGTTTTAGTTTCATTTTAATTGAAGATGATGAGTAATGATAAAAATTCAAAAAATAAGTGTAAATAGAGTGTTGATTTTATTGTTCACCGTCTAGGTTTTACTATTTTTCATTTCCTTACTTTTTTTAGTATTAGGGTAGAAAATATGGGTCTTAAACCCTAGGGGAGTAGATAGATTAGTTCAGAGATTTTTTGTGGTTGATGTTGTATATATTAGTATCTTTGAGTGTTAGTATTGAAAGTTTTGGATTTGAGTCTACAAAATTGTTGTCAAAATCAGTTGCCATGGTGAAATTCCTATTCTTAATGGCAAGATCATAAAAAAATTGAATGTGTGTAAATATTAGTTGTGATAGGATAAAATAATTCTTTAGGTTTTTGTTATGTATCTTATAGGGCAAAGTAGTAAATGTTCTTCAAATTTCCTTTCTCCATACCATACATTGTAACTCTTTAATTCTGCATAATGCTCAACATTCGCTATAGCGAACAAAGGCTCGCTATAATGATAATTATTTTTCACACCTTGATTTTATCAACAATTATCCAAGTTTTTCTATAGGGTTTGTGTTAATAATTGTTGTTTTTGTATACAAATTGTATAAAATCAGTTTAGAAATCAAAAAGACCATTTTTAATGTTTTTGTGATACACTTGGATGATACAAGAGCATACTTTGTGGTTTAAGGAATGGAAAGTTGTGAACCTAATCTCACCATAACGAAAGATGACCAGTGCTAAAGTGGAAGTTGTGAAGATTCGTTACAAGGAAGCTACACCTCACCATAGCAAATTTGCAAGCTAAATACCCTGAATTAAGTAGAGTCTTGCTGCAACAAGCCATTCTCTTGCCCTTGCCCCAGCCAGCAAGGATCAAAAGCATGAAGATCAAGTGCATAAGTTCTTTGTTGATATAGTAAATTTTTTGTAGCAAAATGTGTTCTCACCACAGTGAAAATTCTTTGTGGCAGAAAAAAATAATGCATTATCGACTCTCTATATAAGAGCTTGTAACATCCTTGTAAAGAACTTTTATTTCATTTTTTGAATTCAAAAATAAAATCTTGAAATTCTTTGTGTCTCTCTCTTCCTCCCTCTTTTCTTCAATTATGATTCTCCCTTTAAGGTTTTATTTCAATCATTCATCATCCAAATGAGCTAAATTTCAAGTTGTTGAGTGAGAGAAGAATTCAAGTATGTAATTCTCTATTTTTTTATTTATCAATTGTCATAGTTATGAGATTCAATTTCAATTCTTTGATTAGATGCATGGTAGGAGTGATCAACATAGTTTTTGGGGGTTTGGATTATGCGGAAACAAGTTCATATCCTAGATTTAAATTGAGATTGTGCAAAAATTTGATTTCAGGAATGAAATCACGTTTTTGCATTATAGATATTCATTGTTCTTGCTCTAAGTTTTAGGTTTAATCAGAGCAATTAGGAATTTAGCTTAAAACTCAAGGATTAATTATTAATGAATTAGGTTAATCATTTTAATTTGAATCTTGGTTGCAATATCAAGGATTAATTACTAAGGATTAATTAATAAGGAATTAGGTCATCATACACGCGGCTGCAATGTTTCTATCAAAAAGAAAATGAAATATTAATGTTAACCACATATTGTCCACCACTGTATTAATTTATCATTTTCCTCTTCTTTTAACGATAAGATTCGTCAATAAATTAACGTACCCACTACCCAGTAGTCAGATATTTACTTAGGTTAAATTAATTTATATAAAATTATTTGACAACTTTTAATTAAAATTTTTAATTATTTTTTAGTTGAATTTTTTAATTTGTATCTATTTGTTTTACTTGTGTTCTTTCATCTAACTGTCATTACAAAAAAAAAATAATTAATCACTACAATAAAATTGAATGAGTTTATAAAAAAATTTACTCTAGAGTGAAGCCTGAGAGACTTATAAAAAAATATTTGGACTGAATAAAGATAAAAATATTCTTAGAGAATCTTGTCAAAAATACCGAATTTAGAACCTGCAAAGATGAAAATACTCAATGATCCCTGTAATTAATTTTTAAAATAATAGTGACCACGTTTGCAAATAAGAATATGAAAATGTCTCAAATAATATATAAAAAGTGGGTCAAGTAGCTTAATTTATATATTTCCTGGTGGATCATTTTGACGAGAGAAGTTTCACGTGCTCCATTTGCTGAGAAATTATTAGGTAGGTTAATCATCACAGTGATCCATAATCTCGATCAATAATAATACAATACATATATAATTTAATATTTTAAATTAATTTAGATTTCTTAAATTAAAAAATAATATAATTAATTCTTATTATGTAATTACTGAATATATCTTTAATGTAGTAAATATATTTTTTATTATATATATATCACATGATTATTATTGGTAGGCACTATAAAAAATGTGTTGCTGCAGACCACCAATAATGTCTACATTTGCGGTGCCATCATTGAACTCGTAAGCTTTGACAAAGCTCTATAAGTTGGTGGTCACTGGTCAGAGACGCCATCTTTGCCTCTGTTTTGTTCAAAAATCTTAAAGTAAACGTCCTATATATTTTTCTCTGTAAGTTCATTCCTTATTATCAAATACTAAGATTATTATCCTCCAAGGGTTTATCAAGTTCATATCTATTATTTTTTGTCTCTATAACTTTGCGGTTATTGCATACCAAATACCAAGGTTATTATTCTGTGAGGGTGGATCAAGTTCATATCATGGCACGGTGCATATTGTCACATGTTTTGGCTTTTGCACTTGTTGCTGCGTTGAGCTTGGTTAACGTTGCACAATCTCAATCTGCAAACGCCACCACTGATCCTTCCGAAGGTGACTGCTTTCTGGTTTTCATTTTGTTGACAAAGAATTTTAAATGTAATTAAGTCTGAAATTGATGATTAATTTTATAATCGGTCCAAAAGAATAAAACTTTAAGGAATTCATGAAAGTTTTTTGGAGAAGTCAAATGCTCTAATATTATAAAAAATAATTTATATATATAGGTGAAATCAAAAGACTACTAGTTTTCTTGTTAATTTGTGGCATGTTGGGAAAGGTTTGAACTTCTGGGAATTTTCTCAGTTTCAGTTTTGCAGGGGATTCAGAGAAATAGCTAACTCTTCATCATTAACATAGGAGTATTGAACTATTGATATTTGATAGCTGAGTACTTAAGCATGTTAAGTAAATTCGATTCCAAATGTTATATATATGAGGGAACTTTTTTATTTTTTAAGTTAAATGATAAAATACAATAATACACTTGAATTATATTTTGAAAAATAAAATATTAAATAATTTTTTTAGTTCAATTTTTTTTATAGAATGCTAGTATATACCAATTAAGATAGATCTAGTATTCGTGGAATATATATATATATATATTGCGAAACTGTTTTCATTAATCTCTCAATTTTAACGGAGATTACTCTTTAGCAGTTAGAAAGTATAACATTGGTATGCTGCAAAAAAGTTTTAGCAAAGACAAACTTTTATAAAAGTGTAAAGATTAGCATATTGTGAATAAACTGACAGAGAAAAAGGAAATTATTGGTACAGTACAGATTAGTGTGTTTGTCCTGATTTCCAACAATTTGTTCTTTTGGTCAATTTGCAGTTTTGCTCTATATGATACGGTATCTTATCAATAGCCATTGGTAGTATTATAAAATTTGTCTGCATGGCCATCTCATATGTTTGGCTACACAGTTTTTTCTATAAAAAATTATTACTCAATTTTTTACTTTTTTTTTTGTTTTTTGTTTTTGTTTTTTCCACATGTACCAATATATTTATATTTTACTAATTTTAATTTTATTATTAACTTTTAATTGGTAGCTACCTTCCAAAGACCAGCCAGACTCCCTTGTTGGCATATTGCATTATTGATGATAATGTATTTTTCTAGAGAGGACATTTCCCGTCTATGTTTCACTGCCAAACCGAATTATATAATATTTATTTTAAAAGAAATTATTGAATAGTTAAAAATAGATTTATATCAAAATATAAATTATTTATTATAAATTTAAAATATAATTTTTATATATATAGTTATTGCTATAAAATTTTATTACAATATAATTTATATATTCGAAACTATTTATTTCTTATAAATTTTAGTTATATAAAAAACATTTATTGTCTACGTTGCTTAGAATAAATTCTATTTTTTATTAATCTCCTATACTATTATTTAATTTTTATCAATCTATATAAATTAATTTTTAAGATTTTAAATTTTTGCATAATATATGAAATTCAAAGATGTAGAAATATAAAACAACATATTTTATTAAACAAGTTGTTTCTATATATATAATTTCTTTCTTAATTTAAAAACATTTTATCTTTAATATTATTTTATTTAATAAAAAATCACATTTATTTAAATATGTAGTTTTATCATTATTTAATAATAATATATTTACATTTGTATTTAAAAAAATTATTTATATTTAAAAATTCTTTATAATATATGTTTAATTATTTTGCAGGTCCCGATACATTTCTCAAAATTTTAATTATGTCCTATTTTTTGTCTTTTAATTTGTTTCTTGAACTTTTATTTTTTTATATATTTTTAATTGGATCCTATTGTCTAATTGTCATTATATAAAATTATTCATAGACATCTCATTAGAGGTGTAGACAACATGCGGCACTAGTATTTTTGGAGCATGTCTTAAGTATAACTAAGTCAATTGTGAGATATTTTTCTAAAGTTCCAACATTTGCAAATTCAACTTAAATATTCTTTCACAAGTTTTTCATAATTATTTCACTTTGCATAAACTTAAAAAATTATATTTAAAAAAAATTGACTCACTTGTTCTTATAAAAAGCACTAGTCCATTGTCTGCGCCTGTGTAACCTATTAATATAATATATGGAATAAAGAAGTTCTATTGTAATATATATATATATATATATATATATAATAGCTCCAATTCTTTTTTAAAAAAAAAATCATTGATATGTCTGTCTGTGGTTTTTTATTCTTTAGAACTTTATATGTTGTATATGTAATTAGTGTGGTTGAAATAGAATAGTCAAAGGTTAAAATAAAATTGTGAAATAATTTACAATAGTAGTAGAAGAGTCTTCTATATAAAAAAGTTAACATTTTGAAGAAAAAAAAATTACCGAATGTAAACATAAACACAAATATTATGTTAGTTTGAATGGAATTATACTTAGATTTCTTAAATATGATCTCAAATTTAAATTTTTTTTATAGAGAAAGTGTAGTTAATAAAATTAGTAGATATTTTATACTTATAACTTTGTAAAAAAAAAAATCAAATAGACATGGTAAGGAAAAAAAAACCTCAATTATCAATGTATTTTCCTTAATTTGAAACAACATAGAAATAGACCGTTCATGTGGTGTCATATCCTTATTTTATATCTTTCATTCTTAATAAAACGTTTTTGAGTAAAAGATATAATTTATTATATTTTTCTTATTTTTATTTTATATTTATTTTGTATTAAACAACTAAAAGATATTCATTTCTTAGTATTAGTATTTTTTTTCTTTTTATCCTTTTACTTTTTACCCAAACTATACATGTGTCCTTAAATATAAGATTCAATCACACCCTTAAAAGTTGATTTATTTATTTAATAGCATTAAATTTGCTAGCAATTTATATTATTTTTCCAAAATTGCTCTTAAAATTATTGGACTTCTCATCTTTTTTTCTACTTAATTACTTTCTACTTAATTAATTAATTAATGTGTGTTAGTTTTCTTCTTCAATCCTTATAAAAGAGAGTATATTTATCTTTTTAGTTCATCACGTTTATTCTAAAGTAATTAAAAATATTTTAATAAAAAAAAATTAGCGCAAAAGAAAATTTGAAGAGTCTTGCAAAAATACAAATAAATTTGAAAAAATGTCTTATATTTAAGAACAAAGGCATATTGTTTCTCTCTATTATTTTTCAAATTGAATGTTTTTTTCCTTTCTTTTTATCTTGAGTACATATCCCTCAAAAGGTGAACTTATGAATGCAGCAAGAGCTTTAAATTCAATCTTTAAGAAATGGGATATATTGGCAAACCCAACTCATTGGAATATTAGCGGTGAACTTTGTACTGGAAGAGCCATCGACACTTCCCTCATTGATGATACAACCTTCAACCCATTGATCAAATGTGATTGTTCCTATGACAATAGAACTACTTGTCGCATCACAGCATTGTATCTTTCTATTTCTCTCTAAAAATTACTTTTAAATTTGTTTTGAATAAATTTGTGTTACCATTTCAAAGTTGAAAATTTACTATAACTATAGAAATTTAATACTCATTTGTTTTTTTAATGGAACAGAAAAGTTTATGCAATGAGCGTAGTTGGTACAATTCCAGAAGAGTTATGGACTTTGACTTACCTCACCAATTTGTATGCTTTCTTCACTACCACTATTATTATTATTATTATTATTATTATTATTATTATTATTATTATTATTATTATTTAGTGCAATTTTAGCTTTTATTTCGTTGTTCTCATGCAAGAATCACATGCTTTTTTATATACTAAGTTCAATCAAATTGCAAGCAGAAATCTTGGCCAAAATTACTTGACAGGTTCTCTACCTCCAAGCATTGAAAATCTAACTCGTTTGCAATACTTGTAAGGCAATTTGACCCAAGTTAAAATTATAATATTTTGTGTATTTTTGAGACACATAATTTTAACATTCAAGTTTATTATTTGTTAGGAGCCTTGGCATCAATAATATTTCTGGAGAGCTTCCAAAGGAATTGGGAAATCTTACAGAGTTAAAATTATTGTATGTTATTTACTTTGAGTTTTTCTTCTTTGTTTATAAAGGTATCAATGGTTTTCTTTTTAGGATCAAATAGTCACCAAGAGATTTAGTGTCTAATTTAAGTCTTACATTGATTAAAATAAGAAATTTAATGTGATACTCAAGTGATGAGATTTTTCCACCAAATAAACTAGTTTTTTTTTGTTGGATGTTTAAGTCATAACAATGTCCCTTGCAGTATGAGTCTTGGGTGTTAGCAAAGTGTTTAATTAATGGTGTGAGTAGATTGATCCAAATGGCCTGATGTAGGTCAAAGTTCATTTCGGCCATTAAATTAGAATGACATATATGTGTAAAAAAGGATACACTGGTCTTATGATGGATCTTTTGATAATTTTTGTTTGTTTTTCTAGTAATGTGATTAATGAAGTCTCTAATAGATAAGGGATGAGAGTATAAGTGATGAATTTAATTAACATTGTAGAAAAAATAACGAGTTATAAACTAAATAGTTGTTCCTTTTGACAAACAATGACTAGTTATTTATACCTAAATGGCTAAGAGAAAAACTCAAATTTTTTTAGAATTTATTTATACAAAATAGTTTGTTCTCTTTAATTAATCTTAAGATTGTTTTGTTTTGGACACATGATGGTATGCATGGGAAATTTCTCTTGACGGCATTGATAAGATTTATAATTTATTAAATTTGTAGGGCTTTTGGATCAAACAAGTTTAGAGGATCTCTTCCATCTGAACTTGGAAAATTGACAAATTTAGAAGAAATGTAAGTACTTCTATAGTTTTACCTTTTACATGTACTAGTAATTATTTTAAATTAAGTTTGGGTCATATATATTTGCTCTTTTACATAGACTCTCATACATATACACTAACTACATTTATTCATTATTTTTATATTGTATGTCAAAATATTGTCCACCTAACATATTTATTTTATTTTATTTTAGAAGTGCAGCAGCAAAATTAAAATTTTGGCTAGCCATAAATACATTGCTACCATAAGTTATGGAATGACTATTAAGTAAAAGTCAATGTGCCCATCAATTCATTTTTACTTGAATCTTGTTGCTCAAATATTTAGGTGTCTAACATTAGTAAATCCTATTTGTTTCTAATGTTATTGAATCATACCTCTATGTTGCAGTATATGAGTTTCTATGTTTTTGTGTCCTATCTCTACTCTTTCAAATATGGTTTACAGTTGCAAACAACAATATCCCTAAAAAGTACATGCTAGGCCCATACTCAAATAAATATAACAAACAATTATTTGTTATTTATCCATACTCATCAATGAGCCTTTTATATTGTCATAAGCATACATTGTTTTGAATAATGAGTTGGTTTTGGATAATGTATAGTGTTAGGCCTTTTTTATTCAAAATTACAGTTTGTTGCCAAGTTGTATATCTTTATCGTGATACAATATTAATTTCAAAGAATTTTTCTTACAGTCACTTTGATAGTTTAGGAATTAGCGGTCCAATTCCTTCCACATTTGCAAACCTTAGGAATTTGAAACAAGTGTAAGATATTCCTAATCTAATGTATCTAATATGATAATAGAGTAAAAAGGAACTTCTACAATGATAAAAAAAATTTCTATTCATTTTAGATGGGCTTCAGACACGGAACTCACAGGAAAAATACCAGACTTCATAGGGAATTGGTCTAAGCTTCAATCCTTGTAAGACAACAATACAATTTTCTCTTCCTCCTTTAATTGAAATATGTAGGTGAAAAATTTTGGGCAAAAATCAATTATATTGGATGTGGAATTAATGTTTTCCTTTTATTGTTAATTTCATATTCTATTCAAAAAATGAGTATTAATAATTTTTGTGAATTGTTGTATGTCTTGATAGGAGATTTCAGGGCAATTCTTTTAATGGCTCAATACCATCATCATTTTCTAATTTGAGTTCTTTAACAGAATTGTAAGTATCACAATTAGTTTATTTGGTTATTGTTGACTTATGAAAGCTAATATATCATGTATGAAATAAATGTAGGAGAATCACAGGTTTATCTAATGGGAGTTCCTCATTGGAATTTTTAAGGAATATGAAATCTTTGACTATCTTGTAAGGCCTCAACTTTCCTAATGATCATGGTTCACTCTATCATGCATATTGAATTGTTCACTTATTTTTATCTTCCTAAATGTAGTCCAAATTTTTTGTTACAATTGTTGCAGAGAACTAAAGAATAACAATATTTCTGGTTTGATTCCATCCACCATTGGAGAGTTACACAATTTGAATCAATTGTGAGTATCACCTATTTGTGTTAAACTAGATTCAAATGAAATTATTATGTAAAAGGTGTCAACTAGAAAGCAAGAAACTAGTCAATGTTGTTATTCCATGGTATATCTCCGATTTGAGTATTGGCTAGTTATATGAGAGATATCTTAAAATAAGTATTTGTGCTTTCAAATGAATGGGAGTTTATTGTTCATTTATCTTTTTTAATTTTGTTTTTTTCGTTGCTATGTGATAGAAAGATATAACTTTTCAGCTTATTTATCATACAAATAAGATATTTGTACATTTTATTTTCTTTATTTACAAAAAAAAGAAATTAAGTATCTTTTCTTATAGTTGTGTACTACCCGCACATTTAGAAAATTATATATTTTTTGGTGGGTTTTTGCAGGGATTTAAGCTTCAATAACATCACAGGACAAAATTTGGGATCAATTTTCAATTTGAGCTCACTCTCTTTCTTGTAATATTGCATTCTTAAGAAGTTATGTCTTAATTTGTTGATATGTTATTGTACAAAGTTTAAACAATTTTTCATTTTTTTTTATCAAATCATAGGTTTCTTAGAAATAATAAATTCAACGGTACCCTTCCGATGCAGAAAAGTCCATCTCTTGTAAATATGTGAGTAAGATTGACATGTTTGAATTATGGAGGATGGAATGTTTAGCTATACTAATTCAAAATATTAGGACAAAAATATTTTGTAGATATGTATAAATAATCATATATATTGGATAAATGGTAGTCATCTATTAAGTCTACAATGATTGAATACTAATGCTAAAAAAGAAAAGATGACATCATCTATCTCGAAGTTTTTTTTTTTTTTTTTTACTTTCTCCACTTTTCTAACTCATTCTTGGAATTTCTCAACTATAATTTTTTAATGATGTTTTATCACGTCTTTATTTTTTATGATGTTTTCATGAGATGATTTATATTTACATATTCTTTTTAGTGTTTTAAACTTCTACTTTATTTGGTCATGTCCATTCATATTTTTTTTATAAGAGTATTATATATGACACTTCTATCAATACTTGTATTTGTGATCATATTAACTTCTATAGGTTTAGTAAGAAGTGACTATTTAGGTATACTTGTAAACACAAGAGTTTGTCAACTCATATTTATATTAAACTTAGGCTATTTTTTCTAGCCTAATTTCAGTTTGAAACTACTTCATTCCTCATGTACTATCTTTTATTTGGTTCGACTTAACATGCTTGCAGAGACTTGTCATACAATGATCTATCGGGTAGCCTCCCCCCTTGGGTAAACGAACCAAATTTACAATTGTAAGTAGTGAAATTATTTATTTTTCCTTCTCTTTTTACATATCAATTTGTTAGCAAACACCAAATCCAATGGGTCTATGTGAATGTTTTAAATCTTAGATAGTGGGATGTAGATGTTGGCGCCAAAATTGATATAGTGTAAAGTGGGATAGTTGTTATTTTGAAATTTTTATATAGTTTATTAATGTACAATATGCATATAAATGATAAAAATTGTTCAAAATTAATGACATTCATAAATTAACAATAAAAATGACATAGGTGTCTTATACAAAACATACAAGTAAATATACCAACAAAAATTAAATAGAATTTTTCTAGATGGGATTTATCAATTCTCATCATTATCTTCCAAATAAAAGTATTATTTTATCATTTTCACTGCCATTATATATAAGAATTTGAGTTTTAGAAATTAAAATCACATAAGTAGCCCTTCAAAAAATGTCCTAATGTCTCTATTCAAAGGGATATTTTTGGAATCAACACATAACACTTACTACAATTACTATTTAGCCAACTATTTGGTTTAGTGTGACAACTACACTAAACCACTCTACTATAACCAAAGTGTAGTATGTTATTTAAAATCTTTATCTATGTTATGAACAATAAATTGAGTAATTGGGGATCATTAAGACATAATGGTATAAGGCTATTAAATAGGATTGAGACGGGTAATAAACAAAAGAGAACACTTTTATGAGTATTTAATAATGTTAGAAAACATGAAGGAAAAGTAGAACATTTCATTCTTATATTTTATATTGTATCCCATTATATGCAAAGGTCAAAATATAGAGAAATTTGTCAATAAAATAAACAATCATTCCATTTCTACAATTTGATCTTGTTCAGTTACATTTTATGTAAGATACTTGTGTGAGTCCTAAAGTTATCCATATCGAATATTTCAATTGTTTTATACAAATTGTTTTTTAAGTTTTTTTGTTTGACAACAATTTCCTAAGATTTTGTTTGAAATTGTAATCTAGAACAACTTTGATTATATTTATTTTCATAATTTAATAACCTACCACATCAAACCATTATGTTTACAAAACTTCATCATTAATCTTGTTTTAATTAATGTTTTCTAAATTTTGCTTAAATAAATTTCTAAAAGACAATAATACAATCTCAAACACTAGAATGATATTAAATGAGTATCAAGAGTTAACAAATGTAAATTTAAACTTTATTTTTAAAGAATGGTGTTTATTAAAGTGATATAAATTGAAAAGGACAAAATTTAGTATCAATAGAATTTAAGTTAATGATATTTAATTAACTTCATAAACATTTTAATTCATTAATTTCATAGTTATAATAATATTATCTTCCCACAATTCCTTTTACTATAATAATAGAATTGTCTTTGTCTCCTCTCACATTTAACTATCCATTAGATTTTAGTTGAAATTTTTAACAACATATGTTTAAAATTATACAATAACACGAATCTCTCTATGTATGTTGAAACTAATTATGATACTATTGACATATGAAATACAGGAATTTAGTTGCCAACAACTTAGATGTCTCAAATGCCGGGTGAGAATTATACACTTTATTTGATGATGATTATTTTAATAGTTCTTCAAAATTTATCATGTATCACCTATTTTTGGGTATAATATGAATTTCAATATTGTCTCTAGCTAGATGCTTTTAGTTTTTAGTCAAGATTGATATGTTGGTTGCATAATTTTCTCTCTTTATTTTCACAGTCTTATAATCCATTTGAAACATTTTCCTTTTAACATAAATGTATCATATCTTGTTTGTCCTCTTTGATACTCATTATGTTTAACAACTTTTAATAATTTTTATCATTGTAATTGATTTTGTTGATGTCTCTTTCATTTCTCATTCTTTGGCCTCTAGTTTCATATTTTTTACTAATATATTTTTTGAGAATATATTATGTCATGTTTATTTGATACTTCCTCTAGATTCATATATAAACAAAAATAACTATTTTCACATCGATTAAAAAAGTTAGTTAAATCATTTAATTTTAGTAATCTCAAATTAAAAAAATAAAATTATTCCTAAAAAGTCCTTCTTTGGAACTTGATATATTAATAAAACAAAGTCTTTGAGAATAAATTCCTAATTAAATGAAGGATAATTTAGAAATGACATCATTTAATATGGATGAAATTAATTAGTTAGATCTGTTTATATTTAAGTCAAATATACTAAACAACTTTTTTGCTTATATGATTCTAGAGATGTTTATTAATTGCTTCATTAGGTAAAAGTTAGCATGTGTAATGGGTGTTTGATATAGTCATTAATTGATTCATTTGATATTGTTTTCATTAATCACTTTATGCACATATAATTTCCTAAGCAGATATGAGAATGAAATTGCCATTATATATATGATGATAAAAGTGAAGAACTATTATTACAATGATTCTCTATTTCAATCTACTTTTATGATTTGAAATTTTGATTATTCAAAGCAAGGAGGCAATCTTGATGATTAAAGATAATGTGTTGTGAATAAATTAAATAATCCATAAGATTTTACTTTTTTTTCTAAGACTTAAAATTTAGAAATCTACGTAAAAACTAATTCTCATTTGGTAACACTAACCAAAAAATGATTAAGTTAATATAAGTTTGTCATCCCATCACTCTTTGAGCATTGTTAATACTTGCTTGGTTGACGATTTTCCTAAACTTGGAAGATGTTTTCCCAAGAATTGAAGTGTTAGTTTCCATTCATGTTGGGGTTTAGGTAAAAGCCTTTGAAATAAATCTTAATAAATTAAACCTTTGATTTCTATTTATATTAATCGGGTGTAACTTAATAAATCTTAATAAATTAAACCTTTGATTTCTATTTTTATTGGGTGTAACTTAAAGCCGGAAGAGTTTTGCAATTTAAAACATAACCTTTTTTTTTTAATTTTTTTTGCAGTGGCTTGCCTATTGGGCTCAATTGTCTCCAAAAAAAATTTCCTTGCAATCAAGGAGTTGGAAGATGTAAGTTTTATTTTTTTTATTGATGTGAGTCATGTGAAACACTAAAACTAATTAGAA
Source organism: Glycine soja (assembly GCF_004193775.1). Taxonomy (NCBI): domain Eukaryota; kingdom Viridiplantae; phylum Streptophyta; class Magnoliopsida; order Fabales; family Fabaceae; genus Glycine; species Glycine soja. The sequence goes on along the minus strand of NC_041009.1, from coordinate 19,877,151 downwards.
AATAATATTAGTTATATTCATTGGTTGTAAAAATTATCCCTTAAAATATGACAGTAATGTTATTAAATATAATTATCACTTAAACCATTTAACTTTGTGGATATTTCTGAAAATAAAAATTATGACATTATTAATTAAAATTAAAAAACTTAAATATCTTTATTGTTTTTGGTAATTAAGTATTTGTTTCTTATATATAAGACAGAAGGTAATATATTATTATATTCTTTAACCACTCATTTGCTTGTATTCTTTTTTTTTCTTTTACTTTTGTTATATACATAGTGTGGTATAATTGTGTGGTATAATTGTACTAGCACATATATGCTAGAATTATAATAGGAATTGATATTAATATTGCATATAAGATAAAAACTCAAGGAAGAAGTCTTCTTTTCAAATAAAATTTATTGCTCGATAAACAGAAACACAACTACTCAAGTAGAAGAATCAAACAAAATATAAAAAATGAAACAAACTCTTTCCTTGATATAAACTAGTATTAATACTGAGAATAAGATTGAATTCAAGGAAATCTCTATTGCAAGAGGAGAAATTAGTGCTCGACAAACAGAAACACAGTTACTAAAATAGAAAAATACAAAAATTTCAATAAAGAGAATACAATCAGAGGTTAAATGTAACCTCTGCCTCCCAGCCCTAAGCCACCAAACCATTATTCAAATACTTGTTATGTGTCTCCATTATTTTTCACTCCTCATTATTCAATTTTCTTTTTCTTTAATATCATTGGTCAATTCCCCTCGCAAATAGCTTATTGCCCTTTGTACATTTTTTATGCTCTCCTAATACTATTTCCTCCTCACTTCTAGCAACATTCCCGATAAAAATCATCTTGTTACCTTTGAGTTTTCATTGATAAATTTAACTTCTTTTTTTTTGTCATTTTCCACAACATAAAGATTTGTAAAGTTGTTGTAATTCTTTGTCCTTACAAGTCACTTACTTCTCCTTCTAGCCAACCATCATTAATTTAATTAACTTTCATTCTTGACAATTGTTGGACTTGTAAGAACAACTATCTTAAAGATTAACCAACAGGTTTTAATAACCTTGTTAGACTCAGAACTATTTCTAATTTTGAAACAATTTTGCAATATCTTGATTAATAAATAACATAGTGGTTATTGACTATAAAATACTAATTGAGCCACAACATGTACAGGTTTTCTCTTTTAATACTTTTCAATGTGAAATCTGGTTGGCCTAAAGGACTATTGAGTGGGCACTATTCACTCTAGGCTATAATATTATTATCTTGAATTTCATTAAGGGGTATATGAGAATATTAATATTTAATTTCAGAAGTTAACTCAACCATGTGTAACTGCAAATTTAGGATCTCAAATGATTAGATTATATTGTCTCAAGAATTTATATCTTTCTTTCTTAGTAAATGGACAATGTGTTTTAGGTACCTTAATATTTAATCAAAATTAATTTTAGTTTCTACAATTTAAAAATGGAGATTTTAATCCTTGTATTTTTAAAATGGTGGATTTTATCCTTGCTTGGATTAAAATATAACAAGATTAAAGATGAAATTTATAATACATAGATACTAGAGCCAAAATCATTATTTATAAAATGTGGGGACTAAAATTAGTTTTAACCAAATCTTAAGTAACTAAAATATATTGTATCCAAATAACTATCAATCCGGTTATATCTAAAGTCAATCTCGTTATTTAAAACTCCTTTTCATTCACTGATCAATCTCTTATCTATGACTACATGCAGACTCTGACTTTGCAATCAAGGGTGGTGGTAACCAAATTAGGTCGGCAGATGGAATAGTGTATGAAATGGACAATCAAACACTTGGTCCTGCTACATACTTTGTTACTGATGCAAACAGATGGGCTGTTAGTAATGTTGGATTATTTGCGGGGAGCAGTAATCCTGTATACAAAAGTTTTGTGCCTAATCAGTTCGCTGGCACTGTGAATCCGGAGCTCTTCCAAACAGCACGACTTTCTGCTTCGTCATTAAGATATTATGGCCTGGGGCTGGAAAATGGTTTTTACAACATAACCCTTCAATTTGCAGAAACAGCTATTCTAGATTCTAATAGAACCTGGGAAAGCCTTGGGAGGCGAGTCTTTGATATTTATATTCAGGTACTTATGTCTTTATCAAAATACTTCAAAATCATAATGATTAGATACTCAGTTGGAGACGTATCCAATATCTTAAACAACTTCCACAATGAATCTAACATTATATTTAAGCAATATATATATATATATATATATATATATATATATATATATATATATATATATATATATATATATATATATATATAAAAGCTTTTATTGAGATGATATTTAACTCTAACCCTCTAGTTGGAGAACAAGGTTTAAAAGGCTATATAATGAAAGAATGTAGTAATTACTAATATAAAGATAGATTTTTTTTCTCCGTCAATTATAATATCACATTAGTTATCTAAGTTATAAAATTTATATCCTGGTTAAACGTTTTATTCATGTAGTTAAAATAATTATTAGTTTTAATTTAATTATTCCACAAATTAATTCTAAACTAAAAACTTAATTAAATGAAATTTAATCCTTTTGGATTAATTTTGTTTTTAGTCCTTCTAAATATAATAATTTTTTTTATCCCTCAAATATAAATTATTTCTTTTTTCCAACTTTATGAAAATATATCAAATGTTGTTGGTGTCTTTCATAAAATGTGATTTTCTTTTGGTCCCTCATTTATGAAAATAACAATCCCTCATTTATGAAAATAACAACATATATGACGCATTTTCATATATAAATGAAGACCAACAGGAGACAATTTATATTTATATTTGAGACTAAAAGAGAATATTGCTCTACTGTAGGAACTGAACGCCTTTAACATTTTTTTATAATATCAATGTATTTGTAGGAAAGGAAAATGTGTTTTGGACTTTTCTTCTTAATTATCTAATTAAAGGCACAACATCTACAATGTGCCTACTTTGTCTACCTTCATTTTTCTTTCCATTTGAATATTTCAGGGTACTCGTGTTTTGAAGGATTTTGATATACAGAAGGAAGCTGGGGGCATCTCATATAGAGCTATCCAAAGGCAATTTAGATTTGAAGTGACAGAAAACTATCTTGAGATTCATCTCTTTTGGGCTGGAAAAGGTACTTGTTGCATACCAACTCAAGGTACTTATGGGCCCTTAATTCAAGCAATCCATGCTATTCCAGGTAATACTATGAAAAAAATTGGTAATTTAGATGTTTAATTACTAACCTTTCATTATGCATAATCCCTTATCAGCTAGATATTCAAAATTTATATATTTTTTTAATTTGATACATTGTTTTGTGTTGTACAGATTTCATACCTACTGTTAGTAACAAACCTCCAAGTAGTAGCAACAATAATATCGGTCTAATTCTTGGAATCGTATTTGGAGTTGGAGTTGTAAGCGTTTTATCAATTTTTGCAATTTTCTATATCATTCGGAGAAGAAGACGTCGTGATGATGAAAAAGGTAAAGACATTGTGTGAATATTTGTATAACATTTTTCTCTGACTATTTAAATTTTTTCTACATATTGCATAAGATATTTCAAGATCTAGCGGGACATACATTACTTATGTCTCTAGACTAGAATAGGACAAACTGTCACTTCAGTACTACATATTTTATATGTTTTGGTTTCTGAATCACAACATAATCAGATGATAGAAGAAAAAAATGATTGTATTATGCTTAATAGTTCAACATTGTAGATAATGTATGTGCATTTCTATTTGTTTTTCTTATCTTAATTCAAAACATTTTGCAAAAAATGGAGAAATATTGTTCTGAACTTGAATAAAAAGAAATTTGAGCATCATCCCCGACTTCATTAAAATAAGTTTATGCTTATTCAACCTTAACTTTGTTCTTGTATGATATTGCATAGCTTCTAGGAATTGATACTAAGCCCTACACTTTCAGCTATTCTGAGTTAAAGAATGCTACAAATGACTTTAATCATGAAAATAAGCTTGGAGAGGGAGGTTTTGGACCTGTTTATAAGGTAATGTTATGTCCCTTAAGAAGAAAATGATTATAAGCTACTTCACAAAAGGTTATCATTGACAATACTGGATCAAATGATGCTCAAGGCAGCTGGTTTCACATGGTAGAGCCACGATCATTTGAGGGGAGCATAGACTCTTCTTGGATTTTTTACTAAGTATTTAATAAAAATGAATATTTTCTTCCCCGTAAACATTACTTTTTCCTAGTTATTTACCCCTAACAATTCATATGTATCTAGTGCTTCTAGTTATTGATATATTCGGATATAGCGATATTTAGAATTTTAGCATGTTTATATATTGATTTTCTTGTTAATTAAATTTACCTCACAAAAGACAAGTGTAGATTTTTTTATTCTTAACTCAACTAATAATTGTTAATTATTTTTTATCATATATTTTTATATGTCATAATGTTCTTAAATGATAAATATATTTTATTTTATTTTATTTTACTAGCTAGTGTTTCCTCTAACGTGGACTTAACTCAACCACTGCAACTAGTCATACTGTTTTGATGAATGAAACCCTTTTTCTAATATTCAATATTTTGAGAGTAATATTGGAACTAAATCCTTTATTTTAGAGAATATTATTTTTCTTTTCTTTCTTCTAGGGGACACTTAACGATGGAAGGGCTATTGCTGTGAAACAACTATCTGTGGGATCCCATCAAGGAAAGAGCCAATTCATAACTGAGATTGCTACTATATCAGCTGTGCAACATCGTAATCTGGTCAAATTATATGGATGTTGCATTGAGGGGAGTAAAAGACTGCTTGTCTATGAGTATCTAGAAAATAAGAGTCTTGATCAAGCATTGTTTGGTATGAGAAAATGATACTTTTTTTTTCAGTGTATATGTATGAATGCTTATTTGTTTTTCTCATTTTCATTTGTATAAATAACTAAGGACAATTGTGGTTTGTTTTGGGCAGGAAAATGTTTAACCCTCAATTGGTCCACACGCTATGATATATGCTTGGGTGTTGCTAGAGGTTTAACTTATTTACATGAAGAGTCACGTCTTCGCATTGTACACCGTGATGTGAAAGCTAGTAATATTTTGCTTGATTATGAGCTTATTCCAAAAATATCTGACTTTGGTTTGGCCAAATTATATGATGATAAAAAAACCCATATAAGTACCGGTGTGGCGGGGACAATGTGAGTCATCAATACTTTATAATATTGTATTCGTTTCATGATTTTTTTCTATAATTTATTTATGGATTGGTCTCACTTTTATTTTAATTAATTTTATACTGCCCATTTACTCAAATTCTTGCGATGAAGTGGATATCTTGCACCGGAGTATGCCATGCGTGGCCTCCTTACAGAGAAAGCAGATGTATTTTCCTTTGGTGTTGTGGCTCTAGAGTTAGTTAGTGGGAGGCCAAATTCTGATTCAAGTTTGGAAGGAGAGAAGGTGTATCTTCTAGAATGGGTATGCATACTGCCTCTGCTTATAATGAATGTTATTTTTCCAAAAAAAATGCTTAATGTTAATATAGTTTTGCTTTTTATCATAATTATACCTATATTACATTTCATAGGATAATAAATGAGTCATTTCCCATATAATTACCAATTTTCAAGTGCTTAGATGTTTTTTTTTTCTTGTTACCTAATATATGGAATGAGATGAACTATATAATGTCGATATATATCTTCCTTAATGGTGTCTATTTTTTACCTAACTAACATATTGGCATATGGTAATCGTGAAGATGATGTCACAAAATATAACAATTGTTAAAAACATTTTTGTACAAGAATAGCTTTTGTAATATCCCTTTGGTCATAATCATTGGTCAAGATTACACCTCACTCAAAAGTCACCTACTCTACATGAAATTTCTCACACTGAGGAGCCTTGTAAACAGTGATTCTTAGAGATGTAATGGCTTCAATTAGATTGTCTATTTCATGGGAAAAATAGTTATTGTTTTTGCTTTGTTAATTATTAGGGAAATCTTACTAGCATAATATGAAACTAAGTTTCTTCTTAAAATTGTGTAGAAAGCGGTTGCATGGTTATGACAATTGACTCATGTTAATACTACTAAAAGGAATTTAGGATTCCCTCGTATTTGTCATCTTTTCAATTTGTGCACAAAACATTGAAAATCATTTTATTTGCTTGTTATTTTACCTTATTGTCATTGCTTTTCTCTTTCTCAGGCTTGGCAACTTCATGAAAAAAATTGCATAATTGATCTGGTGGATGATAGACTTTCAGAATTCAACGAGGAAGAAGTAAAACGTATTGTAGGAATAGGACTTTTGTGCACTCAGACATCACCAACATTACGACCATCAATGTCACGTGTGGTGGCAATGCTTTCAGGAGATATTGAAGTAGGCACTGTACCTTCAAAGCCTGGATACCTATCTGACTGGAAATTTGAGGATGTGAGCAGCTTCATGACTGGCATTGAAATCAAAGGATCAGATACAAGTTACCAGAATTCATCAGGAAGTACAAGCATGATGGGTGGTGTAGACTATTATCCACCAAGAGATGTTTCTAAACCGATCCTTAAGGAGGCTCTTAGGGAGGGTAGATGAGAATTGGTGTACTCTTTAGTGATTACGTCAAGTGTGGCATAATGGTAATGGCACTACACTCCAAAAATTGTTTCCCTTTTCTATTTTTCATTTTCTTTAGCCTTTTTTTTTTGTATTGTATACTTAATTCGTTGTGTAAATAACGGCCTAAGTTACTAAAAACTGTACATCAACGTGTTAGTATAATAAGCCCCAATTAGAAATGTTTGTGGGGTATTACGTTTTGCAACCTCTTTTACATATACAATCTTCTTCGCATTTTTGTAATTTTATTTTTAAAATACTTTTTCCAAAAATTAAATTCTAGAATAATTTATTTATGGTAATTGATAGGTGTTTTAAAATTTAGTATGCGAAATGCAGTTAATACTTTCTAGAAATTAAATTTTGGAAGTGTTAATTGATAGATGCTCTAGATTTTAGTTTAGCAGAAGGAAATATTACAATAATGAAAGGAAGAAACATCATAAATAAATTTATGAATCCAATAACAGGTTTGGTAACACATGTTCACTTTATGTGTATTACATTTCAAGCATTGGAGTACATTCGTCAACTACATAAAGGGTTGAATAACATGTCATTATTGAAGTGAATCAAGTCGATCATTAGAAAGAGAATTAAATAGTGGTTTTTTACTGATATAACTACTTTTTGCAAAAGCACATTTGCTTCTAATTTTGGCTCTTTAGCTCTTATTGAGAACCAGAAGACTAATAGGAGTAACATGTTCCCTATCAAGTACTTTGATAGAATAACAAATACTATGACCTATCACCAAGTGAACTTGTTGAGTATTACTTCATTACCTACTTGCACAAAGATACAAATTTTGTTTCCTCAATTTTTTATATACTCTTTGATTGCACACAGGAAAAGTTGCTTAATTTTGAATGATAAAAAAGTTTTGTTAAACCCTTTGATCTAAGATCACATTGAAGTTAATTTAAACTTGCCCTTTTAAAACCAATTTAAAGTACTAAGCAACAATAAGTAGAAGCAAAAGCAAAAAGAGAGGAAACAATACACCAAGGATTTATGTTGGTTCACCCAACCTAGGCTAAGTCTAGTCCCTACAAATGTAGGCATTTCATGACTCTTCTTACCTTTTCGTTAATAACAAGTAGATCATAACTCTTTTCCTCTGGGATAACGAGGTGAGGAACTAGGTCTTGTTGGCTTTTGGGAATTACACCCTCATTAGAAAACAATTTTTTGAAGTACCTGTTAGTCAAGTTCAAGTACTTTCTGATTTGTTTGCCAAGAATCATCCTCCAAGAAAATGCCAAGAATTTTATTCCTTTTCCAGCAAACAACCATTTAGGTGTTGAAGAAACAAGTGTTTCAATCATCGAAACGCACCCACTTCTCTCAAGATTTTTTATATCACAAAAATTTATCCTGGAGAAGGATCTCATTGTTCTCATCATGGAGCTATTTCTTAGGTCTTTTAAGGCTTTTAGAATCTTGGATCGCAAGACTCTGTGGGAGACCTTTTAAACAGACTTCTACTTTGTGTTTCCTATAAGCTATATGACCAAAAACGTTTCTATTAAAAGCAAGGGTATCATTTTTAACATTATTGAGCTTACCATTAATAGTGTGAGCACGTTTGATCCAGGCTTCTTGAACTACCTTTTCAAATTCTTTGTGTAGCCCATGAAGCTTGGAAACAAAAGGAGGCAATTTTTCTTGCTACTTTGATCACTCCCATAGTGGAGAATGATTGTCGAATGATCTGAGTAGACTCAACAGAGGGTTTCAACATAAGCTTTTGAAAAAGCTAATCTCCAGGTAGTGTCTGCCAAAGCCTGATTCAGTGGATACATTGCCCATGGTAGATCCTATCTTCCCCTCGAAATCAAGTGGATACATTGCCCATGACTCCTAAGTCAATTAGATTGCACCTATCCATGAGGGATAAAAGGAGGAGGGCCCAACTATTGGAAAATTTTCCACCACAAACTTCAGAAGGCTTGGTGATTTAATTGAAGTCTCCCAACAAAAGCCAAGGAATGTCAATCCTGCTACGAAGGTTAACAAGATACTCCTAGAATAAAGCTCATTGATCAAAGTGAAGGCTTGCATAGATTGCTGAGCAAGCCCACTTCGTTGAAGCTTTCTTAATCAAGAAGTAAATTGTGTATTCATGAACATCCAACTTCTCAATGATCAAGTCGTAACAACAGTCAATCAGTACCCATATGATAATGACAAGGCAATGTTGATAGTTTCGAGACTTTCAGAACTGATTCGTTGCACTAAAAAGGCAATGGTTTCTACTAAAATGTTAATGACAAGGCAATGCTCCCTAAGGAGGTACTTCGTCCTCTGATGACCCTTAGCATTAATGGCTCCTCAGACATTCCAAGACCAAAATTTATCTTCTTTGAATAAGTCAAAAAATCCATAAAAAAAATGTGTAGAAGATGGAAAGTAAAATAGGCACACTTATTGTTCCACTTCCATACCAACAATTTGAAAACCATTCACCAACTTGGTTAGCATTGTCGAAGTAAGACTACTCCCTGTGGACATACTGGACGTATTAGGGGGTTGGAGGTCAATACCCATATCATTCTGGTTATCAAGATTGCTTATCTACGTGACCATTTTGTCATGTTTCATGATTCTGCATAGTCCCCGTCAATGCGAAGGATTATTAGCTTAAACCCAGGTTAGGGGCAAGTTAGGTTAGTTCTGCACCAACATCAGATCTTGATTATTGGCTTTGGATTTCTACGTAGGCTTTTGCAAAGAATCTATGATTATCAACTGGTGATTCACTTGCCTTGGGGATATCCTACCCCTCTTTTTATCATTGTGTCAAGGTGATTTTATCACTCGCTCTTGGGTTAACTGATCACACTGTTGAGGGGGCATATTTGTCTCAACACCCAAGTTTTAAGGTTCAACATTCACCATCTCGTGGGTTTTTGCATTTGTTGCGGGCCTGCTATTCACTATCATGCCACTTGTATGAGGGTCTGCCATCATCCTCATTTGGTGCAAGCTTCTTCTTTTTCTTCGACACTATAATCCAATCCCCATGTGCAACAAAAGCATCAATGCGTTGTAGGTAAGATAGGTCCTCATTTAGTGGAGTAACTTTCTTGGAGGGATCACCCATCTTTTATGTTGAGGTTTCCCCATTCTTCTTTGTCTCTTGTGAAGCCCTAGATTTAGGGTAGTTGCAAGTGACATGATCGTAATGCCCACAGTCTGTGCATATCACATGCAAGCCCTCGTATTCGATTGTTTGTCATGTATCATGCAATCAATACTTTCCCACTATGGGCTCAATGTGGTCTAGTTCCACACACACTCAAGCGAAGTGGCCTTAAGCCATGTCTAGCATTTGGTGGTCCACCTTGATAGGGGTTCCAATGGCAGAGGCTATAGATAAGAGCACATTCTCATCATAAAATATCTTTCCAAGACTGGGTAAGCAAACCCATGCTAGTGTGTGTTCAACAGTAGCATCCGCAACAGAGAATTCTAGTGTCCATGGGTGAACAATCAAGTAGTGATCATAGATCGTCCAAGGTGGACCATTGATAGCCTTGTCATGGTCTATATCTAGGTCAAATTTAATCATAAAGAACCCATGAGTCACATCCATTAGGTCAAACCCTCTTTCAATTTCCAAAGGGACTTCAATTTTTCCTTCATGGTCAAGAAACCTATCTTATGTTCTTTCCTAGTATCTTTATCACAAGAAACTTCTTCCATGGTTGACTTAGCTCTTCAAATAGCACTTTCTCCAAGGAAAACTTAAGGAGTAATTGTTAGTCGTTATTTACGACTAACTTTTGTATTGGGTAGTTACATCAAATTAGTATCTTTGCTCCAATTTATGGTTCTTTGTGTAGGAATTGTACATATCTTCATGTTTAGTTTGATTTTATATAGTAGATACTCTCATTTTGTGAATTAATGTTGAAACTACTTCAATTTCAGGCTAAAAGAAGAGAAGGTTCAAGTAGATGGTGTCTCGCTAAGCGAGGCATATGCCCTTAGCGAGTGTCATCCGCTAAGCGAGGCATGCAGCTCACTTAGCGTGTTAGGAAACCCTAGAAGAGGAGCAGGCAGAGATGTGTGTGCCCAGCGCGCCGCTAGCTCGCCCAACGAGTCGTTTGTCTCTTCTCGCGCTTAGCGCGCCCTATTCGCTAAGCCAAAATTCACTTACTCTCACTTAGCGAGCCAATCTCACAAAGCGAGTCTTCAGAAATTGAAACGTCCAAGTAGCCTTTAAAACACTAAAATTGGCGGAAACTACAGAGGAATCGAAAAACAGAGCCAAGGAAGAAGCTAGAGTGACACAAACGGAGCCACCAAGAGAGTTTAGGTTAAAGGAGTAAGATTAGGGTTTTAGAAGTTGAAGGAGACATCCTCAACCCTTCTTAGCCATTTTCCTTCACTCAAAATTTGTTCTTCTTTGTAGTGAAAGCTTATTACTTGTAATAGAAGGCTAAACCTCTTGGTTGGGAAGTTATGTTGAACCCTTGATGTAACACTCTTCCACTATCTATTTAATGTTATTCTTATATGTTCATTACTTTTATCTATGCTTATTTTTACATGCTTATGGCTTGATCACCCATTTGCATGTATAGTTAGGATTTTTAGCATTGGGAAGTGCTTTAAAGCCTTAGAACTTGGTAGAGCAAGCTAGAAAAATGTATGTCTAGGAATGAAGTGCAGCGATCTAGTCCATTTTATGTTGTAGACTTAATGCAACTCTTTTAGACTGAGTTTGTTGAGGGATCAAGGATAAGGTTTAAAGAGAGTTAGGCTCATTCACTCGAGGGATCTTGGTTTGAGTAATTTCTCAGCATAAGAACACTAGAATAGCATTAGATAGAGAAAAACCCATAACAATATCAAGGAAAATTCAGTAGAACGACCCAACGCTTTTACTTGATTGTTTTTATTTCTCAAACTTTAGATATTTAGTTTATAGTTAAATAGATTTTTAGAACAAAAACCCAACTTGATATTTACTTGCTTTCGGTTTATACAAAATGTTTGCCCACTGAATATACATTTTCTGAGTGAAACAAATTCTTTGTAGATACGATACTCGATCTTACCATTTTATACTACTTGTGTGAATCGGTACATTTGTCGACACAATGAACAGTAATCTATTCAGTCCCTCATACTCCAGTTTCATTACCCCTTCCATTAGTAGGTTACGGACATTTTTTGGAGCATCGATGTAGGGGGGATCCAGCAGCTTTGGTTATAGTGGCACACTTGGAGAACTAGAGAAAGAGATTATGTTTCCTTGCCCTAGCTCCATTTAAACTTACCAACCTAATCCATCTTATATTTTACTCATTTAGTTAAATAGTGGTTTTATTTTATTTTATTTTTGTTTAATTTCTCAAGCAAATCAACCAACATAATCTCATGAATAGAAAACCAACATAGCCTCATCATTTTTATTTAATTTTATATAAGTTGACTCTTAACTCACAAACTCATCATTTCTTTATTTTTTCTTTCTTTTGGTAAGTTGACCCTCACTGTAAAAGTGAAGCGAGTTAACTTTTTCAATTCACATGATTAATTTATTATTTTTTGAGCTAACTCTATTATTAGTATCATTATGTCATGTTTGCGCAACAAAATTATAATGTAAATATATACAAATATAAAATTGTAATACCATTCTCGTAAAAATTTGGGAATCACATATACAATCGAGTGCAGCAAAGAAAAAATACATGGAACAAAAGTTTATAAAGTCATATTTACCTAAGCTTCTTGTCCATGTTTTATATAGCCTGAACAAAAATTCCAAAGTATCCCTTGTCTAGATAACAATAATAAAATAGTCTATTGGCTAGCACTATTTAAGAATCCACTACATTCTTTAAAACTACTGACCCTAAAAAATAAATCTGGGAATGATCAAAATAGAAAAAGCAAACCTCTCCTTAGAATTCTCATGATTCAAATGTAAAATCACGTGGAAAGAAACCAACTTGTTCTCTCTCCTCAAATTACCCAATATACATCACTTTGATATTTTTTTTTCCCAAACTACACCGGTTGAGGGATGCTCCACGGAAGTCAGCTTCTTGATATTTTTTTTATAAATTAAAATATTATAAAAATTAAATATTATATTATATAAAATTATTTTTAATTGATTTTAAAATTACTTATTTATTAAATTAATTTTTATAATATTGTTTTATAATTTTTTTAAAGAGAAATATACATATAAAGAAAATTATAAAAATTGGATAAAATTAGAGTATAATTTTTTACATACGTTATATGTAATTTTATAGTTAAATTTAAGTTTTGTAAATTTTTGTTATGTTCTTAAAGTTAAAAAATAATAAAATTAGTTAGTAGTATTAAAATAAATTAAAAAAAACACCTTGAAAAAATAATTGATACATCTGTCTTATAAAGTAGACAAAATTTCAAATTGTAGTAATTGAGATGATAGTCGAGAATAATGAAACATATTAAAAATTACAATTACAACGCAAATATGACAAAACTAAATATGATCTGAAATATGTTGTGCATGATACATGTCTTCTTCTATTTGGATTATTGGGTTGCTAAAAATAGCCAAAATTTATATTGTGCAAAATCGTTTCCAATAGTTGGATTGTGCTAACACCTTTAGCACGCATTTGTTATTTTTCAATTCTGTTATTTCATATTCAATTAAATTTTCTGAATACTTAGCATGACCTGGTTGTCGAAAGAACAATCGTCTAACCAATTGTGATTCGTGAATTCCATTAGGGGGAACCCCTACAGGTGCAACTTGCTTGATTAAATCCTTGAGTTTGTCCATGCTAAATCCCGAAGGAATGTCAAATCTTATTGGATTAGTTCCAGTAAAGGAGTAACCCAAAAACTCACCTTGACGTGGGATGTGTTAGTCGTCATTTACGACTAACTTTTGTATAAATTTTTTTATAAAATGTATATATTTTCCCCAATTCATGGTTCTTTTTGTAGGTTTGTACATTTTTTTAGGTTTAGTTTAATTTTTCTTAGTATATTTGCCCAATATTGTGAATTAATGTGTTTTCAACTTCAGTTTCAGGTAAAAAGGATGAAGAAGATGAAGGCTAGTAGCAGGTGCATGTCTCGCTAAGCGAGGCTTGTGCGCCTAGCGAGAATCATGCGCTAAGCGAGGCACTCAGCCTGCTTAGCGAGATGAGAGAATCTGAGATGCATCTGCATGCTCAGTGTGTCATCAGCTCGCTCAGCGAGTCGCTTGACTCTTCGCACGCCTAGCTTGCTTAGCGTATTTTCACTAACTCGCACTTAGCGCAAAAATGGTGCTAAGCGAGCCTACGAGGTCAAAAAGACCTTTTAAAGGCTGAAGTTGGAAAAATCGGGGAAGGGGGGAGATTCAGTGATAGAGAGTGAAACAGAGAGGCGTAAAACAGAGCAAGGAAGCCAAAAACCTCAGCTTTCAAAAGGAGTTTAGGTTAGGGAGTGATTTGTAGGTTACTAGAGGTGGAAGAGACATCCCCACTGCTGTGTAATCTGTATTTTTCTTCCAAAGCCCCCATCTTGTAGTTGAAAGGTGTTACCTTGTGTTGGAAGGCTAACTTTTTGTGTTGGGAAATTCTGCTGAAACTTGATGTAAATTCTTAACTATCTATTTAAAGTTGTTTTATGTGTTCATTGCTTCTATCTGCACTTAATTATTGCATGCTTTTGGTCTGATCACCCATTTATGTGTAAAGTTAGGATTTTGAGCATTGAGAAATGTTTTTAATCCTTAGAATTGGATAGAGCAGGGCTAGATAACTGCATTTCTAGACATAGAGTGCAGGGTTTAAGTTTTTAATATGCTGTGATTTTAATGTTGTTCGGTTAGGCTAAGTTCGATGAGGGATCCGAGAACGAGGTTTAACTAGAATTAGTCCAGGCATGCGAGACATCGATGCTTGGTATTTTAGTCCTCAACATAGAACACAGAAATAAAATTAAATAGAGAAAAATCTTTCAATTACATCAAGCGTTCAATAGAAGGACCCGGCGTTTTAATCATATGTTTTCTCTCCCGTTTTGATAGTGCAATCTGTAGGTAATTTAGATTTACAGTATATACATCCTTTGTTTATTTCTATTTACATGGCTTTACAAAAATGTCTACTTATTGAATGAAGCTTCACTGAATGAAACAAGTTCCTTGAGTTTGATACTCGGTTTCTTACCGTTTTATACTACTTGATTGACTCGGTACATTTGTCGATAAATTTCGTAATTGCATAGGGCTTGAATAGTATGTTCCACTTCCCGTTGTAATGCATAATTGCATCATGAGTAGGAGTGATAGTTGATTGAAGCAGGTTAAGTATAGCATCTGGTGTTCTAATAATGATACATAATAATTCTATAGGGCCAACACACGAGTATTACTTATTGCACATTAACATTGTGTAAACATCATCATCATTTTTCAACTGTAAAGATTGAAAAAAAATATTGCTGACCTACATCTATGAATGGTTGTCGGTAATAGATTTCATCCACTAATTGATTGTTGGTTAGTTGAAGGGTGTTGTGCATTCTTCACTTGAGTGTATCAAAATAACAGTCGTTAGGAACTCGCATTGGTGTTGGAGTGGGACTTTCAAAATAAACACTAGTTTGGTTGTGAGTGATTGATTCATTTGGAAAAATGAAGGCTAATCTGGAGTTATCAATGGTCTGGCTGCTTGTTTCTCCCAAAAATGTCAAAGTAATAAGATTGAATTTGATTTATGAAAGTATGTTGTGTGAGATTGTGCGTTTGTATTAAGTGTGGTTTGTGTTATTTATAGTTGTATGAGTATTTTGTCACGTTGATGTGTATTGGAATCCAATGTTTCTTTTTCCCTAGTAACTGATGTAGCATACGTCCATTATAATTTCAGAGTAAAAAAAGAGATTGAGTTGTCCATCTCATGTCAGTTTTGTTTGTGAGTCATTTAATTTTTTATAGACTAGTGCAAATTGCAAAGTATTGTCAATTTGGACTGTGATTTTTCCCGTGTAATTAAAGCATCAGATGTCCATGATGATTTTGAGAGTGAACAAAGAGATTATGACCTATCCATTTCATGTCAGTTTTGCAGGTGAGACATTTAATTTTTAGAGAAGTGTGCAAATTATAGAGTGTTGTCAATTTGGACTGTGATTTTTCCCATGTAATTAAAGCAGCAAACGTCCATGATGATTTTCTGAGTGAACAAAGAGATTATGAGTTGTTCATTTCATGTTAGTTTTGCAAGTGAGACATATAATTTTTTATAGACTAGTGCAAATTGCAGAATGTTGTCAATTTGGACTGTGATTTTTCCCGTGTAATTAAATCATTAGACGTCCATGATGATTTTCAGAGTGAACAAAGAGATTATGAGTTGTCCATTTCATGTTAGTTTTGCAGGTGAGACATATAATTTTTTATAGACTAGTGCAAATTGCAGAATGTTGTCAATTTGGACTGTTATTTTTCCCGTGTAATTAAATCATTAGACGTCCATGATGATTTTCAGAGTGAACAAAGAGATTATGAGCTGTCCATTTCATGTCAATTTTGCATGTGAGACATTTATAGAAAGAGTGTAGTGTAAATTGAAAAGTGTTGTGAATTTTGACAGTTATGTTACCATGTCACCTACTATAGTAAAAGTGGGTAAACTGAAAATAGCTAATTTAAATTTATAAAAAACAATTATTTCAATACATAAAGTGATAACTGAAGACGGACATAAGACACTAAATGAAAACCTCAAAGCATAAATAACTAAGACATGAATGATCCATAGATTACCAATCTCGTTTGAATATTGTTTCGTGGGATGGAGACTTGTTACTTCCGTCGGGTCCGAAAGAGGAGTTAGTATCATTATCATGGTTTTTGACCCAACAAGTCTCATATTTATCTGATAAGTCCTCAAGATTGGAGGTTGAGTCATGTTGGTTGGTTGGTGGGTTATTATTGTCATAGATTATGACAAATAACTCCACAAACGATAGTGATGGGTTGTTGTCAAAAGTGTTAAACATTTGTCAAACATCAACATCATCTCGCAGAATAAAAGATGTGTACATATAACATTGTCCTGACTCAAATATAGGGGACTGAAAGTGGAGATATTGGATATGTTGTTGTGGGTCAATGTTTAGTTTTTGGTGAACAAGTTCAAGCAATTGTGTAAAGGTTATGACCTTGTTGACCATGAAAGTTTGTGTTGTTATTAACGAAGGTGGTTCCCTCATTAGTATTGGAAATTTGGTCATTGTAGTAAACACAAACATATGCAGTTAGGTGACACATTGTGGTAGGGTTGAGATGAAAATTTGAAATTGTTATGAATGTCTTTAGCTGTAGTGGTATTTATAGAATTTGGTTATAGTTGGGTGAGTCACTAGTTAACTGTGCATTTAGATGAACGGGTAAATGAACACTTAGCATATTTGCAAGGGTCCATAATGTGCAAATTGCAGAGTGAAAAAAACAACTGAGTGAAAAAAAGCTGAGTTGTCCACGTCATGTCAGTTTTACGGGTGTGACATTTATTTTTTTAGAGATGTGTGTAAATTGCCTAGTGTTGTCAATTTTGACTATGATTTATCCCTAGTAACTAATGCAGCAGAAGTCCATTATAATTTCAGAGTAAAAAAATGATTTGTACAAATTGCAGACTGTGTTACGAATATATATATTTTTTGGATTCGTTGATGTTATTACCATGGAAAAAGTGTCCAAATCATAGTTTTTTTTTATTTTGTGCTTCTAGTCTGAGGTGGTATTCCATGGAACTAGTTCACGATATATTTTTTTTTTGGATTCTTTGAAGTTCAAACCATGGAAAAAGTGTGTCACGAGTATCACTAAAGTGTTGGAAATAATTTTAAAAAAATGCAGAACATGGACACTTAAGCATAGTTGCAAGGGTCCAAATCATAGTTTTTTTTATTTTGTGCTTATATTCTGAGGTGGTATTCATGGAAATGGTTCACGATATATTTTTTTTATTCTTTGATGTTAAAACCATGGAAAAAGTGTGTCACGAATATCATTAAAGTGTTGGACATAATTTAAAAAAAATGCAAAACATGGGCACTTAAATATAGTTGCAAGGTTCTAAATCATAGTTTTTTATTTTATTTTGTGCTTCTATTCTAAGGTGGTATTCCATGGAACTGGTTCACGATATTTTTTTTTTTATTCTTTGACATTCAAACCACGAAAACAGTGTGTCATGAATATCATTAAAGTGTTGGATATAATTTGAAAAAAATGCAAAACATGGGCACTTAATCATAGTTGCAATGGTCCAAATCATATTTGATGATACGAATATAGGGGTACTTAAACATATTTGATCTCATTATCACAACATTTTACATTTCAATGACCAAGACGATGACCAGTCCCACAAGGTGGTGGACACCGATTACGTCATGAATTTCTTCTTTCCAATATGACTGATTTTGCCACGTCATGATGATGTTGTTGTTCTATGCTAGTATTTTCAATGTTGGTTGTTGCAGCTGAAGAACTTTGTCATTGTTCTCCAAACGAATGTGGTGCATCAAACTGTTGTAAAGTAGCTAAATATGATGTTGCTGAATTTGGTGTATTGAAATCGACGCCAAATAAATCGGTCATCCATTCATGGGTGGTTGCGGTGACTGACTCGCCAATGTGGCCAAAAGTTTGATGAACAGGTGAAGGAGTAGAATACATTGACTGAGGATGTGAAATTTCAAAATGTTTTTGTTCAATACCGTAGCCCTGCAACATTATGGATAATTGTTATGCATGGATCATGTAGTTGTTGTGCAACAGACAAGAATAGAGTAGTGTTTTCCCTATACCATTCCATGTACGCTGGTGTATGTGTCATTATTCCTTCAACCCATTACCCAACTAAAACATCATTACGTTTGTTTTTCCAGATATTAATCCACTCTGCATGGTATTCCATCCAATCAATGTAATAATTGCTTCGCATGTCAATTTGGTGAAGTAGACCAAGATTCATGGGATCAACAGGGATACTTGTTGTAGTTCAAACTGTAGCTTCACCCGGTTTGTTTGATGTCATTCGATAATCGAGAAACAAATAATTGCAGTACATGCAGACCAAATCTCCATGTCTCTATATGCACGTCTGGGTAGGTGTTCTTCAAATCCTCTATATGGGACCCAAGAAAACTGAAATATATGCCATCAAGGCAACATGTTAGTATGTATGTTTATATTTAAGGTGCAAAACATGATAGTATTATACCTCGTGGCTCTCCATATGATCTATACGAGACCTATATCCGACTAAGTCACCATGCGGTGTGGCCCTATATTCTAATCTACCACCACTCCATCTAAAATGTAAAACATACAAAATCAGTATTCATTGTAATGTTATAATACACGTCATTGAAATAAAAAAAATTTACATTTCGCTATATGTAAATAACCTTTTAGCCAGTGGAAAAGTTGTTTCGGGTCGTGGGACTCTTGGTGCAATAAAAGGCATGCGGTACCAAGCCCATGACTGTAATAGTATGACGCAACCACCCATAGAATTACAAACCTCCGATGATGATCGACATAGTTCTCTATACAGGTTTGCTAAGCAAGCCGAACCCCAACTATATTTTTTTGTGTTGTTCAAATCACGTAATAGGTTCAAATACATTAAATGAACTCTATTTCCATATTTATCAGGAATTAAAGCATCGCCAATCATGTACATTGTGTAAGCTCTACACCTGCATTGTAGTTGGTGCGTTGTTGGTTGTTCAGGCAATGGTGCGCACAACATGTTTAGCAACCATGTCAGCTTCAGTGCGGCTCCTTTACGTGCATTTTCGGGAGGGACTTCCCCTAGTAACTCGTGGCATAACTCATCCCAATGTAAGAAGCTAGGTCCAGCCACAACACGACCATCGACTCTAATGCCTAGATGAAGTGCAACATCTTCGAGTGTGATGGTGCACTCTCCCCATGGCAAGTGAAAGGTATGTGTTTCAGGCCTCCATCGTTCAACCAATGCAGTGATCAATGCAGGATCAATTTTACACTGTTCGATTAAGGCAATATGTTGGAACCCGGTAGACGATAATAATGGTATAATTTGTGGTTCTGGTTCAGGTATTGTATGGTAATAGGAAGTGATTAACTCATTAATCGTAGTACGTGAACGATGAACATGTTGATGACGCAATAGAGGTTTATCATCCATGAGAATGATGTCAAATGGTAAACCGAATACAAATGATATAAAATTTGAAGTTGGGTGATGCAAATGTGGTATTGACATGCACCTCTCATCTATTTATCATTTACCCTATGTTCGGTTTTGCAAGCACAAATACACTTAAGATAACTGTAATGCATCGAGATTTCAAAGCACATTTATAATTTGTCTCGTTCTAAGGCCTCGAGATTCCAAAGCACGTTAACATGACTATGGTACTGTGGTGCATCGAGATTCTAATTCACGTGAATCACTAAAATTTCGTGCACATTATTCACCCGCATGCGTACGTTAACCACATTAACTTGGTTCTCAATAATTCGCATATCTTTAACATTACACTTAAGGTAATTGTAATGTCTCGAGAATCCAAAGCAAATTTATAAATTGTCTCATTGCAAGGCCTCAAGATTCCAAAGCACGTTAACATCAACTGTGGTACTGTCACGCATCAAGATTCTAATGCACGTGAACCAATGACATTTTTGTGCACGCTATTCACCCACATGCGTACGATAACCGCATTAGCTTTGTTCTCAACATTTTGCATGGTCTCAACATTACACTTAATGTAATTGTAATGCCTCGAGATTCCAAACCACATTTATATTTTATCTCATTGTAAGGCCTCGAGATTCAAAAGCACATTAACACGACTGTGGTACTGTGATGCATCGATATTCTAATTCACGTGAACCATGGACCCGTGATTGATTGCATATATAAACCAACCATGTCACCTAATACTTTGCACTGTTGCGTCTAATCAATTCTGCCTATTTGTGTGTACGTTTATATCAATGGTGAAATCATTCAAAGTTCAAGTGCAAATGCAATTTTCAGAGGTGACAACACAAAGTCGTTACTCTTGAATCCAACAATGACGCTGCCAAATATAATCACTGCAATACAGTCATCAATTACATATAATGGTGTTACGCCTATAATTAATACCCTTTGGTATCGTTGTCCTGTATATCAATTAAATGGTGAAGTTCAATATAGGGCAATTCAAATTATTGACGAAGAAGGTGTCTCATGCATGTTTCATACATTTCTCAATATGAGAAGTGTAATATGTATGGAACTTAAAGTTGATGTTCATAATTCATTATCACCTACTCAAGTTAATGACCTAAGTTGGGCCGACATGGAGCAGAAGCTGGAGAATACCATGAAATTAGAATGAATAATTTAACATATTTTGTTGTTGTATTGCATTGAAGTTTTTCTCCGTCTTTATTATCTAGTTGTAGTTGTGGCATGCTTTGAAGTTGTTATTTATAATTTACTTCAGTAATAATAGTCTACATATGCATCATTTCAAAGATGCGGAGCAATGTCAAACCTAAGCCTCACATGCACTGACACCCCATTAAAGTGTGGTGTTGCACACTGTTCACTCACATGCGTATGTTTATCCCATTAACATGTTTCTGAACAATCCATGTGACCTTGGCATGCGATACGGAACACTACGGTCAACAATCATGATTAAACGAACAGTCTGTCATGTATATTAATGTGTGAGGTTGCATACTGTTCACTCACATGTGTACACTAATTTACTCACATGCACTTAATGTCCTACCTAACTCTCCTACCTAACCGTCGTAACTAACTTTGCTGCCTAACCCTCCCACCTAACCTTCCGATCTAACAATCTTACCTAACCTTCCAATCTAACACTCTCACCTAACCCTCACATCTAACCCTCATAACTAACTCTCCCACCTAACCTTCCAATCTAACTCTCCCATCTAACCTTCCAATCTAACAATCTCACCTAACCCTCCCATCTAACCCTCGTAACTAACTCTTCCACCAAACCTTCCAATCTAACTCTCCCGTCTAACCTTCCAATCTAACACTCCCACCTAACCCTCCCATCTAACCCTCATAACTAACTCTCCCAACCTAACCTTCCAATCTAACTCTCCCACCTAACATTCCAATCTAACTCTGGTACTAAACTTTCTCAGCCTATATATAATATCACCATTTGACAACAACATATCACACACAACAATTTTCTCACAAAACAAAACTCGATTTGTAACTCTCACACAATTTCCACTCACATCCCATAAGCACCACCATGGCTCCACCTAAAGAAATTCCGACCCTCATTTACCACAGTGGTCACATTGTAGACGATCCAGTTCAAGCATCGACGTACCAATGTACGACCCCAATATTTTTTTACGTCAGTCGTTCTATTATGTTTACACAACTCATTCGAAAAATTAACAATCGTCTTCCTACTCGAGCAACTAAACAAGTTGCTCAATTGTTATTTCGTGTCCCTATTTCAATTCATCTCGGTCAGACACGTTTAATTTCAGCTCAACTATTCGACAATGATGATCTTAGAGGCGCGATGGAAACAATTATCCAGAATCCACAATTGAATTCTGCCGAATTCTATGCTGTTACTGAGCTTATTTCTCAACCACAACCATCGTCTCCACAACCCTCATGTCCACAACTACAACTACCGCCTCCACAACAATTATCGTACAATAACATAGACCTCAATAATCCAGTATCTTCATACAACAAACCTTGAATCACAAGACCCCTTTGACATTTATACTTCATACACACAAATATTATCCGAGAATGATTCCTTTTTTCATGGCCAACAAACCTCCTTTGACCAACAAAACCATCATTCATCCCCCTTTACGCCACCTTCACAGCTACCACAAACGCAAAAATCAAACCGAGATGAACATCCCATTGCTAACGAAGATCCCATTATACGATTTCATCATGAAAACATGGATGATTTTACTGAGGATGAGGATCAATAGTTCTTTGATCACATCAATCAGCAAAGCGATGACCAAACCGATGACGAGGGTGTTGGCAGACCAACGACACCTCTGTCACCTCCGTTGCAATATCAGCAACCTATGTGTCCAGTAGACTTGAACTTTGACCACCTACCACACTATATTGATCGACACCATTTTGTTCATCAGCAACACAATGTACAACCACCAGTCGGTGTACTCGAGGTTGGCATGACCTTCGATGACAAAGCACAATGTATTCGAGCAATCAAATAATACAACATCAGAAATCATTTTGATTGCATAACAATTTACTTTGACCAAAGAAGGCTAAACTTGGTCTGCAAGTTACATGAAAATGGTTGTACATGGAGCTTGGGCGCATGCAATTCAAAGAGGCATAACAAATGGATTATCAAGAATATCAGAGGTGCAGATCATGATAGTATTATACCTCGTGGCTCTCCATATGATCTATACGAGATCTATATCCGACCAAGTCACCGTGAGGTGTGGCCCTATATTCTAATCTACCGCCACTCCATCTGAAATATAAAACATACAAAATCAGTATTCATTGTAATGTTATAATACACGTCATTGAAATAAAAAATTTACATTTTGCTATATTAAATAACCTTTTAGTCAGTGGATAAGTTGTTTCGAGTCATGAGACTCTTGGTGCAATAAAAGGCATGCGGTACCAAGCCCATGACTGCAATAGTATGGCACAACCACCCATAACTTTACCAACCTCCGATGATGCTCGACATAGTTCTCTATATAGGTTTGCTAAACAAGCCGAACCCCAACTATATTTTTTTGTGTTGTTCAAATCACGTAATATGTTCAAATACATTAAATGAACTCCATTTCTAGATTTATCAGGAATTAAAGCACCACCAATTATGTACATTATGTAAGCTCTACACCTGCATTGTAGTTGGTGCGTTGTTGGTTCTTCAGGCAATGGTGCGCACAACATGCTTAGCAACCATGTCAGCTTCAGTGCAATTCCTTTACGTGCATTTTTGGGAGGGACTTCCCCTAGTAACTCATGACATAACTCATCCCAATGTAAGAAGCTAGGTCCAGCCACAACACGACCATCGAATCTAATGTCTAAATGTAGTGTAACATCTTCGAGTGTGATGGTGCACTCTCCCCAAGGCAAGTGAAAGGTATATGTTTCCAGCCTCCATCGTTCAACCAATGTACTCATCAATGCAGGATCAATTTTACACTGTTTGATTAGGGCAATATGTTGGAACCCGGTAGCGATAATAATGGTATAATTTGTGGTTCTAGTTCAGGTATTGTATGATAATAGGAAGTAATTAAGTCATTAATCCTAGTATGTGAACAATGAACGTGTTGATGACGCAATAGAGGTTTATGATCCATGAAAATGATGTCAAATGGTAAACCGAATACAAATGATATAAAATTTGAAGTTAGGTGATGCAAATGTGGTATTGACATGCACTTCTTATCTATTTATCGTTTAAACTGTGTTCAGTTTTGAAAGCACAAATAGACTTAATGTAATTGTAATGCCTCGAGATTCCAAAGCACATTTATAATTTGTCTCATTGTAAGGCCTCAAGATTCCAAAGCACGTTAACACAACTGTGGTACTGTGACACGTTGAGATTCTAATTCACGTGAATCAATGACATATTTATGCATACGTTTATATCAATGGTGACAAGACAAAATCGATACTATTGAATCAATGGAGCAGAAACTGCATAATTTCCTGAAATTATAATGTGTGGTGTTCACATTGTTCACCCGCATGCGTATGTTTACTGCATTAACTTGGTTTTCAACAATTCGCATGGCCTCAACATTAAACTTAATGTAATTGTAATGCTTCGAGATTCCAAAGCACATTTATAATTTGTCTCATTGTAAGACCTTAAGATTCCAAAGCACGTTAACACGACTATGGTAGTGTGATGCATCAAGATTCTAATGCACGTGAACCATGGACCCGTGATTGATTGCATATATAAACGTACCATATCACCCAATACTTTGCACAATTTCGTCAAATCAAATTGTGAGAGGAAACAGAGAGGGCAAGCAATGAGGTCAGAGCCTATTTGTGCGTACGTTTATATCAATGGTGAAATCATTCAAAGTTCAACTGCAAATGCAGTTTTCGGAGGTGACAAGACAAAATCGTTACTCTTGAATCCAACAATGACATTGTCAAATACAATCACAGCAATACAGTCATCAATTACAGATAATGGTGTTACACCTATAATTAATGCTCTTTGGTATCGGTGTCCTGTATATGAATTCAATGGTGAAGTTCAATATAGGGCAATTCAAATTATTGACGAAGAAGATGTTTTGTGCATGTTTCATACCTTTGTCAATATGACAAGGGTAATATGTATGGAACTTAAAGTTGATGTTCATAATTCATTATCACATACTCAAGTTAATGACCTAAGTTGGGCTGACATGGAGCAGAAGCTGGACAATACCCTGAAATTAGAATGAATAATTTTAACATATTTTGTTGTTGTATTGCGTTGAAGTTTTTCTCAGTCTTTATTATGTAGTTGTAGTTGTTGCATGCTTTGAAGTTGTTATTTTCAATTTACTTAAGTAGTAATAGTCTACAGATGCATGATTTCAAAGATGCGGAGCAATGTCAGACCTAACCCTCACATGCACCGACAACCCTATTAAAGTGTGGTGTTACACACTATTCACTCACATGCGTACGTTTATCCCATTATCATGTTTCTGAACAATCCGCATGACCTTGGCGTGTGATGCGGAACACTGCAGTCAACAATCATGATGAAACAAACAGTCTATCATGTATATTAATGTGTGGGGTTGCACACTGTTCACTCACATGGGTACACTATTTTGCAATTGCATAATATTTACTCACATGCACTGAATGTCCTATCTAACCCTCCCACCTAACCCTCGTAACTAACTTTACTGCCTAACCCTCCCAACTAACCTTCCGATCGAACTCTCTTACCTAACCTTCCAATCTAACGCTCCCAGCAAACCCTCCAACCTAACCCTCATAACTAACTTTGCCACCTAACCCTCTCATCTAACCCTCGTAACTAACTTTGCCACCTAACTCTTCAACCTAACCTTCCAATCTAACTCTCGTACTAAACTTTCTCAACCTATATATAATATCACCATTTGACAACAACATATCACACATAATAACTTTCTCACAAAACAAAACTCTATTAGAACTCTCAGACTATTTCCACTCATATCCCATAAGCACCACCATGGCTCCACCTAAATAAAGTGCGGCCATCATTTACCACAATGGTCACATTGTAGATGACCCAGTTCAAGGATCGATGTACACATCTGCGAACCCAATATTTTTTTACGTCAGTCGTTCTATTACGTTTACACAATTCATTCAAAAAATTAACAATCGTCTCCCTGCTCGAGCAACTGAACAAGTTGCTCAATTGTTATTTCATGTCCCTATTTCATTTCATTTGGGTCAGACACGTTTTATTTCAGCATAACTATTCGATAATGATGATCTCAGAGGCGCGATGGAAACAATTCTCCAGAATTCTACTGAATTCTATGACTTTATTCCTCAACCACAACCATCGTCTCCACAACCCTCATGTCCACAACTACAACCTCCACAATAGTTACCGTACAACAACATAGACCTCAATAATCCAGTATCTTCACACAACAACCTTGAAGCAGAAGACCCCTTTGACATTTATACTTCATACACACAACTATTATCTGGAAATGATTCTTTTTTTGATGCCCAGCAAACCTCCTTTGACCAACAAAATCATCCTTCATCCCCCTTTACGCCACCTTCACAACTACCACAAACGCAAACATCAAATCGAGATGAACATCTCATTGCTAACGAAGATCCCATTATACGATTTCATGATGAAAACATGGATGATTTTAGTGAGGATGAGGATCAACAGTTCTTTAATCACATCAATCACCAAAGCGATGACCAAAGTGATGACCAAAGCAATGAGGAGGGTGTTGGCAGACCAACGACACCTCTGTCACCTCCATTGCAATATCAGCAACCTATGTGTCCAGTAGACTTGAACTTTGACCACCTATCACACTATATTGATCGACACCATTTTGTTCATCAGCAACACAATGTACAACCACTAGTTGGTGTACTCGAGGTTGGCATGACCTTCGATGACAAAGCACAATGTATTCGAGCAATCAAAGAATACAACATCAGAAATCATTTTGATTGCAGAACAATTTACTCTGACCAAAGAAGGCTAAACTTGGTCTGCAAGTTACATGAAAATGGTTGTACATGGAGCTTGGGCACATGCAATTCAAAGAGGCATAACAAATGAATTATCAAGAGTATCAGAGGTCATCACACTTGTTTTGTGCCGATGCTCAGACAAGATCATCGCCAACTCGACAAACACGTCATAGCACAGATCATCCAACCAATTTTCAAAACAAACCCAACTGTCTCCATCAAGACGTTGATTGCAGAGATCAAAACGTTCATGAATTATACCTCATCCTACAAGAAGACATGGTTAGCAAAGCAAAAAGCATTAGAGATGATTCATGGAAACTGGGAAGAATCATATGCCAAACTGCCAAAATTTTTCGGAGCTTTGCAATCTTGTGTTCCCGGGACTGTGGTCGCTGCTCAAACAGAATCCTTGTATGAGGGGGGAGAAATAGTTCCGGGCAAAAGATTGTTTAAACGTGTCTTTTGGTCATTTGGTCCATGCATTAATGGTTTTGCATATTGCAAACCCATTGTACAAGTAGATGGTACATGGTTTTACGGAAAGTATACTGACACACTGTTGATAGCTACCGCACAAGATGGAGCTAACCATATCTTTCCGATTGCCTATGCCATTGTAGAAGGGGAGACAACTTCAGCTTGGGGTTTTTCTAAAGAATTTGAGAAGACATGTTACTCCGCAAATTAACATTTCTCTTATTTCAGATCGACACCCCTCAATTATAAGTGCCTACAACAACCCAAGTAACTTATGGGTCCAAGACACATCCCATTTCTTTTGTCTGCGCCACATTGCACAAAACTTTATTCGTGGTAACTCAAACTGCAAACATTTAAAGAAACCACTTATGTTGGCTGGTGAGAATCTATTTTATTTATTCGTTATAATTTTCTTTCAATCAAATTTTATAACATAATACATTGATTAAATATTTACACGGTATGCATACACGGAGAAGATGCACTGGCGACATCTTGGGGATACTCGTGCGAATAAGCCAAGTGCAGCTGAATGGCTTGATCAATTACCCAAACAAAAATGGGTACAATGCTTTTATGAGGGGAAACGTTGGGGACATATGACTACCAATTTGTCGGAGTCTATTAATTCCATGTTCAAAAACACAAGACATTTGCCGGTGTCATCGTTGGTTGAGGAGACCTATTTCAAGACCGCACAACTCTTTGCTAATATAGGTCGACAAACTCAGGCAATGATCAACTCCGGCTCACAGTATTCTGAAGTCGTCTTCGATGCAATCAATAGTGGTCAACAAGAATCTAATACACACATTGTAAATGAATTCGACAGACACAATCACATTTTTATTATAACAGAGACTCAATCCCCACTTGAAACACCCAGACCACCTGAAAGGTTTAGAATAATGTTACAATCCCAAAAGTGTGATTGTGGTGAATTTCAGGCAAAACATTTACCGTGTTCTCACGTCATGGCTGCCTGTAAATCTGTCAATGTTGATCTCATGACCTATGTGCCGATGATATTCACTTTACAACACATTTTACACATCTACGACAACTCCTTTGGTTTATTGTCACACAAATCAATGTGGCAAGAATATGAAGGAGATTAGTGGGGTCCTGATCCAAGGAGAAAGAGGACTGCAAAGGGTCGTCCCGTTTCAACTCGCATTCCTACTGAGATGGACGAAGACGAAAATGAACGAGCAAGTAGAAGAAAATGTAGACTTTGCCGACAACATGGTCATAGCAGAAATAATTGTCCTAATGTATCCTCATCTTAGTTTTTCCTTAGACAAATGTCATTGTTTAAATATTTTATTGATGACGTAGTATAATGTTCTTATATAAATAAATTGTTAAAAGCTTTAATTTTATCATTTTTAATTAAATCTAATAACATAAACAAACTAATTATATTTAGTAAAATAGTTATATTAAAATTTTTAAAATTCATATTACTATACAAAATAAATATTTACTAAAATAAATATTATTATACAAAATTCAGATTTTAAAACATATATTCATCCAAAAAATATCTTAAATAATTTAAATAATATAACAAAAATACTTAAATTTAATAATATCATTTTCTTAATAACAAAATTAAATTATAAAATAATATTACATAAATTAATTTAATAAATAAATAATTTTCAAATCATTTAAAAATAATTTTATATAATATAATATTTAATTTTAATAATATATAAATTTTTTTATAAAAAAAAAGGAAGAATGGAAGTCGGGGTGCCAGAACCCGACTTCCATGAAAGCATGAAAGTAGTGTAGTTTGGGAATTAATTTCCAAACTGGTGTATTTCAAGCAAATATTGGAGAGAGAAGGTACAGTATGGTAAAAAAAACTGCATCTCCAGTGACTTTGCTTCCAAAATCTAAATGAAAATAAAATAAGAATCTAAAACCATCAATCCCCACACATATTCAACAACTTAACACTACCTATTTTATAATGAGTGATAGTGTGCTAAAATGCATTGGTAGTAAACATAGATGAGGAGTGCTAGCAAACACTCTTTAAAACATTAGTGTGACCCATTTGTCAAACACAGATTGTTGAACATTCAATAATAGAAGCAAGAGGCAGACCTAATTAGAGAAGCAGAAGAGATACATAATTAACATCTATAAAGTAAGCATGCTTTAGAGCAGCTTCCGCAGAAATCCTTCTACTTGGGTCCAAGCAAAGCATCATCTGCAAAAGCAAAAGCAACAGAAACTGGGTATCCGAAAAAATAAATTAAACAAAAAACATTTTCTTTGAGGAACAACGTTTTATTTCCTTTCTACTTTTTCCAATATAAATTAAGGTTTACATTATCCTTTACGCCTTTAACCAGGAGGCATTGTAAATATAAAGTGCACAAGAACATGGATTTTAAATTTAATGAGAGAGAGAGAGAGAGAGAGATGAGCACAAAAGAATTAAAAAAGCAACCCCAAATTTGTACTTGTAAAATTAATTGCAGGCTTTTAGTGCCTAAAAATTAAAATCGCAAACGTCTTGAGTCTGCTTCTTCAGAACTGATATGACCGAAAGTTTTGCATTCTAAAGGTCCATTTGCTGAACTAATTAATTTACACTACGCAATAAAAACCAAACTATTGTGCAAAACTTACTGATAGTAGATTCAGGCCACTTGGTTCCAGATCAGTAACAAATGTTTCCAGGCCCTGCATAGAAGCAGAGAGGCATGTGAATTCTCGTAGCTTCTCATGATTCTGTAACAAGACAACTTGCAAAATAACACAATTGAGAAATGAGAATCTAGTACCAATGCATCAAATTTGGGGTAGTAGATATGAAGGTTAGGCATTAATTTGGTGATTCCTGGCCATGTTTCCTCTGTGGGGGTACCTAATAATCTTCACATAGAAATTATTTGTTATTTCTATTACAAGCAAGTGTACACATAGAAAATTTATGTGTGTCTCATCTTACTTGAAAATCCCCTCCAATTCATCCCGGCAATTAATAGCTTGGACTAAAGGCTGTCCAATTACCATCTCAGCAAATATGCAGCCAACAGACCACAAATCAATTTGAGTTGAATATTGTCTAGAGTCACACAAGATTTCAGGTGCCCTGTACCAGGAAGTTCCTAACTGACAGATGCATTAGTTAGGTGCCCACTATTAATAAGACTGTTATCATTTAATGGGCATTATTATTTGGTAATAAAGCTTTTATGCCACACAAATGTCTATAACCAATCATAGTTTGAGACACAAAGAACAAGTTAAAAAACAAATATGCAACTTACAACAGTCACCAAAATTTCTTTTACTTTTCTCTATTCATAAATCAGTTCACAAAAACACATTCCTACTGTATAACATTTTTTCTTATTTTTACGTTTGAAGAAGGGACAGCAATTTCTTACGAGAAGTATAAACATACATAGAGTCTCAGTCTATCTATATGCAAATTAAATGATATTTCCAGCAAAACCTTATAATTCAGGGGGGGAAATGTAATACTGGAAGATATTCATAGGATAAACTTAGAAAAAAAGAAAAAACTCCTAAAAAAATAGAAACTTGAAAAAATAATATATAATTAATACTAAAATGCTATAGATAATCACAAATTCTCTCTACCGCATACATATTCTTCACATGAATTCTAAATTTGTGTAAGATGTCTCCAATGTTTTGTTGCCACAGAACATTGTTTTGCTAGTAAAAAGATCACAATAGCAACACCAATGTTTCAAAAGGCTAAGTTTGTGTATGATACCCAAATTTGGTTGCTACAAAACATCACACAATAAAAAAATTTGCAGGGTTCAGTACTTTTGTGTCTTATAAATGCCATGCAACAAACAGTAGTTGTGTTTGTGTGAAATTTTATAACTGAATGTGTATACCAAAACATGAGAAATAGTGATGAAACAACAAACCAAAAGAGGAAGGTTCCTTCCCAGTCAATATACCTTCTCAGTATATAACAAGTCATCTGCAAACTCTCCAGCCAAACGGAAATCCGCCAACTTGATCAACCTTTTGGAATGATCAATCAGCACATTGCTTGGTTTCAAATCTCTGTGCAGAACCTTAAGCGAGTGACAGTAAGCCACAGCAGAGAGTATCTGGTACATGAAACTCTGCAAGCAAAGGAATTCCAAGAGAACTTTAATCACAATTGGAGTATCTTAGAATTTGAGGTTCAGCTAAACTCAAACAGAGAAGCTAAAACATAAAATATGAGTTATTATTTCCACTTATATACACTATGTTACACATATCATTAATCAGACTGTATTTGGTTTTACTAGTGGGAATAATGATTGCATTTGACAAAAGTTAGAATTTGATGTTATAAAAATATATAGTATGTTTGAAAACTTGTTGAGAATGAAGGAATCACGATTGATATGTGAAAGCTATAGTTATTAGCTTCTAGCTTCTTATAATTACATTTGAGATGTGGAAAATCACATTCCAAACACCCTAATAGATGTCCGATTATTGCTAGCTAAAATTGTTTTTTGCCTCAAAACCTTTTAGTTTGACTATAAGTGATAAAAAAATAGCTTTTGCCTTATCTTGAAAGATTTACGCTAAATTTTATAGCAAAGTAATTAACTTGAAAATGAATTCTAACTAAAATCAATTTCACGAATTGCATGTTTAGTTTCCCATCCCGGATAAACATCTAGTGCAAACTCACATTAAACTCAACACACTAAAATTCAATTTCAACCGAAATCAAAATTTTCAAACGCTCATCCAAACACAGACTAATCTGACTCCTTAGAGAAACGTACCTTAACAGTCAAGGCATCCTTGGGGTAACCTCGGTTGACAATGAAGTGATGAAGATCGTAATCAAGATGCTCGAAGACGAGGTTGACGTACCTATTCTCGGTTAGTCCCACCCTGAGCAGCTTCACGATGTTGGCGTGGTGGAGTTCTTTGAGGAGCGACACTTCACGGATTATTGGCGCCGGAACGCCCTGGCTCAAGCGGACCATCGTGATCTGCTTCATGGTCACGAGGGCGCCGGTGTGGATGTCGAGGCACCGGAACACCCGCCCGTAACTGCCCTCCTCGGCCACCTCCAGCACCTCTAAGTCCATCCCCGTCGCGTCGGGGCGCTCCCCTCTGTCGCGCGAACACATCCTGCACTCCGCCAACCGCGCCAACCTGATAAGATGTAATAGGTAGGAAGATACATTGACCGAAACGAAGCGATGATGAGTGTTAATCAAATTAGATGCTTGAAAAAACAAATTTGGTTGCAGAGTGTGAATAATTACTGAGAATCAAAGGAACCGATCCAATCGCTTTCTTCATTCCACATTCGGAGATGAGTAGGAACGGATGTATGAAATCATCTAAGAGAAATTGTTTTTTTTTTTATTTAAATTTGTAACTTCTCATAAATAAATATTTAATAAATAATAAATTTTATAAAAAAAATTATTAATTTTACACGTAAGGTTAAAATTGATTTTTATTTCAAATAACATAATAAAAAATACTTATTTATAACTTCTTCCTTTTTTAATTTTAAGAGATATTTTGATTTCACAACCACAATAACAATCAAACATAATTTATAATAATAATGTTAATATAAAAAAAGAAAAAACACATTCAATATAATAATAATTAAAAAGAATCAAATTTCACAATTATATATATAATATGTTAATAATGAGATATATAAATAGATGAATGAGATTTATAATAATAAAAAAAATACTTAGCCTACATAATAACAATTGATAAAAAAAGTCGTATAAAAATATTATTGTTATTAGATCTATTAATATATATATATATATATATATATATGTATATGTATATGTATGTATGGTTAGATTATAATTAGTAACAATATATATTATTAAAAAAATAGTATTGTTTCCTTTATTAAAAAATAATATCTTTATTTCTATATGTATAAGAGGAAAAGGGTACGGTGTTTTGAGAAGCACCTTGCATTTTTGTCTTAATTGCCTATCAATGCACATTACGTTCTATTTTTTTATCATTACACGTTCCATATTTTTATCAATGCACCTTGAATTTTTGCCTTAATTGCCTTTTACATTACGATTATATATATATATATATATATAT
This sequence comes from Glycine soja, assembly GCF_004193775.1. Lineage (NCBI taxonomy): Eukaryota > Viridiplantae > Streptophyta > Magnoliopsida > Fabales > Fabaceae > Glycine > Glycine soja. The sequence goes on along the minus strand of NC_041009.1, from coordinate 19,843,570 downwards.
ATATATATATACCAAATGTTATTTATATGGATCTCTTAGATAGGTAAATTTGTTTTATATAATAAATTTTTTATTTTAAATTTTATTTGTGATTTTGTTCATGTGTGTTCTAATTTAAAATTAATTTGTTTTGGTAAAGAAATATACTGAACTTCCTAAACATTTTCACCGGTCATTTGAAAGATGTCCTTCCAATTCTCCGTTAATATAAAAATGGTGTATGAATATCCATTTTTTAAGCTTCCTAAAATTAATAATATTAGCCAACGTTAAAATTATCTGAAAAGTTAATGTTCGTAGTTTTAAGTGATAAAAAAATTAAGAGAGATTTTTTTGGTGTATTTAAGAGAGTTATTTGATAAATGTTGTAAAAAAAATGGTCGAATGTCTTGATATATTCTCTTTTAAAGAATGATACGTGTTGTTCTTAATTTTTTAATTTTAAATTACTCTATATTAATTGAACCAATATTTTTATTTTAACAATTTTAAATATGTTTAATCTATACCTTTTCAGATTTTAGTTTTTTGTTTAACTAAATTTTAAAAATATCTTTTCTATGCTATACACATAGTTTTTTTTTTTGGTAACAATACATATAGTACTTACTAATAATATTTTATATGTTCAGCTAGAGAAAATATTTTGAAGTTCCTAGATATAGAGCTCATTATATGTATGTGCATCTACTATATAATCTAAGAAAAAAATACACTTTAAATATATTGTGATGAATGAAAAATTAAAATTATACATTTTTACACATATTATTCATTTTATTTTATTTTTTTCTATATATATTTTAAATATGTAGATCAAAATTGTTTATCAGTTATAATTATAAAGATTACTACTGAAAAAAACAACTAAAAATTAATAGTAGTTCCCCTTCAAAGTCAACTTATATGAGACAATTTGATTTAATAATTAAATCATATAAATAGTTTCCCTTAAACTAAATGAAATTAAAATATTTTGTGTAACAGAATAATTAAATGATATTACACTGGGTACAAAATTATCTAATCTATGATTTAGAATTTTGATTAATTTTTTTTTCTTATTTGATGTTAAATTTAATATCAAATAACATGAATGCTTTTATTTTATTATATTTCACAATTTGTTCACATGTGTTCAGCAGAGACGGAGAAGGAACGAAATTCTCAGCATAGTGATTGAAGCACATCGATATCAAGAAGCAGCACCTATGAAGGAAGCCATTGCGAGGTACTTCTAGAAGCATTTCGAGAAGAGGCAGATAATATCTATTAATTTACGCAATTTGCAGTTCAAGAAATTGGATTCTATAGCATATCGTAGCTTAGTGGCACCTTTTGGAGAAGAGGAAATTACTGTTGTTGTTTGGGGTTGTGGTAGCTCTAAGAGCCCAGGCATGATGGATTCAACTTTGGGTTCATCAAGGATTTCTGAGATACTCTCAAAGGTGATTTTGTAGCTTTTTTGAATGAATTCCACTCCAATGGCAGATTACCTCATGGGGAAACAATTGCCCTCATTCCTAAGAAGGAATGTCCCCAGTTTGTTGCCGATTACATACCTATCTATCTCTTTGATAGGTTACATGTACAAGGTTCTACCTATCTATCTCTTTGATAGGTTACATGTACAAGGTTCTGGCAAGGTTATTGCCTAACAGATTACTTAAGGTGATGGGTTAGGTTATTGGGGACACTCAATCATGAACTGGTGGAGGAGGCAGGCAGGGGGAGAGAGATGTTTGATTTTTAAAGTAGATTTCAAAAAGGCACTTGACTCGGTGGATTGGGCTTCTTGTTATGGTAATGGTAGAGATGGGTTTTTAAAAAGCATGGAGGAATTGGATGCATAATAGCCATCGGTGATGTTAGGTGCACTAGCGTAATTGCTTGTGCACCCAGCATCTCGAAAAAATGTCAAAAATATCTCTCTTGTATCTTCTTCCTTTTTAAGTTGATTCCTGTAGTGTTTTATGCCTCCATGCTTTTTTCTTCCATTTCTCATTTTCATGTGGTTTTTTCTTGAGAGAGGTGAGCTTGGGTGAAGGTGAAGGGGTCGGTGGTCATTGTTGCGGTGGTTGGTCCGTCGTTGTCGGCATATGAGGTACGCATTTCTGTTGGGTGTGTGTTAGTTGATTCGTGAGTGGAATGTCGATATACGGATCAAGTTGATCCGTAATGTTTATACGGACCAAGTTGATCCTAAATGTGACGCCCTCTATCCCTCACATATATGTACTAATAATAAAAGAAGTAAGAAATCAAAATTAATTAAAAGTTTTTAAAACGCATTTAAATACAAGTTTTTCAAAAGGATAAAAGGCTCGCATTCACTTTTCTAACATCATAATAAAACTTGTCCAAATAAATAATAAATCATCTCGGCTCAAAACAAGATCGTCCAAGACTTCATGCAATTAATATAGAAATCTATACCCTAATGTCACATCCTATCAGAGCATTGTGTTCTCGTGTTCTCTAGCATGATATTCTTCATAGTCATCCACCTAATCATCTGCTCCCACGAACACAAAGTTTGAGATCGTCACAGGATCCAAACACAAATAGCACACGGGGAGTGAGTTATCACATTCTTAACTAATAGAGAGAAACCAGACAACATATAGGTATAAATATCATATAAACAAAATATAACTTACTTAAACATAGCTCACATCATTCCATCACTTTATTGCACAACATCATAACACCACACACGTCTCATTCATTTTCACGACATTCACGTACTCAATGATCAAAACACAATATCACTAAATCAATCCATATCGAATGTGGTACCATGTCAGTGAAAAACCTCATCGGGCGCCTAGGAGTACATGACAAGACAAACTACACACTAGCAAATCAGGTTACTCTCACTAGGTAAAATCAAAGGGAGACTAGTTAGGGTCACGCTGTTTTGCGAGAATGCTCCAACCATATGGGATCAACATAGGTTTAAAGGAGCACTCAAACTGGGTGTATTTACCCCTAAGGCCTACACTCCGAAGAGTTTGTCAGGGTCTCTCCCTCCTGATTCAGGTCCAACCCAGAAAACATTTTAGCACACAGACTCTATCTATGAACTGTACAAAACACACAACTCATCAATTGTTCCCAAAATAATTTTATCTTGTTGCGCTTGTGATTAAACTCGCCAGGTCCCCATAGTAGTTCCCATCACAATACTCGTTGCGCATTAACTCGTCGTCCTTAAAGGGTTTTAGCAATTAACTCGTTGCCCTTAAAGGGTCTTAGCATTAACTCGTCGCCCTTGAAGGGTCTTATAGTCATGTGATTGTACAATTCATAGCTCATAACTCAATGCACATAACATCTCAATGCATACATATATATTACAAGTTAATATATACTCAATTTATCACATATATTCGGTCTCAATCACAATGGAATGATATAATCTCAAAGTAGCATGTTATTCCACCTCATGAATCATATGCATTTTACCTATGAACTTTGCAATACACACAACTACTCAATTTTTTTTCAAAGTCATTTTAACTCGCCACGCTTGTGATTAAACTCGTCAGGTCCCGACAGTGGATCCCATCACAATACTCATCGCCCTTAAAGGGTCTTACAATTGTATGATTGGACAATTCATAGCTCACAACTTGATACACACATCTCATCTCAATACACATGTATTTCACCATTCATCACAGGTTCAATTTATCACATACTCACAATTTGAATCACCATTTCATAATCTCAACATAACAATTTATACAAAAGGTTTATCACAACATAGGGTGTAAAACCCCTCAAATAATTTCACACAATTATATCAAAATCAATTAATCAAAATTGTGGGTCAAAACACAAAAACATCAAGAGCACTCAAATTTATCAATCAATTCTTATCAGAATATCAATTGGTACGTAAAACACAACAATATTATATTTATAATCATAAAGGAAAAATTATAATTCAATAAACATCTCAAAATAAACCTCAATTTAATCCGCTAAGGATCCCTACACATGTTCATTCTAACCCCAATTGTGATACGCTCATCTCTTACCTCTAAGCGGGCTCACGTGTGCATTGTGATAGAAATAGCGGCATCTCTAGCAGTTCCCTCAGGTTCCCCAAGTTTTTTCCTCCGACTGCTCTGATAGGGTTCCCAAACGTCACAGATTAGAAGGGATTGAAGCCTACATTTTGTACTGTCTTCGTGTGATTAAGTTTTCTCTCTCCGTGAATATTATTTCACAAATCCCAATGGTGAAGCTGTGCGGAATTGAATCACGAATCACATATCACAACTTCATAAAAATCCAACGGTTAACGAATCCGGGATCGTATTTTTACTGAGACAGTTTTGAGTTTCTGTGGGAAAAGAAAAAGCTACGATGCAAAGAGTATATCTCTCAGTTCCAAAAAAATTTTCATAATTTCCAACGGTGAGATTGTTCGAAAATGAGTCCTGAACTTGGTGCTCAAATTTCATGATAATTCATCGGTGAATGAGTCCGAGATCATCGTTTATTGGAGATAGATTTTGTGGTATGCGGGAAAAAGAGAGGGTTTTGGGAGGAGAAGAAGGGAAAACGAAATTGAGAGAAAGAGGAGGCATCGTCAATGTGAAAACTAACCGAACATATCTCTATTCATAACTAGGGTACTTACAACCTATTATTTACTCTATTTATTTATTTTTATTATTTTATAAAAATGAACTCTATTTTATTCTCTATCAAATGAATAAATAAAATATTTTTTCTCAAACCATTATTTTAATTAATAAAGTTATTTCTCCTTCTTTATTTAATTATAAAAACCTCATCATTTTTCGAAAAATTTATTTATTTATTTATTTTACTAAAAAGCATTTTTAATTTATTTACGAAAAATGGGATGTTACAGATCAGTATATTGATATTACACATATGGATGTAGTTGATCCGTATAAACCTTAATGATGAACTTGATCCGTAAGGTTTATACGGATCTAGTTGATCCGTATAAGCCTTACGGATCAACTTGATCTGTAAGGCTTATACGGATCAACTTGATTCGTGTAAATCTTAGGGATCAAGTTCATCCGTAAGTTGTACAGATGTTAAATTTTTGAACATTTTTTAAGTTTAATATTTTTTAATTATTATTATGTTCGTATGCTCATTTTTAAAAATTAATTAATTGTTTATATGTGTAATTGAAATAATTTGTATGTAGAATGATATGGGGTTTTTGCATTTTATTATATATGATTATCAATTGTAGTGTTTATAAAATGTTGTGCAGTAAAAGATTATGTAGAGTTTTGTATGATATTATATGTATAGTGCAGTTAGGTGTCATATGTATGTCATGTTGAAATTTTTGATTTGTTGTTAAGATGGATGACGATCAATGGATGTATGATATTATAATGTCTGAAGAAGTTAATATGGATGATCAAAATGAACAAGAATGCGGTGTGAATGAACAACATGTTGATTGTTCGGATGCGTTCAATACTTCTCAGGTAATAATGTTCATTATTGTTATTAATTTCATAAAATCAATGTCCTCAGAAGACTAAAATTGTGTGGGTTGCGTTGTAGGTGTTTAGTATCTGAGATGATGTTTTGCAGTGGGCTTGATCCGTTGCTCATGAAAATGGATTTGTGGCGGTCATTATGAGGTCTAACACAAACACTGGTAGTAGAGGAAGGACTTCATTTGTGTTAATTGGTTGTGAAAGGAGTGGTCAGTATAGGTCTAGGAAGAAAGATTTTGTTAGAAGAGATACTGGAGTAGGAAATGTGGGTGTCCCTTCAAGCTTCGTGGGAAACCAGTGGTTGAAGGGCAAGGTTGGATGGTGAAGTTGATGTGTGGGATTCATAATCATGAATCAGCCAAGTCATTAGTTGGGCATCCATACGTTGGGCGATTGACTAAGGATGAAAAGATAATTATTGCTGATATGACTAAGTCAATGGTGAAATCAAAAAACATTCTGCTAACGTTGAAGGAGCACAATGTCAATAGTTGTACAACAATCAAACAAATATACAATGCAAGAAGTGCATATTATTCTTCCATTAGAGGAAGTGATACTGAAATGCAACATTTAATGAAGCTTCTTGAACGGGACCAATGTATTCATTGGCATAGATTAAAGGATGAAGACGTGGTACGTGATATCTTTTGGTGTCACCCTGATGCAGTGAAGTTATGCAATACATGTAATTTGGTGTTTTTGATAGACAGTACCTACAAAACAAACAGGTACAGACTCCCACTACTTGACTTTGTTGGTGTGACACCAACGGGGATGACATTCGATGTTGGTTTTGCATATCTGGAGGGTGAGCGTGTTAATAATGTGGTATGGGCTTCAGAACAATTTCGAGGTATATTTATAAGACATGATTCCCTCCCTAGAGTTATTGTGACTGACAGAGACCTAGCATTGATGAATGTAATGAAATTTGTATTCCTTGAGTGTACAAACTTATTGTGCAGGTTTCACATCAACAAGAATGTCAAGGAAAAATGTGAATCACTAATTGGTCAAAAAATGTTTGGGAGTAGGCCATGGATGCCTAGGGAAGTCTGGTTGATTGTCCTTTGGAACAGCAGTTCGATGAATGCCTTAAGAAGTTTGAAATTGTTTGTTCACCTTGGCCAATGTTTGTTGACTATGTTAACGAAACATAGATAATCCCCCACAAGGAAAAATTTGTTACAGCCTGGACGAATAAGGTGATGTACTTAGGAAACAACAAACAGGTATGAAAATGTTCAATTATTTCTATTAAGGTTGATGAATTGATGGAATTTAATTATTGTATATGTTTATTATTTTTTGTGTATTTCAAATGTAGGGTTGAATCTGCTCATTGGGCTTTAAAAAAAGTATTACAGAATAGCCTTGGAGACTTATATAGTTTTTAGGATGCCATGAGCGACATGATCACGCTGCAGCACACTGAAATCAAAGCATCCTTTGAAACAAGTACACATGTGATTGGACATGTTTTTAAAGTTGCCTTATACAAGAGGGTTCTTGGAATTGTTTCAAGGTATGCTTTAAATCAGATAGCTGCTGAGTTTGAGCGTGTACATTATGCTGGCAAGAATCCTTCTTCTTGTGGTTGTCATAAGAACTATGCATGGTCTTCCTTGTGCATGTGAGCTATCTAAATATGTTATTGGTAGCATCCCACTAGATTCAATCCATATGTTTTGTAGGAGACTCAGTTTTTTAGACCAAGGGTTATCTGAGCCCGAAGTGACCATACAGGAAGAGATGGAAACCATATCTAAAGAGTAAACTTCGGGAAATTGCATACCCTGATCAAAACTCTATGTGTCCTCCTCCAACAAAGATCAACACTAAAGGTGCACCGAAGAAACCAATTAACAGAAACCAAATATCAACAAAGCGTGATCTGTCTTACTTGGAGTACGTAGATGTTTTACATTCTGTGTGAAATAAAAATTCTTCAGTGAAGCGTAGTCCATCATCTTCTGACCAGCCCAATCCAAGAAGGATCATGCCGATGTTGGATCAATTTCAGCCATTTATACATAATTTCATTGACAATATTGTGGATGTCAAAGCTGATGGTAACTGTGGATATTGGTCGATTGTTGCTTTATTAGGTATGGGTGAAGATTCTTGGTCCTTGGTGCGCAACCATTTGCTTAAAGAACTTGTCAAATTCTCAAATGACTATATCAAGCTCTTCGATGGCACAGACAAATTCGAGGAATTAAGGAGGTCCCGACTTGTTGATGGGTTATCCAAGGTATGTAATTTATGTTTTGCCTTTTAAGAATTAACTTTAAAAATAATTGATATGTATATTTGTTTCATTCAAGTTACTGTGGATAAGTAGATGGATATAACCGAGATGGGATATATCATTGCATCAAGGTATAATGTAATCCTTGTATCGTTGTCCCGACAACAAAGCATGACGTTCTTTCCTCTTAGAAGTCAATTACCAACAGATTCTTCTGTGCATTGCATAATTTGTATCGGTCACGTCTATGACAATCATTGTGTTAGGGTAAATTAAAGATAGATAGTGTTATTTTTAAATTTATGCAATCACTTGTGTACATTTGACTTAATATTGTTTCTGCATGTACAATAGGTTTATTTAAAAGACCGTTGTCATTTACCGCCTCTAGCATTGTTATAGTCTAGGAGTTGTCATCCTGAGGCAAAGCAGTGACCAACTCCATATATTAGTAGAATGCAGCAGTACAGAAGCTTCATGATGTTCAAAAGAGACGATGTTGACATAAGTGAATACTAGACATGTAGCTTCTAATGGCTGATCGTTATGAATTTTAATCTCACATTAGAGTTTTCTATCTTTGTAGTATAATTTTGACTTACTTTTTTGACGCACAAATTAAATTTAAATATGTACCTGACATAGTTCCCATCAATCTTATTTTAAGTAAGTTATCTATCTTTGTATGTTTCTTTAATGTAGTGGCATGGTGACCAAGTTTTCTATCTTTCTATCTTTCTTTAATTAATTTTTACTTATTTTATAATTAATTATTACTTAAGGCACATAGGTTAAATCTAATTTTATATTTTAATTTCAGGTCAAGATCAATCTTATTTTAAGTAACTTAACTATCTTTCTATGTTTCTAATGTGGAAGATAGGGCTTGTCATCCAAGGCATTGTCATCAGACCAAAGAACTAATTAGTAATTAGAATCAAATAGATACTACCTATACAAAAATAATAGCTTGTGACGTCATTAACGGTTACGTAATTTAAAAATAAGTTTTTAATGTTAACCCTAATATTTAGATGAATTAACATAAAATTAAAATTATAAACCAAAATATGTTAAAATTTAAAAAATGTTCACTTAAAAGCAAAATGTTTTCAAATACAAGAAAATTATAAAGATCATCCAAATATGAAAATATAAAATGTGTAAAGAAACTATGGTTGATCCGTGTGCCGCCTTCGTCGCGACCTCACATACACATTGTCATCTAGTGTGACACCTCTAGCAATCCTGATGCAGTCTTCCATGACCTCGTGTATTTCTGTGTCTACCGTGATTATCCTTAGGTTGATTAGACGCTCCAACCTTTCAGCGATCGCTTGGCAAGCATCCTATGAAATAGAAAACAACCAAAATAGTATTATGATAACTGAACTAAATGACATTTGATACAACAACCCAAATAGTATTACTTACCACTGCATGTCTAGGCTGCTCCATATCAGAAGGGGCATGTGCTGGTGCTGCTGTTGGTTCCACTGGGACCTCAGGGATATGTGGCTACACATATGTGTCATCCTGCATCACAGGCGGATGTCGCGACAGATCTGCAGGTGCCGGTGTCATGAACGGATGAGAAATGAGGAAGAATCAGTCTATGTAATCGAATGCACACTGTCCTGACACAAAACAAATCTTCCCCGCTGGTGCAAGATGGTCTAAGTAGTGCATCCACCTGTCGTCAATTTCTTCAAATGACAACCTGGAACTTGTAGCCTCTGCAGGAATACTCTGCACGTATCCAAATTGTCGCATGACCCTCTTTGGTCAATGTCTCATGACAACGGGCCCCCATCGTAGATGACCGGAGAAGCATGAAATCAAATCAAACTCCCAAACTCCTTGATGCTCACCATAAGGCATCCAGCAAACATCAGGAATCTTGCATCCATCTAGACGTTGCCTGTACGTCGATGCAGATAAGGACTTCAAAGAAGCCTTCGTATCAATCCACCAATATGCATGTTGTGAAATGTCATCATAGTCCGAATCAGTCAAAGACTCCGCAACTGAGGGAAAGTGTTCATATATCCAACACTACAAAGATTACATCAAAATAATACAAATCTCAAATGAACATTTTAAAAACATATTTAAAACATAGTCGTAATTAACTTATTAAAAACATATTAATTACCTGTAATAGAGTGATGTAGCCAGCAAACTGTTGGTCGCCGATCTTAGAAGCATCATTCAAATGATCATACATATGCACTAGGGCGGCATCTCCCCATGCATAGCTTCCACTCTGACTCAAGTCACGGAGAGCGTCTAAGAAAACAACATGAACATGGGTTGCACTCGTGTTAGCAAAAAGAGTGCAACCTAACAGATGCAGAAGATAGGCACCTGCTACAGTAGTGCAATGTTCGGCCTGACATCTCCTCTGATAAACATCTCATAGCCAAGATAGGCATATGTATGCCTCATGACACTGTGTTGTCTCAGCTCTAGCTTCCTCTCCGGAGACTTTAAGTAACTCCACTAACATCAACACGGCTTCGTTGACGTGTAGAGGCTTGAAGGTATGGAAGGCACCAATAATTGGAAGATGAAGCAGAGATGCCACATCATCCAGGGTGATGGTTACCTCCCCAACAGGAAGATGTAAACTGCTAGTTTCCTTATGTCACCTCTCCACGAAAGCAGATATAAGTCCCCGATCGCCAGTGTCTACTAAACATGCGATCAAAGGACTTAATTCTGTGGCAGGAGCTAGCTTTTCAATTTCGGGAGTAGGCCTCCCAAATTATTGAACCTTCCTCCCATGGGAGGATAACTTCAATTTAGGACGTTCCTGAATTGAAGTATAAATGAACAGACAATCTATAAACATAATAATTTAAATTATGACAAATTTAAATAATAAGAAATACTTAAAAAATAACTTTACTTAAAAATTTTAAATACCTCTCCATTCCATACGTTGACTGCAACATGGTCACCATACTCCGTCAGCACCAATGGGTCACACGGCCCACCTAGAAATCCTTCAGCATCATGACCAGCTTCTGCACCATGTGCATGTACATCTTTAGCTACCACAGGCTCATCCTCAGCAATAGGGGCAGCTTCCTGTTGCCTACGTGCAGATGTTGTAGGCCTTCGCAACTGGGGAACATCATCTGAATCATGATGATCATCTCTCCCAGAGCTCTGCCTATAACCCTACCTAAGGCACGACCTAACCCTCTGGTTCTAACCATGATCTGCAAATGTGGACGCACATGTATTTTTTTTGTCAAATTCAACATTTACTAGTCATATAAACATATGACTACATGACCCTAAACCCTAATCATTGACCCCTAATACCTAAACCCTCAACACTAACCCTAAACCCTAAACATATACAAAATGTATAACTACGAATAACACATGACTACTAACATTTTGGTCAGATCTTCATTCCATTACTAAACCACACAAATTCATCACAATATAATTAATAGGCTAAATACTTATCTAATGTATCTGGTACACATTTAGTTTAGGTATCTCAATGAAATTCTCCATAACTACTAATAGGATAAGTAATTAAAAAGGTAAAAAGATTGAGTTTCTCCTATCAGCTAAAATCAACTAATGAGTTTTAGCTTTTGGGCAGGTTAAATAAGAGAACTTCTATAAAAGTCAACCACAAAATAAATCTGACCATTTCTTTAAAGTCATTTGGCTTAAGGTATTCGCTTATTCAAACATGCAACAACACCATCGTATCCACTGAAGTCAAAAGTAATACAAACTAACCAAATTTCAAACCAATATCAACATGTTCAATCAATTCAAACATTATACAATACAAACCAAACTTTTGAGCATAAAGAAATTTCAAAGCAATATCAACTTCTTCAAAGAATTATAACATAATTTGAAATTTATTTCATTATTCATTCATATTCTACTTCACCCTAAACCCTCAACACTAACCCTAAACCCTAATAAAAATCATTTTTCAAAAATGAAAGACCTATTTTACATTTTTTTTAATTAAAAAAGGGTCATACGGATCAACTTCATTCGTAAGCCTCATACGTATCAACTTCATCCGTATGCGTCTTACGGATCATCTAGATCCTCAAATCCATTACGGATCATCTACATCCGTATGCACATACCTATTTCTTACTTCATTTGTATGCATAAACCTATTTTCTACCTCTAATGTGTATCAGCTACATTCGTATGCAGGACAAAAGCATAAACGGAAACGACAACCACGGGGAGAAGAAGCTTACCTCGACGGTCGACGGTGGAGCAGCCCAATGCACATCGTCAATGCTGACACAAGACGGAGGAGAAGAAGCTCCAAAGGCCAACAAACACGGAGACGCATAGGCAAGGAAGAAGAATATCAACGCAAATTGAGGGGCTGAGCTTCAATATGGAATGTGTGAGAAATAGAGGCTAGGTGCATGAAAATGTTTTAAAATTAGGCCAGGGGTATTTTTTACCTTACATATTAAATGTTGGGTGCACCTAGCAATAATGTTGGGTGCACCTAGCATCACCCAATAGCCTTTCATCTGCTCTTGTTTCTATGCTGTTAAACGGGAGCCCCACTAAACACTAATGAATTCTTTTGTGGCTGTGGGCTTTGAATGTTTGAGCAACATGTTTAAGAAGATGGTTTTTAAACAAGAAATTTGTAGGCATACATATGATGGGCCATAAACAACTAATATCTCATCTACAATTTGTAGATGACACTCTATTCATTCTTGGAGAGAAGTCCTGGTCAAATATTTCGGCTATCAAGGCAACCTTTCAATTGTTTGAGGTGTTCTCAGGTCTTAAGGTGTATTTTCAAAAGAGACTATTGGTAGGAATCAATATTCAAGAGGATTGGTTAATGGAGGCAGCATTTGTTGTGAACTGTAAGGTTGGTAAGCTTCCCATGATCTACCTGGGCTTGTCAATTGGAGCGGATCGTAGGAAACTCTCTAGGGATCCTGATAGTAAAAGCCTTTACACATAATCCTTCAAGTGGGCAGGACGTGTTGTGCTTCTCTTGGGCCTTCCTTCATGGTTTGCAGGTACTGGGCTTTTACTATCATCACCCCCTCCTGGGAATATCACCTTGTCCTCAAGATGATACAAAGCACCAATGTTGTCCCATTTCTCCCATGTTGAATCTTTAGGAGCAAATCCTATCCATTGGACCAAGACGAGCTGGGTCGGGGGGTTAGTAGAGGAGTCCAGGCACAAAGAAAGGATGGAAAGTGGTTCCATAAAAGGGTGGTTCTCATGAGCATCACGAGGAAGAGGGGAGCGTTGTTGCTTAAGAGGACTGTGGTGAGGTCGCAACAAGGAGTAGTGAAAAACTGGGTGAATTTTTGAGCTTGCTGGCAACTGAAGACGGTATGCGACATTACCTATGTGTTCAAGAATGACGAATTGTCTAAAGTAGCGTTTAGCAAGTTTATGCTGAGAATTGGCATTAACTGAAAGTTGTCGGTAAGGTTGAAGTCTGACATAGACCTGTTGTCCTACCTCAAAGGTTTCTTCTGTGTTTCTTGTCAGCATAGTACTTCATGGCATCCTGGGCCTTAGTCAACCGACATTTAAGTGAACTGTGAATAGCACCGCGGATGGCCAACAGGGAATTCACAACTTCATTATTAGAGGATCCGCGCATGTAAGATGGAATAGAAGGTGGAGGTTTACCCAATATTGCTTTAACCTTGGAAGGCTCAGGATCCGGGCACATTCAAATATATTATATTATTTTTTATTTTTTATAACTCTTATTATTTTTTATTAATAAATAAGTTCTATATTATGGATATTTGAATTGATTTTTATTTTTCATAAATATAAAAAATTAATAAAATTGTTAAAATAATTTTTAATACGATAATAAAATTCTCCCCTTCAAATTTATCCGTTACTACCTAGTATATATATAAAATTTAGATGCCTCTAACCTTGTTTTCATATAAAAGTCCATGTAAGAGTAGTAACATATACTCGCATGAATGGCTTGTAAATGAGAGTGATATTCAGATTCAGCATTTGATTATAACCACGGTTCATATTTACAAGACAGTGTAAATTCGGCAAAACTTCCTAGTCACGGGACATCGTACGAAAGTTTTAAAAAAAATATTAACACGCAAATGACAAATCTATGGAACCGTAGCAAATTTACATTGGGCAAGGGAGACCTCATAAAAATGAAATAAAATAATTTCAAATCAAAGAAAACCATTGACAACTAATGATTACAAACTTTGATCATATTTCGCAGTGAAGGTTGTAGTTGTGCTTGCAGCATATGACATGGTATTGCTCTGGCTGTCTGAGGCAGAGGATGCATTATAGAAAGATGACGAAGCCTTGGTATCAATATCACTGCCTTTTTCTTTGATTTTAAGGTCGTTAAAATCTGGAATCAAGCCTGGCTTTGTTATCTTACTTTCATCAATATCCATTTCTCTTGTGAGCATCTTGACCACAGATGACATGGTCGGCCGGAGCTTCGACGTGTCCTGAGTGCAAAGAAGTCCAATTTTCAGAAACTTACATGCCTCCTCGGCATCGAAATGGCCATCTAGTGATATGTCTACAAGCCCTACCAATTCTCTTTTCTGATAAAGTTCCCATGTCTGAAAGGACAGAAGAAGATTAAACAAGAGCTGGTCCAAAACTCTCATAATGAGTACTGTTGTGCAATGAAATGCTCAAGTGTTTTCTAAGTTCCATGGTTCATAATGAAAGTAAAATGAGTTATTTTTCCTTTCAACAGGAGTGCCTAACAAAATAATATAGAAAATCGAAAATTGAATGCTACAACTGCTAATAAAAGAAATATAAACTAACTTCCACTAAACATGAATCTAGAGAGAAATTATTCAAGTATTAAAAGTGTAAAACAAGCAGATAATTGAGAGAAAAACTTCAGTAGAAATGGTGTAATAAAAAAGAGTAAGAATAGATCAGTAGGTTTTATCTGCATGTTTCTTTTTCCATTATTGCAGTATCAAAGGACATTTGCCCTGAAGTACAAAGTCACATGCTTCTCCGTTTGCATGCATCAGAATGCGTGCAAATAGAGAACCAAACTCAAACTACAACTTAATCAAGTAAGGAAACTTCATGTTGAGGTTTCTGATCAGATATAACTCAGTGGATACAATAACTTCATGAATCAAATTTTAAAGAGCACAATAAACAGACAATTGAATGGAAAACTAAAGTAGAAAGAAGCAAACAATAATAGACCGGTAAAATTTTATAACAAAAGAAAAAAAGAAGCATAATTTTGAGATTTCCAATGATATAATTCATAATTCAGAAGTGGCTTCAAATTTATTGATCAACGCTTGCAATCATTCTGTTGTTTAAACTTTAAAGCACAATTTTCTGTTCATAGAATCAATCGTATATATGTGGGAAACCAAATATAATATTTTAATTTGACTGGTGAGAAGTAACTAAAATTTAAAATGCACCAAAACTAGGTTTGTTAAAGGAAGGCACAATATAATTATATACTGTTGTATGGTTAAATATTTTTACAGCAGAAGGCAAGCAGAAAGAAAAGGAAATGCAAGGTTATGTGGTCACAATCTTTGCAGTGAAAGTAACTTAATAGAAGGTTAAAGTTTTTTGCTCATTAGCAGGGAGATGAGCAAAAGAAACTAATTTATTTTCCCCCAACAGAGAAAGGTGCGGCAATACAACTAGGAGCATAGCAAAGACATACCATTTCCAAAAGATATTGCTCTCCTATTGGTAATCGTGAATTTGTGTGGCATCTTCCACTAACTATCTCCACGAGAAGGACACCAAAGCTGTAAATATCTGCTTTACGTGTCAGCTGCCCCCTTATTGCATACTCTGGTGCCAAATAACCTCTGAAATAAAACATGCAACATTAAATTCCAGATATGAATGATAGGTAAAAAATGGAAGTTAATAACATAAACAGCAAAAGAGAAGCTTTCCATCTTCTCGTGTAAGAAGTGAAAGTGATGAATGAATAGACTGAAAATAATATAATATACAATAACATCCTGAAGAAAATCTTCATGTTTCCGTTAACAAACAAGGCAGTTTAGCATCATTATTATTCTTTTAGTACTGCTTCCCACCAGACACAAGGTGGAGGCAAACCAGTTCAAACAAAATTTGCAAGGCCCAGCATAATTCACACAAGTCAGAGAGGCAACTGGAATACAATGAGCTGTCCTCTTATCATTATCTAGGTTGTTAGTTGTAGAGAGAACGTAAGGGTCTGCAGAATGTTAAAAAGGGGACATAGTATTTGCTTAGGTTAGTTCTGAGAAGAAGACTCATCTTCTGCAAGGAAGAGAATTGCTTCAGCAATTTTGTTAACCAATTTTTGTATATTTCAATAATAGAATCCCTGATCTCTATCACGCACTGTCGATGACATCGATTGTGGTTGATGATGAATTTTTCATATTATGATATATAATTCTGACCACTTAACATATTACAGTAGCATTGAGTTCCATGCAAAACATAGAGATTAGTAGTTTAGAACTGGGATATTGTAGTGATCACTGTTACTTTTGGGAAGGCTACCCCACTTGTTTAAAAGGAAAAGTAAAATAAAAGCTTCCAATTTATTTACAGACTGTAAATTAAAATACTTACATTGTTCCTGCCACACGTGTGCTGACATGAGTCATGTATGATGGAATAAGCTTTGCAAGACCAAAATCAGAAATCTTGGGTGTAAGGTTTTGGTCAAGGAGAATATTGCTTGCTTTTATATCTCTGTGAACAATATGTGGTATTACTTCTTCATGAAGATAAGCAAGTCCACGTGCAATCCCAATGCAAATCCTAGATCGTGTTTTCCAATCAAAAATGATATTACTGTGACCTGAACCTGCAAGTGAAGAGAAAATAACTTATTCAAAAAGAATAACGGTAAGGAAATTAAATTAATATAACAACTCCATATTTTCTAAATGATACAATAGATGTCTTCTCAAATTTTCCCAGAAAAATTAACTCACAAAATTATAATGCATTTACCTAGAAGGGTTTGTGCAAGGCTATTGTTCTCAACATAATTGTAGACCAAGATTCGCTGATTCCCTTCCACACAACAACCATATAGCTTAACCAAATTTTCATGCTCTATTTCTGAGATTACATTAATCTCTGTCATAAATTCCTTTACCCCTTGACTTGATTCTGCTGAAAGTACTTTTATGGCAGCTACTTTCCCATCTTTTAGCAGTCCCTGATCATCCACCATAATATTGTTAAGGTTTCACTGATAAGGAAAGGAAGAAAAAGATAATGATCAAGCCAATTGATACGATGATGCCAGAAAGAAATACTTAAAAGTTATTTAGTTACCTTATAAACTGAACCAAATCCACCCTGCCCAATTTTATTGGCCGGACTGAAATTGTCAGAGGCAACTTTTAGTTCTTTGTAGGTATAGATTCTTACATTTTGAATGCCTGAGAGTACTGTTCACAAACATATTCAGTCAAAATCAAGCAATGTAAGCAGATTTTTCTTGTATTTTATCATTATATCATAGGTATCTTAATTCAACAACCATATTCTTAAAAATTAATCAAACATTGTTATGTTACCTTCATCAATATCTGGATCATGTGTTGCCACAAAGCGCACTTTCTTACCAAATGAGAATGGGAAACAAGTCATAACTGGAGGATGAAGTATTCGAACACGGCCTCTAATGTCAAATGGAATAAGTGTCTTTGAATTAAACCAGTTCCAAGGTCACCTGGATGAACCATATAAAAGTGTCAATGTCTTGAAGAATAATAAATTAACTGGAAGGCTGATATGAAGAACACCATAACCATAATGCAAAAACTTTGGATCCTACAATGCAAGAGCAGAAAAACTACATTCATAGTATTTTAATTTCTACATCAGATGAGACACAGAAAAGTAATGACTGATATCATAGCTCCAACATTTTTGTCAATATTCCAATGATATCAACAATGGTTTCTGTTAAACTAAACTACAATGCACAGATATCAGCATCATATTGCAGGTTCAGTAGTACAAATTTCACTGGTTAAACAAATATTTTTGCATAAGGAAAACACGTTTGAAGAATTTATGAAATATGAGTATGTGAATATGTGATAGTTCCCAAAGCCATATAACTAAAACAAACTAATGATGCATATTTAGTTCATCTCATCTAGAAGAAAAAAAAAATCACACTTTTTTGCAAGTTTTCAAGAGGGTTTTCAAAAGAAAATTATTAATTCTCCAAAATAAACCGAAAACTATTTATCTGTATTGCAACACCTGAATTAAGAATCTCCACAATAATTTTTACTTGAAGAATAATATATATTCTCAAATAAAACCCATTTCTTTCAACTTCTGTTTCTCTAAACTACAAGGTTTGTTGTGTGCTTAAGTGTTAACATCTTATTG
Source organism: Glycine soja (assembly GCF_004193775.1). NCBI lineage: Eukaryota > Viridiplantae > Streptophyta > Magnoliopsida > Fabales > Fabaceae > Glycine > Glycine soja. Next base: position 19,825,372 of record NC_041009.1, on the reverse strand, counting down.
GTTCGGTTTGTACTATTTTGCACAGCTCAAATAAAATTGAAAAGAAAAATGTGAACTGAGTTTCCTCATGAACCAAACTACAAGAGACCCAAATCAATCAGGAGCCTAATCACAAATTTTAGAGAACAAGTAAAAAAGAATACAAATCAATTAAGCAAAACATAATAGGAACACCCATAAAGTGAAAGATGACCAAAAAAACAAAAGGAGCAATATATGGCAGAAACGGACCTTAGAAAAATGGTGGAAACAAGAGAAAAATGAAACTAGGAGATAACCCTTTTACTAAAAGATGAGAAAAGAAAGGGCGAGAGAGATAAGTTGGGTTTGGTCAACAGGGGACGGTGTCTGCAATGATTTCTATTCTGTGTGCTGCTTATTAATTAATCCGTCCCACGTGGCGCATTGAATTGACTTAGACTGAATATAAATTTGCAACTTGTTTTTCTGAATACTAGTGTTTATTAAAAGTCCAATCATAATAATAACTAGTGTCTCTTGAATATTACTACCTTCATCCCAATGAGAGTGTCATTAGAAAAAAAATTCAAAATAAGTGTTATATCCAACTTTTCAATATAATATTAATTATATTTTTTCATCAATTTATTTAATAAAATTAGTTTTATAAAACTATTACTTTTTTATTTATTTATTAAAATTTTTTAATGTTTGTAAAATAATTTAAGAAGACAATTATTTAAAATAATCATAAGGATCAGTCTAGTGGTATGGAATTTGGATTAATATATATGAGATCCTATATTCAAATTTCAATGAGATCATTGTAAAACCAAAACTTAAAATGATACTTATTAAAAAAAAATCAGAGTACTAGGGGTATTAGTAAAAACAAAAAATAGAAACAGTCTCTCTCCTAACTTGACTTTCGAATACTAGTATTTATTAAAATTAAAAATTATAAAATTAGAAAAGAGAGTTATTAAATAAGATATGAGACTCAAAAAAATTTATAATTTTTAATAAATTTTAATCAATAAAAGAATGTGCTAAAAAATATATTTAAAAAAATGTGTTTATGACATTTCTCAATGTTAGAAATTAAAAGAAAAAAATTCATTTAAAATGTATTAATTATTTTTTTCTTTTAATTTTTAATACATCTCTTACGTGATTCTTAATAAAACTTTTCATTTAAGTTGTAATTTCATAACAATATTAATGGCGATTACTTAATCAGTAATTGATGCATAATAAGCTGTGGGATTAAAGTTGTAATTTATTTTATTAATATATGCGCGCGCACATGTATTCTTTAAAATATATATGAGTGGGTGGGTCTCATTTCTATTATGCAATCTTTATAAAAGAAAAAACTTCTTTTATTAATATTATAAAAAGATTAATGAATTGTTTTGAATTATTCAATACTATTATCAGTACAAAAACTAATTACTTAAGATGTTTTTTTTTTTTACAAACCTAAAAATGTTTTGTAGTCTCTATTTGTACTTTTTTACACGAAGTCGCCATCAAGCTATCATTTCTTAATGTGTACAATCTAATCTAAGTAGTATTCTACAAGTAGCAATATTGTTTTTTTAGCGTGTGAATTTTATATCAACAAATGTTTCGTCATATTCAACTTGCTTGTGCCTTATACTGTTAGGTGAGATAATCAGTGCAGACTTTATGCCGCAGACTCGTCAATATTTTTTGGGTAACTCAGTCTCGTCAATATTCAATATCAACAAGTTGAATGATGAGATTATAAATTTATAAAATTAAATTTTTGTTATAAAGTTTGGTTGGTAACAGTTTTGACATTTGAAAACTTATTTATTCTTTAGTGATAAAAATTTATTCTTTGAATTATGAATAATAATTCAAATAAAGAAGTAAACAAAGCGAGCAACTTGACTTTAACAAAACAGTAGAGTTTAAAATAAATTAAAAAGTGTGAAATTTAAAATATAAATAGAAGAAAATGATATAAAAATTAAAAAGAAAGGACTGAAAGAAATTGAAATTACCCGTGTTTTAAAAATCAAATCGATAATTAAATCAGTCAAAAGCCAGTTACGATCCAACTGCCACCAATATAATAATATCTTAATCTTATAGCACTAAAAACTAAAATAAATAAAAAAGGTTTAAATAATAAAAGTCCAAATCAAATATAATCTTATACTTAGGTTTAAATAATAAAATAAAACAATATCTATTAATGGTAACAAGTTTAATTATACAAATAAAAATAAAAATATAAATTAATATAATATAAAATTATAAAAATCAAGATATAAAAGGTACAAATTAATATAAATGACTAAATTTTTTCTATAAAAATATAATGACTAAATTACATGTTTATAACAAAAATATGATAAAATAATTTATACCTATTTGTAATTAATATTAAATATTATTTTAAAAATATTTAAAAAATTAGATTATATTTAAAATATAAATAATATTTTTAGAAAAAAAATAACCGGTTGAAACTAATTTTTAGGACCATTTTTCAAAATAAATTTTGGACCCATTCTCACCAATTTTGAAATAGTCTGGTCAGATTTTAAAAACTAAGCAATTAATGGATGAAGGACAGAAAAATCCGTGTAAATGAAAATTTTGATAATATTAAATAAAATATAAGTTAGAGGAAAAAAGTAAGGAGAAAGAAGAGAAGAAGAGAATAAGAGTTTACATAGAATCTTAATTGTTTGTATTATTTTCCAAAGTAGTAGCATATTTATAAATACAAAAAAGAACCAGAAGGTTACAAAAGATAAACACAACTAAGGAAAGATCATATATGATAATAACATATGTGATAAACAATATGAACAACCACAATTAAATTATTCATAACAAATAACAATTATTAATTTAATCATTTTTAAAGAATATAAAATAACTTTAGGACTCATCGTAATGTATTGCGATGAAATGATTAAAATATATAATATATCCATCAATTCTAAAGTGAAAAATATTAGGTTACTCACCAAAAATCAATTTCAAATGGGATAATTAATTATAACTTATTGGCATCATGTGAATCAATGTTTGGAGTATGCAAGATTGTATATTCCCAAGAATATATAAGAAGTTTTGATTTCATGAAAAATGACCTTAAAATCAATTTTAGATATTTAATAATGTAAGTTCATTTTGTGTATGAGCATGTGCTACATGATGTTCAATATCAATTTCATACAATATTTTCATTAAAAACTTGAGATACAAACTCACCAACATTCTGAATCGGAACATGTGTTCTTTGTGAAATTAGTTGAGATAACAATCTCGCAAACATTTAATGTATTAATTAAAATTTAAGAGTCATTTAGTTGATCAATCAATTAAAATCACAAATATATTTAAATGATCCACATGTTGGGTGTATTAGTTTGCAAATATCGCCTTGCATATGTTCTAAAAATGCAAGGGATTCATTTTCATTTTTCGAGTGATGGTCTTATTATTAACTTTCCTTGTGAATAAGTAGTACATGAAAAATTATATGACTAAAGAATCTTTTGACTATTTAATAAGCGTCCACATGAGTTTTTAAATATACTTTGCATCATAATAGACTCGGATGATCTAACCGATCATGCCAAACATTAAACTTATTTTGTTTCATAATTTACATATTTAATGAGAAATGTACATATCCAATTTGCATTATTTTACTCACTTTTGTTAAGAAAAGTTTTTCTTAAAATTTCTTTCTTTAATTAAGGTCTTCAGGACCTTTTTACAAAATTATTTTAGAAACAAAGAAAATAAATAATTATTCTCATTTTTTATATGCATTTTATTTTCATTTTTGATGAGAAAATTATTCTTTTCTTGTCTATTTACAAAATATTCATACTTTTTTCTTTTATTTTCAATTTTCACATAATTTCCTCACTTATGGTGAGAAAATTGTGGAAGCAATGACTTCCAAGATTATTTTGATGATGCCAAAGAATCAAAAGTTAAACAAGTTTCAAAGAATCAGGAGTCAAAAAGCTTCAAGAATCAAGTTTCAAAGAATCAAGATTCAAGAACAATCATGATCAAGATTCAAGACTCAAGATTCAAGAATCAAGAGAAGACTCAATCAAGATAAGTACTAAAAAAGTTTTTCAAAATATTGAGTAGCACAAGAATTTTTTACAAAATCTTTTATCAAAGAGTTTTACACTCTGGTAATTGATTACCATGGTAATCGATTACCAGTAGCCAACATTGTTTTCAAAACTGATTTACAAAGCTAAAATCGATTATCATGAGCATGTAATCGATTATCAATGATTTTAAAACGTTAGATTTCAAATTTCAAGAGTCACAACTTGTGATAAAACTTTTTCAAATCATTTCAAACTTGTGTAATCGATTACACAATACTTGTAATCGATTACCAGTGTTTCTAAATGTTTTTATTTTCAAATTTAAACATGAAGAGTCACATTTGTTGATGTGTAATCGATTACACCTTGATAGTAATCGATTACCAGTAACTGATTTTGAAAAATAAATTTCCAAAAGTCACAATTCTTAAAGTGACTTGTTTCTGAAGAGTTTTTCAAAAGTCACAATCTTTAAGTGACTAGTTTTCAAAAGGAGTCACAACTTTTAAAGTGACTAGTTTTTAAAGAAATTGTCAAGAGTCACAAACTTTAACTTGAGTCATCAAATGATTATAAATATGTGACTATAGCACGAATTTTAAAAGAGAGAACTTTCAGATTTCTTTCATTCATTCAAATCATTCTTCTAAGAGTTTTTGTTCAATACTTTCTTTATTCAAGAAAAGTTCATTGTTCAAAAACTTGTGTTACTCTTCTTCTTCATTCACTTCTTTCTCTTACCAAAAGATTCAAAGGACTAACCGTCTGAGATATCTTCTGTTTCTTACAAAAGATTTCAAAGGACTAACCGCATGAGATATCTTTTTCTCTTTCCCTTTATGCAAAAGATTTCAAAGGACTGACTGCTTAAGATATCTTTTGTATCCCCCTCACAAAGAATTCAAGAGACTAACCGCCTAAGAATTCTTTGTTCTAACACATTGGAGGGTACATCCTTTGTGACACAAGTAGAGGGTACATCTACTTGGGTTGTTATACTAAGAACAAGAGAGGGTACATCTCTTGTGGATCAGTTCAAGTGGAGGGTACATCCACTTGGTTGTTCAAAGAGAACAAGGGAGGGTACATCCCTTGTGGATCTTTGGCTTGTAAAGGATATTACATGGTTGAAAGAAATCTCAAGAATTGTTAGTTGCTTGGGGACTGGATGTAGACACGGGTTGTTGCGGAACCAGTATAAATCTTGTGTTTGTCTTCTTCTTCCCTACACTTTTTAATTTTCGCTGTGTACTTTTAATTGCCACTTTTACTTTTGATTAAGTTTCTGTTTCTGTTCTTTACTTTATTAACTTAGTAGTAAAAGCCTAGTTAAATCTAGTAACTTTAAGAAGGATAAATTTTTAATTAGTCAAGACACATTAATAATTAATTCAACTCTCCCTTCTTAATTATTTCGAGGCCACTTGATCCAACAAAAATTATTCCTTTTTTCTCACTTTTACATTATTTGCTCACTTCTAGTAAGAAAGAAATAATATTTTCTTTATATTATTTTCCCACTTCTGGTGAGAAAAAAAAAACCTACAAATTTCTTTCTTTGATAAGGTCTTCAGGACATTTTACATAAATATTTTTAAGATTTTGTCACTTTTAATAAGAAAGAAAAAAATATCCTTAAAATGTTTCTTTGTTGATAAGATCTTCAAGAACTCTTTCAAAAATATTATTAAAATGTTTATTTGATAGTATCTTCAAGATACGTTACATCTAAATAAATTCCGCATTATGTAAAGAATATAACTATACACATATAAGAACCAAATGAAACTCATAATATGAATATTATGATTAGAGAGATTCAAAGGATCTTACTTTGAAACATGAATTTGAAAAACATGGCTTTCTTCGATGAAATTCTCTTCAAGGCCTTTTCTGCATGTTTAAATACCAATTGCAAATATGCTTAATGGAACAAAAATGATGGTTGATAACATGTTAAAGAAAATATGACTTACAAGAGAAAAGTAGAGAGAAAGTAATGAACAAGAGAATATAAGAGTTTAGAGAGAATCATGATTGTGTGTATTATTTCCAAAATGAGTAGTATATTTATAGATACAATAGATAATCGGGAAAGTTACACAAGATATACACAAATAAGAAAAAATCATAAATGACAATAACATATATGATAAATGATATGGACAATCACAATTACATCATTCATAGCAGATAATAATTATTAATTTAGTCATTTTTAAAGAATATAAAATAACTGTTGAATAATATTAAAGTCATAAATCCCAAAAAGAAAGAAAATGTAACATGTTGTAAGAGATATTTTTATGTTAAATTACCAAGAATCAAATTTATAGTATAAAAAATCCCTTTTTTATCAAATGGTGTAAACAATGTTAAAATTAGGGATGCTAAAATCCAAACTGATCCAAAATAAAATTTAAAAATCACTCAATAAATCGAAAAATGTAACGACCCCAAATGTCTTTAGGCGGAAAGATATACTTTTAGTCCTTTTAAAAACTCTCAGGTTAGTTTAATTAATGAAAATATGTATAAATTTTTAATGAATACAAGAATGTCATATAAACATCACTTACAAAAGGTCGTCAAGTTATTAAACATAAAGATATTTGTGCCCGAAGGCACTACATCATCAAAACATCATAAAAAAAATTTCAAACAAATATGAAGGGTCCCATTTAGGAAATAAATACAACATAAATCCATGAATATATCTAAGTCCTAAGTTGGGTCCCACTAAAACAAAACATAAGTAAAAGACCAGTGGTTTAATCTCGTCCCTAAGTTTATCATCAAGTCCTCATCAACCATGAGTGACTTGATCCTCAAAAGTTATATCATAATATGCTCTTGTGTCAAATGACACAATCATCACAATTCAACAGAAAATGCAGGGGTAAGTTCATTTTAAAATAAATAACTTATAAGAGAAACATAAGATCACCATGTTTAAAGAGATATAGAAATCCTTCACTTTTCCAACAACCATGTACTAATACAACTCATCAAATAACACATCATTCTTAAGTCACAATTATCAATACACATGTCTAACTATCATATTATGTCATGTTGACTTTTTACTCTCGGAATATTTCACCTTAACTGATTAACCTAAGTACATCCCTTAACATAGTCACACTTTGACCATTCGGGGAGACTCAAATTAACCCTATGGAGAAAATGTGATTTTATCGAAAATGGATGAGCATAGATAGTGTGGCTTACCTAAGGCTTGCAACAACTTTAACCCATTTAAGAATTCACCCATTCATCTATTCTATAGGCATTTTTACCATTAGCCACCACTGATAACCTTTAACACCAGGTTACGGGCCTTCTTAGCACCACCAATTTACATGTCTATTCACATGTAATGTCATTCATCAAAGCATGCATACCATGATCATTCAAATCAATATCACGCATTATCACAAATACATTTTCCAACATCAACACCACAAGGGATTATAATATCATATATTCATCATTCCTCTGTTCATCACACTCATGAATCCACCTATAGTTCAATAAGCATAGCAAGACATTCTAACACCTCAAATTCTTGCAAAAAAAAAACTCACCAAAACTCATATGAACGTAAGTATAACGATCTCAACATAAAGTCAACTCTAATTATAGAATAACGTCATCTCAACCATATCTCATATCATCATCAGCTCATCAAGATCTCAAAACAAACAAATTATGCAAGGAAAACGAACATTAATAACATCCCATCAAAATTGATTTCCAAGAATCAAAATTGATATTTAGACTCAAAACTGGTCATTGGACACCAATATGGTCATTGGTCACAAAATTGATCATTGGACACAACTCTAGTCATCGGACACAAATTCTGCACAATTTTGAAAATCTGTAGAATTTCTTCTCATGTATTCTAAATCATCCCAAAACAAACCCAAACCATTTTTTATCAATACCAATACATAAACAACATCAAAATCCTTTATAAATTAAAAATTTTCATTGGCATTCATCAAATAATCAAAAACCTAATTTCAAAACTCAAAACCCCAAATACTTTCACTTCCAATTTTAAACAACATGGTTTAAATTTTTAGCAACATTTATACCAATCCAAATCAACCTAAACATAGAAAAAAAAAGAGTAAAGCTTCATTTAGCTATTCAAACTCCAAAAGATGACTTTATGAAGAGGAAGAAGGAAGCAAAGGAACTTTGGGTCCAAGAAGGAAGTTTTCCTCAACTCCACTAGCACTTCACACTACAAGGGCATTATCCATACCCAAATTCATATCTAAACCAAAAAAGCTAAGCCTTTTTCATGGAACCCGCATGGGTGCCCTAGGGAAAAATGAAAATGGAATATAAAAGAGGGAGGAGAGATGCTTAACACACCAAGGGACAACCAATGAACACTAAAAAGCGAAGAAAAAAAACTCCCTTTGAGCAAGACAACCAAGTTCTCAAATCCTCAAGGAATGGATTTTTTGGAGAGAAAGAAGAAGCAAAATGAGAGCTTTTATGTTGTCTTTTAAATTTTTTAGAGTTTATGGAGGGTTTATGACTCTAAGAATTCCTCCTTTTCACACCTAAACCTTACAATACACCCATCTTTCCAACATAGTCTTGTCATTGCAACATAGTCTTCCTTATTCAATTTTAGGATAGACAATTTACCATCTTATCCACATGCCATCTCAACTTTTCCTTGTGAAATTTTTTGGCTTGAGATAAATTTTTATCCTTTTCATGCATCTCATTAAAGGCATCTAAAAGTTGTTCATAGTTATCATCAATTTCAGTTTTGGAATCAGAAGAACTTACAAGATTGTCTACTTCACCATCCGTCATGAGACAAAGATTGGCTTCTTCTTCATTTCTTGAATCACTTGAAGTGTTGGAAGAATTCTCTTTCCATGCTATGTAAGCCTTCTTCTTGATATGACCATTTGTCTTCTTTTCTCCTCCTTGTTGTTTCTTTAGAAAGATGAAGCATTCAGATTTTATGTGACCAGACTTGCCACACTCGAAACAATTAAAGTTAGAGGAAGATGGGTCATTCTTCTTAAAGTTCTTTTTGTGTTGAAAGGATCTTCCCTTGGGATTCTTCTTGTTCAAAAACTTCTTAAACTTTCTAACAAGTAGTGTTAGATTCTCGCTCCCAAAACCTTTTGCATTTGCTTCACCACTCTCTTCACTAGATGGTATCAAGGATTTTAGTGCTAAGCCTCTACTCTTTTTCTCCTTAGTCTCCTCTTCGGCCATCCTAGTCATGTCCACCTCGTATTCTCTTAACTTTCCAAATAGTTTGGCATTAGTGATTAATGAAAGATATTTGAACTCGGTGGAGGGAAAAAATAACATTTACTTTACAATTTAAGGATTTTGATTATATTAGTTTGTTACAATAAATTTATTTATGCATAGTGATTATTATAATTACTTTTTAAATTTTCTAAAAAGCTACTAAAGTATTTAAAGATATTTTTTAATTTGTAAACTTCATTTTTTTTCTCTTTTTTGTTTGATATTTTTAAAAAATTAAATGTGCATGAGTACTAACATAATATTTAATGTTATTATTTAATATCAAAATTAACATTCATTTAAATTTATAAAATGAAAAACATGTATAAGAATATCAAAATTAATTTTAATTGTCAAAATAGAAACTCAAGTATTCATCAACTACTCAGGTTAATATGTAGAGTCACATTAATTTTAAATCATAAAATCTAATTTATATTTATTATTTATTTGTTTAATTATATAAATATGAATAGATTCGAAAATAATCCCTACAATAAATGAATTAAATTAAAGAAATGATTATTTTCTTGTCTAACATATTTTGGTGTATGTTGTTAACACACTCCAACTAAAATTAAAGTGTGAGTTCGTTAGCAAATCCCATGTATATTGTTTAAATTATATATTTTGATATTTCTTTTTGACATATATTTGAAATATACGTACAAAGATAAAATTATTGATTTTTAATTAAATATTTAAAAGTGTATTAAATATAATTTTAGTAAAATTGAGTAATATAATTAATTACATTATTAATTAAATAGATACTATCTTAAACATATTAAGTCTATTTAAATTTATTATGATTTATTCTTTCTTCAAACAATGGTGCAATACCTATATCAAAAGTATAAATACAAAAGGAAAGCAAATATAATCATTTTTAATATATAATTATTTGAAATTGAGTATTCATTTTTGTAATTGTGGATATTATTTAATATGTACTTTATTTTTGTGATTTTATAATAAATATTTTTAAATTTATTTATATTAAAATTATTTTTTTAAATTTTTTTAAGTTGTATCATTTTTTTAAAATACATTTATATGCTGATTATTTTTAAAATGGCATTTTTCATTTGTTTTAAAGATAATATTTTTAATTATGTTATATTGTTGAAACTTTGAGTTGGTTAACCTCATTATGACATAAATTATATGATTAAGTGCAATTGGATGCGAATAAAGGCAACTTAGTGTAATAATACTGGTTTTTGTATAGAGTGGACCTTGGTTTCTTAGTAGCACCTTGGACGTTGAATATAACTTTTTTAATAAAAACAACTTACCCAACTTTGTTACTTATGAGAAGACGCTTACATATAAGAGCTTGCGGGATATGAGGTATGGATTAGAAATTCATTATGTAATAGTCTTGTTCACTAGACAAAAATTCGTTAGTTTATCAATAATTTGTGCCTTTGTAATCATTGAAATCCATAGGGATCATAGGATTGTCGAGACCTAATAATTTTTCTTTCTTGCATTCCATTTTCAAATAATTTCTTCATCTTTTTCAAAATTTAGAATCTCTCACCCTCTTGTCTCTCATATTCGACATTGTTTCTAGGAGAGGTTGAAGAGATTGTGGTTTCAAATCGCGCATTGTAATCACCACGGTTGCCCACAACCATGAGATGAATAAGTTTGTCTTGTTTCTTCTTTTCTCATGATTTTGTCTTTGCATTTTGTTATTTTTTTTTCAATTTCATACTAATTGGTAGCATGCTTTTGTATTATATTTTCGATTTTGATTTCTAAGCCAATGAAAACAAAATTGGAGCTTTGTTGTGCCTATCGTTGGCCACCATGACGGTGAGTTGTCTTCTTCCTTCCTGTTTTCTTTTTTTCATTCTTTATGTATTTTATCAAATTGAACCTTGCTTGACTCATTTAATTTCAAGTTCTTTATAAATAATTTATATGATTTCCTTCTAATTCTTTTGTTTTGCTTTTATTCATGGAAACAATGATTCATGAAAAGTCTCTAATGCTAAATTGTAATTTATTTGATTGCTTATTATTTTACTTTATGAAACATATTCTAATAAGACAAATTTTAATTGTTAGATGATTAGGTTTAATCCCCAAGAAACTCATACAGTGACAAGTTCGAGGGATATTGACCTAGACACACTAATTAGAAAGACAAAGAGGAAGCTGAAAAAGTATAATTAACTATGGAACTCAACAATGGTATAGAGTAGTGGATTGGGATGGTAGAACTAAGGAGCCAAGACGCATGTTAACATGAACTGTGGAATAAAAAAAATCTAAGTACAATATATACGTGGTGGTGTGTGAAGGGGCACAAGTTATATATACTGCACAGACAATTATAATATTTATTCTCTTATCATATTTATAGAATAAACACATCTACATGCTTGAACTACTTTGAAATTTGGCTATAAGATGGACATGGGTTATGCTCTACTTTAATATCAATAATTTTTTTTCGTACATTGATCTTCTTTCTCCTTTGATGCAATGGAGAGTAATTTGAATTTGTCCTCTTAATGTATATTTGAATTTTAAATATACAAAGATAGAGAAAAAAGAAATGTCATCAGCGACAAAATCCTTCTTACATGTAGTAGAAGAGTAAAGAGCCTAAAAAAGCATTGTACCTTCATCCCCCTTCTCGCTCCTCAACAAGTTGCCACGTAGCAAATAAGTTGTTGATAACAAAATTAGTTGAGGAAGACACAGATCCCACAACAGATAGTTTGTTGAAGTCAGCCAATAAAAGTAACCTCAAGAAGCAACATAGAGCACGAGAATTCATTCATATCAAACAAGTGTTGAGACTCTGTCAAAAAGTGTTGGACGCTCAAATCTACAGAACTTAGAAAGTTTCATCCTTTGCTTAGCAAACATATTTGTTGTATTCAAACTTAATTGTATATCCTTTCTTTGAGAGATTTGAATATTGTATTCAATCAAATTGTTATTTGAAAAACCAAAAGTAACTTAGTAATTAAAGAATACTTGAGTGCTTTTAATCTCAGGAAAGATTAAGGGTAAGTCATAAGTGGCATAGAGAATACTTGTTGTAGTCAGAAGTGACAAAGTAAAAACTTGTTTCTAATTAGTTGTGATTAGTGGGACCCTTTTATAGTTTTGTGAAGAAGAATTTGATGTAACTTAGGTTGAGTGAACCAATATAAACATTGTGTTTTTACTCTAGCTTCTACCATAACTTGATCATTTTCAGTTACTTTAATCTTATCTTTGGACACACAAGTTTTTACCTAAAGTCTATTTGTGAAAATCTGTTCTTAACATTTGGACGCTCTTATTAAGAACACCTTGTTTAAACTTGTGACCAACTTCTTTTGTAAAATGTGTGATATATGTTATTTAAGATTTTTGATTAAATAACTCTATAAAAAAAATTTTGCATTGTCAGTGCATTACCATTAAACTCATATAGTTAATAACACTACTAAAAAAATGATTTTTTACGACGCACCTTCTAAGACGGTCCCAAAAAAATGTCTTAGAATGTTAGGCAGTGGCATTTTTATAAATAACAGGAGATGTACTAAGACGGTCTTAGAAGGCTATGATTTTAAGACGGTTTTTACAAAACCGTCTTAGAAGACTGTCATTCTAAGACGATTTTTACAAAATCATCTTAGTAGATTGTTGCTATTTTTAATATTTGAATGTGTCCCTCTAGCTACTATCTCAAACCCTAGCCCTAAACAAACTTAGAAACCCTCTTTCTCCCTCCCTTCGTCTTTGTCATTTCCACCCTTCTTTCTCTCTCTCGTCTCTCGACACAATCCAGGTAAACAACACAATCAACGTAGACCTTTCTTCCTATCATTTAATTTCATAACTTTTTTTTTTTCAGATTAGGATGAGGCCAACCACAGTGGATTCGAGCGAGATTCTAGAAGTGTGTAGGAAAGAGGTGATGGAGTGGGATAAAGAGGTGGTGCATGTGGCACATGTGCTGTATGGTTTACTCAGTGAGGGGTTGGGATTGGGTGCGGAGAGGCTCACGGAGATGGGTCTGGTGAAAGGAAGAGTTATGATGGGGGCACTATTACCCTTTTTGTCCTCAGCCTAATCTGACGGTGGGGCACTATTACATCCTTTTTTAGATCTATAATATCTTATATTCATCTTTTTGTGTATCAAATAATTTCTAATGAAACATACAAGAGTGCTCATCATAGGGTAATTACTCTAATAAACCACGAGTCTCTGATGCTTTTTTCTTCAACCCAAGTGATAGGGTGAGACTTTTTGGACCATTACCAGAGTTAACATCAACAGAGAAACCAACTCCTTATAGGAACTTCATTTTTGATGAATTTATGAAAAGGTTCTTCACAAAAGAGTTGGACGATAAATCATTGACAAACTTCTTCAGGCAATGATGTACACACACATATATAGCATCTATTTCGGGTGATATATCAATGTTGAAGGTACATATATAAAAATTTTGATGTGATGATGATGGTATTTTATGCTAATCATTATATTTTTTTGAACTAATAACTGATGTTTTTCTCCTTATAATGGTCAGTTATTTGCTTTTTATTTTTTCTTGTTTCATGATTATGAGTCTGCAGTTGGAGAAGCATTGTGAGATTGGGGAGATTAAGAATGTTTCTAGTGGGAGGTATGTTGTGATGGTTGAGGATTCAGAGAGAAAACAATGTAGTAATAGTAACGAGAAGAAGAAGAGGGAGAAAATGAGAAGTAAACATGGTGAAGGAAAGAGTGTTGAAGAAAAATCTGAAGAGAGATGGCTTCAAATGTTTGGAAAACAAAGTCATCAACATGTTGAAGCGAAAGCGGAAGCAGAAGCGCAATGTGGATTAGGAGAGTCACAAATTCAGGTGTTGTGATGTTTTGGTCATTTGTGGAATTTGATGGTGATAATTGTTGGAGAAGTGGTCTCAATAGCTTAAGAGAGGGGGGTGAATTAAGTTAAAAAATTTCTCATTTAATTGACTTCTAAATCCCCTTTTAAATCTATATGTAAAGAATGTTGAAGATGAAGATGAAAATTATATCAACAGAATACTTCAAGTGTGTAAGATAAATAAAATATGCAAGATAAAATAATCACGATTTTATTGCAATTTCTATAGGAATTAGTTTTTGAAAATATTGGCTTGTTACTTTTTGGTAATGTTAAAGTATTGGTCATGGAATTAAATTCCTTTTAGAACACTATGGATTAGGAAAGTTCTATAAGATTTTTTACTTGCCAACGAAGCTCTAATATGCATATAATAGGGACTGCAAGATAAAATTTATATTCTTGCTTACGAATTTTTAATTTTTTTAAAAAAGTACATTCTAATACGATTCTCTGAAAAACCATCTTAGAATATCTACATTCTAAGACGGTTTTCTCACCTCAATATATTTTATTTTATTTTTTGAAAAAAATGCATTCTCAAATGATTCTTTGAAAACCGCTTTAGAAAGTGTATCCTTCTAAAACGGTTTTTAACTAAGAACTGTCTTAGAAAGATAGCATTCTACGAAGGTTTATAACTAGGAACCAGCTTACAATGATATCATTTTCTAAGACGGTTGTCTGTGAAACCGTCGTAAAAAGTTCAGACTTTTTACGACGTCTCCTACAACGTTGGTTAATAATTGACGTAAATTAACCGATGTAAAATGCACAATTTAACCAATGTAGAAAGTATTTTTGCAGTAGTGTAATATGTTTAATTACAATTTCAATTCCCCTATTTATAATAAGTTTAACTACAATTTTAGTTCTCCTATTTATTTTTTGTGATCTCATTCACTTGCAAAATTTTAGAAAATTCATAATATTAATTTAATCCTTTAATCACTACTAAAAAAAATTAGTTTTAACGACGCAAACTCAAGAACATTTATCCCAAAACCATCGTAATTTTCAAAGCAATGGTATTTTTGTAAATATAAAGAATATTTCAATTACGTAACTGCAAAAAGACGATGGTTTTCACGAAAACCTTTGTCGAAATCGAATATTCAAAGACGGGTTTTTTTCAAAAGCCATCTTTGAAGGAGGACCAGATTTTATTTTTGTTTACACTGCTCATGCCTCTTTGCCTGCACTCACTCATTTTCCCTTTGAAGGTTCTAGATCGAGAGAGTACAAAGGAAAAACCATACAAAGGTTGAACTTCTTTGTCTGATCCCAAAGCCACCCGCGGAGGAGGAGAAAAAACCCTAAAAGGAAGAAAAGCCCAAACCAGAGGAGAAGAAACAGCTCGACAAGGTTCTCTTGGAGCCACTACTTGACAAGGTACTCTTGGAGCTCCTCGACCGTGTCATCAAGTCCCTCGATGTCTGCAATGCCATCACCCTCGACCTCAACGCCGTCAAGAACCATTGAAGGAGTTCTTGTTCCCATCAAGTCTGAATCGCTCTCAACCTCAAAGGTACTCTTTTTTTATTTTTTCTCTCATCTCACTTTCACTCACCTTTGCATTGCATCCATGGCTCAAATACAAGTACAAGCTCGTCAATCTGTTGAAGGGAGAATAATCTCGCCCTAGTTTGTTTTTTAACCCTAACTTTCCCAATTTGCAAATTATTCATTCATTAACTTTCTTCTTTTTCGGAGCTTCTCCAGCTCAATCATGTTGATTGTGTTCCCATTGTAGTGGATGGCCACGTTGTTCTCTATGACTCTTTCACCATTATTATGGTCACTCCTCTCTTTCACTTTCCCAAAAATGTTTGGGGTAGAGAACCATTTCAGTTATACAACAGAGAACTCTGTGAAGTTTGGGGCTCATCGAGATACGGATCACCGTGAGCTCAAACAACCATTAGCCATGGAAGTTTGGAACTCTGTATTGCAAAGACTTAAACCAAGGTCTAAGATTACAGTATTGGCTAATGGACCCTTGACTAATCTAGCAAAGGTTGTATCAGTGAAAAACATAAGCTCAAGAATTTAGGTGAGTTATAGTATATCAGCAAGAGCAATAAGCTGCTAATCTAGTCATTTTGGTAAAATTAGCCAAAAGGATACACTTAATTCTGCACTTAAAATTTTGCCTATAGATGATTAAAATATGCATATTTTACTGATAGCATGGAATAACAATTCCAAATGTTGCAGGAGTTATATGTAGTGGGGGGACACATAAGCAACAATGTCAATGACAAAGGAGATATCTTTTCAGTTCGTTCAAACCAATATGCAGAATTCAATATGTTCCTGGATCCTTTAGTTGCCAAGATAGTGTTTGAATCAGAAGTTAACATCACACTCATTCCACTCAACATACATCGTAGAGTAAGATCATTTTTAACCATTATAGGCGAGTTGCATAGAACACATGAGGCTGTATTTTCTAAGCATATGTTGTCAAGGCTATACCGTTTAAAGCAAACCCATAATAGATATCAGAATATGGCATGAGTTCCTGTCCACAACTATTATTTCTTTTTCCCTTGCTTATAGTCCTCTTTCAAATCTTAATTTCAATAGTTATTCTTAAACTTAAACTATAACTTGTGACAAAAAAGGAAAATAAAAGAAAATAGAGATGTTATACACAACAATTTTGTGTTTATTAGGTGTCAAATCATTTGTTACATTTTAAATTTGTCTCTATTTTCTCTTTCTCTCTTGAAGTTATATAAATTATTATACAGTACGTTATACAAGCATCATTTTTTCCAAAAAAAAATTAATGTTTATATATAATAGAATGAAATTCATCATACATTGTTATAAATACAATTGATTAAAATAAAGTTAATTTAACAAAAATATAAACATGATAAAGTAATATATAAACTAAAACATTGACATGACAACTTAATAGTGGCGCTTATATATTATTAAAAGATGGTTAAACATGATACCACGTTGTTTATTACTCAAACAACCTCTCAAAATGAGAGTTACAAACACAACCAAAATGAATTGAAAGATGAAACAGTAAGGTTGTACTAAATTATTCATGAGCAAGTATAATGACTTGTTTACCAGCACTACGACCTTGGAACATTGCTTCTAGTGCAACTGGACCGTTCTCAAGACCCTCAGTTATGTCTTCAACATATGTTATCTTCCCTTCCCTAATGTAAGGCAAAACAGTATCCAAGAATTTAGGATAGAGGTGATAGTAATCATAAACTGTGAAGGCTTCTACTTTGATCTGCTTGTATATGATATTCACTAAGTTCTTTATGCCTTGAGGCTCATCAAGATCTTACTGTGAGATCATTCCGGCCACTGCAATTCGTCCATGCCTTCTCATGTTAAGAAGGGCTGCCTCAAGTATGTCTCCCCCAACATTGTCAAAGTATATGTCAATTGTAGAAGCAAGCTTCATGATGATGAATCAAGCATGATTCAAGAAGTTTTGATGATGACAAAAAGCCCAAAAGAATGATGTCAAGATTGAGTCAACAAGTTCAAGATCAAGATTAAAGAAGAGACATAAAGATGAATCAAGATTCAAGAGAAGATGATTTCAAGATTCAAGAGAAGAAACCAAAAAGCAACAAGTCAAGACTTCACAAGGGAAGTATTGAAAAAGATTTTTCAAAAACCAAACATAGCACAGTTTTGTTTTACAAGAAAAGTTTTCTGAAATTTTTCTAAGTTACCAGAGTATTCACTCTCTGGTAATCGATTACCAATTACCTGTAATCGATTATCAGTGGTAAAGTTTGATTTCCAAAGCTTTTAACTGAATTTGCAACGTTCCAAATTTTTTTTAAATGGTGTAATCGATTACAATATATTGGTAATCAATTACCAGTGTATCATTTTCATAAAATGCTTTGTGTAATCGATTACATGGTTTTGGTAATCGATTACCAGTAACAAGTTTTGAATAAAAAGTCAAGAGATGTAACTCTTCCAATGGTTTTCTCAAGATTTTCTCAAGGTTATAACTCTTCCAATGGTTTTCTTGACCAGACATGGAGAGTCTATAAAAGCAAGACCTTGACTTGCATTCAAACAACTTTTTTACAACTTTTGAATAACTTTTAGAACTTCTTGAACAACTTTTGAGAAATCTTGAAACCTTTTGCTTTTCATCTTTCTTCTTCTTCCTTTGCCAAAAAGCTTTCTAAGTTTTCTGTTTTCCAAACCTTGTTCTTCTGCAGAAAACAAAAGTGTGCTATATCTTTTCATTCTCTTCTCCCTTTGCCAAAAAGAATTCAACAAGGACTAATCGTCTAAATTCTTTTTGTGTCTCTCTTCTCCCTTTTCCAAAAGAACAAAGGACTAACCGTCTGCATTCTTTTGTGTCTCCCTTCTCCCTTTTCAAAGAATTCAAAAGGACACAGTCTGAGAATTCTTTTGATTCTTCCCTTTCCCTTAAACAAAAGATTTCAAAGGACTAACCGCCTGAGAACTTTGTCTTAACACATTGGAGGGTACATCCTTTGTTGTACAAGTAGAGGGTATATCTACTAGGGTTGTTGTAACTGAGAACAAGAGAGGGTACATATCTTGTGGATTAGTTCAAGTGGGGGGTACATCCACTTAGTTGTTCAAAGAGAACAAGGGAGGGTACATCCCTTGTGAATCTTTGCTTGTAAAGGATTTTACAAGGTTGAAAGAAATCTCAAGGACCGCAGGTTGCTTGGGGACTGGATGTAGACACGGGTTGTTGCCGAACCAGTATAAAATTCTTGTGTTTGTCTTCTTCTTCCCTATACTCTTTAATTTCCGCTGTGCACTTTTAATTATCGCTTTTACTTTTGATTAAGTTTCAATTACTATTCTTTACTTTCTTAACTTGGTAGTAAAAGTCTAATTAAATCTAGTAACATTAAGAAGGATAAGTTTTAATTAATCAAGGTACATTAATAATTAATTCAATCCCCCTTCTTAATTATTCCGAGACCACTTGATCTAACATCAGTGCCTTCAGGAAAGTACCTAGCACCATTTAAACCAACAACATTTAATATTTTTAGCATTCTGGCTCACTAATAAAACAATTCCAAATTTAATTAGTAGAGAAAATTGATTTCCTTATCTTGTGAAATATCAATTACAACAGTTTATTAGGATAATTAAATTTAATATTTGTCTCTAAGGATATGTTAATTAAGTGCCAATTAAGGCAATTATTATGTACTAACCTCTTCAAAGTTGCATCCAGGTCTTGTTCCTCCTTGTAATTAAAAGCCCCATCAAACCCGAACTTATTCTTCAAAATTTCAACCTTATTTAAACCAAAAACAGAACAGTTAACTGAGGTTGTTGTTGTTTATACTAGATAGAGGCAAATTGCTGTAGGTAGCATGCAATATCCCTACCTTATCTTTACTTCCAGCACTTCCAACAACATAGTAGCCCATCAATTTTGCTAGTTGCCCAACAAGTTGGCCAACTACACCAAATGATGAAGGATATTATCTTAGTTTCTTTGTTTCAGTCATTGTATAGTACTATTTTTAAATTTTGCAACAGCTTAAGGATATTATTTGTGCTTCTGATGCATGATGTATGTAATTTGCCAATTGGTATGATTTCATGTTGTAATTTATTGACAAATTGCATAGCTTTGGCCTCTTGATCTGGCTTAAATGTAGTTAACCAATTAGCCCATTTTTTAACATCTGGAGTTTTCTGTATTAACAGAGAGATCCCAAAACCCATGAAACCGATGGACTGGAAGTCCTGTCTTTTGATTTTAACATGGGAACAAGTAAGCAACTTAGTCTGTGTTTTTGTGATTGTGATTAATCAGAAGTCTATCATTTCTGTCGTTATACACATCCAGGTGCTTCTGATATCCTATTTGATAGATATTGCTATTAGACCCTGCAAATACATATTTTAATATAACATAAGGCAGTTTAACCACCGTTGCCATCCTCCAAAGTCGACATTAATGTTAAGTTGTCAACTTTCTTTTATTAGTTTTATTTAATCGTAAAAAGGAATTTATGATCTATGCTTTATATTTAATTGTCTTGAAATTATACTATACATACATATATATATATATATATATATATATATATATATTATAATTTATAATTAGTTATGGTAGTAAAGTCAGTGGTTCTTGTTTAGAAGGAAATTGAAGAAGTTAGTGTAAAGTCTCATAGAATAGGATCTTTCTGCGTTGCACCAACCACTGTGAGAACAAGACCTTGTGCATGGAGAAACTTTCACTGGTTCTCCCTGAAAGAAATATTATAGATGGTTATGAAG
Organism: Glycine soja; assembly: GCF_004193775.1. Lineage (NCBI taxonomy): Eukaryota > Viridiplantae > Streptophyta > Magnoliopsida > Fabales > Fabaceae > Glycine > Glycine soja. The sequence goes on along the minus strand of NC_041009.1, from coordinate 19,804,792 downwards.
TTGTCATTATAGAAAATGGTGCTCCAACACAGGTTTGTTGCTCAATAGGATGTTTGTTATGTTCTTCTTGTTTTATCCTTAAGACCTCAACCACTGATTTTGTCTTTCTGCTCCCATTTTCAAGCTTATCAAAATTCATTCTCCCGTGCGAGCTGATCTAAATCGTGTTGTAAAATGGGTTCCTAATTTTTTTATTCAGGTCTTATCAATGCTATATATATATAACACGTGCAATTAGTCTGTATGTACATTGGATATATAGTAGATAGAATGGTTATTCAATATTTGTTTGGTCACCTTTCAAATATGTCGTAACCATTGCAGGGTGTTGATGCATTGCAGGGTATTTAGTCACAAACTCTTGGCCTGTGTATTGCTATGGGTATTTCAAATATGTCATGGGTATTTCTATGGTGCGTACCCTTTTCTCTTGTCTAATAAATTTTTATTTTGTCAATGAAAAAAAGTTGAATATGTATATTGAGGAGGGATTGAACTTGTAAACTTATTCATAGGTTTCATAACTTAATCAACTAAGCTGATTCGAAAGGATATAATTTAGACATATGAGTATCACTTGAAAGAAATATTAGTCATTACTTTTAAACATGCGGATTATTAAATTGGTGGAGGCGTGTAATTAAAATTTGGAAAGAGATTAATTACATACGTATTAATATATAATATATTAATTCTTTGAGATGGAAATTAATTAGTTATATATATATAGGTGAATGGTGGAAGAAAGATGTTGAGGTTTAAAAAATAAAGATTAGAAATTTTTCTTCATTAAATCAAATTCTTTTAAAAAGCCTACTTTCTAAAATGATTTTTGGAAAGATACTCTTAGCCTCCTCAAATTTTTTTTATTTAAAAAAAACATTTTAAAATGATTTTATGAAAAATCATTTTAGAATCGTCATTATTTTTTAAAAAAATGATTTTAAGATGATTTTTTTAAAAATTATCTTAGAAGAATACCATTCTAAGATGGTTTTAAGCTAAGAATAGTATTAGAAGATATCCTTTTAAAATGATGTTTTTAACTAAGGACCGTTTTAAAATAATATTTTTTTTAAAACGTTTTTTGTATAGAATTGTTAATTGTAATAAGTATGATGATGGTTAATATTCGACAATGTGTAAATTTTGCTTAAGTTGATGGTTTAATGGTGTGAATATTTAACAATTAAAAATAATTTAATTAATAAAATATATAAAAAATAAATTAATGTCTGCAAAATTAATAATTGAACAAAAAATATGGATTTTTTAAAATTTGACAAGAACCTAAAAACTATAGAGAACAAAATCTGTGATAAAAAATTAAAGAAAAATCAAATCGCAATTTCGCCTAAATAATATGATGAGAATGAAAAGATAAATACGAATAAAAGCAAAGTGATCAAAGATGAAATAAAAGAAGTATAATATATAATAACCAAAGTAGCAAATGAATTACAAACTCATAACAATTAGGAGCTTTATTCAAATCAAGAACAGAATACTGAATACACGTATCTTTATTTCTTCCTAAAATAAATGGATGATAGCTCCATATATCATATATTAATCCCTATTTACCATAAAAAGAACTATGACTAAACGGCCACAATATTCTTCAAACTTAGTGCTTCAAATTAATCATCTTTTTTCTGAAACACAACTGGAAGTGGAGTACCATCCAAGGCAAAGAAAATCCTTCCATCCTCACGCAAAATACCACCAGTGCTACAAACGAATCCACAATCGGAGCATATTTCCATAGGGCACCACTCGATGTTATAGATACCAACACTTTGCGTTTCCACAATTCTAAAATAGTTACCAATGGATCCAAAATTATCATCTAGGCCAGTGATGATGAGCCTCCTTCCACTCCTCGTGTCGTTCTCACCCACCCTCCATTCCGTGGATTGCACACACGTTGTGGAAACTTCCACGAATTCGATTCTCAAGTCGCTGTTCACCCTTATATCCTCATCTTGAACGTTGAGGGCAAAATGGGTAAATTTCACTGGATAACCAAGTGGCGTATCGGTGTTTTCAAGACCCACGTAGAGAGGGCACGACCCGTTTCGGTTGATCAAGGTGAAACGCCCTCCGTTGTCGGTTATGGCTGGCCTGATGTAATACTCATCATCATTGTCAACGGGTTCGCCATTTGTGTCAATAACGTATTGGGCTCGCGAAAATGTGGCCATGAAAAGCCACACCGTAAGGGTGAGGGAAGCATACAACTTCATTGACATGGTATTATGCAATGCAATAAATTGAGGTTTATTTGGTGAGAGGATTTATGGGTTTTGTCACAATTAATGGGTGTGATTTTGAGGTTGCAAGAGGAAGCTATTTATAGGATACTATGTAGGGACGGATCTCCAATGGCAGTTAGGGGATAACTGTCCCCACTAAGTATATTTTTTTAATACTTAAATGTATTAAATAATTAGTACTTTTGTTTTCATAAAAAAATAGATATTCTTTTAAAAAATAACTTTTTTTAAAAAAAAAGAATATGAAAAGTTATAAAAGATAAAACTTTTAAAAGAGAAAACAAATTGATATTAATTTTATCTATTTTATTCTTTTAAAATTAAAAATTTTAAAATTTTTTTATTATGAAATTATATATTTTATAAAAATTAATAATATATTTGTCTTGTGAAAATATTATAATTTTTTTTTTAAAATTTTTTTTAGATCGGTCACCGAATATGTGGAATGGGATTGTGTGTGGCATGTCGTACGAGTTTGGTCAAGAAAAGGAGGTACATTTCATGAATCAAAATTCAACATGACTTATCCAATTAGACATTGCTTGTACTGTAAGGCTAATACTGCTAATTAGCAGACAAATGCTTTCATCGTCGATGAGTTACGTGTCAAGGATAAAGCTTTGATTTGAATATATTTTGTAGAAATATTTACTCTACCTACGAGAACACCTCCCAAATTGGAAATTTTGTTATTACAATAACAAAAAAAGTACAATCCAGACGGCCAGACGCATACATTTAATACAACGTTTATCTTTGTGCAATCAATTAATTTTAAATTTTATCATTTTCTTTCATAGACAAAACTTATACTAAATAACTAAGTTGTAATTGCCAAAAGAATATATGGAGAGATATTCATGTAATATAATAGAGTTAAGTTACTAGAGAAAAATACAAAGTGTTATTTTATTAACTATAGACTGAAATGTATTTATGGGTTTTAATTATATTTAGTTTAATCTCTTAAATTTAAATTTTTTTTATTTAATCTTTTACACTTTTAAAATTAAAATAATTATTATGAAATAATGATTATTTTTAATTTTGGAATATAATTTTAATTTTTTTATTGATTTAAAACGTGAATCATGTCTCCAAAGATTTACGTACATAATCTCACTTATTGTTCAAACCAAAAAGACACATTAAAATGGTGAAAAATTAAAGAAAAATTTTGTATAAAAGTCGATCAGAAAATTTATTAAAAAAGAATTTACATAAAAATCCTAAAGAAATTTGCTAGTTATAGTATAAACTTTTCTATACAAAATGAAAATATAATAAAATCATAAAAAATGATTGTGAAAATGAAAAAATATATTATAAGAGATGATTAATTAATTATATAATTATATATGAAAAGAATTATTAATTAATGAATAATTAAGCAACTTCGTAAAATAGTTTAAAAATAATATAGAAAATCTTATTGAAAAAAATTAATTAAAGATAATTTTACCCAATATGTATTTGGTCCTCTTGTGTCTGTTAGGATTTTGGTTGCCCTTGGCCGTTGGTTATGGTTATGTAAGTATGCGTTTAATTTCTCTCAGAAAGGTGCTTAACTTTGTTATTAAAGTAATTGGTTCTGGATGACAGCAGCAGCAGTTGAAGAAACACCCCCATCCAAAAGTGAAGCCTCATGCAATATGGTTTTCTAACTTTGGCTGATTAAAAAAAAAGGTTTTCTAGCCTGTTCTAGATTTTCCTTTGCGTGTATCAGTCTGATCAGTTCAACTATATTAGTATGTTGCAGAGGTTTATTATTGCTTCAAAGGACACATTCTTGATGTAGCTAGGGGTGTCATAACTACTGCTAGTTGATGATACACAAGGTATCATAACTTAAGGCTTCTTGATGAAGGGGTGTCATAACTCAAAAGTAATGCAACAGGCTTCTGTTTTGAAAAAATTGGGGTTTGATTATATGATTATATACAAGAATGGAATTTTGATGGACATATCTTGCAGTCAGTGTTTCACACCCCTTCTGTTGGATGGCATTAGGATAAATATATTTAGACACTCAAATGTTAATTAATACTTAGTAAGAGAGAGAAAAAAGAAGAAAATATATAGGTATATAGTAAGAAGTGTATCCTAATAGAATGTTTAAAACTTAAATACATTTAGTCATAATAATTTAATATTTTTTTGTTGTTATAAAATTATTTTTATGTTTTTAATTCTTAAAAAATATGTTTATTTAATTTTTTTTTCTTATATTATTTTAAATAATATTTTTTTAGATTTAAAGAACTATATATTTAAAACACATTAAAGATGAAAAATGAAATAAATATAATTTATAAATATAAAGACAAAACAAAAAAATAATTTTACAAAAAAAATAATATATTATAAAAATTAAAAAATATATTTTATAAGAAATACTATATTATAAAAATTAAAAAAATATTTAAATCTATGTTTAAAAACAAGAGATTATTAAATATATATCATTGTCCGTAGCGTTAATTTTGGTGCGTCATACATTTAGTGGCAGAGGTTTTATAGTTTACTTTTCTCTATCTTGGCACTACTGGTGCTAGGGTTGGCACTACTGGTGCTATATATGGTTGTCTAATTAAATTAAATATTATTATATAATATATTCATTTTATCTAAAGACGTGTAGGATTGTGCAACTGCAATACATGTTATAATTCAGCTTAACAATATTAATTATTCTCAAAGTGTATATAATTCTTTTACCCATCTTTTTATGAATATAGAAACTCATCAGCTGTACCAAAACAAAAACAGTATTAGACCCTTATTATTATATCTAATTAAGTAGTAAAAAAGATAAAAAACTGGCCTAGTTGATGGACGGGGTGATGAAAAATAAAAAGATAAATAAGAAAGTAAAAATAAGATCAGAAAAAGTAAATTATATAATAATTTATTTAATCAAGTATGTAGTAAATGAATTACATACAAATAATATCAATTTAGGAGCTTTTTTCTACAAATCAAGAAGAGAATACTGAATGCATGTATCTTTATTTCATCCCATAAAAAAGGATGAGAGCTCCATCGTATATTATTTCTTATACTAAGTATTGTAAATCCCATTATGGTGTATTAAATTCTTACGCATAAAAAAATAAATATTATTCCCTATAACCAAAAACCGTCACAATCTTCAGACTTGGGGCTTCAAATTAATCATCTTTTTTCTGGAACACAACTGGGAGAGTGGTACCATCCAAGGCAAACAAAATCCTTCCATTCTCACGCAGAATACCACCGGTCCCACAAATGAATCTGCAAGTGGGGCATGCTTCCGTAGGGCACCACCGGATGTTATAAATACCAACACTTTCTGTTTCCACAATTCTAAAATAGTTACCTGCACTTTGTATCCCATTATCTCGCCCAGTGACGATGAGCCTCCTTCCACTCCTCGTGTCATTCTCACCCAACTTCCATTCGGTGGATTGCACACACGTTGTGGAAACTTGCACCAGTGTCACTTTCAAGTCCGTGTTCACCCTCAAGTTATCGTCGTCGTCCTTGTTGGCAAAAGGGGTGAATTTCATCGGGTAGCCCTGCGGCGTGTCGGTGTTTTCGAGACCGACGTACAAAGGGCACGACCTGTTTCTGTTGATCAATGTGAAACGCCCTCCGTTGTCTGTTATGGCCGGCCTGATGTAATATTCATCGTCAGTTTCAAGAGGGTCGCCATGTGTGTCAAAGACGTAGCGGTTGTTGGATTGGGCAAGGGATAATGTTGCCATGAAAAGCCACACCGAAATGGATAGGGAAGCTAATAACAGCTTCATCGACATGGTTATCAATTATCTAATTTAATAATAACGACTTTGATCACACAATAGATTAAGTAAGGAGGAAAATACTCACTACCTTTAAGGTCTCTGAATTGCTATTTACAGAAACAACTTCGTATCAATATTATAATTTATAAAAAAACAAAGAGATCGATGAAGGTTTGGTGAGAGGGTTTGTGTGTTCAGTAACAATGTGCGTGCTTTTGATGTTGCAAGAGGAAGCTATTTATAGGATATATGTTACAGGAGTGCTATTTGGTGCAAAAGAAAGCATGCAGGAAACACACGGACTCTTAATTAGACGGCTATTTTTTTTTAATTAAATATATAATATGAAGAGAGTTTTTATTGGCTAAGCATGAAATCAGGGAAATAGATAACATTGAAAAATGCTAATTATATAATTGTTTCTTAATTAAAATTCAATTGAGTAGTTGATTATTAAATAACTCAATAAGATTTTTTTAATTGTTTAGAAATACTACAATAATATTCTTTCCATCAATATTATTGTTTGATTGATGGAAGTAAAAAAATTTACATTAATTTCCAATACGACCATTGTTAATTAAGCAATATATATTTTATATTGATTGTCAATGAAATCAATGTATAAATAATGTCCTTTATAAGGTTAGTGGCTGATGTAAATAAACATTTTTACAATCAATTGTTAACACATTGATATAAAAAATAATTTTATATCGGTTATCAATACAAATAATGTAAAAACAACATGCTTGTTAAGGTTTATAGTTGATATAAATAAATATTTTTACATCAATTATTAATATAAAAAATTTAAAAATATTTATTTACATAATTTTTGTCATTCAAATTAACAAAATAAATAAATGATAAGTTATAATACTTTTAAATAATTAGAGGATTTGATTGGAATTTTTATTAATTCATGAACTCAATTGAACTTTTAGTTATAACTAAATTATTAATTTTAAGCATAAAAACTAAGTGGGAAATTTTCTAGCTTCTTTGGGGCACGACATTCGTATTGCAGCATCATTTCCCTCTATGTTTTGGGGTTGACGGTGGTATGCCGTACGTGGCATTGAAATGAGAGGTACGTTGCTGAATAATATTGAATCATAAAAGTCCAACATGACTTATCCAATTAGACCTTGCTTGTACCTTAAGGCTAATATATGACAAATGTTGCATCAGGATATTTGAAAGAAGATGCCTAATTATATATATATATATATATATATATATATATATATATATATATATATATATATATATATGTGTGTGTGTGTGTGAAGACAAGCATGTGGCCCACGTATGTGTGGGACTGGGACCACCATGTTACGATAATGTGAAAATGTCATGGATGTATTGTATGTCTTATTCATCATATCATGTTGTGTGTTTTGAGGGATGTTGTTGAGCTAACAAGGGGGGCATGAATGAGTTGAAGTGTGGTTTTTCCTTTGAAAGTGATTCAGTTTGGAATCTCTGTCTGACTCATGTCAATCCCATGAGTTGCAGTATCATTGCAAGAAAAGATAATCCTAACGTACCACCAATAGTCGCATCTCAATGAAAATATGTTGTTGGGCTTTCCATGGTGTGGAAATTTGGCAATTGCATGTTCTCATGGACTTCTTTCAAGAAGTATTTTATTGGTACAATATGCATATAGAGTCTTAAGTGGAATCTGCATCATAATGCATGTATGTATATGAGAATGTAAATGATTGTGTGACTATGGTACATGTTTGTCAATGTGATGATACATTATTTTTAATTGTTTTGAATACTTACTATGTTATATGTGTGGTGAGATTTATCTCACTCCCCTATCTTTTTGTGTTATTTGTGTTTGGGTTGATTGTCATTTATGGGTGAGATTCGATACCATGTTAAGGATGATTCTTGAGGAGAGTCTTAAACTTTAATTTAGAATCTGTTTATTTTATATTTTCTTATGAGTTGTAATATTCTAATATGTTGTGACATCGAGGCTAGACTTATATTTATTTTCTCTTTGGGTTTTTGTTTTTAATTGTAATAATTTAGTTATGAATTTTTAAATGGCCTTTGGAGAGTCAATACCTTAAAATTATTATATATATTTGTGTTGTCTGTGTAAAGATTAAAAGTTTTGTCACACCTTTTATCTTACAAGAGTTTTTCTAAAATCTTAAATATTATATTCCGCTTGCTTAAATTTTTTATAGATAAATTTATGTGGGATTATGGGTGTCACAAATCCATTCATCTTAATGGGAAATAGTGCAAATGGAAAAAAAAGTGCAGTTAGTGGCAGAAAAATAACACATGAATTGAATGATTTACAAAGGGAAAATGAGTAGTTTGTCACAACTAGCAATAATCTGAGTCAGGAATGTATCATTAACGGAGGTGACTAAGCTTATAATCTAACAATAATCCTTGAGCAACCCACTAATCTCTTATTTGTCAAGAGAGACCGTCTATGTGATTCTAAGAAAAGTAATTGTCTATCCTTATATAAATATTGTAGTGATTTTAGACTAGATTATTAGATTGGATGAGATTGTATAACATATTTGGTCTGTCAAATCTTTCTTTATCTTTCTCTCTTTTAAACGTATCATCACAAATCTTATCTTTCTTTATCTTTAGTTATCATCTTATCTTTTTCATTCTTTTGTAATTATTGAATAATCTCCACAAATGGTAAGTGAACAATAAATACCTCAAAAACAAAAACAAAACAAAATTATTAAGCACACAAATAATTGATTTAGCTAGTAAAATGTATTTATAATCATTTGTCACTCAAAGTTGACCATGTTTGCATATGTATTTAATTACATATGACGCTCAAAAACATTATTAACCACTAATGAACAAAGTTAACAATAATTTATGATTCACATAACCACCTTATTCATATCATGACAAATTTTCATCATATGGTTCGCCTAAATTTAAAATAAAAGTAAGAGTTATCATATGTATTATGCATTTATAAAATAATTTAGGATCATCTAATGTTGTAATTTTTAGTGGAAAATGAATGTAAAATGAATTCAAGTTAATGTAACAACTTAAGTTACTAAAGTAACCTTAACTTTGGGCATAACTAACCTTCAATTGTAACTTCAATGATTCCCTTGGTATAGCCATAATTATAAGAGTTAGAATTAACCACAAATAATACAAAGTTAATAATTATTTATGATAAGTTTAACCATCTAATTCATAGTATGAAACATTTTTTAATCGTATGGTGTACCTAAATTAAAAAAATACTAAGAGTTAACATGTGCATTATACACTTACTAAATAATTTTTTATCATCATATTTTGTAATTTCTAATAAAAGTTTGGATGCAAAATAAAATCCAATCAAATGTAACCACTTAAGTTACTAGAGTGACCTTAACTTTATGCATAACTAACCAATAAATGTAGCTTGTGTGATCCCCATATAATAAAGGTTGAACTATTCTTAGATGACATAATACATGTTTTCCTCATATAATTGTAGTCCTTGATACATAAGATAAGAAAATTCTTGTTCACGTGGGTCTTTTAAGTCATAATATTAGAAGGATTAAAGTTAACTACCAATGATAAAAAGATAGTCTTTGTTTATTATAGACTTAAACACCTTATTCATAACATTAATACAATTTTTCATTATATGGTGTGCCTAAATTTAAAATAATAGTAAGAGTTAACATGTGTATTATACACTTATCAAATCATTTAGGATAATCATTTTTATAGTTTATACTGAAATTTTGGATATAAAATAAATACAATCAAATATAACTACTTAAATGACTAATGTAACTTTAACATTGTGCATAACTACTCAGCAAATATAATTTCTTTGATTCTCTTGATACAAGTAAAATTATTATCTCAGGTGGCATGACACAAGTTTTTCTCATACAATTTCAATCTTTCAAGCATGAGCCAAAGAAAATCTCATTCAAGTGTGACTTTTGAGAAACAATATTAAAAGTACTAGAGTTAATATCCAATGAACTAAGCTTAACCTATATTTGTTATTGACTTAACAATGATACAAAAATGAGGAATACAAGTTCTCATACTATAAAATCCATGTTTATTCATTTGATTATGTGCGTTTCCTATATATATATATATATATATATATATATATATATATATATATATATATATATATATATATATATATATATAAATTTCTCATTTACTTATAGAAAAATCATGCTTGGTGATCTAGATTTTAACAACATTAAATTAACTTTCAACGAAATGTGGTTAACCATTTTTACTATATCTTTGTATTAGTTGTTATAAAATAACATATTCACAATAAAAGTTAATGTTAACATAAAAAAGGAGCACTAATTAGTCAAGTAAAAAAAGAATAAAAAAAATCTACCACTACTAAAAAAATGAGTTTTAACATCGCCCTATTAACATCGATTATTTGAAAACCGATGTCGTTAAGCATTTACAACATCGATTTTCAAATAATCGATGTTAAAACTGAATTTAGTGTGATTTTAACATCGGTTATTTGAAAATCGATGTTGTAAATGTTTAATGACATCGGTTTTCAAATAAGCGATGCTAATATAAACTTTTTTATAATTATTTATATATTTTAAAAAAAATCATATATTACGTTATTAATTATATTTTAATTAAAAAATATAATAATTAATAAACAATAATAAATTCAAAAGGTAAACATTTAATAATTAAACTAAATTTTTAAAATGAATTTCATAATTTTAATTTTATTATTTCATGATTATCGTTTAAATATAACACACATTTATATAAATTATTTGATATTAGTTAATTTGAAGAAAAAAACTGTTTTTAATAATAGAGTTTAACTTTTATAGAATTTTTATAGAATGTTGGTAAAAATATTTATATCGTAAAAAAATTAAAATTTATTATTAATATATTTTTATTTAATTATTATAAAAATAAAAAATTAGTTTTTTTCTTCTTAAAAAGGTAAATGGAGAATATTGTTTAAAAATTCTATAAAATCCTACTATATTTATATTATCGTATTATCTTTAAATTTAAAGTAAATTAAAATATTTGTATATATTAATCTAATTTATTAAAAATATATGTTACAGTGGTTTAATTTAAATCATTATAGTTATCTCATATATTTGTAGGATTTAAAAAAAATGATATTTTCATTATTTTTAAACAAATTTTTCAGAACAAAAATAAAAACATTTTCATGAGACACGAAAATTATGTTTTAAGTCTTTAAATATAGAGTTAATTATAATCCACATGTAATTTATTTTTGTTATATTTGTTATTTTTTTATTATTTTTAACCTCATTTGTTAATTGTGTGAATTTTTTGTTAATAAATTTAATAAAAAAATTATTTAAGAAAGAAGAAACAAAGAAAAAGAATTATATTTAAATAGTGATGAATTATTTTTGTCAAAAGTTCATAATTTTAACTCTTTTATTCTTTAATTGAGATATTTCATTTTTTATTTTAATAAAAAAATTTAATTTTAATTTTAATTTTTTAGAAGTAAAAGACGAACTATTTTAATTAAATGAAATGATCAATTATTAAAATTACAAATTTTTAAAAAATAAAATATCTTAATTAAAAATAAAAAACTAAAACAAATTTTAATAAAAAGATTATGGATGAAAATTATATTTTATAGCCTTCGTGTTCATAAATCAATTTATTTGGCCTTACTCCAACTGTACATTCCGGATGCATGGAATTATTGAAGATTCGAAAGTGGAAAGAAACTCAAGCAGCAAAGAAAACTTTTAACAAAAGAAAATAACGAAAAATATTGCTTCTAAAAATTAGATATTAAGTAATATTAACTACAACTATTACAAAAATAAATAATATTAATAACACACTTTTTAACATAGTGTGTTACGAAGAAGTGTGTTACTAACATTTTTCTTAAAAAAATATTTAATCAACACTTATTTTCTTAAAATAGTGAAAATTATTCAATAAAGGATATTAAGTACTTTTCATTTTTTTTTCTTCTTTAACAAACAAACAATTAACCTAAAAAGATACGGACGAAAGAAAGCAAAGAATTAAATTTGAGGGTGAAAAAGTAGGAAAGTAAGAAACTGGGTGCTATGTTATTTGGAATCACAAATTTATATTCAAAAGAATAGGCTAAAATTGTATTATTAGCCTTCCTAAAAAGTAATTAATTGTGATTAACGGAACTTTTTCTCCAAAATCGACAGAAAAGAACGTTACTAGCTTCAAATTGTATTGTTTTTATAATTTTGCTTATATCCTGAAAAACAGAATGCAAGCTTCTATGCTTCTATATTTGGATTCATATAATTTTTTTACAGAATATATATAAAACATTAAAATGAAAAAATAATTATATTATAAATTTATTTTCTTATCATATTATTAACTCTATTTCTATAAATAAGACAGTTTTTTGAAATTTATTTGTCTGTTTTTAAATTATCTTTTGCATTAAATGACTAGGATTGGAGTAATTAAGTGGAAAAAAATGAAATGAAGAGATCAAATAATTTTAAAAATAATTTTGAAAAAATAATATATATTATTAATAAATTTAATATTATTAATTAAAATAATTATATTTCCCAACAAATATGAACTAGTTAAAAAAAATCTTAAAAGAATTGATCAATTATTCAATTTATTTTCCGCTGTATTTTCCCCCTTATATATATATTTTAGTCAAATGATTTTTTTATTTTGATTTTTTTTAATTTGATCATTAATCTTTTTAAAAGTTTATTTTTATACTTCAGTGACACGTTAATTAATATTAATATTCAGATACTAGCGGTCGCTACAATACGGAAAAAGGTTTGATAACTCCATAAACCCTAATCTCTTTTCTCCCACACTGAAAATCACAAATCCAAATCACATTCTCTCTTGCTTCAACACCAGATCCTCCAATTAAATTTTAGGAATATTGAATGTCCATTCTTGCAATTGGTCGCACCAATTTCTGCGTTTTCTCAAGGTAATCCATTCTTAATTTCTCTCTACTTTTAATCTAATGCAATATTGAAGTCGTTTTCTCACAGTTGAGACTTGAAATGATGTTGACTTTCAACATTGAAGCACAGTGGTCAAGCATGGCTTGTTTGAAGATGTCTATTTTGCTTCCAATGCACTCGAGCAAATCCAAGGTTTCCCCTTTCATGGTAAACCTATGGTTCTATCACTACTATGCTATGTTCCTCTCTTCACCGTAGCTTAGTTTCAAATTCACAACTTTAATGTATGTTCAACAATCCAAGGTAGTGAGAGTGAGATTTTTGTGTTGTTGGATGAAAGACATTGCCTTATACTATTTTGTTTGGTGAATTAGTTAGAAAGAAACACGAAATGAAAAAATATATAAAAAATGTTTTTATATTTTTTAACAAGTCTCAATTAAGTTTTTTTTATCTTTTATCAAATGATGGAAAAATGGAATTGTTTAAATTGAAAAAAATATTGTTTTAATTAAGTTAAAAATATATAATCTAAAACATTGGAGATCGGTCAAAGCACTAATGCTACATAAGCCAAGTAATTCCAGCAGAGAAGCATCATTGGATACCTGAAACAAGAAATCAATGTAAAAAAAACACTTAGCTTGTTACAATATTGATAAAAAAAACACTTAGCTTGTTACAATTAACCTCAACTATATAATCACTCTCTGCACTCATATGATCAATCAATGATATAGCAGAAATTGGCCTTTCTCTTCTTGGCCTTTCTCTTTTTAATAAGTTTTGGCACTATTTGAGTTTAATCTTGGATCCCTGTATTCCACCCGTTGCATCACTTTTGAGGTCAAATCCAATTCCTAGTTATGCTTTTGTTGAAATTAATGCAGCTTAAAGTTGACAGCAACGTTTTAGAGCTAAAGTGCAGCAATAACAATGTCATCATCACCAGAAATTAGCGTGTGCGTGTGGAAATCATATCTTGCAAAGAGGGGTAAGTCATTCCTTTTCTTGCTTATCACGTGATTCTAACATATCTATTTGTATAGTACAGTATAAATTATCATTATAATTTTTAATTTGAAAAGTAAAGATTGGGATTTGAAGGTGAAGGTGGTGGAATCATGTTGCATGAGTTATGTTAATTGAAGAAATAGGAAGGGGAAATTTGAACACTGAAAACCCTAACATGTTTGGATTGGGATTGAGATTGGGAATGGGAGAGGTGAGGCTAAGGAGGAAGATGATAGGAAGAAATATGGTTGGCACCCCGCGTCTTTATGCACTTTTTCAATTCTTCTTCCTTTTTTTATATTTTAAATAAATAAAAAATGATAAAGAAAAATAGTTCCACTCCAACTAGTAGCTAACTCAGTATTCAATCGCTCTCATCAATCATTTCAATTATTACGTGTCAAATGGAGTAGATTTTTTTTAATTAAATCTATATCATTTATTGTCTTGGGTACTTGCCTTCCAATCCCATGTTTTTTGTTTGTGTTTAAGGCTGATGTAGAAAACTGTCAGTTATCAGGATTTAATTAACTTACTAAAATAAGATGTATGAGTTATAATATAAATTTCTGATTATTACTTATTATTCATATCTATAAAAAAATTATAAGTCATTATTAGTATGATTTTTGAATAAAAGTTCATCAAAATAATGATGATGAATATACTTTATGAATATACTTTATGCTAAAACTGTGTGCAACTTTTCCCATCCGGAGAAACCGAATGAAAGTGTAGTTGGACTTTGGAATGGAAGGATTATCAACTTATGTAGTCTTGCGTAAATAGAATATATTTTTCTTTGGCAACATGGTTATCGTCATCTAAAACATGAAAGTTTTCTTGGATTTTACAGCCAAATGTTTTGATATTGAACTAATGCATACGTCACTATGTAAGTTCTTTTTATGAAATTATTTTATTTATATTCATTCGGGTGATACACGAATGCTTATTATAGGTACACATTTTTAGAATTTTCTATAATGTTAACATGATAACTCTAGATTACATATACTAAAATAATCTAATATTTCTGGAAGTAATAATTTTAGATTGAACTAAATATTAAATATTTGTAAACCGTCTTACTATAGTCGATGCAGGAACTTTATAAATATGCAAAGAACATCATATTGTATTAAGCTAGTAAAAGCAATACAATTTTACTACAATTGTTCAAAGACTCATTTGCTACTCCCCAGTATCTATATTCCTCTAACAATTTGCTACACGTTCATTACACTATTTCTCTTCAAAAGTCATTTACTACATTTTCTAACTAAACCCATGTATATTTATAGAAATGGTTGTTTATTAACAAAAGAAATCTCATATTGATATTACGTACCATAATTTAAAGTCATATTCTTATTCTTATGAAATATGGTCTAATCCTTACCAAAAAGTGAAATACGTATTATAGTAAATATTAATGAAGATTAAAAAAGTGTGGGGGCAATTAGTAAAATTGATCTCTTAGAGAGAATTGTGGAAATAATCGAGGATGGGGTCCATCTGGAAGCCAATCCAAAGCTGGCATTGATTCATAAACCATTAATTGAGATGAAAAACCATTAATTGCACAGTAAAAAGCAACGAAGGAGCGTGAGTTTTAGCAACGAAGGTGTTGAGGAGATTAGAGATGCAGATGTTCCCATTCCTGTACCCACTAAAGAGTTTAAGGTCATGGGACAGGCTCTTAACACATTCCTTGCTTGGCCGACACATCTTGTTAAGCGTTTATTAGAACATGTATTTTAGTGTCATTAAATGCTTATTTTTCCAATTAAAATGTTTATTGTGATAAAATTATGTCAATTAATAATGTTGGATAAATAGGGAGTTGTGGGACCCGCGAAACCTGCAGATAGGCAGGATGATGAGGTCGATGATCCCTTATATCTAATGACATTGACCATCCCACAGCTTTTTCTGAAGCCATTGCAAGTTATGTGGGATGCTACCTTATTTGACATGTTTAATGAAAACTTCTCCTTGTACATAAAGCATGAAGATTTGTCTGAAATTGCACACGGTGGTCAATGTCTCAACATATCTGTTATACAGTTGTGAATTCTGTAAGTCAATTTAGATTATTGTTAATTACCTAATTTATTGTTTTACCTTCATGCATAATTTACTTTGTGTTAGCAACAATAGACATATGACTAAGACAAGTATGCGAGCTGAGAATATCGATGTGTATGGATTTTTCGAGCCACAGTCTATCCAGAGATCTGGCCAATCACAATTTGAATCAGAAAGTTACATTAAGAACTGGATGCAAAATTCAAAACGGGATGTGTACCTAGGAGCCTACCTGAATGGGTAACTTAAACTCAACAAATGAATTTAAATAATGTATAATAGTATAATAACCTATATTGGTCTCCACTATAGTGCACATTGGCAAATGGTCGTCATTTTGCCTAAGGAAAATGTTGTCATTTGGTTTTGTTCGTTGCATAATAAGCCAAACAACTATCTCAAAGGCATAATTAATAGGTCCGTGTTGTTTTTCAATACATTTGCATTAGCATTAGTCAGATAAATCAAAATTTTAAATGTACAATAAGAATCTATGTTTGTATTCAATAGTGCTTTGAAAGGACTTGAGATACTCAACAAAGTAAATCCAAGCCTCCTGCTAGGTGGATTGTTGTTAAAGTAAGTTATTTAAACAATATGTTTTTACTTATATTTTAGTACTATGTAAACTAATTTGTACTGAACGTTGCATATCTAAATTTCATAATGTATTTAGTGTAATAGACAAAAAGGAAACACTGAGTGTGGGTATTACGTCATGCACTGGATATATTATTTAATTCACCAAATTTCCAGAATAATTGGGAAATAGTAATTTTTAATTCACCAAATTTCATATTATTATGATTGCTAATATATTATTAACTTATGTTTTATTATATCATGCAGTATTTCACTGATTCTAGACCATTGGAACCAGAAAGATTGAAGGCGCTTCGCAGCCAGTGGGCAAAGTACTATTTGAAAGTTAAAAATGAAACTTACGATGTTTAGACAATTTTGTAATAATAGTTTATTTTTACTTACTTAATTTATAATTCATGTCTCAACATTAAATATGCTTTAAATTCATAGTAATTAGTAAATTTCTCATTGAATCTTTTGGTAAAAACTGTTTCAAAACAGAATGAAAATCATATGTTGTGTGGTCCGATTTTAAAATTTGCAGGTTATTTTTGGAATTTATTGAAAAAACAGACATCATGTTAAAAAAAAGTTCTAAAACAACATCAATTTTTTTAAAAACTGATGTGAAATGTCACTTACAACATCAATTTTTTAAAAATCGATGTTTAATGTCACTTACCTCAACATTTTTTAACATCGGTTTTTTAAAAAACTGATGTTGTAAGTGACATTTAACATCGGTTTTTAAAAAAACTAATGTTGTAAGTAACATTTCACATCAATTTTTTTAAAAATTGATGTGAAACATCACTTACAACATCAGTTTTTTAAAAAACCGATGTGAAATGTTACTTACAACATCAATTTTTTAAAAATCGATGTCAAATGTCACTTTTAACATCAGTTATTTTAAAAAACCGATGTTAAATGTGACTTACAACATCGGTTTTTAAAAAAATCTATGTTGATTTATAGATTTATAACTTTTTTTTTCATAATTCGTATCATATAACATCGCCTATTTAAATAACCGATGTTAAATGTCACTTACAACATCAGTTTTTTAAAAAACCGATGTGAAATGTTACTTACAATATCAATTTTTTAAAAATAGATGTTGATATATAGATTTATAACTTTTTTTTTCATAATTCGTATCATATAACATTGTCTATTTAAGTAACCGATGTTAAATGTCACTTACAACATCAGCTTTTTAAATAACCGATGTTAAATGTTACTTATAACATCAGTTTTTTAAAAACAAATGTCAAATGTCACATTTAACATCGGTTATTTAAAAGACCGATGTTAAATGTGACTTACAACATCGATTTTTTTAAAAACCGATGTTAATATATAAATTTATAACTTTTTTTTCATAATTCTTATCATATAACATCGTCTATTTAAATAACCGATGTTGTATTTATTAGTTAACATCGATTTTGAAAAACCGATGTTAACGATACTACTTTCAACATCAATTAATAACCGATGTTGAAAGTCTTAAATAACCGATGTTGAAACCTTATTATCTAGTAGTGTACACATGTATTATTGTCAAATTCAACAATTTGAAAAAGCTTATTCAATTAAATATTTTCAATTCGGCCATTGCCAAAAAAGTAAAAGCAAATACAAAATCAAAGTACATTTTTCCTAAAGGTCACGCATAGAAAATTCAATTTGTGCTCCAAATTGTGTAAAAAAAAGAAATATAATAAAAGGATACTCCAAATGATCATGCATGTTATGGATATCGTGCAAGTATCTTGAATTGGAGAAACATTTTAAAATCAAGTTGAAATATTATTTTTTACCCAATGTAGAAGAAAAATATATCTTTTAATAGGGCATTTATTGAATCAAATCACAACTGTTGTTAAATTAGAATTTTGATCTAATGGCTTACAAAGCTTCAATTATGCACATTGTTAATGTTTGTCATGCTCCTTGTCTCTACCATGATCACATATTGCTCTACCTCGTAGGAAACTTTTCCTTGTCTCCATGGTGAATGGCAAATGTACCTAGTCTAGTGTTTGGTCTTTCTTCTCCTTCTTTGGGAGTCTCTTTTAGCGTCTTCTTATGGTAAAGTAAGGAAGGGAGGGGGGGCTAAAATGACACTTCAAGGCTCAACTCACAAAGGTGTTCTAGGAAATAGGTATATGATGTTAGAAATAATAATAATGATTAGAAAATGAGGAGTTGTGAGTTAGTTTTAGAAGATGAATGGGTATGAATTAATAAGAATTAAGAGGCATTATTCTTATGTAACCATTAAGAATTAGAAAGATTATAAACATTATGTTCTTTAAGTGTGTTAATAGAAAAGTTGTGTAATGGTTATGGGTTGCTCTACTATAAATAAGAGTATCAACCCATGTAGCTTGTGTGCCAAAATAAAGAGAATTTTCTCTATTCTCTCTAGTCTATTCTTTGTTCATTCATTATGAAAACCAGGAAGATAATGAGGAGTACGTATTCTGGGAGGTTTGTCTTCACTTTCAAGTGAAATCAATTCCTTCAAAGGTCCTACATCAAGGAGGAGAATAACAAGTCTTAACACCTAATATATTAAGCTTTAAGGATGGTAAAGCTTATGTATGCTTCATTGTGCTTGTAGGGATGAAGGTGTGAGACCTTCAAAGTAATGGATTTCACTTGAAGGTAAAAAAGACAAACCTCCCAAAATATGTACTCCTCATTATGCAAACTTCCTAGTTTGCATAATGAACGAATAGAGAAGAGATTCTCTTCATTTTGGCACACAAGCTACATGGATTGATTCACTAATTATAGTAGAACAACCCATGACCATTACATAATTCTTCCATTAGCACACTTAAAAAACATAATGACAATAACCCTTCTAATTCTTAGTGGCTACATAAGAATGCCTTTTAATCAAGG
Source organism: Glycine soja (assembly GCF_004193775.1). Taxonomy (NCBI): domain Eukaryota; kingdom Viridiplantae; phylum Streptophyta; class Magnoliopsida; order Fabales; family Fabaceae; genus Glycine; species Glycine soja. The sequence goes on along the minus strand of NC_041009.1, from coordinate 19,785,124 downwards.
CAACAATGGCAAAAATATATCATTAAGACTATTTATAAATTTGTGAAACTCTACGGTAATGTCAACAGGGTAGTCATAATTATATATGATGATCTTTGGAAAAACAACTATTTTTATTGAGATAAAACCCTTATCGTGATTTTCTTATAAACACAAGACATAAATATAGTTCCCTCAATCAAGATGTTGTTCTTATGTGTATGCATATGCATAGAGTTTATTTTTTTCCTTAAAGATTACCTTTCAGGAAACAACTAAACATGGAAAGATAAATGTTGCATGACAGGAACATTATGATCCGCCATGTCCTGGTTGCCCCCTAAAGCAATGCAATGTAGAAGAATTGTGTTCCTAATTTGCATAGGTAAGCCTTACTTAACCTTGCAAGTAGTAAATCACTATTTTAATCATTGGAAATGTTAAGCATTGTTAAGACGTTGTTCTATAAAGTTAATTTGTTTTCCAAATATGTCTCTAGAAGTACTATACAATTTTAATTACTACAAAATGGTAGTTTCTCTCCATGCAAGTGTGAATATGTTGTTTTTTTCTTTTTCATTTTTCCGTGATAAATAATTATGGACCCAAAGAATGAGATGATTGCAATATTCTCATGTTTGGTTTATTTTGAGTAGTCACAAAAGATTTCTTCCAAAATAAGAAAAGTTTGAAAAACCCCTATATCCCAAAGAGAATAACAAGGGACTCCTAATAGAGTACTGAACAAAGAAACCCAACACTTTGAAATTCTTCATTTGTTTCAAGGTAGTACTAACAACATGGTACACCTATAGAGACTTATTTAGAAAAAAATTTAATTTTAGATACTAATGTGTTGACACTTTACATTTTCAAGGTTTAAAATAGTGATTTACTACTTGCATGGTTGAGGTAAAGGCTTACCTTTCCTCATTGAGAATACAATTCTTCTACATTGCATCATTTTGGGGGATGACCAGGATGTGGCAATTCAAAATGTCCCTATTGTGCAACATCTATTTATCAATGTTTAGTTGTTTATGTGGATTGTAATCTTTAAAGGGGGAAAATAAAGAAACTATATGCACATGCAAACTATATATCGATGTCTTGTAATTATAAGCAAATTATGATATGGGTCTTACCTCTCAATGAAAATTGTTGGTTTCAAGGATCACAATAAACCAATTGATCAACTATAAAAAAAATCCTTGTGTTTGTCCTCTCTTAGAAAGGAAAAAAAAAAGAGACACGAAGCTTAAACAAAAACGACTAAAAGAAAAAAATGTAAGTAGTGAAAATTGAAAGGGGAGGAAAAGAATACAACAAAATGTAAAAGTGATTGATATAGGTATCTCCATGTATCTCTTGACTCACAAACAATGAGGTTGTAAGTGTAAGCTTGTGGCGGGTGCCTTTTTGATTACTTAAGTAGCCTTTAGTACAAGTGTTTAGGGTTTCACTTTCACAACATATATGGGTTGATTAATGATCCCAAGCCCACTAAAACTAATCACTACAAATGGCGTATGTCTATGGGAGCTTTTACCTACAAACATAAATTATTGTAAGCTAAAAGCCTAAAAATACTTTTACCGACAACTGTTTAATGTAGTTAAAACTCAAACTATTGGTAAAATTTCAAAAAACATATACCTACAACTTTGGTATTGGTAAAATTCTATAAAACTTACATCACAGATATCAACAATTGATAAATCTTTGGTACACATTTATAAGGTGTGCTTATTTTTTATTGTAACTCGTTTGAATTTATTTGAGGACTTGTCATCTAAAAATCATGTACGTTTTTTTGTACAAGAAATGTTAAATAATAAATCAATAACAATGCCAAATGAGTTTAGAGGTTGTAAAATTTAAAATTATTGAATATGAAGGACTTCTCAAAAGCTCTAAAATGTTAGCTTAATTGCAATAAAGATGTTTGAAGGTAGAGAAAAGGTAAGATTGCATGTTTACATTGATTCAATGCACCTTCCCTAAGCTTGCATCTATTCTAATTATATAAAAAAGACTCAAAGAATGGATCATAAGTTGAATACTTACTATTTCCATGCATGTGGAAGCTTCTTTGTCTTGTTATAGTAGCAGGCAAGGCAATGATACAAATCTTCTAGAATTTCATATTTTTATTATTAATTAAGACTTGATCAATCTTACATTAATTGAATTTACCGTGGTGATCATGTGCGTGTATTTGGTAGATCTAGGTAGTGAATGTTTTATACCAAACTGAATGATCAAAGTGTTTAAGTAATATCCAATAGATTAGTTTTATCTTTAATATAGTCATCCCTAGACTTTATTCTATCATTTGTCTTAAATTGATATATTAATGATCAGTGGAATATCGATTAACACAAAAGCATCTATTTATTGACCCAGATCAAATGCTTTAGGTGACTTTGGGAATTGCTAATTAACCTAGGGTTGGAATTTCATAGGAATAAGGTTGGGAAAAAATTGGTACTATTGAGTCATAATCCTCGATCTCTTTTAATATTGCTCAAATCTCTCTTTTAAAATACTTTACTTGCTTTCTTTTAAAAACAAAAATCACAAAAATAATTCTATTTCCTTTCAATATTTCATCCAATTGTTTAATTTTGTTTAATAGTTTTAACTATTGGGGAACATATATAAACAGTCTCTAGGGTACAATATTTTTGTTTAATATTTCTTTTAAGATAAAGTTTTGACATAAGTTTGGGGTGGTTTTACCATATAAAAAGGTTGTCATAGGATCAAAGTTGGCAAGGGTAGAAAAATAGAGACCAAGTTTCTAAAAAAAAGTAAAAATAAGAAAGATACAAAGTCTCTAAGAAAGCAAAAAGCTAGAAATGTCAAATTCACCATAAAAGGGAAAAACTTAGTTGGGAAAGAAATTGGAAAGGATAAGTGAGTTCTTATGTCAAAACTTGCATATGCACTTGTTCTCCTTGATCCTTTGATGATTTTGATTATCTAGAAAAACAAAAATTTGTTGCAATCCCAGTCAAGTTACAAGGCTAAAATCCCTTAGTGATTCATTCTTTTATGTGTTATTTTTTATAGAAAAAATAGGATGAAAAATCAAGTTGAGTTGGGCACTTCAATGTGTGAAGAGTAGAAGTAATAATACTGAAAAATCATGTCTTAAGTGAAACACTTAAAATGTGCGAGGTCATGCAAAGTAGTGAATTCTCATTCATTAGATGTCATGTTTCTTAATCTCTAAAAATTTCTTCTCTGAGTTTTGATGACTCCTTGTGAACACTCTTGCACATGTAATTCCCTTAGTCAAGCATGATTTGAAATCTCATTATGATGATGCATGGCTTGATGATTTTGATCATTGTTGTGTATGTGCGAATAAATTTCATCATCCCTAGTTGGATTTTGTATTACTTGGGGACAAGCAATTGTTTAAGTTTGGAGTATTTTGATAATTATTTTTCAAACCTTATTTTTGTGAGCAACTATCCTAGTTTTTCTTTAGGATTTGTGTTAATAAGTGTTGTTTTTGTCAATAAATTGAATAAAATCGTTTTACAAACCAAAAAGACAGTTTTTCATGTTTTTGTAATAAATTTTTATGTTACAAGAATATATTTTGTGCTTCAAGGAATAAGAAGTTGCATACTTGATCATGCCACAGCGAAAAAGGACCATTGATCAAGTGGAGATGGTGAAGATTAACTCACTCTTTAGGTTCACATCTCACCACATTGAATTTGCAAGCTAAAGACCTTGAATTTAACAACTCACCACGGCCAGTCAATCTCTCGCCTCAATGAGCTAAGATTAGAAACATGAAAATCAAGTGCAACAGTCCTTTGTTAATTTTTTAATTTTGCGACAACAAATTTTATTCTTGTTACAATGAAAATTTCTTATGGCAAAAAAATAATACAATCTCAGCTCTCTATATAAGAGCATGTAACATCCGTGTAAAAAAGTTTTTGGTTCATTTGTGATAATCAGAAATAGAATCTCCCTCTCTATCTTTCTCTTTTCCCTTTTCTCGCTTTTTTCTTCAAGTGTGACTCTTATCTTGAGGTTTTGTTTGAATCCTTCATGATCCAAATGAATTAAATTTCAAGTTGCTGAGTGAAAGAAATATAATTTAAATATGTAATTCTTTGATTTGTTGAATTTTCTTATCAATTCTCATAATTAATGTGATCCTATTTAAATTTTATATGCATAGATGCATATTAGGAGTGATCAACTAATCTTTTAGGGATTTAGATTTTGTGAAATACTTCTAAAAACTATAGTAAATGCTTATAAAAACTAGTTGTTAATTTTTCTTATGTTGCACATAGTTTATGTGGATGCAATAACTCAAATACCTACTATTTCTTTCTACATTTAGACTAGGTTGCCTATCTAGATAGTAGTCAAACAAAAACCATTCAAATAGAGATCGAATCCAGTGTAGGTCTGCTTTCCCATTAAACTGATCAAATTGACCGTTCCATTCATTGGTAAAGAACACTAGTCTAAATGCATTGATACATAAAATAAATATCTTTATTTATAAATTAATATGTATTAAGTAATTATTAATTCTATAACAAGGATTCAAACCTATTTTCAAACTGTTAAAATTACAAAGATATTTGTGTTTGACCATATTGAAAATATTCTTAAAAGAACGGCTATCTTAATAATTTCTTAGGAAAATATACCTAGTGAGAAAGTATACAAAAGACTATATTTAATGTAACGTAAAATTAGTCTAAAACTTAATCAATTCATTTAACCTTTTAGCTTTTGGAATTATAAATTATTTTATGTTTTGGGGGAGTTAATTTTAATAGTTATTGTGGGTATTATATCATTCTAAATATTATCTTATATATTTACATCAATATAAATAGTCTATGTTTTTTTTTTGTCAACTACATTTATTTTTTCTATTAATTAATTGCTATGCCCCAAAAGGAGTTTCATTTGATGACTATTTTTATGCTCAAATGAATTGATGATAAATAAACATTAGGAGTGTGTAAATCTTGATATTATTCAAATATTCATTCATAAACAGACATTTTATTATTAGCTTTGCAATTATAAAAATTCAAATCTTTTTATATGGATAGCATTAAACAGAAAGTCTTTGAAGTTCTTAAGCTGGAACATGAATGTAATAATTGAGACTAATTAATAAATTCTCATGCTTAAAAAAAATTCAAACTAATGATAAATATGGTTTGACCAAAATCTAAGAATTAAAGGACTTACCATATTCTTCCTTTGTTCTTGTGTATAAATTCGATAAGTTTGAGGCTTTATATTCATAATCATAATCGTCCATATATTTTGGTAGAAATCATTCATATTCACGTTTATCAAATTAATAAGCATTGCATCTCTTTGCAGAAATAATGAGTCAAGGAAATAGGAATTATTTTTCATGTCCCATCTGCAGGAATCAACGAAGGCGTCACGATGATAATTGTGAGTTTGGGCAATACTTTCTTGGTAGATCAACAGACTTTGAGAGTGCTTGTAGGCTCTTTGGATTCGCAAACTTGGTTAGACTGATGCGTTCTGTGGAACCATCTGAAAGGCAAGCTACTGCCGATTCCATTTTAATGGAGGCAAACATTTGGGATCGTGACCCTATTAACGGTGCCTATGGTCATGTGTTTAATTTGGTTTCCCAAATCCAGTCATTTGAAAGCGAATTAGAAACTATAAATAATTGGCTGGCGCATATTCGAGATCAACAAAGGCAACCAAGTTCATTTTCCCCTAACATCCCAAACCAAAGTATCCAAGATGAAGGTTCCAACACCCCGATTCCAAGCTTGATTGGAGCAGTAAGATTTCTTTTATCTTTTATCATAAGATTGTTATCTAATTTTTTTTAGAAGATGCTACGAAGAAAAGAGTCTCTTATAAGTTGAAATTTATTAAAATTTTGTGAGTCTCACATCATATTTAATTATTATATTTTTTTATTTTATAAATTTTAATCTAGATAAGAGTGTTACAAAATGTGTTTCTAGCACTTTTATTGTTGAATTAAATTTAGTTATTAAATATCAACTGCTTGTCAACCTTAACATTCTTTGTACATTTGTGACCTGCGAACCTCATGTAGGATATCTCTACAAGGTCTTCTGAAAAAGGAGAATCAAGGTATTGTGTTATTATGTTTTAGATATTCATTTAATTAGTTTTTACTTTTAATTAATTTCTTAAAAAATATGATTTACAATTTTCTTTTTTACACTTGCAGTATTGTTGCGCCTAAGGAGGATGCGAATATTGTTGTTAGAGAGAGAGATTCAAAAGTTGATGACAATGAGGAAGGCACTATTCCTGATAAAGAACAAGTAGATTATTTCCGTGACGACTAAGTTTGTAAGAAGTTTAGATTGAATAAGATCAACAACAACTAGTGCATGTTTGGTGCAATACTGCAAGAATGTAATAGTTCATGGTGGAATGAAATAATTTTTAAATGTATTGTTAATTTTATATCAAATTTTGTGTTAAAAGACCATTCTTATCTCTTTTATCTCCCTTAATTAGATGACACATATTGCAGTAAAATATATCAATTCCACAAACCTACATTTGTTGTATTTTTTTCTTTTTAAAAAAATTAATGACACAGTAATATGGCCAAAATATTCAAATGATTTCCATTATAAAAAATTGTAAATCAAACTACACCAGCCAACAAATGTTTTTGGTTATGAATACCAATTTTATGCAATGCCAAATAAAAATATGAACTAATCCATGTCAAAAAATTAGTAATAGACCAAATTAAGTACAAGATGTGCCATAGTTTGGGATGTAACAAAGTTACACATATTACAAATTCATCACAGACCAAAAAACAAGCACCCAAACCAAACTTGGATACAAGTTTATCCCTTAACACACATGCAGCCCAATAGAATTAAAGGGTACATAACAACAAATTACAGTACAACAACCCTCTACCCACCTACCCGAGCTAAATTAAATTAACTTCCTCCACAAATAATAGTTGTTGTATAAATTAAAAGTTGAATTTGACAATATTGTGAACTTAGACCATCAACCCGAAAACATCAAGGTTATAATGTTTTTGACACCTAAAAGCTTTTATATTGTTGAGAGTATTAAGATGATTATTTAGAGATGGATTTCGGTTAAATAAAAAAAGTTTAGTTGTTTCATGGCTGAATGTTGTCAATCCATCTATTTGTACTCCCAATTTGTTTGATTGTTTAGATAGGACTATATTAATTAAAGTTTGTGTATATGAATCTCCAGTGTGCTAATTATGGTTAGCACATGTAGCAAAAGATCTGATACAAAGTTTTACCTTTACTGTGGGTATGAGTTTGAATTCATATGACATCATTTTTTTCGGCTTAGTGGGTAACCCTTTCCAAGGAAAATCCCTAATGCCTACAAGCTAGTTGAGTAGTTGCATATAGGTATAATTGTTTGTGGTTTAATTTGGAGGCCTCAGTTTTGTTAATTAATACTCTCGGTGAGTCTTTGTTAGCAATAGCATGCCATTGATGTCTTGTCCAATAGTATTGGGGTGCATCCCCATTCTACACACTTAGTACAAAAACAAGTATCTCTTGTACCCTAAGTATTATAATTGATGTGCATGTTAAAAAGAATAAAATTAAAGCTTCGATTTCAAAATATGATATGAAAGTTTAAATTATTAATGTATTTACCTACCATCTTCGTATTCTAATAAATTGTGTTCACCATTAATGCTCTAAACAACAAAAATCTTACATATATATAACAAATATAAAATCATTTAAGTTTTTATATATAATCTCTGAGCGAAAAAATCATAATTAATTTTACAATGGCACAAAATATTTGTTTTGATGTAGAAAAAACAAGAATTGAAGATGTGTGTGTTGCTAGTGACTGTTATCAAAAGTCAATATCAACATTACATAAAAATGTTTGATACATTTAAATGTATAACTATTTTTCTTACTGAATACTAACTTTTATAATCACAATTTATGGCATTCATTGATATAGAGGCTTTCAAACCTTTTTTTGGGCTTAAATTCATTAAATTTTAAATAATTCAAAATCATATAAGTGCAGAAAATAATTGCCAATAAGTAAAGTTTTTTAATATTGGTCAATGATGCTAGGTCCTATATATATCAAGCATTTAAGGTAGGTGTTTTTCTTTACATAAAACAATGCTTTAATAGATGCTCGTATATTATATGGTTGTTTTTAGTAGCATGTATATTATATTATAGGTTAAATTATTCTGTTTAGCAATTCTTAATTATGTCCCTGGATTATCGTTTTTTTTCCAATTTGGATCCTTTCTACTTGTTTTTGTATTTTAAGATTGGGTCATTCAGCCTAATTATTATTACAAATAATTGATTATCTGAGTTAATTATAGTGTAATTGGATTGGCATAAATGATCCACGTTTACCCACGTCTACTCACATCCAAAGTTAAAGCTACAATATGTATATTAGTTGGCATGCGGATGCAGTTCCAAACATATGGTTAGTTGTATGAGTTTGCGATAATGTTGTTGTAAGGTAAAGTTTGGAGAGGCGTGTGAATGAATATTTGGGTTAAGTGGACATGTAGAGTTAAGGATATTAGTTGAAGAATATGGTTGAGAATACTAGGGTTCATGCCTACAAAGACTGAAAATATTGAGTGGAACTTAAAGAGGTTTACAATACCGATTGTAAGAATCTGTGACAGCTTTAGGAAAGAAAGACTATCACTGTTGGATGTGTAGTCTTAATGAAAAAAGTCTACAAGTGTAGGTACTTTATCTGGTCCAAGTTTGAGTGAACCAGTATGACGTTGTTTCCTTCCTTATTGCTTCTTGTTTAACTATGTTATTGTATGCTTAAAAGTTATTTTTGAAAAGTATAACTCTGATATTTGATCAAAAGATTTTAATAAAACGGTTTTATTATTCAGAAACACTAAGCAAGAAAAGTTAAAACCATAATTTTTTATATAACATAATCTGAGATTTTGAGAGTAGGTTCTGAATCAGTAAAACGCAAGAAATTTTTACTTTAAAAATATTAATTTATTCGAGTACTTGTGAGGAAAAGTTTTACTCCTATAAGTCTTATGATTTCTAAACAAGAAGTTTGAGAAGTAAAAATCAAAAACAAAGTACGTATGTGCGAAAAAAATAAGCTAATTAGTTGTTGTATTACTATTCAACTTCAACTCTAATCAATGACAACTGATTCACTTTTAGTGTTGGGGCGAATGATTTGGAGGTTTTCAATTCTAGTTTGTTATATATCCAAGTGGCGCTGACATTTTTTTTACTGATAAGAATGCTAGCTATATGGTATCCTTTGTTAAGTTTTAGATATGATAGGATTGTTGTAATCATGTTATACCTAGAAGCTCTTCCATTTGGTGGCGTGATGTTGTTCAAACTGATATTCATGATGGTTTGTTCTCCAATTTTGTCTAGCTAGGAGGATTGGAAATAGGAGTGATACTTTATTTTGGTTTGACAAGTGGCTGGATAATGTGTGCATGCATTAAGTACTATTTCCCTCGGCTATTTCAAATTTCCATGCATCAAGATAGTTGTATTTCTGATGTGGGAGAATGGACTTTAGGGGATTGGGGTTCCAATTGGAATTGGAGATGTACATTAATTAATTAATTGGGAGGAAGTTCTGGTCTAACATTTTTTATTATGAATATTATATTTACTGTCTTAAATATATATATATATATATACTTAAAATATACTTTGCATAAGAATTTAGATAACTTAAAATATATATTAAATAAAGGTAATTATTACAAAATTAAACGCACATACTTGTGTGTTGTTACAAAAATTCTTATTAATTTTTTTTAAGATTTTAAATTTAATCATATACGTAAAAATATATTTTTTAATTATTATTTTTCACAGAATATATTTTAAACTAACTGAATTTTAAAAGTAAAAAAGACTTGAGCACAAATATTGATGTATTTTTTTTATGTAAACTGTAACCCCTCAAATTCATTTTATAAAATATTGGTTTAAAATTTTTTAAATAATATATTTTCGAAATATTCATCATTGAATTTAATTTTTATTTTTAAGTTGATAAAATATTTTAATATTTTTTTTTCTTTGAGAAAAGAAGAAGCATATATACATACATACATACATACATATATATATATATATATATATTGCACTTGTTAGGGCATGTACATATAATTAAAATGCTCATGAGTAAAGGATATTTGTCATAATACATTCTTTATTTTAAAACTATATTGAAAGTTGTTGTCATTTTTCTTTGACCCTCACACAATGCTATAATAAAGTATAACTTATAAAGAATTAATTTGCACCAAATTAAAAATGATGATAAACTGAAAGAGATATTTAATCATACATACTGAGCCTCAATAACCCTTAAGATATAAACATAGATGTATTGAAATCATTACGACTACTAGCATGAAAGATAAAATATTCATTGCCCCTCAAAAATGCATCAAAATATAAAAAATAATCAAGGATCATAGCAAATCACTAACCGACTAAAAGTAATGAACTATGCCTACAGTATAAATACAAGAAGGTAATCAATCATCCTCCTCATATGAAGACTCTAAATCTCGTAGAAGCTTGCAATACACTTCCTCCTCCTTAAGCATCATGTCGGTGTGATCTCCCCGGTCCTCAGTGGCCTACACGGATGTACTAACTCGAATCTCCAAATGAGGACATCACCTCTCTCATTAAACCTCACAGGGGTCACTTCAAATTCTTGACCATCGTGAGGCACTTCAAACTACTCCAGTTGTCGGCAAGACATAAATTCCCAAAGAATGTAGTAGTACCGACAGTGATCTATCTACTGGCTCCATGTGCACTAGAGTGTGACACATGTACACCGACATGTCTGTCTCTCAACACAGCCACACTCTTTCTATCTACCTACTACGCCAAGCTCACAAAGAGCACGACTCCCTCAACATCTCCTGACCCTGAAAGTTGTTGGTTGTACCAGTGAGTCCTCAGCTCTTCAAATGCCACAAACAAAAAACCAACAACAAACAAAACCATAGTATATCATCTACTTAATCACTATGTGTGGTTGTCTAATCAAACAACACTCTCACATCCTAAGCGCATAGTTATCCCACTTGACATAAATGACTATAATACTTAACACCACTAACTATCACTCTTGACACAGTCAAATACTACACTAGACATCATTGATAATCACATTGGACACAACTAACTATCACACTCGACACATAACAAGGCCCAACAATGCCACCAATCCTTCCAGGTATTAGTGGTATTACACAACCACATGGATGATAGTTGGGTGATCGTCACATACGCATACAAGGTATACCGATCCCCAAGCTCCCAATTCCAAAAAGTATAGTCTCAAAGCCCATCAGGAGTAGCAAAGTGAGGTCTGAATTCTCCGCACCAAATGAGCGCACCAAATGTCTAGTAGTCACCACTCACTAATTCTACTAGGTTATTTGAACCTCTTTGCCCACTATACCCCAATGTACTATGTAAATCATCCACTTCTCAACATAGACCCCACCATCTCACAGATGGAACATAACCACATACATCACCATCTCACAGATGGACCATACTCACATACCTTGTCATCTTAGAGATGGAATATAACCCCATACCTCATCATCTCACAGATGGACCATAGTCACATATCTCATCTTCTCATAGACGAAATCTAACCATAACCACACCATCTCATAGATGAAACCTAATAACAAAACACACCATCTCACAAATGATACAAAACTAATTATTCCTCACTCTTCCTTCAATTTCCTTCCCCATCAAGTTTAGGCCTCATAATTGAACTATACTAAATTTGCAACCTGTGGTGTTGTTTCACTTTACCCAAATGGAATTGTCTCACGTCTCAACTGCTCTACAATTAAACTTGACTTCAACATCCCGACTTTGTGATAGTATAAGTTTCTGATTTGCACTTCCTAATTTAACTAGCACTTTGTTTCACATAACATTCAATTTCTTAAAAAAACATTGTTTTACGTGGGTAGAAAACATAAATTAAATAAGAAAACATAAATTAGGAGGGAAGGAAATGAAATATAATTTTTTTTGTACTTTGTATCTTTCTCAAATAGTAATCAGGAACATAACAAATAAAATCCATCTAAAATACATTCTCTCTTAATTTTTGCTCCTTTTTTTCCTATTTAATAAAATTATTTCTTTTGTTCCTTTTCAATTATTGGTTTTTAATAGAAGATCCTTAGCGAACAAAGCCATGATGGTTACTCTCTACATAGAAACGAGACATGCTCAAGTTGAAAAGTTGTAATAGTGAATTCACACAAATATTTCATCATTGGCTACAATTTCACCTATTTTAAATCTTTTTCTATCATGAATTATTTTTTTGACAAAATAGTGCAATATTATGAAAAATAAAAAATAAAAATTTAACTAATAATATGTTGGAATCTCTTAGACTTGTTGAGACTACAGAACTGGCAAAGGAGAAAACTCAAACCCAGGAACAGAGAAAGAAAACAAAATATGGCTCAAGCTCATGAGCATGAGACTTTCATCTCTTGCCAACCACTTTGAAAGCACGTATCACAAAATGGTATATAATCACTTGAGCTAAAACTATCTCAAGCAATATGGGACTTTGTCTTCTATAATACTCAAAACTATAACAATCTCCCACATATTACAAAAGGCTCAATAAAACATTTTAAGAATAAAAGAAAAGAGTTCTTGGGTTAATATGAGATGTATTGCATCGAATCTAGTGTAGCAAGCTATATGAATTAGACCTAGACAAATAAGACTTAACACACGGTGTACTTGGTGTAGCAAACTATATCAACCAAAAACACTTGATGTGTGTTAGTAGTCTACCAATCATAGTGCAACCCCATAATTCTTGTTGTTGTTGATGTCATTGTGTTGCGCTACTAAGCCATGTGTGTGTCCGGTATTCATGAGTGCTCTAGAGTTTACTCATATAGGTGATTTCATCAAGTGTATGCTGCAAATCATACACCACCCATAAGAGATATGACAACCATTAAAAATTTTATAACCTGTTAAACTTTCTCATAACCACATAAAGTTTAAACTCACATTAATGCACTATTTAGCACTTTTTTTGCATCATAGGATGGGAATGAATATTAATTGAGATCATTTTTTGTGCTAGCAGAACTAACAAGTGACTTGTTCTTACCTATATGAACCTTCTTCATGGGATCTTCAATCACAAAGGTTAGGTTACTGTCACTTATTTGTTTTCAAGTGGCTTGAGTCTCATTCCCCTCAATGTTTTTAATAGGTTTAAATATATTTTTGGTCTTTGATATATACTCAAATTTTGCATTTGGTCCCTAATAAATTTTTCCTTTGAGATGGGTCCCTAATATTTAAAAAGTTTTGTGCGAGGTCCCTGTTGTTAAAAGAGATCCATTAACTATGGATGTGGTCATTAACTCACCACGTCGACAAGCTACATGTGATGCCATGTGTGAAACACTGCCACACACTGACCTAATCCCTAATCACATGTTGCAAAACATGATAACAGAGTGGTGTCACGAGCAGAGAATCCCCTTCAAATAAGAAATGGTTACAGGGAAACACAACGGCGGAGTTACCAACAAAGCCGCATTGGAAGCCACACGAATAACGGTGTCGTTTTTTGTCAATGAGCTCAGGGGAAATGGAAATGGAAATGGAAAGGAAAACAATGATAATGTTAACATTCCTTTGAGTGTTGTAGACACAAATGGCGTTGTTTACGAGCTTCAGGTGTTGGTAAAGACGGGTTCAGATAGTCGATCCTATATAGCCAAAGCGGGAGCAATTTTGCTACTAGATCGGTTCCTTAATGCAGAGGAGAATTTGAGCCTACAGGCTAACACCGTGATGACGACGACGATGAAGGTGTTTAGCTTGTCAGGTGTGGCGACATACAAGAAGAGGCTAGGGAGGAAGACACGTGTCGTGATCAGGTTGTGGGGTTGGCAAAGAGTGGGCCAGAGGGGGCAAGGAGGGACGCGTTGGCGGCGATGTTGAATTTGGTGGCAGATAAGGAGACAGTGGCAAGGTTGGTGGAGAGGGGTGTGGTGGGGATATCAGCAATGTCGGAAGAAGGGTTGACGATTCTAGAGGCGGTGGTGAAAAGGGGTGGGTTGGTGGCAATGGCAGTGGCATACGTCGCAATTAAGAGGCTAGGGGCGGTGCTGAGGGAAGGATGGGAGAGAGTGAGGGAGAGCGTGGCGACGATGCTAGTGACTCGGTTGAGGATTCCACGGCGGCAAGGCTTAATGGCGGGGAGAAGGAAAGGTTCACGACAACTACTACCATGGTTTCTTCGTCAACTATATTGAAGAGCATTCTCTACTCACGGTACCATGTTGTTATCATGTTCCGCAACACGCGATTCGGGATTAGGTCAGTGTGTGTGATAGTGTTTGACACGTGATCAGCTTACACGCTTGTCATACTTAACCCGACGTTACATCATAGGTAGCTTGCCAACATATTGAGTAGAGTATTAGCCCCAAAATTATTAGATATGGAGATAAATAAAATTCATCTTGTATGTGTTCAATGAATTAATAGTTGAAGAATCAAAATTAATCAATAACTAGCTTGAGGATGGAAATTCAAAATTCATCTTGTATGTGTTCAATGAATTAACAGTTGAAGAATCAAAATTAATCAATAACTAGCTTGAGGATGGAAATTCAATTAAGGAAGAGGTATGTGAAGCACTATAACATGACTAAAATGAATATTTTGTGTCTCTGTGTGTGTGTGTGTATGTGAAGCACTATAACATGACTAAAATGAATCTTAAATGGTTGGCCGCTAAGAAATGTAATAAAAAGAAATATTAAATATAATTTGTTGTTTTAAATTAAAGTTAAACATATGGGTTAAATTACTTTCTTTCTTCTCTTTTTTTATTTACATTATTTAACTTGCTCTCTATATTTTTGAAATATTCAATTTGATGTTTTATTTTTCAAATTCTTTAGTCTAAATTGACACTAACAATGTTAATAAAATTAAAAGAAAATGTAACATTCAATATTTTTTTAATAAATTAGATAACTAAATTAAACATATAAAAATAAGAGACGAAATAAAACAATAATTGACAAAATAATTTACAAGTATATGTTATGTGTATTCTTTAAATAAACATTTTCATTTATTTTTAAATTATTTTAGATTAAATTAAAAATAATAAAATGTTTTTGAAAATACCCTCATTCTTAATCAGTTTTAGATTGTTTCAACCGATTGTTTTAAGGTGTATCTAGTTTTTAAAGTTAATGGACCAAGTATTGAATCGATTGAATTGACTGTTTGGTTTGATTTTTAAGATAATTATAAAAATTAAAAAAAAAATCATGAAAGCAAACCAAATTACCTTTATATAACATCACAAATATTTTATTAGGAAATAATTTAGTTTGAATCATGGAGTCTCTTTCGAAGGATTTAATGCATATGTTTACATAATGTTGAGATTATACATATATTAAGGTTTATATATGTTATTGTGTTTAGAAAAAAAGGTTTATATATGTTAGGAAGGGCTCACTAAATACTATGACTTTATATTGAAATTGGGTGCATTTGATGAAATTATTGGATAAGTTAGTTGAAAAATTAAAAAAACTAATTTATTAATTTAAAAGAATGGGTAAAATTAATATGAAATTAGTTGTCAAATAAAAAATAACACAAAAAATCAATTACCTGAACATAAATTGAAATTTAGTAATTATATGCATTTCCAAATAAGTCTTATTTTCATATTTTAATTTATTTTAAACAACTTATCATTTTTATATAATATTTTTTTAGCTCAAGTAATAATTGATTTCCCAGTACAAATGTAAAGGCATGACATCATCGGTTCATCCAGACAAGCACGGTATTTGTTTAGAAAAATAATTAAAAAAATAATTTTTTTAAAAAAATCTCATATAGATTGATGATTTATATTTTAAAAAAATAATTTAAAATTAAATAAAAAAAAGAGTTTTTTTTAATTATTTTTAAAAATTCAAATTAATTTTTTAAAAAAACTCATCCATATGAGTTATTTTTTTAATTTTGTTATTTTTTAAAAAAGTTAAAAAAAATTAAAATTATTTAAAAAAACTCATACAAATTGATGATCCGTATGAGTGATATGGATTGTCAATCCACATGACTCATACGAATCATCAATCTGTATGATTTTTAAAAAAAATAAAAATAAAATTTTATTTATTTTAAAAAAATAAAAAATTATTGTTTTTTAAATAAAAAACACTCATACGGATCCGTATAAGTCATATAGATTCGCAATCCATATGACTCATACGGATCATCAATCCATATAAGTTTTTTTATTTTTAATTTTTAATTATTTTATAAAAATAACTTAAAAAATTAAAAATTATTTGAAAAACAAATAAACTCATATGGATTAATGATCATTCATATGGATTGACAATTCATATGACTCACACGGATCATCAATCCGTATGAATTTTTTTAAAATAATTTTAATTTTTTATTTATTTTTTAACATGTTATAGAAATTTTATTTTTATATGTTAGCAATAGTTTTAACAATTTTATAAATATTAACTTGGTAATATCATTTAGAATATACTAAACAACCACTAAAGTTCACCATATATCCTTAACAAAGCACGTGCACGCGATAACGAATGTGCACCAACGGAAAGTAAAGAAAGTAAGTTTCAATTACGAAAATAAAAAGGCACTGTAAAAATGAAAAAATGAACATGTTATTTATAACACAAAATACCTATAAGGACAGTTTTGACATTTTGGAAAACTACTAGATGTACCAGCAAAAATTCTAGATGTTCAAACCAGTTCCCCAAGTTAAAGTCACCCAACAAAGCCCAACATTATTAGCTAAAATAAAGAAGAAAAAGAGCCCAAGACTCCGCTTTGGGTGACACGTCAAACTCAAGATAGATGTTAGTTTGCACTTTTCATGTTGCTTCCCAAATGACAATTTGGAAAGTACAAGAAGTAATTTCAGGAATGCATGATACAATTGCTACTCGAGACCTACCTTCAGGGGCACTGTTCACACAAATGTGACTTTTTTAGTGTTTTCATTTTCTTTTTAACTAAAATAATATTTAAAAAAATATTTTTATAAATAATGTATGTAAAAAAAAATTATCATTTTATTTTTGTTTTAGCTACGTAGGATCAGATTAGGAAGAGTTGGTATAAGTATAATCAGAAAACATCTGTAGTAGTTTTTGTTTTATGTTTTTGAATAGAGTTCTGAGCTACTTAACTTAATAGTTCTTGTTTTATGTTTTTGCATAGAGTTATGAGCTACTTAACTTAATAGTTTTTGTTTTATTTTTTGCAGAGTTCTGAACTACTCAACAGGTTACAATTACAAATAGCTAGATATACAGAACATATGTTTTAATTTTTTTCCTTCTAAAGTATCACTAAAGACGCCTAAGCATTAGGGATTATAGTTTTTATTAAAAAAATTAAAACTTAATATGTATCAAGCTAATAGCTAACTAAAAATTAAATAAGCATAAATAACGCTTAAACAACATCATTAAGGACCATTACTTTTATTTAAAGGTGTTATTATTCCTTCTTTCATAACGGCTAAACATTATTATTAGTTTTGTTTATTTAATGTTTTAATTAGATATTTATGTAATAATTATGAGTTACTCTTTTTTTTAGACAGTTATAACTTACTCTATTATAAATTGAAATATCACATGCGAGAAAGTAAAACACTTTCATTTTTTTGTAATCTTCTTTTTATTTATTAACATAACATGGACCACATGCTTACCAAGAAGTTCAAGTTTCTTATTTATATGACACTTTTGTCAACTTCTTTTATAAGTAAGTCTTTTAAGTTCTTTTTTTACACTTTTAGTTCTAACTTTGCTTATATTGTAACATGGTTAAATAATATATTCTAATATAATGTGCATTGGTATACAAATATAGATAGAGTATTAACCCCAAAATTATTATATACGGAGATAAATAAAATTCATCTTGTGTTTGTTCAATGAATTGACAGTTGGAGAGTCAAAATTAATCAATAACTTGCTTGAGGATGAAAATTCAATTAAGAAAGAGGTACGTGAAGCATTATAACATGACTGAAATGAATCTTAATTCTAAACTAAAATTTTTTACTAAAAACTATTTTTTTAAGACAACATGTATATATATGACTATGAATTTACATTTTTCATTTTTTTAAGTTATATATATATATATATATATATATATATAATATTTCATATTAGTTATTAATTTGTTGGAGACTATTGATAAAGCCACTTAATGAGGAAGAGGTATCCACCATGCAAGAGATGCTTCTAAGAGCTAATGTAAGAGATTATGGAAGATTTGATCCTCCACCAGGTCACGTTCAACCCCCTAGCAAAGGAATACCAGCAGCTGCTCCAGACCCAAATCATCCACCTCCTCCTCCTGGTAACGGTGGATGCAAATGAAAGCGTATTCACAAAGGCAATTCATGGCTTGACCCAAAGCCTCCTCCTAATAAAAGTAGATCCAACTAAAACTCACTTGACAAAGGCATATTCAGCAAATCATTTATATATTAAATGGTTGGCCGCTAAGAAATGTAATAAGAAGAAATATTAAATATAATTTATTGTTTTAAATTAAAGTTAAACATATGGGTTAAATTACTTTTTTTCCTCACTTTTTTATTTACATTATTTAACTTGCTCTCTATATTTTTGAAATATTCAATTTGATGTTTTATTTTTCAAATTCTTTAGTCTAAATTGACACTAACAATGTTAATAAAATTAAAAGAAAATGTAACATTCAATATTTTTTTTAATAAATTAGATAACTAAATTAAACATATAAAAATAAGAGACGAAATAAAACAATAATTTACAAAATAATTAACAAGTATATGTTATGTGTATTCTTTAAATAAACATTTTCATTTATTTTCAAATTATTTTAGATTAAATTAAAAATAATAAAATGTTTTTGAAAATACCCTCATTCTTAATCAGTTTTAGATTGTTTCAACCGATTGTTTTAAGGTGTATCTAGTTTTTAAAGTTAATGGACCAAGTATTGAATCGATTGAATTGACTGTTTGGTTTGATTTTTAAGATAATTATAAAAATTAAAAAAAAAATCATGAAAGCAAACCAAATTACCTTTATATAACATCACAAATATTTTATTAGGAAATAATTTAGTTTGAATCATGGAGTCTCTTTCGAAGGATTTAATGCATATGTTTACATAATGTTGAGATTATACATATATTAAGGTTTATATATGTTATTGTGTTTAGAAAAAAAGGTTTATATATGTTATTGTGTTTAAAAAAAAAAGGTTTATATATGTTAGGAAGGGCTCACTAAATACTATGACTTTATATTGAAAAATTAAAAAAACTAATTTATTAATTTAAAAGAATGGATAAAATTAATATGAAATTAGTTGTCAAATAAAAAATAACACAAAAAATCAATTACCTGAACATAAATTGAAATTTAGTAATTATATGCATTTCCAAATAAGTCTTATTTTCATATTTTAATTTATTTTAAACAACTTATCATTTTTATATAATATTTTTTTAGCTCAAGTAATAATTGATTTCCCAGTACAAATGTAAAGGCATGACATCATCGATTCATCTATACAAGCACGGTATTTGTTTAAAAAAATAATTAAAAAATATTTTTTTCAAAAAAACTCATACCGACTGATAATCCATATTTTAAAAAAATAATTAAAAAATTAAATAAAAAAACTCATACAGATCGATCATTATTTTAAAAAATTCAAATTATTTTTTTAAAAAAACTCATCCATATGAGTTATTTTTATAATATTTAGTTACTTTTTAAAAAAGTTAAAAAAATTTAAAATTATTTAAAAAAAACTCATACAAATTGATAATCTGTATGGGTGATATGGATTGTCAATCCACATGATTCATACGGATCATCAATCTGTATGATTTTTTTATAAAAAAAAGTAATTTTAAAATTTAGTTATTTTTAAAAAAATAAAAATTATTATTTTTTAAATAAAAAACATTCATATGGATTGTTGATCATATGACTTAAATGGATCATCAATCCGTATAAGTTCTTTTATTTTTAATTTTTAATTATTTTTTAGAAATAATTTAAAAAATTAAAAATTATTTGAAAAAAAAATAAACTCATATGGACTGATGAATCCCTATGAGTCATATGGATTGATAATTTATATGACTCACACGGATCATCAGTCCGTATGAATTTTTTTAAAATAATTTTAATTTTTTATTTATTTTTAAGATGTTATAGAAATTTTATTTTTATATGTTAGCAATAGTTTTAACAATTTTATAAATATTGATTTGGTAATATCATTTAAAATATACTAAGCAACCACCAAACTTCACCATATATCCTTAACAAAACACGTGTACCGACAACGGCAATAAACGCACACCAACGGAAAGTAATGAAAGTAAGTTTCAGTTACGGAGTGAGATTTTACGAAAATAAAAAGACACTGCAGAAATAAAAAAAAAAATGAACATGTTATTTATAACACAAAATACCTATCAGGGCAGTTTTGGCATTTTTGAAAATTGCTGGATATACCAACAAAAATTCTGGGTATCCAAACCAGTCCCCCAAGTTAAAGTCACCCAACAAAGCCCAACATTCTGCTTTGGGGTGACACGTCAAATGGGAGACCGGTGTTACTTTGCACTTTCCATATTGCTTCCCAAATGACAATTTGGAAAGTACAAGAGGTAATTTGAGGAATGCAAGATGCAATTGCCACTCGAGACCTATCTTCACGGGCATTGTTCACACAAACGTGACTTTTTTAGCGTTCACACAACATAAATTAATTCCATAAAGTGTGTATGTGTGGGCGCGCGCATGCGTGCGTGCATGTGTGCACATTTCATATTAGTTATCAATTTGTTGGAGATTATCGATAAAGCCACTTTATGAGAAAGAGGTATCAACCATGCAAGAGATGCTTCTAAGAGCTAATGTAAGAGATTATGGAAGATTTAATCCTCCACCACGTCTCGTTCCACCCCTGGCAAAGGGGTACCAGCAGCTCCCGACCCAAATCCACCTCTTCCTCCTCCTAGTAACAGTGGACCCAAATGAAAGCGTATTCACAAAGGCAATTCAAGACTTGGTGTAACACCCTAAAATATATTACTAATTATAATTTGATGTTTAATTATATTTATTGTGTTGTTTGAATGTATGATTGACTTGAATGAGTGGAGGTATGGCTAGAATTAGTCATGTGTGAATTTCTTGATGTGGATATTAAGTTTTGTTGAACTAAGTTGAAATTGTAAGATTTCAAATTTTTGCCAAAACCTATCTAAGTAAAATCACCATCTTGGATTCATTAACCATTGGATCATTTTCAAACTTTTTATGGAGGTTCCTAAGACAATTATAAACAGTTTGACCGTTGGGATTCGAAAATAATATCTGGAGCGTGATATATAAATTTGTTTCCAAAGCAGAAAATTTGAGTTGTGGACAAGCTCACCCAGGCGAGTCACTCGCCCAAGCGAGTGTTGCAGGCTTCAAATTACGAACCAGCAGCGGAAAACACCATTTCTTCCTCCTCTCTTCCCCCAAAACCCTCCCCAATGCCCCCAAGCTTCTTCTCCACCACCCACGACCACCGGTGGCCACTGTAAGCCGCCGTTGTGTGTCGTTGAACCCCCGCACCAAGAGGAACACTTTAATCGGAGCGAAATCCTCAAAATCCTTATCAAGGATTAGGTGGAGAAAGTTCCCCCAATCCTCCATTTCGTAGCTTTTCTGAGGTAATCTTGATTTCTAAACCATTCTCCTAGTTAGTTTGAGTTCCCCTTAGTGTCTCATGTGTGTTGGGTACTATAATAAGGTATTTTTATACTTCCTTTGAAAAACCCTAGAAAATGAGACATTATAAAAGTTATTTTTTTATGATATGGGTGTTATTTTCGTGACGTTCACTGAATCTCAGTCTCATTGGCGTGATCGGAATTTCAAAATGATATCTCCTTTTAGTAGAACTCGAAACACCCCTAAGTTCTTTTATGTTTTGACAGGGGTATTTGACTCCGAATATTTTTGTTAACTTTATTTCTAAAATCTATGCTAAATTTCCTTCAATTTGGTATATAGAAACTTGCATTTGGACTTACGAGCGTGAACAAGAGAGACCTCTGAGTAACGTAAAGAGGAACTGACAGAGAGCTCACAATAGGTGAGGGGAGTTTACTATAAATTTACCGCTTTTACACCATGGTTAGGGTCAGGGAACCTAGCTATGGGAATATATGTCTGTCCCTGTTGCATTCTGACTCTTTTCTAGAAAATCATATTTTCGACAAATGGGATGCGATATATATATTGTTGATGAATAAAAATTATTGTCCTTATTTGACTTGTGTTGTTTGAAGACCTGGGGAGTGTGAATCTCGGGCATGAAAGATATATGTATATGTGGGATGCGACTTACTATTGATGTTGTTATTAATGACTTTAATTGACATGTGGTGGTGTTGATATGTATGATGATATTGATATGAGGTGACGTTATTAATGATGATCATGTCAGCATGAATTGATGTTACTGTTGATGATTATGTTAACGTGAAATGAGGTTGTTGTTGTTGTTGACAATGTCATCGAGATGAGATGATGTTTATGTTGAGAATGATATTGAAATGAAATGTTGATGATGTTGAAAATGCATTGAGATAATGCATGTTGTGTATGTTCGTGGGGGGTGCATTGACCTTGTCGGATGTCCCTGGTGGGAGAAAACAAAGTGGTTAAAGAGTTTAAGCATCTCTGAGGGGATGACTTATGATCTTTAATTCATCCATGGTTAGTGTACTTGATGGTGCCCACATTCATACATTGTATGTGTGTATGTCCATGGGGGCAGCATTGACCTTGTTGGATGTCCCTCGTGGGAGAAATAGAGTGGTTAAAGAGTCTAAGCATCTCTTACGAGGGATGGCTTGGGATCTTTAATTTGTCCATGATCAGTGCACTTAATGGTGCCATGTTTCATACGTTGCATGTTGTGTATGTTCATGGGGGGTGTCTGGACCTTATCGGATGTCTCTGGTGGGAGAAATAGAGCGGTTAAAGAGTCTAAGCATCTCTTGAGGGTGGCTTAGGATCTTTAATTTGTCCATGGTCAGTGCACTTGATGGTGCCCATGTTTCATACTTCATACGATACGGAAATAGTGTAACTTGGCCAGTAAGTACTTGTAGTTTCTTGTGAGGAGAAATACTTGTACTAGGGGGTGTGTCACTCGGTTTGGAACTCCCTTGAGACTCAGGCTGATCACCGTGGGGGGGAGTTGCATGTGCACGATAGGATGGCCTCGACAATTACTGCCTAGTTTTCCTAAGTGAGAGTGTCGTTTGAACACGCTTAGGCTATTTCCTTGGGGATGGTACATACCACATTGCATCTGAGAGTTAAGATCAGGTGCATGCATCATTCTGAGCTTAATTGATTGGATCCATGGATGGATGATGAATAATTGTTGGATGTGTGTATTGATTAATGAATGTTGTGTAAGCTCATCATGTTTGCCTATGCTCTCTTACTAATTGTGGTTATCTGATTTTTAGTATTGGTCCTTTTTATAATGAACTCACCCTTGCAATTTTGTATCGTGTGGTTAATACCTATGATGATCGCAAACCTTGTTCGTGGGAGCAGAATGACAGCAGTAGAGTGAAGGAAGTGAAATTCTATTGTGGAGCCGCCGAGTCGACGCGCTGACGTTGGCATTATTTTGGGAGATAGTTGTGTTTTGTTAATCAACTTCTCCATAGTTGGTTTCATGATCCTTTTGTTGAACTAAAGATGTAAATCATAAATTTAATTATATGTATGAACAAGTTTAAATTCCATTATGTGTATGAAGTGTACTGAGTTACTATTCATATATATATATATATATATATATTCTCTTAAGCAAATGTGTATGGTTTGGTGAATGTATGTCAAAAAAAAAATTATCTTTATTTTCATAAGCAAAAATTAAGGGAGTTTTCATTTAAAAATAAAAATTACCTCTTATTAGAGTGGTGATATCGTAACGACGAGGAAGGTCGTTACACTTGACCCAAAGCCTTCTCCTAATAAAAGTAGACCCAACTAAAACTCACCTGACAAAGGCATATTCAGCAAATCATTTATATATTGAATGGTTGGCCGCTAAGAAATGTAATAAGAAGAAATATTAAATATAATCTATTGTTTTAAATTAAAGTTAAACATATGGGTTAAATTACTTTTTTTCTTCTCTTTTTTTTATTTACATTATTTAATTGCTCTCTTTATTTTTGAAATATTCAATTTGATGTTTTATTTTTCAAATTCTTTTTTTAAGTCTTATTTTCATATTTTAATTTATTTTAAACAACTTATAATTTTTATATAATATTTTTTTAACTCAAAGAAATAATTGATTTCTCAGTACACATGTAAAGGCATGACATCATCGGTTCATGCTAACAAGCACGGTATTTGTTTACTTAACCTAACCTTGAGATCACCACATAAGCATGGAATAGAGCATCCTGAGAGTGTATATATTTCTATTACGTATACATCTCATTTCATTTCCCATTTCATCTAGCAGTTAGCCAGCAAGTGAACAGGCATGGCTAGGTTTCTTTAGCGTATCCAAGTCTTCGTGGCTTTTTTGGCCATCATTGTCCTTGTAACCTCAGGCAAGTGATACTAATTAAATTAATTAATGACTTAATTATCACATTATCCATCTAGAGCATGCATGCATGAGTTGTAGCATTTTAAATGTGATATGTAAGACATTAAAGCGTTGGTGTATTAATTAAAATTAGGTTTAGTTATCCATTTAGTTCTTATAGTTTTCAAACTTATTATTTTAGTTCCTATAATTAATAAGTGACTTTTTTAATCCCTCTAGTTTACCATTTAATTTCCAATAGATCTCTAACGTTAAAATTGTTTAACACCGTTAAATTATTATTGTCAGTCGTCCATCCCCTGAGCTCCATCTCTTTCGAGAGGCCCCCGTCGGCGAGGACTGTGGCTCCCTTCCCTCCGCCACCATTAACGTAGTCATGACCCTTGACACCAACTACCTTCGCGGCACCATGGATGAAACCGAAGCACATTTTTGCAATCCCATAACAAAACATAAAAAATTGTTTTTTGTGATACTGATTTTGTAACACTCAGAAGCACATTTTTCTGTGGCCCAAACACAAAATCTTTTGCTTGCCCTACTTTAGTTTTGTTTTGTTCCATTCACCTTGTTCTATGTTCATCTCCAGCACCTCTTGATTCATTCATTAAAAAGCCACAAACTTGAATTGATGATGGGGTACCTCTACCTTTCTTGCAAAGCCGAATCTGCTGTCTCAACCTCCCATTACGTGTCATCTTCCAAAGAGAAAAGCAGCAACATCAAGATCCAAGAGTTTTTGTACAGTGACCTCGAAGCTGCCACCAATGGCTTCTCCGACCGCAAGCTCCTCGGCAAAGGGAGCCACGGCTACGTCTACAAAGTCGTTGTTTGCAGCCGTCCCGTGGCGGTGAAGCATCTTTTGCGGTCACAGCATCATCATAACAATGTTCCCCAACGACCTACCTCTTGTTCTTTTTCCTCTACACCCTCCGAGGTCGACAACGAGATCTACATCTTCCTCTGCATCCATGGTGTCGCGGAGGTAGTTGGTGTCGAGGGTCATGGCTACTTTAATGGTGGTGGAGGGAGAGGAGCCGCAGTCCTCGCCAACGGGGGAGTCTCGGAAGAAAGGGAACTCCGAGAAAGGACGGCTTACAACAATAATTTAGAGGTGTTAAACAATTTTAACCGTAGGAACCTATTGGGGATTAAATAGTAAACTAGACTAAAAAAACCACTTATTAACTATAGGAACTAAAATGGATAAGTTTGGAAACTAGATGGACTAAATGGATAATTAAACCTTAAAATTAAAATAATTGCATCTGATGTGAATTAATGAATAGAAACTTGTCTATTTGATTAATTTGGTAGCTATCTGTGTGGGCAGCATTGGAAGGGAATGAACCGAGACCAAGATGTTGGCAAAGCAGTAAAACGTGGCCCCATGCAAGATGCTTCCATTCTTCAATTTGCAGTCATCACTGCCAGGCCACGGAAAATGCAATCTCAGGGCAATGTGTTTTCTTCTTCAAGAAATGCAAATGCAAATTCTGCGATGACCCTCTCTGAATCCATCCACATCACCTCTTAATAAGATTGATTCCCTCCTGCATGTGTACGTGTTTAAGGGATAATAGGATCAACTTCTAAGTAATGTAGTTCCACCAATAAAATTCCACCACTGCTTTCATTAGAACAAATTTATAGTCAGTTTTACTTTCAAAGTAAAAGTTATAGTCTCCTTAAAAGTGTTCAACTATAACTACTACCCGCAATTTATTTGTATGATTATGGCATTTGCATAGTTAATCTAATTATATTTGTGGTCTAAAACATTACAATTAATTATAAGATGAACCAACAATAAAGTGTATCATAATATAAATAGCAAGAGTCATGGAAAACCCTTTTTTCTCTACAGGTATCCTTGGTGGAAGTGATGCAAAGAAGAAGCCGCCGGACGGTATGACTTTGGAAAAGAAACAGAAGCCCCCCCCCCCGTGTTGGAAGGCCTCTGTAGCCCTTAGGCAAGAGAATTGGTTTCAACACGATGCAAGAAAGGCTTACGAGACATTTGGCAACGGCTTCCTCATGGTTACGTTTGATCATGATGATGATAGGATGAAGGCCCTTGGCTAATTTTTTACCATTATTACCATTATCTAACAGTACAAACTTGGTCCCCATCCTTT
Organism: Glycine soja; assembly: GCF_004193775.1. Lineage (NCBI taxonomy): Eukaryota > Viridiplantae > Streptophyta > Magnoliopsida > Fabales > Fabaceae > Glycine > Glycine soja. The sequence goes on along the minus strand of NC_041009.1, from coordinate 19,758,138 downwards.
CTATCACCAATAGCGAAGATTGACAAAACAATTGTGTGGGTTTGATTCCCTGGATTGAATCTAAATTTCTATGATCAAGTGTGGCTTCAAGGACACTGGTATAAAGTGGAATATGAAGGCCTTCTTTTGTGTTTCAATGATATCTCTATTATGTCTTGAAATATCCGTGATACAGTAGGTCGCTGTACATGGCGTCACATTCGTGACTTAGTGAAATCACATCATCCTTCTATTTTTCTCATTATGAAACGCATGGGCCTTTCAGCAGAGTGGACAAACAGTGGTTGTCTCTTGGCTAGAAACCAGTGTTCATTCAAGAAGCTCATATGGGTTTTATCCTGTATCCAAAATATTCAATTTCTGTTGATGGAAAATTTCACTCAAGCCATTACATTTAAAATTGAGAGACGGCATTTTAGTTGGTTTTGTTCAGCCATCTATGCCTCCCCTAATCCTGCTGCTATAAAGCTGTTATGGAACCAACTTAGGGATATTAGTCATTTGTGTACTGGTCCGTGGTTGATGTTAGGGGCCTTCAATGAAATTCTTGGCCCTCAAGAGGTCTCTGGAGGAACATTTTCGATGTCTAGAGCTCTCACGTTTGCTAATATGATTGATAAGTGTAACATGTTGGAGATTGAGATGAAAGGTGGCCGCTTTACATGGAAAAAGAATATTCAGAATGGAATTCACGTCAGGAAAAAATTGGATAGGTGTTTGTCCAATCCAGATTGGCGTATGCATTAGTCGATATTCCACCAACCCATAACTCAGACCACATAATGGAAAAATAATAGATTTCATTTTCAGGCGGCATGGGTTTCACATTCTGATTATGATGCTTTGGGAGAAGCTACTTGGAAACACACTTCAGGTAGTATTTATCACTAACTTGATCAAATCAAATCCAATTCTCAGGATTTCAGTGACAAAGTTTTCGGTAATATTTTTAAAAGAAAAAAAACTCTGGAGGGGCGTTTAAAAGGTATTCATATGGAGCTAGATTTGGCTTATGATAGACAATTGGAGAATTTGGAAAAAAAAAAAATTGCAGCTTTCAATATAATCCGGTTCTAGCTCAAGAGGAGATACTATATGGTTTCGAAATCTAGAGAGCAATGGGTAAGGTATGGGAATAAAAATACAAAAAAAAATTCATACTCAAACCATTATTTGTCTAAGGAGAAATAAAATGACTGGATTTGGTCAAGTCAGCCGTTAACGGTCACGTTTGCAGTTAACGGATCCATTATAACGATAGGGACCTCACACAAAACTTTTCAAATATTAGGAACTCGTCTCAAAGGAAAAATTTATTAGGAACCAAATTCAAAATTCGGATATATAACAGGGATCAAAAATATATTTAAGCTTTTTTAATATCATATTCATCCTTAGGGGTTTTGTTAGAGAATCTCCTAAGTGTCCTTCTAACTTCACCTAATGTATGGAAATTGTTTTGTTCTTTAGCAATTGTTTTACCACATTATGTCTCAATTGAATATGTTTGTTTTTCTCATTGTAAGTTTTGTTCTTAGCCACAACTATTGTTGATTGAGAATCACAATGCATAGACACTGATGGTGTTGATTTCATTCCCAAAGGAATGTTAGCCAAGAAGTTTTTCAACCACTAAACCTTGCTACTAGCCATTTCTAGAGCAACAAACTCTCACTCCATTGTTGATCTACCTATAATAGTTTGTCTAGTTGATCTCCATGCAACTGTACCACCACCAAGTGTAAATACATAAACACTAGTGGATTTTGTCTCATCTGAATCAAAGATCTAGTTAGCATCGCTATGGCCTTCTAGTACAACAAGAAATCCACTATATTCAATACCATAATCCATGGTGTCTCTCAATTATCTCAGGAGTCTTGCAATTGCATCCAAATGGTCCTGATTAGGACTATTGGTGTATCTGCTCAATCTACCTACTGCATACACAATATCATGTCTAAAGAAATTCAATCTACCTAACTGTACCACCACCAAGTGTAAATACATAAACACTAGTGGATTTTGTCTCATCTGAATCAAAGATCTAGTTAGCATCGCTATGGCCTTCTAGTACAACAAGAAATCCACTATATTCAATACCATAATCCATGGTGTCTCTCAATTATCTCAGGAGTCTTGCAATTGCATCCAAATGGTCCTGATTAGGACTATTGGTGTATCTGCTCAATCTACCTACTGCATACACAATATCATGTCTAAAGAAATTCAATAGATGTAGTAAGCCTCCGATGATTTGGGCATATTGAGTTTGATCAATTGGTTCTCCTCTATTTTTCTTCAGTTGAGAATTAGCATTATAAGGGATACTCACTAACTAAGACTCATAATAGTCAAACTTCCTAAGAAGTTTCTCAACATAATGGCCTTGGGATAGTAATATACTATCTCCCTTCTGTACGATTTTAATTCCCAAAATTTGACTTGCTTCACCCATATCTTGCATGTCAAACTTAAGATGCCAAAAAAGATTTAGTTCTTAAAACTACATCAATGCATGCACCAAAGGTAAGCATGTCATCCACATACAAACATATAATAACACTATTACCATCTACAGGCTTTGTGTACACACATTTATCAACATCATTAGAGGAAAAACCATCACCAAATAAAGTCTCATTAAACTTTTCATGTTATTGTTTTGGTGTTTGTTTTAAACCATATAGAAATTTAAAAGTTTACACATTTTGTTTTCTTGACCAAGAACCTAACACCCTTCAAGTTGGGTCATATATACCTTCCTCTAAATGATCATTCAGTAAAGTTGTATTGACATTCATCTAATGAATCACTTATGGATGGCAGCTAAAGCTACCAAAACTCAGATAAAGGAAATCCTAGTAACAGGTGTAAAAGTATCAAAGTAATTTATGTTCGGTTTTTTAGAAAACCCTTTAGCTACCAACCAGACCTCATACATGTCTATTGATCCATCAGGGTTATACTTCATATTAAAGATTCATTTGCATCCAATTGGTCTTGCTCCTTTGTGTAAGTCAATGAAAGTCCATGTATTGTTCTTCTTGATAGAATCAATTTCAATTTTAATGGCTTGTTCCGAAAGGTTTGCATCTAAAGAACCAATTGCTTCAGAAAAGCTCAAAGGGTTATCCTCAACAAGATATGTATAAAAATCATCTCCAAAGGATTTTTTTTTATCCTTTGTCTTTTACTCCTTCTTAAGTCCTCATACATAGGTTCATTACAGGTTTCAACAAATTGTTCAGGACTAATACCAGCACTAGAACTAACACTAGACCTTAAAGGGAATATGTTCTAAACAAATCAATGTTCTTAGTCTCCATGATGGTATTGCAATCAAGCACATGACTCTTAAGGACAAGAAACCTATAGGTAGCACTACATGGGTGTTCGCTGAAGAGGTCTCGATCTGGCTAATGTTAGTGATGTTAAAGGTGTGGGCGAAGAGAGTGATAAAAAGAGAAAGAAAAATGGAGCTACATGTGTTCAATTTTTAGTGGGCAGACATTTGACATGTAGGCTATAGCTTCGAGCCAAAAAAATGACACATAACATTTTTGTAAGGATAAAAAATTTTGTTGGGACTAAACCAAATTTTAGTATATTTATAGTGACAAAAAAAATATTTTAGCTAAAGTCAAATATAACTATTGTCAAAATCAACTTTCATTATTTCCTACCATAAAACCAAACACTCTAAATTACTTTTAAGATTCAAAAAGAAATAGGGTAAAATTATTATCATAAAACTATAACAAGTTTTCATAAGCTATTCTGGAGTCTACTAAAATAAGATGAAAGCAACCTATGGATTATCATCAACTATTTTCATAAATTCTTACAAAACTTACACAAGTACTTATATCCATGGTTGTCAGAAACATCTCAATCGGTTCAACTAGTTGAACCAGAGGCATGCTCGATTGGTTTAAACCCCAAAACTAGTGTGCAATTGAATCGATCATGAACTAGAGAAACCACTCAAGAACCGACAAAACCACTAAAAAACGACAGTTGAATCAATTTTGGATGTTCGATGAAAATTGCAATTTTTTTTACTAATTGATTTTATTTGTTATTGTTGAACTTAAACCAATACTTGCTAATGGATTTTATTTGCTAATGGATTTTATTTGCTATTGTTGAACTTAAAATATTATGATGCATTAGATTTAATTTCATATATAATTTACCTTTATTATATGTTATGACTTATGACACTTTGAAGTGTAATTTAATTTTTAGTGTTATAAATTTATGCATATGATGTTATTTTTTGTTTAATATTTGATTAATATATTATATAAAATTTTTATAAAAAAAATAGTATTTTATTAAAACTGATTTGACCCCAATTCAACTCTGATTGAAACATTGAACCTTAAACCAGTGTCTTCACCGGTTTAGTGATCGGTCCGGTTATGATAACATTGTTTATATCACAAGATCTCAATAAGCTACATATAAGATCTTTCAAACACACTCTAAATAAACTCGTTAAAAGGCCCTTAGAGATTAGAAAGGACTATAGGTAACAATTTTTGCACACCAGCTAATGCACGTGAAGAAGTTCAATTACTAGCCAAAATCCTCTAGATATAAGAAACTGGACTTCCTAGTGAAGTGGCTATGCAGCCATAACAATATCGGGCTTTCAGAGGCTTGACTAATGTAATACTAAAAAAGACACTGTGTGTTCTGACTTCTGATGATAATTAGTCAAGACGGTTGAGAATAACTAAACTACAACAGACGTGGAAAAAATGTGGATATCATATAAACTAATGTTAACTGATTGATTGTACTTATGGAATGCATCTGAAATGTTATTCTCAGTGCAACAAAAAAAAGTATCAACAAGATCTTTGTATCTGACCAACAATAGCTCAAGAACAAAATGGAACTAAACTAAGATAACTACAAGACAATATGGGTCTATTTGGATAAACTTTTCCCCCAAGTACTTCTAGAAAAAGAAAATAGGAAGAAAAAATGAGATGAGTTTCTCCATAAGCTAATTTGTAGAAGTTCTCTCATATTAACTTCACTAAAAGATGATTTTTAACTTAACACATTCTGGTTTTAGCTTATGGAGAAGCTTTTTAATTTCTTATTTTCTTCTAGAAGTGCTTATGAAGAAGTTTATCCAAAGAGGCTCATATTCTTACTTACCAGTTACAGATAAACCTTTCTTTAAGAACAAATTTAGGGTGAAGGAAATCAAAGTTATAAGGTTTTCAAATATATATTGAAACCAAGAATGCATAGAATTAACTATTGTGAAACTAGGACACATGAAGACTGAAAGAGAGTATACAAATTGATCTGATTAAACATTCTTAAGGTTAAACAATTATATGAGAATAAAACGCCAAGATTCCATTTTGCAAGAGAAACAAAATAATTCTTAATTATAAAATTTTGATTATAGCATATAGATCTATCTCATCTGTGTAAACTCACCAGACATAAAAACCTTCATTTCCTCCAACATCAGAATGGGAAACTTGCACTCTTCTGCATCCCTGCCTATCTATATACACTCTGTCCTTTGAGAAAAACCATTGTATGCTATTGACCAAATTTCATCATATCTAACCAATCTATTACAACCTATAGTATATATCATCTAGGGAACAATTTACTAAGTGGTCACTATGAACATGTAGCCATACAATCTTGTGGTAGCAACCTCTCTTCTTGATCCACAGTGTCCTTAACAGCATGATAAAACTCTAACCATGAAGAAGAGTTGGAATCCAAAGGACCCCATGAAAATGTTAGATTTGGACTTGCAGGGCAAGCAGTAACCAAATCCAAAACTGAAACTGGTTTGAGGGTCTGTGGAAAGTTGAATGCTAAATTATCTACTTTGTGTTCATAAATTTTCCCATTTCGGTCCAATTTGTACCGAGATGTACCCTGAAATTCACCCTTAGCCTCCCATGGAACCCGGGGCACACCCCTCAGGTTCCACCTGATCAATATCACGTTCTCCGAAGGCTGCCATATCCTATACACATCTAGAGCAATCTCACGGAACAAAATTTTACCATGAAACCTCAATGCCCAGAAGATCAATTTGTACTTCTCAATACCAGTAAATGTATTCAAAGGGTCTTTGAATGTTATATCATCCCTGAAATAATCAAATTCAACATTAAAAAACACATATCTCCCCCTAATAAACATCTGAAATCTAACAGAAAATCACACACACACATAGCACAAAAATACACATCTCAAAGATGAAAATTAAAATACTGAAATGATCAAATTCAACATTAAAAGCCCCATTTTTCAGCAGTAAGAATAATCTTAATGTAATAGAAAATCACACATACACACCCCTCATCTCAAAGATTAAAATTCAAATAGTGAAGTGATCAAATTCAACATTAAAAACCCCGTCTTTTTGCTGTAAGAATCATCTTAATGTAACAGAAAATCACACACACACACCCCTCAACTCAAAGATGAAAATTCAAAATTAAAAAGCCCATCTTTCCCCTGTAACAAACATGAAACATCTGAAAACTAACAGAAAACCACACACATGCACAAAAACACATATCCCAAAGGTGAAAATTCAAATACTGAAATATCAAATTCGACATTAAAAAACACACAAATCTCAAAGATGAAAATTCAAATCCTGAAATGATCAATCTAACAGTAAACCACACATATCCCAAAGGTGAAAATTCAAATACTGAAATATCAAATTCAACATAAAACACACACACACACATCTCAAAGATGAAAATTCAAATCCTGAAATGATCAATCTAACACTTTTTTTTTTTTTTTTTTTTTTTTGGAAGGCGAAGATAATATATTATATATGAAACCAAGTACCAGAGGTACTACATAATACAGAAAAGGTCCTGATAATCAGGAGATACAGCACCCTCCACAGATGAAAACCCTACTAACAGAAGCTTTAACTAAAAGCTATAGACATATTTGAAGACCAACTATAATAAGGAATCTGGAAATTCCTTTCCCAACCCCTCAGCCAGGTCCATAAGAGAAACAGAGTGCTATCTGTCAGTCTAGTGATATCAAAGGTTTGATTCTGGAAAATTATATCATTTCTGAGCCTCCAAATTGAGGTTGTAACTGCTATCCACCACATTGTCCTTCTTATGTTAGCATCCTTTGAAACTGCTGAGGAGAAATGCTGAAGAAAATTGTCCAAAGGTCTGCAGTGAAACACCTTTTCTTCCTTTATCCAAGATAGGAATTCCCACCATATAGGCATAATTTTGCCACAAGTGAAGAATAAGTGGGAAGCAGTTTCAGGTTGACTATGACAGAATGGGCATAAATTATTATCCACCTGAATCTGCCTCTTAATCAAATTGTCCTTCGTAGGAAGTCTATCCCATAGTAACCTCCAACCAAAGGAGAGGGCTTTAGGAGGAAGTTTAATCTCCCAGAGTGTCTTGAAGCCCAGGTACTGACCTTCATCATCCCTGTCAGCTTTAATAACTTGATAACCAGATTTAGATGTTAAGACCCCAGTGGATTCAGCTCTCCAAATCCAGGTATCATGGAGATTGTTAATTAATCTGATTTGATGGATGTGATCAATGAATTTAGAGGCTAGCTGCACCTCATTATCAAACAAGTGTCTTCTCCAAACCATATTCCAGACCCACCCATTCTCAGTCCAAGATCCCACCTCTGCCACTGTTAAATCCCTTTGAGAAGAAATAGAGAATAATTCAGGGAATTGATCCTTGAGAGGAACTCCTTCATCGCCCCAAGGATCCTCCCAAAACAGGAATTTGTCGCCTCTCCCCAGCTTCCACCTAATTTGATTATCAGCATTGATCACATTCTGATGTTGAAAGATGGCCCTTAAGTCAGCCCACCAAGTAGAGAAATACTGCTTTCTAGGACCATGCTCTAATCCCCTCCAGCCATTATACTTAGAGTTCAGGATTCTAGTCCAAAGCTGGTCTGGTTGGTGGAACATCATCCACTTCCATTTGAACAGCAAAGCCTTGTTAAGACTTTGGATATCTCTGATCCCCAATCCTCCCATATGCTTAGGAGTGCAGCACTGGCTCCAAGACATCCAAGCAATCTTCCTTCCATCTGGTTTTCCCCCCCAAAGGAATTGTCTTTGGATGGTAGAAATCCTATGAATTATAGCTGATGGGGCCCTGAAAAAAGACAAGAAGAAAAGAGGTAATGCTGTTAGGACAGCATTGATGAGTGTGATCCTTCCAGCCATAGAAATATGTCTCTGATTCCACTTGCTCAGTTTAGCCTCGAACTTCCTTATGACAGGATCCCAAACTGCCCTCCTTCTAGGATTAGCACCCACTGGAATTCCCAGATAGCAGAAGGGGAGCTGCAATAAAGCACAATTGAGGTAGGTAGCAGCAGAGTTGCACCAAACCGCAGATTGGCCAACAGCCCCAAACTGGCTCTTGGAGAAGTTGATCCTTAACCCAGAAACCATCTCAAAGCTTCTAAGAATGGTCTTCACTACTCTGACATTTTCCATAGAAGCTTCTCCAAAGAACACAGTGTCATCAGCGTATTGAAGAACATTTACAGGCACTTTGTTCTTCCCCACCAGATAACTTTTGAACAAGTTTTGAGAAACAGCTTCTCTCATCAGCCCTGTCAATCCCTCAGCCACTAAATTAAAGAGGAAAGGTGCCAAAGGGTCACCTTGTCTCAATCCTCTTTGAGGGATAAATTCTGAAGTTGGGCTGCCATTAACAAGGATCGAAATGGAAGCCGAATTGATGCAGGCCCTTATCCACCTAATCCATCTCTCATGAAACCCCAATCTCTTCAGCATATAAATGAGAAATTGCCAAGATACAGAATCATAGGCCTTCTCAAAGTCCACCTTAAACACCATACACGGCTGCTTGGATCTTCTAGCCTCCTCAATCACTTCATTAGCCACCAGAACACCATGAAGTAATTGTCTTCCCTGAATAAAAGCTGTCTGCCTTTCATCTACAAGATGAGGCATAACTTTTCTCAGCCTGTTAGCCAACACTTTGGCAACAATTTTATAAGAGCAGCCTATAAGGGATATAGGTCTGAAATCATTGATTTCTTGAGGGTCTTTCACTTTAGGGATAAGTGCAATAAAGGAGGAGTTGCTGCCTTTGGGGAAGGTGGCATTAACGAAGAATTCATCAAAAAATCTCAGGAAATCAGATTTAAGCTCCTTCCAAAAGTGCTTAATAAATCTGAAGTTAAGCCCATCAGGCCCAGGGCTTTTGTCATTGCCACAACTCCACACAGCACAAGTGATCTCCTCTTCATTAAAAGGCTCAACCATGCTATCCCTTTGAAGATCAGATAAAGCATTGAAGTGGACTCCATCAAGGTTAGGTCTTTGCTGCTGCAATTCATGAAATCTATTTCGGAAGTGCTGCAAAACCTCTGCCTTGACCAGGGAAGGATCTTCAACCCAAGCATCATCAATATATAGTCCCCTAATCGCATTTCTCCTCCTACTGAAATTTATTAATTTGTGAAAATAAGAGCTATTGCAATCCCCCTCTTTAACCCATCTACTTCTAGCTTTCTGCCTCAAGATAGACTCCAGGAGGCTAGCCTTTTCCCAAAGCTGTGATTGAAGGTCCTTCAGCTGCTTGATTTGAATCTCCGAGAGCTGAGAGGGCATAGAGTTCTCCATCTCATTCAAACTCTGTTGCAGCTTCTTAATTTGGATATTAATGTCTGCTGAATTCTCCTTACTCCATCTTTTCAACCTCTGTTTGAGGTTCTTGAGCTTGGTTTTTAAAACAAAACCCCCCCACCCCAAGGGCTGATAACCGAGCCAACAATCTTTCACTACTTGCTGAAATTCCTTGATCTTTAACCAACCGCCAAAGACCTTAAAAGGCTTTGGGCCCCAATCAATAATTTTAGATTGAAGGAGAATAGGGCAGTGGTCAGAAAAATTTCTCTCAAGGTTGAATTGAGAACTATCAGGCCATAGATCCATCCAGCCATCCGAAACCATAATCCTGTCCAGTTTACTTTTGCAAGTTCCATTAGGCCTAACCCAAGTAAAAGGTTTACCCATACAGGGAATGTCCTCCACCCCCATATCCGCAAGCCATTCATTGAATTCTTCTATGATTTGAGAGTCTGGATTACTATTGCTAATCCCTTGTCTTTCTAAAGGGTATCTGATGCAATTGAAGTCTCCAACCAAACACCAACAGGAATCAAGAGACTGAGCTTTTCTATTACTAAGGTTCTGCCATAGCTGCCTCTTCCCAGCAGTATCACAAGGGGCATAGAGGTTAACAACTACTACTCTTTGCATTTGAGGCAGCCAAACTCCACCCAACATAATATAATCTTTATCTGAGCATCGAAAATCAACCTGAAATTTATTATTATCCCATATACATAGTAAACCCCCAGCAGCATTAATGGCAGGCTGCCATTCCCACTCCAGATCACTTTGGCCCCAAAGAAATTGACACGAGGCTTTGTCTAAACAGTCTTTCTTGGTTTCTTGAAGGCACAAGAGATCAACATGAAGCTTCCCTACCAAACTCCTGATAGAAGTCCATTTGAGACCTCTACCTAGCCCTCTAATATTATAGGATATAATATTCATTTATGGATACTCCTGTTTCCCAGCTGTAATGCCTCTTTCCTATCCCGAGTCTCCATGTTCTTGAAGCTGTGAATGCCTTCCTGATCTGATGCATGCTGAAGACCCAGGGATTTCGCAAGGGTCCACTGCTGATTGGCATCTTCAAGGTCTTCCAAGGGATTCCCATCAACACTGTTAACCTCCTCCGCCTCCCCCTCCATCTCTCCCCTGTTCCTGCTGAGAGGACCTTTAGTGAAAGAGTCCTTTGGGTCAGGAACAACCTTGTCCTCCATGTCCAGTGTATTTTCTTCAGCTACAGGCTTAAGAAGGCAGCCCTTTAATGGGCCATTCCGCTGCCTAGCATAAACTTTAGGGAACCCGTCCATGTTCCTGCTAGCAGTCTGGGTCATTGTTATATGTTTTTTCTTTTTGCACTCCTCCAGTTTCGTTATTAGGCCCGAAGTGGAACTTGGCCCAACGTTCTTTTGACCCTGTATGTGGCCTGTGTCATAAAAGTCTCCCCTATCCGTTGCACATGTCTTATAATCCCCATGGGTAATACACTGCTGACCTATTGGTTCTTCAGAATTTGAAACTTTTCCATTTTGGTCTTCCTCAGACTTTCGAAGCACGTCTAACTCGGGTTCCGATGTTATGACCACTGGGGAAAGATTTCCCTGCATCTCCTCTGCACACACATACCCTTGGTCAGCCTTTGTCAAAGTAGGGCCCTGAGAGTGCCTTGCTGCGCCACCTGCGTTAGGTCTGCAATTATCAGGATTTGGGCTCTTGTCCACTGATTCAAACCGATCCCGAGTTTGGCCATAAGGACCGCTGGGTAAAACTTTTGACTGGTGGTTCAAGAAGAAGTTGTTGTTGGTTACTGACAGCTCCGGCGAGTAGGAAAATGCGGTGTCACCGTCATCGTCTTCCTCCGCAACACCCTCCTCCTCCGACGTGACCTCATCCGTCCACTCGCCGGACATGGATAATCTGGTTCTCCGCATGTCCCCGCCGTCACCTACCTCCTCCACCAACCACACTCTGTGATCTTCTTCACCACAACGAACGATTGTTTCCTTGATTATCGCCGGCGGCAGGGGAGTTCGTACTAACAATCGTGCACGATCCAGTCTCCTCCTGTCCTCGGTGTCTTCATCGACCTCGATCACGTCTCCGATGGTTGAGACGACCTGCTTCATATGGTCCACTTCCCATGCTTCAATCGGGAAACCCCATACTTGAAGCCACACGATCCGATTAGATACCCTGTACCCCGGACGCCACCTCTCGAGGGAATAAAAGAGGGTATTGCCGCCGTTCGTCTCTGAGTTGATAAGCTGTTGGGCCTTATCCGCTGAAAGACCAGTAATTAGTACTATGTCGTCTCCGAGGGATCTAGCGCTGATGCTATATCCCAGCTCCCACGATATGTAGTCCTCCATCTTCTCCGCCTGCATCGGTTTCTTCAACCTACCAACCCAAGCCCCTTTACACCAGACTTCCCGACCTTTATTAGGTACGATGGTAATTGTTGGAATGCCATCTACAGCTGTCGTTGTTCCTCCTAAGCCTCCTTTCTGAGCCACCACTTCCACATATGATCTCACCCGAGGTCTATTAGTGGCCTGAGAATCCTTGACAGCTTCTTTACTTTGCTTTTCCTTTTTATCTACTTTTGTATGCGTATGAACATTCGACGCTAGCCTTGTGAACCTGGGAAGGTTAACGAACAGCTTATGGTCATCAATGAAGATATTGTCCAGGTGCGTCTCCAAAAGCTTTACGTCCGAAACGTCCTTGAACCTCACGAAGCCGAACCTTCTTCCCTCCTTGTTACGACGTTTGGCAATGAAAACTTCACGCACATCTCCCCAAATCTTAAACTTCCCCCAGAGCCTCACTTCATTAACGTTGTCTGTGAAATTAGTGAAGTAAAAGGATGTAATATCCTCCTTGTCTCTCCAGTTGGGGTGGTTTGCCGAGAGGTTATGTAGTGATCTGTTCTGGGTATAGTTCTTCTTTGCTGCCTTTGCTTCCCTCCTTCTTATCACCTTGGTCCATACTTCCTGATCAGGTTCAGCATCCTGTCTATTATGTTCCTGGTTCCCCCCCTTCGAGCTTCCGTATGTTTCGTCTTGTCGCGTCTTTCTGGAGATGCTCCGACAACGTGGGAGATATTCCTCGTGTCGCCTATCTCTATCTCTCCCCCTCTCCCTGCTGCGTCTGTATATTCTGTTGTTGTCATAAGAACGGTCTCTTGCAGGCTCTCGATTTCTCAGGGAACCTCTCTGTCTCTCTAAAAGGCGTGCTCTCCCTCTCTCAGGCGCTCTTCCTCTACAGAGTGCCTGTCTCTCTCCCTGTCTCTCTTTCTCTCTCTCTCTAACGTGTTTCTCTCTCATGTCTCTCTCATGAATACCAAATCATGCCTATTGACTCCATACATTCCAGCAAAAATGTAATAACAGCAGCAAGGTCTATGGCATGTTTAGGGGCAGGGTAGCTTTGCCTCATCAATGCTTTCTATCTCCTCAATTAGAATTTCCTACTTTTAGGAGGATTTCTTACCCTGATCAATCTAACACTAAACCACACACACAACAAAAAAACACATATCAAAGATGAAAATTCAAATACTGAAATGATCAAATTCAAAATAAATAAACCATTTTTCCCCTGTAAGAATCATATCATAATTTAACAACCCCCCCCCCCCCCCCCCAAACTCAGATGAACATTCAAATACTGAAATGATCAAATTCAACATTAAAAAACCCATTTTTTTCCTGTAAGAAACATGTTAAATCTAACAGAAAACCACACCACACATAACACGTCTCAAAGACGAAAACTCAAATACCCAGATGAGAAATTGACCTGTAAATGTCATAATTGAGGTCTTTGACGAAGATGAAGGGCATGTCCTCACGGAGGGTCCTGACAGCAAGGCCAAGATTGAGGTAAAACTCATCCTTCTGCTGCTGAAGCTCGTCTCTGGCACCTGTTGTTGGTGTGTGCCCCTGAGCAACCTGTGCAGTGGAACTTTGGAGTGCGGAAAGTGGAGCAGATGAAGTGAAGAAGAACAATGAAGGACTTTGAGAAGTGGGTTTTGCTGATGATGGTGAAGGCGTTTGAGGAATGGGTTTTGATTTGGTTTGGGGTAGCAGTGAGGGTTTCAGGTTGGATAGAAGAAAAGCCATGATTTTAGCCTTTAATGCTCAAACGGGTATCCAATATTTTATTAGCCTTTCGTTTGATTGAGAGAGAGAGAGAATTGTAGCTGAAGCGAAAATTCTGAGGCTGTTGTTAACCATTATGAGTGGCTTTGAGTATGGCCATGAAATCAAAATGAATAGCAATGTTGGCCTTTTTGCATGTTGCCACCTGCAATTTAACTTTTTTTTTTCTTTAAGTAAACTCCATTTATTGCTCTCGAAATGTATAAAGCCGTCTGATATTAATTTTTGAAATTAAGAAAAATTCAAATAAATCCCAATAAAAATACAATATGCCCATCACATTAATTTAAAGTTTAAAAAATATGGATTAAGTAATAATATTAAAATAAATTTAAAGACTTTGATGATAATAAATTATTAAGTTTAAAAATTTAAATTAAACTAAAAATGTATGTGTGCTTTGCACGCTTCAAAATCAGTACAGTTCTACTGAAGAAAGTAAATAAACATAAATTATATTGAGGAAGACATTTAAGTGAATTTTTATTTTTTTATTAGTTAAAAAATTAATTTGACTATTTAATAAACAAGTGTTTTTTTTAGTAATTTTTAGCATTTTTTTAAACTTCTTAATATATTCATCAAGTTCATGTTTATATTTTTTAAGTTTATATTTTTTAAATAAATCATAATTTTATTATTTTTCAGTTATTATATACTTTTCAGTTACTTCAATACTTAATTTTATTGAATACTTATAATTTAATAAATTAATTTTTTAATTTTTTACTAACTTTTTCTTCAGCTAATTTTATTAAACATAACTAAAGTAAAAAAAGAAAGTGAAAGAGGAAAAATAAAAAAGCTCTAAAGCATTGTCCAGCTAACATATGACCACAAAGGCACAGATTGGATGATACTATTAATTATTGAAAATTGAGAAATATTAGTTGTACTCTATGAGATACTCTTTTTTTAATTCTCTGTTTATGATCGGCTATAATTTATTAAAAATCACCATTTTTATAAATTTTGATTATCATCTAATGATTCGTTAGATTCTCTTTTCTGATTTATATTAAATGAAAAATAAAACTGAAAATTAATAATTTTTAATAAATTAGAATCAACCATAAAGAGAATTTTTGAGTGAGTGTCTTTGACTAGGGTCAATTGAGGAGAGGTCTAGGCCAAATAATTACATTTTTTTCTTTTTAAAAATAAATATTTGATATTATTTATTTTCATAGTTAGTATATTTTCCTTTTATAATGTATTATTATTATTTTAAAAGTTATAAATATTTACATTGGTTATAATTGATTTGAGAAATTAAATATTATTTATAATTAATTGTTTTCTATGAGATAAACTTACACTATATAAGAGATTGATAATTAACTTGAATTTTAAGGCATAGTAATAACTATTATACATTTTTATTACTATTATTCATATATTTTTTAATTTATTTCTTATATATTTCATCATTGCTACACTCCAATCTATTTTTGATTTATGTGTATGAGTCTAACTTTAAACTTGTGAATCTAAATATCATTATATAAACATTGAAAAAGAAACAAATCATATTAAGTTACATATTAATACATTTTTGTTCTGAGTAGTAGTGAGTTTAATCTCTAAGTAAGATTTAGAATTTGAATCTTGTGGATAAAAAAATAAGATTGAGTGAAAAAATTTCATTAAAGGTGACTAATTAAATTTTCAAACAAATATTAATCACAAAGTCAGTAAATATTTCATACCAATAGCATGGTATGATAATAAAAGATGGCATATTGTTCATTTTTCTTGCACCCGCAAAAAAAAAGTTATCATGAATACATATTTATTTTCTCTTATCTTTTTTTTCTCTTCTTTCGTTACATTGAATATTATATTTGTTACCTTTGCTCTCTATTTTTCATATTTCTTTCCCATTGATCCAACTTAAATGGACGAATATTATTTACCAAAATTAAAATCTTTATGAAAACATAGAAATTTTATAAAAGGCATGTAATGGTATGATTCATGAGTCGTGTGATATTTATAAAGCTAGGTTTAACTACAATTCCAGTTCCTTTAACATGGTTTATATATAATTTTAATTTTATAAGAGAATTTATTCAAATGTTTTAAAATTTTAATTATTGATGTAAAATTAATTTTTTTTTGTTGATTCTTAACGTAAAACCTCTGTATTAAATGTCTTGCGCAGATGAAGGAGATGCAAATCCAAATGCAGCAGCAGCATATAGATCAGCACTGTTCCATATATGGATCACGCGTGCTTCAGAATTGCGCTTTGGTCCATCCATCTTCCTTTGTCAATCATCAGGCAGCATCATCCAAGCTTCACCAAACTGGTATTGTTACTGAGTATCAACAGCAGTTTGAAACTCTTTCGAATCGCGTTAACGGTATGAGTCCTGAATCCAATTAAAATTGAATGAAAAATAGACAAAAACTCAACCAACCGATTCCGGGTGGGTCACTCACACCTCTACCCATAAGACTGAACTTAAAAGAACTTAATCAGTATAAGTAAATCACCAAAAGCATGTTTCTAATAAAAACGAACCATTACAAGTTGAACCAAGGTTGTACATCCAACCTGGAAAGAAAAACCTCTACCAAAATAAAACCTTGAGATTTTTTCAACGTAACTCCTATCTTAATGCAAATATGTCATCATAAATGTGGTCACAGCATCCCATCTAGAACCAAGGTTGTACATGCAACCTGGAAAGAAAAAACCTCTACTAAAATATAGCCTTTAGATTTTTTCAATTTAAAAATTCATCCGAATATCATATTATATATCAGGTTTAATAAGAGCACAGTTCAAATCACAGGGTAAGTCTATCCAACGGTTTCACTGCTGCAACCCCCTTACTGAGTTCCAGTCTAGAGTATTTTTCGTATGTAACCCCGGCAGCTTTGTGGAACTTCAGTATCATATCCGCACAATCCCTACAATATTACAGTTAGCATAAATAGAAACCAACCAAAATTTTAAAAATGAAAAAGAAAAAGACAGAAAAAAGAGTACCTGATCTTTGAAACTTCATAACGTGCTTGTTTGTGAAGTAGTGGGAGTCCATGGAAGTTTATCCAACGGTTTCACTGCTGCAACCCTACTGAGTTCCTGTCTAGAGTATTTTTCATATATAACCTTCAACTTTCCAACCCCGGCAGCTTTGTGGAACTTCAGTATCATATCCGCACAATCCCTACAATATTACGGTTAGCATAAATAGAAACCAACCTAAATTTTAAAAATGAAAAAGAAAAAGGCAGAAAAAAGAGTACCTGATCTGTGAAACTTCATAACGTGCATGTTTGTGAAGTAGTGGGGTCCATGGTGGAGTTATTTGCAAAGTACATCGTGCAACATAGAGAGCTGATGCACAAAGTAATGAAGGCTTGAATGCCAAAGCTTCGTATTCAACTAAGCATAGGTCGACCAGAAAGAATGCCATGTGCTCAAGCTGGAAAAATAAATTGCAGACAAAATGTTAGAAATCATACTTAATGTCCAGCATAGAAGCAATGACATTACACTTCTCATCCAAACTGATTGATTATCCTTCATGCCTAGAAGCAATATCAATTTGATAAACTAAAATTTGTACAATCAACAATCTGCAAGATAGTATATAGTACGAACATGCATGTTGAACTACATACCTTTTTATCTGATTGCGCCGCCTTTAGAAACCTCACCATAAAAACATAAGGAGTAGGAGCATTAAGACGGAACTTTAATTTTCTAAGAATAAGTTTTTCCTGTACAGAATACCACAAAACACTTTAGAATATAAATTTAAGTAATCAAACACCAGCAAAATTTTAGAATTATCTGATCAATCTGAATTAGCTGAATGAAAATTTCACCAATTATATTTTATGAATTTGCTAAGTCATTCATTAATGCGTAACTATGCAAAGAAATGTATCAAGATCAGTCTTAAACATGAGGATTGAAAGGGAGAAGTGTCATAAGAAAGGCTTAATAAGCACTGCATACCATTCCAAGCATTTGATCTCTGGTATATGACTCCGCTGAGATGCTAATTAAATCTTTGACCTGGAACAGACAAGACAAAAAGAAGTTATCAAGGTAGAGCATGTCATCTTTTCTTCAACAATAAATGCTTAAAAATCCCTTCTTACCCTAGGATGCCAAAAATCCTCATACTTTGAGGCAAGTAAAAGTGCTGTAAGGCCAACTAACTGCATATCGGTCTTTTTGATAGTCACTAGGGAAAGATATTGATCCAACAACGTAACAGTGAGATACAGTGTCTCTGGCATCAAATCAAATTTGAAGTGTACCTAAAATAGTCATAATGATAGGTAAAAAAAGTGACAATATAAGTCATCAGTAGAACAATAGATAAAGGAAAGGGCATGGAGAAAGAAAAGCCATCTGAAGGATGATGAAAATCATTTATTTACTTCAATAAGCCAGTTGATCAAAATGCCCCGCAAAGGAGGTGAAATGTCTGTCTGAATTGACATGTAATTTGCTAGAAGTGGATTATGTGCCTGCAGTTGAAAACAATTTTAAAATAGATAAAAACATTAGTTTAGTTTAGAGAATAAAGATAAAATTGTAATATAATTTGTATACATGAGAAATCCAGAGGTTTCATGATTAATAAAGATAAAATGTAATATAAATTTGTATAGACAAGAAAGCCTGTTGAATTCAGAGAAAATGAAGATGGTAACTGATTTTATTAGCCCACTCAATAATGGAGTACAAGTGTATTTATAAGCACAGCTGACATAACAAACTTAACTGTCTACAAACTACCCAGTAGGAAGTTGAGTAACTGTTCCTTTATACTATACTCACAAAAGCCAGTGGTATCATGATTACACCAAGGAAGTGACAAAATCAGTTAAACAATGACAGAAGTTGAACTAGGTCGAGTAACCTTCGACAGAATTTTTTGCAGTAGTAGGGTTACACTCTTGGTTTTAATTTATATGTATTCCCTCCATATTTTGGTTCCTTATCAGACTGTGTTGTCTGCTTTCAGGAACCAATTATATGGACTTTATTTTGTAATAGTACCTCTGGTACTTTTTATTCAATATATATATATTTATCTTTGCAGACCAAAAAAAAAAAGTTGAACTAGGTTGTGACATCTCTGTATGATAATGTGATAAAGTATCTTATCCAAGCATATGGGATTAATAGTAAAACATCAAAATAAAACTTGCAAACGATTCAAGAACCTCCAATATAGGATTCTTTTTTAAAAAAAAGTTGTGGACATTGTATTGAGTGTCAAGGTGTGTATTGGAAGTGTTGACTATGATAATTACTGCAAGATTGGAAAAATAGCATGTCAAGTTATTAAAAGAGCAACAGTGCTAAAATAATATGTCAAGTTATTAAATTATATTCAACACAATCAACTTTGGAGGGATGCATAGTCCTTCAAAGCTTACAAATATAAAATGTTAGCTGTAGAAAATTATTTACTAATTCTATAATTGGTGGAGCTATTGAAGCCTATAGTGAAATGGGAGGGAAATAGAAAGAGACAAGCATGTTCATAAAAGAAGAAATTTACTCAACTAGAAAAAAAGAAATGTATATCCCTGGTACTGTACATCTCTATTTTAAATTTAAATCAGTAACAAAGTGATAGTCATAAAAAAGAGCTGACATAAGCAAGATGAATATTACCTCAGTAACCCAATAGTACAGATATATGTCATCAATGTATTCAGAAACTTCAAGTTGATTGCATTCATTATCTATATTTGGTAGGTTATCCTGCTCTCGAACATCACCACTTTCCTTGAGAATCTGCAAAATAAGGGGCTACATGCCATTTAAATTTTTGGAAACTAAAATAGAGTTGTAGTTTCATGCATTGAGCATCAACCTTAGATCCTTCAATTAATGAAGTTGTATATGATTTCCGGCGGAAGGATTTTTTCCTTGGAATTAACTCTAACAAATTTGTTGTCAGATTGCTCTCTCCAGATGGAAGACAACTTTGATTTGTATCATCAGAAACTGTCAAACTTTTCTCAGGAAGAGACAGAGAAACTGATTCCTTGTCCTGAGATGATGTCACAGTAGTTGATTCTAGATTTTTCTGAGCTGATAGGGATTTGTTCTGAGATGATGTTGCTGTCGTTGATTCTAATTTGTTCTGAGACAATCTGGATTTAGATTTTAAAGTCCTTTGAGCAGTGACAGCCTTGATTGTGGTCTTAACAATAGGCTGTAACAAACAAGGTAAAAAATCAGCTTCACACTGTATACACCAAATCTTAAAATCAAAATGTGGTGGAAGTTATTGACTGACAAGACAGTTCCTAATGTCATTAAATGAACCAAGCATTTAAAGCATGACATCAGTGCATATCAATCATATACATGTATGCATTAAAAGGTTTTCTGCTATATTTTACTTCAGCACACTACATTATGCAGTTCAGCCTTATTAATTACACAAGCATCACAAAGAAATTCCAAATAAAATGCAAAATAAGCACAGATATGAAATTCCAAAGAACTACTGCTGCACCAACAGTGTTATCAAATAGCGGTTATGGCGGCGCCATGGCGGTCTGGCGTCGCAAATTTTCGGAAAAAACGCCACCAAATAGCGGTGGCGTTGTGGGTTGCGGATGGCGGCCGCCATAGCCATGGCGTTCGTCGCAGAATCGCATTAATGGCGGAATAGCGCCTTTTCT
Source organism: Glycine soja (assembly GCF_004193775.1). Lineage (NCBI taxonomy): Eukaryota > Viridiplantae > Streptophyta > Magnoliopsida > Fabales > Fabaceae > Glycine > Glycine soja. Next base: position 19,737,618 of record NC_041009.1, on the reverse strand, counting down.
TTTGTTTTTTGCGCGATAGGTGTTGGGCTGACCCAACCCAACCCTACCCGAGATTCTATTGCAAAAGCGCAGCACACAACAGCGAGCACGCACAGAACAAAGCACGAACAAAAAAGTCTCCAGTGCGACCAGCAGCACGACGACGACGAACGGCAGCGACGCATGCGAGGACGACACACGAGCCACGACGCACGGTACCGACAAACGGGCGACGTTGACGGCAGCTTCAGTGGTGCGTTTTTTTTTGTTGTTTTTTTCTGTTTGACACCCATTTTTTATGTCTAGAGCTTTTTTTTCCTTTTTCTATTTGACACCTTTTTTTATTTTTGACACCCATTTTTTTTCTGTTTGACACCACGTTTTTTAGTTTATTTGAATGCAATCCATTGTTTTTTTCAATTTGAATGAGTTTATTTGGTGTTGGTACTTGGTTATTTATAATTATATATATGTATATTTTTTTTTTGTCCGCCATAACGTCCGCCATTTCCGCTACACCATCCGCCATATTTTTATGGCGGATTTTTGGCTTTCCGCCATGAACCGTCATCCGCCATTAACAACATTGTGCACCAATCTGTTAGGAAGTCCCACATCGCCTGTCCCAATTTTTGATGTGCAACTTATATATCTGTTGGGCAACTTCACTTAGTATCAATTGGTTTTAAGTTGAAATCTAACACAATTAATCAAATAAAGCAACAACAGACAGCAAAGTAAAGCCAACATACCTTGGTGGACTTCCTTGAGGATGCATGTAAAACATTAGGTTGAACCCTGCATCACACGTGAATTGTATTGTATGAAATGAGAAATTAATAACTAGAAATCTCATCCTCTAAATTATCAATTGATTATTAAAATCTCTTATCAAAGAGAATTGGTTGTTAATGATGAGCATAAACAGGCATTCAGCTATAAATAGAAACAATTATAATGATTTCCTATTTAATAGATTCCGTAGATTTATCATCTGCCTGTCTTCTTGTGGTCTAAGGTCCAATATCCTTATTGTCCTATATTCTTCTAAAATCTAAATAAAATAAAATAAAAAATCAAATCTCAGCACATAGTAGGGTTATTGCATGAGGGAACATGTTAGGGGCAGGTATGACAGTTATTGGTAGAAAGTAGCAGTAATTCAATATCAGAATGTGTAAAAATGTCATTAGAAGTTGTGTATTATTAGTAAATGTTCAATGTGTGTGTAATAGGGTGAATAGAAAAGATACGTGTGTTTTCTTCTGTGTAGAAGTTTGTGAAATTAGGGACAGCAAATATCAATCATTCATGTTCCTTCACCTAACAGCTTAAACGTATGACAGATATATCCTCACATCTAATATCAACCTGAAATTTGTAATAACCAAGCTTCCACGTGTGCATTTATACGAAGGTCAAGGTGTAGAAAAATTTATAACTTTTGGGTGAAAAAGGAGACACATTTATTTGATGGAGAATACAAAAAACAAAAATGAAAGAAAATGAGATCTGGAAGAAAACCAGGGACCTAAAAGTGTAATAAAAATGGTAATACAGAAGTGTAAAATTCTGCAGAACAAAGAGTCAAATTCTTTTCAATTTAAGAATATAGTGTTGATGCAGCTAATTAGCATCAATTTTCTAGACATTACCTCATAATTTTCTAGGCTAACTTGCTAGATTCCCCAGTTTTGCAACTTGAAGACTCATCAAACAGATACAATGTACCAGAAGTGCACAATTTACATAGAGGAGCAGGAACTAGCTAATGATATGATTAATTATCACTTACATTTGAACAAAACCATCACTCACTCGATACTTCCATAAATGGCTTCTTGAGTTAATCAGTTGGGAACTATCTCTTCTGTTTGTGGTTGCCTTAGCTGAAATCAGTAGTATATTAAGTTTAATTAGCATAGCATAGGTCAATTCATTGGCATTTACAAAGTGACTATCTAAAGTCGCAGCTTCTTACTGGGGAGACCACTTTGGCCTTTTGCTGTTTGAGAACTTCTAACATTTTCCTATAAGGAAGTAAAGTGGAATTATAAGAAATGGAAAAAGATTTTGAAAAAAATAAATAAAAAGAAAAATATATGGCAATTTGAATAAGCCCAACTATATGGAGGTAAAAATATTTTATTGCCACTGTCCACCACCAGAAAGAATAATAAGATTATATTACCTTTGTGTTACTCGTATCTTCCCTGCTTACCCTCCTCAATACTGGTAAAGACTTCCTTGATGAGCTTGAAAGAGACAAGTTGTGGTTTCAGTTTACAGTTTATTCATAAAACTCACTTGAATCAACAAAATGGAATATAAAAAAAACCTTGTAGCAATAGGCTTCCTTGTAAACCTACAAAAAAAAAAGAAAAAAAGAAAAACAATTGCAATATAATTTATGTAATGAAGTGCTTGGAACCATAAAAATCAACCATTAATAACTTCAATTCCCAATTAAATGTGAGATAAACAAGAGACAGGATTAATAACTTCAATTCCCAATTAAATGTGAGATAAACAAGAGACAGGATCCCAAGTACCTGTCCTTTGTGGCATTAACTGATTGGCCTCCATTTGTATTATTCTTCTGATCATCTAAAGGGGAAAAAGATATCTAAATGATATTCTAAATATACAAACCACAATAAAATATTAAGAGGAAATTAGTCACCTCTATTGAGTGCATCTAACTGAACAACACTTTTCCTTGTATATCTTTGCACCCTTCCCTGATTTGAACAAGAAAAGTGATCAGTGCTTCATAATTGTGTAGACCCAAAGAAGTTTAAATTGTTAATATTCTAACTGAACATCACATTATATGATTCCTTTTGCAAGAAAAAAGAAGGACAAGTTGTACCAAGTTAATGCTTCCAAATGGTAGGAAATGATTCAAGAGCCAACTTGTTGACTTGAAAAAAAGTGATTCTATGATGCGGCTATTTTTAAGAGCTTTGGAAAAGCAGAAAAGCAACTTATTTCCAAAAAAATCAGACATAATTATATATTTTAAAATATCTTTATAAACAAACTGAGATAAAATAGAAGTGTGAAGTTAGGGTTCAGTTCATATATGCTATTATATGCTTGGGTGCCAATAAATCAAGCTGCTCTGAAACCAGACTTCTCACCACCAACCAGCTCCAAAAGTTTATGCTGTATATATGATAATGATTATTAGCTAGAACAAGTGGTTCATTTATTTAAGGAAAAGTTTCCTAACCTATCATAATAAAGATCTTGGTGAGTGTTTGGTTCAACTTATTTTGGAGAAATAATCGATTATTTTTACCAGCTTCCTAAGAGAGCTTTTGAAAAAACAAGGGATTATTTCTTCAGATTTAAACTAAACCAAATATGCTATTAGTTTCAAACCACATACTTAAGGCATTCTTGTTTTTTTGCAGGAAATGGAGAAAGTGAATTTTGTATATCCGTTTCAAACCTACAACTAGATTAAAAATGCTATGACCAGATATGTTTGCTTGCTCTCTTAAAGAAAAGATGCCAAGGCCAAGGGGAACATAGAAAAGAAAAAATCCAAAAATAGATGAACAGCATATAAATATAAACAATTTACCTGGAGAACCACACCCATCAAGATTAATTGTTTTGTAGGACTTCTTTTCACTTTTTATGTTTTTATACAAGACACCTTATTGATTATATAAACAAAGTTCCATTCATTGAGTCATTTAAGGGTATTAAGAAAATTAACTAACACCAGTAAAAAGAGTATCCATTTACATAAACAACTGACTAAGTAAAAAAAACATGGGCTAAACAGAAAATTGGAATACCTATGAGTTAATCAACTGGTTTACATACCGTGAAGGATTTCCTCAAAGATACACCCGCTATTTTGGAACTTGAACCTGCAGGAACCCTAGAAAGGCACATAAGACATAAAATCAAATAACAAAGCAATCATTAGAGGAAATAAAGACAGAATTAATATGCTATCTAATTCAAGCAATTGTAAAGAACATTGCATCAATCTTTGCTTGAGATGAAGCACCACGACAAGATAAGTTTCTATTACGTGAAGCATCTATAGAGATTGAATTTTCTTTTAATCTCGAAGGTCCACATAAATATGAAAGTTGCTAAAATATAAAACCATTCATGTGTTTTCATCCAAAAGCTTAAGTATCTGGGAGAGTTGGTTCTGCATAGTATCAACATCTCTATGACTATCTCTAATCTCTACTGTAAAGGTACAAATCCTTGTTGCTCCCATTCTTCTAAAGGAATGTTAAGTTTCAACACAAGGTAAGGTGGGCTTGTACATTGTCCACTCATCAAGACTAAAGGTCCCTAGTGTGAGGAGAAGGTGAGTTAAATTACTTAAATATAACATCATTCATTTGCTTTTACCCATTAGATTAAGTGTTTTGGAAATTATATTAGATAGAAGGACAAAGACAGAATAGACGGATTAATCATCATCTAAATTCGACATGATTTGATGTGCTTTCAAGACTAAAAGTCCCTTGTGTGAAAGGGCATGTTAAATTAAATATAATATCATTCATGTGCATTCACCTATCAACTTAGGTAGTTCAGTAATGCCCTTTGTTGAAAATAGAGGAATTAGATAGGAAGGACAAAAGGATAGAATAAAGTACTTAATAGTCTAAAACAGACATAACTTGATGTTATATACAAAATAACCCCTACTTATGCTAATACTAGACTCCTAATCCTAATTAAATAAGAAAACAGATTATGAATGAAATATGAAAATTACTTCTAAGGGATCATTTAATATACTAAAAATAATTAAGATACAAGAATGATGTTATAAGATATTTGTTGGCCCCTCAAGCCAAAGCTAACTAAGCTTTGAGCCTGTTAGTTGTTACATTTAACAAGAAAATTAAAAATGATGTGCCAAAATGGAGTTGAACAGGCTTAGGCTACTACATTTGAGACAGAGCAAGACGAAAACAGGATTAGGCCAGACATTTTCTAGACTGATGGAAAGAAGAACATATGGATGTAACCAAACAAGAAAAATCTGTTGTCCAATGGAGCCACATAGTAATGGGAAGGTGGTGAATTGGGGCAAGGGATGGATACAACCAGAGTAAATAGGTTAAACAAAGTTCATATCACATGTGATTGTGAGAAAGGTTGACTGTGAGGTTCTTAGAATGTGGGATTGGGCCTAACTCAACTCCAAAAGCTAACTCATAGGGTGAGGGTTGTCCACCCCTTATATACTTTATCTTGACACTAGCCAATGTGGTACTTAGGTTTTTCCAATACACCCCTTCACACCTAGCACTTTTAGGCTTGATGCATGGATAATACGGTGGGTGGCCCTTTTGATGGATCAAGGATAAGCTCTAATATCATCTTAGAATGCGGATTTGAGTCTAACTCAACCCCAAAAGTTAGCTCATAGGATGAAGGTTGTCCACCACTTATATACTCTATCTTTGCACTATCTCTAGGCGATGTGAAACTTGGAGTTTTCCCAATAGAGGTGATACAAAATACTTTTATAAACCCCTATTTTATACCATACTAGACTCTTAATCCTAATTAAATTAAATAAGGAAAAAATCCATGAAACACGAAATTGAAAACCATAACCACTCTAAGATACAGTAGAAATATTATGAGAAATTTTCTACATATATTCTAACAAAATCAAAGGTGAAAATGTTTAGGTTGCCACTAGATATTAAAGAGTAATCTATCAGAATATTCCAAAACAAAACATTTCACAAAAGAATGCCATTAATAGTTAGTCTCTATATCAGCTGATATGTGCAAAAAACAAATATATGCGTCTCTTTTATAAATGTATAGCTGTACAAAATAAGTTGAGTTTCAAAAATAACTTGCAAATCCTATTAAAACAGTGAAATACTACCACCTCCCTTCTAACTTTCTCTCTATCCTGCATAAAGAAGATTCTTACTTCATTTTTGAGCTGGCAATGCCAACAGCTGTTGTGAAGTTTTCTTGAACATTGCTTACATCAGCCAATGTCTTTCTCACATTTGTATTTCCTAATAAAAGGCAGAATAAATGAAAATAAGGAGTGTGTAATACCACATATTTGTCAAAATTTTAACAAGAAATGAGTTCAGTTAATACTTACCAGGTCCAGAAGTACCATATTTGCCACTACTTCTATCCATACTTTTTTTGAGACCGCCCTTCACCATTAAAGTTGCATAATAGTTATACATATAGAGTGTAAGCAAGGACAGACTCAAGAATACAAAATAAATCCACATTTTCCAAGTATTTACAGATTGTTAGAGCATTCAGAAAGTATTAGAAGTTTAGAATGTTTATTACCTTTGGATTAGTGGTGCTATTAAGAATAACCCCTTTGTTAGCTACCACGGCTGTTGTGAATTTTTCTTGAGCATTGCTTACATCAGCTAATGCCTTTCTCACATTTGTACTTCCTACTAAAAGCCAGAATAAGTGAAAATGAGAAGTGTGTAATGCCACATAATTTTCAAAATTTTAACAAGAAATGAGTTCAGTTAATACTTACCAGAAGTACCATATTTGCCACTACTTTTATCCATACTTTTTTTGAGACCGCCCTTCACCATTAAAGTTGCATATATGGAGTGTAAGCAAGGACAGACTCAAGAATACAAAATATACGGACATTTTCCAAGTATTCACAGATTGTTAGAGCATTCAGAAAGTATTAGAAATTTAGAATGTTTATTACCTTTGGACTACTGGTGCTATTAAGAATAACCCTTTTGTTAGCTACCACAGTACTCCTGCATAAATTGTAAAAAGAGGAGAGAGAATACAGAGATAGATCACTACAGTGCTTTTACATATTTCAGGAATATATGGAACATCTACAGGAAATGAATATCATTCGGGTATATGTTGTCATGGTTTCACAAAAACAACCATTTCAGACAATGACATGAAAAAACATAAAACAAGGCAGCAGCTTTGGACTCCATCGTATATAAAAGACACAATCGTGGAACAAGCCTATTTAATTTGAACCACAAGAGAGTCTTAAAAACAAGTTTAATTCTCAAAGCCAGTAAACTAAACTCCCTTCCATTGCTGCAACGAAACTAGAGGGCTTCCTTATTTATCTAATATCTCAAAAAAGCAAACAATTAACCAAAACCACCTTGACATCAGAGGATTTTACTCTTTTTCCACAATTTCAGCACCTAATAACAACTCGTGAAGCATAAATCACATCATTTGAAGTCAACAAAGGCACCATACCTTGCAGTTGCACTTGCACCTGCTCCTCTTGCATATGTCCTAAAGAAACAATCAACATTAGTTCTACAAAACATATATTTACTGTACATTCTCAATCACACACAAAAAACAAAAATACTCACATATTCCCATCACCAACTTTAGTCCGGTCAATTTCTGAAAAAACCTTGAAGTTCCTACCACCCACTGTTTCAATATACATATACATATTAAATCACCAAAAACATATAAAATAGTAATAATCTAAATAATCAGTCTGATACATAACCCTTCAAATCCAATAAGAAAAATAAAACAGAAAAATTCAAACAAATTAATAAATAAATAAAATATGTAAAATATACCACTTGGACGAGATTGGCCACCGCCAACAGAGGCTCGAGTTGAGCCCACCCTAGATTTTCCCTGAAACATGCAAGAACCGTACAAGAATCAAACTAAGCGTTTTACAGTTTAGGGTTTAAGCAAAAATCGAAGGTTAAAACCTCGTGAAGAATCATAACAGGGTCATGCGAAATTTGAAAATCAGAGGAGAAGGAGGGTTTTTTTTTGTGAAATAATTGCAAGGTAAAAGAATGGAATAGCGAAAACTGGAATTAAACCCTACCGTGAGAGAAACCATTGAGGTATTGGTTTGGATCCGGTTCGAGAGCTTCGACGCAGAAAGGAAGAGGAAAAAGAGATTCAAAAAGAGTAGTCGTTGTTGCGACTGAATGAAAATTGAAAGCGGAGACGACCGCGCAGTGCCTTTTAGATTTTGAATCGACGTGCTTTTACATTCATGCCCTTCGGCCTTTGGCAAGCAATTAAAAAAAAAGCTTTATAAAATGGTCCTTAGACTATACATTGAAGATCTAAAAAGAGTTTTACACTATCATTAAATTACAACTTAGTATGATAAATTTATTAACTTTTAAAATAATTATCTTTAAGTAATTCAAATGATAATTAATTATTTGATGACAGTGTAAAATAATTTTACATTGTGTATAGGCATTAAATTACTATTTTGTTTAGGTTATATAACATTTTTTGATCATTATGTTTTAATATATTTTCATTTTGGTATATTAAGTTTTAAAAATTTCATTTTATTTGTGTTAGTGCTTAGCTTTACTAAGCTTTAAAAGATTGGCTAAGATTTTGTTAAAACATAAGCACTTAGACAATGAAGGAAAGCTGGAGTTGCTGCACATGATGTCCAACGTTATGTCAAAGAATAAGATCGGGCTGCACAATGCACAAGGCAAGATGAAATGTCAAATGAAGAATTGAAGCTGCAGGATTCACGATGTCGGATACAATGTCCAGGACATCCTGCTCGAAAATACTGGAATTGCTAAAAGCATTGAAGCTGCAGGATCCACGATGTCGGATACAATGTCCAGGACATCCTGCCCGAAAATACTGGAAGGCAAGATAAAAGTCAAATGAAGAATGGAAGCTGCAGGATCCACGATGTCGGATACGATGTCCAGGACATCTGGCCCGAAAATACTGGACATATAAATCTGTTATATCTTTAACAGATTATTGTGCAGTTAGCAAGAGATTAGACGATCTATCTTTAGGAACGAATTAAAAGATAATTAAAGTTCGAATTACAAACTAAAAGAGTTCGTTCAGGGATTAAAGATTAAAGATAAAAAACTAAAAGATCAAACTGTATCTTTTAGTTCTTTAAGTGCAGATTTTCAGGAAGAATGATAGATCTCATCCAGCACAAGAAGTTGCAGCCCAGATACGCACACTGCTATATAAACATGGAGGCTGCACGAGTTCTGTACCAAGTCCGGGATTGAAGAGTTATTTTGTGAGTTTTGGGACTTGAGTGTTTTGTGAGCCACCTTGATGGTACCCTAACATCAAGTGTTGGACCTGAGTGTGTAGAGTTGATCTCTAGTGTGTAGAGTTGATCTCTAGTGTGTAGGGTTGATCCCTTTTGTTCAGAGAGCAATCTCTGGTGTGTCTTTGATTTATTTGTAAACACGGGAGAGTGTTTGAGAGGGAGTGAGAGGGGTTCTCTTATCTAAGAGTGGCTCTTAGGTAGAGATTGCACGGGTAGTGGTTAGGTGAGAAGGTTGTAAACAGTGGCTGTTAGACCTTGAACTAACACTATTTTAGTGGATTTCCTCCCTGGCTTGGTAGCCCCCAGATGTAGGTGAGGTTGCACCGAACTGGGTTAACAATTCTCTTGTGTTATTTATTTGTTTAATCTGTTCATACACTCAGATATAATCTGCATGTTCTGAAGCGTGATGTCGTGACATCCTGTACGACATCTGGCATTGGTATCAGAATTTCAATTTGTTTATATTTTTTAAAGTTTTATTTTGGTACATTAATTTTTAAAATTTGTATTTTTATCATTTCTTTCATTTTTAGTTAAAAATATTAGTTTTTCGTCAATATTTTAAATTTTAAAATAATTATTTATTTTAGTCACCATTCCTGTAAATTAATTATTTTACTTATATTTTAGTGCTCTATCAAAATTTAAAACATTGACAGAGTATTGTTTTTAATGAAAAACGAAAGAAATGATCAAAATGAAACTTTCAAAAACATAAAGAATCAAAATGAAATTTTTAAAACTTAATGTACCAAAATAAAAAAATACTAAAACATAATGGACTAAAAATAACATTTAGTATTTTATTTAAAAAGTTTCAAATGGTCATTTATCTTTTAAAAAGTTCACTTTGGTACCTCATCTATTTAAAAAGGATTCAAAATTGTCATTCAACTATTTAAATATATTCAAAATAATTTTTGATTTGATATTTAAACATTTTATTTGATAAAGGATCAAAATAAACTTTCCATAAAATGAAAGACCAAACTAAACAAAAAGAAATTGAGTTAAGTCTATCTAAACAAAATATCAAGTGAGTGGGAAACCTAAAGGAGAAGTTGGAGAATTGTTGCTTCGAGAGTGGTTTTTTTAGTACAATAAGTTTTGTTGTATGAGTCTACAACAAGGTTATTGTCGGTTGTGTAGTGTAACATCCTCAATTTATGGATATTAGTGATAAACAATGAAGAAACCTCTTTTATGGAATAACTTTTATATTTAATAGTAAAAAGATACCATTAGGCATTATCAAGAATAGATATTTTCTATTAAGAGCTAATATGAATACGATAATAGGATCCAAATGGGAGCCAAGGCCCACTAAGCCCACATGTGTGGACATCCTTTAAGTAGAGGAAGGAAGGGAGATTTAGAAGGAGAATGAAAAAAAAGGAAGGAAGATAAAGAGAAAAAGGAGAAGAAGGAAAAATAAAGAAGAAGAGGAAGAGGGAAAAGGAGCAAGGATCTGAAGACCCAATGCCCAAAGCTCAATTCTATGTGTTCTCAAAGGTAAGTGTTTTGCCCTTGTCCATCTGTATCCCTTGATTTGTTATTTTTCCCCTTTTGTAATCCTAAGCTTAAAGGTGTTAGGTTTTTATGCATTTTGAGTGATTGGGAGAGATTAAGAAATTGATTAAATGGTTTAAGCCTTTGAGGGATAGATTTTTTAATACAAGTGTTATGTGAGTGAATAACACACTTGGGTTACATTTACAAGGCCATGGAAAGAAAAATCGCTAGAATTTGCGAAGGTGTAGATCTGTCATGCTAGGTTAAGTCTTGGATTTTTTAGGCTTAGTCTTTGTGGTGCATAATGGAGTTTTAGGTTTAGGGAGCTTGAGGCTAAGCTTTAAATTTGTGAGGCTTGGCCTAAGAGGTGCATATTGGAGATTTAGCTTTAGGGGGCCTAAGGCTTAAGATCTATGAGGCTTGGCTTGTGAGATGCATATTGAAGATTTAGCTCTATAGGGATTAAGGTTAAAGCTTGGGATTTGTGAGGCTTGGCCTAAGAGGTGAATATTGGAGATTTAGCTCTAAGGGGCTTGAGGCTAAGCTTGGGGTTTGTGAGGCTTGGTCTGAGAGGTGTAGATTGGAGAATTAGCTCTAAGGAGCTTGATGCTAAGCTTGGGATTTGTAAGGCCTAGACTAAGGAGTACAAATTTAAGGTTTTGGTTTCAGAGGTGCTAGGCTAAGTGTGGGACCTACATAATGGGATTTGAAGCTATGTGAGAGGTTGTGTAGAGCTTATGTATGTCTACTATGTTACTTATGTATGACATTTGAATTATTGTTGGAATGTTAAATTGGTACATAGTTATAAGGTTGTGATTATTCTATGACTTTTACTTATTGATGAGAACATTATATCATAGTGTTATTGAGATGTTTATACTTTGATATATTATTATTATTAAGGTTGTCTAGTGGTTGATGGAATATTGATGATGAATGATAATCTTGAATTGGAATCACCCCTATACGTTGAAAGGAGCTAGTTACATCCTTATGAAGATCTTTATTGAAAAAGATATACTTAGGATGGTGAGTTACACGCCAAAACTCCGACCCACTAATGCGACCTGGGGGTCTCACTTAGTGGGATATCTTTTTGAGTACTACTCCTATGTTTTGACTATGAATGACTTGTCAACGTATTGAGAACTACTTCTCAAGAGGGTTTAGTGACCCTTTTAACATATAAGGGATGGGTTATTGTGTAGATGGTTGATTGTTGAGATGTATTTGGATCCTAAGTCAAGCCATAAGGGATGGTGGGTAAGAAAGTGCATATCTAAGATTGTAGGGGATTCCAAGTATGATGTGTGGTTGGGAATATGAGGGGTGCATAAAAATGTCCCTTTGGTGTTGGGAATACGATGGGTGCACAGTTGGTGCACAAAATATTCTCATGTTGTTGGGGGATGCAGTGGGTGCACAAAAAACATTCATTTATCGTTGGTATATGATAGGTGCATAGTTGATGCACAATTATTTTTTATTATAGGTAGGCACAAAAATGAGGGTGCTCGATTGGCTCTTAACCTAATGTTGGGGTTTTCGTGGTGGCTAATAGGAATAAGCTTATAAAATAGACAAGTGGGTGAATTCCTATAGATGTAAGGTCTCACAAACCTGCAGAGTCAAGTCAATACCCACCTTATCTATTTTCGATAAAACCACACTTCTTCCATAGAGATAATCAACTACATTGTTCTTCACATCACTTGGGTTTATTAAAGAACAAAGAGTCGATTATATTGCCATATATTCAATTGTTTGCAAAAGCAAAAAACTTCTTTAGAGACCTAGATAGTTGATTATGTACTAATGATAGTTGACTATTTGTCAGCTATTCTTAATTTTGAGAAACAAAGGCTCGATATAGTCTACTGTATCAACATATAGCCAATTATCCTGATGCAGAATTGAAACTTAGTGATTTTAAGAGCTAAGTTACAAATGTTTCAATTCTTGAAGGCTAACTAACATGGATCAATGCAATGCTAATCATTTTTTAGCATGTTGAATTACATATCCTAGTCTAAGATGCATGTATGCATGACTTCACACACATAATCAAGCACTTAATGAAATAACAAACATCCTAATCAAGACTAGTGTTCCAATATACAACTCATCATCAATAAAAACTAAGAGTTACAAGTCTTCATCAACTCTTCATGTCTACAATCGTTATCTCTAAACCACCTTCACCTTTAGTTTGTTGCGTAGAGATAGATGTGTTTGTTGGAGCATTAATTGCAACATCAAATGTTTGTCACCAACTTGTAAATTTATCTAATAAAGCATTATGTTTATCTTCCTTGATGGGCACTTCAAATCTTGCGTCAGAAAGGAAAATCAAATTTTGTACTGTGAAGTACATTGTTACTACTTTTGGGCGCACCCTTTAACGGAGTTAATAGCTTCATCATTTGACTTCTCTCTTTCCCTTTTACTATTCTATACATCCTATGAAGAATATTCAGACACACCGTGCACAAAGGATCATAAACATAAAACATTAACTACTACATACTTCAATGCCTATCTACCATCGTCTGATCCATTAAATATAGACTCCACACTTTTCATATGTATGTGCTTTAGATTGAATTTTTAAATTTAATATTTATTTTCATCAAATCAAAATAATCAAGGGTTCTAATTCGTCTTATTCCTTAACAAAGAGCCACAAAGAAATGGTAAGGTAAAAAAAGTCTATTTAAGAGGTAGCTTATATTAGAAGAATCCTCATTACCCAAAATACTTTAGGTTAGAGCCAAACCTTTTCCATTTAAAAAAAGTGTCTATAAACACCTTCTTTAGTGGAGATGGCAACATGGTAGTATGTCCAAAATCCCTAAACAAAAGAGGAAAAAAACATAGGAAAACAATGAAGGGATTGTTGTTTTTGAAGTTAGAGTGAACACAACAGTTGTTGTGTGAGTCAAACAATAGTTGCTATTTTGGGTTTGAGCTTGGAGAGGCTTGTGCAACAATACTTGGGTGAGCTTAGAAAATACTAATGGAGTTTCCTTTGGAGGTTATTGAGGAGTGTTGAGCATGTGGAGGCTTTACAAGAAAGAATATCACTTATAAGGGTGCTTAGTCTTAGTGAAAAATCCTACAAGTGCATGTACTAGATGTAGCCTAGGTTAGATTGAACTAGTATGAATTTCTTATGTGTTGTATCCTTCCTTACTACTTCTCATGATTTTATGATTGTTACATATTCATATTGAGTTTTGAAAAACCACATCTTATAAAAGTATACCTCTAATATTTGATCAAAGATTTTTACAATTTTTTTTAAAACTTTCGAAGCAACATTTGCTTTCAATATACTAAAAAACCATAATCTATCAAAACAAAATTTGTCATTTATAAAACCACTTTTAGAAGAACTATAACATTGGTTTTAACTTGGAGTTTCCATATTAGATTATTTGTTTTATCCAGGTACTTAAGAAGGAAAGGGTTACTCCTAACCAAACTTTCGATTTCCAAGTAGTAGCTTAAGAAGATATAGTGAGAAGCAAATTTTTGTTAGTGCAGAAAAGACCAAGTTAGTTTGTGTGTCACTATTTAACCCCCATTTAGTGACCAACTAATTCACTTTAAAAGTCCCAAACAATACCACCTTATCAAACATCACACTCAACCTTTATGGCATAACAAGGAATAAACATTGGGAAAAAGGATCCCCTAGCCTTAAACCTTTAGTCACACCGAATTCCTCAATTGGGCTTCCATTAACTAGCATTGACATGATAGTTGTGGATAAGCATTCATGAATTTAAGACCGCCATTTATTTGAAAAACCCATCCACATCATCATGTAATTGAATCTAATCCATTAGACAAGTAACCACTCAAAGATCTCAAGCATTAAATAAAAAATCAATAAATTGAATGGTATATAAAGGCACTACACTCATGGACAACTTATTACAAGGTTCATCTTAGGAGAGAGTCTTACATACACACAATCCCAACACGTCACTCTTGCATACAATCACTCAAAAAATGACACCTCACAAAAATTAGAAATTAAAACTTAATTAATAGAATCTAAAATTAAAAGCATTTAAGTGTCGTCAAAGGTCGTCGCCAATAAGGGGGGAAATAGGCTGGATCACGTGTCGGGGGCCTACGACTCGGCCCATTTAAGCCTTGACTTAACCCTATTCATTTAGCAGAAAAACCTAGCTTATGCTTTTTAAAAAGCCTATTTAGTTACATAAGTTAGGTCATAAGCCTTAAGAAAAGCCTATTAAGCATGACAGATTGACCCATTTAGCAATAATATCTTATAATAAAAATATTTTACAATAAAAATAATATTATAATTACAAAATCATTTTAGTATTTTGATGATTTGAATCATTTTAATTAATGTTTGAAATATGTTAATTCGTATAAGTATAAATGGGTAGCCAGAATATGAATCATTTGCTTTTAGTGAAACATACAAGACTCTCGTAATATGTTACATGTAATGTTTGTAGACAAATTTTGTTTATATCTTGTGGTTTAAAATTATCTTATTTTTAATGAAAATCTTTTAATTTTTTTTAAAATAATATTTTTTACACTTTTTTCTATGAAACATCTTTTAAATGGGCTAATGGGCCCAACAAACTTTTACAAAAACCAAACTCAAGCATAAACAATAGGCTCGTGATGGGCAACAAACCGAGACTTGAAGCTGTAAAAATATAAAACAGGTCATAGTGTTATACCAATTTTAGGTAGGCCCTATCCAGTCTAACCCATTTTCACCCCTACTTGTGAACACCCCATCACTCCACCACCTGCATCAAACATTCAAATCCATAAAGCTTGCATTCACTAAATTGTTGCAAGCATTTGGAAAATTTGGCAAGCAATTCCTAAATGGGAATATTCAAAATCAGAAAGCATAAGGAAAATTTCATCTGCAATCCCACAATCTAGGAAACAACCATATAATTATTTAAGGGAAAACCTTCCATAGGCAACAATTCAGAACCTTAAATCTACACACTAAATAAAAAGGTAAAGAAAAAACAAACAAAGAAAACACTGAGGTACATCATGCAAGTCTCGATAATTTAAAGACTCAGCTCTGAATTGAGAGTCACTGACACTGAATCGAGATTCCATCCTAAAAACTCATTAGCACACTGGAGTGTGACCACATTAGAAGGGGACAGGTCGATCTAGACACCGTAACAAATTTTTTCCATCATCTCGAATACCTCCAAGCTGCCAGGGAAACCTTTGAGTGTCACTTGATTGTGCTCTTCCATAATTTTTTCTTTGTTTCATTCATGTTGTTGTTGTTTGTGGGACACTAGAATTGTGTGCTGCTGCTAGGTAATGACCTTTGTGTCTTTGGATTTTGGAAATAATGCATTTAGGGAAGCACCAAGTTCACACCCATCTAAACCTCGTGTGCCTTCATTTATTTTTTCTTTATTTTTTTAATTATAGTGAGGTGCCATTTTTTGAGTGGTTGTGTGCAAGAGTGACATGTTAGGGTTGTGTGTATGTAAGACTTTCTCTGATCTTAGGATTCGCCTTAAGGCTATGTTTATTTAAGGGAGAATGAAAAAATATGAGAGAAACAATGTTGGTTTTATGAGGATCCTATCTCTTTTACACTTTAATCGAAATGTTTTTCTTTTATTTTTATCATCTAAATCAAACAAAACATAAACCTATTTTATTTCTCTTCTCCTTCTATAATTTACATTTCTTTTCTAAATTAAATGAATGTGCTACACTCATGGGCTTCCTATTATATGGTTTTATCTTATGAGGTGTATTGAATTAAGATTTCAAAACATTTATAAAACTTTTGTTTTGCTTAAACATGAATTTAGTCCTTTTAAAATTTGTGCCTTTTCAATTCTTTAAATTTATTTGTTAACTTTTAATTATGTAAGATTACATTTTTTTATATTTTAGTCCTTGTAAAAAAAATTGTTCACTTTCAATCCACATAAGTTTATATTTTTGCAAATTTTATATTTCTATTCTAAATTAAATTTCTATAATTACCAAAAAATTATATAGGGTGAAAGTATCAACAAGGTGTGGTGATATGATGGGTAAAGAATCTTATCCCTTATGTGATTTGATTTCTAACATATGCATATGAAAAAATATTGATGAAAAAAGTCATCTCAATATCTCAAACAAGTAATCTTTAATTTGACGGAAAAATATCCGCTCATAAAAAGAAAAGAAAGTATAGGGTGAAAGTCCTTTGGGACTTGGGCGGTGGGGTGATGTATGTAATATATAGGGTAACATAAAAATAGCGAGCGCAACCCTCTCTCCCAGTCTCGGAAGAAGAAATGAAGCAGCTGCCAACGCTGCTGATGAAGTCCCTCTCACTCTCAGTGTGTTCTTTGCCAGCAGCAGCTTCCACAACCACCCTTCAACAAATTGCTCTCCATCAACCCAAAGGTGTATTTATTGACTGTGTTTTGTTCCTCCTCACTGAGCACTCATTCGTTTCGTAACATATTCCACACAACTATTTCCTTGCATTTTATCACATTTTAGAGATTATTATATGGCCCACAACTGTTCTTACAATTAAAGAATGGTGTATGTATGTCCCGTCCCCGCGTTAGTTTGAGCTTTTAATTTTTCGTTCTTGCTCGTGTGCTGCCGGAAAATAATGTAGCAATTAGCAGACGAACTCTGTTTTTTTTTTTCGATAACAATGATATTGGTACGAAGTTGCTCCCTCCCAAAGCAGAGACAAATCTTCACGGTGTTTGAAAATATAGCATTTTAGAGAAAAAATTAGCAAAGACGGTGAAAAATGCTCAGTGGTTTGTTGTTGTAGGACTCTTATTGAGTTTTGACAAAATTGCCCATGTGAAAAATGCCCATTTCACCCCATGCCCTTCATCATATGGGCAGTTTTGACAAAATTGTGGTAAAAAATTAGCGAAGATGGTGAAAAATGCTCAGATGAACTGTTTTGTGATGTAGGGCATGGGGTGGAGGCTCACTAGTTCAATTACCAAATGTTTGAAATAAAAATGCTTGTTGTAGAGAACAGTACTCTAATGAGGGTTTTAAATTGTGGTTTTGGTTGTTGAAATTGCAGAAAGTTAGGGGCAAATGTTGTTGATGTAGCCAAAATTGCAGTTCTGCAGACAGATAAAATACTGATAATTATGGGTTAAAAGTGTAACTATTGTCTCTTAGACTTTAAGCTAACGAGACATGAAACCTTTTTAAAGAGTGGTAATTGGTAAATAAGTAATAATGTTTTACTAAAGACACAGGAGGTGCTATGGATTAGTTCTACTAGATTCTGAGCTTTGACTCTAACTTTTGGATCAAGGCTTGCTACATATGTTCGACATTTTCGTTGTCCCTGCTATTTTGCTCATTACATTTTATGTAAAATTGCTGTATGTCAACTGTAATGGTTTCACTGTTTTGGACTGTGGCTTCATCTGTGTGCTTTCACTATACACAAATACTTGCATATAGTGTTATAGATTAAGTCATCAGTCATATTCTTTTAAATTCACTGAATTATTTTATCAATAGTTTGTGTTTGGTAGGTGTTGCAAAGGTTGTACTTAAAAAGGGGAAGACACAACTCTTTAAGGATGGCAACCCAATGGTGTACAGTGGAGCTGTTGATAGAATAATTGGGAGGCCACCTCCCAAGACCGGGGATGTTGTTCTGGTAGCAGATGGGACTGAGAAACCAATTGGATGGGGCATGTACAACTCAGTTTCTATGTTCTGTGTTCGGCTCATGCAGCTTGAAGATGAAGCTACTAGGTTTGTATATTATATACACACAATACTAGTATTTATTCTTTTTTGTTTCAGCTTAAGCCCATTGAACAAACAGTGTAGGACAAACCAAGAGTGTGCTTCTTGGCTAGGTACTCCCTTGATAAACAAACCAAGAGTACTTCTCTTGGGCAAGGTATTCCCTTGACTAACAAACCAAGAATAGTCCTCTAGTGCAGAGTGCTCCTCTAACTCAAGTTTAAGATATTTTCTAAAGAAATGGAATTGTGTTGTTATTATGCCAAAAGTCTTCCAAGCATGTAGTACATAAAGCCTAAAGGGTATGGATAATAAAAATCCTAGATAAATCCTAATAGAATATGACATTATAATCAAAATGTGATTTTCCTAAGCTATGAAATCCTGATCAAATAAAATATCTTAACATGAGAATATTTACCCAAGAATATGTTTTTCTAAATTTGATAAGAATATGAATAATTCCTAAATAACACAATAATTCTTAAAATTGCTTTTCCATATGGCATCACCAGACCTCTAATCTTCAATTCTTGATGATACAGCGATTCATCTTGTGCATTGAATATGGAGAAACTGATTGAAACAAGAATTGATGCAGCTGTTGAAATGCGTAGAAGGTTGGGTCTTCCATCAGTCCACACCAATGCATACCGTCTAATCAATAGTGAGGGTGACAGGTAAGAGTTGAAGGCTTGAACTTTTTTTCTTTATGTTTCAGTTTTTAAACTTTAATGTACACTGTCAGCCACTCATATATGCTACAAATATGAGTAAGGGGCAGAAGATGGATTAGAATTGTAATGACCTTGCCTGTGTGGCGAGGTGGATAGGAAGGAAGGGAAAATGATTAGAGAGGCAAAGATAAAGGGGAGGGAAAGTTACGGGAGATGGCAGGGAGTCATTGGGTGAGTTTTGATGGAGCCTTTGGGCAGGGTTCTGTCAGTTGTTTCTTGTTTTGTGAGTGATTCTCATTTGTGTAAATGTGGTTTGTTAGAGTTAAGTATGTGATATGTTAAACTTCATTTCATAAAGGATGCCTTTTAGCTCTTTAACAATATGTATATACATGCCCAACATTCACCATTTTGGCTACCCATCACTTTATAAATTAATGTATCATATCTTTTGGTTTTCTTGGGCAGTTGTTAACGGTAATGCCCTTGATGTATTGTACTACCAAGTACCAATAGTACTATAATGTTAATACCTGATATGTTTTGCCAGATGCATATATCTCTTTTTATTTGAATATCTTTCCTTGTACATCTTCAAATACTAAGTAGATCTGATCAAGAAGATTGCCTGATTTTGAATTGGGTTTCACTGTTCCCTGCAGACTATCAGGATTGATAATTGACGTCTTTGGAGGTGTTGCTGTAGTAGCGTCATCTGCTGCTTGGGTTGAGAAATACAAATCAGAGATAGAGGCATGCATCAAGAAAATCAACTATATCAATCATGTAAATTGGAGGCCATCTGTTGATATTTTAAAGGAAGATGGAGTTAATGAATCTGATTTAAACAAAATGCATTCATCTACATGTCCTGAAAGAACAAAGGTATAACAAGTGTTCTGCATTGACAACTGTTAGGAACCGAAAATTGAAATGAGAAAGAAAAAAAATGATTTTATTGATTGGTAAGAAAAGAACATAAAACAGGAGAGAAAACTGTTCTTCAAGGGTTTCCCCTTCACAAAGAATTTATTCTTTCACAAATAGCTAATGCTCAATCTACAAATGATAAGATCCCTCTCTCACCTATCCTTTTTTTTGGAAGGCAAAATTAGATATATATTAATATATGCAAAAACAGTACAAGTGGTACTGGATATAGGAAATACAAGGCACCAGTGGTGCTGCCCTCCAAAAAGCCCAAGCTACCCCACCTAAAAAGGTTATCCCATACAGGTTTAACCAAAGGAATCCGAGATGTTGGAAGACCAATGGTTAAAACTGATGTTGTAACCTTTTTGTCTAGCCTTTAACCAAGACCATATTGAGAACATAGCATCTTCCATGACCTTCTGCGGCTCAAAAGGTTTGTTCTGGAAAATGAGGAAGTTCCTATGCTTCCATATAGTACTTGTCAACGCAACCCACCATCCACAGCAAGTACTATGATTTCTCACAGCTCCAAAACCATCACAAAACTGAAGAAAATGGTCCACTGGAGAGACTGCTAGAGGTCCCTTAGCCTGAATCCAGCTCATGGACTCCCACCAAAGCCCTACTATCTTCTTGCAATTGAAAAATAGATGCCCCACCTCCTCTTGCACATCACCACATAAAGGACAAGCAGTATCCTGAATGTTCACCCCTCTCCTTGAGAGATTAGCTCTAGTGGGGAGTCTGCCTCTTAAAAGCTTCCAAGTGAAAACTGCATGTTTTGGAGGAATTTTCATATTCCAAAGTAGCTGTGATGTTCTCCTATCCAAGGCTGGTGGAGAAGGAGTTATCAGTAGATTATAGGCAGACTTAGTGGTATACACCCCACTAGGGTCAGCTTTCCAAACCATAACATCTTTGACAGATCTCTGAATGTACATGGAATTGACCTCCTCCATAAAATTCACAGCTTGAACACTCACATAATCAAACAGATTCCTCCGCCACTTGAAATTCCAACTCCACCTGTCTTGGTCAAAAGACCCCATCTTAGAAATGAGATCAGCTTGCTGTTCATTGATGAGAAACAGCTGATTGTATTTCTGTTGGAGAGTATAATCCTCCCCTATCCACTTGTCTTTCCAGAAATAAACTTTATCCCCACAACCCACCTTCCATCTCATGCAATGCTGAAAAATGCTCTGCTCCTCATGATGATACAGCTTTCTTAGATCCCTCCACCAACCAGATTGTCTTCCTTGGACCCGAGCAGACTGCAAGGCCTCCCAACCTCCATATTTAGAGTTGATAATCCTAACCCAAAGCTGTTGGTGATCAGAAGCTAAGGCCCAAATCCATTTGCCCAACAAAGCTGTATTAAATTTTGCTATGTCTTTTATCCCTAGGCCCCCCTCACACTTGGGAAGACAGACGATGTCCCATTTCACCCAAGGAATTTTTTTATTATCTTGGTCTCCTCCCCACAGAAAATTCCTCTGCAACTTCACCAATCTGTTTATTACCTTTTGAGGGATCTTGAAGAATGACAGGAGGTATATAGGCAGCGCATTAAGAACTGAATTGATTAGAGTGATCTTCCCTCCCATGGATATGTTTTTCTGGGCCCATTTAGATAGCTTAGCCTCACATTTTTTAATTAAAGGCTCCCAGACTATACTGCTTGATGATTTAACCCCTATAGGAATACCCAAGTAGCTGAAAGGGGTTTCTAAAAGACTGCAATTCAAGGTTTGAGCTGCTGCATTGATCCAATTAACATCTCCCCCTATAACTCCAAACTGGCTCTTGGCATAATTAATCCTCAAGCCTGATACCATTTCGAAACCTCTCAGCAAAGCCTTCAAAACCACAACATTATCCCAATTAGCTTCACCCACAAAAACAGTGTCATCTGCATACTGCAGAATGTTTGTGGGTTCTTTTTGCTTCCCCACCTTGTAGCTTTTGTACGGCTGTTTCCGAACTGCTTCCCTCATAAGGCCAGTAAAGAGCAAAGGGGCTAGAGGATCCCCTTGTCTCAGCCCTCTAGATGGACAAAATTCCTTTGTAGGGCTGCCATTAATCAAAATAGATATGGTTGCTGAGTGGAGACAAGCTGAGATCCAATTCCTCCATTTGAGACAAAAACCCATTCTATGTAGCATATAATCCAAGAAAGACCATGAAACTGTATCATAAGCCTTTTCAAAATCCACCTTGAAGATCATGGCTGGCTTTTTGCTCCTAACAGCTTCCTCAATCACCTCATTAAGAACCAAGATGCCATGAAGTATATGCCTATCTTTAATGAAAGCTGTTTGTCTTTCATCAATTAAGTTAGGTATGACAATCCTCAACCTGTTTGCTAGTAGCTTAGCAATCACCTTGTACATGCATCCAATCAAAGAGATTGGTCTATAATCATTGAAGGACTGTGGGTGGTTTATTTTAGGGATTAAGGCTAGGAAAGAGGCATTGCTGCCTCTAGGGAAGCATCCATGAACATGAAACTCATCCACAAATCTTCTAAACTCGGGTTTCATCACTCCCCAGAAGTGTTTAATAAAATTAAAATTAAAACCGTCAGGCCCAGGGCATTTGTCTCCACCACAGCTCCACACAGCTTCCTTTAATTCCTCATCTGTGAAAGGAAGGATTAAATCCTGTCTCTGACTATGAGAGAGAGATGGAAATTGTACTCCATCAAGGGTTGGCCTATAACAGTTTTGTTCAGAAAATCTCTTCAGGAAAAATTTCACAGCTTCAGCTTTCACTTCTTCTGGTTGTTGAACCCACCTTCCTTCTATGAGAATTCCTTGAATAGAATTATAATTTCTCCTGGAATTGATAACTTTATGGAAATATGCTGTGTTGTTGTCCCCCTCTTGAAGCCATCTTGATCTTGATTTTTGCCGCAGTAGAGATTCATAAGCAGTGGAAACTTCCCACAGCTGCTGCTGGAGGGAATGCCTATTGTTGATCTCTTCTTCTGACAGAGGCCTGGTAGCTGCTATATCTTCCACAGCATTTAACTTTTGCTGAATTCTGTGAATCTCCTTAGAGCTGATATTACCAAACTCCTTACTCCACTGTTTGATTGACAATTTTAGCATTCTCAGTTTGTTTTTAAGCAGAATTCCCCCCCATCCAGGTTGTTGATCAGCTCTCCAAGCCTCTCTAACCACTCTTTGGTATCCTTTTTGATGGAGCCACCAGTCTGCTACCCGAAACGGCTTAGGGCCCCAGTCCACTTTCTTAGTTTGCAAGATTATAGGGCAATGATAAGAGAAATCCCTTGGAAGGGTATAATGAGAGCTATCAGGCCAAGAAAGAAGCCACTGATCTGATACCAAAAAACGGTCAAGTCTGCTCTTGACCCTTGCATTTGGTCTTATCCAGGTATAAGTACTGCCAACACACTTAATTTCCTGCAATTCCATTTCAGCTATCCAAGAGTTGAATTCTGAAATACTTAGGGGATCAACACGACTTTGTGATAAGCTGAATCTCTCATCTTGGTTTCTAATACTATTGAAATCCCCCATGAAGCACCAAATACCAGGAGGTTTGGATGCCCTCATCTGTTTCAGATCATCCCACATGAGCCTCTTCCCAGCAAGATCACAAGGGGCATAAATGTTTACCACAACCATCCTTTGATTAATATCCACACACCTCCCTTCCAGCAATAGATAATTACTGCCTTTTACTCTAGTATCCACCTCAAAAACAGAATTGTTCCAAAGGCAGAGCAGTCCCCCCAAGGCCTGAATAGAGGGAACATACTCCCAGGATGATGATGAATCCCCCCAAATTGCCTGACAAGTCCCTTTATCAAAACTTTCTTTTTTGGTTTCTTGAAAGCAAGCTATGTCCACTTTATACTTTATAATGGTCCTTCTAATGGCTGCCCACTTGACTCCTCTCCCCAAACCTCTTGAATTATAAGAAAGGATGATCATAACTGCTGGTTTTTAATGCCCATCTCGACTGCCTTTGTGTTAACTCTGGTGTCCATATCCTCCATAAACTGTTGGACCTTCGAAACATCACTCCCATGGGTCACTCCCAGGTCTTTTAACAGGGCAAGTTGCTTCTCCACTTCGTCTTCTGGATCTGAAGGTATGTCATCAGGTTGTAAGCCCGTTGCTGGGTTCATAGTTGGACTCTTATGATATTGGGCCTGTCCCCTACTAGCCAGCACCAATTTTCTTCTAACATAAACCTTTGTGACAGATTCAGATGGGCCCATAAC
This sequence comes from Glycine soja, assembly GCF_004193775.1. Taxonomy (NCBI): domain Eukaryota; kingdom Viridiplantae; phylum Streptophyta; class Magnoliopsida; order Fabales; family Fabaceae; genus Glycine; species Glycine soja. Next base: position 19,713,368 of record NC_041009.1, on the reverse strand, counting down.
CTTGGGGCCCAAATCAACTTCGGGCTCGTTGGATTCTAAAGGCTCGTTGTATGTGTTAACTAAAGGTGCCTCCTTCACGAGATCTTCTCTTCTGCCGGAGGACATATCCTCAGACATAAAAGCCTCCGAATTTCCCGTTTCTTTGCAAATAGCTCTGTTTCCATTGCTTATCACAGAAAGGTCTCTGTGTTGGTCTAAACCATGTTGTTTGACTCTGGCTTTCCTTTTTTCCTTTTGCATGCTATTCTTCTTTTTACTTTCAACAGAGACATTTAAATTCTTGCCTTGTTGGGTAAAGTGAACGTTACTGGGTTCGTGCACTGCACCAAGGCCTGCTTCTACTCGTTTCTGATGACGGTACTCGTGTGATTGGTCCACGTCGGCGTTGACAATGACGGACCGACCAGGTTGGTTCTGACCTTTGGGTTTTATCCATTGGACAAAGCTACTGGAAAGCATCCGGTGCTTGCCCCATTGACTGGGCGATTCACCATCACGGTGGTCGGAACCACCGTTTGGAGTAGCTGGGGGGCTGTCGCGTGCCAATATCGGAGTATTTGGTGGTGTCGAGAACGGGGACGGCGGGAAATCTGCTACGCTCCATTGATGTTTCCTCGGCGCGCAATAACCAGGCATCTCCTCCAAGACGTCCAGGTGGTAAGGTTTCACCGTCAATGGTGGCCAGCACCACCTCTTGAAGACGCGGCCTTTTGTTCGTACGAATAAGGATTCGAGCGACGTCCATCCTCCTACGATCCTCCACCGACCCGTCCACCTCTACCATCTCCCCAAAATCTTCCACCACCTTCTGCATGATTTCCGGCGCCCACACCGTCGGCGGAAGACCCCATATCCGGACCCATGTCAGCCTGTGATCTGGTCTAATATCCGGGCTCCATTTCTGAAGCTCGGTGACTGGAGAGGACCCCGAAATCTTCTCCTCGTGAATGATTCTCTCCGCCTTGGAATCATCCAGGTAGGGAAGGAATATCCAGTCGTCGGCCCAGTAGCATGGGTTCACCTCTCCATCTAAAATCCATTGAAGCTCTTCTTCCAGCCTCTCAAACATACCTCTGTTTTTGAGCCTTCCAATCCAAGCTTTCTGGAGCCATTCGTTGGTCTCCTTATGGGAGCTCAAAACCACCGTCCTCTGCTCTGACCGTGCCTTGCCTAAAGATGATTCTCCTTTACGGTAAGGGCCTCCTACAACCTCCATCTCCTCTCTAACTACCTCCGCATAGGATCTCTTCCTATCCACAGAAAATAAAGGCTTTGTCTCCTTCCCCACTATCTCCCCCCTCTGTGAGTAAGTGACACTCTTGTTATTCCGACTCACCTTCCCCCTGTCATATCTCGGCTTATTTACAAAAAGTTTCATGCTTCCGATGTATATGTTAGCATCAAGCTGTAACTCCAATTTCCGTTCATCTTGTACGTCTTTAAATCTAACGAATCCGAACCTCTGGGCTTCCTTGTTCTTATACTTGGGAATAAAGACTTCCCAAACTTTACCCCACTTCTGAAAAATCTTCCAGAGGTCTTCCTCCTTGATTCCAGCCGGGAATCTAGAAAAGTAGAAAGTCGTGACGTCGAGTTTGTTTCGCCATGTCCCCGTTCTGTCCTGACGTTTGAAGCTGTTCGTGTACACTCTATCCCTGCTTTCTGTCGGTCTCCATTTCCGCTTGCTCCTTACTTCGTGCCATACTCCACCGTGATCGTCGTCATTTGCCGAGTGAAGCTGTTCTGGAATCCATCTTACGTCTACTCTTCCGTACTTGGATTCTAGCTCCTTCTCTCTAGAGCGATATCTGACCTCTCTCAACTTGACACAACTATCTGTTTGTCTCACTCTCTCTCTCTCCACCGTGTTTCTCTCTCTCTCTGTGTTTCTCTCTCTCGCTCTCCCCCTGTTTCTCTCTCTCTCCCTGTTTCTCTCTCTATTGCCCATTCTGCTTGACTAAATGCTTTCTCACCTATCCTTATTCTCCTATTTATATCTAATAAACCTCTAACTAACTAACTAACCCCTTAACTAACTATTAATATCCTAATTGTAGTAATGAACTTATTAATAGTCTAACTGTTAACTAACTTTCCCTTCTCCTTATATCCTAACAATACACCTGTCCTAAAAATCAACCTTGTCCTCAAGGCTGGAATTTGAAAACTGAAATGACACACTTCCTCAAGTTTTCTCCTTTCCATCTGAAATTTCCTTTGCTCTTTAGCCTTTTGCTGGGCTTCCTTACCCAATGCAACTTGATGAGCAAGTTCTTGTCTTTGTCGTACTTGCTGCTCTTCATGCTCAGCTGCTTCAAGGTGAACTTTAGTAGCCAAAAGTAAGTGGTTGCAGTATCCAACATGAGTGTCAATTTTCTTCTCATCAAACCCATGAATATGTAGGTTGGAAGCAATAGACAATTGACTAAATACACGAACAACATTTTGCAGCTCAGCAACAGTTGCTCTTGCCTCGTTTGCAGTCCTCTTTGCCTTTTATAGTGTTGATGCTGAAAATTTTTGCATTGCAACCCCTGCATCAAACCTTAAAGTATGGTTCAAGGGTGCCAAATGGATGGTTCTCAGTAGAGTTTTTATACCGTCTTGCTACTGTTCAGCCTCATAATGTGTACAAGCTAAATATATAAGTATTTGAGAGTCTGCGCTATAATAAAACTTCCACAAGCAGTTTTGATACATTTTCACAGTCAAATTAAAATTCCCCTGAGCAAAATAAACATGTGTCAGATTTATCCACACATCAGGCATCTGGACAAAAGCACTACCACCGTCAGCTTCTTGTTTTTGTTTATAACAGCAGATATAAAGTGTTAAAGAATGAAAGAGAATGTAGAGGAAATTGAGACTGCAAAGGCCTATTTTTATTCAGATATGAAGCGACGTATTTATAAACATAATAACAAAAAAAAAAAAATACTAACAGAGAGATAAAATCACTAACAGATCATGCCTAAAGAATATGACTAAAACAACTTTATCCTATCAGTCAACATGACTTTTATTTTTTCCTAAAAAATAGCATAAAAATTGGATCTACAATAGTTTGTTTGACAGTTCCAACAGTCTCATCTTCAACACTCCTCCTTGACTTTGGAACTACAAATTCTCATCCTCTTCCACCCTGATCTCCTCTACCACCTTGGCCTCAATGGTTTTCGAGTCTTTGTCTTCGACACCAAGCTCCTCCCTCTGGTAGGTTCAGTTCTCTCATTGGAAGAACCCTCAATGGTTTTTACGGAAACACTGTCTTGCTGTGACGTTGTTGCCCACATACCCAACTGCAAAGTCGATACTGTTTGCATGGGTTGTTTATCCCCCTTTTCAAATTCAAGTCTGATGCCCTTTTTCTTGATCAGCAATTGTAGCATCTGTTTGACCTCTTTAATTCCATCAATGGTTTTCTTGATGGGCCTTCCTCCTCCTCCATGCTTTACTCCCTTTTAACCAAAAGAATATTTTCTGAACTTTTTAGTCATCCATGCTTCAACTCTGAAATGCTGATTTTGCAAGAATGATGGTGCAACCCACAAGAATTGGGTTCCTCTTCCTCACACTCCTCGCTCGACCTGTTACTGTCATTGTTCTCCTCTTCTGTCTTCTTGTATCTGTTGACCAAGTTTTCCCCACCATCTGAAGGCGTCTTTCCTTTCTTGAATTCAAGAAGTAATTCCTTGATTTGCCTCATGTCCAACAACCTTTCCTTTATGAAATCCATGTTTGTTTTCAGGTCTGTGATCACCTTTCCATGCTCGCTGGTCAATTTCTCCAAAGTGCAACTCGGATCCGACTGGTCAGACCAATTGTTAGGAACCAAGAATTGTAATGAGAAACAAAAGAAAGGATTTTATTGACTAGTAAGAAAAGAACAAAAAATAGGAGAGCAAAATGTCCTCCAAGAGTTTTCCCTCAACAAAGGATTTCTTCTTTCACAAAGAGCTAATGCTCAATCTACAAATAATAAGATCCCCCTCTCTCTTATCCTTCTTCCCCTATTTATATCTAATGAATCCCTCTAACTAACTAACTAACCCCTTGACCAACTAATCAATATCCTAACTGTAGTAACTAACTTATTAATAGTCTAACCATGTTAACTAACTTTTCCTTCTCCTTATATCCTAACAACAACAGCCTTATTATTTTCTACAAAGATTTCTTTTTTGTTATCAAATTGATGAGTTGCACAATATAAATAGATGCAATAAATGACAAGTGCTCCATAAGGGTAACCGCAAAGTTGAAGAAACACTGAACCAACCTTTCTACTTTATAATATGTATGTCTAAATAAGTTATCCTTGAACATAACTTGGTAAATGGTAACTGTGATGTCTTTAAAGAAAGGTGAAAGCATACAGTGGATTTCTATTTTGAATGAAAATAGTTTATTCTTATGTGTTTTGTTATTCTTGTATTATGCACATACATATTTTGCACCTTAAAATGTGTTTTAGTCATATAATGTTTCCAGAACTCAAGATCTTGAAAATATGCCCTGCATATTCACTTCTTCAAACATTTTTTGTGTGTCAGTGTGGGTGGGTGGGGGCTTACTACCTACTACAGTTGGGGTGGAATTACACTCGCAGAAATGTGAAATTTACTGATTTGCTGATTTTGGGGCATGTTGTTCCCATCTGCCAGATTGTGGAAAATGAAATTGTATACACAATTTCATTGAAGGGCCAGAAGACGGGATTCTATGCAGATCAGCGTGAGAACCGCCAGTTTATATCAAGAATTTCAGATGGTCAAAAGGTTCTTGATATTTGCTGCTATAGTGGCGGTTTTGCTCTAAATGCTGTGCGTGGAGGTGCTCTAAATGTCACCGGTACATTATATGTTGTTAATTCTGCCCTTTTTTTTATTACTAATTATCATTGTTTATGATTGACATTATAATACTGTAGATAATTTGGTTGTTCAACTGTCTCAACCTTGAAATTTAGAAAGGAAGGATGCATGCAACTTACCATCATTGAGGTAGTAGTGATGTTAAGTATAATTGACTCTAATCCAAATTTGGAACTAAACTTATAACATGTTTTAGGAAATTTTAAGACAGTTAAACCTATTAATCATTAATCAAGCAAGAGTCTACAACTATTGTGCACTTGCTAACTACAGACCATTGATCAAAAAGGCTTTTAGTCATCCAATGACCTACGGACCATATGTATGTCACTTGTGACTGTGATCCTGTTTGTTAGAGAAAATTAAGAATGAGAATGAAAATGAAGTATGGGAATTACTGACTCAGTATTGTTTGTCTTGTCTATATTCATGCTATGAGTATGAAATAAGACTAATACAAGAAAGATAGGCCCAGCCCAATAAGTCATAATAACCTAAGAACTATTCTGTATCACTGCTGATTGAATTATTTTAAAGTAGGTGAATTTCTTTTAGATTCATTTGTAGCAATAGAGAATTTTTTGAGTTTACATCATAATGATCTTTTTAAAAAAATTCTTTACAGGAAAGAAGTATATACAGGGATTGTTTATATCATCAGTATTATATTTTTGTTGTGACTACTGAACTGATTTAATAAGTCTGATTATGTGTTAAAAAAGCTGAGATGAGAGAGAGAGAGAGGAGAGTGAGAGAGAGAAAGACAGAAAGAGAGAGATTGAGAGAGAGAGAAAGAGTGAGGAGAGAGAGAAACTCTGGGAGACGGAGAGTTACACCGAGGGCTAACGGAGCTAAGTGTGAGAGAGAGAGCCTCGGGGAGACGTCTCGACGGAGCTATGCCGGAAACATAGGAAGAGCTAAGTTGACTCATTCAGGGACTAATTGGAGAGATCATAAGGACATCACGTCCTTATATTTCTCCCGCTTTGCCGAAGACATCACAGAGAAAGATCTGTGGTATCACTTCAAGAGATGGGGGGGATGTCCGAGAGATTTTCATTCCGAAAAGAAGGAACCTGGCGGGAAGAAGATATGGTTTCGTCAGGTTTAAAGGGGTTCAAGACATCCCTTACTTGGTGAAGAAATTGGATAGCATCGTTATAGGGGGTCTGAAACTGTTCGTTAATCTCCCAAAGTATGGGAGGGAGAAATGTCGAGAGACAAGGGGTAATATCCAGGCAAAGCTACCCATGGACAGAAAGAAAGGAGGGGAATTTCGTAATCGAAACGCGCCGCCAATCTCATATGCAGACGCACTGAGACGAAACACAAGCAGAGAGGGAGATCAGAAGTCTGTTTTCATCCCCAACAACCAACATACTTCCTTATCGGTGGCCCAAATACAACTTGAACCAGAAGATACTTTGTGGTTGAAGGAAGCATGGGTAGCTCACTTAAAAAACCCAGCAGTGTATGATCGTGTGGAGGAAGAGTTACTGTGGGAGACGGGAAAGGATATACGCACAACATTCATGGGTGATGACCAAGTCCTCCTGCTGGGTCTCTCTGAACATGATGCAAACCAGCTCATCAATGGAGGCAGAACATTCCTATTCTCATCTATTGAAAGATGGCACCCAAACATGAGAGTAGATTATCGGTTAACATGGATTCAGTGTTGGGGGATCCCTGTTCAGGCATGGAACCCAAAACACTTTAACCAGATTATAGCTGCTATGGGTGAGGTGGTGGACATCGACGACGCAGTCGAGGAGAAAAGAAGGGTGGATAAAGCGCAGCTTCTTATCCGGACTCAATGGCGGCCATCCATTCAACATACGGTGGAAGTGATGATCGACGGCGCCAAATTCATGGTCCACATCACTGAGGAATCTTGTCAAGGCCACGTAGGATGTTCACGGAGGGCGGGAAACGCAGAAGGGTCATCGGAGGAGATTAACTCCGATGATTCCATGTTCGATAGCTCATCCCACATCAACTGGGATCACGGCGATACCGATTCAGACCTACCGGAGTTGGAGTCCTGTAGCAATCCTCACGGGGGAGCTTCTCAGTACCTCGCTGGCGCCGATGACCGAGGGGGGCCAAGTCGGGTACCTCCGCAGGTGTCGGAACTGCTATCCGCGCGAGAGGATGAGGTCGCGAACTCATCGCAGGGCACCAAAATCCAGCAGACATGGATGTTACCCGCAGGATATTCAGACGGGTGCGACCCGGTGGGTATTTACCCTCGGTCCATAGCGGAAACACGGGTAACTCCTTTGCCTGGTCATAAATTCAAATCCTTTTCCCAGTTTATGGAGACAAAAGCAGAGGAGAGGCATGTGGTTAGCCCTGACGCCAGGAGTGTAGAGGCTAAGAAACATCACAAAAAGAGTAATGGTGGTAACGGGAGGTCTAGGGGGGGGTTTTCGGGCCAAAAGAAAGATCATGCAGAAGACAGAAACGTGGCATTATTTGAAGACAGGGCTGACACATATGATAAGCCTATGGACAGTGAAATGGAGGGGCACCCAACAAACAACAGTCTATGGTCAGCACAAAAAGATGAGCATTTTTCCTATTCTACCCCCAAAGACAAAAATTCTTTGCTGGGCCTTCAAACAAAAGTTGGGCCAGACGAAAATCAGTGGCAAGTTTATTCAAGGAAGAAGAGGTCCCAAAAGCAATCAAATATGGGCCTCCCCTCATCTAATCCTAATGTTTCAACAATCTTTGAAAATAATCAACAGCACCAGAATAATAGTTCGATCCAGCCAGAGGAAACTCATCAGGATTCTTTACAGCAACAGTTCACAATGGAAGCAGCAGTGGCAACCCCAATATCAGACACCCAACACGATCATGAGGCAAATCTCATATTGGATGTGGCAAAACAGTTGGGTCTTACTGGAGAAGGAAGTAGGGAGGAAATTCTGGAGAAATTCCAACACATGGAGGAGAGAGATAGAGCGGATGCAACAAGAAGGGCTAATAATAGTAGGAATCCATGAAGATAATTTCATACAATGTTAGGGGCCTTGGGAGGGGTGTTAAGTGGGGAGCAATCAGAAGAATGATCAAGAAGGAGACTGTGGACTTTATATGCCTTCAAGAGACAAAGAAAGATTTGGTAGATTCACCTATGTGTCAGGCTTTATGGGGTAATGTAGATGTAAGGTGGGAAATGCTCCCAGCTATTAATTCTGCCGGTGGTATTCTTTGTTTATGGAGTGAGAAGTCATTCAGATTGCAAAGGAAGATTCTTGGAATTGGGTTTATTATATTGGTTGGGGAATGGATTCAAGAAGCTCAAATGATAACTCTAGTTTCTATTTACTCTCCTTGCGACATTCATAACAAAAGAATTCTTTGGGACTCTATAAAGCAGCTCAGGCAATCTGTGGAGGGGGGTTTGTGGTGTTTAATGGGAGATTTTAATTCTATAAGGAGCCCTCATGAAAGATTTTCTGATGTACAAAGCCTTCATGAAGATAGCTGTACCAGAGAATTTAATCAGTGGATTGATGATTTAGAAGTCTTAGAGGTCCCTTGGCTGGGAAGGAAGTTTACATGGTATAGGCCTAATGGTACATCTAAAAGCAGACTGGATAGATTTTTGGTTTCCCATGACTGGATGGTTAGATGGCCCAGCAGTTCTCAATGCACTCTTGCTCGGAATTTCTCAGACCATTGCCCAATTGTACTTCGCTCTAAGGAAATTGATTGGGGCCCAAAACCTTTTCGTATCTTGGATTGTTGGCTTAGAGATAAATCTTTCAAGGAGGCTGTTCACCATAGCTGGAATGCTATTCAACAGCCAGGTTGGGGTGGATTTATCCTCAAACAAAAGTTCAAGAACCTGAAGCACAGCTTGAAGGCTTGGAATAAACATCTTTTTGGAGATACTTTATCAAAGATTAACAGGATTGAGGCTGATCTAAACAAGCTGGAGGAAGACACAAGCCAAAGGATTTTGTCCCCTTATGAACAGCAGCATAGAAAACAACTGCAGGAAGATCTTTGGGCTGCAGCCCAAGCCCATGAGTCCTTGCTGAGACAGAAATCCAGATCAAGGTGGATCAAGGAGGGTGATTGCAATTCTCGCTTTTTTCACATGGTGATAAATGCCAACCGCAGTAGCAGCTCTCTAAAAGGAGTTATGGTGGATGGAGTTTGGACAACTGAACCTCCTGTTGTGAAGGAGGAGGTGAGATCTTTCTTTTTGCATAGGTTTATGGAACCAGACCTCCACAGACCCACTTTAGATGGCACCCCCTTTCAAAGCATTTCTCATCAACAAAATATAGAGCTGGTGAAGCCGTTTTTGGAGAAGGAAGTGAGGGAAGCAATCTGGGATTGTGGGAGTGACAAGAGCCCCGGGCCTGATGGGATCAACTTTAATTTCATCAAGAGCTTTTGGCAGTTGCTCAAACCTGATATTCTTCGTTTTTTAGATGAATTTCATGCTAACGGAATTTTTCCTAGGGGAGGCAATGCTTCCTTCCTAGCTTTAATTCCAAAGAAGGTTGATCCACAAGTTTTGAACGATTACAGACCTATATCCCTCATAGGCTGTATGTATAAGATTGTGGCGAAGATCCTAGCTAAGAGAATGAAGACAGTGCTGCCTACCATCATTAATGAAGCTCAATCAGCGTTTATTGAAGGGAGACACCTTCTTCAGAGTGTCCTCATAGCTAATGAAGTCATTGATGAAGCTAAAAGGAGCCATAAACCCTGCCTCATATTCAAAGTTGATTATGAAAAGGCTTATGACTCGGTATCATGGAAATTTTTGCTGTATATGCTGAAAAGAACAGGGTTTAGTCCTAAATGGATCAGCTGGATGGAAGGGTGTCTGAAATCAGCCTCAATTTCAGTCTTAGTCAACGGTAGCCCCACAAAGGAGTTCAAGCCTCAAAGGGGTCTTAGACAAGGGGACCCTCTAGCTCCTTTTTTATTCAATATAGTTGCTGAGGCATTGAATGGTCTGATGAGGACAGCGCTGGCAGCAAACCTATACAAAGGCTTCAATATTGCTAGTTCTGAAATCAGTATTAGCTTATTACAATACGCGGATGACACGATCTTTTTTGGTGAAGCTTCTATGGAAAATGTGAAAGTTCTCAAAGCTATACTTAGAACTTTTGAAGTGGTTTCTGGTTTAAAAATAAATTTTGCCAAAAGCTCTTTTGGTGCTTTTGGTAGGGATGACCAGTGGAGGCAAATGGCAGCTACCTACCTTAATTGTAGTCAGTTAGCTCTTCCTTTTGTTTATCTTGGTATACCCATTGGGGCTAACCCGAGGCAAGCTCATGTGTGGGAACCTATTATACAAAAATTTGAGAGGAGACTAGCTACTTGGAAGAAGAGATATATCTCATATGGGGGGAGAGTGATTCTTATCCAATCAGTCCTTACTTCTCTTCCTATTTATTATTTTTCTTTTTTCAGGGTTCCCCGTATGGTGGCTGACAAATTAATCAGAATTCAGAGAAGCTTTCTTTGGGGAGGAGGTCATGACAACAACAAAACTGCCTGGATATCTTGGAAAACAGTTTGCTTACCCAAAGACAGAGGAGGTTTAGGCATTAAAGACATCCATACCTTTAATGTGGCCCTCCTTGGAAAATGGATGTGGAACCTTATGTACCAACAAGGGGCTCTATGGGTTACACTTTTGGAAGCTAAATATGGGGGCTGGAGAGGTCTAGTTGGAGAAGGAAACTCAAGCTGTCAGTCAATTTGGTGGAGGGATTTAATAAAAGTTATGCATTTGCCCTGCAATGGAAAGACTCTTTATCAGCAAATTAAGTGGAAGGTAGAAGCTGGAGATAAGGTCAGATTTTGGGAGGATAGGTGGATTAGTCACGACCAATCTTTAGCTGAAAAGTACCCGCGGCTCTATGTGAATTCCAACCATCAATACCAGCTGGTTGGTTCCATGGGGCAGCATAGCAGCCTTGGGTGGAACTGGAACTTTACTTGGAGACGCCAGCTGTTTGACAGAGAAATAGAATCAGCCATATCCTTCCTCGCTGAAGTTGAAGGTATATCCATTAATCCTCAAGGTTCCGACACTTGGGTATGGACAGCAGAAGCATCGGGTATCTTCTCTACTCGAAGTGCTTACTCTTCGATTTGGGAGGAGGTAGTTGTTGACAACCTTCACGACTGCTTTAAGGACCTTTGGAAGATCAAGATCCCGAGCAAATTTTTAATGTTTGCTTGGAGGTTACTGTGGGACAGATTACCTACAAAAGTTAATTTAAGGGCCAGGCAAGTGCAGATCTTGGATCTGACTTGTCCATTCTGCAGAAGGGGGGAGGAGACTGCTTCCCACATTTTTATTCACTGCAGTAAGACTCAGCCTATATGGTGGGAAACAATGAATTGGATAAATATGCAGGGACCCCTTCCATGGAGTATAACAGATCATTTCATGCAGTTCTCTTCCTTGAAAGAGGCTGGTATAAGATCTAGGAGGTGGCAGTGGTGGTGGATGGCGGTTACTTGGTCTATTTGGCAGCTTAGAAACAACATTGTATTTTCCAATGCAACTTTTGATGGCAACAAACTGGTTGAAGATGCATCTTTCTTAGTATGGACTTGGCTTCACAATTTGGAGAAGGACTTCTCTTTACATTTTAATCAATGGTCGAGTAACCTTCGACAGAATTTTTTGCAGTAGTAGGGTTACACTCTTGGTTTTAATTTATATGTATTCCCTCCATATTTTGGTTCCTTATCAGACTGTGTTGTCTGCTTTCAGGAACCAATTATATGGACTTTTATTTTGTAATAGTACCTCTGGTACTTTTTATTCAATATATATATATTTATCTTTGCAGACCAAAAAAAAAAAAAGTCTGATTATGTCGACAATTTTGTTAGGTATTGACACATCACCGCTAGCTTTGGAGCTTGCTAAAGAAAATGTTGTACTCAACAACATTGATCCTGGAAGAATATCCTTTTTGAGGGAAGATGCTACTGAATTTATGAAGGGTGCTCTCTTGAGAAATGAATCCTGGGATATTGTCATCATTGATCCTCCTAAACTGGCACCAACAAAAAAGGTATCAATTATGGCAGCATACATATAGTTATGTTATGGCATAAATTTACAGTTGGGCTTCAGGTGACTAAAGAAGAGGGTTAGAGGTCAAAGTGATGCAAAATGGTTTTAGGCTTTTAGCTTTAGATGGTTTTATTGAATGAATTGCTTATGGATGCAAATGAATATGGTAATCCTACTTTCGGATATGTGTGTATACTGCAAATAGCCTACTCTCACATAATGATTCTTTATTAGAAAATTTGAACTACTTTCTGATAGCAACACTGCCTTAGCAGCCAGGCCCAAGAGGACCTAGAAGAGGCCCATGTACCTTAGTGATTACTCGTAGAACAGAATCAGAAGAAGACAAAGTTATGGATATGCTCACCGCAATATCAGCAAGGCTGTTTGCAACCAATTTAGATTCCTTGCTCTCCAATTCTGTTATTATTTCTGTTATTTCCCTGCTAGCCAATGATTGGCATCGTTATCCCATATGTATCCATTATAAATACCATAGTGAGGAATGCAAAAAGGATAGAATATTTTACCTGAAACTTCCATAGACAGAATAGCATAGTAGCCTACCTTATCAACTGGTCTGACCAGCAATGCACAGTAAAATTGATTCCATCGTTCTCACAATCACCCTTTACGCAGATGTTCCCCTCCAACCCACCTCAGCCTCAGCCCACCAACTCAGACGTTACTTCTAAACCTAGAGTGTGTCTGCCTTGTTTCATCTAGCCCAAGTCTCGAAAACTACACTGACACCCCCCAGTTCCTCTACATCACTCAACCCATCCCCACCACCCCCAGCCATCACCAACCTATTGTCTCGTTATGACACCATCTTTCATGAACCACACCATTTACCCCCACCTTGCTCCATTACCCATCATATCCATCTTCCCCATTCCAATCCTGTAATCGTGAAACCATACCGTTATCCCTTTTGCCAGAAGACAGAATTGGAACGACAGTTAGCTACCATGCTAGACTCCGGCCTCATTCGGCACAGTCACAGCCCATTTTTCTCGTTGGTGCTTCTCGTCAAAACGAAAGATGACAGCTGGCGCTGCTGCGTCAACTATAGGGCTCTGAATGCAATCACACTCAAAGATAGATTTCCCAGGTCCACAACTGACGAATTTCTTGATGAATTAGGCAAAGCTTCATGGTTTTCAAATGACTGAAGAAGTATCCCGAAGACGGCTTTTCGAACTCATCAGGGCCATTATGAGTACAGAGTCATGCCGTTCGGTGCCTCTGCAATGCACCGTCCACGTTTTAGGCGATGATGATCGATCTGTTCAAATCGTTTCTCCACAGTTTCTTTGCGGTTTTCTTCGACAATACCACCCTCGTCTATAGTCCATCACTCTCAGCACATAGCCAACATATGGAAGCCATTTTCGATTCCCTCTCTCATGGGCAATTCTACCTATGTCGCTCAAAGTGTATCTTTGCTTAGAATTGCTTACTTTACCTTGGCCACATAGTGTCATCACAAGGCGTAGCCCTAGACCCAATCAAAATCCAGGCCATGATTGATTTGCCTATTTCGGCTTCTCAATCCAAATTGCGTGGATTCCTCGCAGACCATCAGAGTCTCAAGGACCTCGTGTCCCAGGTGATACAAACCCTAGAGCAGCAAACATACCTCGTCAAGTTGCTGGGTTACGATTATACGATCCAATGCAAAGTGGGCTCTAGTAACATCGTCACCGATGCCTTATCACGGATGCCTGCCACCCAATTATTTTCCCTGTCGCTCCCTAATTTCATCTTCATGGATCAAGTCAGGCAATCCTTGCTAGATAACACCGCCTTTCAGGAGTTAACTGCGAACATCCAACAACAGTTGGAGGAACACTCAGGGTTCTCCATCCACTGTGACCTTATTTTCTTCAACGGAAAGATATGGCTTCTGGTGAACAATCCATTCATACCTTTTTTGTTGGAAGAGTTTCATAAAACTCCCATTGGGGGCCACATGGGAGTGGCCAAGACTCTACATCGTTTGCAGAATAACTTTACTTGGTTCAATATGCGCTTCGATGCCCATCATTTTGTTTCCTGGTGCCTCATATGCCAGCAAACAAAGCACGAGACGAAGAAGCTGGCAGGCCTTCTCCAACCTTTACCAACACCTTCTTCGACCTGGGAGGACTTATCCCTGGATTTTATCTTAGGATTACTTCCGTCAAACGGCTTTACCACCATTTTGGTGGTGGTGGATCGATTCTCTAAGGGCGCTCATTTTGGTGCCTTTCCCCCACACTAAATGACACACAAGGTCGCTATTCTCTTCTTCGACATTGTCAACAAGTTGCATGGCTTTCCCCATAGCCTCGTTTAGGATAGAGACCCCTTGTTTATCAGCTCATTTTTGCGTGAGCTATTTTGTTTGAGTGGCACGAAGCTCTGCATAAGTACTTCCTACCACCCTCAGATTGACGGACAAATAGAGGTTCTTAATCGCATTCTAGAACAATATCTTCGAGCTTTGTCCATGATAAACCAACGCAGTGGCACAAATTCCTTGTGCTTGCTGAGTGGTCATACAACACTTCGGTCCATTCTGCCATCAGCCTTTCCGCTTTCGAGGTGACGTTTGGCAAACATCTCCCATCAATTCCTAATTATGTGCTTGGGTCTTCACCGGTAGAGGCTGTGGACACCTTATTAGCCACACGAACCACGATGCATAACACATTATAGCGCCGCTTATCAAAAGCCCAAGCTGTTATGAAGCTACAAGCCGACCGCCATCACTGCGATGTTCAGTTCTTTGTAGGAGATTGGGTGTTCATTTGTCTCCGCCCATTCCGACAAACATCCCTGTCTTTGACATATTCTAAACTTGGCAAACATTTCTATGGCCTTTTTCAGATGGAAGACCGTATAGGCTAGGTTGCGTATCACCTCAAGTTACCAGTCTCTTCCTGAATCCACTTGGTCTTCCATGTTTTATTGCTTAAACCACACCAAGGACTCATCCCAGTCAATCACGTTTCTCTCCCTCCAATGACCATCGATAATCATCCAATTATTGAACCTTTGACCATCCTCGACTGGAAATAGGACATGCCAACGACTTCACCCACCAAGCTAGCATTGGTGCAATGGGTTGGATTGCCTCCTGAGGACACGACCTGTGAGAAATGGGAAGACTTATGCCCTTCGTACAACCTTGAGGACAAGGTTGACTTTCAAGTTGGGGGGGGGGGGGTGATGATAGCAACACTGCCTTAGCAGCCAGGACCAAGAGGACACAGAAGAGGCCCGCGTACCTTAGTGATTAGGTGTAGAGCAGAATCAGAAGAAGCCAAAGTGCAGGATATGCTCACCGCAATATCGGCAAGGCCATTGCAACCAATTTAGATTCCTCGCTCCTCAATTCTGTTATTATTTTTGTTATCTCCCTGCTAGCCAATGATTGGCACATTATCACAGATGTATCCATTATAAATACCATAGTGAGGAATGAAAGGACAGAATATTTTACCTGAAACTTCCATAGACAGAATAGCATTGTAGCCTACCTTATCAATGTTCTTTTACATAGTATGAATAGATGTGTTCCCAGTAATGGGGTTCTTCATTGCTTGGTTTATCGTTTATGATATGGTTTATATGTCCAAGAACATTCTGTTATTAACTAATATTAAAAAATTGGTCATTGCGATTGCACTTGTATATGTTTCTGTGACTCTTATGTTTGTGGGTGAGCTTATCGCTTGTGTTTCCACAGGGTGCAACAGGTTGCTTCTATGATCTAAAATCTGATAGTTAGCTTTGAAATTCTCAATGACTTGCTTTAGCACATGTTTCTTGAAAATCTTCACATAAATTGGTCTAATGCTACTTAAATGTCCTTTTTATTCCCCAAAATATGTATCTGTCTTAAAAAATGGTTCCATTTTTAAACCCATTTGCATGAGTAGTTTGATTTTGAAACAGTAATCAAGTGAGGTTGCAAGGCAGCTGAGCTCTTACTTCTATATATGGTGCACATACACATGCTTACTGCATTGAATATATGATTGAGGAATGGGGATAAGATTAAGGTGTGTTTTTGCGTTTTTAGTCATTGAATCTCAATTAAGATATTTAAATGCCATAAGCTATGTATGCAGACAGTGCTTTACTTCATTTTACTTGGAATTGAAAGCAATTACATGAGTATAGATCTTGCAAATTCTTGTATTAGCTGGTGTTGTCTCCAAAAGTTTACTTTTGCTCACTTTAGTTTTCTTTCTTTGGATGTTTAATTGTCTTACAGGTTCTACATAGTGCTTCTGGTATGTACAGGAATTTGAATTCACTTGCTATGCAACTTACAAAAAGAGGTGGTCTTCTGATGACATGTTCCTGTTCTGGAGCTGTGACCCAAAGTGGGATATTCATGCGCATCCTTCAGGTATTAACCTATACGCTTTAGATCCAACTGGAGTCTTATCAGTCTAGAACTATTTTATTTTAAGCAATTTCTGATACTACCGAAGTTAAGGTTAAGGTTGAATCGTTCAAATACTATTCGAGTTGGATCCTTAGCTGGAACAATTTTTAGTTAGGTTTTACTTATCTCCTGGCTGAATTCCGGATTAGTTAGTGTCCCTTTTTTTTTTGAACCGGAGGCTATGATAATAATAAAATTCTGATAGATCACGACACGAGTTTAATAGTCATAATAGTGTCCCTGCTTTAGCAGCAGAGGATGATTTTGAATAATGAAAGAAAAATGTTTAGTGAAATATTTATTATTTGTTTGATAATAAGTTATTTTTCAAAAGCTCTTTAAAGATGGTGCTAAAAGAAACAATTATTTCTCTAAATGTTTGGCCCAACTTTTCTTTTTTTGACTTGAGCTATTTTAAAGGTAAAGTTCAAAATACTAGAGTTTTAAAGATAGAGTAAAAATTGTTTCATAGTTGTAGCTTTAAAACTCCTATTAAATTAAAACCTTTGGTTCATTGTCCAACATTAAGTTGTAGCTTTAAAATTCCTATTAAATTAAAGCCTTTGTTTTATTGTCCAACATTGATTAGTTCAGGATGAGAGGAAGGTTAGGAGTTAGGACATGCAACTTGAATGCTATTTCAATTCGTGTTTTTTTCAAACTTATTTTTCTTTTATATAAATTAAGTTCTTTAATTTTTTAAGAGCTTTTCTAAAAATCTATTGTACCTAACTTTTTTTTTTTTTTTTATAAAAAGAAACCTAAGCCAAGCAGTTGGTGTGTTTGGGATAGTTGAAAAAAAATCTGATCATTCCAATATTTGATTATATATGCAATCTATTATAGTTAAAATCAATTATGATTAGAATTAACTTTTATTTGAGTATGGTTGCTGAAAAGTGATTTTAAGATAATCTATTTCGTATAGTGCAAAAATAAAATCAATTTTACATAGTAATTATAAAAAATGGTACTTAGTTATTTAATTTTGTTAGTAAAATATAACTTGGTGACTCCAATGGACCTAACTTGTGTTGCTGGAAGCAACAGAGTCATATGATGTGGGGGTTCTATTAAAGGATGGAGGTGATTGGATGCATTAGTGGTTTGGGGAAGTTTCACCTTGGAAATCAAGTATTACAATCATAAACAATAACTATCATTAATAATAAAGGGATAAAAATAAAGAGAAATTTCTAAATAAATGTTCTTACATCAACAACTTGAAATTAGACGATCTACAAAATAAACAACAATGCACAAATTCCTAGTTTTCTAGAAAAGCTTTAACAATTTCATCTTTAATTGAATCTCGAATACGATCTATGTACTCAGAAGACAAAATCCTTGCATTTATACAGTTATACTACTTAAACAAAATAGATTATCTTCAAAATGTTCTTTTAGATTATTGAAATAATCTAATTCTTGTCGTTGTCCCAAATAAGGTCTACGAAATTATCGCTTTCTTAAAGTGTTGGTATAAATTGTATGGTTTTGTTTTGATGAGAAAATGTATATATGGTTTTGAGATATTTGTTTCAGATTTTTCCATCTCAACCTGATTTTGGAATATGTGAATATAATATAATGTTTTGTACCACTCACACTTTCTCTTCCATTAGTTTTTTATAACACGTGCGCAATTATTGTGCTGGTGAGATCTTGCAATATGCTTATTAACCTGCCTATTCCAAGTTAATAAAATATTAAAACATCTCCAATGAAGAACTTAACTTAATTTGAGTTAGCCAATCTTTTTGTTTTCATACGATTTAAGAACTAATTTCCACTTCAATGGAAGAATTTAACTTATTTTTAGTGAATCTTATTTTATCTTTTACTCACAAGAACTTAATTTTTTTTGGCTGAAATATATTTTCTTTCCTGCAGTTTGATGTTTATTAATTTTCGTTCTTAAAGTGCTTTAGACAGTGTTTTGATCCGTCAAAAAAGTGTTTTGAACAATAAAAAAGCATTACCAACTTTAAGGATGAAAAATAAAATAAATATATTTTGCAAGGACTAAAATATTTTTCTTTTGCAGGGAAAAAAAATAAAAAAATGTTAAATTGCAAGACCAAAAATGTATTTAGAACATTTTTTTAATGGTTAAGCAAGTTTGCTTGTAACCACTTATAAGCAACTTGTATAAAGGATGAGGTTGTTTAAACTTAAAATAAGTGCTTTTAGAATAAGTGATTTATCTATAAATTTTTTTACAAAAGCAAAATATGCATTTATGTTTGGTTACAATTATTAAAAAGTGCTTTTTTAATTAAAAGTCATTAGTAACTTGTTTGGGTATGACAAGTGGAGAAGTATTTTTTTATTTCAAAATTACATAAAAGATCTTATAAGCACTTGTAAAATCACTTTTTTTTTATACATGCATCATATGTCCATTTTTTAATTAAAAAAGACATTCAAATATGAATAATAGATAAATGAAAACTTCAAATATTATTTTTTAGCCTAATAGTCATGTTATTACAATATTTTATTAATAAAATATTTCCAAATTTTGGTGATTAGTGTTGGTTTTACACATGAATTTATACTAGAGAATATTGATAACATTGGTATTATATTTTTATTTTAAAAATTACCTTAGAAAAATCAATAATATGTATTAAAAATCTTTATTATATTTTTTTTACAAGTACTTTATAAATTATCTAAAAAAAACAATTAAGCAAAATAAATAAATAAGACTATAAAACATAAATACTCATGTTAACTAAAACTTACATGTCTATTAATATGTTATATAAGTACTCCAATTGCTTGTAGAAGCAAGCAATCAAACTTAATTTGTCAAACTTATTTCAAATAGTAAAGAGTAAAGACCAAAGAGAAACTAATGTCGTATTCGTCTTGACAATTGATCTTTGAAAGCATTTCTTACTTCTTCCGTGTACCTGACATCTGCTTGAGATGGTTTTTGCCATTCTTCTTGATAAGGTATATCATTCATCAAAATTTTGCTCTGTAGCTCATAATGCTTCAACATTCTCTAAGTTTTCAAGAATATCTAAATATCCTGAATCTATCCTTCTAACTTAATTATGGAGTGCAATATATGTCCATATGATAGAAATTTGAGTTTCATGTTTAAAACTAATCATGCATTGTAATATTCTCCGTCTTGTTTTACAAACACCAAAAGTTCTTTCAATAACACTTCTTAAACTAGAATGATGAAAATTAACTATTTCATCATTGATTTGAAATTTGGAGCCAATCTAAAATATTGAAAATGATATGTTGTATTTCTCTAAAGTCCTAAGGAACCTTTGAATGATGGATATCTCAAATCAAGAAGATAATATTTACCTATACATACATAAATATGTCTTAAGAATATTGTAAAAAAATAGTCATCAATTAAAATAAAAAAGATTAAAGCTATATAAAATTACCTTCAGGAGGATACAAGAATCTTATATTTGGTTTTCGAACCATCATGATATAAATGAAGTCCCTCATTCGTAGTTGTTCAAAGAATCTATTCTCATTTTCTTATTAATTCTATAGACCACTTGTGACGGGTGAGAATTGAAGTGGTTTTTGCTTCTTTCACAATATGTATAAATGCATGATTTGTAACTAAGAATGCAGTCAAAGTAGGTGTAACATGCAGTGAAAACATATTAGTATTATTATTTAACACATTAATTTTCACGTTAGAGTTATACTCACTTTCATCTGAGTTATATGTCATCCTGTAAATCAAAATATAAATCTAATCACTACTTCAGGAATGTCTCTAGCTTTCAGCTAGTGTGACCTCTAGTAGGGTGTTGTTTCTGTAGGGTGGTTGTTTTTTCCTGTTTTACAGATCTAGCTACTTGTATCTTGTAGTACCTCTGGTACTTTTTTAATTAATATATATATCTTTGCTTTCCAAAAAATAAAAAAATAAAAATGGTACCAAATAGTTTAGATGAAAATGAGTATAACTCTGACTTGAAAATTGAAGTGTCAAACAATAATACTAATATGTTTTCATTGCATGTTGCAATTACTTTGGCTGCATTCCTTATTACAAATCATGTATTGAAACATGTTGTGAAAGAAACTAAAACCACTTCAATTCTCCTCGGTCACAAGTGATATTTAGAATTAATACAAGCGAATGAGAATAAGATTTCTGAGCAACTTCGAATGAGAAAAAATGTGTTTAAGTTATTGGTATGTGAGTTAATCAATAAATATGGATTAACACCTACCAAACATATTGGTGTTGAAGAAAATGTTGTTTTGTTCTTATATATGATTGGTAATGGAGCCTCATATAGACAAGTTGAAGAATGAGTACAACATTCTCGTGAGATCATTCATAATCATTTCTATCGAGTTCTAACAGTTATACACAAGCTGGGAAATAACATAACTAGATAAACTAATCCTATGCATGTTGATGTTTCTGATTACATCAAAGATGATGACCGTTATTGGCCTTACTTTAAAGATTGCATATGGGCTATAGATGGAACTCATATTACTTTACATCTTCCTACATATAAACAATTGCCATTTTTAGTAGGAAAGGATATTCAAGCACAAATGTGATGGTTGCATGTGATTTTAACATGTGTTTTACATTTGCAATGTGTGGTTGGGAAGGATCTATTCATGATGGATTTTCACTAACACTCTTTGAAAGCCAAATCTAAAATTTCCTTATCTTCCTGGAAGTAATTTGATATAGCTTAAATTATTATTTTCTAATTGATGATTATTTTTTCACAATACATATTTATGTATTTATAGGTAAATATTATCATGTTGACTCGAGATATCCACCATTCAAAGATTTCTTAGGATCTTAGAGAAATACAAGTTATCATCTTCAATATTTTAAATTGGTTCCAAATTTTAGATCAAAAGATGAAATATTTAATTTTCATCATTCTAGTTTGAAAAATGTTATTGAAAGAACTTTTGGTGTTTGCAAAGTAAGATGGAGAATATTGCAATGCATGATCGATTTTAAACTTGAAACTCAAATTTCTATCATATGAGCATGTTTTGCACTCCACAATTATGTTAGAAGGATAAATTCTAGAGATTTAGATATTGTTGAAAACTTAGAGAATGTTAAAGCATTATGAGCTATAGAGCAAAATTTTAATGGTGAATCATATACTTCATCATGAAGAATGATACATGGAATAAGTAAGAAATGCTATCAGAGATCAATTGTCAAGACAAGTGTGACATTAGTTTGTCTGAGGTCTTTACTTTTTGAAATAAGATTAACATTTTAATTTTGATTGCTTGTACGAATAATTGAAGTACTTATTTAACATAGTAATAAGCATGTAAGTTTTAGTCAATGTGAACATTTATGGTTTATAGTCTTATTTATTTTGCTGACTTGTTTTTTATTTTATTTTTTATGAGATAATTTATAAAGTACTTGTAGAAATATATTAAATATTTTTAATACATTATTGATTTTTCTATGAGGTAAATTTAAAATAACAATGTTATTAATAAGCTCTAAGTGTAAGTTCATATGTAGAACCAACACTAATCACCAAAATTTGGAAACATTTTATTAATAGAATATTGTAATAACATGCTTGTTAGGCTAAAAATAATAATATTTGAAGTTTTTATTTATCTATTATTTGAATGGCTTTTTAATTAAAAAAAATGGGCATGTATGAAAAAATAATTTTTACTAAACAAACATGTTTATTTCATAAGTCTTTTATGTAATTTTGGAATTAAAAAACACTTCTCCACTTGTCATATCCAAAGAAGTTAATAATCACTTTTAATTAAAAAAAAATGTTTTTTTATAATTGTAACCAAACATAAATACATATTCTGTTTTTTAAAATCACTTATTTTAAGCCTAAACAAACTCATCCAAAAACTTATTAGTTCCGATTATATTCTCAAGTGGCTTAACTTAGAGAATCAGCATAAATAACTGCATTGAAGTTGCTCTTCTTTCTTTTTTACCAGGGTGCAGCATCTATGGCGGGTAGGAGAATCACTGTCCTCAGACAGGCTGGAGCAGCTTGTGATCACCCTATCGATCCATCATACCCAGAAGGAGCATATCTAACCAACATTCTATTGCGAGTTTCATGAGTATTGTATTTGGGGGATTTTCATTCATTTAAGTTTTTTCCCATGTAATTATATATTTTAATGGAACTTTGGAAAGTGCCCTTTCACCGAATTAGTGAAGAAAATGTCTTACACATCAGTTGAAAGAAAAAAATGGGCATAGGTTTGCTTATTTAATTAATAATTATTGTCAAACTATATTTTACCACTGAAAGTGAAAGCTAACATCTCAAATACAATTGGGTGGCTCCTCTAGCCAAAATCAAGGTCGTGATCCTTAGCATAAAATGCCAAATGGTCAGCTACAGAACAAGGAAAGAAATCCTGTTTTTCAAGGAAAAGTACCACTTTCACTATTGATTCATCCGTTCAATGGTTTATATTGTGTCATTTGTCAATAAATAAAGTGATTTTTTTTTTTCTGGGCTCTCATCCATTCTTCATATTGGTGCTGAGAGTGTTGCTGCCTGCGTCTCTTTTTTGGCTTCCAGAATAATCAATCTAAAAGATAAAAAAAGCATTCCAAAATGAATGCAAGAATCCGGGTGGTGAACTTAATTGTGCCTTTAACTTGTTCCTTTTATTTTAATCCAAATTCATGCGCTTTGTTTTTGGATGGAATTGAAAGAAAATGGTAATATGAGAAAGATACTAACATAGACAAATTAGGGTTCATAGACTTGCAAGGATGTGAAAACGGGGAGTAAGTTGCATGGTTCGTGTAACTTAGGAATGATTGATGGAGTAGAAATCTCGAAAGGACCATTTTATCTCATGTACACAACTAATTTTTTTTCACTCAAGAAAAAGGCCGAAAGGTATACCAAGCAGGAACTTTCCTATGTTTCTCAAATTGAATAAAAGTAACTAGCAAATATATAGGTATAGGCCAATTTTTGTCTTAAAATACAAGATATACCAATTCTGATGCAAAAGACCGAAAAACAATAAAAGAATTTTGTTTTTTTGGGGTAGAGGATAATAATAACACCTAACTATTAGCATGTATGAGTATTGATGTACAAAATTACAAACGCAACTGTAGTTTGCATAATGCACAAGCAATGTAAATCTTGGGAACATCAAGTTTCTTTGGTCAGTGCCCTCCGGGGCTCCTATTCCATGACAAATAAGAGGGATCTCCAAGTTGCCTAAGGAAAGAGAGCAATATTTAGGAGCTAATAATATTCAAAATTGCCATTGTGCATGGCTGTTGATATATATGAATCATGAACAAACAATAAACTACTTCACAATTTGAATGGATATAATTGAATAGAAAGGACAAAACATGCATGTACAACAAAAACTATGCCAACCTCATTATATTTTAGGTTTTGCTATTTATATATGCAAGTTTGTAGTAAAAACTATTTCATTACTAATTTCTAACCTAAATGAATGCAGTAATGCATAGTTTATTTTCCCTACCTGTAAAGATATAAGGAGAAGGGAAAGTTAGTTAGTGCTTATCCTATCCAGTGTCACTTGAAAGATACAGTTCTGTGGAAAGCTGAACCTACTGGATTATACTCTACTAGGTCAGCTTATAGACTCCTATCAAATCAGAATACATCTGTCTCAGATGGGAGGAACTTTCAGATTATTTGGAGTTTAAAAATTCCCCCAAAGGCTGCCATTTTCACTTGGAGGCTTATTAAGGATAGGCTCCCTACTAGAGTTAATCTTCAAAGAAGAAACGTGGGTCTGCAGGAATCTATTTGCTCTCTTTGCCATGAGGAGCAGGAGGAGGCAGGCCATCTTTTCTTTCACTGCACCCAAACTATTGCTCTGTGGTGGGAAACCTTGAGATGGATTCAGGCTATTGGAGCTTTCCCTATTTCTCCAGCAAGTCATTTCAGGTTATTTTGTGATGGTTTTGTTGTAGGGAGAAACCACACTAGATGGTGTGGGTGGTGGATTGCACTAACTTTTGCTATTTGGAAGCATAGGAACTTACTGATTTTTCAGGGTATTCCTTTTGTATCTTCCAAGGTGATGGATGATGCCTTATTCTTAGCCTGGTCCTGGTACAAAGCTAGGGATAAAGATTTTAATATTCCTTTTAACCATTGGTCTTCCAACCTTATGGAGGCCTTTGGTTAACTTGGGTCTTTAGCTGTTGGTGGGGTTTTGTGTTGGGTTTATCCATGTTTTTTGGGAGGCTGGCAGCATAGCTGCTGTTGTATTGTTATTTAGTACTTCTGGTACTATGTTTCATTTTAATAATATTATATATTTTCTGCCTTCCAAAAAAAAAAAAAAGAGGAGTTTATTAGATATAAATAGGGGACGAAGGATGGGAAAGGGAGATTTTTTGTCATTGTAATTGAGCATTAGCTCTTTGTGAAAGGAGAAATCCTTTGTAAAGGAAAAACCCTTAGAGGAGAGTTTTCTTTCCTATTTTCTATTTTTTTCTTGCTAGTCAATAAAATCTTTTCTTTTCTTTCTCAATTCAATTCTCAGTTCCTAACACTACCCAAGTAGCTCTGGCAGAAAATAATACCATTTTCTTTTTCTTTCTTCCATCTTAATATGCTAGAGAAAAAAACTAAGGTGGTGCTTGGTTTGAGTGTTTTCTTTTTTTTTGATCAGCAAAACTAAATATATTATATATATAAATGATGAAAAGTACCAGAGGTACTAGTACATAGGGATATACATCCTCATATCTAGACACCAAACTGAGGTATTCTAGATATTCGGAGAACATGTGTTTTGTTCTAATTGTAACACCCATTACATAAGAAAACCTTGGCTAATATTGCTTGACCATTGGTTTAGATGGGTTGAGTGTTTTCTGTTTTCATTTTCAAAGAAAACAAACAAAAAAGAATAAAAATATGTTTGCTTGAAACTTAGAAAACATTTTCTCTGAATTTTTTTCAAAAACAGCCAAAAACTGAAAACAACAAATCAACGTTTAGCCTTTTTCTGAAAAAGTGAAAACACAATAACACCTTAGAGTACTTTTTTCTTGATACATGTTTTCTAAATCTTAAAAATTTAAAAATAAAAATTATTTTCAGAAAATGAAAATGGAAAACAAACACTCAAACCAAATGTCACCTAACAATTCAACAAGTATTAAGTATACAAGTAATTTGCAATACACTTGACATTCAATTAACTCAAGCAATATGTAGATTCTAATCAGAATTTTGGTAGGTAAAAGTCAAGGAATGGGAGAACTTAAGTTTGATATGTTAATGTGTGCAAAAAAGTGAGTATATTCAATACCATTTTTTATGATCAAATAACTAAGCAACAAAATAAGAAATCTCATGATACTATGCCATGAACAGCCCGTATTTGGAAGGGACTTGCATGTAGAAAGCAGTAGGGGATCTTTTTACCTTGGCTTGACAAGATATACAACGGTAAAGGCCATTGACAAAAAGAAGCTCAGTCCTCCAACAGTGAGATAAGCAATGCCAAGGAAGTCATTCTTTCCACCGAGCCAGCTAGTAGTTGACAGAACAAGCTTCTTCTTGCCATTAAAACTGTATGTGTTGTAGTTGTTATGCAAATTCACGTTTATGACATCGCCTTTCTCTAGATCCACCTCAATCTTTCCATACAACTTCCTAAAAGTTGGCAAAGCAGCAGTTCGCATCCAAACAATAAGATCCTCATGCTGACTCAACTGTTCCATAAACATTCAAAAAGTGAGCAACTTATCTTATTGATGCAAGCAAATAGAGAATGCCTAAACAATCACAAGATGAACAATGGAATATATTGGAAATCATAAAAATGAAAGGAAAAACGAGGAACATAATGAATACAAAAAAAATGGTTTCCAATTGATTGATCTATTTCAAGATTAGCCTCAGCAAAAGTAACACAAATGACCGAGTCGCACATGGTGCAGAATGGACCACTTATATAAAGTATATGTCAAGGGTTTTCAATTTAAAATAAGCAGTAATACATTACAGAGGATAGTCATTTCAGTGCACAACTAAAGATGCCTCTATGTTTAGTAGCCAATTCATCATTTGTTAATTCAAAGTCAGGAATGAATAAAAAAAATCAAAGGTTTCAAAACTTGGGAGCGGAAAACTCATTCATACCAAAAGATGCATAGAGTTACGGTATCATTCCCACTCTCTACTCTGATCATAACTAGAAATTCAACAACTGTATTACATTTGGACACTTGACATGCCCAATTATCTTCTACTGCTACCATTTCAGTATGGACTAAACTAGGAATTTTGTATATAGAAAAGGTAAAGGTCAACAATCGATCCTCAAGGCAATAAAAAGATATTAATGCTATTTCTCAATTAAATATTTACTTTTACACTTTGGATATTTAGAAAATAAATATATTATTTTTCCTTCCAAAACATTCCCTGCCTTTGGATTGATTAGCTTAGTTTCAGTTTCAACCATTTAACCATAGTTCTATCCCAAACTTTAGCATATGCATGATAACTATACTGGTAATTTCTGTTTTTAAAGTAAAGTGGTTTAGAACTCAATTTTTAGTAAAAGAAAAAAAAAGATCAAAATTATTCAAAACCTATGCACACAGTATGTATACTAGTCATTAGGGTTCCTGAAGTAATCAAATAACAACTAATAACAACAACATTAACAAATTAATAATGAACCAAAAATTGCAAGCAAAAAAACAGTGATCTTTGGTTTCCTAATTCAAGTTGGTTAACATGTATTAGGTCACCACAGTTCTGCACCTTGCAAATGCTAGGAGGTATATACAACAGTACCGCTTGTACTAATTTTAATGGTCTATATAATATATATACTTTTGCTGATATAAAAAAAGTGACTCAATGTAGACTGCAGCACAATATCAAAACAACCTCTATTTATTGTTCTGAACTCTATGAAGAAAGAAAATTAATACAGTTTATAGATGCTTATTTCAATCAAAACATGAGTTCATGTAAAAACTTACAGGTACATTTTCATCGAGGCCACCACCACCTATTATAGGACCATTTTGGAAATTTTTAGGAAAAACATCACTTCCAAATTTGTGGTCCCTGTCACTCTTCCATGAGATGCCTGTCTTGTTCACTGTTAAATTATTGCTGTTGCGTGAGAAGCTGTACGTATCATTGAACAAGCTCCAAGCTATAAGACCGCAAGGTAAAATTGCCATTCCATTTACATTATTTTCAGGTTCACAACCACTTACTGAGCTTGCTTTTCCAGAATCCCTCAGCTGATCATCATTTCGGCTTTTAACATACCTAAATTACAAAAAGTGAACTTATTTATAACAACTCAAACAATTAAATAAAGTGAATAATATGCATTAGATTCCTCTATTAACCAACCAAACTTCGAAGACTGAATTATTGAAGGAACCAGTCAGTCGAAGACATTGAAGTGATAAACAACTATAAATACATATGTATTTTTTAGAAAAGGAAAACTGTTAAGAATGCAAGATGAATGCATGAAAAATAAAGTTCATAATTTCATATCACTGTCTCTTCAAAATTCCTTCCATATTCACATACAAAAAGATCACTTTTATCTCTGATGCAATTCCCTAAACTTCTTCAAATTAAAAACAAATCATAGCTACAACTCTAAAAAATTATAATTATAATTTATTAAAATATTTTTTCCATTTTACATGAAAGCTATTAAATGAACTTCATGTCAGTTGTCAGCTAGTTATTTTTCTACTGTCATTGTTAACCCTGTAGCAGACTAGCAGGAAAGCATAAAAGCTTAGCAAAAGTGCAGTTCAACTCAACATAAGAGAAGGGTTGTTTTAGATGGTTGACAGCCAATAAAAATCTTTGTTGAATCCTTATGAGATGCATAAACAATAAATTTCTCATAAAGCCCAATGGTGTTGATTGGTCCTTGGTCACTTTAGACCAATTTCCTCATGGCTGGTAAAGACGAAATTCAAATCAAACCGATAAATGAATTGCATGAATCACGAGAAATAAAAGGAGTATATACCGTCGATGATTCTGGTAAAAGTTGTCAAGCTGGTAATAAACATAGATAGGAGATTTCATACGCTTTTCCACCTATTCACAAGAGCAATGTTTAAGAAAACAAACTATCATCAAAATTTGAATGCCTAATTCATCAATTAGGTGAACAGAGTTAATAGAAAAATAATGGTTAAATATCAAAAAGAAAAATCAGTGTCTAGGAAACTTACAGTTAGCTGCCTGTTGCATGGCTTTTCTCCAGGAGTCTGAATGTATGCCACCTTGTCTGTCACATTTGATGGTATGCAGTGTGAGTCGTACCTATCAATAATTTCAACAACCTGATTGATAGATAGATAAATGATAAAAAGAAAATTTAAGTCAGCACTATTAATAATATAAAGAACTGGTAACCAAAATTCGGAAAGTACAGCACTCAAGCATACATCATGCGAAGCAATTAATGAAGCAACTCCAATGGGAATGAACACAATGGTGACAATCAAGAATGCTGAAATAACCTGCAGGGAAAGTAATACACCAATTTAAATAATGACTTCTAAAAACATGAAGAGAATCACTGACAACATATCAAAACAGGAAGATTTACCGCTCTTGGTGTGAGAATAGGTTTGCATGCTGGAAGTTCTTGTTGAGTAAACTTTGAGTCTGAAAGGAAAAAAAAACGTTGAAAGTCAGAAACAACAAGGGACATAAACACAATTGTTGATAAATCAAAATATGCTGTGTAACTTAAAATAAAAAATAAAAAATAAACCAGAAACCCTCCTTAACTACCTAACCAATAAATATCCATGTCAAAAGCATTTCCTTAACTCCAAAAAGCATAATAAAAACCAATCCGAGGTGGGTAGTATCTACTTTAAGTTTTTAACAAAGTCTTATTCTTGTGTGAACCAAGTCTGAAAGCCTTTTTTTTTCTCTCTCTCAAAGTTAGAAAAAACAAAGGACACAAATACAATTGTTGTTGAATCAAAACATAGTAACGTACTGTCTTACTTAAAAGAAAAAACAAAGAAACTCCTCAACTAGCTCAATAATAAATATCCATGTCAAAAGCATCTCCTTACACAAATACCAACAAATAAAGAATCACAAAGTCTCATAAATTCTTGAAATACAGCTTCATTAAGGGTCTTAAAAGAAAAAGATCACCCCCCTTTAAGAAACAAAACTCAACAAAACCATTAAACCTTCCCACCCCAACATGCACTTCACCAAAAAGCAAAAAGTGGCAAACACACGAAAATCACCGAAAACAAAACGGAAAGCCAAAAACAAATGACAAGATAAAAGAATTATTACACTTGGGTCTCTTGCTTTGTCTCCTGGTAGCATTGGAATCATTGGATCCAGCACCTCCAGCGTCGGACGTAGACATGGCCAAAGAACTAATTCAATTCAATAAAAAATAAACCTTTTCCGAAAATCTCGAATACCCAGAAGAGAATTCAGACCAAAGATGAACAAATCAAGAAAAGAAGATTGAAATTTGAGAGAGAGGGAGAGAGGGTAGAGAGAGAGAGAGAGAAAATGTGGATATAATCGTAGAAGAAGAGGAGGGACGGGTTACCGTTTGGGCCGGTGGCTCTGGGAATTGACTTTTATTGTAGAAAGGAAAGAGGGAGGAGGGTTCAATTGGCGGGGGCGGCCGGTGACCCTTTCTCTCTCTCCCTCTTCAAAGAAAGAACAGACAGAGAGAGAGAGAGCAGCAAAGACCAGTCAAACAAATACAAATACAAATCACACCTCACGCTTTGATTGAATTCCACTGCTTATGTTATGGGATATGTCAAATTATTTTATTTCACTTTTTGTTCTGTGTTTTTTTTTTTTTTGTCTTTATCTCTAATTTTGGTTTTTCAAACGTTCCAGAATGCAGACAGCGGGCCTAGCTGAAATTTCAATGTCGTATCATATCAAAGTTATAAACTATGTTACAAACATGTTAGAGTAGGTTTAATTAAGTTTTTGATGAAATATTGATTATTTTTAGATTATTATTTATTTATTTTTTGCAATTAAGTATTTGAAAAATTTTTAAAGGTAGGGAGTTGAGAATAAATTTTTAGATAATAATATGAAAATGACTTATTTTTTCTTAATGAAAAATTTATTTAATATATGATATGAAAAATTTATTTAAATTATATATAATTGGTGTTTCCATGATCTAAGATGATCAATGTATACATGTAATATGTTATATCTTCTCTCATTCTTTCTTCACTATCTTTTGGATCCTAAAATATATATCTCACAATTTGATCATGTTATGTTTTCTTTTAGTTTTGTCAAGATATTAAATGTATTCAATAAAAAATATCATGTATTTCTTATCAATAAAAAATAGTATTTTTTTTATTCATATCAATAAAAAATATCTTATATTTAATGTATTTCTTATTTTGAATGAAGAACTATCTTAAAAAAATAAATAGGATAAAGTTTTTTAAGTCTATTTATAAGTAAATTACATGTATGTTCATTAAGTTATTTTAATTAATTTTTAACTTTTTGACAAGTTTACAAATATTTGATCAAATAAAAGTGTTTGATAAACAATTTTTTCTTATTAACTTATAAGATTTGCTTTTAAACATAATTTAAATTTACGATTACTGTTTTTATTTTCAATAAAATAATAAAATTTATCATTTTACCTAAAATTAAATTAATTATTTTGATAAAACTCTTTCTTATCATTTGTGAACTAAAAAATTATTTTTCAGATTGACTTAAATAAGTTTTTCATACATAAAAAATATGTCGTTTTCAACTTACTACCAAAAAATTCACTTTATTAACGAAAGTTGATTAATGACAAAATGAAATTGGAAAATTTTTCAGGTACTTGGTTGAAAAAAAAATGAATGTTAGATAGTAATATAAAAACGATCTATATATCAGATATGAAAAACTTAATTAAACCTTTACAGTATATATTTTTAAATATATTATTTATTTATGATTAGTTATATGCAATGCTGTGAAAACTGATTTGATCAAAGGTATTGAATCAATGGTCTATCTAATAAATTAGTAATTGATTTGATTTGATATGATATATATTACAATGTTATATATATATATATATATATATATATATATATATATATATATTATGCATAACCATGATTTAGTCTATTATTATGAATAACCATGAATACAAGGATGGATATGATAAAATATAAGATTAGTTGAGGAGGTATGAAGGAAAAGAATAAGAGAAAAAATCATGAGTTTAATTCTTATTGGTAACAAAAATTAATAATTTAATAATTAATATTTGCTTATAAAAAATTTACTTGTGATACTAATCTCTTATTCAAGCCTTAGCAAAATTACTCTATACATCACCAACTACAATTGTGTCAACACCAAATTTCCTTTGGACAATTAAAAATAAAGTACAGAAAAAAATAAAAATATTTTTTTAATTTACATTGATATAATTTAAAATTAAAACTACTTCTATATTTTGTTTCTTTTTAACTAATTCTAAAAAAAAAGAATAAATTGAAATGAAAGAATAAATTAAGATGTTAAGACTAAGAAAATAAGATAAATAAAAAATAGGTATAATTATTTATTTGGTCCCTACAGTTTCATGATTTGTACCTTTTAGTCTATATAGTTTACATTTTAATTCTCTTTTAGTCTCTAGTTTGAAAGTGATTTTTTTAGTTCTTATCATTTTAATTTCCTTTTAGTTCCAATAGTTTGAAAGTGTTCTTTTTAATCCATATACCTTATATTTTAATTTTCTCTTAGTTCTTACCATCAAAATATGAGTAATATTATTAATTATAATTAACTATAAAAATATTAGCAAATAATTTGTAACTAATTTATTGCAAGATAATTTATAATAAAAAAATTGATAATTTATAATTAATTTGTAGTTAATTATTTTTATATATATTTTTTGTAGTAAGGAATAAAAGATAATTAAAATATAAATTATAGAAACTAAAAAAATCACTTTCAAATAAAAGATAATTAAAATACAAATTATAAAAACTAAAAAGACTATTTTTAAACTATAAAAACTAAAAGAGAATTAGAATATAAAATATAAGAATTAAAAAAATCATCTTCAAATTATAAAATCTAAAAGATACGAATAGTAAATCTATATAAACAAAATGAATAATTTAACCTAAAAAATACTTATCACCTAAACCCAAGCTCACCATACTTATTAGCCTAAAACACAACCTTCCATTCTCTTTAGATAGCTAGGAACAACCACACATCTTATCCTTCTTCTCACACCCAGACGTCAATACTTCTCCTTCTTCTTCTCGTACCATCCAACCATCACGACACTACCTTGCATCCCAAATCAACCACCTAACCGCCATAATTGCCGCCACCCAAGGGTGGACCGGCGTTGTACCGGGGGGGGGGGAGGCCACCCCTTATTTTTTTTCTTTCTAAATTTTAATTAAATTCAATCGTAGTAGATTATTGCACTAAGTTATTATGGAAGTTTTATTATTAGGAAAGTTTCACTTCAACGCCTGCTAATCAAGTTCATCAACTTCAAATATCAACAAAGTTAGGCACTTGTAAACATAGTTGTCTTGTTTTATTATTATTTATATAATATAGAATCGCAGTGAGCAGTGTGGGATCAACATTCAGTTTGCTTGTAAAAAAATAAAGTGGAGATAAAAAAAACTGAATGTCGATCCACTTTTATAAGGATTAAAACAAAAGAAAATTTACAAAATGAAAATGCAAAAAAATACTAAATTACAGAGATACAAAATATATTTAACTCATATATCTTGTAAAAGTGGAGAAGTACATGTGGTTGTTGGCTTTTAACGTTTTACCTATCGAAATTTCATCCTTTATTCTGTAAGACTTTCATATATACTTGGGTTGTACAGTCCTTGTGTTCTACGTATAATAATCCTTTTTGGCTATGAAGAAAGAAACCTTGTAGTCAGGGTAGTTTCAATTTTTTTCCCAGTGTTCACAATTCATGGACCTAGCATATAAGAGATTTGAGGGAAGAAGTTTATAATTTGAGGAACCCTAATGGTCACAATTTGATGAAGAAGATGACCCTATGCCCTCCAATGGTCATAAACTCCGCGTTGGGAAATAGGGGTGAGAATAGGTCAGGCCAGACTTTAAAAGGTCTGAGTCTTGCCTACGATGAATTTTTAAGGCCTGAGCCTGGTCTCTAGCCTATCAAAAGTTTTTATTTTGGCTTGGCCTGACCTTTTTAAAAGTCTGGCCTGACTTGATAGCCTTTTTAAAAGCCTTCTTCACATTAATATTCCTTTCCTCTGGAATAGGAACGTAATAGAAAAGTTAAAGGAAAAGGAAACATTAACCGGACTAGGAAAGCCAATAAAAATAATAAGGAATATAAAGGGACACATGGCTCACACCTAAATTGTAATTAAAGTCTTACTTGATTATAGGAATGAAAGTTATGAAGCAGTAATATGTAATCAAAGTCTGCTAGTTTCAAAAAAATAATTAATTGTACCCAAAAAATAATATAAGTATATATTGGTACCCAAAAAATAATATAAGTATATATACATATATATAGGCCAGCCTATTAGGCTTAAGGCTTTTTAATAAGCCTAAGTATGATCTATTTAATTTAATAGGCTTTTAAAAAAGTCTAAGCCTAACATTTTAATTAAATAGGCCAGTCTAGGCCAAACTTTATGTAGGTCAGGTTGTAGGCCCCTGTAGGTCGGCCTGACCTATTCCCACCCTATTGGGAAAGAGGAGAACCACCTTAGTAACATCATTCGTCACATAGATAGTGTGTTAACATCATTATATATATAACCGACAGAAATGATTCAATTGAATGCTTTTAAAAATTATAAGATCAGCCTTTTAGAAGACAATAAAATTAAACCTAAAAAATAAATTAAAAGATCAAAAACAATAATCAAACCGGTAAATCCTAACTTATATCCTTTTAAAAAAAAGTCTATTTAGGTCGCTTTCAATAGTTCATGTATAATAACCTGGTGACCAACAATGAGGTAAAATGCAACCTGCTGGTTATTATCGATCTTATATAGATTTGATTAAAGTTTGTTAAATCTTAACGTTGGTTTACGAGGAAAAAGAAAGGGTATATTTATTATTTCTCTCATATGGGTGTATTCATTATATGTCTTATAAGACTTGTATTGTTCAACCTATAAAGTCTTGGCTCATGCTAGGTGCACCCAGCATTATTGCTGGTGCACCCAACACTTAAGCGCAAAAGACCAAAATGCCCCTACTTATTTATTTAAAACATTTGCACCCAACAATTGGCTTTTCTTCTTCCCGCGACTCCTTCTTCCTCCTTCTTCTGCGACCGTGTGCGACCTAGCAAGTTGATCCGCAACTCTCCTTTCTCCATCGTTGTCTTCTCCCTTCGCGGCGCCATTGTTCGTTTCTTCTTCTTTTTCTTCTTCTTCAACACGTCACCATTGTCGATGTAAGCACTCTTCCATCGTTGTCGTTTCGTTTCCATTGTTGCTTTGTGTAGTGGTTAGGGTAGTTGATCCGTGTATGCATTTAGGTGTTCCGCGTTTGCATTATAGTTGATTCACAGTAGTGCTAGGGATGTAGATGATCCGCATAGTTTTTAGGTGATCCGCATTTGGTAGGATTATGTGAAGCTTAAGGTGGATCAAGTTGATCCGCAAGTTTTATGCGGATCAACTTGATCTGCAGTTGGTAGGGTTCTCTGAGGCTGAATGCGGATCAAGTTGATCCGCATGAATGTATTTTAATTTTTAAAAATAAAAGTTAGTTTATTATTTATGAAAATGCTATTAAATTAGGGTTTAGGGTTAATTTTGAGGTTGCCTTGTCATGTGCCTAAAAAAGATTAGAACCACAAGAATAATTAGGTCCTTGGAAAATTTAAATTTCAGTGACCCCTATATAACACTCCTCCCATGAGTTAGAATCAGAACCACAAGATCATGGGCTTATGTTTCAATTTTAAGATAGATAAATCAGAACCACAAGAATAATTAGGTCCTTGTTTTAGTTTCTTTGTTTGCAATTGATACACATCTTTGATATTTGATTATTATCATATGTTGTACATTGTATTGACTGTGCTACTGCATATCCCATGCATGAAAAACATGCCTATAATCTGGTTAAATATCATAATTGATTGATTAATCTCATACTTCCTTACAAGAGGTATGTAATAATAGCATTTTGCCACCAAGAAAATTTTCTTCAACATCAACAAATTATGAATGCATGATTATATGTTTTAACAATATATTTTAAGGTAATTGAAAATTAAGAGACCAGGGAGATGATACCATAGTCTAATGCAGAGAGTCTCTAAACACAAAACACATACA
The DNA here is from genome assembly GCF_004193775.1 of Glycine soja. NCBI lineage: Eukaryota > Viridiplantae > Streptophyta > Magnoliopsida > Fabales > Fabaceae > Glycine > Glycine soja. The sequence goes on along the minus strand of NC_041009.1, from coordinate 19,677,552 downwards.
AGAGTACTTACATTTACCTCACCTTATAGAGATGAGTGTTTAACTCTATAACAAAAAAATGCAAAATATCCTTGGATGTGTGCTAAGAGTGTCATTTAGTTTACGAATAATGTTATTTAAGTAAAAGTTAAGAAAATTGTTAATGATTCTAAAACTATAATTGTTAATGCTAATTAAAAGGATTGAAGAAGTGGATCATGCAAATTGAGTATGTTATTTAAGTAAAAGTCAAGAAAATTGTTAATGATTCAAGGTATACTTATATACTATTTTGATAAATGTCTCCCGGTGCCCGTGTTTCTATTGTATTTTTCAAGCTACTAGTTTAACAGAGAATATCAAAATGCCATCATTTGAATTGCTTTTAACACAAACTAATAGTTGTAGCCTAATCTTCTTTGATGTGTGTTTGATCTCTGCTGCCCATTTCCCTGAAGCCCTTTGTCTCACTCCTACAGACTTTGGTAATTCTCAAGCTTATAACACTGCTAGTGCTATTTATTGAACAAACATTAAGCATCTAAAGAAGTTCCAACATAACAACAATAGTCCAAACCCAAACACAAAACACCAAATTTCTCGAAACCAAACTAAATGAAATTTCGAAAACCATACACACATAAAAGGATTGATTGGAATTTGTGTGGTTTAGTGATGGAATTTGTGGTAGACATTTGCAGATCATGGTTAAGACTAGAGGATTAGGCCATGCGTTAGGTAGGGTTGTTGCCAGAGGTCTGGGGATAGGGGATGGTGATGATTCTGACGGTGCTCCCTAGCGCCGAAGGCCGACCGCATCGGCACGCAGGCGACGGGTACCTGTCATTGTTGACGATGTTGTGCCTGCGGTACCTACGGACTCGCCTGCGGTACGAGAGGCAGAGGCTGCTGTAGCTGGGGATGAGCCCATGGTAGATGCTGACGCACAGGACACTGGTCCAGAGACTAGCGCACAGGATATTGGTGCACAGGATGCTGCAGATGAGCCTGAGGGATTTCCTGGTAGACCTAGGGACCCATCAGTGCTTACAGAGTATGCTGACCATGTTGCGGCCAACGCATGGTCTGAACAAGTATTTATAATATTCAAGTCTGTCAAGTATTCTTTTTTATTGAGTTTTTGGTTATTGATTGACGTTATTTGAACAAATTGTGTGTTCCTTTGTACTTCAATTCAAGAACGTCCTCAGTTGAAGTTATCCTTCCATGGGAGGAAGATGCATAACTTGGGCAGGCCTATTCCTGCAATTGATGACATGGTTGCTGGGACAGGATTAAGTCCTTTGATCGCGTGTTCGATAGACACCAGCGATCGGGGACTTATATCCTCCTTTGTCGAGAGGTGGCATCGGGAGACTTCTAGTTTCCATCTTCCTGTGGGGGAGGTTTCGATCACGCTGGACGACGTCGTGTCTCTTCTCTATTTGCCTATCGTTGGCGCATTCCATGACTTCCAGCCTTTGCGTACCGACGAGGTGGTGGTGCTGTTGGTTGATTTACTGATGGTCTCAGCAGAGGTGACCATGGCCGAGATAGGCGAATGTGGTGGACCATATTTACGCCTGTAGTGGTTGCGAGACGTATACCAGTGCAGATGTCAGACATAGCACTGGACAGCTGCCGCTCGCGCTTATCTTCTACATCTTTTGGGTTACACTCTTTTTTGCTAATAAGAGTGCAACCCATGTTCATGTCTCACACTTACAGGCCCTGTGTGACCTCACTCTTGCTGGGCGATATGCATGAGGAGCTGCTGGCCTCGTTCATATGTACGATCAACTTAATGATGCCAATCTCAGCACCAGCCGACAGCTTGCTGGTTACATCACCTTGTTACAGGTAATTAACATGTATTTCATAATTTATTTACAACAATGTTTTAATGAGTGTATATTTAATTAACATGTATGATTTTCGTGTAAACCCTGTAGTGTTGGATATATGAGCACTTTCCGTTAGTTGCAGAGTGCAATGCTAATCCGGATTATGACAAGGTGTCACCACGTGCGTGTCGGTGGATTGCAACAAAGAATATTGTGAAGAAGGTATCTACAATGACATACAGGCAACGCCTGGATTGTCTGAGGATCCTAGATGTCTGCTGGATGCCATATGCGGAGCACCGACCTGTGCAGGACTTTCATCCGATTTCGTGCTTCTCGGGACAGCTCCAGTGGGGGCCTGTTGTTGTCAGATACAGATCGGAGAGGGTTATGCGCTAGTTCGGCTATGTCCAGTGCATTCCTGCACACTCTGTCCATTCATGGGTGTCATATGATGACGTGGACAATACTTGGACGCACTACTCAGACCATTTGGCAGCAGGTGATCTATGTGTTGTGCCAGGTCAGTGTGCGCCTGACTACATAGACTGGTTCTTTGTCATATCGCATCTATTCATGACTGCGCCACAGATGGATCCTCCTCGAGATGTATATGCGACATAGCCCAGTCATATCCCTCATGAGGCAACACCGACATCGACACATGTGGATCCTGATGCGGATGAGCCCAGACATGCAGTGGTAAGTGTTACTATTTGGTTAGATGTATGTCATTTACTTCAATTATTTTAATACTAATTTGTATAATTCGTTTGTTTTCTATTTAACAGGAGGCTTGCCATGCGATCACGGAGGCGTTGGAGTAGCATCTAAATGCGGCAGGCACATCCACACATGAAGAGGTCATCCAAAAATGCCTCAGGATTGCCAGGGGTGTCACAGAAGACCGCAATGTGTATGTGAGGTCCCGACGTAGGCGCCGCACGGATCATCAATAGTTTATTAACACTTTAGATATCATTAGTTTTTGACGATGTATTTGACTTAACATTTTGTATATTTTAAGTTATTTTGATTAATAATATTAGTTTATAATATTAGTGTTATTTTGTCAATTATGTTTAAATTACTTGATCCAAAATTTATACCAAATCCATTCGAAATTCATTGACATATTATGAATGGAAGTAAGTAAATTAGAAATGTTAAACTAATATTACAAATGTCATTTAAAATTAAGTTTCAAAAAGTTAAACTTTTTGAAAAAATTCAGTCTCGTGCGGATCAAGTTGATCCGTGGAAAACTCACAGATCAAGTTGATCTGTGTATGACTCATGGATCAACTTGATCCGCATTTGGTCCGCATGTGTTACACGAATTAACTTGATCCGCAGGAGACTTTCGCGGATCAAGTTGATTCACGGGTCTTTTACGGATCAACTTGATCCACACAATGAAACATTGGAGGGGCATTTCTGGCATTTTTAAGTGATGCTGGGTGCACCAGCAATAACACTGGGTGCACTTAGCAACACCCTAAAGTCTTGGTAGCTTAATTTTGTAGAAGAGTTGAAGTTTCCCTTAGTAATTTTGTTTAAAAAACTCTTCTGTATTAATATAATACTTGTTTATAAAAGAAGAAAAATATATGCTTTTGTGCGTAGGATATTTTTTCATTTATTCTTGAAAACTATCTATAAAAGATTAGATAGAATAAATTTAATCTTGTCGGTCGAAAATGAAAAAAAATAAAATATGAATAAATGCCAATACTTATTATGAATATAAGGATAAAAATTAAAATAAATCGTTCTTATGGGAAGACTCAATGATCGATGGTTTATGTTCAACCTAATAATTACACTATAATACTACGGAGTTTGAAGGAAAGGACAAACACATTCCTGAACTATTATAATTGGGCCTAGATTTAATAGTTATTGATAATTAACTGTACTGTCTAGGACCCACAAAATACACGTGACATATCTCTACAAGCCGAGAATTATCTGTAAAGGCTATAACAACCCCTACAAACAAGGATCAACAATCATGCTCCACCACTATAAATATAGGTTCCATCGAACCCTCTACATCCCATCACATCTTAATCGCTTACCCTTCGAGTTGAAGCATATTCGCACTTATACAAATTTACTTGCTTACTTCTCCTTACTCATATTCTTACGTTAGCGTCAAAGTCCTTTGTTTTGTAGGTCCCCCTCTTGTCAAAGGTATCTTTTCCAAGTCGACGTGTAAGGTATAGGACCCCACATCCCCCGTGTCAACCCTGACATGTCTAGGTTCCAGATTTTGGTAAGAACATTTGGCGCCCACCGTGGGGCCGCGATAAAACATACCCCATGGTCTCTCGTCAATTCTCTCTCATTTATCCATGGTCAACACTCGGTCTAGCCTTAGATGCGAGACCCCCCTCGAAAACTCCCATCCTCATCCGGCAGCTATGACAGACACAGACACTCTACAACAACTCCAAAACCGCATTGCAGAGATGGAGCAACACTATGAGAAGGAGTTGACAAAGTTAAAGGCTAATCATGACAAGCTGGAGGCTCGTGTCAGACGTCCCCAAGGCAACGAGCAATCCGCCCACACCTTTCCTGAACGCACTCAAGGGGAATCATATCCCTGACTCATGGGCAACACTACAGATGATTTAAGTCTTTCCTACATGCACCGTCCAACAAGGCGGACTGTCCGTCGACATCCTTTTGTTGATTGCATTATGGAGACAGACATACCCTTGGGGTGGAAACCACTCAACCTCGAGCGGTACGATTGGACAACAGATCTAGATGAGCATCTGGATGCCCTCTTGGCATAGGCAAACCTCTACACTAACAATGAAGCAATTCTATGTCGTGTTTTCCCTACGTCCCTCAAGGGGGAAGCATTGACCTAGTACGGTGGACTTCCACCTAGGTCCATAGATAATTTCGACACCCTTGTCGAACAATTTAGTGTGTAGTACGCCATTAGCATGTCTCATCGCATGACCTCGGTCGCCTTGGCCAGTCTGCGACAAGCAAACGATGAGTTCCTTAGAAAATTCATGGACAGATTGGGTGCATAGCCGTCTAGATCCAAAATCTTAACCTCGAGGTAGTGTTACATTCCATGCTCCTTGCATTACACCCCGACAAGCTCACAAACAGTTTGTGCAAAAAAACCACCCGGTAGCATGGACGAGGTGCATGATTGAGCCAAGGGCTACATTCAAATGGAAGAAATGTCTAGATTTAGGAATGAAGTCCAACAAGCCGGACATAAGCGTGAAAAGCGCAAAACAAACACTAAGGCCGACTTGCACAAGTCTGATGAAAGACACAAGCCGGACAAGTGCCAACCTCTCTCCAAAGGGCCCAGGTACGAGTGTTACACACCCTTAACAATCAATCACACCATGATTCTCAAGGAAGCATTCAACCTGGAGTTACCCATCCAGCTACCCCAGATGAAACCTCATAGGCTAGGGTCAGACACATCTAAATTTTGCAGATATCACTGCAGTATTGGTCATAACATCGAAAATTGCTAGGCCCTAAAAGACAAGATAGAAGAACTTATACATGCTAGGTATTTAGCCTAGTTTGTTAAGAGGCTAGACAATCACCAAGCAAGAGCAAGACCAAGAGGACATCAAGAGGAGCAACATATGAACTAGGAAGAAGATAGAAGAAGAGCGGAAGACCGATGTAGATAAAGACAGGAACTCACCCAACACATCAGAGGTGTAATCAACACCATTGCTGGTGGCTTTTCCTTTGAGGGAGAATCCAGCTAGTCCCGAAAACTTCATTTCCACGTCATTCGGGACATCGACGTTAACTTTGTTGACAGACCCCTACAACGAAGTCTCCTTCCTATCACCTTTACGGATATGGACTTCAGGGGCATCAACCCCGTCAACCAAGACGACCCCGTGATCATCTCCATCATCATTGCAAATTTCATGGTGTCTAGGGTCCTTATCTCCATCATCATTGAAAATTTCATGGTGTCCACGGTCCTTATTGACCGGGGCAGTTTTGTTGATATCTTGTATTGGAAAACCTTCTAGAAACTCGAGGTCTCACCTAACATTGTCCACCCTCACACCGGTCCACTCCTCGGCTTTACATGTGAGAGAGTCGAGACCAAAGGCTACGTGGACTTAATGCCACCTTCAGTCACGACAAGCTCTCCAGGAGCTTCACCATTAGATATAAACTGGTTGATGCAGACACATCATACTTTGCTTTAATCTGTAGGAAGACACTTAACGAGCTTGGAGCCATAGTCTCCACGCTTTATTTAAAAATGAAATTCCTACACTAATAGGGAAATTGTAACCATTAAGGCTGACCAAAAGGAAGCACGACAATGCTATGTAGAGAGCCTGAAGGTAGCATCATATCCTCTTATTCGAGAGCCTGCCATGCCTTATCCCACATCGGATGAAGGCACTCAAGTCATGACTGTGGACGAAGGGTCTCAAATTCGAGCCTTAATCGTCTACTAAGCCAGCCGAGGCAGTGATTTTGACATAGATCTGCAAGATGACACCTCCGACAAAAGCCCAAAACCCATCAAATAACTTGTTTAGCTGCAACTCGGACCTAAACTTGGGCAGGTAGTGCACGGGGCTTTGTAGGGATCTCACTAGTCACGACCAGCAATGCATCACCGATGTGCTACATAGAAACCCAAATTTATTTGCCTAGCAACCATCTGACATGACAGGAATCCATCTTGGCATAATTTGCCACAAACTTGCTATCTGCCTCTAGGCCAAACTAGTATCACAAAAGAAAACAAAGATAAGCGAAAAATGGCATAAAGCCATCAAAGAATAAGTCGACAATCTCCTCCATGCAAACGTCATCAGAAAGGTCAGGTTTTCTACCTGGCTCAAAGATGCATACCCTAATGACGAATGTGCACCGATTACATTGATCTAAACAGGGCACGCCCCAAAGACGCACACCCTTTGTCCAACATCAACAGGCTGGTCGATGGAGCATCCAGAATCTAGGTGCTAAGTTTCCTGGATGCCTACTCCGGATATAAGTAGATCAGGATGCATCCTCTAGACGAGGACAAAATGGCAGTTATCACTGAAGATGCCAACTTTTGCTACAGGTTCATGCCTTTAGGCCTAAAAAACGTAGGTGAGACATACCAAACAATGATGGATCGAGTTTTCAAACAACAGATCAAACGAAACGTCGAGGTATACATGGACGACATGGTGGTCAAGTCTCAAAGCATACCCCGACATGTGGCAAACCTAGAAAAATTCTTCGGGGAAGTCCGCAAATGCGGCATGCACCTCAACCCTAAGAAATGTACTTTCGGGGTAGGCGAAGGCAAGTTCCTCTAGGGATTGAAGCCAACCTCGAAAAATGCATTGCCATACTGGAGATATGCATCCTAACCAACATCCAAGAAGTCCAAAAATTGAACGGTAAGCTAGCATTCCTGTCCAGGTTCCTCTCGAAGCTCCTCGAAAAAGAGAATCCATTCTACAAACAACTCAAGAAAATTGAGCCCTTCCTATGGGATGAGACTTGTGAACAAGCCTTCCTAGCTTTCAAGAAGACCATAGTCACATCGTCAGGTGTCAATCGACCCAGGGCAAGAGCACCCCTACTCTTGTATCTCTCAGTAGCTTGACGCTGAGAAGTGCTACCAAATGATAAAAAAGGTGGTGTTAACACTCATTACCTCGGCCTGACGACTTAGGTCCTACTTCCAGAGTCATCAAGTGGTAGTCAAGATGAACTACCCCATCAAGCTGGTTTTGAGAAAGCCTGAACTCACAGGAAGAATGGTAGCCTGATGTAAAGAACTTTCAGAGTTTGACATCTAGTATGAACAACACAACCCATGAAGACACAGTTCATGGCTGACTTTCTAGAAGAATTCGCTAAAAATGACACAACCACCCAGGCTGGTGGACCATTTACATTGACGGTGCGTCCAATGTAAAAGGAAACAGGTAGGGATCATCCTCGAAAGCCGTGAGAATATCACTACAAAGAAAGCCCTCAAGCTCAACTTCAGAGTCTCAAACAACCAGGCAGAGTACGAGGCAATTATCGCAGGTTTGAAGCTAGCAAGAGAAGTCAAAGCTAAGAAATTGCGATGCTACACAGACTCACAACTTGTCCATAGATAAGTTGCCAACACATACCAAATCAAAGAAACAATGTTGCTCAAGTGCTATCACATAACCAAGTCTTTCATCGACAATTTCAAATGTTTTGAAATGTACTACATCCTCAGGTTAAGCAATACTAGGGCAGACCTGCTCTCCAAGCTAGCGAGCATCAAGAAGGTTGGGCACCTCAAGACCATCATCTAGGAGACGCTCCAAACTCCCACCATAGATGTTGAGGAAGATATGGCTAGAGAAGAGCAAAAACCAAACTAGATGACCCCCTACAAGAACTTCCTGATCCGGGAGGTACTGCCACCAAACGAGGATGAAACCCGATACCTTAAATGGAAGGCCAACTACTACATCATCCTTGATGGCAAGATGTTCAAAAGAGGGTTGACATCACCCCTACTAAAATGCCTAAACAACCAACAGGCAGACTATGTCATGAGATAATTTCATGAAGGGATCTGTGGTCTCCATACTGGAGGACGCTCCCTAGCCACCAAAGCGATGCGAGCTGGCTACTACTGACCAACATTCAGGGCAGATGGCCTTGACTTTACCAGGAGGTGTAGACGATGCCAAGAGTTTGCAAACGTGCCAGCCACTCCTCCTGACAATCTTAACAGTTTGAGCTCCCCTTGGCCCTTTGCCATGTGGGGAATGGACATATTGGGACCATTGCCAAAGGCCCAAGGTGTAGTTAAATACTTACAAGTTGTCATCGACTACTTTACCAAGTGGACAAAAGCATGACCATTATGAGAAAATATGGCCAGTGAGGTGGAGAAATTCAACTGGAAACACCTCATCTACAGGTACAACCTCCCATACGTCATTGTCACAGATAATGGCACTCAATTCAAAACTTATACTTATGAAAACTTCTGGACAAGGCGAGGTATCCAGCACATAGTCATCTCTATCGAACATCCTCAGACTAACGGACATGCTGAGATAGGTAATAGAGTCATCCTCAGGGCCCTGCATACTAGACTTGATAAGTCTAAGGGCATATAGAAAGAAGAACTCTACAACATACTTTTGGTGTACCATTGTTCACCCCAGACAACAACAAACAAAACTCCTAACCGACTCACATATGACACAAACACCATGATCCACGTTGAAGTCGGGGAACCATCGACAAGGAGACTACTATTCTAGCAATAGTGAAATGAAGAGAATATGAGGGTGGAACTTGAAGCCACCAAAGAAGTCCAAGAAATGGCAAGGATTAGAGAAGAAACTGCCAAACTCCAAGCTGCTAGGAGAAATGATACAAAGGTTCAGCCGTGAGCCTTTCAACCTGGCGACCTCGTATGGTGAGTCCGAGGTGAAGCCAGAAAAGATTCCTGAACGGAAAAGCTTGGCCCCAACTGGGAAGGTCCCTTCAGGGTCATAGCCAACCTTGACAATGGAGCGTACCGAGTACAAGAGTTGAACAACAATGCAATTCCAAGAACATGGAACGCCACCCACCTGAAGTTCTACTTCAGCTAACCTACACTCTAAACCCAATGTTGTACTCTTTTCCCTACTCAGGTCTATTGTCCCAAAAATAGAAAAATCAGGGTTTTGGCTTAAGGGGCTTTAACGAGACACATCCAGGGTAACAAAAGGAATTTGTACTCAATCAAATACATTGAATAGTATTCTACATCTCTTCCTTTTCACATTTCTCTTATCAAGACAAGAGTGTCCATAGTCATACCAATGAGGCTCTTAAAATCCAAGGTTTGCCCTTGGTGAGCCCTTCTTGTAGCACTGTGTCTCCAGTACATGCCACCCACAACGAGTGACATGTGCGCATGAGCACTCCATTGTGTCTCCAGTACATGCCACCCATGGGCGAGTGACATGTTCGCACGAGAACTCTACTAAGTCTCCAGTACATGCTACCCATGGCGAGTGGCATACATACAATAGCATATTACCATCACGACTCTAGTGTTTGTCACGCACGGCGAGTGGCACACATGCAAGAGCATATTGCCATCACGACTCCAGTGTATGCCACCCACGGTGAGTGACATACATGCAAGAGCGTATTACCACCATGACTCCAGTATATGCCACCAACGACGAGTGATATATATGGAAGAGCATATTACTAAGCATCTAGTACATGTCCCCCATGGTGAGTGGCATGTGTGCACAAGCACATCATTACGACTCCAATGTATGTCACCCATGGTGAGTGACTTACATGCATGAGCACATCACCATGACGACTCCAGTGTATGTCACCCATGGCAAGTGACACACATGCAAGAGAGTGATGCCATCATGGCTTTAGTATATGCCACCCACGGTGAGTGACATATATGGAAGAGCTTATCACAATGTCTCCAATGTGTGTCATGCCACCCATGGTGAGTGACATATATGCAAGAGCACGATGCCCAAAACAAAATTCAGATGATTCCCTGGTTAATCCTCCAAAGGGCTCATAAAACCCAAGGTTCATCCTTGGTGAGCTCTTTCTTTTACTAAGTTCCACCTCTACAGGAACTCAAGGTACACAAGGTCTATCCTTGAAAATCTTCTATATTCCTAACTTTTATATGTGTAGGAGTACATGCTTATAAAAAACCCAAGGTCTACCCTTGGTGCTCACATCTCCAAAACCCAAGGTCCGCCCTTGGTACACATTCTTGCAAAACCCAAGGTCCACCCTTGGTATATACTTCACAAAAACCCAAGGTCCGCCCTTGGTACATACTTCTAGAAAACCCAAGGTCCATTAGTCTGCTCACTTGCAGCAACTACGACGACCACCGTCAAGGGTTCAAGTTCAACAAAATGAACTACCACCCCACTATTTGGAAAGACCTTTAATTAGGTCGAAGTCATAATTGCTCCTCATAACCATCAGAGAAGTAACTTTGTAGGTCAAGATGACCCACCACCAGATTGCATGACAAGACATTCAATTATGTGCAGTTCACACTCACTCTTCATAACCATCAGAGGAGGAACTCAGCATGTAAAGCGACATATCCCCTAATTGGTTGGCAAGACCTTCAACTAAGGGCATGTCAAACATACTCCTCATAATCATCAGGGGAGAAGCTTCGCAAAGCACACAGAAGCCCCATCAGATGGGTGACAAGACCTTTAACTAGGTTGAAATCAAACTTGAGATGATTTCATGTCACCTACTTTTTACAAGACAACCACAGTCCTACCTCTACATCGACAAGGTCTTGCTTCCTACGTTGTCAAAGATTCTACATCACGAAGGCTTATTCATATGACCACAAGTATGGAGCGTTGCAAAGACAAAGGCAATATACATGACATACACAGAAGACATACATAAACAGTTCAAAATTCGTCATCGAAGGAAAACAAGTGCATTGAAGAGAATAAAAATAATTGTCATAGTTAGAAGGTATATGCGGCCAAATTCCAACAAAGAAGAAAAATATAAAGAAAAGGTAGCCTACACATAGGCATCATCGCCTTGCTCCGCAACACCCCGCCCTTCATCAACATCTTCCTACTCCGCAACAATGTCTTCCTCATCAAGCAGGACACCATCCTTTACATTCTTGAAGGGATCAAAGAGACCTAAGTCAAGGTCTTTCGCAAAGAAACTGACCTTCTGGATGACCTTTTGAAATCCTTTTTCATGCTACTCCATGACCTCATTCTTGTACAGAAGCAGCTCTTACTCAAGCTCCATATTGGCTTCCCTTTAAATCAGCAATCACTTTGGCTAGGTTGTCCTTCTTAGCCACCATGCTCTCGACCTTGCTACCCAGGTCCTTCTTCTCTACCTGCAAGTCCTTGCAGCGTCTAAACAATTCATTACTATCCAACTAGGTGTGTAGAAACTTGACCAATACACCACCATCTTTGAAAGATAGTTGGTGGTTCAACCTTACAACCTCAACAAAAGAGATGGTGACATTGGCTACCTTAGGGCCCTCCACTCGCCGAAGAGTACGAGCTATAGTCCTCTACTTGGCGACCTCCGCCTCCAAGGACACCACCTTTTGCACAAAGACTTTGACAGAGTTAGTAGCATTTTACACCCAGTCGACCTAATAAGATTCTTGTCGAAGGCTGACATAAAGCCAACTGGGGTCTTCTGCTTTGGCCAATAAGTTGCACCCCACATTGAGTCAGTATCACTAGTGTTGGATCAAGTGGCCTCAGAATAATTAAGAAGGGGGAATTGAATTAATTATTAATGAACCTTTACTAATTAAAAATCTATCCTTCTTAATGTTACTAGATTCAATTAGGCTTTTACTATAATATTAAGAAAGTAAAGAACAGAAATAGAAACTTAACCAAAAGTAAAAGCGATAATTAAAGTGCACAGCGGAAATTAAAGAGTGTAGGGAAGAAGAAGACAAACACAAGAATTTTATACTGGTTCGGCAACAACCTGTGCCTACATCCAGTCCCCAAGCAACCTGCGGTCCTTGAGATTTCTTTCAACCTTGTAAAAACCTTTACAAGCAAAGATCCACAAGGGATGTACCCTCCCTTGTTCTCTTTGAACAACCAAGTGGATGTACCCTCCACTTGAACTGATCCACAAGAGATGTACCCTCTCTTACTCTCAGTTACAACAACCCAAGTAGATGTACCCTCTACTTGTACCACAAAGGATGTACCCTCTAATGTGTTAAAACAAAGTTCTCAGGTGGTTAGTCCTTTGAACCTTTGTGAAGGGGAAACAAAAGATATCTTAGGCGGTTAGTCCTTTGAAATCTTTTGTTTAAGGGAAAGGGAAGAATCAAAAGAATTCTCAGACTGTGTCTTTTTGAATTCTTTGAAAGGGAGAAGGGAGACACAAAAGAATTCAGGCGGTTAGTCTTTTGTTCTTTTAGAAAAGGGAGAAGAGAGACACAAAAATAATTTAGGTGGTTAGTCCTTGTCGAATTCTTTTTGGCAAAGGGAGAAGAAAATGAAAAAGATGAATAACACACTTTTGTTTTCTGTGAAAAAACAAGGTTTGGAAACCAAAAAACTCAGAAAGCTTTTGGCAAAGGAAGAAGAAGAAGTTCAAAGAGATTCAAAGGTTGTAAAAGTATATATGAAAGTTATTGAAATGCAAGTCAAGGTCTTGCTTTTATGGATTCTCCATGTCTGTTCAAGAAAAACCATTGGAAGAGTTATAACCTTGAGAAAAACCTGAAAACCATTGGAAGAGTTACATCTCTTGATTTTTATTCAAAACTTGTCACTGGTAATCGATTACCAAAACCATGTAATCGATTACACAGAGCATTTTCTGAAAAGATGTGACTCTTCACAATTGAATTTGAATTTCAACGTTTAGATACTCTGGTAATCGATTACCAATATATTGTAATCGATTACACCATTTAAAAAGCAATTGGAATGTTGCAAATTCAGTTAAAAGCTTTTGAAATCAAACTTTGTCACTGGTAATTGATTACAGGAAACTAATAATCGATTACCAGAGAGTAAAAACTCTGGTAACTTAGAAAATTTTGAGAAAAGCTCTTTTGAAAAACAAAACTGTGCTATGTTTGTTTTTTGAAAAATCTTTTCAATACTTCCCTTATGAAGTCTTCTTGTTTTCTTCTCTTGAATCTTGAATTCATCTTCTCTTGAATCTTGAAATCAAACTTCTATTGATTCTTGAATCTTCTTGATTTGTTCTCATGAAACTTGAAATTAATCTTGATCTTGAACTTGTTGACTTAATCTTGAAATCATTCTTTGGGCTTTTTGTCATGATCTTTGTCATCATCAAAACTACTTGAATCAACTTGATTCATCATCATGAAACTTGCTTCTACAAGTAGAGGTGTACAAGTGATTAATGGAGACGCGAGTGAAAGAGGATGAAGAAGACGACACCATCGTTGCCAAAACACTAGAGGTAGAAACCACCAGAACTGTAGAGGAATAAGGCAGCACCGTGGGAGCACTAGTGGTCGCCACACCAGCACTAAGCAAAGATGCCGCAACGGTGGACGACGGCACGACAAAAGATTAAGCTTGAGTGGGTGGCATAGTAACTTTAGTAGTGACAGGATGTGAAGGAGCGAGAGTAGTAGCAGCAACAACAGGAGCCTTGATGACCAGTGGACCTAACACTATCATCCATCATCCTCTTTGCCAAAATAGGAAACGGTGGCACAGTCCCACTTGTAGGTCCGACCTGTTTCATGAGTGGCCTCCAGGCGAAGTCACCCATAATACATACAAAACAAGCAGCTTGATCCTTTGTCTACATAATGGAGAGCAGAAGCTTACCTCGACGGTGGAACAACAAAATAAAGCTGTAGGTCCTCAATGCCGACAACGAATCACCCAATGGGCGACAAACAAACCTCTAAGGAAGCAACCAATGCAGACGCTTAAGAATAGAAGAAGCTCGAACGCACAGCCAAGAAAAGGAAGCGGCGCAGGGAGGATGAGTCGTACGGAAACTATGAACAGTGAAATGGGTTTACAACTTTTAAATTTTAAGTGAAGGACATTTTCGTCCATTCACTTAAAATGTTGGGTGCACCAACAATAATGCTAGGTGCACCTAGCATCACCCCACTCAGGTCTTACTTGGTGAATAACCTAAACTTCGGTTGTTCAGTAACATGGACCATTTTCTCTTAATGACCATGCATCCACACTTAGCCAATGACGCGAAAACAGATTGTTGTTCAAAAAATATAGGCAAAACACCATTTGGTACCCTTTAGTTGTATTTTTCACTCAGCGAATCTGAATTTGCTCAATGAATTTTGCAAAATAGGTCTATAAAAAACTCGCCTTCCCTAAATTACCATTTTATAAATTTCCAAATTCAAGTTAGATTCATTGAATGTTTCCAAACAACTTCTCAACATCAAGAATATATCCATAACATCAAAATAAAATTAAAAAATACACCTTTACATCATCAACAATCACATTGCCAAAAATCATGCATTTGAACTCAAAAACCCCAAAATCATTTCAAAGCATTAACTCGCCAACCAATGTAATTAACAACAATTTTTAGTTAAACATAATTTTATTTTGATGACCAACCAACTCATCTAGTAAAAGCTATACAAGGTCGGTCATCTCTATACGACAAGGCATCCTCCTCTAATACTCACAAGTGGATGTTTTGAAGGAGTGTTGCCAAATGAAAGTAATCACCTTACGGGTGAAGGATACAATATCAAGCGAGTCTTGGTAGATAAAGGAAACTCAGCCAATGTGTTGTATTGGAATGCATTTGATGAAACTTGATTTTTCTTAGGCAGCTTACTGGTAATCGATTACATGAAGACTGTAATCGATTACAGGCCATCTGTTCTGGTGTAATCGATTACAGTATTCATGTAATCGATTACCAGAACAAAACAATAGCCTTTTCCTAAAAGAAAACTTATTTCTAAGTCTAAAAACTTATACTATCTTAAGAGTTAATTATACCAACAAGAAAAGTAAAATAAATTAAACAGAAACAAGCGTTATACTTAATCAAAACACAATCAATATAAACTTTACTTATCCAAATCACTAAGGTCTAAAAGGCCTTGTTCTCTTCTTATTGAAAAGAATATATCCTTTGGGAGAGGTTTTGTAAAGATATCAGCAAGCTGATTCTTTGTATCAACAAACTCTAGCAAACAATTTCCCTTTAGAATATGGTCTCTTAGAAAATGGTGCCTAATTTCTATATGTTTCGTTCTAGAATGTTGTACAAGGTTTTTGGATAGATTTATGGCACTAGTATTATCACACCTAATAGGTATGCGATCAAGAAGGATACCATAGTCAGATAATTGTTGCTTCATCCATAAAATCTGTGTACAACAACTGTTGGCAGAGATATATTCCGCTTCAGCAGTGGATAAAACAACACTGTTTTGTTTCTTACTATGCCATGAGACAAGAGCAGATCCAATGAATTGACAAGTTTCACTTGTGCTTTTTCTATCAGTTTCAGATCCGACAAAGCCAGAATCAGAATATCCTATTAAGTTACATGTTGAGTTCTTAGGATACCATAATCCTAAATTGATTGTACCTAATAGATATCTCATGATTCTCTTTACTGCACTCAAATGTGATTTTTTGGGGTTGGATTGAAACCTAGCACACATGCATACACTAAACATAATATCAGGTCTACTAGCAGATAAATAGAGAAGAGATCCGATCATACCTCGATACTGTTTCATGTCTATAGACTGACCAGATTCATCTTTATCTAAGTAACAGCTAGTGCTCATCGGTGTAGCCATGTGTTTTGCACTTTCTATCCCAAATCTTTTGATCAATTCCTTGCAGTACTTGGCTTGGTTGATGAATATACCTCCTTGAGTTTGCTTGATTTGTAATCCCAGGAAGTAATTTAGTTCTCCCATCATTAACATTTCAAATTCACTTTGCATATGAAGGGAAAACTCCTTGCACAATGAATCATTAGTGGATCCAAAAATTATATCATCAACATATATTTGAACCAACAAAATATAATTATGCTTTCTCTTTATGAACAATGTGATATCCACTTTTCCTCTAGAAAATTCTTTTTCTAGGAGAAAATTGCTTAAACGTTCATACCATGCCCTAGGGGCTTGTTTCAAACCATAAAGAGCCTTTTGCAATTTATAAACATGATTTGGTTTATCCGGGATTTCAAAACCTAGGGGTTTTCAACATATACTTCTTCTTGAATTAAGCCATTTAGAAAAACACTTTTAACATCCATTTGATAGAGCTTAAAATCCATTATGGATGCATATGCTAAGAGCATTCTAATGGCTTCTAATCTTGCAACTGGAGCATATGTTTCTTCATAGTCTATTCCCTCTTCTTGATTATACCCCTTTGCTACTAACTTAGCCTTATTTCTAATAATTATGCCATGTTCATCTAATTTATTTCTAAAAACCCATTTTGTTCCTATGAAAGGATAATTTTCAGGTTTTTCTACTAGTTTCCACACATTGTTTCTTTCAAACTGATTCAGTTCTTCTTGCATGACAATGATCCAGTTATCATCTACTATGGGTTCTTTTATATTTTTAGGTTCAATCATAGATACAAAAGCCATATTATTGCATAAATCTTTAAGAGAGTGTCTAGTTGTTACCCCTTTTGAGATATCACCAATAATGTTGTGAAGGGGATGATCTTTTGAAGCTTTCCATTCTTTTGGAAGTTCATCATTGGATTTGACTTCTTCTGGAGGATCTTCATTGTTTCCTTTACCATTTCCTTTAGAATCTTGTCCATGAATATGCATTTGTTCTAAAGAATCTGCAATATCATCTAGCATATTCTTTCTTGACAAGATAGCATTAGATTCATCAAAGGTAACATGAATGGATTCCTCAATATTCATAGTTCTTTTATTATATATCCTATATGCTTTGCTTTGTAATGAATATCCAAGAAAGATGCCTTCATCAGATTTTGCATCAAATTTTCCTAGATTATCTTTACCATTATTAAGCACAAAGCATTTGCAACCAAAAACATGTAGATGTGAAATTTTGGGTTTTCTACCATTATATAATTCATATGGGGTTTTCTTTAAAATGGGTCTTATTAAGTTCCTATTCATGATGTAACATGCAGTATTGACCGCTTCAGCCCAAAAATATTTTGGAAGAAAAATATCATTTAATAAAGTTCTAGCAATTTCTTCCAATGACCTATTTTTTCTCTCAACAACTCCATTTTGTTGAGGGGTTCTAGGTGCAGAAAAATTGTGTTCAATACCATGTTCTTCGCAAAATGATTCAAAATCTTTGTTTTCAAACTCACCCCCATGATCACTTCTAATGGATGCAATCTTAAGATTTTTCTTGTTTTGTATAACTTTAGCAAGTTTTCTAAATGCTTGGAATGCATCACTTTTATGAGTAATAAATAATGTCCACGTATATCTAGAGAAATCATCAACTATAACAAGGGCATAGTAATTTCCTCCAAAACTCATGGTTCTAGATGGACCAAATAAATCCATGTGCAATAATTGTAAGGGTTGAGTAGTTGAAACAATATTTTTAGGTCTGAATGAGACTCTAGTTTGTTTGCCCTTTTGACATGCATCACATAGTTTATCTTTTTCAAATTTCAATTTAGGCAAACCAACTACTAAATCTTTTGAAATTAATTTATTTAAGTGATCCATGTTTATGTGAGCAACTCTTTTATGCCATAACCATGGATCATCATCTTTGCTAAGAAAACAATGATTGTTTTCTAGTTTTAGGCTTAAGTCTATCATGTAAACATTGTTGACTCTATGTCCTACATGCTTTATATTAATGTCATGCTTATGTTTTATAAGACATTTTTGAGAATCAAATGATACTAGATAGCCTTTGTCACATAATTGACTAACACTAAGTAGGCTGTGCTTAAGACCTTCAACAAGTAGAACATTTTCAATGGAGTTTGAAGAATGTGTACCTATTTTACCAACTCCAAGGATTCTACCTTTGTTGTTGTCACCATATGTTAAATGCCCGCTTTTCTTTGGAGAGATATGTGTAAACTTTGATGCATCTCCAGTCATATGTTTTGAGCATCTGCTATCTATGTACCACTTCTTCCTCAAAGACACCTACATAATCAAGTTTTTGACTTAGGTACCCAAACTTTATTGGGTCCTTATGTGTTAGTATAAGCTGAGGATCTTTTTGAGACCCATATCATTTTAATGTTGCTGTAATTTTTCTTAAAGTAGCAAGTAGATATGCCATGTCGTTTTCTTCCACAGTAAAAACAAGTGATAGAACTAGAATTATATTTTTTTGTGGAAGTAGAGAAGTTTTTATGAAACTTTTGTTGTTTTTCAGATTTATACCCTAGTCCAGCCTTATTGGAAACATATATTTGTTTTCCTAATATGACATCTAAATTATTTTTACTATAAGAAAATTTTGCAAGTGAGTTTTTCAACTCTTTAATTTCTTTTTCATATTTTTCACAACAACTACAAGAATCTGATATTTTCTTGTCAGAAATAATAGAGATATGAACTTTTTCATTTGTTTTAGAAATTGAGACTTCATTTCTAAGATGATCTAATTCTTTGTTTAATTTTGAAATTTCTTTTTCTAAATTTGAAATTGTTTTCTTAGAAGATGAAACTAACTTTGCAAGTTTAATTGACTCTTTATGCAGATCAGCAAATGCATCTTGCAATTCATCAAAAGAAATAGATAAGTTATTTGAAGATGTTACCTCTTCATCACTTTCATATGTTTTAGCCATAAGGCAGAGATTTATCTCTTCATTTTCTGAATCTTCAGAAGATTCCATATCGTTTTCATCCCATGTGATGTATGCTTTCTTCAATTTCTTTTCACTAAGATTTTTCTTTTCAGACTTCTCCATCTTTTTCTTGAAGATGGGACAATCAACCCTCAGATGTCCAGGTTGATTGCACTCAAAGCATTTTAGAGTAGAGGATGAAGTTTCTGTCCTTCTCTTAGATTTAAAATTGGGTCGCCTTTGATTTCCTCTTACTTTAAGAAACTTGTTGAATCTTTTTACAAAAAGGCTTAGATCATCATCATCATCTAGATCATTTTCCTTATCACTTTCTTCTTGGATTGAAGATGATGCTTTAAGAGCAATTCCTTTCTTTTTCTTGTCATTTTCTTCATGTTGGCGTAATCTCAATAATTCCATCTCGTGTTCCTGTAACTTTCCAAATAGAGTGGCAAGAGACATGTTAGATAAATCTCTTGATTCAGTAATGGCCGTTACTTTAGGTTGCCATTCTCTACTTAAACATCTTAACACTTTGTTTATGAGATCCTCATTTTGAAATTCTTTACCTAAGGCTGCCAGATGATTTACTATATGTGTAAATCTCTTTTGCATGTCTTGAATGCTTTCATTTGCATTCATCCTAAACAGTTCATACTCATGGGTTAGTGTGTTTATCCTAGATCTTTTAACATTTGTAGTTCCTTCATGTGTTAATTGTAGAATGTCCCACATTTTCTTAGCACTCTTACAATTTGAAACCCTGAAATATTCATCCATTCCCAGGGCAGATGTTATTATGTTTTTGGCTTTTAGATTGTATTGAACTCGTCTTCTATCCTCTTCAGACCATCTATCTCTAGGTTTTTCTATTGTTATGCTTTCACTTGATGTGCTACCATCTGTTGTAATTCTTTCTACTGTGGTGGGTATATATGGCCCTATTTCTATGGCTTCCCAAATACTTAAGTCTATTGCCTCAATAAAAATTTGCATTCGGGTTTTCCAGTAGTGGTAACCCTCTCAATTAAAGATTGGAGGTCTATTGATAGAATTTCCTTCTGGAAATAAGGAATTTGCTGAGGCCATTATTCTTGAAGCTTCTAAACTTTATACAAGAATGAAGCTCTGATACCACTTGTTAGACAAGTGGCCTCAGATATCTTAAGAAGGGGGGGGTTGAATTAAGATATTACAAACTATTTCCCCAATTAAAATTCTATCAAGTTATAAATTCCCTTAATAATGAACTTCTTAAATATTGATTCAAATAGAACAATTTGAATATGAATATAAAACAATAATAAATAAAGGAGTTTAAGGGAAGAGAAAGTGCAAACTCGAATTTATACTGGTTCGGCCACACCCTTGTGCCTACGTCCAGTCCCCAAGCAACCCGCTTGAGAGTTCCACTATCTTGTAAATTCCTTTTACAAGTTCTAAACACACAAGGACAATCCTTCCTTTGTGTTTAGAATTCTTTTACAACAAGAGACCCTCGGTCTCTTAATCCCTTAGTGAATTAGAAAGAGAAGAAGAATGAATCTCTCTTGAAAGAGATAGATTTTACAATCTGAGCACTCAAATGATTCCTTAATGAATTACAATTGAATTGGCCAAGGAATTCTTAAGAGGATAAAACGATTTTGCTTTTTGAGAGAATAAACACTTGTTGTTCTGAAAAACTCTTAACAAATTCGTGTCTCAAGTCACATATATATAGGCCTTTGATGGTCATTCAAGAACCAAACGAAAAGATGTGACTGTTGAGAATATTTTCTGAAAATCTCCTCTGGTAATCGATTACAGTATGTGTGTAATCGATTACAAGCTTTAAAATTTGAATTAAAACGTTCAATAACTGCAGGTAATCGATTACCATGTGTAATCGATTACACAGTGCAAATTTTGAATTCAAATTTTAATAGCTGTTGTAAATCATTTTTGGCCACTGTTAATCGATTACATCCTCTGGTTATCGATTACCAGAGAGTAAATCTCTTGAAAAAGACTTTTTAACTTAAATTTCTTGGCCAAACCTTTTGCTATTTCAATTAGGAATTCCCTTCCTATTTAATATGCCCTTCCTAAGACTCTAGAGACTGTCTAGATCATCCATCTTGAATATCTTTAATTTCTTTGTCTTGAATAAAGCTTTGAAAAACATGTGATCCTTTGGCATCATCAAAACATTCAGCTTGATCCTTTGTCTACATAATGGAGAGCAGAAGCTTACCTCGACGGTGGAACAACAAAATAAAGCTGTAGGTCCTCAATGCCGACAACGAATCACCCAATGGGCGACAAACAAACCTCTAAGGAAGCAACCAATGCAGACGCTCAAGAATAGAAGAAGCTCGAACGCACAACCAAGAAAAGGAAGCGGCGCAGGGAGGATGAGTCGTACGAAAACTGTGAACAGTGAAATGGGTTTACAACTTTTAAATTTTAAGTGAAGGACATTTTCGTCCATTCACTTAAAATGTTGGGTGCACCAGCAATAATGCTGGGTGCACCTAGCATCACCCCACTCAGGTCTCACTTGGTGAATAACCTAAACTTCGGTTGTTCAGCAACATGGACCATTTTCTCTTAATGACCATGCAGCCACACTTAGCCAATGATTTATTGCCACGCACTCACTCTTAGAATATAGGAAACTTAATTATGGAGAAAAAAGAGTGTATATATGATGATTATATAGATAGCTCTTCAGTATATCTAATTTATTAATGTTGCTATTGTCAGAACCTTGTGTTCCTGGAAATTCCAAGTCTTCTTCTGCGATAGTTGGAAATACAAGTCTTCTTCCATGATAGTTGGTCCCATTATTTTCAGGAAAAATAAGTGAAATAAAACATTGCCGTGATGATGAAATGAGAACCAGTCAACAAAGAAAAACTGGAAAACTGAAAGGAATAACTTCGACCATCGAAAACCGTTGACCTGACTCAAGTTTACGTAACTCAGCTGATAAATTTGCCGTACATGAGGATGATTAACGCGGTGACGTACCTGACCTTTGGATCATTCATGATCTCTTAATTTTCTGGTAAATTACACGTTCTTGAAATTTCAACAAGTCTTAATTTGACTGGGTGTAATCGGACTCGATCTCTTTAAATTAAAAAGATAAGGTTTTGATAGGATTTGAGCCAGTTTGCAAACAAAGAAAATAAGATTAAAAAGGGAGATTCAATAAAAAAAAAAAAAACCGGGATTTAGCGGCGGTTGAACATGTGACTTACTGGTGGTTTAAACGGTCGCTAATCCTGAATTCCCACAATTGCAAAACCGCTGTTGAAAATGCAAATGCTGAGCTTTTTAACGTCAGTTAATCACAACCGTCGGATTAACGACTAGTATGAAACATTTTTTTTTATTATAAATTACTTGGAGACGTTTTAAACCACCGCTAATCTATCATGTGATGACCAATCTTATTTATATTTTACATTATTCTATATTTTTTTCAATGTAAATTAGGCACGAAATATTATACTATTATGCATTTCTTTTAATGTAACATTTTTTTTATATAATTAGGCACAACATATTATACAATTCTACATTTTATGCGAACATTCCTCTCAAAATTTAAAAATTATGTGGACATTAGAGCTATAAGTAGGATGTAAAAATGGGCCACACTCCCACACATTAATGTGCTTCATCATGTACCATCACAAAAAAATAGAAGTAATGTGATTCAATTAGTTCTAGAGCCGGAAAAGAATTTAAACTATGTCAAAAGTTGCCTTTAATTAATTAGATTGCATATAATATTTTTTTTATCCGTAAACACATCATCATAAAATTTACACTTAGATATTTTACCCAATCAAATGAATTATACTTCATTGGTAACTTGTATATAATATTGTTTCACGTGATGGGAAAAACAGACCAATACAATTACAAACTCAATAACAGAGCAATATGAAATAATTAAATTCTCCAAAACTTGCAAAAATCTGTAAAAAAACACAAATAAAAATAGAACACAAAATAGAAATCAAGAAAAACATACAAGAGACACAATTTGTTTAATGTGGAAAACCCCTCAATGCAAGGGTAAAAACTATGGGTCGTTCAGACCATAGAAATTACTTCATTATAATCAATAAAGATATAAGAGAGTCTCCAATAAGTGCACTGAAATGTACTACAAATAGCCAAACCAAAACAAACCCCTAAGGCTTACAAAAGAGACAAGAAGATCAAACACCAAAAAGTAAAGTAGAGAATGCAAAACACTTATCTCATTCTCTAAATATCTTCTTGACTATCCAACCAAACAATTTGAACTATCATGTGTGTAGAACCTTCTGTCTAAAAATCAGCATGATCCAACGGTGAACGAATCTACAGTTGCAATCTGAAAAAAGTTTTCTAGTGGGTGTACAAAAATTACAATGATTTTTTCTCTCCTTTCTCTCTCAATGTTTTGTAACTATTTTTTTTCTCTCAAATGGGTCTCTCTCTCATCCTAATATGACCTCTCTCCATTTAACTAAGTGAGACAAAATGAATATTCTCATTTGGGTATTTACTCCACATAGGAAGGGAGTCCAAAAAACTCAATATTACGTTTATTAGGCCGTGCAACTTAATTATTATAGATTAAGTGTGTAGTACGATGCAACCAATGTTTTTTACTTTCTGGAATAAACAATGAGGAAGGGGAATAATTAATTTAAAGATATATAAATTAGAACCTATCCATGCATCTTTTAATTAATTAACTAATTAATACAAAGCATATGATGAATTGGTAACAAGAAGTGTCTTAAGCACTCCAAATCCACCAATTGCCAACATTCATACTCGTTTAGAAAGGCAAAATTGCTGAGAGTGGTGCTGAGAGTGGTGGAGGTGAAAAAGGAGCTAAAAGATCGATTGGGAAGCATAAAAAAAATAAATGAATGATTATGTAATAAAATCATAAAGGCGCACTCAACAACTCACTTACCTTGATCAATTCAAGGGAAAGAAACAAACTACCAAAAATTGATATTGAAATAAGTTGGGTGTCATCATTTTCAAGTGTCATTCTTTTGCCATTACAATTTACAAGTGCTCATGTATAATATGCAATGATATCTATTAATATATATCAATATTATTGACCTGTTTTGGGTTTATTTTACTCTTCCCCTCAAAATCTTCAACCACTCAATTTTATTGTTAGGAACTAATATAGTTCTCTATTTAAGTAAAAACAGAGTAACCAATTGCCAATGTTGAGGTACTTCCTATTATCATTTATACCAAATGAATTTATTGTGCATGAAGAGAGAAAAATAAAGTCCAAAAATAAAAATAATGCAATAATCATAAGGGGTCACAGGACCTACTTATTCTTTGTTAAATGTGCAAAAGATGCTCATCATCATCATCACTACAAATATATCAAATTGCACACAAGCTAAAAGATACCAGTAAGCATGCAAATATATCAAGCTGCACACAAGCAGAAATTTGCATTTGCCTACAATATGCAACCATAAATAGAAGTTATGTACCTATGCAAGGCTTGAACATCTGAAATTTTTGTCTTTACTCTAAACTAGTATCTCAAATGTAGCATAAAACACATGTATAAATGTAAGCACAAATTGGCAGACTATCAAACAAAATAATATCACTAAGTCTAAAAAAAACCAAATGCGTCATAATAATATCACCAAGTCTAAACCATAGTCTGATTAGAATTTCAAAAAGTAGCACTAATAGTTCAAATACTAAGTACAATAAGGACATAAAAGTCTTCTTAAGGTTGTTGCTCTGGACCATCCATAAGAACTTTGTTGTTGCTGTTGCTGTTGCTGATGATGAATAAAAACAAAAGAATAATTTATTATTTCCACAAATACATTAAAATATTATAAAAAACCATGTGATATGATAAGAGAAACTTACAATAACATCAAGAAGTTTAGGAGGTATTAGAATTAGTGAGGACTTTAGCAAGAAGTGTTGCCATTGTCTTGATATTTGCATCCTTTGCCTTTAACTCACTTCTAAACTCATGAACTTCATTTTTAAGTTCTTGAACACTACTTTGTACTCATACATTCATGGAAGTAGAAGTGCTACAGAATCGTGGGTTAGACGAACCAAATACTTGGGACAGACAAACTCTATCTCCCACACATCGGTCTTGACTCGGATGCTCTTTTCCAAAGACTTGATCAATAAAATCATTAGATGAGATGTCCACAGGAGTAGTTGCTTGACTCATTGAGTCATTCTCTCACCCCAACGAGCAGAACCACAACCATAAAGATCAAGTGTAGAAGTCCTTCATTATATTGTAAATTCACTATAACAAAATGTGTTCTCGCTACAACGAAAATCCTTTGTGGAAAAAAATAATGCAATTTCAGCTCTCTATAAAAGAGATCCTACATCCTTGTAAAAGAACTTTTAGTTCATTTTTTGATTTTAGAAATAAATTCTCAAAAACTCTCTCTCTCTCTCTCTCTCTTCTTTCTTTGTGATTCTCCTTTTAAGGTTCTATTTGGATCATTTGTGATCTATATGAGCTAAATTTAAAGTTGTTGAGTGAGAGAAGTAGAATTCAAGTATTTAGTTCTTTGTTTTCTGATCAATTTCTTAGTTATGTGATCCTATTTCAATTCTATGCTTCGATGCATGCTAGTAGTGATTAACCTAGCTTAAGGGATTTTGATTGTGTGGAAACAAGTTCTTATCCTAGATTTGAATTGAGATTATGCAAGGATTTAATTTTAGGAATGAAATCACATTTTTGCATTGTAGTGACTCATTGTTCAAGCTCTGAGTTTAATGTTAAATCACCCAAGGAATTAGGTATTTGGCTAAAAACTAAAGGATTAATCACTAAGAATTAGGATTAATCATTTTAGTTTGAATCTTGGTTGCATTGAACTCAAAGATTGATTAGGAATGAATTTCATATGTAGAATTCTATGGATTTCATCTAAGCAACATTTTTCTTCTTTTGAATCTAGTTTGCTTTCAAAATTTATTTCGAACAACCACAAACAATTTTCTTTTGGCATAGAAAATTCTTAATTCGCTACACTGAAAACCTTTCTTTGAAAAATTAAAACTTAAGACATTCGCCACAATGAATTGACAACTCATTGCAGCGAATGCTTCTAAAATACAATTGTTGATTTCCTTTATTTCACACATAGATTTTGTGGATGCGATAACTCAAATACGTATTGTTTCTTTCTATAAATAGAGTAGGTTCACTTGCCTATCTCAAGAAATGAGCAGTATGATCCTTCATAAGTCTCGCCTAAGATAGGGTAAGGAGGGGGATATGAATTCAACATTTTTTCATCAAAGCGTTAGGATTCGAATGAGGAAAAATCAGATCCTTGCTATTAACTCACCAAATGGATGGATTGAAGATGCTATAGGAGTGAAGGATGTGACACCCTCTATCCCATACATATATGTACTAATAATAAAAGGAACAAGAATTCAGAATTATTTAATTTTTTTAAAACACATTTAAATACAAGCCTTTCAAAAAGGTAAAATGCTTACATTCACTTTTCTAACATCAAAATAAAACTTGTCCTAATAAATAATAAATCATCTCGGCTCAAAACAAGGTTGTCTAAGACTTCATACAATTAATATAGAAACCTATACCCCAATGTCACATCCTATTAGAGCATTGTGTTCCCGTGTCCTCTAGTATGAGGTTCTTCATAGTCATCCACCTAATCATCCGCTCCCACGAATACAAGGTTCGAGATCATCACAGGATCCAAACACAAATAGCACACGGGGAGTGAGTTATCACATTTCTAACTAATAGAGAAACAAGACAATTAGATATACATATCATATAAATGAGATACAACTTACTTAAACATAACTCACGTAATTTCATCACTTTGTCAGTTAAAATTCACTTTTCAATCATTAATCACATTACACATGAATCACACATCCCGATCAAGATATAATAACACTTCAATTTTATAATAAATAATTAGCAAGCGTTATGCAACAGTTATGCTAAGACTCAAGCCTATATGCAATGTGGTACCATGTTAGTAAAAAAATACCATGGGGCGCTTAGGAGTACATAACAAGACACACCATAAAATAGGTATGTCAGGTCACTCTCACTAAGTAAAATCATAGGGAGATCAGTCAGGGTCATGCTGTTTTGCGAGAATGTTTCAACCATGTGGGATTGGCACATGCTTAAAGGAGCACTCAAATCGGGTGTATTTACCCTCAAGGCCTACATTCCGAAGAGTCCGTAAGGGTCTCTTCCTCCTGATTCAGGTCCAACCCCTAAAACAATTTTTGCATGCAGACATTGCTCATGAATTATACAATACTCATGACCTCACACTCGTGTTTTAAACAAGTTCAACACATTGCGCTACAATTTAACACTGGTTCTTAAATAGGAAACCTACACTTTTCCTTTAACACTGCGCATCAACACTTTTCTCAAGATAAACACTAGTCGGGTTATTGTATAATTCACAGCTCATAATACAAGTAATGTCACATCAAGTGTTAACCACACACTTATCACAACTAAAACTCATGTTCACAATTTCACATCTTATAATGTCACAATCCACCATCACATGTTTACAGGTATCTCACAAATTAACACATGTTCAACTTTGCACTTATACTCAATCTCAATAACAATATTATAATCTCTAAGCAGCATGTTATTCCATAATTCATCACATATTCTATTTATAGACACTGCTCATGAATTATACAATACCCACGACCTCATACTCATGTTTCAAACATGTTTAACACATTACGCTACAATTTAACACTGGTTCCTAAATAGGAAACATACATTTTCCCTTTAACACTGCGTATCAACACTTTTCTCAAGATAAACACTAGTCAGATTATTGTATAATTCATGGCTCACAACACAAGTAATGTCACATCAAGTGTTAACCATACACTTATACACAATTAAAACTCATGCTCACAATTTCACATCTCATTATAATAATTTATCATGCCTCATAAATCATATACACATAACATGTCGATCATCATCATAGGAAAATTAGAACAAGATAATAATTTGTATAAAATAAGTCATTAAGGAATATTATTTAGAGTATAATTCACGTGAGTAAAAAGAACTCAATTTTTTTAAGTGTTAACACTCAACACAAGAACACATCAATTTCACAACAATTTCTCATCGGAACATCAATTGGTTCGTCAAACATATATAATTCACAATTATAATTATAAGGATAGAATGAAAATTTGCAGAAACACCACAAAATCCATTCCAATTGATACTCTAAGGATCCTTACACATGTTCTCACTACTTCCCAATTGTGAATAACTCATACCTTACCTCTAAGCGGGCTCACGTGTCTATTGTGATAGCAATAGCGGCATCTCTAGCAGTTTCCTTAGATTCTTCAAGTTTTTCCTCTGACTACTTTGATAGGGTTCCCAAACGTTAGAGAGAAGGAAAAGGGATTGAAGACTTCATTCCATTGTCTACGTGCAATGAATATTTCTTCCTCCGTAGACATTATTTTGAAAATCCCAACGGTGAAGATGTGTGGAAATAAATCAAAAACAACATATAAAATATTTATGACAATCCAACGGTTAACGAATCTAGGATTGTAGTTTTACTGGGATAGTCTTGGATTTCTACGGAAAAGAAAAAACTACGATAGGAAGTGTATTTCTCTCAGTTTCGACATGATTTCTTAATTTCCAACGGTGAGAATGTTAGAGAATAAGTTCCAAACATGGATCTTAAATTTCATGATGATCCAACGGTGAATGAGTCTGAGATCATCGTTTTATTGAGACAGGTTTGGTGGTATGCGAGAAAAAGAGAGGGTTTTGGGAGGAGGAGAATAAAAAATGAAATGGAGAGGAAGAGAATGAGTAGAGAGTATCGTCAGTCTAAAAATTGACCTAAAATGTCTCTATTTATAGATAGGATACTCATAGCCTATTATTTACTCTATTTATTTATTTTTATTATTTTATAAAAATGAACTTTATTTTATTCCCTATTAAATGAATAAATAAAATACTCTTTTTATTTTCTCTCAAACCATTTTTTTAATTAATAAATTTATTTCTCCTCATTTATTTAACTATAAAAACCTCATCATTTTTTCTAAAACTCTATTTATTTATAAATAACAATCCTTTTTAAATTAGTTTAAAAAAAATGGGATGTTACAAAAGATGAGATATTCATGCTTTTTGAAAGTATGTTTCAGGAATTAGATTCTCCTAGGCCATTAGATTGGAGGATGAGGTAAAAATTTCCATCCTTCAATATGCATATGACTCAATCATGATGGGGGAGGTAAATTTTGAGAATCTTTGGGTGCTAAAGGCTATTTTAAGAAGCTCTAAATTAACCTCGAAGCTAAAGGTTAATTTCCATAAGAGAAATCTTTATGAAATTAGCATGAATCAATCTTTTTTTTGTAGCTGCTAAGGCATTTCTTCATTGTAATGTGGCAATTCTTGCTTTCAAATTTCTTGGCCTTCCTATAAGCAAGAACACAAAAAGAGTAAAGACATGGGATCTACTTATTCTTTCTTTTAAAAAATAGTTGACTGGATGAAGGGGGAGAAATTTTTCTATAGGAAGGCGCATTATGCTTATAAATATGATTATGTCAACTCTTCCTCTCTACTTCTTTTCCTTTTTCAAGGCCCCAAAAAAGTCTTGGCAACCTTGACCTCTATACAAAGGAAGTTTTTATGGAATGGATAAAACGAAACACACAAGATAGCTTGAATTTCTTGGGATATGTATGTCTTCCAAAGGCAAAGGGAGGTATTGGGGTGAAAAACTTGGAAATATTTAATCTCAATTTGTTGGCCAAGTGGAGGTGCAGAGTTTGACTGAAACTTCTGCTCTATGGAAGAAAACTCTTTTGGCTAGATATGGCAAAGATCAGTTACATTTTGGTAGGCCTACTTCCTCTCAGCATATCAATCTATTTGGTAATATGATATGTTAACTTTAGCCTCATAGACAACCTATCCAAATGGTTGGGTTGGGAACAACATTGGGAAGAAAATTGGAACTAGGACATAAACCCTTTTCTGGTTGCATAAATGGTGTGGTCAGATCACCCTTAAGGATACATTCCTAAGGCTATTTCAGATTGCAGTTAATAAGTCTTGCAAAATTTCGGAAATGGGCTCGTGGTAGGGTACTATTTGGATTTGTAGATTGTCTTGGATGCGGCAATTATTTACTTTGGAAGATAATCTTTTGGCTGATCTTTTAACAATGTTGGAGGGTGTGGTCCAAAGCAGGATGGTGTGGATGAGTGGATTTGGTTTGCAAATAAAATGTCTCTGGTTGCCTTTATGTATAAATATCTTTTGTCAAACCCCCAAAGACAACTCATTGAAATTAAGTAATATGCCTTGTTCTTTGATTTCTATAAGTGTAAGGTTCCGTCCAAGGTGTTGGTGTTTTCATGGAGGGTTATCCTCAACAGCTTGCATGCCTGTGACTAACTCTTGAGACATGGCGGTCAAGGTAACAATATCTATCAACCATGCATTTTTTCTGGGGAACATAATAAAGATCTGCAACCTTGATTTGTTCCTCAGATTCTCTTTTATCAACAATATTTAAAGAGGTATTTTTGGTTGGTTGGGTATTGATTTCATTTTACCAAATTAAATGACATATCTGAATTATATATTCATATGGGATTTGTTTTAACACTAGAAAGACCCATAAACTTAGATACATTTCCAGATATGCATTGGGGGATATGGTAAATGAGAAACAACATCATTTTTAACAATGGAGGTCGATTGACCTGGAACTCATCTCATCTATTAAAACTTGCTCATTGAAGTGGTTATTGTGCAAATCTAGGATTCAACAAAGAACTTTCTACTCCTCATGGTGCAATTTTCCTAGAGTGTGTCTTCCCTTCTGATTTTTGGATGTTGTTTTTCGTTTTGATAACCGGTGTTCTATATTAGGAGGTTTAGGCTTTGCTTTTTTGTGGTAGTTATGTCTATTAAAATTGTATAGGTTCTCGTAATTAGGTGGTTGTACAATTAGTGCAATTTTCTTCTGATATATATAATACTACTACTTTGCTTTTAAAAAAAAAACACCAATTCATGTTAACCATATAAATGACCATTGTAACACCTTAAGGGGATTACCGTAATGATTCTAGAATATGAAAATTTAAAACATTTATACAATGATCTCAATCGGAAGCTAACATATAAACATTACAACTCGATTTCATATGTAAAATAAATACAACTTGGTTCTTGTAACATTCACATCATACAATATATAAGAAAATACATAAATTATAAAATAACTAAGCTACATCTTTCACAATGAGGTTCCATGCTCCACAACACGTTTCATCACATATTTTCCAAAAAAAGAAGGAAACTAAAAGAGGTGAGACATAATGTCTCAGTGAGTTCTCTAAGGATTCTACAATTGAGTTAAGTTTTTCTATCTAAACACTCTATCATTCATTTGTTTCTCATGACTTTATCCTCACTTGATATTTATCAAACTTTACCACTTCTATGGTTAGGTCAACATCCATCGAATTTTAAGCTCTTGCCTTAAACTTATTCCTTATACTAACTTACTACACTAGTTCATCTTTACTAATATCTTGGGATTACTCTTAGTCAAGATTGTTCTCAACTTTACTCTTACCACACTAACTCTACTTTCCTTACTTGGTCTTTATTCTTAAACATTAACCTTGCTTTAGTCTATGCACAAAAACAATGTAATTCCTAGCTATACTCACATAGAGTCATTCTAGATAGATTTGTCTCTATGCTCTTAAAGAGTCACATCTCATCCATTCTAAGTCATCACAATAGTTTCACATCACAAAATATCATAACTAAGGATGAAACCATTCACTCATAACACAACAACAACCTAAGGCATTCATGGTATCCACATCATCAAACACACAAATCATACCAACTCACAATAATGAACTATGCAATACAACATTTTTTTCTCTTTTTCTAATGCATGTGGTACCAGAAAAACATTTGCAAAAGAAGCTTGGAAGGACATGTAGTAACGAACCCACATGATTCTATTGGTACGCTTTCATCGAGTCAAGACTATTGATTGCATGTCAAGGTTACCTAGTCTTGAAAGGATACTCCAACCTATGAGATCAACATGAGCCACACGTAGATTTCAAACTGGATACGCCCAAGGATAAAGTCATACTTCAACCCATTCATACCCTCCCCGGTTAAGCTTGACCACATCCCCTATCTTAAAAGCACATGCACATTTATGATGCATGATCCCATAGGATGCACATGGTTTCACTTATCACATCACATGGAGAATCCTATCCCACATGGACTAGGTTCTCTAAACAGTCCAAATCTTACTTATCTACCATGACATCCACATCTCATACACATAAGAACCACACATTACATGTCACACTCATTTCAATATACATAAAATCATGTTCATAGTCAAAAGGAACAACATTCCCAAACATAATTCAATCATAATCATCCTTAAGCACACTTGACTAAGTAGTAAACTATTCAATCAATCCAAATTCTATATCATTTTCCTATTATAGCAATTGTCTATTAACACCAATATTCCGCATATCATTTCTTAAGTTCTTGGGGGTATTACCTCCTATATTTACTTTTATGCTCTTATGACCTTGTACGGTGTACATGATATGTCTGGAGTTATACTAACTCAATAAAGCTTATTCCTATCTTTTTTGAAAGATAAGACAATTATCTAGAACTTCTATGCTTATCTCAAAAGCTACTTCAATCGTCTACTATGCCTAAAATTAAGAGGAACACAAACAAATTGCATAATGTTGATAGCTTGACCTTTGCATACTAATTGTTCTATATACAGAGTTCCAAAAGCCCAAATCAGGTGAAACCAAAGCCAATTGTTAGCTAACATCTAGGGCCACATTTCTTATGAAGAGATCCATATAAGCTTAATTCAATCATCTTTATAACTCGTTTTTCACATTAAAAAATCAAATCCTTGGTTACCTTTTTCACATCTCTTGATTCCCATATTATTATCCTAAATGAAGATAAGACCTTTAGTTTCTAAGATAAGATCAAACACTTAAATCCCAACATAAAATATCTACATTCTAACATAATCAGTTTATCATCCCATACTACAAAACATAATTCTTCATAGTATTTGTAACATCCCATTTTTTGTAAACTAATTTTAAAAAAAATTATTTATAAATAAATAGAGTTTTAGAAAAATGATCAGGTTTTTATAAATAAATAAATAATGAGAAATAATGGTTTGAAGGAAAATAAAAATAAAAAGATATTTGATTTATTCATTTGATAGGGAATAAAATAGAGTTCCTTTTTATAAAATATTAAAAATAAATAAATAGAGTAATAATAAGTTGTGTGTATCCTAGGTATAAATAGCGATGTCAGGTCAGTTTTCAGACTGACTATGCCTCCTCTTCCCCTCATTTTCGTTTTTCTCTCCCCTCCTCCCAAAATCCTCTCTTTTTATCGTAGGCCACCAAATCTGTCTCAGAAAAATTATGATCTCGGACTTATTCACCGTGGGATCATCGTGAAATTTAAATACCAGGTTCACAACCAAATTCCGAGTATTTTCACCGTTGGAGATTTCAATATCATGTTTGAGCTGAGAGAAATACCCTTCGCATCATAGTCTTTTCCTTTCCCGTAGAAACCCAGAGCTGTCTCAGTAAAACTACGATCCCGATTTCTTTAACCGTTGGATTGTCATTAAATTTTGATATGTTATTCGCGATCCAATTCCGCACTCCTCCACCGTTGGGATTTTAAAAGAAAATGTCTACAGAGAGAGAAATATGCATCGCACGAAGACAATACAAATGGAGGCTTCAATCACTTCTCAATCTCTCTAATGTTTGGAAACCCTATAAGAGCAATCAGAGAAAAAAATTGAGGAATCTCAGGAAATTGCTAAAGATGCCGCTATCGCTGTCGAAAGACACGTGAGTCCGCTTAGAGGTAAGGGATGAGTTATTCACAATTGGGGATTAGTGAGAACATGTGTAGGGATCCTTAGAGTATCAATTGGAATGAGTTTTTGGGTGTTTCTGTCATTTTTTATTCTATCCTTATAATTATAATTGTGAATTATATATGTTTAACAAACCAATTGTTGTGAAATTGATATGCTACTGTGTCAAGTGTGAACCCTATAAATCGAGCATTTTTCTAATTAGCATGAATTGATGAAATAAAGTAAAGAGAAATTTAGAGTGAGATATTAATTTTGTATTTTCTCTTTTTCATGCTTTTTAGGTTTTTTTTATATAGTTTAAAATTAATATCATAATTGAAATGGACCAAAGTGTTCATATAATTATTTAGAATTTGTGCATTGAAAACTAACTTTGAAATTCGTGATCCAATATGATGTATGCTAGTTTATATATATATAATTAGTTATATATTTATTTATATTAATATTTTATGTAAATAATATTGTAGAGTTGTTATAGTATGATTCCAAAAATTATTAAGTGTTGGAGTTTGAGAATATTATGGTTAGATTTGATGAACATGTGTATGTTGTACCTTATGAATATCATTAGGAATGTTATGAGATGTTAAATTGTGGGTATGATATTTGGTTGTGAATAAGTGGATGTGTTAAACACTTGATGTTACAATAATGATATTGTGAGCTGTGAATTATACAATAACCTGACCAGTGTTTATGTGCAGTGTTAAAAAGAAAGTGTATGTTCCTAGTTAGGAACCAGTGTTAAATTATAGCGCAATGTGTTAAACGTGTTTGAAACACGAGTGTGAGGTCGTGTATATTGTATAATTCATGAGCAGTGTTTGTAAATGAAATATGTGATGAATGGTGAAATAACATCTTGCTTTGAGATTATGGTATTGTTATTGAGATTGAGTATAAGTACAAAGTTGAACATGTGTTAATTTGTGTGATACGTGTAAACTTGTGATGGTGGGTTGTAACATTATGAGATGTGAAATTGTGAATGAGTTTTGGTTGTGAATTAGTGTGTGGTTAACACTTGATGTGACATTACTTGTGTTGTAAGTTGTGAATTATACAATAACCCGACTAGTGTTATCTTGAGAAAAGTATTGATATGCAGTGTTAAAGAAAAATTGTAGGTTTCCTATTTAGGAACCAATGTTAAATTGTAGCGCAATTGTGTTAAATGTGTTTTAAACACGAGTGTGAGGTTGTTGGTATTGTAAAATTCATGAGCAGTGTCTGCATGAAAAAATTATTTGAGGGGTTGGACCTGAATCAGGAGGGAGAGGCTCTGACGGACTCTTCGGAGTGTAGGCCTTGGGGGTCACCGAGTTCGAGTGCTTCTTTAAGCTTATGCTGATCCCATATGGTTGGAGCATTCTTGTAAAACATCGTGACCCTGACTAGTCTCCCTATGATCTTACTTAGTGAGAGTGACCTGACAAACCCATTGTGTGGTGTGTCTTGTTATGTACTCCTAAGTGCCCCAAGGTAATTTTTCACTGACATGGTACCACATTACATATAGGATTGAGTCTTAGCATAACTGTTGCATACGCTTGCTAATTGTTTATTATGAAATTGATGTGTTATTATGTCTTGATCAAAGTGTGTGATTCTTGTATAATGTAATTGATGATTGAAGATTGAAAGGTGAATTTTGAATGACAAAGTGGTGGAATTATGTGAGTTATATTTAAGTAAGTTTTATTTTGTTTATATGATATGTGTATCTAGTTGTCTTGCTTCTTTATTAGTTAGGAATGTGATAACTCACTTCCTGTGTGTTATTTGTGTTTGGATTCTGTGATGATCTTGAACTTTGTGTTCGGGGGAGCAGATGACTAGGTGAATCGCTTTAAGGAACCTTATGCTGAAAGACGTTGGGACACAATGCTCTGATAGGATGTGATAGTGGGACATAAGTTTTTATATTAATTGCATGATGTTAGTCTATTTTATTTTATCTCACTGATTTAACAAAATATTTTTGTAAATTTTGACGGCCTTATTTTGAGCCGAATATGTTTTATTAAGTTTTAATTGATAATAATGAAGTGAATGTGAACCTTTTACCCGTGTGAATTTGGTTACCGATATTTTTATATATTTTGTTTATATATATATATATATATATATATATATATATATATATATATATATATATATATATCGGGGTTGAGGGTGTCATAGTATTCCTAACCCATCCAATTAAATATAAATGGAAAAAAATAAAAGCATACACCAACAACTAAAGGAGACAATAACAAAAGAAGGATAGGGGAAACACTCACCAAGAAAGCATGGAGACAAACTCTGACTAACCCACATGAACTTTGTGGAGTTGTCCATCCCTAACTCTTAACTAAGGCTAAAACATGAGCGTAATTTAAAACGCAACCCCATGTCACCTTTGCGCCCCAAGTTTGAAAACATTAAGTAAGATAAAAAAAACATTAACTATAAGGGGCTTCACACTTAATGCTAAGCCCACTTTATTTTGTGGTGCTCCTAAGGCTTGATGATCTTCTATATATATAGGAGAAGAAAGGGTTTGATGAGGTTATTTTACCGAATGTGTGACTTTGGAGCTAATTTTCTCTAAGATGGAAGCCGATTTTAGTTTCAAATATGTAGGGATAAATTCTAGCTTTTTCAACAAATTTTCCAATGGTGTAAACACCATCTTAGTCGATCAAACAAATATAACTAAAGATATGACATAGTCTTTCTATGGTCTTCATCATAAAACTAACACCAAACTTGGCCAGTTTTCAAGCATTCTAATAATAAGAACTTAATCTAAAACTTTTAAAACATTAAATATAATAATTATAACACTTACATAATTATATAACAATCAGACAAAACTATAATAATAATAATAATAATAATAATAATATCCACACTAATATAATACCATCACAAACAACAACAACAATAATAAAAACAACAACAATTTATAGAAAGTATAACAGAAAGGTCCTAGGACGGATTCTCTTTAAGGTATATTCCTAATACTCAACTTGGGGTGTTACAAATTTTTTTTATATATTTATGACTACTAACATATATAATGTATGATTGTTTAAATTGGTATTTTATCATAAATTGTGGGTCATACAATGTTGCGTAGATTAAAAAATTGTACAAAAATTCACTCACATGTTAAGCTTGCTAAAGTGAGTGCTTAAGTTAATTTTTCTTATTTGTCTACAAATTTTTTACTTGGAAATTACCTTTTTTATACTAATAAAAAATAGTTAAGCAAAGTTACTTATATAAATGTCTTGTCAAATCTTTTGGACCATAGTTTTTTTGAAAAACACATCTTATTTTCAAGCTACTTGCATAAGCAATTGTGTTCTAAATGTTCTAAACACAATATGAATTAGGCTCCAATTCATCTCTATTAATTAAAAAAAGTAAGGTGGTAAATAATTATTGGCATAAATATATATAATTATAGTAATAGAGGTTTGCTTAAAACAAAAGTGAGTGTTTAACTTTTTCTTTTGTTTGTCTTCATATTTTTGGCTTGGAAAATAGGTTTTTTATTGATAAAAAATAGTTACAAGGTTGTTAATATAAACATGGTGTTAAATGTTCCAACCACAATTTTTGTTAAGCAACTTCATTCTAGATGCTCTAAAGACAATCTTACAGCATATTCAATGCTCATTATATAAGCAACCTTATATATTTGTCTCACCTCAATTTTAAGCAATCCAATCATTTTTTTCTCCAATGTGAGTTTCTATAACAAACTTGCTTAAGAGCATATGAAATACAAGTGCTTAAATGAGTTGCTTATATAATGAGCCTAATTTTCCAAGCCTAAAATATGAAGACAAACAAAAGAAAAAGTTAAACACTCACTTTTGTTTTAAGCAAACCTCTATTACTATCGGAATTGCTTATACAAGTGCTTAAATGAGTTGCTTATATAATGAGCCTAATTTTACAAGTGCTCAAACTCATTAGAACTTAATGGTAAGGGAACTTAAGGTGTCTAAGAAGCACCATGAAAAGGTTTTAGTAATGAAATGTGGAAAATTGGGTGAATTCAAGCAGTAGTAGGAAGCTGTAATTCATAAGCAATTGTTCCAATCTTCTTAGTGACCTTAAAGGGTCCAAAATAACGTAAACCCAACTTCTGATTTCTTTTTAAAACAACTGAATGCTGGCGATAAGGTTGCAACTTGACTAAAACCAAATCACCCACTTGTAAGTGCAATTCTCTCTTCTTTTTTTTTTTTATCTGCCTACTGCTTCATATACACTTGAGCCTTCAACAGATTACCTTTTAATTGCCCCAACAATTGACCTCTTTCTTTCAAGGATTCCTATAAATCCACTGGATCGGAAGGGTTAATCTCATAACGAAGCACAATAGGAGGATGCCTACCAAAAACTGCTTGAAATGGGGTCATGCTGATGAAAAGAGGTATTATACCAGAATTGTGCCCACGGAAGCATAGACACCCATTTCTTTGGATTATAAAAAATGAAACACCTCAAATACATCTCTAGAGTTTTATTCAAATTTTCAGTTTGACCATCTGATTGAGGATGGTATGAAGAGGTCATTGCTAATGTAGTACCTTGAGCTTTGAACAAATTTTGCCAAAATGTAGCTATGAAAACACGATCTTTGTCAGAAACAATTGTTTTAGGCATACCATGCACCTTAACAATGTTGGAAATGAAAACATCAGCAACCACCTTACTAGTAAAGCCACTCTTCAAGGGTATAAAGTATCCAAACTTGGATAACCGGTCAATCACCACAAAGATAATAGAATATCCCTGAGACAAGGGTAATGCCACGATGAAATCTATAGCTAAGTCTTCCCAAATTTGTTGAGGAATTGGTAAGGGCTATAATAACCCGGTAGGTAACAGGTGATCAACTTTTGCTTGCTGACAAATGACACACTCTTTAACAAATCGCATAATATCTTTTCTCATGCCTACCCAATGAAATTGTAAGGCAATTCATGCAATTGTTTTATTAACTCCAGCATGACCACCCAATTTTGAAGCATGGAACTCCTGCATAATCAGATTTAACAGCTCAAGATTGGCAGGTAGAAAAATTTTATTTCTAAAGAAAAGTAAGCCATGTTGAATAGTATAATCAGAAGATGGTGGTGTCCCTATAAGGCAAGACTTATACAACTTAGCTAACTTATAATCATTTTGAATAAGATCAGCCACTTTTTCCTTCCAGGCAGGTACATGACCAGAAATAGCCATAAAAAAACTCCTGGACAAGGCATCAGCAAGTATGTTGTCCTTCCCAGGCTTATATTGAATAGTGAAATCATAACCAAGAAACTTTGGTAACCATTGTTGTTGCTCAGGTGTTTGCAATTTCTGATCAAGCAACTCTTTCAAACTTCTTTGATCAGTTTTTATAAAAAATTTATGCCCCAAAAGGTAATGTCAAAATTTAGCCATAGCTTTAGTAATAGCAAAGAACTCTCTAGTATAGGCAGATTGTTTCTGCATCCTAGGAGACAATTTCTTTGAAAAATATGCAATAGGATGGTTGTTTTGCCTCAAAACTGCACCTATCCCTATTCCAGAAGCATCAGTCTCCAAGGTGAAAGGAAACTGAAAATTGGGAATAGCTAACACAGGAGCAGAAGTCATAACCTCCTTCAATTTCAGAAAGGCACTAGCTGCAAAAGTATTCCACTTAAAAGAGTCCTTCTTCAATAGATCAGTAAGTGGTGCTGCTATATTAGCATAAGATCTAATAAACCTCCTATAATAACCAATGAGGCCAAGAAATCCTCGCAGCCGCTTCAAATTAGTAGGTTCTGGCCAGTTTTTAACAGCCTCCAGCTTGCTCAAATCCATAGATACTCTATCACCAGATAATGTATGACCTAAATATTCAATCTTAGTGACACCAAAACAGCATTTAGAAAATCTAGCGTAGAGTTTTTGTTTCTTAAGAATATGCAACACAACTTCCAGATGATGTAAATGGTCCTTCCAATTAGAACTATAGATTAAGATATCGTCAAAGAATACTAAAACAAATCTACGAAGTAAGCCAGCAAAAATATCATTCATCAAACTTTGAAAAGTGGCTGGAGCATTGGTAAAACCAAAGGGCATTACTAGCCATTCATAATGGCCATGATGAGTTCTAAAGGCAGTTTTACATCTATCTTCTGGTTTAAGTAAAATCTGGTGATATCCAGATCTTAAGTCCAACTTGGAAAAATAAGATGCACCATACAACTCATCAATCAACTCATCAACAGTAGGTATAGGAAAAGTATCCTTAATGGTTATGGCATTCAAAGCTCTATAGTCCGTACAAAATCTCCAAGAACCATCTTTCTTCTTTACCAAAATAATTGGTGAGGAAAAAGGACTTTTACTAGGCTGGATAATTCCCTCATCAATCATTCCAGCCACTAACTTTTCAATCTCCTCCTTTTGGCTATGAGGATATCCTTCTATCAAAGGAATAGAATGGTCATGAGACCTTTGAGGGGGAAGACTCGAAGGAGTAGAAAGTACTTCACCATAACTGTGTAATAACAAGGCTAGCTCAGGCTCTATGTCAGCTGGAAGATCTGGTAAGGGAAAAGTAACTGAATTCTCTTCAATCACTTGCATGCTATAGATTTCAACAATAGCCTTAGTAGAAATCATTCTTTGAATATGATGTAATTGAGCATGAGTAGGGCCTAAATTATGCTCCCATTGCAGTGTGGTGAACTTACCATCTAACAAAAATTTCAACTAGAAATGCTCACAATCAGCAATATGTGGACCAATAGTCTTTAACTAGCTAGCCCCAAGAATCATGTCAGCTCCAAAAATAGGCAATAAGAACACCGGTAAGTGAAACACATTACCCTGAGCTTGCACTCTCAATTTTTTAACTAATCCTTCAACAGTCATATAGTTTCCATGACCAACCATTACTTTGAACTTAGTAGCTGGTTCAACAGGCAACTTTAAAAATTTAGCAATGCAAGGATGTAGAAAACTATCAGAGCTGCCACCATCAATTAATA
The DNA here is from genome assembly GCF_004193775.1 of Glycine soja. NCBI lineage: Eukaryota > Viridiplantae > Streptophyta > Magnoliopsida > Fabales > Fabaceae > Glycine > Glycine soja. Next base: position 19,636,252 of record NC_041009.1, on the reverse strand, counting down.
CTATCACTGGAAGTTTGTCCACATAAGCCAAGAATCTAATAGTACCAACACCAAGGCCTCCCTTCAGAGCGTTAAAAGAAAGATGATGATCCTTATGAATAATTGAATCAGTGATCGAATTATCATGATGTAATGAATCACCAGGGTTATCAACCCTTTCCTCCTTCATTTGTAACAACAACAACTACTTATTAGGACATCGATGATTAAATGTAACTTTATCATCGCAGAAATAACAAATGCCTTTCTCCCTATGCAATTGCATCTCAGCAGGACTGATACATTTCACATTTGAAGTTTTCAACGGTGGACCAGGTGGTGTAGGCAACAGAGGTGGAAGTTGTGTCTTAGTAACAGATTTTGCTTGAGTAGGATATTTTGTATTAGAGGACAGTTGAGAATAACGTTGAACAAAATTAATTTTGATAGTCTTAACAGTAGGATTATACTTCTCTTCATACAATTTCGCTAAAGCAACATCCCTCAATAGAGTAGAAGGAGTCATAACAATCACATCACATCTAATATCAGGATCTAAACCACTGATGAAACAATTAAAAAATGCATCCTCTGAAAGACCAATGGAACGATTTGCAAGAGACATAAATTGCAAATAATACTCAGAAACATAACCTGTTTGTTGCAATTTGAAAAGCTCAACCATAGGATTGTCAAATAGTGAAGGTCCAAACTGAGATTCCAGAGCCTTAGTCAATTCTGACCAAGTAGATACCGCAGCTAACTTCTGTAGCATCTGAAACCATGGAACAACATCCTTGTCAAAATGCATAGTAGCAATATCAACATGCGAAGCGTCTGGAGTATTGTGATACGAAAAGAACTTCTCAGCCTTAAAGATCCATTCTAGCACTGGAGTAGAACCATCAAAATGGGGAAATCCAAGCGAAATATCTTTCACCAGTGAAACAACATTCAGCGGCGAGGTTTGATGTGAAGGACCACCTTCTGAGTTTGAACCATCATTGTGCTGAACACTATTCGCAATCAACAAGTCCATCAACTATTGCATGAGGTCTAAGCGATCTTGCTGCGATTTCTGAAACTGAACCTGGAGATCACGTTGAATCTGATCTCATTCAATTTGATCATTCATCCAGCTCGTAAGTGCAGTAATTTGGTCTTGCAACGTTTTGAGGCTAGTGTCAGCCATTGATGACAATGAAAGCACCAATGAAATGTAGAACATAAAATTTGTATTGAATTTTCAACAATTTTTACAGTAAAAATAGATTGCTCAGATTGTGTCTTAGAGAAGAAATTCAAATTGAAAACAGGAACTATGAGTGATGCCTTGCTCTGTTCTGTATAGTCTTCAATTGTTCCTAAAACCTTGCAGAGAGGATACATGAGAAGGTGGAGAAAGGGAATTTGGGAAGGTACAAGGAAAAGAGTATCCAGGAAGAGATCAGAAGAGATCCAGAGAGAAAAGGTTACCTTACACACCTAATTTTGTTGAAATCTCTTAAGCTTTATACTGGGTTTCTTCACACGTGAGCCTCGCCTTCTTTCTATTAGACCCGGATCAATTGCCACGTGTTCTGAAGGCGTAACAAACTTTCCCGCCATAAGCTCATTTTTACCTTTGCATGTTACACAAGCCTAAATTACTCTATATTTGATTTTTATTGCTTTCATCTTTTATTTTTTGAATTAAAACTTTCCATTACTATTTTTCTTTACCTGCTTTCATTTATAGCATTTCAATCTTTATTTTTCATGTAATTCTTCACTTTCTTCCTCTTATTTGTTCACTTACATTAAACATTCTTTGGAGAAATTCACTTACATTAAACATTCTTTGGAGAAATATTCTTATACAAAACCCAAAATTTTCAACTTCACTTAAATATTCTTATATAGAAATATTGTAGAACTATTTTAAAAAAAAGAAGAAATATTGTAGAGGATTCATGGGGAAAAGAAAAGATAAAGGTTTGGTCAACACACACACACGCGCGCGGGGTCACATGACCTCTATATAATGTATCATCTTGACTATCATTGTAAAATGAATAAATATAAATAGACATCCATTCCCACATGCTATGTGACACCTTAAGAGAAAAATAGAGAGAAATGTAGATATGATCAGTGATATATGATTTGATAGGAAAAGAAAAATAGAGAGAAAACAAAAGTATCAACTAGGTGTTTGAAATTTATGGGTATTTAAATATAAACATTCTTGTAAAATCTAATGGTGAAGACTTTGCTCTTATATTACTAAGCATATGTAGAAGTTTTGAAACAAACTCTCTCTAATGGCGGGTCACCCACATAATGGCATTGTTAGATAATGCCTATTAATTCCTCCCTCAATTAATCAGAAAACAACCTTATACGGATGGTGATCTTCCTTCGACATATATGACACTTGTGAATTTTTGATCCACACTCTAAACAAGTCTGCATTTGAACCACTTATAAATCATCATTGCAAGAAAATGAAATTGAAAAAATGGCAGTGTTTCTTGGAGTTTACCATGTGTCCACAACCAAAGGTCATGTTCTTCTCATTGGTTAGACAAATTGAACAACCCTACGTAATTGTAAAAGCAACTTCAGTTCTCATGATAAAAATAACATTTGATCAATAATTCTGAAAATTATCTAATATCCGTTTATAAATCTTTAAGTTTTGTTATAATCAATGACATGTGATTCCTTATTCAACATAGATGTTATGAGTAACATTCTTTTGAAAGTAATAAATTATCATGTTAGAGCTGGCGTAATCACCCCTAGTATAATGAATTCTTGTGTAGGGACAGTGACAAATGTGTTATTTTAAACTATCATATGAATATAATGAATTCTTGCGTGGGGAAGTAACATTTTCTTTTGAATATAATGAATTTAGATATTTGAAATACATTGTTCATGATTCACAGTATATTTTTTCTTGAATATGAAAACAGATTAATATTCTACTATGTTTCCAGATTTTTATTTTATTTTATTTTCTCTAGTTACTTGTCTAGTATAGGTTAGATTTCTGCTCAAACTAATTAGCCTGGGATACCTGTATAGAATTTTGAAATGATAAATAGAAAACCTCAAAATTCAAAACTAGAGTAAGTGACATAAAGCATAAAAGTCTTGTCCTCTCTAGAAATTAAGAAAAAACTTGTCTTGTCTGTTCAGTTATTCTCACAACAAATTGAGTGGTCTTATCAAGCTCCAGTGCGAGCCTCTGGATGCACTTGTTCTGTTCTTGTAGCTCTATCTTAGCCTTAGTACATTCATTCTGTAAATTGAAAACTTCCAATGAATACTTTGACTTGAAGCAAAGAAACTTAATGATACTTTGACTTTCCTTCAAAAATTACTTCTTTTAGGAACTACAATTATGAAAAATATATACCTGTAGCATATGTACATATTCTTCTTGTTTTTGCCTCTCTTCAACTCCACTTTCCACTGCAATCTGCAAGCAGTGTAGCCTCTGAGATAAACTATTAATCATTTGACAAGCTTGCTTCTCAGCATTTGATATCAATTCATTTTCTTGCTTCAAAATAAACAACTGAAAATGGAGAACACAAAATGTGAGAATGATAAAAAAAAATGGCTACAATGTGCACAATTAAGCTCACTTCAATTTTGGATTGTCATGCAATCACCTGGTGTTCATTTTCTTTCTTGAAGCTGTAAAGTCTATCGATAGAATTCCTTGCTCGTGCCCCCCATTCGTCGCACTCTGACCGTAGTGTTATGTTCTCATCTCTAACAACATCAAATATTATTTTTTGACAACTCTTTTTTGGATCAGTAGGAATTGAAGACAGGTATCCGAGAATTTACAACACATGCTCCTTTTTCAATCAACTCAGCTAGATCCCGTCAGTTATTATTTTGACAACTTATTGAAAGTTTGATAGCAATGCAGGTTGAATGTGTAAAACAAACCTACTCATATTGTGTTTCTAATACTAATATGCAATAAAGATGATGAAGATGTATCATGTGTATAAGAGTTAAAATGGATAGTTGCATAACTGTATGCAAGGTTATCAAATTCAAAAATTCATGTAGACTCGTGAGAGTTCACTTTATATAAAAATAAAAATAAAATATTTATAAATAATATATCAATTAAACATTTTAACAATATAATAAAATAAAATAGTAAATTATAAATTTCACAATACTTAAAAGAAAACAAATGATTGAGATTTCCATATGACTATACTATTGCTTGCTAAAAATAAATTTAGAATCACAAATGACAACTATACTTAATCTTTGCCAATTCTTTTTTTAGGCTTCTCAATTGATCTTCAACCTCCCGGGCATTATTGGTTGCGTCCTGCATTACAATGGAAGATTAAGTCACAAGTAACCATTTCTTACAAGTTAAAACAAAGTTCCAATGTCAATCATACCTGAGACAGAGAACTTGAATTCAAGGCCCTAGAGTTGGTGTTTCCTTTTGCATAAACCAAGCAAAGACATAATACAATTAGCTATGTTCTCATTTTGGATTTTCAGAAATAAATGAATAGAAATTGGAATGAAACCAAAATACAAAAACATATAAGAAAGAGCTTATATAGACAGACGGATAATATGATAGAGACCTGAGAGAAATTCCAAGCAAAGAGGAATAGATAAATGAGCATTATCTTCCACCTCATTTGAGTTTTTATGATTTTCAACCTGTGAAGAAAGAAAAACCGAAACTTAATATCTATAGTAACTCTAGATATATCATATTTTAATCATTTTGTAATGTGACAGATATATAATGCAATGTAGTTTTGCAATCGTTTAATGATGAACTTGTTATTCAATAAATTCATTTTTCTAATGATTAAAGTAGCATTTATCCATATATATTGACATTTTAAATTTTACCAGGCAATGAAAAATTACATTTCCATAAGCAGGTCTTGCTTGATTGACCAATGCTGCTTCAGATGAATTTTCCTTCTCAACAAGACATTGAAACCTATGCCCTGATCTCCAATCAAAATGCTGGCATGTTCGTGAGCTGAAAAAAAAAGAGCATAAAATCTTAAAGCCATGTGAAGTAAACCCAACATTGATCTTAAAATAAGAAAGAAAGACACCATTTCATATGTCTGCATAGGATTAATTTTTTTTCTTTCTAAAAATGAAATATTTTAATTAGGCATGTAAATCTTGAAATAAAACAAATATGGATATATATAATTAATTTCTTAAAAAACTGTGTGATATAATTAATATTAAGCTCAGGAAAATTTTAGTGCCTGATTTAGATATGAAATTGGCTTTAAATTTGAAATTGGACTAAGCTTTAAATTTTTTTAGAAGTTATTTTTAAATTAGAAGCATAACTTTATGATAATACTCAGGTATATGTGCTTAAAATGGGTGGCACTCTAGTATTGGGTTTTAGCATTTATATATAGTAGGGGCAGTTCCTAATTAATGCACCTCCTCCAGTTTACTAAATGTAATAGGTGCAAAAGGGGTCTGGCTTCGATGGCCAGTGCCTCCAGAACTAAGGAAGAAGAGAATTGCAATGAAAAGGAAAGTATTATTTTCTGCATGCTTGATTGTTTGATTACATAGGTATTTATAACAACTCCTGATAACAGATTTTGGATTGGCTTGTATGCAGGAATATTCCTATAACAGAATTAGTTTGTATTTGTCTAGTTAAGAGAGACAATTCCAATCAAGCTGGATATGGATTGGTGCTGGCTGGATATGCGGAAGCTGTGGTTCAATTCCTGGTTTACCCTCATGCGTAGTCATCCAGGTATGCAGGCCTTGTCACCTTTCGTTTGGGCTTTTCTACTATCTGCACCCTCTGTTCTTCCTTGTTGGTGAGTTCATTTCCTGTTCCTGTGCTTAAGGTCTCTGCTGCTCTATCAAAATGTATCTCTTTTATGTATTTTTTATATTTTTCTCCCTCTAAACTACCCGTTTGGGTCGCTAAGATATATATAATTAAGGCCGATGGAGGTGTTCAGCAATGGAAGGTTAGGATCAGTCTATAAGGGGACGACGATGAGTGAATTGTGCACGACAATGGCAACAACTCCACCACCTACAACAATGAACTAATGCGTGGAAACCTAAGTTATTTGGATTTGAGTCTCGTAGATGAAAAAAATGAGATTGAAAGAAAAAAATCTCATTAAAAGTGATCAATTGAAATCTTCAACAAAGATTCATTATCATTAATAAAACTTATAAATACTTTATATCAATAACATGATTAAAAAAAATAAAATAAAAGAATAAGTGCAGGGACACGTATAGAGAAGTAGTGATAATGAGGGGTAGTGTTTTATAGGAGTGTAGAGGGCTGGATTTGAGACAATGGCATTTAGGGAGTCCTTCTTCATGTGTCTCTATCTACATATCCATACAATCAATCCGCATTTTTTGCTTCAAGAAACTGTTAATATACTTTCATAAAGTAGTTTGTGAAATTGTTAAAATTTTAACAATTTGTGAAAGTAGAATCGATAATTTTGAAAAGAAAAACAAAAAAAATAAATAAGGAAGTTGCATTTAACTATTGGAATTTTTTATTCCAATAATTAATGCAAAATAAAATTTTAAGCCAATTATATTAACTATTAATCATCACTAGTGAGTTTTATTGTATGTAATAAAATTAATTGAATATATTAAACTATAAAATAAAGTGATATGAACTTAAATTAACAACTTCATTAAAGGATCATGGAAAAACCTAATATATTAACATACTATAAGAAAATAGTCTCTATATTGAATCGTCACACGTAATTTCTCTTCTTTTCATTTGAAGAGTTATGAAGATAAAAAAAAATCTAATTGAAGAAGAATCCTAAGACCGCTGAATTCACAATGGATAATTATAAAAATCTTACAATCGAACGCTTAGATCAAGAGTCAACTATTAATTTAAATATTTTATTTAATCCTTAATAATCAAACATATTATACATCCTAAAACTTTTGTAATTATTTTGTTATATACATGTAAATTTTGACTTTCGCATCCTAAAGAATAAAATAATATTAAAATAAACATTAAATATTAAGATTTTGAACATTAACAACCGTCTATAGTAATATTTCATTCAAACTTAGGCCTTTATAATAAATTTATGTGAACTTTTGCTGGCAATTTTAGTATGTAATTGACATATGATAATATTGGGGTGTCCCCCATTTTCAGTTCTACCGCTTATTCTTAATAATAATAATAATAATAATAATAATAATAATAATAATAATAATAATAATAATAAAGGTGTCACTATGACTCGTATAAAAATTTGCCAGAAATAGGTTTCACACATTAAGGCAACTTATCATTCAAGTTTCGAGAAATTCTGATGGAGATAGTATATTTTATATCATTTTTGCTGACTATCATTTTTTTTTATATAAAAATTAAGTACCAGATCCAGATGTAGTATTAAATTATACCAGAAATTAAAGTAAACTACAGAATAGTAGTACTAACATATAATATAAGAATTTGAATGGATCACATGGCGTAGGATAAAGAAGGTAAATGCTTAAAAAAATATAAAAAGTTATATAATTAAGAATTTCGATTGGAATTTTGAATGAGTGGTGTGCATGTTCAATGCGCCGTTTATTTATTTATTTTTTAAAAATTATGAAATGGTTTTTAAGATATTTTTCAAAAATTTTATTCCTATATTCTAACAATTGTATTATTTTAAAAAATGAATAATTATAGTGATTTTTAAAATATATAATATATTTTTAAAAAAACTATTTTCAAAATAAATAATTAAATTACAATAATAATATAAAAGTTTTTCACATTGTTATCCAATTAAATGTTATTATATATGATACTTTTAAATTTTATAATAAATATCTTAAAAGTTATATTTAAAATGATTTTTAATTTAATTGATTAACAATGTAAATATCTTTATATTAATCATATAGAAATTTTTAATTAGATTTATAATATACGAAAAAAATATTAATAAAGAAAATGAGTCGCGATAACTAATCCTAGCTGGTATGCGAAATGTTTTGCAGAAATGCTCACGATATCTGTTTTTATATAGTTTTCCCAGTAAAAATATTTTCACTTTGACGTTTTCAATCATAGAAGTAAAATATATGTCAGTAAATCATTGATTAAAAAAATTATGTCAGTCAAGAAATTTGGAGCATCTATTAGTTTTTGAAGAAGTAACTGTGTTACATCATTTGTGGTAAAAACAAATGTGAAGTTATGATAAACAGAGTTTTGTTCATTTTGACGTACGTGGTCTGTGATTTTTAATGAAGGTCAAATATCGCTGTCAAAATAAAAAATGAAAGTCAAATATCGAAATACAGAGACAATCTAGTTGATCAACTAATTAAAGAGTCATTGAATACAGGTTAGATTTAAAAAGTACGTACCCTTAATATTTAATATCATTTGGAGTTATAATCTTTGAAAGAAATTTATATTTTAATCCCTAGTTATATGATCAAAACTATTATGAAAACGATTTAAAATTTCCTATAATATAATAGTAGTGTCAAATTTAATTAGTTGATTAATATTTGTTTTTTCTCAAATAACATATTTCATTTCAATAACGATTATGAACAACAAAATTAACGCCACCATAATTTTAACTAATGACACGTAAAAGAGAAGTCTTATAAATAAAGACTAAAATAAAAAATGATACTAAATACTGGAACCATAGAGAGTCAGTTCTTAATACTCCTTGTGACCAAATTTAAAATTTGATTTTTAACAAAACTAACCTAATGTAATTAATAAACTATCAGTTAATTTCTAAAATGTGAAAAATGTGAATTTAGACTTAATTTCACTTTTAGTCTTCAAAGTATCATAATTATCCTCCAAAAAAACAAGTTTCATAATTATGTGATTTAGTTCTTTAAATTTCAATTGTGTCAATTGAATCTATTTGAATTTTCATTTGGAGGACCTAATTAAAAGTATGGTACCGATATGACACGGAAGGTGGTAATGGTGCTAGCAATGATGATAATAGTCAAGGCAACAAAGATATGGTAGTCAATAATGGTTGGAGTAACAATATGACGGTGCCTATAGTGGTGGTCATGATAATGATGATGATACAGATAATAACGATGATCATGATGACAAAGAGGTGATAGTGACAGCGGTCGACGACAGTGATGATGACGATGATAATTATGGAGGTAGCAACAACAATAACAATCATAGTGATGATTTATGTGAGATAGTCTAGGAAGTGACTAATAATGGAATGATCTTTATAGATTTATTTTTTGTTTGTTGAATTTTTTAAAGATTAAATGAATGTATTAGATTTTAATTTGAATTTATAAACATTTTAATCTTTAAAAATTTAAATTAAAATAATATAATAGATTAAGTTTGTCCAAAAATACTTATACGAAAAAAATATATATAATGAATTAAGTTTTTTCAATAAACTAACATTAACGTTTATGGAAGCTTTCTTAGCGGTGACTTATAAACGAAGTTCAACTACTTTTTTTTTCTCAAATAAATATTTATGGAGAAATTCATTTAAGTATATATAGTTATAGTTTAAAATAATTAATTGGATGTGTACAAAATTACAGTAGCATTGTGAAATTCTAACCGAAACCCCCCGCCTTCCACTTTTTTTCTCATTTGTTGCTTTAGGTTTTTATTAATTTTTTTAAAAATATATTTATAAAGCATTACGTTTTTTAACTTTAGCCTTTTACACTAAGTTAAGAAAAAGTGCAATAATTCAATCAAATACTATCATTTTTATAAAAGTAAAAAAAAAAGTATATGTCTTTAAACGGTTTTCTTATATTCACACTTGTCAACATCCTAACTAACTACTACCAGTTCTCTCAAAAGAAAACAAAAACTGACTACTACTAGTATTAAGACGTGTTACAAGTCCGAAGACTTTCTGTTGAAACATTTGTTAAATAACATTGGAATCAATATTATATATATATATATATATATATATATAACATTAATTAATTAAGTCAGCTTAAAAAAAATCATGAAAACAAGAAAGTAAGCATTGACATGTTTAGTTAGGTTGACTTAATTTGGTTACGAGACTTACCAAGATTTTATAACTATGCACCTTGAGCATGCTTTACAGCTTGGATTACCACACACAACACAGCCATTGATACCGTTAATATTGCCATGTCGAGGCATTGCTGTTTCATCACTCAACTCAACACTATTTTGCTCTTCTCCTCCTTCAATGTAGTAAGCATCTCCCTCATATATTTTCTGCTCATCAAGTTGATTGAATGAGTACTTATCCTGTCCAATTAATTAATTAATATTAAAATTTCAATTATAACTTAACTAGACTAAGAAAAGTCTGGCATATTAATTATCTATAATTTTCTATTCAACCAAACATTCCCTCTCAATATTTTTTTGGTAGGTTGCATATGATTCACAATTAAAAACTTAGTTGTAATATTTTATTTAGAACCCAAACAATATGACTATTTGTTTTGGCATGTGGCCCTTCTAACTAGTGTTTTGATGACGATGAAGTGAAAATTAATGTCAACTTGAATCTGTCAACATAATGAAACAAATTAAGGCACTGAAGCGTCAAAATATTAGTAACATTACGTTTTCAGGCTCCATGAGAAGGCAATGGGTTCTATGAGAAGGTGATTCCAGCAGATCTTCTGACATTTCTATCTCGACACATTCATATTTATGGCAAAACCTCCAGTGCATAACATGGCATGCATTTGAACTGATAAAATCAACAAAGGAAACCCATCAAACTCTATCGCCAAATTGAAATTAACTTCGAAACAATCTATTTGATAGAAAAAACAATAACTCTAGCTTTGATCAAAAAAGAGAAATCGAAAAAAAAGAAAATCTAAAAAGGTGTTGAGAATGCGGCACCAAAGAAAAATAAAAATTAACAGACATGCATGTATACACACAAAGAGAATTTTTTTATATGATTAAATTGAGATAACCTTGTTGTCTCCTTGTCTCCTTTAATTTTAAGAGAATATTTATGAGCTACGTATATATATATATATATATATATATATATATATAAATTAAGTAAAAGAGTGTAATGGTACACCATATGGGAGTTGAGTTAACAATCCCATGGATATTTTCTTTCTTGTTCGCTGCAAAAGAAAATATTTAATTTTCCAAAAGGGTTTTTGTTTTATTTTTTTTATCACCATGTTAATGTAAAGGTTTACTTGATTGACCATTTATAATGCAGTCTTTTTTTTTTTTGTAATTATGCACATTTTTTTATCTATAAGACTTAACCTGTGGATCTTAAGAAAATCTAAATTTAGTTTTCTTTCAATCAGTTAGAGAACATGTTGGTGAAGGCTATTGTTGTGTTCTCAATATTATATGTATATGCATAGAATTGAACAACAAAAGGGAGAATTAAAGGGGTGAATGAATATTAGAAGCTTTATAGTATTACCAATATATAGCAGTGTTGCAGCATGAACATCTTGTGACTATGTCGCTTAATCGGCCACAGAAGGAGCAAGCACAGTGTGCACTACTAGTGTTCCCATCTTGTCCAAAGAGTAGGCTGTTTATTTCATCATTGATCTGAACTAGTTCCTTCCATTTGGAGTAATGATTGCTCTCACAGAAATTATTGGATAACTTATTTTCTAGCCACAAAAGCAACCCTAGGATGGGTAATATAATCATCAATATGATCATAAGGACACAATTTAGATTCATCTCATTCATGTTTACCCCATAAGCAGGCATCTTTGCAGTACGTGAATGACTTATTGCCACTCTGAGATTGTAGGAAAAGTTAATTAAGGGAAAAAGAGAGCGAATGATGATCATATATATAAGCTCCTTATCATATCAAATTTATTATTTATTAGTATTGATATAGTCAGACCATGCTCATGGAAATTCAATGTCTTCTTCCGTTTGACTGTTGCTTCCATTATTTTAAGGAAATGTGAAAACGAAAAAAAAAAAATCCAAGGTTAATTAAATTAATGAGAATTAGTCAACAGGAAAAAAAAATCAACATGTCATGTCATTGAGTGAAATTAGATTTGAAATCTTTTATATAAATATTGAATACAAGTCTAATAGATTAAAAAAATATAATAGGGAGTTAAAGAAGATTCAGTTAAAATTATTAGTTAGAATTTTCAATAAATATTTGTCATCAACTCAATAAAATTGATGAATTATTCTACATTAATATGACGGTGGCATAAAAAAAGTCAACCAGAATAAAAAAACTAGAAAATTGAAAGCAATAACTTTGACAATGAGAAATCATTGGCCTGACTTAAGTTTTGTAAACTCAACTGATTTGCCATGATGGCCTCATGAGGGTTGTTACGCGGTGATTTACCTGACTTAGTTTGGACCGTCCATGATCAATTAGTTTTAATTGATAGGTAAACTATTTTAATATTTATTTAATAACTCTGATTCCTAATGATTTTAAAATTTTAATCCTCATAGCTAACACCTGTTTATCTTCATTATCATGAAAAACCACTTTTATACATTTTTCATCAAACAAATCTTAGAGTAAGGATTTACACGGTTGGATTGAGTCGGGTTTGACTAAATCCATCATCCAACCCAATGAAAAAAATTTGGGGTTGGGTTAGGAAAATTTTCTACCCACTCCAAATCAACCTGTCCGATCATGAATGAGTTGGGTCAATTGAATCACAACAATTAAAAAATAATTTTATTTTACAAAATTTAAATTTAAATAAATTGTACTAAAATTAAAAGGAAGTTCATCTATAATTAAAGATTTGAATAAAATTCTTAAACCTTTCATTTTCAACAAATTGAAAAGAAAGTTCATTCATAATTATTATCTTTGCAAGTGTTATATGAGTGCAGTCTTGATTGAATTTAAAAAGTTTCATAGTGACAACATTAGTGTCACCCTTAAATCCCTTTCCAAGAGCAATAATCTCTTGTTTCCTTTTCTGACAGTCTCTCACATGCTTTGTCAAATTAGTGGTTCCATGTTTAGAACTATTAGCCTTATATGATTTGTGGCAATACTTGCAAAAAGCATCATCATTTACCCTATCAAAATAAACCCAAACACGGGAAGGAGTTCTAGTAGGTTTTCTTTTTAGCACCTTTTCTTGTGAAGATGAAACTTCTAGCCCTTGTTGTGTAAGAACATCTAACACTTATTCTCTGATAGTGGTGGAGCTTCAACGTGCAGGTTCAGTAGGACATCGAGAAGGAGTAAGGGGGTGGCAAAGGACTTGAGGCATTGACACTTTCAGTACAACTTCTATTTGCCATTTGTCTAAGACAACTTATGCAATACCAGGGAAAAGTATCAACAACAGAGTACACTCAATTAATAAAATGAGATATAATCCAAAATCCCAATTAATATCTACCATTTAGAAAACCTTTAAATAATCCAAAATCTTAATCAAACAAAGATATAATCCAAAATCTATCTTAGAGGGTTATTACTGTTATACAATCAAAACAAATGTGAATACAACCAAAACACTAGAATATAACCTTTATGAAGTATATTTAGTCAACTTTTTTGATTGGTATAGTAACAAATTAAAGGCTTAGGACTTGTGGTATAACGAAAATCATTTAGTACTATATGTTCTTTAACAATTGTCTTGAAAGATTACTTATTATTATTATTTATTATTAAAATAATATATATGTTTGGGTTAGGTTGGGTCATGGATCTAAAATTCAAAACTTGTTACCCAACCCATTTAGTACTAGGTTTAATTGAATTGGGTTAGGTTTAGCCCAAACACTTAAAAAACTCAAACAATCTGTTTGGGTTGGGTTGGGTTCGCGGGTCACCTCATGAATACTCATATATTAGAGGTTCACTTTACATATGAAAAAAAAACCTTGTGAGGCTCAAAAGCAGTTGATTCATATATAAATAACAACTACTTACATTCCACACTTTTGCTAAGTACACTTCAATCTCCTTTTTTACATTCTAATTACCTATTATACCATGTTTCCTTAAAGGAGTACACTAACCCATTTCCCTTTCCAGGCATCTTACACCTCATATTTGTTAGTCTTATTTTTATCTTATCATTAATGTTCTTTAACCCTATCTAAAATCTTATTTTTATTCTACCTTTATTGTTCTTTAAGCCCTAACTTTGAATCCTATCTTTATTATATAGATTTTAGTTATCATTCAAAAACTCTTCTAGGAGTTGTGCATCTCCTTTAGTGTAGTATTTTACTATGGACTTGATGATATGTCCTCCAACAGGGCTTGCCACCAATTTGTACTCATAACACACCTTCTACAATGTGTCCAACAATACATTCCCTTCATTTGTTGTGTATAGATACATGTAGTTTTCTTTGTCCACCACATCTACCTTTAGGTTCACATATCCTATTCCAATTCAATGATTCATAAAAGGTAGATATATACCATGAATTATAAAAAAATATACCAAGAACAAGCCGTACTTTTATATAAGAAAAACATGCTTAACGCTTTATGTAATTGCTTCATAAAATTTAATTTAAATATATTAGTTGTTAGCAAAAACTTTACATTGTAAATCAATATATATTAGAAATCATTTTGATCTAACTCTTAAAATAATTATTACAAAACTTAATCTTTTTCTGTTATATAATAATTTACTATTGGATGGCAATATAAAAAATATAGATATTGTCAATATATATTCTATCTAAAATCTTATTTAATTTAAAAGCATGATGACAAGAATATAAGAAACATATTGTAAATTTAATTTAGCATCAACAAGAATGATCTTCTTAATGGATCCCGATCCTCTTTCTCCAATAATTTTAGCACTCTTGATGAAGTTTGGTATAGCTTTTGGCATAACATTGCCAAAACTGTATTTTTTTTTTTTTATATATACCATGAGGTGAAGATGAGATTCAAAATTAGGGTTTAAAGAACAATAAAGGTAGAAGAAAATAATATTTTAGATAGGATTTAAAGAACACTAATGATAGCATGAAAATAAGACTAACAAACATGGGGGTGTAAGATAAGCATTTACAACTTCAAAGATATTAAGTTTGTAATTACTGGAAATGTCTTTCTAGAATAACATATATGCTGAATAAATAGTTTCAAAAATATAATTATGGAATAAATATGTGATATTTTGGAAAGATATTTCCAAAAGGAAAACAGTTCTCAAGGGTGTACTCCTTTAAGAAAAGAAAGGTATAATGGGTAATTAAGATGTATAAAGAGAGAGAAAAAGAGATTGCGGTGTACTTAACAATAATGGGGGATGTAAATAGTAAGTGCCTAAATAACTTATTCTCACACCACACAATGCTAAGTTCATATCCATACTTTTTTGGTATTATTTTTTATGGAAATACCTTTAAGAGAAACAAATTTTTGTTATGGTCAATGCACAATAGGAAAAACTTATTTCTATTGTGTTAGGAGATACAAATTCATCAAACACAATGAAAACAAGTTGTTGTATATATATTCACATAATACACTCTATTGTGTTTAGTGAATTCTAAACACCCCTTTCACCTATTATTAATACCAATTATAAATATTAATATAAATCAACCTATATCAATATCAATATGAAGCAAGTTTGATATAAATGAACCAATACAAAATAGATAAAGATGAAAATTTGCAAAACAAGTCTCGCATAATATGAATAAATACAAAATTGGTCAATCTAAGATGAAACATTATTACAATAATAAGTCTAATATAATATTGAATAATATAAGTCTAAAATGTGTTTGTGTATCAATATGCATACAAAACTTATTACCAATGTACATACAAACGTAATGAAATCAAGTTTGCATTACATCTGGCACATTATCAAAAAAATGAGACTCACCCGCAATGAAAGAGCAAGGGATTCAAAATACATTAGGGGTGACCTAAAGCAAGAAAACAATGAATGAGTGTGAAGTTTCTACGAGTGAAAGCAACATGAGGGTGCATAACAAAGTAGGGAGGAAGTACAAATCATGAGGAGGAAAAAGGTTAAAGGGGAGGAAGAAGAGGGTGAAAACACAGTTTTAAAAATTGACTCGGATTGGCTTATAAAACCAAGAACTGGTGGTATTGTTAGTCCGAGCCAGTTATTCAATCATTCATGCAATTGGTCAGAATGTGAACATAAACAAAACTTTTGACGTTTATTTGCCTTACAAAACATAACCAATATTACATGGATATAATCTAACCCCCATACATTAGGAGATACAAAACTAACATATCTTCTTTTAAGCAAGGAACTCCATGCTTCACGCTCCTTCCATGAGACATCAACCTACTTAATATGTTAAAAACATGAAACTAAAAGGGATGAGACATAATGTCTTAGTGAGTGCTCTAAGGACTCTAGGTTGACTCTCTATTTTAGAGATCCTTTACTTAACTCTCATGGATTCTCATTTTCTTTTCTCAAGCACTTTATCTAACAATGATCGACTTATTCCTTATACACCAAAAGAATCAACTATACCTCTTGGGAAGTAGTTTTCACCACTCCGAAAAGTCATTCGAAGTTAAGACATAGGGGTGGTATTTGAGAAGATACCCTACTAGGCAAGATCCTCATGTTGATTTAGTGGGACAAAGTTTCAACATGGGACTCACCCTCCCATGTATATCTTTTTCCAATAAAAGCCTTCCTAGAGGACAAAGCTAACTTTTCCAACACATTGAGACAGTTACAGAACAAGATTATCATTCATCATTTCAACAACATCCCATATCAAGTATCAATGATTAGATATGAGCATAGGGAACAACTAGGTCAATATAACCTTTAACTATCCTCAAGAAACTCTTTAGAGGGTTATGAATATTTCTTGAGCCTATACTCGCTAAGCAAGGCTTATCTTGCTTAGTGAATAAAGTTCCCTGGGTTCTTACTTGCTTAGTTAGCATTGCTCGCCCAACAAGTAAAGTTTCCTAGGTACTTACTCATTCATCTAGAACTGCTCGCCCAACAAGCACTATGATTAAAAAAATCGCGAGTTTGTGAGATCTCTTTAAAAAGGGGGTCATCAATGGCTTCCCAAGCATGCCCAAGCTCAACAATCAAGTCCTAAGAACTTCTATTAGGGGGAAACTCACTCACCTCAGAGTACTTGTGGGATCAACCTTTTGGCTCAAGGATCTTTGAGATCAACTCCTCTTTCTCTATATATCTTCTTATCCTTTTTCTCTCCACTTTACTTTATCTCTCAAACTCTAATTTCTTCTTTCTCTTCTTAAAACATGTGTGTGTGCGCGTGTGTGTGGCTTTTGTGGGCCTAGACTTCTTGTTTGGCTTCTATTATCTTTCCCACATTAAGTCTTAATAAAGGTATCTATTATTAATTATGCCTAAGGGTATTCTTTAACCATTAACTATAAAAACTTTGAAAATGTATTTTTTTCAAAGACTATATCTATATTGAAAGAAGCAACACCATCACCAAGCATCTCACACAAGTTAATAACACTTGGGAGATATATTTTTGCATGTTGCCTTTTTAAAATAAATAAAAAACACAATACGCCCAAAGAAATCAATCCTATGACTTTAGACTCAAGTAGTTGATTCCTAACCACTAAGCTACAAGACAATGCTGGTAACTAGATGCCAAATATATATATATAAAAAAACACAAGATTTACATTTATTTAGTAAAATCGATTCATGCAATTCAATTATTATTACATTGGTTTAACAAGTGATCCAATACATCAAATGATTTGATGACTAGTCCATGTTTTAAAACAATGGGTAAAAATACTTTAAAAGAGTGAGGGTAAATTAATAATAAATTTTTAAATTTGACAAATAAAAAAAATGGAGGATGGTAAAAGTGGAGGTAAGAATAACAAGCCCCATGCATAACTAAAGCTCCAAGATTACACACTAATGACCAAGAAAAAAATGTCACTCTTATTGTCATGTTTTCTTCTTATTTTTTTCGTCTGTTTGGAAAGTATTTGCACTTGTTGAATCCACATCCTTGATTTTAATTATGACAACAATGCAAATTGTAAGGATGATGAGTTTTATGTGATAACTAACATTATGCTTTAGTGTTTCAGTGTTAAATTTATTAAGAAGAAAATATGTACATGCATTATGAGGTGCTCAAAATGATGCCAAGAGTAAAGAACTAAGAAGATTCCTTGAAGCCCATCTGCATGATGAAGAATGCTTCCCTCTAAGTACTTGATTTTGGAAAAGTACAAGACAATGAGGCCTTAAATAAAAGACATATCTAAAGCTACAAATAGAGCATCCAATGCATCAGAGTCTATATTAGAATGATGAAGATCTTGACTCTGAAGAATGAACTTCAGAATGGAGTTAAAAATGGTACTTTGTTGCATCTCCAGGACAGCATCATGTCTACCATATGTTGCCACATCATACAAATGGCACATTTGAAGACTAGAGTTGATAGCATCTCACTTTCTATATGTTGTCACACTCATAGGGGTACATCGAAAAGTGAATGTTAACTACATTGGAAGATGCAACCAAGTTGAAATCTAAAACTGTCCATTAGAATTTCTTATGTAGATCATCAGAATGGAAGACTGAAGTTATCATGCAGCCTAACATTGGACATAACACTAGCACAACAACAATTATACCTTCACTTTCCTTGTATGAAACAATATACTTTAGAATGTTTTATGCTTTGAAGATATGTTGAGATTGATGAAGTTATGTTTCTTCGGAAAGCCATATCAGTTGAATTTCATCACAAGGATTTATTTGAGTCTGGTTCCTTTCTCAACAAATTTCAAAATTGTCATTTTGATGTACCTTCAGAATCCTCGTCAGAAAGGTTCCTCAGAATGGGAACATCAAAATGGCCCTGTTGTCATGACTATCATCTTTGCCTGCTTCCTCTAGATGATAATATAAGCTTGATTGAATATGAATGTGTAGTGATTGCATGATAGGAAGTCCAATGAAGTTAAACCCCAACAATTTATTTCATTAATTTAATCTCAATTTTATCTACATACCAAGTGTTTGATGAAATTCTCAAGCCAAATATTTATGCTTAATTATTTTACTTTTATTTCGTTCCTTAAGTTAATTATTTTATGCAAATTGTGATTTAGATTTAGTTACTTTAGTTTTTCCAAAATCTCGTAATCCATTTAATTTACTAAAAATTATCCATTTATGACACAAGTCTATGTGGAGACGATATCTTACTTACTAATGTGTGTTACTTAAGCAATTTGGTACTCTTACCAAAAATCCCAACACTATTATGCTAGTTACATATAATAATTAAGAAAGCAGAAATAATCTATATATTTTATTTTTTACTAAATTAAAATTTTGATTTCCTTTAATTTTAGATCCATGATTTTTATCCCTGATTTTATTTTTCTACAATTTAAGTTTCTAAATTTTAAAATATCCATAATTTTGATCTAATCCTCAATTTTGCATACCTTTATTTTTTTTGGTTTTTGCATGTTAATTAATTAAATTATTTATTGATGATATATTAAATAAATATTTTATGTTTGAGGTTCAATTAAACCAAAATAATAAAAATAAAATATATGGAAAATTGAATATTAGACCAAAATTTATGGATTTTCTAAAATGCGAGAATTAATATTGCAAAAAAATATAGGAGACCAAAATTATAATTGGGCCTTTATAGTTTTAATCAAAATGACATATTTGAATTTTCATGTGACAAATATATATTTAATATAAGCTAAAAATGTGGTGAAAATGAAGAAAATGATGGTTAAAGAGAATAAAAAGATAAGAAAAATACGAAAATAATAACAAGTTTAAGTATTTAAGAAAATGGTAAAAAAAATAATGATCTTAAAATTTTAATAAGTAGTATTGATATAATTAGAAAGTATGCCAGTAGTTGTCAAATGGAAAAGTCAAAATCTACATCATAAAGTCAAAATTCACATGAAGAAATACTAGACAATTCCTTTATTTATATGAGGTTAAATTAGTTTTTTTTGTCTAATTTATTATTTAGATTTAATTTAATCTTCTAATTTTAACAACCGATTCAATTTGGTCTATCAATCTAGATTATAAAAAAAAATATCACACTTTGTGACGGTTCAAAATTATCACTAAGTGATTTTAAATCGTCACAAAATCCATATTTTCCTAAAAATAAATCGGTTTAAAAAATTAGAAGATCAATTTGAACAAAAAAAACTAGATAATCAAATTGAATCCATTTTAAAAATTAGAGGATCAAACTGAATTGAAGAAAATTAGAAGACTAAATTAAACTTAAATGATAAATTAGAGGACAAAAAACTAATTAGCCTTTATATAATGGATATGAAATTTTTTTAGGCCACTGATGTACAAACCCAAAATATAATGATGTACATATCTATATCTAGAAATAGAGTAAAATAAATAAATAAAAATCATATGTAAAAGTACATGTTGCAACATCTACTTCATGAAGACCCATGAACCAAATAAAACCATTATAATCCATGCCAACTTTTCATTTTTCAACCCTTAACATAAGTCAGAGATATTTCTTAATTCTAACAAAGTCAGATCATATGTTTCTTATAATATTTTGCCTGTGAAAAGCTTTAGTCAATTGCTTAACATCTGTCATCTTATGGTAATCAGATATAACCTGCATATACATTTTCTACAACTATTTCCTTTTCATCCTTGAGTATGGATTACATAACTGAAAGTAACCTTTTTCTATTTCTTCCCATACTAGTGAAGGATGAAATCAATTAATGGTCCAAGCAATAACAATAAAGAATTTTATCAGTTCAGCTAAGTGACACTTTAACATTCTCTATAGTTGCATGTTCTAAATGATAGATAAGAATGAAAATAGTAGCAATAGAAGGGAAGCAAAAAGAAAGTAAATACTCTCCATGATCATTAATATAAAGCATCATTTAGAAGGAAAAAGGTCCTTTTTATAAAGTATTTCACAATTCCCATGGAGTAATTAATTAATTTTTTCATTATTTACCCTTATTAAATACTCTAAGTATCTATGTTTTTTTTTATGGATAATAGTGCATAATGTTGTTAGACTTTAATGTCATATCACCCATAACAAATTAATGATTAACAAGGGTAAAATTAGTATGTTTCTAATGTTTTTTTAAAAAAAAACAATAAAACCAACTAATTTACTTATTTTTATTGGTCTGTGTAATTTTGTTACTAGTTATTTATATCAAGGACCATATATTATAATGGAGCACAACACAAAACTTTGCAGACTAGATACTATATATTATTCAGATGGACAATTCACATTGGCTATCTAGATTTCTTACAATGGAAATGTAGAATACATAGGTGTTCAAGACAACCAGATGTTTACACTATTTACATTCAACATCATTATATATACATGTTCCATTCTATCTAGGATAAAAGAAGACATGAGGGACTAGAGGACCGGAGTGCAACATATGCAAGGATGTGAGGTAAAAGATCCCGTCTTCCATTTCACACCATATAACACTGCATTAGCAATAAGGGAATTGGATCACTTTTGTTGACTATTTTCCAATGGTATCAGGTACTTTGCAATTCAACTCAACAAATTGTGTAGCTGAAAAGTTGTACATATTTGTTGGCTTCAAGAGTATATAACATGTAATACTAGAGTGAGGTATGAGTAACCTGAGTGTGCACATGTAGAACCATAAGAGAGGTCTGAAAAGGAATATGTGTAATAGTAGAAAAAACTTTGTTACAGGATTTTATGTACAAAATATTTTTGGATCCCATAAAAAATAATATATGAGCATTTGAACATGAGTTTGTTCAAACTTTTTAAAAAAATAACTTGAAAATAAGCATCTTTTATATAAGTGATTTTTTAAAGAAGCAAATAGGATTTACTTTTTAAAATAAACAAAAAACTGCTTTTAAGCAGAAACAGTTTAGATAAACACATTAAAAAAAACAAAAAATTGTTTATTTTATTAAAATAAGCACTTATTTAAACAAATAAGTTTAAACAAACTGGCCCATAATCACCCAGGAAATAGCTTAATATGGTTTGTGATCTGTTCACGGCATATAGGACACTTCGATAACTTCGATCCACAATCTCTACAAGTCTGCGTAAGAATAACTTCATAGTTATCATGTGTATGGCAATATGAAAAAAAAAAAAAAAGGAATGGCGTTTGGAAGAACTCACCATGTGTCCACAACCAAAGACCAAGTCCTTTTCATTGGAGAGGCATATAGAACAAACCTACATTTTATAAGAAATGTATATCCATTTAGTACAAAAATGCATTGAGTAATTTTTCAACACTCCTTCGGCTACCTTTCCCACCAAACCTTAAGGAAAAAAGAACTGTATATGCAATCTATGGAGGACATAAGCTTCTTTCATTGACAATTCATTGTAAAAATCTTAAGGGGTTTCCTAGACTATCAATGATAAGAAACAACAGGATCTTGAAACCTATGGTTCTCACAAACAATCAATAAACAACAATAGATAATGATGTGTACCTTTCTCCATAGGAAGACTTGTACCTTCCATGGGAACTTCTCTCCGGTGCACTTTGATTTCCTTGAAAGAGGAGAGAAATAAGATTTCACTACCTTTGGCCTTTCTTTTCTATCTCTCTCCATTAGTGATGGCTATGAGTGAGAGAGAACACTTTTCTGGTCAGGAAGGGGACCTTATTTCACGTTAGTGGGTATTAACCCCCTTTTATAACCACTACTCCCATCAAGTAGCAGTTAGCTCTAGAAACTTCTCCTATTAAGCCCAATTACAATTTAGCCCTTAATCGTTAATTATTTACTTATTAGTCCCTACATGAGTCACATGCCTCTCACATGAGACATTAATTCTTACATTCTCCCACTTGGCTCATGTGACATTAATAAACATTATGGACTAAATAAATAAATAGATTAACTAACATAATGCGCATTAAAATTGACTAAATTGTTTTATACATTGGGTACATCATAATTTCATGATTAAGAATAAGAACCAATTCAAGTCATGGCGGTTGTACATCATCTAATCGACATAGTCCCTTCCATGTACTACAAATTAGTCTTCTCCTTAATATGACCATTAGTTAGGAGTACATAATTGGTCCAACATAATGTCTTCATTCAAGACAAAACCTGTTAACATTACTCTAACACAAATATGCATGCAAACATAGAGAACAGGTAATCAGAAACATATCATAATTGAGCTCAGAGTGTCACTAAAAATACATAAGATAAATTACACTTAATGATCATCAATAACAATAATGTCCATACTTTCAACATGTTCTATAATGTCTTGGGCGGTAATCCCTTATTCAAAGGGTCAACTATCATAAGGTTTGTGCTAATATGTTCTATTGACACTCTTTGTTTCTGAACTTCTTCCTTCACGACAAAGTACCTCAATTTCATATGCTTAGCACCCTTAGAGTACTTGTCGTTCTTACAAAAATATTGCTACGGAGTTATCACAATACATTTTCAGCGGCCTAGCAATACTGTCGACAATTCCAAGCCCTGAAATAAAGTTCCACAGCCAATTAGCCTGAATTGTAGCCTCAAAACATACTACAAATTCAGCTCTCAGATGCAACAACAACTGATGCATACAAAATTACTTTCATTTGTTTTCGTTCTATATCATTTCTAGGACATTGTGTGAGACTAACTCTGTCTCATTTCTAAATTAGAATAGGCGATGTTAAACACCTTTCCATCTTGAATCTATCTAGCACTTTATCGATATATATACTTTCTTAGATAAGCCTAACAATCCTTGTGATCTATTATGGAATATTTTTATCCCTATCACATAGCTTACCTCACCCATATCTTTCACTTCAAAGTTTCTAGAGAGAAATTTCTTAGTCTTATGAAGAAGACCAAGATTGTTAGCTGCAAGCAAGATATCATCAATATACAGAATTAGAAAATAACCTTACTCCTACTGATCTTCAGATACATACATCGATAAACAGTATTTTCCTTAAATCTAAAGGAAATAATGATATCATTAAACCTCAAATACCATTGGCGGGAAGCTTGTTTTAAGACTGTATATTGATTTTTTTAGTATGCACACCATGTGCTCATTTCCTTCAACTGAAAACCTCATTGGTTGGTCCATACAAACATTCTCCTCTAAATCTTCATTCAGAAAGGTGGTTTTCACATCTATTTGATGTAGCTCCAAGTCATAATGGGCTACTAATGCCATGATAATCCTGAAAGAATCCTTTCGTGAGACCAGTAAAATGTCTCTTTATAATCAATGCCATCTTTCTGAGTAAATTCCTTAGCAACAAGTCTAGCCTTGTAACATTCAAGGTTGCCATGAGAGTCACGTTTAGTCTTGAAGACCCACTTACAACCAACTCTCTTACAACCCTTTGGTAATTTTACAAGGTCCTAAACACCATTATGTTCCATGGAATCTATCTTTTCTTTCATGGCATTTAACCACTTCTCAGAACTATCACAACTTACAACTTGGGAAAACAAAACTGGATCATTATCATTAATGCTTAAGTTTGTTTCTGTTTCATGTAGGTATACCACATAATCATTCGAAATAGTTGGTCTCCTTTTCTCTTTGAGACCTTCTTAATGCTACTTCTTGTGGTTCCTCCATAATAGGTTCATTATGCATCATGGGTTCATTATTGTGTTGCTCCTCTTCATTAATTTTGTAGCAATAACTGAAGGAGCAATCACCTTACTGTTAGAGGCATAAGCTAAAAGGACTTACACTCTAACTTCTTTAATTTCCATTTCTCGTGGAACTGTACTCCCACTGATTTCATCATTTCTAATGAACCTTGCATTTCCAGTTTTGACAATTCTCATACTATGATTAGAACAATAAAACATATACCCTTTTAACTTTTCTGGATAACCAATGAAATATTCACTGATTGTTCTTGCATCCAATTTTCTTTCTTGCGGATTATAAATCCTTATTTCTGCCTGGCAACCCTAAACATGCAGGTGCCTTATACTAGGTATCCTATTTGTCCACAGTTCAAAAGGTCTCTTTGGAACTACCTTGCCAGGAACCCTGTTTAACAAATACATGGCAGTTTTCAAGGCATACATCCACAAAGATACGGGTAAAGTCTAATTGATTAACATACTCTTAACCATATCTGTTAAAGTTCTATTACACCTTTCTGATAAACCATTTTGTTGTGGTGTACCGGGAATTGTGTATTGCACACAAATGCACGTTTCTGAACAAGCTTAGCAAATGGACCTGGGTGTTGCCCAGTTTCATCATATCTTCTATAATACTTATCACCTCTATCATATCTAATAATTTTCACATTTATGTCTAATTGCCATTTTACTTCATTGTAGTAAATTTCTAAGGCATCCATTGCCTAAGAAATCTCGGGCAGTAAGTAGACATAACCATAACGTGAATAATCATCAATAATGGTGATAAAGTATCATTCCTTTCCGAAAGAACTAACATCAAAAGGTCCACAAATATCAGTATGCACAATTTCAAGAAGCTGAGTGTTTCTTGTAGCTCCTTTCTTTGTATGTTTTGTTTGTTTTCCTTTAATACAACCCACACAAATATTTAGATCCGTAAAATCTAGATAAGGAAGAATTTCATTTTTTTATTAATCTTTCCATCCTTTCTCTAGAAATGTGACCTAAACGTTTATGCCACAAGAAAACAGATCGTTCATTCACTAAACTATGTTTAGTGCCAACATTATGATGAGTTAAAACAGTTTCAGCATACAAACTGTTTATTTCCAATTTATATAAACCATCACAAGAATACCAGTACCAATGAGATGATTATGCTTAAATAAATTGAAACATTCATTACCAAATTAAAAGAGTATCCAGTAACATCAAGTTTAGATAATGAAACTAAATTACTAGATAAACTAGATACATAAAGAGTTTCTAGTAAATCTAAATGATGTCCAGTGTCGAGTTTTACGCAATAAGTCTCGACTGCTTACACTGGAGTTTCACTCTATTCCCCATGAAAATGAACTTCTCATTTGTGCTTATGGTTTGGATTGTAAGGAATCTCTGCATAATGTTAGAAACATGAGTCATACATCCAGAATTAATCCATCATGTATCATGGAAAACTTTAGTTAAGTTTGATTCAAAACATACACGAGCATTAAGCTCACTTTTCTTTTCGAACCAAGACTTGCACTTTAGGTAATCCTTATGGAAATGTTCGGATTTCCTACAAAATTAACAATTATTTCCCTTTGATACCTTCCTTTGGATTTGCAAAGAGTCGTCATTGTTCTTTAATGATCCTTTGCCTTTATCATGCTTCTTCATAAATTTCTTTTCAAGCTCCTTGATTTCCTTGGTGGCTTACATAATGAACTGAGTGACTTCCTTGATTCTTAAGCCTTATTTTTTTTCCTGAACTAACATACTGTGCAATCCATGCACATTCCATTTATCTTTCATGGTATTATAGTTCATTTAGAACGGGCCAAACTCAGACGGTAATGAGTTTAGAACAAACTGAACAAGAAAGTTCTCATTCACAGCCATTATATTCCCAAGGTCTTAAGTCTTGCTGCAATGTTTGTCATCTCAATGACATGTTCATACATAGTACGTGAACCATCAAACTTCATGGTGGTCAATGTACTCATTAATGTCTCAGCAACAGACTTATCAGCTGTTTGAGAGCACTCTCCCACTAGTCACATAAACTTTTTAGCACTTTCGATTTTACGGAGAGTTGTCTTAATACTGTTTGCAACAGTCATTCTCATCAACATTAGGCTGAGTCTGTTAGATCTTTCCCAAGTTTTATAATAGACTTTCTCTTCATTGCTACTAGCATCAATAAAAGTAACAAACTTCTCTTCCAACATAGCAAGATCATGATCCAAAACACTAAGGTGAAATTGGACTTGCTCATTTCAGTCAGAGAAGTTAAGCCCATTAAAATTGGCTCAGATGATACATAAGAATTCAATGAATTCAAAACATGTATTACATAATAAAGTTCACATAAGTGTTTTGAGACATAAAATACATGTCATACATATGATTCATTCAGATAACGGTTAATGTATATTGATGTTCTCCTTTGGGTGATACACCAACACACAACATACAAACATAATGATGCTAATAAAATTTTAACATTATTTGACAATTAAATATGCACCAATTAGTAATATCTATTTCCTTTGGGCATATAAATAAAACTAATGATACACACAAATTGCCTACAATTATATTCATTAATTATAAGAACAACTAATCAACCTTTGGGCGATCCATAAATGCCTTATAACAATGAATTTCAATTACCCATAAACCAATAATCATATAATTTAGCATCCATTATTCTATGAGTAATTGGAATAATCATTAAGTTGGAATTAAATAACCTTACAAATTTGGTCACTTTGGTGACTAACAAATTCAACATACATTTAATTTCAACCAAATATAATTGAAATAATCATTAATTTGGAATTAAATAACCTTACAAATTTGGCCACTTTGGTGACTAACAAATTCAACATACATTTAATTCCAACCAAGTATAATTGAAATAATCATTAATTTGGAATTAAATAACCTTACAAATTTGGCCACTTTGGTGACTAACAAATTCAACATACATTTAATTCCAACCAAATATGTATGGCCTGCACATACTTATTGCTATTAACAATTCATAGCTATTCTATTAATTTCATTCCAGACCATAAAATAATATTTGCATTTATTTATGTTTTTACATTCCAACACGTTCAACCAAATATGTAGCATATACATATATTTACTGCTACCAATAATTGCAAAACATTCACATTAATTTAATTACAGAACATAAATTTTCAATCCTTTAATCACGTTCAATAATAATTTTTCGGAGAAAAAAAAATCAAGTGGGATTGGAAATAGCAAACATAAGGTTTCAAATAGCAATTTCCAAAATTTCATATTCTTCCTGCAACAAACGTACCTGTGCAGCTTTTCAAAATTGAAATTGAATCTTTACGTTTAGGCACGCTTCCTTTCTTTCACCATTAGAAGTAAAAACTTTCTCCAAATTTAATATATACATGCCGTGGAGCTTTCTCTTCCATAATCATAAGTTTTCAAATAATCTTTCTCCAAAAAATTGGTATTCAACAATAATAAAAATATTGCCAATAAAACAATACATGCAGCGGAAAATAAAATTCCTAAATTTCATAATTAGGATTTATGCATAATTGAGAGAAATTGAATTATCCCTAAATTTCATAATTAGGGTTCATACATAATTGAAAGAAAT
The DNA here is from genome assembly GCF_004193775.1 of Glycine soja. Classification (NCBI taxonomy): domain Eukaryota; kingdom Viridiplantae; phylum Streptophyta; class Magnoliopsida; order Fabales; family Fabaceae; genus Glycine; species Glycine soja. The sequence goes on along the minus strand of NC_041009.1, from coordinate 19,607,901 downwards.
TAAATTATCCCTAAATTTTATAATTAGGGTTCATGTATAATTGAGAAAAATTAAATCATTCTTGGAGAATCATAAATTTCATAACACATGCTCTGATACCACATGTAAAAATCTTAAGGGGTTTCCTAGACTATCAATGATAAGAAACAACAGGATCTTGAAACCTATGGTTCTCACAAACAATCAATAAACAACAATAGATAATGATGTGTACCTTTCTCCATAGGAAGACTTGTACCTTCCATGGGAACTTCTCTCCGGTGCACTTTGATTTCCTTGAAAGAGGAGAGAAATAAGATTTCACTACCTTTGGCCTTTCTTTTCTATCTCTCTCCGTTAGTGATGGCTATGAGTGAGAGAGAACACTTTTCTGGTCAGGAAGGGGACCTTATTTCACGTTAGTGGGTATTAACCCCCTTTTATAACCACTACTCCCATCAAGTAGCAGTTAGTTCTAGAAACTTCTCCTATTAAGCCCAATTACAATTTAGCCCTTAATCGTTAATTATTTACTTATTAGTCCCTACATGAGTCACATGCCTCTCACATGAGACATTAATTCTTACATTCATATCACCATAGTACCACTAAGATGTATGGGAATCTAGTGTTTTCTCTTATGTATACATTTGGTCCTTAGTGCATCACTTTTCCATTTATATTAACACTAGTACACTACATTAACATCATTTGTTCATAAGGATGCATAGGTATTCAAAATCCTTATTTTGGTTATCACAGTTGACATACAGCTTATACTTCTGGGCATGCGTTATGAATGGGAAAAATAGGCTATCAATGAAAATTATATTATGCTTCCTAGTTGGGAAAAATATCTTGGAATATAAGATTCTTCCATAATTTGGGACATGTCCTTTAGTTGGGTGTAGGGGGAATGTGAGATAAGTATGATCTTATACCAAGTATGAAACAAGTGAATATTTCAAAAGTATCCAACATTTCTTGGAATTTGAATTAAATAAAGATGCTAGAGTGAAACGACTCCTTTATGCCATGACAGGCTATGCTAAGGTGTGTCACAGTTAAGCCAAAAAAAAAAGGCTAAGAAACACACATAATGCAATGCTGAAACGGAATTTCACCTTATAATATGACATTCTGATTTTCCTATAAAGATCACTGAGTTTTTCCTAAGATCAAACAAAGAATAAAATATTTAAGATTCAGAAAATTGTCACCTAAATAAGAATTGTTAATTTGGAACCAACCAATAGAATAATTGAGATATCAATAAGTACCTCAGCAAAGGTAGCTCTGGCTTCAACAAATATAACATCTCTACGAAAATTCTCCTTAACTCGTTGAGTATGTTCTCGCTCTTCTTGTAACACTTGTCTTACAGCTTCAACTTCTCTCATGGCAATTTGTGCAGCCTCACGACGCTTGTCAAATTCAATTGTAAGACGTTGAGCACATTTATGCTCTTCTTGCAGTTGTTTCTTCAAGTCAGAACATTCACTCTATACATAAACAATAACCAATGAGCAGTATGTCTAGACAAATGGAAAGCCATGTAACTTTTATTCATCAGTCAATGAAACCTACAAATAAGGCAATTTCATAAGGAAAAATTAAATGTAGTTCCTAATTACATGATTTTGTGTAGTTCTCCAATCAGAATTGGAGTTTTACCTTCATAATCTATGTTTATCTTTGATGCAAAACCTTTAGTATGCAGATTATCGAGGTTAAACTTCAATTCTGATTGGAGAAACACCAAGAGAATTCAAGGAACTGCATCTATGTTTTGTTTGTTAACTTTCAGAACAATCCAATACAAAAAAATAAATACAGAAACAAAGAAAACATACCTCTAAATTTTGTAAATCTTCTTCTAGCTTTCTCTTCTCTGCAATGTTTTCTTGCACTACATTCTGTATGGTTGTTAAATTAACCCAAATAGTTTTATACAGAAAAAATTGCACAACTATCATGTAATGGAAATCCAATTAGTCAAATGAATCCATAACCTGCAAGTGGGTTAGCCTTTCATGTAAACTGTGAATCACATTACAAGCTCTAGTTTCAGCCTCTGCTATTGATTCCTTTTCATATTCTTCAACACAAGCAACTGTAAAAAGACAAAAGAAGGAAATGTTGTCCTAAATGTCTCAATTACTTGGACAACCCTCAATTCTTATAGGACACATCACCTATTAATTACCTGGTAATTAGATTCTCTCTTGAGACTTTGGAATTTTTCTCTAGCAAAATTCGCTCGATTCTTCCACTCGTTAAGTTCTGACTGTAGTAATAAAATCTCATTCCTTACAATAACCATCAAAAAGAAAATACTAAGTTTGATGTTTTTATAAAATCAAAACCACACTAGACTTCAAGAACAAATGAAAAAATTTACCTAGACTTGGCTACTTCGTCCTCAAGATATAACACATTGTTGGTAGAACCCTTCATTATAATAGACATTATGTTACAACTAATTATTTATCATATAACACACTCACTAACACTTTCTTTCAAACACACTCACTTTTGTTAGTTAAAATTCATGCGAGTCTATAATTTGGAGATGAGACCCACTAAGACTTTGTTTGGATAAACTTCATACAAATTAGCTTATACATAAGCTAATTTCAACTTATGGGAGAAACTTATTTCATTTTTCCCTTTTGGTATCTTCTCCTATAAGTGCATTTAGAGAAGTTTATCCAAATAAAATAAAATATAAATGAAGAATTAGAGTTACATATTTAGTTGGACTCACTTGAATTTCACCTTATGGGAGAAAGTGTGTAGAAAAAAAGTGTAAGAGATTATGCTACTATTTTCCCCAAATTTATGTCAATCGTACCTTTGAATGTGATACTGGAACTAGAGAATTGAAGCTTGTGGTTCCTTCTATAACAACCAAATAAAGAGAAAGAATACTAACAATTAATGAAGGATTGGAATTGTACATACAATGTAATTAACCAAAGTATAAAACATTTTTTATCAAATTCTAAACAAGTAAAGAAAAAAGGGATAGAAACCTGGATGAAACACCAAAGAAAGGGGACCAGATGAAGGAATATTCTCTTCCTCTTCATATGAATTCTTGAGCAATCCAACCTGCAAGGAGAATATTTAAAATACCATCAACTATAAAATGAGCTATGTTTGAATGGTGAATGGAATTAGAGGAGGGAATCATATATTAAAATTGCAAAAGTTATCACATCCATAAAAATGATTACACGATTTCTTATTGTATACTTCACATTTTGAAAAATTCTCAAATAAATAGAAAAAAATTGCTATCCTTATTTTACCCTACAAAATTTATCAATTCACACAACTCATTACCTTTTGATATATATGCAAATCAGGGTTTCACATTTTTAACAACTTTCAATAGTGTAAAGCATCCATTAAGCATTTTCATATAATCAACCCCATCACCATCTCCCACATTTTTTTTCTTCACAAACAAATCCTTAGCTTCATATATAAATTGTTCTCCATCATATTTGTATTCCAAGTACATATAGTTTGACATCTTGTTGAAATTTCAGGAAGTAAACTTACATCTCTACAAGGTCTTTCTGTTGGAGTTGAATCCACGACTCTTGCAATGCAGTGATCTTTATGCCATTTCCAGTCCATAATCAAGCATTTCACTAAGCTGAAAAAAAAAGGAAAAAATAAATAATCCAACAAATGCAGATTGAAGCTAATTTCATGACATTAATTTGTGTTTGTTTAATGACATGTGTTGTGAAATCGAGAGGGGTAAACACCGGAGGGATTTATATCAATGGGTCATGAACAACCACCTAAGTGAACCTGTCATCACACTTTAACCCAAAACCTTAAGGCTCAAGTTTATGGGTCTTGCCTTCACTTATATGGTGTTCAACCTTCTACTGCCTACACGATGTGAGATTTCAGCTCACACTTGTACTCCAACAATCTCCCCCTCAAGTGTGAGTCTCTTCCACATGGTGGCCTCCCCCTCGAGTGAAAGCCATTATCATCCACGAGCATTCCATGGTGGTCATTAGAGCTCACATGCTCTAGCTACTTGCACTATTGCTCCACCCACGGGACACGACGCCTAGACCCACCATCAGGAAGACTTTGGATACAAGGGATCCCTAGGCCTAGGATCCAACGCCACCATCTTACTCATTTGAGCTGGTCACCAAGTCAAACCATCGACCCTGATACCAATTGTTGTGCAATCGAGGGGGTAAGTACATAAGAGATTTACACCAATGGACCATGAGCAACCACATAAGTGAACTTAATACCTCACTTTAACCCAAAACATTAAGACTCAAGTTTATGGGTCTTTTATTCACTTATATGGTGCTCAACCTTCACATTCCTATACAATGTGAGATTTCACCTCACACTTGTACTCCAATAACTTCACCCTCAAGTGTAAGTCTCTTCTACATAGTAGTGTCCCCCTCGAATGGGAGCCATTATCATCCACATGTTTGCATATGTGCATGTGATTTCTCTCATTCCTTTTAGAATGTTGGTTGCTATTGCTAACAATTGGTATCAAATGGCGCTTAACTTAGAGGCAAAATTCAAAGTAGGGAAGTTTGATGGAACTGAGAATTTCAAATTGTGGCATAGCCGAGTTAAGGATTTGTTGGCATAATAAGGTCATCTGCAGGTGTTACACAAATCAAAGCCTAATACTGTGGAGGCTTTAGATTGGGAGGAGTTGCAAGAAAGGGTTGCGAAAACCATACACTTGCTTGTGACAAGCGAGGCCCGTTATCATGTGATGGAGTTGAAGTCTAAAGAGAGGTATGGAAGAAATTGTAGAGTCAATATCATGTCAAAATCGTTGATGAATAAACTATATTTGAAGTAAAAAATTTATGGGCTAAAGATGCAGGAGGGTTCGAATCTCCAACAACATCTGAATGCCTTCAATCAGATTATCAGCGATCTAGCAAGGTTGGATGTAAAGATTAAGGACGAGGATAAGGCATATATTCTGTTGCGTTCTTTGCCTTCTTATTATGAACATTTGGTGAAAACCTTAACATATGGGAAAGACTCAATCAGTCTGGAAAGTGATATGGGTTGTACTTATGTCTCACTCTCAATAGAGACAAAACACAATGAAGAGTTTGTAAGACAATGGTCTGTATATGAAAGGGAAATGGGAACATGGAAGGACACAAGGCTGTGGTTTTGGTTGTAGGTAAAGGAAGAAATCCAAGTCCAGAGAATGAAAGAAAACAATGGAATGTTACAAATAAAACTAGAAGAGGCATTTCAAAAGGGTCTACCCAGAGTTGAAGAAATCTAGTGAAGGAACATCTCACTTAGCACATGTGGCAGAGACTGACGATTTAGACTACCACACTGAGGGAGATGTCTATTACAGTGAGGGAGATGTTCTCTTTGGTTCATGCAGTTAGTTGACAGAGGCATCAATTCTTGATTTTGAATGTTCTTACCATATGACTCCCAATAGGGAGTGGTTCGCTCCATATAGGTTAGGAAATTTTGGCAGTGTCTATATAGGTAACGACAAAGTGTGTTTTGTTGTTGGAATGAGACAGGTGAAAATTTCTTTGGATGATATGGTGGAGTGAGAACATTGTGTGATGCCCGACACATCCCTGAGTTAAGGAAGAATTTAATCTCACTTGGTAACTTACTGGCCAATGATTTTAGTGACATAAATGATGGAGATCGAGATAACCTTAGAGTGTGTAAGGGGGCATTGACTGTGATGAGAATACAACAGACTATAGGAAACATTTATAGACTGTTAAGGAGCACAGTTGTAGTCCGAGTTTCATCTGTTGAGTCTGTTAATGATGCTACCAAATTGTGGCACCTACGTTTGGGTCATCTCAATGAGTGTGGGATGGTAAAGCTTCATAAGCGATGACTCTTGAAAGGAGTTCAGAGTTGCAAGTTAGACTTGCGTGAGTATTGTGTGCTTGGGAAACATACCAAAGTATGGTTTAAAGTTGTGAAACATACCACCAAGGGGATTCTAGATTATGTGCATACTGATGTGTGGGGTCCTACTACAGATTCATCCTTGGGTGGTTCTCACTATTTTGTGACATTCATTGATGATTTTTCTCCCAAGATTTGGGTGTACTTCATGAAATAGAAATTTGAAGCCTTTGAAAAGTTCAAGCTATGGAAGATTGAGATGGAGAACCAGATGAGTAGAAAGATCAAGTACTTAAGGTTTAATAATAGTACAAAATACACAGACTTGCTGTTCCAAAAATTCTGTGAGGAACATGGCATTTAGAGACATTTCTCAGTGCGAAAAACACCACATCAAAATGGTGTTGCACAGGAATGAATAGGTCCTTTATTGAAAAGGTCTGATGTCTAAGGTTGCAAGCTGACCTTTCTAAAGGCTTTTGGGCAGAAGCGGTGAATATGGCATGCTACCTACTCAACCAATCACCACGAGCATCATTGGATAGGAAAGTTGTAAAGTTTGGATAGGTAACCTATTGATTTTAATAATTTGAGAATATTTAGGTGTCCTGTTTTTGTGCATATATACAGTGATGAGAGATCTAAACTTGATCCAAAGTCAAAAAAGTGTATTTTCGTAGGTTATTCCAAAAGTGTGAAGAAGTTCAAGTTTTGGGATTCAGTGTCTAATGAGATGGTGATCAACAGGGATACAGTGTTTGATGAGTAATCCATGTTGCTAGAGATAATTGATACAACTATGCCAGCGTCTGATGGAGCTTCCCCTAGCTCCATAGAGGTTCAAGCAGACCTAGAGCAGTTGTCGGTAATTCCTATGATGGCAAAACAATGTAGTCCAAGACCTAAGGCAACACCCATACCTGAGCTTGGATCTGTGAGTCTAGGTGGACCATATCAGGAGTATAATCTTGTCAAAGATAGAGATCGTTGCACCATTAAACATATTGTTCGATATGGGTTTGAAGAATTGACTAAACTGATTGTTTTTGCACTTCTCACTAGCGTTGGAGATCCTTCTTCCTTTCAAGAAACTATGAATAGCTAGGAGAAAGAGAGATGGATGGGTGCTATGGTGCAAGAAATGAAGTTTGTACAAAAGAATTAGACATGGGAGCTAGTTAAGCTTTCTGCGGGCAACAGAGTCATAGGGGACAAATGGATGTACATGAAGAAACCTCCAATATCAGCAAAAGAAAGGGAAAACTTCAAGTCTTGCCTAGTAGCAAAAGGATATGCATAATAAAAGGGGGTTGATTATGATAAGATTTTCTCCCTAGTTGGGAGACACACTTCTATCAGGGCGGTGGTAGTCTTGGTAGCCAGTTATGACATGCATTTGCAGTAGATGGATGTGAAGACAATATTTCTTCATGATGATCTAAAGGAGAAAATTTACATGGAGCATCTGGAGGGTTTCAATAAATGTGGACCAGGTTGATTGGTTTTTAAGTTGAAGAAGTCTCTATATGGATTGAAGTAGTCTCCAAGAAATGGTACAAACAATTTGATTCCTACATGCTTTTGATTGGCTACAGGCGATATGAGTATTGTAACATCCCTGATTTTCAACTTATCAGTGACTGTCGCACTACGACACTTCACACGGTGGCACTTCACTCAAAATCCTTGTTGGTCAAAACTCTTCACAAGACTTTGCAACGTGTTTTGTCCTTACTTACACGCTTTCTGGGAAACTTCCCAAAAGGTCACCCATCCCATTACTACTCCAAGCCAAGCACGCTTAACTTTGGAGTTCTTATGTAATAGGCTACCAAAAAGTAGATATATCTTGTTAGTATAGGTAGTATCAATTAATTCCTTTAAGTCATCCTTAACTATACAATCTCATAGTTGCACAGCCTCTGGATCCCTCTCATTCTGGTGCAATTCAATCAAGGTGTTACATTCATGACTGTTGTGTTTACATGAGAAGCTTTGATGATGGCTCTTTTATTTTTCTGCTACTATATGTTGATGATATGTTGATTACTAGTAACCATTTGTGTGATATGAATAAGTTGAAATCACTATAGAGCATGGAGTTTGACATGAAGGACTTGGGTCCTGCCAAGAAGATTCTTGGGATGGAGATTCACAGGGACAGGAAATCCAGATGTTTGTGGCTCTCACAACAGGGCTATGTTGAGAAGGTGCTAGACAAGTTCAACATGAGCAATGCGAAGCTTGTGAGTTCTCCATTGATAAAACACTTTAGGTTTTCTGTAGATCAATGTCCAAAGACAGATGTTGAGGTACCTAAAGGGTATAACTGGTCATGGTATTATGTTTGGTAGTCATCAGGGTGATTCTTCAGTTGCTGGATATGTGGATTCTGACTATGTTGGTAATTTGGATGACAGAAGGTCTACAACAGGGTATCTTTACTCTTACAGTTGGGCCTATTTGTTTAAAGTCCATTATTCAATCTCTTATGGCAATGTCAACAATTGAAGTGGAGTATATGGTGATAATAGAGACTAGCAAGGAAGTTGTGTGGTTAGCAGGGCTAATGAAGGAGCTGGACATTGAGCAAGGGGGAGTCCAGTTGCACTGTGACAGTCAAAGTGCTATTGACTTAGCAAAAAATCAAGTGTATCATGCTAAAACCAAGCATATTGATGTAAGGTTCCACAAGATCATGGAGTTAATGACATCTGGTCAGATGTTGCTCATGAAGGTTCACACTTTAGAGAATGCAGGTGATATGTTAACCAAGGTAGTCACAACTGACAAGTTCAAGCATTTCTTAGACTTGTTGAACGTTGGTGAATGTTAGATGTGACAGGACCCCCAACCCCAGAGGCCAAGGTGGATTTGTTATTTATCTTTCACAGGGCTAAATACTTGTCAAGATGGAGATTGTTATGCATGACTCATATTTTATGGGCCAGGAAAATGTTGGAACAAAGTGTAAAGGCCATCTATTGTTGGTTATGAGGCAGGTTGGGGGTACAGGTAAAGTCCTCAGTTCACGTAATATTATATATTGTGATGTAACCCTATTGTTTATAAAAATAAGAAATAGAAATAGTTACTATGCTGCTGAGGATGTAGACACACTTGCCAAACCTCGTTAACATGTATTTTTCATAAGAGACAATCCTGCTAAAGATGGATAATTAAGACTGAGTGGTTAATAGTTGCATATTCAATACTTAAACTCTCAAACACTAGTTAAGTTAGAATAACCTCATATCAATCGATCCATGTGATCGATCGTGGATAATAATGATAACATTGTACAAATTAAAAAATTAGAAAGTTTGAGACTAACCAATATTTGACTGATTTGCATCGTGAACATCTTGTGGTACTTGGGCTACTACATATTTCACAACCATGGAATGTGTTAGCATCATTGCCACTGGATACTTCCACTCCCACATTTGATTTTGGATTCCACTCCATCATCAACATTGGACCCATTAGAGATATTCTCCTATCACAACTCTTATTAGCACTAAGCCACTAACATTTTCTAAGCCAAAGATTAATGCTATCAACTTCCAATTATTTGCACCTAGTATGTTTTTGTTGGTCACTAATATAAAACACTTTTTGGAACATGGTAGGGAGAAACTCAACTTGAGATGGATTTAAAAGTTAAGGCTTAAATAACCTTTTGATTTGTTGTCAAAAACAAAAATATCTTTTGGTACTTATAAAATATAGTGTTTTTCTATTTTAGTCTTCAATTTTTTTTATTTTAATCCTTTAAAGTTTTATATTTTTTTTTAGTTCATGTTGTTAAGACAGTCAAATGTAATTTTTTTATCACTTATATTTTTAAATTTTTCATCAACTAGTTTGATATCATGAATTTAGAACAAATAAAGATTTAAAAACATAGTCTAAAAAAATTACACATGATTGTCCAATTGTTGGTGTTGGTCAAGCAAAAGAAGCATTTTGGTTGAGAGTAACGAAAAATTATAACAAATTTTAAGGTGAACTACACAAAAGAGCAGTGAATAAACTAAAATCACGATGACAAACAATTAATTTAAGCATGCAAAAGTTCAAGGATCATTACAAGCAAGCGATATCATTGAAGAAAAGTGGTTGCACAGATAACGATGTCATGCTTCATCCATATGCCATTTGGAAGGAAGCGATTTTGGTTTAGAGCATGCTTGGCGACTTCTGAAAGATCAACCAAAATGGTTAGACCATTTTACTGAAAATTGCTTTAAAAAGATGAAGATTTCCGAATCTGAAGCATATTCATCGTCATCTAATCCAGAAACACCAATAAAAGATTCTAAAGTTGACACACTGTCTCGAATTGTCCGTCTAATGGGGCAAAAGGCAACCAAAAGGAAAAGAAAAGGGAAATAAGTAGGAACATCTTCCAATCCCGTGGACTTGACTGGTGTGGAGGAAGTAATAAGGGAAAGAAATGTTCTCAATGCCAAACTAGCAGTCTTAAGGGAGAAAGAATTGAAAAATAAGTACTACGATATTCTAATGAAGGACACATCTACAACGTCTGAAAGGCAACTCCAAGACCATTAAACCTTTTTCAAAATAGTTAAGCGTAAAGTGGGTACGTAGTATTAATTTATTGTAACCTTAATTAGTATTTTTAGGAATAGTGTTTGATTTGCTTTTTTAATTTGTAACTATTTTTTAATTTGTTGAATTTTTTTTTATAAATCAAATTGTTGCAAAACTAGCCATTATATAATGTTGACATGCATTATATTGCATAACATGATTGTCGAAGACGAACAAGATACATTCAGTGGTAATGTTGATGTTGATTATTATCATGTAAATGATGACATTTCAAATGTTGAAGTATCTCGTGGTGCTTCTCCTGACTTCGCTAGATACTTACAAACAAAGAGTGTCATGCATACAAGAGGAATTCATCAACAGCTTCAAACAGACATAGTGGAGCATATTTAGGAACGTCACAATCCCAACAATAATGAAATTTAATTTTTCTTTGGCATTAATGTGTTTCATTTTTTATCATCAAATTTATGTATTTTTCATTTGTTTAACATTTAGTCATAAATAAAAATTAAATTTATGCTCATTTTCCTATTTCTTAATATTTATAAATTTTTTCATTACATGTTTTATTAATTAAATTTAATTACTTATTTAATTATATTTAAATAAAAATATTAAAAAGTAGGGTTCGTGTGGGACCTATTAAAAGTTATCTAAAATCTCAAAATGAGATCTATCACTAAAAGAAAAAATGAAAGAGATCTTGATAGATCTTCAATCCTAGGTGACAATATGGGATCCACCAAAAAGTAGTCTAAGAGTAATTTTAGTGATAAATTCCAAATTGAGATCTTAGATTACTTTTTTTTTTGTGAATCCTACAGTGTCACAAGATTAAAGATCTTTCATTTTTTTTTCTTTAGTGATAGATATCATTTTAGGATCTTAAATAACTTTTTGTAGGTCCATATAGATCTCACTTTTAAATATTTATTACAAAAATTTAAATATTTTTCTCCTCTCCCTTTCCTTTCATGTTGCCTTTTTTTTCCTCCCTCTCTCCTCATACATTGTTTCTTTCTTTTTTCTTCTTCTCCCTCGACAGCGACCTCCTTCCCCTCCACCGCAACCCCCCCTCTGCTGGTATGTCTATTTTTTGTCTTTTTTCTGTATTTTGTTTTCTTCTTCTTCTTCTCCTTTTGTCTAATTTTTTTGGTCTTTGTTCTCCTCCCGCATTTTGTTATTTTGTTGTTAGGGAGAGAGAGTATAAAAAAATACTTTTTTAACAATGTACATATCTTAAGAATTTTTGTACAATAACTCAAAATCTAACACTAAAATTACTCTAAGATCCCAATTTGAGATCTCCCACTAAAGATCCTTTTATAGTCTTTTTACATTAGCCTTATCAATGGCTTTTACATTTTTTTTTTATTGCATATTACATTTGTTTCTTTTTTATTTTTAAAAGCAATGAAAGTGGACCACTTTTTTTACCACATAAATTAATAAAAATAAACTTGTTGGCCTATGAATTAGGCTTTTAAATATAGGTCAAGGTTAAATCAGACCTAAAAAGGTTAGACTAAGGTCTTAATTTTATAAAACATACTAGACATATTTGGCAATCAGCAACAGCAACAGCTAGCAATCCCACACCCATTAGAGGCAAATCAACCTCAGCCAAGTTCATCGCCTTCTTCTTAAATTGCTTACACCAGTCTTCGAAGTGGCATCCCGATTCCAAATTGTCCCCATCACCCTCTTCTTAAAGTTCCTACACCTTTCTCCTAAGATGGATCTATCACCTAGAGAAGGGTGGCCAACAAAGGCACTGTCATCGACGACGACCTCATCGCCAGAATAGGTCACATTTGTGAGGTTGGGATTCGTCTTTGGTAAAAGAATGGCCTTGAATAAGAGACAAACTCATTGTGGGTGTGTATTTGACGGGAAAGAATGAAAAAGCCCTACTATTGTACCACTATTTCTTAGTTGTCACTCAATTTCATTCATTTAGTGATATGAAATTCATTGATCGGTCTCCTGAAATGAATTAACTGTAATGTTTTTTATTACTAAATTTTTGTCAGCGTTTTTTATTTGATTTGCATGTGTGTTTTGATTTAGTTTACTTTGAATTGAAGTTCGAATTGAGATATAACAATTTATGGTGACATTTAGTCATTAGAATATGGTTATGATCTTTTGAATAATTTACTCAAGCAATTTTTGACAATCTTTAACCATCAGAAAATATAATAATAATAATAATAATAATAAATAATAATAATAATAATAATAATAGAAAATAAATAAAAAAATAAAAATAAAACCACATCATTACTTAACTGGCAAAATGAACGAAAAAGACAAATATTAGATGAAAAAAGAGTTCAAAAATATTGATCAATCACCAAAAAATGTAAAGACCAAAAGCCATAAATATAAAAATGTTCAAAGAACTAAAAATATATACCCAAACAAAAATTTTTAAATAACTTAAAAAAAAAACTCTCTATTTTATAGGACCAACAACCTATTTGAGTCAAAAGTTAAAAAACCTATCTGATCGTAAGTCCTTCAGTCCAGGATCATGTTTCTCAAAAAAAAAAAAAAAAAAACAAGTCTTCTCAAATAATGTTACAAATAGTCAATAGAAAGAAAGTTATTAAATAATATTATAAGTTTAGTCTTATATTGTTAAAAATCTATTTTTCTAATTGTGAGAGTGTGAAAGTAAGATGCAGTGTTCAAATTAATTTACTCAAATATAATTTACATCCTCAAGCATTCAAGCATATTGTATAGTTAAATTGGCTCCTTTTCAAGCTTTCACACTCTATACTGGTTCTTAATCTATCGTTGTTTTCCCCTCCCTTTGTTTTCATTTACTAGACCCTATAATGCATAGCTCATAGCTATTTAAGCTAGTTGCTAGTTTTTGACTTAATTCAACTTGCATATATAACAATATTATATGGGCATAGTTAACCAATTAATTAAACAGAGGCGTTGACATTAAAAACAAAGAGTTTTCATAGAAACCTTACCATTTCAGACTTCTCGACAAGCTTGGAGGTTCCATGATCATGAGTTGGTCTTGCTTCATCTGCTGTAATCTCTGATTCAGAACATTCATATTTATGCCCCGACCTCCAATGTATAATTTGGCATTTCGCTGAGCTAATAATTAACAAAATAACAGAGAGAAAAAAAATCACTTTACAGATCGATTCATAAAAAATTAACATTTTTTTTGTTTTCCTGTTTTAATTAATTTGCATAGGAAAAACAAAGATTTTAAATAATAGTTTTATTCTTGGCTGTTATGGGACAAATGACAAAATTCTGCTAAGTATATTTTTACACATCTATCTTAATTTCTGGTCACCTATCACAATTATCATTTTCTTTCTTTCTTTTTTCTTATGAATTGTCTTCTCACTTGGTGTTTATGCATCATACACAGTGTCAGTTGATCATTATTCTTTTGGACAAATACAGATAAAAGTTGTATCGTTAATTAAAATTTTAAAATGCTAACTTGCTAATCAACAATATAATTATCCCTGTTACTATGTATGTTGAACCCTAATTATTATACTCGTACTTTAACAAAAATCCCGCAGGACCGCAACTAAGATATTGTGATATTGTGAGTTGTGACGTGGTCTTGAGATAAAAATATTAAAAAAAAATGAGTTTTTTTTAATGAAAAATAAATGAGTTTAATTTCATGTAATGATTATATAGAATCGTCATTAGTTCGTTTAGAAATCATTTGAAATACAATGTTCACAATAATTATTATAAAAATTAGGCTAAAATATTTTTTATTTTTTTTATCAAAATTTGTTTTGATCTTTTAACTTTAAAAGGATTTTCTTATAGTTTTCTAACTCTTAGATTTGAGTTAAAATCTTCTATCAAAACTATATTTTAACCTAAAAAATAATAATTTTATCATATATAAATATTAATGATTGGATAAAAGTGTAAAAAAATATTACACTACTATTATTAATATATTGAAGTTACATTCAAAATAAAACATAACAATTTCACTGTATTTACCAGTAGGCAAATTTACTGTAAGGGTTGCTTTTAAAAACAATTTACGGAAGAGGATCTCTTTTAAAACAAATTGTAAGGGGGATCTCTTCTGTATGTGGGTGCCGCCATTGACACTGGCGGGAAGCTTGGACCGCCAATGACAATGGCGGGATAGGGGGTGCCGTGAGGGGGTACCGCCATTGGTGCTGGCGGGACGTGCCAACGTGAACAGTCCCGCCATTGGCACCTGCGGGACACTGAAGCATGCCGTCAATAAGAATGGCAGGACATGCCAATAATTTGACATATGTTCATTTATTCAAATTTACATTAAAAAAAATATTCTGTTGTTTATGAAAAATACAAAAATATTCAAATGTACATAAAAATATTTTGTTACTGGATTGGCAAATATCCCGTTACATTAATAATAATATCAAACAAAAGTTATTTAGAATTTCATTAAATTTAAGGGAAATAGATGACGAAATAAAGATTGGCATGTCCCGCCATTCTTATTGGCGGCATGCTTCAGCGTTTATAGAAGTCAAAGCAATTTTACTTTGAGATATCCAATATTTGTTGGTATATTGACGTTTACCTTACATTGATTAAATCACGCTTGTTTGAATGCATTCAGTGCCTTAATCAACTTTGCTTCGGAGTCTAGATCAATGGACAATGGATATTGTGACATTAATTAAACGTGTAATTTCATTTGCTTGCTTTATTTAAGATTTTTAATTTTAATGAAAAAGTTGTTTTAACTTTTTACTACAAAAGACTAATATCTTCTTTTTAAAAAAAGAGTAATATCTAATTTGATTCCTGAGAAAAAAATCACTCAACCTAATTTAATTTATGAGAAAAAAAAAAGAGACTAAATATTCTATCAAGATTATAAGTATAGGTTATTAATAATTTCTTAAGGAATAAATTAGTACGCGTTCACTATTTTAAAGACTAAAGTGTCTATGCATGATTGTACTATTGAGATACTATTTTATTAATTAAGCATTTTTTTGTATTTTTCATAAACAACAGAATATATTTTTTTATGTAAATTTGAATAAATGAACTTATCAAATTATTGGCATGTCCCGCCATTCTTATTGGCGGCATGCTTTTAGCGAGATCAGTGTCTCGCAGGTGTCAATGGCGGGACTGTCCACGTTGGCACGTCCCGTCAGCACCAATGGCGATACCCCCTCACCCGCTGCTACGAATAGCGGCACCCCCTATCCCGCCATTGTCACTGGTGGTTCAAGCTTCCCATTAGTTTCAATGGCGGCACCCACGTACAGAAGAGACCCCCCTTACAATTTATTTTAAAAGAGACCCTCTTCCGTAAATTATTTTTAAAAGCAACCCCCTATAGTATATTTGCCCTTACCAGTATCTAGCAGCCTTGCAGCGAGCACACCTTGTGGTGCTAAAATTTCCACAGATGGAGCAACCACCGTGTCTCCCATTGGCATCGCCACCAGGCACAGCGGCCCGGTGATGACCATCCTCATCAAAATAATGGTCTAGTTCACCATTGGGGTGCTCTAATATCTCCCCCAGCTCATCATCAACCTCATTGACAATGGGATTGGTTTCTCTATCCTCTGCTAAATGACACAGTAGCCACCAAATTGCAAGCACAATTGTCAGCAACAATATCTGATTCCAAGCTTTGGTGTTATCATGAGACATATTTGGTGCTCCCTTTACTCCAAAACCAAGTAACACAAAAAGCCAATTTAGGTCCACCATATAAGGGAATAAAAAATTCCAAAACTTGGTGATTATTATCTTATCACAAATTTTAGAGGGCAAAAACAAACCAAAAGAGTGGTAGTTGGTAGATAAGGGTTTGAGTGTGGAAGAATGGAGGTCCTTTTATATATACAACTTTTTTACTTGTATGATTTTCCATGTTGTTTCACTGGGTTCTATGCTTTTTGATTTTTTTAAATGTTGAAATTAAGTGTAATTACGTAGAAGAAACAAAAGGGAGAACGAGTCAAGTGGGATATTATTAATAAAGAAATGAGTCAAGTGTATGTGAACATTTTCTGAGAAGGTAGAGCCATCCCAATTGGAGGCTGAATTTGGGGTGTGGGATCCATGGACCAAATCCAAAATCCTATTTTTACTTGGTTTGGAAGCTCAAGGAAAGTTGAGAAGGCAATTGTGTTCAAACAAAACTAACTCGGGTTCTTGAACTTTGACTCCGAAACTTCAAATTAATAGCAATTGTCTTCACGTAGAATTTATATTTATAGCACTTTGTCTTCATGCACAATTTCCAGGCAGAGGCTTGTTTGTCGGATGGATCATTACGCTACTTTAAGGTTTGGAACAACTACAACTATGTGTAAGGTGGTTGTTAGCAACTGCCCTCTGGTCCCTATAACACGAATTAATCATCGTATTGTCAAAAGTTGTTATTAATTTTTGTTGGAAATTATGGGCATACACACGAATATTTTCTGCTAACATACTTTATTTCATATCCACTAAAAAAATCAGAAAACATGTGATTAGAACATATCGGCAGTTAAAATCGTCCCTAATCCTGAATTCCTGGAGTTGCGAAACTGTAATTAGAAATGCAAACGCAGTGTTAGCGTCGGTTAGCAAAAACCATCACAAGACATGAGTTTTTCTTAAATGATTAAATAGAGACGGTTTAAAAGTGTCACTATACAACATATTTTTTTTAAAATAAAATAGGGGATCTCTAAATTTTTTAAATAATAAAAAGATAGAAGTTAAATATAGTTAATAAAAAATTAATAATATAAATTAATTTTTATCTTCATACTATCATACTTACTCAAAAATCACATCCAGAAAAGATATTAGCTTTCTAATTAAGGTGTATTGATAAGCAAGAAACTTTCTAAATTTTGAAACTTGTTGAACATACTATATTATTCTGTGGATAACGTTATAAGTACGTATAAAGTACATTTCTTTACTTGAGAAAAAGGCTCATAAAGTTGTCAAACAGATTGGTTGAACTAATTATTCAATTCCTCACTTCAACAATTGGTTTGAACTTCCCCCAAGGGAAACATCTTGGGAGGAATGGATGAATTGAAGGATACTTGCCGCCTTAAGGAAAAGGTGGGTTTGGAACTTGGAAGGGGAGAGTAATGATAGCACATGACTTGTATTGAATGAATCCAATGTATGCAAGAGTCTGCAAGCATGTGATTGATAATGATCAGGGGGTTGTCATGGTTTCTAAAATCAAGAGGGAAAGTGGCAAATACCTAAGAGAGTGGTAAGGATTTGCTATTTGTTAAAACTTCACTAGGTTGAGAGGTTAATTAGCATGTGCTGTTAAGGATTTGCTATTTGTTAGAACTTCATATGCTTAATTGTCCTCTAATTCATTAGGGAATTCTAAGACACGCCTATCTTAGAGATGGTAAGTTCGAGTAAATTCAATTAAACTTATTTGTTAAAATATGTTTTTATTTTAATACACTTATTTTTTTTGTTTGTCTAAATTGTTTCTACTTAAAAAAAAAAACACAGTTGTGTTTATTTTAGAAAATAAATTTTATTTTCTTCTTAAAAAACACTTACATACAAACGTTTATTTAAAAGTTATTTTCTTAAGTTTAAACAAAATGCAACCTATCATAGAATCTATAAGTTCATGGATATCCTGCATACATAAATTTTTAACATAAGTACATATAAACAATATGTACAATGTGCAGCGGTTAAAATACAATTCTTCAAATTCAAACACATGGGACATGGCCTGATTGAACAACTAGCAAATACATGCACAATTGTCTCAACTCCTAAATCATCCCTACAATGTGAAACCACCTTTATGCAACACCATGGTCATTCTTGGGCCCTCTTGAAAGCCACACCAACAAATGTACAGAAGACATTTATCTTCTTAGCCCTGTTCAGATAAATATTCCATAAGCTCTTACACAAAAAGAAATTAAAAATGTGAACTAAATTGAATTCCTTTAGTAAGTTAAAAACAATTTATGCACTTTAACTTTTGTAGAAGTTCTTCCATCTAACTTCTCTAAAAGTTGAAGTGAAAAGTTGATTTTAACTTATGGGAAAAAATTAATTTTTCTTTTTACATTCTTATTTTTCTCTCCTATGAATGGTTATGAAAAAGTTTATCTAAACATAAATTTTGAAGAGAAATTCATCCAAACAGAACCTTAGTTGAATTTTACTTTGTACATGATTTTCCATTCTGCTATCAGCTAGAAAACACCCTAAGACGATTGGTGATCCTCTGACGGCATATCGGACAATTGGTTAACCTAGATCCACAATCTCTACAAGTCTGCATTCCCAAAATAGTTAAATATCATAAAATAAACTATCCAACAACAGAACAGAAAGGGACCATGAATTTAATGAGGCTCACCATGTGACCACATCCAAATGCCAAATCCTTTTTATTGGTCAGACAAATAGCACAAGCCTACAAAATTTCGTTGGATAAAAACACAAGAAATAGTGTCATTATGCAACTTCAAACTCGATAGAAAAGGAAACCTTGTTTCAGCAATAACTCTACTAGAGCACTAATCATAGAGTAATAGTACCTATAATTGCTAAGTTTCTGAATTCTCATTTTGTGGTTAATAAGCCTAAAACCATAACTAAATTAAGCAAAGCTAATAAAATTGAGCAATTCTAGTGCCTAGTCTCTGTAAAATTGCTAAATTCTATTAACTTTGCTTAATTTAGTTATGGTTTTAGCCTTATTAACCACAATTAAAATTGTGGCTATAACATTTTTTCACATTAACTCAAAATTCATAGGTTTAGTGACATAAAAAAGTTTAAGGAGTAAGTTATGAAAGTGTTCAAACTACAAGGGTGTACCACAAAATAAGTTACTTGTTCTTTTTACACAATTTGACTTTTTAGGAAGTGATAAAGGAGAATATAATGAATCAGTCTAACTTTCAATCATATATATATACCATTTGGTTTCTCTCATCATCCATGAAAGTTGGCATATTGCTCAGAACGCGAGCTGGTGGCACAAGCCGGGAATATGGAGCTGGAGGAGGTCTTGGAACTATTTTATTTGATCTCCCTGTTGCACGACTTTTGGCAAAAAAGCAAGGAAAAAAATTATCATCAAACAGAAAATTGTAACAAATAATCACCTGAAGGAAACCACATTGCTTTCAAGAAATTTGTCCCCCAAATAGACACAAAGTTTATTGCATATGCTTTTACTTTTCATCTAATGAAACATAAGCCTTGTGTATAAGGAACCAACCCAAGTAGTTCAAGTTCAATGGCTGCTTTATATTGGAAAGGTATCTCCATAAGAGCAGCCAGAGCAAAAGCAGTTTCTTTTTCTGAGGGGCTTGATTTCTTGGTCATTATGTCAGTGAAGTTAACAAACTGCAAAACGAGAAAGAGATGCTTTTACTATAACAAACAAAGAAATAGCAAAGAATGCAAATAGGTAATGCCATTCAAATTTTTCTTCTATTGTAGTCATGCCTGAAAATTGTCAAAGTCGCGAGCGGGTATCTTGTCATCAAACTTCTTCATGTCTTCCCAGGGTCCATCACCAACTCCAACCAGAATAATAGAAAGGGGATATGAACTGGAAGCAAAAAAGTAGAAAACCAAAAATTAATGGTTGATTAAGAATCTGAATGTTTTGTTTTAATCTAACTGTTACAAAATACGAGGGAGTAAAACATTAGGGTGATCTCTATAAATAGATGGGACCTCAAACAATCCATATAAGTAAATTTATCACCTCGTCCAACTCAAAAATCAAAGTCATTAGGTTTGGAGATCCTTCTTACTTATATATTGTTCAACTTATCCATATTTTTTCAATGTGATGCACTCCAACACTAACATCATGATTAGATTTCTCTTAATGTTGAGGCTTACTTCCTTTATGTTTTATAATTTGTTTTGTTTTTTTAGATAGTTTCATTTTATAACAATAAACAATTAATCTCATAAGCATCTTGGGTTGCTTTAATTATCAATATTCCATATGTACCTTGCATCAACTATTGCTTTGATTGTCCTTGCTTCTTGTGGACTGAGTTCTCCATGTTCAGATGCAGCACTTGTTGTAACCTTCAAATTGAACAAAATTATACAATCATGAGAATCGCATCACATGCATACAAACACAAAAGTAACATTATGTACCTGGCCATCTGCAACAATAACTAACACATGGAATTGGCCATGACTTTTCTCAACTATGTCTATTGCAGCCTCAATCACAGGAGCATAAGATGTTGGTCCTTCAAACAAAATACAAATATTTCTTCAGCCATGACTCTAGTCTTTAGTTTATTAATGTTATGTTTGATATAGGTAATTAATGATGATTTTGTTATGTGATTTATTTCATAAAATGAGCATTTTTTTTTTTGTTAACACAAATTGGAATGGATTTTCTATTCCTTGCTTCATTCTATATAACTAATAATTATCATTGCTTCTAGAGAGGTGAGATTGATTATTCTATACAAGCAGTTGGTACGTTGACTGTTCAAATAAAACTTTTTAACGAAACTAAAATGTACCAGTTTTTTAACCTGTCTTATTATGCTCAGTTTTCAAGATGAACCAAATGTAGAATAGAACTCATGTGTTATATTATGATTTGTTCCAATGTGTCTAGCAAATGCTATCTATGTTTTAAGGAATGAAATTTAATTTAATTTTCTAGAGTATCCTCATATATTTAATAAAATGAGGATTGTTATCCTTTCTAACTCAGATTTTTTTTTAAAGAAAAATCATAATATAGTAGTGTGCAAAATGCAATCATTATCACAGTGTCACAAAGAAAATATGTAATAATAAATGAGTATCTGATCCAAAACAATGTACACACTTCAATTTTTTTTCAACAAATGAAATAACAACACTATAAGCTAAGATGAAAATTACCAGACAGTCTCAAATTTGGAACAACTTTTTGATAGCAAGCCAAAACTTCCTCAAAACCATGGCAAGGTGAATGATCACTGTGAAAGCTAAACACTTCTTGATCATGAGTGGTCGCTGTTTAGAGACAGAAGTTGAATCATTTTAATATTGGAAAAACTAACTTTCTTCGATACATTTTCAGCTGTAAGGATTAGGCCTTACCATCCCCAAAGCCAAAACATGGAATCAAGTTATCATCATCAAAGGGAGCAAGAGTCTTGCCAATAATAGAGATGGCTTTCTCATAGGGGTTAGCGGTACTTCCAATAGCATGAAGGCTTTTATTGTTGAATGAGACACTTCCTTCAATAACAACATGGATGCATTGGCTTTGTAGGCAAACAGTCAAAAAGCAATCATTTCAAAAGGAAATGATAACCAAATCACATACTTAATGTAAAACCAGAAATCATTTTCATGCCAATATAAGCTCTCAATTATGGGTTCATTTCATCTTTATACGGATTGCACAAGACGGGTGCAAGGATAAAGTAACTAAAACCTATGCTTTAGGTCCACCAATAAAAAAAATATTTGCTATTGATTTTTATGAAGTTAGAAAACCATATATGTTGGCAAAAAAGCCAAACAAATAGCTCTTTTAAAGTATTTTTTTTCTTTAAATTTATTTTAGGTCCCTCTAACTGTTGGATCGATCCTATTTGCAGTGGATATGGATCATAGGATTACTCAGTTAATTTTTGTTTTATGTACTACTTACCAGTCCATTCATTGCTTTTTGTGAAATCAATTCCAAGGACAAGATTTGATGATTCTAAACCTTCCTTCCTCAAGGCAGTTGTAACCTGTAAGTAAAGAAAACATCAAAATCTTCAAGGGACACACTTACAAATAGCTTAGGGTAGTCACATACCGAAATTCATGAATAAATATGGGTCACATAATGAGTTCAATTAAGACCATCTTTGATGTCATTTGGAAAGTCAGTTTAGTTATAAGAAATTTTTAAAAGATTCAATATTCCAACTTTCACCATAGGAGATGATATAACTAACAGTTTTCTTCTTTTCTTGCCACTTTTGAAGAATGTTGTCCAAAAAACAGGTATTATTTACAATATACTGGACTATACAAAAACAGGTAGAAAAATACTTTCTTACAGGTATTATTTTCATAATGTAAATTTTATATTAAGGAAGTATATGCTTAGGACCAACAACGGTCCTGATTTAATATATATATATATATATATATATATATATATATATATATATATATGCTTAGGACCAACACACGTTTTGCATGTCATGAGGTGGTCCCACCAAAATAAAATTAAAAAAAAAACATAAAAGGTCCCACATTTTCACGTGAGCACGTGAGTCACCAATAAATATAACTATTCACATTAAATTTTTTATGATTTGTCCTTTCACAGTTCCATTTTTGTTTGGATTTAATGAAAAAGCCAAAACTTCTTTATTCATTTGAATAAATATAACTATTCACATTAAACTTTACATGACTTTAATCTTTAAATATGTATTTTGTTATCATTTGAGGGAACTAAAGTTTTTTTAGGAAATTATTAAAAGAAATCTTAGACATAATGACATTTTTCAAACTTTAATTTTAAATCATTTTAAATGATATGCATGATTCATGTATTTAATTTATTAATTTTTATAATAATTATTTTAAAATTATATACATAATTATTTTTTATCAGATAATAATATAAAATTATTTTATACTATTAATATATGATCATCAAACTCATAATTTATTCTTGTAAAATAAAAAATAAAAAAACTCAATTTATTTAGACTAAAATTTTAAGCATCATTCCAACTAAACAATTACAGTATTATGTAACCATAAATAAATACAAATAAACCCCCTAAAAAAACAATTATTATGCTAGTTGTCATTTGTAGTTTTATTTTCATATTATAATTGCCAACAGTACTTTTCATTCCGGTTCATAGATTATGATTGACACTCTTAATGAAGAAAACGCGTTTTCGACAGCCGTGCCCCCTGCTGTCATATTAAGACTAATCTACTTTTTGAAAAAAAACTTTTAGTTGTAATATAATACCTCATTTTTATAAGATTCTATTCAAAAAGTTTGATGTCTTAATTATTATTATCTTATAATATTTTAAATTTTAATAATTAATATAATATTCTCTTTTTAAACATATAATTAAATTAATTATTTTTTTAAATGTGTAAATCACTTAAAAGAGTCTTATATAAAAATGAAGATAGTATTTTTTTAAAATAAAAAATTAAAACGTAGATATAATTTTTAAATCTTTTTATTGTTTTTTAATTAAAAATTTAGAATTGGAATTCCATTATGATAATATGCATAATTAATGTTTACATTAAGTATAACTGTATAAGTTCAGGAAGTGAAACTTTAATTCTAATATTTAATTAAATAAAAATATTAAAAATATTTATGAAACTGTAACCAAATTTTGTTCTTTTTAATAATCATATTATATTTAAGATTTTAATTTTTGTAAAATAATTATATTATTAACTAATTAAAATTATTATTGGTGTATTTCTTTTTTAATTCATTATAGGTTGCAACAAATAAATAATTATAATATAACATTATATTCTCAAAATGACTGAAAATTATGTTTTAACATATCTAAAAGTTATTTGTAAACGGTCCTGTAATTCATATAGTTTGATCTCACCTAATTTTATGAGTTGTACTTTTATCTAACAAAATTTATTTTAGATTTAATAATTTTTAATAAATTAGAACTAATAAAAAATATATATTAAACATATGTTATAAGATTATCTTTTATAAGTTTAAGTTTTGAAATTTTATTTGATACATTTCTTAGGTTGGTTTTGAAATATGTTTTGGATCATCTCAATCTTATCAGTGTTTTATGTTCTCTTGAAAATGTAATTATTTTAAATTATGTACTAATGATATATTTTTTATTTAAAAGATGATACAATATTATATTTATAATAATATTATTTATTATAAAAATATTTTTATTTTGAAATTTAACTATTCTTATTATAATAATTAATATATAGTATTAAAAAAAATCAAATTCACTCAATTAAATCAGATTGACTGAGTTTTGTTTCGCACATTTTAAGTCTCCATCAAACACAGAAGAGATTTTAGGAGAAAAAAAATCCAATCAAACTTTTAGACAAGATATTGAGAAAGATAATCTGCTCCTAACTTTTTCCTTTGCTCATCCAATCATCCATGCTCCCCACTCAAACAAAAGAAAGAAAAATATCTATTATCTACCTTTTTAGTCAACGCCGCAATTTGAGCCTAATTCACGCTTCAAAGTCTATCCCAAAATTCCATTTAAGAAAATTCACAAAGAGAACTAACCAATTCCGAGAGAAGCAGCAAGTTTTTATTTTTTTTTTCATTTTTTATTTTTATTTTTTTTGGGTTGTTAAGCAGCAAGATGTTGAACACATGAACAAACAACCAGATAATTTGAATCTATATGAATTAATTAAAAAAATTAAATAAAAAAAGAGGAAGAGTAAGCTGAACAAACCTGTTCAAGGGTAGTGAAGTTATCAGGAATTAGAGCATATTTCTCTTTGGCAGATAGTTTTCCCGAACCCGTATTAAAAAACATAACCGGTGGTGGTGGTTCTCGTGGTGGTTCTAGCGACGGTGATGGTGATTGTGATGGTGATGATGGTGACTGTAATGATGATAAGGTTTTGTCTTTTGGAGAGGGAACTCTCCCTTTAACAACGTTTCTGGAAAATTGAGTGTCACGCTTTTTAGCATGCGAGTTTCCCATCGCAGCTTCATTCAACTAGGGAGGGATCGCAAAAATTGAACACACCCATATATATATATAAACAAAATTAAAAAATGAAAAAGGTGAAAAGAGTACGTATTGGGGACTATAAAATAGAAATAAAATAGTGGAAAACAAGGACGGAAGAAGAGAAAAAAAAAAAAAAAGAATTAGATTCTCACTGCTATTGCTTCATTTCTTGGCTAACACAGTTATGATGACTTGTACTAAAGAGTGGACTTTATGGTAATGGCAAGGAGATAATGTGGTATAGACATAGTTGGATAAATATTGAAGAGTGGACAGTGGAGACCACTAATGACCGGTAATAGAAGGTGATTCCGGTAAACTAAATTTCTCATTTTGCATTGATGGGTCTATGATAATATATATCAATAATAAAATCCTGGGATGAGGACTTTGTGCTTTGCGTCTCAACACTTTCCACCACTTCCATCACTCTTGTTCTCCCACACAAATGAAAATGGGTCTCTTTTTCCCTTGAAATCGGCGCCCATCGCACCGCCAGCGCCTAATGTTTTTGCAATGAACAGAATCAGCTTATCAATATGGAACAGGGCTTGCAAAATTGTGTAGTCTTACTCGAGTAAGGATTAAGTTAATAAATTGAGTCAAAATGAGTTGTTGGAAACACCATTGATTTTTCTTTATGATTATATCAGTATAAAGTAATTTTCATCAAACGGTGATTAATTTTTTAGGATATTTGGAATATACATAAATTAAATATTTTTCTTTTAATATAATTTATTTTATATTTAAAAGTAATTTAGAATCTAAATCACTGCCACTTGTGCTAATGCCACTTGTGCTAATGATGGTTGATAAGATCATTGATTCTTTAAATAGGTTCTAATATATATAAATTCATTAAGTATGTTCCGAGTAGATTGAGATCTAAGATATATGAATCTAACTGACTTTTTGATAAGGCTGAAATAACATAAAAGTAAATGATATATAGCGATAAGTCTACAAAATTTTCTTATTGAGAAGAAGAAATAACTTATAATATTTAAAAAAAATGTTTTTATAACAATATATAATGTGATAGCAAAAGAAATATAAAATACTTAATTTTTTACAAATTATAATAATAATTCTTTATGCATTTTCATACTTTAATAATGTTATATGATTTTTAAATCAATACCATCAAAATATATATATATATATATATATATATATCCAACCATTCATCTCTAATGCAAATACGCATTCTAATCTTTACAAAAATTCTTATAAAGAAACATTGTTTAGGTGTTTCATTGTCATAGGCAAAAATCAAAGCTAACACCTCAAGTAAGAATATCATTGGATACACTATTTTTTTTTTTAGTTTTCACCAATATCTTAGAAAAATTAATAATTCTATTTAACTTTAAAAATTGATCATGAGACCAAACATCTTTGATAAAAAATTTCAAGTTGACTTTTGAGCCCTATAAAGACTATTGTTATTTCTACTTCCCTTTTATACTTTTAAACTTTCCTTCTCATTTTTTATGTTGAGACTACCCCCACTAAACACATTATCCTCATCCTTTTCATTATCTCTTTCATCATCTCATATAATTGATAATTCTCTTCTAGAAAAAAGAAAAGACACCCACTTCACATTTTTTTCCTTCCAAACTACCATGTAAAACACATTTCCCCTTATCTCTTTCTTGCTCAATTTAATTCTTTGTCGAGAAAAGTACACACCATCCCTTTTTTTCCCTTTCATATAAGTCTTCCAAAAAAACTCTCCCTTTCCACGCCACTCAACCTCCAACAACTTGTTTTGGCCAAAAGCATGAAGTAACAAAAACAACACAAGAAGGGTGGTTAAATTGTGTTTTCAAGGATTTTTTTTTTTTTTTGTAAAAACTGATTGTTCTGAAGTTAACTAAAAAGTACAAGTTATGAGCTCAAAATGAAAACTTAATAGTTTTTGGGGAAAAAATTATACCAGCTCAAAACCAAGTTTTAAGACCATTACTTAGTGAAAAAGGTTTAGAAAGAAAACACTTAGTTGCAAGTTCCTTTAAAAACAATGTTATGAATCTTTGTTGTCAAAAACAAGTTATGAAATGAAGATGCAAAAATCAAGTAAAAAGGAAAGAGGGAGAAGAAGGTGCATATGGGATTTTTATATTGGTTCACCCCTATTGAATCCATATCCCTAGTTTTAATTATGACAAACCATTAGAAATACAAATTGTAAGGATGATGAGTTTTATGTGATGACTAACATTATGCTCAAGTGTCTCAATGTTAAACTTAAGAAGCAAATATGTTTGTGCATTCTGAGATGCTAAAAAAGGTTGTCTCAAAACATCTGTCAAGAATTGGAAACTCAAAAGATCTCTTGAGACCTATTTGCATGATGAAGAATACTTCCCGCCGAGTACCTATTTTTTTGGCAAAAGTACAAGACCACAAGGCCTTACATAGAAGACATATCAAAGTCTACAAAGAGCGCATCCAACATTAGAACGAAGTCTACATCTGAATGATGAAGATCTTGATTTTGAAGTTTGGACTTTAGAATGAAGTTAAGAATGGTTTTCCTGTGCACCTTAAGGACAACATCTCACTTTCCATATGTTTCCACACACACTAAGGGTGCATTAGAAAGTGACTGCTAATTGCATTACAAGATGCAATCAAGTTGAAAGTTGAATCCGTCCATGAGAAGACTTGATATGGAACATTATAAATGAAAACTGAAGATACTATGCAGTCTAAACTTGGACAGAACACTAACACAACAATTGTACCTTCACTTTGATCTTATAACGCAATGTACTTCAAAATGCTTTGTGTTGTGAAAATGTGTTATGATTGATGAAGTTGTGCTACTTCAGAAAGACATAACAGTTGAACTTCATAAAAAAAATCTACTTCAAGTATGGATCCTTTCTAAGCTAACATCATAATCGTCATTTTGGTGCTACATCAAAATGCTCATTAGAAAGGTTCCTTAGAATGACCCTGCTAGTTGTCATGACATGACAATTGTCATCTTTGTCTACTTCCTCCAGAAGTTTGTCAATTGAGTGAGCTCTACTTCAACGGTCTTCTTTGGAGCTTTAAGAGGTTATCAAGGAACATCATGAAGTTAAGTTGAAGCCTTCCAAGTGAAAAACTTGAGCTAAGACTTCTATCTGAAAAAACTATCATTGTTTCTTCAACCCTTTTTTTAGAGAGTGACCCACTTATATAAAAGCTTGTAAACTATGATAGATCTACGATAGAAGTGTGATATTGTAATTTCCTGAGTGGAAACCCTCTTGTGAAGAGAAATATATGTGTGTGTGTGTAGTCAAAACACATAGACCTTTTGTTGTTGAAAGTTCAGCAACTGACTGGCAAAAGGTGTAGCTAGTGTTGTAGCTGGTCTAGTTGTGGCTAGGTGTGAAGTCCAATAGGGTTACTGGCCAGTTATTGAAATTCAATGGTTTGCTGGTCCAATAGTGTCTGGTTATGTTAGTGAAATCTCATTTTGAAGGATGAGGACTTGACGTAGCCTAAAATTGGGGTGAATAAGCATAAAAACCATTGTACATCATCATCTTCTTCTTCTCTCTCTATACTGATTTTAATCTATAAGCTATTTACTAATTTTTTGTTTATCAGTATGGCAAAAAACTCCCTTGACAAATACTCTTAAAACTAAATAAGTACTAATCTAATATGGCTTGTATCTTGGAGGAAATTGATTATCAAGATAAAGATGTCATTATGTCCTCACAATATAACCCAACTGCAATGCTTTAAAGATTGCTTATGTTGTAGTGGTCTAAATGACATGAGACAAGTGCTTGAATGTCAAGGGTAGAATTCTCTACAACTCTCATGAAGACATCAAAATCCAGTTTGGCCATTCAAATGGTCAAAGAAATAAAAAAAATAGTAAAAAACATAACATGCTACAACAAGCTCACACCAAAATATTTGGAATACAAGTTTGTCAAGCCATCTCATCAAAGTCTTCCTATAAAAAGAACATTCAGTGGCTCTCCATATACATCAAAGAACTCTCTCAAAGCATAACATCACATGCAAGAAAGTTATGCAAGCCAACATATCTATAAAGTGCAAAACATAACAAGTGTTCTGATGAGTTCAAACAAGCTCAGAATAGATGTCTCAATTGTACTTTCAAGTAAGAAGCTTCAGAAGATTGAATGAAGCTCATTTGTGTGATACAATCAGTGTTTCCCTTTAAAGATCTTAGCCTTACAATGTTGCAAAGACATCAAGAAGGCCTTATACAAGAGATTTATGAAAGACTACAATGAGTATCCAACATCAGAATGATGAAGAACTTGACTCTAAAAACTAAAATTTAGAATGAAATTCATAATGGTTCAAAATGCACCTTAAAGACAACAACATATCTTCCATATTTTGTCACCCATATAGAGGACGCATCAAAATACTGAGGTTGAAAGCATCTCACTTTCCATATGTTGGTATACAACTAAGGACACAACAAAAAGTGAATGCTAACTACATTGGAAGATGCATAAGGAAAAAGTCGTGAATGTCCTTGAGAAGATCTGGTGTGCAACATCACAAGGAAAACTAAAGAGACTTTGTGAATTATGAACCAAGGACAAAACACTAACACAACAACAACCTTCACATGTTACCTATGTTGAAGTATGCTACTTCAAAATGATCTATCATGTGATTAAGTGTTTGAATTGATGGAACTGAGTTATCTACATTGTCATATCATCTTATCATCATCAAATGGAACCTACATTAGAATAGGTCCTTCCTTAGCAACATCACAATGTATTTCTAAGAGACCATAAAAAAAATGCTCAGAAATTTATCATCAAAATGAACTTATCATAAAGGAGTTGACAACTGTAAAGTTAAAAGCAGTCTATCTACTTCAAAAAGAAGTCACATAGCTATCATAACAGCTAGATAACAACTAGTTTGACATGTGAGGCCTATAAAAAGACAAAAGAAAACTACAATACAAGAGATAAAAGGTAGAAGACAACTTACACTGTGTATAAATAAGATACATCTCCTTTCCCCACTCCAGATGTGTTATGGGCTCAGAATGGTTGTATCAGGAGTGCATAAAGCTTGGAGCTCCAAAGAAGATTCACCCCCAATGAGTGTTGTAAAGTTGTAAAAACTCCTCAAATTCATTCTCCTAGTTTGTAATCTATACGTATCCCAAATTAACCATGTGGGTTAAATTTGGTTGTGAGAGAAGTGATAAGGAGAACCCATGGAATGTGGATAGCTTAGAGAGAGTCTCTAAGAGTGTAACCTTAAGAAGTAAAGGAAAATACTTGTATTGTCTTTCCTAAGGCCAATTGTAGTGTTATGGTTGAGATGGATTTCTTCTCAAGAGTGAAGAAAGTTTTAAGGAGAGGGACATCTAGTGAGAGGGAAAGGTTTCCTACCAAGAATCGTGGTGGTTCTATGGTGAGATGTCTTCCCTTCCAGGAATTGAATTACTTTGTGGGTTAAGCCCACTTGAAAAGGTAAATAATACTTGGTTTGTCTCTGTCATGACTTAGTGGTTGTCGTGGTTGAGTGTGTAATCTCCTAGCCAAGACCAGGTGTGGTGAGGAGATGTTGAAAGTCCAACAGGTGGCTGGCAAGGAAAGTCTAGCAGAGGGTTGGCAAGGAAAGTCCATCAAGGATGCTGGAAGTTGTAAAAATTCAGTAGTTGGCTGGTCCAACATGTTCGTAGTATTTGTGAAAAATCTCATCTTGAAAAGTAAGGACTAGACGTAACCCAAGGTTAGGGTGAACCAATATAAAAATCTCTACGTTGAATCCTCTCTTTCCTTCCTCTTTACATTATGTTATTTGTTATCATATGTATTGTGTTTGCATCAGAATGTTCAAAGCATTATAATGACTTTCATCAAAATGCATACATAAGAAGGTTTTCTTTACAAGCATAATTGTTTTATACAATGACATATCTATACTAAATCATGTTTGTGATATTGAAATATGTTTTAAACCAGATCAATTATATGCATAAAAGTATGAATTGCTTTCATAAAACATGAAAGCATTTTTGTGCATGAAAAACTTGAAACAACATTCTAAACAATAGCTTTCTGACCACAACATTCTAAGTATTGCATCTACATAACATATACTGTAGAAGCATATATAATATGAAGTTTTGATGATGTCAAAGATAAGTGCTTCTCAAGTTTGATCCAAGTCAAGAATCAAGAAATTCAAGAAGAACATCAACTTAGTCCATAGGATCTTAAAAAGAATTTCTTAGATGATGCTGCACAGGTTTGGCTGAGAAAAATATCTTACAAATCTTTTTAGTAAAACTATGTTTTCAAAATAAGATGTTTTTCTCTCTGGTAATCAATTACCAGTAGCTAAATGCTTTCTAAAACAGTTTTACAAATTTTGAATTTGAATTTTAAACTGTGTAATCGATTACACAATGGATGTAATTGATTACCAGAAGTTAAAATTGTTTGTAATAGCTTTTAGAAATTTGAATTTAAATTTTAAAAAGCCTGTAATTGATTACAACAGTTGTGTAATCGATTACTAGACACAAAAATTTCAAATTTCAAGTCTGAAGAGTCATAACTCTTCAGAACTAACTATGTAATCGATTACCACATTTATGTAATCAATTACAAGTAAGGAAATTTTAAAAATAACTCCCAAAAGTTACAACTATTCAAAAAAAAAATTAAATGGCCATCAAAGGCCTATAAATAGGTGACTTGGGGTTTGAATTTCCTTAGAGTTTTTCTGAACCAAAGTGTTTTATCCTCTCAAAACAAGCCTTGGCCAAACACTTGCAAAATCAATAAGGATTCTTGTGTGATCTTCATATTGTAATACTCTTCTCTTCAAGAGAGAAATTATCTTCTTCTTACTCAAGAGATTATTGTTCAAGAAACTGTGGGTCTCTTAAGTTGTAAGGATTTGTGAACACTAGGGAAGGGTGTCCCTGTATGCTTCAGACTTTGTAAAAGGATTTTTACAAGATAGTGGAAATCTCAAGCGGGTTGCTTGGGGATTGGATGTAGGCACATGGTGTGACCGAACCAGTATAAAAACTGAGTTTGCATTCTCTCTTCCCTTAAACTTCTTTTATTTATTGCAGTTTATCTTTTGCTTTAAAGAAGTTTATTTTGAATTGTTCTTTGAGTAATTCATATTAAGGGTGCATTGTTAATCCAAAAGAGAGTTAAAATTTTAATTAGGGAAAAGTTTTGTATCTTAATTCAACCCCCTTCTTAAGATACTGAGGTCACTTGTCTAACATAAACTAATTTTTTCATTATAACAATATTTTTAAGAAATGCTTTTATTTAAGTAAAGTTCTTCTGAACTTGAGCAAATGTGCATTGACATTAGGTTCACATAATCATCTCAAACATTTAACAATGAATATTATGTCTAACCACTTAGCTAGCTTAGTTGTCTAAGTGCTTAAACCTTTATGTCAAGTGTTTCTGAACACCAAGGTAATCTTGAGTAAAAGTTCAAAAAGATTAAAATTTTAGGAAAAGTTGATAAAGTCACAATTCAACCTCCTTCTTGTGACATTATAATCACTTCCCTTATGACACTTACATAACTATTATGAAACCTTCTCATATTAGGTCTATCCAATATAAATATTACTCCTAACATTTATACCTATGTGCCAACTTGATATCTCATATCAATGACTTGTGAGACATGGTCTTTTGTCTACTCACACAATAGCCTCAATGCATTATTCTCACCCTATTATATAATAGTACTTGATTATGGATACTTTTAAAACAATGTTTTGTCGTTCAATGAATCTCACAATCAAGTCCCACTTAATTTGCCATCAAACGAATCTCTTATTCTAAGGACATTATTATGCTATAGAACTAATAACATAATAATTGGCGTGTCTCATGTATGTAAAATATATAAACCAAAACCATGATACAAATATAGTATGAAATGGATTTGCCAATAGGGTTAACTCCAACAATCTCCCACTAACACTAGTGCTAATCAAGCATAAGCCTGATACCCATCAGTCTAGTGTGAGCATTATGTTTTTACTAAGTAAGGTACTCCATAAGTGATTCAACAACATTATCTGATGTTGGATCTCTGCATATTTCTCGAATGAGATGAAAGCATCTAAGTATATGGATTTGGATCGTTGGTGAGATCTGGGTTCCTTATCTTACGTGATTACTCCGTTTATATTAAAATAGAGGTTAATTGGGTCTACGATGCCAAAAATGAATCCAAGTTCAACAATGATCTTTTTTATCCAAATATCCTCCTCAGCTTGCACCAAAGGCAACTATATACTTATTCTTTGTAATAGAATCGACGGTTGTCCCTTGTTTGGAACTCTTCCAACTTACAACGTCACCATTCAGCCAAAAGACAAACCCTAATTGTGAATGGGAATCATCTGTATTAGTTTGGAAGCTAGCATT
Organism: Glycine soja; assembly: GCF_004193775.1. Classification (NCBI taxonomy): domain Eukaryota; kingdom Viridiplantae; phylum Streptophyta; class Magnoliopsida; order Fabales; family Fabaceae; genus Glycine; species Glycine soja. Next base: position 19,574,183 of record NC_041009.1, on the reverse strand, counting down.
AGTGTAAGTCTTTACAACAAGTTCTTCCTCAACTCCATATGTTTAGAATGAAACCTTAGTCCTTTGCAAGTACTTTAGAATATTTTGACATCGGTCTGGTGACCTTCACCAAGATTAGATTGGTATATTCTCATCATGCTCAAAGCATATGAGATGTTTGGTCAAGTATACATCATTGCATGCATGATAGATCCTATATTGAATCATGCATAGTAAAGCATCAAAGAACTATGTCAATATATGTACTGCGACTAAGGACAAGTAGTCTCAGCGATCTATCTCTATAAATTCTAATTCCTAAAACATAGGATGTTTCACGTTAGTATTTCATTGAGAAAAAACTCCCCGGCCATGTCTTAACATGTTATAGTGTCAAGATGTCATTTTCGATGAGTAGTATGTCATCCACATACAAAACCACAAAAATGATTGTACTTCTACTAACCTTCTTATAAACATAAAGCTCATCTTCATTCTTGATGAATCCAAACTATCTCACAATCTCATCAAAATGAAGATTACAACTTCTAGAAGCTTGCTTTAACCCATAAATGGATCTTTGTGTGAATATATGTGTATGAAGGTTTTGATGATGCCAAGATGTAAGCAACACAAGATTACTTCAAGTCAAAATTCAAGATCAAGAAAAAGATAAGACCTAGTTTGTTTTTGTTTAAAGAATCTTTTATTGGTTAAAAAGGTTTGTCCTAAGAAAACATGATTTTTCAGGTGATGATAAAGAGTTTTAAAAATGTTTTATCAGTGCTAAAATAAGTATTTTTTCACTGGTAATCGATTATCAGACATTGTAACCAATTTACCAGAGACAGATTACATAAAGGCTTTTTCAAAAAGAAGTTTTCTCTTTTGAAATTTGAATTTTAAATGTTGTAATCGATTACCAGGCATTGTAATTGATTACTAGAGACAGATTATATAAAATCTTTTTCAAAAAGAAGTTTCTCTTTTGAAATTTGAATTTTAAATGTTGTAATCAATTACCACTTGTATGTAATCGATTACCAGTGGCGAAACTTCAGAAGTTAATTTTGAAAAGTCAATGACCCTTCAAAACATAATTGTATAATCCATTACCAAGAAATTGTAATCGATTACCAGTGAGAGAATTTTTGAAAAATATTCTGAAAAGTCACATCTCTTCAAAAGTTTTTGAAAAGCCACCAAGGGCCTATAAATATGTGACGTGTCTATGAAAATCTTCAGAATTTTCCATCAGAACCTAAGTGACATATTCTCTCAAAAACAAATCATTGGTCAAACACTTGCTAATCAATTGAGTATTCTTCTAAGATCATTAACTTGTATCATCATCTCTAAAAGAGAGACAAAATCTTTTGTACTTTTTAAAAAGCATTGTTGTAATCAAGAGACTGTTTGTCTCTTGACTTGTAAGAATCCTGAACACAAGGAAGAGGAATCCCAAGGTTGTTCAAAAGTGGTAAAGAGTTTTACAAAGTTAGTAGAAAATCTCAAGTGGGTTGCTTGAGGAATGGACGTAGGCATGGAAACTGACCAAACCAGGATAAAATGAGTTTGCATTTCTTTCTTCTTTATCTTGGTTATTTTATCTCGTATAATTTTATCTTGTGTACTTGAAGAATATTGTTGAAATACTTTGCATATTCGTCTTTATCTTCAATATTTTGAACATATAGTTTTAAAAGGGGAATTAGAACTTGATTAATCAGGAAAATTTTTAAACTTAATTCACCCCCCCTCTCTTAAGTTATTGATACCACTTTTCCAACAAGTGGTTTCAGAGTGGAATTCTTGTATAAAGTTTAAAAACTTAAAGAATAGTTATGACCTCATCAAATTTTCTATTTCCTAAAGGAAACTCCATTAATAGGCCTCCTATCTTTAATGGTGTGGGTTATCATTACTGAAAAATCTGTATGCAAATTTTCATAGAGGCTATAGATTTAAACATCTGGGAAGCCATTGAAATTGGTCCCTTCATCCCTAAAATTGTAGTAGGAAATGCAACTATAAAAAAACCTATGGGACAATGGGATGAAGAGGAAAAAAGAATGGTGCAATATAACTTAAAGGCCAAAAATAAAATTACTTCTGCACTAGGCATGGATGAATACTTTAGAGTCTCAAATTGTAAGAATGCAAAAGAAATGTGGGATACATTACAAGTAACTCATGAAGGCACAACTAATATAAAGAGATCTAGAATAAACACCCTCACACATGAATATGAACTTTTCATAATGAATTAAAATGAGACCATACAAGATATGCAAAATATATTTAGACATATAGTTAATCATCTTGTATCATTAGGAAATATATTTCCTAATGATGATCTCATTAACAAAGTATTGAGATGTTTAAGCAAGCAATGACAACCATAGGTAACTGCAATTGAAAAATCAAGGGATCTCGCCAACATGTCTCTTGCAACTATTTTTGGAAAGCTTCAAGAACATGAAATGGAACTTATGAGACTAAATCAACATGAATAAAATGACAAGAAAAAGAAAGGAATTGCACTTAAAGCATCATCTTGTATTTAGGAAGAAAGTGACAAAGAGGATTTGAATGAAATAGAAGAAGAAGATGATTTTAGTCTCTTCGTAAAAAGATTCAATAAGTTTCTAAGAAACAAAGGAAATCAAAGAAGAATAAACTTTAATCCAAAGAAGAAAGGAGAAGATTCCTCTTATGTTCCAAAGTGCTATGAATGTAATCAACTTGGACATTTACGAGTTGATTGTCCTAATTTCAAAAGAAGAATAGAAAAATCTAACAAGAAAACCTTCAAAGACAAGAAAGGAAAGAAAACTTACATCACTTGGGAAGATAACAATATTTATTCATCAAGTGATTCAGAAAATGAAGTCGTGAATCTGAATCTCATGGCAAAAAATTATGAAAGTGAAGAAGAAGTAACATCTTCTAACAATAACTTATCTATCTCCTTTGATGAACTTTAAGATGCATTCAATGACTTGCATAACGAATCATTCAATCTTGCCAAACTAGTTTCATTTTCTAAGAAAAGTATTTCAAATTTAGAAAAGGAAGTTTTGAAATTAAATGAAGAATTAGAAAATCTTAAAACTAAAGTCATAACTTTAAAACTAATTGATACAAATCAATCTTCTACCATAAAATTGATACAAGATAGTGATAAAGCATCTAACTCATATAAATGTTGTAACAAATTTAAAGAAGAAATCAAAGATCTAAAATGTTCTCTTGCCAAATTTACTCTTGGCAAAAATAATTTAGATATTATACTATGAAAGAAAAGATGTGTGTTTGATAAGACTGAATTAGGATATAGACCTGAAAAACAACAAAAAAATGTATAAAAACTTCTTTGCATCTATTCAATAGAATAGTTCTCCTTTCTTGACATGTTTTTATTGTGGTAAGAAAAGACATAGTGCATCAACATGCTATTTTAGGAAAAATAGTAATAATATTAAAATGATATGGGTTCCAAAAAGATCTTTAATCAAAACTAACATTGAAGGATCCAAGAAAATTTGGATACCTAAGTCAAAAATATGATTATATGAATGAAAGATTCTTTCAAGAGAAGTTGGTACATTGATAGCAGATGCTCTAAACACATGACGAGAGATGCATCAAAGTTTACTTATATTTCTCCCAAGAATAGTGGACATGTGATTTATAGTGACAACAACAAAGGTAAAATTCTTGAAGTAAAAAAAATAGGTACGAATTCATCTACCTCCATTGAAAATGTTTTACTTGTTGATGGTCTCAAGCATAGTTTACTAAGTGTTAGCAATTATGTGATAAAGACTTTCTAGTATCATTTGATTCTCACAATTGTTTTATTGAAAATAAACATGACAAGAATATAAAACATATAGGATATAGAACTAATAATATATACATGATAAATTTAGATAAAACATCAAATCATGCTCAATGCTTTTTAAGCAAAGATAATGATTCATGGTTATGGCATTGGAGAATTCCTCATATAAATATGGAACATTTAAATGAATTAATTTCTAAAGATTTAGTAATTGGGTTACCAAAACTCAGATTTGAAAAAGATAGATTATGTGATGCATGTCAAAAAGGAAAACAAGTAAGGGTCTCTTTCAAATAAAAAAAATGTTATTTCTACCACTCAACCCTTACAACTTTTGCACATGGATCTTTTTGGTCCTTCTAAAACCAAGAGTTTTGGTGGAAATTATTATGCCCTTGTTATATTTGATGATTATTCAAGATTCACATGGACATTATTTCTTACTCATAAAATAGATGCTTTTCATGCTTTTAAGAAACTTGCTAAAATCGTTCAAAACAAGAAAAACCTTAACATTGCATCCATTAGGAGTGATCCTGAAGGAGAATTTGAAAATAAAGATTTTGAATTATTTTGTGATGAAAATGACATTGAACATAATTTTTCTGCACCTAGAACCCCTCAACAAAATGGAGTAGTTGAGAGGAAAAATAGATCTTTAGAAGAAATGGCCAAAACTTTGCTTAATGATACAAATCTTCCTAAATATTTTTGGGTTGAAGCTGTTAATACTGCATGCTATATAATGAATAGAGCTTTAATTAGACCTATCTTAAAGAAAACACCGTATGAATTGTACAAAGGAAGAAAACTAAACATTTATCATCTTCATGTTTTTTTATGCAAGTGTTTTGTGTTAAACAATGGGAAAAAAAACTTAGGTAAGTTTGATGCAAAATCATATGAAGGTATATTTCTTGGCTATTCCTCTAATAGTAAAGCTTTTAGAATTTATAAAAAAAGAACTATGATTGTTGAAGAATCTATTCATGTTGCTTTTGATGAGACTAACCCTATAAGGCCAAGGAAGGAAACACTTGATGATATTACAGATTCTTTAGAAGACATGCACATTCATGAAAAAAGGGCACATAGGCAAATGAGATGGAAATGATGAAGAATCTCAAATTAATGAAACTAAAACAAATAGAGATCTTCCAAGAGAGTGGAGAACTTCAAGATATCACCTTCTTGATAATAGCATCGGTGAAATCTCAAAAGGGGTAACAACTCGACACTCTCTCAAAGATGCATGCAATAATATGGTTTTTGCTTCTTTAATTGAACCTAAAAAACCAAATGAAGTCCTAATTGATGAACATTGGATTATTGCTATGCAAGAAGAGTTGAATCAATTTGAAAGAAATCAAGTCTAGGAATTAGTTGATAAACCTAATGATCATTGTTAGTCGTTATTTACGACTAACTTTTGTATTGAATAGTTTCATGAAATTAGCATCTTTCCTCCAATTTATGGTTCCTTTTGTAGGAATTGTACATATTTTCATGTTTAGTTTGATTTTACTCAATAGATACTCCCATTTTGTGAATTAATATTAAATCCACTTTAGTTTCAGGCCAAAAGAAGAGAAGGTCTAGCAGCTGGTGTCTCTCTAAGCGAGCCATATGCGCATAGCAAGTGACATCTGCTAAGCGAGGCACTCAGCTCGCTTAGCGTGATGGGAAACCCTAGAAGAGGATCAATTAGATATGTGCTCGCCTAGTGTGTCGCAAGCTCGCCCAGCGAGTCATTTGTCTCTTCTTGCGCTCAGTGCGCCCAACTCGCTAAGCCAAATTTCACTAACTCGTGCTTAGCGAGCCTATCTCGCTAAGCGAGCCTTTAGAATCTAAAACGTCAAGAAGCCTTTAAAACACTGAAGTTGGCGTAAAACAAAAAGAATAGTTGGAAAAACAGAGCAAGAGAAGAAGTTAGAGCGACAAAAATAAGCCTCCAAGAGAGTTTAGGTTAGAGGAGTGAGTTTGGGGTTCTAGAGGTTGAAGGAGACATTCTCAACCGTTTGTAGCCTTTTTATTCCCCCAAAATCTATCATTTGTGCTGATAGTTCATTCCTTGTAATGGAAGGCTAAATCTCTTGTTGGGGAGTTTTGCTAAACCTTTGATGTAATACTCTTTTACTATATATTTAATGTTTTTTTATGTGTTCATTGCTTCTATCTATGCTTATTTTTACATGCTTATGGCTTGATCACCCATTCGTCTGTATAGGTAGGATTTTTAGCATTGGAAAATGCTTTAAAACCTTAGAACTCGATAGAGTAAGCTAGAAAACTATATGTCTAGGAATAGAGTGTAGTGATTTAATTTTTATTATGTTGTAATCTTAATGCAACTCGTTTAAACTAAGTTTGTTGAGGGACCAAGGACGAGGTTTAAATAGAGTTATACCCATTCACTCGAGGGATCTTGGGTTGGATAAGTTTTCAGCATAAGAACACTAAAATAATGTTAAATAGAGAAAAATATTTAGCAACATCAAAGTAAATTCAGTAGAACGACCCAACGCTTTTTACTTGACTGTTTTTACTTCTCAACTTCTAGATATTTTAGTTTGTATGTAATCGATTACCAGTGGCGAAACTTCAGAAGTTAATTTTGAAAAGTCAATGACCCTTCAAAATATAATTGTATAATCCATTACCAAGAAATTGTAATCGATTACCAATGAGAGAATTTTTGAAAAATATCCTGAAAAGTTACATCTCTTCAAAAGTTTTTGAAAAGCCACCAAAGGCCTATAAATATGTGACTTGTCTACGAAAATCTTCTGAGTTTTTCATTAGAACCTAAGTGACATATTCTCTCAAAAATAAATCATTGGCCAAACACTAGCTTATCAATTGAGTATTCTTCTAAGATGTTCAACTTGTATCATCATCTCTAAAAAGAGAGAAAATCTTTTGTACTTTCTAAAAAGCATTGTTGTAATCAAGAGACTATTTGTCTCTTGACTTGTAAGAATCTTGAAAATTTTCTTGAAACATTTCGCCACTAGTCGTTCCTTAAAGGTATTCACCTTTCCATCCATGTCAGTCTTATTCTTAAAGACCCACTTATACCCTATGGGTTTTACCCCTTCGGGTGGATCAACCAAGGTTCAAATCTGGTTAGTGTACATGGATTCCATCTCAGATTCCATAGCCTCAAGCCACTTCTCATATTCAGGTCCAATGATGGCATCTTGGTAAGTCATAGGCTCATCCTAATTCATGAGAACCACATCACCTGCCTAGGTGAGCAAAATCCTATACCTCTCAGGTTGGTGAAGTGACCTATTTGACCAACACAATTGTTGGAAAAAATGGCCTTAGAATAATTAAGAAGGAGGGGTTGAATTAATTATGAACGTGTCTTGACTAATTAAAATTTTTCCTTCTTAATGTCACTAGATTCATTTAGGCTTTACTACTAAGTTATGAGAAAATAAAGAACAGAAACAATAACTTAGACAAAAGTAAAGCAAAAATAAAAAGTGCACAACGGAAAAGTAAAGAGTGTAGAGAAGAAGAAAAGAAACACAAGTTTTTATACTGGTTTGGCAACAACCTGTGCCTACATCCAGTCCCCAAGCAACCACCGGTTCTTGAGATTTCCAATAACCTTGTAAAATCCTTTACAAGCAAAAATCCACAAAGGATGTACCCTCCTTTGTTTTCTTTGAAACACCAAGTGGATGTATACTCCACTTGAACTGATCCACAAGAGATGTACCCTCTCTTGTACTCAGTATTACAACCCAAGTAGATGTACGCTCTACATGTACCACAAAGGATGTACGCTCCAATGTGTTAAGACAAAGATATCTCAGGCAGTTAGTCCTTTGAAATCTTTGTAAGGTGAAGCAAAAGATATCTCAGGTGGTTAGTCCTTTGAAATTTTTTTGTATAGAGGGAGGAGGAAAGAATCAAAAGAATTCTCAGACGGTTAGTTCTTTGAATTCTTTTGGCAAGAGGGAGAAGGAAAGAAAAAGAAGAATTTTTGGCCAATGAACTTTTCTTGACAAAGAAAGTATTGAATAAAAACTCTTAAAAAGATGAATGAATGAATGAATGAATGAATGAAAGAATTTTGTTATGCATCTTTTGAAATTCGTGCCATGGTCACATATTTATAGTCATTTGATGACTCAAGTTAAAAGTTTATGACTCTTGACAATTTCTTCAAAACTAATCACTTTTAAAAGTTGTGACTCTTTTGAAAACTAGTCACTTTAAAAGTTGTGACTTTTGAAAAAATCTTCAGAAATAAGTCACTTTAAGAATTGTGACTTTTGATAATTTATTTTTCAAAATAAGTCACTGGTAATCGATTACACAATCGATTACACATCAACAGATGTGACTCTTCATGTTTAAATTTGAAAATCAAAATATTTAGAAACACTGGTAATCGATTACAAGTATTGTGTAATCGATTACACAAGTTTGAAACGATTTGAAAATATTTTATCACAAATTGTGACTCTTGAAATTTGAAATCTAACGTTTTAAAACATTAGTAATCGATTAAATGATTATGGTAATCGATTACAGCTTTGTAAATCAGTTTGAAAAGAATGTTGGCTACTGGTAATCGATTACTGCCTTCTGGTAATCGATTACCAGAGAGTAAAACTCTTGGTAAAAGATTTTTCTTTGAAAAATTCTTTTGAACAAAATTGTGTTATTCAATATTTTGAAAAACTTTTTTAATACTTATCTTAATTGAGTCTTCTCTTGATTCTTTACTTTAATCTTGAATCTTGATTGAACGACTCTTTGATTCTTGAAACTTGCTTTGATTGAACGACTCTTTGATTCTTGAAACTTGCTTGACTCTTGATTCTTGAATTGAGTCTTTGGCATCATTAAAATAATCTTGGAAAGCATTGCTTCCACAACAATTTTTGTGCTACTTGAATAGAAAGAGGAACCACAACCATTTCTGGCATCGATTTTTGTTCCATTGCAGGTGGATCAGTGCTCTGTGTCACTTGGATTTCTCCAATATCTACATTCCTTCCTCTGGTTCCATTGGAGATATATTCCTTCTCAAGGAACACTCTAGTCCTAGTAACAAACATTTTGTCCTCAAAGGTGTTGTAGAAATAGTATCCTTTAGTTTCCTTAGGGTATCCCACAAAAAGACATTTGTTCAATAGGGGTTCTAGTTTATTTGAAATCATATGTTTCACATAAACATGACAACCCCATATCCATAAAAAGGACATGCTTAGCTTTTGCCTTGCCCATATCTTATATGGTGTCTTTTCGCCTTGCCCACATAAACATGGCAACCCCATATCCGTAAAAAGAATGTGTAATGATTGATCCTTCATGATCGTACTATGTCCAATCGGGTTTGATTTCTCCTCTCAGACAAATTGTTCAATTACGGTGTTCTGAGTGGAGTAAGTTGGGATATAATTCCACACTCTCTTAGATAGTCGTCAAACTCATGGCTTAAGTATTCACCACCACAATTTGATCTATGGCCTTAATACTTTTGCCTAGTTGGTTCTTTACCTTGTTCTTGAACTTTTCAATTATTTTTTTATTTTTTTTTCAAAAGATACACAAATCCATATCTACTGAAGTCATCAGTAAATGTGACAAAATAAGAGAAGCCATCTCTAGCAGGTTGATTCAGAGTCCATATACATCATTATGTATTAGTTCCAAAAGATCACTAGCCCTTTCACCTTGATCATTGAATGCTATTTTAGTCATCTTTCTCAATAGACAAGATTCACACACCTCGAAAGATTCATAATCAAACAATTCCAAGAGTCCATCTTTATGAAGCTTGGAGATATGCCTCTCACCTATACGGCTTAAACAACAATGCCAAAGGTATATAGGATTCAAACCATTTGGTTCAACCTATTTCCACATTTATGTTAAAGACAGGCATTTCGAGATCTAGAACATAGAGTTCATTACTCATAGGTGCACTAGCATAAAAAACATCATTCATATAAGTAGAAAAACACTTGTCTTTTATTAAAATATGAGAACCCTTCTTGAATGTAAAGTTTAGGAATCCATTTGTTATTAATCTGTAATGTTCAAGAACCAATTTTACATTAAGTTGTAAAGTTTAGGGAAATTTTTTTTTATTAAGTTGTATGATATCATATTGGTTGCACTTTTTACAAATCAGGGACTAAATCAAATTTTCGTTGTTTTAAAAACAAAATTATCATTGTTTTACACATTCAAAGACCAAAGTTTTCATTTACCAATAAATTTCACTTTCCTTTATCTTAGATCTCAAATATGTGAGTATGTGGCCGTTACTTTTTCCATCCATAAGCTTGATTTTTCTCCTTCATTCTCCCATTGTCTTTCAACCTTTTCTTTTTACTGCATAATGTCTTTCAACTTTAAATTTTCCATTTCACAATGATCCACCATTCATGTAACAGTTGTTTCAGGTAATGACTTGATGCATTTTTATTGCCACAGGGCACACACATTTTTTTTTCCTTAGGATTTTTTTCACACCTATGAACTTAATGTAGGTGCACATATAGATATATAGGTATCTACAAAATATGAGTGTGGACTAAAATTAGTAGATGTGTGAGTATGGTTGGGGCTGGGTATGGATATTTTTTCAAACAAAGATATGGGAACATGTATTATAGTATCCAACCTAGACCATGTACATTGTCATCCCTATATGATCTCCAACTAGTCAATGAAATTTATGCTTTAAACCATTTAACTCCCACATTTATATAGCTTTTCCTTTACAAAGACATGGTGCTTTTAGTGATGTGGCTAGGAAGCCGCAAAACTCACATTATCATCATCATGTTTTTGGTTCGTCAAACTTTTAGTTTGTCTTTTTTAGTCTCCTAAGTTAAAATTTGTATTTTTAAGGAAAACATTTGCACATTAGTTGTTCAAATTCGTGAGATTCTATTTTTAGTCCCTTGTAACTATTTTTTAGCAATTTGGCTACAAAATTTGTGGCAATTTTTTACCACAATAGAAATTAAAAAATTATTTTTTGGATTTACAACCTTTGTGTTCTCTCAAAAGACGCAATGCCTGTGGTGATCAAACCTTCTCTTCCTTAAAGTGGCTTTTACCATTATTGGAGTGTAGCTCAAGGAAGATAAGCAGAGTAGTTTATCAGCTTCACTAATGTACACCTTTTTTAGATGTAAGATCAAACAAATTTTGGACCATTAGAGACAACAAATACTTTCTAAAGATTTACTATAAATACAAGAAACTTTGAAGAGTTGAAGTTATGAACTTACAAGGTGAATGTTGAAATGTATTTTCCCTCTCTTCTTCAAGATTTCCTTTTGTAAATTTTCAAGTTTTAAAACTCTCAAAACACCTTGAAAATCCTTAGAGAAAAAGACTAAGTGTTTAATTTGTATATTTGTCTATAAGACGATAATGTTAGTCTGTTTGCAAACAAACATCAACAAATCTATTGATTTGTTAGAATCAAAAGTGGCTTGGTAGTCAAATAATACTTGGGTTGTAATAGCTTGTGCATAAGCTTTGTTGTAAGAATCAAAAGTGACACTGAATAATACTTATAACTTTATGAAGTTAGTGAACAATTAATGGGTTGTCAAAAATTGAATGTGGTCTGAGTAGTATAGACAAATCAATATAAAATTTCTTTGTGTTTGATTTATTTTTCTTATCTATTGTTAACTCACAACGGATTAAAATTTTATTTTATCTTTAAAAGTGTTTAGAAATTTGTTAAGTATTATCTGGCTCTATCTATTTCTGGAATCCTTGTCTTCTTGTTTTAAACATTATTAAACGATAGCTTTCTTTGTCAAAAAGACTTGTGAAATTTTTAAATCACAATTCAATCCTTTTTTTTAATATTTTCCTTTACACTTGTATATATATAGAAAAAAATTAACATGTATGAATTGAATTTTAGATCCATAACATTTGAAAGAGAAGTATGAATTGAATTTATTAAACTACGTCCCAAAAGCCTATTTATTGTTGTTAACTAAAAAAATTATATTTATATTTTAAACTTTTCTTGAATTTAAAAATATTCATATAATATAAAAGATGTTTAATGAAGATAAAATAACGACAAAATAAAGAAGTAATGGAAAATCAAAACACTAAATATATTAAAAATTATTATAAATATTAAAAGAGCATTAAATGCTTATCAACCATGTATAATTAATATAAATATTTAAAGAGCATTAAATGCTTGTCAAAATTAATATAAATAGTATTTAATGCTTATATATATATATATATATATATATATATATATATATATGTTACGTATAGCTTTATATCAACCCATTAGACACTATTGAATTGAAGAAAAGAGGACATTATTCTAGAGTCAAATTAAGATGAAGGCCATTACTATCATTTTGATTGTTCTGCTTGTTCTTTCCGTTGGGATTGGTATGTTTTACTCTCCTTGAAGCTAGTCATAAATTTAAGATTGTCAATTTTTAAATTCTTTTTGCTTTTACATCAGATTTTGAGTTTGAGATTTATGGTTAGCACTGAATACTTTGTATTTATGTGTGTATGGGATAGAAAATGAAGGGCCATTGAAAGTGATTGAAGCAAGAACCTGTCAAGATAGGTTGGGCGCGCTAAACTGTATACAAGACGAATGTCATATTAGTTGCATAAAAAAACATGGAAAGTTAACAAAAGTTGGGTGCAGTATGCCTTTATATGATTGCATATGTCTCTACCCATGTTAATAAGTGTTTGACCTTCTTCCTACATTGTCCCTATATGAATGTCAATTTATTTGTACCAGACAATGATGGAATCAAAGAAAATAAAATTACTTTTTGGTAATATATCTATAGGTTTAACTTTTCACAGCTAATTTTGTAAAAATCCATTTTCGCTAATTAACTTATTATTTTTATAATATTTTAATGTCATTCTCACCTCACCAACGAATCTGAATACGAAAAAAAGTTGCTAACATACTTACACCTCTTTTTTAGTTGGAGTATGTTACCGGCTTACACCAAAATATTACGACAAAAAACCCATCATTTCATTAATTTCAATTGCTTGATTTTAGGGATATTGTAGTAATTTTAGGATATGCTTTTAAAAAATTATTTCTCTCCTCCCTCCTTTATCATGTTATTAAAAAAAAAAATCTCTCTCTTCTCTCCATCTCTTACGTATCCCTTTTCTTTTTCACAAGTTCATCTTCTCTCAGCCCAACACCATGACGATACCATTGACAACAAAAATAACTCCAAACACATTGATTTGCATCCAAAGAAAATGACAAAAAATATTTAGTCACAAGGATGAGAATTGAAGATGAGTAGTTTACTTTTTTAATAAAATAATCATAATTTCAACACTACACAAATCAATTGCTGGATAAGAAATTCTATTATCCTAATTCCATTATTTATGGCTTTCAACATGTTCAGGTGCTCTGCATTTTTTTCTTTCCTTAAGTTCGTCTTCTTCTAAAGAACATGCAATGTCAATAGAACATGTAATTCCCTAGCTACACTCATCTTTTTCTCTTCCTTACAATCATCTTCTCTCCCTAACATTCTTCTACACACTATAACAATCAAAGGCAAGCCACAAAACATGTAATGCCTTTATTTTATAAAGGAATTACTATGATTTTTCTAATTAAATATGTGGGAAAAAAATTAAATGATTCTTTTACATCAAATATAAAAAATCACACTAGAAAAAGGGTTGAATAGTGTGTTAGATAAAATATAGAATTTTTTTTAATGGAAAATATTTAATAAATGAAACAGTGTCCAGTGACTCAATCAAGTTTTCTTAAGCACAGGTGGACTATCGTCCAATGATATATTTATAAAACGTATTTTCAGTGAAAGACTTGTATACAAGAATGTGTGAATAATAGACTTTGAAAATACTCTGACAAGCTGGAGAAGAACAATAAAAATACATAGTTTTATACCCGTTCTCTCAACCTGAGCTACGTTTAGTTCTCCTTTACCAACCAGTAAAGGATTCTACTAATTAGACTTGATTACAACAAATATTTTTTTCAGTCACTTCTAGCTTACAAGTATTCTCAAGACCACTACTGACACAACCCTTAGACTTCCCTTGAATCTAAGGACACACAATTATTATTTAGTCACTAAGTTACTCCTGACTTTCACAAATAGATGTTTGGTTCATAATCAAAAATTCTTTCAACTCTCAAAGAGTACGCTTAGAATGAAGTTCTTAATATCACAAAAAAGGATTGTATAATACAAAGGATGAACTTTCTAAGCTTAGTGTTTCTTTCTAAAGGTCTTGTTCTATTCTTCCTTTTCTTGATGCACAACTTTTTGCTTTTCTATACTTGTTCATCAATTTTCTTTGAGTCTTTGATGTCCTCTTTATACTAAGAGGCTCATAGTTATGGAGAGGATCTTCAACATTGAATAATATGACCGTTGTTGATTTTGATCTTGTTTCCCAATCTAGACAAATATTGCATGTCTTTGTCTAATACTAGATTAGAACTTTCCATAGTTGTCATTCATAACTAAACATAGTCGTTAGACATATAAAAGGAAATATAAGATGCATTCACAAATATGTTCCTTTTAATAGAACCATATAATATGGCATAAACAGATGTATTCAAGTAAATGTGCATATTCAAAAGGATGGACTGGACGAGTACTTCTTGCTTCCATTAGACAAGGTATCCATTCATGGATAAGTCTTACCTCGTGTTGCTTCTAGTCATCAAACATGTTGACTTACATGCAATAAAATGATTAACATGAATTTATATCTTTGTTTTCATCAAAACATTAAGAGATGTATGAGTCATCCAGTGATGGATTGTCTAGTGTCTAACATTAAATATCATACTCAAGTATAAAGATTACAACGATAAGTAAACAATTGCTTGGAAATACATTACTAGTTTTTTTAAAAAAATTAAGAGATAACATCTTTAGCGTGAATAAATGCTAGTCAGATAATTCATAAGTAATCTCACGTACCGACGACATATTATTTACATAAAGTAGTAGAGTAAAACCGTTTGAGAGGGATAACTTAGGTAATTACAAACCATCATAATAAAAAGTATTAACCAAAAGATAATAAAAAGTACTACATCCAAATAATTGTACTAGACTACCTGCCCATGCATACATCAAAAAGTAAAATCTAGTCATAAAGGATGAATCCTAACCATTACCTATCACCAACTAAATCATGTCTCAAGGAACTAAGAAGAATCCTTAGATGGGTCTTCCTCGATCCCTAATGACACATTCACTTCACTCGCATCCTCAGAAAGATCCTCCTCTTCTCTGTCATCATCAGTGTAGTCCTCCATAACAAGTGTCCAATCAATCAAATGTTTGGGCAAGAGAAATCATGTATGTGTGATTGGATTATACGATGGATAGGCAGATGAAGGAATCTCTCTATCAGGGGTTGATGAAACATACTCCCTAATAATGTAGACTGAGCAAACATCTCCTCTACCATCATAGCAATGTCAACTATAGAGGCCATCGACGATGGAGAATGAGAAGATGAAGAAGGTGGAGTAGCTGGAACACATATATAGTCAAGTATCGGGTACTGAGTTAACACCAACAGTAAGTCAAAGTAAAAAAGTGGAATGTGTGGCTCCCTTGACACAGGTGAAATGCTAAATCTAACCTCGCCCATGAAGTGATCTTCCTCAAACAAAGGATCACAGCTCCACTAGCCATCTAGTGATCGAATCAACATGCGAAATGTCGGTCTCCACTTTTGTACCATCGTCCTCTAAAAAAAACAAGGTGTATGGGTGAGTCATCTACTACTCCATCATACTACAAGCAAAAGGACCAAAGTCCACAATACAACACACCACACAATTTACATACCCATTCCTAATGTTCGACTACACACATTCACTCTCGTAGTTCTATTCCTTGACTACATGTATTGTTGCACTAACTCAGGCTTGGTTGCCTCATTGACATGTCGTCATAGAGGTCTTACATCTTTCATTTATTTTGTTGGGTGACATTGGAGGAGTGCATACCCTTGCCCTGGTACTGCAAGCATGCTACTTTTCACCATAACTAGTTATGTTCTTGGTGATTGTTGGGATTGCCAAGTCGGCTACATGAGTCCCCTAGCCTTGTAGAGGTATCACAACTTGATGTCATTTTTTATCCCCAAGGACTCATGGCCCTCACCTTACATACCTTAGGTACCATCTATGGCCACCCACTCACTTACAGGTACATACAATCTCTTGTTGTCACTTCTCACTGGGATTGCATTTAGGGATGTCTCCTCTTCACGAACATTTCTAGCAAAGTTCCTAATTGGTACCATGATGTGGTTACCAAGGCACAAACTCTAAGCCCCACAAGCTCTAAGCCCCATTAATCATTGGGAGAATAAAATAAGAATTTTAACTTAAAAATGAAAGAACAACTGAAATTACAAAGCTTTCCTCAAGGATTTACCTCTAAGCTTCACAAAAATTCCTTCAATACACAACTAAGCCTTCAAAGCAAGCATGAAGTTAAGAGAACTTGGCCCCCCTTCCTCTCTTGAAAATGATGCACCACCCCAGGTCATTCTAAGGTTAGTGTTGCCTTATGTAGTAGGTCTTAATCTCACTTGGATTAAGGCCTAATTAGGTTAAGTGTCCTTATTAAATCTTAAATTCCCTATTAGAGCTTCATGACACTTAATCCTAGACGTTAGTCACTCTAAACAATTAATTCTAATTCTAACTAAGTCTCTTTATTAATTAAATTCTCTTTTTAATAAGTTTCGATCATATTTACCAATATGCAATTAGTGAGTTGACAAAGTCAGACCAAACTCTTCCCATTGATCCTAGTAGTCTATGGTTGATCTTGTTGACTTTTGTTTTTTTTTTTTTAAATTTTACTAGAAAATGAGTCTTTTTCCTAATTTTCTCATTTTTCTTTGAACTCTAATATACTATAATTCTAATAATTTAATTACTTTCTTTCTAAGTTATTATTACTATTATCTCTAACAGTAATATTTTCTAATTCTTATAGTTGAATTTTTAGGATGTTACAAAACACAGATTAATTGCTTCTAAAGAACATATGTGGACTATTCTTTATTGCCCGTTCATTTTTTTTCTATATATTTTAATCTCTCAACTCTTTTAATCCCTTGATTCTTTCTCTCCCCGACGTTACATTGTTGAAACTTTTAAGATTTGGTGTAAGTCATATATAATCAAACTACAATTAATTCCTTCTTAGATAAAATTAACTGTCACAAATTTGTAAAAGTTTAGAATGACTGCACTCAATAAATTAAAATTCTAAATACTTTTAAAATATATATTTTTTATACTTGTAAATTTTAAAATTATTAAACACTAAGGAGGTGTTTGATTTAATTGTTTTCTATTTTCGTTTTTACTGGAAATAGAAAATGGTGATGGAAATGTGTTTGGTTGGATTTCTGTTTTTATTTTTAGTGAAAATATTTTTCCGAACGAACCAAAAACTGGAAATAATAAAATCTCGTTTTCAGTGTTTTCCGTGTTTTCAGTTGAAACCAGAAATCTCATTTTGGATAAAATGAAAACGTGGTGGTAAGGAATGCAATTTTAAACAAATCTAAAAATACTGAAAACAAGAAATCAAATCAAACATGTTTTCAGAATTATAATCTTTTGAAAATGAAAACAATTTTCAGAAAATAAAAACAGAAAATGAAAATGCAAACCAAACACACCCTAATTTTCTCATTTTGATACTAATAGTAATTTAGCAAATTACATATCTAAATTAGCAAATAATTTTGATTTAATGATTAGTTGCAAACAAATTTTGTTTGATTAAACTAATTAATTAATCATCAACTTTAGCTTCAACATGAGGTTCAATAACATTTTCAGCTTCATGCCCAATAGGTTCAACAATAGGTTGATCTTAATGCAGTATCTCAAGAGGTTCAATAACAACTTGAGTTCATCTTCGCCCAAGAAAGTAGTTTGTTTTGGTGGTCCCTAAAAATGTTGTCTCGAATACTTGATGACAAATTCGTAAGTTGCAACATGTGTGAGGTAGTTGACTTTCTTCAAGCTCATATCCATTACTATTATGTTGAATTTCCCTCTCTTCCTTTGTATTTTATGTCCAACCTTATTCCTTTTATATCAACAAACTAGGTTCTTATGGGAATTTCATTATTGTAGCCTTCATAAAATGCCCATGGAGCTATTGTTTGGGACTTTGTAACAAATCGTTAGAATAACAATATATTAGAAGGTGCTCATAATAAAAAGTATTCACAATAGAAATTTAACAACATGTTTTTTTTTAAAAGAATAAATGCATTTATAATCGAAAGTTAAACAACAACCAACTCATTTTTTATAAAAGAATCCAACATGAAGTCATATACAAATAAAGTGAATGCTCATACAAATTCATATTCAAATGATAAAACCCAAAAACCAAAAACTTAGAACCGCCCTAAATTAGTCCTTATTTATTTAGTCAATCGAAAGATTTTAAAAAAAATAAAGATAAGATCATATTCCAAGAAATTAGAAACTATAAAACTTGATAAAGAAAAATATACAACACAATCAAAAGAAATTAAATATATATATATATAATATAGTCCTAAGAAATTAATGACTATTTTTTTTCTGAAAAAAAGAGACAACAAATAAATAAGCTATACAAAATCCTTATCTATCTATCTATCTATCTATCTATCTATATATATATATAGAGAGAGAGAATATCATATGAAAGAAAATTATTTTATATGAGAGTGAAAAGATTAAATCTAGATCATATAACCAAACATAAACGATCAAGATTTAAAATCATATGATTACTTAAAAAGTCATGAGACTTTTTTACATTAAATCCCAATCCTCCATTTATGATTATGCAGTATAGATTTAATCATCTCATTCTCGTGTAAGATATTTTCTCTCATAAGATATATCTTTTTTCTCTCCCCCCCCCCTCTCTATCTATATATATAAGTAGAAGTGACGACAAATATATAATTTAGAATTTTTCCATTTTTTAAGGATAAAAAGAGCTACTGTTATGAATAATCTATTTGTATATATAAAAGTAGAAGTTAGGATAAATATGTAATTTAAATTTTCCTTTATCTTATTTCTATTTATCTCTTGTAAATATGTAATTATTTTTGTATCTATAAGTAAGTTACTCATCTTGAAATTAATACACACAATTATCATTTTATTTAAACTCTTGTATTCTCTTTTTATTCTCTACTTCCTTTTCTTTCTACTTTCTACTTCAAGTTATAATTTATTTAATGCATTATCAACACAATTGTCTTTTTGCCATGAGCCATCCACAATTGGTATTCTAACTTACAAGAAAAAGCCTTTTGCAAAATTTGATTGGAGAAAGTTGTTCTTAGGGATTCATATTGCAATGTCATATTTTTCCTTTCTCTATTTTCATTATTCATACCATGTGTTTGGTAGAATATTTGTGTTTTATTTAGGTAATTGTGAATTTGATCATTTGAGAATCTTGAAGACTCTATCATAGAAAAAAGTAGAATATTTTCTCACCAAAAGAAAGTAATGCAAAAGTGAAAGTAATGCAAAAGTGAAAGTAAAGGTATTTTTTCTCACCATAAGTGAGAAAATAATGTCGAAATGGTTGATGCATATGAATTTTATTATAATTTGATCTAGCATAAGATAAAGTCATATTCTTTTTATTCCTTATTACAAAGTAAGATTTCTCACGTAAATGTGAAATTTATTTACACGTAATGTGTCTTAAAGACACTATTAAATAAAGAAATTCTAAAAGTATTTTTGTAAAAGGTAATAAATACCTTATCAAAGAAATGAATTTGAATAATTTTTTTTCACCAGAAGTAGGAAAGCAATACAAAAGGTGAAAAAAATATTTCTTTCTAACTAAGACTGAAAAAAATAATACAAAAAGTGAAAAGAGAAAACTTTTCATTGTTGAATAAGGTGAATAAAAAACAATAATTTTTTTCTCACAAGAAGTGAGAAAATGGTTTAGAAAAATGAAAAAAGGTTAATTTTTCATTCTTAAAGAATGAGAGTAGAAAATACTCATTCTTTCTCACCATAAGTGAGAAAATAGTGCAAAAAAAGAAAAATCATTCTCGATGAATGTAACATTTTATTGTTAATTAAAATCTTAATTTATATATATTAATTTATCTGAATTTATACGTGATATTTTAACATGATTAGTCTTATCTATAGTATTTCTATATGTGCATTTGAATCAAGTAAGTAATATGTTATATTAATATTTTATTTGATAATATATGTTTTGATTTTAATAATTAAATTTGATAAATATTATTAGAATATTATGTACGATCCATGAGTAAATATATTCACATATTATATATTGTGTTTGTTATATTGTGAGTATAAACATGTAATATTTACAATAATTGTTTGGTTGATATTGTGTGGAGAAAATTATTGATAATGATGTGATAAGAAACATTTAATGTGTTCATGTAGTAGAAATAATATCAAGAAAAATAACTTAAAGAAATATTTGAAGACATTATTTTTGAAGGAAACAATAAGACGACACATAGATACAAATTATAGCATGTTGAGTATAGTGATAAAATCTAATAGATTGTAAAAAATATACCTAATTTCACATTCATCCTCATGAGTGTGGTTATATGATATAAACCTTTAATTACTCTTAAGAGAATTTCTGCTCACTTTTTAGGAGATTGTTTAAGAGAATTTGACTAGGAAAGAGACAATAGGTAGGGACCTCTCAATGGACTACTGACTTCATGATTAAACATAGTCCTGGTTATAATCTCATGTTGATAAAGTAAATTTAACCAAATTTATTATAAATTTCTGCTCACTTTAATTTACTTAATGGGATAATAAATTTATAATCCCCTAACAATAGGTAGGGACATCTCAATGGACTATTTACTTCATGATTAACCCAACTCATCACAAGGTCAATCTTGGTTATAATCTCATGTAAAATAATTTGTAATCAATATATGATTATTATCATATATTTAATTATCAAATTATAATACTAAAAAATAATGTATTAATTATTGATTGATATTAATCCATAACAAATATTTTAACATTCTCCAACTTGGATAGTACCAACCAATAATATGAACCATCAAGATTAAAACAACAATTTCAACCATATATCAACAACAGTGTAAGAAATCTAAAATCTCTAATGACACAAAATAATATCTGATAGGGATACATATCATGTGCATAAGATAATCATACTTCTCTTGAGAAAAAGAACATACAGGATAACATAGTTTAATAGTCAAATATGCTAGAATGGTCCAAACATATGAAAATGCTACAAAAGATATGTTACCAAGATAATATTACTATATACATATGTCTTCAAAAGATTTAACCAAAAACATGTAAGTTATCAAAAATTCTTAAAAGCTTAATAGTTAAGCCTTTTGGTCAATGAATCCACAAAATGTTTTCTTTGGACATCATATCACTTTAAGTATGAAAAGTTATGAAGGTCATAACATGATTCATATGCATTTAAGAGCTCACAATAGCTCAATAACGAGTGATTACATATGAGCTAAATTAACAAAAACTCTTACAATATTTGACATTCAATTAATATGAGTTCACAAAATAAGTGTCTATGCAAACCTGAAGACAATTAGAAAATCCATTAATTTCTTACTTGAGTGACATAGACACCTAATTCAAATAAAACAATACTCTAGATTAACATGGCCACAAAATGTCAATAATGAGCACACACTTAAATCATTGGTCCAAACATAAATTTATAAGTATCTCAATGGTGCAAAGTTGTACTCGATAGGAATACTATCATTACAAGCACCTTAGCAATATAGAAAATCATACTTGATGATGTATTGAATTTACAATACACTTATAAATTTCTACCAAACAAAATGTGAAGTTTTGGATAAAAGAGATGCAAGATAATTGCATACCGAAGGACTAGTTGTGCAATTTCCAACAAAATGACTTTGGTATCCGCTAAACATGTTTACTAAGATACAATTGATTTTATGTATCTCAACACAATAGGACAAGAATGAATAACAAAATCCTTAGAGTATGTCATATGATCATTAAATGTGCACAAAAATATGACACTACAAATCTGATAAGCCTCAAGACATAACACAAGGTTATATACTCCCACTAATCCTTAATATACCAAATTAGTATTAGAATAGAGTCAACTAGTATTGAAATACTCTAATGATAGTAGGATCATAATGATATATCAAAAGTTTACTTGAGATGATACAATAATTCCATGATAATATGTGAAACAAGCCAAAAATAGGTACATCAGCTAGTCATGCAAAAAATTTAGTTTATCATGCGAAAAAATGACATCGACGATCACATGTGAAGATAATGTTACATGTATTCCTCAATCTAAAGAAGGATACATAAATGAGATAGAACAAATCATATTTTATCAAAGTTCTTTTTCACTCATGATCTCCAAAAGAATGATGATATAAATGTTCAACAAGTTTGTTCGAGTAAGAATTTAGAAGATTTCTTTACAAAATCATTATCAAGAAAGACTTTTGAGCAACCAACTCACAAGATTGGATTCCATAATCTTATAGATGAAATGTCTGCATGAAAGGGAAAATCAATATGTTTTGCACTCTTTTTCCTTTTGCTATGGTTGTGTCCCATTGGGTTTTCTTGGCAAGGTTTTTAACGAGGTAGATGACCACGTATTGAAGGATGATATATTTTTTTTCTTTCATTAGGTTTTTATCGCCATTACCATTGTCATTGTTACTACCACCACTAATGTTACCGTCATTGTCATTGTCACCACGACAACAATACCACCACCAACATTACTACTACCACTATCAATGACACCACCATCGCCACCAACATAACTAACATTATTACCACCACTACTAATACTACCTCTGTGACTATTGTCACCACCACCACCACACCACCACTTATTGCCACCACCACCATCACTGACACCACCATTGCCACCAACATAATTGACATTATTGCCACTATTACTAATACTACCTCTGTGACTACCGTCACTAACACTACCACCAATGTTGCTACCATTGGCTACCACCACTAACATCGCTACCAAACACCACATTGTCAATGCCATCACTATTTGTATTGTTACCACCACCTCCACCACCACCACTAATATCTCTATTGGTGTCGCTGTTGCAGACATTACCACTATCACCATTGTCATCATCACCACATAAAAAATATTTTTAAACTAATTTTAGTATCATATGAAACTTTCAAAGTAAATTTATTTAAAAATATTCATATTTTTAAAACTGGTTTGAATATTTTTTTAAAACTTAACTAAAAATGGATTATTATTTTTAAAAATATCGAAACTAAAAATTAAAAACCACTCCAAATAAACCCTTGAGATAGTGAAAATTTGGATAAGTCCTTGCATTACACGAGGTAAACACACTAGTTTTATCTTATCATACTTTGAAATTATCCTACTCTCATGTCTTTGTTCATGTTATTAAATACCAAATTCTTTCACGTGAGGTGTCACTGCTCATTTCCCAACTCGATAGAAGTGAGCTGCGAGCCCAGCTTCGACAATAAGAAATCCTTTTGGGCTCATTCCCTTCCACGCCAACGACATCTAAAATCAAAACAACAAGAAAGAAAGAAAGAAAGAAAGAAAGAAAAGAAAAGGAAAAGAAAACCCTCTCTGCCCGCCAAACGCAATTTCCCCCATTAAGAAAAAAAAAACCTTTCGCACACTCTCTCCTCCGAAATGGCAGAACCATCTCCTCCTCCGCCGCTGGCACCACCGCCACCGCCACAGTCGACTCCACCTCGTCCTCAGCCGGCCGACAGCGTCCGTGTTCGGTGTGCCGGCTGCCGCATGATCCTGACTGTGGCCCCCGGCCTCACCGAATTCGCGTGCCCTACCTGCCGAATGCCGCAGATGCTTCCACCGGAGCTCATGCCAAAGGCGGCGGTGGCCAACGTGGCGGCAGCACCGCTTCCTCCGACATCCGCTCCGCCATCGCAGCCGTCGCAAGCACCGGCGCATGGCATTGATCCCACTAAGATCCAGCTTCCCTGCGCCTCGTGCAAGGCCATCCTCAACGTCCCTCACGGCCTCCCCCGCTTCGCTTGCCCTCAGTGCGGGGTTGACCTCGCCGTCGATGTCTCCAAGGTTAAGCAGTTCTTTCCCGCGCCGCTGCTGCCAGAAGAAGTTAATGAGGTTTGCCTCCGTTCCTTTCTCTACTGAATTGAATTTCAGTCACTGTGAGGTGGGGAAGGGAAATTGAGCCTGGTTCTCTGTGTAGTGTGATTTTAGGTTACGGTATGGTTTCTGTTTGTACTTTAGTTCGTTTTGATAGATGTGAAGACATAAAGTGCGGTTGTATTTGTGGTTGATATTATAATTTCTGTGTAGTGTGATTTTAGGTTACTATGGGATTTCTATGTGTACTTTAGTTTGTCTTGATTGATATTGATGACATACAAAAGCGTTTGTGACGGTGGTTGATATTATAGTGTTACTGTGCAGTGTGGTTTTAGGTTACATTTGGATTCCTTTGCACGTTGATTCACCTTGATTGATACTTGGGGACATATATAAGTGTGATTGTGAAGGTGATTGATATTATAATGTTCCTGTGCTGTGTGATTTTAGGTTACATGGGATTTCTATGTGTACTTTAGTTCGTATTGATTGCTATTGGGGGCATAAAATAGAAAGTGTGACAGTGATGGTGGTTGATATTATAATGTAGCTACTTGCTAGCATGGATGAACGAGGATTATGAAGAGGAGGCTTTGCCCACAGACTTGGTTTGGTTGATAATGGGATTCTGTTGACTTTAGTTTTGTCTTGATTTATATGGAGTATGTACAATAAGGTGTGATGCTAGTTAAAATGGTAATGTTGCTTATGAATTGAATAAGCATTATAAATTGGAAATAGAATGTGCTTGATAGTTAGTTAAGTGGGTGTAGCATTTCTTGATTGATGTGAAGGATGAACAGTGATTCATGATGGTAGTTGATATGATAATTTTGCTGATGAAGATGAACAGCCATTATGAAAAGGAAGTAGAGTATGCTTGATGAGGTAAAGCTGTTAGCAAGGATGAATGTGCATTTCAAAGAGGAAGCAGAATGTGCTTGATCATGCTTAATAGTTGATAAGGTGAGGATGTTAGTATGTATGAACAGGCATTACAAAATGGAAGTAGTACATGCTTGATGGTTGATAAAGTAAAGATGTTAATAAGGATGAACAAGTATTACAAAGAGGAAGTAGGATGTGTTATTTTGGGTGAGTTTGTTTAAACTTAAAAAAGGTAACTTTAAAATAAGTGATTCTTACATAAGCACTTTTTTAAGCAGATAAGATTTGCTTCTTAAAATATGCAGAAAATTGCTTTTTTTTTAAGTAGAAGGAGTTTAGACAAACACACTAAAAAATATAAAGCTGCTTATTTTATTAAAATAAACACTTATTTCAACAAATAAGTTTAAACAAACTGACCCTTTATTTCTGTCTCACAAAAAAGTGGTTTGTTAATGAGAAGTGGGAAGTAATTTTGTTGGGAATGAGTTGAGTTGTTAAGGTACGTATTGTGTCCTTCTGTGATTCTATGTTGTTGGGTTTATTGCCTCTTTGGTCCATTTCATGCACAGAATCTTGTCGTTCTTTAAGGTTGGAGATGTTTAGTGTTAGTAGTGCCTTGGTGGGTGCAGAACTGATATTAATAGAAGTTTCGTGCATTGTAGACTTGGAACTAGAGTTATTCCACAAAGAAGTAATATTGTTTAAGGGTATTGAAAACTTACAATTATATAGCTGTCAGTCTGAAGCAATCAACGATTCATTTGACTAAACCATCCTTATTGGTCTTTTATTGGTTATCATTTGGATGGAAGGATTTGTAGGTTAAACAAAGGATGGATTAATTTTATTGTTTTGATTAATATTCTCCTTATTTGAAGATATTTTAAATAAGGAGGATCATTTTTATTATGATGGTATGAATGCATGTTGATATGAATTTATGATAATAAAAGGGACATGCCGTTCATTTTTCAATGAACTAGAGTTAGAAGCTGTATTTTTCAATGATGATGACCGAGGAAGGGGAAGGGATTAGATAGATTTACCATTTCCTATTTTTGTGAGGTTCTTTATTATATTGGTTTCTCTTAGACAGGAATTTCTTTCAAGGTGTTCTATGCCTAACAATGGCAAGATTAACAATGATATTATAGGTAAGGTAGAGAGATGAGAGAGAGTAAGAGAGAGAAACCGAGAGAAACACAGACAAACAGAGAGAGAGTGAGAGAAGCCAGAGAGATAGAGAGAGAAGCCAGAGAGAGAGTGAGAGAAGCCAGAGAGAGAGTGAGAGACAGGGGAGGGAGCGCTTGATCGACACAGTGAGACACACAAGACGCTCCCGAGGGAGACACCTAGAGAGAGGGCGAAGAGGAGGTGCAAGGAACTGCAGCTATGTACGTGGAAGATATAGCACCCAAGGGCGAAGCGCAGAGAGGGGACCTGGGGATCTTGATGACGAATACATGGCCTTAGTCAACGATGGAGAATGGGTTGAGGTAACCCGTGGGCGGAACAAAAACAAGTTGCTTAATAGGACACATCCACATCCTATAAACCAACACAGAGCCACCATAAAGGGCTCATGGAGGGACAAGGCTGACGTTACAACGTTTTACTTCTCTAGATTTCCCACATGGGTAAATGAGAAGGACCTTTGGCAGACATTCCAAAGATGGGGTAAAGTTTGGGAGGTCTTTATTCCCAAATACAAAAACAGAGAAGGGCAGAGATTCGGTTTTGTTCGGTATAAGGATGTTCGTGATGTAGAGAGGCTGGAACGAAAACTTGATAACAGCATCTTCTTCGGAAGGACGAAAATGTTCGTTAACCAGCCCAAGTTCCAAAGGAGTAAGGAGGCCTCACAGAAACAAAAGACTAACGCTGGAAATGGTAACTTACGAGTGGAGGGTAGAGGTAGCCAAGGCGGTTCGAAGGTGATTGCTAGTGGTGGAAGAGTCCGATCGTACGCTGAGGTGGTGAAACAGCTCTCGCCGGGGAAGACCAAACAGTGCCACCAGAAGCCAGAATCTTCCCACCCCACACACGATGTACAGAGGTCGGTGGTACTCGAGTCTTCTAAGTTGTAGAGTGAATGGTTACGGAATGCGTGGGTCGGCCGTCTAAAGAATATTGGCATGTTCGAAAGGCTAGACGTTGAGCTTAAATGGGTTTTAGATACCGAGGTGACCCCATGCTATTGGGGTGATGATTGGGTCATCCTCCATAATATGCAAGACTCCAAGGCCACACAGTTGATTCAGGAGGAGAGGACGAAAGGATCGTCACCGTTCCTGGACCTTCAGAAATGGTCCCAGGACATCCGTCCGACATATAGGCTGACATGGGTGATCTTGTGGGGTCTGCCACCGTTGGTGTGGGAGCAGGAATCCATGGGAAATGTGTTGGCGGAAGTGGGAGAACTGGTGGAAGTTGACGACATGGTAGAGCAGAGACGGCGGGTTGATGTGGCTAGGATCCTTGTCAGGACGCATAGGCCGCCGGGGATACAGTCGGCAATAACGGCAATCGTTGATGGAGTTCCTCACGTCCTTCACGTGGTTGAGGACATGTCTGGTCTGGGTGCTTGGCCGAATATGAAGACGGCGACCAGTGGGCTACCGCCTTCCCCGTTTTCCACGGAGCCAAACAGCCCTGCCTTTGACGACGCTGTTAACTATGACGATGACAGTCCGTTCGCGCTTGCCGGCGACAGTCCCGACAACCTTGATGGTCCTTCCTCCGACGGGCGCCACCGTTCCTCCATCCGAACTCGTCGTGACCACTGGGTAAAAACCATTGGTCGACGCTGCTTGGACCGGATTTTCAGCGAACCAGATGACGTGGCTTCCCTGCCCATTGACAGCAAGATTTTGAATCCTCTAGCCGTTGATCCTGCCGTGTCAACTGAACCTAGTGTGGGTCAAAAGCTGCTAAAGAGGACTGCATTTAATGAATTACCGAATTTGGAAAGACATGAAAATAACCAATATCGGGAGGCCCAACAAGGAAAGCTCCATAAGGATATTCCTGAAGATACAGACCGATGTGCAGGGAGAGCTCAGAATACCCCAATGCTGGTTCAAGAAAATGTCCCACCTCCCCTTGACCAGTCCCATTTTAAGAATCACACGCCCCCACATAGTACACGTGTGGATGAGGGGGGGGGGGATTTGGGCCTCTTTTCTCAAGGCCCAACCTCAGCTCCTGCTAATAAATTTTATGTTAGGAGGAAACAGCTTTTGGGACATAGTGGACAGGTCCCATCTAATGTAAAACCAGTAGTGGACACCTTGGCTCCTAAAGAGGGTTTAAAAAGCAATTCCTCTGATATTACCACTGGGCAACTGGGCTCACACTCCTTGGAAACACAATATGCTTTAGTAAAACAAATGGGCCTTACTCATGAAGATGATAGCTCCAGGGTTCGACAGATGATGCTAGACATGGATAACAGGGACAACAAGGTTGCAGCTGAGATGGGAATTAATTTGAATTCATCATGATTATTCTCTCTTATAATTCTAGAGGGTTGGGCAGGGGGATCAAGTGGACTGCCATTAAAAGGCTTAATTTGAAGCATAAGGTGGACCTAGTGTGTATCCAAGAAACTAAGAAGGAGTCTGTTGATAAGTTAATTTGCCAATCTATATGGGGAGATTCTTCTGTGTCCTGGGATTTCGTTCCTTCTGTTCAAGCTTCAGGTGGGTTGCTGTGCATGTGGAATAACTCTCACTTTCAGGTGGAGAGGAGGATTAAAGGTGGGAGTTTTATAATGCTGGAAGGAAAGTGGGTTGAAGAGGACCAGTGGATTCGAATTGTTAATATTTATGCACCGTGTGATTTAGCTGGGAAGAGGACCTTGTGGAATGAATTGAGGCATCTTAAGGCTGCCAATCCCACTGGTCTGTGGTGCTTCCTAGGGGATTTTAATTCTGTCCGGAGCCAGGAGGAGAGAATAAGCCTATCCCAGAGGAGTGTGGTCTCTGCTGACAGTTCAGAATTCAATGATTGGATTTCTGAGCTGGATCTTCATGATATTAGATGCCTTGGAAGCAATTTTACTTGGTTTAGGCCGAATGGCAGTGCCAAGAGTAGGTTGGACAGATTCTTGGTGTCTGATCAGTGGTTATCCTTGTGGCCTGACACTTCCCAACATGTCCTCCACAGAGATTACTTTGATCATTGCCCAATTATTTTGAAGACAAAGATGGTGAACTGGGGCCCTAAACCCTTTCGGGTAATGGACTGCTGGCTTACTCACAAAGGATATCAAGCTATGATTAAAGAGGCTTGGAATTCAGATATGCAGGGTGGTTGGGGGGAATAGCCCTTAAAAATAAGCTGAGGAATCTGAGACATGCCATAAAACAATGGTGTAAAGACCAGGGGGATATCAAAGCCTCCAAGATTCAGTCTCTTAAGCAGAAGTTAAGTGATCTGGAGAATCAAGATGCTCATAGAGCTCTATCCGATAGTGAAGCTTTAACCAAGAAAACCTTGCAACAAGAGCTGTGGGATATTTCAATTGCTTATGAGTCCTTGTTGAGGCAGAAATCTAGGGCTAAGTGGATTAAGGAGGGTGACAGAAATTCAGCTTACTTCCATAGGGTTATAAATTTCAGAAGAAGCTCAAATGCTTTCCATGGTATCCTTATGGATGGTACTTGGATCTAGCAACCTGACCTTGTCAAGAATGCAGTGGTTAATTTCTTCATTGAGAGGTTCACTGAACAGAATTATCTAAGACCTGTTCTAGATGGGGTTTCTTTTCCTTCCATTGATCAACACCAAAGAGAGGGGCTGACTGCACCTTTTTCTGACAAAGAAATTAAGGATGCTGTTTGGGGCTGTGCTGGTGACAAGTGTCCGGGTCCGGATGGGTTCAACTTTAATTTTATTAAGGAGTTCTGGGAATTATTGCAGCCTGATGTTAGAAGATTTGTGCAGGAATTCCACACTCATGGATCTTTCCCTAGAGGCAGCAATGCATCTTTTGTGGCCCTTATACCCAAGATTACTCAACCACAATCTCTAAATGAGTACAGGCCTATATCCCTTATTGGATGCATGTATAAAATAATAGCCAAGCTCCTCGGAAACAGGCTGAGGGTAGTGATACCTACAGTGATAGATGAAAGACAGTCAGCCTTCATCAAGAGTAGACACATTCTCCATGGTATTATGATTCTCAATGAAGTGGTGGATGAAGCTTTTCACAGAAAAAAGCCTGCTATGATCTTTAAAGTGGACTTTGAAAAAGCTTATGACTCAGTTTCTTGGTCTTTCTTGGACTATATGTTGAAGAGATTGGGTTTTTGCCTTAAATGGAGAAATTGGATTTCAGTTTGCCTTAAATCAGCCACCATCTCAGTTTTAATTAATGGAAGCCCCACAAAGGAGTTTGTCCCTTCTAGAGGCTTGCGGCAAGGGGATCCTCTTGCACCTTTGCTTTTTAACATAGTGGCTGAGGGGCTTACAGGTATGATGAGAGAGGCCCTTAACAGAGATTTATATAGAAGCTTCTTGGTTGGGAAGCAAAACCTCCCTATAAACATCTTGCAATATGCAGATGACACTGTTTTTGTTGGTGAAGCTTTGTGGGAGAATGTTGTAGTCTTGAAATCTTTGTTGAGAGGGTTTGAAATGGCCTCAGGTCTGAAGATTAATTTTGCCAAGAGCCAATTTGGGGTGGTGGGGGTTCAGCCTAATTGGATTCAGGAAGCTGCCCTATTCCTAAATTGTAGACAGATGGAAATGCCTTTTAATTATTTGGGCATGCCTATAGGAATTAAATCTTCCAGCAGGGTTGTTTGGGAGCCTCTGATTTCTAAATTTGAAGCCAAACTCACCAAGTGGAACCAGAAGAATCTATCTATGGGTGCTAAGGTCACTCTCATAAAGTCTGTTCTCAATGCTCTGCCCATTTACCTTCTATCCTTTTTCAAGATCCCTCAAAGGATAGTTGATAGGTTGGTGTCTCTTCAGAGGAACTTCATGTGGGGGGGAAATCAGCACCAAAAGAGAGTTTCTTGGGTAAAATGGGATGTCATCTGCCTTCCAAAGAGTGAGAGGGGTTTGGGGATTAAAGATCTAGCCAAATTCAATGCTGCCTTGAGGGGGAAATGGATCTGGGACCTAGCTGTCAACCAGAATCAACTTTGGGCTAGAGTTCTTCATTCCAAATACGGTGGTTGGTCAGACTTGTAGACTGGAAGGGACAAAGGGTGGCACTCTTATTGGTGGAAGGACCTTAGAAGGCTTTACCATCAGCCTGACTTCAAACCTATTCGGCAGAATATGAGATGGAAGGTTGGATGTGGGGATCAAATCAGATTTTGGCAAGATACTTGGCTGAGGGAGGACTGCAATCTTCAGCAGAAATTTAGTCCCCTCTTCAACATCGGTAGACAACAGAACTTTCCTATTTCTCATATGGGAAAGTTTTCTAATAACTTGTGGAGCTGGGACTTCAAGTGGAGAAGGAGACTTTTCGACCATGAATATGAGATGGCAGTTGCATTCATGGAAGAAATATCTGATATTTCTATCCAGCATCAGGTTCAGGATAAGCTGATTTGGAAAGCTGATGTTAGTGGTGTCTATTCTACTAAATCAGCCTACAGCTTGTTGATGCCTCCTAGCAATCCTCTTCCTAGCAGGAGGAATTTCCAGATCCTGTGGCATTTGAAAATTCCCCCAAGATTTGCGGTTTTTTCTTGGAGATTGTTTTGGGATAGACTTCCAACTAGGGGCAACCTGTCCAGAAGAAATATCCCTATTCAGGATACTATGTGCCCTCTTTGTGGATGTCAGCAGGAGGAGGCTGGACACCTTTTCTTTAATTGCAGTATGACTAAGGGGCTTTGGTGGGAATCTATGGGTTGGATTCAGGCTATAGGACCTTTCTCAGCTGATCCTGTCAACCATTTCATCCAATTTTGTGAAGGTTTTGGTGTAGATCGAAATTCTAGTAGATATCTTAGTAGGAGGGCCGGGTGGTGGATTGCTTTATCTATCACAATCTGGCAGCATAGGAATTCTTTGCTGTTTCATGATACTCCTTTTCAACCTCAGAAGGTGATGGATGATGCTTTAATCCTAGCCTGGTCGTGGTTAAAATATGGAGAGAAAGGTTTCAATACAACATTTAACCATTGGTCTGCTAATCTTATGATGGCCTTTGGTTAAATTCTGTCTAGTTGTATTGGGGTCCTTTGTTGGGTTTGTTGGGTGCTTTTACTTTTTGGAAGGTCACACTTTTGTGCTTTGTATCAACCTTCAGTACCTCTGGTACTGTTTCAGCTTTAATATTAATATATATATATTTTTGCCTTCCAAAAAAAAATTTTAAATAAGGAGGAATAGAAATAACTCCAACAAAATTCCAGCAGGGTTGTACAACATACTAAGAACCAATTAATTTAGTCTCTGTCCGTATCAGAGGAAAAGAGACAATGAGAGAGAGAGAGAGAGTAGACAGAGAGAGAGTGAGAGACAGGGGGGGGAGAGAACAAGAGACAGTGAGAGAAACACAGGGTGACCCCGAGGGAGACACCTGGAGAGAGAGCGACGAGGACGTGTAAGGAGTTGGAGCAATGAACGTGGAGGGTACAATATACAAAGGCGAAGTGCGGAGAAAGGAGCTGTGGATCACGAGGACGACAACAGATCCTTAGTCAACGATGGAGACTGGGTTGAGGTAACCCGTAGGAGGAACAAAACTACGACGACCAGTAGGGTGCAACCAAGACCAACAAACCAACATTGAGCTAATAGAACTGTCTCATGGAGGAACAAGGCTGATATCACAACTTTTTACTTCTCTAGATTCCCCACATGGGTAAATGAGAAGGACCTGTGGCAGACCTTCCAAAGATGGGGTAAGGTCTGGAAGGTTTTGATCCCCAAACATAGAAACAGAGAAAGGCAAAGATTCGGTTTTGTCAGGTATAAGGATGTTGACGATGTAGTGGGGCTGGAAAGAAAACTAGATAACAACATTTTCTTCGGAAGGATGAAAATGTTTGTTAACCAGCCCAAGTTCGAAAGGAGTAAGGAGGCCATAAGGAAACAAAATGTTAACATTAAGGCTAATAATGCCAACTTACAAGCTGAGGTTAGACATAGCCAAGGAGGTTCGAAAACGAATGTTAACGGTGGAAGACTTAGATTGTACGCCGAGGTGGTTAAAGCGCTTTCGCCGGGAACGACTATCCTTTGTCACCAGAAGCCAGAATCTCCCCAGCTCTCACAGGACGTGCAGAGATTAGTGGTCCTCGATACAACCAGGGTGCAAAACGAATGGATACGGAATGCATGGGTGGGACGGCTAAAAAATATCGGCATGTTCGAAAGGCTAGACAACGAACTCAAATGGGTAATAGATACTGATGTTACCCCATGTTATTGGGGTGATGATTGGGTCATCCTCCATAACTTGCAAGATTCTAAGGCCACGCAGATTATATATGAGGAGAGGACGAACAGATCCACACCGCTCCTGGACCTTCAGAAATGGTCCCAGGACATCCGTCCGACACATAGGCTGGCATGGGTTCTCCTGTGGGGCTTGCCGTCGACGGTGTGGGAGCCGGAATCTATGGGAAAGGTGGTGGCGGACATAGGAGACTTGGTGGAAGTTGATGAAATGGTGGAGCAGAGACGGCAGATGGACGTGACCAGGATCCTCATCAGGACGCAGAGGAGGCCGGGAATACAATCGGCGGTAATGGCGGCCATTGATGAAGCTCCACATGTCATTCATGTGGTTGAAGACATGACCTGTTTGGGTGCGTGGCCGAATCCGAAGAGAATGACCAGTGGACTTCCGCCATCTCCGTTCTCGATGGAGCCAAACAGCCTGGGCTCTGTCGGAGCTGATACCCGTGGGGATGATAGTCCGTTCGACATCTCCGACGGTAGTCCCGGCGACGTTGACAGATTTTCCACCGACGGGAGGCAGCCTTACTCCCTCCAAACACGTCGTGACCATTGGGTAAAAACCATTGGTCGACGCTGTTTGGACCGGGCCTTCAGCGATCATGGTGACGTGGACCACCCACCCAACGACAATAATTTTTTGAATCCCCCAACCGTTGATTCTGCAGTGTCCTACGAAATCAGCTCTGGTAAAAAGCTGATAAAGAGGAGTGCAATTAATGATTTACCTAAAGGGGAAGGGAGTGCTAATAACCAAAAACAGCAAGCCCAACATGGAAACCTTTTTGTGGATATTCCTGCAGGTGCAGTCCGAGATGCAGGAGGAGAGCAGCACAAGCCAATTCCGAATCAAGAAAGTTTGCCAACTCCCTTTGACCAGCCTCATAATAGGAATCATACACCCCCAGGCAAACCTATTATATGCGTGGATGAGGGGGGGGATTTGGGCCTCAGACCTCAAGGCCCAATCTCAGCTCCTGCTACTAGATACTATGTTAGAAGAAAAGAGCTCCTGGGGCACAGAGGACAGGCCCTATCTAATGAAGAACCAGCTGTGGACCTCGTGGCTCCTAAAGAGGTTCCAAATAGAAAACCCCAAGATAATAATCCTGGGCAACCCAGCCCTCATACCCTGGAAAACCAATATGCCTTAGTAAAACAAATGGGCCTGACCCATGAAGAGGATAGCTTGAAGGTTCGACAGATGATGTTAGACATGGAAGACAGAGATAACAAGGCTGCAGCTGAGATGGGAATTAAATTGGCTCCATCATGATTATTCTCTCCTATAATTCTAGAGGTTTGGGTAGGGGGATTTAGTGGGCTGCCATCAGGAGGCTTAATATGAAGCATAAGGTGGACCTTGTGTGTATTCAAGAAACAAAAAAGGAGTCTTTTGATAAGCTCATCTGCCAATCTATGTGGGGAGATTCTTATGTGTCTTGGGATTTTGTTCCTTCAATTCAAGCATCTGGTGGGTTGTTGTGCATGTGGAATAACTCACATTTTCAGGTGGAGAGGAGGGTTAAAGGTAGAAGTTTTATAATGCTGGAACGGAAGTGGGTAAAAGAGAATCAGTGGATTCGAATTGTTAATGTTTATGCACCTTGTGACTTAGCTGGGAAAAGGATCTTGTGGGATGATTTGAGGCAACTCAAGGCTTCTAACCCTACTGGTTTATGGTGCTTTCTTGGGGATTTCAATACTACCAGGAGCCAGGAGGAGAGAATTAGCTTATCTCAGAGGAGTGTTGTCACCTCATATACCGCAAATTTCAATGACTGGATATCTGAGATGGAACTCCATGATATTAGATGCCTTGGCAGCAATTTTACTTGGTTTAGGCCCAATGGCAGTGCCAAGAGTAGGCTGGACAGATTCTTGGTGTCTGACCAGTGGTTATCCTTGTGGCCTGATACTTCCCAACATGTCCTTCAAAGAGATTATTCTGATCATTGTCCAATCATTTTGAAGACAAGGCTGGTGGACTGGGGCCCTAAACCTTTTCGGGTTGTGGACTGGTGGCTTAATCATAAAGGGTATCACTCTATGATCAAACAGGCTTGGAATACAGATCTGCAGGGTGGTTGGGGGGGAATTGCCCTTAAAAACAAGTTGAGGAACTTGAGATATTCTATAAAACAATGGTGTAAAGACCAGGGGGACATTAAAGCTTCCAAGATTCAGAACCTCAAGCAGAAATTATGTGATTTGGAGAATCAAGCTTCTCATAGACTTCTATCTGATAGTGAAGTTATAACCAAGAGAGCTTTGCAACAAGAGCTGTGGGATATTTCAAATGCTTATGAATCCTTGTTGAGGCAGAAATCTAGGGCTAAGTGGATCAAGGAGGGTGACAGAAATACAGCTTATTTCCACAAGGTGATAAATTTCAGAAGAAGCTCAAATGCAGTGCATGGTATTCTCATTGATGGTACTTGGGTCCAGCAGCCTGACCTTGTTAAGAATGCAGTGGTTAACTTCTTTCTTGAGAGGTTCACTGAACAAAATCCCTATAAACCTACTTTGGATGGGGTCTCCTTTCCCTCTATTGACCAATATTTGACCAATATCAAAGAGAGGGGCTGACTGCCCCCTTTTCTGACAAAGAGATCAAGGATGCTGTTTGGAGCTGTGCTGGAGATAAATGCCCGGGTCCAGATGGCTTCAATTTTAATTTTATTAAGGAGTTTTGGGAATTGTTGCAACCTGATTTTAGAAGATTTGTGGATGAATTCTATACTCATGGCACTTTTCCTAGAGGCAGCAATGCATCTTTTGTGGCTCTTATTCCTAAGATTACTCAACCACAGTCATTAAATGACTACAGGTCCATATCTCTCATTAGTTGCATGTATAAAATAATAGCCAAGCTCTTAGGAAACAGGCTGAGGGTGGTGTTATCCGGATTAATAGATGAAAGGCAGTCAGCCTTCATCAAGAATAGGCATATTCTCCATGGAATTCTGATTCTAAATGAAGTGGTGGATGAAGCTATTCAAAGAAAAAAGCCTGCTATGATTTTTAAAGTGGATTTTGAAAAAGCCTACGATTCAGTATCTTGGTCTTTTTTGGATTACATGTTGATGAGATTAGGTTTCTGCCTTAAATGGAGAAAGTGGATTTCTGTCTGTCTTCACTCAGCTACCATTTCAGTCTTAGTTAATGGGAGCCCCACAAAAGAGTTTGTCCCTTCTAGAGGTTTGAGGCATGGGGATCCTCTAGCTCCTTTGCTCTTTTAACATAGTGGCTGAGGGTCTTACTGGTATGATGAGAGAGGCCCTTAACAGAGACCTCTACAGAAGTTTCTTGGTTGGGAAGCAAAACCTACCTATAAATATCCTGTAATATGCAGACGACACAGTTTTTGTTGGTGAGGCCTCGTGGGAGAATGTTGTAGTCTTGAAGTCCATGCTGAGAGGCTTTGAAATGGCCTCGGGACTGAAGATTAATTTTGCCAAAAGCCAAATTGGGGTGGTTGGGGTTCAGGCCAATTGGATTCAGGAAGCAACCCAATTTCTGAATTGTAGACAGATGGACATTCCTTTCCATTATTTGGGTATGCCTATTGGAATTTAATCTTCAAGCAGGGTTGTTTGGGAGCCTTTGATTTCTAAGTTTGAAGCTAAGCTTTCCAAGTGGAACCAGAAGAATCTATCAATGGGTGCCAAGGTCACATTGATAAAGTCTGTTCTCAATGCTCTCCCCATTTATCTTCTATCTTTCTTCAAGATTCCCCAAAGAATAGTTGATAAGCTGGTGTCTCTTCAAAGGAATTTCATGTGGGGGGGAAACCAACACCACAAGAGAATTTCTTGGGTAAAATGGGATGTGATCTGCCTTCCAAAGAATGAGGGGGGTTTGGGGATCAAAGATCTAGCCAAATTCAATGCAGCCCTAAGGGGGAGATGGATTTGGGACCTAGCTGCCAACCACAATCAGTTTTGGGCATCGGGGCTA
Source organism: Glycine soja (assembly GCF_004193775.1). NCBI lineage: Eukaryota > Viridiplantae > Streptophyta > Magnoliopsida > Fabales > Fabaceae > Glycine > Glycine soja. The sequence continues at coordinate 19,536,776 of NC_041009.1, read as the reverse complement.
ATCCAAGGCGTTGTGGGTTATGGGATCCAATCCTAAGGAAGACCGAATCAAAATTGTCTAGGTGGAAGCAGAGACATTTATCTTATGGGGGAAGAGTGACCCTCATAAAAGCAACTCTAACCTCTATTCCTATTTTCTATCTATCTTTTTTCAGAATCCCTAACAGGGTAGCGGAAAAACTGACCCAAATCCAGAGGAGGTTCCTATGGGGTGGTGGCCTTGATCAGAAGAAAATTGCATGGGTTAAATGGGATACTATCTGCCTCCCAAAGGATAAGGGTGGCCTGGGGATAAAGGATATCAGAACTTTTAATAGAGCGCTGCTGGGTAAATGGAGATGGAACCTGATGCAGCAGCATAATGATCTTTGGGTTAAGATTCTCATTTCGAAATATGGAGGTTGGAGGGCTCTAGAGGAAGGAACATCAGTCACCAATGAATCCATATGGTGGCAGGATTTAAGGTCAGTCATCCATGAACAAGCTGTGCATGGTCTGTTTCAATCTGCAATAGATTGGAAAGTGGGGTGTGGGGATAAAATCAGGTTTTGGGAGGACTGCTGGCTCATGGAACAGGAACCTTTAAGGGTGAAATACCCCAGATTGTATAATATATCCTGTCAACAGCAGAAGCTTATCCAGGACATGGGATTCCACTCAGCAAATGTTTGGGAATGGAAGCTTGAATGGAGAAGACACCTTTTTGACAATGAGGTGCAAGCGGCAGCCAGTTTCCTGGATGATATCTCGTGGGGTCATATTGATCGGTGGACATCAGACTGCTGGGTTTGGAAACCAGAACCTAATGGCCAGTTTTCTACAAGGAGCGCATACCGTATGCTACTAGAAGGAGCAGCTGATCAGACTGTGGATGAGGCTTTAGAGGACCTATGGCAGCTCAAAATCCCTTTAAAAGCATCAACATTTGCTTGGCGATTGAGTAAAGAGAGACTCCCAACTAAAGGAAATTTGTGGAGAAGACGGGTTCAGCTGAACGACTTGATGTGCCCCTTCTGCAGTAGACAAGAGGAGGAAGCCTCCCACCTGTTTTTTAACTGTCCAAGAATTCTCCCCTTATGGTGGGAATCCCTAGCTTGGACCAAAACTGTGGGAGTATTCTCCCCCATTCCTAGGCAGAATTACATGCAGCACACGCTTATCTCCAAAGGAAAGCATCTGCAGGCTAGGTGGAAATGTTGGTGGGTGGCGTTGACCTGGTCAATATGGCAGCATCGAAACCGAATTGTGTTCCTAAACGAGGCTTTTAATGGATCCAAGCTAATGGATGATGCTATTTTCCTGGTTTGGTCTTGGTTTAGACAGCTGGAGAAAGGCTTTGTACAGCCCTACAACTATTGGTCTAGCAATTTATCAACAGCATTTTTTGAATAGGGTAGCAGTGCAGGGTTATTGTATTCCCTTTTGATTGGCACCTGATACGTAGGACCTATGGTTCTGCTAGCTTGCTGCTGTATACCTTGTATATTTAGTACCTCTGGTACTCACAATTATTAATACATATTATAATTTTGCTGACCAAAAAAAAAACAATCAGTTTTGGGCTAGAGTTCTAATATCCAAATATGGAGGCTGGGCAGACCTGCAGAGTGGCAGAGATAAAGTTTGGCACTCTCAATGGTGGAAGGACCTTAGAAGGCTTTATCATCAGCCTGATTTCAACATTATACAGCAGAATATGATATGGAAGGTTGGTTGTGGGGATCAAATCAAGTTTTGGCAAGATTCTTGGCTGAGTGAGGGCTGTAATCTTCAGCAGAAGTATAATTAACTCTTCATGATTAGTAGACAGCAGAATCTTCCCATTTCTAATTTGGGAAAGTTCTCTCACAATTTATGGAGTTGGGATTTAAAGTGGAGAAGGAGACTATTTGATCATGAGTATGAGATGGCAGTTGCTTTCATGGAAGAAATTTCTGATATCCCTATCCAGCAACAGGTTCAGGACCAGATGCTTTGGAAAGCTGGCTCTAGTGGTGTCTATTCCACTAAATCAGCTTATAGGCTGTTGATGCCCTCCAACAGCCCTTTTCCTAGCAGGAGGAACTTCCAGATCCTTTGGCAATTGAAAATCCCCCCAAGAGCTGCGGTTTTCTCTTGGAGGTTGTTTAGGGACAGACTCCCCACTAGGGCCAACTTATCCAGAAGAAATATCCCTATCCAGGATATTATGTGCCCTCTTTTTGGATGTCAGCATGAGGAGGCTGGGCACCTTTTCTTCCATTGCAAAATGACTAGGAGGGGGCTATGGTGGGAATCCATGTGCTGGATTCAGGCTATAGGAGCTTTCTCAGCTGATCCTGCTAACCACTTTATCCAATTCTGTGATGGATTTGGTGCAGGGAGAAATCTTAGTAGGACGGGCAGGTGGTGGATTGCTTTATCTATTACAATCTGGTAGCATAGGAATTCCTTGCTGTTTCATGGCATTCCTTTTGAACCTCAAAAGGTGCTGGATGATGCCTTAATTCTAGCTTGGTCTTGGTTAAAATGTGGAGAGAAAGGTTTCAATACATCATTTAACCATTGGTCTACCAACCTTATGATGGCCTTTGGTTAAATTTCTGATTATATGTATTGGGGTCCTTGTGCTGGGTTTTTGCTGGGTTTGTTTGCTTTTTGGAAGGTGGCACCTTTGTGTCTTGTATCTATTATTTTCAGTACCTCTGGTACTGTTCTGTTTATTAATAATATACATATTTTTGCCTTCCAAAAAAAAAAAAAAAAGGAGGAATAGAATGATAGATTATCATGTGAGCATTCAACCATCTATTTTCATTTTTTGATAAACATTTTGTAACTTGGTCCATTTAGATACAAGAATTTAACCATCCTTCTGTTTTCCTACAAATCCCTCCATCCAAACCTTTGTTTAGTAGGTGGAAAGTTTGGAATGAAATAACTTTATGCTTGTGTGGTGGAGCAGAGATATGGGCTGGAAAATAAAATGTATGGATTTTGTACTCCAAGCCAAACTTTTGTTGAAAATAATTTTCACTCTATCTTCTATTTTTTTGCCTTCCCAGTTTTCACCTTCTTAACCAAGCAGACCCTAGGTGACTTGTATAATGATGAGAATGCCATAAGATCTTATGTTCCGTCATGCCATGTGAAATTTGGAAAGGAAGGAGGGACCAAATAAAACAATGAAAGAACCAATTGAATTTTGTGCACACCCTCCCAGTCCATTTGCAAGTTTGATATAGAAACATTATGAGTCCACTATGAGGCTAGGATTAGGAAGACAAGTCTGTCCCACAAAATTTGGGGATGAGGTTTATTGCTAAAATTATTCTGCTCATGGTTTGTTTTAAGTGTATTTATATTATGTCTGCCTAGGGGCTGGATTGTTCTTTTCAATCAATGTTTTTTCTGTTTTCTTTCTTACTCTTGTTTTCTGAGTGTACCCAGGACTTAAGAGGGTTCCTGTTTCTACTGTTTTGCATGTATATGCGTATTATTTCATATTTTGGATCTTCTACTGTGATTTTGTTTTTGAAATGGAAAATAAATGTGTGAACATAAAATTTCCCTTCAGGCAAAAAAAATTGGATGGCTCCCTACGTTCCTCTTGATAATTATTCATTTCTCCACTAGTCCAGTGACATTTCCTTCCTTTTATTAATTTATTTCTTGTCTGTCAGTTTTTTTGTGAAGGCCCATTGTTTCAAAAAATGTTATTTGTATATTTTATTGTTTTTATTTACTTTTTTTGTTTTTTATTGTGCATTAAATTAATTCAGGTTGCTGTTGAAGTGGAGCGGGACGAAGATGAAGGTGGCATGGTTGGAGAAACATTTACAGATTATGTGAGTTACTAATTTTTTCCTTTTGAGAACATTGTATGCTAGAACTTTGTTTTGGCAGCATTCACTTGTTATTTCAAGTTATGAAAGCACATGATGGTATTAAGATGTCTCCTTGTGCAGCGGCCGCCAAAAGTATCTATTGGACCTCCACACCCAGATCCTGTTGTGGAGACATCTTCTTTGTCTGCAGTGCAGCCTCCTGAGCCAACTTATGATCCAAAAATTAAAGATGATTTGGAAAATTCAAAGGCTTTGTCTTGCTTGCAAATTGAGACATTGGTCTATGCTTCTCAGGTTTCTTCTATAATTGATCTTATATGGTTATGTTTTGCTTTGCCTTTCTTGTGTATGATGTTAGTTTTTGTGACAGAGACACCTCCAACACCTCTCAAATGGAGCTAGGGCAGGGTTTTTTATTGGAGATGGAGCTGGTGTAGGTAAAGGTCGAACTATTGCAGGGCTGATTTGGGAGAACTGGCATCACTATAGGAGGAAAGCATTGTAAGTTTGGGTAATGGTACCCACATGCAGTCAAGATTCATGCTTTGAGTGTACCTTTATGCATGTTTATCTGAACATATGTAGCTATACCATGAGAGTTTAATTGTTTGGATACTTTTGTCACGATTTCAATGATCTTACACAGGTGGATTTCTGTTGGTTCAGACTTGAAGTTTGATGCTAGAAGAGACTTGGATGATGTTGGTGCAACATGCATTGAAGGTAATTCCTTGACAATTTCTGTGGTGTGTTAATTAACCTGTTTGTCCATTATGTTAAATAGATAACTATTTGCAAAATAGTTCTAATTATGGTTTTTTTGTTCATATATATTTTTTATTTTTTGTTTTAAAATCTTGTGTATGTGGGTAGTTCATGGGGTAGTAGTTTTTTCAAATATATCACATAGAACTGGGATTTTAGATGTGTACGTGGGTGGTTCATGGCCAGTGATTCCCAATAAGATCAACACTGTTAGAATACAATGATTCTTTTATTTTGGGAATCTTCTTAGATATGTAGTCTTTTTTTCTTTGCTCAGCAAAAATAAGATTGTTATTAATATGAGGAAGTACCAGTGGTACTATAATTACAGTAGGCTGTAGGGATCCATCTAGTTCCATTAATTACAGAACCAGAAGAGATACACCTATCAGAATTACATAGATTCATCATCTGATAGCCCCTACTAGTTACTAAACCCTTCCTTTAAATTAGTAGACCATTGATTAAAGTGTATTACAAAATCCTTCTCCATGGATTTGACCCACGTCCACATTAAGAGGACAGCATCATCCATCAATTTGCTTCCATCAAAACTTCCGTTTTGGAAAACTATTCTGTTTCTATGCTGCCATATTGTTCTTGTGAGAGCAATCCACCAGCATTTCCATCTTGTAGCCTTCTTTCCCTGATTTTTCCCAATTCCATGTTGCAAGAAGTGATCCCTTGGGTTTTGAGGTAGAGCTGTAGTTAGATTAACCCAAGACAATGACTCCCACCATAGAGGGAGGATATTGGTACAGTTGAAGAATAGGTGAGTAGCCTCCTCCTCTTCAGATCTACAAAAAGGGCATAATGTATCTGTTAACATGACTTGTCTCCTTCTTAGATTTGACTTTGTTGGTAGTCTATCCCTAATTAGCCTCCAAGCAAACACCGCAGACTTAGCTGGAATTTTGAGTTTTCATAGCTCCACAAAATCTGAAGTCTGATCTGCCCCCGCTACTCCTCTCCTTATTATGTCATACCCTGATTTTGTGGAGTAATGTCCACTTGAGTCGTGTTTCCATATCCACATGTCCTCCTTTTGAGGGTGTAGTTGCTGCTGCGATATCTCTCCAATAAAGGAATCCGCCATTGCCACTTCACTGTCAAAAGGGGTCTCCTTCAATTAAAACTCCATTCCCATCCGCTACTCGAGTTACTCCTCAACTGCATGATGGTTTGATTTTGCTGACACGAGATCTGGTATAGCCTTGAGTATTTCTCCATTAACAGTGCTTCAGATTCCAGCCATCGATCCTCCCAAAATCTGAATTTATCACCCCTGCCCACCTTCCAAGCTTTTTCCATTTTAATTACACTGTTGGGCTGCTGCTGTTGTGATGATATCAGGTCCTTCCACCAAATAGAATCGAATCTGCCCTTTGTTCCTTCCTCAAGTGTCCTCCACCCACCATACTTTGAGTTTAGTAGCTTGACCCATTGATCCTCCTACTTGTGGAAGAGCTCCCAATGCCATTTCCCTAGCAAAGCTGAATTAAAAGTCTTGAGATCTTTGATTCCGAGGCTGCCTTTCTCTTTTGGTAAACAAACTATCTTCCAATTGACCCAAGCTATCTTCCTTTGATCCAGACCTCCTCCCCATAGGAATTTTCGCTGAATGGCTTCCAGTTTTGCAATTACTTTTGACAGGACCCTGAAAAAATAAATGGAAATTGCTGTTAGGACAGAATTAATAAGAGTCACTCTCCCCCTGAAGGACATGTGTCTGTGTTTCCATGTGGCTAATTTTCCCTCACATTTTCTGATTATAGGATCCCAAAACACACTACGCCTTGGATTATCCCCAATGGGGATGCCAAATACTTAAATGGCAAGGACAAAATTCTGCAATTAAGGTATTCAGCCGCCTCCTTCCGCCATTGATTAGACTTCCCAATTACCCCGAAGCTGCTCTTTGCGAAGTTTATCTTCAAGCCGGATACAAGGTCGAAGCTTCTCAGTATCGACTTAATTGTCTTCACATTTTGCATTGTGGCTTCTCCAAAGAAAATAGTATCATCTGCATATTGCAGAATATTAATCGGTGTTCTGTCCTTTCCCACACAGAAACTGCTGAAGAGGCCCTTAGCCAATGCTTCTCTCATTAAGCCAGTTAAACCTTCCGCAACAATATTGAAAAGTAGAGGCGCTAGTGGGTCACCTTGTCGCAGACCTCTATGAGGAATGAATTCATGTGTGGGGCTGCCATTAACCAGCACGGAAATTAAGGCTGATTTGAGACAGCCCTCTATCCAGCTAATCCATTTGGGGCAAAATCCTAATCTGTTCATCATATATGATAGAAACATCCACGATACGGAATCATAGGCTCTTTTGTAATCCACTTTGAATACCAAGCATGACTTATTACATCTCCGCGCTTCTTACACTGCCGCATTAGCAATCAATACGCTGTGCAGCAATTGTCTTCCACTTATGAAAGCTGACTGCCTGTCATCAATTATTTCTGGCAACAATCTTATAAATATAGCCTATTAGAGAAATAGGTCTATATTCATTGAGATTTTGTGGATTTTTTCGCTTTGGGATCAGGGTAATAAATGATGCATTGCTGCCCCTCGGGAAGACCCCATTTGCATGGAATTCAGTGAGAAAGCGAATGATGTCGGGCTTTAGAGTCTCCCAGAACTGTTTTACAAATTTAAAGTTTAGGCCGTCCGGTCCCGGGCTTTTTTTGCTTCCGCAGTCCCATACCGCTGCCCTGATTTCTTCCTCCAAAAAAGCTCCCACCAGCATGTCATTTTGCTGCTGTCCAATGGCCCTGAACCTGATTCCATTGAGGACTGGTCTGCACTGATCAGGTTCAATAAATCTGTTATTAAAGAAACTGCAGATCTCCTTTTTCACTTTTATGGGATCATCTACCCATGATCCATCTATGAGTAATCCTCTGATTGCATCCTTTGTGCGTCTAGCATTCATCAACAAGTGGAAGTAGCGTGTGTTACAATCCCCTTCCTTAATCCACCTTATCCTTGCCTTTTGTCTCATCAAGGATTCGTGAGATTGTGCCACCGACCATAGCTCCTAGTTTCTTACGAGTCATCATTTCATGAGAGGACAGCTGCCTACTGCTGCTTGCATCTTCCAATCTGCTTAAATCTGCTTCGATTCTTTGTACTCTCTTCAATGAATCTCCAAACTGCTCCTTGTTCCACACCTTCATTGCCTCCTTCAGCTTTTTAATTTTTACCTTGAGTGCAAAGCCTCCCCAGCCTGTTGGTTGTGTGTTTGACCAACACTGTTTAACCATCTGTTCAAAAGATTTTTCTTTCAGCCAGCAATCAAACACCCTAAATGGTTTTGGCCCCCAATCAGTGATTTTAGCCCTTAGCAAAATTGGGCAATGATCTGAGAAATTTCTGTCCAAGGTGAAGCTGGTGCTGTCTGGCCATTTATGTAGCCATTTATGATCTTAGATATGTAGTCTTACCTTTGTTTGTACAGGATGTTAGAATAAAATGATTCTTTTGTTTTGGGAATCTTCTTATATATGTAGCCTTACCTTTGCTTGCACAGAAAGATTGGAAAGAAATGGAAAGGAGAGAGAGGTAGGATAGAAATATCAATTTTCCATTGTTTGTTTGAGAGGAGAAATAGTAAGAGTTTTATTTGTGGGGTCGACGAAAAAACCTTCTCCTTGCCCCCCTTCCCATGAATTAGAATGAATTGGGGGCAGTGTTGTTAAATAGAGCCATTGGTGGATTTTTTGCTAACTGCCATAGGCAATTTGTGAAGGGAGGCCCTCCATAGGCAATTCAGATGACCCTGCTAGACATTTTATTCAATTCTGTGATGGCTTTGGTGCAGAGAGGAATCATAGTAGGTGGTGTGTATGGTGGATTGCTTTAACTATTACCATTTGGCAGCATAGGAATTCCCTGTTGTTTAAGGGCACCCCTTTTGAACCTGATGGATGATGCTTTATTTCTTGCTTGGTCTTGGCTTAAAGCTAGGGAGAAAGGTTTCAATATTCTATTTAACCATTGGTCTACCAATCTTTCGGAGTTCTTTGGTTAATTTGTAATATCTCCTTATGAGGTGGGGTTTTTGTTGGGTTTTGCTTTTGGAAGGTGGCGCCTTGGGTGCCTTGTATTTGCTATTCTCAGTACTTCTGGTACTGTTATGTTTCTATTAATAATACTATATTTTTGCCTTCCAAAAAAAAAATAAAATGGTGGCGTCATAAGGCGCACTGGCATTTTTATATTGGGCCACCTACCATATTATCTTTGCACCAAGTCTCACAGTACTACACATGAGGGGTGTATTAAGAAAAACCCAAGTGCTAAATCCCACATTAACTAGAGATAATGCCAAGATAATGTATCTATGTAGGGGGCCAACCCTCACCCTAGCTTTTGGGGTTGAGTTAGGTTCAAACCTAAATTCTAAGACATCCAAACAATAAATCTTTTTCACTCTATTTCTCTTTTATTTCTATCCTACCTATTGCTTTCTTTTGCATTTCTTTCTTTCACTAATTCACTTCTAATCCAGAGCATTAGCATTAGAAAGGCCAGACTTGTACTAGTTGCACTATACTAGTTTGACCTAGACTTTTAGGTAGCCAATGTTGACAGGTTAGAAGGGGACAAAACATATCACATGGGCTCTGTTCTGTGTTTGGTTCATTTTAAAAGTTGAACCGATTAGAACATACATTAAAAAAGCAGTATATTTTGATTCAATTAAGGGGTACAGAATGTTCCACTCCATTTTGTATGCGTACCAAAGGACACCTTAAAAGTATTATTTGGCATTTAGGCTAATTACTGATTCTACAATATATATAGATTGTACTGGTGGTGCTATGCCCCTTCCATGTCCTGCTGTTGTGTTGGATCATACGCACTAGCTGTTTTAGGACAGATCATTTGTTATTATCCTTCTCTTGTGTACATTCTTATCTCTAATTATGCTTTTTTTAATCCAAAGCATGAAAGTTTTCTGTTGCTTTGTTATCTTCCTGGGAGAAATTTTCTTTTGCAGTCCATTTCAGGTGTTTGTGTAACTGTGTTGTAGACTTTTGTTTAAAAAGTTATGGTAATTATTTTATCGATATTACATTGTTATTACAAATTAAATATCTTCCTTTTCTTTTCCCTATATCCAGTGCATGCTTTGAACAAACTGCCTTATTCTAAGCTTGATTCAAAGTCTGTTGGGGTCAGGGAGGGAGTTGTTTTTTCGACGTACAATAGCCTCATAGCATCTTCTGAGAAAGGTCGTTCTCGTCTCCAGCAGCTCATACAGTGGTGTGGACCAGGGTTTGATGGTCTTATAATTTTTGATGAGGTATGGAAATATTTGCTGATGTCAATTGATATTTCCAATGTTTATTTTGATTTTTTTTTATCAGCAAACATAATATATATATTAATAAATAAATTGAGTACCAGAGGTACTAAAGTACAGCTATATAATTGCCCTTACTCTGGTTCCAATACAGACTAAATGGAGTCTGGTTAGGAACCACAGCCAGGCCATACCCTGATGTTAAACTCTACTATTAATCTATGGTTATATCCTCTAGTGACACACAAACCCTTCTCTTAGGTTACTAGACCATTGATTAAAATGAATTACAAAGTCCTTCTCCAAATTCCTAAGCCATTTCCAGGTGAGGAAAGCTGCCTCTTCCATCATTTAGTTGATGTCGAAGGAGTCATTGGAGAAGATTATGTCATTCGTTTTCTTCCAAATAGTCCAAGTGACAGCCAACCACTAGCATTTCCATCTATTAGTTCTTAGTCCATCAGCCACTATAGATCCATGTTGGAGGAAATGTTGTCTTGGATCTTGTGGAAAAACTCCCACATTGTTCACCCAAGACAAGGATTCCCACCACATAAGGATGATTTTAGTGCAATGAAAGAACAAGTGTCCCGCTTCCTCCTCCGTGCTTCTGCAAAATGGGCTGGTCCTATTATCGATCTCTACTTGTCTCCTGTGAAGATTTGTTTTAGTTGGCAACCTGTCTCTAAGCAGCCTCCAAGCGAACACTGCAAATTTGGTTGGAACCTTCATCTTCCACAGCTCCTCAAAATCCCTATCCTGTGTCCCATCTGTTGCTCCCCCCATCATCATCCTGTAAGCACTTTTCGCCGTATATTGCCCACTTGGATCTGGTGTCCACACCCAGTCATCTCTTCTTTGTATCTGGATAGCCTTTTTTTTTTTGCACAGCAAAAATCGATATATAATATTATATATAATGCAGTACTAGGTGTGCTGCATACAGGATAAAGAGTACAAGGCAAAAATGCCTAACCCATCTGAAAATTACAAAATAACATTAGCTGAAGCCAAAAAGAAACCACCCCTAAGACAACTCCTCCCTCAAACTAGTGGACCATTGATTAAAATGAATATGGAAATCTTTGTCCATACATTTTAACCAGGCCCAGGAATGAAATAAAGCTTCATCCATGACTTTTTCGGAGTTGAAATTCTGGTTATTAAAAACCATTGAATTTCTATGCTTCCAAATAGTCATAGATAAAGCTATCCAAAGCACTGCCCATCTATTGTCTATACATCTTTTGCTACTCCAGCTTGAGAATTGGATGAAGTGATCTTTTGGATCAGTGTTGAAGGGACCCACTCTGTCAGCCCATCTCAAAGCCTCCCACCAAAGGCATCTAGTTCTAGTGCAATCGAACATGACATGACCAATAGTTTCCTCCTCTCCTTCACATAAAGGGCAGGAATACGATGAAAGGCACACCTGCCTCCTTCTTAAGTTAGCCTTAGTAGGCAACCTATCTTTAAAAATTCTCCAAGAGAATGCAGCTGCTCTTGGAGGAATTTTCAGATTCCACATAAACCTGGAAGCATTATCTTCATATTCTGAACTGCCATCTTCCATGAGAAAAATGTATGCTGACTTTGTGGAATAGGATCCACTAGGGTCAGCCCTCCAAGTGAGATGATCCATTCTAGAGGAGTGAATCTGAACCCCATCAATCTCATCCATGAAAGCTGCCACCATATCAATTTCATGATCGAAAAAATTTTTCCTCCATTGGAACTTCCAGTCCCACCCATTTTCAACATTCTGACCCATCAAATTAATAGTAAGGTCCTGTTGCTGACTCACCTGATATAAAACAGGGTATTTGTCTTTAAGGGTTATATCCTCTTCCCTCCATTTGTCTTTCCAGAACTGGATTCTGGCCCCATTACCCACCTTCCACCTCAAGTTAGTGGCCAAACTACACTGGTGTTGCTGCTGGAAGATAGATTTTAAATCCTTCCACCAAGGAGAACTGTCAACACTACCTCTACCATGTAATAAGGCATGCCATCGCCCATATATAGACACTAAAATTCTAGCCCACAGCTGATGAGGATTGTTTGCCAACTGCCACCCCCATTTGCCTAGCAAGGCTTCATTGAACTTGTTCAAATCTTTAATACCCAATCCACCTCTAGCTTTAGGTAAACAGACTGTATCCCATTTAACCCAAGGGATCTTATATGTGTCATTGCCACCACCCCAAAGGAAATTTCTTTGAATAGCTACTATTTTCTGAGCAACTTTTTTGGGAATTCTGTAGAAAGACAACAAATAAATAGGCATTGCTGTCAGAACAGAGTTGATAATGGTAATTCTGCCCCCCATGGAGAGACATCTGTGCTTCCAAGATGCCAGCTTGGTCTGAAATTTGTTGATGATAGGCTGCCAAACACTCCCACTTTTCGGACTAGACCCCACTGGAATTCCTAGGTACAAGAAAGGAATATTCATCTGCCTGCAGTTGAGAAAAAGGGCCGCATCTCTACACCATTCCTCAGATTTTCCAATGCATCCAAACTGACTTTTTGAATAGTTGATCCTGAGTCCAGAAGCCAACTCAAAACATGATAAGATAGACTTTATAACTCTGACATTGGCTGACATAGCCTTTCCAAAGAATAGAGTGTCATCTGCATATTGCAGAATATTTATATCTTCCTTCAAACTTCCAACTTGATAACTGCTGTACAGATTTTTGGATATGGCTGTCCTCATTAATCCTGTAAGCCCTTCTTCCACCAAATTAAAAAGGAGGGGAGCAAGGGGGTCACCCTGCCTTAAACCTCTCTTGGGTGCAAACTCCGAAGTGGGACTTCCATTAATTAAAATGGACACTGATGCAGTAGCAAGGCAGCCATGGATCCACTTTCTCCACCTTTCACAAAAACCCATCCTTAACATCATATAGTTAAGAAAGCCCCAAGAGACCGAGTCGTAAGCTTTTTCAAAATCAACCTTGAAGAACATGCAAGATTTATTTTTTGATTTAGCTTCAGCTATGACCTCATTAGCTATCATCACTCCATGCAAAATATGCCTTCCTTTCATAAAGGTTGTTTGCCTTTCATCAATCAGCTGAGGTAAAATAAGGGCTAATCTATTAGCCAAGACCTTGGATACAACTTTGTAGACACAACCTATAAGAGAGATTGGCCTGTAATCGTTAAGAGCTTGGGGATCCTTGATCTTGGGAATAAGAGCTATGAAAGAGGCATTGCTTCCTTTTGGGAAAGAAGCATTATAATAAAACTCATCCAAGAAACGCACAAAGTCAGGCTTCAAAGTCTTCCAAAACTTCTTGATAAAATTGAAATTGAGTCCGTCCGGGCCCGGGCTTTTATCACCATGACAGTCCCACACAGCTGAGGTTATTTCTGCATCAGAAAATCTGGCCACAAGGGCTTCATTCTCGCTTTGACCAATGGAAGGTAGCTGCACACCATCCAGGGTTGGTCTATTAAAATTCTGCTCAGAAAATCTATCTTTGAAATGATTGAAAGCCTCAGTTTTGACCCTACTAGGGTCCTGAACCCATTCCCCATCAATGATCAATCCTTGAATGGCATTATGTCTTCTTCTATGATTTATCAGCTTGTGGAAGTAAGCTGAATTTCTGTCCCCTTCCTTTAATCATTTCACTCTAGCCTTTTGCCTCAGCAAAGATTCATAGGCATTAGCAGCATGCCACAATTGCTCCTGCAAAGACTTCTTGAGCTCCACTTCTGATTGATTCAGAATTCTGTCAGAACTACCAGCCTCCAAAGCATTCAGCTCCTTTAAATCCTGAATTTTCTTAGCATCAATTACTCCATTGGATGAGCTCCACTGTCGAATGCAAGCTTTAATGAACTTCAATTTTTTCTTGAGGGCATATCCTCCCCATCCACTAGGGTGGTAATTGCTCCACTTAAGGATCACCATTTCCTGAAAACCCTTGTCCTGCAACCACCAGTCCATGACCTTGAAAGGCTTAGGACCCCAATCAACACTTTTGGATCTTAGAAGGATAGGACAATGATCTGAAAAATCTCTATCTAGAACAAACTGTGTTGTGTCAGGCCACTGAATCAACCAATTATCAGAAATGAAGAACCTGTCCAACTTACTCATGGCACTACCATTAGGTCTGAACCAAGTATACTTCCTGCCTATAGATCTAACCTCTTCTAAGGCCATATGAGAGATCCAGGAATTAAATTCATCAATACTGGATGAGTTGACCAGATTCTGAGATGAACTCATTCTCTCATTTTGATTTCTTATGGAGTTGAAATCTCCTAAAATGCACCACATATCACTTTGGTAAGAGGATTTCAGATGCAGGATCTCTTCCCTTGTAAATCACATGGCGCATAAACATTAGTGATGATGACTTTCTTGTTTTCCTTTACCCACAAGCCTTCCAGCAAAATAAAACCACTACCCACAGCCCTCCTATACACCACAAAGGAATCATTATTCCAGATACATAACAAGCCACCTGCTGTGTTATTAGAAGGGAGACATTCCCAGGTAACATTACTATCCCCCCACAAGTATTGACAAAGCTTCTTATCAATGGAGACCTTCTTAGTTTCTTGTAAGCAAAGAACATCAATTTTGTTGGCCAGAGTTAATTTTCGGATGGCTGATCTCTTGACTCCACTGCCCAGACCTCTAGTATTGAGAGACAGAATATTCATGGGTCATTTGTATTATTTCCCATCTCTGCTGATGCTGCAAATGAATATCCTGTGTTATCCACATCCAACTTCTCCTTACCCCTGTTTTTGATGTTTACAGGAAATGATATACCCAATTGTCGGGCTATCTCCCAGTGCTCTTCATCTTCCACACCAGAGAAATCATTATTAAAGCTGCTAGGGGGATTGGGACTATGTGGGGGGGATCCTGTTTAGGAGTCAATGGGCCTGAGGGTATGTCGCGATGAACATTCCTTTCGTTATTTTCATCAAAAATGCTGTCTGAGACCACCTTCCTTGTTTCCTCTTCACTTCCAATTTCATTTAAAACTGGGCCTAGATTTAAACGGGCCATAAACTTTGCTATTTGCCCAGTCTTTCTTCTGCTATACACTTTAAGAGAAGAGATGGACTTGCCCTCTTCTGTAACTGGGCCTTTATTTTCCAAGCCCACCTTCCTATTTACTTCATCCTCCTTCACACCGTGGGAAAACATTGCAAAGTCTCTATCAGCCGGACCCAATAAATTTGAATTCTGATTGACCACTGGAGATCCCTCAGATCCATTGACCGAAGGATATTCTTCCAGGGCCCCTTGGTCATTCGTTTTGTCAAAAGCATCCATTGACCGAGAGATATTCAACAGAGGCCCTGCAGCTGCAGTTTCCACAACAGGTATCTGAGATTGGGTTGGGCAGGGAAACCTAGGACCAGACCTTCCAAAATCGTGCATGCCCGTAGGGAGAGGACCGTTGCCCTCGGTCTGGTCCAACCTGGCTTGGTTCAGGACCTTCGTGACGCGTGGAGGCGTGCTCGAACGACGTGGTGACACGTCAGCCGTGCTACCACGGACATCGTTCCTTCGCCGCGAACAGGAACCTGAATCCCGGCGGCCCCGACGGTGGATTCTCTTACCAAACGACGGCCTTTGGGTAGGAGACGCGCCGACGTTGCTGACCGTGAGGCCGTCGGGCGATATCCATCGATGGTCATAGGTGTTTGGCTCATCATCTTCATCCTCCATGTCGGTGGAGAAAGGTGACGAAAAGAGTCCCTCGTTTGGTTTCAACCTCCTCTTTCTTCCCCACCCGGAAACCGTATCCTCTCTCACCTCCAACGAATGTCTACAACCATCCACTATGACGCTGAGCTTTTGAGCAATAAGTGGTTTCCCCTTCGTGCGAATCAGAACTCGAGCGATATTCATCCTCGACTTGTCTTCCGTTGCCGGGTCTAACTCCACCAGCTCACCACAGGTCGCCACGATATCTGCTATATATTCTGCATCCCACGCTTGCAACGGAA
The DNA here is from genome assembly GCF_004193775.1 of Glycine soja. Lineage (NCBI taxonomy): Eukaryota > Viridiplantae > Streptophyta > Magnoliopsida > Fabales > Fabaceae > Glycine > Glycine soja. Next base: position 19,520,872 of record NC_041009.1, on the reverse strand, counting down.
CTCCCCAAATGAGAAGCCATGTTAAGCGATACGACGGCACCATCATCGGCGTCCACTTCTGAATGGAGGAGAAAGGAGTCGCGCCTGTAACAAGTTCTCTTTGATTGATGATGTTAACTGTTACCTCGTCTAAGTCATGAAGAATGACCATATCCTCTCCCCAATATGCCGATTTCACCTCCGTTCCACCCAGTCCCTGCATCTCCTGTAGCTCCTCTTCCACTCTGTCAAACATACCTTCGTTTTTTAGATGACCCACCCACACCTTATCAAGCCATTTTGTCTTCGACTTCTCTGTTTGGATGACTATAGGCTCTATTTTATCGTCTGTTATTGCTTCCCCCGACGTAATCCCCTGTACCCCTTTTCCTTCCTGCAAGTTATGTTGCTTCACCACTTCCGCATAAGTCTTAGTCTTAGACGGCAGGGTGTGGTGATGTTTCGGTTGGTGAAAAGGTTCGTCCTCCATGATTTGACCTCCTGTTCTGCTTATGGTCCCTGTTTGAGTATTATCTGCCTTATATCCTCCTCTCTGAAATTTTGGTTTATTGACGAACATCTTCATGTCATTTATGTATATATTATTATCAAGCTTTCTCTCCAACCTATCTTCATTCTCCACCCCTTTGAAATGTACAAAACCATATCTATGGTCTTGTTTGTTCCTCTTCGTGGGTATGAAAACCTCCCATACTTTTCCCCACTCCTGGAAAATCCTCCAGAGTTGTTTTTCTTGAACAAAATAAGGGAAATGGGAAAAATAGAAGGAGGTTACGTCTGGTCTGTCCCTCCAGGCAAGAGTTGATCCCCTTCCGCGCTGATATTCCGACCACAAGCATAATGTCCATCCACTTCCCTTCCAAACTCTGGCAGGGTCTTCTTCTCATTCTTTCTCCTACCCCTCACTTGTATCCATGCGCCCTGCTGTTGATTAGACCGAGTGTCGCTATGTTCTCGATCTTCTTCATAGATTGTGTTTGCTTCGAAAGAGTATCTCCCTCTTCTGGACGCGTTCCTTCCATCGGAGTGTTCCTTTCTACGCCTTGCTCTCGGTGTATCTCTGACTGCAGTGCGACCCCTCTCCCTCCGTGTCTCCGCTCGATTCTCTGTCGCTCTCTCTCTCCCGTTCTCCCTTACTCTCTCACTCACTCTCCCTCGTTGTCCTGCCCTCTCTCTATCTCTGTCTCTCTCTCTCTCTCTATCTTTCTCTCTCATCTCTCTCCTACTCTGGTTCATCTTATTGATGTATCTGGATAGCCTTACTTTCAACATGTTGTAAGAAATTTATAGCCATTGGTATCTCATTGTCAAACAATGGCCTCCTCCACAAAAAGTTTCACTCCCACTCTTCTTCCCTAAATCCTCCCATCTGCTGGATAATATGGTTTTGTTGGCACGATATTAGGTACAGTCTGGGATATTTTGCTGCCAATGATTCCTCTCCATCTACCTACTTATCCTCGCAAAATTTGATTCTATCTCCACAGCCAAGCCTCCACTCTATGCTATTACTCAGCTCCATCCCCTGTTGTGAGTTTTGAACGACCATCTTTAGATCCCTCCACCAAATTGACTCATGATTGTCTTGATGTGCTTCATCCAATCCCCTCCAACCTCCATATTTAGACTCCAGAACCCTAGCCCACAATTGTCCTTCATGCTGAAATAGATTCCACCTCCATTTGCCTAGCAGGGCGATGTTGAAGGTATTGATGTCCTTGATTCCCAATCCCCCTTTCTCTTTAGGGAGGCATGCTGTGTCTCATTTGACCCAAGCAATCTTGTTTTGATCTATGCCACCTCCCCATAGGAATCTTCTTTGTATAGACACTAGCTTCTCCACCACTTTCTTAGGAATCCTGAAAAAAGATAAAAAGTAAATAGGCAACGAAGGTAAGACGGACTGAATAAGAGTCACTCTCCCCCCAAATGAAAGGTGTCTTTATTTAGAGCTCTCTCAAACTTTTCAAGAATAGGATTCCACATGTGACACCGTCTAGGGTTTGCCCCTATAGGTATGCCTAGGTAAACAAACGGGATGGACAACAAGCTACAATTCAAACAACTGGCTGCTTCCCTCTTCCACCTATCTGACATTCCAAATGCACCAAAACAACTTTTTGCAAAGTTAATTTTAAGGCTAGAAACCATCTCAAAAGTCTGCAGAATTGCCTTGATAGCCTTAACATTCTCCATCGAATCCTCTCCAAAAAAAATGGTGTCATCCGCATATTGGAGGATGCTAATATCCACATTATTTGAGCCCACTCGGAATCCCCTGAATAAGTTTTGTTTCTCAGCCTCTCTCATCAACCCATTCAACGCCTCAGCAACAATATTAAAGAGAAAGGGTGCTAACGGATCCCCTTGCCTAAGCCTTCTTTGTGGAATGAACTCAGACAAGGGGTTACCATTTACCAATAGTGAAATAGATGCAGATTTCAAGCACCCCTCTATCCACTTTATCCATTTGAAGCAAAACCCCAACCTTCTGAGCATATAAAATAAGAAGTCCCAGGAGACAGAATCATATGCCTTCTTATAGTCCACTTTGAAGACAATGCAAGGTCTTTGAGTTCTGTTAGCCTCGTCAACCACTTCATTTGCTATCAATGCACTTTGTAACAATTGTCTGCCCTCTATGAATGCTGATTGTCTTTCATCTATTATACATGGCATGATCTTCTTCAATCTATTGGCTAGAATTTTGGCCACTATCTTGTACATACATCCAATGAGTGATACAGGTCTGTATTCGCCCAGAGCTTGTGGATTCTTCACCTTTGGGATTAGAACTATGAAAGAGGCATTACATCCTCTTGGAAAAATTCCATTGACATAGAATTCATCCAGGAGGGAAAATTTCCATTGACATAGAATTCATCCAGGAACTGCAGGACATCAGGCTTAATTATATGCCAGAATTGCTTTATAAATTTGAAATTAATTCCATCTGGGCCTGGGCTTTTGTCACTCCCACACCCCCAAACTGCGTCCTTTATCTCTTCCTGAAATCTCCCCGATAGCATGTCATTTTGGTGATGACCTATGGTCTGGAAGCGAATACCATCTAAGCGGGGTCTGTTTTGGTCAGTTTCTTGGAACCGGTGGAAAAAAAATGATCTAGCTTCCTCTTTTACTCTTGCTGGATCTTCAGTCCATGCTCCATCAATTCACACTCCGTTCAAAGAGTTACTTCTACGGCTTGCATTAACCAGCAAATGAAAATATCGGGAATTGCAATCGCCTTCTTTAACCCATCTAGATCTCGCCTTTTGCCTTAGCAAAGATTCGTGGGTTTGTGCAGCTACCCACAGATCTTCTTGGAGCTGTTTCCTGGTAATCACCTCTTGAAGGGAAAGTAGTCTATCACTTGTGCTCACTTCCAGGTTGTTTAACTCCTTCTCAATCTTCTTATATTTCTGAAAAGTATCACCATACTGCTCTCTGTTCCATATCTTCAACCTTTCTTTCAATTTCTTTATTTTTTCTTTAAGTACGTATCCTCCCCAACCCCTCTGATGATTGGCTGTCCAGCACTCCTTCACAATTGACTTGAATGATTTATCCAATAGCCAGCAGTCAAGGATTCTGAACGGCTTTGGACCCCAATCAATACACTTGGATCTAAGCAGAACCGAGCAATGATCAGAGAAGTTGCTGTCCAATGGATGCTGTGTGCATCCGAGCCATTTAGCAAGCCACTTTGGGGATACCATAAATCTGTCTAACTTACTCCTTGCCTCTCCATTGGGTCTGAACCACGTGAACTTTCTACCCACCCAAGGTGCCTCCTCTTTCTCCACGTCTTCAATCCATTCGTTGAACTCTTTTATACTGCTCTCCTCTACCCCCCTTTGGCATACTCCCGCTCTCTTTGATTGGTCTCTGATGTTGTTGAAATCCCCTGAGATGCACCATAAGCCCCCTTGGTTTGATGATTTCAGCTGTCTGATGGCTTCCCATAATGTTCTTTTGTTGTGAGTATCACATGGTGAATATATGGACATTATGTGAACCTGCTGTGCCTCTTTAACCCACTGGCCTGTCAATAAAATGAACCCATTGTCAATAACTTTCCTTTCCAGTTTGAATATTTTTTCACTCCACATACATAATATTCCCCCTGCTGTTGTATTATTTGCCGGCTGCATTTCCCAAGCCACATCAGCATCCCCCCACAATGCCTGACACATTGATTTCTCTATTGACTCCTTCTTAGTTTCCTGAATGCACATCATATCTACACTTTCTTTTTTAATCAGTCTCCTTATTGTTGACCATTTCACCCCCCTCCCTAACCCTCTTACATTGTAAGTGATAATATTCATAAATTATGCCTCCTAATCCCCAACCTTTCTGCTTCTTTCTTATCTCTCTCTTCCATTGTCATAATTTTTTCAACCAACTTCCCTTGGTCTTCCACTCCACTTACCCCCAACTTTGTTGCTAATTCCCACAGCTCTATTGCATCTTGCAATTTGCTTTCTTCTAATCCTGTATCCCCCCTTCATCCTGAGGTGATGTTACTCCTCCGAGATCATTATTGGGCTGCAGTGGCGTTCAACCCTTGTCTGTGGCCATTATTTGCTGCTGCTGTGTGCTTTCTTTATTTTGTTGCTGCTGTGTTGGTGTTGTGTGTATTACTAAGCCATTGGTTTGGGCTTCATAGTTGGCATTTCCATCTTGCACTTGCTTTTTATACCTCCTGGTTCGGGAATACACTTTCCAGGAGATAGCTGAATCTGTCTTTTTATTCTGTGGGCTACACTCCTTGACTGATTGGGTTTTAATAGGGCTGTAGGTAGTAAAGCCCATTTCAGTTGAGCTATCCAACTCCTCCCCGTCTCTACCTTTTACCCCTTTTTCCTCCCTTCTAAAATTTCCTGCCACGTAGCCTCTATTGTCCACCAAGCTACTTTCACCTTTAAAGCTCTTTTCTTTTCTTGCTGTGCCATTATCCCTGCCCGCAGACTTTCCCCTTCCATCCTCACTTTTTTCTTCATCGAACATGGTGCATGCACTGCGCCTTGGTCCTCCCGCCGTCCGTTCTTCACCCTTTCCTGATTTGGTTTGCCCCTCATTTGATTTCTGTTGTTGTGCCTTTGTCCGCGGGGATTTACCATTACCCAGTGGTCGCTGTGTTTCAGTTTGACCGCTGGGTAACCGCGAGGGCTGGTCGTCGACGCCATCTCCTTCTCCTTTGCCCTGTTTCCGCCGCGGCACCATGATGTTTGGCTGTGTTCTCAGCTGCCATGCATCATCTTCCATTTCCGGTGCGATAATCCGCCCCGATGTCGGGAGGCCCATGGAGCTTCCTTCAGGTGGACCGCTGGGTAACTGCGAGGACTGGTCTTCGGCGCCGTTGCCTGCTCCTCTCCATTCTTTCTGCCGTGGATCCTCCTTGTTTGGTTGCGCTCCCAACTGCGACGCACCATCTTCCATTTCCATCATCATTGTCCTCACCGATGTCGGGGAAGCCATAAAGCTTCCATCGGAGTCGATTTCCTCCTCCGACGAGCCTGTACCTCTGCTTCTTCGACACTGGCACATTGCTGAGTTATTTCCGCATCCCTCCAAGATACGAACATGATACACTTCTGAATCTATGTGAACAACTACGGTGTGTTGAATGGCGGGCTTCCAGGGTGTTTTTATGAGCACCCGTGCTCTATCCAATTTCCTGCATTCATCGACTTCATCGTCAACCTCCACCATCTCTCCCATGATACTGACTATCTGTCTGATCTTTGTTGAATCCCATGCTAGGATCGGGATCCCCCAACATTGGACCCATGTCAGCGTATAGTCCGGGCGCAGGCTCAGGTTCCACTTCTGCAACGAGTAAAACAGGGGGGGCATACCGTGACTTTCTTCTTGGATTAGTTGTTTTGCTTTTGCATCATTTAGCCCGAGCAACAATACCATGTCATCCCCCATGTATTTGGAGGAGATATCCACTCCGCACTCCCATCTAAATTCATCTTCTACATTTTCGAACTTCGCCGGATTTGTCAGTCTCCCTACCCAAGCATCACCGAGCCTTTTCTTCATTTCCGACGAGACCTCGAGGTGCATTGAGGTTAGTCCACCTTCGTCACCTTGTGGTGTCTTCATCTTTCCTTTCCTCGCGACCACCTCTGCATACGATACGTGGGTTGTTCTTTCTCCGCGATGACCAGGGTGTGGTACTGCGTGGTCCTTCTGCTGCATTTGTCCCTTCTCCTTGGCCTCTGAACTTGTTCTTCCACCCCTCTGTCTCTCATATTTTGGAATGTTGACAAAAATAGCTTCATTCTTCCGATGACAATGCTGTCCAACTGCCTTTCTAGTGTGTGCACGTCGTTAACACCCTTGAATCTTGCAAAACCGTATCTTCTCCCATTCTTATTTCTATGTTTGGAGATGAATATCTCCCTCACATCTCCCCATTTTCTGAATTGATACCACAGTTCCTTCTCGCTGATCTCGTCTGAGAATCGTGTGAAATAGAAGGAGGATATGTCGTTTTGATCCCTCCAGTTTGTTCGGTTGTATTGTTGCTGGTGCCCATCCTTGTTCCTAGTTGGTGTCCATTGGGAATCCACTCTTGGTCTCTCTCTTTCTCTCCTATCTCTTACTCTCACCCCCCCCCCCCTCTCTCTCTCTGACTCTCTCTCTCTCTCTCATCTCAGCTTATCTTTTTTACTGTTTCCAATGTTTATTTTGAGTCTTTAATTGTTATTTCAAGTGCTTCTTGGATTCAATTTTTAAATTATTCACCTTTTTGTTACTAATGTTTAAATGGTTCATTGCAGTGTCACAAAGCAAAAAATTTGGTCCCTGAATCTGGTAGTCAGCCGACACGAACTGGAGAAGCAGTGGTTGATATCCAGGTTTGTTCTTCATTCCAATTTTTTGAAATGATGACCACAAGTTTCTATATTTTTTATGTTGTTTTCTTAGTGAATTTACGTTGAAGTGGGTCTTCATTCATTGGAAAGATATATTTCTATTGTATTTTAAATATACTTTTGGTTCTACTTCTAATCCCCATTTATTTTTATATGTAGTATTTTTTGGAATATTTTTAATATGGTGAATCTAAATGAACATTCTATAAGATAAGTGATATCTAAGCTGAAATAAAGATAACAGTGGTCTGATTTAATATGCCTAGTAGATGCAACTTGTAGAAAGTCCAGAGGCAAAAATTCTAAAATTTATTTTTTCAATAAAAATAGTTCAAAACCAGTGGTGTTAAAGAAACATATCCCTGTGAAATAAACTTCCATTGACTATAATTGGATCTAGGCCATACAGAAACTTCAGTTTTGGGCAATTAGATAATATGAAGGTTTTTTTGCTTGGTGGTAGTATGCTTTGAAGTTTATGAATATTGACTCAGTTCTAGCAAATTCCAATCCTAACTAATTTATTAGCTGAGGGCCGGAGGGAATGAGGGCTATTAGATGGAGATGGTGGTGGGTAGCTTTGACATGGTCCATTTGGAAGCAAAGAAATAACATTATCTTTTCTAATGGTTCTTTCGATGCTAATCAAATGCTAGATGATGCAATCTTTGTGTTATGGACATGGCTCACAAATCTGGAGAAGGGTTTTGACATCCACTACAATCATTGGTCATCCAATATTAGGGCCGGATTTCTAATACAGTAGGATAGCATACTAGTGTAACTATATGTAGTAATCTTAGCTTTGTATCCAGAACATGGTCTGGTGCAATCCTCACTTGCTGTGTAACCAATTCTGGTCTGCTATATGTACTTACAGTACCTCTGGTACTCATTAATATATATATTACTTTTGCTGATAAAAAAAAAAATTAGTTGACTTAGTCTATTCCTTGGTACCATCTATTACAAAAAGTCCCATGCTGTGTACCTGAACATGTACCACATACAAAACTTTACAATAGTCTTTGTAATACTGGTTCTGATCCTAGCTAGTTGGTTAACGAATGATTGTTGTTGTTAGACATTTGCGATTTGTGGTATCTATGGTCGAAAGGCAATACTGCAGTATAGATTATTGCATTTCATTGATAAGAACTCTGCATGTCTTGGTTTGCTCAAACATTCACTGTTCATTCACATTTGTAGATTTTGTATAGGAAACGAGTGCAAGTGATTGTGGAAATCTGCTTATTTGTTTAGTATATTTGGCATTAGTGTATCTTAAGTTTTCATTGTGTCTATGTGCTATAAATAGGTCTGATTTTCTGCACAGCAGTTTCTTTGGTGGATTCATGAAGGGATTCAAAAGCACATCTAATCTTGATTCTTGAAATATGCATTATTAGATAACTTCACTAAGTTGATTATTTATTATTTAATACGATCGTAAATAGACAATTAGCTACTGAGTTTTTTACAACATCAAAAGCATATTGGTTTTTAGTGGATGATCTGGCAGGCATCACAGAGTGGTCTTTTTATAGTTGTTAAAATTGAAAATTTTGGATGCAATTTTGGTCTCATAACAAAAGTTTTAATATCTTACTATCTCAAACAATCCATTCCCCCCTCATGCAAGATGAGTACTAATAGGAAATAAATAGTTCTTTTTTTGCTGAGTTATTTTTTTATTTTTTATGTTTTGAAACAAGAATGACTTCTATACAGTTATCCACTAATTTTTTTTTTGTGCCTATTTTGCAAAATTTTTTTGTCTCCTTATGCCCTCCCTCCCTCTTATGTATGTGTCTCCTACTTTATGCACAATTTTTCATTAATGTGTATGTTGAAGTCAAATTATTACTTTGCAATATTTAGCATTGAAATTGTGGGTACAAATGTGGTTTCTGAGTTATTGCAGTCTAATTTCACAGGATCGACTACCTGAAGCTCGTGTTGTTTATTGCTCAGCAACTGGAGCATCTGAACCTCGTAATATGGGTTATATGGTTCGACTTGGTCTTTGGGGAGATGGGACTTCATTCACTGATTTCCGGGAATTTCTAGGTAGTTTCTTATCCATCCTTTTCCCATTGTTTTTAAGGAAATATAATTTAACGAGTGATCATCTTTCTCTCTCACTCCCTCTCTTTAAACTTGCTTTTCTATTTGTTTCATTCATAAATAATTTTTTTGATAAATCTATTGGTTCACTATTTTTTCCCTTTCAAATGCCCATTGTTGCAACATTTTGGAGGCATATTATATCATATTTGTCTAACTGATGATGTATTTATTTTCATTTACATACTGCTCTTTGTTTGATAATCATTTTTTACCTATATTATTATTACTTTACTAACATTTTTGCATAATATTTTATGATTGACAATCATTTATGATAGATAACTAGTATTTTACAATTGTTTATGAATAATATAATATTTTATAGCTGCTACATAAAAAAATGCTCAAGAATTTCTTATATCCTTGCTTCCTACATGTGTTTGTTGGCCATGATGACCCCATCTCCTAAGTCTGAAATTAACTATTCAAATTTATACATCCAGGAGCTCTTGACAGAGGGGGTGTTGGAGCTCTTGAACTAGTTGCCATGGACATGAAAGCAAGGTTTTAATATTTTCATGTACACACCAGCCCTCGTACTTAATGAACATGCTTACGAAAGATTTGCTTCATTTATCTTATTGCAGGGGTATGTATTTATGTCGGACACTTAGCTATGAGGGTGCAGAGTTTGAAGTTATCGAAGCACCATTAGAGGATAAAATGATGGTATGAAACACAGTTGCTTACTTGTGCTATTATTTATTGAAACTGTAACTTCTTCACTGAAGAGATAATGAAAATTATCTGGTAAAATATCGACTGGCATCTGAAAATAATAATCAGTAGAGTATAAGCTAATAGAGAGAGAATTCCATCAACCAGTTTTGTTTGTTAGTTTTGTGGCATAGCATAAAATAATTGGCCTTTTCTTTTTCTGACAATTTGCTTGTGTTTTCATTAGGGTTTTGCTTGTCAATATCATATTTATTTGTATCAACAATGATAAAAATAGAGAGAAAATGTGAAACTGATTTCATTGATCAGAATATTATAAAGCCAAGTTACAAGGTTCTGTGTTAGCTCTATATAGAGAGACTGGCAGAAACCTAACAGAATAACAGAAAGCCTAACTGTAATCAGTTAACCAACTGACTCATAACAGAAATCTGACAACCTAACTGACAGCTGTCAGTTAACAACTAACACTAGGTAAAAGACAACACTCTTTACTTAGTGGAGTAAGAATACTCTAATAAACAAATGCCAACATTATACACTGTCATGCATGCATGTATATTTCTCATATATGATAGGTATTCAAGTATGTGAAATTAGGAATGTACTTTCTCTTTCTCTTTTGTATATTGCTTTCTGGATGCAGATTGTTCGACATTCTTTTCATATAATTATAACATGTCTAGTTATCTATATCATCTGTTGTTGAATTAATTTATCCTTTAAATTCAATATTTTCATCTGATGATCTTATTGTTCATATCAAACTTAGGACATGTATAAAAAGGCAGCAGAATTTTGGGCTGAATTACGTGTAGAATTGCTGTCAGCCAGTGCCTTCCTAAATGACAAACCAAATTCTAGTCAACTATGGCGATTATACTGGGCCAGCCACCAAGTAATGAAGTTTATATGATACCTAAATATACCATCTGTATTTTGATTCTCTTGTCTGCCAGTCTTTGGACTAATAATATTCATTGACTCTTTTGTTTGTTAATGCTCCTTGGAATCTCTAGCGTTTCTTTAGACACATATGTATGTCTGCTAAAGTCCCTGCTGCTGTGAGACTAGCGAAGCAAGCATTAGTTGAAGAAAAATCTGTAGTCATTGGTCTTCAGAGTACTGGAGAAGCTAGGACAGAGGAAGCTGTAACAAAATATGTGTGTATTTGAATTCTGCATTCATTTCCACATAAAGCAATTTTGTTTTCTGCAGTTCAGTTTCTCACTTGCTTTCATTTTTTGGATAGGGTTCTGAACTTGATGACTTTGTTTCTGGACCTCGAGAATTGCTGCTTAAATTTGTGGAAGAAAATTACCCGTTACCAGAAAAACCTGAACTTCTCCCAGGTTTCAGACTTGTTTTGCTTAATGATTTTCGTTTATTTTCGTTGTGCATTTAGTCACTCTTCTGCTGTAGGAGAGGATGGGGTAAAAGAACTCCAACGGAAGAGGCATTCTGCAACTCCCGGTGTTTCAGTAAAAGGAAGGGTCAGAAAAGTAGCCAAGTGGCAGCCTCCTAGTGATGCTGAAAGTGATGAAGACTCTGAGAGTGAGTCTTTTCGAAACAGATTTTGAGGAATCCTATGCACTTATCCTTGTTCCTATTGTACTTCTGCTGTGTATGGTATTCAGGCATTTTTCCTATTACCAATATCCAAGACCGTAGCCCTCTATGTTGGGTCAGCTAAACTGAACAAATGAAACTATTTTTTCTATTTCGGAAGTCAAATATTCAGAAAATGCATTTAGATTTTTTTTTTTGATAAGCAAAACTAATTTATATTAATATAAAGGGAATAGTACAAGTGGTACTCATATATGTACATTGTGTCCATACTATTTGAAAACCTATGGATACCTAATTCAAGCTTTATTGCAAGAATTAACTCTCCATAGGTGAGAATTAGTAAAGACATCCTTCCATCAAAAACCTATAGGACAATCCCCCCTTGTTTACAAAACCCAACTCTTATGTTGTTTGCCCATGAGCATTATTTTGGAACCATGAGTATGGACCTAATCTATGTATTTAGTACCTCTGGTACTTCTTTTCTATCAATATATTATTATTTTTGCTGATAAAAAAAAAAATGTTGCTTGCCCATGAGTGAAATGGAATATCAAATCCTTTTTCCAAATTTTTGAGCCAACTCCAGCAGAAGAAAATAGCATCCTCCATCACAGCTTTTGATCATTAAACCTTTCATTTGCAAATATAATTCTGTTTTGATGAAACCAGATGCACCAAGTTAAGGCAGTCCACCATATTTGCCATCGCCGAGAGATAATACCCTTGAGATAACCATGGCAATGTTGAAGGAAAAGTTACTATAATTAACATTTACTCACCTTGTGACATAGCTTCCAAAAGAATTCTATGGGATGAAATCAAGCAACTTAGAGCTGCCAACAATGGGGGCCTATGGTGTATTTTAGGAGACTTCAATTGCATTAGAAAATCCATTTAGATGATCTCTCTCTCTTTGGTACTTTTTTTTCTTTTAACCAGACTATCTTCCAGTTGGTCCACTTTTCTTACTGCAAACTGTTGGTCTACTCTTTTACATGACCAAACCACCATAGGTGTGTTTGTGTCATCTTTCCCTCAATAGGTCATGCCCAATTTTCTCTCAAAACCACCAATGCAGCTGCTCGTGATCTTTTTTTTTTTTTTTTGGGGGGGGGGGGGGGTTATGTTCATTCATTCGGCGTAAAATTCTCATCTCTTCTATTTTCTCTCAAAACCACCAATTAATTGACTTATTCTAAAGAAATGTTTATTCTATTCAGAAAAAAATGTTATAAGAGTTTATTGTTCATTTTCAATAAGAGTTTACAAAGGGAAAACTACAGGATAGGGAATTATTCATAATAAAAGCATATTCTAAGTACCACCATGAAAATTCTAATCGGCAGAAATGCCATTGAAGATGCAGGTATTCCTTTCTAACCCCAAAACCCTCAAAATTCAATAAACAGATCATTGCCACAAGATTTGTTTTCCTTCATACCAAACCCTTGAAACAAATGTGTAGAAACTGATCCAACCTACTAGGATATACCCCATGCTCATCAGTTTATTCCAAAGCGGTCACACAACTGGGCAGTGTTAAAATAAATGAGGCACAGTTTCTGACTTAAATGTAGAAGTGACAGACATATCCATGAATAGTCCTGTGAGGTCACCTTTCCTTAAAAAATTAGTCTAATACTTCTGAGTAAAGTTGTCACAACAAAAGCTTTGAACTTAGAAGGAGTTTTAGGGCTTGATTACTTTGAAAAAATGTTTTCAAGTTTCATCAATACTTATAAAAGTGCTATCTCATTTTCACTTGATATCCTGTTATCAAATATTGGTATAGGAAATGGTGAAAACAATATTCTTCATTTTCTGTAATATTTGAAAACAGGAAACAAAGTGAAAATAACATGTCAATTGTTATTAAAAACAGAAAACATATCCTTAAACCAAGAGAGGCTCTTAGAATTTGAAATTGGCTTAACTGAGGCAAAATTGACTTCTTGTAGGAGAATGTTTGAGAAACTGAAAAATTTGCAATAGGTTTAATTATATACCAGTCCCTATTTTCTAATTACTGGTTGAAACTTGGATTGCATTAAACATGATTTCTGTGACAAGTTGTTAGCAGGCAGTAGTTGATTAGTTTGAATTCACATGATATTTTTTGCTGCCTAGAAGTGCATTGACCACTGTATCATGTAACCATGTTTTATTTTTTTTTCTTGCTCTGTATTGAGTCAGTGCCATTGACATGTGATTATTTCATCTATGTTATTTGTTTTTAGCCGACCTCACCTAGTGGGATAAGACTTAGTTGTTGTTGTTGTTGCTTGTAATGTTTTTATTCATTTGGTTCACTTCATTGGGTATGGAGCCTGTTTCCTTACTCGGGCTTGTCCTCCTTAAAGGAAACATTGTGATTAACTAAATATAATTTCTTAATTCTCATGATATCTTTTTTAAAAATCTAATGTGTGAAATTTGATGGTTTTGGAACACATTTGAAACTGGCTGGGTTGCTTGTTTACATTTGTTGAGAATCAGGAATTTAATGTATAGTGATGTGGTAGGATATGGTATCTGATTCAAGGGAAACTGAATATCCTCTAATTATGGGTTAATAGATTCAGAGAAAAGGAAGAAAGAGAGAGAAGGAAAGGTGATTATATTGATAAAGTCAACCCAAAGGAACAACAGATTAGAAAGCTGTTTATATAGACAGTTGCCCAACTGTAACTGTCAACTAACCTTGAGTTAGTTTCTAACAGAAACTAACTAAGTAAAGACTATGGTTAACATAACCAGACTTAACAAAACAGAAAAGAAGATACAGTATTGCTGGTCGAATAAGTATACTCTCCTATACCCCCTTGCAAGCTCAGCAGTGGTTGGTAGAATTCTTCTCAACTACTCTGAGCTTAGATCTGTAAGTAGCAAAGGTAGCAGGGGTTAGAGCTTGGATCTGTAGGGATGTCTGCCCTCTGATCAGCAGCAGGAACATGAACAACTCAAAGATGCTTGCCAATAGCCTTCACTTGAACAAAAAACAAATCAAGCTTGATGTGCTTGGTTCTGGAGTGCAGAACAGGATTATGTGCTAAGGAGACAGTGCTGAGCACTTGCGACCTTATGCTTTCTATCCTAAATAGAGAAAGAGGGAAATAGGTCAAATCGAAAGACGAGGCTGAGCTTTAGCGATGGGCTGGGTTGCGAAGGGTGAGTGTAACGATGGGGCAAAGCAGAGAAGGAAAGTCAAGGGCTTTGTGGTTGTCACAGAAGATAGCAGGAGGAGCATGAGGAAGCTTGAGCTCAACCAAAAGAGACTGAATACAAGACACCTCAGCTGTAGCAAGAGCTAAACTCCTATACTCTGCCTTGGTACTGGACCTGGCCACCACTGATTGCTTTTTAGACCACCAAGATACCAAATAAGGACCAAGAAAAATGGCAGCACCAGAGGTTGACCTTCTGTCATCCGGATCAGAAGCCCGGTCAGCATCACAATAGGCATGGACAGAGTAATGTGATAATGTGAAATTAGGTTGCATATGCAAACTAAAGTTGAGAGAGGCTTTCAGATATCTAAGTATTATTTTGATTGCCATCCAGTGCTGTTCAGTGGGTCTACTCATGAAGTGGCAGACTTTGTTAACTGTGAAACTAACTTTTGGCCTTGTGATAGTTGCATATTGCTAGGCTCCAACAGCTGATCTGTAGAGGGAAGGATCAGCGAAGGATTCATGTCCTGTTTTTGTTAATTTACAGCAACCAACCATGGGAGATGAAATAGGATTGGCTTCATCTTTAGTAGTCTTAGCCAATAAGTCTCAAATATAGTTTGACTGAGTGAGAATAATGGAACCAACAGGCTGAGAACTGACCTCAATGCCTAGAAAGTAGTCAATGTCACCCAAATCTTTGAGAGAGAACTCAGAATTGAGTTTGGAAACCAGAGACTTGATAAAGGTTGAATTATTCCCTGTCACTATAATATCATCTACATAGACCAGCATGTAGATTACAGTAGTAGATTTGGAGTAAACAAACAATGAGGGGTCACACTTGCTGGATTTGAACTTGTTGTTGAGAAGTGTGGTTCTGAGTTTATCAAACCATGATCTTGGGGTCTGCTTGAGGCCATAAATAGCTTTGTTAAGCTTGCAAACAAGCTGCTTGTTGGAAGTTTCAAAGCCAGGTGGTTGAGTCATGAAGACTTCCTCCTGAAGGATGCCATTGAGGATGACATTATTCACATCAAGCTGCTGGAGTTTCCACTTATGAGTAATGGCAAGAGTCAGAAGAATTCTGACAGTAACAGGCTTGATTACAGGTGAGAAGGTCTTATTGTAAGCATACCAAAGTCTTTGATGAAAGCCTTTGGCAACAAGCCTGGCTTTACATTTACTAACTGTACCATCAGGGTTTTCTTTGTCCCTGAAAACCCATTTGCAACTAATGGGAGACCTGGAGGGAGGTAAATCAACCAAGAGTCATAGTCTGATTATTTAGAAGTGCATCGTATTCTGCTTTCATAGCTGTGTGCCAGATAGGATTAGCCAGGGCTGACTTTGTTGGTTTGGTTTCAGCATAAGGAGGAGTGTAGGCTGAATTTGGGGTTTGACAATGCCAGCTTTAACTCTTGTGCACATGGAATGAGTATTATCAGGCCTGATCAGAACTGCAGAGGGTTGCACAGAAGTAGAAACTGCAGGTTCTGGAGCTGGTATTTCAGGAGAGTCTACCACTGGAGAAGGGGAACCAGTATGAACATCTGCTGCTGTGATGGGACTAGTGGAAGAGGATGGAGCCTCACTTGTAGTGTCTGCTGTGAGTGGGGGAGGAGCCATAGTCACTGCAGGAGTGGGAGTTTGAGGCAGAACAGCCAGAATGTTAGGCTGAGGTGTGAAAGATGAAGTACCTGCAGGTTCAGCAAAGAATTGAGGATAAGGAAACATGGCTTCATTGAAGACCACATCCCAAAAATTGCGTTTTCATTATGGTCTTACAGAACGACAATTGCTTAAATACGTTCGTATTGCTGGAAAAGCTAAAGGATCAACTGGTCAGGTTTTATTACAACTACTTGAAATGCGCTTGGATAACATACTTTTTCGGTTGGGTATGGCTGCGACTAGTCCTCAAGCACGCCAATTAATTAACCATAGACATGTTTTAGTTTTGGAGACGTAAATCCTTCCAGCAACAAAGAGACACTTGTAGCCTTTGTGTGATAAAGAGTGGCCTAGTAAAACACATTCCTCAGATCTAGGCTGAAACTTGTGCTGATTGTATGGTCTGAGTAAAGGGAAACAAGCACTGCCAAAGACCTTCAGAAACTTGTAGTCAAGAAGTTTAGCAAACAGTTTCTGATAAGGAACAGCATTCTGAATAGCAGAAGAAGGGAGCCTGTTAATTAAGTACACACTGGAGGTAACAGCATGATCCCAATACTCCATAGGTAAGCTAGCTTGAGACAGTATAGTTAGAGCCATTTCAACTATATGTCTGTGCTTGCTTTCCACAACCCCATTCTGGTGATGGGTATGTGGACAAATGAGTCTGTGAATGACACCAAGATCAGCAAGAAATTTGGTAAAAGGTCTGTATTCACTTTCTCAGTCAGACTGAACAGCCTTAATTGGTAAACTGAACTGAGTTTGAACCATAGTGTGAAACTGTTTGAAAACTGTTAAGGGGTCTGACTTGCTTTTAAGCAGATATAACCAGGTAAATCTAGAGTGGCATCAACAAAAGTAACATAATATTTGAAGTCAGAATGAGAACTAAAGGGTGCTGGGCCCCAAAGATCAGTATATACCAACTCAAAAGGTTTAGAATAAACAGACCTAGAAGGGGAGGAAGGGAGTCTGTGAGATTTACCAACACAACAATGAGAACAAATGTCTGAACTTGTTTTATTTTTTTATTTTTTTTTATTTTTTTATTTTTTTGGAAGGCACAAAATATATATATTATTAATCTGAAAAACAGATATACAAGCACCTCTGGTGCTGCCCTCCAAAAGACCCCAAGCTAACCCGATAAAAGGCAAACCGACTTAGTTTAACCAAAGGATTCCGATATGTTGGAAGACCAGTGGTTAAAACTAATGTCGAAACCTTTCTCTTTAGATTTAAGCCAAGACCAAAGTAAGTACAAAGCCTCGTCCATGACTATATAAGGTTCGAAAGGTTTTTCTTGAAATATCAAAAGATTCCTGTGTTGCCATATAGTGCTAGTTAGGGCAACCCACCAAGCACTCCATCTACTCTGATTTATGTCTGCCCCAAAACCATCACAAAATTGAGCAAAATGATTTAATGGGGAGGCTGGAAGGGGTCCGAGTCCGACAGCCTTGATCCAACCCATTGATTCCCACCACAGCTTTGTTGTCCTTTCACAATTAAAAAAGAGATGCCCCACTTCCTCCTGCCCTTGACCACATAGAGGGCAATCAGCATCTTGAATATCCACATTTCTCCTTAAAAGATTCCCTTTAGTGGGGAGCCTATCTTTAATCAGCATCTGAACTTGTTTTATTAATGGAGGAAATATTACACAACATGAGTACAAGTTTCAGAACATCAGCACTTGGATGACCAAGTCTGGAATGCCAAATGGCATAGGAATCAGTACAAGCAACATTTACAAGGAGTACATGATTCAAACAAGAAGTGGGATTTACAAAGGAGGTAGTATGCATCCTATTTACAGAGATACTAGATTGCAATATAGGTGCTGAGTGAGGCTTTGAGGGCTACGGCAAGTCAGGTAAGTGGTAGAGTCCATCATGACCCACCAATCCATGAAGAAGCACCTCTTTAGAAACCTGGGATATGACCAAAAAATGATTGGAATGAAATTCAAAGAAAACTGAGTTATCTTTGCAGAACTGACTAACGCTAGAATTTTAGTGATAGAAGGGACAAATTTCAGAATTTTGAGAGTTAAAGGTACTTTAGAGTTGAAAGGAGAATGAAAATAGGAGACACCTGAAGAATTTATATTGAGGCCTTGACCATTGCCAATAGTAATCTGATCAGGGCCCTCAAAAGGAGTCACGTTGAGTAGTGGTAGAAGACAATTGCTTGGGTTGGTTGGGTGTTGGTGTAGGTGTTTGGGTCTGAGATTGTTTAGAGTTTTGATTAGAGGATGAGTTGGTATAATCCATAGGTTGCGAGGGAACATAGTTATCATCATACCGACGATGACAAAAGGTTGCCTCATGACCAAACTTAAGACAGACCTGACATTGGACATCAACAAACTTGCTGCCACCATCGCCATGGCCTCCCCCACGACCACCACGGTAAAAGCTATTCCGGCCACCACACCATGGCTAGAGTTGTTGTAACCTCCATTATTGTTAGAAGTGTTGGTGGATGCTTAAGTGAGATGCACTTGCAGGTCAGAATTAGAGGAATCAGTGACTTGTGACTGAGATTCACTTGAATTGGGGTGGAATTATGGTTACACTCAGTGAGATTCACCTAGCCAAGAGTCTTCTTGGTGAGCTTAGCTATATGAGAGATTGGTGATCAAGAAGCAAAGATTCAACATCATCAACCGACATTGGTTTAGATTTATTGTAAATGAATGTTACCGAAGATTCATACTCCATTGGAAGTCCCTCAAGAATAATATCCACGCGCTCACTCTGCGAAACAAAATCACCAATGGAAGTGAGCGAATCGGTAAGCGTCTGAATGTGGAGAAGATAATCCGTGATCTTGCGATTATCGAGAGAAACATTGCGCAGATCCATACGAAGTTGCCTCTTCTTTGTGTGAGCAATAGAATGGAAGTGCGTATGAAGCTTTTCCCAAAGATGCCACGAAGTGTTGCATCCAACACGATGAGGAAGAGTGATATCAGAAATCGTTGATTGAAGCCAAGAAAGAAGAAGCTGATCTTGCTTTTCCAAGTTTAGATACTTCTACGACACAATTCCCGCATGGCCATCGGCAACAGTATCAAATCACGGCAGAATGATCGGAGCAACCAGAAAGTGTGACAATGGATGAGCTTAGACTCTACCTTATATCTGACCAGCAGAATCAGTATATACAGCAGATGGGGATGAGTTCAGACACAGGATGGGATTGGAGATTGCAATGGAGGCGTTTATTCTTCGAAGCTGAAATAAATATGGCTGCCAAGTTTATGCAGGATATAGAAGGGCTCACAATCTGTCCATACAGGCATGACAAGTGGGTTTGGAGGGGGGACCCGACTGGGAGTTACTCAGTGGGAAGTATGTACAAATGAGAATCAGGACAGTATTTAATGAGTTATGGGAACTCCAAATTCCATCTAAACCCGTGTTCTTTGCTTGGAGAGTAATCCGGGATAGGCTGCCTACCAAGACCAATTTACGTTGGAGAAATGCGGAAATCAATGACAGCATGTGCCCATTTTGCAGGAATTTTGAAGAGAATGCAGCACACTTATTCTTTTCGTGCGATAAGGTCTTGCCGCTTTGGTGGGAATCACTGTCTTGGATAAAGGTAGTGGGACCCCTCCCGCAAAATCCAAGGCACCATTTCCTCCAGCATTCCTCTTGCAGGCTGTCGGGTATTAGGAAGGAGTGCTGGCTGAGTTGGTGGATATCCTTAACTAGGTGCATTTGGCACCATAGGAATAGGATTGTCTTCTCAAATGAGAATTTCAATGCCAACAAACTGATGGAGGATGCTATATTCCTTTGCTGGACATGTTTTAGAAATCTGGAAAAAGGATTTGAATTGCCTTTCCATTACTGGTCCAGCAATATCAGGGGTGGTTTTTCATTTTTGTAATGAGGGGAGAAGTATGGTATAGGTATAGGGTAACTACTTAACAGGGTTACTGTCAGATGTTTGGTAGCTTAATTCTTGGTAATTAACTTGTATTAGGCTACCATACTTCCGCATATCCTGGTCCTGATGTGTATTTTGTACAGTACCTCTTGTACTGCTGTTTATATCCAATTTATTAGTATTTTTGCTGATAAAAAAAAGAAAGTGTGACAAACCATGACCTTTGATGACCGGATGAAGCTGATTACACTGAAGAATGTAATTGGAGTTCGTTAGTTTCACTGAAATAGAATGTGAAAACCAAGTCGGAGATGACGGCGGTGGAGGAGGAGATGAAGCAGAAGCCATGAATAATTAGTCAAGGATCGACCTTGCTCTGATACCATAATAGATTCAGAGAAAAGGAAGAGAGAGAGAGAAGGAAAGGTGATTATATTGATAAAATCAACCCAAACGAACAACAGATTAGAAAGCTGTTTATAGACAGTTACCAACTGTAACTGTCAACTAACCTTGAGTTAGTTCCTAACAGAAAACTAAGGAAAGACTATGGTTAACATAAGCAGACTTAACTAACCAGAAAAGAAGATACACTATTGCTGGGCGAGTAAGTATACTCTCCAATATGGGTAATCAATGCTACCTGTCTATATAAACAAGCTCCGTAGGATCTCTCTGACACACAGTTTTCAGTCCAAATATCCCTCAGTTTCTCTCATTTTACAACATTATTAAGATTCCTCTGGTTTGGTGCAGCTGACTCTGGCATTGAATCTACTGACTCTGATGATGAGTTTCAAATATGTGAAATTTGTACTACAGAGGAGGTAGCTATACTTTTTAAAACTCTTGAAGTGTTTTGATACTTGGGATGCAGGAATCACTTACTTTTCCCTGCAGGAAAGGAAAAAATTGCTACAGTGTTCCTGCTGCAGTAAGTTAGTCCATTCCACATGCCTGATGCCACCAATTGGTGATATAGTTCCTGAAGAGTGGTCATGCCATTTGTGTAAGGAGAAAACAGATGAATATCTTCAAGCTAGACAGGCCTACATAGCTGAACTTCAAAAGAGGTATAGAATTTAAACATTTCTCTTGAATTCTTGGAGTCTTATTTGTATGGTACAAAATTATCATTTTATGTTGAATAACTGATTTCTAAAGAAACTGGTTGTAAAAGGCACGTTATCTTCTATCAACCGAAATTAGAAGGGAGATAAATGAAAATAAAAGAGTAGGGAAGTGATGATTGATGAATGTTTTTTATACATTATTTCAGGTATGATGCAGCCTCGGAACGCAAGACAAAAATATTAGACATAATTCGTGCTCTGGATCTTCCAAATAATCCTTTGGATGATATTGTTGACCAGGTAGTAATCATATGCTTGATTCACATTCTTGCTTTGGAGAACACTTGTTAATATGTGCTCAACAGAACTGTTAAAATACAATGTTTAAAGTTAATTTTAAAATGAAGTATGGAGCTGCTATGTGGAAGTCAGAATTATGTTCTCAATCTTGTTATCAGGAACTAATAATGAGGAACAATTTTTATAGCCAATATTTGCAATTATAAACATACATTAGAAGATTGGAAAATATCAGCTCATTGAGTGATAATGATGCCTATGCTGTATTATGATGCATGTTCTCTTATAATACTTGAGAATTTTAGACAAAATAAAAGATAACTAAACTGGTAGGCTGGCTGTTAAGACTGTAATGCTTTGAGAAGTGGGGTCTGATGTAAATTTCATTTAATAATGTGTTGAAAAGAGTACTAGAAATTGTTTTGCTAACATTACTCCATATAAATTAAAAATGCTCGATAAGATTAAGTACGTACATAACCTTGCGCAGTTAATGTTATTTTCCAGTCCCAAACATTTGAAGAAAAGTCTCCTTCACTTTTTTGTATCCTCGTTGGATGATCTTTTTGTGTTATTCATTATATGATAATGTTAAGATAGAGAAAAGTATGAAAGTAGTTATAATATTTTTTACTAATAGATAGCTCTGTCAAATTTATTTATATATTCTGCTCTCTCATAACATTATTATATAATAAGTAACATGAAAGGATCTAAATCTCATACTGGACAAAGTTGGAAGAGCCTAAAATTACATGTCCAATGGCAACATTATGGTTGGAAAGGAATACTTCTAGAGTTCATTCAGGATATGATTATTTTTTTAGCTTCCTTTTGTAGTTTGAGGTGTTTTGTCTCTCTGTCAAACATTCAATCATTGGTCCTTGTTAGGATGTCTTCTTTTTTTGTCTTTTTTCCTCTTAAGAATATTTCTTTTTCTAGTGAAATTGCTAACTCTTTCCTGGCTGCTGTAATTGTCATTTATATGCAGCTAGGAGGCCCTGACAAAGTTGCAGAAATGACAGGAAGGAGAGGCATGCTTGTGAGGGCTTCTACTGGAAAGGGTGTTACTTATCAGGCTCGTAATACGTGAGTTGTTGTTTGCCTCCCTAATTAGTGAACAACATTTGGTAATGGCTGAGTTACTAATTTCTGTGTACCTGTTTAGAAAAGATGTCACTATGGAAATGGTTAACATGCATGAAAAGCAGCTCTTTATGGATGGTAAAAAGTTTGTTGCTATTATCTCTGAAGCTGGATCAGCTGGTGTATCTTTGCAGGCTGATAGGCGAGCTGCAAATCAGGTGTGGAAAACTGATTTGGAAGAAATTTCAACCCTGATATATCATTTGCTGTCTATGTATATTTATGCACGTAGTCTGTTGGAAAGTTCTGATTTACTGAACTTTTAATATGCATTCTATGTGTCATTTGCTGTCCTATGTTCTTCCTCATTTCGTGTTCTTTAACCTTTGCACAACAGAAAAGACGGGTTCATTTAACACTTGAACTTCCATGGAGTGCTGACCGGGCAATCCAGCAGTTTGGAAGAACTCATCGATCAAATCAAGCTTCAGCACCAGAATACAGGTCATTGAGCATTATTGATTGATACTTTTGCTTTTTATTTATTTGGTTGCTTTTCATATTGGTATTACTAATAACCAAGGTTTTATAAATTGATGCTGAATGAACATATTGTCTGCAACAAAACAATATCGCAAAATGATACCGATTCCGAACGAAATCACAGTGGGGTTAAAAATAGCCGAAAAGCCGCAACAAAATGGTGTTGCGGCCTCAACAAGCATTACAAGAATCCGATTTCAGTCTAGACAAATTTTTTACCAAATAATCCCAACAAAAAACAAAGTAAAGAATCAGAGATAGTTAGTTCCCACGGCCAAAACCCCTTTCCCCTTAGAAGATGCTGTGTATATGCAAAAGGGTGGACAGCCAAGAGACTGAAGAAGGAAAATTGTGACTTGTTCGTGAAGGAGAAAGGTGGTGACATGATAGGAGAGAGAGCAAGAGAAGAATGGACATATCAGCATTTGAGAGAGTAGGAGTTATGATAAAATAAACTGAGATAAGATTAAACAAATTAAAATGAAAATAAAAAAAATTAAAAGTGGGGATGGGATATTAGATTGGAAATTTGCTGATTGAAAAAAAGGTGGGAAATTGAAGTTAAAATGGAAAATATGAGCGGGATTATTTGGGTCATGAGAGAGGAGTGAGTAGATTACTGAAATTTCTTTAATGCAAAGTTTAATTTATTAATTAATTGGGTGAGAAATTAGTGAAAAATTGATTAATTAGGTGAGAAATGGAAGGAATTAATTAGACTCTCAAATATTAATTGAGGTTTAAAATGAAATTAATGATCAAAATGGAATTAATTGATATTAGTGTATTAAGTAAGTTTTACTTTGTGATTCAGTTAGGACAGTTGTTAGAACAGTTATGATTCAGTTAGGACAACTATGGTTTTGTTATTTCTGTTAGAGCAGTAACTAACTTTGGTTAGTTAACTGTCTTAGTTAGGTCATGTGTAATCATATCTGTTCTCTTTATAAATAGAGAAACAGAATCAGTTTGTCAAAACCTTTTCATTCTGAATCAACAATAATATCTTCCAGCTTCTTCTTTTCTATCTCAAACTCTATGATGGTATCAGAGCTTGAGGTCTATCCATGGTGACAAATCTGAATTTCGCTTCCGCTACTCCTTTTCATCCGATTTCTCAAAAGTTAGATGATTTTAACTTCCTGCTATGGAGGTAACAGGTAGAACCTGTCATCAAAGCTCATAAACTTCAGCGTTTCGTGGCAAGTCCTTAGATCCCGATTCGCTTTCTCACAGAGGCAGATTGTGAAGTTGGAAATGAAAATCCAGCATACAACGATTGGGAACAAGAAGATCAGATTCTCTTATCATGGCTCCAATTGACTCTTTCAGTTTCAATCCTATCTCAAATTATCGGATGTGTTCATTCATATAGAGAAACAATTTGAGGGGCAGAACACGGCCTTAAGAGAAAATAAGAAAAATGCAGCAGCAATCATCTGGGATATAGCAAAAAATTGGGGGTAAATGCAGCAGAAGACAATGGGAGGATGGAGAAGTTTATGGCAATGGAGGAGAGAGACAGGAATGAGGCAGAGAAAGTGGGGAATCTCAGCTATATCCCATGAACATTGTCACATACAATGTGAGGGGGTTAGGGAGGGGGGTAAAATGGGCAGCAATAAGGAGGTTGATTAAAAAGGAGAACGTAGATATGATATGTATCCAAGAAACCAAAAAGGAGGTAATTGAGAAAACAATGTGCCAAGCATTGTGGGGGGATCCAGTAGTGTCCTGGGAGATGCAGCCAACAGTCAACTCAGCTGGGGGACTCCTATGCTTGTGGGGCGAGAAAAAATTCAAATTGGAAAGGAAGGTTAGCGGAAATGAGTTCATTTGGATGACAGGGCAGTGGATTAGAGAAGCAGTACAAGTTAACATTGTATCTATATATTCGCCGTGTGACATACAGAACAAAAGAATGCTATGGGATGTCATCAAGCAATTGAAATCAGCAAACCAGGGGGGCCTTTGGTGCATCTCGGGGGACTTCAACAACATCAGAGATCCTGCGGAAAGGATAGGAGTGTCCCAAAAGAAGATAGATGAGAGTAGTATAAAAGAGTTCAATGAGTGGATAGATGAGCTGGAGGTGGAGGAAGCGCCATGGGTAGAAAGAAATTTCACGTGGTTTAGACCCAACGGAGCTGCAAATAGTAAGTTAGACCGATTCTTTGTGTCTCCCGACTGGCTCACAAAATGGCCTGGAAGCATCCAACAACCACTGGATCGGAATTTTTCTGACCACTGCCCAGTTGTGCTTTGGTCTAAGATTGTAGATTGGGGCCCAAAGCCATTCCGGATCCTTGATTGCTGGCTTGCGGACAAATCCTTCAGTTCGACTGTGCAGGAGTGCTGGAGGACCCACCAGCAAAGTGGATGGGGCGGATTTGTGCTGAAAGAAAAAATCGAGATTGAAGGAAAGGTTGAAGATATGGAACAGAGACCACTTCAGTGATACATTTAAGAGATACAAGAAGATTGAGGGAGAACTGAATCAAATGGAAGTGAGCACAATACATAGACAGCTAACTAATCAGGAGGTGTTAATGAAGAAACAGCTTCAAGAAGACTTGTGGGTGGTTGCACAGTCTCATGAATCTTTATTACGTTAGAAGGCAAGAGCCAGATGGGTGAAAGAAGGGGACTGTAATTCCCGCTATTTCCACCTGTTGGTTAATGCAAGCCGAAGGGGTAATACACTACAGGGACTATGGATTGATGGTGAGTGGGTTGAAGAATCGGCAAGTGTAAAAGAGGCAGCCTGCCTATTCTTCCTACAAAGGTTCCAAGAGGTGGACCATAATAGACCCCACTTGGATGGTATTGAATTTCAGTCTATTGACCACCAACACAATGACATGCTAACAGGGAGATTTTTAGAGGAGGAAATAAAGGAGGCAGCCTGGGGATGTGGAAGTGAGAAAAGTTTGGGTCCTGATGGAATTAATTTCAAATTCATCAAGAGATTCTAACACTTAGTAAAACCGGATGTTCTGCGGTTCTTGGATGAATTCTATGTCAATGGAATTTTTCCTAGGGGATGTAACGCATCGTTCATTGTATTAATCCCTAAGGTGAGCAATCCGCAGTCGTTGGATGAGTACAGACCGGTCTCACTCATTGGATGCATGTACAAGATAGTAGCCAAGCTACTGGCCAACAGATTGAAGAAGGTTATGCCGCTCATAATAGACGAATGTCAATCTGTATTCATAGAGGGGAGGCATCTACTACAAAGTGCAGTGATAGCAAACGAGGTGTTGGAAGAGGCCAAAAGAAGTCAGATGCCATGTTTAGTTTTCAAAGTGGACTATGAGAAGGCACACGACTCTGTTTCATGGGATTTCCTGGTCTATATGTTAAGGAGACTGAGATTCTATGCCAAATGGATTCAGTGGATAGTGGAATGTCTAAAATCCGTCTTTGTATCGGTCTTGGTAAATGGAAGCCCCTCGGCTGAGTTCTCACCTCAGAGAGTCCTTCGACAAGGAGATCCATTAGCACCTTTCCTTTTCAATATCGTGGCAGAAGCATTGAATGGACTGGTGAGAGAGGCTATCAAGAGAAATTTATACCGGGGATTCGCAGTGGGATCAAATAGAGTTGATGTAAGCATTCTTCAATATGCAGATGCACAATA
Organism: Glycine soja; assembly: GCF_004193775.1. Lineage (NCBI taxonomy): Eukaryota > Viridiplantae > Streptophyta > Magnoliopsida > Fabales > Fabaceae > Glycine > Glycine soja. The sequence goes on along the minus strand of NC_041009.1, from coordinate 19,494,201 downwards.
TTCTTTGGAGAGGCCTCGCAGGAGAATGTTAGGGCAATTAAAGCAATTCTGAGGATATTTGAAATAGCCTCAGGCCTTAAGATTAATTTTGCAAAAAGCTGTTTTGGTGCATTTGGTATGCCAGAGAGATGGAAGTCTGATGCAGCCAGTTGGTTGAATTGTAGCTTGATGTCCATTCCATTTACCTACTTAGGAATACCTATTGGTATGTCCTTAAAACAATTATTACATGCTATGAAGCACCGACACCGACACGGATACCGGACACGACACGGACACGGACATGGACACGTGGACACCTGTAATGTCCAAAATATAGAACGTAGTACGAGTGTCGTGTCGGACACTGACACGGACGCGTGTCGGACACCGGACACCGGACACGACAAGGGGCTGGGGTGTCCGTGCTTCATAGATTACATGTACCTGCCATCACTAAAAACTTCATCAATGTCCGAAAATTTTCTAGGGATAACAATGTTTTCTTTAAATTTTATCCTAATCATTGTGCTGTGAAATCACAGGGAACCAATGAAGTCCTACTTCAAGGTTCACTGGATCCTGTTGGCCTCTACACATTTCCACATCTTGCACTCAAAGAATCTGCCTCAGCCACCTTCTTACTTTCAAATTCCAGTGTTGATTCTGCTGTTACTTCTGTTTCTAGTGGTTCTAACACAAATTTCTGATTCCTTTGTAAATGCAGTTTTTGATGTTAAAGCGACACCTAGTACTAGCTCTCAAACTATATGGCACCTTAGATTGGGCCATCCTAATGCTAATGTAATAAGGCTTGTGCTTAATCATTGTAATATACCCATAGTTAATAAAACTATGTTTGAATTTTGTGCTGCTTGTTGTGTTGGAAAGTCGCATAGACTACCATCTTCTCTATCTCAAACTGTATATTCTGCTCCTCTTGAACTTAAATACAGTGATTTGTGGGGACCGTCTTATATTTCATCCTCAAATGATTTCTTATTATATCAATTTTGTTGATGCCTATTCTAAGTTCACTTGGATCTATTTTCTTAAAAATAAATCAGAAACATTTTCTGTTCTTCAGCAATTTAAAACAATGACTGAACTCCAATTTGATGCCAAAATTAAGAGGGTTCAAACAGATTGGGGAAGTGAATTTAGACCTCTTACCTCATTTCTTCAAACCCATGGGATCATTCACAGGCTAATTTGCCCTCACACACATCATCAAAATGGTATTGTGGAAAGAAAACACATGCATATCGTTGAGTTAGGCCTCACTCATCTCAAACAAGCTTCTCTCCCTTTAAAGTTTTTGGATTTTTCCTTTCAAACTGCTGTCTATTTGATTTTTTTTTTATCAGCCAAAATAAATATATATGTATATTAAATGAGTACCAGAGGTACTAAAAGGTACAGGATTAAGATTACAAATGTGACATATTTGAAATCAGCCAGCTATTTGGTCCACCCCAGGATGGGGCACATAGCAGGCCCTATTACAAATAATTGCCCTGCACTCCTAATGTCTACTACATCTAAAACCTTGTGTCAGATTTGAAGACCACTGATTGTAGTGAGTGGTGAAATCCTTCTCTAAGTGTTTCATCCAAGTCCATACCAAAAACAATGCATCCTCCATCAGTCTGTTTGCATTGAAACTGCTATTAGAGAAAACTATATCATTTCTGTGCTTCCATATGGTCCAAGTCAGTGCTATCCACCACCCTTTCCATCTAGACGCAGCCAATCCTTCAATAATATAAGACACATGCTGAATAAAATGTTGTCTTGGGTGAAATGGGAAGACATTCACCAAATTCACCCAAGACAACGATTCCCACCAAACTGGAATTATTTTCCAGCAGTGAAAAAACAGATGCACTGCTGTTTATTTGATAAACAGACTTCCCACTGCTTCTCTTAAATTTCAAGTTCCTTATATTGTTTTGTTTAACAAGTCACTTAATTACAATTTTTTGAGGAACTTTGGATGTTCTTGCTATCCTTTTCTTAGACCCTATAATAAACACAAACTGGATTTCAGGTCACATGAGTGTTTGTTCCTTGGTTATTCCACCTCTCACAAAGGCTACAAGTGTCTCTCTCCTAATGGAAAATTATATGTTTCCAAAGATGTTATCTTCAATGAGCTTAAATATCCATACAGTGATCTTTTTCCACCTTTATCCACCTCTGTCTTTTCTAAGAGTGATTTTTTACCTACTGCTCATATTCCTCTTGTTTCACCTTCCCCTAATGAACTTACTCATTCTTCTCAACATGCTGAAACTAATTCTACTTCTATAAGTGCTGATCCCTCTAGATCCCTTAATATCAAATTCCCTAATTCTCAAAATCTCATGTCATCTTCTCCTCTTTCAAATGTTGAACCAAATTCTGTTACTAATGAACACTCTAACACTGTTTCTGACTTAAACAGATATCCAAGTGAACTGTCCAGTACCTCTTCTTCTCAGTCTCACACTGTCAGTTCTCCTTCTTATAATCATGTTCTTCCCCCACAAAATGTCCATCCTATGCAAACCAGATTCAAGTCTGGAATTCATCAATCTAGGTTGCATCCTTCACTGTTTATGGCACATTGTGAACCTAAGACAGTTAAACAGGCTCTTGCTGACCCTTAATGGTTTGCTGCTATGAATCAAGAGTATGAGGCTCTTCTTAACAATAAAACATGGGATCTTGTTCCTCTTCCCAAAGACAAACAAGTTGTGGGTTGTAAGTAGGTCTTCAGAATTAAGGAGAATGTTGATGGGATTGTTAACAGGTTCAAGGCTAGATTAGTGACTTTAATGAAACATTTTCTCCTGTGACAAAACCTATTACAATCAGGCTGATTATTACTCTTGCTCTCACTAATAAATGGGATTTGTGGGATTTGTTCCAGTTAGATGTCAACAATGCCTTTTTAAATGGCCTTCTTAAAGAGACTATCTACATGCAGCAGCCACAAGGTTTCGAAAGTTCAGATATAACCTTGGTTTGCAAGCTACAAAAGGCTTTGTATGGTCTTAAATAGGCCCCAAGGTTGTGGTTTGATAGGCTCAAAGGAACTCTTTTACAGTTTAGGTTTGTGGTCTGCAAGTGTGATCCTTCGTTGTTTGTTTATAAAAACAAAGGACACATTATCTACATTCTTGTTTATGTAAATGATATTATTATCAATGTTGTTAATGGCGGATGGCGGTTCATGGCGGAAAGCCAAAAATCCGCCATAAAAATATGGCGGATGGCGTAGCGGAAAATGGCGGATGTCATGGCGGACCAAAAAATATATATATATATATATATATATAAACTCATTGAAATTGAAAAAAACAAAAGAGGACTGGACAGGAAAAAAAATTGTGGTGTCAATAGGAAAAAAAATAAAAAATGGGATTGTCAAAAGTAAAAAGTAGGTGTCAATTAGCAAAACGAAAAAAAAAGCTACAGACACAAAAAAGGGGTGTCAAATAGCAAAAACAAAACAAAAAGGGGGTATGAATATACACAGAGGAATATATCACAGCGGGAGGTCAGATCTTCCTTTCTTCTCAGAAGCTCATTCCAAACCTTTTGTAGACTCATCTTCGGCGCCTTCCGCTCTAGATCTTCGAAAGGAAGATCTGATTCGAGAGAATTTGCACCTTAGAAAGGGTGACCTCGCACAAGGCCAATCGGTCGCGGAAGTGCGAAACTGCCTTCGTGCGCGTTGTCACCGCCGTTCGTGCCGGTGCTTGTCGCCGCCGTTCGTGCCAGTGCTCGTTGCCGCCCTTCGTGCCGGTGCTCGTCGCCGCCGCCATGGTGTCGTCGCTGTCAGCCCAACTCCTTCTGCGAAAAAAACAAAAAGAAAACGCTATTTTCTGCCCGCCATAACCGCCATGGCGCCGCCATTCGAAACCCGTCACGCCACCGCTATTCGGTGGCGTTTTTTCAAAAAACCGCCACACCTTTCCGCCATGGCGCTGCCATGGCCGCTTTTTAACAACACTGATTATTATCATTGGTACCTCCAATGTTGTAATTTAGCAACTCACCACTAAGCTGCATTCCAATTTTTCTCTTAAACAATTGGGTAAACTTGACTATTTTCTTGGTATTGAAATCAAATTGGTGGCTGATGGGACTATTCTATTGACTCAAAGCAAATATATCAGAGATTTGCTTTAGAAAACCAAAATTGTAGAAGCACAACCTATTTCTTTCCCTATGACTGCTAATTACAAGTTGACCAAAGTTGGCTCGAATTTATTCAGTGATTCATCTCTCTATAGGTCTGTTGTTGGTGCTCTTCAATACACTACCGTTACAAGACCTGAGTTAAGCATTGCTGTGAACAAGGTCTGTCAATTCATGGCTAATCCTATGGACTCTCACTGGACAGCCATTAAACGCATTCTAAGGTACCTTAAAGGCTCTATTCATCATGGTCTGCATTTCAAGGCTGCTCCTTCCTCCCAGCCTTTTACTATCAAAGCCCTTTGTGATGCTGATTGGGCCTTAGATCCAGATGATAGAAGGTCTACCTCTGGTGTAGTGATTTATTTTGGTCCTAATTTGGTCTCATGGTGGCCCAAGAAACAACAAATTGTGGCTAGATCTTCCACTGAAGCTAAATACAGGAGCTTGGCTCAAGCCATGACTGAAGTTACATGGATTCAAACTTTTAACAGTTATATGTTCCGTTTCAGCTGAACGATTTGCTGTGCCCTCTCTGCAGTAGACAGGAGGAGGAAGCCTCTCACATGTTTTTTAACTGTCCAAGAACTATTCCCTTATGGTGGGAATCCCTATCTTGGACCAAAACCTTGGGAGCTTTCTCCCCCACTCCTAGGCATCATTACATGCAGCACCCGCTTATCCTAAAAGGAAAGAATCTGCAGTCTAGGTGGAAGTGTTGGTGGGTGGCTCTTACCTGGTCGATTTGGCAGCATCGAAACCGGATTGTTTTCCTAAACGAGGCTTTTAATGGATCCAAGCTAATGGATGATGCTATTTTCCTAGTTTGGTCTTGGTTTAGTCAGCTGGAGAAAGGCTTTGCCCTGCCCTACAACTACTGGTCTAGTAATCTATCAATAGCTTTTTCTGTCTAGGGTAGCAGTGCAGGGTTTCTGTGTTCTTTTTAGAGTGGCAGGTGGCTCTCAGGACCTTATGGTTCTGCCAGTCTGCTTGTTTCTACCTTGTAATTTTAGTACCCCTGGTACTCACCGTTATTAATAATCTTTATAATTTGCCGATCAAAAAAAAAATGTTCCGTTTCAGACCCCACAGATTTAGTGGGAGAAGCCCATTGGGAGAATGTTCTAGTTTTGAAGGCCCTGCTGAGAGGTTTTGAGCTGGCTTCTGGATTAAAGATCAACTATGCCAAAAGTCAGTTTGGGATTATTGGAGGGATGGTTAGCTGGACAAATGAGGCAGCTCAGTTTCTGAACTGCAGACAAATAGAAACTCCTTTCTCTTATCTAGGTATTCCAATGGGGGCTAAACCCTCAAGTGCACTGGTATGGGAGCCTCTGATCAACAAATGCCAAATAAAGCTATCCAAATGGGCTCAAAAGAACATATCTATGGCAGGGAAGGTGACTCTTATAAATTCTGTCCTCAACGCATTACCAATATATCTGCTTTCATTCTTCAAGATACCTCAAAAGGTGGTTCATAGATTGGTGACTCTCCAAAGAAATTTTCTGTGGGGTGGAGATAGGGAGCATAAGAAAATACCGTGGGTTAAATGGGAAGAGGTCTGTCTTCCTAAGGCTGAAGGGGGACTAGGGATTAAAGATATCGCTATATTCAATGAAGCTCTGCTGGGCAAATGGATTTGGGCTTTAGCTTCTGACTATCAGCAGTTATGGGCCAGAATTATTAACTCCAAATATGGTGGATGGAAAGAGTTCCAGCTTGGAAGAGAAAAAAGGGGTTGTTCCAACTGGTGGAAAGATCTGAGAAAGATTTACCACCAGTCTCAGCAAAGCATATTTCATCATAACGTGGTTTGGAAGATAGGTTGTGGTGATAGAATTAATTTCTGGACTGACAGATGGGCAGGGGAAAGCACTCTCAAACAGCAATATAATCAACTTTTCATGATAAGCAGTCAGCAACACAGCCTTATTTCCATGATGGGTAATTTCTCTCAGAATAATTGGAGATGGGATTTGAAGTGGAGGAGAAATCTATTTGATCATGAACTTGATTTGGCAGTGAGCTTTGTGGAAGACATTACTTCTATATGCATTCAGAGACATGTGAAGGATATTATGTTGTGGAAAGCTGAACCTAATGGTGTTTACTCCACCAAGTCAGCTTACAGTCTAATGTTGAAGACAAACGATTCTGGTTCACAAGCAAGCATTTCCAAACTAATATGGAACCTGAACATACCCCCAAGGGCAGCAGTTTTCATTTGGAGACTCCTTAAAGATAGGCTCCCCACTAAAGGGAATCTTTTAAGGAGAAATGTGGATACTCAAGATGCTGATTGCCCTCTATGTGGTCAAGGGCAGGAGGAAGTGGGGCATCTCTTTTTTAATTGTGAAAGGACAACAAAGCTGTGGTGGGAATCAATGGGATGGATCAAGGCTGTCGGACCCCTTCCAGCCTCCCCATTAAATCATTTTGCTCAATTTTGTGATGGTTTTGGGGCAAACATAAATCAGAGTAGATGGAGTGCTTGGTGGGTTGCCCTAACTAGCACTATATGGCAACACAGGAATCTTTTGATATTTCAAGAAAAACCTTTCGAACCTTATATAGTCATGGACGAGGCTTTGTACTTACTTTGGTCTTGGCTTAAATCTAAAGAGAAAGGTTTCGACATTAGTTTTAACCACTGGTCTTCCAACATATCGGAATCCTTTGTTTAAACTAAGTCGGTTTGCCTTTTATCGGGTTAGCTTGGGGTTTTTTGGAGGGCAGCACCAGAGGTGCTTGTATATCTGTTTTTCAGTACCACTTGTACTGCTTTGATCAGATTAATAATATATATATATTTTGTGCCTTCCAAAAAAAAACAACAGTAGTTATCAGTCATAATCCATTTCTTCATTCCCGGACTAAGCACATGAAAATTGACATCTTTTTTGTCAAGGAGAAAGTTTTAGCTAAAGAGCTCAAATTGTATCATATTCCTGCTATAGATCAATGGGTTGATGCCCTCACTAAGCCTCTATCACCAACTGGATTTCTCTTTCTTAGGTCCAAACTCAATGTAGTTGAGCCCATTTATGATTCTCAACCCCATTGGGTTTGAGGGGGGTATTAGTGTATTAAGTAAGTTTTACTTTGTGATTCAGTTAGGACAACTGTTAGAACAATTATGATTCAGTTAGGATAGCTGTGGTTTTGTTATTTCTGTTATTTTGTTAGAAGCTGTTATTTCTGTTAAAGCAATAACTAACTTTGGTTAGTTAACTGCCTTAGTCTGGTTATGTGTAATCATATCTGTTCTCTCTATAAATAGAGACAAAATCAGTTTGTAAAAAACCTTTCATTCTGAATCAACAATAATATCTTCCAACTTTCTTCTTCTTTTCTCTCTCAAACTCTGAATTGAAAATAGCTTAATAGTTGAAATCAATTTAAATTATGATAGGTTTTTTATGCTATCTAATTGTAGGTGATTATATATTATATAATGATACAATTTTTTAAATATAATTTTGTGCAAAGTTGCAAGGCATTCACGCCGCAACGACCGCAATCTGCATTGCAGAATCTGCAATACCTGTAGTCATGACAACCTTAACGCAACCACAACTGTGACTGCAATTTAAAATCTTGCTAATAACTAAACTCCAATTAATTGTCTCTACTCTATAGTTTTGAATTTGCTAAATATTTAACTTTAAACTGAGGCCTGAGGAAAAGACTTTGATTGATGTTGCTTTAGGGAAAGAGGAGAAATAGAGGAAATACAGTTAGGGAAGAGGATATATTATGAACATTCATGCTATAGATTATTCCGGGAAGGAGTTGGCTTCCAATATATCATGATCAGGACCGCATAAACTATTATGTGCAATTGACAACTCTGAACATGAGTATATTTGCCTAGCTAAACTCTACATGTATTGTGTGTAATATGTTTCCTTAAATGAAATTTTGTTTCATAGACATATGCTGCTTTGCTTTGTCAAAAAATTGTATTGCTGGTGTGAATTGGTTGACTATTATCAAATCACATTATAACATATAGAAGTTAAGATGGAAGCACTTTAGACTTGATCTTAAAATGGTTCCATGCTAGGTTTTGTTGATGCTCTCCCTAGATGCCATGCCAGTTGTACCTAATCTATATTATCATTAATGTTGTATAGGATACTATTTACAAATCTTGGTGGAGAACGAAGATTTGCATCAATTGTTGCCAAGAGATTAGAATCTCTTGGTGCCTTGACTCAGGGTGACCGCAGGCAAGTTGGATTTAAATTTATCGTTTCTTTTTTCTTTCAATGAGCCGGCATAGATGAACATTGTTTGTGATGTTATTCATGACTTCCTTGATGGCTTGCAGGGCTGGACCTTCGTTAAGTGCTTATAATTATGATAGTGCCTATGGAAAGAAAGCTCTGACAATTATGTACAAAGGAATAATGGAGCAGGTTTCATAATATTCATTGAAAATAACAAATATGTATTTTGAAATCCATAGAAGGAAAAAAATGGTCTAATATAACTATTGACAAATTGTTTTTTAGGATTCTCTGCCTGTGGTACCACCGGGATGTTCATCTCACACACCAGATACAATTCAAGATTTTATTGTGCAGGCAAAAGCTGCTCTTGTGTCTGTTGGAATAGTAAGGGACACTCTTGGTAATTCATTTAATACCCTCTTCTAAAAGTTAGATTGTGTGGTTTGATAATAATAATTTTTGCATGTCTCTTAGTGTTGGCATTGAAGTATTGTTTGGGATCCATATTCCACCACCTAATCTTATTATAATTAAACATATGCTTCCTATATTTGTAGGTAATGGTAAATCTGGTCGTATTATTGATTCGGATATGCACGAAGTTGGACGGTTCCTCAACCGGATTTTGGGACTACCTCCTGATATTCAAAATGGGTCTGTCTTTTGTGAATTAAATAGCTTGATGCTTCTTGTTTTTAGTATTAATTAGATTCATTATGATATATACTACTGCAACAGGTTATTTGAGTTATTTGTGAGTATCTTGGATCTTCTTGTTCGGAATGCTCGCATTGAAGGTAACCTTGACACAGGCATTGTTGACTTGAAAGCTAATGTAATTGAACTACAAGGGACTCCAAAGGTTTGTTTGTGTTGCTAGACCTCTTGTGGCAACTCATTTATTCATGTTAACTTTATAAAGCTAATATGGATGAGAAATTTTTTCACTTTCATGTAGACTGTTCATGTTGATCAATTGACTGGGGCCTCAACAGTTATGTTTACATTTATCTTAGATCGTGGGATCACATGGGAGGTACTTGTTCTTCTCTTCATGACCTGTATAATGACGTGCTTTACACCGACAGACTTAGCATGTGACTTATTTCATATCAGTTGGCAAGTACAATGCTGAATGAAAAACAGAAGGATGGACTTGGTTCAGCCAATGATGGCTTCTATGAGTCCAAGAGGGAGTGGTTGGGAAGACGTCATTTCATTTTAGCATTTGAAAGGTATATTTCATCGTTTTTGTTCAGCGTTCCTGTTTCCTTTAAATTCAATATCATTTTATTATAGATCTTGTTGTTTTTCCAATATCAAGTTAAATGCAAATCTTCATGTTCCAATATCTGTTAAGGTTGTGAGATTAAATGACTGAGCTTATTTTTTGTTAACATATGCATGGAAACCCAAAACAGCAGAGATCCCTCATTTTTTTCCCTTTTGTTTACTTCTTTCGTTGTTTCCCTTTGTCTGAATTAGGAGTTTCCTTAATCCAACATGATATCCAAGATAAGTTTTACTCACGCTTTGATGCTTGTAGAAGTGTCATATGTGAATTGGGTGCAGTCTTTTTGTTGGAGTGAAGCCTAGCTTTCTGAACTACGAATAAAAACATTTGAACATGCAAAAGCCTATGTTTTAGATTCAAGGCAGGGAACTGGTTAAATCCTTGAAACCTTGAAGTATTCTAATTTGCTTGAATTTGATCCCCTCTCAATCCTCATTTAAAGGTTATAAAACCAAATCCCTCAAATTTAGGGATAACCTTCATAACCAAATCACATTTCATGTTATCCACATTAAATCGAGGAATATCAACATTGCCCCTCAAGCTAGTGCGTATTTTTTTTAATCAGTGAAAATAATAATGTATTATATATAAAGCAGTACAAGTTGTACTGTGAAACTTACACATGGGGGCTAAATTGAGCAGGAATATGGTGCCCTAATACAAGGTATATAACATGAATTAAGAAACCATAATTCTGACAGTATATTTGGCCCAAAACTACCCAAAATTATAGAGTTATCCCACCCTAATCACAAAAATGCCTCCCTCATATTAGTGGACCAGTGTGGAAAAGGTATGTCGAAACCTTTATCCAAATTTTTAAATGCATCCTCCAACAGCTTACTAGCATTAAAGCTTTCTTCTGCAAAAACGATCCTATTTTGATGCTGCGAGATGCTCCATGTCAAGGAGATCCAACAGCACTGCCATTTCTGAAATTTGATGCCAGTATCCCTCCCAAACACATGCTGGAGGAAGTGCTGTCTCGGGTTTTGCGGAAATGCTCCTGAAATGTTTGTCCACGATATTGATTCCCACCAAAGCAGCAAAATTTTGCTCCAACTAAAGAAAAGGTGTGCTGCATCCTCTTCTTTATTTTTGCAGAATGGGCAGGTGGAATCATTTATTTCCACATTTCTCCTGTGCAGGTTCATTTTAGTTGGCAGTTTGTCCCTGATTAGTCTCCACGTGAAGAAAGAAGCTTTACTAGGGACCTTTACCTTCTACACCACAGTAAAAACACCATCCTGATTTTCATCAGGGTAGTCTGTCATAAGCATCTTGTATGCGTTCCCCACGGTGTATACACCAGCCAGATGTGTCTTCCTTCCAGATCCACTTGTCTTCTCAATCCGGGTGAATGCTGATACCTTCTTATTCTTCTAAGAACTTTGCAGCCATATCTATCTCGTCATCAAAAAGTTGTCGTCTCCATTGAAAATCCCATTCCCAGCCTGCAGTTGTGAACCTTCCCATCTGCTGTATGACATGTTGCTGATAGGACATAGAATAAAGTGTAGGGTACTTCAACCTAAGTGATACTCCATCCTCCCAAAATTTGGCCTTTGCTCCGCACCCCACTGTCCATTTTATCCCTTTATCTAACCAGCTGCTATCTTCACCGGAATGAGCTATGCGATTGATGTCCTTCCACCATGCTGATTCACTGCTGCCCCTTCTTTCCCCATCCAAAGTCCGCCATCCACCATATTTTGAAATCAGTAGTCTAGCCCACAAGTCTCCTTGGTTATGGAAAAGGTTCCATCTCCACTTTTCGAGAAGTGCATAATTAAACTTCCTTAGATCCCTGATTCCCATTCCCCCTTTCTCCTTTGGTAGACACACTGACTCCCACTTTACCCACGCTATCTTCTTTTGCTCCATACTTCCACCCCACAGAAACTGCCTCTTTATCCTCACCAGCTTGTCCAGAACTTTATTGGGAACCCTGGAAACAGAGAAGAAATAGATAGGAATAGAATTTAGGACAGACTTTATGAGATTGACCCTTCCCCCTAATGAAAGTAGCTTTTGTTTCCATTTCGCCAACTTTCTCTCACATTTCTTGACGATAGGATCCCAAACGTCACTACACCTTGGGTTTGTCCCAATCAGGATACCCAGGTAAAAGGAAAGGTATGACCAATAGACTGTAATTTAAATACCTAGCAGCATCCACCTTCCATCTCTCTAACATCCCAATTGCCCCAAAACTACTCTTTGAGAAATTAATTTTGAGGCCTGAGACAAGTTCAAAACTTCTCAAAATCACCTTGATCGCTTTGACATTTTCCATGGATGCTTTTCCAAAGAATATTGTATTGTCAGCGTACTGTAAATGCTAACTTCCACCTCATTTCTTCCCACTAGGAAACCTTGAAACAAGGTTTTCTTCGTTGCTTCTCTCAGCAGTCCATTGAGTCCCTCCACAACAACGTTAAATAAAAGTGGAGCTAGTGGGTCCCCTTGTCTTAGACCTCTTTGGGGAATGAACTCAGATGAAGGGCTACCATTTACCAATATGGAGATAGAAGTGGATTTTTGGCAACCCTCAATCCATGATATCCATGTATCGCAATATCCCATCCTCCTTAACATGTACATCAGGAAATGTCAGGAGACTTAATCATAGGCCTTTTCATAATCTACTTTAAACACCAAGCAGGGCTTGTTACTTTTCTTTGCTTCATGAATTACTTCATTTGCGATAAGGGTGCTGTGTAACAAATGTCTGCCCTCGATGAATGCTGTTTGTCTCTCATCTATTAATATTGGCAGCACCTCCTTCATCCTCCTCGCTAGTACCTTGGCCACAATTTTATATATGCTACCTATTAAAGAAATAGGCCTATATTCATTTAGGTTTTGTGGATCATTCACCTTAGGAATGGGAGCAAGGAATGAGGCATTGCACCCCTTCGGGAATGTTCCATGAGCAAAGAATTCATCCATGAAACAAAACACTCTTTTCCTTATGTGGACCTAGCTGAAGGGATGGGAAAAGGACTTCACTGTCCCTTTCACACAGTGGTCCTCAGCAATGTCTTTAGTTTTTATCTAACTCTTTAGGAAGGGCTGGTTATATGTGATGGTTTAGTTGGGTGCCTATATGGTTATTTTCTGTTGTAATTTCTATCTTAACCTGTAGTACCTCTGGTACTTTCAGGTTTCAGTTATCAATATAAATGATTTTGCAGTTCAAAAAAAAAAAAAATGAAACGAAACACATCAGCCTTGATAACTTCCCAAAACTCCTTAATAAATTTGAAATTAAGGATGTCTGGTTCGGGGCTCTTGTCGCTCCCACATTCCCACACAGCAGCCTTAATTTCTTTTTCATTAAATGGCTCCGACAATCTGATATTGTGTTGCTGTCCAATGGCTTTGAATCTAACCCCGTCTAGTTTGGGCCTCACTCAATCTTCCTCCTGAAATCTGTTCTTGAAGAACAAACATATTTCCTCCTTCACCCTTCCAGGTTCATCAATCCAAACACCATTCACAAACACTCCTCTCAAAGTGTTGAATCTATGATTTGAGTTTACAATCCCCTTCTTTGATCCATCTTAACCTTGCCTTCTGCCTTAATAGAGACTCATGAGATTGAGCAGCTGTCCACAACTCCTCCTGCAACTTTTTTCGAGTCAGCAGCTCCTGGTCAGATAACTGTCTTTCATCTCCTTCAATTTCTAGCTTGTTTAAATCCTTCTCGATGCTTGCTAGCTTCTGTTGGGAATCTCCAAATTGATCTTTATTCCATACTTTCAGCCTTGCCTTAATTCCTTTTATTTTTTCTTTAAGCACAAATCCCCCCAACCCCTTACATGATTATTCATCCAGGATTCTTGAACAACCCTTCAAAATGATTTATCATGGAACCAGCAATTCAGAATCCGGAAAGGTCGCGGTCCCCAATCAATACTTTCAGATTTCAGCAAAATTGGGCAATGATCCGAAAAATTTCTTTCCAGTATAAACTGTGTAGTTCCTTGCCATTTGCGAAACCATTCAGCAGAGACAAACTTGTGACCTATTATGTTACCCTTGGAACTTGAGATTTGGTGAAGATCCCATTAGTTGATTATTAGAGTTCACGATAGAGGTAATGACTAATCCGAGGAGCATCTTTCTTGGATGAAATGGGTAGTACATATATGTTTGGTTCATGGCATGTAGGCAACTCACAATGCTGCTTGGATACCACAAAGGAGCTTCCTAAAGACTCTTTTGCAAAACATAAATTCTTGAATTAGTTGCTTACTTGCTTTTACCATACAAGAGAGAGAGTGAACAGATACTTGGGTTTTGCATTTGACCACAACCATTGATGAAGAACAGAGAACCACAATGGAATGAGAAACGAGGTTAGTTTTGGTAAAAAAAAAACACTTAGGTTGTGGGTTGTGTTGTGCTGCTCACCCTTTCAAAGTTGCTAGTGGCAGCAGCTCATGAAGATATGTGAGTCCACCATCAACTCAATCTTCCCTGACAATCACAGCATGGTAGATCTGCTCGTGGTCTTTTGGAGAAATGATATCGAAATGAGTAAATTTGTGATTTTGGCAACCATATCGGATGGTGGTGAGACATTATCAGAGTGACTAAATAGCAATGGTTGGAGTGATTCGCAGTCACAGAAAAGTACCTAGATGTCATCTTGGAACCGTAATTTTTTTTCAATTTGCTTGAGAGAAATCTACTCAACTCGCACTGATTTATGCTGAAAGGTTACAAGATCAAATCCCTCAATTTTTGGGATTTCCAAAATATTTACATTACCTTCCATACAATTATTACAATAAATATGAACATTAAATAAATGAATATAAATATTATGTCAAGGAAAACTGGGTTTAATCCCTTTGTTTAAGTGAAAGCTAACTTTCGAAACTTTAAATGAAAGCTTTTCAACATGCAAGTCTACATTAGATATTCATTGTAGGGAACGGGTCAAACCACCCAATGAGTTCATTATGGAATGAAAAAATGGAAATAGAATCTGGAGAAAAGCAATATCGTTGATGTTAGTTAATATGAAGAGAAAGCTGTTTTCTTGACTTGGACTTGGCTTAGACATTTTGAGAAACATTTCTCAACTCATCTAAACCAATGGGCAAGCAATATTAGTCAGGGTTTTCTCATGTAATGGGTGTTACAATTAGAACAAAAGACATGTTCTCCTAATATCTAGAATACCTTAGTTTCGGTGTCTAGATATGAGGCTGTTATCCCTATGTACTAGTACCTCTGGTACTTTTGATCATTTATATATATAATATATTTAGTTTTGCTGATCAAAAAAAAAAATGAAGAGAAATTGATCTCTGATAAAATTGTCTTCTTTTTGGTTTTATTTGAATAGCATGGCCACGGCTTAAAATCTGGTTTTTCATAAAAAAAAAAAAAAAGAAAATTAGGAATAGAAAATAGCTATTTTGCTCATTATGGTCATTGTTCATAATGATCTGATTATGTTCACATTTCCTGTTATTTTGTTCCAGTTCCGCTTCGGGTATGTATAAAATAGTTCGCCCCCCTGTTGGTGAATCGAACAGGTATGTATTTTCTTGTAATCAGGCCTTGTTGATCTGTTCAGTTTAATTGTGTTTTTAACCACCATTTCCATCCAAATAGGGAGATGCCTCTGTCTGAATTAAAAAGTAAATATAGAAAAATTTCATCTTTAGAAAAGGCTCAGTCTGGTTGGGAAGAAGAATATGAAGTTTCATCTAAACAGGTATATTTCTTCATTAAGTTACATTTCCCTGTTTGTAAATTTTTAAGAAAATCAATGTGATTGAAATGTTGAAATCTTGAGACTTTACACAGTCAAGGAAAGCTTGTGACTGTGCAGGTGCCAGTTTTATTTGAACATAAAATAAACAACAGTTTATTTTATTTGTTTGTTACAGCCATTGGTTGTAAAAATTTATAAAATATCATTCCCCTTTAACTGTCTGTTTCTTTATTCATCTATTTATAAGTAAAATCCACAAAAGAAAAAGACAAGGGGACAAAGTAAACATTCATTCGCAAATGCATCAAGAACTTTGTTCTTTATACTGCCCTCGTAATATCAACTGATATGCTATTGCCCTTTCTAATTACTGTCAACACCTGGGACAATTGTCATGTATCTTGAACTGGCCTTGCACTTTTGTATTACTCCCTTGCTGTATTATATATCCAGTATAACATCGTGATCAGTATGGTAGTACCTACAAATACATTTATATGGAAGGTGAGAAAATATGTACTCTTTGTTGACTCTGTTGTCTTACACGTCTTCTTTTTGCCTTTGTTGGCAGTGCATGCATGGTCCCAATTGTAAGATTGGCAACTTTTGTACAGTTGGTAGAAGACTACAGGAAGTAAATGTCTTGGGTGGCCTCATCCTTCCTGTTTGGGGAGCCGTAGAAAAGGCTCTCTCAAAGCAGGTACTCTCCAGCCTATAAGATGCCAGGAACTTAAACATTTTATTGAGAAAAGGCCTATTAATGAATCTGGTGATATGAGCTGAATTTTTAAATGATGAGGTTTTCAGTGAGAAAAATCTAGCGCTTGGCTTGGATTATGATATCAGTTGATATGATTTATTATATTGTTATTCACACAAACCCTGTCTGGGGGGTACAGTAACCTTTTGAGGTTCAGAAGAATTTATTTCTTTTGTGAAACTTTTTTCCGAGGGGGCTTTGGTTCCTCCTTGTTGAATAGTTGGATCAATATACTTCACTCATGCCTCTTGAACTTGTGACTGATGTTTTTGATTAAGATGTATTTTTCTTTGAAGAAAACTAACTGCAAAACAAAATCTGTACAGGCCCGCCTAAGCCACAGGAGGCTACGTGTTGTACGCATTGAAACTACTGTGGATACGCAACGTATTGTTGGGCTTCTTGTTCCTAATGCAGCTGTGGAAACTGTGCTTCAAGGTTCTCTCTCTAAGACTTCAGTACCACATCAAGTAGTTTATTCTACTCGATGTGGGACTCCTAACAGACATTCACATTTCTGAATATGCATTCTTGATCTCCCTACATAAAAGATAGAAAATGGATAATTGTTTGTAAATGTTCTTGGTAAGTGATTTTCTGGACTTGGTATTATTTTTTTTTTACTACATAGGTGCAATTTAGGACTGAAATTAAGATTGAAGAACTGTTTATTTTTCCCTGAATTCCTTTATATAGTTGTTGGAAAAAAGTTGACCTTTAAATGCATATAAAATGTGTTATTGTTAAGATAACTTGTGCAAACGTGTGGAAAGGATTTCCCTGTAACTATAAGATTGCATCAAGGGGTCAACCTCGAGCCCTTACCTAGTTTGCCTTGGTTTTGGGTTTACTTACTGACAATATGCAGGTTAGTACCTCAAAGTGTGCTTCTTGTAGTTGGTATAGTTTTGTGGATAGAAGCTCCGGAAACACCTTTTTTTCTGATTTAGTTAGATCCAGTACCATGAATAGAAGTTTAGCAAAAATATGCATTAACAATGGCTTGGAGTTGGAGATGAAAATGAGAGATCCTGCTATATGGCAAGTCATGCAATTTAGGTGTCTTGGATTTAACGTGAAAAGTATCAGAGATAGAGACGTAAATCACCAAGTTGGATAGATGAAATTGAGTGATTTAGGTGTTATTTGTGATGTAAAGGTGCTTCCTAAAAGGAAGATTTCAACATACAGTCATTCGGCTAACAGTGCTCTACGGTATTTATTGTTGAGAAGTGTCAACAAGAGCGTAAACAAAGTGTTGTAAAGATGAAATTTGAACCTGATGGGCAAATTCTTTTCAGTTCAGCTCATGAAATAATTAATAGATGAATTTTCTTTGTATTTTTTTCTTTCATTTTTTGTCAATTGTGATGAAGAAACTAATCCAATTTAATCTGAAATCATTTGCAGGTTTAGCATGGGTTCAAGAAATTGATGATTGACATGTGACAATAGGCTGTGCTCATTTTTTTGTTAACGAAGTTTAAATTTAGGTACCACCTGTGGCAGTTGATTGCACTACCACCATATTTGGTGTCTTTGAATGTCAACAAGCAATTTTTTGGGAGAAGACTCAACATTGACGTGGAATTTTTTTGAGGGGAATGACTAATTCATTCTCTACCCCCCGCAACACAATTGTGCAGTCTCATTTTAGTTATTATTTTTCACCCATTTTGTATATTTTGTAAAGATGATAACTGAAACAGTGAAATAGTAGATAGTTTAGGTTGTATCACATATAGTTCCGTCTGAATCTGAACTAGTTTGTACTAGATACCATGAACGATTATTGAAATCATAGTTGAAGTAAATATTGCTTATTAATTCTTTTTGAGCAACATTGATTATAGTATACACAGCTCAAATTATGCACCAGATAAGAACTAATCATTACTGCATTATAGAATCTTGGTTTGTGACTGCACCATCCCTTTCCTCTATTATAGGCTAACTTGCATTGCTAAGAGTGCCATGGCCATTAGCAGAATTTCCTGAAGGACTTACATCTATTGAAGTTTCATCGGTCTAACCACTCATCAAATTCCACTGTCTAGATAGCGGGGATTGGTTGATGCAGCTTGTGTCATATTCACTGTCTACCTGTGTTTGCATGACAGGTTTTGCATACCATTATCGTCTTTATCCATCTTTTTCTTAAGAAACTCAGGCAAGACTACCCACCAACCCCAACTTCATGAAATTCTTTACTTTAGGCTAGCATCTTTCCCAAAAAAATATGAAGTGAAAGTGGCCATGACCTATTCTTTACACAGTGCTCATGTGGAAGTTCAATGTGCCTATCATCTCTACTTTATCGTCATACTTGTGTTCATGATGGCGTAATGCTGAAAGGATATGAATTTCATGAGACTCAATTGTATCTTCCACAGTACGACGTAGAAAACCAGACAATCCAAAGTCGGAACTAGAGCCAGAACGTTGTCCATCTCTCTGTACTGCTCCGTAGCTGATAATTAGGCCACTACAATGGTAAGAATTTGATACTATTTGTGTTCTTGGGACCTCGTCTATAAACTTCCTTGTCACATGCTGCGCGCAAATTGTTTATTATTTCTCACAAGAATTGTGCCAATGCACACATCTCTTATATAAGAAAACATAGAATAATGCTACATCCAGTCTTAAATATAAGCAAAGTGTTTGTTTGTCTCAATATAAGTAAATGTTAACTATTTTCATATTATTGAATGTTACCATCTTCAAAATACCCTTCATTTGGGATTTTATTTCAAATGATCTCTTTTTTAGGAAGCTAGAGAATACTTTGAATATCTTCCTTATAAATTTTATTATTCACAATAAACTTAATAATTTGTACGATATCTTTTCTTTCTATCATTTGAACGTTCATATCTTCATAAAAAAAATTGAATTTTTTCTAACAAAGATAAAAGAGATTGAATTCTGGTTGAAAAAAAAAAACTTCATTAAATTTTTATTATATAAAAGCTTATATTATAAGCTCTTAAAATTAATCAGTTATTCAAAAAACTATATAATCAACTATTTGTGTTTGAATATATATGTTAATTACTAAGCGCTTAGACAGTTTTAAAATGTGCATTGTCACAAAAACACTTATAAGCTCTTGTCTCATTTTTAAAAATTAAAAAAAAATCATAATTAAAAATAGATTAAAAATTTAAAACTAACTAAATAATTAATATATTAACATTATTTACCTATGTTTAGTTTTTAAAAAACAAAAAAAAATATTCAGTATCACACACGAAAAGTGTCATTAAAATTTAGTAATAAGAAATTTTAAAATTTTATAATCATTTCCATAAAAAAATTGGCCTTACACATCAATAATTTTTCTTTAAAATATTATTAATAAAACACAATTAAAATATAAATTAATGGGTTAAAATTAGAATCATGATATCAGCTTACACGAATTCATCATTTACATTATAAATAAATAAAAGTATATAAAAATAAAAAATATTATAAAGTTCGACCTGTAGAAGAAACATATAAAAAAATTAGCAACATATAAAAATATGTTTATTTAAAAAATTACTTGTTTTAGTGAAATGAAGGAAATATATAAAAATATTAACAACGAACAATTTTATTTTGTGTATAATTTATTAAAAAACAATTCACTGGCATATATAATAGGAAACGGAGAAAGATAGATTGATGGTTTGAATATCACTACTGTTTGGATGTAACTTTTTTTAAAATATAGAAGATGCTACATGTTTTTAGAGGTGTCAATCTCGATTAATTACAAGAAACTACCTAAGAAGGTAAATTGTTGTCACTACACTTAAACTTTTACCTATAATCGCCATCATCTTGAAAAAATGGATCTTACTTCTTGTTTAAAACAATATTTCAACCTATCTACAAATTTTAGTTATTTATTTTGTAATAAATTCACACAAATAATTATTGCATTAACCTATTGGAAGCCAAAATGTATGGTGCATGGATCTTGCTATGAAAATGTGAGGCACTAACAAATTAGTCATCAAAAGATAAAAAATTCAAATTTAGTCCACGAATATGTAAAAGTGTGATCAATTAGTCATGCAGAAAATTTAATGATAAATTATTTTCTAAACTTTGAAACTTAATGTCAAATTGATCCTCTAAAAAATGTAAACGAGGAGGGTACATATGGTAAGGAGGAGCACAAGAGTGTTAGGGGTGAAGGTGAGAGAAAGAAGGGAGGTTGTGGATGGCGGAATGCAACATGGGAAGTTGCAAGGAGGGAAAGAGGGTGAATGAAGAAGAGTATTATGGCAATATAAAAAACGAAAAACAAAAACGGCTATGCAAGAAGTTGCCCTAAGCCTTTAGGGCGTGGTGGGCTCTTTAGGGACGAGCATGTTAACACTTTGGGCAGCTATGCCATTATTTTGGGTTCTTTTACATCTTTTCAAGCAAAGCTGATTGATGTTATTACTGCCATTGAAGTGCCTTGCAGTAGAAACTGACAATCCTTTTGGCTATAGTCTGACTTTGCTCTAGTTGTTCAAGCTGTAAATAATCATTCTTTGGTCCCCTGGGTTTTGGGAAATAGATGGGCATATTGCATGCATAGCTTATCTCATCTCAAATTTATAATATTGTACATTTTTAGAGAAGACACTCATTATGCATATAAGATTGCAAATTTTGTTGTTGATAATAGTCAATCTTTTGGTGGGACTTTATCCCCTCCTTTTGCATGGAGTTTTTGCTCGTGATGTTGGCAAAAACACCAAAAAGGGTCACTTTTACATTTTATTTACCAAATAGGGGCTGTTTTGCAATTATTTACCTAGGGGGTCTGTTTTTTTATTACAAAGCGCCCCCCAGGAAGGCGCTTCCATGGAGCACGCGACACATGGCACAGCGCGGCGCACGAGGCAGCAGCAGGGTAGCGCCCCTGACACGGGCGCGTCTGGTAGCGCCCTGCCGCTGGGCGCGACTGGTAGTGCCCTGCCGCTGGGCGCGACTGGTAGTGCCCCTGACGCGGGCACGACCCAGGCGCCTATGTATTTTTTAAATATATTTTAATAAATTAAGCTGATTAACGATTAAATAATTTAATAAAATATTTGACATGTACATAATAAATAAATAGTTATCACTTAAGGTTTATAGAATACTTATGTCAACATTTAAAATTGATCACAAAAATTAAAATTGTTGATTTTTTAAAAGTAAAAAATAAAATATCTCCATTAAAAAATAATGGGACTAAAAGTACAAATATAAGAGAATAGAGGAACAAAAATTGTATTTTAACAAAATTAAACATTTAAATTAAAAAAAAAATACACGCCCCCCTTCCCAGTTCCGTTGAGTCTGGGAGAAAATGTATTTTTTTAGTGGGTCTAAATCTAATTTCTTTTTTTTTTTAATGTTAAGAGACGTTTAAACTAAACCAACGTACTGAATCAATGTTTTACTATCAATTCAATGAGTCATCTGTCATATGCTATAAAGTTCCAAAAGATCATAACTTTTTTATTTTTTTTTAAGAAACAAAAGATCATAACTTGGAAATTTCATATTTTATAAAGTTATAAAATTCATATTATACCATAGAAAACTTAATTAAATGACAATTTAATTGAGTTTCGTCGTAAATTAGAAAACTTAATTAAATGACAAATATTTTTTTAAATTATTTAATCGTTAATCAACTTAATTTATTAAAATATATTTAAAAAATACACGCCTGGGTCGTGCCCGCGTCAGGGGCACTACCAGTCGCGCCCACGCGCTGGGCACTACCAGTCGCGCCCAGCAGCAGGGCGCTACCAGACGCGCCCGCGTCAGGGGCGCTACCCTGCTGCTGTCTCGTGCGCCGCGCTGTGCCACGTGTCGCGTGCTCCATGGAAGCGCCTTCCTGGGGGGCGCTTTGTAATAAAAAAACAGACCCCCCAGGTAAATAATTGCAAAACAGCCCCTATTTGGTAAATAAAATGTAAAAGTGACCCTTTTTGGTGTTTTTGCCTTCATGTTTGTGGGATGCCTTAGTATATGTTTCTTAATTGCCCAGGGTTTTGGTACAGTCCCCCCTCCCCCTCCCCCACCCCCCACGTCTGATTATAGTCTCTTTTTATTCATTTATGAATTTTGGGGCCTTTGAGGTGTGGGATTGGTGAGGGGGAGGGTTCTAGCCTAGCTGAGATGCTCCCCTTCCCCTTGATACCTCTTTTTCACCCTTTTAAGAAGGCCCTTTATGGATGGCTTGAGATGTTTGCCTAGTTGGCCTAAATGCATCGATGGTTTGAAGTCACATTGCAATATGGACAATTGCTTCTTGTACCCCCTTTCTTGCTTCTTGTAACCTAGAGGACAATAATACCCTTCTTGCTGATGGCACAGATGACGACATCGGAGGGGAGGGGTTCGATGGAGGTGTTAGAGATTATTGTGATGAAGGAGTCCTGAAAGTGAAGGATTAAAACGGGGTGGGAACTAGTGACGATGGGTTTCATCATATTGGTGGGAGTGTGCGTCTTTGGTTGCGGTGGTGGTGTAAGGGTGTTGGAAAGTTATTTGTGTCCATTTGAGTCTTTTTGGAGGGTTCATGAAGCAAAAAAGCGTGCAAGAAGTAAAAGCATGCAATATGTTAACAAATCATTCTATTTGTATCTCTTATTTTTCTCTTAAACCACCCATTTTGTTTCATATTTCTAAGACTAAATTACCCTCTTCTCTCTCACATTTATTTTCTCTCTCCTCTTCTCTACCAATGGCTATGCACCTCCTCCCCTTCCATCTCAACATCCCCTTCACCTCTCACATAACTCCCTTTCATTTTCTTCACCAGCTTCTTACTTCTTTCCCTTCGCCAGCATCGCACCCTTCTACTTTTTGTTTTTAGCGAGTGCAATGTTTGAGAAACTTATTTCTAGAATGTATAAAATGCACCTTACTACATCAGTAAGACGCTTTTTTTAAAAGGCAATTTAAAACTTTTTTTGTTTTTTTTGTATTTATTTATTTGGGTATTTTTTTGTTTTTGATTTTTTAAAATTGTTATTTATTTTGTTTGCCTTTTATTTAATTTTTTTGTTTTTATTATTTATTTATTTGAGTTTTTTTTGTTTTTTTTATTTTGTTTGTTTTTTATTCAAAAACTAACTTTTTTTAGTTCACTAATTTATATATACTAAATTATAAAAATAGAATTTATGTAGAATAGCATTTTAGACAAATGTATATATTTAAATACTTAATATCAAAATCATTTAGTTAAATATTTATGAAAAATGTATACATTTAAGTGATTTAATTATTTTATGAAAAAAAATTAAATAAATAAAACATGTTCAATTTTGATAGTTTGCATTGGTGTAAAACTAATAGTAGTTAAATATGAATTAATCTACAATAATTTTTTTTAAAGAAATTAATCCTTAAATGAAACAGGACAATTTTACCGATGTAATTATTTTCCCAAATCCTTAGTACATAAACGATAATCCATAAAATGAAACAAAATTACACACACGAAATAAAACAACATTACACATAAAAAGAAACATGAACAATAAAGTCATCGATGAAGCAAAGTTGATGACATGTTGCACGCACGAAATATAAACTGCTTCACAAGAGGTCAATTCTCCTTCGGAAACACCTGCATCAAATATGAACAACATATGAGTATCCAATGCAAATTTTTTAATACCCAAATTATTGGAAACCTAAAATGCAAATACATTACCTTGACAACATTGTGCAGTGTAATATTCAAATAACATTTAGAGTGAGGAGGAAAATGATAAAACACAACCACCTGTAGAGTATACCATTTAGTTCAATAAGAAATAAACTTTATATGACACATAAAGTAAAAAATTAACAAGATTTCAACTTGCATCTTGCAGAACTAAGACATAACCAACGTGAATGTATGTCATATATGGGCTACAATCTTGACCTTCTATGATTGTCCGTTTCATGGTGGCATCAACAGTTCTCGTAGGATCCTAAAATTAAAAATCTCATGAATCAATATCCAAAAAATAGAAATGTAATCGTTAGAGAGCAAATTAAAGTTTACTACCTTGAGCGTAACTCTTATGTCGCCAAAACTGTTGGGGTACAAATTTTGACAATGACAACCGTTAAAGGTACACGATCAAAAGTATAATCGATGGATCCTAACGATGTCTTGTGAGGTGTGTCATCAACATTTACCAATTCTATAATTATATGAATTCAACAATCAATTGAATGTTTAGGTGTATCAAATACAATAAATGTTTTATGGTAGCTTGTACGACCCCATGCGAACCAAGAAATAAGTCTTGTTGAACTGGAGGATGATTGATTAGAAGGGCGAACAAAGGATGGGAGGTCTCAATCATCAATGTCAAGAAGCTCCCATGGATTATTATCCATTATGAACAAGACTTTGTGAGAAAATTAAACTGTTTAAGGATAATGAGATAGGGTGGGTGGTAGACAAAGGTGTTGAGTTGGAGCTAATCCCATGTTCTATATATTATAAGTGATCTATTATTTTCACATGACTGATGCTAACGACTGAGATCACACTGACAATATAAATGGTTTAGATTGAGTCTTAATTAATTACGTTTGGTTTGCACTATTTGAAAAAATCAGTGTTTAGTCTAGTCATCTCGTAGAAAGCATCATTAAGTTACATTGTCTCGAAACAAGCAATGTGAGGTAAAAATCGTATAAGGAAAAACAACATGGGGTCACATCCTTTTTCTGGCACAAAGGATAGAATTACTGACAGGTGAACAGTAACCTTATTTACATGAATGCTTTATGGACCGTTGATTGTCGTTGGTGCAATCTCGATCCCTCATTTTCTGGCACAGAGAACAAAGCTCTGAAGGATTCCTGATGGGTAAACAGAAACCTTGTTTGCGTGAATGTGTTATAGGTCGTTGATTGTCATTGGTGCAATCTCGACCACTCCTTTTCTGGCACTAGGCACAAAGCTCTATAGGATTCTTGGTGAGTGAACAGTAACCTTGTTTACGTGAATGCGTTATGGGTCGTTGATTGTTGTTGGTGCTATCTCGGTTACTCCTTTTCTAGCCTATAGGAAAAAACTTGGTAGGATTCCTGACCGGTGAACATTAATGTCATTTACGCGAATGCATTACGGGCTGTTGATTATCATCGGTGCAATCTCGACCACTCCTTTTCTGGCTAAGAGGACAAAGCTTTGCAGGATTTCTGACGAGTAAAATATTCAAGTGTTACTAAATTTGTCTTGTTTTTGGGCACTTTGTTTTTTTGAAATTGTGTTTTTCTTAGACTTTTCTTAAAAAATTAATTGATTTGTTGTATGTTTTAATTTTTTTTATTTTTTTGGTTGATATATATTTATTTATAACAAAGTATAATTTATGAAATTTTTTTTGTAGAAAAATGCATATATTTGAATAGTCAATATAAACATAATTTAGCTAAATATTTATCAAAAATACAAATATTTGAGGTATCTAATTATTTTACCTAAATAAATTAAATAAATAAAACATGTTCAATTTTAATAGTATGCATTAATTCATGTAAAACTATTATTGCTTAAATAGTATTTTAAAAAGTAATTAATCTTTAAACGAACCAAATTTATCTAGTTTGAAGAAGACAAATAAAAAAGAGTTACATAAATAAAACTTAAGTAAACATCGTAATTCTCTAGGACTAACACGATTAAAGTAAATAATGTTTTAAAAAAAGTAACAACAAAATTCCAATGATGAATTGTAAGTTTATTATAAAAAAGTGACAACATGTACTTTGCGTAATGACTCTACATATTCATCACACACCAGAGCAATTATCTCATAAGTTATTCTTGGTTTCCTTGGTTTGCACATCCAAGCAAGGATTTCACTAAAGAACACCCAAAAGTTGCATTCAACTCAATCAGACCTTTGCTAGTATATTATGAATAGATGAAAAACATATTTTTGACATCATTGTCATGCTTGAGCTCCATGCAGTCGTATGCAACAAAACCATCACCTATGTAGTTTGGTTGATGGTAAAAAAACATTCATTAAAATTTTGCAACATTTGTTAGCGTAAAAAAATGTTTTACATAAGGCAGCAATCGACATGTCCTCAATTATTGTGATGACTTTTAGGTCAGTAAGGCATTGAAACATTATCCCTTCATCTGTTGGAATCATGTCACCATTGCAATACACAATAGCAGATACAATGTCCATGTTTTAAGCAAATGGGTTAACTTGCATTGAACCCCCTATTGCTATATATATTAGGTGATCTATTGTTTTCACGTGACACATGTCAACTTCTAAGATGATACTGACAATATAAATGGTTTAGATTGACTCTTAATTTGTTACGTTTGGTTTGTGCTATTCAAAAAACTCAGTGTGTAGTGAAATCATCTTTTATAAAGCATTGTGCAGTCACATCATCTCAATACAAGTAACATCGGGTAAAATCATCTCAAAGAAATAAATGTTCAGACAATTCTTATGAGAAAAATGCAGTGCTTAGTCAATTAATGCATTGTTTATTGTTCATTCAATCAACTAGGGCAAAATGACAATGAACATAATAAGACATAATTAACAAGGGAAAATAATTAATGTCGTCCGTGTCCACCAATTCCACATCTAGGTGACTGCCTGTTTCTTGCTGGAACTTGTTCATCAAGAACAATAGTTGGTTCTTCTTGCACAAAGTCATTAGTGGAAGAACTCCCGACAATACTTTGATGAAAGGATGTAAATGAATGTATAGGCATACTTTGCATGTATGCATAAGTAGACTCTGGTGTGCAAAGATCTGTACCCATGAGATTACTCATAAAGTATTATCCGCCTGCACTGAAAAATTGAAAATTGTACCCATAATCTTGTTGATGATGATGAAGTTGTGGCATGAATTCATATGATTAAGTATGTGGTGGTAGTCCTTCATCATGCATGTTAGCAGCCACTGGTGAACTTTTTTGTGAAGGATGTTGTTCAGTTTCCATGTTTGGAGTTGAACGAGATGTCCCTCCAACATTTGGATAAGTTGCAAATTGTGTTAGGCAAATTTTAGAATTTTCTTAGTGCCAATTCAAGTAATGACTAATATATTCAATCTTTCCCAAAATTGGTTGGCCGATTAATACATATTTGTGTCTTTCCTTCCAAATTGCAATTCATTGTTGATATTCTTTTGCCCAATTTGTGTCACTATGTCCTCTCATGTCAGTATGATGGACTTTGTCAAGATTATGTGGTGGATCTTGTATATCTTCACAAAGTCCAAATTGGAGCATGACCATGTCAGTTTATTGTCATACTACCACTGGAAAACAGATTAAAGCTACCAAGCACTTCATATTTTGGAATCCTTGTATGTATTTTATGCCAGAAATTTCTCAAAACCTCTGTAAGGCATCCAGTGGAACTGAAAAATTAGTTTGCATTAGTAATTTTAAAAACAATGAAATTGATGTTTGAATAAATAAATGAAAAAACAAAGGGTTCGACCTTCTCGTTACCCATGTTGTCAAATCTTGACCTGTAGTTGATGACATCACTGTGTGGGATTCTAGAAAATTGTAGGTCTCTGCCGCTCCATCTGGTCAAATGTGATATGTTAGTGTCAAATACATTACTAAAAAAATGAGCTTTGTTTAAGTTAGAATTTTTTGTTTACCTATTTGCAAGTGAATATGACGGCTGGCCCTCAACCCTTGGTTGAATGAGCAACATGCGATACTATGCCCAAGACTATAACAACAGTGTACATTCTCCCATTTTTTGGATGTGAGATAAATAGCCACACACATTTCTCTATACAAATGTGCGAAACATGCCAAACCTCAGTTGTACCTGCCATCCTGATCAAAATCTGTGAACAGGGGTAAATAGATCAGGTGAACTCTATTCCCTAGCTTGTTTTACATCAACACCCCACCAATCAGCCCTAAAATGTATGCCTTACAATGGCCTGCTAGTTGTTGTGGTGTGGTTCTGCTGGGTGAGTCAGCATGTGTTCTTTTAACCACATTAGTTTAAGTGTTGATCCCACTTGTGCATTCTCTAGGGGAATAACACCTATATATTTTTTGCACATTTGTTCCCTATCATAATATGTTGAGCTAGTAACTGGTCTACCATCAATGCGTAAACTCAATTGTAGAGCAACATCTTTCAAGGGGATTGTGCACTCACCAACAAGAAGATGAAATATGGGTGACTTAGGTCTCCACCTTTCAACCAAAGTAATCACTAAAGCATCATCGATTTTAACTTGTCCAACAAAGGTTTAATTCTGGGATCTGGAGAAGGAATTGCCTTAGCATATGATTGGATTACATTGTTTGTTACTTGAAGAAATGAAAATAATAACAACATCATCATTTCTAAATCATAACACAATTAACATTCAATTAAACATAATGTATCACATACTTTTCCAAATATATGAAGGTATTGTTTCCAAAAAAGATGAGCAACTGTAGATGCCATCATTTAGGCTTTGGTGCTAATGTCAAAAAGAACTTAAAAAGGTATATATGAGAATGAGAAAAAGTGAGTCTGTGAGTTAATGTATATGATGGCAATACATGCAATGTATTTATAGGAAAAATCTAACAGTAATACAATTCATTCGGTGATATCTAGGCCATTTATTTTATTGTTGGAATCTTGGTTGTTCAATGTGTGTTGCTCTAATCGTTGATATCTAGGTTGTTCATTTTATTGGTGGGATCTTGGCCTTTAATGTTCATTGCTCTAATCGGTGATATCTAGGCCGTTGATTTTGTCGGAGGGATCTTGGCCGTTCAATATTCGTTGCTCCAATTAGTGATATCTAGACCATTGATTTTGTCGGTGAGATCTTGGTTGTTCTTTTTTAAGTGTATTTGACAAGCCATTAAACATTATAAATATGGTTTGTAGTAAGGCAGTCTGGTCCATCACCTCAATTAGAAACCTTTCTGCAACCTTATACCCTAAATCGTAACCTTAACCCTAAACCATGACTTCATCATCAGTCAATGTGATTGTGTATTAAATTGACACCATTATAACAACTAAACATAGTTCAATGTTTATAAGCGGTTCACCAAAGATCGTTCCACTTGACAACAATTGATGCCTTAAAGCAAGCTATTGGAAACAACATTATTCTACCAAATAGTCAAATGGTGAAGGATATACATTTTCGATTTCTTGTATCATTTGTTGGTGATTGTGGCAAGTACACAACATGCATGTTGCACGATGATGAGGATCTAATGACTATGTTTTTTATGTTCACAGACATCTCCAAGCTCACATGCCTGGAGTTGTATATTACCACCGCAGACCTGCCCACACAAACATATGCACACCCACTACCAATTTTTGTAAGCTCTTTCAATTTTGAGGGTTTGGATGACCCCCCCCCCCCCCCGAAAAAAAAATTATTTGTGTTATTTAATTATTTAATGATTTGTAGGACTTATATGTGTGATTTTCATTGTTGTGTTTTGAGTTGTCGTCATCTGTGTTTTAATGCCAAAAGTTTGAAGTATCGATAGAAATCTTGTGTTAGTAATTTTTTCTTCATTTTGCCCTATTTGTTGAATGCATTTAAGAGCCGAATTGATACCTGAAAGTTGTGTTAATGGCTTTTTTGACATCAAAACTAAGGGTATGAATCATTATTTTAACAAAAATGGTTGATACAAATTAAAATCTAAGTGTCAAAACTTGCCCTCATGGATTCAAATGTTCAACTGTTAGTAATTTTTTTCTTGTTTTTTGGCCACTTGGTTCATCTGTGTGAGGGCTGATTCGAGACCCGAAAATTAAATTAATGGTTTTATTTACATGAAAATTATAGGAATGAATCATTGTTTTAACCAAAATAGCTGATGTAAATAAAAATTTAAGTACCTAAAGTTACCCTCATGGATTGGTATGTTGAAGTCTTTGTAATTTTTTCTTATATTTTGTCATTTCGTTCATGCGTTTGAGCACCGAATCGAGGCCCAAAATTTGTCTTAATAGGTTTATTGACATGGAAAATATAGGAATGAAGCATTATTTAAAGTAAAACACTTGATACAACAAATAAGAATGTAAGTAACAAAAGTAGCCCTCATGTATTGAAATCTTCAATTTTTTCTTGTTTTTGGCCACTTGTTTCATGAGTTTGATGGATGAATCAAGACCTAAAACTTGAATTAATGACTTTATTAGCATGAAAAATATGGGAATTAAATATTATTTTAACCAAAACACCTGGTACAAATAAAGATCTAAGTGCCCAAAGTTGTCCTCATGGATTGGAATGTTCAATTGTTAGTCATTTTTGTTTTTGTTTTTTACCACTTCATTAATGCGTTTGAGAGCTGAATCGAGAAACAAAAGTTGTCTTAATGGCTTTACTAGCATAAAAACTATGGGAATGAAACATTATTTAACTAAAACACCTGATACAAATAAAGATCTAAGTGCCTAAAGTTGCCTGTATGGACTGAAATGTTCAACTCTTACTAATTTTTTGTTGTTTTTTGCCATTTGGTTCATGCAGAGTTTTTTGTCTCACTTTCAGGTACAAGTAATTTCCGATCCTTATTTATTCACGCCAAAGAATCCAATGCTCCAAACCACCCTTACCCTAGATCGTTAACCCTTAACCCTAACCACTGAGCCTACACTTAAAACAAGACAAACCCTATTTTCTCTTATGTTACTTGTCTTCTTTTTCTCCCACTCACAGGTCCATCTTATTTTAAACCCTTTTCTACTCACGCCAAGGAATAAAATTTATTTAAGACCCTTATCTACTTACGTCAGGTAATCCAATTCATTTCACACCTTTATCTACTCACGTCAAGGAATCCAATTTATTTCACACCCTCATCTATTCACGCTAGAGAATCCAATGCTCCAAATCCTAACCTTTACCCTAGGTCGTAAACCCTTAACCCTAACCCACAGCCTACACTTAAGAGGAGACATACCATTTCTTCTCTGATGTTACTTGTGTTCTTCTTTTTCTCTTACTCATAAGTCCAATTATTTCAAACCATCATCTACCCACGTCAGGGAATCCAATGTATTTAAGACCCTTATCTACTCATGTCAATGAATCCAATTTATTTCAGACCCTTATATACTCACGTCAGGGAATCCAATTAATTCCAGACCCTTACTATATACGCCAGGGAATCCAATGCTCCAAACCCTAACCCTTACCCAAGGTCATAAACCATTAACCCTAACCTTGTACCCTACACTTAAGAGGAGACATACCTTATTTTCTCTTATGTTACTTGTCTTCTTGTTCTTTCACTCACAGGTCCATTTTATTTCAAGTCCTTATCTACTCACGTCTGGGAATCCAATTTATTTTAGACCTTTATTTACTCACATTAGGGAATTGTTGGATTTCCCCTGTGGTTGCTTTTTGTTCCACTTTTTCTTCGTTCAAATATATTCAAGGGAAATCCGGTTTTCTGGAAAGCGCACCACATCGTCAAGTATTTAAAAATTATAATGGATGAATATGAGTATCGAACACAGGGAACTAATGTTAGCCTGAGTTAAGTTCATAAATGAAGCATTGTTTAGAGAACGTGAATGATTGATAATTTCAAACAGAATTTAAATTAACTTTTATGCTAAAAACTATAAAATGCAAAGTAAGTAAAAGTGACAGCAGTAGGTAGAAATGTTGGGTCTTTCTAATAAACAAGCTGATGCATATAAATATATTTCTCTAATCAATCATGCTCTTGTTTTCTATGTTGTTGCCTAAATTACTAAACCTCGATCCCTCGTTAGACCAAATCAACCCAAGCTTCATCCTCAGATCCCTCTTGTTGGACTAGGCCCAATTGAGACAACCCTTTTAGGTTTAGACTAACTTAAACTGAGTTTCGTTCGTAGATCCCTCTTGTAAGACTAGACTCAGCTCAAGTAGCTTACGAAATTTTAGCCTAAGCTTCGTCCACAAATCCCTCTTGTAAGACTAGGCTAGACTAAACAGCATTATTGTAACAACATAATTAAAACCAAAACGTAATCCGCAGATCTCTCTTGTAAGACTAAGTTTCGATCCTGCTTCAATCAAGTTCTAAGGCAACAGTACAATTCCCAATGCTAAAGTCACCTAACTATGCACACAAATGGATGATTAGACCAAAAGCATACAAACATTAAGCATTGAACATAGAAAACATAATCAATTAGATATTAGGTATTTACATCAGCCGTTCATTAGAAATCCCCAACTAGGGTGTTTAGCCAGCCATTATAGAAGAAACTCTAACAATAATAAGCTTACAAAACATAGGTATCTCTGCAAAAGTTGCTCCTCTTGCTGCCTCCAGTGCTATTTTCCCGAAGTAGGCACTGTGGTGTGCTTTGGAATTTGTGCCAATCCTCTGCTTAAAGTCTGTGCCCTAATTCTGCACAAGACAGGCTTTAAATAGGCTCTGAATTCGCGACGTTGTGCTTAGCGCCACCCTCACGCTTAGCGCGGGTAAGTGGATTCAGGCTTAGCGCCAGTCGTGCACTGAGTCTCGGTTAAGACACCTGTTGCGCTTAGCGCACTGATCTCGCGCTTAGCGCGCAGCCTTGATGCTGATGCCAAATTCTTCTGTCGCCCTAAGCGTGCTGAAGTTGCGCTTAGCGGTGGATGCGCGCTTAGCCTACTAATGAGCTAAGCTCAACTGTCACTTTTGGCACTTCATGACTTAGCCTCTTTTTCACCTGAAATTACACATATTTCATCATTAAATCCAATGGACATATTCTAGAGACAACTTTATCTATAAAACAAAATTTATTTACAAAAATCACTAAAAAATAAACATAAATTAGGGAACTATACAAGTTTTGGAAAATGATTTCTATACAAAAGTTAGTCGTTTAAGGCGACTAACAAACTCCCCTAAATTTACAGTTTTGCTTCTCCTCAAGCAAAGAAAGAACAGCTCACTTGTCCTCAAGTGACAAAGACAGTGGTCAATCAAAAGAAAATGGTGTCTGATTCATAAAGGAATTCAACCATATGAACTGAATATCATGGAATGCTTAAATTAATCACTTCTCACAAGCATGCATCTTTTCAAAGATAAGAGCATACGCAATAGGGTGACAACTGAAATAAGCTAGTAAGAAGGACAAAAATCAAGGAAGGATCCTCAACCAAAACCTCACAATCATTGTTTCACTCAAGCTCAAGTGTTTAGGCTTATTCCATCATAAACAACCAACACAAGTTCCAACCTTTGCATTTCATCTCATATCATACAACAATGAACACACAAAATTGAATCCGAAGAACTTTCTAGGCTTGTAATGGGGTTAGGCTGCCAACAAATCATGGTTTTTCTAGTATTCAAAAGCTTTGGTTCTAGGAGAGCATTCATCCATAGATAAACCTTCACCTTTTTCATTCATTCCTAACCCATACTCGCCCTTTATTTAGGCACTTAGCTTTCATTATTTTGCAGCATACACACTTATTCATTTTATTTGTACTTATAGTTTTTTTTAACACAGAAAACATTATATACATAGATAGTGTGTGTATACTATTTTCTTTGAACATTTCAATTCTTACCCGGTGCCTCCCCGAAATTTGGGAAAAATTTACCTTGATAATAACTCCCCCAAATTTGGAACAAATTTGCTTTGAATCCAGCTTCTGTGGATGATGCTCTCCTATAACCTAAGATAAGGTAGCAGAAGATACAACTGAATAGGCTCCAGGTTCAATCAATCAATCAATTCATTTAGCTCCAACTGGGTACAAGGGATAATTCATTCAAACATATGGTCAACTTTTTGGCTAAGTGGCTATTCATAAATCAAACATGGCCTTCATCATCCTCAAATTCATGCATCTAGTCCATACATCAGAGATTCACGCAAAAATCAGTACTAAATGATAGTCGTTTCTCTCAAAATTTAAGGATCACGCTCTCATCGAGATACGGTTAATGCATTCCTTCATAATCAATCTGACAACCAATTAACATTTTTAGACATACTTCCAATCAGATGCTCATTCACTTCTAATAACTGCAAACTTGATCAAAACAATCATCTAATCATCCCAATCCATTCAATTCATACATTTGCTCAATCAAATCAATTTCAAACACTCATTTCATACCAAACAAGCCACTGCATACAAATTTCAACCAATTCACTGTTCAATCAAGCTTTTTGTACAAGCAAACAAACAACTACACTACTGAAATTTAAATGCGGAAATTTAAAGAACTGAAACATAAAAGCTGAAATTTAAATGACATAAATCATAAGATAATTGAAAATAAACTAAAGTGTTCAAAGTGTAAAAATTTAAACGTCTTGCCCCTCCTGTGACTAGTCTTCATTCAAATACAGTGCTGGAGCTGTTGATGAATCCTGGATAGGCTGCTCTGGCTCCACAACTGGTGTAGATGGCTGGGTCTCCTCAGGAGTAGTCTCTTCCTCTGCTGGTGCTAGTGCTGGTAGCTCCTCGGTCATAGGCTCCTGGGCTGCAAAGGCTTCACCCCTTCCAGAAGAAGAGGGCTGGTCTCCTAGCTAGGCCACCTGAGCATCAAACTCCTCCATGCTCATAATGGAGGGCAAGCCCAAGCCCTGAAGGCTCTGCTTGATAATGGACTGCCCCTTGTGGATGCTCTGGAGCATGGAGTGCAGCATCTGTGGTGTAAAAATAAAATTTGATGGACCTGCAGATAAAGGAGCTGGAAGTGGTATCTGTGTGGGTGCAGGAGGAATAACTGGAATCTGAGTGGGAGGTAATGGAGCTGTGGAAGAAGAAGGAGCTGGTGTCTCTGATGCTGAAGTGGAAGGGGCCTCAAATCTCTTACCCCTGGCCTTCCTGGGTCCTCTGAAAGTTACTATTGGATCATCAAGATTCCAACAGTTCTTCTTAATATATGCCAAATTAATGGCAGGACTTAGGCTCTCCAGGGACCTCGAATTTGACTGAACTCCCCTAGCCTTACATAAAGTTATGATCAAGGCAGGGAATCTTAGTCTGGATGTGTCATGTTGTGCTATGATGGAGATCTGGTGGGAGATGACGTACCCCACATTCATGTACATCTTCATGATGATGCCATAAATGAGTTTGGCTCTGTCAAGAGTGACATCAGAAGTGTGGGAAGTGGAGATGAGGTTAGAAAAGGAAAGGACGCTCCAAGTCTGAGCAAGCGTGGTCATGTTCTTCCTCAGAACCTTCAAAGCCTACCCATCAGCGTTAAGCTCGAATCCCCTCCCTGGGATACAAAGCTTAGCAGCCAACTCCTGAGGATCAGGCCTTAGGAGTGCAAATCAGAAATATGCACAAAGTGTTTCCCCCTCTTCCACAACAACAGGGGTCTTCAAAAATATGTTAAGAGTATCCTCATCAAACTTAATCAGATGACCTTTCACCCTCACCTGCTTAGGTGATTTGTCCTCGGGGTCATAGAGGTTTGCATAGAATTCTTTTACAATGGCAACATCAATATTGCCGTCCAAAAAGTTAGTCAACTCCTCATCCCAATGGCGTCTCTCGAGTTCCTCCTTGAACTCATCAAACTCTATATAGTAAACTACCACATTCTTCTCTGGTAAAAGCTTACGAGGCACCACAATGTCAGTGTATCTCTACCAAGCCTCTTGGGAAGTGAATCTGGATCTATCAAATCTGGCTTGAGTAGGTGTAGAGGGTGCAATTCTTTTCCTAGAAGCCATTTGCAAAATATAAGACAAAACACAAGAGATTAGTATAGGTTTATTCTCAAGAAAACAGAAAAATTTAAACTAAAAATAGAGTTGGGCGCTTAGCGCAGCATGCTGAGCTTAGCGCGCCTTATGAAATTAACTCAAGCGCTAAGCGCTTAGCTCAAAGACACAGAAAACATTTTTTTTCCTGTAGAATAGGCTTAGCGCACAACTGTGCTTAGCCTAAGTCTACAATTTTAGAAACATTAGAGGACTGGAGCTTAGCGCAGCATGCTGGCGCTTAGCTCAGCCTCAACAGAAAGACACTTAGGCTTAGCGCACAGGCGCGCTTAGTCTTATTACAAAGGTAAAGAAACAAAACCTAAGTGGCGCTTAGCTCAACAAGTTGGGCTTAGCGCCTGAACTACTTTGAGTATCTCAGTATACCATTGACGCTTAGTGCACAGGCACACTTAGCGTCTGCATCGTTTTGGTTCAACAACCACGATGAATACGCTTAGCGTGACATGGTCCGCTTAGCGCGATCATCATAAATCCTAAAAAAATTTAACAGTTGCAATGAACAGGCTATGCGTAGCAGGCGCGCTTAGCACGTTCATCGCAAATCCCAGAAATACACACAGGGGTTTTCACCCCTTTCAGCCACATTGCCCCTAATGGGCTTCTAAACTACCTAAAGTCCTGAAATACCTAACCCTAAAACTAACTAACTTACCTAACAGAAACTAACTACGAAAACCATAAATCAACTATCCTAAGGTTTGAAGCATGAAAAGTAAAAATAGAAGTATGCTAACTTACTTGGATTGTCTTTGAAATGAAGCAAAAATGATGCAGAGAAGCAGTACACACACAGCAGAAAGCAAAATAATGCTAAGAGATGAGAAGGTGCAGAGGTTTGAGTGCGAAGGTAGCAACCCAAGTGCCTCTGTCTTTGTTTTTTAAAAACTGAATTATGCATGGCGCGCTTAGCGCGCAGCTGCGCTTAGCGCGCAGCTGCGCTTAGCGTGCCAACATGACGTTTGAGTTTAAAACACTAGCGCTTAGCCTAGCCTCGTGCAAAGCCCAACTTGAAGTTGTAAAATCCCGTTAGCATTTGGGGCTTAGCATGACAGGCGGCGCTTAGCGCTTTCTGTAACACCAAAAATCTTTCTGCAATATGCGCTTAGCCTGAGATGCGAGGCTTAGCGTACATCAAGCTTCAACTTACAGTGAGTGATTCAGGCTTAGCGCCACTACTTGCACTAAGTGCACTTCCAATGATTTCAAACACAAAACAATGTTGGCGCTTAGCGCATCCTTTCCCGCTAAGCCCAACTTGAAAGCTTAACTTACAGAATGAATCTGGGGCTTAGCGCAGAATGACGCACTTAAGCTATAATAAATTTTCACAGAGAGGAAGTGGTGCTTAGTGCATCAACCACGCTAAGCCCACTACTTAAGGTGCAACTTACAGTGAAGATGTTGGGTTTAGCGCAGCAATATGCGCTTAGCTGAACCATTCAGCCAATCAATCAGGGGTCTTTGCGCTTAGTGCGAGCAAGCTCGGCTTAGCGCGTGAAGATATGGCGCTTAGCGCAAGGTTTGTGCTTAGTAGATAAGCAATCTGAAAATTGAAATTCTGATACTGGGGACAGATGTCGTACAGGATGTCACGACATCACGCTTCAGAACATGCAGATTGTGTTTGACTGTATGAACAGATTAAACAAGTAAATAACACAAGAGAATTGTTAACCCAGTTCGGTGCAACCTCACCTACATCTGGGGGCTACCAAGCCAGGGAGGAAATCCACTAAAATAGTGTTAGTTCAAGGTCTAACAGCCACTGTTTACAACCTTCTCACCTAACCACTACCCGTGCGACCTCTACCTAAGAGCCACTCTTAGATATGAGAAACCCCGCTCACTCCCTCACAAACACTCTCCCGTGTTTACAATTAAATCAAAGACACACCAGAGATCAACTCTGAACAAAAGAGATCAACTCTACACACTAGAGATCAACTCTACACATTAGAGATCAACTCTACACACTCAGGTCCAACACTTGATGTTAGGGTACCATCAAGGTGGCTCACAAAACACTCAAGTCCCAAAAATCACAAAATAACTCTTCAATCCCGGACTTGGTACAGAACTCGTGCAGCCTCCATGTTTATATAGCAGTGAGCGTTTCTGGGCTGCAACTTCTTGTGCTGGATGAGATCTATCATTTTCCTGAAAATCTGCACTTAAAGATCTAACAGATGCAGTTTGATCTTTTAGTTTTTATCTCTAATCTTTAATCCCTGAACGAACTCTTCTACTTTGAAATTCAAACTTTAATTATCTTTTAATTCGTTCCTAAAGATAGATCTTCTTATCTCTTGCTAACTGCACAATAATCTGTTAAAGATATAACAGAATTATATGTCCAGTATTATCGGGCAAGATGTCAGGACATCGTATCCGACATCGTGGATCCTGCAGCTTCAATGCTTCATTTGACATTTTATCTTGACTTATGCATTGTGCAGCAACTCCAGTATTTTCGGGCAGGATGTCAGGACATTGTATCCGACATCGTGGATCCTGCAACTTCAATTCTTCATTTGACATTTTATCTTGCCTTGTGCATTGTTCAGCCCGATCTTATTCCTTGACATAACGTTGGACATCATGTGCAGCAACTCCAGCTTTCCTTCATTGTCTAAGTGCTTATGTTTTAACAAAATCTTAGCCAATCTTTTAAAGCTCAGTAGAGCTAAGCACTAACAAAAATTTTTCTAAGTTATTTTCTGCTTATCTTTTCACACATAATTTAAAAACCCTTTTTTTCATTACTAAACAAGTTGAAATAAATCACAATCACAAGAAAGATGTCCTAACTACATGCAAGAAATAAAAATGGAGATAAAGAAGGGAAAGAAAAGCTGGATTGCCTCCTAGTAAGCGCTTCTTTAACGTCACTAGCTTGACGCATCATCCTGTTATCCAGGATCCAATAAAGTTCCCACTTCAAGGACCTTCTTTTTAGGTCTTCTTTCCTCCATCACATGAACTTTAAAACAGACCTTTCGGTCAGGTGGCTCTTTATCTTCATGAAATAGATCAAAGCTGATTTTCTAATCTTCTATGCCCATTTGCAACATCTTCTTTCCCATATCTACTACACAGCTTGCAGTAGACATGAATGGGCGACCAAGAATGAGAGGAATATCAACATCCTCTTCTATGTCTATCACCACAATATCAGCTGGAAATATAAGGTGCTTCACCTTCACCAAAACATCTTCAATCACTCCATACGATATTGTGATGGAGCGATCAGCTAACTGGAGGGTCATGCGTGTAGGTATTATCTCTATTTCTCCAAGTCGTTGGCACATGGAGAGAGGCATTAAGTTGATACTAGCTCTCATGTCCATGAGAGCTTTTCCTAAAGCAACCTCAACATGGAACACTGTATCGTGACAACTCCCGGATCTTCGTGCTTAGGTGGAAGAATGCGTTGAATCACAACACTACAATTGCCTTCCACCATAATTCTGTCACTATGGATGTACCGGTTCTTCTTTGTCAGCATATCTTTTAAAAATTTGGCATAGAGGGGCATTTGTTGAAGTGCTTCTCCAAAGGGTAAAGTAATTTCTAGTTTCTTAAATATATCAAGAAATCTGGCCATATGTCTTTCTTTCTCTTTCCGGGAAGGTACCAAAGGATAAGGTACTTTCTTGCCTTCATTTGGAGTAGTATCCTTCTTCTTTTCAGTGTTTGCCTCACTCTTGCTTCTGTTCATCTCATCATCAACAACTTCCTCTTTTGTTTTTCATTTTTCAACTTTTTTCCTTTTCTTTTTCTTCTTTTATTCTTTCTTTTTCTTTCTCTTTTATTGGTGTCTCTTATTCCTTATCATTTTCAGCCTCCTTATTAATCTCTTCAAGTTCTGCAAAATCATAAACGGGTTCAAGTGTTGGCTTAGGTGCCAGTTGTTGTTTATGTTCCTCCATCTTCTTCTCAGCTTCACTTTCATCCACATGGATTGCCCTTCTGCTTCTAGTCATCACAGCTTTACACTCCTCCTTGGGAATTTTCTCTGTATTAGCTGTCCCACTTGGATCTCCAGATTCTTTATGGCATACTCTATGCTCTTCTGGTTGGACATAGAAACCTGCATGAACTAAGCTAGAGTCTTTTCCAACTTCGTTGTGCGATCATAGAGACTACACCCTTGTTGTTGTGGCTTTGTGGATGGTCCACCTTGATCTCTATTGAATTGATTTCCAGGGTGGTTCCTCCATTGCCCTTGTTGTTGATTGTATTGCTGACCATGTTGGAATCCAGAAAATCCTCCCGCATTAAAATTGTTTCTTGGTTGATTTCCCATGTAATTAACTTCATGAGTGGGTTGTTCTTCAATAGGGATACAACATCCAGATTCATGAGCTCCCCCACAGATGGTACATCCTGTAACCTGCAAAACAGAAGCATGTGAAGTATGTGTAGAATGAATTTGAGTTGGCAACTTACTTAGTGTTTCAGTCAATGCCTCAAGTTGCTTAGACAATAACTTATTTTGTGCCAACAATGCATCTTGGGAGGTTAGCTCCAATAAACTCTTTTTAGTAGGAATGTGAGCTCTATCTCTCAAAATAGCAATGTTACTTGCAACCATATTTTCAATGAGATCCATGGCTTCTTCAGGGGTCTTCAATTTGATTTTCCCACCTGTAGAAGCGTCCAATAGCTGCTTGGAATGCAGTCTTAACCCATCTATAAAAATGTTGAGCTGTGTCGGTTCTAAGAATCCATGAGTGAGAGTCTTTCTCAATAAACCACAGAATCTTTCCAAGGCCTCACTCAAAGATTCATCGGGAAATTGGTGAAAAGAAGATATTGCGGCTTTGCCTTCTGCAGTCTTAGACTCAGGAAAATATTTCTTGAGAAATTTCTCCACAACCTCATCCCATGTCTTAAGACTATTGCCTTTAAATGAATGAAGCCACCTCTTAGCTTCTCCCGATAAAGAAAATGAAAACAAGCTCAATCGGATTGCATCTTCAGGCACTCCAGTCAACCTAATAGTATTGCATATTTCTATGTAGGTGGCTAAGTGTGCATATGGGTTTTCATTTGGTAAACCATGAAATAGATTATTCTGAATTAGCTGAATCAATGAGGGTGGATATGTAATGGTTTGTGCTTGAACTTCTAGTTGAGCAATGCTGGTGAAAAATTGCGGCACATTAGAACTTGAATAATCTTCTAGGGTGATTCTTATTGGCTCTTCAGCCATGATGTGGTCTTCGATATGATCTAAATGAGAATGTCCTGTAATAGGCAAGCTAGAAGATGCCTCAGAAGATTGAGGTTCTTCCTCTGGAATTGCTGCAGCTTCTAAATCCTGCAAAAATTTTATAATTCTCTCTTGATTACGCCTTCTACAAGTGGCGTTAATCTCCAAATCAATAGGGATCAAATCACCTACAGTAGATCTTCTTTGCATACAAGAAAACAGAACAACAGTTATCCAGTTCAAAAGAACAATGAATGTGCTATAACTACTATGTTAGTCAAAAGAATCAATAAATCAAAGGAAGCAAAAATAAAGCAATGATGCACAACTAAACTAAACTCTACTAACAGCTTAGTTCCCTTGCAATGAGGACATAAATACTTTGTTGGATTTCCCCTGCAATTGCTTTTTGTTCCACTTTTTCTTCGTTCAAATATATTCAAGGGAAATTCGGTTTGCCGGAAAGCGCATCAGATCATCAAGTATTTAAAAATTAAAACGGATGAATCCGAGTATCAAACACAGAGAACTAATGTTAGCCTGAGTAAAGTTTAGAAATGAAGCATTATTTAGAAAACATGAATGATTGATAATTTCAAACAGAATTTAAACTAACTTTTATGCTAAAAACTATAAAATGCAAAGTAAGTAAAAGTGACAGCAGTAGGTAGAAATGTTGGGTCTTTCTAATAAACAAGTTGATGCATATAAATATATTTCTCTAATCAATCATGTTCTTGTGTTCTATGTTGTAGCCTAAATTACTAAACCTCGACCCTTCATCAGACCGAATCAATCCAAGCTTCGTCCTCAAATCCCTTTTGTTGGACTGGGCCCAATTGAGACAGCCCTTTTAGGTTTAGACTAACTTAAACTGAGTTTCATTCGTAGATCCCTCTTGTAAGACTAGACTCAGCTCAAGTAGCTTACGAAATTTTAGCCTAAGCTTCGTCCACAAATCCCTCTTGTAAGACTAGGCTAGACTAAACAGCATTATTGTAACAACATAATTAAAACCAAAACTTAATCCGCAGATTCCTCTTGTAAGACTAAGTTTCGATCCTGCTTCAA
Source organism: Glycine soja (assembly GCF_004193775.1). Classification (NCBI taxonomy): domain Eukaryota; kingdom Viridiplantae; phylum Streptophyta; class Magnoliopsida; order Fabales; family Fabaceae; genus Glycine; species Glycine soja. Next base: position 19,451,956 of record NC_041009.1, on the reverse strand, counting down.
TCAAGTTCTAAGGCAACAGTACATTTCCCAATGCTAAAGTCACCTAACTATGCACACAAATGGATGATCAGACCAAAAGCATACAAACATTAAGCATTGAAGGAAGCATTGAACACATAAAACATAATCAATTAGATATTAGGTATTTACATCAGCCATTTATTAGAAATCCCCAACTAGGGTGTTTAGCCAACCATTATAGAAGAAACCCTAACAATAATAAGCTTACAAAACCTAGGTATCTCTGCAAAAGCTGCTCCTCTTGCTGCCTCCAGAGCTCTTTTCCCGAAGTAGGAACTATGGTGTGCTTTGGAATCTTTGCCAATCCTCTACTTAAAGTCTGTGCCCTAATTCTGCACAAGACAAGCTTTAAATAGGCTATGAATTCTCGATGTTGCGCTTAGCACCACCCTCGCATTTAGCGCGGGTAAGTGGATTCGGGCTTAACGCCAGTCGTGCGCTGAGCCTGGATGAAGACACCTGTTGTGCTTAGCGCACTGATCTCGCACTTAGTGTGCGGCCTTGATGCTGATGCCCTGCCAAATTCTTCTGTCGCGCTAAGTGCACTGAAGTTACGCATAGCGGTGGATGCGCGCTTAGCCTACTGATGAGCTAAGCTCAACTGTCACTTTTGGCACTTTATGACTTAGCCTATTTTTCACCTAAAATTGACTAACAGGAATCCAATGTATTTAAAACCTTTAACTACTCACATCAGCGAATCCAATTTATTTCAGACCCTTATATACTCACATTACAAAATCCAATTTATTTTACACCCTCATCTATTCACGCCAGGGAATCCAATGCTCCAAACCCTGACCTTTACCCTAGGTTGTAAACCCTTAACCCTACCCCCGAACCCTAAACTTAAGAGGAGACATACCCTCTTTTCTTTGATGTTACTTGTGCTATTCTTTTCCTCTCACTCACAAGTCCAATTTATTTCAAATCCTTATCTACTCAAGTTAGGTAATCCAATTTATATCAGACCCATATGTACTTACATCAGGGAATCCAATTTATTTCAGATGTTCATTTATTCACACCAAGGAATCTAATGCTCCAAACCCTAACCCTTACCCTAGGTCGTAAACCCTTAATCCTAACCTGAATCCTACACTTAAAAGGAGCCAAACCCTCTTTTCTTTAATGTGACTTGTGTTCTTCTTTTTCTCTCACTCACGAATCCAATTAATTTCAGACCCTTATCTACTCATGCCAGGCAATCCAATTTATTTCAAACCTTTATCTACTCATATCAGGGAATTCAATGTTTCAAATCGTCATTTATTCACCGTAGGGATTCTAATGCTCCAAACCGTAACCCTTACCCTGACCCTAGGTCATAACCCTTAACCTTGTCCCCTATATATAGAACTTATATCCACCCTCTTTTAACACCTTTGCACAACACTTCCTTCCTCTTTTACTTTCTTCCAAGTTTGCAATCACAAACCCTCTATCACATTTGTTTCTCTATTCTTTGTCTATTACACAATATGTCTTCCTCATCTATCAAATGGTTAATGCACTACGATGGTGAAATAATCAAAGTAGATGAAGGGGATACTTTTGAAAGCCCCAACTCATTGTTCTTTGAAACAAAGCAAGGCCTCACACTTGAGGCCTTGAAAACAAAAATCCACCAACGTCTGTGTCCTCAACCATTGGACCATGCAATATTTCATTTTGATACCCATAAGTAGTGGGGCTTCTTTCTGCACCATTTTCCACCAATTTTTTGAGTCACAACCATTTGATGCTATTGAGGATCGTCCTCACCCGTACATTAGTACCCCTACAGTATATCCTTCCTCATCAACCCGACCAAACAAGCTTGAGTTCACAGCAGAGTCAGGCTTACTTAACGAAGAACTTAATCCTTTTGGTAAGGACGAAGACAAAGTTCTTCACAACCAACCTCAAGAGGAAGATAAGGAGGAAGAAGCCCGGCCTGTTTCACCAATTAAAATCGTACCACCATGCTACATACCATCGAAAATGAATATTTTGAAGAATCCAATTTTCAAGATTTTGAATACGGGCATAGCTTGGATCACAAAGAAGTCCAACATCTGGTGGGGACTCTCTTTGAAGGGATGCATTTGCTGACAAAACAAGAAGTATGAAATGCTTTGTAGTAGTATCATGTGAGCAAATGAGCTAACTATAAGACACAACTACCGAACCCAACAAAACTAATTGTCATTTGTAATTATAATAGTTGTGCTTGGAGGTGCAGGGCATTATACATCCTTGCCTCCAAGCAATGGGAAATAAGAAAGCTCCGTGAATCCTACACATGTTCAAATCCTTCAATCTCACAAGATCATGCAAAGTTATTTTATTTGATGATCAGTAAAAACATCCTTAAATTGATAGAAAATGATCCATCAACTTCACTGTCAACCTTGATAGCATACATCAAAAGGATTAAAGGATACACCACCACGTATCGCAAAGCATGGCTGGAAAAACAAAAGGCTATTGAAGGCATCTATGACAACTGAGAAAGATTATACCATGATCTACCAAGATTGTTGCAAGCTATGCAACAATTTCTTCTTGTTATGGTGGTGCAGAAGGAAACACCGCCAATGCCACCAAAAGGAGGTCAACCAGTAGGGGATTTCATCATGTTTCATCTTCTTTTTTGGAGTTTTAGACTGTGTATCGATGAGTTTCATTATTGTAAGCCCATAGTTCAAATTAATGGAACATGGTTGTACTGTAAGTACAAGGGGACCCTCCTTGTGGCAGTTACACTAGATGACAACAATAAAATCCTTCTGATAGCCTTTGCTGTTATCAAGAGTGAACCAGTCGGAACATGGTTGTTCTTCTTCCGAAATCTAAAAAGGCATGTCACCCCATAATATAGTTTGTGTTTTGATTTCAGACAGGCACGAGTCAATCAAAAGTGCCTACTCAAGATGAGATAATGGGTGGACGACACATAATTTTGTGTATGTGTTCTGTATTCGACACATTGCACAAAATTACATGAGGAGGTACAAGAACAACCCATCAAAAAATTAATTATCAATATGAGTGAGTGCCAAACTTCTTTCTCTTCATATTAAATATCACTTCATTTTGTATTATTCACATTAACGAAATTGTATGTTTATAAATACCCAACATATGCAAAGACAGAGTCTACATTCCATTACTACTACAACATGTTGAGGGAGGAAGAGAATGTTGAATGAGTAATTAATTGGCTCAAAGAGATTCTGCTAGAAAAGTGAACTCTCGCATGGGATGGTGGCCAACGATGCGGGAACATGACCACCAATCTTACTAAGTCGATTATTTCCGTACTCAAGAAACCAATATATCCATAGTTTGCAAAAAAGGTTTTCACATATAGTAAACCATCTTGCATCATTAGGAAAAACCTTTCCTAATGAGGATTTAATTAATAAAGTCTTAAGATGTTTAAGTAGGGAATGGCAGCCCAAGGTAACTGCTATTTCTGAAAGTAAAGATCTTTCTTCCATGTCTCTTGCCACTTTATTTGGTAAATTGCAGGAACATGAGATGGAACTTCAACGCCTCAATCAAAATGAAGAAAATGACAAAAAGAAGAGAAGCATAGCCCTTAAAGCCTTCAATACAAGAAGAAAACGAAGAAGAAGATTTAGATGATGAAGAAGATTTCTCTTTCTTTGTTAAGAAATTTCAGAAATTCATCAAGAAAAGAAGAATTGACAGGCTTCAGAATTTCAATAATGGAAGAAAATCACAAGATGATTCTCAAGTCCTTAGGTGTTACAAATGCAACCAAATTGGTCACATTAAGGCCAACTGTCCGTCAAATGAAGAATGGTCGGAGAAAAGTGAAAAGAAAAGATTTGATGAAAGAAGAACTAAGAAAGCATACATTGCATGGGATGACAATGATTCATCCGATGGTTCAGAAAAGGAGATTAATCTTCTAACCAAAGATTATGAAAGTGACGAGAACATCTCTCTAGGATGAAAAACAAGGAGAAAAAGCATTATCCTCATCTTTGAAGATCTAGACACTTCAATCCTGAAAAAGGTAATATCAAAACCATTACCTTATTAAAATTTCTCTTAAAGTTGAAATTTTGTATTCAAACAATTTGATTATCATGACTAACAATTCTTTATTTGTGTTTTTTTTTTATTATTTTCATGAGTATATTTGCTTGATTGATTTCATCTTATTTGCATGAAATATTCATTCATATATTTAAGTAAAATCAATATTCTTCTTACTTGTGTTTTGATTATTTTTTATAAAATTGATTATCTTCATGTTTTCATGTTTTTGCATGACATGATATGTCAATTGCATGATTGAGAATTATTCATAAAGTATCTTCAAATATATTTTTCATAAAAAAATATTTTGATAAAAACTCAAAACTTCTTCTCTCCTAGAAAGCCTTTTGTTTTTGTTTTCTGGCTAAAATAACCACAGGTAATCAATTATCATAATAGTGTAATCGATTACAAGCAGTTATTTTTGGCAATATTGTTCTCTAGTAATCGATTACCATATTTGTGTAATCGATTACAACGCGTCCCTGCACCTATATATTCAAATTTCAAATTCTGAAACCTGCAACTTCTCTCTCTCTCGAAAACCCTCGTCCCCAATTTTTTTTTCCAGCCATATCTCACTCAATTTGTGTTCAAATCACTCCCCGCAAAGCCCAAACTTCATCTTTTTTCACTTATTTTCATTTGAATCGATTGAAATCTTGGAAAAACTCCTCAAATGGCGGAACCATCGAAGAAGCGGAAAGGATCCTCGAGTCGGAGTCAACGACATTCCGGGTCACAGGAAACACCAATTCCTCCCTCCATTCCCTCTGGATCATTGTTTTCATCAGAGGAACAACATATATGTTACACAAACCTCTTTTCATCTCGTTCCATTGTAGACCCAAAATTCATAGATATGGAGTTCTTTTCAAATGAGAATTTTGAATGCTTCCAAGCATTTGAAAACTCCAATCTTATTCCATTCATGTCTCTGAAATTACCTGTCTATTCTGAATTAGTCAAAGCTTTCTATTCTAATTTAAAAATCCATGAAGGTATCCTAATGTCTGAAATCTATGGGATTAAGATGGTCATTGACCAATCCCTATTTTATGATTTAACAAAATTGCCTAGTGAAGGTGTGCCTTTTGAGGGTGCACTGATTGATGATTGGAAATTCGATTTTTCTGTGCATGATGCCCGCCAGTTGGTTTGCACCAACCAAGCGGATATGACCGAAAGGCTTCTTGCCAGTTCATTGGCTTTTGAGAGCCGCATCCTCCATTACCTTATTGTTCGCATCTTACTCCCTAGATCTTCAAACCTTGCTCAGGTTTCTGAAGAAGATCTCATTGTCATGTGGACCTTTCATAAAGGTTTACAAATTGATTGGGCACACCTTGTTAGATATCGCATGCATAAGGCATTGCGATTGAATGCCCCATTGCCTTATCCTCATCTTGTTACCCTTTTCCTTCAACACTTCAACATCCCTCTTGATTCTGAACCTTATGTTCCAATCAAGAGATCATTCCTTATAGGCGCTTCAGTCATAGCATCCTTTGGTTATATAAAGGAGCATGATGGCTCTTGGGTGAAGAAGGGTGCTAGAAATGTTGGTGAAGAAGGACATGAAGGAGAGGATTCATCTCTTCTTTTGAAGATTATGGACAGGTTTGATGGTCTTCAAACCTTTGTTGGTGAGAGGTTTGACACTTTAGAATTGCAAGTGGATATGCGCTTCAATGAAATGGAGTCAAGAATCACAAAGGTTGAAGAAGATGTATCTTACATTCGTTCAAGCTTCAATCTTCCACCACCGCCGCCACCATCATCTTAAATTTATATTTTAATATTATTAGTACTTTGATTTGCAGCCTTGTATTTTGGCTATATTATTATGGTATTTGAACAATTTACTATTTTCCTATTTGCATGATATGTTTTGAACAAACACTAAGTATGTTATTTGACTATATGGGTTTTATAGATAATTTATTTATGATTGTTGCTTCATGATTCTTGCTTCATGGTTTGGTTGTTAGTTTCTCAATGCATGAATGTTTAGTTATGATTGATTATTTCAAATTTGTTATGCACTTTGGCTTTTTGTTGATGCCAAAGGGGGAGAGAAATGGGATTAAAATCAAGAACTCACATGAGTAATCAATTTAATTTTAAGATATGCACAAATTCAAAAACAAAGGGGGAGAATTTATGTGAGTGATCGACTAGAAAAAAGTGTGTGTGTGTTTCTTGATTTCAGAAGTTGTCATCATCAAAAAGGGAGAGATTGTATAAGCAAAGCTTCATGGAGAATCAAAGGTGATTCAAAGGTGTTTTGATGATAACAATGATGATAACAAGAGATAATGACAAAGGTGATGACAAAAAGCTCAAAGATCAATCAAAGAACAACTCAAGTGAATCAAGAACAATTCAAGAGTTCAAGATAAGAATCAAGAAGAATTCAAGACTCAAGAAGAAAGTTTAGAGTCAAGAATCAAGATTCAAGGTTCAAGATCTCAAGAATCAAGATCAAGATTCAAGACTCAAGATTCAAGAATCAAGAGAAGGCTTAATCAAGATAAGTATGAAAAGGTTTTTCTCAAAAATTGAATAGCACATGGTTTTTCTCAAAACATGTTTATCAAAGAGTTTTTACTCTCTGGTAATCGATTACCATATTGTTGTAATCGATTACCAGTAGCAAAATGGATTTGAAAAAGTTTTAAATTGAATTTACAACGTTCCAATTAATTTCAAAAAGTTGTAATCGATTACAATGTTTTGGTAATCGATTACCAATGCCTTTGAACGTTGAAAGTCAAATTCAAATGTGAAGAGTCACATCCTTTCACACAAAAGCTTTGTGTAATCGATTACACTAATTTGGTAATCGATTACCAATGTTTGTTTCTGAATAAATCAAAAGATATAACTCTTCAAAAGGTTTTTGATTTTTTCAAATTGGTTTTAAGTTTTTCTAAAAGTTATAACTCTTCTAAATGGTCTTCTTGACCAGACATGAAGAGTCTATAAAAGCAAGGCTTTGTTTTGCATTTTCAATCAATTCATTCTATCAATCAATCTTTTCCAATTCATTCTTTATACAAGCAAGTTTTCCACATTGATTTCTGTGTCTCTTTGAACTTCTTCTTCTTCTTCCTTTTGCTAAAAGCTTTCCAAAGTTTTCTAGTTTTTCCAAACCTTGAAAACTTGTGCTATTCATCTTTTTCATTCCCTTCTCCCTTTGCCAAAAAGAATTCACCAAGGACTAACCGCCTGAATTCTTTTTGTGTCTCTCTTCTCCCTTTTCCAAAAGAACAAAGGACTAACCGCCTGAATTCTTTTGTGTCTCCCTTCTTCCTTGTCAAAGAATTCAAAACGACACAGTCTAAGAATTCTTTTGATTCTTCCCTTTCCCTTATACAAAAGTATTCAAAGGACTAACCGCCTGAGAATTATTTTGTATCCCCATTCACAAAGTATCAAAGATTTAACCGCCTGAGATCTTTGTCTTAACACATTGGAGGGTACATCCTTTGTGGTACAAGTAGAGGGCACATCTACTTGGGTTTGACTGAGAACAAGAGAGGGTACATCTCTTGTGGATCAGTTCTAGTGGAGGGTACATCCACTAGGGTTTCAAAGAGAACAAGGGAGGGTACATCCCTTGTGGATCTTTGCTTGTAAAAGGATTTTTACAAGGTTGAAAGAAATCTCAAGGACCGCAGGTCGTTTGGGGACTGGATATAGGCACGGGTTGTAGCCGAACCAGTATAAAAACTCTTGTGTGTTTGTTTTCTTCTTCCCTACTCTTTTACTTTCCGCTGTGCATTTAATTTCCGCTTTTACTTTCTGTTAAGTTTCTCTTCTACTCCATATTCTCTTAACAACATAAGTAAAAGCCTTAGAAGAGTAATTTTTTAATTAGTAAAGGTTTAGGAATAATTAATTCTACCCCCCCCCCCTTCTTAATTATTCTGAGGCCACTCGATCCAACAGTTTAAACAGGCCATCGAAGACGCACTTAGAAAGGCAAACACTCACACTGTTCTTGAGTTCGATTGATGTGACACACGATTCTTGGTCCAAGAGACAGTAAACCCAAGAAAGGTTCGGCCCATTAGAGATTCCATGGTCAGGCTGAATGTAAGGTGGTGTGATTGTGGAAAATTCTAGAAGTTGCACATGCCTTGCTCTCACATTGTTGCTGCTTGTGAGCATGCTCATCATGAGTACAAAAACTACATACATTTCGTGTATACGTTGGAAAGTGTCTCCAACGTATGCAAAGGATTATTTAGAGAATTATGCAATGAAACCTATTAGCCACCGTGTCATGAGCCAATGATCTCCCCTAACCTAGAAAAGAAAAGAAGTACTAAGGGTCGTCTTAACTCCTCTCATATCCATACCAAAATGGATATCTAAGAACTAGGTCAACCAAAGCAATGTTTTTGTTAGAGATAGGGGGAGCAACATGAAGATCAAGACTAAGAAGTGTTTTGACTTTTACATGCCCAACTCCATATTGAGTGACATTTGTATTGCTTGTTGCTTATTATCCTTAGTCAATATGTGTGTACATCATGCATAATCATATAGAAGTAGGAAAATAATTTCTAATATAAGAAAAATCATTTGTGTTATGTAACTCATTGGTTTAATCAATTACCACATGTGTGTAATCAATTACATAAGTCTTTGAGAACTTGCAGAGAAATCATGGCTCTAGTTTAATCAATTACATTATTCATGAAAGTGTTCTCATAAGTGATCAAGAACACTTTAATCGATTAAATTGGAAATGTAATTGATTACTTTCACGAAATAATTAATTACATTGTCAATTTAATCCATTAAAGGCAATTATAATTGAGTTTTCTATATATACTTACATTGTGTTCTCACTTTCATCCAACTTTTACAACTTACAAACTTTAATTTTCATTTCTTGGAGCTTTTTAAAGCAAAGTTTCTCTCAGAATTATGTAATTAGTGAGTTGTAAACATACATTAAAACTACGAATATGCAAAAAAATTACTTTAAAAAGTTTTATTAACTATTATAGATTTTATTTTTAAGTTTCATTTAATCTTTATAAAATTTTAATTTGGTCTATTAATTTATTTATAGATCTATTTTATATTAAAGTTTTTATATTAGTCTAATTTTTTTTATATTGGACAATAGACTCTTAAATAATTGAAAAAAAATCTGTTAAATAAACTATAATCTATAAAAATCAAAATTATCATTGCTCAAAACATGATAAAGATGAAAATACATAAGAATAAACAATAAAATAATGTAATACAAATATCATCTTAAATCAAGGTTATTTCATTTTAAACAATAAATAAAATTAAAAAAAATAATACAAAGTGTTCTCAAATAAAAAATTATTTTCTGTTTAAACAATTTAAATATAAATATAATTAATTAAAAAGGAAAAAATTAAAGCAATTTACAAAAACAAATAAATGAAAAAAGAAATAACAAAAAAAATCACGTTATAAAATCGGTTCCTACATTGATTAGATAAAAAAAAATTAAATAAACAAACGATTATGGCATCGGTTCCCAGGAAAAAGTTTCATGAGACGGTGTTGTAAACAAATAAAACTAAGAAAAAAAATACGGTTTACGTTAAGAAATTGGTTGTTATTCACCTAAATATTTGTGTGTTTGTATTATTTACATAAATAATTATTTTTTTGTATTATTTACGTAAAAAATTCTCACAAACAGTATTAATTTTGTTAACAGATTTATATGCATGTGATTAGCACATGTTACTTTAATGATTTTTCACCAAAATATCCCCATCCTTTCTCAGCAGGGTGATTCCATTTTCTAGAAACCACCAATAGAACATCAAAATTATACCATGGCCAATTTAGTTAAATGAATTTTCAACGATGAATCCCCACTAAACCACTCAATAATTTTCAGCATCACATCCACAAAAATGAAAGCACTAAATGGAGAGTTAAATCAACAAAGATTCCAATAGCAAGAAACGGATGAACAAAATTAACAATAAGCATGATAACATAGCGTGAGATGTGAGTGGGGGCTTCCTTCCTCCACCCTTCACCCTCACCACGTACGATACCTCCTCCCCAACCACCACCATCCTCCGCGCTGCACCCCTCCACAACAACAACCACCACCCTCTGTCGCCCCTCCACCGTGGAATATGACACCTCCGCCGCTAAATCTGACCTCACGTGACCGTGCTTAAGGTCTGCTGCACGACCCTTAGTTGCAATGCAGCCACTGTCACTGCAAAGGATTTGACCTCCTCACCTGCTTCGACTACATCGCGTCGTCACTGCGGCACAAGATCTTGGTTTTACATCGAATTGCAGGAAACCCATGCATAAATTCATATCTGGACTCTATAGAAATCTCATTTGATGCGTAGAGGGATTCGAAGGAGACCATGGGACAAGTTTGCAATAGAGATTTGTGACCCTACAAGGAAATGAGCTCGGACATGGCTTGGAACCTTTGGCAGTGTGAAACAAGTTGCATGCTTATGGTGTTGTTTTTCATTTTCGTAATGATGTTGTCTTTTTTATTTAATTTTGTTTGATTTGTTTTTGTAGCTGATCAAAGTTCTTCGAGGATTGTTGAGGGAGAAAAGGGTGTTGAGGATTGGAGGTGGATGAGGGAGGGGTTGTGAGTCTGTTACAGACCTTAAACGACACTAGTTTAACGATTCATCAACCGCGACAATAGTCACATTTTCTTCATGCAAAACGTTTAACACTTGCGAAGTTGGAGAAAATTGTGGCGAACCGATGACAACAGATGGCTTCGTCCGACGAGCAAATGGGTTGTTGGTGATCCGGTGTGGCAGATCTGGATAGTGGTGGTGTTTGGGTCATGGCCACAGCCCGCATGGCTGGGTTGTGTGTGGGAGAAAAAATCTGAGAAAGTTTGAAAAGAAAGTAAAGAGTTGGCTTTTTTTTTACCATTGTGGGGAGGATATAATTGTAAATCAATTAAAATATTAATAGCGTTAGATGGGGGAGTACTAAAGAAATATAAAAAAAAAAAAATTGATATGTATGTGTAATTAGAATAAACCTCAGGAGAGATTAATATAACTCTCTAAAATTTAAGTAGTGGTACAACAAAAAGAACAACATAAATACGTTATTTGACTTTATTCACTTTGATTTTAATAATAGGAAACAAAAACTTAATCAAACTATAAAAAAATATGATTATTCTATGATCAGTTTAATTGGTTTTCAATTTTTTTGAAATGATTTTATTTGAATACCACACTACGTGACAGTGCGACACACGGTGATTAGTGCTTCTGTCACGTTGCTTCCTCTGAGTAGACAAACATATTTCGACGATGAGCTTAATAATTGGTGGATGCTTGAGTTAATTCAAAATAAATCTATAGCAATGGCTGAGGTTGGAAAGCCTCGATCTCTCCTATTTTCTAGACTCCTCAACAAAGAGAAACAAAAACACTTGACATTGTAAGTATACTACAAACTTTGTTCAAAAATTAAAATCCTTACAAAGTTGCAAGAATGTTTCAAACGACATACAAAATTTAACTATATATTTTATAAATAATGATATTAATAATTTCACATACACCAATATATTCAGACTTCCAAAGCCAAAATCTGTGGTTTGGTGCATGGAACTTGCTCTGATAGTTTGGTCTCCCAGCACAATGGTCATGTAGCAGCAAAGACACAACAAGGGCTAAAATGTTGAAGGAATATAATTCCTGATAATAGAGCAGCATATGATAACTGGATGAAAACATTAACTTCATTTTGAGTCTCCAACTATACAGCAATACACAAGCAGACTATAAACAACACATATTATTCTCTCTTTCTCTGCATCAGATGAGAACAGATCAACACACAAAAGGAGCATCAACATGATGATCACTGCAATAGAGTCCCGGTTTTTGAGTGAAACCGGAGTTCTTCAGCTTCTCTCTTGCCCTTTGAACAAGTTCTTGGTTTGTGATTGCACCATCAGTCTCCTCAATTATAGCCTGTATTGCATTGCTAAAAGCTCCATAAGCACTGGCAGCGCTTCCTGCAGGACTTGCATCGGCAGAAGTTTGGTCGGTCTGACATCCACTCATCAATATCCCACCATCCGGAAGGCCACGTTTGGTTGGTCCAGCATATGCCTCTTGCTTACTTTCCACTTTTGTCTCCAATGCAGGCTTTGCATATCCCTCATCATTGTCATCAAGCTTTTGCTTGAGAAACTCTTGTGCAAGACCACCTACCAACCCCAATATTCCACCCCCACTTTCACCACTTCCATGTTGGAGTTTGTTAAAAATAACATTCATGAACTTCTTCACTTTAGGACTAGCATCTTCTCCAAAAACATCAAAGAGTGTAGGTCTCAGTTTCCCAACATCTATATCATCTTTTCCAGTTTTCTGCTTGAGTATATCAATCAGGGTTGAAAGGGGCAAAGACCTATTCTTTACATAGCCCCCATTTGGAAGTTCAATTTCCCTATCTTGAGCTTCATCAACATCATCATCCCTGCCTCTGTTGTGGCGCAATGCTGAAGGGATATGGAATCCGCGAGACTCGATGGCATCTTCCACGGTCCGGTGTAGAAAACTTGAAAATCCAAAGCCAGAGCCAGATTGTTCCTCCTCTCCCTTTGTGCTCTCTCCTATCTGCTCCTTAGCTTCTTCAAGTAGGCCACCACTGTGGCAAGAATCAGACACAATTGTGATCGTGCAACCTCTAGGCAACCCATCAACAAATTCCCTGAAATCATCATCTGTTTGTACAGACATAAACAAATAGCTCGTTACTTCCCAATAAAATCATGCCAGTGCAACAATGTTCCATCTAAAACAAAACACCAAATTACTTCTACTATGTTTGAATTAAGTTGGCTACTAACATCAAAATTAATTGATCAGAAAATATCATGAATCGGTTTTCAACATATACCCTTAAATCATCATCTGTTTGCACAGATATCCACAGATAGTTTATTACTACCCAAATAAATAATGCCAATAAAACATTGTACTACCAAAAGAATACACAAAATACCACTATTTTCCAATTAAGTTGCTATAAACATCAGAATTACTCAAAAAAACACAGAAGCATTGTTCTGAAAAAATCATGGATCAGTTTTCAACACCGTTTTATTAATTAAACAGATCCATTTTTTTCCATACTTCACTGGATTCTTGCACCAAATTGACCAAAACAGTTTGACCCCACTTTGTGAGAAACTTCATAAAACGTAATAACCACCCATTACAAAGTAAAAGACTAGGAAGTAATACATTATGTTAGTCTATGAAATTATAATTTATAAGCATCAGTAACATGAGTTTAATTTTGATATACCGTTAGAATAATCTAGGAAATTTTATTGTCAACTAGTTAAAAATCATCTTAGACATAACTATAGAGTAACTACTACAAAAGTTTATAATTTTCAATTATACAACGATTTGTAATTGAATGACAACATAGAAAAACTTCACATGGTAACATTACTAAAAGACCGCCAAATTTATCCTCCTAAGATAACAAAAGAGCTTAATTTCATACATTGCCTACCAAATAGAAATATTGTTGGTATGATTTCTAAGGTAGCTACTATAAAAGTTGAAGGCAATGTTGTTGGAGTCAGATAGAATCATTATGGATAGGAAAACTCTCCCTCCAAGCATTTAACATAACCGCATATCTAGGACTCAAGTCTGACTGCTTAAGAATTCGGGTTAAGCTAAAACAATCCATGCTAGTTGATCCTCGTGCTTGACGGTAGTGCATAAGACTATTTACTTAAGGACTAGGAGTTTAATTATCCATTTTTAAAACGCCAATTTTATAATTTCGGCCAGTAAAACTAATCCGTGCATTTCACTTCATCAAACCAAACATTAACTAAGACCGTCTCTCAAATCTAAAACTGTTTTCACCCGCATACTGTCCGGATCAATTTCACCTTTCTCTTCATCACAAAACACAGTGCCACAACCAGACAAACAACAAGAAAAAACCCATCATAACCTCACAACAAAAGAAATGAAAAGCACCCAATCGAGTGTGTAGAACAATTGATGTTGTGTAAAATACTCGGAAGTAGAACCAACAACGATAGATCAGCAGCTTTTGTCCCTTTACCAAGTGGTTCAGGGATCAAATCCGGATTTATTCTTGGTTATGGAATAAATCGTGTTAGGAGGAAAATATCCATCTCGTTGTTCTCAAAGTCCTGACAAAGATTTATTACTGCTTTCAACTAGAACAATTTTGTATCAATATCATAGTTACCAAAAAATAAATAAATTCGGAAGTAGAATTTTACCGTTAGTAATTCTATGCGACTGGATTACGATACCTTGGATCTATAAATAAATAAATAAAAAACACACACACACACCAATCACGCATACACACAAAGCAAAAAAAAAAAAAAAAAGAGAACCAACCAGTGATGAGGTTCATGTCAGACGGAACAATGCATTCATCAAAGCCAGTGTCATCATCCTCTCCGGTTTCCGCGGGGAGGCGCGTGCCGTGTCCGCTGTAATGGACGAACAGAATGTCCCCTGGCTTCGCCGATCGGACCAGCCTGGTCAACGCTGACCGGATGTTCTTCCCCGTGGGCTCCGTGTAGGACTCGTCCGTGTCGATCAAAACGGTGATGTCGTCTTCGGAGAAACCGTATCGATCGATGAGGCAGCGTTGCATCCTCCTCACGTCGTTTATGCATCCTTTCAGCTCCGCCTTCGTGCCCGGGTAATTTATTCCGATCAAAACGGCTTTTTTCGCCATTCCAACTTTCACTCTCTCTCTGATCTGCCAACGAAGCCTCTGTTGTAGTGGATGTGATGTGACTGTGACTCTTGCGCGTTATTTTAGCTGAACGACGACAAAGACAAAGGGTGTTTATGGTATTTCCCTGCTTCTCCATTATAAGAAAAAACTATTTTATATTTATTAAAATTAATTAACTATATTAAAATGTGTTATTTTTAATTAAAAAAATTATTTTTTTAAACTATTAACCATTTATTGGAAATTTGATATTAAATATGAAAAAATATTCAACATTATTAAAGTGAAAGATATTTTTAAGATAGTCTTATTAAATAAAATATAGATAATTGAAATTTGTTTTATATTTCTTCTGGTCATGATTGATGTTTAAAGTTTTTTACACCAATAAGAAAATAAGAATTACAAGAAAATTAACATTTATTAGAAAATAATTTTACTAAAATATCTTTATTCTTTCTCTTAAATTTTAATAAATGTATTATTAGAACATCACCAATAATAATTTCTTAAGAATGTGTTTCGATGAATAATTTTAATTGAGAAAAGTAATTTATTAGAGAATTTAAATTTTTATAATTTAAAATTCATTGTTTGAATGTTTTTTTTATGAAGAATTTAAATTTTTGAAATTTTTAACCGATGATCATCTTTTTCAAGAGGGGGACACATAGAACTACACCTAATAGGTAGGGGAGCAGCAACACGCGCGCGGAGGTGCTCGCCGACGCGGAGGATCTGGGTTATGTCTTGCGCCGTTGACTGAATGTTGTGGTAGGATACACCGTCATGTCCCGGTTCCCATGCGACTTCCTATGTCGCATCAGTATTTT
This sequence comes from Glycine soja, assembly GCF_004193775.1. Classification (NCBI taxonomy): domain Eukaryota; kingdom Viridiplantae; phylum Streptophyta; class Magnoliopsida; order Fabales; family Fabaceae; genus Glycine; species Glycine soja. The sequence goes on along the minus strand of NC_041009.1, from coordinate 19,436,258 downwards.
TCTCTTTAGAAGTACACCAACCATATTTTCTCTTTTCTTTGTCTTCATTTTCTTTCACCCTCACAATTTTAATTTTTTTTATTCAAATACAAAATTTTGAAAATAAAAGAATTTTAATTGAAGTATTTAAAATTCTTAGAATTTAAAATTTCTCAGAATTTTAAATTTTCTCATCCAAACACACTCTAAATGAATTTCTTAAGTTATTTTGTATGGTTTCACGATATTTATTGTGATCCTTATAACATCATGTCATTCTTAAAATGTTTTATTTTAATTTTACATAATTATGATTGAAATAAAGTAATTAATTCAAAAAATGATATTATTTACTAACAATAATATTTTGATGATTCTCACACGATAATAAGTATCTCTCAAACATTTTGATTTCCTATAAAAAAAATATTTTAATTTTAGTTTCATTTATTTTTTCTCAAAAATTAATTTACTTTATTTTTTTTGTCAACAAAATCGTAAATAATGAGAGCCACACATATTTTTCCCACAATCCCTCATCTACCTCTCATATTTCCCCTAATTTTTTCTCCTTGGACCCTCAAATCCAATTTTTTACCCCAAATCTGACCCTCTCAATTTCCCCCTAAATATTCCTTCTCAAGTACCTCAATGATTCTTCTCACCTCCCTTAATCTAGTCATCCCAGCCTCACTTCCTTAATCTCGATTTTGTTATGTGTTTGTGGTGTTTGGAGTTTGACACTTGGCGTAGTGCGACAACAAACATGCAAGGACAGAAAGGGAAAGGAATGGGTGTGAAAATGGTTTAAATTAGAGAATATTCTTCTGTCTTGATATTGTTGTTGTTGAATAATGATTCTTTTGTGTTGATGTTCTTCTTCTTCAATTTCATTAGTGTTCCTCTTTTTTGGGTTGTTGGTATTTTTTGGTGTAAAAAATTAATTTTTATTACTAAGGAATGATTTCTTATATAAGGAATGAATATTCATATTAAGGAACTCAGGTTGCCACATAGATGTACTACAATGGTCAAGAAATTGCAAGGAATGGTTTCTTCAATTAAGAAATCCTCCAAGAAACTCTCATTGGAAGTGTTCTTAAGTCTTCCAAGATAACATTATTTATTACATGTCAATTTGGAATTATTTTCAAAGGGTAAAACTATAATCATTTTATAATGGAAGGAGTATTTGAGACAAAAATAAGAGATTTTTGTTGCTTATATCTAAAGATTGGAGGCCCTATATCACATCATCTCTATTTTTTGTTTCTTTATTTACAAAGGGTGTTTTAAATTAAATAATTGTAAATTCTTTTATAGTAGTAATTACTTAGTAATCTTTTTTAAAAACAGAATTTATGCACAATTCATAAAATGGATTTTACACAATTATTGGTTCACAAATTGACATGTATGATAAATGTATTGACCTCTCTAATGATTGTTTTAAGGGAGGCATTTGATATAAGTTTTTACTTTTCCATATTTGATTTACAAAAAATAGACTATGCACTAATCACATGAAATAATTTTATATTATCATCTATTTAAACTTTTATTTATGATAAGTTTGATGATTTTTACAATAAATATCTTTAGGAGACATTTGTTTCACAAAATCTTATTAGATTTTCAAGAATGTGGAGATAGAAATATATTTTTTTATTTTTGTTAGAAGGTAATAAAATTATTCTTAGGCTTAATTCATTTTTTGGACTCCATATTGCACATGTTTGATAACTATTAAACATGAGTTGTTTTTTTATAATGAAAATATCCTTAAAAATAATTATTTAATAATTATTCATGCTTAATTGGTCAGAATTGATTTTTTTCCTATGTATGACTTGCAGATATGAAAAGTACGGATTAAAAGCCTAAAAGATGAAGAAAATATGAAAAAAAGAAGATTTTGGCATCAGGCCCAGTCCAAGAGGCGCGCTCAACGCAAAAACAGGCACCCGCGCTAAGCGAGAAAGCGGTGGGCTAAGCGCAAATACAGGCACCCGTGTTAAGCGAGCAGAGCAGGCTAAGCGCGAGTATGTAGGCTCAAGTTCACTCCAGCAACTATAAAAAGAGAGTCAAGCCAAAGAGAAAATATACATCGAGTCACATAGCACTCTAATACACACTTAAGACCTGTGAACTCCCCCTTAGGAAATTCTTTCTTCTCTCATCATTTTCTATTCTTTTTTTCCATCCCATCTCTTCCATAAGTTCCTATACCCTTTTTCTTGTGTAAGGTCCCTTGTGGTTTTGAGAAGCTAAACTCTTAGTTAGGATCTAACAGGTCTAAAAAGCTAAAAGATGTATTGTACACTTCATGTTTATTAATGCAAATGGGTGTTTTCTTTCCTATTTTCTTGTTGAAATATATATTTTTATGCTTTAGTTCTAAATTTATATTTTTAAAATATAATTGGATAAGAATATATATAAATTTTTAAAGTAATTATTATAAAAATAACAATTTTTATTTACATGACCATTTATATTTTAAAAATATAATTGGAGAAAAAATAAAAAATATAATAAATTGAAATTATTTAATTCAAACAAAGAATTCAAAATATAAGAAATTTAAATTGTTTTATCCAAACAAGAAATTTAAAATTCAAGGAATTTAAATTGGTTTGTCCAAACAAGAAATTTTAAAAATCTAAGAATTTTAATTGATGCATTCTAATTTTTCTTAATTTTAAATTTCTTGAAATTTTAAAATACTCCATTCAAATACAAAGTAATTTTTGAGTTTTTTTCTTTCTATTTTGGGTATTATTTTCCTCTTATTTTGGAATGCGTTTTTCTAGACTTTTCTTGTATGTGCCTCAAGTCTGAGGTTGAATGGATATTGCTGGAATAGATAATTAATGGATTGCATGAACTCGGCAATTGATTCGTGCACCCAATAAATGGAAGTACCCCTACTAAATTTCGGTAATGGACCCGAATTGGCAATCCACGTTAAAAAATATGTTTTACGAGTTTATTTAAAATTAATGGTTCATGCTCGTCGTGCGACTTGATTAATGTTTGTTTCTATCATCTGCTTTATCGTTGTTGGCGTAATGCTGAAGAAATATGAATTTCACGAGACTCAATTGTATCTTCCACAGTACGACGTAGAAAACCAGGCAATTCAAAGTCGTCGGAACTAGAACCAGAACGTTGTCCATCTCTTTGTACTGCTCCTTAGCTGTTAATTAGGCCACTACAATGGTAAGAATTTGATACTATTTGTGTTCTTGGGACCTCGTCTATAAATTCCCTTGTTACATGCTGGGCAAAAATAGTTTATTATTTCCCACAACAATTGTGCCAATGCACACATCTCTTATATAAGAAAACATAGAATAATGCTTCATCCAGTCTTAAATATAAGCAAATAGTGTTTGTTTGCCTCAGTAAATGTTAACTAATTTCACATTATTGAAGGCTATCATCTTCAAAATACCCTTTATTTAGGGTTTTATTTTAAATGATCTCTTTTTTATAATTATACCAAGTTTCAATAAAAGATACTTTATGAAAAATAATTTTTAATTGAGATGGTGCATGTAACAAATGGTGATTTTGTCCATGTTAGTTCCTAATCAAACTATTTGTGTGTATGAAAAAAATGATGATTTCTAGGAATTTATAGACGAGGTCCCAATAACATGATAATATCATATTCTTGCCATTGTAACAAAAGATAGTATTTTTTTTTTCTCTTGGTGTTTGAATAGCATTGAATGAGTTAGAATAAACACGTTTGTGTTCATGATAATATCATATTCTTGCATTGTAACAAAAGATAGTATTTTTTGTTTTTTGTTTTTTTGCTCTTGGTGTTTAAATGGCATTGAATGAGTTAGAAGAAACACGTTTGTGTTAAACTATTTTCTCTGCATTTATTGGCTATTGTGTGCTGGTGTTGATATTCTTTTGCAACTCTAAACTCAAAATAATATGGCATCATAGTAATTCGGAGTGCTTCATTTAAACAATTTACTAATTTGTTTTAGAAATTGAATTGACTTTTATACAGGCTAGCATTGATTTTGTTATGGGGTTTGGTCGTCTGTTGCTAGCAAATCATAGTTTGCATTTGCTTTAGTACTTCTTTTCAAACCAACTATTTGTTTTTGAAGTCTATATCTATCATTTACATATTCGTATTATAGATGATATTTCATACATGATGATGGAGCACAACAAAATAAAGTTCCCTAGCATTAGAGTCACTGCATCTGAATCCAAATATTTTTGGCTGCCGATAACTCCTCATGATTTTGTTCTTATAAAAAAGTGTTTTAGTGAATTAATGAAAGAGAATGTTTGTATATTATTATTGGTTTCAACTTTTAAGTAATGTGAGACTTTTGACATATGTAACATGTCTCCAATTAAGGCTAAGAGGCAAAAGTGACCTAAGTTGTCTATCTAATGGCAAAATTTTGATCTCAAATTTGCTAGCTTCCTTAGGATTATCGAATTCAAGGTATTGTTTACTTTGGTGCTCAATGACTCATCACAATTTTTTCCTCATTAAAAGGTATCTCCGTGAGTTGAGAAAAAAAAATGGTTTTATAACTACCTTTGCCCTTGACTCATAAGACTTTTGATTTACTGGAGTAATAATAAAAAAAATCGACACAAATGTTAATGAAAAGAACATAAAGATAGAAGAGATATAAACAATATCAAGGATAAATTGGATTTAGAATCTAATTGAAAATATGGTTTAATTAAAGTATTTGTCAATATTTTTTTTATATAATAATTTGCTATAAATTCTTAAGATTTAATAAACTATTTGCATTTGAATATATATGTTAATAAGCATTTACAGAAGTTTAAAGTGTATGCACACATTAACATACAAACACTTATAAGATATTGTTTCATTTTGGAAAAAAAATGATTCGAATTATGATTAAAAATAAATAAATTTTTTAAAATTAACTAAATAATAATATACCAACATTACATATATATAAAAAATAAAAACACTATTCATCATTTACATATTTTTATTTTTATACATCACCGTGTATTTAAATATAGCATAACCCGTGGACTATATATGGATGTGCCTGGATTTATAAAAGGGTTTTGACACGCCAGGTACCTAGTCATATATAAATATATAATTGTATTTGCTGACAAAAAAAAATAAAAATACAGTGTCATTAAAAATTATAAAATTCACCTTATACCTATCAACAATTTTTAAATAATATATTTCATAATCAAAACATAATTAAAATATAAATTAAGCGGTTAAAAGTAAATCATGATATAAGATTAAATTTTGACCATCCAATCTATAAATAAATATAAGTATATAAAAATAAATCATATAGATGCAACCATTACACACCATTGTATAAGAAACATATATAAAAAATGACTAGCAACATAAAAAATTTAAGTTTATTTAACTAAAATTAATTTTTTAGTCAAAAGAAGGAAATGATATAAAAAAACACTAGCAACGAATAATTATAATTTGTTTTGTGTAGAAGTTATTGGAAACAAAAACAAATTTACTTTAGCAATGACTAATTAAAAAAATATATAATATGTATTGGAAATGTTGTATTTGTCATTTTATTAATCATTGTATGTGAGTGTACGAGAGTCTCGACACATTTGAGAAGAAAAAAAAAATTTAAACAATGTGCATGTTTCATATGTTTGAGTTTTTGTGTAAGTTCCACCTAAGTTATTCTTAGAAGTTATCGTGGGGATCTTATCCAACGTAAGCTAAAAACATTTTACAGATAAGGATATTTTTATGAGCTTTTCTAAATACTCTCACGTAACTTGAAGTCTTAATAAATTAGTTATAAGCTCTTTTAAAGAGGGTCTTGAAGATGAAAAGGACTTAAAGATGCTTAAAGGAAATGAACTTAAAAAGATATAAAGAAGAAAATCAAGTACAATAACACTAAAGATTGCTGGAAAGTGAGTTTGTAAGAAAAATAGTGTGCTTTGTAATTAAAGGCCAAATAAAATAAATAACCAAAAATGATAAATATTTAGAAAGGTGAAATACTAAAATATAAGTAAAATGGAATGTGAAGTTAAAGTGTAAAAAGATTAGGGTGCTGGAAAAATGAAGGTGCGTAAAAGGTAAAAGAATTTGATATGCTTCAAGCATGAAAATATATTGTAGGAAAAGTAGAAAGATGAATACCAGAGTTTGAATCAAAATATACTGTAGGAAACCGAGAAAGATGGATGGATGGAAGAGTTTGAAAGGAATTGTAGTCTCCGTTTGAAAGATGGTTGTGTTTGAATTGTAGTAAAAGATTCAGCTATTGTAGTTTTGGGTTTAGTCCCCACCAAATTGAGTGATGCTAGGTGCACCATCGTAATTGTTTGTGCACCCAGCATTTTTTAAAAATGACAAAAATGCTCCTCTTGTATCTTCTTCCTTTTTAAGCTGGGTGTGCAGTGTTTTACGCCTCCATGCTTTTGTGTTCTTTCGTTTCTCTCTTTGGTGTGGTTTTTTCTTGAGATAGGTGAGCTTAGGTGAAGGTGAAAGGGTTGGTGTTCATTGTTGCGGTGGTTGGTTCGTCATCGTTAAAATACGAGGTACGCATTTCTACTGAGTGTGCATGAGTGGAGTGGTATGTAAACCGTACGGATCAAGTTGATCTGTAAAGCTTATACGGATCAAGTTGATCTGTATGTTGATATTACACATATGAATCAAGTTGATCTGTATGAGTCTTACGGATCAACTTGATCCATATGAGCCTTACAGATCAACTTGATCCGTAAGTTTTACAGATTTTGAATTTGTAACATTTATTTAAGTTTAATGCTTTTTTAATTATTACTATGTTTGTATGGTCATTTTTAAAAATAAATTAATTTTTTATACGTGTAATTGAATTAATTCGTATGTAGAATGATATAGGGTTTTTGCATTTTATTATATATGATTATGAATTGTAGTGTTTATAAAATGTTGTGGAGTAAAAGATTATGTAGAGTTTTGTATGATATTATATGTATAGTGCGGTTAGGTGTTGTATGTTTGTGTTGTTGAAATTTATGATTTGTTGTTAAGATGGACGAAGATCAATGGATGTATGACAGTATAATGTCTGAAGAAGTTGATATGGATGATCAAAATGAACAAGAATGTGGTGTGAATGAACAACATGTTGATTGTTCGAATGTGTTCAATACTTCTCAGATAATAATGTTGATTTTTGTTATTATTTTCATAAAATCAATGTCCCTTAGAAGACAAATGGTGTGGGTTGTGTTGTAGGTGTTTGGTACCCGAGATGATATTTTGCAGTGGACTCAATCCGTTGCTCATGAAAACAGATTTGTGGCGATCATTATGAGGTCTGACACAAACACTGGTAGTAGAGGAAGGACTTCATTTGTGTTAATTAGTTGTGAAAGGAGTGGTCAGTATATGTGTATGAAGAAAGATTTTGTTAGAAGAGATACTAGGACTAGGAAATGTGGGTGTCCCTTCAAGCTTCGTGGGAAACCAGGGGTTGGATGGTGAAGTTGATGTGTGGGATTCATAATCATGAATTGGTCAAGTCATTAGTTGGACATCCACACGCTGGGCGATTGACTAAGGATGAAAAGACAATTATTGCAGATATGACCAAGTCAATGGTGAAACCAAGAAATGTTCTGCTAACGTTGAAGGAGCACAATGTCAATAGTTGTACAACAATCAAACAAATATACAATGCAAGAAGTGCATACTGTTCTTCCATTTGAAGAAGTGATACTGAAATGCAACATCTAATGAAGCTTCTTGAATGGGATCAATATATTCATTGGCATAGATTAAAGGATGAAGACGTGGTACGTGATATATTTTGGTGTCACCCTGATGCAGTGAAGTTAGTCAATGCATGTAATTTGGTTTTTTTTATAAACAGTACCTACAAAACAAACAGGTATAGACTCCCACTACTTGACTTTGTTGGTGGGACACCAATAGGGATGACATTCTCTGGTGGTTTTGCATATCTAGAGGGTGAACGCGTTAATAATGTGGTATGAGCTTTAGAATGGTTCCCAGGTATATTTTTAAGATGTGATTCCCTCCCTGGAGTTATTGTGACTGACAGAGATCTAGCATTGATGAATGCAGTGAAAACTATGTTCCGTGAGTGTACAAACTTTTTGTGCAACTTTCACACAAACAAGAATGTCAAGGCAAAATGTAAATCACTAATTGGTCAAAAAAATGCTTAGGAGTATGTCATGGATGCCTGGGGAAGTCTGCTTGATTGTCCTTCGGAACAGCAGTTCGATGAATGTCTTAAGAAGTTTGAAATTTCTTGTTCACCTTGGGCAATGTTTGTTGACTATGTTAACGAAACATGGATAATCCCCCACAAGGAAATTTTTTTTTAACCTGGACGAATAAGGTGATGCACTTAGGAAACACAACAACAAAGATGTATGAAAATGTTCAATTATTTCTATTAAGGTTGACGAATTGATGGAATTTTATTATTGTATATGTTTATTGTTATTTGTGTATTTCAAATGTAGGGTTGAATATGCTCATTGGGTTTTAAAAAGAGTATTACAAAATAGCCTTGGAAACTTATGTAGTGTCTGGGATGCCATGAACAACATGATCACCTTGCAGCACACCGAAATTAAAGCATCCTTTGAAACAAGTACACATGTGGTTGGACATGTTTTTTTTATAAAAAAAACTTATACAAGAGGCTTCTTGGAATGATTTCAAGGTATGCTTTAAATCAGATTGCTGCTGAGTTTGGGCGTGTACATTATGCTAGCAAGAATCCTTTCACTTGTGGTTGTGTCATGAGAACTACACATGGTCTTCCTTGTGCATGTGAGCTATCTAAATATGTTATTGGTTGCATTCCACTAGATTCAATCCATATGTTTTGGAGGAGACTTAATTTTTCAGACCAAGGGTTATCTGAGCCCTAAGTGACCATCAAGGAAGAGATGGAAACCATATCTAAAAGATTTGAGGAACTTGATGTTTGTGGTAAGTTTACTCTAAAGAGTAAACTTTGGGAAATTGCACATCCTGATCAAAACTCTATGTGTCCTCCTCCAGCAAAGGTGAACAAAAAAGGTGCATTGAAGAAACCAATGAACAGAAACCCAAGATCAACAAAGCGTGATCCATCATACTGGGAGTATGTAGATGCTTTACATTTTGTGCAAAATACCAATTCTCCAATGAAGCATAGTGCAACATCTTCTGACCAACCCAATCCAAGAAGGATCATGCCAATGTTGGATCAATTTCAACCATTTATCCACGATTTCATTGACAACATTGTGGATGTCAAAGCTGACGGTAACTATGGATATCGGTCAATTGCCAGTTTATTAGGTATGGGTGAAGAGTCTTGGTCCTTGGTGCACAACCATATGCTTAAAGAACTTGGCAAATTCTCATATGACTATATCAAGCTCTTCGGTGGCACAAACAGATTTGACGAATTAAGGATGTCCCTACCTTTTGATGGGTTAACCAAGGTATGTAATTCATGTTTTGCTGTTTAAGAATTAACTTTAAAATTAACTTTGACGTGTATATTTGTTTCATTCAGGTGACTGTGGATAAGTAGATGGATATAATTGAGATGGGATATGTCATTACATCAAGGTATAATGTAATCCTTGTATCGTTGTCCCAACAACAAAGCATGACGTTCTTTCCTCTTAGAAGTCAATCATCAACAGATTCTTCTATGCATCGCATAATTTGTATCGGTCACATCTATGACAATCATTTTATTCAGGTACATTGAAGATAGATAGTGTTATTTTTAAACTTATGCAATTACTTGTGTACACTTGAGTTAATATTGTTTCTGCATGTACAACATGTTTATTTAAAAGACCGTTGTCCTTTACCGCCTGTAACATTGTTATGGTCTAGCAATTGTCATCCTCAGGCAAAGTAGTGGCCAACTCCATATATTAGTAGAATGCAGCATTACAGAAGCTTCATGATGTTCAAAAGAGACTATATTGACATAAATGAAGACTGAAACATGTACCTTGTAATGGCTTATCGTTATGAATTTTAATCTCACATTAGAGTTTTCTGTCTTTGTATATTTGTTTAATTAATTTTGAACACATAGTTCCCACCAAGTTATGTAGCTTTCTATGTTTGTTTAATTAATTTTTACTTATTTTATAATGAATTATTACTTAAGGCACGTAGGTGAAATCTAATTTTATATTTTAATCATTATGTGATATAAATTGTTGTGATACATTTATCCTTAATTATTACTTAATTGTTGCATTAAGAAATAAATTAATTGGTGCAACTAAAATAAATTATGCATGTATGATACATCATTGTCAGAATTGACAACACATTGTGAAATGCATGTGTGTTAACATAAAGCGTGGCACGACATTGTCAGACTTGACAACACATTCTGATGCAAGATAAAGCTTGACACCAAATTGTCGTAGTTGACAACACAAACAGAAATCATCTCCACGGGTCTCTATTTTTTTAAAAAAAATTGAAGCAATGTTAGTGAAAACCATCTATATATATGACACATGCCACCACTCTAAAAAATCACACATTATCTCCCAACCCAATTTTCAGAACAAAGTATGACATTTTTGGGAGAAACAAGCAATCAAATGATTGTGAACTCCACATTGGGTTTTATTTTTCCAAATGGATCGATTATTTACAATGATAGTGGTGTTTATTTTCAAACTTCCACTCCACTACCCATCCAAGTACCTAACGCTTGTGATTTTGAAACACTAAAAACCAGAATACACTATACCCTTCAACTAACCGACAAACAATATTTGGATGAAATTTAGTATCGACACTCATTCACATATACAAGTAACCAATTTCGCTTTCAATGTATGCAACTGAAAAATGATGATGATGTTAACACAATGTTAATGTGTAATCATCAATTTTCATGTGTTGCTCCGATTGAGTTATTATGCACCATTGGTAGAACACCAAATGATATATTAAACTTACTTGAAGCTACTATGACCCCTACTCATGATGCCCTATTATATTACAACGAGAGGTGGAACATGCCACGCCAAAATGAGTTTGTCGGTTACTCGTTCACAGGAAAAAATCCAAAAAAGTTTGACGTTCCTTTCGAATGTACCTTCGATGAACTGAAGGATTTGATCAAGCAAGTTGCACCTCATGGGATTCCCCCTTATGGTATTCATGAATCACAAACGGTAAAACGATTGTTTTTTCGACAACCAAGTCACTATAAGTATTCAGATAAAGTTATCAAATTTGAAATTATTGAACTGAAAACTAACGATGACGTGCTAAAGGTCTTAGTGCAGTCTAACTATTGGAAACAATTTGGGCCAATAGAAATTTTAGTTGTTTTTAGTAAACAGGTAATGGAAATGGAAGACGACGTGTCTCGGTCGCAACATGATTCAATGCAAAATTAGTATTACTTAGTTGTAGTTTTTCATGCAAATTTTATTTCTTTCCACTATGTTGAAGTTAATGTAATGTTTGAATTTGTGTCCATTAGCGAATGAAACCATATGATTATTATTTTATTTTCATGGTTCACCTAAATCAACAAATTCAGTATTCATTGAAAGCTTGATATCAAAACTGGTCAGCCAAAACAGAAATGAATAAGTGAACAAACCCTTTTGTTGTGTGCATGACCATTCTATTCCAAATAATAATAATAAAAATAATATTACTAATAATTCTTTTGTTACTTTGAAGTCAAACATGTAACAACTTTTCTTTCACATAAAGGATTAAACATGATCATGCTAAAAATTATGTTAAGTTACATAAATTTTAGATAAATAATAAAAAAACCAATATTTAACCATGGTTAAACTTAAAAAGAAGACACACACAACTAGCTTGTGACGTCATTAAAGGGAAAGTAATTTAAAAACAAGATTCTAACGTTAACCCTAATATTTAGATGAATTAACGTAAAATTAAAATTATAAATCAAAATAAGTTAAAATATACAAAATGTTGAGTCAAAAACAAAATGTTTTCAAATACAAGAAAGTTATAAACATCGTCCAAATATGAAAATATAAAATGTATAAAGAAACTATGGTTGATATGTGCATCGCCTACGTCGAGACCTCACATACACATTGTCGTCTACTATGACACTCCTAGCAATCCTGATGCAGTCTTCCATGACCTCGTGTGTCTCTGTGCCTGCGATGACTATCATGTTCCTTATGGTAAGTGGATTCATAAATTATAGTCAACAAACAGTCCGAGCTGCAAGGTACATTGGTCAGGGTTTCACGATTACCCTATCTCACGCAAATAGGTTGAGCAAACGCTCCAACCTTTCAGCGATCGCTTGGCAAGTGTCCAAAGCAAAATAGTAATACGATAAGTAAAGTAAATGACATTTCATACAACAAGCAAAATAGTAATATTTACCACTGCATGTTTGGACTGCTCCACATCAGAAGGGGCATGTGTCAGTGCTGTTGTTGGTGCCACTAGGACCTGAGGGACATGTGGCTCCACAAATGAGGCATCCTGCGTCACAGGTGGATGTCGCGGTGGATCTGAAGGTTGTGTCGCTGTCATGAATGGATGAGAAATGAGGAAGAACCAATCCATGTAGTTGGATGCACACTGTCCTGGCACAACACAAATCTGACCCGCTACTGCAAGATGGTCTGAGTAGTGCATCCACCTATTGTCAATTTCTTCACATGACACCCAGGAATCTATAGCCTCTGCAAGAATACTCTGCACGTACCCGAACTGGCGCATGACCCTCTCGAGTCGGTGTCTGACGACAACAGGCCCCCATCGTAGATGACCGGAGAAGCATGAAATCAAATCAAACTCCCAAACGGCTCGATGCTCACCATAAGGCATCCAGTAAACATCAGGAGTCCTGAGTCCATCTAGACGTTGCTTGTATGTCGATGTAGATATCAACTTCAAAGAAGCCTTTGTAGCAATCCACCGACATGCACGTGGTGACATCATCGTAGTCTGGATCAGCCAAACACTCTGCAACTGAGGGAAAGTTCTCATATATCCAACACCACAAAGATTACATCAAAATCATACAAATGTCAAATGAACATCTTAAAAAAAATTAAAACATAGTTGTAATTAACTTATCAAAAACATATTAATTACCTGTAACAGAGTGATGTAACCAGCAAGTTGTCAACCGCTGCTCCTACAAGCATCATTCAAAGGATCGCACATATGCACTAGAGCGACAGCTCCCCATGCATAGCTTCCACTCTGACTGAAGTCACGAAAAACATCTAAGAAAATAACATGAACATGGGTTTCACTCTTGTTAGAAAAAAAAAAGTGCAACCTAAGAGATGCAGAACATAGGCTCAAGCTGCAGTAGTCCAATGTCTGACCTGACATCGCCTCTGATATATATCTCGTAGCCAAGATAGGTGTATGTATGCCCTATGACACTATGTTGTCTCAGTCCTAGCTTCCTCTCCAGAGACCTCAAGTAACTTCACCAACATCAACACGGCTTCGTCGATGTGCAGAGCCTCGAAGGTATGGAAGGCGCCTTCAATGGGAAGATGAAGCAGAGACACCACATCATCCAGGGTGATGCTAACCTCCCCAATAGGAAGATGGAAACTGCTAGTTTCCTTATGCCACCTCTCCACGAAAGCGGATATAAGTCCCCGATCGCCAGTGTCTACTGAACATGCAATCAAAGGACTTCATCCTATGGCAGCAACTAGCCCCTCAATTTCAGGAGCAAGCCTCCCAAATTTTTGAACCTTCCTCCCATGGAAGGATAACTTCAATTTAGGACATTCCTGAATTGAAGTATAAATAAACAGACAATTTATAAACAAATAATTTAAATGATGACAAATTTCAATTATAAGAAATAGTTAACAAATAAGTTTACTTAAAAATTTTAAATACCTCTCTGTTCCATACGTTGACTGCAACATGGTCACCATACTCCGTAAGCACTGATGGGTCACGCGGCCCACCTGAAAATCCCTTAGCATTATGACCAGCGTATGCACCATGTGCATGTACGTGTCCAGCTACCACTAGCTCATCCTCAGCAACAGGGGCAACTTCCCATTGCCTACGTGCCAATGCTGTAGGCCTTCGCCGTTGGGGAACATCATCTAAATCATGATGATCCTCTCTCCCCAGGGCTCTGCCTATAAACCTACCTAAGGCAAGACCTAAGCCTCTAGTTCTAACCATGATCTGCAAATGTGTAGCACAAATTCAATTACTAAACCACACAAATTCACGAGTTAAGCCTAGCTACTTAATCATTCAAATTGAAGCTTGTTTGTGTAACTCGTTAAATGGACTTTACCTACTGCTCTAAGATTGAGTTCGAACGGTTGGAAAAAAATACGTAAAATCCATTTGAAAATTGAAACAAACTAACAAGCCGGAAGTATTAAATTAGAATTATCATGCAGTAATGAAAAGAGAATTTGGTATACTTGCACATACAAAATCAAGCTATTAATTAAGGCAATGTCATCTCTCATTATGTTCCATATATAAAACCTAAAACATAGAGAAACTGAGTTAGGTTGAAGGAGGTTTACAAATCTAAAAGTAAAGAAATGAAAAGAGTCATTGATTCTTTTCATTATAACAAGTTAAAAATATATAGCAATAACTATAACTATAGCTAGCTGGCTAGCTCTAATTGTAAATTTGAAACTAATTAACCTTTGTATATGTCTCTAGTCGATGGAACGACACAAGGGGCAAGGGCTGTGTTTGTTATCAAACCATTTGTCTAAGCAACCTCTGTGGAAGTAATGCTTGCAAGGCAACTCACTAACCTCTTCATTGGCTTCAAAATGACACAAACAAATGCAGCACCCCACCATAGCCACACTTGTTCTTCCTCCTATGTAATGACTGTGGCATAATGACTTGTACTGAGTTATTGACACCCTCCTTTCCCATGATGATGATGAACTAATTTCATCATCATGTTCAATGTTTGAAGAACTACTAGCAGCACTGCCACCAAACACTACTTGGAGCATGGATCTAAACATGCTCTTCAACAAAGCCACTGAGAAAACTATTTATCACAAGCACAAGTAGCACCCCTTCAGATGCACTAATTGGGAAATTTGAGAGACCCATAATTGATAATTATTCTCAGTTTCTCACTAACACACAGCCACAAAATTGGTTTGCTACTTAACACAAATTAATAAGGAGAATGAGACTTGACCCAACACAGGACAACCCAACATATATAACAAAAAAACACAAACCAACCTACTTGCCTGATAAACATTACATGTTATGTTAGAATTTATGTATGTTATAGTAATATATATATGTGTGTGTGTGTGTGTGTGTGTGTGTGTGTGTGTGTGTGTGTGTGTGTGTGTGTGTGTGTGTGTGTGTGTGTGTGTGTGTGTGTGTGTGTGTGTGTGTGTGTGTGTGTGTGTAGAGAGAAAGAGAGAGAGCCTATAGTGAATGTAGTTCACATATTCTAACTAGTGAATACTAACCATGGTTGATGGTTCTATTGGGTGCTCCTCGTGTACCTCTGGTTCGATCTTAAACTAAAGTGGAGTATGTTGTTCCTATTTCATCATTAGCCTGCCATTACCATTCTTATATGTCTACTTGTGTGTGGAATTTTCATATTTTCTAATGACACACATATTTGGTATATAATGCATGATTTGAAACTATTCTCACATTTCAAGATAGTGATTTCACAGATGTTTATTAGTACTAACTCGTAAGTCAGTCATATGTACAATTTTTAAGGCGATACTAACTTAGTAAACTAAAATATCTAAAACCAATATCAACTAGTTCAAAGAATTCAAACATAATACAATAGAAATCCTCAACACTAACACTAAACAATCATCAGTAACCCTAAACAATCAACATTAACCCTAAATCCTAATAACAAACATTTTTTAAAACAAAATAATACTCATTTACAGTTTTTTTTTTTAAAAATGTACATACTGATCAAGTTGATCCGTATGAGGCTTGCAGATCTACTTAATCCTTAAACCTCATGAATCAACTTGATCCATATGTAGAAACGTACTACCTACTTCATCCGTAAGGCTAAACCTATTTACTAAAAACAATTGCGGATCAAGTACATCCGTAACAAATTCAAAACAAGCAACGCAATGGACAACCATTAAAGGGGTGATGAACCTTACCTCAACGGTGGAGCAACGTCAACAATGCTGACGGAGGACAAGAACACCCAACAAAAATGACCACAAATGGAAGAAAAGAAGACCTGCGGCGCAAATGGGAGCTTCTGATTCTGGTGTACGGATAGCGTGAAATGGTGCTGGGTGCACCAAATTTTTTTAAGTTAAGTGGAAGAATATTTTTGTCCTTTCACATTAAATGTTGGGTGCACCAACAATATTGCTGAGCGCACCTAGCATCACCCCACCAAATTTGGGCTATGATTTGGAGTTTTTTTTTATATTTTTTCAGGAAAGTCTCAACATTGATGCCAAATATTTATGTTGTGTTTAGATACACATTCCACCCATGTTGAACATGAAAATTACACGTTCCAATGCAGAAAGACATTGGAACACGGAAACAATTCGGCTGTTACTTTTTCCGTTGCATCGAAAGAGACGCGTACACGAACACACTTGGTAGTAGCTTTCTGTGCCTTAAAAATCACTTGCTAGATATTTTTTATCTTTCATATTGACCAATCTTAAACGTAAACTTACATTATGGACTGGTTAAATCTTTTACATTCCGGATCGGCCAATTTGAAAGGTAAAATAAAGAATAAAACATTCCATATTGAGGCATGAAACATGTTTCCCAATGCATGAAGCAACAACTGTCGGAAACATTTTTAGAGGAGGGACTCACTCATTCTCTATGGCAACACAATTGTGCAGTCTCATTTTTAGTTATTATTCTGTCACTAATGAATAATAACTGAAATCACAGTCAAAGTAAATATTGCTTTTGAGCAAGCATTAATTGTCCAAAACAAGTAATACACAAGCATATATCATCATACACAACACAAATAACTCTGATTTTCTGCACCAGATGACAGAACTCATCACTCATCAGCACACAAAAGGACCATCAACATGGTCATCACTGCAGTAAAGTCCTGGCCGTTGTTTGAAACCTCCCCTCTTCAGCTTCTCCCTTGCCTTCAAAACAATCTCTTGATTTGTGACAGCACCATCACTCTCCTCAATCACAGCCTGTATTGCATTGCTAAAAGCTCCATAAGCACTGGCAGAGTTACCTGCTGGACTTGCATCAGCAGAAGTTTGGTCTGTTTGACAACCACTCATCAGAATTCCGCCGTCTGAAAGGCGCGGCTTGGCTGAACTTGTTCCAGCATATGCCTCATATTTGCTTTCAACCTTTGTCTCCATGGCAGGTTTTGCATAACCACCATCATCACTTGAATCAATCTTTTGCTTGAGAAACTCTTGGGCAAGACTACCCACTAGCCCCAAGATTCCACCTTGTTTTCCACTTCCACCATCCCCTTGTTGGAGTTTATTCAAGATAACCTTCATGAACTTCTTCACTTTAGGGCTAGCATCTTCCCCAAATATGTCATAAAGCGAGAGTCTCAATTTCCCAACATCTATATCATTTTTCCCAGTTTTCTGCTTGAGTATGTCTATGATGGTAGAAAGTGGCAATGACCTATTCTTTACATAGCCATGGTCCACATGTGGAAGCTCAATGTCCCTATCATCATCAGCTTCATGTTCATGCTTGTGTCTATGATGGCGCAATGCTGAAGGGATATGAACTCCACGAGATTCGATGGCGTCCTCAACGGAGCGACGAAGAAAACTGGATAATCCAAAGCCAGAACCAGAACCAGAATGTTGTTGCCCTTCTCCCTTTGTGCTAGTTCCTATCTGCTCCTTAGCTCCATCAATTAGGCCACCACTATGGCAAGAATCTGATACTATTGTGAGCTTACATTCTCTAGGGACCCCATCTACAAATTCTCTGAAGTCATCATCTGTTACATGTGGAAGATATAAGGTTGGTTGGATCGTTAAGAGTGATGGGAAAAGGAGAAAGATCGAATATTTGATTTCTTTTGCTAACAAAAACTAACGATTAACTGATTAAAAAAAAAATAACATCTGTTACTTGCATACAAATAGTCTATTACTTCCCAAAAGAAACACACAAATTCGTCTACTGAAAAACAGAGAATAATACTTATCAATTAAGTTGCTAAAGTGGCCTGAGAAAAAAAATCATCCATAAAATGTATCTTTGAAGTTCTTGTACTTTAGTTTTACTCTAGAGACCAAATTTTGACACCAGTTTCTGAGAAACTTCAAGGAAATTATACCCACCCGTTACAAAGTGACAAACATTATCATTGTATACACTATTTTATATAATAACTGTTTCTAATATCTTTAAGTGTTTTCACCCGTATACCTTCCGGATCTCTTCATCTCAGATCGAAACAGGGAGATCAAAAATAAAAATTTAAATGAACAATGCATTTAACTAAACAGAAAAGACCACATGCGCCTAAGGTTTAGAGCATGTTTTATAGGATAAATTACCGGATAATATTAATAATTATGATTTATTTTACATGTACAATTCAGTTTGTCCCAATCTCAACTATTAGTTTTCTTCTCTTATAAAAAACCAATTAATTTTTTTATCCTCTAATAGACCCAAGACAGAGTAGAATGTGAAATTAAGCTAGACATTGAACAAAATAAAAACAGTGCAAGAAAATGAGCAAAAATATTTTTTGAATAGCAAAATCTATATTCTTTTTTTAGTTTTTTAAAAATTTATTTTTTTGTCAACATCAATCTTCTTCTACGAGAGTCAATCATGTTCAAGCCAGATAAAATGATGAATGACAAAGTTCTTCATTTTGTATTTATTAGAGTTGCATACTAAATAATAAGTTAAAACAAGTGTGTCACTTAATTTACACAGGATCAACCCAAAGATAAAACAACTAAAACACCAAACTTTATGCTCATCAACAAAAATATATTTTTTAGTTTGGATAAAGCAAAAAATGTGACAATTTATTAGAAAAAAAGTCTCATTTAAAGTAAAACATATTTTTTCTTAAAATTTGCTTTTTCACTTATCCTCGGTCAACCTGTATCCAGATGTGATTTATTTCAAAATTCATAAACCAAAAAGTGAAACATGGCAAAACTAACCAGTGATGAGGTTCATATCAGAAGGAACAATGCATTCATCAAAGCCAGTGTCATCATCCTCTCCGGTTTCCGCGGGGAGGCGCGTGCCATGTCCGCTGTAATGCACGAACAGCACGTCCCCCGGCCTCGCCGATCGTATGAGTCTGGTCAGCGCTGACCGAATGTTTTTCCCCGTGGGCTCCGTGTAGGATTCGTCCGTGTCGATCAAAACGGTGATGTCGTCTTCGGAGAAACCGTATCGATCGATGAGGCAGCGGTGCATCCTCCACACGTCGTTTATGCATCCTTTCAGCTCCGCCTTTGTTCCCGGGTAGTTTATTCCGATCAAAACGGCTTTTTTCGCCATTATGCCAATCTCGCACTGTCTCTCAGAGAGAATGGAAATCAGGTATGACTTATGATTATGACTCTCTCTCTCTCTCTCTTTCTCTTTACTTTCTTTTACCTCAGAATTGACGAAAGCAGCAACAAGGAAGAGTGTTTGTTTACCTTATACACTTATAATACTACCTCCCTCCTGTATATTTTTGTTTTTTGACAAATTTATTTATTTCTTTTTTATAAGACGCGTTTTGAATTATTTTAGAAATTCATTACCTTTTCTTTTTTTTTTTTCAAATTCTTAATTTCTTTATAAATTTTTAATTAATAAATCATAAATGTTAGATATTAATAGAAAGCAAAACCAATTAGTAATACAAATTGCAAAAAGTAATTTTCGCATATTAGTTAATTAGGTAGACAAATAATTAAATAAATGAATCTCAATAATTAAGTAAACGAATCTAAAAATAATTAATAGTATTTTAAAAATAATAATTTTTTTTATAATTTTAATGTTTTTTTAGACCGTAAATTTAATGTTATTAACTATAGATTAATCAATTTTATTAATTAATATGATTTTAAATTAAAATTTTCTTATGCATAGCGAAAGAGTTACTTACATGTCATCTATTTTTTTCTTGTGTATTATTATTATTATTATTATTATTATTATTATTATTATTATTATTATTATTATCTCTCGTTGGTGTTGCCGTGTTGGCATAGTGTTGGACGAAACACACGTTCGTATTTTATTATTTTCTCTGTGCATTTAATAGTTGTTGCGTGGTGGCGTAGGCATTTTAAACTCAAAATAATAATGGTGTCATAATGATTGAGAGCGTTTCATTTGAGCATTTTAGTAATTAGTTTTAGAAACTGAATTGAATTTGGCATAGGCAAACCAATGATGTTGGATTGTTGGTTATGGGTTTTGTTTGGTGGCAAATCCTAGTTTGCACTGCTTTTGCTCTATTACTTTCTTTTCAAACCGAGTATTCCATTTATTTTTGAAGTGAGGATGACATTTCATATATAGAGAGAACAACAAAATAAAGTGGAATATTATTGTTTTATATTTTATGCATTTTTTATTGTGCTTATAGTAATTTTTTTTGTCAATTGATGTTCTTATTGTCCGGTGTGTCCTTTTTATTTGTAGTGATACTATTTAAGGTAAATTGTCCATAGCTTAGGCTATACGCTAATTTTGTAGTATGTCGAAATGTAAGAAAATAAATGGTGATGAAAATTGGTGAAAATAATGGTTGACAAAGAAAAAAGAGTCTTTTTTTATGAGATAAGAAATAAATCAACCAAAAAGTTCAGAAAATGGAAAGGAAATTAGATTGACAAGAAATTCAACTAGCAGAAATTAGAAGTGGGAGAACGTAAATTGACAAGGACTTAAAGATGAGAAAATGTAAGTTGTAGTAGACAAGTAAATTTTGAACAGTGAATTAAAGAACATGAAAGGAAAAGGGGTTTTAATAATATCAAATTGTACAGTGAATTAAAGGGATTAATGCTGTATAATGTGAGAGGTCTAACTCAACCCAAAAATTAGTTAAGAGTTAAGGATTGTCTCTCATTTATATATTTTAATTTTATTTTATTTTTAATCAATGTGGGACTGAATTTTTTTCAACACGACCAATTATGTGAACGGAAGTGTCTAATATGATGATTTATTATCATAAATTTATTGTAATGATAATTATTTTCTATTTTTCCTGTTGTAATATTTTTTGTTAGGCCCATGGTTAATTGTTGTCTACTTTATAAGAAATTTCGTATTTTTGATTTAATAAGTTAGAAATCACTTTAAACATCTTTATTATAAATTTTTTATTCAAACTAAACTTAATCTGGCATATTTTTTCTCCTTCTATTATTTGAACTTTTGTATCTTAATAAATTTTTTCAAATATTTTCTAACAAAGATAAAGAAACCAAAGTCTGGTTGAAAAAAACATCTTCATTAAATTTGTTATTAAATATTTATTATGTAAAAGCTTAAATTATAAGTTCTTAAAATTAATCAGCTATTCAAAAAAATATATAATCAACTATTTGTGTTTGGTTATATAAGTTAATTACTAAGCGCTTACACAATTTTAAAATGTGCATTGTCACAAAAACACTTATAAGATATTGTCTCATTTTTTAAAATTTTAAAAATAGATTAACAATTAAAACTAACTAAATAATTAGTATATTAACATTATTTACCTATGTTTAGTTTTTTTTTAAAATTCAGTATCACACACGGAAAGTGTTATTAAAATTTAATAATAATAAATTTCAAAATTTTAAAATCATTTCCATAAAAAAATTGGCCTTTCACATCAATAATTTTTTTAAAAAAATTATTATTAAAAAGACAATTAAAATATAAATTAATGGATTAAAATTAAAATCATGATATTAAACGAATTCATCATTTACATTATAAATAAATAAAAATATTATAAAGTTCGACCTGTAGAAGAAACATATAAAAAAATTAGCAACATATAAAAATATGTTTATTTAAATAAATTAATTGTTTTAGAGAAATCAAGGAAATATATAAAAATATTAACAATGAACAATTTTATTTTGTGTATAATTTATTAAAAAAACAATTTACTAGCAACGAATAATTGATAAAATATAAAAATAAACAACACGCATGTTCCATATGTTTGACCCTGAACTTATCAAATTAAGTTAAAAATATCTTATGGATTAGCCATTGGTTGTACTAGGCAATGAAATCTAGAGGGGGACGAATAAATTTTCCAAACGTTTTTTAATCTTTCTCAAAATCCCAAATGATATTCATATTCTTCTCTTTTGAAGATCAATTATCCAAATCAAATATCAGACTTTTGATCTTGATCAAATTGAAAAATATTTTCCAAATCACTGGATCAAAATCAATTGAAAGCAAGACTGAATTCAAGGAATTGAATAGTTGAAATAAAATAAGGAAATAGAGATTAAAGAGGTAAGGCAATATATACTAGTTCGGTCAAGAGTGATCTACATCTAATTTTTCTTAACAATGAAAATATATTGGAGGAAAAGTAGAAAGATGGATGACAGAGTTTGAACGAAAATATATTATATATGGTAGGTAACAATGAAAATATGTTTATTAATTATTTTGGTTTTAATTTAATTTTTAGGTTTAATTTCATCTTTTTATTTTAAAAGATTTACTTTGATATCTTTATTTATTAAATTTAATTTGATCTCTTTATTAGTAAAAGGTTCAATTAAGTCCTATATTTCTTTAACAATGGATTAAATTTAGTTTTATTTTTCTTCCATTTACTCTGAATATTTTCAAAAAATGGGATTAAATTTGATTTTAAATGAGAACACATTAAACCTATTTTAAAAAGTAAAGCAACTAATAAATACTTTTAAAAATAAAATGACCAAATTGCATCTTATAAATAAATTAAAAACCGACTTAAATATTTTAAAAAAATAAATTAAACCTAAAAATAAATTAAAAGAACAAAATACTAATCAAACAATAAAAATATATTGCAGGGAAAATAGAAAGATGGATGGGAGAGTTTGAATGGAAATATATTCTAGGGAACCGAGAAAGATGGATTGATGGTTTGAATATCACTACTGTTTGGATGTAACTTTTTTTTTAAAATATATAAGATGTTGGATGTTTTTAGAGGCATCAAACTCAATTAATTACACAAAAACTACCTAAGAAAGTAGATTGTTGTCACTACACTAAAACTTTGACCTATAATCGCCATCATCATGAAAAAATGGGTCTTCTTGTTTAAAAACAATATTTTAACCTACCTATGAATTTTAGTTATTTATTTTGTAATAAATTCACACAAATAATTATTGCATGAACCTATTCAAAACCAACACATATGATGCATAGATCTTGTTCTGAAAACATGAGGTACTAACAAATTAGTTGCCGCAAAAATAAAAAATTCAAATTTAATATAAGAATATACAAAAGTGTGACCAATTAATCACGCAAACCATTTAAAGACAAATTATTTCATAAATTTTGAAACTTAATATCAAATTAATCCTCTAGAAAATGCAAACAAGGAGGGTGCATATGGTAAGGAGGAGCACGAGAGTGTTAGGGGTGAAGGTGGGAGAAAGAATGGAGGTTGTGGATGGTGAGATGCAACATGGGAGGTTGCTAGGAGGGAAAAAGGGTGAAAGAAAGAAGAGTATTTTGACAATATAAAAAAGACGACTATGAAAGAAGTTGCGCTAAGCCTTTAGGGTGTGGTGGGATCTTGAGGGGCGAGCATGTAACATATTAGGAAACTTTGTCATTTTACTTTGGATTCTTCTACACCTTTTGAAGCAAAGTTGATTGGTGTTATTACTATCATTGAAGTGTCTTGCAGTAGAAACTGACAATCCTTTTGGCTAGAGCAAGACTTTGCTCTAATCGTTCAAGCTGTAAATAATTATTCTTTAGTACCCTGGGTTTTGAGAAATAGATGAGCATGTTGCATGCATAGCTTATCTCATCTCAAATTTATAATATTGCATATTTAATAGAAGACACTCATTGTGCATATAAGACTGTAAATTTTGATGTTGATAATAGTCAATCTTTTTGGTGGGACATTATCCCCTCCTTTTGCAAGGAGTTTTTGCTCATGATATTTGTGGAATGCCTTAGTAGGTTTCTTAATTGACTGGGGTTTTGGTACAGCCCCCCATGTCCGATTATAGTCTCTTTTTATTCATTTATGAATTTTGGGGTCTTTGAGGTGTGGGATTGGTGAAAGGGAGGGTTCTAACCTAGTTGGGATGCTCCTATTTCCCTTGATATCTCTTTTTCACCCCTTTTCTGGATTGCTTGAGTTGTTTTATGGGTTGGCCTAAATGCATTGGTGGTTTGAACTCACATTGCAATATGGACAATTGCTTTTTGCACCCTTTCTTGCTTCTTGTACCCCAAAGGGCAATAATACCCTTCTTGTTGATGGCGCAGATGACAACATCGGAGGGGAGGGGTTGAGTGGAGGTGGAGGTGGTAGAGATCATTGTGATGAAGGACACCCAAAAGTGAAGGGTTAAAACGGGGTGGGAACTAGTGATGATGGGTTTCATCATCTTGGTGGGAATGTGCATCTTTTTGGAGGGTGCAGGAACAAAAAGGTGCAAGAAGTAAAAGCCTGCAATATGTTAACAAATTGTTCTATTTGTATCTCTTATTTTTCCCATCAACCACCCATTTTGTTTCATACTTCTAAGACTAAATTACCCTCTTCTCTCTCACATTGATTTTCTTTCTCATCTTCTCTACAACTGGCTTTACACCTCTTTCTCTTCCATCTCAACACCCCTTCACCTCTTGCATAATTCCCTTTCCTTTTCTTCACCAACTTCTTACTTCCTTCCCTTTGTCAACATCGCACCCTTCTACTTTTTGTTTTCAGTGAGTGCAATGGTTGAGAAACTTATTTCTAGAGTGTATAAAATGCATGCAAAAAAATTATATTGAGGCCTTTAAAAATTCTTCGAAAATGCATTCTGAAAATTAATTTTTTAAAAACAGGTGTATTTGTAAAAATAAAATAAATGAAAATGCAAATGCAAATAGGGATGAAAAAAGAAAGGGGGTCTACATCTTAGCACACAAACAATAATGCCCCCGAGTAACTTGAAAGTCCAGTTTGTGAGAGTGTACACGACTGTATTCAATTTATTTTTAAGACTTAAAAAAATATTTAAAATTCAATAACTAATAAAATAAATTAATATAACATTGAATCTAATCACTTAAGTAAGCCTAAAAATTATATTTACTACAGGTACAAATATGATTGAGGAAATAACTAAATTAAATTTTTGAGCAAATTAGAGTAACCTCTTTTAAGGATTACTCTAATTACATATACATTTCTTTCTTTTTTTTCACCTTACACAAAATTCCTAAACTTTTACATTTACGTTAGATGAGCCTCCTCTATTCCCCAAACCGGAATTTTTTACCCAAATAATATAAATAAAACAAAAATTTACGGAAATGATACAAGTCAACAATTATTTATATATATAATATAATTACTGTGCATAAATGAAAAATCGGTTTCCCAAACTAATTTCTCGCCTGTTATATATTTTTTTCCAGTTTAATGTTATTAAATCAGTTTTTTTTTTCTTTTTCTAAAGCACCTTAATTTCTCAGGAAACGATGTCGTACTTCATTTTTTCTTAAAGACAATTTAGAAATTTTTTGTTTCTTTTTTTTGTATTTATTTATTTGAGTTTTTTGTTCTTCTTAATTTTTATTTATTGTACTAACATTATAAAAAAAGAGAGACTTCTATCAATTAGTAACTATAATTTTTTTGCGTATTTAAATAAATTATTTATAACAAAAATATTAGAACTACTATATTGAGTGAGCCTAATATCAACTATTTTAATAATCTACAAAAGACAAATTTGAATTCAAGGGTAACTTACGACTGTCACACCACGTTATATAATAGATCGAGTATCAAGTAAATACATAATAGATATGAATGTTCTTTGAGTAATCCTCCTTTGTCATCAATTACATTATATTATGAGGTAGTAAAAAAGAAAACAAATTAGTTATAAATCTCCCTAACAAATTAGACAAGTATATTCATTACTATAATATGTTACATCTTGCTTCTAATAGGTAAAACATTGACAGAGTGCTTCATTAGACCAGGAATATGAACATTCATCATGTAGTCTTTCCAATTAATGTTCTCTGGATCAAAGTCAAATTCACCATCCACATTAGCAACCCCTTTGTTACTATTCTTAAACTTTCAGCATTCTTGACGTCGAAGCTGTTTAAAATACATTTCAAAGTTAATATTAGTATGTGCTTCAAAGAACTGTTACCAAATTCACTAAAAAAGAAAGTATACATTAGTGTATAGATGAATTTTATGAAGCTATTGATTAAATATACATGGTATATGGTACGTACATGCCCTTGAAGAGGGAATAAGTTTTGTACAAATCTTCAGTTTTCTTCACCAACTTCGACCCCTTAATAGAAAATTAATCAAAGACAAAATAAAATGATTAGTAAAAATAAAGAAGAAAAACTACATGTTAATTAAAAAATGCAATTTCTTAAATCATGAGTTGACATATGAAGCTTGCAGCAATTTGTTATTGCTCATGTGTGATGTAGAAAGGTTTAGTTAGTGACATGTCTTGCAGGGGCTAAAATAGGTAGGACAACTTATTAGGCATATGAAGTATAGATTCTCATATTCTAAGCGCCAAATTTTGGTAACCAATTATTCTTGACATACGCGTACTCCAAATACTTCTATTTTTGAATAAATTATTTTTTATTATTAAAACATCGTTAAATCATGAGTATGATAAATAGTACTTAATCTAAAGTTACTTGGGATTCATGAAAGAAATGTACCTTATTTTGATTGAACTCATTTGCTCCTGTTATAGTTAGTTTCTTGGTAACAGCCATTAGCTTTCCATATTTATCAACACATGGATTTTTTTTGAAGTAGTAATACATAGCATCTACAACATCAGTTAATTTGATAGGATTTCTCAATGAAGATCCAATATGGTACACGAAATTTTTGGACAGACCTTTGGACAAAGCCATCAATGCCACTATCATGAAATTTACCACCATGTCTACTGGAATCTGCATCATTATTACAAATTAATTAACTTTTAAATGCTAAAATAAATATTTGTGTAGAGAGATATTCTACAAATTAACATAATAAAAGATTCATAGTAATTTATGTGTAAAACTCACCAAATCTAAAATTGTTTCTGAATTTCCAACAAAGCTTGTTAGTATTCCCTGACCATAATTAACCACCACAAAGTCTATAGTTCTGTAGTAACAAAATTGAATTTTTACTAAATTTTTCAACTTACTCAAATAATTCTTTTATTATATATATATATATATATAATATGTGATAAATTATGCACCTGACACCTTCAATCCAACCTGGAAAAGGTTCAGAGTGTGTGCTGACGACCGTAGTGGGGCGTATAACGAACAATGGGAGAGTGTCTTTCATTTTCATTAAAAGTATTTCTCCCATTGCTTTGGTGAACACATAGGTGTTTGGCCAGCCATGTAAATTTGCCCTAGAATATCAACAAACTAAGGTGAAATCAAGACAACAGAAGTAAAAATCCATGTAATTCAATGAAGTATATGGTGAAGGATGCGCTTTGCATGGCCCCATGTCAATATATGTATCATAATTAGGGACATGGTATGAACAATTCATACAATAACTAGTTTCATCATTTTATATTTTTTTTTATTGTAAAGTATTCATTATTATAACGAACTTTACCCTTTAGACCATCACCTACCTAAAAGTCCAACTAGGCCTTAGATGCATCAACAATAAAACAAATGCAAAGTACACTCTTGGTGCTCATTGGAAAACATACATAGCAACAAAGATTAAGAACATATTGTTTACGCAATGTTTAGTTTCATTAATTAGCATTATATTCAAAACTATTCGCCATGAGAGAACAATGCATTTTGCAGGAGCAAGAAAAGACAAGACATATTAATATGTAAAATGTATCATCTACATTCTACTAGACAACAAACAATAAAAGTGATTTAACATAATAAACACCATAATTGTGATACTTCAAATTCCATTGTCATTTATCATGTCAACTTGAATGAAAAGACTCTCAATTGATTAAGAGAGAAAAAATTTGGCACATAAATCCGCCTATAATGTAAACAGTCCCATGATCCAACTCCATCAACCCAATATGCAACAATAACTAACTATTTGAAATTTTTAAAATGAAGAATTATACTTAAAAAAAAAAACTATCTCCACTTACCCATTTATGATGCTTACATAATAGAGAAAAAATTGGTAATCACTAGTCATAAGTAATTTTCGCATCATTTTATGTGAGGTAGAGACATGCAACTTACCAAAAGCTTGATCATTCACATCATCTATCAAAATTTGCCAATGATGGGGTCATCAATAAATTTTTTTAAAGTAAGAAGGCTTTATCAACAACATTAGTCATTGATATTCAGAAATTTTCTGTATGATGACATCAACACACTATCAATGGTACAACACATTGATGATGTCAACATTTTTTTACCAACATCTTACCAAGAGTTGTTGCCTATAATGTCATGCTAACCATTAGAAATAACCATTCTCACCATCTCAATTTCTTAATTCAATTTAACTCTTTAAAATATTTTATTTTCTAAGGTTCAAGATTAATAAATAATTTCATAGTTTATAGAGTTATTTTGAAAACACTCAATGTTAAAAAAAATTGTACCGACACATTAAGTTTTCAAGTTTTGTGTGGGAGACATTTGGACGTTACTTGAAGAATAACTTAAATGCTTACTATTTTGTAACTCATACATTTAGGAATTCAATTGACATTTATTTTTCTTTTGAGCTATTGAGAGGACATAATTATTTAGTGCTCCTATAGTCCTATTATTGGATCAATTTTGGGAAGAAAATTAGTTTATAGTAATTATTATGATTATGCTTTTAATGTTAAAAATTCTAGCTCTTTTGATATGTTCCCCTCCAAAACACACTTCGTTCTATTTAATTAGATTTTAGTTTTGTGTATAGTTTATAGAAATGGTTAGAGACTCGGTTATCCTACTCATTCTATGTACACACGCATAACACATTATTAAGCTAGTTAGGTTGGCTTCATTCTATTAGATTTTAGTTTTACTTATATAATTTTACTAATATATAGGGTTCTTGAATTGGGTTCCTAAGCTCAAGAATGGTGTCCATCAGATTTATTATTATTCTTGATTAAGAATTTTTCATACTAGAGGTTATATGTTAAGGAAAGAATTTTCAAGAATTTCACTTTTTAAAAAAAAAATATTATTTTTAAAGTCATTTAAGAGAGATAAAGGTCATGGGTTTTTTTTATGCAAGTAAAATCCTAAAATCCCAAACTGAATTTTATCATTAGAACAAAAAATGATAATTTTTAGTATCCTTATGTGATATGATCAAACTAAAAAAGTGATCCAAAAATCCAAAACAAATCTTCCAATAAGAATGCTCTTATGGACTTTGTTACTCTTCTCAATAGTAAATTAGTTAGGTCAACTTCATTATGTTTATTTAGATTTAAGTTGTCCTTATAGTTTGTAGGAATTGATATTGGAGACTAGGTTATCCTTCTCATCCTCCCTCCTCTCTCTCTCCCACTATCTATCTATAGAGAGAAGAAGGGAGATAAATAGATTTTGGTTTAGAAGTTATAAGTTAATCATGTTCATGAATATTCATCTGGTATTACTTCTCTCATAAAGTTTTGAGTATAAAATATGTTCAAATATTGTTTTTCATCCTCACTTGAAACATAGAACAAGTCAAATTCACAAATTACCTTGCAAGTCCAAAACTTTTCATAACCGATGTGATTACTTCTTTATCAGTGTTATGTGCTTTGAACTCTTTCAGTTTTTCTTCAATCAACTGTTTTTCTAACTCGATATCTAATTTTGTAGATCCTTTTTGCATTCCATTGACATGTAAGGGTTCCTCAACTATAAGTCCTTCGGCCTCCCCACACACGTAGGCTAATTGAAACAAAAATATACACCAATTAGTGTAGGTACATAGGTTGTAAAGAAATCCATAGGAAAACATATGAAATGTACTAATAAAATTATGTCATCCTAATCGAATATGCCTTTTTCAAAATAAGAAGTGCGCTTTAGAAAGTAAAGCATGAAGTTTTAATTATTAATTAAAAATTAACATAAAAAGTGTGATAAAACAAATACACATGCATAACAATTTATAAAGTTAATAAAAACTAATTTATTGATTTCTCAATCATTTGTCATAACTTCATATTTTACCCTTTAAGATTCACTCTTAATTTATAGGATTGAAAATTTAAGTACGATTTTAAGTGTATGAGAAAAGTTGATTTTATTGACCAGATAATTATAAACTGATAAATTTATGTAAAATCATATATATTATTGATTAGATTTTAATGACTATGCACTATCGGTATAATTATGATTTTTAAGATGATTATTATTAAAAAAATATCATGTATAATAATTTGTGATGTTAAAACTAATTTATATTGTCAGACTATGAAATTGATACTTGTGTTTGCTTCATATGTAACCATATTATATATATCTCTTTGAAAATTATACTCTCAAATACTTCACTAATGCATATCTATGAAGTATTAAAGTCCTTATGAAAGAAGTTATAAAATTTAAATAGAACTAAATATCATGGGTTGCAATTGAAGCATATTTTGATAGAAAAAAAAATGCTATAGTAGTTAAAGTATTCACATCGAAAGTTACTTGAGTTTATAACTACGTACCAGTAGATACATGGAGAACAATCTCTAATTTATGACAACTTTTAGCGAAGTTCACAACATGAAAAGCTCCCATCGTGTTAGTACCTATCGCAATATCATATCTGTAGAAGGTGATACATACATTCAGGTATATGTATACGAGGTAATCTTTTCAATTACATAAATTCAAGCTAAAAAAGTGTGTGATATACTAACCGAGAAGAAATATTATCTGTTAAAATTATCTTCTTTGTATGCTAATCTTTATCTAACCATTTAAGTTGTTGAAAAATACTAACAGCATATGATGCATGAGTAGAATATTCTTTTTTTATTATAAAATTATTTTTTAACATTCATTTTCTATCTTATTGATAGCATAAACTTTTTTTGATTGAAATGATGGCATAAACTTCCTTTTTTTAAAAAATGGCAACATAAACTTCTAAAAATCTATATTAATACTTTAATTTCTTATAAATAAAAATTACACAAACGAGTTTCTTTTTTTGTCTTTTTTTCATTAATGACGATTAAGATTATTTACTTTTTTTTTTTTATACTGAGGAGGGGCGACAAAGCCCCAAAAATAGAAAACTACAAAGAAACAAAGCATACCCTACACGAGGGATAGCGGGAACATGCATTACCACATCAAACTTATGAGCTAAACTGGCTAGGAGGCCAGATACTGAATTCATTTCCCTATACACACAAAAAATTCTTAACACCTTAATCTCTAGACATCCATTGACGTACGATTTGAACCTTTACCTATTTTAGAGAAGACAAATCTATATTTATTTATATGATTACAAGTAGTGTTATATATTTTTAAATTTTAAGAGGCTATTTTCAAAAAAAATTATCATCTACATTTTGAAGTAATTTTTATAAAAATAATAACTTATTTAACTTAGCTCCCTACAAATGAAATGGCCATGCCAACTCGTTTATACACAATTATGTTATTTAGGATTCGATTCCTCTATTTTAATCGATTAAAAAATATCAATAGTTGATATTACACTTATAAACAAAGCAAATCGTAAATGAAATGAAATGTTAGTCATTAATTTTCTCAATTGAAACACAATTTCTCATTTTAGAAAAGTAAAATTCTATTATTTACCTCTCGTTAAAATTGGTAGTTGCAGCGGTGTGTACTATAACATTTAACTCTTCAAACATCTGGCTCCTCATGTTTTCGTCTTTAATTCCCAAGTTGTTAAGAGAAACATCACCAGCAACTGCTACCACTTTCTTTGATATAAAAGAACCAAAATCTGCACCCCACTTATCACGTAGCACCCGAAATATGTCCTTCCCAATGACCTGCGCGTACACACACATATATTAATTAAATGTCTTGTAAATTCATATGTTAAACAGTTATAAAAAGTTGCGTGGCTACCTCATTTTGCAAGCGGTGAGTAGCTAAATAAGGATTTGATGCTCTCAATAGAAGGTATAACTTTTTTATGTCAGGTTGAACTCTTAATATCTTCTCCACAAAAACTGCACAAACAAAACATTCATAACAAAATTAATGTTATTAATCTTCTTTCTTATTTTTTTTTTAAGAATCAAAGATAAATATCAAACAATTTAAAACAAATAATACATATAAATTAACCAATTGAGTTAAAATTTCTTTTTTTAATTTATTTTAACATATACAAACTTACTAGTGATCTATATATATATAGAGAGAAAAATTAACTTACACTAAAAATAATTCATGTTATACTTCATCCTTATTATTTATTTCGTTAAAATCTAATCTAATGATTATAATAAGTTACTAATCTTATTTATTAGATTTTAAGAAAATAAATTATAAGAATAGAATATAATTTTAAAAGAATTATTCTTTACCTAAGTTTGTATATGTATATAGATCACTAGTAAGTTTGTATAATTTATTATACATATGTATAATTATACATATGCTAAATTTTTATTATAATAGTTCCTAATATGTATAATTTATTATTTTCTAGTATACTCACTTGTTTTTTAGTTAAAGTAGGACAACAAGTTATAACTAAATATTAATATTATTTTAAAATACCACATGTACAGTGTAGTTTGCCATTAGGTTACCCGCTATTAAACTATTATTGGATCATCTATGGATGTCTAATCCTTTAATATCTTTTGTCTTGAGTTAACTTTTAGAGTTGAATTATACTCAAATTAAAATTCTAAAATAGATCAATTTTCAAATTATTTTCTTTTTGTATTGTATTGATTATGAAATTGTTTATCTAATAATTCTTTTAAAATTATACATATGCTAAATTTTTATTATCTATATTTAATATATTATGAACAATGATTTTTGTTTAAATATTGTGTAATTCAATCAAGTAATATATTTATTATTTTATATAAATAAGGAAATTACATATAATTTACTTTTATTCAATAAGTTTTGAGTTTGCTTCTGGTGATGATTAGGGGCTCTATGGACACCTTGGCAATTCTTTCTTGCCTAATAAATAA
The DNA here is from genome assembly GCF_004193775.1 of Glycine soja. Lineage (NCBI taxonomy): Eukaryota > Viridiplantae > Streptophyta > Magnoliopsida > Fabales > Fabaceae > Glycine > Glycine soja. The sequence goes on along the minus strand of NC_041009.1, from coordinate 19,402,838 downwards.
ATAAATTTAATTTTCTAGTTCATTTTAAATTTTTAATATAATATGAACAGTTATTTTTTATTTTTAGTATTTTCCATTCAATAAATTATTGTTAAAATTTTTTGTAAAATTATAATTTACATAGACACTTATAATTTAATTTTAATATAGAACCTGTAATATTATTTTTACATTTAAATTCGTTAGTTTTGACTTATTATTATATAATATATTTTTAATGTATCACAAAACAAATATTTTGTCTCTAAAGTAAAAAAAATTATTTGTAATATAAAAATAATAATAATATTTTTTTGTTTTTCTATCTTTACATAATTCAAAAGTAATATAAAAAATTAATTTTGTCGTGAATATATTAAATATATTTCGTTACTAATCATTGTTTACATATAAAATAATAAATACATATAATTTATCATGTATATAAAATAAAATTTATATGTAATTACCTTTAAAAAATATTTAGTTAACAAAAAATTAATGATTTTTTAACAAAAATTATTGTTCATAATATATTAAAAATAAAAAATATAAAGTAAGCTATACATAATTACCTTATTCATGGTAGATATTAAATACATTACGTAATTGAATTAGACACAATAAATAACTTAATTATCTTATTTTAAAATTTTCTTTATTACTTTAATTATGATAATTAATATGATTTATTTTGTTAACTGTGTCAGCACTAAACTTAGGATTTATTCACCAAAAAAAAAACTAGAAAAAAATGTTAGGATCTAAAAGTAACAAAATTTTGTAAAAAAAAAAAAAACAGATAGAATAGAACCATATTTGCATGAACTTTTATGTGACAAAATAATTACATCAACTCAAAACACATTTAAACCTTTAATTAATTATAGAAAATGCTAAGGTGAAAATCATTTTGAAAAGCAATATAAACCGATCTTGACTAAATCATATGTAGCTACATACGAAGCATGCACATAGATAACTTATAGACTGCTTTATTTTAATCAATAGTTTGGCGTGAGTTGAATTTTGAAAATACAAATTTATTAAATTTTGTTAAGGAGAAATTAATCACCCTTAATGATCCTTTCCAACTCAAATATGAATGCGATTGATAAGACTCCAACATAAAATAAATTCACATGCATGTGCATCGTTAGTGTGAGAAAGAAAGAATCATTAACCTTTTCCTACAAATCCCGTTGCACCGGTAACCAAAATGGTCTTTCCTTTGAGGAAGTCATGAACACTTTCAACCTTAGCCATAGGTAGATTGTTGCAGCTAGCCAACGATGGCTTAGAGATTTGAATATGTTTCTACATACATAAAATTCTATCAAAATTAGTGTCTGTTTATACCAAATAATTACTTTAAATTATTGTTGTTATATTTTAAAGTAACTAATTTAAAAACAAAAGTTGTACATAAGTAGTAATATAACATTTAAACTTTCTGCTTAATATCAAAATTAACATTTATTTATTAAAATTGTATAACAACTAACTTGTTATTACTTGATTTTAAAAATATAAAATAATTTTAATTATCAAAGTTGTATAGTAAATGGCATTGGTGTAATGAATTTAATTCTTCATTAATAAATATAATTGTTAGAAAAAAAATTTGATAAACAATTATTATAAAATTAAATAGCATGAGAATAAAAGTTGTGTAGACATGAGAGTATAAGAGGTACTCAAGAATATTTTCTAATAATCTCCTGACAAATATAGAATAATAACATCCACGCACACCTTTATATTTTTTGAATTACAAGATAATTTCGTGAAATAAACATCCTAAAATTTTGTTCAATCGTGGATGTTTGCTCAAGTCAGTTATGAAGCAGAATTATGGAGAAATTATAAAAACAAATTAAAGAAAAAAGATAGAAAGAGCTGGCTATGTATTTATAATATCGTATTATATTACATAAGTTAAAATAGAAAGATGACATACCCAAGTTAACCCAGATGAATACCCAAGTTGGCAAAATTAAAGTGAGATGAAGTTGCAATTTGAAAATGTCTACCACACCACCTCCATCCAACCTTATTTATAGACAGAGAGAAGTGATTCATCCCATGTTATCTTCTTATCATGATTGCCTGTAGTGTACGGCGGGAGCTCTTTTTTTTTTTTTTCTGAATGTATGTGGAAGTAGCTAGGCACAATAATAGTTATAATACAAAATTATTAAATTCATATTTTAAGCAAAATTATGATAAAAATAATTAAATCATAGATGAGTTATAAACAAATATAAATGAATTTTTATATTATTAAATATGCTTAAATATATTTATAGTCTTTAAAAATATATTTTTATTAGTCCCTTAAATTTTTAAGAAGTTGCTTTTAGTTTCTATTTGTTCATTGTGTTGATATCTTCATACTTTATGGTGCTTTTAACAACCAAAATTTATTTTTAATTTATTTTAAAAAATTCTGACAATTTTACTGCCAAAATATTTTATTTATAGTTTAGCGATATTTTTTACATATTTTACATATTTTAAAGAAGAAAAATAAATACATGAATGTTGAATTTTTTTCCTTTTTTATATATTCGGATACTTTTAAATTTTCACAAATTATTTTATATAAATTAAATTAAAAAATTAACGGTGTAAAACCATCACAAATTATGATATTATTAACATAAAGAATAATAGTCATTAAAAATAACTTTTAAAAAATGTGAGTAACTAATAAAAATAGAATTTATTTTGAAGGACTAAAACAATCATTATTTAAATCTAAATAACTAAAATTATATTAAATAAGTAACTAGGAACGTGTTAAGTTTTGGAGGTTTAAATATGAGATACAATTTAGTATAAGTTATCGCTGTTTAATTTATTTTTCTAGGCTTTATAAGTTTCAGAATTATTAATTAAAGGTTCAAAATAAAAAATTTGGTTCTTAGTAATTAATATAATTCATTTAATTTATCTATTTGAATATCTATGTATATATATAATAAATGAGGTTTGAAACCCCTTAAAAACAGAGGCTTTAAATGTTTATCGTTGTTCAAGGAAAAATTATATTTATGGTTTCCTTAATTGTCTTTCATTTTCGATTTTGGTCACCTTTTAAAATTATTCACGTATTTTATCCTCCTATTTTATCTAATCATACAATCTTGATCCTTAAGGGGGGTGTATTGGATTGGAATTTTGAGAGAATATTTTGACAAAAACAATCTTAAAGATTTTAAAAGATTATGTGGGATTGTATTGATTTTGTGGGATTTTAAAAGATTTTTTTTAAAAGACTTTTTACAATCAGGATTCTTAACCCAAGATTTTAATGGATTTCTAACACAGATTTTTAAGATTTCAAAGTACTTTATGGATTTTTAAGATTTTGAAAGATTAATACATTTTAAACAAAAAAATAACGGAAGTTACAAAAGTGAATGAAAAAGATGATAAATAAATTATAATGTTTGAATAAAGAAAATAAAAACGATAGAAATTTTAAACCTTTTAATAACAAAGTCATTATTGCCTAAAAAAATAATAACAAAGTGATTCTCACTTCATGTTCGCCTAATTATTAGCATTTCTCCACATATCTGAACCTATATTAGTCCTCCATATATTAGCATCTTCTCATTCCTGCTCTTGTGTTTGAACAATGGGTTCATGATCATTGTCTTCGTAATTTGGTAACACTGAAGATGAAGATGAAGACTCGTCAGTAGGTTCCACTGGAAATTCATCAAAACGACATTCTTTGCGAAGAAAATTATGAAGTGCTGCACATGCCAACACAAGCTCTGCTTGTGTTTTAAATAGAAATGGAGGTGCTGACTTAAAAATTGTGAACCGCGATTTAAAAATAACAAATATCCTCTCAATCACATTCCTTAAGGATGCATGCCGAAGATTAAATAATTCCTTTTCATTTTCAGGGTCATTACCGTGACCTGCAAAATCTTGTAGATGATATCGTACACCTCGATATGGGGCTAAAAATTTGCGTCGATTAGGAAATCCACAATCCACCAGATAATTCTTACCTTGGGGCACTTTAAGTCCATTCTTCCTTGCCAAAACATCACTTAACACCTTGGAATCATGTGCTGAACCCTCCCACCCGCTAAGAACGTACATGAATTCCAAATCAAAGTTACAAGCAGCTAATACATTTTGTGATATATTTCCATGACGATCACGATAACTGCTTACATCTCGTCCTTTTACTGATGCGGGAATATGTGTACCATCAATAGCTCCAATGCAATCCTAAAGTGTGTGTATCAATAATCATAAATATTATTATAACAATCACAATTATAATTATAATTTTGTTATAATTAGATAATGATCACATACCTTAAAATAAGGATAAAACCTTGTGCTTTCCCTTATTTTTGCAGGCACAGTTGAGCCTGGTCTAACCATTAAATCAGGTGCTAATGAGTTCAGAGCTTTCAAAATCTTGTGAAAATTTTCACTTGTAGCAAATTGTGATCGGCCAAATGTATTGCGGATTACACAATATCGAGTGTTATGGCCGACAATCTGTAGGAATGATGCAAGCATTTCTTCAACACAAATAAATCTTGTATCCTCCAAAGGTGTTTTTTCTCTTATAATCGTGCACAACTTTCGAAATACATCAGGATACATCCCATATACTTGTCGAAAGATTGCAGGATCATCGTTTAATGCTTTGTGTATATAGTCATATCCCCGACTAGTAATTTGTCGTCGAGTTAATGGACGTTCAATATGTTCACCACGCATCATATTCAAAAACTGATTTAATATATCTATTAAAGCATAAATTGCCATCACATATGTGTATGTGGCTTCATAAAATTCTTCATTTGTTTCCTCGTCATCTATATCTTCATCATTTGTATCTTCATTATATATATCTCCATCCATTTCTTCGTTCTTTATGTCATGGTCATGGTTATAAGTCAATATCAAAGTTAATATCAAAGTTAATACAAATTCATATATAAAATAAATATAACTAAATTTTAACCACAACAATTTCACAAAATATATAACCTAAATACTTCAACCATAATAGTTCGACCAAAAAACAAACCAAATATTTCAACCAAAATACAACCATAATAGTTCGACCAAAAAACAAACCAAATACTTCAACCAAAATAGAGACCCAAAAGATATAGTTCAACAAACTCACGATGTTTAAAATAATATGTTAATAATAGATGATCAAAATATTAATTATTCCCTAACTTAAAGTTTATCCAAGATGAGCGTTCTTCCGGTGACATCTTCAAGAAAAAATCCTTTTTTGCTTTAGTATTTAACAATTCAGCTGTCTTGAAACGCGTTATGTCATCCAAATTTGGAATTTCTTTTATAACATCCCAAATAATACCCTCGAGCTCTCTATCTCTATCTCTATCTTTTTCTCTTTTCTCCATCATGTTGGATATTTTTTCAAAATTCACAGCAATAGTCCCAATGCCAACAGAAAGATTTTCCAGAACGTTGCCTTGATTGTTGATCCCAACAGCGCTTGAACTCCCTCCATACTCGGATCTCCTTCGCTTGTGACAGTTTTGTTTTTCTATGGGAACCTCTGAATCTAAAGGGGGGTGGGATGGTGGACTTGGTTGGTTTGGTGATGGAGGCTGATATGCTGGTTCATAGTTATTTGGTGTTATGAATGTATCACTATTAGGATCATATGAAAATTCTTCTATCCCAACAGTTCTATTTTCTGGCTCAAAAGTTGTTGCATCAGTATCATCTGGATCGACTGATATAGAATTATTCCCGCTAGAAACTCCACCCCCAACAACGATCTTCAAATACTCATAATCAACCATACTTTTTCCTCGAAGTTTGCTGTGACTTGGGTGGGACTAAAAAAAAAATCATTGTTAATATAATACAAATATTATAATTTACTAAATTTATAACTATTAATATATTTAAAAGATTATGAACTTAGCTCACCTTTAAGTAATCTTTCCATACATCCTCATGAGCAGTGAAAGTTTTTCCAATTGGGTCCCATCCAAAGCCAGAGTTGTTGCGCATAAGGGTTGACATCATGTTATACTGGTTTCGAAACCACTTCATCCGACTCAAATAATGACTATAAGTTTTAGGGAATTTAGTTTTTGCATTGAGTTGAGGAAGTATTATTCGTTCTACATTTTGTTTGCTAAGTGACCCATTGGCATCACGCAATCCCCTATTCATAGCATCCACCAAGAGGTGCAACAACTCATTGGTATTCTCCATAGTCCAAGATACATAATTATCTTTGTCTCTACTCTTTCCTTTGTTATTTTCTTGTGAATCCCCCATTTGATCGCTAATATATATATAAGAAACTAGTTATTTGACAAAAATAGTTATTGTTTCCTAATTATCAAAAGTATAGTGACTATATCCCGAATAATATACAATTCAATAGAAAAACCAATAAAAAACTACCTAATAATAAAATAAGGGTCATGCTAACATGCGCACTTAGGGCACATGTTAAGGATACTTCCAATAGTAACTATGTCTTAAAAACAACAATTTTTGACTTTTAAAAAAGTAAATTGCACAACTTTCAATACAAAATTTCTATACATAATACACTAACAAGTGTCTTAAGGGCACATGTTAGCATTTTCCATAAAAATAATACTCATATATCATAAAATCATTTAAAAAAAAAACTATTAACAAAATAACAATAATAATAACACAATAACAATTAAAAAATTATTAACACAATAATAATAATAATAACACACTGTCAAAAAAATAATAATAACACATTAATAATTAACATTTTAATAATAACACAAGAAAATAATAATAATAATAATGGACGTTGTAAAAAAACAAGTTGAAGAAACAGAAAAAAAAAGAGTTTTTTATTTTGATTTGTATATACAGTACTAAAAAAAAGCAATATGAAATCTTGATGCATATCAATTGCCATTCTTTTGATGCATATTCATTGCCTGGACGTTGAAAACAATATGAATACGAAATCTTGAAGCATATACAGCACCCTTTTCTTTTGATTTGCGTAATATACATATAGTATGAACAATATTGACTATCGATTGTCATTAAAAAAATAGGTAAAATTGATTGAAAAGTTGTAAGAGAATGAACCTGGTAGTGGTTTGTGTCTTGTTCGACAGGAGAAGAAAAAGTCTTTGGAAGATTATGAAAAGTCTCAAGGGTTTGGGTGAGATTGTTGGAGGAGTATTTTATGTGTATTTCTAACTAAAAAGTCTCTCAAAATCCATTCCACAAAAGAATCCATCAAAATCTATTTACTTTTGAATACCAAAAGACATTTTAAAAGTGGTAAGAAATCTCAATTGAATACCAACAGATTTTGTTGCCTTGAAAAAAAAATCTTTATTGTCTTAATTGAATACCACAAGATTTGTTTATATTTTATAAAAGTCTTGATTGAATACCACAAGACTTTTTAATCATAAAAAAGTCTTTTAAAATCCTTTGAAATCTTAATCCAATACACCCCCCTTAGATTTAGACGTTAACTGTTACAAACGAATGTTAACTACCATGTGTCACGTTCTGATTGGACGATGACTGTCACGTATCATGTTCTGATGTTGTTCAAATTGGATTACTTTCAATGGAAAAGTTGTTCAATGTTATAAGTTTTCACTTATATTTAACCAATCTTTGGTTTCTTCTTAGCACAACCCTTATTGTTTCTTTGTATCTTTATCCTTATTGAACAAGAGATTTTGTTCACACTCCTTATGGGCCAATAAGGCATAAACTGCTCACAAAAGAATGAACCCCTCAACGACTAAGGATGCAAAAGGTTAGTTATTTAATGCTATATTTCCTAGAAAATATTCAGACTATTTTTAAATAAGTTAAGAAGGAGAAAAAGTTAGGAGGTTAAATTTAAAAAGCAAACATGATTGAAAAAAAAAAAAGAAATTAACCGTATATGAATTATTTGCTTATGCTCATTCTCTTTTCGTTTCAGTATTTGGTAGGATCATAGCTAACAACTCATTAATTTGAAGTTCTCAAATTTAGACACTAGTTACTAGAGAGATTTACTAGACACTACTTACTATCCTCAACTTTAGATTCTAATCTGGGTTGAGTGCTGAAGCAAAGCCAGCTTGGCATTGAGTTCATTGTTTTGGTGGTGAAGGAACAAGAGATGGTGAGGTGACATTTTGTTGCATGTATATTAATGTGCGAAAAGAGACTTATCATTAAATATGTTCCTTATTTTTTGTTTCGAAATTCATATAATTATCTAATATTTATACCTTTTACACTTTGCAGAGGGATGAAATGATGCCATGCATGACATTCTGGCCATAAGTGCTTAACAAAATTACCTTTGCAAATTGACTTTAATACCAGTGTATGCACATTGGTACCTTAGCTTGCATTTTTAATAGGGTTAATATATATATATATATATATATATATATATATATTCTTACACATTAGTAAAATGGTAAACCTTGTTATCAATTATTAGGTGGCACTTAATATAAACGTATTGGTCTGAATGATTGTAATATAACTAAAGATGACTAAAAAAATGTTATTTAAAAAAAAAAACATACATTCTAAGACGATTGTGTTAAAGACCATTGTTGAATGTGTGAACATTATAAAACGGGTTCATCTGGAGGACCATCTTATAATGTAACACATTTGAAGACGATTGTTTTTCCAAGATCACATTCTAAGACGGTCTTCCAGACAAACTCGTCTTAGAATGTTCACACATTCTACAATGGTTGTTGTAAACCGTTGTCGTAGACACCTCTCCTTTCTACAACGTCTAATATGACGACAGTTCATAATCGACGTTGTATGTCAAAGATAACCGATGTAGTATGCCGTTTTTGTAGTAATGTACAATATAAATTAATATGTTTAAGCTAAATAAATCATGACCTTATTCATGCACTTCTTTCTAAAAACATCTACTTTCGTCGTTATTGATACATTAAAAAAATATATAGATCAGATAAAAGGCAAAGATTTATTATCATGTAAGTTGATCGATAAAATTTTATATAATTAAAGATTTTATACTTTTTTTTTCCTTATGCTTTATATAGGAAATGTTACGTGTAAAATATTATCATTGTTTCATTTACTTCTTTTGAATTTTTTAACACTTTTATATTTTTAGTATTGTAGATTTACCATTTATTTATATTTAAAGCTAAAGTCAATCTTTAATTTAGTCTCATTACTCATCCTTGTACTTAAACTTTTGAAGTTTTATTTTTTTCGTTTGCTTAATTTTTATTTTGAAGAGAAAATATTTGATTTTGAGTATTTATCTAACTCATAAAATTATTATAAAGAGACAAAATTCCATAGAATGATTAATAACTTACTTTTTCGTATTTATTATCCTGCTAAAAGTAAAATTGGTATTAATTTATTTAAAATTTTGATTCAAATGTATATAAACATAATAATTGAAGCAAAATATATTTAAAATGATTATAATGCATGATTTTCTTGCCACGTAAGTTATCTGTACACTATGTAATTTTCTTGTTTTTTTTTTCAAGTTGGCCTTGTTAACCAATTCGTGTTCTAATTCAATGATTGAGTTATTTTTAACATTTTTGAATTCATCATTAAATTTAAACAAGGATCTGGTACAAAAGATTAAACAGTTAGGTTTTTTTTTTTAATCCTAGAAACTATAATACAATACATTTAAGCTAATGAAGTCATGACCTTATTCATTACTTTGTTTTTAAAAAACATCCACTTGTGTCATCATTGATACATTGAAAAACTACTCTAAACAATTGATCAGATGAATACAGATTTTTTAACATCAAAGTTAATCTGTGAAATTTTATGTAATTAAAGGTTTTATGTTTTTGTTCCTCATGCTTTATACAGGAAATGTTACGCATACAATATTAGCATTGTTAAATTTACTTCTTTTGAAATTCTTAACACTTTTATTTTTAGTATTGTATAGGTTTATTTAAGATATTTTTATATACTATTTGAAGCCAAAGTCAGATTTTAATTAAGTCTCATTACTCATCCTTGTACTTAAGCAAGCCTTATTTTTTCGTTTACTTAACTTTTGTTTTGAATAGTAAATATTTGCTTTTGAGTATTTATGTAACACTTAAATTATTATAAAGAGACTAATTTCAATAAAATGATTAATAACTTACTTTTTATATTTATTGGTTTGCTACAGGTAACATTTGTATTAATTTATGTAAAATTTTGATTTGAACGTATATAAACATAATAATGCAATCAAAATATATTGAAAATTATTATAATGCATGATTTATAACATATGCTGCAAAATTTTGCATAGAGGTTATTATTTTTTTTCCAAATTGAAATATGAGAAGGAGAGAGGATTATTTAGCGCATACGATATTTTTTACATTTTATTCGAATAATGAAACATTTAAATAAATTTGGTTAAATGATTTCTATGCCTAAAGATTGGGATGCGAGTTATCATGCAATTTTCTTGTTTTTTTTTTCAAGTCGGCCTTGATACCCAATACATGTTCTAATTCCATAATTGAGTTCTTTTTTCACATTTTGAATTTATCATTAAATTTAAACAAGAATCAACATTTTTAAAGTAAAAGACATTTTTAAAGCCGTGGTAGTACTATGCTAAGCACTGATAAAGTGCTAAATATTCAAAAGTTATGGATATCTTTCTAAACGGGTTAATAATATAATGTTATTAAAAGAAAGTTAAGTAAATGAAATTATAAATGGAAGGTATTAATGTAGTAACTAAGATTACATACCTGACAATGTAAAATTTAAGATTGTGATATATGATGTCATCTTTGGCTGTATGTTAGAATGTACATGAGTAAGATAACAGTTAAGAATTATTGTCAATAAATAGTACAATTTGTTGTTTCAAAATTTAGAGTTATCTTGTAAGATTTTTGAAAACTACATTGGTAGTAGAAGTCATATTTTTTTGGTTTTTATCATGAATAAGAACTTTTAATCCTTGCCTTGAATTGACCCTTGATAATGCAACGTATAATTGTCTATGGCTAAAGACTGATTTTGGCAAGTAAAGTCCAACCATAGAAAGTGATTGCCCTGAGACTTGTTAATTGTCATTGCATAAGATAGCATGATTGGAAATTGTCTTCTTAAAAGTTTAAAAGGCCATGGTGATTGTGAAGGTGACATTGACATTCTTGGGATGTAAACATTATGGCCAAGATTTTTGCCAGAAATGATTTCAGCTGCAATTACATGTTTGGCAAGTCTTGTAACTACTAATCTAGTACCATTACATAGACCATGCATTTGGTCTAAGTTTCTTAGCAACATTATAGGACTGTCGATTTTTAGCTTGATACAATGATTTGGAAGACCAAATGTGTTTATTGAATTGAGAAATTCAGTGGTAATTGATTGGAAATGCCAACTATCAATGGTTTCTGATTTCTCTATATAATCAGAGCTTAAGCATTCCATCTGTTCACCTATTATATTTATTTCAGTTAGCATGCAAAGTTAAAGAGAGGACAAATATTGAATAGGTGTTAGTTTTTGTAAGTTTCAGATATGCATAAATACCTGGAATCAAGGAAAGTATATAATCATTGACCTTTTCAACTGTTTCATTGGTGGAAGCTAATATTGCTCTACATTTGAAGAATTCAGGATTACTATGGTGTTGATATAAATTTGGGAATGTTGATTTGACTATAGCATCAATGAGGTCATTATATTCAGTAATCAGTAGGTACTCAAGAATTTCAACGGCAGCATATCCATCATTTTGATTCCTAATAACTCCATCTCCAATATCTAGAATCCACTTTGCAAATTTAGTAGTTTCTTGATCATCAATTGATTGGGCATTGCCTTGTAAACGCATGTTTTTGGTGAGTGTTAAGACTTCACAGGAAGGCTAGAGATATGATGAGTTGATTGTTGCATTTATAATGTCTGAACGACTTCCTCTTGGAAGGACTAGCAGAATTTGTCGGAAATCTCCACCAAATATAATAAGTTTGCCTCCAAAAATTTGATTCAGATTTTTTTTCTTTAATAATGTCTGTTAAACTTTGATCAAGTGCTTGAAAACAAAATTTGTGAGCCATGGGTGCTTCATCCCAAATTATCATATTTGTTTGATTTAACAATTCTGCTAGCTGACTTCCTTGAAGTATATTGCATGTTGAGTCTTCAAAAATTGGCACAGGTATCTTAAATTTGGAATGGGCAGTCCTGCCTCTTGGCAATAATAGAGAAGCTATGCCGCTAGAAGCAACCATAATCACAATTTGATTTTTTGCCCTCAGTGAACTTGCTAATGTTCTCCATATGTATGTTTTTCCTGTACCTCCGTATCCATATAGGAAAAACATGCCACCTTCATTGTTGTTGACAGCTTGCATAATTTTGTGATAAATTTGTTTTGGTTCATCTAAAATAAAAAAAAAAAGTTGACATTTGATAGAAATGAAGAATAAGTAGATGCAAAATTGGAAGATACAAATGAAATTTAACTTTGTTAAATGCAATTTATAATATATGAATTGGTAGATTACCTGTCATAGATGAAAAAATATTTTTGAATTCTGATCTAGCCTCATCATTGTTGTAATTAAGTTCAGATTATATCAAGCTATTCTCTAGACACCATGCAGGATTTGCACCCTCAAGATATGACATTGTAGGATAGTCTTTGAGTGATTTTTGGTTTGCATGTAGAAGTTTTTCAATTTCCAGTAATGTTAAATTTTTAAGTTGCTCATCATCAATGTCTAATTCTAAGAAATGATAAAGAAAATAGTTAAACAATGCCTATCTGTGATGTCATTCAACATACAAAGTTACAGACTGATAAAAACTAACCTGTGTTCAGAGTTATTATTTTATAATGATATGCAATGTCTTCAGCTAACCAATTCCATGTCTGATTCCAAAGTTCTTCAGGTTTAGAAATGACACTTGTTAATAGCATTAAGACAAATAATTTCCTCAAATAATTAGTTGTGCCCTAGTCCTTAGCTTCTTTGATTGCTTCCACAAATTCTCTGTCATCTTGCAAAAAACCCATTGCAAAGCATGCTTCCCTATATGTAGGGTATAGAACATTTTCAACTGTTCTAATATCCTCAAATGAAGTAGGTCCTTTGCATGTAGTAAGCATCATTCTTAGATAAAATAATTCACCAGTGGTTGGTGGAACCCATATTAGCCTGCCAATTGTATTGCCTTTCTTTCTGAGGTTCCATGATCTATCTAGCCTTTTGGTTATACACGAATTTGGAAACAAATTGTGAATAAGTAAGATTTCTACCTTCTGAAAAACATTTGTTGCTATTCATCCAAGCTAAGAATTTTGAATTTGAAATGCTTGGCTTTGATAGGATATCATCATCGTCTTCATAAAGAACACTGTGTTGCCCTGACAGATGAAAATGTAATCTCTCCACAACTGGTTTTCTAGCATGTATTGGAAAACCAAAAATTCTCCAAGTAGCTTCACACGGAGAAATATATCTGCCATAAAAAATTCATAATTAAAAAAGTTAATTAAAGAAACAATGAGTAAATTAAGTATGCATCTTAAATTAATATTACCTGCAATCTAGATATTCTTTAATCTCATCATTTTGAGTGATAGGATTCTCAAGTGCACCATTAGCATCATAAACAACAACAGCAGTGACTCTGTCATAACCTTTGTTTATGTATTTAAATAGATATTTAATGGAAGTATTTTGATTACACCATTCAATGTTTATATGTGCTTGGTATTTCCTCAGCAATTTTGCATTATAAGGTACTATATGTCTATTATCAATAATAACTTCATTCTTTGAAATTGTATGACCATCATTTCTTCTACGATAGATTGGATAGCCATTTGAATCTAAAACAATTTGAGGCTGAAAAATTTTAGGATAAAAATGGCTACACTTACCTTCTTTCATACATGGAGACTTAGATTGTAGAATTCCACATGGGTCATGTACCATATGATTTTGCACTAATGAATAGAGTTCAGGGTCATTTTCATGTGAAGGAATTTCTGCTGATATTATCTGTTCAATTTCATCTGAAGATGAATATTTATTGTCTGGTTGCAAAAATAGCAATAGATGCACGTGAGGAAGTCCTCTTTTTTGAAATTCAATTGTGTGTATATCTACAATTGTTAGCTGATCGTATTAATAGTGCAACAGTAATATAAAAATTCTACATAGTTTTATCATATGAGGGAAAAATAGAAAGTAATAAACAAATGTATAAGTTTAAGAACCACATTAATAGCAAACTCACATGCGACTACTTTTCCAAGCAGGTGTTTGTTTGTTTAAGTCAAAAAGCATATGTTCATACTTCAATCTGAAAACACGGGAGATAAGGTCTAGTCTATCTGTTGCTTTTAGATTCAAAGGTGCAAGTACTCTACGGATTTCAGGCTAATTTGGATTACAGGTTAAAGTAATAAAAAGATTTGGAAAACCAACATAGCTGCATATTGTCATACCATCAAAGTAAAGTTAATCCATATAACATGGACTGCCAACAAAGGTTGAAGGAAAAATCACTCTTTTTCCTTTAGATGAGCCTTTACTGCTTCCAGCATCCAATGATGTTTGTAAACTACAATACTTGTCAACTCTAAGTTTTTTTTTGTTGTTGTTCCTAATGTAGATAAGTCTTTCAGACTCAACCATGGTATATGCTTCAACAATAAATTGTTGGAATAGTTTTCTAGAATGCAACAAAGTTTATGCTTCATTTGACCTGGACTGCAATCTATAAGCAAACCACTCTCTCATCGTTAGACGATCTCTCTTCCTTTTTTTGCTGCTAGATGTAGAACGGTGAAGTATATCAGGTCTATATCCATCTTCACCATAAGGGAAGAGTAAAGGGTACTGCAGTCCTAGATAGCTAGAGTGTAATTCATGGATTCTTTGTAATTCTCCATTTTGAGTTTCAACAATAATATCCATTCTTGAGTCTGCATCAAAATCACCAACAATTAGGGCACCAACTTTAGAAACATTTGGGAGATTGTATGTACGACCATCTTTTTCACATCCAGCTATCAATCTCAATTTTACATTACCTAGTTGACTATCTGCATGGACATTATGGTCATCCAGCATTTGACTTAAAGCTGAAACAATGTGTGGTTGAATTGCAGCATGTTGGCTGCAAAAAACAATATAAAAATACATCCATTAGTGTCAAAAAACATGTTTTCCCAATCAGAATTCTTCATATTTGATAATAAAAGAAACAAAAGAACTACTACCTCATCATATTAATTCTATTTTCAACTTCATTTTGTGTATCAAAGATATATAATTGTGCAAATTTCGATTGTTTTCCAGGCATTGGTAATAAGATGCCTATTCGATAGCATGGTTGACCCTGAATTCTAATTGTAGGAGGTCCTCTAGTTTCATTAATTGATTTGTCTAGCTTAATACCAACAGAGGTAAAGACAAACATCATGTTATATGTCCGTATGTTATACTGATAATTTTTACTATCACTTGCATTATCATCAAACAGAAGTTGTTCAAGATATTTTGGTGGACTTTGTAATAATGGAAGTTCAACTTTGCCATCTCCACAACATAAGCTGAATTTTGGACTTGTTGTATTTTTATCTTTTGAAATTCTTTCATTATACCACATTTTTGCATTACAATGTCTACATTGCATGGCCTGATCACCCAAGTTAGAATAACCTGAAATTGTTTAATGAGATAGTACAATTTAATTTAAAGCATATCAGTTGATATCGTTAACCTTATATCAAAGCTATAATTATTACCTTCAGTGTTGTTTGCAGGTTCATTAGTGTTGGATTGACAATTTTTATCCTCAGACAAAAAATTAGAATCAGATGTTGTAACAATTTGGGTTAGATATCATAGATATAATTAAAATTTGAGGAGAAAATGGAGCAAGGATTTTCTATCATCGTACCTTGTGTAGATTTAGAATTTATATCCTCTAATGAATCAGTTGTCATGACTTAAGAATAGAGACAAATTAAGTCAAATTGAATAGACTAATGTTTTTTTAAAAGAAAACATCTTATTTATAATTTCTCACCATGACATTGTATATCTTTTAGAGTGGAATCTATAGTTGCCTCATGTGGTCTGTCAGGTTGAGTGTTTTTTTTTTTTGCAGGATAGCTTTCCTATTCATCCTGGCTTTAGCTGAGGTAGATGCATTTGCATGTGTATTGTTTTGCATGTTTGCAATTGATATCGATCAAGCTGTTCGATATATCAATTCACCATGAAAAAGTTTTGAAATGCATAAAGAGAAAATTATACATCAAAGAAATTCCAAATGTGCAGTAGTGTAATGAAGAGAAAATTGAATATGGAAGTTGAATTTAAGTAGGTTCGAAAATGACCCATGTAACAATGATCAGACTCACATGTAAAGATATTGTATATAGAGGAGTAAGTTCTTGATATAGAATCAACTATGTGATTGATCTGCACGTTTAGAGCTCAAGAATTTAGAACAGAACTTGGAACAAAAGATGGAATATTTTGTAAATTAATAAACAAATGTTAATTGACATCAAGCAAGAGATGACAAATATCAAATTTGGGTTTGGTGGATTAAATGTGATTAGATGTTTTTATATAATGGATTTCATAATTAATGAACAAATTTCTTTTGGCACAGAGCAAGATATGCTAAGTATCAAATCTTGAAATTAGTAACCAAAACTACAGCTAAAGATTCACGAGTAAATTAATAAACAATTTTTAATTGACATAAAGCAAGAGATGACAAATATCAAATATGGGTTTGGTGGATTAAATGTGATTAGACATATTTAGAGTTATTGCAATAAAAAAGAAAGTTAAGCATGAAATTGAAATTAGAAGGCAAAACTACAACTAAAGATGCACGACAGAGAAAACTCTGATATCAAAGGTTGTCCAATCTCTCTTTAATTGATCAATATGTCATATTTGGAATCCTCATTCCTAATGGAATCAAAATAATTATTGCCTTGAATCTCTCTTTACTTAGTACTGATTATATTAAATTTCAAAATTAGTTGTGCAATAGCAATAAAGATAGGATTAAATAGTTTTGAAAATTAGTTAATATGCCAATCTATTTTACCGATTGTAATGACTCATGATTAATGTTTAAGTAGCCAAAAAACTGAGTTTAATTGGTAAATGTCAGCTTATGTTTTAGTTTATGTGTAATTCGTTCAAAAACAAAAACCTTAATTCATCAGTTATCTTGACTTGTTAACATTGATCAGCATTCTGACAATGATTAAATAGATTGCAATTTCGTAATAGTATAGAATCGAAATAATCCTTGTGTTGAATCTCTCTTTAGTTAGTACTCAGCAGAGAAAAGAAAAACTTTAATTCATCAGTTAATTTGAGTTGATTACATTGATAAGGATTTTGATAACAATAATCCTTCTGTTGAATCTCTCTTTACTCAGTACTCAGCAGAGAAAAGAAAAACTTTAATTCATCAGTTAACCAACAATTCAACAGATTGTAATTTCCTAAATGTATTTCATAATAGAACAAAATACAATAGAATAGATTGCAATTTCATGATAGTATTAACAAATAAAGTAATACAAACCCAAAAAAAACTATTGTTTCATTTAATCAAAGAGAAAAAAAGCAGTTTTGGTTTCAAACTACAAAATGAACTTAACCAAAATGAGACAGGAACGGTATTCTACAAAACAGCCAGCACTTAATGTTCCAACCACGTGGCCCATGCAAAGAGTCAAAAAACCACAAAAAGTGTCGCGGGGCAAATATTACAATTTGATCATACGATCGTAAAAAAACATCCAAGACAACCTGTCAACAGCATAATTCATTCAGCCTGACAATGCTTGGCTAAATTATTTGAGGAAACTTGGGCAAGTGAAATCTCAAAGTTTTTGGGCTCATCATCCAACTCATCAGAAGATACACGCTTAGTTGGTGTTAATGGAATCCTGAGAAGTGGGTCATGATCTGCGGTAATAGACACAGATTGCTGCATAAAATATTAATTGATCAGTAAGCTAAATTTTGTTGACATCTTCCCAAAATACACCAGTAAAAACACACAAGGACAACGGTAGCTTACAGATTCAAGCTCTGTAGGCTCAGTCGAGTCAAGCATTGAACGATCATCATCAGCGGTACCAGAGACAGATTGCTGCATAAAATATTGATTGATGAGTCAGCTAAATTTTGTTGCCATCATTGCAAGATACACCAAGAAAAATACAGAAAGACAATGTTAGCTTACAGATTCAAGCTCTGTAGGATCGGTCGACTCAAGTATTGAACTCTCGATCTTGCAACATGGTTGCATGATATATGAATTGAGAGTAAAGAAACAAATGGAATATATGCATACAGTCACAATAACTAAAATACACTTGACAAAACACAACCTCACTATCGGGAAGCATATCCAGCACAACATTGATCAAGTTTGATTCATCTGAATATTTAAGAACAACAACATTCCTGAACCTTGGTTGCACCTTCACTTTGAATGCAAGGAAACAACCCAATAGCCTATCTAGTGCTTGAGGAGAGGCATTTAAATCAACATCGTCATCCTTGCGCGGAAAAAGAAGAATGAAAATGGATAGCAACCTAACAAATTTTCATTGTAAATTAAAAAACATTGCATGATAATACAATAACATACTTCTATTTTGAGCCTGTTGACTTCATCCGCTGATTGACCAATTAACTCTGCATATTCACGGTCCCAGAGCAAAAATTTGGTTTGTTCACCCTTGTGATTAACCATCACTTCAACTCTATACCTGCCAATGTAGATACCAGTATAAAAAAAGTAGCTGATGAACGTCATACCAATTAAGCAGTGAATCAATCACCTTAGTACAGGTTGATCGTTGTCTTTGCCACATGGACATATGAACGACACAGTTTCTATGTCAGTTTTTTTTGTGACATTGACCGCAAGCCGAATAGCACCATGAATAGTTGTCCATCATTATAGTTGTAATTTTGGCGACAGTAACACAAACAATTTTCTGTTTGAAGAAATTGACATTAGATTTTCTACAAAGAGAAGCTACAAATGAATAAGAACATCACCTCGGAAATGACATTAATCTGAGAGATATTTTTTACTTCATCCTTTGACAGAAATGCATCTTTTGATGATAATTGAGATGACCCTGAAACCTGTGAACTTCCTTATCCAATAGGCGTCAAAACTGATCTAACCTCCATCCCTAAATCTAAAAGCCTACAAGAATATCACAAATGCAAAAGCCCAGCAAAGATTACTTACATATTTAATAGTTTGAAATTACAAACACAAAAGTAACAGATTGTCAAAATACCTCTCTCTCAATTCTTGAATTTCCAGCACAAGCTCGTTGATCATGAGTTTAGACGCCTTGAAAGAATTACTGACTGATGGCGGATATGATCCTGTAGATCAGACACAACAAAAATATTATCTAGTAAGCATGACAATTGAGAAATTTGAGATTACACTGACCCTGGGCTTCCTTGATCCTGGCATGTGTCAAAAGAATAATGATGGGTCTTTCATCTTCAACCTCATTCAAATAAGACAAAAACTGTAAGCAGTAATTTTCCCAAAGTGTGCAGGATAGTACCTGCCCACTATCAGAAGGAAACAACAATAAATGTATAAGTATATCAGCATCTAATCATCATCAGATACAAACAACAATCACACACACACAAAACTTAAATTCTAAAACATAACCTCAAATCCTTTAATTTGAAAATAACCCTCGTATTTTTCGATGACACATATCGGAATACCACTTCATCAACCACGCCAATAACATCTAAAGCAACCACAAGATAAACACATGTTATTTGAAAAGCCATAAGCACCTCAATCAAAATCAATGCACAAATTGCAAACGACGATCTTACCAACCAAGAGCCTAGTTTGAAAATGACTAGCAATGACATGGGAAAAATCAACAAATCTAAATTTCCTAAAAAGTAAGTGTTCCATATCAGATTGCCTAACAACAATAACTTAGGTAAAACATAATTTATATTCATGATAACAAATTCTGAATTTCCCATCATTCTTCATAACTTTAAAATTATGCATCACATAAGTCAAATTTTCCTTCAAATCAGCCTTCCAAGACTTTAGCTGATCTTGTTTGCAAACAACATGGATTTCATCTCCCTATAATATAGAAAGTATATAAATACCTGATTGAATGGTCAATAATATAGTATATAATAAAAAAAAACCGCAAAAAACATACATCAGAATCAACAACCACCATTTCGGCTTGTTCAAACTTTTCAGGGATCCCAATGAACCAAAGATCAGTGATCCTTACAGAAAGCTTAAGAGCTTCCCTCGATCCATCTATCAACTTAATTTTATCAGGAACACGTGCCATAACTTTATAATCACAAAGCCTGAACAACAACACCAAGAAAAATAGAACATCAGTTAAAAACCAAGCATATAGTCAAACAGGTAAAAAATTAAATTACCACCTCAACCACCGGAAACCAAAGTTAACAATCTGTGACAAAAAAAAATAAAGAAGAAAACTCACAAAACACACATAAGACCGCAACAAACTGCATATGAATCAGTAAAAATAAACACTTGACCATGTGAGTAAACAGAGTTAACAAAAGAGGCGACAAACATATAAGAATGCATTAACACGAAACTTAACAAAGCATACAAAAAACAACCATCCTCAAGTTAAGGCTCAACTTCTCTCAGCCAAACCCAAACATGGGTACAAAAGTATAACTTTGATTTCTCGCACCCAAAACGAACAATCGAACAAAGCCAAACTGTAAAACAAACGTAACTCATTAAAAAATAAAAAAACGAAAGGTAAGACAGACATGTACAACATAAACATTACCTTTCCTTCTCACAGTCAAGCCCAACAACGGAGCAATGCACAACATAAAAGTTAGAAAACAAAGCACCAAAGTTAGAAAAACACCGAAAAAAAGTTCTAAAATCACCCGGAAAAGGTAACACACATACAAACTGAAAACAAACCGAATGCAAAGACATTCAGCAAAAAAACATTACCTTTTCTTCTCACAGCCAAGCCGAGCAATGGAGCAAAACCAAACTAGAAAACAAAAAAGAAAATCACAACCATGCACAACATAAAAGTTAGAAAACAAACGACCAAGGCACAACCTCACACCTTGAAATCCAGAAGCAAGCAAAGAGAAAAGAAACAGTTTTGCTTTCAAACTTGAAAATGAAACAAACGAAAATGACACAACAACGGCCAACGGGATTCTACAAAACACCCAAACCACGTGCCTAACCAAAGAGTGCAAGCTAGCTTGGCCATAAGACACATGGCACAACAGTTGCTTTTTGAGAAAAAACAAACACGTAAACCACACATGTGTTATAGCTGAAGAAGAAATCAAAAGGACAACAAAATAACAATAAATCCAACAAAAGGCACACGTGCCAATTTTCTAAGCAGGGGCACACCAGTGATTTTCCTATACTTCTCTTTTATAATATAGGATATAGATGTTATGTGTACCATATTAACATTGTTTGATTTATTTCTTTTGAAATTCTTAACATTTTTATTATTAGTATTGTAGGTTTCATTAAGGTATTTTTATATACCATTTGAAGCAAAAGTCAAACTTAAATAAGTCTCATTACTCATCCTTGTAACTTCCACTTAAACAAGTTTTATTATTTTGTTTATTCAATTTTTATTTTGAACAGTAAATATTTGCTTTTGAGTATTTATCTAACACTTAAATTATTATAATGAGACTAATTTCAATAAAACGACTGATAAATTATTTTTTATATTTTTTGCCTTGCTACCAGTAAAATTGGTATCGATATGTAAAGTTTTGATTCGAACGTATATAAACATAATAATTGAATCAAAATATACTGAAAATGATTATAATGCATGATTTATAACATATACTGTAAAACTTTGCATAAAGGTTATTATTTTTACAAATTGGAATACGAGAAGGAGGGAGAATTATTTAGCGTATACGTTATTTTTTTCATTTTATTTGAATGATGAAACTTTTAAATAAATTTGTTTCAATGATTTCTATGTGTTGGAACGAGTTATCATTACACCGTGTAATTTTTTTGTTTTTTTTTTAAAGTTGGCCTTGTTAGCCGATGCATGTTCTAATTCCATAATTGAGTTACTTTTTCACATTTGTGAATTTATCATTAAATTTAAAAAAGAATTAAGTCCAAAAGATTAACGGATTAATTTTTTAAAAGGCTAGAGATTAAAAAAATATAAATATAAAATTGTTTCATCTTTGCTTTATAAGCTACTATTATATTTAATTGTTTGTTACCGGTGCATAGACATGGGTCCTATCCCATGCATTTCAAAATTCCTATTTTTTCTTCAACAATATAGGATAGTAGAAATTATATAATTGAATCAATAATTTATTTATTTAAAAAATTAATGAAAATAACTTATAAACTTTGATAATTTTACCTTCTCTACCTATAATCTAATAAATGAATAATATATGTACATATTATATTATTATTTAATAACAAAATTATCATATGATAAATTTTTATTTTTTTTATAATAATTATTTTATATGTTATATTGAAAAAAATAATGATTAATTAATGATATAATTTCTTTTACATAAATCAAACTTTTGAATTCACTTTCATATAAAATTTCTTCTTGCTAATAAAATTGTTGCATATATTGTTGTTATATTCCATATTTGGGTTTGAATAAACAGATAATCCCGTAGTATCAGAAGGTCCTGTGGTATTTTATAAGGTTTTAACAAATTATACTTTGTTATATATTTATATCTTTTTTTAAACTCATGTTTTTCTAGTTTACATAAATCAAACTTTGGAATTAATTTTTATTTTAAATTTTTTATATTACTAAAACTGTGGTATATATTATTATATTTCGTTTCGTCTGTGCGTTCGGATAAGTTGACAATCCCGGGACCTTCTAATGCCATGACGATTATAATGCATGATTTATAACATATGCTGCAAAACTATCATAAAATAATTTTTCCAAATTGGAATATGGGAAGGAGAGGGAATTATTTAGTGCAGACGTTGACTTTTCAGTTTAATTGAATAATGAAACTTTTAAATAAATTTGTTTAAATGATTTCTATGTCTGACGTCAGTTATATGTGCACCATGTAATTTTTTTTCAAGTCGCCCTTATTAGCCAATACATGTAATTTCAAAATTGAGTTATATTATGTTTTCAGGTTTTTAATTTATTATTAAATTTAAACAAGAATGTAGTACAAAAGACTAAAGGATTAGTTTTTTTTAAAGGACATAGATAAAAAAATAGGGGTATAAAATTGTTTGATCTTTACTTTATACGCTACTATTTTATTTATTTACCCCTTTTAGCATAATTTTATACGAAATCTTTTGTTAATAATGTTAATTTTCTTAGCAGCAATATAATATAATGCATTTAAGCTAATAAAATCATGACTTTATTGGTCAAGTTATTTTTTTTTTTAAAAGCATTCACTTTCGTCATTCTTAATACATTAAAAAGTTATTCGAAACAATAGATCAGATAAAGACAAATATTTTTTTTTTATCATGAAAGATGAATTATTCAATTTTATTTAATTAAAAGTTTTATGTTGTTGTTCCTTGATTTTTTTATATATGAAATGCTACATCTACGATATTAATATTGTTTAATTTGTTTCCTTTCAATTTCTTAACATTATTAATTTTAGTATTGTACGTTTAATACCAATATATTTATAAACCATTTGAAGTTAAAGTCAAACTTTAATTAAATATCTTTACTCATCCTTGTACCTTGTACTTAAACTTTTGAAGTTTTATTTTTTTGTTTATTTAATTTTTATTTTGAATAGTAATTATTTGCTTTTGAGTGTTTATCTTACACTTAAAATCATTATAAAGAGAAAATTTTCAATAAAATGATTAATAACTTATTTTTTCATATTTATTGCCTTCTTCATGTAAAGCTAGTATTAATTTATTTAAAATTTATATTCAAATGCATATAATCATAATAATTGAAACAAGATATATAGAAAATGATTATAATGCATGATTTATAACATATGTTGCAAAAATTTTCATAAAGATTATAATTTTTCTCCCAATTGGAATATGGGAGGGAGATAGAACTATCTAGCGTATACATTATATTTTCATTCGAATTAAATAATGATGCTTTCAATATTTTTTTTATGCAGAATCTTTTGTTAATAGTGTTAATTTTCCAAACAACAATTTTTTTTATCATTATAATTTCTTTTTTATCATTACAACTATTTAATATAATACATTTAAGCTAATAAAATCATGACCTTATTCATCAAGTTTTTAAAAATACATTCACTTTTGTCATTTTTGATACATTAAAATATTATTTTAAACAATAGATCAGATAAAGGCGAAGATTTTTTTTTTTTATCAAGAAGTTGATCTATGAAATTTTATGTAATTAAAGGTTTTATGTTTTTGTCCCTGATTCTTTATACAGGACAGTTGCGTGTGCAATATTATCATTGTTTATTTTTTTTCTTTTGAATTTCTTAAGCACTTTTATTTTTAGTATTGTAGGTTTAATTACCATTTATTTATACCATTTGAAGCTAAAGTCAAACTTTAATTAAGTCTCATTACTCCTCCTTGTAAATTGCACTTAAACATGTTTTATTTTTTTTGTTTATTCAATATTTGTATTTGAACTGTAAATATTTGTTTTTGAGTGTTTGTCTAACACTTGAATTATTATAAATAGACTAATTTCAAAAAATTATAAATAACTTATTTTTCTCATTTTTTTTCTTTGCTACAAGTAAAATTGGTATTAATTTATGTAAAAATTTTATTCGATGGTATATAAACATAATTGAATCAAAATATATTGAAAATGATTATAATGCACGATTTATAACATATGCTGCAAAACTTTCATAAAGGTTATAATTTTTCCAAATTGGAATACGGTAAGGAGAGAAAATGATTTAGCGCATACGTTGATTTTTTCCGTTTAATTGAATAATGAAACTTTTAAATAAATTTGTTCAAATGAATTCTATGCCTAAAACCTGGAACGTCAGTTATCTGTACACCATGTAATTTTTTTCGAGTCGGCCTTATTAGCCAATACATGTAATTTCAAAATTGAGTTATGTTTTCAGTTTTTTAATTTATTATTAAATTTAAACAAGAATGTAGTACAAAAGACTAAAGGATTAGTTTTTTTTTTTAAAGGACATAGATAAAAAAAATAGGGGTATAAAATTGTTTGATCTTTACTTTATACGCTACTATTTTATTTATTTACCCTTTTTAGCATAATTTTATACGAAATCTTTTGTTAATAATGTTAATTTTCTTAGCAACAATATAATATAATACATTTAAGCTAATAAAGTCATGACTTTATTGGTCAAGTTATTTTTTTTTAAAAAAAAGCATTCACTTTCGTCATTCTTAATACATTAAAAAGCTATTCGAAACAATAGATCAGATAAAGGCAAATATTTTTTTATCATGAAAGATGAACTATTAAATTTTATTTAATTAAAATTTTTATGTTGTTGTTCCTTGATTTTTTTATATATGAAATGCTACATCTACGATATTGATATTGATATTAATATTGTTTAATTTGTTTCCTTTCAATTTCTTAACATTATTAATTTTAGTATTGTACGTTTAATTACCATATATTTATATACCATTTGAAGTTAAAGTCAAACTTTAATTAAATATCTTTACTCATCCTTGTACCTTGTACTTAAACTTTTGAAGTTTTATTTTTTTGTTTATTTAATTTTTATTTTGAAGAGTAATTATTTGCTTTTGAGTATTTATCTTACACTTAAAAATTTTATAAAGAGAAAATTTTCAATAAAATGATTAATAACTTATTTTTCATATTTATTGCCTTGCTTCATGTAAAGTTAGTATTAATTTATTTAAAATTTATATTCAAATTCATATAATCATAATAATTGAAGCAAAATATGTAGAAAATGATTATAATGCATGATTTATAACATATGTTGCAAAAAAATTCATAAAGATTATATTTTTTCTCCCAATTGGAATATGGGAGAGAGATAGAACTATTTAGCGTATGCATTATATTTTCATTCTAGTTAAATAATGACACTTTAAAATAATTTATTAAATGATTTCTATGCCTACAAATTGGGACTTGAGTTATCTGTAGACCGTGTAATTTTCCTGCTTTTTTTCCAAGTCGTTACCTTGTTAGACAGTTCAAGTTCTAATTCCGTGATTGAGTTGTTTTTCACATTTTTCAATTTATCCTTAAATTCAAAGAAGGATCCCGTACCAAAGATTAAAGGATTAGGTTTTTTAAGGCCTGAGATTAAAGAATTAAGAATATATAATTGTTTTATCTTTGCTTTATACTTACTATTATATTTATTTACCCTTTTTTAGCATAATGTTATAAAAAATCTTTTGTTAATTGTGTTAATTTTTCTAGCAACAATATAATATAATACATTTAAGCTAATAAAATCATGACCTTATTGGTCAAGTTCTTTTTAAAAAGAAATTCATTTTTTTCATTATTAATACATTAAAGTTATTCGAAACAATAAATCAGATAAAGGGAAAGAGGTCATGAAGTTGAACTATGAAATTTTATGTAATTAAAGGTTTTATGTTTTTGTTCCTGATTCTTTATATAGGAAATATTGTGTTTATGATATTATCATTGTTTAATTTACTTCTTTTCAATTTCTTAACACTTTTGTTTTTAGTATTGTAGGTTTAATTACCATTTATTTATATACCATTTGGATCTAAATTCAAACTTTAATTAAGTCCCGTTACTCATCCTTGTACCTTACACTTAAACTTTTGAAGTTTTATTTTTTCATTTATTTAATTTTTAGTTTGAAGAGTAAATATTTGTTTTCGAGTATTTATCTAACACTAAAAATTATTATAAGCAGACTAATTTCAATAAAATGACTAATAATTTATCATTAAATTTAAACAAGAATCTAGTAGAAAAGATTAAAGCAAATGATTTTTTTAAAAGGTTGGAGATTACAAAATTAGGAATATAAAATTGCTTGATCTTTACTTTATATGCTACTACTATAATTATTTATCCTTTTTATCATAATTTTATACAGAATCGTTTGTTAATGTGATAATATTCCTAGCAATAATATAATATAATACATTTAAGCCAATAAAATCATGACCTTATTCACCAGTTTCATTTTAAAAAACATTTACTTTCGTCATTATTGATTCATTTAAAAGTTATTCTAAACAATAGATTAGATAAAGGCATAAATATTTTATCATGAAAGTTTATCTATGAAATTTTATGTAATTAAAGATTTTATGTTGTTGTTCCTCATGCTTTATATAGGAAATGTTACGTGCACAACACTAACATTGTTTAATTTACTTTTTTTTTTTTTTAATTTCTTAACGCTTTTGTTTTTAGAATTGTTGGTTTAATTACCATTTATTTATATACCATTTGAAGCTAAAGTCAAACTTTAATTAAGTCTCATTACTCATCCTTGTACACTTTGTACTTAAACAAGTTTTATTATTTTGTTTAGTTAATTTTTATTTTAAATAGTAAGTATTTGCTTTGAGTATTTATCTAACACTTCAAATTATTATAAAGAGACTAATTTCAATAAAAGGATCAATAACTTACTTTTCATATTTATTGCCTTGCTACAAGTAAAATTTGTATTAATTTGTGTAAAATTTTGATTAGAACATATATAAACATAATAATTGAATCAAAATATATTGAAAATGATTATAATGCATGATTTATAACATATGTTATAAAACTCTAGTAAAGGTTAGAATCAAACACTCTTAATCTCAACCTACACCTATTTCACCACCCAGCCTGCCTCATCACCCATGCCTACTCACCATCCAAAGGCCAAGAATCTCCTCACCTTCTTTGGCTCTTCCCAACCTTCATCCAAACCAGCTTCTCCCCCCATAGGCAAGAAAGAAGTTGTTGTCTTGACTAAGGCAAAGAAGAAGTCATTGGCAGAATCTAGGAAGAAGACCAAGATTGACAAGACTCTTGAGAGAAAGGATGCTAGACAAGAAGAAGTTGACATCATTTCCTTTGTGTAAAAGGTGATTGATTAAATATTGGTTTGTCAAACATTTGTCATACGATCCTTGGAAAATAAGTTTTTTTTTTAACTTTGGTTTTTTTTAAAAGTTTATTTTGATTTAGAAACCAATTCTCCCCCTTCTTAGTTTAGGAGTTCCATCATCTTTTTCATTTTACTTAATACTCTGTCTGAGATTCTTTTATGCAGAAAACATTCTCCTAGAATCTGTCAAAATCCTATGAAGAATAAAAGAAGTCCATGGTCTGGAAGATGCTAATTCTCATCAAAATACGCACTCTGTTGTGGTAGACCTACTATGTTGAAAGAAATGACTTCCCTGCTGAAGTACAAAAGACGTTATCCTATCAGCATGGACTTTGCATGAAGAAAGAATGTGCATTTAATGCAAGCACTAAATGTTCCACCAGGTTCAAGGCATCAAACGAAGAATAAAATGAAGAATCCAACTGTTCAGAAATAACGAATACTTGAGATGAAACCTATACATAGAATAAGCTTTGAAGAAACAAGATACAAATCATCTATGCGAATCCTTCTTTCTTGTAAAGCTTTCTATAAATTCTTATAAAGATACAAAGTTCTCAAAACACCTTGCATACCTTGAGAGAAAAGACTAAAAGTGCTAAGTGATATATATCCATTTGTTAAAAGATCATACTCTAGTTAGTGAGCAATCTTCCAACAAATCTTGTTGGTTTGTTTAGAGTCAACAAGGACTTGGTGGGATAAAGAATATTGGGTTTAAGTCAAGCCTAGGATAAAGCTTGCAAGTGTATGTAAGAGCTAGAAGTAACAATGAACAATACTTGTAACTTTGATAAGTTAGTAAAAACTTGGTGGTTGCTAAGAATTGGATGCAATCTTGAGGTTGAGACAAACTAATATAAATCATTTGTGTGCTATCTTACTTAATTGACAGAGGGTTTTGAATTTATTTTTAGATCTTACATCTTCTTTCTAAATAAAATTGATTTTCTCATTGTCTGATCTTTTTATATTCATTAGACAATAAATGTGCTTTATAATCTTACGAAAAGTTTTATTTTTTTCTTCTAAAAACACAATTCAAGATCCCTTCTTATGTCATTTGCTTCTACACTCTCTCACTTCCTTCTCTTCACACCAATTCACTAAACTCACTCACCCCTTTGTCATGACTCAAGGCCTATCCACTTAAGTTCAAACATTTTAAAACTCATAAAAAGTACATATAACATGTCACATACATAAACATAGACAAATATAACAAATCATCATATCATAATTAATAAATTAATTACAAGCACTTAAATTTAAATATAATTACTCTTGTAATTTAATTAAACCACTTAATTAGACATTACAAAAAAATAATGTTACAGCACACCCAAATTGTGTTTGGAGTGAAGGAAAAAAATTATATTGAAAATAAATTTTAAACTTTTTTGTGGGACGACTCACACCTTTTATATTCTATTTTAATTCAAAAATTTACTTCTACTTCTATTATTTTTATTTTCATCTTCTAAACCACACATATCCTAAATACTAATGTTAAAAATGAAAATGCTAACGGAGAAATAATTACTACTATAAACTTTTAACAGAAAAATGAACATGGTTAAATAAAGGACTTAAAAGAGAATTTTAAAAATTTCGGGGCTAAATATAATAAAATTATTTTTGGAGAACTGACATCAATATAATATGGGTCAAATATATGGAGGATCAACTTCATATTTAATCAAATATTAAATAATAAGTCATTTAATTTTATAATTTTTTCAAGAAACTTATTCCTAAGAATCTTAGTTGGAAATAAAAGATTTCTTGTCCTAAACAACCCTTAGAGATACATGGAAAAAAGTGGTAAAAAATCAAATTATGCTTTCAATAAAAGAAAAAATTCAGAGTACATTTCAAAACTATTGTGCTCGGGGGTAGCTTCCTAGAAAGTCTTTGGGTATTGTACGTACAAACGAACATGTAATGCAGCCATCGCAAGATATTGTACTTTGTGTGTGGCTTTTCCAGGATCATGTGCATCCATACCATAAAGAAGATGAACATGGAAAAGTAGCATCCTTTTTGTTTTGTGCAAGACAACTAAATATTCCATTCCCGTGGACATACATAATCCAGCTGTATTGTACGTCCAACAATGCAAGCCCCAATTTGCCTGCATTTGTGCCCTTTTTCTCCCTCCCAAGACTAGCAACAGGAGAAGATATATAAGTGGTAAAATTAAAAGAAAAAGAGAGAGAGGGAGAGAGGAAAATTATAAACACTCACCCCATTTTGGAGTGGAAAAGAAAAAGGATAAGGATATAGGAATAAAAATAATAAATGTGATAAGTAATGAGACTAAAAAAAGAAATAAAAAATTGAGATCCATGGAAATCAGAAAAGATAAATTACATGCTTATAATAACCCTAAGGGTCCTTAAAAAATTCTAAGGGTAGAAGTGAGTTTATATAGGACCAGAGATCCAATTAGAGTTTGATTTATATCAAATGAGTTTGGTCTTATTAGAGATATAGATTAATGTTATTAGCATTAGTTAGTTACAAGTTAATTACTCTTGTAATCAATTATGTAACAACTTATTAACATTGTATTCATGTAATGAATAAATTTTATTTAATTAAACATTATCCAAAATAATATAATATCAATCCCTTTTTTTTTCTTTCTTCCACTTTTTTATTTTCTTCATTTTTTCTCTCTTTCATTTGTATTTATTTATTTGTGGCAAATATGAGATTTATCATGTCTCAAGGTTAGGAAATTATCATTTTTCATTTTCTGGTACTTGGAGGAAACAAAGAAAATAAAGCAGATAAACAAATATCAAAACATTAGAATAAAATGATCAGATTTGATGATTTCGTGATCCCCCCTCCCCCTGTTTTTAAAGTAATATTACTACTTTTTTTTTATTGTTTTGGTTTTGTTTTTCTAATGCTTTTCAAATAAATTTTATTTAAAGATTAAATAATTATTTGATCCGGTAACCTGAGTTTGAATCAACCCAAATTTTGAAGTTGATAGGACTTAGACATATTTTTCCTCCAACTTGACTGAATCACACCCAGTCCACTTCATTGATTACACAAAAATTTTATGTTTGTTGATGATACTTTTAGCAGAGGAACATATTAATAGAAACTAAATTTGATCTTTGTAAAATATTATTCCGTGCCTCATGGTCTACAGAGTGATTGACATGATCAAAGAAACTCGTTCAGAAGTTTTAATTCAAATAAAGTTGAAACGAAATCATTCAAAATGCATGCGAGACCTCCGGGAAATGATAAAAAAAAATGCTTCTGTTTAAGAACATTATAATGATTTAAAATTTAAAAGAAAAAAAAAAGAACATTACTATACTGATTTAACAATTAAAAAAACACTATAATGATTTAACAATACATTTAAAATAAACGAAGGAAAAACAATAATAATAACGGAATTGTACGTTTTGATACGTAATAATTCATATGGAAGTCTCAAGGAAATAAGGATCATGTGCGTTTCAACCTAAAAAGAGAAAAACAATATTGTAG
Organism: Glycine soja; assembly: GCF_004193775.1. Classification (NCBI taxonomy): domain Eukaryota; kingdom Viridiplantae; phylum Streptophyta; class Magnoliopsida; order Fabales; family Fabaceae; genus Glycine; species Glycine soja. The sequence continues at coordinate 19,371,084 of NC_041009.1, read as the reverse complement.
GGGGAAACAAAGTAGAGTGCAGTGTTATAAACAGGAATCGCATATTAAAATTCAAAAGCATTTTGATTTTGTCATATTTATCTTTACAATCGTTATCAATAAACAATTATTGAATTAAAAAGGTGGGTTCATGATCACATGGAATGTTTCTATCATGGGCTAACGAATCAATTTAAGTCAAGGCCTGATTAGAAAAGCTGCTAACATTTGTGTTTGGGTAAATTTAGTAGAAGAAAAACTATTTTTAGATATATATATAAAAAAAAAACGTTATTTTTATGGCATAACGTTTTTGTTTTTGTTTTAGAAGTTTTATTTTATGAAAATGCTACTATAAAGATTTTTTATTTATATTTTTTTAAAATAATATGATATTAAAATTATTATTTTTTCAAAAATTTTATTTGTCAATTTAGATATACAATCACATAAAAAAATCAAACTAGTATGATATTTGAAAGTGTTTTGCAGTAAAAAAAAAAGTGTTAAATAGATAACATTTGAAAGGGTTACATGATTGGCTCGATCACAAAGAAGAAGGAAGAGAAAAAAATTTAGTGAGTTTGAATTTTACAATTGACATAAATTAATAACTAATATTTTTCTATAAAGAATAGAGTAAAAGGAAACAGAACAATGCTATTGTGTTTTTGATCAGGTGAACAACACTGAAGTTGTCTTAGTTGAAAAACAATTCAAAATAAAAAGTTATTTTAAAAGAATTTAATGGATTCTACCATAAATCATTTATCATAAATTATTTATAAGTTTGTTGATTTTTATAATCCATCAATAATAATTTTTTATTAATTGATAATATAAAATTATTTTACACTATTAATGTATAGTAATTAAATTCTTTAATTAAAATATAATGAAAAATACCAACATGATATAATATGATTGACATATAATTTTGTCCCTTAAGCATATAGTCAAAAGTTTGATTCTTGATTCATACGTATGAAAAAACATCATTTGAAAAAAGTTAGCCCCCAGATCTTTGTATCTCCAAGAGATTCACCAAAAAAATGCAATGAAAATCTATTTTTTTCTACTATTATTCAATCAAGCAATATCATATGACTAAAATTATTTATTTTTATAATAATTATTTTAAAAGTTATATATAGAGTGATTTCTAATTAACTTTAACTATAAATATTTTAAATGTTGGTGCACATATTTTTATACTAATAACATATGAAAATTAAATTCATTTAATAATATTACTAAAATTGTCATAATAAAATACTCTTGGTATTATCTTATTAATGCAGTAAAACAAGGCTTTTGTTACTAAGAATTAATTGCATAATTGTCACATATAATTTTTTTTGGCTCCATTAAAGAATGTTACGAAATACTATTAAAGAAAGAGAAAATAGGAATCCAAAGGGTTAGCATAGTAATACAAGACTCTCCTGCATTTACATGAGTGTGAATATTTTATTTAACGAGAAAACATGTATTCGATTCTTATTATGTCTAAAATTTCCTTAGACCAGAAGCAACTACAAACTACAAGCGATATTAGTTTCTGACCCAATGGATTGTGGAACACTCCTTATCTCTAACTTAGGACCAAAAAAGAAATAAAGAGAAAATAGATTTTGCACTATGAGTGTAAAACAGTTTTACACCATTATCTAATCATAATCTACTATGTATGATCAATTTGTTTAGTTTTATTATAAGTACATTAACAATTATATCAATAATAATTTATGATTGGATAATACTGTAAAACTGATTTGTACTATCATATATTTGAATAATAATACTTGAGTTTCTCCCATTCACATACAGTTGAAATGTATTTATATATTAAGAGTTCAAATACAAGTTGTTTCTCTATGAAAGATGATTACAACGAAGAGACAAGACACACAAAATATAAAATAGCATAAAAATTGCATATATAAATCTAGCATTCCCCCTCAAGTTGGAGCATATAGATTGTATGCTCCAAGCTTGGAACATATGAATTAGATTCGAGCTCCTCCCACATATTTGGTCAAAATATCTGCAAACTGATCATTTGAGTTGAGAAATTCACTACTAATCTCCTTGGACAATAGTTTCTCCCTAACAAAGAACAATCAATCTCTATATGTTTGGTTCTTTCATTAAATACTGGATTGGAAGCAATGCAAAGAGCTGTCTAGTTGTCAATATACAACTTCATTTGTTTAACTTCACAAAACTGTAACTCTTGAAGAAGTTGTTTGATCCAAATTAACTCACAAGTGGTTATGGCCATAGCCCTGTATTTTGTTTATGCATTAGATCGAGCAACAATGTTTTGTTTCTTGTTCTTCCAAGAGATAATATTGTCTCCAATGGATATGTAATATCCATTGGAGATCCAGCCCAATCAACATCATAATACCCATAGATTTAGGTATTTCCTTTGTCCTAATATAGCAATACTTGAGAATGTGAATCACAATCTTCCAGTGATCAACATGAGGAGCTGCACGAATTAACTAACCACACTAACTACAAAGGAGATGTTAGGTCTTGTAATTGTGAGATAAATGAGCTTTCCAACTAGTCTTCTGTATCTTTCAGAATCTGAGTATGGTTCACCTTGGTATGCAATTAACTTTTGATTCAGGTCTATAGGGCTATCAATGGGTCTACAACTAGTCATGCCTATTTCTTCTAAATTAGTCATGCTTGATTCAAATATCTTAAAGATTTATCAAATCTCATTTCAAATATTTGATTTTTCGTCAGTAAATCTTATAGAGATTTTATGATTAAATGAGGTTTTAATTTGAATTTAAAATATTTTAATCTTGGCCTTTGTTAATCATGAAAATTGTACTTACTCTTTGAAAATAATATATTATTATAACAAATTATTAATTTTCACTAAATGATTCTATTAACAAATGAATATTTAAATATGAGATATAGAATTCATTTTCGATTGCGAGTTTTTTTTAATCAAACAAGTAAGTTTATAATTTTTAACCTATCAGAGAATTGTCTAATATTTAAAATATATATTAATAGTAATTTCTATTTGTAAGTAGATTTTATAATAATGTTTTCAATTTAAAAGGTTATTTCTATAATCATTTAAATTTTGATAGTAATTCTATAAGTAATCAAAAGTAGAGATTGGAATAGTAAAGGTTTTGAGAAGAAAAGAGAATTGGAAAATTAAAGGGTTTAGAAAGATGTAATAAAGTAAAGAAACATGAATTCATTAAAAATGGGAATCAATATATACACGATGACCTTTTGAACTAGTAGCTAATTTCAATGTACGACATTGTCAGTGTTTGAGGAGTTACGTGATAATGATTCAATCCACTGAAAATTAACAATCAAAGGTCTTATTTATAAACTTCTAATACTAACGATTGAATTATATGATTTCAACACTGTCAACAATATTTCTAAATACACAAATGTAACGTTCATTTGATGACTTCATGTAACTTCTTCTATAATTTCTTCAATTGATATTTTGAATTTTGAAAAGATCCTGCTTTTGAGCGCTTTCCAACCCCGCGTGCCCTAATGAAGTCATCGAAAGTGTCAATTTTGATTGAAATAAATCCCTTTGATGACACATTCAACTTCTAAAATTTTAGTTCACATTTTGATCACTTTTGAATGCACTCTTCTTTTCCTTCCAAGATAAGTTCATTGAAATTATAGAAGTTTACTAACTTAGATAAATTTTACATTATATAGGTAATAGATGCACCCCAAAAATAATGTGTTTGAATACTGTCTTTTGAGAATACATTTTTGTATCCATTATTTTGAGTTTATTTTAATACTTTGCCTAATTAAAGCATTGAATGTCATTAAATGTCCTAGAGAATATAATCCAATCGTGGTTGCAATTTTCATGCTAATCAATATAGGCGTGATTGCTTCTATTAGGGCTATAATTGCCTATCCTTATTAATATGTCAATTTAATATCATATCATTGGCTTAAAATATATTTGTTTATTCAAATTTGAATTTTCTTTTATCTTTGAAACTATATATATAAACCAAACATCTCACTTATGCTTCCAACACTTCCCTTTACAATCCCTAATTCACATGCCATTGTTCTTTCTTTACTTAAGTAATTCTCCTCACATTGATCTTGACTCTCATCAATGGCAGCTTCTTCTCAATTCAATATCTCCGCGGACCAAGACGCTTCTACTAAAATTGAGAAAAGCACACCACGACCAACACCCATAGTGACAACAACAACATCAAACAAAGGCCTTGAGTTGATTCTTATTCCAGGGCATGAAAAACAATGTAAGAAGGTGTGGGAAAACCCAGGTATTACTCCTAGATTCTTTAAACACTAAAAACATTTGCTTTGCTGGTCCTTATTGCCCTACACTAGATTATGAAGCTATTAGCAGTTGGTTTCCATCTTATGAAAATGAACACCCTATAATCCACCAGGAAACTATTAGGGGTGACTTTATGAAAGAAAAAAGTGGAATTTTCAGAGCCTTTCCACCTAAGGATAGGAAAACATTTTTTAGTTGGTTTGCTTGCATAAAGGCTAAAAAATCCCAACACTGGAAAAACATAGGCATCTATGACTTGATTCAATTGAGTAAATATGACATTGTTAGCTTAGATATGCATATGTTAATGGCCTCCTTCTTGTTCTAGAATCAAAGTTTGCATGCCTTAGAGCTTCCCTGCAGTCCAGTTACTTTAACCTTAATGGACATAACTACTATCGCCGACCTCAAACCACTAGGTAAAACCTATGCTTTAGGTCTAATTGAAGATCAAATCGATAGAAGTGAAGTAGAGATAAACTTTAGTGCTAAATCTTACAATGATTTTATTGAAAAGAATGCGAAAGACACTAAAGAGATTTTTGACAAAGAACATATAGCTTTTCTTATGCATTAGGTGTCTGCACACCTTTTCTGCACTCGCTCTCTTTAGACTCCCATGTACAACTACAACTTAGCCCAGACCCTTCACTTCGAGGAAGACACTTGTCTTAGTAAATTTATGTTAGCTTCAATCTACAAGGTAATGGATGAAGTTGTAGAAATTATGGATACTCCTGAAAAGATGAAACATATAGCTAGACCTTTATGGATTGTGCAATTATGGTTAAATGACCTTTTATCCAATCACATAACCCCTAAAAGGGATATTCTTGACCATCTCGATCTTAAAGCCAGAGGATTTCAATTGACATACCTGACTCCCAGTAGAGAATTTTGTGCATATGAATGTTATACCAAGTATATCAAGGCTTTTCTCAACTTCAATCATTTCAGCAGCAATTTAGCACCATTTTTTGACCACAACTCCGATAGGTCCGAAATGATTAAATCAAAGATTTCCTCATGAAACTCTTGGCCAACAGTATGAGTTAGTTGAAATTTGGAGTAGCTTCCTCACTCGGGACATTATTTTTCGTTGGAACCACTTCGAAGGACTTTAGATTTTATCCATACCAATCCCAAATTTTTGCAAGACAATTTGGTCTATGTCAACTTCCCCCAATATTGATATATTGGAAAAGGATTAAACCTAATTGGATCCCAAGAGAAAAGTCACTAATTCACAAAGTCATTAGAAACGACATCCCTAAAGTGAAGTTGTAATTCCAACCATCCTCTTTCGAGAACTGTTTCCTAAGCACATAAGACTTTCATTCATGGGGGATAAAATATCATTCTCAAAGACCTATTTCTATCATGACTTATGTAGAGAAACTAATCAAATCTCGTGGTTATGTGCATGATACTAGCAAAAGGAGTAAAGGTAAATGCAAACTCTCTATTGAAATTACTCGCTTTGAAAATTTCTATCGTATTTGTTATCATCCAAGTCGCCCTACAACCACTTTTTGAGAAGCCATATTTACCCTTAGAGAAAAACAAAGCCAATGGTAGAGCCATCATTTTGAAAGCAAACACCTAATTTTCTCGATATTGCCCAAAGAACCTTCCTCTCTTTCCAAAAGCTTTTTTTGGTCTAAGTCAAAGTCTTCAGAATCCACCTTGGGTTAAAAAACTATAACCATTTTTAGCCATGTATAAACTTGAAAATGTTCCTTCTTCTTAAAAAACTACTTTTGCTAAAATTTACCTTAGAGACTACCTTCACTACCCAACAAGAATAATCCCACAAGAATGTGTAAAAATCGAAACCAAACAAATAAATTTTGTTTTCATCACACTAGAATATTTGCAATAACCCTTATTGAATATCTTAATGTTTTCAAATTCAACTTCCAGCTATCCCTATCCAAATTCCCCATCAAGGAGATAATGAAGATTGTGAGGATGATGATTAGGGAACTTCTAAAAAAATCTTCTTGAAAAAGAAAAACCCTTTCTTCCGGTAGTACAAGAAATAAGGTATATCGAATTTTTAATTAACTTGATTTTATTGTTAGTAGTTTACTAACAATTAAATTAATTTCTCATAGGGATCAAAGAAAAACACCAAAACCAAACATGATGATCAAGTGGAGCTTCCTCCAAAACCACCCAATTCCAACAACCATCACAGGTTCAATTTGTTCTATTTTGATTTAACTTATTTCTTGAATTTGCATAGTTTATCAAATTTCCTATTATTCTAGTCTACTACCTCTTAACCCACAAAGACCAAAGTTTCAAAAGGACTAGATGACTCTGATGAAGACATGCCTATCGGTTCTCCATTTAAATCAACCCCTTCTGCCAAGACCAAGAAAAAGGTATTTGATTTTTTATTTCTATCACTTTTTGTTTGTCAAATAATGAATTTTTAAACAATGCAAGTCCTTTTTTGAAAATCCGAAGACATTATTATTCGAGGAATCTTTCAGGGAAACTTATTTCACATGATAAAGATCTAGAGAATTTCTTGAGATACATCTTTCGAATGGAACATTGACATATAAATCTTGCCTCCCTTCATTGCAAGATGAGTATATAGTAGATCTTTCCACCTCTCAAGGTCCATCCCAAATTGGTGATGATGGGGTAAATTTTCTAAAACATTTACAAATTTTCTTTTCATAACCAAATTCTATTAAGAACTATAGAACTAACTTTTTAACTTTCGATAAGGAAAAGAAATTCAAGATACCACAACTATTATCTCTAGTGTGAAAAGTGTAAATAAGGAAACAATTGGTAAATATTTTGATCCCTAATTATTTTTTAATACTCTAATTTCAATATCTAAAATCATTTTTAACATATATGTTTTATTTTTAAAAGATTCGAACATACCAATTTTGACAACAAATACAAGTAATGCTAGAGCAGAAGAGAATTTTGAGGAGAAAGAGGATACTCAAAGTCATAGTGAATCCTCTCCATCAAAGCAAATGTCACTCCTAGAACCAATAGTTGAAGAATATACAGTCGAGGTGGATTCAAACCTTGACCATTTTTCGTAATTAATCCAAGTATGTAACCATAGAGAATACAATTACTCAATTATTTTATTTTGAGGATCAAATTTAACCTTGTCTTGATTTTGTTGCAATTATTGTCGAAGAATCTCCCATTATGAATGCAGGAAATCTTCAAAGAGAAACACATCCAATAGATGCTGATCCATTTTCCTTCATCGATGTTTGGTCTTTTAATTCGATGTCATGTAAAGATTCTGAATCTAGCCATAATAGGCCATTTACACATTTTGACAAAGCTGGGGCAAAGTTTCGATGGTTGACTTTTGATCAATCTCTTGAAGACTCTATCTTCAATCCATACTACAAACGTTAACTTCAGCAATCAATCAATGAGGTCTTCAAGTTTAATGACTTGGTGATTGATGAAATTTGAAAGGAAATAAAATCTTTCCTTAATATCTTCAATAATGCTGTCAAAGCTCATCAATTACATAGTCAACATACTACTGATATTGTCGAAATAAAGTCTTCTATAGAGCAGGATCGAAACAAATTGATTCAAGCTCAAGAGGGAGTTCAAAAGGCCAAAGAGAATCTTATGCTAATACAAGGATTAATCGAAAAAACAGAGAAATCCAACTTCATTCCACCCTAAAAAAAATCTCTTGGCAAAGTTCAAACCTATTCAAGACCAACTTTGTTCCACCCTGAAAAATAACAATGAGACTAACCAAACCAAGAAACAGTGAATTGGTGTAAAATCGAAATGTCAAAAATAGAGTTTTAAAACTTTTATTGCTCAAAGGATTTTATCACAAATTTCTTTTAAAACAATATTGAATCAATCACCCGAACATAGTAACATTTTTGTTAAAGTGTATCAATTTGAAATATCTTTAAAATTTTGCAAATCGATAAAGAATGCAATAGAGGGAGATGAGAGTTAAAAGAGAAGATAGAGAACAATATTTATATTGATTCACTATCTATTTCTAAAAAAGCTAATTCAGTTATCTAATTCAACTTGAATTGGATTTTCACTATGCAATGTGAGTTTTACAAGCAATCACAATCAACTTCAAATTCTACCTAGAAAATGAAACTTAGACACCCAACCCTAGGGTCCTTAGCTTCAAACTAGAAACAACTATTCTAGTATGCACTAAAACTCTTGCAGATCCAATAACAATGTGTAAAAAGAGTATGAAACAGAATCAAGAATAGATACTACCTTTACATTCAAATGCAATAACAAAAGACTCAATTGAATGGACCTCTATTGATCTCAAGTGTATTTTCAACTCACTAATCACATAAACATTAGAGAAACTTTACTTAAGAAATCTCCAAGAAACAAAAATTGAAGTTTATGAGTTGTAAAAGTTCGTTTTTGTCTTTTTTTTGAAAGTAAGAACACAAGGTGGATATATATATAAAAAAAACAATTATAACTGCTAAAGAATTTTTTTCTTATTTTTTTACACTGTCATCCATAAAAATCAATATGTATGATAAATTTATTTATTTCAACAAAAATTACTTAAAAGTCATATATATCATGATTTATGACTAAATTTTATTTTAGTTTTTTTATAAATTATTGTGATTAATAAAAACCATGTTATAGAGGTATGTAGCATTATAAAAAATGAATTTATTCAGCTTGATCAAAAAACGATATAGCATTTTTACTGAATTTTTAGACTTAGATAATGTGGTCATTCAAAATGCAAAATTAAAATCTAAAAAAGGAAAAGAATGTGACATGCCAGAAAGGGTTACAGGATGACCCACGTCTGTAATTGTAATCTAAAATTAGTTATTACTACGTTCTTCTATACCAATTACACCCAAATATGATCGTTGAAAATCAAGAAATGAAAAAAGAAATGGTGTCTCATGAGCAATGATTGAGTCAGATACAGAATAACAGAGTCAAGAAATTCAACAAACAACTTATATATAGACCGGCATTAACATTCCTCCCATGATGAAGTGTTACTTGGTTGCAAAAAAATTCCATAAACCTTAACAAATAGTTATTAGCAATAAAGTTTACTAGAGCATCAAAAAGGACCTATGCCTATAAAAGGTTAAAAATGTAATAGACTAATAGCAGATTTCTTGAAACCTGTGAGAAGAATACAGTGCTATGGGAAATCAATGATATTATTTCCATCAACCATATAATACCTTACATAAAGCATAGACACTTTTGAGCCATCGAGGAGCTAGCTCATCACTAAACCTATGTGTTTCTTGCATCAACTAGACAGCCACAAGAATTATGAAATGAAGTGAAAGATTAATTGATTCATTAACTAAAGTGGGTGTGTAGGTGGTAGTCCATAGGATGCTTCCCAAATAAAGGGTCATCTAGTTATAAGATATCTAATAGATAGTGCAAAATTATGTCTTTTTGGGGAATCAAAATTTTAACCTTTCTTTATTTTCCTCTTCATTTGTTCAATTTACTTTTACCCTTGAAATACTCTCTCCTTTTCAAAAAAAATATAATTGTTTTATTTGTCTTGTGATTTTAATATGGAATCTTCCAATAAGTTGATATTGCTTTTGAGAGATGAGATCATCATATATCCAAGAGAAAATTGTAACTGGAAAAGTAAGTTAGCCTAGAAAGGCAGCAAATTGTAACTGCCAATTCTTGATGGGGTAGCCAATAAAGAATAAAGTGGAAGAATTTGAGTAGAGTTCAAGAGATATCTTCCACTATTCTCATGAATTGGCAGTTAATATATCCTAAGGACCACTGATGATAACATATGCAACTCAGTTTACCTGGAAAGAACATAAATTGGAAGTTGGACAGAAATATAAGAATAAAAAAATAGAACAGATCTCAGTTAATGTCATCAAAACCCCACCCAAAAATCTCACATGATCACACCCTCTCTTATTTTATTAGTAACAACTTACAACACCATGCAAGCCAATCCTAGAACAAACTTACTTTATGTTCAGTGCAAACTTTGTAATGCATATAAAGTGCCTCGTGTGCTTTTTCTACCCCCTAACCGTTTACTCTCTCTCACACACATACAGCTAGAAAGAGAAAGAGATTGAGATTCCATAATGCTAAAAAGACTAGACCAATTATTGGTCCTTTTCTTAAATTTTTTACCTTCCTTCTCATCAGCTCCTACCTAAAAAAAACCTTGGGAAGAGAAGAGAAGCATATTATTATTACAACAAAGTGGAAGTGGGGGAAGTTCCATGTAAGAAAAAATGGTTGATGACTCCAACACGGCACAATATCCCACCCAACAAATCCCCTACTAAGCTTCCTTGATTCCCTCCTAATTGAAGCCTCATAATTCTAACTCCAATACTCAACATGTGAATAATAACAATTATTAGCTTTAAGACCTTGTCAAATGGTCAATTTAGAAGTCTATGTCATATATTCACCCCTCGTGGTTTGGTTTGCCTAAAGTAATGCCTCTCATAAGAGCTTGTATGGCAGATTCCCCCGAACCTCTCCCCCCCCACGTTACAACTTCCCCTTTAACTATCCCCCACCATCCTCACATTTTATAAAACCCCAACAACCCTCCCTTCCCTCTCCTTCAATCCTTCATCACATTCTTCATCTCTTCCCTTTTCTTCCTCTTATCATTGTTCCACATTCATTAGTCCATTACACACCACCTTATCCATTAACCCTCTTCCTTGTCAACACTCCCCTACAACAAAAATACAAATTCCAATTAAATCACACATAAGCAAGCAACAAAATGTGCAGTTCCATGACCAAGGTGACTGTAGGCATAGAAGCAGCCACAGCTACCTCTCTGGTAGCCAGAATCAACGGCCGGCCGGTCCTTCAACCGACTTGTAACCGATTTCCTAACCTTGAGAGGAGAAATTCAATCAAGAAACTGTCACCAAAATCACCATGTCCTCCATCACCACCACTTCCAAGCAAAACCCCATTGGCACCTCTAGTTTCTCCAAAGTCTAAGTCCCCAAGGCCTCCACCTATAAAGAGAGGCAATGAGAGTACTGGACTTAACTCAAGTTCTGAAAAGATTGTGACACCAAGAAACACCATAAAAACTCCAACTCTAGAGAGGAAAAAGTCCAAGAGTTTTAAGGAAAGGTCATATGATGCTTTAGGCCTTTCTGCCTCCACAGAGGCATCATTAAGTTACTCTTCCAATTTGATCACTGAATCCCCTGGGAGCATAGCTGCAGTGAGGAGAGAACAGATGGCACTGCAGCATGCGCAGAGAAAAATGAAGATTGCTCATTATGGAAGATCAAAGTCTGCAAAGTTTGAAAGAGTTGTTCCTCTTGATCCTTCATCCAATCTTACTTCAAAGACAAGTGAGGAGGAGAAGAGATGCAGCTTTATCACAGCCAATTCAGGTTATCTGAGAGTTCAAATTTGTATACAAATTTTGACTCCTACTTTTTTATACTTTGTGCAATGTGCTAATCTTAATGTCTTTTTTGGCTATATAGATCCCATCTATATTGCTTATCATGATGAAGAATGGGGAGTTCCAGTTCATGATGACAAGTAAGCCATGACTTTCTCTTTTCCATGGCAGACAAATACAATTAAGATTTAAGACCCTGCATAAACTTCTCAAGAAGTACTTGCAGAAAAAAAAAAAAAAGTTAAAATGAATTAAACTTCTTCCTTTAAGTTAAAATTATCTTATGCATAAGAGAAAATAAACATTTAGAGAAGTTAAATAAGAGAGTTTCTATAAATTAGTTAAGTATGAACTAATTTTAACTTATAAGAGAAGTTTAATTCATTTTATCTTCGTATAAAATGTTTATTGAGAAATTTATCCAAAAGCTAAGAACTAACAAAAGATATGTAGAGACAATTGATGATTAACAAAAACATTATTGTGCATACAGGATGTTGTTTGAACTTCTAGTTTTAAGTGGTGCTCAAGTAGGATCAGATTGGACCTCAATCTTGAAGAAACGCCAGGATTTCAGGTTGGATTCTGCTAAAAGAAGCATCTAAATTCTTCATTACATAGCACACCAACATATACATTTTTTTATAGGGTCCCTTAAATGAAGCAACTAATGAATGTTAAATAATGGACAGGGCTGCATTTTCTGAATTTGATGTAGCAACTTTGGCCAACTTGACTGATAAGCAAATGGTGTCGATTAGTTTGGAATATGGGATTGATATAAGCCAAGTTCGAGGTGTTGTTGACAATGCTAACCGAATTTTAGAGGTAAGCATGAATTAAGCCTAAAATACTTCACCCTTTTTTCTCTCTCTTTGAACACATGATGGCCCTCCAGAGTATTAAGTGAACATTCTTGACAAAAAAAACAGATTAGTTAAGAGTATCAATGATGAGAAGTATAATAATGACTTTTTTTTTTTCCTTCAACAGCATTTTGTTAATTTCTATTCAATTCACCCATTGACAAGAAAATTTGCATACATACAAGTTCCAATAGGGATAAATTTTAATGTCTGGGCCCATATGAATTGACTGTTCCTTTACTTCCCTACGTTAAATTTTCCGACCGTATCACCCTTGTGGCACATAACATAGATATATTTTTATAAAATAATCAATATTAATATATTTTTTTTATTATATGATAATTTGTAATTGGATAAGAATGAAAAAAAAAACTTTTATACGATTAATATATTCTAATTAAATTCAAAAACGAACGTGTACTGTACCGACAACAAAAAATTCTTTTTGACGGGTGTACGTGTCCCTATTATTTGTCTCTTTTCATGATCTATCTAACAAAAACAAATTGTAACTACAAAATTTCTTCTGTCATAAACATCAACATTCTCTCTTTTAATTGCTAATTTCTTTGGCTGACGTGTCTTTTTTAATTGAGGAGGCATAGAAAGAGACAACTAGTATAATTGCACTAATATATGTACACAGTTTAGGTGATAACGAATTATGCGGTGAATATATCAAGTTATAGATTTTTAATACTCTCTTTAATTTATAAATTGGGCCATTGCAGATTAACAAGGACTTTGGTTCATTTGATAAATACATTTGGGGTTTTGTCAATCACAAACCCATCTCCACTCAATACAAGTTCGGCCACAAGATCCCAGTTAAGACATCAAAGTCAGAGAGCATAAGCAAAGACATGATCAGAAGGGGGTTTAGGTGTGTAGGTCCCACAGTGCTTCATTCATTTATGCAAGCAGCTGGACTCACCAATGACCACTTAATCACTTGCCACAGACACTTGCAATGCACCTTATTGGCATCTAGCCCCCATTGCACCACAGAGCACTCTCTATAGTTCCAATTTCAATTGAGAAAAAATGAAATTGACCCAGATGAGATGAAGACCAAAATTATGTGTGCTAATTAAAGAGCATATATATATATATATATGTAATGTGCTAACTATAATACTTTGTGTATAATATTAGATTAGATTAGGTAGGGGGAGAAAAAGGTTTTCTGATTTACGAGATGTGTGGTGTGGTTAATTAATTTCCAGTTGATGATTTAAGAAAGTGATTATTAGAGAGAAGAAAAAAAGGTTTAGGATTGTGTTATTAAGTAGTGGGAGGCTTAGGGGATGTGCATGTGCAATTGTGACTTGTGAGGGGCAAGGGCATGTGTTGTGTGTCAGTTTGCTTTTTGGTTTTAGTCCCCATGCATGTGAGCAATCAGGCTTTGCATTATTTGTTATTCCCTTTAACAGCCTGTGTGGGATACTTGGCATAGGGGTAGTGTAGGACCATATTACCCTTCTTTTTCCTCTTTTATGGGGGTTGTTATCTTTTCTACATTCTCTTAACTTTTTGGCTTCGGTGAATCTTATGTTATATACTTCAATGTGTTTTGGAGTTGGCGTGGGGTTTGCCTTGAGTTGAGTGGTTTTCAATGCACTTGTCATGTGCTGCTGTACTATATATTTGATTACTAATGCATATACATATATATTTCAAAATGTTAACAAGTATCTATCTTCTAGCTCCCATGTGACCGACTGTCATGATAGTCTTGATATAAAATTAAAATTTATAATAAATTAATTAATTTAATTATTTTTATTAATAATAATGAATTAGATAATTATTTCTTATATATAAGAATAAAGGTACTATCATTTAATTCTATTATTATATTTTATAGTATAGGATGCACGAGTTCATTTAAATTATATATTTAAGATTTATTTAAAAATATATACATAAATAAAATTATATTTAAAGGATTTAGTAAATATTAAATATAATTATATTAAATTAAGAAAATTGATTAATTATATTTTAGATTGAGAAAAATGTTGTCTTATAAAATATTAAACTCATTATAATTTATTATGATTTTTTTCTTTCGTCAACTAATAATAATAATAATGTAATGCATATATGAAATGTATAAATTCAAGAAAAAATTAATTAAAAATTTATAATTATTTAAATTTGATTATTCTTTTTTATTATTGTGAATACTATGGTTTTATGTACTTGATTTTTTGTGGTTATAATAATAATAATAATAATAATAATAATAATAATAATAATTTCATTAATTATTATATTTAAAGTTATTTATCTATAACTTTTTTAAAAAATCATATATATATATATATATATATATATATATATATATATGAGATTATTATATATTATATAATGAGCACATATTTATAATTTTTCATCAAATATATTTTATAGCAAATATTTTTATTAAAAGTAAAGTTTAGAGTTAGTATTGATATGATATTTAATACTATTATCATATTATTTGTATCTTTATATATCATTAATTTTTTGAAAAATAATTATTTGAAACGAAAAACTAATAATAATAACTGCTATTATTATTATTGTTGTTATTATTATATAACATCTATAATAGTATTTAATATTTGAAAATAGTTAAATAAAAAATTTAGTATAATCATACATATACAAAATAATTTAATATTTAACTTCTAACTTTAATTATTAATTTTTAAAATGTTACTACTCAGTAATAAAATTATCAAAATTAGTATTATTTATCAAAAATTATATATAAATAATATTAATGTTAACAATTTAATTTCCCATTACATTTGAAGAAAAAAAATCTTCACTACATACAATTATGATCATTAAATTTTATTACATACCCCACTATTGTTAAGTTCAAAGAATGATCTAAGTTTTAATTTTGCTCATGTCCACCCATTTAAAAAAATCAAATATATATATATATATATAATATAAATAAATTTGTGCATCACACGGATCAAAAGTATATTACATTAATCGGATGCAATACGATTTAATTATTTAAATTCGGTTAACTATTTAATAAATGGTGAGCAAATAAAAATATAGGTAAAAGCATATATAAGAGAGAACAAAGACGTGAAGATTGGAGCGTTTAAATTCGATTATTTTCATTTTAAATTATTCAATTCGTAAGGTAAAAAAACTGGACAAATTCTGCTCTCTAGTGTTTGTTGTGTGCATATGTATGTAGAGTAAGAGAGAACCTCGTCTCGCAATTTTCATAGTGCATAAGCAATAAATAACAACAGTAAAATGAGAAAAAAAAATGCACAAAATTGATACCTGTGACACAAAAAAGAACTAATAAGATATGTACGTAGTAATAAGTATATACATGATGTCGCTCATGGACAGAATTTGGAGGCAGACACAACATTGAACTAGAAATTCATATAATTCTAGTTTAGAAAAATGATAAAAGAAAAAAAAAAAGTAATTGAAGTGGTGTAACTAAAGTTAGTTAGGTAGTTTTGGTTAATTTTAACAGCTTTGGTCTATGCCCCATATATGTTGACATAAACAATTTTCTAACAGTTTTTTGATACACAAAAGTTTTACTATTCCCTTTTGAAATTCTCTCATCTCTATTCTTGTAATTCTAATATCTGGTATCATGGAGCAAAGGTTTGAATCATTATTTTTCGTTGCAAAAGATTCGTGAGTTCGTCAAGGAAGAATCATCAGTTTCGCAATAGCTTCATCAACGTAACAAGATCGTGATCATGACAGGCTTGAATGGAAATCTCATGGGCAATCTTCCAATTCTTGATGGAACAAATTGGGGAGAATGGAGGATTCAAATGCAAGTTGTATTTGGATTTCAAGATGTTCTTGAGGTTGTGGAATGTGGAATTGCAAAACTTGAAAGGCAATCAAGTGATCTGTAGAATGTCGTATACAAAGATGCCAAGAAACGTGATTGCAAGGCTCTGTTTTCTATTCATCAAAGTGTGGACAAGGCAAATTTCCAGAAGATTGCTCATGCAAAGACAGCAAAGGAGGCATGGTGCATCTTGGAAAAGGCATACTCAGGAGATGCAAAGTTAAAGAAGGTGAAATTGCAGACCCTAAGGAGACAGTATGAGATGATTCAAATGGAGCCAACTGAGAAAGTAGTTGATTATTTCACAAGAATTCTCAGCACTACCAATTTGATGAAGGATTGTGGAGAGAAGCTTGATGATCAGATGGTTGTGGAGAAAATCTTGAGGTCACTCTCACCTCGGTTTGATTACATTGTGTGCGCCATAGAAGAATCCAAGAATCTTGAGGATTTGAAGATAGAGGAGCTACAAGGTTCATTGGGGGTACACAAGCAAAGGTTGAATGATAGAGACACAGAGAGATCCACGCAAGCTTTACAAGCTCATTCCTCAAAAGGCAAAGGAAGAGGGGAGTGGAGCATTGATAAAGGAAAGGGAAGTCACAAAACTCACAGTAAGAATTCTAAAGAAACTCAATCAGAAACTGGAGAATCTTCAGGACAACACAAGAATGGAGTGAAGAGTTGGAAGAAGGAGGGAAAGAAATTTGATAAAAGAAAGGTAAAGTGTTTCAATTGTAATAAGTATGAACACTTTGCCTCAGAATGTACTCACAAACAGAAAGAAGGGAGGAACAAGGTTGGTGATGAGGCAAATTTGGCAGAAGAAGCTGATAGTGACTCTGAGCAGGTTTTGCTAATAGTGTCTGAGAAATTTGACAAAGGAGGATCAAAAGTTTGATATTTGGACACGGGTTACTCTAACCACATGACTGGAAACAAGCATTGGCTGGTGAATCTTGATACTTCACAAGGTAGCAAAGTGAGGTTTGCTGATAGTTCTTCAATCTGCTGTGAAGGTGTAGGAAATGTGGTGATCAAGAGAAAGGATGAGAGCAATGCTATAATTGAGAATGTGATGTACTGTCCAACAATGGATAGTAATCTGCTGAGTCTGGGACAGCTGCTTGAGAAGGGATATAAGATGAGGATGGAGGACTTGATGTTGAAAGTATATGATAAAAAACAAAGCTTCATCTTGAAAGCCAAGATGTCCAATAATAGAACATTCAAGGTAAATTTCAATGTAGTAGATGTCCACTGTATGACTGCTGAAGGAAATGATGTCAATTGGCTTTGGCACTTTAGGTATGGACATCTAAACTTCCATGGTTTAAGTAGATTAGTTGCTAAACACATGGTCAGTGGTATGCCTCAAATCAAAGCACCAACAGAAGTATGTGAAGGTTGTGTTGCAGGAAAACAACCTAGGAATTCTTTCAATGTGTCTTTACCTCCTAGAGCTAAAGAACCATTGGAAGTAGTTTGTTCTGATGTATGTGGTCCAATTGAACCTTGTACATATGGTGGAAATTTATATTTTGTAATCTTTATAAATGAGTTCACAAGAATGTTGTGGGTTTATCCAATCAAAAGAAAGAGTGAGGTGTTTGCTGTTTTTCAAAAATTTAAGGCATATGCAGAAAAGCAAAGTGGAGCAACCTTGAAGATCTTGAGGACAGATGGGGGAGGAGAATACACCTCTAAGGAATTCGAAGTCTTTTGTGAAAGCAAAGGTATAGTACATGAAGTTACAGCACCATATACTCCTTAACACAATGGTTTGGCTGAAAGAAGGAACGGAACTTTGCTAAACATGGTGAGGAGTATGCTAAAATTGAAAGGGCTGCCAAAGGAACTTTGGGGAGAAGCAGTCACCACAGCTACCTATATACTCAATAGATCACCTACAAAGAAGCTAGAAAAGATCACACCAGAAGAAGCATGGACAGGAAAGAAGCCAAGGGTGAGTCACTTCAGAATTTTTGGCTCACCTTGTTGGAAACATGTCCTAGATGAGAAAAGAAAGAAACTAGATGACAAGACCATTGAGATGATCATGGTTGGTTATCATCCCACTGGAGCATATAAATTGTATGATCCAATTGAGAAGAAAGTCACTTATAGCAGGGATGTATTTTTGATGAAGAAAGCTTGTATAACTGGAATAAAACTGAGAAGGTTCAATCAAAAGGCATGTCAGTGCTCAATGAACTTGGTGAAACCAGTGGAGAAGAAGCAATTGGCAATAGCATAGGTGGGGCATCACCTGCAATAGCTCAAAGACCTCAAAGAATATCAAAGCTTTCGACAAGACTAAGTGATTTCGAGGTGTACACTGAAGATGCAATCATAAGTGAAGGAGAGCTAGTTCACTATGCTCTTCTATTTGATGCAGAACCAGTAGGATATGTGGAAGCACTGAAGGAAGAAGTATGGAAGAAGGCTATGCTGGAAGAACTAGCAGCAATTGAAAGAAACCACACTTGGAAACTGGTCAAGTTGCCAAAAGGAAAGAAACCTATCAGTTTGAGGTGGGTGTTCGAGGTTAAAAGGAAACCTGATGGAACTATTGAAAAGCATAAAGCAAGGCTGGTAGTAAGAGGTTTCATGCAGAGGGAAGGCCTTGATTATACTGAAGTGTTTGCTCCAGTTGCTAGAATCGAAACAGTCAGGATTGTAGTGGTCTTAGCTCATTCAAGAGGTTGGAATATGTGGCATTTGGATGCAAAATCAGCCTTCCTCAATGGATTACTTGAGGAAGAAGTCTATGTAACACAACCACCTGGGTTTGAGAGCAAGGAAAGTGGAAACTTGAAACTGAATAAGGTTTTGTATGGTCTTAAACAGGCACCAAGAGCTTGGAACAAAAGAATTGATGGGTTCTTTCTAAAAATTGGTTTTGAGAAATGTAAGGTGGAGTATGGAGTGTATGTCAAGGAGGAGAATGGAGACGTAATCATATTATGCCTATACGTGGATGATCTTTTAATCATAGGCGGTAATGAAGTTGTGATTCAAATTGTCAAGAAGTAGCTGCAACAGGAATTAGGTATGACAGACCTGGGAGTCATGTCTTATTTCTTAGGAATTGAGTTCATTCACAAGAATGAAGGACTAGTGATGCATCAAAAGAAGTATGCATTGGAAGTTCTTAAAAGATATAAGATGGAAGAATGCAATCTAGCTAAGAGTCCAGTTGAGTTTGGATTAAAGCTAGGTGCTGGTCTTGATGAAAAATCAGTGGATGCCACATTGTTCAAGCAAATGGTGGGAAGCTTGAGATATTTGTGCCATAGTAGGCCAGATATTGCTTATGGTGTGGGTCTGGTAAATAGATATATGAATGATCCGAGGACTTCTCATATGGCTACAGCAAAGAGAATTTTGAGATATGTGAAGGGCACACTTGATTATGGTTTGTTATTCTCCAAAGCAAATCATAATCAAGGAATAAGGTTAATTGGCTTTTCTGATGCAGATTGGAGTGGTGATGTAGAGGACAACAAAAGCACCACTGGATATGTCTTCAAATTACTTGATCAACAATCTGTTGGAGTTCTAAGAAGCAAGAAGATGTTGGACTTTCAACTTGTGAGTCAGACAGAGTACATGGCTGCTGCCTCAGCAGCTTGTCAATCAGCCTGGTTGGAGTCCCTCTTTGCAGAATTGAAGATTCAGCTTGATTCAGTTGTTCAACTTAACATGGACAACAAGTCTGCTATATGTCTTGCCAACAACCCAATTCCACATGGAAGAACAAAGCATATTGGGACAAAGTACCACTATCTCAGGGATCAAGTGAGGAAAGGAAGAATAAGTTTTAGCTTATTGCAAGTCAGAAGAACAGGAAGCTGACATTCTAACCAAAGCGCTTCGTGGAGAGAAGTTTAACAAGTTTAGAGAAAAAGTTGGCATAGTGAATTGCTTAAACTAGAATTAGGGAGGAATGTTGATGTATCCATATAATTCTAGTTTAGAAAAATGATAAAAGAAAAAAGAAAGAAAGTAGTTGAACTGGTGTAACTAAAGTTAGTTAGATAGTTTTGGTTAGTTTTAACCGCTTTGATCTGTGCCCCATATATGTTGACATAAACAATTTTCTAAATTTTTTGATACACAAAAGTTTTACTATTCCCTTTTGAAATTCTCTCATCTCTATTCTTGTAATTCCAATAGAAACACCTTTCAAAAGCTAGCAGGGAGGTATACATCAAATCTATTACTCAAGCAATCCCTTCATATTGCATGAGCATTTTTCTCCTTCCTTCCACCCTTCAAGATGAAATCCAAAAAATATGAACTCCTTTTGGTGGGAATTCTAAAACAACCGTAAATGTATAAATTGGCTCAGTTGAGATTGACTACCAATAAGAAAGAAGCACTGAGGTATGGGCTTCAAGCATCTTTATGCTTTTAATTTGAAAATGTTAGGAAAACAAGATTGAAATTTCATGTCTAACTCTGATGTTATTGTTACACAAGTTTTAAAGCTAAATATTTTCCTAAAAGAAATTTTTTGGGTTCCTCCATAGGTCACAACCCAAATTTCACTTGAGATAGCATCCACTCTTCATGGGCATTAGTCAAAGAAGACACTAGATGGAGGTTGGGAGACGGCAAATAGTTTGGAGTGACCCTTGGCTCCGCTCAACTAAGACCTCATATGTTCAAACTTCTACACATATTGGGCTTGAGAATATGACAGTGCAAGATTTGTTGGATCCTTCACATGTTTCGTGGAATCAGCAACTCATTCAAGAGATTTTTATCCCAAATGATGCGCAAATTTGTTGCCATCCTCTGGTGTATATGGAGACAAAGGAATGAAATGGTTTGGGATGGAACTTAGAAACCTCCTAACATTGCTACTCACTTTGCCCTACAACATCTATAGGTTCACCACAAGTCATCACATTCTCCCATCGTGCATATATAGCTCAAACAACGATAATCCAACCAAAAGCATCATGTGGTCACAACCTTCATCAACTCGCCTGAAATGCAACATAGATGCAGCATTCTGAAAACTGATTGCAAAATATGCATTTTGAAAATGTTATTCTGGAAACTGATTGCTAGCATGTCTCAGACTCAATGAGCAGCAAGCACTTCACGAATAATGAGTTTGGTGACATCCTTAGGCGTTGCTCACTCATTCAAAACTCTTTATAGTTAAGTGCGAGACACAATTTGTTCGTAGACAAGTTAATCTTATTGCTCATTGCTTAGCAAGGATATAAGATCTTTCTCTAGTCGACATTTTTTTTTATTTCAGTCCAGTTTGTATTGAAACCATTATTCTGAATGAAATTATATAAGTTTTTACCTTAAAAAAAGTATATACTTGATGTAAGAGAGACCCTAATCATATTCTTTTGTGTGCATATGTGTGTGTACGACCAAGAGATAACCTGATCATGCAATTTCCATAGTGCAGAAAAACTTTCATGTGAGCTCTTATATTTTCATCTTTTTTCTTCGGAGGATCGCATACAATTTCATCATGTTAGACTCCATTTGACTACCATAACCATAGAAGATGAAACGTGCTCTATATGTTTGTTTCCAACTTATTCTCTCACAAAGAAGGATGGTCTGAAATATTGCATGAGTGTCTCATGTCATGAATTTAGAAAGAATTGTCTGAATTGATAATGCATTAAATAAGTTTAATTGATCAAAATCACTAACATCTATTAAAAGAAAAATGAAAAACTTCAAATTCTTTTAAAATAAACTTTTTCGTTTTTCTAATCATGACATGACCGTTACAAATTTAATTTTATTGTTAGATGAAACACAAACGCATAATATAAATTTCGATATTGCTAGATGACTACTGAAACAGAAACTAAAAAACTATAAAAGGGTGACTGAGTGAGGGGGTGATGAGGCCAATGAGGTAATTTCAGATATTTCTTTGCATTTGAATTATTTTGAAAATAAATCAAAAACACATAATATAATTAAAAATAATATATTTTTTATCAATTAAAGGAATAACATAATTTTATATTTCTAAATTGATTATAAATTGAATTGATCTAAAATTATACTTTTTAGATATAATTGGCCCCTAAACCTCATAGAAAAATATAGAAATTATTATTTAGCAAATAATAATTTCTATCAAATTTGTCATATACAAAAGAGTCTCTTGATTGAGTAAACTATATATGTGAGTGTTTAAATCTTCTAGCACTATGTTCAATTCCTACATATAAAAAAATTATTGTACCATTGTAATCAAATTTTTTATATATAAAAACTCATATATGTCTATTAGTTATAGAAAAAATGAATGCACAAATTATTAATATACGTATATTAAATAACTATTAAATTATAAATTTTTAAAAGTAAATAATTATTTTTCATAAAATAATTTTAAATTAAATTGCATTATCTCTTATTTTATTAGTTTTTTCTATTCCTATTTAATAAATATATAAAAGATAATATTTATAATAATTGTAAATCATTATTTTAAAAGTTAATAATGTTTCATTAATGCTATATTACATTGAATTATATCAACAACTATGAAATTAAAATTTCGATCTAATGACTCAATTATTGAAGTGAAGATTACATAATTGAATCATATCAATGATTATTATAAAGTTAAAACTTCGATCCGACGGTTATAAAATATTCAAGTGAAGTGTGTGTGTGTGTTCAAAAAAGTGTTTTTTTGTAACAACCCCAAAAGCTATTACATAAAATACTAAGGCTTTAACACGGAAAGATTCATTTTTTGTCCCTTAAAAATTCTTGAATTAGTTTAATTAATGAAATTGCAAATAATTAATTTTTCTAAATACAAGCATGTCATATAAAATTCATCCATAAAAGGTCTTCAAAGTCATAAAATATAAAGGTACATATGCCCTAAGGCAATACATCGTCAAACCTCATAAACAAATCTCCAAACAAAACTCAAGGATCTCATTCATGAAATAAATACAACATAGATCCACGAAGATATAGAAATCCTAAATTGGTCCATACTAAGACAAAACATAAATAAATAACGAAGGATCGAATCTTACCCCTAAGTCCACCACCAAGTCCACATCAACCACGAGTGGCATGCTTCTCAGAGGTTACAACATAATCTACTCTCTATCAAATGGCCCGATCATCACAATTCAATACAAAACATAAGGGTAAACTCATTTCAAAAGGAAACAACATGTAAAAGAAAAATATAAGATCAACATGTTAAAAAGAGATATAGAAATCCTCTATTTTTCCAATAGTCATGTACTAATACAACTCCTTAAGTAAACATATCATTCTTAAGTCACAATTATCAATACATATGTCTAACTATCATGTTATGTCATGCTGACTCTTTACTCCCGAAAGATTTTACCTTTTGAGCAATTAACCCAAGTACATCCCTTAACATAGTCACACTGTATGATCCAACCATTCGGGAAGACTTGAATTAATCATATGGAAGAAGTGTGATTTTATCGAAAATGAATAAGCGTGGGTAGCGGCTGACCTCAGTAAAGCTTGGAAAGGCCTTAACCTATCTAGGGATTTGCCCACCCATCCATTCTATAGGCATATTCAGCGTTAGCCACCACGACAACCTTCAACACTAGGTTGAGGGCCTTCTTAGCACCCCCAACTTACATGTTTACTCACATGCAATGTCCTTCATCAATGCATATGCTTTATGATCATTCAAATCAATATCGTACGTCATCAGAAATTCATTCACCAATCCCAACATCATAAGAGGTTGTAACATCATAGATTCATCATTTATACGTTCATCACACTCATGAACCCACATATAGTTCAATAAGTATAGCAAGACATTCCAACACTTGGAATTCTAGCAAACAACTCACAAAAATCATATGAATGTGAATCTCATAATCTCAACATAAAGTCAACTCTAATAA
The DNA here is from genome assembly GCF_004193775.1 of Glycine soja. Classification (NCBI taxonomy): domain Eukaryota; kingdom Viridiplantae; phylum Streptophyta; class Magnoliopsida; order Fabales; family Fabaceae; genus Glycine; species Glycine soja. The sequence goes on along the minus strand of NC_041009.1, from coordinate 19,346,678 downwards.
TAAAATAACATCATCTCATATCATCATAAATTCATTAAGATATCAAAATAGTTAATTTATGCAAGGAAAACAAACATTAATCACATCCACATCAAAATTTATCATTGGACTCAAAACTAATCACTAGACTCAAAATAGTCATTGAACACTGAACACGACATTGGACACGAAAATGGTCACTAGACGCGAAAATAATCATTGAACATGAATTCTATAGAATTTCAAAATTTCTACAAAATTGCCTCTCATGGCTTCCAAATCAACCCAAAACAACTCAAATTCTTTTCCATCAATTCCAAATACATAAACAATATCAAACACTTCACAAATAGGAACTTTTAATCAATATTCACCAAAGAAAGAACCCGAATTTTAAAACTCAAAACCTCAAATGCTTTAACTTCCATTTTTAACAACATGATTCATTTTATAACAACCTTGAAACCAATTCACAACAACCTAAGCATAGAAAAGGATAAAACTCCCCTTACTTATTAAACCCAAGATTATGACTCTTAAAAGAAGAAGAAAGGAAAAAGGAGTGAGCTTCGAGTCCAAGTTAGAAACTTTCCTTCAACCCCCCAACAACCACACTATACCAACATTAACAAAACCCCAAAGCCAGCCAAAAACATAATCAAAATCCCTTAAAACCAAGCTTTTCCATGAAAGTTGTTCATGGTTTCTCTAGGGAAAACGGAAATGAACTCAAAGAGAGAAAGAATGGGAGATTGTCTCACCTAGGGTCAGTCAACAACCACTATAGGAAGGAGAAAGGAGCTCTTTTTTTGCATAGCACAAGGTTTAAAGTTCTCTAATGATGGTTCTTGAAGAAGAGAGAATTGTGAAAAGAAGTGTGCTAAGAGAGAGTTTCAGCACAAAAGAAGGTTTATGACTCTTGTAATTCCTCCTTTTTACACCTAAACCTTACTACACACACACACACCCCTCCCACCATAAACTAAAGTTCATCCTCTTAAGCCCAAAACACTAAAACTCACTAACCACATACACAAATACAATCAAATCACCAAATTTATTAATTAATTCATTCAAGTACTTAAACTAAATTTATTTTATCTTATAATTTAATTAAATCACTTGAACAACAAATTACGAAAACACAACGTTACATTTTTGTTTATAAGTAGTTATAGAGGGAGGGCGTGATATTTTAATTACTTGAACAAATAAAGGGTATGGTCTTGCTAATGAGTAATTTAGGGATATTAGTTAAAGAATAATTAGAAAAATATACAATAATTGTAAAAAAAAGATAAATATATCATAATTAAGTACTTTTAAAATTTTGAACATATCAGTTACTTCATTTTTTATTTAATATTTTTAATTTTTAATTTTATGATAATATACTCTTGAGCATATTCCATAAAGAAATAGTCGGCCTCTTTATAAAATAGAAAAATAAAATTGAAATTATTTAGGTTAAAATATATTATTCATCCATATAAATTGAAGGGGTTCATTTCTTGTCCCTGCAAATTTTTTTGTATGTTTTTAGTCTTTGTGAAATTGAAATATATCATTGTTTGACTTGGAGCTAGCCAAGCTCGATTAATCGGAACTTAGCTTCAGGCCAAATGATGATACAATTTTACAGGGACTAAAATCATACAAATAATTTTGAAGGGACAAAAATTAATATTTTTAATTTAATAGAGATGAGAAAATATTTTAGTCAAAATTATATAAAATTATTAAAAAAATTAGTTCCTTTTCAGTGAAATTATATAAAACCATTGACGATAGCATGAACTTTCCTAGCTTCCCCAACGCATTCTCGATGATGAGCTCATTTTGAGAAGCAGTCCTAGCACTTTGGTACTGGGATGCACTCTATCATCGTCACAAGTGTCTCTCCAACCCCAACCCTAGCGACCACCCTGACAACTACTAGAACAAAGAGATCTCTCAACCATGTCTATACTCCGATAGAATAAACATTGTTGTTTTCTCCTCTAACTAGTGCAAATGAAGAAAAAAATCAAGTTTTCATTCTCTACGTTAAGGATTTGCCTCTTCATCGGGTCATTTAATGTGGCAAAATTTTCTCAGGTTCTTTGTGTTAGTTACATTGATGAGAAGAATGTGATATTTCAAATTGAAAATGTTTATTTTTTATCTCTATAAAACTTTTAGTATGTTTTTAGTTCCTATAAAATTAAAATATACCATTGTTTGGCTTAGAGCTAGGCTTGGTTAACCTAAACCTAGCTTCAAGGTAAACAATGGTATATTTCAATTTTACAGGGACTTCAAACATACAAGAAGGTTTACAATAACAATGAATACATCCAATTTTATTAGGACCAAAAACATATTTTAGTCAATTATTTAACTAATTCGAGTGTAGACAATAACATAGGTTGTATTTTACTAGTATTTTTTTTATTTTATAACTTATTTAATTATTTTATAAATTGATTTCATCGAAATAAATGTGTTTGATAAATGACTCTATGCCATTAAATTTATAGCACCTTTATATGCTAGTATATGAAATAAATTATAACATAAAATTTGCTTCATTTTTACCATCAAAATTTCAATAAATATCATTTTTCCCATCCTCTTAATAAAATTCCTCCTTTCTCCCATCATTTGATATGTGTGTGTGTTAAATTTACATGTTATTATTTTAATGATTACACTATTTATTTTAATTTTAAATAGAAATTCTTCTTTAAAAAAATATGGTTTAGAATTAATTAAAAAATTTAAAACTATACCTAAAACAAATATTTTGTCTACAGAACAAAGATGGAATTTGTATGAAAAATAAACATATCTTTTAAGTTCTTTTATTTTTATCAACTAGTTTAATGACTAAATTTACCAAATATCCTTTTCAAAAAAATTTACCAAATATTATAATTTAATATACTAATTAAATAGTTTCAACTTTCAATTAATAACTTTTAGCTTCCCTCAAAAAGCTAATTCAACTTTTAGCCTAAAATAAATGTTTTCAACTTTTCAATTAACTTGCTTAAAAAAACTTCTCAATTAACTTTTCACCTTTCCATTAGTTTTATCAACTATTTTTGTCAAATAAATCCATAATATTTTGAAGAATTTTATTAGCTCTACAAAATGCTTTAACAATTGTATATAGAAATGGTAGAAATGATCATGCCTAGTGCTCCACAGATAACACAAAGTTGATTTTGATTGTTTTTTATTTTACACAAAGTGGAGCTAATTTACAGCCTATAGGAAACCACACAATCATAATCCTTAGTCCACATGGTAATTATCTTACAATGTGGTTATACAGACTAGGTTTGATCCCAATACAAAACATAAGAGACCTAAGGAATCTTGCCCAAAAACTCTAAAGAACGTTGGAGCTGATTAAAATTTGTGACTAAAATTGGCTTGCAATGCAATGATTAGGATATTGGCCAACACATTAGCAAAATATAGATGCCTCATTAGTAAAATACATTCCTAATTGTACTTTGTATGAGTTCTACCCAATTTGACCATGAAAAGAACACAAGAAGCTCCCACAAAATTCTAGTAAGCAAACCTATCATGGTTTCTCTTTGATAGGACCTACCAAATTAATTCATAACTTTGCACGTTGAAATGTTTGTTTTGAAAGTATATACTCGCTTGCCCATTTTCTTCTATCTCATCCTGCCATTTTGACGAAGTTATATTAGAGAAACTAATAATCCAAGAAAAAAAATGGAACCACTTCCTAGTGACCATTCCAACAAATATAAATCTTATTGATTGATTTTCCTTGTTTTACTAATTATAACCCTTAATTGATGTACTATATATTCTTGTTAGTCGATGTACCACATATTCTTGCTTACTGTTAGTCGTCCTTTAGGACTAACTTTTGTATAGAAAAATTTTATAAAATGTTTATCTTTTCCCCAATTTATGGTTCTTTTTGTAAGTTTGTACATATTTTTAGGTTTAGTTTAGTTTTGTTTAGTAGAAATGCCCAACATTGTGAATTTAATGTGTTTCAACTTCAATTTCAAGTAAAAAGGATGAAGATTTGTGAAGACTTGCAGCTGGTGTCTCGCTAAGCGAGGCTTGTGCGCTTAGCGAGAATCATGCGCTAAGGGAGGCACTCAGCCCGCTTAGCGAGCTGGGAGAATCTATGAAGCATATGCGCGCTCAGCGTGTCATCAGCTTACTCAGTGAGACATTTGTCTCTTCCTGTGCTAAGCGCGCCCAGGTGGCTCAGCGGATTTTCACTAACTCACGCTAAGCACGAAATTGGCGCTAAGCGAGCCTTCGAGGACAGAAAGCTCTTTTTAAGGCTGAAGTTGGAAAAATCAAGCATAGAGGTTAGAAGAGAGGCTAATTCAGAGCGTAGAGAGCAGAACAGAGGCAAAAAATAGAGCAAGGAAGCCAAAAACCTCAGCTTTCAAGAGGATTTTAGGTTTAGGAGTAATTTCTAGATTCCTAGAGGTGGAGGAGACATCCCCACCACTGTGTAATTTGTTATTTTCTTCTTAAACCCTCATCTTATAGCTGAAAGGTGCTGCCTAGCGATGGAAGGCTAAGTATCTCTATTGGGAAATTCTACTGAAACTTGATGTAAATTCTTAACTATCTATTAAAAGTTGTTTTATGTGTCCATTGCTTCTATCAGCACTTAATTATTGCATGTTTTTGGTCTGATCACCCATTGATGTGTAAAGTTAGGATTTTTAGCATTGGAAAATGTATTAGTCCTTAGAGCTGGATAGAGCAGGGCTAGATAACTGCATTGCTAGACATAGAGTGTAAGGTTTTAGTTTTTGATATGCTGTGATTGTAATGTTGTTCAGTTAGGCTAAGTTCGACGAGACATCCGAGAATGAGGTTTAATTAGAATTAGTCCATTCACGCGAGGAATCAGTGTTTGGTATTTTAGTCCTTAGCATAGAACACAGAAATAACATTAAATAGAGAAAAATCTTTTAATTACATCAAGCGTTCAGTAGAAGGACCCAACATTTTAATCATCTGTTTTCTCTCCCGTTTTGATAAGCGTATTTGTAGTTATTTTAGATTTACAACATATACATCTTTGATTTAATTCTATTTACATGGCTTTATATCAATGTCTGGTTGCTGAATGAAACTTCATCGAATGAAACAAGTTCCCTGAGTTTGATACTCGGTTTCTTACCATTTTATTATTACTTTAACAACTCGGTACACTTTCTGATAAAGTTCGGGACTGTCCTAGAGTTCAAACACTTACCTAATTGATCCGGTTGAGTAATTAGTTTTTATGTAGTTTTGAATTGCTACATGTAGTCCCTTGCATATGAAAAAGAAAAAAAAAGTTCATATCAAATTTTAGAAGACATTGATTGTCATTTCCCCCAAAATGAAAAACTTTACAATCAAACTAAAAAGTTTTGACCTAGTATCGCAAAACAGTTTTCAATTTGTAATATTTTTTTTCACAAGAGGGCCTTAATAATCAAAATTATTAGAGCCAAACCAAAAAAAAAAACCAAAATTGTTAGAGATTCCACATTTAATAATAATATGGCCAAAATAAAAATCATTACCTCTTGAATTAACTTTTGGAATTGAGTTAAGAATTAGGTCAAGACTTAAATTCTATTATTAATTATGGTATCAAAGTATATTCGGTAGTTGTTGTTGGATCACATACAAATGTCCAATCTTAAAAGCAACACTTGAAATATCTAGTCTTCGGTCTAAACCAAAATTCTATGATAAACTTTTTTATTTTATGCATGAAAAATTGTAAATATAATTGCAAATTTCAAAGGTCAAGATATTAAAGCTTCACCATGTGCAATTGTTTCTATAACTTCAAAAGGTCAACATATCTATTAATACAAGAACACAAATCATATCAAAAACTTCATTTTGTAAAAAAAAAACAATTGTTACAAGATACATACTAATGAACTTTGATCTATTTTTATTACTATATTTTTCTTAATGAAATACAAGAAAAATACAAATTGTCATTAACCAAGTGATAGTCTAGTGATTGTTGCTAATAAAGTCATCACTAATGTGTTTGTGTTGGTCAAAAGAGACCAACCTTTAATAGTGTCAATATCAAGTCAACACTAATTAGAAGATATGACAAAAAAAAACATTGTCACTACTACTAGTGATGTGAATCCAATGGCACAATGATACCTTTGCTTCCAGTGTTATTTTTTTCAATGTTATCAAAACTAAATCATCAACCCTATGTAACTAGTTTCTAATTTGGCCAATTCAACTAGCCGGGCAAAGTCAAGTTACACATTAATTTCAACACACTAAAATTACATTGTGTAAGATTACACAATGTAAATTAATACTATGCATTATCAATTTGAATTACACATTGATCTAGGCAGTTAATACTATTACCTATGTTAATTTGCACAAAATTAACTTTTTTTTTAAATGCCAAAAGAAATTTAGTAATGAAAGTCATTCTTTGCCACAAGTAGTGAACAAAATGGTAAAATACATAAGTAACATAAGAGTATTCACATAGCAATAATATAGTATCTACTTTATCTAATTTTGGTAAAAGCAAAACTTCCACTTTAAGCCTAATTCTACTTTATCTACTTATGCAACCAATTGAAAAAACAAAGCACCCCATTTATGCTATGTACAGTTCAACCATCCCTTCACTCCTTTACCTATCAAACTTTGCATCATGCCAATTAACTTCATGTCATGAGAATCCCTATTACCCAACAAATAACCAATCTCTCTTGGCCACTTAAACAAGTTAAGTTCATTTTACATTTAAAACCCTTTTAGCACTAAAAAAAATTGTAGTCTCATTCCTCCTTAGTTTTAAACGTGAGTTTTTTAGAGGAAAAGAAGAGTTTCATGCATGCTAACTCACTAACAACCATAGCCATTTATTCTAAAGGCCATTTCGAGAGAGTACTAAGGAAGCCTATAGACATAAGTGTATATCTCTTGGCTTGCTTTGGAATTTGTTTTGTGATCATAACTTAAGGTATAGGGGCTTCTATTTTTTTCTTTGTGAATCATGTTGTGTGGGGCTGAATTATGATTGTTTGGGTGTTGGGTACTCTTAAATAACAATTAAAATGAATCTATGTTGTTCAATGTGTGTAAAATATGCTTGCTTTCTAATTTTTATAAGATTTAATACACAAATTTTAATATATTTTTGAGACACTTGTTTGCAAAGTTAGACCTTTTCCAAGGTTTTCATACCCTTTGGATGCAATGGAAAAATTTTCAAATCATTTTGAAATCATCTTTTATTTTATTTTGATGTTTTTTTCAAAAAAAGAATCTATTAGTTTTGGGAAAATAATTATAGTAATTTTTGTGAACCTTCAAATGACAAATAGATTTGTGGTGTCTTCCCTGGGTGATGAAGGAAATCCACAAAAATTGGCTAACCCTAATTTTTAGAGTAAGTATTTTTAATATTAGAAAATGTCAAATATGAAATTAGGGACAACAAAGACTTTTTTATTGGTTGAAAAATAGATTTTGAATGAATGAAGGGGCGATGGAAGTTCTATATGCTCTATGGAGTTATTGGAGAGTGTACTAACTTTATGAGAATTTCTATAAAAAAAAATCATATTCTATTTTTTTTCCAAATAGTTGTTGTAAAACAAAATTTCTGACAATAATGAACTCTTATTATTTCAAAAATAGTTTTGATGTCGCTTTGGCTTTGAGATAATTATATGTTGTTGGTGACACATTGAGGATGTTCTGTACCAAAAAATCATGAGAAACAAAGTTTTTTCTATTTTTAGAATTTCCAAAATACTGACTTTTTTATGTTATGGCATAATTGAGTTTTAATTAAAATAAAATATTACTTGAGTGATTTTTGGTGTGTGGATTTTTGGTGTGACTTTAAACCTGATATGGAGCATTTTTGTCAAATTCAGTTACATTTTGAATTGAATTGCATTTTTTTATAATTTTGAGTTAAATTCCTATATTATGCCTTGTGAACTTTTAAAATGTCATGTTTGCCCCTTTTCATGGAATATTAATGAATTATTCTTGCCTAAAAAGGAGAAACACTATTAATAATATTATTGATGAATTGGGTTCGATATATTATTTTGTAACTAATCATGTTTCTTATTCTGTGAAATTGAGACTTAGGGTGTTACCCTTGACACGTTATGAAATATGCATGCGTGTGTGATTTAGATGTGGAATGAATGTTGATTTGTGGGATGAGGATTCTAAATTCTCATGGGGATGAATAATACATAAAAAGAGTGTGAACATAATAATTTAACAAAGGATATCAATCTTAACTTTTGAGACGCACTTAGTACTTACAGGACTTAGAACAAAAAAGTAAGTCCTATGCTATGGATTGAAAATATGAAGGACATAGTTAAGCATATAACGTTGTGCATGATAAAAGAAATCATAAAACTTAATAAAACGAAAAAATCACGAATATGGATTTGTAATGGGATATGTGTGTGACACACGTGTGTTGTATTGTGTGGTTCATTGGATGATTTCCATCGAAGATAACGCGGAAAAGAAAACCTTTCTATTTAGGGTCAAGTATGACCAGTGCGAAGTACATGAATGGATAATGGATGACATGTTAATTGAGAATTGTGGCATGGACGACATGTTATCGTGTTAGAGAATGTTGTGGATCATATGGAGGTTTCAGACGCAAAAAATGTTGCATTGTGATGGATGTGGCCATGTGGGCCTAATGTTCCCATGATGTGGGCTTGTAAAGGGGAAGAAGTCTCTGTGTATAAACTCATAAAGATTATGGACCATCGTCTGGTACCAATTGGTGAAGGAATCCACACCGATCTAGAGAGACAATCCAGTGGAGAGCATCATTGAAGAGTTGGTCCTTAGAGATTGGATGACCACAAAGAGAGGTATCTGGGAATGATAACATAGTGTGGTCGTCCTTTAGGGTATGGCGCTAGGTCGTGGCTTTAGGTCATATACCGACTTGGCAACCTTGATTGATTGTGAGGCATTATCTTATTGGTGAGAGCCCGCCATTGTACTGTGATTAGGGTGCACTCTCAACAATCATATAACTTAAAATAGTGCAAGTCCATTGAGTTTTTGGGAGTTCTAGTAGCAGTGAGCCCTTAAATGAAAAAGAGTGAAGTGTTGACTAGAGATTTTGGGTGACCACAGAGATCATGAAAGTGACTCGATATATGTGTAGTCCTATGTGATTGTTTGGACCTTCAGATTATTTTTTGTTGGTTTATGTGAAGGATGGAGACTCATCCATACACCCAACATTTTTCAAATGTACTCAATGATGTGGTTCAATTATCGAGGATGGAATGGATTGGCTACGTCAAGCACTACTAGTGTGGATGGACTTGATCGAGGACAAAAGACCTCTCAAGGATGTCTCATGAACTTAAGTTGGTATTTTGAAGGCTTATGTTTGGTGGGTCACTGCTTTGAGCCCTAGTCTTTTATTGTATATGAAATAGAGTAGACTAGGCTTTCATTTTATGGTATGTTAGTCGCTTGTATGTGACCCCAACATGTTGTGTAATTGGATTTTAGAGATGTAAACCAATATTTATTTTGGGAATAAAACTATTTAATGATGCAATTGAGGATGTTCAACTAATATTTTTTGCAACTCAATGGTTTCAAAAATTATGCAATTTGTAAACATTATTGAATAAATTAAGGAGGATTTTGAGGAAATGTATATATTTACTTATTATGTTTTAATGATTTTTTAAAAATCAAGTTTTGATAAATGAAATGTTTTCTTAAGGAATGATATTTCTTAAATGAAAGTTGCTTTGAAAAGAAAATATGAGTTTTATTAAGAATGAACATTATGATATTTTAAGTAATGACGCTTTAATGCAAAGGCAAAAATATTTCTATGATTTTGGAAGAATATTTAATAGTTTTTTAATTCTATATTAATTCATCTTTGAAAAAAAAATCTAACAGATTTTAGAACAGAAAATTTTGGGTGTTACAAATGGAATAAGATGGAGACTTTTAAAAACCACCTAAACAAACACATTATCTAGCACTGGGATTTAATGTTGGGATTTTAATATTTAATCCTTATTTTAGTATTCTATATTATTTATGCGAAAGCCAAAATTCACATATAAAAACAACCTAGAATAATTTACCAAAGATTCTAAGATCTACATGTTTGATTATTGAGGATTAGAATAAATACATAGATCCATTGTCAATTCTAAATCTAAACGTTCTTTAACAAATGTTGTAAGACATTTATGACAATTCATCATGAATAGAAACAATGACATTGTGGTCCTCCTTCAATCAAAGCTTCTGTATTCTTCAATGGTGCCTTCATAACTCTTCAAACGGGAAGAAGAAAAACTATGTGTGGTGACTCAGTATATTGTTAGGGTTGTGATGTAGGGCCTATCTATGAACCCTAATTCTTCTATTGCAATAAAAAAACCCAATTGTTTCTTAATTATATTATTGCACTGATTTTATTGTTATTTGGAATTGATTAATCTGAAATCTGAATTGATTAATTGTTATGATCAAAAGCTATAAATTGATTGACTTATGCAATAATAGATTTCATAGGATTTGTATGAACCAACTTATCCTAGAATTTCTAATTTAATTAGCAAATGTCAATTAACCTCTATGTGCTTAATCTTCTTTCTAAATTAAGACCTAATGAACAATAAGGGAATGAATTAGAAAGAAGAGGATTTTTAGAACATGAATCAATTACATTTATCATTTTAAAAAAGGAAAGACTAGTAATTGAATAGATAATTGGGGTTTAATTGAAATAGAAGATTATGGGGAATGCAAAGATAAGTCTGAAATCACGATCCTAGATCTCTTACTTTGTTAGAATCTTCATTAATTTCTATTGTTCATTTTTTTTATTATTCTTATAAATTAAATTGCTACCAAACCAATTTCCAATGGTTATTTTTATTGCTCACTTAAACATCCTCAATTACATCACTAAACATTTTTATTCCCAAAAAAAAATATCAGTTTACGTCTCTTAAATCCAATTACACAATGTCTAGGTCACGTATAAGAGACTGACACACCATAAAATCAAAGCCTAGTTTACCCTTTTTCATATACAACAAAATACTAGGATTTAGAGCAGTGACCCATAAAACATAACCCCTCAATCACCTGCTTATGCTCATTAGGTATCCTTATAAGGTTCTTTTTCCATGAACAAGTCCATCTACACTTGTAGTACTTGACGTAGTCGATCCATTCCATCCTCAATAATCGAACTGCATCATCAAGTCCATTTAAAAAAATGTTGGGCATGTGGGTGAGTCTCTATCCTCCGCATAAACCAATAAACAAATGAACCAAAGGTCCAAATAATCACACAATATTACGCATATATCAAGACACTTTCACTTGTCATCCAAAATCTCTAGCCAACACTTAACTTTTTTTATTTACTGGCTCGCTAGCATGAGAACTCCTGAAACTCGATGGACTTGCAGTATTTTAAGTTTGATATGACTCCAAAATCTCTAGTCAACACTTAACTCTTTCTCATTTATGGGCCCGCTGCCATTGGAACTCTTGAAACTTAGTGGACTTACATTATTTTTAAGTTTGATAGTTGTCAAGAATACAACCCCACTATGGTACGATAGTGAGCTCTCATCAACCGGTTATACATCACATTTGTCAGGGTTACCAAGTCAGTACTGTGGAAAATATGACCACAAACTCAACGTTGTATCCTAAAGAAACAGCAAGTCAACAACACATCCCTTAGGTACAACTCTATATGGTCATCCAAACTCTAAGGATTGGCTCCTTAACAACGCTCTCCCACTGGGATTATTTCTCCTGATTGGGGTAGGTTCTTTTTCCACTGGTACACGATGATGATTCATCATTTCTCGTGGTTTGAATCCCACATGATCAAACATCATTAATCTCGCAACCACATGTTGCCTGTGCCGCAATCCTTAATCGATGTGTCTTTTGCTACACATTCACATCCCTTGCATTGGTCACGCTTGACCCCAAACGAAAATGTTTTTCCTCTCATTTGATCTTACCATGCAAAACAAGAACCACACATCATAAACACATGTGTCATGCACACATCCAATCACAGATTTAGACTCATGACCCACCCATTTTTATTATGTTTTATGAATATTCTCTCCACACTCAACCATTTATGCTTCATTATGTCTTCCAGACTTTAGCACCTTCACATAGGACTTATTTATCACTCTAAGTACAAACATCCATCTTAATATAGATTAGTGTTCATCCATGTCTTAAAATATTAATTAATAACTTCACACTCTTTTTAACGATTAATTTGTTAATTTCCATAATGAATATCTTTTATTTCAAAATCTGTCATTTTCCACAAATGTGCCCTGAAAGGAGTTCATTTGTTCCCTTAAAGATCATGATTTTGTGTTTCCACATCCAACATCCAATTCACATCATAATCATGCACACACAAAATTTTCAAAATGCTTAGGGTTCACATCCCTTAGGTCTCAGTCCACAATATACATCACATAGTTAATATGCACAATGAAACATGTCATAGATAAATGATCAACACACAACACATTGATGAATATTCCCTTTAGAGGTAGACTACCATCTTTCAAGAACAAATATATCATATCATGTCAATAACACAAATATCTCAATTAAAAAGCTAAATCTAAGTATGATGAATTATTGATTTACAATTTTCTAAAAATATCAAATCAACTCCAATTGTCATCAAACTTGACAGTAACACTCTTCATATAACATATTACAACATAAAAATTAGAACTCTAAAATTTCCATCAAATGATATTTATTTTTATTTAAAAGCCAAATCTATCTATACATGAAACATCATTTTTCTTATTTCCATTCAGACTGAAATATAAGCAAAAATAAAACTATTTCACACTCATGAAGAAAATTAGTTAACATCATTTAATGTTTATAGTTTCAATGAAAAAATTAATTCATTTCCCAAAATACCCTTAACATTAATTTCACAATACAAAAAAGAAGGTTGTTGAAAATAAAATTCTAATTAAATGAATGGTATTTTGAAAATACTATCATTAAATAGGAAAAAGTCAATTAAAATTTGTTGATATTTTAGTAAAACAAACATTGATTTTTTGTTGTTTATATTTCACTCTAGAGGTAAAATTTATTTAAAATAGAAGATCAACTTAGTTTTTATTCAAACTTTGCAGATTTCATCATCAACATATTGGCTATCACATATATTTTTCACAAATCTCAAAAACATGTGTTTTGATTTTTCCAGTAAATATCTTTCACAATTGCTAGAAGATGCAAATTTCTCCATTTAAATGAAGAAAAATAGTAAATGATTTTTATAAAAATCTATAGACACTCTAGATGGTCCATGAAATAACATAAAAATTCACTACATGATAATTTCATCGAAATTTATTTTTCTTTATTTAAAAGGACAGTATCGAGCAATGTTATGTTTTAAACTTTTAATTTTCAAACAAATATTTTCCTATTTTTTAAGCTTAGACAATTTTTCTATACACTATCCATGGTCATACAACACTTTGTTTGAAATAGTTTCACTAAAAAAATCCAAAAAAATAATTAAAAGTAAAATGACTCAACCAAATATATTTGAGCAATTTCAAAAGAAATTCGAAAAAATAGGAGTGCTGAAAACAAAACAAAAAAACAAGAATTATCATAAGCTCAGAGACATCAAAAACTATGGAACAAGTCTAACATTACAAGAATCATGTCCCAAAAAATAATTAAAATTTGTGCACATAATCAGCCCAAAAATCAACAACAAGCAATTTAACAATTTATGCATCAAACATTTATTCCAATGGCTCTTCTTTCCCAACACCCACACAACCCATGGATAGCCCCAAACATAATGATTCATGAGGTTGAAATAGAAACTCCCCATACCTCAAGTTTTGAGGACCAAACATTCGAGTAAGTCAAGAACTAGACACGTGTGGTGTCTAAAAATTTTCCTATCCATCAAAATAATTTTTTTAAAAACATAGAGAGGTAGATCTTGATATTCTAGAAGAGGAAATGTAGTTAGAGTAGTGACTTTAGCTAACTTACCAAGCATTCTTTGAACAAATCCTCAAGAATAATGAGATAAGCTAACTTCCCTCTCACTTGAACTCACAGCACACACTAGTACAATGAGAGCTTTTCTCCCTTTTCTTTTCCATTTAAAATGGCTAGCATAAGTCAACATTGGATGGGTCTAATATATTAGCCAAAAGGGTTTTAATATTCTAAGGATTTTTAGAAGCTAAGTGAGATTAATTTCTGGATAATGGGGTGCCTTGGCTGGCCATGGAAGTCATGCTCCTTTTTGGTGTTTTTGCTATAGAAGAACTTGCTACAATTGGTTAAAGTTAGATTATGTATAGATGTAAACGTGCTTTTACCATAATTAGTTAATTCTCTAGTTAAGTATCATGGATCTTTATGCTAATTAAATTGATCTTGCTTTGCGTTAAGTTACACAAAGTAACTTTATCCGGTGCAAGTTTACATGGTATATGTTCACACTATATAAATTCTATATGGTCCAAATCTTCCATAATTAAATCTCAATTTTTAAAAGATGTAGGTCACAAAAAATCAATCACACAAATAACTAAATGAAATTTCACTCAAGATTAATTACCCTAGGAAAAAGTGTATGTAATTAAATTATATCTACACAGAATAAATTTACACAATGTAAAAACTTTGATTTTAATTAAAGTCAACATTCATTAAAATTTGTCACATGAAATAACATATATACAATTCAAATGTTTCTCAATCACTTAACTTAAATCTTCATTGTAATTACTTTCAATATCAATTAAGATTTCATAGAGCACACAAACAAAGAACTTTTTATAGTTTGATTTGATTTGTAAATTTTTAGAGTGTTACACATAATGTAACACCCCGATCGAATCACACCAGAATAAGAGGGATCCAGAGATTGTGAAGGTATGGGATTATGCAATTGAGGATGACTTAAAAGAATTAATTGGTACTATCCATACCAATAAGATGCATGTACTTTTCGATAGTCTATCACTTAATAACTCCACGGTTAAGCATGTTTAGCTTGGAGTAGTTATGAGATAAGTGACCTTCTAGAAAGTTTTCTAAAAAGCGTGAGTGAGGACAAAGCATGCTAAAAAAAATTGTGTTGGTTTGCGGGAATAATTATTGCTCTAGAAAGTAGTTGAAGTAGGTTGTTGAGATCTCCGAAAAGACTACCTACGGAGAGTTCAGACCAACAAGAATGTTGAGTGAAGTGTTATCATGTGAAATTTCGTAGTGTGTGAGTCATCGAGAAGTCGACAATCAAGGATGCTACACATAACACATCTGCAATGATTCATAGTCATCACATTTTCTTCCCAAACTCTACATCTCAAACCACACCATTGAACTTGATCAAGCTTACTTTTGCTTTGTGTCTCCTTATCAACTTTCAACATCAGACCACTCACACACTACTTGTGAGAAACAAGTTTCCCCTTAACTTTTTTTGCTAGTATTTATTATTTTTAATTATTTTACATTCTAAAATTGTATATGTGTTCTATTTTATTACAAAAATAGGCATTTTGGGCTAAAAGAAAAAATTCAGCCCATATTTCATCAGAAAAATATTTTTTTAATCAATATTCATTAACATGAAATATTTACATACTTATTTATTAATTAAAATTAATTATAAAGTTAATATTTATCCATTTTTTTAGTTTTGAAATACAAAAATGTTTTTGGCTTGAATATAAACGTACAAATCCATATGTTTATAAAAAAAAATTTCCTAAATAGCTTCTTCTATTTAAAATTATCCTACATAATATTTTGCTATATTTTATTTGAGTTAAAAAATGTCTTTGGTTGAACTTTTACAATTAAATGATGTCATTTTTGTTATTGTATACAAGAATTTAATAAGTTCCCAAATAATTTCTAAAATTATATTTTATTACTCTAAGTAATGCTCTAAACATTAAATAAAATAAAAATGAGGATGTTACAATACAAGCATACAATTTGAATTTTTTGCCTCTTTCTTATCTCTATAATGTTTTACCTTAAATGAATTATTTATATTAGTTTAATTCTAATATGAGTATACTACAAGTAGGATTTTGATTCATTTCTTTTGAGTCTAACTTGTGAAAGTATTCCAATCTAACTAGATTTTCAATATTTCAAGTGAGTTTATTATATTGTGTGATCCCATATGTTATTGTAATATATAATATTATGCATATAGGCTACATTTATCATCACAAATAGTGACTTGTGTCTTTCAACACATCACTATTGCCTAAATATGTCTCTACAAAATAATAATCTTAGAATTTTTGGTAGAAAAAGTTGATAGCATGATCAAATTTACTTTAAACAAAACAAATTTAATTAACTTCAAAAATTTAGCAAACAAAATTACACATAACCCAAACTAAAAAATTAAGTTTGTTAATGCTTAAGCGTAAATTCTATTATAAGTATATATAACATGGCTTTCTAATTTAATAGTCGTATTATACTTTAAAAATATAGGTATAACTACATAACGTTTCATTTTATTATTGTCACGATAAATTATTTTAGTAATAGTGGAGTTAATAACATTGGTTGTAATAATACTTGATGCCGATTATGGAGTGAACAAGTAGGAAGAAAGAGGAAAATAGAAGAGAATTTGCTAAACCATTATTTCACAAGAGAATTAGACGCATATCCATCCATCTTCATGGCAATGACAACTTTCTTTCTTCCATGTTTTCTCTCTTCATTCTTCTTTCACTTGAAGCACCAT
Organism: Glycine soja; assembly: GCF_004193775.1. Classification (NCBI taxonomy): domain Eukaryota; kingdom Viridiplantae; phylum Streptophyta; class Magnoliopsida; order Fabales; family Fabaceae; genus Glycine; species Glycine soja. The sequence goes on along the minus strand of NC_041009.1, from coordinate 19,329,817 downwards.
ATGCTTACAAACACATTGGTTCAGTTATGTTGTTATCATTATCTATTTTTGTATGTAAATATAGTTTTCCTATTTGTGGGTTTATATATTTTCTCTCTTTTCTTCCACAAATTCCTCTCAAGAACCCCTAGTGTTTATGATGATGGATGGTGATCTAATCAGAACTTGCTATTTTCAATATCCATGTATTATTTCATGTCAAATCAAACAACATATATATTTTTATATCTTGTCTTTTCTTCTCTTTCCTTCTTTCTTTTTTCATTTTTTTGTAATGTTACAAAATTCAAAGAATTCTCTTCATTGACATGCATGCAAGGGGAAACATATTATTGGTTCTCTTGATCATTTGCAGAGAGTTTGGGAAGTTACAAGGTGTTTTTGATTCATTTTTACTTTTAATTTTGACCTTCATTTCCTTACATCTCTTTTTAAGAGCTCTATTCTTTTCTTTCTCGTCACATCGATCTATTAAAACCGTTAGAGTTTATTCATATGTCAACCATCATATAGGCTCAAATGATTTGATTTTCAATTGTTGTGAATATAACCATATGCATATATGATTTTTAGCACATTTAATTTGACTTGTATGTTTGAGATTCTATTACAAATTGAATTATTGTTCCTTCATGGTTTCTATACTTAAATATAGAATCAAACATTTTATAACCAAGATTCTTTGTTCTATGTTAACAAGAAATTTTAATGCATTCTACTTCATTCACATTAAAGGTCTTATGTTTGTGTATTTCATTTTGATTTATTTTTAAAAAATAGTTACTTAATTTGACAACATTTGTATAGAATCCTTGGTAGAATGAAAACAATTATTCCTTAAAATTAATTTGTTATCAAATATAGGTAATAGTGCGAGGATCTAAACCTAAAAAAATATGTTTAATATGAAATGAGATTGAGACGTTACATGCAACATATTTTATCATAATTAACTTAGTTTTATAGTGCTTTTGCGATAATTATCTTAAAAAGTGTCATTACATTGTCCATTAATGACTTCAAAACCTATCAAAATGCCTAATTTACCAAATTAAGTGTTATTTGTTGTTTCATTTGGATATCGCAATAACTGTCTACCAAAAATAGTCATGATGCATCAATTATTTTTTTTAAAAAAAGTATATGCATTCTATCATAATTGCAAAATTATTTATGTTTTTAGTGAAAATTAATCAAATCTTGAATTTCAAATGCAGATGAATTATAGTTCAAAAAAGGCTCTCAATAAAGATCAAGTTTATGCAAATTCATCAAATAATTTAGAAAATCATGTCAAAAAGGTAAAGCAAGATACAAATGATGTCTCCACAATTGATAATACAACTAGTGGAGCAGGAGACATAGACCAAGTTCTTAAAAATAATGCAAAAGTGACAAGTAAACCAACATCTAAACCTTACAAAGTAGAAAATTCTCTACACATTTCTGATTTTTCCACTACTCAACACCCAAGTCGAAGTGCAAGAATGCCTTCAAATTCTAACCCTTCAACCACATCATCAAGAGTAGTAGCAGAAACTACAAGAGAATTTTCTATAATTACAAAAAGCACCAATCAAGGTCAGAGAAGTGGTGTTAGTTCTCGTAATGATAGTTTAGAGAGCACTAGTGGTGCACATATTAAGCCACATACAGGAGGTGATGTGAGGTGGGATGCAATTAACATGGTTTCTAGAGGTAATGGTCTTAATCTTAGTCATTTCAAGCTTCTACAGCGTGTTGGTTATGGAGATATTGGTAGTGTGTACCTTGTGGAACTTAAAGGAAGTAAGGCATTCTTTGCCATGAAAGTAATGGATAAAGCATCACTTGCAAGTAAAAAAAAGCTTTTAAGATCACAAACAGAAAGAGAGATTCTTGGACTTCTTGACCATCCATTTTTACCAACTTTATATTCTTATTTTGAGACTGATAAATACTATTGTTTGGTCATGGAATTTTGTAATAGTGGCAGTCTACATTCTCTTCGATTAAAGCAACCCAACAAGCATTTCACTGAAGAAGCTACACGGTTAGTTACTTTAGAGTTTGTTTCAATTCAATGACAAGAGTACTTAAACACACACATATACATTGGACTTGAATTTCACCAAAGTGGTATATATGTAGGTTGAAATGTATGCTACAATAGTTATTATACATGATTATATTTTACTATGTTTAAATATAAATCATTAAACATAGTAGTTTTATTATTTCATTAATATGAAATAAGTTGCCAAATAAATTCAGTGAAATAAATGCAATTTACTTGTTCTAATAGTTATCCTCTTTAAATCAAGGATGAAAGATTATAACACTAGTTAAAGATTTTTATCTACCTTTTTGGGTAGAAATTATATATTACATTCTTTAATTTTTTTTTTTATGTGTTTCTACATACTTTAACAACCAAAAGGTATTGAAAATTTCTTTCTTCTTGGTTATGCATTTTTTTCTTCTATTGTGAAATTATATCATTGTTTTGTCTTAAGACTATGCATATAGTTTTCATAGAAATACTAGCCCGTATGCATTAACTAATTCATCAAACTAATAGTGCATTGACATTATTTCTATTATTTGCAATCTCAATGCTTAAAATTTCTATGAAAATTGAAAACAATGGGACTATCATGCATTACTAATAATCATTAGGCTACTTCAAAAGAAAGTAAATTTAATAAACCTTTAAACATGAGAATAAATCTTGTTTGAATGTTCTATGTTTTACTTCTCCAAATAATGCAATTACAACTAGATAGTTCATTATGAATGCAATAAGATTTTAGAAAAAAGACATGTTGATTAAGCATGTTCATCCTTACATTTGTGTAATTGAATGAAGCCATTGATATTTTTTGTTTATCTTCATAAGAGGTAAAAAAAACATTAAAAGCCTCTAATCATCTTAATTGTGTAATAATAACTATTTGATAGAACATTTGTGTTGTGAATTTTCATGACAAATCTAAGAATTTGATGTCTTATTTTCTATGATAGGTTTTATTGTTCAGAGATTTTGTTAGCTTTAGAATACTTGCACATGCTAGGCATTGTGTATAGAGACTTAAAACCAGAGAATGTTCTAGTTCGAGATGAAGGTCACATAATGTTATCAGATTTTGACTTATCCCTTCGTTGCTCTGTTAATCCTACACTTGTGAAGTCATCATCTGCACATGAAAGTAATAATGGTCCATCTGGGAGCATTTTGGATGATGAGCAAGTAATACATGGTTGCATACAACCTTCAAGTTTCTTTCCACGCATTTTACCTTCAAAAAAGAATAGAAAGTTAAAGTCTGATTTTGGCCTCATGGTTGGAGGATGCCTGCCAGAACTAATGGCAGAGCCTACAAATGTGAGGTCAATGTCCTTTGTAGGAACACATGAGTATCTTGCACCTGAGATTATTCGTGGCGAAGGACATGGTAGTGCAGTGGATTGGTGGACATTTGGAATATTCTTGTATGAACTTTTGCATGGGATAACACCCTTTAAAGGTGAAGGAAATAAAGCCACACTCTTTAATGTTGTAGGTCAGCCCTTAAGGTTCCCAAAAAAACCTCATGTTAGTAATGTTGCAAGAGACCTTATAAAAGGATTGTTGGTGAAAGAGCCCCAGAAACGATTTGCTTATAAGAGAGGTGCCACAGAAATAAAACAACACCCTTTTTTTAACGGAGTAAATTGGGCTCTAGTTAGAAGTGCTACACCTCCTATTATACCAAAGCCTTTAGATTTTTCTAAGTATGCTAACAAATCAAACATTCCCCCAATAGACAAGAAGATTGCAGATATTGTTGCAAGCGATAAAAGTAGGCATACACAACCTAATTCTTCTTATGAAGATTTTGAGTATTTTTAGAAGTACAAAATTCCTTGTTTGGACAAAAATGTACATTACATCTCAAGAAATTTTGAAATACATCTATAATAAATAAGTTATGTATACAAACATGTAAATTTCATTAAAATATTTCTTCTTTTTCATTTTGAGTTTCTATTACTTACATTCTTTCTAGTATTATTTTAGCATTGCAATAATATCTCTTTCTTTGCAAATCACATTGTTTGCAGGTACATCACATGTTATAAAGTGTTTAGTGGTAAATCATTTGTCACACAAGAAATATAACAATAATATGTATGTATTTTTATATCTACACAACTATGAATAAGCATGAAGAAAAATTTAAATGTATCATCTTTGTGATCTTGTAGAACATGAGTATGAAGGGACCAACATTTAATATAGGATTAGTTGAAAATAAGACTATTGAAATGACAAAGGTAAAAATAATTGTTAGTTCTCTTGTCATTATCTAAAAAGCACTAATTGATTTTTTTTAAAAGAATTCACTATGTAAAAGTTCATACAAAAAGGAGTTGTGACATTGCATGTGATGCATTTTAAAATATAACAAAAAGAGTTGTGATATATCATTTTCCTAAAAGGAGTTTGAATATATGATAATAGAATATAGCATGATTAAATGTTCAAAAATATTCTTTACATTGATTAATCAAGTTACATCTCATAGAGAAAATGTTAGTGAACATATTATAGTTGTGACTAACATCAAAGGAAATTTTTGTTTTTTTTAATCTATTTATTCATTATTTATAATATTTAATTTAAAACTTGATAGCAAATTCATGAATTATTAACTAATATTTATAATTATCTAAGTAAATTTGGAAAAATTATTGACACAAGTGAATTGAAAATTAAATCTGTTAATTAAGATTGAAGATTTAATCTCTTATTTGGACATAAAGTCGTCACTTAATCCCAAAATAATTTTATTTAGTGAAAAGAGATTAGATGAATTCCAAATATAAATATATATGATGAATTCACATTTTTTAAGCGATTCCAAATACACACTAACACTATAAATGACAAAATGACAAAGTTTTAGTACAATATTCAATGTAATTGGCATGGATACAAAACTCTTCAAACAAATATTACAAAAAATTAAAATATTTATTAAGAATGAGAATACATTGAATATCTCCCAAGAGAAGTCTAATTAAATTCTACTATTACTGATAAAAAAAAATCTACTATTTAGAAATACTAGTACTATCCGTTACGACAAAGTTCTAGTTTTTTTATTTTTGTTAATAAAAACCCACTAATGATGGCACTGCCAAATTGCAATCACTCACTTCTCACATACATTTTCTCACTCACTTTGACTGATTAGTTTGAAAGCAAAAGAAGAAGCAAACATTTTATTCTCGTGAGTGTGTGTGCGACAGTAACATCGTTTTCTCGTTTGTGTTTTTTCCGTTAAAATCATAAAAAAATAATGGAAAACCACATCTACGCCTCCTCTTACAGCCCTTCCACCAACTACAGATCCTTCCGTGACCATCCCGCCGCCGACGCCATGTTCCTCTCCCACCACCTCCACCACCGTACCGACGCCTCCGACGCCGCCGCCTTTCGCTTCCCTTCCTCCGCCCTCTCCGCCGTCGAAGCCGCCGACATTGCCCCTCCCGGCGTCACCTCCCGAATCGCCTCCTCCGCCGCCTCCGCGAATTTCCTCTCCTCCTGGCCCCCTGTCGCCGCCGCCGCCGCCGTGCCTTCCGCCCTTGACCTCAAACGCTCCTCCGACGGTTAGTTCTTAACATTTTCCTCCCTTTTAGGTTACTGAATTTAGGTTATTTGTTGTTTTTGTTGTTGTTTGCTTAAAGTAAAAAAAAAATGGAAGTAACCGAGATTTCCCTGATTCCCCGTTATTATGTGTAATCTATGAATTTAGGTTATAAAGTGTGTGTTAGGGTGGAGTGTTTTTAAGAAATAATAATTGATCTTGTTTACCCAAATGAAGTTGAACCAATCAGGGACTAAGCAATTGAGTTTAGGTTATTTATTTTTTTGTTTACTTGAATTAAAACTGAAGTAACCAAGATTTCACTTATTGTGTGTGATTTATATGTGGTGCATGTAATTCTGGATGTGCATGTTTGTGGTGTTCAGTTTTCTAATGAGATGGTATGTTAGGTAGTGAGGAGGATGTGATGCATAGGATTGTTGTGCCCTGTAGTTAGTGTGTATTGGTTATTCTGTTGTTAGCTTTTTTTACTTCTTTTTTTAATGTTAGTGATTAATTAGTGTTTTTGCCATCAGAGTATACCGGTTGGATTTAATTGTCTATGGTTATGAATGACTCTGGCGGTCCGGCACAGGCTTAGTTATGGATTTATGTTTTCAGAATCATGATTCATGATGCAAATTAGTGGCTGGTGTAGTGAATGAGCAGCATATATGCGTAGGATAGATGATGATGTGATGATTGAAGGCATGCTGCGTGATTTGAACAACATCGATAATAGTAGCTAAGGAGAGAAAAAATTGTGCTAGGGTTGGCTTTTTGCTTGAGAGTGACTTGTTACTTACTGGCAAGGCGAGGTTGACCTTTTTTTGGCTTCAAATGGTGTTACTACTTTACGTATTTAATGGAATATGTCGTGTTATGTGGTTGATATATTTTTACGTTATTTTGATATAATTTCAACAAATGTATACTTATAGCTTTTGTACAATCTCAGTGAAATTTATAAGTCATCTGGTTTTTTATATAAAGTATATTCTTTATACTTAATAATCTATGCATTTTGTCGAAAATTATTTTCTTAGTCAAACTTATAAAATAACACTATACGTTTGCTTTGGTTTTCTTGTATATACTCGTCTATTATGTACTATAGCTCTCTACCATCCAACAATTTTGGGTACAATTGGGCAAAGTGAAGCTTGGTATTCTACAAACCCACTGGCCAAGCGCCCTAGATATGAAAGTGCTTCCAATATGACTATATATCCACAGAGGCCAGGAGAGAAGGATTGTGCCCACTATATGCTCACAAGAACCTGTAAGTTTGGAGACAGCTGCAAGTTTGACCATCCTTTTTGGGTTCCAGAGGGTGGAATCCCGGATTGGAAAGAGGTGACTGCTTGCTATTATTATCACTATTATTATATTTTATGCCTATGAAAATTATTTGTATTGTATAGTACATTTACTATTGGTAATAGTATAAAGTGACATGTATTCTTACAATTCTATATTTTATAGAAAATTTTAGTTAAACATATATGAATATATAGTGGTGTATTATATACCAGTTTAACCAATTTTTAATTTTTATTTTTTAATGTTTATTTTAGTTACATTTTCAGTAAAAACCCTTTATTTCTATATATGTCAGTGTGCAACACTGTATAGAAATATTTATTAATTATAATAGAATAAAATTATAAATTATAATACTGGCACAATATTCTAGTACTATAGTTCTTGTATTACAATATACAAACTAATAATATTAAAGATTAATGGCTAATTGTAATACCTCCATGCTTTTGCCACATCTTGACATGTTCATCATATACATGAACCTTCATATAAATTTAACTTTAGGACTTATGAGATACTCTGTAGAGACATGTTTCTTAGTCATTTGAACCAACAAAACTAGTAGATAGATACATCTTGACATGTGCTACATTTTAGACTTGTTTAACTGCAAGATAATATAGACTCGTGTCTTCTATACTTCCTTGGGATTTGATAGTGGCTCCTTATTGGGGATTAGTGGGACTGTGGGAGTGTCTACAAATGTGAAATGAACAACTCAATACGAGCTAGTTTCCTGACTTTTCTCCAAAATTTCTAGTGCATACTGCATACTTTCTTCTTGGGCATCCCTATGCAGGATACATGACGGAAAAATACAAGATGGGTTGAGAACATAGTCCTCTGACTGCATGGTAGGTGGAAGGGGGAAAAAGAGTGGGATATTCTGTTAGGCTGTGAGAGGATTAGGCGTGGATAAGGGAAAGAAGCATGAATTGTGTTAAGTTTTGGGAAGGGAGGTTACTACCTTCAAATGCTATATTATCTTTCTTTATTTTACTTTTTATATCCTTGTTCTGTCAGAGGGTAATAAGTGATATTGGGAAATCTGTATCTACCTCGACTGAGCTGATAATCCTGTAATATCAGGGGTAACGGCTCTTTGTGCCTCTAAATTCAGTGAAACATATTCTGATTTCTGAGTATTATCAATTGGTATCTGAGCTTCTGATTTGGGATCTGTTGTGACACTATTTCACTTATTTGATATTTGGAAACTTAATATACATCTGTCTATGCATTAATCTATGTACTCAACTGTGTAACTGTATCAGAATGATCTTTTACTATGATGTCAATCAATTTTGTTCTAGTAGTATCTAGTAACCCTTGAAGTTTAGGATAGGTGTGTGAAAGATTGTGTTTGTAAAACCTACATGGGCTGTCTATTTTGTATGCTAAGATCACTCTTGTTCTGGTTATTTCATGTAGTGAGTTAAATATTGTGTTTCTTACCATTCTTATCTTTTCTATTTTGTCTGCTGGCATTGGGGTTTGATCTCAAAAGGTGAAATATTATAGTCTAGGAATTTTTGGTTCTTAAATATAAAACAGGTACTAATTTGTTTTGATGCACTTGGTTTATTCAAACTTGACTTAGGTTCCAATTGTTACAAGTGAAACTCCACCTGAGAGACCAGGGGAACCAGATTGTCCAGTGAGTAGAATTTGCAAATTTTTTGTTTCTTCATATTATTTGGGCATTTTCTAATTCATTTTGAATCCAATACATTGCAGTACTTTCTGAAAACTCAAAGATGCAAGTTTGGTTCAAAGTGCAAATTTAATCATCCCAAAGTTTCCTCGGAAAATGCTGATGTTTCTTCTGGCTTACCTGAGAGGCCATCGGAGCCCCCTTGTGCGGTTAGTTGTTTACATTTTTTATTAACATTAGACTTTATTTATCTATGGCTTACTTCATGTTTTATATTTATACAGTTCTACATGAAAACTGGAAAATGTAGATATGGTGCTGCTTGTAAATTCCATCACCCCAAGGATATCCAGATTCAGTTGTCTAACGACTCAAGTCAAACTGTTGCACAGACTCAAACAAATTCTATAATGGGTTGGGCAACAGGAGATACACAGCCAATTCAATCTCTTATATCTCCATCGTTGCAAAATAGCAAAGGGCTTCCAGTGAGACTGGTATTGATTCTCTGTTAAATTGTTTGGTGTCCAATCTCTATTAATAGAAGGAAAGGCAGACCAATTCATCTAGTATCTTGTTCTTTTGAGTTTTCCATTTCATTACATTATTTGCTGGATGTATGCTGCTTTGAACTGCCGATCCTAATTAATAATTGTAGCAGAAATTATGATATTCAACTAGTGCAAATGGATTGGTCAGCATAACTAAAGTTACCTTTATTGTTTTACTTTGATGCTATATAAAAATATAGCAGAAGATACCCATAAATTTCTAGCTGATGACAACTTTTTCCTCTGCTAATTTATTGCCTTCATTTCTTTAAAGCCTGGGTTTTTACTGTAAATTCTCTTCTGACAGGGGGAAGTGGATTGTCCATTCTACATGAAAACTGGGAGGTAAGTATTGATTAATGTTCAATTGGTTTCATAATTTGAGAGAAATAAATAGTCATTTTTTTGTATGTTTTACTGCAGCTCTCTTAGGAAACTGAAAAAAAAAAAGTGATTATTTCTCCAATATAAGCTAATCTAAACACATATTCTTTGGATTAAATATCCTTAATTCTTTTCATTCATATGAATCAGTTGCAAGTATGGTGTCACTTGCCGCTACAATCATCCTGACAGGAATGGTATGTATAATATATTGATATTGATTGTTCTTACATTTTCCTGTTTCCTAAACAATTATTTTGCATTATCATTCTTTGATGCAGCAATCAATCCACCCATTGCTGGATTAGGCGCCTCTATTTTTCCATCCTCGGCTGCTAATCTGAATATCGGACTTCTTAATCCAGCTGTTTCTGTCTATCAAGCTTTTGAACCAAGGCTGTCAAATCCAATGGTAATGTAGAAGTTGTTACTGTACTTATTCTCATAGAGGATTGACTGATGCAAATTGCAAATAATGTTATCCAACTCTTGATCCTCATTATTGTGGGGTAAGGGATGCTTCTGGTTATGTTTTTTGGTTGTGTTGTATGTTTCTGGTTATCAACCAAATCAACACAATTGTCTTAAAGGCACATGCATATATTGATTAATGAATGGAAGTATAGTTTAGATACATATAGATTTCACAAATGCAATAAAGATGGCTTGGACATAACCTATATACTCTTGTATACAGTCAAACCTGGAATATAGAGCTGTTGCATGATAGATTTGAATGGATAAGTATTGGTTTTAAGTTGAAACATGGCAAAAATAATATATTTCTTACAGGAGAATAATATTTGTGTGATGTAGTTGTGCACATCTTTCATTCTCAATGAATATTAAGTAGTTAAATGTGGTCATTTGTGGGTGAATACTATCAACTTTTTTTATTCTCATGGTTTTTCTCTTGTCTATTGATATATCTTGATCCTTGTAGATATTGCGATTTTATTCTCTTACATTTTTATAGATGTCCGTTGTCTTTCTCTTATTCTTTTTATTTCTTTTACCTCAAGTATCATTTTCTGTTTGTGCTGCATAGTTTGTTAACTTCACTTTCTTCATAACCTAGTTTTCATAAAATTCTTATTCCTAGTGTTTTGATGCTGCTCATCTAGAACATTTGATTTTATGCATATGATATGTTTCTCTTACAAAGAAACGAATATGTTTGGGTCCTTTAGAGGTGAGGCCACTTTGCTGTTTTGCCTCAATAATGTAGGAGGACAAGTTTGAGGCTGCTCTAAACAACTTGTGTATCAGCAATAAAAAAAAAAACAATAGAATGAAGTGTGTTATTGGCTTTGAAAACAAGCCATTCTTAAATTAACTCTAAACTGCATTTCCATTTGATGTCATGAATTACTCAAAAAGCTAATGATGTTTCTTATTCATAACATGTTTTCCAGTCTCAGGTGGGAATTGCAGACACTATCTATCCTCAGCGACCTGGACAGATTGAATGTGATGTAAGCAAACACTTGTCTTATGTTCCTGACTTATCAGATTTCTACAGCCAATATGTATTTGGAATGGTTTGCACTTGTCACATTTATTTGTTGAATCATTTAGTATTAAATTATAAAATGCAGGGGGCTAAGGGTTCAATTGAAGATCTCTTTGTTTAATTAAAAAACCTAAATTTAGGGTATCCTTAATAGTAATATTCCACCCTTCACTGATTTTGCCTAACAACTGATTGTAACTAACTAATGGGTATCTAACATTTTGGTTTTAATAATATTTGATTCTTATGGAGAAAGATAATCGGTAAAACTTCATGAAAACCTATTTTATTTTCTGAACTTCTCATGCCTACATAACCTTTGCATAAATTATCTAATTTCCTTTTACATTTTCTATTCAATGGTTTACCATGTAGTTTTATATGAAAACTGGCGAGTGTAAATTTGGGGAAAGATGCAAGTATCATCACCCAATTGACCGCTCAGCACCATCACTGTCAAAGCAGGCTACAGTGAAACTCACTCCTGCAGGATTACCAAGAAGAGAGGTATGTTAATTCTTTTTCACCTGCATACTCCTAATTGTTGCTTTATTTGCATTTTTCTGTGAAATTCTTTCAACAACTAGTCTTAATTTTCAAAAAGTAGATTGATATGACTAGTTTAAGTTTGGCTGTTGTTTCAATCTATTTCAAGTTACTTAAATTGTTGCACATTGCATGTGGTGGTAGGTTATCAAGTCAATCACCAATTATTAAATTGCATGACTGTTCTAATAAATGATTTGTTCAAGCTACTTGCCCTTTTGCATTTTGTCCTTGTGGCCATATACAATAGCTTTCTTTAAGTAGCATCCTCTTAACTAGCCTCAAAATTTCTGTGGAACATGATATCAAAATTTGAAACCATGTATGATGTGTTGACAGGGTGCTGTTATCTGCCCATATTATTTGAAAACTGGAACATGCAAGTTTGGTGCAACCTGCAAGTTTGACCACCCACCACCTGGAGAAGTTATGGAGATGGCAAAATCACAAGGAACATCGGCCAATGGAGGGGAAGCAGAAGGCGATGAAATCGAGACTTCTGCTCAACTTTGAGATCTTTCATGAAAACTAGACTCTATTTGATGATCCCTTTTAGTTTTTCCTTATATTTCTTTTCTAATCATGATATGAACAGTTGTGGCTGAAGACCTGCTTTGTTTACTTTAGTGACTAGTTTATCTCTGGACTGGTATGAATGCTTTTTTTAATGGTTAGTTGAATTACAAGATTTCTATTCAACTCAGCAATGATAATCCATTCGCACAAGTTTTATGTAAGAAAAATGAATGAATGCATCTGAAATAAAAATCGAATGCATCTAATTAACTCATGGTTTATCTTACATGAATTCTAGTGTTGATTGAGTCTTGGTCATAGTGCAAAGCTGGTTTATCTTACATGAATTTGCTCAAGTAGATGTACAATGCTAGCAAATTTATAATTGTGATAATTGAATGGTTTAATTATGTTGGTAAAAAAGAAATCGACCTTTCTTTTTGTTTTATTGTAAAAATTTATTCATTTTTAAGGCGTTGATCAGCTTATTTTGATTTTTTTGTGGGATATTGTACGAATATTGAACTTTATCGATTTAATCAATGAATTGATAGCCTTTCAAAAAAAGATTAATGAATTGATAGATTCTAAATTTGTAAAGTTTTGTAATTTAAAAACTAGTGAATAGTTTATAAATAACTGTAAATTTGACATTTTTATCAATTTTCAAAATTAAATAAATATTAATTATAATACTACCAATACAAAGTGGGAGATAAAAGGTTAGCTTCCCATTTCCATCTTGAAATTTAACTTCCCAAAGCGAAGTGAGCAATTCATTTTAGAAAATCTCCTGTTAGAAACCTAATCAAGGAACATAGTTCTAGTTCCTTTCTTTAGTGGAAATCAACTAGTGGTAGTGAACACAACGGTTGATCAGATTTCATATCAACATAATTTTGGCATGCCTAGTGGAACCCCAATTATATCTTTAAGGTTTCCATCACTTTCACCGGATCATCCTTTGCGTATGTAATTAAGATCTAGAAACGCAACGATGAAACCATCCTCTAAGAAGTCATCGAGTCAGCGTGCCACCTCTTAGGCAAGTGTTGTTTCAACTACTATTGTGGTTGTCCCTACTTTTGTGTCACTGATGATGGTATTTCATACTAGAAGATTAATTATGTGGACAGTGAGGGTGAGACACCCAACAATACCTCCTCTAGTACTTTAGAGGGATCAACCCATTCCTTTAGCTATTCGAGAATTGTGAAGTCTATGGTATTAAACGCGATCCAAAAGGACAAAGAGAAGGAATGTCACCATCACAACTAGTTGGAGGCATAGGCTAATTCTTTACTGGGTGTTGCTAGGTGCAGCCAACACTATTGTTAGTGCACCCAACATATTTAAAAAATGGCAAAAATTTCCCTCGCTGTTTTTCTTTAAAATGGCACCAGTATTGTTGTGGTTTTCTGTGTTTAAGGCTTGGCTTTTTCATTGTGGTGCAGTTTCTCTCGGTGGTCGTTTTGCATTGTTGAGAGAGGTAGTGATTCCATGGAGGTGAAAGTATTACCGGTGTTGGTTTTATTTCGGCGGAGGTACACATTTTCTGGCTTTTCTGGGTAACTAGTGTTCTAGTAGATCTGGTATTTTTTACATACGGATGAAGTAAATCCGTAAGTTGTATACGGGTGAAGTACATCCGTAAGTACGAAGTACAACATACGGATGTAGTTCATCCGTATGATTTATACTGATGAACTACATCCATAAGGTTCAATTTGTAATTACGGATGTACTTCATCCGTAAGGGTTTTAATTTTTTTTGTTTTTTTATAAATTGGCAAAAATTGTATTTATTTTAATTAATAATCTGTTAAATTAGTTGTTCCCTATAGTTTTTTATATTTTTTTGTAGTCATAGTGTAATATTTTTGGAAATTATGTATTATTTAGTTATTACAAATTATATATAGTATAAGTAATTAATTTAATTATTTAGGTGCAAAATTTGTATTTATTTTAATTATTAATATGTTAAATTTGTTGTTCCCTATAGTTTTTGATATTTTTTGTAGTCCCTATAGTGTAATTGTTTTTATGGAAATTATGTATTATTTAGTTATTACAAATTATATATAGTATAAGTAATTAATTTAATTATTTAGGTGCAAAATTTGTATTTATTTTAATTATTATGTTAAATTAGTTGTTCCCTATAGTTTTTTTGTAGTCCCTATAGTCTAATTGTTTTTTTGGAAATTATGTATTATTTAGTTATTACAAATTATATATAGTATAAGTAATTAATTTAATTATTTAGGTGCAAAATTTGTATTTAATTTAATTATTAATATGTTAAATTAGTTATTCCCTATATTTTTTTATTTATTTTTAGTCCCTATAGTGTAACTTTTTGGAAATTATGTATTATATAGTTATTACAAATTATATATAGTATAAGTAATTAGTTTAATTATTTATGTGCAAAATTTGTATTTTTTTAATTATTAATATGTTAAATTAGTTGTTCCCTATATTTTTTTATAGTTTTTTTTGTAGTCCCTATACTGTAATTTTTTTGGAAATTATGAATTATTTATTTATTACAAATTATATATAGTATAAGTTATTAATTTAATTATTTAGGTTAAAATTAGTTATAAATTTTGAATTTATTTGTATTACTTGGTAATATATATGTAGTTAATTTATTTTGATGATATTTATCAAATTTTGATGGTGAGGACTAAATATAAACTATATGGAGGGACTAATATAGGATTTTTGTTTATTGATATATATGACTATGAATTTTAGTTTTGATAATATGGTGTGCACTAAAAGATTATGTAGACTTGTGTATGATGTATAAATTTTTGATTTGTTGTTCAGATGGACGAAAATCAATGGACGTATGACAATATAATGTCTGAAGAAGTTGATATGGATTATGAAAATGAACAAGAATGTGGTGTAAATGAACCACATGTTGATTGTTCAGAGACTTTTAATACTTCTCAGGTAATAATGTTCATTATTTTAAGTGATTTGATGAAATGTATCTATTGTAGAAAACATAAATTGTCTGGGTTGCGTTGTAAGTCTTTGGTACCCGAGATGATGTTTTGCAGTAGACTCGATCAGTTGCTCATGAAAACAAATTTGTTGCAGTCATTATGAGGTCTGACACACAGACTGGTAGTAGAGGAAGAAGTTCATTTGTGTTAATTAGTTGTGAAAGGAGTGGTCAGTATAAGTGTAGGAAGAAAGAATTTGTTAGAAGAGCTACTGGGAGTAGGAAATGTGGGTGTCCCTTCCAGCTTCATGGGAAACCAGTGATTGGAGGGCAAAGTTGGATAGTGAAGTTGATTTGTGGGATTCATAATCATGAATTGGTCAAGTCATTAGTTGGACATCCATACGTTGGGCGATTGACTAAGGATGAGAAGACAATAATTGCTTATATGACAAAGTCAATGGTGAAACCAAGAAACATCCTGCTAACGTTGAAGGAACACAATGTCAATAGTTGTACAACAATCAAATAAATATACAATGCAAGAAGTGCATACCGTTCTTCCATTAGAGGAAGTGATACTGAAATGTAACATCTAATGAAGTTTCTTGAACGAGATCAATCTATTCATTGACATAGATTAAAGGATGAAGAGGTGGTACGTGATCTATTTTGGTGTTACCCTGATGCAGTGAAGTTATGCAATGCATGTCATTTGGTAATTTTAATAGACAGTACCTACAAAACAAACAGGTACAGACTCCCACTACTTGACTTTGTTGGGGTGACACCAACGGGGATGACATTCTCTGCTGGGTTTGCATATCTAAAGGGTAAACATGTTAATAATGTTGTATGGGCTTTAGAACGGTTTCGAGGTCTATTTTTAAAACGTGATAGCCTCCCTGTAGTCATTGTGACTGACAAAGACCTAGCATTGATGAATGCAGTGAAAACTGTGTTCCCCAAGTGTACAAACTTGTTGTGCAGGTTTCACATCGACAAGAATGTCAAGACCAAATGCAAATCCCTAATTGGTCAAAAAAATGCTTGGGAGTATGTCATGGATGCTCGGGGCAGCCTGGTTGATTGTCCTTCCGAACAACAATTCCATGAATGCCTTCAGAAGTTTGAAATGGGTTGTTCACCTTGGTCAATGTTCGTTGACTATGTTAACGAAACATGGATAATCCCACACAAGGAAAAAAAATTTACAGCCTGGACGAATAAGGTGATACACTTAGGCAACACAACAACAAACAAGTATTAAAATGTTCAACTTTTTCTTATAAGTTTTATGAATTCATGTAATTTAATATTTTATATGTTTATTGTTTTTTGTGTATTTGAAATGTAGGGTTGAATATGCTCATTGAGCTTTAAAAAGAGTATTACATAATAGCCTTGGAGACCTGTGTAGTGTTTGGGATGCCATGAACAACATGATCACACTGCAGCACACTGAAATTAAAGCATCCTTTGACACAAGTACACATGTGGTTGGACATGTTTTTAAAAAAACCTTATACAAGAGGTTTCTTGGAATGGTTTCAAGGTACGCTTTAAATCAGATTACTGCTAAGTTTGAGCGTGTACATTATGCTGGCAAGAATCCTTCTTCTTGTGGTTGTGTCATGAGAATCACGCACAGTCTTCCTTGTGCATGTGAGTTATCTAAGTATGTTTTTGGTAGCATCCCACTAGATTCAATCCATATGTTTTGGAGGAGACTTAGTTTTTCAGACCAAGGGTTATGTGAGGCCCAAGTGACCATAAAGGAAGAGATCAAAATCATATATAAAAGATTTGAGGAACTCGATGTTTGTGGTAAAGTTACTCTCAAGAGTAAACTTTGAGAAATTGCATACCCTGATCAGAACTCTATGTGTCCTCCTCCATCAAAGGTCAACACTAAAGGTGCACTGAAGAAACCAATAAATAGAAACCAAAGATCAACAAAGCATGATCCGTCTTACTGGGAGTATGTTGATGCTCTTCATTCTGTTCAAAATAGCAACTCTTCAGTGAAGGGTGCTGCATCATCTTCTGACCCGCCGAATCCAACAAGGATATTTCCGATGTTTGATCAATTTGAGTCATTTATACAAGGTTTCATTGACAACATTGTGGATGTGAAAGCGGATGGTAATTGTGGATATCGGTCGATTGCCGCTTTATTAGGTATGGGCAAAGATTCTTGGTCGTTGGTGCGCAACCAATTGATTAAGGAACTTGGCAAATGGTCGGATGATTATATCAACCTCTTCAGTGGCACAGAAAGATTTGAGGAATTAAGGTGGTCCCTACTTTTTGATGGGTTATCCAAGGTATGTTATTTATGTTTTGGTTTTTAAGAAGTAACTTTAAATAACTTTGATGTGTATATTTGTTTGATTCAGGTTACTGTGGATAAGTGGATGGATATAACGGAGATGAGACATGTTATTGCATCAAGGTATAATGTAATCCTTGAATTGTTATCCCAACAACAAAGCATGACATTTTTTCCTCTTAGAAGTCAACCACCAACAGATTCTTCTGTGTATCGCATTATATGTATCGGTCATGTCTTTAACAATCATTTTGTTCAGGTACATTGAAAATAGGTAGTGTTATTTTTAAATTTATGCAATCATTTGTGTTCATTTGACTTAATATTGTTTGTGCATGTACAACAGGTTTATTTAAAAGACCGTTGTCCTTTACCGCCTCTAGCATTGTTATGGTCTAGGAATTCTCATCCTCAGGCAAAGCAGTGGCCAACTCCATATATTAGTAGAATGCAACAGTACAGAAGCTTCATGATGTTGAAAAGAGACTATGTCGACCTAAATGAAGACTGAACATGCATCGTTGTTATAGACTGTGACACTTGTTTATCTAATTTTATTCATTATGTGATATAATTTGTTGTGAGACGTTTATCCTTAATTATTAATTAATTGTTGCATTAAGAAATAAATTAGTTGGTGCAACTAAAATCAACTACGCATGTATGATACATCATTGTCAGAATTGGCAACACATTGTGAAATGCATGCGTATTAAGATAAAGTGTGACACGACATTGTCAGACTTGACAACACATTCTGATGCAATATAAAGGTTGACACCACAATGATGTAGTTGAAAACATAAACACAAAGCATCTGCACGCGTCTATATGTTTTTAAAAAATTGAAGCAATGTTAGTGAAAACCATCTATATATATGAGACACACCAACACTCTAAAAAATCACACATTCTCTCCCAACCCAATTTTTAGAACAAAGTATGGCATTTTTGGGAGAAACTAACAGTCAGACGATTGTGAACTCCACGTTGGGTTTTATTTTTCCAAATGGATCGATTATTCACAATGATAATGGTGTTTACTTTCAAACTTCCACTCCAGTACCCATTCGAGTACCTAACGCTTGTGATTTTGCAATGCTAAAAACCATAATACACAATACCCTTCAGCTAACCGACAAACAATTTTTGGATGAAATTTACTACCGGCAGTCATTCACAGATACAGGTAACCAATTTCGCTTTCAATGTATGCAATTGGAAAATGATGATGTTAACACAATGTTAATGGGTAATCATCAATTTTTGTGTATTGGTCCGATTGAGTTATTATGCACCATTGGTAGAACATCAGATGGAATATTAAACTTACTTGAAGCCACTATGACCCCTACTCATGATGCCCTTCTATATTACAACAGGAGGTGGAACATGTCATGCCAACACAACTTTGTAGGTTACTCGTTCACAGGAAAAATCCAAAAAAAAATTGACATTCCTTCAGGATGTACCATCGATGAACTAAAGGATTTGATCAAGCAAGTTGCACCTCAAGGGATTCCCCCTCATGGTATTCATGAATCACAAATGGTAAGCTGATTGTTTTTTCGACAACCAGGTCATTATGTGTATTCAGACAAAGTTATCAAATTTGAAATTATTGAGCTTAAAACTAACGATGATATGCTACAGGTCTTAGTACAGTCTAACTATTGGAAACAATTTGGGCCGAGTCAATAGAAATTTTAGCTATTTTTAGTAAACATGTAATGGAAATGCAAGACGACGTGTCTCGGTCGCGTCATGATTGAATGCAAAATTAGTATTACTTAATTGTAGTTTTTCATGCAAATTTTATTTCTTTCCACTATGTTGAAGTTAATGTAATGTTTGAATTCGAGAAGTTATTCACTAGTTTTTCAACTAAGTTGTTCATTATTTGTTCACTAGTTGTTCACTATTTCTTTCCACTATATGCTTTACCCATGATTCAATGCGAATTAGTATGTCTCTTTCCGAATGATATCGAACCTCGTCATGATTTTCAATATTTACTTCACAAAGTAAATTTTATCTTAAGGATAGGTTGAAAATCAATGTCTTTGGTTCCTAATTTAAACAAATGCTACAGTGTGTGTCCTTAGAGAGGTGTTTATATAGTAACTTTTTAACGTGAAAACTTAACGCGACCTTACCTTGTATTACTTAAAAGGTAATGACTAGTTTAACTTATGAAATCAACGCGTTCGTGAATTAAAGAAAGGTTACGTAAAGAATGTACTTGTAAATAAAATAAAATTACTTAAATTAAGAATGTACTTGTGCATTAGTAATTTTTAAATAAAATAAATTTCCTTAACTAATAGGCTATTTAGGTTAACTTAAAAATAACTAGAAAAATTTAGGTTAACACTAATCAAGTTAAGTTGAACTAATAAATATGTAGCCTGTATAAGAAATGGATCAACTTGATCCAATCAGGTTAGAATGGCTGAATCAAGTGATCCATTTCACAATTTTAATTTTTTTGTCATAAGTCACAAACTAATTCTGTTCGCGGTGCACAATGAGAATCAACATAAACATGTGAACGATCATGTGAACGCAAAAATTTGGGCTAATAGAAGACACACACAACTAGAATAAACATACAATAAAAGTTATAACCAAAATAATGTAACAAATACAAAATGTTAGGAAAAACAAAAATGTTGTCAAATACAACATATAAACATCATTTATGATTGATCCGTGCGCCGTCTTCATCGCGCCCTAACGTAAACATTTCCATCTGAGGTGACACCCCTAGCAATCCTGAGGCAGTCTTCCATGATGTCATGTAACTTTGTGCCTGCAGTGACCATCCTTAGGTTGAGCACACGCTCCAACCTTTTTGTGATCACTTGGCACGCATCCTATGACATTCAAAAAAACACATGCAATTACAGTATTTGAAATAAATAACATTTAATAAAACATTTAAGCAAGTCATCTTACCACTGCATGTCTAGGCTGCTCCACATCAGAAGGTGCATGTGAAGGTCCAACTTCTAGTGCCACTGGGACCTCAGGGATATCTGGCTCCACATATGTGTCATGCTGTGGGAAAGGTGGATGTCTGGGCGGATCAGTTGCCTATTTGGTTGTGATGAACAGATGAGAGATCCCGAAGAACTAGTCCATGTAATTTGGTGCACACTGGCCAGGCACAAGACAAATCTGTCCCCCTACTGCTAGATGGCCCGAGTAATGCATCCATCTGTCGTCGATATCCTCAAATGACAAGGTGGCACCCATAGGCAGTGGAGGAATGGTCTAAACATAGCCAAATTGTCGCACCACCCTCTCCAGTCGATGTGTGACCACAACGGGACCTTATCTAAGCTCACCATGAAAGCATGAAATGAGGTCAAATGCCCTAACTCCTTGGTGCTCACCATGAGGCATCCAGCATACGTCAGTGCATCTATACGTGTCTGGTACATCGATGCTGGGAATCCCTTCGAATAAGCCTTCGTAGTAGGCCACCAGCAGGCACGTGGTGACGTCTCATCATACTCCTCATCAGTCACGCTCTCGTGAACACTGGGAAAGTACTCATATATCCAACACTACACACATGACATCAACATAAAACAAATGTCAAATAAACATATTAAAAACATATTTAAATCATAATCCAATTTAACATATTAAAAACATAAAATTTACCTATAATAAAGTAATGTAACCAGCAAGCTATCAGCCGCTGCTCTGAGAAGCATCATTTAACTGATCATACATATGCACTAGGGCGGCAGCTCCCCATGCATAGCTTCCACTCTGAGCCAAGTCTCGAAAAGTGTCTAAATATACTACATGAACATGTGTTGCACTCTTGTTAGCAAAAAGAGTGCAACCAAGCAAGTGTAGGAGATACGCACGAGCTGCAACAGTCCAATGTCGGGCCTCACATCTTCTCTGATAAATATCTCGTAGCCACGATAGGCGTACGTATGCCCCATGACACTGTGCAGT
The DNA here is from genome assembly GCF_004193775.1 of Glycine soja. Lineage (NCBI taxonomy): Eukaryota > Viridiplantae > Streptophyta > Magnoliopsida > Fabales > Fabaceae > Glycine > Glycine soja. The sequence goes on along the minus strand of NC_041009.1, from coordinate 19,308,440 downwards.
CTTATCTCTAGCTTCCTCACCCGAGACTTCTAGAAACTCCACCAACATAATCATCGCTTCATCCACATGTAGAGGCTCAAAGCTATGGAAAGCGCCTATGATCGAAAGATGAAGCAGTGATGCCACATCATCCAGCGTGATGGTCAGCTCTCCTACTGGAAGATGGAAACTACTAGTCTCCTTGTGCCACCTCTCGACAAAAGCGGATATAACTCCCCGATCGCCAGTGTCTACTGAACACGCGATCAAAGGAGTTAATCCTGTGGCAACGAGTAGCCCTTCAATTTCTGGGGCTGGCCTCCCAAATTTCTCAACTTTCCTTCCGTGGGAGGCTAACTTCAATTCAGGGCGTTCCTGAATTGAAGTATAAATGATTCAAAATAACATAAAATAATAAATTAAAGTATCACAAAAAATTCAATCATAACAAATAATTAACAAAAAACTTTACTTCAAAATTAAAAATACTTCTCCATTGCATATGCTAAGTGCAACATGGTCAGCAAACCCAGTCAGCACTGATGGGTCACGTGGCCCACCTAGGAATCCCTCAGCATCATCAGCAGGAGATCCCTCACCACCATCAGCAACTTCTGCACTAGGTGCAGGTACGTTCTCAGTCATCTCAGGAGCATCCTCAGCAACATACTTCCCGTTGCCTACGTGCAAATGCGGTAGGCCTTCGCCGCTGGGGACACCATCTGAATCATGATCCTGTCTCCCCAGGGCTCTGCCTATAACCCTACCTAGGGCACGACCTAAACCTCTGGTTCTAACCATGATCTACAAATCTTGATGCACATGTATTTTTTTTGTCAAATTCACTATTGACTATTCAAATAACAATAATCCAACCACCCTAAACACTAACGCCTAAGCCCTAAGCCCTACACTAAACCCTACGTTAAAACCTAAGCACTAAACTAAACCCTAGCCACTAAACGCTAACCACTACATATCTACAATTTCTAAAACTACCAATAACATACCACCATATATTAAACCCTAAGCCCTACATTAAACCCTAACCTCAACCCTAAGCCCTAAACTACACCCTAGCCACTAAACCTAACCACTACATATCTACAATTTCTATAACTACCAATAACATACCACAACATATATTAAACCCTAAGCCCTACGCTAAACCCTACGTTAAACCATAAGCATTGAACCAAACCATAGCCACTCAACCCTAACCACTACATATCTACAATTTGTAAAACTACCAATAACATACCTCAATATAAATTAAACCCTCAGCCCTTAAGTAAACCTAAGCATAACCCTAAGCCCTAAACTAAACCCTAGCCTCTAACCCTAACCACTATATATCTACAATTTCTAAAACTACCAATAACATACCACAATATATATTAAACCCTAAGCCCTAAACTAAACCTTAGCCACTAACCCTAACCATTACATATCTACACTTTGTAACACTAAACCCTAAACTAAACACTAAGCCCTCAACTAAACGCTAGCCACTAACCCTAACCACTACATATCTACGCTTTGTAACACTAAACCCTAAGCTAAACACTAAACCCCAGCCACTTCATATCTACAATTTGATAAACTACCAATAACATACCACCATATATAAGCCCTAAACTAAACCCTAAGGTCAACCCTAAGCACTAAACTAACCCCTAGCCACTAAACACTAAGCTATACATATCTACAATTTGTAATAAACTAAACCCTAGCCACTAACCCTAATCATTATTTTCATTCTAATATATTAAACATATCTTACAAAAAAAAATACCTATTATTTACTATTAAAATTTATAATTTATTTCATACCACCATGCAATCATACATATTTTTATTAATAAATACATAGCATACCTATTTTTAATACAAAATAAACAAATACAACTAATTTTTTCAAATAAAAAATAAAGAATTTGCCACAAAAAAAATCTTCATACGGATGAAGTTCATCCGTATGAGTCATATGAATGTACTTCATCCGTATGAATCATACGAATATACTTCATCCGTATGATTCATTTGGATGAAGTTTTCTTTATATGGATAAAGTTCTTCCATATCAATCATACGGATGAACTTCATCCTTATGAACGTTACTCATTCAATCCTACATACGGATGAACTACATCCGTATGAACTAATACCTAAGTCCTCTACCCTACATTCGTAAATCAACAAAAGCAGAAAACGAAACACGGGGAGAAAGAAACATACCTCAACGAAGGAGCAGCACCTTCAATGCAGGTGGAGAAGAAGAACAAGAACGCAACGACGTGGAGGAGGCGGCAACGCAACGAAGAAAATGGGCACAAATGGCCAAGGGAGAAGAAGAAGAACGCGTAAGGACAGCTGGTGCTGGGTGCGCTTTTTTGTTTTAAAATTTAAGGGGCAGGGGCAATTTGGCCCATTCATGTAAAATGCTGGGTGCACCAGCAATATTGTTGGGTGCACCTAGCAACACCTTTCTTTACTTAGGGTACAACTAGTTTAGCCTGTGGTGACAAGGCCTATGACAAGCGTTGAGATTATTGGGCCTCCTCAGTGCAGTTTGGGACTATACAGATAAGATAGGGGTGTTGCTAGGTGCACCTATATTATTGCTTGTGCACTAAGCAATTTTTTATAATTTCGTAAATGCCCCTGCACCTTCTTCTTAGTTTTTAAGTTACCGTTTAAGCTTTTTTTCATTGGTTCACTTTCTTCTTTGCTTTCTCCTTTTGGTATTGGTTTTTCATTGTTGCGAGAGGTGCCGCTTCAGTGGAGGTGAAAGTGTTACGGGTTGGTGGTGATTGTTGCGGTGGTTGGTTCGATTGCGACGTCGTCGGAGGTACGTCGATTTATTGTTTTGGCTTTTGTACTATACGGATTAAGTGATCCGTAAGTTTTAATATTACAGATTACATGATCCGTATATTTTATACGGATCATGCAATCCGTAAGTTGAATTAAAACATACGGATTACTTAATTCGTATGGTTTATAAGTGAGGAGCATCCTCAGCAACTCCCATTGCCTATGTGCGGATGTTGTGGGCCTTCGCCGCTAGGGAACATCATCTGAATCACAATTATCCCTTCTCCCGAAGGCTCTTCCTGTAACTCTGCCTAAGGCACGCCCTAAACCTCTAGCTCTAACCATAATCTGCAAATTTCCACATAAATACATTTTTTGGTCAAAATTCAAACAATACTTAAATCAATTACAATACAATCATTTCTTAAAAAAATATTTTATAGTTAAAAGAAAAACAAATTCATTATACTTACAATTAAAATAAATAACTATTTAAAAACATAATACAAAATAAACTATTTATTTATTTATGTAATAAACAAAACTATTTACAAACAAATAATAAAATAATATATTTATATTTCATACATATAAAATATTTATAAACAAATGCAAAATTAATATATTTACAATTAAAATTAATAACTATTTCATAACATAATACAATATAAACTATTTTTATTTAAAACACAAACAATACCTATTTTTAAAACAAAACTAACAAATAAACTAACTATTTTAAAACATAATTGAAAACATAATTTTTCAAACAATACCTATTTTTAAAACTAAATTAAATTTTTATATTTTCAATTACAAATAAACTAAGTATTTAAACACATAATTCACAATAAACTATTTATTATTTCAAAAAATAACAATAACTATTTACAACCAAAAAAAATAATATATTTATATTTCATAAAAAAACATTTTAAAACAAAAACAAAATAACACTTTTTACATAAAAAAAATCTATTACAAACTAATTTTTCATTTTTTTAATTAATTAAAAAAAAATAACATACGGATCAGCGAGTCATACGAATCATCTGATCCTTATGACTCATACGGATCAACTGATCCATATGCGTTACACGGATCATATGATCTGTATGAAACTAGAACAACCCCAACACCAGAAATAGCCATTAACGAAGAGAACGAAAAGCACAAAGCTTACCTCGATGGCGGAAGCGGAAAATATCAGTTGAGACGTCCTCAATGCTGACAACAGAAGCACTCAACGATGACAGAAGAAACCACGAGGAGGAAACCAAGGAAAAAACCAAGAAGAAGTAGGCGCAGCGTGAGCAAAAAAGGAGACAACGCAACGTACGAACTAACGGAGGAACAGTACCACGAGGAGAGGGAGGGTTTTTAAAATTTAAGTGAAGGACATTTTTGCCACTTCACTTAAATTGTTGGGTGCACCAACAATAATGTTGGGTGGCATTGCCCATAAGATGGCTTGGCATCCACCCAATGTGACTAGACCAATTGGGTTGCCACCAATGCATCCCAATGTCTTTGTCGACCAAATCCTAGGGACAACAAGTCATGTGATAAGTGATGCATCCCAATACCATGTTAATTATTAGTCTTCGCTTAATGGACACACTAGTTACATGACAACATGAGTCATTTGGCACACAAACAGTCATCCAAGCGAGACCTCAAGATGCAGCCCAATACCATGCTGATTTCATTGTTCTTTAAAACTATTGATTTTTATGTTCATTAAAAAAATTATCTTATTATATTCTTAAAGAAAAGGAAAAAAAATATGGTTGGGAAAAAGATATCCTACTAAATATGGTTACCAATATATTTTGGCATAGATTAATCATTGGTAAAGTTGGTGGATACTTCACACTAACAACATGATAACTAAAGAAAATAAAAGAAAAGGAAAAAACATTCATGGTGTGTATTATATTTTATTTTCAAGTAGTCAACTTATTTTATAAAAAGATTGCTTTAATATCATTCATTGTATATAATTAGGATATTTTAATACATTTGAATGTATTTTTAAATTAAAAGATAAATCAATTTAAATGCATTAATAGCCTAATTTTTTAAATTATTATCTATGACCTTTTTTTATATGCTAAGATTATTGATTTTTATAATAATTTCTTTTAAAGTTACATATCTAAAATAATTTTTCATTCGTTGACTTATGAAAAAATATTTATACTTAATTGATCGGTGTAAGTAACACTCTTAATTTAGGGGATACAACTCATTACTCATAACGACTATCAAATCGATTCAAAACAAATAAAACTAGGAAATTTTGTAGTACAAGATTAACCTAGGTCGACTCAAAGATACGATTCAATTTGGTTCATACTTTAATTCACTTATAAACAGTAAGGGGAATTTCAACGAATAGTTTGTAGGCACTGGAAAGAAATGCAAAAACACAAAACAAAAATGTGAAACCTAAACTGAAATAGAGTTTAGTTGCAAAAACAAACAAAATGCACAAACGAGTTCTAAATCAGATTCGAAATCATCAATCTAATTCACCAGATCAATGCAAACGAATTATCACAGTTTTGCAAAGAATGATCATTGTGGGAGTTCAATCAATGTCATTAGAGTTATTTCAATTGAATTAATCCCAAAATTCATTGAGATCGCAAATTAGGTTAGAATATCATCCAAATAACCTGTGATTAAATTTCAAAATTAGGAAATAAATTCATAACCTAATTCATTTTCAATCCTAAACTTATTTATAATCATGAAAATTGAAAATAGGATTAAAGAAAAAGATGAGCATTCACACAATTGAAATACTAAACCATAACTCAAATTCAACCTAGCTTGGAATGAATCCTTGGACTGATTGAGTATTTAACCTTCCATGATCATCACTAGTGGACGAGCCACAAAATTTGTGCAAGAAAAAGGAAGAACAAAAGTGAAAAGAGGAAGAAGAATGAAGAATGGTTGAGAGAAAAAGAGAGAAAAGAGTTTGATCCTAAAGCTTGCACAACAAGTAACTAAATTTGTTTTTGTACAAAATGAAGTAACTAACTTCCACCAATATATACAGTTACTACTCAAAAGGAAGGGATGAACCTTGATTAGACCCATCTAATCTACCTAATTAAACTAATTACACAAAGCAAAGCTCAAATTCGCGGCCCAATTATTCAAGTGCAGAGATTCTGACTTCCAAGCCCAATTTGACCCTCGAAATGGCAGAATTGGCCTAAGCTTATTTGTGACCAAATTGAATATGTTTTTCTTAGCTTTCCTGAGACTACTCATATGTTCCATTTGGAGTTTTGTACTGTCCTACAGGCCCTACACAAGACAGATAGATCAAGCACAAAATTCCAAAAATAAACCATAATTATCAATTAAGCTCAATCATTTGCCTAAAACCTAAGTTAAAGTGAGAAAATAAGAGTCAAAGAGAGTTTAAATAAGCTAAGAGTAATATAAAAATACTAAACTACAAATGTTCAATCAATTACCATGTTGGTTGAGAAAAAAGGTCGATTATGCAGGACTGTGAGGACCTGGTTCAGTTAGTCATCAAAGCCTCAAGAGTAGAGTAGTTCATTCGTGATAAGAGTAGTAAGAATCCTAAAACAATTTCCATGGTGGTTGATGAAGAGGAGGATTCATCTAAGGATGATTTGGCAGTTGAACAAATGGAAGCCAAATTGTTGAAAGGAAAACCATACCCCTACCATGCTTTGAGACCTTCTAAAGGCAAAGAAACAGTAGAGAAGGGGTCATATTTGTTTGATATCTCCATAGTCGATAAGATATTTGACCACTAGGTTAAAGATCAGCAAACCAGGCACCCTAATGGCCAAAAGATTCCTTCCCCTGAGGAATTGAAGAACGGGATATTGTAACTGGCATAACATCTATAACCATACCACGACTAATTGTTTGGTCTTCATGAATACAGGGCAAAAGGCACTAAAGGAAAGACACTTGGAAGTTAGCCAACAAATGCAATGAAATTAAGATAGATACAAACTTTTTTTAATCCGTTGATGTTAACATGGTGTTTGCTTTGGTAGCTATGAAGTCTATACATTGGACCAAAGATAGGGAGCAACCTCGCCAATAATGGAGGCCAAAAGGAAAAGTAAGGCAAAGAACGTGGAAGAAGTGTGTTCAAACAAAAAAGTTTGTGTTCCAACGATTAGGATACTACCATAAGAAGGATAGGTAACCCGCTCATTCACTATCAAGAAGGATGTCACCACCTAGGAGAAAGACGTCACTTGGAGAAAGGCATGCGGCTGAGGTGAATGTCAGGGAAGGTGTCACAACCTTGAAAATCATCATGGTGAATTAGGAGGACTTGACAAGGACCGAGATCCAAAAGCCTAATACGGAAATTGAAAAGGGCCAACATTTTCTGAACAAGTACATTAAAGGGTATCCATGAGAGGTAAAGCCTTTGACAAGGATCCAAAAGTCAAGTCTTCAAAGAAAAAGGATTGTGCAGAAGTTGTAAGGCATGTTCCAAATGCTCAAGGCCAGTCGTGACATCGGCAAGACCAATGTTGTCTCTCCTTCTAGGATGGACGGCTAACAAGAAGGGCCTAGTGGAACTAATAGCCATAAATTTGATGACAATAGCATTAGCCTGCCATTAAAGTTGGAGGACTTTGAGTTTGATGGGTTGTTGTCAAATGATGTCCTCATTCCAATGGTTGTCATAGGATTGTTTCCTATGGAATTTGCTAGGCAAGGTCCTCAATCGATGAACTTGGAAAGAGATGCTCTAATCCATGAAGGGGGAATAAGCGAGTCTAGCTGAAGATATGGAAAAAGGTATGGTATGGATATATTATATAAGTTGTCATTCGATATGGTTATACATCTTAAGCCTCTGTATGTTAAGGCGATAATAAATAGAAGGCCATTTAGTTGTGCATTTGTGGATAATAGGGTGTTTCTAAATGTGATGCCCTATTCAATAGTGAAGAAATTGAGGAGGTCAAGGAAGAACTTCTCAAGACCAATATGCAAATGATGATCTTCACGAGAGATCCTACTACAAGTATGGGAATACTTGTGGTTGAGATTCTAGTTGGTTCCAAAACTAGCACAACAACATTCTTTTGTCAAACCATCGTATTATGTTTTGTTATGAAGGGATTGGTTGTTTTCCAATTCTTGTGTTCCTTCTACCCTTCATCAAATGTTGACCTTGGATTATTGACAAGGTTGAAGTCATGTTGGCTTATCACAACCCATTTTCTGTTGACATCTCAGTTGTAAATTCAATATTTTAATTTACTCATAATTGGCCAGTTATGGAGATTGCTCAAATTAAGGAATTTGGGTTGGCTAAGGTATGTGAACACCTTAAGGCTTCAACATGAGAAACTCAATTGATATACAATTGATTGAAAAAGACTAAAAGAAAGCGTCTAATGGAAATAATTAAGACCTCATGGAGAGAATAGGTGAGCACTCCTCAAGGATGCTTGGTGGGAGAAGTGACTAAAGAGACTTGTGAGGGTCATTCTTAGTAGGAGAATGATCAGTTGGCGATTTGATGCCTTTTGCCACATTTGTAAGCTCAAGACCCATTGATAGACATGAACTTAGGTACAAGAGAAACAACTTGTTACCCCAACAATAGAGTAGAATTCTTGAGTTGATTACCCAATATAAGGATTATTTCACATAGGACTATCATAAGATGTCTGGTTTATCCAAAACATTAGTAAAGCATTGACTACCTCTCAAAGATGGTTATAAAACTTAAAAATAGACTCCTAGACAATTCAACACTGATTTTTTTTCTACAAGTAAAAGGAGTAATGGAACGGTTATTGTTAGCATGCTTTATTAGAATGGCTAAGTATACAAATTAGTTGTCTAATATTGCGTCTATCATCAAGAAAAATGGAAAGGTCATGTATATATTGATTTTAGAAACTTGAAATTTGGATACCCCTAATAATGGAATATTGACCTTTTATGGACGGTTATTCAGGTTATAACCGAATCTTTATAACCAAAAAGGGTGTCCTAAGACAACCTTTAGGTGCCCTAGGCTATTGGTATTTTTTAGTGGGTAATAATGCCTTTTGGACTTAAGAATGTTAGGGTTACTTATCAAAGGGCCACGAATTTGATATTTCATGACTTAATTGGCAGGAACATCGAGGTCTACATTGATGATGTGGTTGTCAGGTTGCCTAACTTTGACAAGCATTTGTCAGACATGGAACAAGCAATCAAGAGGATAAGAGCTCATGAACTAAAAAAGGAATCCAAAGGAATGCATTTTTCGAATAATGACAAGTCATTTCCTAGGATTCTTAGTCCATCAAAAAGGGTTTGAAGTAAACAAAAACAATGCCAAAGCAATATTAGAAGCATCCCCTCCACGCAACAAGTTTGAACTACAAAGTCTCATGCAGAATACCAATTTCCTAAGGCACTTTATTATTTTGAGTGCTCACATCCTTTCCTAATGTAAGTTCATCATTTATGGTACATTTGAGATTTAGTGTTGGAGTTGTAATGGGTGTTTTTGGTGTAGCGGGAAGGTCTTGATGACAAGATTGTTCCATCACTAATTAAATGAAGAAGTCTTAGTCAAAATCTACCAAATATAGTAGCAACAAAAGCAAAAGTAGAAGAAGGATTCAGAAGGAGGTGGAGGAAAAGAAAAAGAAGAAGAAGAAGAAGAAGAAGAAGAACTTAAGGTAAAGAATATTGTCAACGAAGAAGTTAGTTATATAAATTAGATTGGTTTGACGAAAGGCATTAGTTTTTTTTTCAGTTTAAGTAAAACATCTTACACAATAAAATAATTTTTAACCAAATTACAAAAATAAACTATACTTTATCCTTATTTTTTATTTTCAGTTTAAGGAAAACAATAGCATTTACTTGAAGTTTTTCAATCTCAGAATCTATACATTACTTGGATACATAAACTTCAACATAGTTGAGAAAGAAATTTTATTTTAGAATTAGAGATTTCAATCATAAACAACACTAAATATTGATAAGTGTAATAGTTGTATAAAAATTAACGATGAAAGTAATTGAAACTTGAGAGTTAAGACACACACACACATATCCTGTGCATTATATTCACTTATTCAGAAGCTAAGCTCATACATGAACAAAATGTTAATTGTTATAGAGCTTTTAAATCAATGCAAAAATAATAAAAAAATAAAATAAACAGGTAAACTAAGAAAGCATAAATCTAATATGAAAAAAAAATTACCTGCTAAGTCCAAAATGAAACTCAAAAGTGTGATGTGAACTCTTGAATGGCAACACCCTGAAATGGAATAAAACAAAGAACATCTTTCAATGTTGAATGTAAAAAAGAACAAAACAATAAGCAAATAAATGTTGAAGCATATATTGATAATAAGAAAGCAACAAAATCTAGTTATATACAACATGAGTTTGTAATGAGCATGACTTAATGGTTGAAATCTGATGCGGGCTGCTTCATAAATGGCGTCAAAAATATATACTTGAATCAAGATGAAGTATGCTACCATTTCGTTCAATGAGAAAAAATTTCACAAAAAAGATTTTTATTAAACAGAAAAATTCGCTTGAGAATCTTTTGAAGTGAAACCATTGCATTAATTCAGCAGGAGAACGAACTACACTTCAAATAGGGGTATTAGGATCATTTGAAGCAAATGAAATAGAGAGAGAGAGAGAGAGATCGTGGAAGTAATCAAAAGAGTGGAGTACACCAAGGCAGAGGCAATGAGACTCAAGAAACAAGACCAACGATGACACAAACTTGCACTCACCCTAGGGTTTCAACGTGCAACCATGATAACAACAAGCAGAAACATCAAGCATGGAGGAGACAAAGCTTGAAGCAAGGCGACAAGAAATGAGAGGCAAGACCAATGGTCAAGAAAACTCACACTCCCTAGCATTTTAGACTTTGAGTTTTCTATTTTGATTAGGGTTACTTAGTCTTAACGAATGTTGGAATGAGGTGAAATGGAATAGGTCATATGTAGTTATAAATTCTGTTGAGTAGTGTATGTGTAATTGCGTATGGGCCTAAGCTTTAATACGAGTTATAACATAAACATATGTATGTAACTAGACACAGCTGGTTGGGTTCGATTATCGTTGGGCGGAAAATGTGTAACTGAAGCCGGCCTATAAAACCCACAAAAAATGTTTTAAACCCATTTTACTTGTTGTCTCTCCCGAAACCACCCAAATGTAAAATTAAAAAAAAGTTTTTTGGCTTCAGGTCAGGCCGAGTTTGTTTGCTCACTGTTAATCTTAAGTTGGTTTATGACATTGTTGAAAGATCTCATCTCAAAGTCTTGTTGGTTGTAAGACCTCATCTTGAAGCCTTTTTTGTACTTGAGCATGTCAATTTCTCTCAATCTCCAATTAGTTCCTTGTAATAATGGAACTAAATGATGGATAAAAAAGAAAAAAGTGCTGCTAGGTGCACCCAGCATTTTTGCTTGTGCACCCAGCAATTAAGGGGAAAAGATATATGTACCTCTGGCTTAATTAATTTAAAAAAAAAATTGTTCATTCTCCTTTCTCCCTTCCAATCCCGCATTCCTGCTTCTGCTTCTTCCTCTCCATTTTTGCTTCTTCTGAGCTTTTGGTCCCCTCCCTCTCGCGTTCTTCTTCTTCCTAACCTTTGTTCGTCTTCTTCCTCTCGAAAAAGCTTGAGCACGGTCGTCATCACCGCAGCGCATTCGTTCTTCATCTTCGTCTTCTTCGTCATCATCGACCGTGCCGCCGTGGGTATCCCAGCCAAGTTGACGGTGGTGTTGCTGCCTCCGCGCGTCGGCATTGTCGAGGTAAGAATCCTCCGCGTTGAGTTCGTCGGCATCGCTTGCAACAGGGAAAGTTCCGGATCAAGTTGATCCGTAAGCTTCTGGATCCACATGATCCGAAAGAAGCTTACGAATCAACTTGACCCGTAAGCTTTGTTAACACAATTTCCGGATCAAGTTGATCCGTAATCTGATCCGGAAAAGATTATGGATCAACTTGATCCGGAACACAATTTCCGGATCAAGTTGATCCGTAAGCTTCTTTCGGATCATGTTGATCCAGAAGCTTACGGATCAACTTGATCCGTAAGTTGTGTAGACACAGCTTACGGATCATGTTGATCCAGAAGTTGTCTGAAACTGCATTTTTAAAATTGCTAACTCTGAATTTTGTGTGTTTTTTATTATGAAATTTGCAGCTTACTTCATCAAGGCTATTTCTTTGTAACAAGGTGTTCGTTTGAACTCTGAACAACGTGAGTACTTGATATATTTGACGAATTTTTTTTTCAACGTTTAGCATTACTTTGGTAGAAGAGTAAATATTGGTTGTGATTTGGATCATTCTTATTAGATTGTTGTTACAATTTGTTTTGACCTTAGTCACAATTTGGTTGTAAATAATGACATGTTGACATATAGATAAATAGTATTGATTGATTAACATGAATTATGATTATATATAGATATATCTTCTTTTAGGGAATTATCCAAATAGTATATATTGATTAGCGTGAATTATGATTATATTGAGATGTTGACACCTAGTGCTTGTATGAATTATGATTATAGATAAATAGTATTGATTGATTAGCATGAATTACTTCATTTAAAAAATTCCAAAAGATACCTAGTGCTTGTATGAAATTATCCAAATATTTCAAACCATATATTGCTACTAAAACTAGTCTTATTATTACAAAGATAAAAATCACAACTAGAGTAAGCACGGGCACAAATATGCCACCCTCACCAACACCTTCCACAGTCCTAAATGTTGATCCTAGGAATCCAATTATGCTACCCAATATTATTTTCCACCCAAATTTCATCTCCTACAACCAAAAATAGAAGCATTAATTACAAGGTAATTAATCCCAATTCAACGTCCTTAATTAATATAAAAACACTAATCCACATGGTTGGCCCTAGAAATTGTTATTATTATTGTGATTACATGAAATTGACTGAAAGGTATATAATTAAATTTCTAAAGTGATCAAAACTGAACACTCACCAGCCAAGTGTGTTTGTAAAAACCCTCAGCATGATGAGCATTAGTATCAACCCCTTTACTAGATGTTGCTTCAATGAAACGAACACAACCAAAACCATGCATGGAGTTAGGGTATACTGATGTTAACAGGAATGATCTGTTTCTTAGATTCCTGAATCAAGGTCAATACCACTAAGCATTTGAGATGCTTTTGACCATTGTTTCTCAGATTCATAAAGCTCAGCAAGTTTCTCTCTAATAACTAAAACATATGATAAAACAACAAGTGGCCATTAGAGTAATTGAATTGAGTCAACCAAATGCTTGAACATGCATTGGGTGATGGTGCTTTGCTGTCGCAAAACTTAGGGGAGAGCAGAGGAGGATTCTACTAGTTGAGGCCAAGCTTGTATGTTTCCAAAAGGGCTATAATGTTGCCAAAATCCTAAAGTGACCTTAATCACTCACTTAATCATGCTTTCAATGATTTTAATCATTCACTTAACCATGCTTTCAATGATTTTAATCATTCCCATTTGTCATCTGGCTTTGGTGGGTTTGTGAGACTCACGCATGTCAACTTGTGTGATTCTAACTTTGAAGGGGATATTGCTTCCCAAATCTCTCATCTTTCCAAATCAGTGTCACTTATAAGCAATGCATATATCTTAATTTCAAAGTTCGAATATCCTTTTTCTACCAACTAGTGCCTGAAAAAACATAATGCCTATATGTGTTAGACACATGAAATTTGAGAAAATGAAATGAGTGATGGATTTTGCAGTACTCATTTGCAGATCATGGTTAGGACCAGAGGATTAGGTCATGCCTTAAGTCACGTTATGGCAAAGGTGTGGGCCGAGGAGATCGTGATGATTCCGATGATGCTCCGATGCGATGACGGCCTACCGCATCCGCACGGAGGCAGCGAGTCGTTGTGATTGCGGCGCACGATGAGCCAGTGGTCCCTGCGCCAGATGTTCAGGCTGACATATTTCCAGATGACCCGATGGCACCAGCTAATGTAAAGGACATTGTGGCAGACATTTCTGCGAACACAGGCGTAGAGGCTGCTGAGGATGAGCATGAGGGATTTCTGGGTGGTCCAAGCGACCCATCCGTGTTGACCCAGTATGCGGATCACGTTGCTTGCAGCGTATGGACAGGAGAGGTATTTATAATATTTATTTTTAGTTACTTGTAAATTATACTTTATGATTGAAATTAGTTTTCCTTTAAATGATTATTTTAAAGAATTTTGTGTTCCTTTATACTTCAATTCAGGAGCGTCCTAAGTTGAAGTTATCCTCTCATGGGAGGAAGGTCCATAGTTTAGGCAGGCATGTCCCTGGCATTGAGGGACTTGTTGCTGGGACAGGACTAAGTCCTCTGATCGCGTGTTCGGTAGACCTTGGCGATCGGGGACTTTTGTCCTCGTTTGTGGAGCGGTGGCACCGGGAGACGTCTAGTTTCCATCTCCCGGTGGGAGAGCTCACCATCATGTTGGACGACGTCTCCTCGCTTCTCCATCTGCCTGTGGTTGGCGACTTGCACGCCTTTCAGCCCTTGCACGTGGACAATGCGGTTCAAATGTTGGTGGACTTATTGATGGTCTCTGCAAAATCTGTTGGGGCTGAGACAGCCCAGTGTCATGGACCGTACGTACGCCTGCAATGGGTACGTGACATATACGAGCGTCGATGCCAGACAAGTCATTGGACAGTTGCGGCTCGTGCATATCTTCTTCATCTTCTGGGTTGCACTCTGTTTGCTAACAAAAGTGCAACCGATGTTCATGTTGTGTACTTGGAGGCCCTTCGTGACCTCAGTATGACGGAGAGGTATGCTTGGGGAGTGGCTGCTCTGGTGCATATGTACGACCAGCTGAACGATACATCTATCAGCCACAGCCGACAGCTTGGCGGTTACATCATACTGCTGCAGGTAACAAATATGTTTTTCATTCGTTCAGGTTCAACAATGTTCAACTTAAAATTTTGTTAGACTTTCTTTATTAATGTTTATCATTATGATGTTACATCTGTAATGCTAGATTTACGAGCACTTTTCGTCCGTCGCGGACTCCACTGCTGATCAGGAATACGACGAGGATTCCCCGCGTGCGTGTAGGTGGATTGCGATGAAGAAGATCGTGAAGAGCATACGTACACCGACGTACAGGGAGCGCCTGGACCGACTCCGGATTCCAGATGTCTGTTGGATCCCGTATGGGGAGCATCTATCGGTCCGGGACTTCCATGTCATATCATGTTATTCCGGTCTCTTGGGCTGGGGGCCTATTGCTGTTTATTACCGACCTGAGAGGGTCGTGCGGCAATTTGGATACATGCAGACCATTCATGCTCCTCCTGTCGATTCATGGGTGTCGTATAATGATATACACGACAGGTGGATGCACTACTCGGATCATATCGTTCCAGCAGGTGAGGTGTGCGCTGTGCCAGGTCAGTGTGCTAGTGACTACATGGACTGGTTCTTCCGCATCTCGCATCCTTTCATGACACCAAGCCATGCATCAGATCTTCTGCCTCATGATCATGCCCCGCAGCCCCGAGTCGTCCCTCAGGCCCCGCAGACAGATATCCCTCACGTGCCAGAACCAGGAGCATCATCCACATCTATGGAGGAGCCTAGACATGCAGTGGTAAGTAATACTAATAATTTACGTCATTTACCTCAATATTTGCATAACAATTTGTGTAATTTGTTTGTTTTGTATGTAACAGGAAGTTTGTAATGACATTGCTGAGAGGTTGGAGTGTCATCTAAGTCTAGGGGTGGTCACGCCAGGCTCATTAACACATGAGGTGATCGAAGAATGCCTCAGGTTGGCCAGGAGTGTGACACAGGACCATCTAGTATATGTTAGGTCTAGACGCAGGCAGCGCATGGATCAGGCGTAATTTATTTACATATTTTATATTGATATTTCATGTATATACAGATATTGTACATGAACCCATTTCATGAGTATTGTTGGTTTTATTTATTTCCATTGATTATGTATTTCATTTGTGTCTATATACACGCGTGTTATTAAAATGGTCTAGTTAACTTAGTTATAGTATATGTAAATTATTATAAATGGTCTAATTAACTTAGTTTATCAACTAATAAAAAGTAATTTTAAATATGACTTTAAATATAATTGAAATAAAGAAGTTGAAAAGGGTGTAGAAAAAAATAAATTAAACAAAAAATAGACATCATGAGTAAAGGTCATAGAAAAAAATAAATTAATATTTTCATAGAAAAAATAAACTAATCAAAAAATGGACATCATTCGTTATCTAAGATCCTTATTTTATATAACGTACTAATATTTTTAAATTCTCTTATAATTACTATTTTCCCTCTTATACTAATGATCATGTAAAAAATGTATTATAAAGTAGTTAGTATTTTAATTTTTAATATAATAATAATTATTTTTTATTTATATTCTTTATAATATTAATGATATGATTAATTATAAAAATAAAAAATAAATTAATGATGATAATATTAATTTTATAAAATTATTATTATAATTTATCTATTTATTGATTTTTATTAATATGTATAAAATGACCTTAAACAATAATTATAATGGGACTGAGTAAGTATTTTAATATCATCTTCTAAAAAAATTTATTCTAAAAAAATATATTAAAAAATTAATTATTTATAATAAATCAATATTTATAAATATATTATAATTAATAAAATAAATATATGTATATATATTTAATTATATTATAATTAATAAAATAAATATCTTTAAATGTATAAATTATATTTTAAATTTTTAATAAACAAATACGGATCAAGTTGATCCGTAAGCCAATTACGGATCAACTTGATCCGGAAGCTGGGGTCTCACTCTTACGGATCAACTTGATCCGTAAGAGGAAAAATTAGCAAGGGTAATTTTGCCATTTTTTTAGAATGCTGGGTGCACCAGCAATAATACTGGGTACACCTAACAACACTCAAAAGAAAATTACAAAGCTATTGAAATTTGAAAGAAAATAAAAAATTAAGTGGCCAGGAAAGAGTGGAAGTTAAACAAGGGCATGATCCCTATAACTTAAGACAACTAAAATTCATAATCGTGACCAATTAACACATGCCTATGAACCAATGACCGCCCAATTTCTATAAATTACACCTATTAAGACTATTGGCTTGGAAAAGTGACAAAATAGGGCTTGCTTCATCTCAAACAACTCATAAGGAAATGCTCCAAGTGAGGGGAAATTGTTTAGGGATGAAACCTCAATGGGATTAATCTAATCAAATATCAATGGAAGCCTAACAATCCTAAATTGATCTCATTCATTGGTTGATCACTCGCTCTCTAATACACTTAGCTTCCTTATCTGAAACTAGAAAATTATTATATAATTTGAGACCATGATTAATTTCTATAACATAAATAACACATTTTTAATTTCTGAAAAAATAAAAATTGTTAATAATATGTCATATAAAATATGATGGAAACTACATGATCATAAACCATGTAATGATTAATTTCTTGTAGAAATTGTCATTATTTTGAGTGCAAGAATATCTTTTGTAGATATTCACACTCACCTATGCTTGAAGTCAAATAAAGTCCATGCATAACTTTGAGTATGGAAGATTAAGGACCCAAGTTTCATATTATGTTAAATCCTTGGGCTAGAGTACATTTTGTATAGATCCACCCTTCTACAAGTAAAAATGACCAATAAAATCTGGTTCATTAGTAATGTTGCGAATAATCACGAGCAAGGAAGGAGCTCATCAATCAAGCTTAGGCATTAATTAACATGATGCAGAAACAATAGCATCTAGCATAAGTCAATTTGAGTTTAGGTCAAGCTTGAGCAAAAGTTTTAGCACATAAGAAAAATATGAATATATATATATATATATATATATAAACAATCAAAATTGAATATTAAAAGTACAATCAAGCATATTTTTTTATGTCAACACTCCTCTACCAATAATTGAAAGGAATCTAGAGTGAAAGACCAAACTAAGATTAAGTTTGTGTTGTTAGAACAATAGGTACTAAAATTCGAGATAAAATTTAGTATTGGGGTGTCAAAAATTTTATTGTTGAGTATATTTTTAAATAAATTGAAACTCAAATCAAACAAATGTGTCTTTCTGGGATCTAAAGGGAACTAAGGAATACTTTTACAACACCTCCAAGGAAGGTGTTTGTCAGTAGGACTTAGTGTTCATTGAGAAGGAATACATCTCCAATTAGGGTTGTCTATATAAAGGGGTTTGTACGAAACCCGTTTGATTAAATAAAACTAAAATGTTTTTTGAATTAGTTTGGTTCGAATTAAACTAATTTAAAAATTGGTTTGGTTCACTTAATAATCGGATTTATTTTTTATAAAATTGAAAATTAAAAAAAGTTTGGATTTGATTAGGTTCTTAAAATCGATTTAAAATTGGTTCAAAATCAGTTCAGTTTCAAACTAATTTTTAAATCCAATTCAGTTTGGAAGTGATTTTAAAAATCGATTCACAAATCTGGTTTAAAAATTGAACCATTTAAACCAGTTCAAAATTAGTTCCTTTCGATTTTTTCTGGAACCGATTTTTGCATGCCTCTATCTCCAATGGAGATAGTGGGAGGAATGTAGAACTTAAAGAAATCCTAGTGACACAAAGTATTATTTCACTTGCAATGGAACAAGAACCGATGCTACAAAGCATTGTGGATCAGGCTTCAATTCAAGTACCACAAGAACTATGTAAGAGGCATGAATTTCTGCTCATCCAGGAAGGTGATGTGCAGCTTATTACAAAGCATATAACTTTCCGGATGTAGATGATGATATCTAAATAGATGGATCTTATATATCTATATATCTATATATCTATATATCTATAAATAGATATAGATCATACAATGAAGTACCGCACAAGTGGGTATATAGGAACCCGAATCTGCCAGTGCTTGTGGATCAAGATGAGCATGTAACTTATCAGGGGGCTATTATGTACATGCTATTAAATAATAAGCTAGATTCAAAGGATTTAACTTGTACATATTTGACATTTGTCAAAATAATAAAAACGAAAAATAGTGCTAGCATTTTCTAACCCATTTTTATTTACTGGATAAGGAAATAAAAATAAAAATGAATCAAAATATTGCAAAAGAAATTATCATATCAGCTATACAACACTCATTTCATACATAATTTTTAAGTGATAAAAAAATAATAAATTGTATTATCTTTGGATCCTTAACGAGACTTAAGTCCCGAAATTCCATCTATGTTGGTTAACTCACACTGATTCAATGAACATGTGTTTGGTTTAGTATTGTGTATAGGAAAATATTCTTGAATATCCTTTGTGTCTACTGTCTACAACTTACAAGATTGGGGAAATAAATCACACATTTTTTTCCTTACCATGATATTGAGTAATTTTTTTTCCTTACCATGATATTGAGTAACTCTTACTAAAAGTAAACACTAATCTTCGTTAAAAGTAAACTCTTACAAAACTGTGAATATTCCCCTCAAAAAAATTTATTCCACAGTAAATGATTATTTAATTAGTAACATATAAATCAATCCCTAATGTCATACAGTTGCCTGTGTAAACATTAACCATATTAGAAATCAAGACTTAAGTTAAGGGAAAAAACCAATTTTATTTTTTTTAAGAATTCCATCGATTTGTAGAATTCATTGGTTTCAAAATACAAAAACTGAGACCAAAATTAACAGGGGAAAAAATACTAAACATTTTACTCTACTTTTATTCTTTCCCTCAGGGAATCCAAAGTGTGGAACGCTCACGTGATGAAAATAATGGAACAAAGGATCATCTCTCCTATCCAAACACCACAGTACAAAAACTAGGAAGGGAAATTACGGTGTTTTATGAAAATTAAAATCATAGGCTACAACCATATTTTGATTTCATTGAGAACAAGTATCATCCACAAGCTTGGGTATTATATGATTGGATGGAACTTGGAAACATAAAAAGCAGTTAAATAATCAAAATTGCTTCATATGCTGGAGAGACAAATCCCCTTATGAGCTAAAAGTCCACTAGAAACTGTACAAGCTAACCCCGTGGACAAAACTGTCATTGGAGAAAAATCAAACCCACATTTGTAAGCAAAAAAGGAAAGAACCCAGATGATTGATTAACAGCTCCTCCCATCAACACACCCCATTGGTAGTTGTACTTGTATATACACCATTTAAGGAACTATTGGAAGATTTGAACCCATTATTTCCATTATGTGCTGCTGCTGCTTTCAACAATGGTGAGTGTATCCCATTTGTTAACTTGCTATAGCCATTGCTTGCAGGCACAATTGTCCTCTCACATGCTGCTGATATTAATCCTGTCACAATGAGGCATTCGTTCAGTGTATTGAATTTCTCTCGCTCGGACAAAATGCACCATAGATAAACTAACAATACAATGCCAACAATGTGGATGAATTAAATGAATAAAAACGGTTTAATAAAAAAAATACCTATTAAATGGAGCACAAGGAAGGTATTCAAAGAAATAATAATAGTTGCACATATTCATATTGTAGAACTCTCCATCAATTATACAAATTGAATAACCATCCAAACCACAAATTCAGTTAAAGGTGATGAAGAAGCAACTAAGCAAAAAATATGCACAAGAGGTATACATGTCTAGAAAACATAAATAATAAGAAGCATAGGGTAGACAAGTGACACCCCCCAAGTTTGTAGATTTCCACACCAAGTTTGGAACACTCGAATACAGATTCACAGTTTAAGTACCCAAGATGAATTTCTTATGATAGTGATGAGTTGGCAACAGTCACAATCAATGCATTAAATTCAATATATGGTTAGTACTAACAAGGATTTGAGCTCATCAGCAATAACCATAATAAGCTGTGGAAGAAAAATAACAGGAATCACTAACAACTTGGGATGGCAGAATTACACTTCACTCCCCAAAGAAGAACATCAATAATTTCATCATTGTAAAAAACAAACATCTTTAAGTTTAAATGAAAATAGACATGAAGTAACTCTGGAAAAAATACCTAAGAATAATGGAGAAGGTTTCCCTGGTCTGGACTTGAACTCAGGATGAAACTGAGCACCAATGAAGAAAGGATGACTGGGACATTCAACTATCTGCATTATATAATTCAAATTTTCATAAGGGAATACAAATATGTGGCAATTTCAAGATCCATGCCCTAAGGGTTTAAAGCAAAGACACACCTCCATGCGCTTCCCAGTTTCATCTTTGCCAACAAAAGATAGACCAGCACTCTCAAGTTGTGATATCATATCAGGATTAACCTGTACACAGCATGACATTATTGTACAATGTTGCATCTTTCACATAAAGGAAGCTTGTGCATGCAAAACACAATTTACCTCGTATCTATGCCGATGTCGCTCATCAACAAAGCTTGCATTACCATACCTATTCAAAATTCCAAATTATAATATCATAGATGTTATATCAATGTATGATGGAGATCAATATGATACCATTATAATTAAACTCTTATTATACAAGTGAATGAATCTTCTTGTTGGATCAAAGATTATAAAAATTTTCACATAAACACTTAAATACTTACAACTTGGCCGATTTGCAGTCAGCAACATGAAAGTAAGTTCTCCTTGAACCAAGACGCATAGTTCCCCCCATATGAGTCTTTGAACCCTATTGATAGAGAATACAAAGTTACAAATGATCTTAACTAAACTATACAGGGAAGAATATTATCGCAATATGAATAGAAATAAAATGGGCATATCCAGAACTATACTTCTGGCATAAATATGACACAAGGGTTTTCGGTTTTGGGATCAAATTCTGTGCTATTAGCATCATGAAGACCCAGAACAGATCTTGAAAACTCAATGACAGCAATTTGCATCCCCAAGCAAATGCCCAGATATGGAATGTTATTTTCTCGAGCATACTTGGCAGCAAGAATTTTTCCTTCCACTCCTCTGTCACCAAAACCTCCTGGAACTAGAATCCCATTAGCACCCTGTAACATAAGTTCATTTAGGGAACATCTTAAGATAATCTACATCTACAATTCAATACATTTAAAATTAAATTAATGCAGTATTGACACAAAATAAAGGAAATGCATTTAGTCTAAAACAGTCCAAATAGTAGAATGACTAAAAACCTTCAAAAGACCCCAAGCAGCTTTATATGCATCAGGATCCTGCAAGAAGTAAACTTATCAGAGATTTGGCATAAAGTAAAACAAAACAGTTAAATGACATGAAGAACAATAGAAAGATCAGTCACCTCTTTAGAGGTATCATCTTCGAGATGTTCAGCGGGAACCAAATCCACAACAAGCTTATGATTGCAAGCAGTAGAAGCATGCAAAAGTGCCTGCACAAAAGCACAAAGAATATAAGCCTCCGGAGACTGGAATATCATAGTTAACAGTTTCCTTAGAGTTGGTTCATATCAAAATCACTTGAATTGTGAAAATAACAATCCATGCCCAAAGCCATCAAAATCAATCTTATGATATATTATTGATATTTTCTGTGCATTTTAAGGAATAATGGCACCTTGGCTTATCCTAATAACAAGCATCACGTCCTTTTATATGGAAAGGGAAAGAATCATGGACAAAAGAAAAATGAGTTCATCTATAAAACCTGGTCATAAAGAAATACAGCATATTCCATTGGGGTGGGAGGCTGGGGTTGAGGGGGGAATACAAATTTAACATGAAAAACTTTCCTAGGTGCTTTTACACAAGTGAATCTCTGAATGTGTTGACTGACTTTGCTATTGACATTAAGAATGCAATTGCACGAAGAAAAGAACAAACATGATAGATCTTTTTTGTGCGTGTGATACATAATTAGTCATAATGTTACAATTCCCTATCAATTCTGAGAAACTGATGCTTCCTTTAGGTGCAAATCATAAATTTTTCCAATCTTTATCTACTTTTCTTATTTTCTTAAGATTGTGTTGGCTTTATGTCACAGTCAACCCAATCATTTCCCTAGACTGAGTAACAGTATAGTCGCATCACACACTTTCATAAACACTAATCAGTTTAATTTAAACAGTAACAAAATATTCCTAATCTCCATCAATCATTGCAAGTCACCCTGAAAGTTGCATAAAATCAGGTTTCCATGCATCAGAACTATAGGGTGATTTAAATACTGATTGCTGATGCTGATGATATTACTGCAGACCAGCCATCCTAAGTGTATCTATGCTAGAGAAAACAGAATCGGCACCAGAAATGATAAACCATTTGAACTCTAATAAAAGCAGCAGAATATAGGGTATTGAACATGACCAAATCAATACTTTAAAAGTCCACCATGCCTGTATTATCAAATTCTAAGAACTAAAAGGGCTAGTTATAGATATTGCAATGGGATTTTTAATGTATTACTACCAAACATGGAAAATAAATTAGAGATGATGTACCTTCAGTACAGAAAGATATGCATCTGAGAGGTTAGTATATTTTCCCACCATTGCAATTCTAACCTGTGAAAAACAAAATAGTTGCACTCAGTACTAGCCACTATAGAGAGTTGAATATTGGAACTCATAGATTCATGAAATATTATTTTAGATGATATATTAGAAAATGTTGAAACTCACCATTTCATGAAATTTGTCATATACTTTTGTTGTCGCAATCCACTCCTTAAAATTAGGCTCTGTAGCAACACTGCAAACAAGACCATAATAATTAGTGGAATGACAGAACCACTTTAAGTAACAGCCATACCATAAATAATAATATACTCCCAGAACAACACTACATCTGCACATCAGGATAATCAAGAAAATGAGTTTGTCAAACAAACCCTCGCAGGTTTAATGTTTTCAGGATTGCCTCATGCGCCTTTTGGTCCTATTAGTAAAAGAATATAAAAAGGAAAAAATCTGGTTATTATATGAATCACATCACATAGTGAAAACTGAAAAATAATGCAATTCAACTCTCTAGGCAAAAGGAGACTAAACCACAAGCTAAGCAATTTAAAACTTGGTAAACAAGGTTCCAGTAATACACAAAAAGACAACCACAAAAAGCAGTTTCAAAAAATACCACAGAATTACTTACTCTTAATAGCAAAGGAATGTGCCAAATATTTGGAACATCATAGAGAGTTAGTATGCTTGATGACTGCAGATACAAAAGTTTCCTTTGAGAATATATGCAATGATATAAAGTTAAGCAAGGTGAAAATTGTTGACATTTATATGATATTACCGGAACATGACAAAATTGAGAAAGTTTTTCCTTAACATTGTCATCAAGTTCCTGCAGATGATAAAACAAAAATATTCAATCATTATTATGTGGAACCAACAAGATAAAAAGAAAAAGTAGAAAAACAATAGAAAGACCTTTGAACTGCGACAAGCAAGAAGATTTGGGGTCAACCCTAACCCTCTAAGTTGGCGGACACTGTGTTGAGTTGGCTTTGTTTTCTGTATATTAAAACATTCAGTAAATAAATGATAATGTTAAATTGGTTTTACGATTGCAATAACAGTCCCAATCCATTTATTAATGGTGAGACATATATCTAATATCATTTTATGTTCACAAATAATACTAAATACTTTTTTTTCTCGTTTATTTCTAATAAAAGCATGAATATAAATGTTTCATTGATAGCATACAGTTTGCAGTATACCTGTTCACCAACAACATTGAGAACAGGCACCAGGCTGACATGAACTAAACAGAAGTTGCCAGGGCCTAGAAAAGAGAAACAATAAGATAAGCAGGACTCTTTGCTGAAGTACACCCAACAGAAATTAGTCAATATAATTCCGAAGAATATGAGGTCTCAAGCATGACAATTATTACCTACACGGTATGAAAATTGGCCAAGTGCTTCAATAAAAGGCATAGACTCAATATCTCCTACATTAAACAAAAGTCATTTTAAATTAACATTGATAGTAAGAGATTATAGCATTTTCATAGTACTGCTAAAGTCAATACTATTTGCAGCCACTACTTGAAGTGAGAAATGTTTTAGCCCACCACACCCATGATTTTTATTTGTAAAATTAAAATATAGAAAAAGTGAATAATGTAGTATTGGAAATTAAATTCTACCTAAATAAAAAAAAATATCTAAAAATATTAATTTACCAATAGTTCCACCCAACTCAATAACACAAACATCAGCTGGGCCTTCTTTTCCATCAACTGGTATCTGTGCCACACACTCTATCCATTCTTGGATGGCATCAGTAATGTGTGGAACAACCTATACAATAAAAGGTGAAATCAGAACCAAGACACATTCAACCCACAACAAACGTATTTGGAGGAAAACCCAGAATGACTAAATACACCTGCACAGTCTTGCCAAGATAATCTCCTCTTCTCTCCTTTTCAATAACAGACTAAAGCATGAAAACCAAAAAACATTAAGAATTCATACACACCTAGGAAAAAAATAATTAATTAATTAAACAAGACATTTAAAAATAAGAGACAGATATCAACCTGATATATTTTCCCAGTTGTGATATTATTGTCACAAGTTAATTTGAGGTCCAAGAAACGTTCATAGTTTCCAAGATCAAGGTCAACCTTCAACCAAAATTAAAAATAAGACATGAATAGAAAGTTACCATGTTCCAATAACAGAAACCAATCACAAGATTGAAAATTCACATGATAATAGCTGATGCCATGTCATTAAAACTTAATCAATAAAAATTTCAGAGAAACAAGTAACTTGCATCCCATGACCATTAAAAAAAAGACAAAGTAATCTATTTACCTCACCGCCATCATCTAAAACAAACACTTCCCCATGCTCAAAAGGGGACATTGTCCCTGCATCAGTGTTCAGATAGGGATCTGCAAGAGATAGAAAGTTGAAACCACAACTAGAATAATTAAAAACAAACAGCATTATTTTGCATAACATCAAAAGATTAGTTTTATAACAAAGAAAGGAAACCAAGCTTTTACAGCAATGACCAGCTCAAAAAGCACAAGCTAGTCGTTTCCATTATACCAAATAGATACATTAAAAAGCAATCTCAATCAGTCCCCCCCCCCTAGGAGTTTACATTGTCATTCACCATTTTTATAAGCTTGTGTTCAAAAGTTCCAATTATTTTAAATTAACAATCAATTGCTTCTTGTTAGAGCTGGGAAAAAAAATATTATTTATAAAAAAAAAAATCATCAATTCCCATACTTGCACAAAATGGAACAAAATAGCATGGAACGATGATTCATAACAAAATAAAATCATCATTCAATTGTTTGGATATTTTAAAGTAAAATAAAACAAAAAGAAATATAAAAAATATACACAAAATAACTTCCCCCCATATCTACAAATTAGAGGAGAAAAATAAAGATTCTATAATAGAAAGCAATTTTCCTGTTCTATTCCATTTCATTTGTTTCAAACAAAAACCGCAACAACCAGAACCATTCTCATTCCATTTCATTTATTCTAAGAAAAGAGTGAAATAAAAAATTAAAATCCAAAAAGGGGGGAACAAGAAACAATACCAATCTTGATAGAAGTAACCCGAAAGCCGCAAGCCTGAAGGAGCACTCCAATACTGCTTGCAGTGACTCCTTTCCCAAGTCCACTCACAACTCCACCTGTCACCAACACGTACTTCATTTTTTTGTTCTCTCTAACGAAACCCCTCTTTTTTTTGTTTCTTCTCCTATGCAACATGCAAACACACTACACATGTCAGTAACCACGACACAAAACAACGTTAGCCACACACAAAAAACACAGTTTGAATTTAAATGACCCTTTTTTCTAAGATCCGCCACTTTCCCATATAACCACCAGAAACAACGAAACCAACAACAGAAACAAAAAAAACATTACACGTAAATGGGAACGAGATGGCGAAATACACACACACGGCAGTGACACTGCACAGACATGACCCACATGCAGAACCAAACAAAAAGGACAAAAAAAAGTTACAAAGAACGAAATTTTACACCGAAAGAAAAGATGGGTTTGCGAGAAAACCTTCAGTGGCAACGAGGGGGCGCTTCTCTGTTACACGCAAAAACGGTTCTTTTTTTTCTTACGGGGATAATAACAGAGGAAGAGAAAATGGGGTATCGGTGGCGCAAATTTGAAGGATTGAAATCTGAATCAAGGTAGGAATGGGGAAGTAGTGCGAGAGAATGTGAGAGAGTGGAAAGAGAAGGAAGAAGTTTGAGGCTTTGTGTGGGTTTGATGCCAAATGCGTATTGCTTGAACCCGTTTCTTCTTCTTCTTTCCCTCTCCCAGGTCCTCTTGTTTTTGTTTCAGGCGGCGGGTGAACAATGAAGCTGGCTTGCTCCTTTTTCAACTTATATAGGAAGCCAAACCCATAAAATAAAATCAAATAAATTAATAGATAAAATGTGTTTTATATTTTAAATATTAGTAAAAAAAATGCATTTAAATTTGTGTTTGGTAAAATATTGAATTGAAGGTAACTCATTTTTTTCTCAATTTATGGATTTACTTTTTTTTTCAGTTTTAAAACGCGTGAAGGGTTATTTGATGTCTTACAATCAAATACATACTTAAATATTATATTTTTAATAAATCTTAAACATTATGATTTTATTTTTTGCATTTCTAAATACATGATAAATTCCGTTTAATATACATTATTTTATATTTAAAATTATTTATAACTTATTTTTAGAGAAATTTGAGTAATTAAATAGTTTTTCTTATATAATAACTAAAAAAATGTAATAATTATAAGGTAAAAGATTGGAGGAGTTTTTTAGAACTTTAATTATTTTAATTTTTGAATGATTATAAATATATATAAATTTATCACACTTAGGAATGACAAAAAAATTATATTCATAAATACTCTAATATCCCATTCAAGTATTAAAAATATACCTTAGAGAGGATCCTTATTAAGATATTCTTATATTATTTGTGATATATTTGTTGTTAGTGTTATTATCACTATATTATACCAACGGAAACATAAGCATTGCCCGTGTGTCCGTATTTCTATTATGCCAAAATTAATATTTAAAAAATTTCTTATTATGCATTATTGTTTATATTAATTTTAGTTTAACTGTTTTCTAAAAACATGTTTATTCATATGAATTTATTCTTTATTCCTCTGTTTTTATGACAATATGGTAAGTTGAAAACTAATTATGTCAAAATTTTCAAATTAATGAGCCTTGTTATTTGGTATGGAACTGATCACACACAAATTGCATGAAATAGGAAATGAACGACGGTTATTTCTTAAAATAAATAAATATTGATATGTTTAAATTTTTGAAAACACGTAAAACGTGATTTGACAAAAAAAATTATGGTGTGATATTAGATGAAAGTGCATTTGTAATAAAAAGCATTTTTCTAAATTAATATTATAAATATGTCTCTATTTATTTTTACTTTATTATTTTATTGTTTGCTAGTCAATGAAAATATTAATTGAAATAGATGCAGTAGGTTAACTAATGATGATTTGTTGTGTTTTTCATGTAGTTTAAATTATTAGTAAATCAACCTCTCATATCAACATAGATTCAACTAAGTGATTTAAGTTAGAAGTAATTGCAGAGTTTTCCATGCTACTCTTGTTCTTTACATCTTTCTCTAATGCCCACCATAACAAAAGTTTTAAGGTTTAACATGACTTAAAAAGTCTCTAAAAAAAGCATGGCTTAAAAAGTAATATGGAAGAAATTAATGACTTTGTAGAAGTGGAGCAACTATATTGTTTTCTACCAATTAATTTGTTTCTAATTGCAAAAGTGCATCAATTTAGACATTAAATGAAAGGAAGAGTCACTTATTGACATGATTTGATAAAAATTAAACACACAAATCAACCAAATTTAGAAGATCATCTCATGATCACTTCAATTTCAGATCCAAATAGAAAACACAAAATAGAATAGATCATCCAAGCCAGGAAGCCAATATAAAGAACATGCTACTGATAAGCAATAACATGTTTTCAAATAGAAAACAACACATTGAATGAAGAAGGGGGCTCATTTTTTAGGATTTCACAATCTTAACTTCGACAATTCCTTTTGTTTCAATTTTTCACTTTCACTCAAACAGAGAAAAAGGTAATATCATTCTTGTTATCCCTCGGATTATGTCCTATAATTATATTGACAAAAGGTGATTTATTATGAAAGTTGGGTCAGCAGAACAGGGACTTTGGTGAGGAAACTCAAAATTTATTTTCCTTTAGGTGAAAATAGTAATTTTCATATCAAATAGACTTTTTGTTGAGCTGTTGGTTATTATATATTTACATGGCTTGCATGTTAATATGTAGTAACCTCAACGATATCCATATTTGCATGATCTAAATCATTCTTGTGTATATGGGTTTGGGTACCACCATATTTTGCAGACCCAGCAAAATTTAGGATCTTAATTATATATTTTCCGAATTAAAATAAAATTTAGTTCAATCACTGAAATACTTGTATTGTGTCAAAAGAACACACTCAGTGAGTACATTACCACATTAAAAGTACTCAAGTAAATGACAAAACATTGATCTTAAATCATGTTCTTGTTCATGCATCTAGTTTTATCACATTTCACATATGCATTGCAGTAGGAATAACATATGTAAGTGTAATCATCCCCAAGTGCTAACTACCATTCTTACATGTGTAAACAATCTCCCATAATCCCTTATTCTTACAAATTTAAAAAAATTCAACCAAGATGCATAAATTTGTTATTATCGTAGTATAGAATTTGTATGTTTTTTTTCACTTGGACACATAATGGTAATGACTTTTTTTCCGTAAATAATTTTACAGTTGTAGTGAAGATCTTTTGTTATGGGAACCCACCATCCTAAAAGTAAGGCAAAACAAATGGATTCTGCCAAGTGATTCTGCAAAGTGATTTAATTAAGAATGCTACAAAACAAAGCTGGATAACTTACCTTAGCATATGCTTTTGCTAATCCATCAAACACGTCGTACTTCTCTTTCAGAATGTTAACACCTCAGTATTTTCCTTCAACTATCGAATATAAACACAGTTAATATTGACTATGCAGAAGGTTCATTTTATAGTAACCATTTTAGAAAAATGACAAAATAAAATAAAATAATTATAATTATTATCTTTTTTAAATAAAAATAATCACTCTACCTACTATTTTATTTTAAAAAAAAAAAAGAATATGAATATAACTCCCCAGTCCTAATTTTTGCTGCCTACAAATTACAAATTTAAGGATGCAATGCATAAGACAAAGGCAATCAATATGTTACCTTGTCCATTGAAGTCAAAGAGGCAGCAAACCAAATTGATGAAATCCAATCAGGCACAATAGTTAATTAGTTATAAATTAACCTGCAAGAAACGAAAAATTGAGAGAAGTATCAATTAATTGTCAAAGTCAAAAGTCTCAGATCAATAATTTGTAAATAAGTTACATGGTTTACAATTCCAAAATAATTTGTAAATTAAGTTCTTGTAACAGTTGGGCGAGACAGGAATTTTTAAAATGGACTTAAGAACGTGATCGCATTGCGTTGAAGTCACAAACAGTGAAATGAAAATAAAGATTAGAGAAATAATTGGAAGAGTTAAACTTGAGATTGAAAGTGAGTATGTGGTATTGTGGTGCACACAGAGTTTGGAGAAAGCTCATCCATCGTGGCGGTTAGAGAGAAAAAAAAGAACAAAGAAAAAGAGTTGGAGCGTGCAGTTTTCTTTATTTTTTTTTAAAAGCAGTGGATCGGAGCATGCAATTACTCAGTAGAAAACAAGATAAACAATTTAGCACTGTTACTCTTGGTGGCCTCGTCCACTTCCTCTTTGGCAGTTAAAGGCTAAAATTTAAAAATAAAATGTAATATCCATTAATAATATTATTGGAAAACGTACATATACATATTGAAAGGTAAAATCGAAAAATAAATGTATACACCAAATACCAGTATTCTTATTTATATATATATATATATATATATATATATATATATATATGTGTGTGTGTTTATATGTGTTTTGTATTATTATTATTATTATTTCAAAACACGCACTTTGTGTCTTAACTAACAATATTTATATATAAAAAAAACAACAATATCTTTTGTTTTTTATTTTTTTAATTAAAAAAATAGTTAAAAGATGTAAACAAAATTATCATGTTTTAGGAGTTATCTTATCTATTATGATAATAGTTTAATTTAGAGGTAGTTTTCATACTTAGTTAGACGTCAATTAATCATCTAAGAAATGGAGTAATTGTCATTATAATAATAATTATTATTAGTAGTAGTTGGAAACAGACACTACGTGCCTCAACTACCAATTTTCTATAATTTTTTAGTTTTACATTAAAATATGTAAATAATTGTCACATTGGAGGAGTTATTTTTTCCAATAACTATTTAATTCAAATTTGGTTTTTAGACTTAATTAGAGGGCAAAATGGTCTTAGAAATTTGTATACCAAATAGGGGTAATTGTCTTTATTAATAGTTATAGATAATTATTGATGGAGTTATAAGGGTGACTTGGTAGATAAGAGAGAAAGAAGGAAACGAGAGATCATGGTGGGTTCGAATCATTCTCACTAACAAATTAACAACTAGCATTGGTCTTTCAAAAAAAAAAACAGATGACTATTGATGTTATTATATTACATTTGTTATTAGTAATGTTGTTATGTTATTATTGTTAGTGTATTGTCAGTATTATTATGTTGGATTGCTCTTTTAGGTTTGCCCTTGGTGTTATTGAGAATTATGCATTGATAATTGGTGATTTGTGGATCTTATGACCTATGATGAAATTGTATGGATTTGTGGGCATAATATGTTTTTATTCCTTTGAATAGTCTTATAAGTGTTAGGAATTTTCCCTAAACCTTTGAGGTATGTTTTGGGTGTTTGGGATCTTCGAGAGTCCTTGGGTTCTACAAAAAACCTAGTTACAACATTATATCCGTTGTAAATTTTGCCCAACATCTAATTTTGTAGAACTTGCGTACAATGTTAAGTGTCTAATGCAGTGTGTTCGATATTGAGCGTTCGATATTGCATGTCTGATGTTGCGCATGTTGGAGTTATCCCTTGTGACCGATTCATTTCAAACTATATTTATATCATGACTTTGATTTGTATATTTTATGTACATGAGACATGTCAATTTTTGTGTTATTAGTTTTGTAGTGTAAAAATGTCCTTAGGATAGACAATTTGATTGATGACAAATCAAGTAGGACTTAATTGTGAGGTTCATTGAACAATGAAACATTGTTCTAAAAATATTTGTAGTCATATTAATGACTAGGGTGATAATAGTGCATTAAGGTTATTGTGTGAGTACACTAATGACCACGTCTCACATGTAATGGATATGAGATATCAAGTCGACACATGTATAAATATTAGGATAGGCCCACTACGAGAAGACTTCATAATAGTTATGTAAGTGTCATAAGTGTTTATTGTGATAACCATAAGGTGATAGTAGTCCTTCGACTTGAAGTCACTACAATACCTACATGTAGGAGTGATAGGTTTTAATGCTATCAAACGTCATTTGTAATAGGGTGATCATAAAGGTAGTACTTGGGCCTACAATGAATCATATTAATGGATTTGAGTTATGTAAATAGAATTTGTCTCTCCTACATAGGAGGAGTTATGTTTATGAGTCTCTCGATAGAGTAAACAAGCTATAGGTGTGGGCACGCAAAAATGGATCAATATGAGATATTAAACTCGTTTGTGTTTACACGTCCATTCAGATATCGAGAAATTGATTATCAAACTTAATAAAGATGACACTTTTATGTCTCGTGTTTTATCAAGACATTTGAACAAATAAACAAAGGTCACACGATTAAAATTATTGCAATAAGGTTGAAATTGAATCACTGAGTTTCTCATGAGTTGGGTGATAGCGATGCATTACTAGATGTCAATCACTATCTATAATATTGTAAGGTAAGAATAATATTATTGTAATGCAACTATGCATAGAGTGATTAATTGGAGTATATGAATAAATTAAATGTGATTTAATTTAATTCATAGTTAATTAATAAATTATGATTTAAAATTTAATTAAGAAAGACTGATATGATAATTAATCAGATATGGTTTTGTTAATTATCTATATATCTAATCAATTAAGATAATTATGTGTGTTTAACTAAATAAGATTTGATAAAATCAAATATTATTTAAATAAAATAAAATTTGATAAGATCGTAGATTTAAATCAAATAAAATTGGACTAGATATGATTGAGAATTAGATCAAATCACTCTCCTATATAGAAGCAGACCCATTCACAAGCTTAGGCCCCCTTGATTTTTTTTTAATTCAAAATTTTTAATAATATATATATTACAAAAATTTTGTCGTAAAGATAATTAATGAAATTTTTTCTCTTTTTGGAAATATATTCTATTTTCCTTTCTATAGTATTTATCATAGAAATAATTATTTTTTTACTTTTCAGACAAAATATTTGAGTATATTGATTTCCTTTTTAGTAATGCTTTTTTTATAATCCATTATTGTAATTTTAAAGCCTATAAATTGATTTTATACTCAATTAAATAATTTTTGTAGCCTTCCTTTTATATTGATTTTATTATAACTCAATTTAAAGATTAAATGTTAGTTGTTTACTTTTTTTTATAATAATTACATTGAGGTTAAAACTCATCATGACTCGTCACCCCTGCATGAAACTAATAACTAAGAATTTATTTTAATTCATTTAAAATTCTTCTACTAATTTGATTATAAAAATACTTATAAATGTTTCACGTTTTCAAGGCCTAAAAGCTAAAACGCAAGATATACAACATCAAAGTCATCCAAACCTCCTCATAACATCATATAAACAAAAACAACTCCCTAAGGAAAAATACATTGACTTTGAACCAGTCAATCCTATACATAATCCTAAAGATGAAACATAAACGGATAACACACCTTCACTTCTGGGGTACACATATCTATGAAATCTCTAAAGACACGGGATCACCTCCTAGTCATCTGCTTCCCACATATATCAATTATGAGATCGCCACATAGACACGAACCACACATACAATAGTGCAAGGGTATGCTTATAAAAAATAAGTGTACTAAAACATGATAAAACTTAACAATTAAACATATTCTATATATTACCAAGTTATCATCATAATAAAACATAACATGCAAAAATCATACATGAAGAAGTAAATCTTACATTCTCATAACAAAGCATATAGCATTACATCAAGATTCAATGGTCGTACATCATCATCATCATCAATCCATCTATCATCAACATCAAAGCATTTCCACAACTCATCAAGTAACACATCTTTCTCAAGTCACAATTATCCGTGTAGATGTCTAACTATCATGTCATGTCATGTTGACTCTTTACTCCTAGAAGATTTCACCTTAAGCAATTAACCAAGTACATTCCTTAACATAATCACTCCTTAGTCATCCAGAGAGACTCAAATTAACCCTATGGAAAAAATGTGATTTTATAAAAAGTGGATGAGCATGGATAGTGACTTACGTTCAGTAAAGCTTCCAACAACTTTAACCTATTTAGAGATTCATCCACCCTTCCATTCTATAGGCCCTTTCACCCAAGATAGAACCACACTCATGGCCACAGGGACATCGCCCCCTGACTCATTAAACGTATATACTAGTACAATATATTTTTTCCTTTGCCCCCCTCCCCCTGCTGTAGGTTGTAACCCTCTTTTGAACTTTTATAATTTTACATTTTCAAAAACTTATTAGTAGTATTACTACACTTTATTTTAAATATATTACATCTAATGATATAACAAAACACAAATAAAATATATATTAAGTTTTTTCTTTTAAATTTTTTTAGACATAAGTAGGAACTATTTAGTGTTGCCACATATCAAATTTTTTTCCTTTACTACAATTTTGAATCATTTCCTTTTTCTATCTTCAAAAAATGTTAGGATGCCAACAACAAATTAAAGCAAGTTAAGTAACTTTTTTATTTTTCAAAGGTATACATTATAGAATTTGGAATGGTTATTTACTTTTACCCTCCTTTCCTCATTATAAATATATGTTAGACAATAATTTTGTTTTTAATTTTTTTTAGAAATAATTGTATTTATTGTTAACTAAGATTTCATATTATTTAAAATTTGGTAGGTAAATTATTTTACCTATAATAAATTAATTATTATAATTTGATTAAAGCATCACAATTTAAAAAGAAGAAAGAAGACAATGAATTTAATCTATTTTATCATACTTTTATGTCACAAACATTAAAAAAAAACCAGTGCAAGCATGTCAGTCATGACGTTGTAAACTTGATGAAGACCTTTTAAGAAAAAAAAAACAAGTCAATAATCTTCTTTATCATGTTAATAGTAAAAAATAAATATATTATTATGTCTAAATTTTCACTCACCTTAACATATTTTTTTGGTTTCATCCCTGCTTTCCATGCTAGCCACCATCGACAACTTCCAGCCTAGGATGAGGACCTTTTTAGCACCCTCTAACTCATGTGTTTACTCACATGTAATGTCATTCATCAAATCATGCATGTTATGATCATTCAAATCAATACCATGCATACATCATCACAAATTCATTCACCAATCTCAATACCATAAAAGGTTATATATCATAGATTCATCATTCATAACACTCATGAGCCTACCTATAGTTCAATAAGCATAACAAGATATTTCAACACCTTGAATTCTTTCAAATAACTCACCAAAAACTCATATGAATGTGAATCTCATGATCTTAACATAAAATCAACTTTAATAATAAAACATCATTGCAATTACAACTCATATCATCATTAAGCAATCAACTAACACAACTCAAGACATTTGTTAGTTAACATAATTATCTAATCATTAATATAATATTCTCAACCACATGATAAATTAACAACAATAAAATTATAGATCAAACCACATATAAAAAATATGCATCACTCTACCATTTATAACAACTATATACTTCATTTTAAGGTTATCAAAAAGTTTTGGGTTACTATCTCCTTCCTTTTCTATTATGCACCTATGATTTTCATAGCTTATAAACATGATAAATAAATATATACTGACTCAATTAAGTTGGTTCTTGTCTCATTTGAAAGCTAAGAAGATTATCTCCAACCACTAAGGTCTAGTGGATTAGTTTTAATTTATTAACTCTAGCTAGTGAGACAAACTAGAACACTTAATATTTCCTTTTTATATTTTGACATCTTAAATTTGAGACATAAGATCAAATATTCTCTCATTTTATCAATGTTCTTATATTTTTTTTTTTGTTTTTATGATTGTAGATAAATAACATAGCATTCTTCTCCAATCTTCTGGCCATTTAAAATAATTTTTCTTCATTGCAAACTACTAGTCATAAAAGATAATTTAACAAGTAACATAATTTGATTTTATTTAGCAGATTTTTATTACACAATTAGTAGGATTTTTTAATGAAAATTTATAGGAAATAATTTTTAATTATAATTTCATGAGAGTTCTTATTGCTACACAAAACTAATAACTTGACAATTGTATGCTTAGGTCTTTAAAAATTATATTTAGTTGGTTGTTTACATAATTTTATATCATTTTAAAATACGTCATTGTAAACTGTAAACAAAAATTATTGAATAAAATTTAATTTTTTTGCCCCCAATAAGTTGGGATCCTGGATTTGTCTATGCTCCTATAAATATGAGAGAGGTGAAACTGATAATTAATTATTGAGAAAGAGAAATGTCACATCAAATTCCTACGCTTCTAACATCAGCTAGCACCAAGATCCTACTCCAACTATTGCTCATGTGGACTGAGTAGAGGTTTCATACTTTCGACGCTTGGTGATCAAAGTCAACCTCTTTGTTGACTCTACAAAGGTAACCTCTAAAACCTTAGTGACTTTTGTGTAATTCGTGGTCTATGGAATGGAATTGTTTCCACTCATGGTTTATTTAGAAAATTTAAAATTAGGGACCATAAAAACTCAACAGTGTGTCTGATGTTGAGTTTTTTTACTGGTTTTTAATGTGACATGTGTATTGGTTGAATACCTTTTTTTCTTTTCCTCTCTGAAGACACTCTTCTGGGTTTTGTTTCAAACGGTGGGTGAACAACTGAGCTTGTTCCTCCCTTTTTCAACATGCTAAAATAAAATGAAATAAATAAAAAGATATAATGTGACTTACATTTCTAAATATTTGTAAAAACTGGTTTTAATTTCTATATTTTAGGATTATTTGGTAAAATGTTAAGTTGAACGTAACTTGTGTTTTTTCTCAATTAAGGGATATGCTTCTTTTTTGTTTCCAGTTTTGAAACATGTGAATGACTATTTGGTGTCTTGCAAATGATAAATCAAAGACAAACTTAAACATTGTATTTTTTTGGTAAATCTTAAACATTGTGATTTTAGTTCTTGTATTTCTAAAATATATGATAGAATATGTTTCTTACACATTATTTTATATTCAAAATAATTTATAATTTATTTTTAGAGAAAATTGAGTGATAAAATAATTTTTCTTATATAATAACTACAAAAAATCTAATTATAAGGTAAAAGATTAGAGGATGTGCAGTTTTTTTAAAACTTCAATTATTTAAAATTTTGAATAATTATATTGTTGGATCAAGCGCTTACCACAAGGCCAAAAGTCCTCATCAATTACCCCGCTCAGAATCAAACTCGTAACTTTGGCTCTGATACCAATTATTGGATCAAATGCTTACCACTAGACACAAAATTATAGCTAATAGTTAGACACAACTCTTTCTACTTAAGAGTGTAACAGTGCAAACGTCACTAGTTGATTATGACTTGACCTATGGGATAATTGATACCACAACCCGATTCTCTTCTATTTATTTTTATCTAATTTTTAATATTTTCCTTTCCTATCACGTTATTTGTCACATCTAGGGATGACAAAAAAATTATATCAACAAATACTATAACACCCCAAGTTTCAAGTATTAAAAATATACCGAAAGGAGGACCCTTATTAGCACATTGTTATATTATTTATAATATATTTGTTGTTAGTGTTATTATCATTATATTATTTATTGGTTGTATGTGATGTGTGTGCGCGTGCTATAAGAGCATTGTGTTCATATTCATTTTGTATATTTATATTTATTATTATTATTACATTTGATATTGATGCTATTTTATTATATTTGTTATTATTAATATTGTTAGTAATATTCTTATGCTATTAGTGTTAGTATATTTTATATGTTATTTGTGTTTGTTGTCCAGGTGCTCTAGTATTATGAATTAGTGAGAATAAAGTGATAAAGCCTAGAGAGTGTCTAATCCCAATAAGGTGCTAAGTCCAACCAAACCTTACCCATCTAAGTGCTATGAGAAGGGAAAAGTATGTCATTAGGTTTAGCTTTGGGGAGAAATTGAGAATGAAGATAGAAGATAAAAGTCGAAGAACAAAAAAGAAGGAAGAAGAAGGTTGAAGGCTCAAGCCAGAGCTATCCTTTGTGCCTCTTCTTGGTGAGTGTTCTTGCATTTATTTTTCCCAATCCCTCTTGATTGTTGAGTTCATCTCTTCCCTCCCCCCCCCCCCTTTTCTACCCTAAGTAGATATTGATGTTTTCTTTGGTTGATTATGAGAAATTGAGGCATGAGTGTGTTAATTGTTTGATTGGGTTATCATGTTTGGATTGGTTTGTTAGGTTCACCCCTTTTTTTATGTTATTGAGAATTAAGGATTGATAATTGATTATTTGAGGATCTTGTGACCTATGATGAAATTGTATGGATTTTTGTGGCCATAATCTTTTCCTTTTGCCTTGGAATGGTCTTGTAAGTGTTAAGAATTGTCCCTAAACCTTTGAGTTATATTTTTGGGTGTTTGGAAGCCTTGGGTTCAATAAAAAACCTAATTACAACGCTCTATTCATCTTAAAAAAAAATCAACTTTTGATTTTGCAAAACTTGTGTATGATGTTGTGCGTTCGATGTTGAGTTTTTGAGTGGATTGGTGCGAAATGCATATTGGTTGAATTTTATTTTATTTTCATCTTCATGTACTCTTCCCATTTTTGTTTCAAGCAATAACGGGTGAACAACAAAGCTCACTTCCTCCCTTTTCAACTTATATAGGAAGCTAAACACACAAGCTAAAATAAAATAAAATAAATTAAAAGATAAAATGTATCTTTCATTTCTCATATTTGTAAAAATTGACCTTATTTTCTATGTTTTTGGATATGTTTGGTTTCTCAATTTATGGATATATCTTTTTTTGTTTTCAGTTTTAAAATGCATGAATGGTTATTTGGTGTCTTTTAAATGATAAATCAAACACACACTTAACTTTGTAATTTTTTTTTGGTAAATCTTAAACATTATGATTTTAGTTCTTGTATTTCTAAAATATGATAGATTGTGTTTATTATACTTTATTTTAAGTCAATTAAGAACAAAATTTATCATATTTTAAAAATACAAGATCAAAATTACTATTTTTATACTAAAATTACAAATTTTAAAATGTAAGAACTAAAATCATATGATTAGCTATCAATTATCGTCAACCTTAATTTGTACTTCAATATATGTTTAATTAATTTATTTTATAAGTAAAATAATTTATAACTTTTTTAGAGAAATATGAGTAATTAAATATATTTTTCTATCCTCTTGGTTGTTGAGTTTATCTCTTGCCCTTTTTTTTACCCTAAGCAAGGATTGATGTTTTCTTTGGTTGATTGTGAGAAATTGAGGCTTAATTGTGTTAATTGATTGGGAGAGTGACGGTGTTTGAATTACTCTTTTTGTGTTTTCTCTTTTGATGTTATTGTGAATTAGGGATTGATAATTGATGACTTGGGGATATTGTGACCTATGATGAAATTGTGACTATAATATGTTATTTTTACCTTGAAATAGTATTGAAAGTATAAGAAATTGTCCATAAACCTTTGAGGTATGTTGTTTAATGTTTGGGGTCCTTTGGGAGACCCTACGTTCTGCAAAAAAACCCACTTATGACATTCTATCCGTCATAAATTTTACCTAGCATCTCATGTAGTGCCTCCAATGTCGAATGTAATATTGAGCATGAGTTACGTTGAGTGTTGTGTGTTTGGTCAACTCTAATACATTTGATCAACTTGAGTCAAAAACTTAATTTACATGTAAATGTCATTAATATTTGTTTTCTTGTGTAAAATTATTCATTTTGAATGCATGATTGAAATACCATGAGATGTATAATATAATTATGAACAATGTTGTCAGGATTGAGATTTTAGAATCGAAAAGGGGTTTAAAAACTCGTACCTTACGGATCGTAAGATCCTACATCCCTACATAAATTATTAATATATAATACATATACATAAAAAAAATTACAAAGATAAAGAACATAACTTGTAAATCAAAAACATTAAACACAACCTCATAATATCTAATGTCATAATTCATAATATAATATCCAATTCTAAATAGAAAAATTGAAATAACAAAATGAAAAGTACTTAAGCCATAACAAGATACATAACAATAACATAAAATAAAATGAAGTTCAAATCATTCCAGGTTTTTAAATCTAGTTATTTAGGATATCATTTAATTCCTCTTCACAATTGTCCTCCATATTATCTTTACTTTCATTGGTATTAGCATGTCTTATTCTCACTCCAACTCTTTCATCCTCATCATAGGAGAAACATTAAAATCATCATTAAGTTCATAACCAACACCACTACTTGCACCATCTTGTGTAACTTCAAGTATTTCTTCATTGGTGCTTTAAATCTAAGTTTTGATCATCATTCTCCTCCATAATCCATTCATCATTTGAAGAAAGATATTCTATGAGATAGTTCTTTGCCTTCCTAACTTCCTTATTCTTCTTCAATCTTGTATTAGCTATCTCATATACCACATTAGTCATAGTCTTTTACAACAAACAATTCTTTTTCTTGGCGTGGACCTACATAATAAATCAATTATCATATAATAAGTAGCACATAATTTTAAGAATCAAATACATTTTCTTTTACAAATTTGATTTATAACCATCTCAAAGGCACTTCAATTTCGTTCACAACCAAATGGAATAGATGTCAACCTCAAAATCCAAATTGCAAACTTTTGCATGTAATAATTCATGGTCATAACATTTTGAAATTTTGTAACGCTCATCAGTTTTGAAAGCCAAATTGAATGGTTGTTAATGGATGATAATGACCAATAATGAATTGTAACAGCCAATAATGAGTGGTAATGGCTGGTAAATGCATTCTTGATGGTAGAATGCCTATATAAGCACATGAATTGGGTCCCTGAGCTCATCTCTTCGAATTCAGTCTTATACACCATCTAGAGAGAGGAAGAGAGAGAGCTTAGAAGAACCAAAAAAACAAGAAACTCTTCATGACAATGACTGAAGGTATGTTTTGATCTGTAATTTCCGCATTTTGTTAATAACCTGTGTTTCTTTTGTAGTTTGTAATATCACAGGTTAAAAGAGATTTGTTCTAACATTTGGTATCAGAGCAAGAATTGCCTCTGCCTTGTCCATTTTCGTTTTTCGGTATTTTCCGATTTGATTTCGTTTATGGTATGAAGGGCCTTGTTTCTTAAAAATAAAATTAGAAATCTGTATTTCGTTTGATTTCCTTAATTTTGGCTTTTGAATCGTGAAAAATGGTGTCCAAATGAACGAAAAACGAACGGGTCTACGTATAGGTCGGGTTTGACCTGCTAAAGGTTGAAGATGATGAACAGTGTTTAAAAAAAAAAAAGACGAAAACTACTACATTTTGTGCTAGCTGGGTGTCGAACCCTTGACTCCGAGAACACTAAAGTATGTGCAGACCACTAAACCAGTAAAACTTTTTTGATATGTAGTCGTTTTTAATACGTTATATACACATTCTGCTTTACAGTTTTTGGAATTTTGATTTAATTTATGCATGAATATATTCTAGAACATTTTATTCTATGCATATATATATGAAATAAAATGCATAATATTATATTTCAATTATAAAATTATATGAGAATCTTATTCATAATTATATTGTATCTTGATTTTGAAATGCAAAATACTATTTATTCTCATATAATAAATTTTTATTTCTAAGTGATCTTTATAATTTTGATTAATTATGGATTAGCCACAGCATCTATATTTGATTAAAATTATATATTAAGTTGGTTAAAGATCATATAAGGAATTAGACATAATATTGTAATTAATTATACTTATATAATGAATTTTATCTCACAAGAATTTTTATTATATATGTATAATTAATTGGGATAAAATGACGTATTATTTTTCATGATTTACCCACAGGCATCATGATGTATGTATAATTTGTCGATTTTATCATAAAGTAAAAATTTACGATAGAAATTAAATTATTTTCATATTGTACCCGTAAAGCATGAATATTGAGCAAGTAATTTGATTATTCTATCATAAGGTTTAATTGTTTCTTATTGAATTAAAAATTTAGCCCACATGCAATTTTTATGTCACAAGATTCAATTTTATGGTATGTTTACATTGGTAAAAGATACAATTAAGATTAGTATGCCTCAAATTTTGACATAAGCCTTTGAATTTTGCAGCTTCTCAAACTATTAGTTTTTCTGATATTCAATGTGATGTTCCCGAACTCAAAGGAGATAACTATAATATATGGAAGGAGAGAATTCTTTTACAATTGGGGTGGATGGACATAGATTATGCTATAAGGAAAGACGAACCACCTGCAATCACAAATGAAAGTAGCCCAGCTGACGTTGCGCTATATGAGCGGTGGGAGCGATCCAACCGGCTCAGCGTGATGTTCATTAAGACTAAAATCTCGGCTGGGATACGTGGTTCTGTTGACCAGCATGAAAAGGTCCGAGACTTGCTTAAGGCCATTGATGACCAGTTCATCACTTCATATAAGACTTTAGCAAGCACCTTGATCATGAAGTTTTCTTCTCTTCGGCTCACCAGTGTGAAAGGTGTGCGTGAGTACATCATGAAAATGCGAGGTATGGGCCATTTAAGATTTCCTACAACACACATAAAGATAAATGGTCTATCAATGAATTAATGACCATGTGTGTTCAGGAAGAAGAAAGGCTTGTAATGGAGATGAGTGAGAGTGCATTGCTGACTACTGCTTATGGGAAGAACAAAGCAATTAAGTCTCAAGCTTATCAGAA
The DNA here is from genome assembly GCF_004193775.1 of Glycine soja. Taxonomy (NCBI): domain Eukaryota; kingdom Viridiplantae; phylum Streptophyta; class Magnoliopsida; order Fabales; family Fabaceae; genus Glycine; species Glycine soja. Next base: position 19,265,335 of record NC_041009.1, on the reverse strand, counting down.
GGGGAATGGTAAAATACCACCTCAAGCTGATATTAAGAAGGTGGCAAAGTGTTTCTTTTGCAAGAAGAAGAGACACATGAAAAAGAATTGTCCCGGGTTCCAGAAATGGCTTGAGAAGAAAGGTAAATCAATCTCATTAGTATGTTATGAATCTAATATGGTTAGTGTTAATATTAACACCTGGTGGATTGATTCTGGATCTACTATTCATATTGCAAATTCTTTACAGGGTATGCAAAACCTAAGGAAACCAGTGGGAAGTGAGCAAAGCATTTTATCAAGCAATAAGCTAGGCTCACATGTGGAGGCCATTGGAACTTGCATTTTGACTTTAAGTAGTGGCTTTATTTTAAAATTAGAAAGGACTTTTTATGTACCAAGTTTTTCCCGAAACTTGATTTCTATTTCAAGGCTTGTACCATTTGGATATTCCTTTAATTTCAAAGACACATCATTTGAGTTATTTTATAATTCTGAATGTGTTGGGAATGGTATATTGTCTGATGGTCTTTATCTTCTTGGTTTACAAAATAATGCCACTTATAGTTCTATGCATGTTCAAACTGGTATTAAAAGGTGTAATATTAATGAGAATTCCTCTATGTTATGGCACCGGAGATTAGGACATATCTCCATTGAGAGGATTAAAAGGTTAGTGAAAGATGGGGTACTCAATACTCTAGATTTTGCTGACTTTAAGACTTGTGTGGACTGCATTAAGGGTAAGCAGACCAACATGTCTAAGAAAGGTGCTAATAGGAGTTCAAGCATATTAGAAATAATTCATATTGATATTTGTTGTCCAGATATGGATGCACATGGTCAGAAATATTTTATCACCTTTATAGATGATTATTCATGATATATGAATGTTTATTTGCTTCATAACAAATACGAAGCATTGGATGCCTTCAAAGTCTTTAAGGCTGAAGTTGAGAACCAATGTGGCAAGCAAATAAAAATAGTGAGATCAGATAGAGGTGGAGAATACTATGGCAGGTATACTGAGAATGGACAAGCACCTGGTCCCTTTGCAAAGTTCCTTCAAGAACATGGGATTGTTGCCCAATACACTATGCCTGGTTCTCCGAATCAGAATGGTGTGGCAGAAAGAAGGAACCAAACATTATTGGACATGGTGCGGAGTATGCTTAGCAACTTCAATCTTCCTAAATCCTTGTGGGCTAAAGCACTAAAGACGACAGTGTATATATTAAATCGTGTTCCAACCAAGGCTGTCCCAAAGACACCTTTTGAGTTATTTAAAGGTTGGAAACCGAGTTTGAAACATATGCGCGTTTGGGGTTGTCCGTTTGAGGTGAGAATATATAACCCACAAGAGAAGAAACTTGACCCGAGGACCATTAGTGAGTATTTCATTGGATATGCCAAAAGGTCTAAAGGTTATAGGTTTTATTGTCCACATCATATTACTAGGATTGTGGAATCAAGAAATGCCAAATTTATTGAAAATGATTTGATCAGTGGGAGTGATCAATTGAGGGACTTAGGTTCTGAAATTGATTATATAGAATCTCAACCTTCCACGTCAAATGAAAGATTGGTTGTAATTCATACCCCTCAAGTTCAAAGGGATGATGAACAACACATGATTGGCATTCCACAAACTGTTGTTGATAATCCAGTAGATCAAGTTAATCATCAAATTCATGAAAATGATGAACAACCAGTTGAACAACATGATCCCCAAGAAAATGTTGATGCAACATTAAGGAGGTCTACTAGAGTAAGAAAATCAGCTATTCCTAGTGATTATATTGTATATTTGCAAGAATCTGACTATAATATTGGAGCTGAAAATGATCCTGAAACTTTTGATCAAGCCATGAGTTGTAAAGAGTCAAATTTATGGTATGATGCCATGAAGGATGAGATGAGTTTCATGCAGAGTAACAAAGTTTGGAACCTTGTAGAGTTGCCTAATGGGGCGAAGGCCATTGGATGTAAATGGGTCTTTAAGACCAAAAAGGATTCATTAGGCAACATTGAGAGATACAAGGCAAAACTTGTTGCTAAGGGATTTACTCAAAAGGAAGGAATAGATTACAAAGAGACTTTTTCTCCAGTATCTAAGAAAGATTCTCTTCGTATAATCTTGGCATTAGTTGCTCATTTTGACCTTGAGTTGCAACAAATGGATGTGAAAACAGCTTTTCTTAATGGTGATTTAGAGGAGGAGGTTTATATGAAACAACCTGAAGGTTTCTCCTCTAATAGTGGTGAGCATTTGGTTTGCAAGCTTAATAAATCTATATATGGTTTAAAACAAGCTTCCCGTCAGTGGTACCTTAAGTTTCATGGGATAATTTCTTCATTTGGTTTTGATGAAAACCCCATGGATCAATGCATATACCACAAGGTTAGTGGGAGTAAAATATGCTTTCTTGTTTTATATGTAGATGATATTTTACTTGCAGCCAATGATCGGGGTTTGCTACATGAGGTGAAACAATTTCTCTCTAAGAATTTTGACATGAAGGATATGGGTGATGCATCTTATGTCATCGGCATTAAGATTCATAGAGATAGATCTCGAGGTATTTTGGGTTTATCACAGGAAACCTATATTAACAAAATTCTAGAGAGATTTCGGATGAAAGATTGTTCACCAAGTGTTGCTCCCATTGTGAAGGGTGATAGGTTTAATTTGAACCAATGTCCAAAGAATGACTTTGAGAGGGAACAAATGAAAAACATTCCTTATGCTTCAGTTGTTAGAAGCCTCATGTATGCTCAAGGCCTGACATTGCTTTTGCAGTTGGAATGTTAGGAAGATATCAGAGTAATCCAGGTATTGACCACTGGAGAGCTGCTAAGAAAGTGTTGAGGTACCTTCAAGGGACCAAAGATTACATGCTTATGTATAGACAGACAGACAATCTAGATGTGATTGGTTATTCAGACTCAGACTTTGTTGGTTGTGTTGACTCTCGTAGATCAACATCTGGGTACATTTTCATGATGGCTGGTGGAGCTATTTCATGGAGGAGTGTTAAGCAGTCTTTGACTGCTACTTCTACCATGGAAGCTGAGTTTGTCTCTTGTTTTGAGGCTACATCACATGGTGTATGACTTAAAAGTTTCATTTCTGGGCTGAAGATAATTGATACTATTTCAAGGCCTTTAAGAATTTTTTGCGATAACTCAGCTGCTGTCTTTATGGCTAAGAATAACTAAAGTGGAAGTCGAAGTAAGCACATCGACATTAAGTACTTAGCCATTAGAGAAAGAGTAAAAGACAAGAAAGTGGTCATTGAACATATAAGCACTGAGTTGATGATCGCTGATCCTTTAACTGAAGGCATGCCACCGTTTAAATTTAAGGATCATGTAGAAATAATGGGACTTGGTTCCAATTTATGATTGTATACATATATGTAAAAATTGAAACTTTTATATTATGATATTTTCTCATATTTTGGTGCACATTGATTTATTTGAGAAAAATTATGTTTTGGACCAAGAATAAACATTGGGTTTATTCATGAAGTTTTATTACCACTTTAAGTATACTGCTTGGGAAATTGAGTATATTGTAATACATAGATGATATTACTCGTTATAAGAGGAACTATCACTATGATTCATATATTCATTTCTTAAGAAGATTGAGCATTAAGTCAAAATGTTTGGACCAAGTGGGAGAATGTAATAATTCATGGTCATAACATTTTGAAATTTTGTAACGCTCATCAGTTTTGAAAGCCAAATTGAATGGCTGTTAATGGATGATAATGACCAATAATGAATTGTAACAGCCAATAATGAGTGGTAATGGCTGGTAAATGCATTCTTGATGGTAGAATGCCTATATAAGCACATGAATTTGGTCCCTGAGCTCATCTCTTCGAATTCAGTCTTATACACCATCTAGAGAGAGGAAGAGAGAGAGCTTGGAAGAACCAAAAAAACAAGAAACTCTTCATGACAATGGCTGGAGGTATGTTTTGATCTGTAATTTCCGCATTTTGTTAATAACCTGTGTTCCTTTTGTAGTTTGTAATATCACAGGTTAAAAGAGATTTGTTCTAACATTGCAATGCTGGATGTTGATCCTCATATAAATCTCATCAATCTACTGGAGTTTTGGTTTGAAGTGCTTGTTGAGCTATTTGATGAACAAAAAACTCCTTTTTTCTTAAAATTTTCAAGTTGATCATCAATTTTGCATAATATGGCTATGTCTCCCACAAGCCTTTACGTACAATCAATAAATTCTTTCTTAACTTTCTAATCAACTTTAAAATCAACATTGTATTATAGCATGGGGTTAAAATAATAACAAACATTATGCAAAGGCTTATATAATTTATTGTCCCATCTATTATCAATAATTTCTCATAGCGGCATGTAACTACTAATGGAAAAAATAATAATTTCCAAACAAAGTCTACAAATTATAAAATTTACTTGTTCTCAACCCCTCTAAAGGCTTCTTGTATCTTCTCTTTAGCTCATTCCATTTCATTATAAATGAACCTCATAGTTGGCTTCTCATCTAAATCCACCAAGCGCAACACTTTAATTAGGAGAAAAGCATCCCTCATGCAATTAAGAATATTCTTTCAAAATCCCTTATCAATAACTAAATTCTCCACCTCCTTATCATTCTTAGTTTTTGCTACATGACTAGAAGTCCATTATTTGAACGTGAACATTCTATTTAATGGACACTTATTCTATTTCAAGCATCCCAAGGTCAAGTAAGAAGTAGCAAAACGGGTCAAGGAAGGTCTAATCAAATCATCCCCTTTTGTAAATTTATGCAATAAAATAATAATGTTTGTTCTACCATAAATGTAATTTGTAATCTTTCTATCACTTGCAATTGTCTCTTTATGAAGTGGTATCTTTTTCTCAAAATCACCTATTAAATTTGATCCACAATATTTGCACAATATCTATCCACATCACCAATTAAATTTGGTCCAAGTTTTGTATTTTAAAATCAATGAATTATAAACATTTGTGGAATTTGTTTTTCTCCTTAACTTAGAGTCTTGATTTCTAACATGGTTAATGTTCACACGGGCAACCATGTGAGATTAGGGATAATTTATATATTACCAATCAAATCTATCATTTATTTCTCTCCTCGGAAGGTATAGAAACCTAACAAATATTCAAGAATATTTTTCTATAAGAAGAATTAATTTCAGTAAATTCTGTTAAATTTTATTTTTATTATAGAAAATGTCAAATAAAGTTAAATTAATGCATAAAAAATAAAATAAAAAATGTAATTTCTTGTTTAAATGATTAAAGAATTATTTTTTTAATAACAATTAAAAGAATTATTAGGAAAATTATAACGTGAACACACAGATAATTGTATTATTGCAATTAATTCATTCAAATAAAATTAAATCTAACATGCTTAGAAACTTAATAATTATTTCTTATTCAAGAAGTTAGAAAAGAATATTTATTTTTATTTTATTATTATAATATTATATAATGTTACTTACTTAATTAAAATATTTTATGAAGTTGAATGTGTATAAATATTTAATTCTATTTATTATTGTATTTTTATTTAATAAACGTATTTAATTCATTTAATATTGATGACATTATAAAAAAAATCAACACATTTTTCACAATCAATGTTAATATAAAATTTCCAATAAAAAAAATTGGGTTATGGTAGTAACTCACGTTATATATCTGGATTTTTTAATTGAAAATTTTGCATATTTAGATTTAGATTTGGGCAACTTGACACACTAGTCACAGTGTATCACAAAAAGAAAATATTAAATTTGTGAAAACATAGCAAGAGGCACTAATTTTATTTAATATAAAAAGTTTGAAAAACTTTTATTTTTGAAAAATTGGTCTTAAAAATGAGTTTAAATTCGAAATTTAATTATGTAAAGAGAAAATCTACTTTGCAAGAATACCAGTGACTATAGGTGTCTTATGCTTGGGTAAGAAGAGGGAAAAGACATTTAAGATGTTTGTTTTACGGATAATTTCTGTAGTCGTGTGAATATTGTTTCAAGGAATATAACATCAGAATGTTATTTTCCAATATTTTATAGAAAATGTGTTTATTTAACTATTAAAAATAAATGAAAATCATAATGTCATGTTAAACTAATATTTAATCTTGATAAGAGGATATATAGGAAAAACTTATTTCATATCTAACTAATATTTAATCCGAACATAGGGAATATATTTTAATTATTTCTGAACATTTTTTACTGTAATAAACATAGCATAAATAAAATATATCAGGAATTAATTATTTTATTATTCCGTAATAAACATAACATAAATTTTCTCACTCATATATTTTCAAGACTAAAAAAATTATCGATGAAACAAACCCTCTTCTAAAAATCAAATTTCTCCTTCTCTATGGCGAGGATATGCCGTGTGCCTATTCTTATTATTTTTTTTTTATCTCTTTGTTTTTTAAGTTAAAGCTTTTTTGTTTTGCTTTATTTTTCTCATTATTTATTCATTAACAATATTTTTAATTTAATAATTTTAAAAATTAAATATAAAAAAATAAAAAACAAATAAATTTAACAAAAGAAAAAAAATGAAGGCAACATCAAGTATTTCTATGAAAAAATAATATGATGGAAGGTGGTGACAAATGACCTTACGTAGTGTCCATTAGAGACATTAGTTAAAACATAAGTAAGATACTTTTGGTCACTTGAAATATTTATTATTTGATCATTATATGAATTTTGATAAAGCAAAAACTTTCATTTTTATAAATATTATATTATTTTTTAATAATATTCTTGACTAGTTTTGCAATTTTTTTAGGGATTAGTTTTGCTGCTAATTAAAGAATGTTAACTAATCATATTTGGAAATTTGATTACAAAACTACTATCGAAATGTATAAAAATATTCAATAATAAATCAATTATGTCAAAATATTAATGTTAGATTTCATCTTAAAATTAATTAATAATAAATAAAATTACTTAAAAATATATATAAATTACATATCTCAAGAATTGAGATAGATAATTTTGGATTTACCATCATATTGATAACACATTGATAGGGGAATCCAATGTTTTGTTTCTTTATTGGATCAACCAATGTTAGTTATTACCTTTTTACTATTCATACCGTCCTATAATAACTAATGTTTAGGATTTTTTTACGTAAATCAATAAAGTAAGTATTTCAATAAAATTAATATTTATTAGAAAATAATTTTACAGAAATATTTTTATTCTCTCTTAATTTCAATAAATGTATTATTAAATTTTTTAAGATAATATCATTTATTATAAGACAAAATTAAAATAAACATTTTAATATCTCATTAAAACATAAAAACACCAGTTAATTTAGAATTATTTTGAAGGATTGAAACTACAATCATTTTGAGACAAAGAAATAGAACATCAATGAAAGAATTTGAATCCATTTTCTCACTTCCCCTCCTATCCTTAATCTCCCTTCACAATTACCAAGTTAATATTATAATTCCTGCGCTCCTAAAAATCCAATTGTTAACGGAACAAAAAATTTACAGGACTTAATAGGTGTAATATATTAAAAATAAAAGAACTAAAGTTATACAATTATAATTAATATTTAAAAGAAAAAGAGTGAAATTAAGTCTAACATTTTAAAAATCAGATGCTAACTTTTTATAGAAAATTTTCAAATTAAGACTGAAATCCCCTAATATATACCACTATTAATTAATTACTCGCAAATCATCATCATTCTTCTTCCCAATGCATGTAGTTTTGAGTTGGCATCATGACACATTATTGATCCACCACGTAGTGTGGAATTGGCATATGTCAGTTACTAACTTCAACATTGCTGTGAATGTGATTATAATTAATTAAGGAGGACCAGCTCAAAGATCTAAAAAATACACACTTTCCTTCGTTACTTCCAAGCCTCCTACTAACCTCCACTGTCATTTTTTCATCTTCACCATGCATGTATCAAGATGTTGTCTTCATACGTTACATTCTAGACTAAAATATTCTTGCAATTTAGTATTTTTTATTATTTTAGTTTTTCTATTTTTGTTTTGTTTTATTTTTACAAAATATGTCTATTTAAATTTAAATATCTAAAACACTTTAAAAATCAACAACAAAAATATATATATTATAAAAATTAAAACATTTTTTTACAAATAAAAATAAAAAATACTAAATTACAGAAGCTAAAATTATATTTAACTCTCCATTTTATACATTGATTTTTATCAAACCATTGGAGAATGCTGTCGACTTACGGTACTTATACATGCACGGGGTTAATTCGGCAGATTCGAGATTTATTTCAACCTGACTGCCAAATCCCTTTGGTCCATGGATGGAAGTACATGCATTCATAGGGGGCCCACCAACTTTTTTGAGTTTTATATTTTTAATATATGTATACTATATTTAAAAATCAAAATAATAATTTTATTTGAGAGTTTGATATAATCCATAACTTTGTGTGACTGTTCCTGGTCTCCACAATTTTTAGACTATTTTATTATTAATAATAAATACTAGCAATAATTAATTATTTTTAATCTTTATTTTTTTTATTTTTTCTGTGGTTTTGTTTTGTCCATCACTTTTATCTCAATAGGTTAATTTTTTTATCTGATCCACTAATTAAAATCAAATAATTACCCTCTAACCACTCTTCATTATTTTATTTATATCTCCTCCTTTATTTTTATTTATCTAACTATTTTGTATGATACAATTATCTATTTATACCCGAATGAGAATCAAAGAAGAAGAGTTGCCACGTGAGGGAGGACAATTAGGCTTTTTGTCATTACAGATTGCATAAGTAGGTACAAAGTTCCAATGAATTAACCTTTATCCCCAATTTTTTTTATTCCTACTCATTTTTACATATTTTTCTACATTTTATTTTCTTTGTTTATTATTAAGTACTGTTTTAATTAATTTAATTGACCTTCATGAAATATGCAGTTGAAAACTGTCATTGTGAATGAGAAAATAATTTATGAAAAAAAGAAGAGGAGGAATATTTTTTCAAAAGTTAAGATTATTGTAATTGTCCTTTGACAATTATTTTTATTTTTAGTTGTGTTATCCCGTTTGTTTTTAATCTTTGCATTTGAAGTGTGTCATTCATTGAATAAAATTTAGAAATTATAATTAGAAATTATTATAATATATTAATTTTGACATAACAACACAGTAGAAATACAAACGCATTTTATGCTTGTGTTTCTGCTAGTCGAAATAAAGATATTTAAATATTTTTATTTTTTAAAATAATTAGTTATTTTTATGGTATAGATAATGACATTATTTCTCATAGATAACTGTTCTAATTTTGCCTTGTGGAAATATTATATTTTTTAAAATAAATTATAATAAAATCAACCTACAGAACACTAATAATATCATTTGATTGTATATACAATCATCTATAACCTTTAAAATAGTAATAATAAATTATAAAAGGAAAAAACTATTAAAAGGGAAAATAGATTATACTAAAATATTTTGTTTAAAATAAGGAAAATAATAATAATATTTCCACAATAAAAGGAAAAATGGAGCAGTTATATAAGAGAAAATAATGTCATTATCTTTGCATGTTATACCATTAAAATAGATTGACAATTTTGAATTTTGAGATATCCGAACAAATATTTTTTCTTCTTATCACTATTTTTTGTATATATTTTTTTATTTTCTCTTTCCAAATTTGTTTTCTTTGTCATTATTTGTGAGGTACTAACATGACCTTGAGTGTTCGTCTAAACATGTCATTTGTAAACTTTGGAAAATATATTAGACATCGAAAACAAACCTCAACAGCATGTGCTGTAATATTGGAATTAAAAAAAGCGTTCACTTTTCTTTTATATAAATATATATTCTATTATGTATTCTTAAACCATTTTTAAAAATATATCATTAAAAATATTTTATATTTATATAAAATAATTAATACTTATATATATAATTGGTCCCTGAAATTTAATTTTGCCTCTGTCCCTCCTTTGATCGGTGTTCCCTGCAGGGCCAACAGAGTGGCATATTTGCTAACTGTTGAGGGTGCTAAAGGTCCCACGTAACAAAATTTATTGTACAGCTAAATATTAATTATAATTCAAATCTTGAATAATTTGATTGAAGAACATAAATCGATATCATTTATGTTGACAATGTTGTTACTGAGCCTTGTAGTTTTGATTTTATGTTTGAGTTGTCTTTTAATTACTATCCTTCGTAATAATAACTTCTTTTACTAGGATTAAAATAATATATATATACCAAAGACTAAAGAAAAATAATAAGATCGAAATTAAAAGAATTTTTACAACCATCATTTTGAACAAAATAAAAAATTTATAAGGATCACAACAACAAAAGAAAAATAGTATATTACCTGAACTAAAAATATATTTAAATATAATATTTGTTAATTCTATATAACCAATCTACATAAATATTTAATAATATAATAATACTAATAATATTAATATATTTTTATAGGATTATTATTTTTTTAATATTATATTTCTTCCCCAATAATATTATTAGTATATTTTTGTAAAAGTATATATCAATATCAATAATATTACTAGAAAATATTATTTGCATTAATGTTGAGACTATTAAGATTCATGTTGATGTGGAGTATCTAATATACATACTGTAACCACTCAAACTTATTCATATCATATATTTTAATGATATATTATTATTATTAATAATAGTATTAATATTATTAATGTAAATATAAAATTTGTTTATTAAGTCATAGTAAATGTATATATAATTTAGTTTAAAAGTAAAGTATTATAGGTTAATTTATAATTATATTTCACTAGTCGATAAAACTAAAAACATACAAATTTATGAAGTAAATTGTTCATTCACTCTTAAAAAAAATGTTAGTTACTCGCACATGATCATTCTTCTTCCCAATGCAGATGTAATGTTGAGTTGGCACTTGGAACAATAACTTAGTGAGGATTTGGGAGGCATTGACATGTCAGTTATAAGCTTCATCATGGCTGATTGAATTAAGGAAGGCCAGTTCAAAGTTCTAGAAAATAGACACTTTTTCTTCGTTATGTTACGTTCAATCCTCCATTAATATCCAAGCTAGCCTCTCTGCTAGTTAATACTAACCTCCACGGTCATTTTCCATCTTCATCACATTACTCATGCTTTTAATTATCTTTATTAGAAATTATTTAATTTTTTTAGTCTATATTACAAATATTCTTTATTCAAAACAATTATGTTCGATCCACGTACTGGTGGTAATTATTCTCAAATTTACTTTTGAGTAAATGTTTTTCATATATAATTAAAATTTATAATAAATAAATATTTCTAATATATAAATTATTAATCATTTAAATTCATAATAAGTAAATATCCTTAAACATGTATAAATTATATTTTAAATTTACAATAAATAATTTAAATTATGATACAAATTTAGTTTGAATTATTTACCCTTTTTTTTAAAAAATACTATTGATATTTAATTTATAAATAGAGATAAAAAAGATAGATTTGAAGGTATAAGTAAATAAAATTAAATAGATATATAAAAATACGAAGAATATAGTCTTTTTTATAGAATTAAGAAAAACTAATAATATTTTTAAGTAGTTACAATCTTAATCATTCATGTATGATTATAAGGTCTAGATTTAGTCCTTTCATTCTCATATAAAAAGAATCATCTCACAAGATATGTCTCCTATATAGGAAGTATACCTAGTGACAAACTTTATTTTATATGAGTATGAGGAATAAATATTGACTACTATATGTTATCTTGAATGGTCAAGATTAAAATACACTAAGTCATGTGACTTAAAAAAATCACTCACTTTTTAAGTAGTCACATGAAATTAAATGTTGATTATCCATATATGATCGTTATATGATTTAAATTTGGCCAAGATAAGATGTATGATTTTATGGTTCAAATTTAACCATTTTACTCTAGTATAAAAAAGTTCTCTCCCAAGATATGACTCCTATACAGGGAGCATAGCTAGTGACAAAGGTTATTTTATGAATATGAGAGAAATAAATATTGACTACTGGATCTTATCTTGAACGGTCAAGATTAAAACACAGTAAGTCATGTGATTTTTTTATATTAAAAAAACATAACTTTTTAAGTAATCACATGATATTAAATCTTGAGTATTCATATATGACCATTATATGATCTATATTTGGTCAAGATAAGATCATATATGATTATAAGGTCTAGATTTAACTCTTTTATTCTCATATAAAAATAGTCATCACACAATATAAGTCTCCTATATAGGGAGTATACCTAGCGATAAAACTTATTTTATATGAGTGTGAGATGAATAAATATTGACTACTATATCTTATCTTGAATGGTCAAGATTAAAACAAACTAAGTCATTTGAGTTTTTTTAAAGTCACATGACTTTTTAAGTAGTCGCATGACATTAAATTTTGATTATCCATATAAGGTTAATTGGTCATTATATGATCTAGATTTGGCCCAAATAAGATCATGTATGACTATATAATTCAAATTTAATCCTCTTATTCTCATATATAAAAAATCCTATCACAAGATGAGTTTCCTATATAGGGAGTATACCTAGTGCAAATCTTATTTTTTATTAATTGAGAGGAATATATATTGACTACTAGATCTTATCTTGAATTGTCAAGATTAAAACACACTTAAGTCATACTGAGTTTTTTTTTTTAAAATCACATAACTTTTTAAATAGTCACATAACATTAATTCTTGATTATCCATATATGGTCATTATATGATCCAGATTTGGTTGAGATAAGATCATGTATGGTTATATGATCCAGATTTAGCCCTTTTATTCTCATATAAAAGAGTCATCTCACAATATATGTCTCCTATATAGGGAGTATACCTAATGATATAACTTATTTTATGTGAGTGCGAGATGAATAAATATTGACCATTATATCTTATCTTGAATGGTTAAGATGAAAACACACTAAGTCATTTGAGTTTTTTTTAAAGCCACATGACTTTTTAAGTTGTTTCATGACATTAAATATTGACTATTCATATATGGTCATTATATGATCTAGATTTGGCCCAAATAAGATCGTGTATGATTATATGATTCAAATTTAATCATCTTATTCTCAAATAAAAAAAGTCCTCTCCCAAGATATGCATCTTATATAGAGAGTATACCTAATGATATAGCTTCTTTTTTTATTAATTTGAGAGGAATAAATATTGATAACTAGATCTTATCTTGAATGGTCAAGATTAAAACACACTAAGTCATGCGGGTTTGTTTTTTAAAGATTCACATGACTTTTTAAGTAGTCACATGACATTAACTCTTGACTATCCATATATGGTCATTATATGGTCTAGATTTGGTCAAGATAAGATCAAGTATTGTTACATGGTCTAGATTTAGCCCTCTTATTCTTGTATAAAAAAAGTCATCTCACAAGATATGTCTCCTTTATGGAAGTATACCTAGTGACATAACTTATTTTATATGAGTATGAGAGGAATAAATATTAACTATTAAATCTTATCTTGAACGGTCAAGACTAAAACACATTAAGTCATATGATTTTTTTAATTACATGAATTTTTAATTGATCATATAATATTAAATTTTAATCATCCACATATGATTATATGATCTAGATATAATCCTTTCATTCTTGTATAAAAGAATCATCTCACAAGATATGTTATGGAATTGTTTCAAGTTTCAATTTTAATTATTACTATGGTGTGATTCAAGAGAGTAAGTTGTGCAATTGAAAAAGCTAATCAAGAATAACTAACAAAAGTTGGGGGGGATATGATTAGAACTCAAGTGTGCAAGGTGTAATGAGAAAAATCGTTGATAAATTAGTTCAATTAAAAATTTATTAAAATGATACATTACGAAGAAAATTATGAAGTGTTGTATATAAATTTTTATATTTTGCCTTCAGCAAAGAGAGAAGTAATTGTATGTGAGAGGATAAATAACAGTTTAGCAACCAGCAAAAAAATAATGAGAGCTTAAGATTAAAGGTTTTGCATAATATTGTTTAATGAGTGTGATATTTATCCTAATAAATAATCTATCACATTTGAATATTTTTAAATATTAAAATATTTTTATTAGTTAAAAAAATGAATATCAACACATTTTATTAATCTCCTTAAAAAATCTCCGATGGTATTTATTGAATATCACAATTTTATTTATATCATTTAAATGTCTTGATTTTTTTAAAATATTTTGAAATCTTGTTCCAATATACCTAATAAGATCAAGGAGATTATCGATTTTAGAATCAACAAAATAAAAAATAAACCAAAAGTTATTGACATTAATGATTCGACAAACTTAAGTCTCTTAATTAAGGTTTACGGTTTGATATTTAACTTGAACATGTAGTTACAATTAAAGATATTACTTTACTTTAACATGAAGTTACTTGTTAGAAATGATTAGTTTGTGTGTCAAATAATAAAACTCTAGATATTTCTTGTTAGACAAAAAAAAAAAGGAGTAGTTCACTTTATTAAAAAAAACAATTATTAGAAATTGAATTTTAGAAAATAAATAGGAGTGTTTTCCTGAAAATCTTGATTCAATTATTTAATGGGGATAAGGATGGTAGGGTATCTTATCAACATAGGAAGTCTTTTTCCTTTTTAGGGAAACCTAGGAACCGTTCTTTTTTCTTTTCTTTGTTTTTTTTTTATAACTTGGAAAGATGTTTCTTTTCAAGGAGATTAGCATCAAAGTGAAGCTTTAGTTTGTTCCCATGCTCCTCAGTAGGTTACTTAGTTTTCAACAACTTATCATCTTTCTTCCTTGTCAAACTTCGTAAGAGCTATAAGTGGAGGTCTCTCTCATTTAGAACTTCGTAAGAGCTAATTGAGTTTTCAAATCGTAAAAGTTATAGTTGCACCTAAGATCAATTCTTATATGCTCATGCCTTTTTTCCATTTTTAGTGCAGAACAAGGAGTTTTGTTTGTTCTTTTTTTTTTAATAAAATAAACGAATACAAAGTTCTTGGGATCTAGACAATAATTTTAAAATAGTTTCTTTGAACCGGACATTTCGTACATGAATTTTTTTTAGTTTCTTATGAATCTTAAGTCGAGAATATTAGGAGACATTTGGTAGATTTTTTTTTTTACCTGTTTAGGAATTCTGATTCCCTACAATCATGATAATTGGGAATGATAAAACCAGTTTAGTTGATCATAAATATTTTTGAATTTTTTTTCTTGTTAGGAATAAAAAAGTTTAATTTCATGCTATTTTTATTAGTTACTTTAATTATTTATCATATTAAATAATCTAATAAAAATAACATGATATTTTTAGTTGTAGTAAAAGAAAAATTTAATTTAAGAAACATGATTGATTAGAGTTTTTTGTTTTAATTTTTAAATAAAATATAAAAATAAGAGTAAAAATAGATTTGGTTAAAATTTAGAAAATATTTTAGAAAACAGGCCAAAAACTGAAAACAACATATCAATATTTTCAAACTTTTTTGAATAAGTGAAAATCGAGTGACAACATGATAAATATTTGTTTTGTAAATCAAAATAAATATGTTTTATAAATCTTGAAAATTTGAAAATAAAAATTATTTTTTAGAAAATGAAAATTAAAAATAAAATACAAAACTGACACTCAAACCAAGTGTTATCTAAAATTCTCACACCCCATACAGGAAAAGTTTTTACAGGAAACTGCACAGAAAACATTTTCGAGAAATCTTTTTTCTTCATAAATCTTTTTTTTTAAATAGCTACCAAATATTAGAAACAAGATTCTCAATCTAAAGATTCCCAAAAAACTAAAAAAAAAATTCCTACCAAAATTCCCCTTTAGTTTCTCATGTTTTTTATTTTTAAAAAAATAAATTTTTTAGAATATAATGTTTCCTGAGAATTTTTTGGTCAATTTTCCCACAAAACTATTTGCGTGAGGGAGGGGAGAATGTAAGTTTCCCTAATTAAAAAACAAATTTAATTATGATAAAAATATGACATTATTCTAATTAAATTATTTAATGAGATAAATAATTAAAAATTATAATAAATATACTATTTTACTTTTATATTCTCAGAACTTATAAAAAGTTTATGATAAATTAAATAAATTTATTTATTTTTAAGAATCATAATTCTTTTGATGATTTCTGATCAAGGAAATATTTTTAAGAGTGTTTTTTGTTTTAATTTTTAAATAAAACAAAAAAATAAGAATGAAAATACATTTGGTTAAAATTTAGAAAATATTTTCAGAGAAAATATTTTAAAAAACAGGCCAAAAACTGAAAACAACATATCAATGTTTTGAACTTTTTTGAATAAGTGAAAATTGAGTGATAACATGATAAATATTTGTTTTGTAAATCAAAATAAATATGATTTATAAATCTTAAAAATTTGAAAATAAAAATTACTTTTCAGAAAATGAAAACTAAAAATAAAACACAAAATTGACACTCAAACCAAGTGTTATCTAAAATTCTCACATACAGGAAACTGCACAGGAAACATTTTCCAGAAATCTTTTTTTTTTAAATAGATACCAAATATTAGAAACAAGATTCTCAATCTAAAGATTCTAAAAAAAAAATTAAAAATTTCTCTCCTACCAAAATTTCCCTTTAGTTTCTCATGTTTTTTTTTATTTTTTTTTTAAAATAACATTTTCAAAAAACAATGTTTCCTGAGAATTTTTTGGTCAATTTTCCCACAAAACTATTTGCGTGAGGGAGGGGAGAATGTAAGTTTCCCTAATTAAAAAAAAACAA
The DNA here is from genome assembly GCF_004193775.1 of Glycine soja. Lineage (NCBI taxonomy): Eukaryota > Viridiplantae > Streptophyta > Magnoliopsida > Fabales > Fabaceae > Glycine > Glycine soja. The sequence goes on along the minus strand of NC_041009.1, from coordinate 19,248,508 downwards.
ATTTAAGTACGATAAAAATATCACATTATTTTAATTAAATTATTTAATGAGATAAATAATTAAAAATTATAATAAATATAGTATTTTACTTTTATATGCTCGGAAAACTTATAAAAAAATTATAATCAATTAAATAAATTTAGTTATTTTTACCAATCATAATTCTTTGCATGATTTCTGATCACGGAAATATTTTCCTTGTACCAAACACCGTGTGATTTCTTAATTTCAACTTATTATATGTCACCATCCTGACATATTAGTCACCATAATCAATAATCAATACTCTAGTTGTCAAAAAATAACTTCTTAATTGCCACTTGCTAAAAAGAATCAGAAAATACAATTTCAATTCAACATCTTTATATTTTATTGTCAAAATACATGATTGTATATTGCATATAAAAATGTTTTCATATATTTTATCATGATGTTAGTGTATAAATTAATATATTGCATAAATTTTTAAAAATTAATTATTACTTTTTTCAATCGCAAATGACGTTAAAAATGTACTAGTTCTTTAGAAGAAAATACCTAGTTGAGAAAAACATTGGTGAATAGTCACACGCGTTTATTTTTTAAAAACTACATACAACATTATCCTTTGTGTCACGGATAACGTAGTTTAAAGGCTTAAAGTTGTGAAATTTGGAAAAGAAAGAAAGAGACAATTCAAACAACAACCATTTTCTTCTTAATATACTAAAAATATATAGACGGCGATGGAAGTGACCATCATCTGGAAAGCAACAAAAAGGCAAACAAGACAACTATTCAAACAGTCAGAGACTGGTCTACTTATGGAATGCCCCCTGATTTTTTCTTTTTTGGGTCGAAATTCTTGCAAAAGTGAATTTTGATTTTTTTGCAAATTAAAGTCATCATTTATTGATGGATATGTTGCTATCAAAGTGGTTATATTTGACAAAATTTACTGAAAATTGAAAAATTAGTTAATAATTAAAAGCTCAAAACTTAGTAATTGTAAACTTTTAAACTAGTTTATTAAAGCACAAGTTTTGAATACGTATTTTAAAAATAAAAATTGAATAAAATATAAAAAAGTTAGAAACTATTATTTTAAAAAATACTACTTCACAATTATATTAGGTAAGATATTTCAATTAACTTCTAATTAGATAAAAAGTCTATTTAATTATTCGGTAAATAAGTTTTTTAAATAGTTTTTTTTAGTAATTTTTAACATTTTTGGAATGTTATTTAAAATAATGTTTTTATATGACCTTGACTCCTACCTTTATATATATATATATATATATATATATATATATATATATATTTTTTTTTTTCTTTTTATTCTTGATATATTTAACAAATTTATTACTTATCTTTTTAAACAAATCATGATTTTATTATTTTCTTAGTCTTTTTATACTTTTAACTACTTTAATAACTAATATTATTAAACACTTATAATTTAATAAGCTAATTTTTTAGTTTTTACTTATTAATATCTAGTTAACTTTTCAACTTTCAGCTAGTTTTGTCGAACATAACTTTAAAGTAGTATTTAAAAAAAAAACATTAGAAACTACTTAAAAAAAATAATAGAAGTTATTTAAAAAAAAATTGTTTACCAAATAGTCAAACAAATTTTTTACCTAATAAAAAAGGTTAAAAATTAACTAAAATAACTTACCAAACATACCTAATGGAAATTACTAAAAAAATATATAATGTACATTTGATTAGATACTCTTATATTAATTTTTTATATTAATTATGATATTAATAGGATGTAATTTTTGCTAGAAATAATAACTAATCTTCATTTAACAATTTGACAGGCCGGCAATCTCCAGAAGGGTGACAAACGGGCCCGCGGGGATAATGAGTCCATTAATTGAAAGTTTTTGAAATCCTACGAACTGTGCAACTAAATGATAAAGTGTAATTAATTTTAGTTATAAACAAGTATATATTAAGGTAATTATTTATATTTAGAAATGTGATACACATCAATAATTCATACATTATTTTCAGGAATAAAATAATTTATACATAATTTTTTTTCTTTATTTCTCTCCATTATTCTATTATTTATTACATTTTAAATTTAAATTTCCCAGTATTTTTTATAAGTTTCTCATATAATTTGGATGTTAAAAAGATTATCATATATAAAATCAAATTTCTGTTTCATTTTTTGTCTACTTGAGCCTCTCTAAGCTTATAACTATGTTCGATAAGTTATTTAATTAATTTTTAACTATTCGATAAATAAGATTTTTTTAATAATTTCTAAGTTTTTTGAAATGTTACTTCTAAGTCAATTAAAAAAAAAAGCAAGCTTTTAGCCTCTAACTTTTTATCCTTAAAAGATTTATTAAATTTTATTTTTATCTTTTTAAAATGAAATAGGATTTATTATTTTAACCATTGACCTACTTTAGCATTTAATTTATTATTCTACATTATACTTCACAAAATTTACAATGCTAAATATTAGATTTATTTTTATTTTTAATAGTTTTATATTAAAATATTTATTTTAACTATTATGCTAATTAATCAAAATAATAAAAGTATAATGTCTATTTAAGTGTATATTTGTTTTTTACTTTAATTTAGACTCGATTAAAAATATTTTAGCATACAATATAAGATTAATAGTAAAATACTTAATATGAAAAAATACAATGATTGAAACTAAAAAAATAATGAACATAATTTATATATAAATAAAAAATTAAAAGAGTTTAAAATTAATTGAAAAACTAAAACCATAGCACCTCAAAATATACTTTTGTCCATAAAATAAAAATGAAATTTATATAAAATATCATATAAATATGTCTATTTCTGCACTAAAAAAAAGTGTATTATGTCATTTTAAATATTTAGTTATTTCAATAGGTACTTTTATCAAAAATATATAATTTAATAAGTTAGTTTAACAACTTTTAACTACTAGCTAACTTTTTAGGTTATACTCGACAAATTTAGCTGAAATGCTAGCTAGTACCAGGTGTAAAATCGTGATATTCATAATGCATGATTAAGTAGTTTTAATTAGATTGTAAGAGTCATTAAGTTTAATTTAAGTGGGGTAATTAATTGATTATGAGATGATGGTGTGTGGTACTTATATGTGTGTTATGTTTACATACGTGAAAAACTTGTTTGGGTGTGAATAGTAAGTTTTAGGATGTTTGGACTGAGATGAATAAGTCTTGAATGATATATGATGGATTGTGTGAGTTTAGAAAGTAGTGAGGTTCAAATAGAAAGAATAAGAGGAGTCACAAACTTAATAATATTAATTCAAAACTGAACCTTTACACTCAAAATAGACTCATTTCACTCTCTTCTTCCTCCATTGGAGAGCTTGAGACCTTGAATTCCTTTGCTCAAGGGGCCTTGTAACAATGCTTTAGTCGAGTTTGAGAGCTACTTCGGTGGTAAGGATGGTGTAGAGTTGTCGCGTGAGTGGGAGAAAACTGACATCTTGGATCCAAAGTCTCCTCATTTTCTTCTTTTATTCATCTCTAAGCAAGTTCATTGAGTTTGATAGGTAAGGGAACCTTAAACCATCTTTTATTTTATGATATGTTGTGTTGAATAAGTGTCTTTAGCTCATTTATGGTGTTTTAATTCGATGTTCGTGTTTGGAAATGAATTATTTGAGTTGGAGTTTGATTAAGACTCAATAGAGGAACCATATAGCAGAAAAATCATGATTATGCAAACCAAGGGTGTTGAAGAGAATACTAAGTTGCGCTTAAGAGCAACAAGGGACCAACACTATTAGGGGACTGCGCTTAAGCACACATTATCTTGTGTTTAAATGCAGACTTGCAAAGTCTAAAACTTAGTTATAGAGACCAAATTTGGAAAAGTAATCTTCATGAAAGTTGTAGCCCTAGATATTAGATAACTAATGGCTTTGTTTTCACTCAAAAATATTGTGTAAAACTCTAGCTATACCTAAAGTAGTGAACAAAGGTTAAGTTATTGGTAATAAGTAAAAGTTTCATATAGATAGTAATTTTAGGCATAGTATGCTTCCGAACTAAGTCTTTGGATAAATATAAAAGTCGTAGATATTATTCTTAGGTTTCAAACGGGACAAGAAACAACTTGATATCAATCTAGTATATCTTTATTTATCATGTTTATAAGCTATGAAGGTCATCGGTGTAAAATAGAAAATAAAATAGATAGTAACCCAAAACTCATGAGATTTTTTGATAGCCTTAAACATGAAGTGAAAAGTTGTTATAACAGAATAGTGATGCATAATTATATGATTATTATATGCTCTTATTGTTGATGAAATTAATTATATTGATGGTGAGATAATTATGTTAATTGATAATGTCTTGAATTGTGTTGGTTGATTTCTTGATGATATGAACATCGTTTGATGATGTGAATGTTGCGATGTTGATAAGGTGATGATAATAGATAACAATCTTGTCTTGTAACCATCCATATGTATTGGAAGGGTTACTTATGACATTTGAGAAGGTTTTTGTTGAAATGAAAATAATATACTCGAAAAAGTGAGTTCCACGTCAGAACTCTGCCTCACTAAAGCAACCTAAGGGTCTTGCCTAGTGTGGTATCTTTCCAAGTACCACCCTAGGTTTTGAATTCAAATGATGTGTTGGAGTGGTGATAATTACTTCCCAAAAGGTTTAGTGACTTTTCAATGTATATTGGATGAATTGTTGTTGATGGTGGAACTTGGATACATGAGACCGACCATGAGTGAGATGGTAGCCTAAAGCTCTCAAGGAATCTAAGTATAATTATTATGAGTAGACATGTAAGCTTAGGGTGCTTAGTGGGCCCTAAACTTAGTGCTGGAGGTTTTTAGTGGTGGCTAATGGGAATAAGCCTATAGAATGGACTGGTGGGCGAATTCCTAGATAGATTATGGTCTTTGCAAGTCTTACCAAGGTAAGCAACTACCGACAGTAATCCATTTTTGATAAAACCACACTTCTTCCATAGGATTAATTCAAGTCTCCTCGAATGGTCAAGGTGTGACTATGCTAAGAGATATACTTGGGTTAATCACTCAAAAGATGAAATCTCCATGGAGTCAAGTTTGAGCATGGTGATGATGATTGATGGTTAAATCATGGTGATGATGATTGTTTGATGATGAGCACGGTGATGATTTTTATGATATTAATTGTTATGTGGATTCTAAGACTTATGTTTTGTGTATGATTTATACATGTTATGTTATATATGTGATGGTGGTGGATCATGCTTTAATTGTTAAGTTCTATACTATTTTAGTGTGCTTGCTTTAAGTAAACTTACCCTTGCATTGTTGCATGTGTGATTCGTGCCTATGATGATCTTGTATTTGAAGTACATGGATAGCACATGGATAGGAAGTGCTCTCGTGTCGTTGTAGACTTCATGGATATGTGTATTTGGACGTGAAGACGCATTATCCATAATTGTTTCCTCTTTAAAGTTATCTATATTGTTGATTGACCTAGAGCTTATGTAGTTTATCCTTATAGTGTGGTTTATGTTTATTTGCATGTACTGCAGAAATTTGAGTTACTATAACGTTGTTGCATATCTATCATGGAATGTTTTATTTTGGTGTTTGTGCGTTTTAGCCTTTGGCCTTTAAGAAGTGAACAAATTTAAAAATTCTTTCTTAAGGAAATTAATTAAAGAGTTTTAAATGAATTTAAATAAGGACCTTAAAAAAATAGGAATAAAATGATAATGAGGAAATTGAATAAATATTCTAAGAATAAAAGGGAATAAATGCAAAAAGCTAGAAACTAAAGACTAACGTTTTAAAAAAATGATACTTCAAGTAACATTTCAAAAAATGGTATAAACTATTAAAAAAAAGTTAGAGCTACTTAAAAATACTTGTTTATCAAACACCCAAACAAGTTTTTCAGCTAGTAAAAAAAGCTAAAAACTAACTGAAATGACTTGCCAAACATAACCTTATCTTATAAATAGTTTTCCAACGTTCCACTAGCTTTTTAATTAGTTTTGTCAAACACAACCTTTTTTCTCCCTTAGTTATACACTTTGTTAACAAGTATCATTTCTCTATTGAACACATTACCAAGGGATTTACAACATCTATTATTTATGGGGTCTAATTATGGAAATAATGATATTTAAGTGTTATTAAATTTTTTATATTTTTTGAAAAATATTTTATTTCCTTAATTATCTTTTTCTCTAATTGTTCAAGTATTTTTTTATTTCATTTTTTCCTTTTTATAATCAATTATTGTTCTTTTAAAAGAATGATTACATTTACATTTAAGGGCTTATATCATTTCATTAATAATCAATTTATATTGATTTATATGATCAATTTGAGATTTAAAAATTATTTATTAATTTTTACCAATGGGTAAAAAAAATTACTACAAAGGGTTTATATCATTTCAAACAAATTGATACAATCAAAGACAACATAAAAAAAATGTGGACTAGCATAAAATCTAGATAAGTTTATCTATGAGCAACTTGATTTGTTTGTCTATGAATTCAACTCAAAGATGAGTCATTTATCATAGGAAAACTATCTTTACAAGCCTAACAATGACATCAAATTCAGAGTTCATCCATAATCCATAATGTATATTGTCACAGAGATGTTTGCAGTCAAATTTAAAGTGACATTTTGGAACCCTTGATCAATGACCCACTAGATAGCTACCAGTAAGGAAGATGCTTCAACTTCTACCACAGGAGGTAGACCAGTGTAAAAGGATGTTGCAGCAACTATAAATTCTTTGTTAGCATTTGAATGCAAGCTCCACAACCATATACATTTGAATTGAGGTATATTCTAGCACCAACATTTCATTTTAAGGCACCAACAACAGGCTTTGTTCAGTGAGTCACTCAAGTTAGATGAGGAAAGTCGTTGTGCAGCTACAGTAGCTTGTTTATCTTGGGAATTCCTCTAGTGCCTAATGTAGTCCTTGTCTAGATTGAAAGAGATAGATGCTAGTCTCTCTACATTGTTCCATTTTTTTTCCGGTTCATCTACCCCATAAACACCAAAGTGAAAAAGGTAAAGTTCAATTGTTGAATGCTATTCAAGCGTTTTAGTAGTGTAAAGATACATTCTTGAAGGCTTTCTATACCATCAACGATTGGTTTGACATGGTTCTAGCAACCTGAACAATTCCAAACGTCAGTAATATTTGAACAACCGAGGAAAGCATGCCATGCATTTTCTAGATCAGCGTTACACAATGGACATGTAATAGGGCACCAAACTCTTTTCATGGAGGGATGAAATCTTATTGGGAGACAATCTCTTAGATCTTCCAAATAAATAATTTTATTTTTCGTGAGTATTAGGATTCCAAATAATCTTCTAGTCACCTTCAGCTCGTAGATGAGAATTATCAACCAAAAATTCCATTGCACAATAGTAAGTTGACTTGATGATATAGTTTCCATCTTTGTTATAGTGTTATAAAAGCTTGTCTTCACTTGATGGAAAATGATTTGGTATGGACATAATCTGGTTGGAATCTCTCGAATTAATAATATCATTGATACGATCTTGGTGCCAAGTCTTCAACATGTGGTCAACAAGTTCACAAACTCTAAGATCCTCCAATCACTACTATAAAAAAGTTTTTCTAAGACGGTAAAAAACAGGACACAATGACGGTCGTTGACTGTCGTAGAATCCCACGTCATGGAAACTTAAAACTTTCAATGATGGGTCAAAAAATACCGTCTTAGAAAACGATGAACTTTCAACGACAGTGCTTAACACCATCTTTGAAAGTTAGCGTTTTAAGACGGTGCTGACGTAAGTATCATCCTTGAATTAAATATTATTTTTAATTATTGATATTTTTTCTGCTTGATATCCCATCAGAAAAAATATAAATAATTAAATATAATTAATATTAGCATGGTTATAATTAATATTAATAGTAAAATTTATTTTTAAAATAAATATTTAAATGATAGATTAAATCAAAATAAGAGGTTTATGTATTATTTATATTTAATCTATCATTTAAATATTAATTTTATAAATAAATTTTAATATTAATTACAAGAGATTAAGAAAATAAAAATTCCTAAGACAATTTCATACAAAATACAAGTTATTATAATTTTTTATATAAAGTTATTATAATTCCTAAGACAAATTTCTATAATTAAATAATTATTTTTAAAAAAAAAACTCAGAGGACCAAGTACCTCGTCTTTGACAGGATCGATGATATTATCTCTTACAGTATACACAAAGAGAAGCTGAAAAAACAAAAAAACACTAGATGAAAAAAATATTTAAAAATTCCACAAATTCGTATTTATAGATTTTTAACTTAAATTAAAAAAAAAACAAAAAAAGATTACATGAAACTAACTAATGTAAGTCATGAAATATTTGTTAAACAAGTAAGAATGAGAGCAAATAGCACTGACAAATCATACCGAAGAAATATAAAATGGTAAAATGCAACTAATTAAGAAACTTGATGCAGTTGCATCAGAGGAGGGGTTTGTTGGGTTCTTATCTTCCGTGATCACCACACCATGATTTCCCTTTGTAATTTCAGCTACCTGGAGTCTCCAAAGCTGAAATTCCAAAATTTTAAGCATGCTAATGAAGGAAAACAAAGTTATTGGCTTACTGAGAATTTTTGTTCCTAATATTGAACAAAGAACATAAGGAAATAAAACCTATGCATATTATTTCAAACATACTACACAAGGTCATATTCATCTATATGCATAGACGGATAGACCTGAATAAGCTACACAATAAATTCATATCTATATATTATATTATAAGAATTGGCATCACCTCCTTAGCAAGTTCCTTTTTTGGCATTTTCTTAACAATCTCAGGAGGATAACCACAAAATGTATTATACCTGTGCAGTGGGAAGTCAAAATGTACCAAGATCATTAGAAACAACTAAAAGGTGAACATAAAGCAATAAAATTGAAACTAGCTTAATGTATCACGAGCAGAGGCAAAAAAGGATGTCTTCATATAGTATAGAACTTGTAAAGTATATATCACAGTCAAACAAATCTAGTGTCACTGTCAAATGGGAAAAAAAAAAAACCTACTATTCTGGTACTTAAAAGATAAAATGTTAGCCCAATTTGCTTCCCGTGTTAAATATTTCACTTAAGTACTTGATTGATTCTACTCATCTCAATTTGGTCTATCCATAATTCCATACACCCTATGTATATGGCAAGACTTTAAAAAAAAAAAGGAACAAACTCAGACCAATAAAGAAAGACTTACTGAAAATTAAACACTCACAAGCAAGCCAGATGAATTGACTAGAGATATTGTCGTAGATATGAATGAGACAACATGCAAGTTACATTATTTGATGGTACACTCCAATGTAGTAATAAAATGAAATGAGGATTACCCAATTGCTCCCTCATGGTATAGTCGTGCTTGTTCTTCCTAACTCCCTTCATCAATTGACCACCAACCTAATAATCTGATTGCCTGAATTGCCAGAATTCAGATGTGGTTGCAACATAGTACATGCATATGGTAATTCAACAAGATCACAACTTCCCTTTTTGAAAACTTTGACCCAAATTAGATTTGTCACCTCCAATGAAGATAGTGGTAAAACTAATAAGGAGAAATTCAGATTAATCCCTTGAAGTTTGGAGATATTATGGTTAGTTTGTGCACTAAACTAATTAGAGCATCTTTTTGAAAAATTTGAGCCCAATAAATATTGGATTTGCATCTAAAGTCATAGTAGTGGCAAAAATAATAACAGATAAAAATAAGATTTCTCCTTGCACATTTGGGTTTGAAGACAACCTTGGGTTACGACCTAAATGTCTTATGGGCAATTTGTATTTTCTATATAGGAGTTTTCATGTGAGCACAACCAAGGATTGCTCCAAACATTTATTTTCTTCCCATCTCCTAAATGCTTTCTAATGCCTTGTTTAACAACCGCTCGTGAAGCATAGATGCTATGCCAAGTCAAGCTTGGGTTACGACCTAACTTAGCTTATAGAAAATACTTCTTGGGAAAATATTTAGCTTTGAAGACTACAATTACTATAGCATCTTGGTCAGTCATAAGTTTCCAACCTTACTTCCCTAGCATGGCTAAATTAAAGCCATAAAGATGACGAAATCCTGAACCACCATGTTCTTTTCTCATTGATAGACGATCCCAGCTAAGCCAATTTATTCCCCTTCTAGAATTTTTTGTTGAAGCCTGATGTGAGTTTTATTGCAAGTGCAATGTGGTTATCATGTAATAAATATTGAATCCACATGGATTATGTTTTATGATTACCAAATTATTGTGACTCAAAAATATAAAATGAGATAGTTTATTTGATTGGAAAGAGAAAATAACAAGAATCAAGATAAAGATAAAAAATACAAATTAAGATCGCAAGAATAAAGATCGGGAAATATAGAGAACGGTTTCCGGGATTTAGATTACCACAATGATAATTGATGAATTCAAATTAATTACCCAAATTATTAAGATTAAATTTCTTTGAGGGTGAATTATTCTAATCTAGTTTAGGTTCCCTTTCAAGATACAAAGGTCGTGCCTAATTGAATTGACTCCTACTTTATGATAACTATATTCGATTAAACTCATTAAGCTTCATAATAATTCATAGGCACTCCCTTCAGAATCTAAAACTACTTTCGGGATTTAGATTTTACGTTCATGTTCTTATAGCTCAAACAATTAAGTTCACCTTTTAGTTCTTCTCTAATTATCTTAAAGGTTCAAACAAGTGGCAAAAAAATTCACATAGATAAACTCAATAAGAATCAAACCAAACGGAATCCAGACATTTAACTAAAGGGGCTAACAATCAATTTTTTTGAAATCACTAAAAGAACTAAATAAAGAACTCAAAGATGAAGCAAGAACAATCAAACTGAGAAAAAGAAGGACAAATGAATCGTCTTGCATATCAATCCTTGTGTTGTCGCTTCTCCTCAGGTTTCCCCTGGTTGGAGACTTCCGAAACAAATTCCAAAGGGTCTGTTTAAAACCTGAAACAAGTAATAGGTCCAAGACCAACTCAAAATAAAACATAAAATTTCTAAAAACAACTCCTGACCACTGGGTTGTGGCCAACACCATAACCCTTTTGTGGTCTCTTTTATCTCTCATTTTCTTCAATTTTCTTGCATGTTTCAAGACTTGGATCATTTCAACTATTTCAATGAAGGGTTTTTAGCTTCCAATAGCTTTCCAAGTCTTCCAATTTTAGCCTCTAAGGTCAAACCATCCTACGGATGTGTTTCTCTAAAACCAAAAATACCAAAACACATAACAAAGTCCAATAATGGAAAAGGGAGAATTGCAAACAAATCTAATCCAAAATAAACAATAAAGTGCATGCAATTAAATAAAAACACCATGCAAAATATGCTAAGAAATGCAATGCATCATATCCTCACTAGAAAGAGTTAAGCATTTCTGAATGTCATCTTCCAAGGATGAAGGAGCAAAAAGGTGTTCATGCAATAGGAAGGTATTTCCTGAGCCATAGACTTAATGAGAACTTCTCTTCTAGCTTTTGGCAATTACTTGCACCAAGGAGAAATTTTGTTCCAGATCTTGTCCCTCAAGTTGTTGAAAATGACCTTCTTTTACCTCCCAATCATGGATGGTAGCCTGAGATATTTTCAAGTTCCCAAGCATTTAGAAACACCTAGAAATATGAAAACATTATCTCTAATATGGTGTTGGGTGGTTTTGCTTAAAAAGATTTTCGACTTTGCGAAATTCACAGCTAGGCCATATGCCTTCTCAAAAAGTGCTCAAGATATGTTGAAGCTTCTCAACTTCATTATTAGTAGCCCTGAAAAAAAAATATCATCGGCTAATAACAAGTGTGTGAGGACATGGGCTCCTCTACACACTTTGATGCCATGAATGTGACCTATGCCTTCAGCCTTCTTCAGTAGAGATGAAAGTCCTTTCATACATAAAATGAATAGAATGAATATATAAGTTGATGATGAATCACCTTGTTTGAGCCCTCTCTTAAGCAAAATAGTGTCAACTCTATCTCCATCTACTAGGACATTGAAGTCCTCAAATTCTATGCACATTTTTATCCAACCAACCCATTTGGCTTCAAATCCCATCTTTAGGCAAATTTTCCCATCTGGGGTAGTTTTAGAAACTATTTCCCCAGATGGGGTCGTTTCTAAAATAATTGCAGCATGGGGCAGTTTTTTACGTGCATGCAAGACCCAAACCGCCATTGGCAATGGCGATTTGGTGTCAGTGAGCAACCCGCCACACCCAGTGGCGATATGAGCCTAATTCGCTAGCTGTAATGGCGATTTGCAGAAGCCATTGGGAACCGCCAGTCAAACTGGCGAGTTCCAACAGCTGAGGGTGCACCAGTAGCCTGCCATGGCAGTGAAGGGCAGAGCGCGTCAGTCAAGGCCAAATCGCCAATGGTAATGGCGATTTGCCTTGGCCATGGATCGCCAACATGGCTGGCGGGTTGCTCCTAAATATAGCTTCTTCCACTATAAAAGCTCAGTCCGAGAGTGCACCAGCTACGCTTCCTTCGTGCCTTTGCTTCCATTGGCCCTTCCATTGCTTTGCTTCCATTGCTGTGCTATTTTCTTCATAAGTTTCTCAGTGCGTTTTTGTTATTTTGGTAAGTGATTCTTAAGTTTATAACTTTAGTTGATAGGTAAATGTCAATATTATTTAAGTTAGGTTTTAAAAATAATATATTATTAGTTATGTTATATATATTTAGATATATGTTAGGTTAGTTATAGTTAAATTGATATATATTATTTTCTTTAATTATAGTGGTATATTATGATTTAAGTTAGGTTCTTATGATTTGCACGTTATATATATAGATATATGTTAGGTTAATTATGTTACAAATTTGAGTTGGTATATTATGATTTGTAGGTTAGTTGTATTGGATTTATTAATATGATTTTGTTAACATTTTTAAAATTTGTATGTTATTATTTGTGATAAAATGATTTTTAGGTTAATTTTAGTTATTATGTTATTATTATTTGGTTTAGATTTATTAGGTTTGTATGATATTATTTGTATTTTATATATGATATTTTTAGGTTTAGTTAGAATGTGAATATTATTTAATTGACTTACTTATAGTTTTTATTGAAATATATGATATTTTATTAATTATATATATATATATATATACATTTTATTAATTATATATATATACATATATATATATATATATATATGTATATATATATATATATACACGTTCTTTAAATTATTTATTCCATGAAATTTTTTTGATTTAATACCATTTTTTTGTGTATAATATTTTTGATTTAATTTAAATTTTAATAATTAGAAAAAAAATATGGTCATTTAATTAAATTTATGTACGTATTTTAATATTTAATTTTGTTATGTATAGAGTATTTTACTTAGTAAATTAAGTTTTTTTGTGTAAAATTTATGTACGTGTAACAATTTTTAATTTTATTATGTATTTTAATTTGGTCATTTATTTAAATTTTTGTAGCTATTTAATTTTTAATTTTGTTATTTGTAGACTATTTTAGGTAGTATTTTAAGTTTATTTGTGTACAATTTATGTACGTGTTTAAATTTTTAATTTTGTTATGTATTTGAATTTGGTAATTTATTTAAATTTGTGTAGGTATGTAATTTTTAATTTTTGTATTTGTAGACTATTTTAGGTAGTATTTTATGTTTTTTTGTGTTAAATTTTTGTACGTGTTCCAAATCTATGTATTTTAATTTGGTCATTTATTTTAATTTGTGTAGCTATTAAATTTGTAATTTTGTTATATGTAGATTATTTTAGAACATTTATTTAAATTTGTGTAGCTATTAAATTTGTTAATTTTTTTAATGTAAAATTTTTGTTGTCAATTTTTTGTATTATATTTAACTTTACAGCATCAATGGCATCTTCATCATCATCTTCATCTAGTATACACATTAAGTCTGGTCCAATAGAAGGAGACGTCTTATGGCTGCAACCTAAACATGTTTCCGAACATGTTTGGAATGGAGAAGCAGACAGAAAACTACATATCAGACGAGCCGTACCCATGTATCAAGGACAAGAAGAAATACCAGAGGAAATTATTCCTCTGCTTCGCCAATCAGGATTCTATTGGATAATGAAAATGGGGTACCTGAAAATTAATTCTTCATTAATTACAGCCTTTATTGAAAGATGGAGGCCCGAGACACACACGTTTCACTTGAGATGCGGAGAGGCTACGATTACTCTTCAAGATGTGTCAGTGTTGTTAGGTCTTCATACTGAGGGGGCACCATTAATTGGTCAGACTAATCTTGATTGGGCTGAATTGTGTGAAGAATTATTGGGAGTCAGACCACAGGAAGGTGAACTTCAAGGTAGTGTGGTCAAATTAAGTTGGCTGGCTCACCATTTTTCAGAAATAAATATCCATGATGGTAACGTAGAACAATTACAAAGGTTTACCCGTGCATGGATCCTCAGATTTATAGGAGGAGTTCTATTTGTTGACAAAAGCAGCAGTAAAGTTTCCCTAAGGTACCTCCAATTTTTACGGGACTTTGAACAGTGCAGCGCGTATGCATGGGGACCTGCCGTGCTTGCTTATTTATACAGAGAGATGTGCAGCGCCACCGATTACAAAATAAAATCAATCGGAGGTATGTGCATCTTAATCCAATTGTGGGCATGAGAACGCTGCACGACTTTGGCTCCAAAGAGAACTCCTTCTATAATAGAAAACAAACCACTCGGACACAGGTTAGTTGCTTTGAAAAAAAAATCATTTGAAAATAATCAATAATGTAACGCGTCCGCACTAATTATTTCATATTTTTTTTGTAGGTGGCTGCGACGTGGAAACCAACATATTGGCAATGATGATCTAATAGTTTTCCGTCGCAAATTGGATATCATGAAACGACATGAGGTAACAAGATCATCATATATTCGTTAAATAATAAATAAAATGTCATGGTTTAAGATAAATTAACAATTGTGTTATTGTATGCAGTTTCTGTGGGAGCCTTACACAGCAACTGTTATGTCGATGTTGCCTCCCATTTGTTTGGTTGGCAGTATGTCGTGGTGCGCAGTGGTGCCACTCATTTGTTTCCATGTTGTAGAGTGGCACCAACCGGATAGAGTGTTGCGACAATTTGGAATGCAACAACCTATTCCGGAGTCTCCTTCGCAACCATGGAATGTCCACGGGCTAACACTGAAAGGCAAAATGGATGAAAATTGGTTCCAGCTGTTGGCCCCATTTATCAGTCAGTGGAATAATCGAGTTGAGTTTAGGGTCGACGTTTATGCTCGACAAGAGGGCCTATTGAGTTTTAACTCGGATTACATGGTGTGGTATAGGCGCAAAACAAAAATGTTTATCGACCCAAACAATGCAAACACGGCTACATTGGTATTTATTTCTTTTTAATTATTTAACTTCAATTTACTTTTTAAAGCATCGACATTAATTTCCTTACCCTAATAATTGCAGGGTGAAGTTACCGAGACATTGCAGTATATGGTGTCACCCCAAGGGCGAAACACATGGACAGTTGATGATCTCGTGCCATATGTGGAAAAGTTAGCGATTTTATCCCAAGAGCAAGAGAGGATCACTGAGCCTGTGGCACATGGTCCAGCATCAGAGCGTCGATTTCCCCCACAAGAGTTTCACATGCTTCAGTCAAGTGTTGAAACTCGAGGTTTTGACAGACGAAGGGAGATTGTTCAAGCGGAAGATTTTTCCCAACATATGGAGCAGCGTGGCCATGAAATGTATTACACGCCACCAACATTTGCTCAGTATCCTTCGCAGATGTATCAGTATCCTTTCGAGGGCCATGACACTGATATGTCTGCAAGCGAACATTCGTTTGGTGGTGTTGTCGAAACACAGCCTCATTTTTCATGGCCGACCATGACCCCTTCGCAGCAACATGATGCCCCAATGGCAACACCTAATGCCCCATTAGGTCAGCAATGGGATGTACCTGGAGCAATCCCTCCTATGGGTGATTTATTAGGTGTTGATTTGCGTCATGAGTTTTCTGCAGAGGCTGAGGAACAAGGGCGGAGACAGCGCGCAAGAAGAAATCCGGATCGTCAAGCCCGAAGGTGGGATCGACCATGTGGCACATCCTCGCGCCATCACGAACACCATGATGACTGATTTTGATGTCTCTATTTGAAATTTGTTTTGTATCTTTGAAATTTGAATTTCAGACTTAATTTATGGTATCTCATTGTGCTTGTTATTGAATTTGTTATGGAATTGCGTTTTTTTATCACCATTTGTTATTGAATCACCATCGCGGACACCATAATGACCATTTTGATGTCACGCATCAAACTAGAATAATAAATAAAGTCATAAAGAAAAAGTTAAGTACACAAATCAAATAAGTAACGGTAGTAATCATAATGACTATTTTTATGTCGCGCATCAAAGTAAGTATATGGGTTAGGTTTAGGGTTAGTGGTTTTTTTTAGGGTTAGTGGTTAGTGTTTAGGGTTAGTGGTTTATTTTTAGGGTTAGTAGTTAGGGTTTAGGGTTAGTGGTTTATTTTAAGGGTTAGTGGTTTATTTTTAGGGTTAGTGGTTAGGGTTTAGGGTTAGTGGTTTATTTTTAGGGTTAGTAGTTAGGGTTTAGTGTTAGTGGTTTATTTTAAGGGTTAGTGGTTAGGGTTAGTTGTTTATTTTAAGGGTTAGTGGTTTATTTTTAGGGTTAGTGGTTTATTTTTAGGGTTAGTGGTTAGGGTTTAGGGTTAGTTGTTTATTTTAAGGGTTAGTGGTTTATTGGTTTAGGGTTAGTTGGTTATTTTTAGTGTTAGTGGTTAGGGTTTAGGGTTTAGGGTTTAGGGTTTATTTTTAGGGTTAGTAGTTAGGGTTTAGGGTTAGTGGTTTATTTTAAGGGTTAGTGGTTTATTTTTAGGGTTAGTGGTTAGGGTTTAGGGTTAGTTGTTTATTTTAAGGGTTAGTGGTTAGGGTTTAGGGTTAGTGGTTAGGGTTTAGGGTTACTAGTTTATTTTAAGGGTTAGTAGTTATGGTTTAGGGTTAGTTGGTTATTTTTAGGGTTAGTAGTTAGGGTTTAGGGTTAGTGGTTTATTTTTAGGGTTAGTGGTTAGTGTTTAGGGTTAGTTGTTTATTTTAAGGGTTAGTGGTTTATTTTAAGGGTTAGTGGTTTATTTTTAGGGTTAGTGGTTAGTGTTTAGGGTTAGTTGTTTATTTTAAGGGTTAGTGGTTAGGGTTTAGGGTTAGTGGTTAGGGTTTAGGGTTACTAGTTTATTTTAAGGGTTAGTAGTTATGGTTTAGGGTTAGTTGGTTATTTTTAGGGTTAGTAGTTAGGGTTTAGGGTTAGTGGTTTATTTTTAGGGTTAGTGGTTAGGGTTTAGGGTTAGTTGTTTATTTTAAGGGTTAGTGGTTTATTTTAAGGGTTAGTGGTTTATTTTTAGGGTTAGTGGTTAGGGTTTAGGGTTAGTTGTTTATTTTTAGGGTTAGTGGTTTATTTTAAGGGTTAGTGGTTAGGGTTTAGGGTTATTTGGTTATTTTTAGGGTTAGTAGTTAGGGTTTAGGGTTAGTGGTTTATTTTAAGGGTTAGTGGTTTATTTTAAGGGTTAGTGGTTAGGGTTTAGGGTTAGTTGTTTATTTTAAGGGTTAGTGGTTAGGGTTTAGGGTTACTAGTTTATTTTAAGGGTTAGTAGTTATGGTTTAGGGTTAGTTGGTTATTTTTAGGGTTAGTAGTTAGGGTTTAGGGTTAGTGGTTTATTTTAAGGGTTAGTAGTTAGGGTTTAGGGTTAGTAGTTTATTTTAAGGGTTAGTGGTTAGGGTTTAGTAGTTAGGTTTAAGGGTTTAGGGTTAGTTTTATGAGTTATGGTTAGGGTTATGACTTTGGGTTAGGGGTTATGGGTTACTAATCATAATCACTATTTTTATGTCGCGCATCAAACGAATTCATTGGGGTTTAGGGTTAGAGGTTAGGGGTTATGGGTTAGTAATCATAGTTTTAACTACCGAATTCAAAGAACCCCAGAAATTGAATACATTGAACAAAATGTAAACAAATACAAGTCACTCAACTAACATACATAAATCAACGATTTGAACAACTCCCACGCTCAGATTGCATTGGACACCGACGCCTGTTATGCCCTTCGGCTCCACATCTACTACATTTTGTTCGGTGCTCAGATGGTTCGACCCAATCCATCTCATTTCTTATCCTTGTTGATTTTGGCCGACCTTTCGCACGAATTGTAGTTGGGTCAGGGATAAGTGTCCATGTGTCATCAGAAGGAGGAATAGCCGCTTCATTCCCAAGAGGCCACCATTGTGCGGAGTAAGCTTTTAATATGTGCTCGTTTGTATAAACAACATCTATATATTGGTAGTAGTTCATGCTCACGTAACCACAAGCTGCAATAATGTGTGAACATGGATAGTGAAGCGCAGAATACCTTCCGCATTGACAATGACGATCATTCAAGTTTACTGCCCACTTTTGTCCGCCACGTTGCGTTATAGGGTTGAAGCTCTCCTCTACTTCAAACCTTGTGGAGTGGATATCATACACGCGAACGATGTGCGTACAAGCTTGTTCTTGATTTTTCCTCAGTTCTTTAACAAGCTTTGAACAATATAGTTGGCCTTCATTTAACTGTCTTTGGGCTTGGCGGCCACGCTCAACAAAGTACTTTCGACACCTACTGTACGTTGATTTCACCAATGCTGTTATGGGAATGTTGCGACAATCCTTTAAAACCTTATTGATACATTCTGAGAGGTTCGTTGTCATGTGGCCATATCGACGTCCTTCCCTATCGTAAGCCATCGTCCATTTTTCCTTTGAGATGCGATCTATCCATGTTGCTATGGCTGGACTCAGTTCACGAAATTTTTCTAAATTTTGATCAAAAATGTGCTTGCATGGAGTGTAGGCTGCATAAAATTAGTTATGAATAACAATTTTAAGTATAAATGAAAGTAAAATAAATGTGACCATCAAATATGAAATCTTACCCAATTTCTTCAACATTTCTTTTTGTTTGGCATTATTGAATTTTCGATTGAAGTTGCTTGCTATGTGTCGCACACAGTAGACATGATAACCGTGGGGAGGTTGCCAACCAAGTGCTTCGTTAGCGACAACGGACTTTATACTCGCGTGTCGATCAGATATGAGACAAATACCATTTTTATCAGTGACGTGTTCACGCAAGTGTGCCAAAAACCATGACCACGCTGTCAACGTCTCACCTTCAACCACAGCGAATGCTAGAGGAAGGACGCCACCATTTCCATCTTGTGATGTGGCCATTAAGAGGGTCCCACGGTATTTGCCATACAAATGTGTGCCGTCAACTTGTATGATTGGCTTACAGTACTTGAAAGCCTCTTTACATTGGCCAAAAGTCCAGAACACTCTATGAAATTGGCGGTGTTCGCGACTAACCGTATTTCCAACGATAAAATCGTCATGTAGTATTTGAAAATACGATCCAGGAGAATGATTTTGCATGTGTGTTAGCCACGACGAAAGTTTCGCATATGACTCATCCCAATCGCCATATTCAATAGCAATGGCTTTTTGTTTCGCCAACCAAGCTTTTTTGTACGACACCTTGTACGCAAATTGACTGTTAATCCTCTCCTGAATCAATGAAATTTTTATCGATGGATCTTCTCTGATCATGCCTGTCATTAGAATAACAAAATTTAAATGACAATTAAGGCTAAACAATAACATAATATGAACATAAAATACGTACCTACTACACAAGTCGCAATTAAATCTGAATCAAGTTTCTCGTGATCTTGGGTCATGGTCATATTGAGACATGTGTGTGGTCCACCCCATTGAGTGACTTTCCATGAATCAGTCTTTTTAGATAGAATTGACCTCATGTAGAAAGGGCAAGGACAATCTGCATTTCTATTCAAGCAACAAACCACATACTTGTCCCATTTGCTTTCAACCACTTTGAAACTTTGATGCACCCTCATAACATATTGTTTGACCGCATTCTTGACCGCATCTTTACTATCAAATTCCATGCCAACATATAATTCTTGGCCAACATTAAAAGTGGATGGCATCTCCAAACCACAAATGTCCTCCTCATCAGGATGGCTCCAGTTGATATTATTATAATGCAAAGCATCATTCCAAAATGGATTCTCAATTGCTTGTACACCTTATAGTCCAAAAAAAATTCAAATCATACTTATTTGGCATTAAATACAATTGTCGTGAAATAATAAATGTATTGAGTGAAATATTTTTTAAGAGTAAATCATACCTTCTGCTGGGTGAACAATTCTTACTGGTGGAATCATGTCGGGGACTTCATTGTCTGTATCTGATATACCGTCAACACTGTCATCTTCGTCTAACGACTCTTCAACGTATGAGTTAGACACAAGATAATCATCATCATCATGATCATCATCTTCGTCAAGATTTAAATTGCTCATATTTGTTGGCGGTTGTGTGTAATCATTAGATACATAATTTCCACATGATGTAAGGGAATTTGCAGAATGAAACATTGAACCACCAGCCACATCCTTTTCTATGTACAATTCTAGAACTGACATTTCTTGTTGTTGTTTAAAACTTTCTAGCATCGTTTCAACGTCTTCGTCATCGCAAATTTGCAAGGCAATATATTTTCCTGACACTAAAAATCTACAACTGATAGCAGAAATAATTTCATTATTTTCTAACTTTACCTTGTCTCCAATTTTTTTCTTCAAAGCATTGAAACTAATTTCACGTTTAATCTGAATCGCTTTTTTACTGCCTTCAAATATTACACCATCATTATCTTCATATACCCTTCCATTGAAATACAACACTGTTATAACCGAATTCATCGTGTACCTACAAAAACAATATTTTAATTAATTATTCATAATAAATTTAAAATAGTCAAATATAATCACAAAAAGTCTCTTTAACACAATTTTACATTAAAAAATTATTGTATAAAAAATTTATTAACTTTAAATATTTTTCATGGTAAAAACTTAAAAAAAATAAACGATTCATACGTACTAATTTTAAAGCCCAAATAAATCATAAATAAAGTTAGTATTATTTATAAATAATTCATTCTCATAATAATAACTTCAACTTACGTACTACAAATAAATATAATGGAAAAAAATTAATTTTAAATACCGCTCATGATGTTACAAATTTTTTTACTTTCAATTTTTAACACTAACAAAGTATTAATACCAACCTAATCTAATTAAAAATATACTAAAATTTTCATATTTACCAATTTTTTTGGGACTCAAATATTTTCTTTAGATAAATATCATCAAAAATATTTTATATTTTACAAACACAAAGAAGCATATCAAATATAAGACTAATTTAATTAAAAAATTATTAAAAACAAAACATTCAAAATGCTCTAAAAAATTACTTAACAAATATTTTATAATACAAATTATTTGACTCAAAATTGCTAACTTGATTCAGAAATTTATTAACTCAAATATTTTTCATGGTAAAAACTTAAAAAAATAAACGATTCATACGTACTAATTTTAAAGCCCAAATAAATCATAAATAAAGTTAGTATTATTTATAAATAATTCATTCTCATAATAATAACTTCAACTTACGTACTACAAATAAATATAATGGAAAAAAATTAATTTTAAATACCGCTCATGATGTTACAAATTTTTTTACTTTCAATTTTTAACACTAACAAAGTATTAATACCAACCTAATCTAATTAAAAATATACTAAAATTTTCATATTTACCAATTTTTTTGGGACTCAAATATTTTCTTTAGATAAATATCATCAAAAATATTTTCTATTTTACAAACACAAAGAAGCATATCAAATATAAGACTAATTTAATTAAAAACAAAACATTCAAAATGCTCTAAAAAATTACTTAACAAATATTTTATAATACAAATTATTTGACTCAAAATTGTTAACTTGATTCAGAAATTTATGCCTCAACAAATAAATTTCAAACCTTGTAGGCACAAATTTAAATCTCAAGAAAAACTTACAATTTTTGAAAATTGAATTGTAACTTTCAAAGCACAGCACCAACACTAACAATTTGCAGTTTTGAATACACAGCGAACTCACTTTGGAAAAAAACACCACCACTGAGTTTTCAAGATACAACTAAGCAGTTTTGAACACACACTGAGGGTTTAGACACACTGAGCACAACTAAGCAGTTTTGAACACACACTAAGGATTTAGCAGTTTTGAACACACACTGAGGATTTTCGAGTATATAAAGGCACTGAATCGCTAGTTGGAATGGCTATTTTCTTGGCCTTAAACCGCCAATGGCAGTTGCAACTTGCCATGAAATCACCAATGACAGTTGCAACTTTCCTTTTGGCCTGCAAACACTGCAACCAGCTGCAAAAGCCTGCACCCTGGAACTCGCCAGTTTGACTGGCGGTTCCATCTTCCAGCTATATCGCCAATGGCAAGGACGATTTGTTCCTGTGCATGTGCAAGTCGCTGCTGTCAATGGCGACTCCAGGCAGCAGCAGCAAACCCGCCAGTCCCACTGGCGGTTTGCTTGCACCATGCATGCAACTACGTAGAAAAGTGCCCCCTTGAGGAAATTTTTTTAAAAAGACCCCATCTGAGGAAATATTTTGTAAAAGAACCCCAGATGGGGAAATTTGCCCCCATCTTTAACATGAAAGCAATAAGATAGTCTCACTTACCCTGTCTTACATTTTATATGATGCACAGTCACTATGGAAACCAACACATTATCAAGAATGAACCTTCCTTCAATAAAAGCATAATGCTATTTAGATATGTATTTCGAAAGGATAGGCTTCAGTCTCTTTGCAAGAACTTTTCAAATGATTTTATATAAAACATTGCAAAGAGATATTGGTCTCATGTCAAGCATTGAAATAAGATAATATTTCTTTGGGATTAAAACAATTTATGAACACTATATTAGCCTAAACTTTGTTACACAACAAATATATTCTCATCCTGTTACTATTCTTCTTATATTCTTTTTTTTATTGTGTCATCTTTTCCATTTTTTTTATCATTGTTTGTGAGTAACATGATTTATTTTAATTTAGTATATTTTTAGAACATAATTAATAGAATTTTCATAAAAAGACATGATTAACGTAGACACCAAGTTTTATTTTTTTTAATTGTTTTCTATTATATGTTCTTTATTATTTTGAAAAAGAATCATGATTTATTTATATATTTGTTAGATAAATTTTAAATTTCATAAATGGACACTTGGCCCCCCTATAATGTAAATCTAGCTCCCTCGCTGCAAACATCAGCATCAAACAAGACTGATAGACTGCAAACATCAGCATCAAACAAGACTGATAGAGAAATAAAGAGGACAAGTTGTGCATCTTGACTCAAAGTCAAAATTATTATTATATGAAGAAGTTGTTGTCCATGACAGAGTACCAGGAAAAATATATTCTAGGAGTCTAGGAAAAAAAAGTAATGCCCAAAAACTACTTTATTATTTTTTTAATCAGTTTAATTTAAGATTTTTAATTTTTTAATGGGACTTCAAGGTATCTCATAAGCTTTTAATTATTTAAGACGATTATAAGATTAATAATTAGTATGAGATTTAGTCAATTTTAAAATATTTTATCTTCTACAAAATATATTCCATAAGAATCAGAACCTAGATTTTCTTTCACAAACTTAACATATATTAATAATTGAGTCACATTAATTTAATTGGCCGATAAACTATTTTAATATAAGTTTTACGAGTTTGTATACCTTAGAATAATCAAAACAAATGAAAATGTATGACAAATTGACCTAGTAGGGTTACTTTTAGAAACTGTTTACTAAATAAGGTCTCTTTTGAAAGTATTTCTGGAGAGGGTCTATTTTTCAGGCATTTCGCCATGCATGCTGACGATACAGGTGAGCCACCATGACGTGGAGAGTAGTGAGGTAGGGGTTTTGTCATTGGCATTGACGAAACACGTGACGTACGAGTTTAGCCAGTAGCATTGGCGAAATAGGCTTGGGGTCCCTCGTGAACACCGGTGAAATAGGGATAAGGTGGGGGTGTTTCGCCATTGTGGCTGGCGAAATAGGGGTAATTTATTGTATTTAAATTAGGAATGATTGATTTTAATGGAAAAAAATTAGGCATCGTTGATTTTAATGGAAAAAAATTAAACGGAAAAAATTAAATATGATTGTAATTGATTGTAGTTAAATTAGGGATGATTGATTTTAACGGAAAAAAATTAGGTATGATTGATTTTAACGGAAATAAATACAGTTAGATTTCACGTAATTAAATATTATTTCCCATTATAACAAATCATATCAATTAAAAACAAACAATCAGTTAAAAATATATTATATTAAACATCAATTACAATCGTATTTAATTTTTTTCCATTAAAATCAACCATCTCTAATTTAACTACAATAATTACAATCGTATTTAATTTTTTCCATATAATTTTTTTCCGTTAAAATCAATCATGCCTATTTTTTTCCATTAAAATCAATCATCCCTAATTTAATTACAACAAATTACAATGGTAATTAATTTTTTCCCTTAAAATCAACATGCCTAATTTGTTCCCGTTAAAATCAACCATCCCTAATTTAACTACAATCAATTATAATCGTATTTAATTTAATCCGTATAATTTTTTTCCGTTAAAATCAACAATGCCTAATTATTTTTCATTAAAATCAATCATCCCTAATTTAACTACAATAAATTACCCCTATTTCGCCAGCCACAATGGTAAAACACCCCCACGTCACGTGTTTCTCTAATGCCAATGACAAAACCCCTGCCTCACTGTTTCACGTCATGACAACTCACTTATATCGTCAACATGCATGACGGAATGCCTGAAAAAATAGACTCTCTCCAAAAATACTTTCAAAAGAGACTCTATTTAGTAAATAGTTTCTAAAATTAACCCTACTATTGGGTCAATTTACCGAAAATGTATAATGAATTGATTGGAATGTACAATACACGGAGGGTTCTAGAAGTAGAATAGACTTGATGAAAATATTCCATGTTTAAAAATTCTAAGCAAGTCAACATAAAAGTTTGAAAACTTTTAATTTGATGGAGAACGATAAAGTAGTAGATTTGAAAGTTGATTAGGTTTTTTTTTTTGAAGGAATGGATTAGGGGTTAGTGCGCCAATAAAATTTCATCCAATGTATTAAAAAAATTCCCCACTTTCGTTTGATTTGTGCCATAAATATGGGTCTTAAAGTCTAGAAAGCTCCTTCATATGATAATGCAAGGACACATTTACTGGATGAATGTAAACAAACCAGAGAGAAAGATTTTATCCCAATTAAAGATGCGTGATATTCTCAAGGAATTTCTATTGTTTTCCCCATGGATGAACTAACTAGAAAATCAACCCCTGGTAATCCTTTAATATCCATTCAGCGGGCAATTTTCTTTATACACTAAATATTTTTTCGGGATTAAAAAAATTAGAAAAAGTGGTTAATAAAAAAAAAAAGGAAAGAGGAGGTATACTCACAAAATTATTTGCAAAAAACTATTAAATTGGTGGGTCTCGTAACGTGCTTCAACTTGTAACATATAATGCTACAATATACAAAGTTGTTGATAAGCATGTACAATACATAAACATATATTTTGATCTACTTGCATTGTTGACGTTCTTAATTTTAAAGCTTTTGCAAGACAATTTGTGTGGTTAAGCATTATTACATACACAAGCGAAAAAGAAATATTTTAAGTACTTTTTGAACTACTGGTGCATTAATTATTTTTTAAAAAATATTAAGTGATAGAAACTAGATATGTTACAGAAAATGTTTTTTTTTTAAATGACTTGTTGGAGAAAGACTCTAGCAACAATTTTTTCGTGAAAGGATTTAGTCAAGGAAGGAAATGAGCAAGAGAAAAAAAATATATTCCAAAAAAAAACTTTATTCTCATTAACATGAATTGGATATTTTCCATACTTTTCCTCACATCTTTCACTATAATTTGGAGAGAAAAAAATTACACCATACTGAGAATATTTTTATAGTGAGTAATAACATAAGTGGCACATATAGGGAGAGAATTGGAAGAAACCACTCCTATTCACATTGATGTGCAAGTAAAATCATTTTAGCAAAGAAGCCCAACTGAAGCCCAAATTTGGAGCCCTATAGCCAAAATCTCTAACCCAAATAATCTCTTCTCTTTGCAGAATGCATCATTCTTCTGTGGGGTATTGGCTTTCTGGTTACTTGAAGGACTTGCTCCGACTGCAGCTGCATAATAATGACACGTTCATGCTTGTTGCTTTCATATTGAAAAATCATAAGAAGTTAGTTCAGTACCAAACAATGTTTCATAATTTTATTACCAGAAGGACTTGGTGCAGGGCCTGTGCCATTTTTGCTGGGTCCTTTCTCCAATTGATAAAAAACTTGAGCCTCTGCTGATTTTGGATCCATGTGCAGCAGTTCTGGTTCCATAAAAAAATTGACAACAAAATAAAAGTTTTTATTTTTATATGATGGCCCAAAATGAGTTGGACATTGCTAAGGAAGTATGAAACTAGCACAAAACAAAATTGCTTCTTTCTGAAAGTTTGACAAAAGAAATTAATTTTTTAAAGTTAAAGTGTTTAATTTTATGCTAAGTGTAAAATCTTTTACTCAGTAAGTAAGCTGATAAGAAATCATGGTTGATATAAGTTTTAAATTATTATAAAGTTAACAATTTTACTAAGAAGATTTGAGATTAGACAATAATGTAAAGGGTACCCACTATTTACTCTAAGTTAAGAGTATAATAACTAATTAAAAATTAAAAAGATCTAATTTAGTTGATTAAATAAGATGTGTAAGTATTATAAATTTTCTGGTACCATAAGGATAAAAAATGTTAACTAATTAAAATTAAAAATTATGTAGTTACAAATAAAATGTTACCTGGACACTTGGAGACATTGACAGGGGAATTGCAAGCTGTGGGCAGGTTCAAAGCCAACGTAACATTAATCTGTAAACCACCCAGATCAGGATCATTGCGATCTTTGATAATAACACACAAACACTTTTTGTTGTTCTTGAGCACTTGCTTGAGACCACTACAACAATCTGGGGTTGGAGCTTGTGCTTGACCCCCAACATAGGGCAGACATGTTGCTAGGCCTGCCAATTGCTCAGTGCATTCCTCTTTGTCCTTTGATGAATCTCCCATTGCAATGCCAACTACAATTGTTGTTAGCAACATGAAGTGAGCCAGGGACTTTGTGTTGAGGAAGCACATTTTGTGTAGGTGTTTGAGAAAATGGGGTGATAGAGATGATGAGAAGTGGTTGAGGTGAATGAGATTGAGAGTACTTAAATAATGAGAGAGCAATACGGTGTTGGTGAAGAATGGTGTATATATATATAACAAAACATATTATATGGTTTGAACTTTGAAGTGGTGCTTGAGTACTCTTTGGACCTTTGAAAATGGACTTTTGCATTTTTAAATTGAATCAACTCCTAATGGGAACACTTGGTTTTAAGATAACATTGCTCTTATGATTGGGATAGGAACAAGCAACCGACAATAACAATTTACTTCTAAATTAGTGTACCTTTTTAATGTGTAAAAGCAAGAAAACAATGGTGTGGACAAAACTACTAAAGTGTATTAACTTAGTGCGTCACTTCACCAACCCACTATGGAAAATGATGCATAGGGAGTAGGAACTATAGTAGTGGCTTCTTGTGGCATGAGTGGATGACAAGTGGCAATAGAACATGATATCATATGCCCTTTTAGTGACTTCATTATTACAAGGCTTCTTTCCTTTCTAGGGTTTTTAGGGGAAAATGCTTGCACTCGTTCAAAACAAATTGAAAGCTAGTCCATGGTTGGAATCCTTAATAGGATTTTTTGAGCCAAATTTGGATTTCATTTACTGAAAGCAATGTTTCTTCTGTTTAATACAGTACTCTTTTAAGTTTCTATATGATTTTCACTCTGTTTTTTCCCCCTTATTTCCAATGCTCTTCATAATTATTTGATTTAATCGTATCTGAATATCGATGCTTTTCTAGCTATGAAAGCTATATGAATATAAAATTTAGCTAATAGTGTCGTTAGTTATTTTTCTTATGTTAATTTTATATTTGATTTAAAAACTAATAACTCTTTTAGAGCAACTATAGTTGATGATTTTTTAATTGTTTATCTTAATTTTATGAATCTTATAATTTTACGTAAATTTAAATATTTTATACAAAAATTCACTTTAAAGATAAAATTATTAAAGTGAGTATTAATTTTTTTTTTCATATTTACTCCTAATAATATTAATGAGGGCATAAAAATTATAAATGAATTGACGATGATAAGATTAATTTTTATAAAATTTCATTCTTTCATTTTACTTACTAACTTTTTTATAATTTATGTAAAAAGAATCTAAAATTATATTTATTGGGCTCCTTTTTTATTTATTTTTTAAAATTGTTTTTTAATAAAATAAAAATAGTTTTCTATTTTTTACTTGTTTGTTTAAATTATTTAAAAAAACAATTTTCTATTTTTTAAGGAAAATAATTTTTAAAAGCAATTCTTTATTTATATATATATATATATATATATATATAAATTTTAGTGTAACCAAACTATCCATTATAAAATTCATGGAATACACAAATTATCCAAACAAACCCCACATCCACAATTAAACAGACCCAATGAGATAAACTCGCCATTGAATTAGATAAATAAATAAATCATTTTTCATATCCACATTGCAAGATACAAGTATCTTCATTTGTATTAATAATGGTTGACATAAACGGTAGTAGTAGTTTGTATCTCTTAACTAACTGATTCAGAATCAAATTTTGATCTATTATTAAATATAAAATAACTCATTATAAGAGAAATATTTATGTTACATGTGCTCGTAATTTTCGATAAAAATTAATCATCTCCTTCAACAGGTTACTTCTTACCAATATATCAATGTTATTTTTAGATAAAATCTCCACTTTTTTTATTTTTCAATCTCGTATCCCACAAACTCAAAATCCCAAACTTGTGCTGTGATCCACAGATTTCGCGATCAGATGCTAAGGACACTGTATTACAAGGCCACCTTTCTCCAAGCATCAATTCCAATTCCGAGAATCTTGAAGCTTCTTCACGCCCAGGATGAGGAAGCCCATGCTCAACATGAAGTCCCACGCCCAGCCTCAACAATCTCATGCCCAACCTTAACCCTTTGAACTAGCCTTCTAACCTGGTCATGAGAAACCCCACCTTTGTGAAAAGATTGTGGATTGCTTCTTATGGCCATCCATGGCTTCCTAAACGAAACTCAAGCATCTCATTCACTCACATGACACTTCTATTACAAAACCCAACCTTCAAATAACATAAACAACCTCCCAAACTCGCAAGAGGTTAAGAAGGGAGGAAGAGGAAAAAAAACTTATATTTTGTGGCTGTTAAAAACTTTTATTTCATTGATGGCGTTAAGTTTTTACTGCCAGAAGGACAATTTTGATATTTTTAAACCATAAAACACTACATTGAACTTTTAAAAAAATAAATGATCAATTGAATCTAAACTTTAAGATAGAAGGTCATACAAGTCTTTTGGCCTTTATAAAATTACATTATTTCATTTACTTACTAACATTTTCTAATTCATGTAAAAAGTAATCTAGAACTATATTTATTGGACTCATTTTTTTATTTCTTTTTAAAAATGATTTTTTAAGATTTAATATCAATTTTGATGCATTATATTTCGTAATTTTTTCACTTTAATACATTAAGTTTTAAAAAATTTATTTTAATTTTTTATATTTTTGAAATGTATTGTTTTGCTTTTTTTTTTTTTGAATTTTTCGTTAGAAACGTTAGTTTATGTTAACTTTAAATTTTAAAAAAGGACTAAAATAATACATTTTGAAAACATAGAGAATCATAATAAAAAATTTTAAAACTTAATGTATCAAAGTGAAACATAATGAACCAAAAGTATTATTAAACCTTTTAAAATAATTAACTTTACATAATGGTAGTATGCCATTATCATTATTTTATTCTCTTAAAAATAAACAATTAAAAAAATATCATATCATCCAACCTCTTTTAGATATGAAAAAGTAAAAAATGCAACACCACATAGATTGAACATTATCAACACATAATCTCGTTGGAACTACCGAAAATTCTCATACTTCTCACTAAAAAATTAAAACATTTCATACAACTATGCTATCAGAAATATAAGTAGGGGAGATTAGAGCAAAAGTTCTCTCTTCGACAAAAGACAAAAGCATGACCCTAACTCGTCAATTATTCGAGATCTGAATGAGGAAGTCACAACATGGTTCTTTGTGAGGTCTGCGAGCAAGACCTCCACTTTCACGCATGGTTGGGTCGAATAAGTTGAGGATTTCCCGTTTAACATCTACAACAGGGTCGGACGAAGATGAACAACTTAAAGAGGGACGACGAGTAGATAGTTGTTGTCATTAGGTGAGACACCAATTCCAACCATGTAGGGAGATTGTGACAGAGACGAAATCGAAGACACGACAACAATATTTTTGGGTCGATGACGAGAAATAAAGCAACAAAAGGAGAAGGAACCTTATTCATTGTAATTGATGAAATTATTATTATTATTATTATTAAATAATAATAATATGCGAGTGAATGTTGTTTGTTTGTGGTTTTAAATTTATCTTTTATTCATTTATTTAGTGATTTTTAATTTTTAAATAAAAATAATCATCATTTTATTCGTTGCTATATTAATTATTTTAAAATTAAAATCACTAATGTTTCTAGCAAAAATTTGAAAAAAAAAAGAAGACAAAAATAGGATAAGAATAAAGTTTTTGATACACAACGTGCCAAAGTGAAATCTTGGGAATATAACTCACAACTTAACAAAATTAAGTATCATATGGATAAAAATTGAAATAAAAAAGCAATTGGAGAACTAAGACCATTTAACATTTAGTTAACAAACTAAAAAAATAAAAAATAAAAATATTGAATAATTGAGAAATCAAATACATATTTTATCCTTAAATAAATAAAATATTTTTAATATTCACATCGTACAGTCATAAGTATCTTCACTTTTTTTTTTATTTTTATCAATGATAACAACTTATCTCTCCGTTCATAATTTGATTCCTGATTCACCTTGATTATAAAATAAATAGAAAGATAATATTCATCATCTTACCTGACTCACAAATTCCGATGAACATTAATCAATTATCATTATTCAGCAAAAAAATCTCCACTTTTTCGTTTTTGTTCAATCTCGAATACCACAAACTCAAAATCCCAAACCCGTGTGTGCCATCCACAGATTTCGCGAAAAATAAAAAATATCACGCGCTGGTACCACCTTTCCCCAAACCATCAATTCCAATCCTCCCAATTTCCACAATCTTCAACCTTCAAATTCTGCTTCACCTTTCATTCATTTCACTTCAGAGAGAACAAAACAGAATGGGCGTCGTGGTGATCGACGGCAGCACCGTGCGCGACTTCGTGAACGACGAAACCGCCTTCACCAAGAGCGTGGACGAGCAGTTCTCGGCGCTGGACCTCAACAACGACGGCGTCCTCTCGCGCTCGGAGCTCCGCACGGCCTTCGAGTCCATGCGCCTCATCGAGACGCACTTCGGCATCGACGTTTCCACGCCGCCGGAGCAGCTCGCGAAGCTCTACGACTCCATCTTCGACAAGTTCGACGGCGACCGGAGCGGCGCCGTCGACCGCCGCGAGTTCCGCGACGAGATGAGGAAGATCATGCTCGCCATCGCCGACGGCCTCGGATCGTTCCCCATAAGGATGGTCCTCGAGGACGATCCCAATAGTCTTCTTCAGAAAGCCGCGGATCTTGAAGCCTCCAAGACCTGAAATCCAAACGGCGACGTTTTGAGTTCGGTTCGGTAATAGTAATTGATTGTGCTTTCGTGCGTTCACTTTGTTTTTCTTTTCTTAAATAAAAGGGTTTATGTAGAGACCGTGTTTCGAAACTGAGGTTCCGTTCTGTGTATAATGTAAGGGACACTGTTATTAACTTATCATGTTGAGTGTTGAGTTAATTATACTTTTTTTCCCTAATTTAATTTCTAAGTTTAATTTAGTCTTTTTTATTAAAAGATTCAGTTTTTTTTTTAATTTTTAAAAATGATTCAATTACTCTTTTTTAAAAGTTTCAATTAGGTTTCTAGATGAGTTCAATTTGGTCTCGTGATAAATTAAATTCAGTCCTATTTTTCAAAATTTTCAAGGCAAATAAAAGAAAAAATAAAATAAAATTAAACTAATTTAAAAAAAAAGATTTAATTGAAATTTTTTAAAAGTAAAGGAATCAAATTGAATTATTTTAAAAAATTAGAAGATTTAATTGAATCTTTTAATAAAAAAAATTTAACCTAAAATATAAATTAGATGAGTAAAATAATAAGTAAACATTTTATTTTGGAAATAGAAATAAAAGACTCAATTTTTTTGTAGTTTTTTTTTTATTTATCATAAAGGCACTTTATTTAAGATGAAAATGTATCTGCTAATAAGGTCATTATATTAGACTCAATCCTGGTGTTGCTGATAAAATAAAGTTAAAAAAGTTATGATTACATTTTTGGTCTTTAAAATTTATATACAACATTCAATAAAATACACTAAAAATATTTTAATAATATCTATTTATATTTTAATGATATTTTTCAAATATTACAAAAGACACAATTTGTTCTAGTCACAATAGTGTAATGTAGAGAGAAAGAACAAATTGATAAGACAAAGTGCAATTGCTTGATAGTCGAGGAAAGAGGAAAAGAAAAGAGACTATCATGTAGTGCAGCTTAGTTGTCACTGTCTGCATAGCAAATGAGAATAGTAGAGGAAACTTAAGGAAGATTTCCAATTCTAGGTTAGATTTTTAGTGAGTCATAAAGTCGGGGAATACTTATTTAGGTTATAGAGTAATTAAGATGGGTTATTTTGTAATTTTATTAAAATAATTAAAATATTATATATTATATTAATATTAACATCAATGTTTTTATTAACAATAATATTATCTGTAAATAACAAATTCATTAGGCTTAATAAACTTTTTTTTTTAAAAAGGCTATGACATAACTTATTTAACTAAGATAGACTTTTAAAAAGTTTAAGTGTAATATTTTAGTTAAACAAGACAGGTCAAACCTTATAGTGTGTTTGAATGAAACAATTTAACAGGAAAATATATTTTTTCAAGAAATTTAAAATGATTCATGATAAAATAGTTTGTTTGGATAAAATATTTGAAAGGAGATTTAATTTTTGGTATTTTTATTAATAATTTTAATTGACTAAAACATAGGGATTTCAAATTCTCTTAAAAAATAAAGAATTTGAAATTCTTTTTTCGGACATGCTCACTCTAACTCATGTTCTTGCTCGCAACTCTTTCTCGCTCAACACTTGCAACTACAGGTGACCAAAGTTTTTACAGCCGACATCGACATAAGTTGTTTTTCACTAACGTTGGCCGATGTTTTATCAATCAGAATTTTTTTGTATGATGTCAAGCAAAGTTATTTTTTGCTGATATCGGTTAAGATTTTTTAGATGATGTTGATTAGGGTTATTTCTCACTAACGTCAGTCATGAGAATTTTTTGCTGACGTCGGCCAAGGATTTTTTTTACCATTGTCATTCAGGTTTTTTTAGTTGATGTTGACCAATGATTTTTTTGGCCGACGTTGGTTAGATTTTTTTGACCGACATCGATCATGACTATCTTTTGAATAAACACTTGCTAGGGTTTTTTAACCGACATCAGCTAGGTTTTTTCGAACAACAACAGCCAAAACTATTTTTTAGCCAATATCGACTAGGGTTATTTTTCAATCGATGTTAGATAGGGTGTTTTGGCTTATGTCAACTAGATTTTCTTAGTCGACATCAAATTTTTTTTGCTGACATCAACTAGGGTTTTATGACTGGCATCAGCCAAAATTATTTCTTAACCACATTAGCTAGATTTTTTTATTGATGTTGGTTAGAATTTTTTCTACTAACACCAGCTAGGTATTTTTGACCTACATCGGACATGACTATTTTTAGCCAACATCAGCCAATGTTATTTTATAGCCAATGTTGGGTAGAGTTTTTTGTCCGACATTGGTCAGAGCTATTTTTTAGCCAACTTCAACTAGGGATTTTTTGGTCAACGTTGACCAATAATGTTTTTCGACCGACATCGGGTAGATTCTTTTGGCCGGCATCGACCAAGCTATTTTTAGCTGATGTTGAGTAGATTTTTTGTCAATGCCTGCTAGGATATTTTAGGTCGATGTTGGTTAAAAATAGCCTTGGTCAATGTCGTTCAAAAAGATCCTAGTCGGTGTCAGCCAAACAAACCCTAGCAGACGTTGGTAAAAAACCCTAGCAAACATCAACTGAAAAATAAACTCAACCAACGTTAGTCAAAAAATAGCCCTGACTGACATCAGCTGACAAATATTCCCAGCATACTTTGACAAAAAAAATCTTATTTGATGTTGACCAAAAAATAGTCTTAGTTGATGTCGATTTAAAAACATCACTGATTGTGGTCAGACAAAATAACCCTAGTTAAAATTATCAATATTTTATATTTTTAAATTATTAAAAATTGAAAAATATTTTTTAATTAATATTTCTAAATTAGATTGTGTTTGTTTTTTATAAAATTTAATATTAAAATTTCATTTATTTAAAATATAAAATTGAAATTTTGCACATGGAGAAAATTAAATTATCCTATCCAAACAAAGAATTTAAAATTGATGAAATTTGAATTAATTTATCCAAACAAAATATTTAAAAAAAATTAAAACAATTTAAATTCTAAACATTTCAAATTTCCTAAAATTTTAAAATTGCTGTTAATGAATTAAATTATATGACTTCGATGAGCCGTCAATTATCCACTCCAGTCAAACTGGTGATCAAAATAAATTGAGGATTGAAATTTTATAGCCTACCCTAACAGATGTATTGAGCTAATTGAGTTGACCCATCAAACTTATGATATTTTTTAGCCAGGTTTTCATTTAGTTGGGCTTATAATGTTTTTAAACTCTGAACCAAAAAAATATTTGTTTCTAAACTAATAAATTTACTTAATCATATTGGT
This sequence comes from Glycine soja, assembly GCF_004193775.1. Taxonomy (NCBI): domain Eukaryota; kingdom Viridiplantae; phylum Streptophyta; class Magnoliopsida; order Fabales; family Fabaceae; genus Glycine; species Glycine soja. The sequence goes on along the minus strand of NC_041009.1, from coordinate 19,213,266 downwards.
TTTCCAAAAATGCAATTATTAAGCACAGCATATTATTTAATCAAGCGTACTAATTCTAAGATTTAATTTAATTTTTCAAAATAATTAGTAATTATATTACAACAAAGGTAAATATAATGTAGTGAAGTAATTTTTTTTTTACTTTTCCTAATCATTATAGTCAATCTCAATATTTAATTATCCCAAAATAAGCCTTAAAATAATCTTTGAAAGCATATATTAATCATCTAGAGGTCTGGGTTATATTGAAGGTGGTCTATTTGGAGTTTTACAATATTGAAAGTTAAACCACCCTCTACATTGATATGCAAAATCTAGTTTTTATTTAGTGAAATAATAAAAAGTATTATATCAAATGGGGGACATGAAAATCACAAGTGACGTCATGAGTTGCGATTTGGGGACATGAACACTGATAATTGTTGTTAGTGGGGTATTGTTGGTCATTTATGAGGGAGCAATTTTGTTACATCAGTTGGGTTTCTACACTTGGGATTTTGATTTTTTTGCTTGTTATTGGTTAATTGGTAGTATTTAGACAAGTTTTTAGTGTAAATACTAATTAACTTTAATATGATACTCTTGTAATCATTTTATTGGCTGGTAAAACAAATGAACATATATGGCAAGTGACATTTATATAAGTGGTAATTCTATCCATCTAGAAGTCTAATAGAATATCTACAATTAAGTTAGTTATACACTATAATTATTATGATATATATAGTAGTTTTATTTAAGGAATATATAATAGTTTTTCTAGGGAAATATAATAGTTTTTATAATTATTTTGATATAATCTGATAAAATGTAGGGTAGAGGCAGAAAAATTCGGATAGGTCAGATGGCAAAGAAAATGCGTCTTATATATGTTATATATATTGTCATCCAAATTCAAAACTTGTTTTACAGACACACACACATATATAAATTTTTACGAAATTAATTTTAAAGTTGAATTTACGAAAACAAACCAATAATAAAACTCCCAAAACATAATCAAACAATAAACACTAATACTCTCTTGTAAATTACCCGAAGAAAGAACCCAACTGCTTGCACTATATATTTAATGTTTTAATGCGTAAATATTATTTATATAATAGAAGTTTATTATGTTATCACTTAATTAAAAAAAATCATCAGAAATTCCCCACATATTATCATATCATGTTAATGAAGAGATGATACATGTGTGGTAAAAGAATCATATCATTAGCATATTATGTGTCAATGTGATCGTCAATGCCTTGTTTTTTTTATAAAAAAAAATTTGTGTGGTGAAATTAACTATTAATTATTTATTTGATTTAATAATGATGTTGTTGCTGTGCACTGTGCAGCAATGTTCGTGTGGTTTCGTTACTCTCTCTCTCTCTCTCTTTTACCGATTTCATTGCACAAATTGTAACACACGCGCATCTCTGCTCACGTGCCGCAATACAGAGTGAGTGTGAGTCATTGAGTGTGTGAGGTTAACGAACAATATCGCCGCATGCACGCACCTCATAGTTGGTTTGTTACATATAAAAAAATGATGATTACACTTGCTTTTTCGCTCGCATATCAAATTTCCTTTTATTTTCGTTTTTTTTCCCACCCGTTTGGCATTGCTACAATATTGTAAAATTGTTATACTAGTATAAATGAATGGCAATTTGGTAAAAACAACCCATTGCCACGGTAAGTATTACTATTATTATTATTAGAGTAAATAGTTCAATTTGTATTAGATAATTTGATCTTAAAGGATATAAAATTCAAACTTAGGTATTGAATGTAAAAAAGTACCATAAATTAGTTTGACAAATAATTTAATAATAAAATTAATTCTTAAAATTTAGAATTTAATATCAAATTGATTATAAAAAAATAAAATTTATTATCAAATTAATTCTTAAAAATTACAATTTAGTAACATAATGATCTCATAAATTTAAATATATGAGTAATTTATTATATTTTTTTACATTCAAAGAATTAAATTTATATCTTTTATCTTTCAAAAATTAATTTATTATTATATTTTGAGGATAAATTTGACTATTTATTCTTATCGTATGTCTTGATATAAATAAATAAAGAAACTCTTTAAACATAACAAGGGAAGTGACATGGAAGTGATAATAACCACCTTCTTAGTTATAGAGAGAAACAACAAGGGAAAAGAAGTGTGTATATAGGTAGATTTAAATTTTTGTTTTATTTTAAAATCTAATTTTTAAAGGGTAAAGTAGTCTAATAAAAGTGCAGACCAAAAAACAACTATTTATTTATTATTATTGTTATAGAAAATAAATGACAATATGATAAAAACCGCCCACTGCAATGGTAAGTATTATTATTACTATATAAATAGAGAAGCATTCCAACTCTCACCGATCCTTCTTCTACTTCTTCGCACTCGTTAATCTTCTTTTCTTCTTCTCTTTCACCGATTAATTCTTCAGAGAAGCATTTTCCCAGTGTTGCTTTGTGTTTTTCTACTCTGAAGAAAGAAGAAGAAGAAGCAGGGAAAGAGATGACGATCCAAAAACGAGTGAGAAAAACTAACTGTTCAAATGATGTTAATGAATGTTTTTGGTTTGATCTTCATCATCCATTGTTTTGACCTTCAGAGATCGTTTTTTTCTTAGTTCGTATTCTCAAAAAATTCAAGCGGCGTTGTTCATTCATCGCCGATGGTTAGTTTCGATTTCGCGAGAAAATTAAACAAACGGTGAATGAATCAATCGATCGTGTTTGTTTTTCACCAGTTGAAAACGCGATAATCGGATTTGTTTTGCTTTTCTTCCAACACGTTCATTTCGTTTCTGGAAACTGTTTTTTCGTCATTTTTCGTTTTGCTGCTTCAGAACGATGATCAGAGAGTACGAACGAACTCTGCATTGTGCTCTGCTGTTCTTGTCGATCATTCAGATTCAGTAGTAGTTTCATTAATTTAACTGTTGCGTATTAATTGAAGAATTGAATTGAATTGAATGGAATGTTTTGCGCATTGATGAAACACATCGATTTTCGCTGTTCAAACAACACTGAAAAAGAAACCCTCAGCTTCGCATTAATTTCATTTCATGCTTCTTTTGTCTCTCTGTCTCTTATTTAATTTTCTTTTTTTCTATTTTAAGAACTCATTAATTGATAGTTTCATGTTCATCGTTTACGCTGCATATAATATAAACGGTAGTAGTGCTTTTCTTTTGTTTTCTCTGATTAATCAATTATATAGGTGTATTTTTTTAAGCTTTCCTTATTCGATCTTAATCGCTAAAGCTATATATTTTTTTTTGTTTTGTTTTGTTTTATTTTTTGTGGTGAAATGAATTATTAACTACTAACTATTACTGTTTATAATAATGATATTGTTGCTGTGCACTGTGCAGATTGTGGAGCAAAGTTCGTGTGGTTTCGTTGCTGCTGATGCCACTGCAGAAGATGTGGTCTCTTTCTTTTTCTTAAGGATTTCATTTCACTGTCATTGCACAAATCATAACACACGCGCGCATTTCTTTTTTCTGTTAAATTAAAAATACTCTAGTCTATACCAGTCTCTTTCTAACCTACGCGATTCTTTTGGGATCCTGTGAGTGAGTGTGTGAGCTTAACGAACATTATTCCCGCTTGTCGTTAAAGAGAAATGATTATACTTTCTTTTTTGGACGCACATACATTTTCTCATGCAAATATTTACTTATGGTCAGCTGGTTGATAATTATCTAACATATAGTAGTGATATATATATATATATATTATATTTCTTACGCATTATTTAAATTTATGTTGTCAATATGGAAAAATTATGATTATATTTTATGGTTCAAATGGTGGATTTTAGAGATTATATATAGCTGATTATTATTTATGGTTTTGTAGAAGAGTTCGTACTTGAAGAGGCAGGAAAAGAGCCCATGTTTGGACAAAGTTGTTCTGCTGCTTCCTCCTGCCTATGATTCAATCCGTGCCATAGGTAACATCCATTTGATTGATCATATTATAAACCTTTTGGCCACTTTTTAAAATGTAACGGGATTTATTTTATTTCCCTTAGTAATGGGCATCATTTTATTATGAAAAAATAAAAAAAATAATTACACCCGATGGTTTAACTTTGTATTGCTATATAGATATAAATATATTGTATATCCATTTTGCTACTTTTATCTTGTACCTAAAAAACTTGCTACTTTTATCTTGTACCTAAAAAAATTGCTACTTTTATCTTTATATCCTTTCCAATGGGACCATGGTAAAAACCCTTGGTGAATATTGCAGGGGCCTCTGAACACTTTAAAGTTGGTCGATTTCATGAAATTGATCACTCCACGCTCTCACCCATTTCCCCGGTACAACTAAAATCTGTTCGCATTGTAATGGTAATATACTATAGTATATGCATATATACATAAGTAGAGGGATCATTTTAAACATTAAACGTACATTTTTAAAAACATTCTCTTTGTTGATTTTCTTAATCATTATTAGGTCAGTGACATAGGGGAGCACCTGGTGTCGCTAAGGTACCCGAGCCTCCAATCACTTCGCACGCACTTCAGCGACCAAAGCTTCGGGAAACCAGACGGGAAGAAGATTCCAGCACTGGACGAGAAGTACGTGATGGGGATGGACATGGCCATCAAAGCCCTTGTTAGGAGCATCCCAACTGAGGAATTTGCACAAAGGAGAAACTCTTGGAGCTTCTGGGTCTCCTCTCCCTCTAACGAAAACCCTCAAGAGTATTATGAGAATCCACCTCGCATTGATGCTGCAAGGAGCCTCATTTGTAAGCAGGGTTCTTGTTGGTCTCAGCTTAAGTTCACAGGGATGGTGCAGTGGGGCACACGCCGACAAGTTCGGTTCTTGGGCCGTCACGAGGAGCAAAAGGTTGAATCTTTACCAAAAATGTGTGAGGGAAAAAGGGTCAGAGTTGAAGTCAGAGAAGAAGGGGGCAGTGAGAAGAAGAGGAAGAAAGGTGAAGAAGAGGAAATGGAGGGTACAAAGGCAGGGTCTTTAGGGGTTATGATGAGGGTGACTCGTCAATGTAAGAAAACTCATATTCAAAATGTGAGTAGTAGCAGCAGCGGGGTTAAAAAATTTAAGAAAGCAAAGAATGACGATTCCAAGAATAAGAAGGAACTCGTGGTTTATAAGGACAACAAGCGAAAAATCACGATTAACAGGTGGTCTGCTGAGAGGTAATAAATAATCATTTGTATCCAAATTACGATTTAGTTTTCTCTTACATGGTTCAATAATTGAAAATTTGATTTTTGTAATTACCTTCACATTTGAAATTGAAACTGTTCCTATGATTTAAAAATAAGACCTTTGGGAACACATTTGCTTCATCAATTAAGACAGAATTTTTTTTTTTCAAATTGAAAATAGGTAATTGGCTTTTAAATGTTGAGGTAGATAATTATTCGTAGCCAAATGATAATGATAATATTATAAGCTAGTATAGTATACATTTAGTTCAGTTTTTTTCTTGCATGGTTCAATAATTGATTTTTTTTTGTTACCTCGCACATTTGAAGGTTTAATTTGGCAGAGGAGAACATATTGAAGGTAATGAAAGAGAAAGAAGCTGTATATGGGAACCCGATATTGAGGCCAGACTTGAGAACAGAAGCAAGAAAGTATATTGGTGATACGGGTCTTCTGGATCATTTGCTGAAGCACATGGCTGGAAAATTGGCACCAGGAGGTGCTGAGAGATTCAGAAGGCGACACAATGCTGAGGGTGCAATGGAGTACTGGTTAGAAAGTGCTGATCTTGTTGATATCAGAAAGAAAGCAGGGGTTCAAGACCCTTATTGGACTCCTCCCCCTGGGTGGAAGCTTGGGGACAGCATTTCACAGGATTATGTCACGCAGAGAGAACTCAGAGAGGTCAAGGATGAAATCCTCAAGCTGAAACAGTATAAGCCAGTTTCTCTATGCTTAATTTGTTGTTAATGGCTTTGTTGGTTATTATTCTGCTGATTCTGAGTCAATTTTGATTACTTTTTTCCTGTTGTAAAGAGAGATGAGGTATTTGGCATCAAAGAAGGGAGAGGAGGAGGCACTAGCCATTGTGACTACTCCTAGCTTCTGGTTGTCTAGTTTGAATTCGGAGGACTATGGCTCCTTGGCTCCAAAGCAGGTGAAGCATAGAAGTAGTAGGGTTAAATAATTGCTAATGAGAATAGAAAATAGAAATAGAACCGATTTTAATTACTTTTGACGTTATATTGCAGGAAATTTATGCGGAGTTGGTGAGTAAGAAGGCTAAACTAGAGGAACAATTAAAGGAAATTTCACTGACTTTGAGTGGCATGGAGGTAATATAATCATTATTACTCTTTGTATCTTATTTAGAGTTCATGGTTTGAATGATTTTTTTTCTTCTGTTTCTCGATCCTCTTTTTTTGCTTCTGGTTTGAATGATTATGATTGCAAGGAATGTTGCTAATGATTGGTATCTTTTCCTCAAAATCTATTTATAGACATCTATCTACCCATAGACAGCCAACGAAAATCCAAAAAATCTTATTTGTTAAGTTATTATTATTACTATTATTTTCATTTTCATTGGAAATAATATTGAGAACTAATGAATTACTTGCTACCAAAACAAGGAATGTAGCTAATGATTGGTTTCTTTTCCTCAAAGTCTACTTATTGTTCCTGATCTACCCATATATAGACAGCCAACAAAAATCCAAAAAATCCTATTTGTTAACTTTATTATTATTATTATTATTATTATTATTATTATTTTTACTGGGAATGAATGTTGAGAACTAATGAATCACTTGCTACCTAAAAGGGGATTTGCTTGCTACTGATGGAGCCTCATGAATCATGATGCAGGGGCAACTGAAAATGCTGAAACCAACAACAGTAGAAGAACAAACAGTGTCAGAATGGGAAACTCCACCAGCACTTTTGCCTGGGCCAATAACATCAGAGGCAGAAAACATTGGGGGAGAGACAAGGAAGGAAAAGAAAATCAACAACAACAAAGAAACAAAATCAGCGGAGGAAACACAAATGCAAGAGGACAAGGAGGCAAAGATAAAAAGGCTGAAAAGTGGTTTCCAAATTTGCAAGTCACAGGGTACCTTTGTGTGGCCAAACATAGGCCTGTCTCCGCAAGTTGTGACCACCCATGATGATGATGATCACACTGTGGTCCCAACCCCACCATCAGCTTCCTCTTCTACAACTTCAGCTCGAAAACTCACCATCTCCACACCCCAAACTCAACCCTTGCCTCTACAAAGTTTGACCCATCCTTCTTCCCCTGTGAAGCCACTTGCTGAGAGGCGCCCTGTGAGCACAGCTACTTTGACCCATGTTACTGGCCAATTCTCACCATCAGGGTCGACCCCAAGATCCAAAATCACCACCCCCACCATCACTATTAACCTCAATGAGACACCCCTTACACTCACACCCTAGGGTAGTAGCTAGTGCTGACTACATTATATATATTTTATAGAATTAAACCACACCATTTTGATGAGTCTAGTGTTGGTAAAAGAAGACACAGTTAAAGATTAAACCAACTTCTCAATATTGACAGTAGATTGGAAATGGAAAGTTTTGTTAGGTTGATGCTTACATATGATCAAAGTTACATATATTGCTAATACGTGCATTTAAAAAATTGCTAGATACTCATTGAAGTTATGACTCAAAAATTGCCGGTGATTTCTGCATATCTTTCATTTTTTCTCTCACTTTTTATAATGACTTAAAATTGCCCTATGACTACTTTTCTGTGCTAATGCTTAAACTTTACTATTAAATGAGAGGGTAAAATGTTATCGACTTTGTGATGTTTCTGTTTCCAGATTTTCAGCAAACACATTTTTTCTTTCCTTTTGGTAGAAATAAGGAGAGCTTACCTGACAATTAAGTAAAATATCGATCATTCTATATATCATACACTACATTAAACTCCAAAATTTGAAATTTGAGAAAATGGATGAGTTAGGATTTGTACTTTTTTGCACAAATGCTTAACAATTTAACCACTCCTTATTGTAATTTTCAATTCCTGTGTCATGCTTTGTCCACCAGGAAACAAGGCAACGTCCAACATGGACCAATTACAAACTTGACTACGATGCATGGTTGTATTAGCTTTAGACAACCGGCTATAGCAGCTCAATGTAATTTTACTATTTTTGTAGTTTAGTGTTTACTATAATTGTAGCTAAAATATTTACTAGAGACCCGTTTATAAAAGGATTAATTGTATTTTTTACTCTCAATCTTTTTTTTTGGGTGATTTTTACCTTCTACTTTTAATTTGGTACATTTTATCTTAACTTTTAATAAACTTGTAGATTTTACTCTCTATTCTTTTACTCATAGCATAATTACACTTTTATCTCAGTTTTTATTTTTTGGCAAATTTTACCCTTAAATTTTTATTTTATTGACAAATTTAACTCCTAATTTTTGTGTTAATTAATGAAAAATGACTGAGGTAAAAATTCACAAGTTTTTTAAAATTTGAAAATAAAACGTGCCAAATTAAAAAATTAAAGATAAAATTTGTTAAAAATTAAAAAATTGAAAGTAAAAAATGCAATTAAAGCATATTGTGTTTTTGGGCCTCTGGACCCTAGCAATCATAAAAAAATAATTAAAAATTGCTCTTCAATTTTTGGTTCATAACATACGACTTTGGGACCGGTAAAGCAGACTTGTTACTGCAACCATTATTTGTTTGACTTAATGTCCACCTAATAAGTATTAGTGGTACATATGCATTACAATAAACATTAAAAAAATCTCCTCGTCATATTTGTTTGAAAAAAAATGCGATAATCATTTTCTTAACATAACGTTAAAATAATAAGAGAATAAATAATATAATTAATTACAATTTCTTATTTTCTAAATAGCAATAATTATTCTAAAATTTTGTAATAAAAATCAATAAAAATTACTTAATGAATTATTAATAATAAAATGAACAAAACATGATATTATTATATGAATTAATTCTCACAAGTTTGATTTTTAAAAGAATTAATTTTATTCTATCTTATTAATGATTCATGTAATTAAATTTTTTTCTCACATTTTTCTATGTTATTCTATCTCACAAGTTTTCATTAATTAAATATTTTTATTGCAACAAATTTAAAATAATCCTTATTATTTTTATGGGAAACTATAATTTTTTATTATTTATTATCTTATGTTACTCAAATGTCGTTTAAATTTTTCATTATTTAAGTATTTAATAATTTTAATTTTTTTACTACATTTTAGGGATTTATTTATAATAAACTTATAATATATATATATATATATATATATATATATATATATATATATATATAGCAGATATTTGTAATGTATAAAAATTAAAAGGGATTTTGGGTGATTAGTCGAAATCTATAATAATGATATTTTTATTAATTTTATAAAAAAGGATTTTTTTTAAATAATTGTTTAGATTTAAGTGTAGCAAAAATGCATCATAGAAGGAATTTTGTGTACAAGATAGAAGTTAATTGTATGTATATTAATAAAACAAACAAAAAAAAATACAATAATGAAAATACGATTTACTTTTGATTATTTCAGTTATCAGTTTGATCAATTTCAAGTACACTTGAAAAATGTATTTGGATTTGTTTGACATTTTTAAAATAGTTTGATTAGTTCTGAACATCTCATTGGCAGTTGTCAGAAAAGAGTTATGGAACAATCTAAGCATGATTATTACTAATAGGCGGCCCTCGGTAGAATCTAGAAAATTGCTTATTACTTTGTTCTTAATAAATTACAATATCCACTGTCTAGTTAAAATAAGCCCCTTTCACATTATTTAACTTTCATATAAAATCCCTTTTGTACGTTGCTAATAGATCCCTATCGTAATATTATTTAAATATATAAATTAATGGACCCTTATCACCTTATACATTGTTTATCGTTCAAAATTGTTACGTTGTTACTTGTTCCCCGATATGGGTGTTGAACTTCTTGTTTTTGTGTTCATACATATACATTTTGGAGCTGAATTTTAAAGAAGTGATGAGTCACGTGAGTAGAGAATTGGTTGGGTTCAACATGCAATGGTAACTTTGAGAATAATGGAGTTCGTTAAAATTACAATGGGTAAGGTTGTCTCTCATTACACCATAATTCATATAGCTGGATTATCACGACCTTATTCCTGCTGGTCTCGATTATAAGTATAAGGACTCATTTGGTGGTCAAGATAGGATATATGAATAGAATAAGAATATGATAAGATAAGAATAGGATAAAGAAGACTTTGTAAGGGGATGAATAGAAGTGAGACATCCATTTGGTGGAGAGACCTTTCAAAGGTATGTGGGGGGCAAAATGAAGATTGGGTGGTTTGAGAGTTGCGTTGAGTGGAAAGTGGGTGAGGGAGAAAATATTAGATTTTGGGAGGATGGGTGGTTAGGGGATCAATTCTTGGTAAATTTATACCCTAGATGGTATCTTAACTCTTACCAAAGGTTGAAAGTGATTGGAGATATGGGAGAGTGGGTTGAGGGAGTTTGGTGTTGGAAGCTTTCTTGGAGAAGGGAATGGTTTGTGTGGAGAGGGAGTTGGTGGATAATTTGATGGAGTCTCTTCATCATGTGGTGGTTCATCGATTTGAGAGAGATAGGTGGGCGTGGTTGAGGGAGCAATCAGGGTTGTATTCGGTAAAAACAACTCATGAAATGTTGTTGACTAACAAATTTGGAAGTGAAAAGGTGGATATTTTTAAAGAGATTTGGCAACTAAAAATACAACCGAAAGTGATTTTTTTCTTGTGGAGAGTCTTCATGAATAGATTACCCACAATGGATAATTTACTTAGGAGAAATATAGTTGTGGAGGAGGACCAATTGTAGTGTACTTTTTGTGGGAAGATGGTGGAAAGTGTCAACCATATATTGTTTACATGTAGATGTGTGAATGAGGTTTGGAAATTCTTCATTAACAAGTTGGCAATATTGTTGATGCTACCTCACATGACAGAACAACACTTTTGGCAGCTTGTGTTGGTTGGTGAGTCTGGTAGAGTGAATGATAGATGGAAATATTTGTGGTGTGCAAATGTGGGGGTAATTTGGAACTGTAGGAATCCATCTATTTTCCAAAATAGAAGGTGGAATCAGGATCACATAATTCAACAAATTTAATTCTTCTCATGGGCTTGGATCAAGGGGTTTGAAGCTGATTTCAATGTAAGTTTCATCCAATGGGAAATTGATTTTGCAGCATGCATCAGGGGAGGTCCATCGCGAAGTACAGGGCACAGGATCACAAAAGCACATGGATTTAAGAGGGTTGCATGCATGAAGCTTGGTTTGCATGGTTGTGAGACAATTTAATTGGATATGAACTTTGGGGGAATAGCTTGCAGGGGGCACGTGATTGAGGAGTGTGGCCTCGGTATTGAAAATGGTTCAGAGGCATTTATGGAAGATGATTGGGAATGAAATGTGCACCAAATGCAAGTTTCGTTGAATACTAAATGGCTTAAATATTGGTGGGAAGCTTTCTGTGGTCAAGGTTTTGCTGGAATTTTTTATAGTCTTTATTGTTTATTGGAGATGATCCATTTGTGTTGGCCAATTAGCACGTGGGTTTGGCCTGGGTTAACGGGCACATTTATGTGGAGTTGGTGGGGGGCTATAACTTATTTATGGACTCTTAATGTCATAAATAATTTTATAACCTTCCTTTTATGCATTTTCTTTTCTTGGTGGGCAATTAATGTAATTACATGGTGCATGTACATTTGGTACTTCTCATACCTTGATTCATATTAATATTATATTTTTTAGCTGACAAAAAAAAAAATCCTTAATCTTATCCAATGTTTAGTGAGCACCATGATATGCACCAAATAATGATAAGGGTAGTGGCAACGATAACAATGACAGTATTACTAATGATGGGGGTAATGATTACAGTGACAACAATGATAGTGAGTGTGATGGTTGTAATGACGGCAAGAACAGTGACAACAATGACAATGTTGATGGTTGCGATAACAACAATGATGGTGAGTGAGGGGCAGCAACGATGGCGATAGTTGTTATTGCAACGATGATGGTGGTGACAATGACAATAATGGCAGTGAGTGGTGGCGACGATGGTTATGATTATTGTTATGACGACGATGGTGGTGATGATGACAATGGTGGAAGTGGTTATGACGTAGATGATGATGGTAGTTGTTATGGTGGTGGTGATTGTTATGACGACAATGGTGGAAGTGGTTATGACGCAGATGGTGTTAATAATAGTGATAATAGTGAAAGTGGTTATGACGTAGATGGTGGTGGTAATTGTTATGGTGATGACGACAGTAGTAGTGATTGTTATGATGACGATGGTGGTGATAGTGACAATGGTGGAATTGATTATGACATAGTTGGTGATGTTGATAATGGTGACGACTACAATGATAATGATGGTGGAATGAGGCGGTGAGGGGGAGAGAGAACAACTATCCTAACCCATTCCTTTATAACCCAGCCCCTCATCACTATAAGAAATACACTACACCAACAAGATAAGATAGGCAATAGAATAAGCAAATAATACCTTGTTGGTGCACCAAATAAGAAACAAATAATTAAAATTAGCTTATATTTGAGAAAAAAAAGAAAAACTTTTATTACTTATATTTAAAATCGGAAGAAATACATATATATCCTTTTTATTATTGGCTGAAAAGCTCGTGGTTTCACAACCATTGTATTGTACTAAATTGGCCTGACCAATACCCTAAATATCGCTCATATGCCTCATCACAGTGATCTCAATAATTTATTGACTTTTACAAATTTCTCATATACTACATAAACTCTTCATCACGCTTATGGGCATTGGCTCTCTGAAGAGAGATTAGAGAATAATGTACATATTATACATAGGTGACTGTTATTAGCTCAATAAACTAGGATTGTTATATATGTAATCATAATTTTTTTTTACCAAAGAATCCTTTTGTTTTGCATGTAATTATTATGGTGGGGTTTGTATTTATAAAAATATGTTTAAGTATTATATGTTTACAAGATATATAGAACTAATTATGTAACATTTAATATATAAGTAATATATTATGGTGTGTATTAATTATATATGGTTGTGCTAATACTATTTAATTTATTAATTTCATTTGTTTCTTTTATGCGAAATATCTATCTAGTTAGGAAGGCTTGATACTCGACTTGGTTCACGGCTGTGTAGACTTTATAGCTACACATAGAAGAATTATAGGGTTTAAAGGTGACACAATCAAATCAAAATTATGTTATAGAACTTATTAAAATTGTAGATATTGGAATTGACTTAGAGTTAAAACCAGATGTGTTCATTTTCCTACCTACATTGGAAAAAAGAAAACCTCTCATTTGTTTAAAATTAATCCTTATAAATATATATTTTAAATCACATATATCATTCATTTTTGAGCCGGATATGATCATTACAAGTAGACAAAGTTCCAAATATGACCATTATGAGTAGACAAAGTTTTTCTTTCAAATATTTAACACAATTGCATATTTAGACTTAAATTCAAGATGCCTAATTAAATTGGAACAACTCCACGCAGTGGTATCCCTGAGGGCAATCTAGGTAGGCGATCGCCCATGGCCCTATTTTTAGAGGGACACCAATTTTTTTTATATACTTTATATAAATATTAAAAAAATTACATAATTTTAAAATTGCTATAAAAAATAAAATAACTCTCAATATTAATCATTAGTCAAGTAATAGTGATCTTTTCAGTTATCAACAAAATTTATTCATGATTTTTAGAAAAAGAATCAACAATTTAAATACATTGTTGAACATAAAAGAGAAAAATATGACATTATTTTTTTCCATTGCTATTAGCGTTAACATAATTATGTAAATAAAGTTTTTGAACCAAAAACTACAATGATTATATGATTCAAACTTCAACAATGAATCAAAATTAAACTTGTTATTTGAAAATATTTAATTGTTTTTCTAATATATATATATATATATATATATATATATATATATATATACATATATATATTTATATAACTTATAAAATAATATTAACTATTGTTGCTGTTGCATACACCAAAAGAAGCTAATTTGTCAAATTTAAAATTATTAAAATCATATTTGAAACTATAACACAAGGTAGATTAGATAAGATTGCTTTGATTTCTATTGAATATGATTATTTAAAAATCTTAATTAATGATTTTGCCAAAAAAAAAATGCAAGAAAGATAAAATTCAAATGATTATGATGGTATAATTTTTTTAGTTCGTCCAAGGCATAAAAATCTCAGGACCGGCCCTGATCCACACAAGTTAATTTATGCGATTGATGGTAATCCTTATAAATAATCTTGCGATCCTCTTTCAATATTTTGCCTTTGACAAAAAAAAGTAAAGAAAAAATCAATTATGGGAGGGAGGACGGGTCCTAGGTCTAGCATAATCTGAGTGAAATCCAGGATTTTGGTCATGTTTGCTATGAGGTACATGCCAAGAAACTAAAACAGCTAATGGTTTGACTGGAACAAAACCTAAAGCCTTATTGGGATGAACCTTTCTCATGGTGTGCTCTGAACTTTCTTCTCTTTCAGCCCCCATGTTGTTGATCTTAGCATTAATGCCTTCACTTGTCATTCCATTTAATTCTAATGGCTGCTTCTTGACATTCTCTGACACCTAAACGTACAACAACCATTGGAATGTAATTAATAAATTAATTAGTAAGTCTTGGTACTAAAATAAAAATATATAAAAAATTATGTTTAAATATGTTTTTCATTACTTAAAATATTTGTGATAGTATATATCTTGTTTGTTTAATTTAGAAATTAATCTTTGTTTAAATTTTATTTGTAGACAGACAACCTTGTTTAAAGTATATAATGTTGGATACCGAATGTAAATATCACCACTAACAGAAATTTAGACATTGATTCATAATTTTTTGGGAGATTATCTTCTTGTACTAAACCCAACCCCAGTTTAGTTACAATGTTCGAAGTCTTCAATAGTGAGCGACTAGAAATACACTATTTCTATTAAATATTAGAGATTTAAATTAATTAAATTTAAATAAAACTACAAAAAAAAAACTAAATATGTGGAGATCGACAAAAAAATATATTTATGTGAAAAATAATTATGCGTGGCTAGGATAGAACATCTTTAAACCCATCATCGTACTAGTTGTTGCTCTATACATGTGTAAAAGTATATAGACAAATTCTGAGTAAAACAAAAAAAATACTCCGAGTAATTTCTGTTTGGTATACCTTAAAAGTAGAGATGAAAAATTGAGATGAGCTGGTTTTGAATATACTAACTTTTTATACATATTTCTTGCCTGAAGCTTTCAGATAATATTATTATGTATTTTTTACAGCATATATTAAACTAATTGATATATGATAAGTAAATTTAAACTGTGAATATAAATATTCAAACATTAATGGATGAGACCGATGTTGAAAACTGACCTTTCTTGAAATGTTGATCTGAGTAGTGTTTGAAGCCTCTTCAACAGCTACTACAAGAGGGCGAGCAGTGCATACATTCAAGGAAAGGAAGAAGAACATGATAATAAAAAGAGACGATGGTAGATACATTTAATTCAATTAATTTCTCATGAATTGACTCGTTTCAAGCTTATGAGAGATAGATAAGAACATGTAAGTTGGAACTTGGAGCATATATATATATATATATATATATATATATATATATATATATATATATATATATATATATATATATATATATATATATATATATATATATTATTGCAAATGCAAATTTGGTAGAAGATTTAAACCTTGATCGTAGTAAAATGAATTGAGATAGACAAGCAATTGAATATGTGCCAACCTTCCTAGCTAGCTTTCAATATATATATATATATAATTGCTTGTTACGAAGTTAAATTTGCGTCCATAAATATATATAATAATACAAGAATAATGAATAATATTTGAGAAAGTATGAGGATGGAAGCTATTTGGAGTATCGAGATATTTGATTAAGATTGACTAAACGTCTAAACATATGGTCTATGGATATATAGAATGAGATATTGAAATTGAAGGATAACATTCTTTGTCCCTATTATTTATGTCACTCACTTCTCAACTTAGGATAAGAGTAGGACCCATAAATATAATCGACTCTTGGTTTTTGTCATGTTTCATCAATTACTCAATAATAGGGACAAAATTAATAAATAATAGGGACAATGAAGAAGCATGCTTCCGTTCCTTGCGGAGGTTAAGTTCATGAACCACACACCTTTTTGTGGGGATTGGACACTGTCTGTAGACAGTTGCATAGAGGATTGTGTAAACTTGTCAAAGAAATACTACTTTCTAAATTAAGGTCTAATTCCAACCCTAGGAATATATATATGCTGATAAATTAAACATCTGACTAAGAGTGCTCCAAGGAGGTTGTGCAATAATTAAAAATTGGAAAATAAAGAATAAGAGAATTTAGTTATTTTTTAAAAAAATATGATTTTTTTAAAATATGAAATATTTTTGTTTGATATCATACATTTTTAAGTTTTTTTTTATAATGAATGCCCTAATAATATTTTTTTAACACTTTACCTCAATTCTAATATTTATAACTTTATTACCAACATGTGTAGGTTTAGGGTAAATGCTGATTTGAATCTTTAAATAAGATTTTGGATTCAAATTTTATAAATATTTTTTTTATTAAAGATAATAATTAAGTTCATTAATAAATGTTATTCATCGTTGAAATTAATAATTATTTCACATTAATGACCTAAAATAATATAACTTTGTTGTGCAAATAGAAATCTGGCGTGAAAATGTCAAGGAGAGCACCCAATTTTCGGTTGCGTTACTGTTACAGCTGTGCACATTATATTTTATGGTGTTACGCCACTCGGATACTACCAAAGATAGAAAACAAAAATGTGATTGTATGTTAGTGATATTTTTTCTAAAGGATTAGTTTGAGAAAGCTAATAATTGAGAATTTAGGTTAATTGCATGTTTTAAAACCTAGATAGACTCCACCGTAAAATGGAGATTAGATTAGGTCGGATTGATTATCGGATAGAACATGTAATTGACCTGATTTGATTCAATCAATTCAATTGTTGAATCGGTGATGAGATCTCATTGAAGTAGTGATTTAATGTGGTTGAACCAACTACATCAAAATAAATTATTTTTTAAGAAAAATGTAAAATTTAATAAAAGTACAAAAAGATGTGGTACATTCAAAAATTAAACCAAGGACCTAAAATTTGATTAGTGAATTAACTTACCACCAAATTTTCATGTTTAATTATTAATATAATTAATACATATATTTATATTTTATGTTACTTACTCTTGTTGGTGAAATTCAACTATTGACTCACCGATTTAATCAATGATTCATCAATCCAATATTTCAACTTGGTCAACCATTGGTCTAGTTTTTAAAACTATGGATTATCACAATATTATTCATAAATCATTGGTCTAGTTTTTAAAACTATGGATTATCACAATACTATTCATAAATCATTGATTATTTTACATATATTTGAGACAATAGCATGGTCAATAAAAAAAAAAAGAAAAATTAGTTCAATTTAATCTCAATTTCCATAGAAGTTAATTAATCATTATCATTTGAATACTCCCTCCATCCTTCTTTATAAGATCATTTTTAAAAAATTATATATTCCTTTTTATTATAAGATTTTTTTTTTAATTTTCAGATACATTAATTATTTTTTCTAAAATATTTTTCATTAGTTATTCTTTCTCAAAACATTAATTAATTAAATGAGAAACAATTAAGTGAGAATAAATTATTAATTTCTAAAAAATAAAGGTACTTTGCAAGAACAATATACATTATTGAAAATTTTAATATAATTAATTAAATTAAATATTTTTCTTAAGAGAGTGAATTAGTTGAAATAATTTTATAAATTGGAACCAAAAAAGTATATATTTAGAGCGTTGTTAGAAAGACAAAAACTAAATGCGGTCTTTTCTTTTATTCATAACTTTATATAAAAGGTTGGTTTGAATTTTCTTGAAAATGCATTTTTTTAGGAGAGTTTGTTTTAGAGTATAATTTTCCATTATTGAGAATCACATTCTCCATAATGTAATGTCGAATGTTAGACTATGTTTGAAGTGTCGTTCATTATGCGGCTACGCGCATTCCCAAACAGATCCAACTGAGGTTTGCAAAAGACACACCCATGATTCTTTTGGAAACCGGTTTTGATAACCCCCAACGCACGTATTCTCATAGACATGTTTGGTTGTATTTATTAATTGTATAAAAAATTAAAAAAAGTAAAAAATTATATAATAAAATGTAGTGGGAAAGTAATTATTGTAAAAAAAAAAAAGCTTTCATTTCCATGAGAATGTGAGATACCCACCCTTCTCATAGGAATAAAATTTGCTTGAAACATAAAGATGTAACTTTCCTAAGAATACAACATGCACAAAAATATATCGTCATAACCTTTAACAAATATGAATATATGTATTCATACCCTGAGGATGAAAGAACATAACGTGAAGCAAATTTCCCTTTAGAAATAAAGTCATACTTGAAGATAGCAAATAACTATTGGCAATGAACGTGTAATGCTTCAAGTGTTCAACTATGTCAAAAATAATTAAATTACTGGAAAAGAACGTTTGGGGGAGGGGGTACCCTAAGGTCAGTAGCAATGAAGGAGGTAAGGATAAAAAGAGGAATATACGAGATAAAAGAGATAGGGGGTGTGGAAAGTAAAAAAGTTGGGGTGTATATAGGAATAACTAATTTTTAGTTCAGATTGTGGGTTAGGCATGTGTATGGATTAGGGATGTGAACGGGGCGCGACGGGAGCAGGGAGTACTCCCCCGTCCCCGATCCCTGTCATGGAGAATTTTTTTCTTCCGCCCCGTCCCTGTAGGTCACCACAGTCCTCGTGGGTCCTGATTTTTTTTAATATTAATTTTAAATTCTAATACAAATAAATTTCAAAAAAACTTAAAAAGTCTCATCAACATAATATTCAAATTCAAATAATTTATATACTATTAAACTCAAATAGACAAACATGGAAAAATTTAATTTGAAATAATACAAATATAATGTTCAATAACAATACAAATAGTTTAAACTACATATATTTTTTGAAATATTTCGAATAACCAGCAAGTCTCAAGTCTTTTATTTCAACAACTCAGTAAAACATATGGATCTATACTATTCCTAAACAATATGATTTGGTGGAAGATAAGTATCAGTCAAGAAAACAAAATAAGATTTGTTTGCCTT
Source organism: Glycine soja (assembly GCF_004193775.1). Lineage (NCBI taxonomy): Eukaryota > Viridiplantae > Streptophyta > Magnoliopsida > Fabales > Fabaceae > Glycine > Glycine soja. The sequence goes on along the minus strand of NC_041009.1, from coordinate 19,193,917 downwards.
CTCTTTCTTGACCCTCACCAAACCAACCTTCTACAAATGCTTCATGAATATAGCTTCCAAAACACAACAAGAAGAAAAACATAGACAAACAAAACAAATATCTTGTGCTTGCAAAAGAAAATACCCCATTAAATTCAAACTGGAATTTTGTGTATCACTTATTATGCCTATCCATAAGTTTTACAAAAAGCGCATATTGGATTAAGGTATATTAGATTAGATTCCAATACATCCGAGAGCTATTAAAAATATGGATTCGTTTAAAATAAGTCTACATGAGTCTAAAGTTGTTGCAACTCGTCAACCATGAATCATGTGATATAAGCCTTGATCAACCAATCAAGAATATAAATATAGGTGTAGCATAAATATCAAATTGAATTAGATAAAATTAGATAAAGAATATATAAAAAAGATTAAAGTGAATTACTAAAAGTCAGATTGATAAAGAGTGTTTAGATTTTTAGTAACTAAAATATCTTATTTATACTATTTCATAAAAATAATTTAAGAACTTAGTCTAAATAACACGGTCTAACTTATTCACAACAAGGAACCAGGATGTAAGTTAGTGTGAACGTGCTAGAAAATCTTTGGGTGTAATTCAAAGAAAATTGGTCTAATTAGTTCCACATTTTAGTCAATTATCAGTGAAAACAGATAAATAATCATTTCATTTTGTAATATCTGCGAATTCATGTAATGATCAAATATAATATAACTTTTAAGTTATCTGCTCAATGGATATTTGTTGAATAACTAATAAACTCATTATAAGTGCTAAGAAAATAGAATGAGAAAGTAAACATGAACTTTTGCTGCCAGTATACCACACTCATCATTCTGCTGCAAGTAACAATTTATGACAAAAAAAGGATAAGAAGAAATAAACAAGAAAACAGATGAACCCCAAATTATTTACTGTCAATGATGGATCACAGACATAATTTGTAATATCATCCACAACCATTAATTCACATAAAAAATGATCTTTCAAAGAAATAAAGAAAGTCCAAATAATCAAAATATGAAAACAAACTTGGGTTTGAACTAAAAACTCAAATTCGGGTAACCAACTAGTCAAAGAAAATAGAAGATTAAAACTTTCAAATATAAAATGATTCCGAAATGATCAAGCAAAAGCATATAAAAAAACAATGGAGGCAATGTGTAACAAATAAACTCATTGATAGGAAGAAAGTAGTCAACACTTATACTTTGAGGTGACCGATGACGATTGATGACACGATTAAGTGGTGATGGTGTGATTTGGGTAGAAATGAATGATGCAGCACGCACGGTACAAATTGACACCCCTAATTTGAATAAAATTCTTTTTAGGCTATTGCTTCCTGTACTTTTTATGTTGATTTCTTCACTTCCTTTTTATTTTTTGGAATATCTATTTTGAAATGTAAATTAAAATTACCGAATGGACTCCTCTAAAATGCACTTTGCAATTTAGAAGGTAAAGTGCACCCTCTAAACCTTTCATTATATTCAACGGTCCAGGTCTTTACACTTCAGATTTATTATCAACAAATTAAAGATATATCACCGAATAAAAAAAGAAAAAACAACAAAAAGTTATTCCTGTGTGAAATCATTGCTCATCAGCATTTGCATTCTTACCCGCTCAGTGCTAGTGCAATGCATGCATAAATTTGAAGGGAAATTTTTTTGAATTGAATAAAAATTATGTTGATAAGTTTAATATTTTTAATATTATTAAAAAAAATCTAAAATTAATTCAAATATCTTGAATATAGAATTTATTTATTCATAAGAAGTCCATCTTGCATGCAAATTCGTTGCAGGATCATCTCCTACATGGAATTCAATCTTAAAATCACTAGAGGTGCTAAGGAGAGGCTTCGTGTATAGAGTGGGGAAGGGTGAAATTTCTTTATTTTATGACCCTATTTTGAAGGAAGCAAAGGCCCTATTGTGGATCTCTTAACTATGTCCACATCTCGGATACTGATCTTATGCAGAAGGATGTGTCTTAGTCAATGATGTTTGGAGATGGAACAATTTATATATACAACCCTTTAACTAATGAGGAGATAGAGAATAGTATGAAAGGTATTGTGTTGGATCCAAATTAATGTGGAGGACGAGATCATTGGGAGTTCATCGACCAATGGGGTTATTGCGGATACACAACAAACGTTAACGCTGAATTTCATGCATGCCATCAAGCATATATGGGTAGTTGCTAGAAACTTATGAGAATGGCTTTCACCCCTATATGCAGCACTGATTCAAAGGATCAATATATAGCTTCAAAGAACTCCAATAGAGCCTTTCCTTTAAGCATATCTATCGTGAGGGCAACCAAGGTGCTCACTTTCAGTCTAAGATTGGATCATCATCTCACGCGGAATTGTTTTTGCTAGAATCTTGTCCTTCTCACTTGAGGCAAATACTGCTAGCTGAGGATTTAGTTCCTTTTTGTGGGTTTCTGCTTGTGCCTTTTTCTTATTTCCCACTCATAAAAAAAAAGTAATAAAAGATAATTAAATGTGATTATTTTTTTATATAATTATAAATTTAAATTTAAAATCAGAGTAATTTGTGTAACTGTGTCAAAAAAGATTAAATTGTTTCAAAAAAAAGTTGTATAAACAGATGAATTATATAATAAAATTTCAAACTCTGAATTAAATTAAAGAGTTATATTGTCAAATTCAACTTTTAAATTATAAGTCATAACTTCATATTCCTAATATGTCATAGTTAATAAGTCATATTGTCTTTTATTAATATATTTCTTAATTAAATTACATTTTTATTAGTTTTTAATTAAGGGTTCATTTGTTTAAAAAATGTTTTTTTTACAAAAAAATAATAAACAATTTTTTATTTTTTTTGGGTTGTTTGTTTAATTTTTTTTAGGCTTTTTTAAAGAATAAAATTATATCTGTTTTTTAAAAAGGCACTTTTTAAGAAGCATGCCCTAAATTACTAAAACTTTATAACAATTAACACTTAATTTGATATTTGTAATGTATCATAATTAATAAGTTGTATTACCCTCTATCAATATATCTAAATTGATTTTTTGTTATCAGCTCTTAATTAAATTACTAAAATGTTATTAATTTTACTTTATCAATATTATTTTGTCATCATATATTTTAAAATGTTATGTTAAATTTTAATGCAATGTAAAATATTCTTTGTCTCCCATATTCATCTATGAATTGCTAATTAGTCAACATTAAAATATAATAAAAGGTATAGATAATTATAAATAAATAAATAAGTAAATACCTTTTAAATTAATGTCCTAAATAATTATTGGATTAAAATGTTATGTTAATTCTAGTATACTATTTTTAATATACATAAATTAGTTGTACAATTACTTTCATCACCCATATTTGAATTTACATTATCTAATTAATTAAAATTAATAATTAATAATTATATAATATAGTATAATTCAGTTTTTTATGGACATTAACGTGATATTGATTTAAATAAAAATAATAGTATATTAATTTATTGTCAAAATTTAATTTAAAATAGTAGAATAATAAAAAAATATTTTCCTATTTAAATTTTTTAACCACCGTATTTTTAGATGATATTATGCTTGATTAACCTTTTTTTAGTTAAATTAGAATCTTTTACCTTTTAGGGAAAATATAGAAAAAAGATTTTTCATAAATTTACCTTAGCAAAAAATTCTAACTTTCTTCAAATATCAAAATTTTATTTTTACAATACTATTACCGAAATTCATTTACATATTTATGATAATATTTGTAATTATGATTTTTTTTCCACTTTTTCTTGGAACCATGATACCAAAATTTTAATGTTGTACACTATTTAATGTTTTATATAAAACATTTTTTTATAAATGATTGATTTTATATATATATATATATATATATATGTACACACACATTAGTAAAACAATATACCAATTAAATTTTATTTCTTGCTGATACTTTCATATTCATAGAAATAATTTATTGTTGATTTCATTTATAAAACTTAAACTTATAAAAAAATTAATATCATTGCATAATGTCACGTTATAATATTTAATCTTTAATGATAAAAAAATTTCTTTGTATTAATCATTGTTAAAATAATAAAATAAAATTTTTTTTAGAGGAAAAATAATAAATATGACAAGAATACATATAAATCTATTTCTTTAAAAGATAAATAATTATTATTGAAATCAATATTAATATATTATATTATTTTATTTATTTAATCTATATTATTTATTTTATGATATATATAATCATTTGGGCCATAATGATAATTAATTATTGGATATCTTGTATTGATCACATTAATCATGTTTTGTGCAACATTTTAGCTGATGATGCTAGCGGTATGGCTTTCAAAATGGGTTGGTAGTGTTGTAGCCTTTCGTTTTTTTTTCCCTGTATATCGAAAAAAAATGATAGAGTAATTCACTGGATAATAAAAAAATGGTGCAACATAAAATAATAGAAATAAAAATAAAATAAAGGAAATTCTAACCCACCAAAAAAAGGAATGCTAAGTCAAATACAATAATGTACCAGCAATCTTTAAAATGAAAAATAATAGAATTAAGAAGCAAATATTATCGGAATAGGAATAAGATGTGAGCATTACCAAAATAGGATCTGAACCCATTAGCTTTTACATGTTAACAAAAAAATTCATTAGATCTTGCAATACACTCAATAAAATGCAAGAGATTTTTCTCTTTTGCATGTAAAAAAGCAAGTATAAAGAAGAGAATAGGAACACATGAGAAAGTCTATAAATTAAATACACACAAAAAAAAAGAACATGTGCAAGGTAAAAACTCGTAATAATAATATTTAGAAAAGAATAGAAAAAAAAAAAGAAGCTCTTGCAATGTTTGACAAGCTCTTGCAATATTTGACGTTTAGAGTTTCAATATTCACTCAACAGATTATTTATAATGTATATTCAAGATTTTTAAAAAAGTAATAATTAAATCTTCAAATTATGATATTAATTATTTTAATTACTTACTTGAATATTAATTACTTTAATTACATACCTGAATATATTAATTATCTTAAAATCATGATATTAATTACCTTAATTACTTTTTAATATATCAATTGTTTAAATCAATTAATATATCATTGTAGATTCAAGCAAATAAATTATATCACTCTCTTTTTTAAGTAAATGAGCTTGTCCTTCATATTAATTTTTAAAGAAATATTAATTGAGAATATATATTGTTATGGGTTAGTATAAAAGATTTTTTTTTAAATAATACCAGAGTTCCTACTAAAAAGTTGATATAATTTTTTTAAAAAAAATATTAAATGAGTTTGCCCGTGATTGAGTGTTATGCTTCGAAGTTTTTAATCATTTTTAATTTTGATCTTCATACTAATTTAGGCATGATTAATTTTAACAAGGAAAAATTAAATGTAATTTCATTTTGATTAATGATGATTTTGTTTTTTATTTTTATTGAATTTTATTTTGTTTGTTTTTATGGAAAAGAGAAATTAATTATGTGAGACATAATTTTACCATTTTGACACTTGTGTAAACATGCACAATCAGTGGCTATATTTTAATATATATATATATATATATATATATATAATTATGTAAATGATATATATCAATATAATTGGAAAATATTTTCCTTCTTATTTTATTGTAATTTTAAACTTTGAAAAGAAAAATTAAGACATTTTTTTACTCGAGCGTGACATAAATGTTAATAGACATAGTGAAAAACTGTTTTTTTTTATTAATATATAAATATGAAAGTCACGTCTAAAAGAAAAACAGGACTAACACGAGATCAAGTTTCGGTCAACAAAAAAAGAAAAAGGAGATAAAGTAAATCATCTTTTTTCTGGACCCGGCTCTCGATATCCTTATTCCCTGATTTTTTATCTCTTCCCTTTAGTGCTCTGTATTTGTTCCAGAAAAGGGAAAATAATTAATCCCCAGTTTGCAACCAGTTTTTCTGGGTTGAATCAAATTGGGATATCAAGAAATTAAATTGCTTCTTGATATGGTGTTATAACTTTTTTCCTGACTTGAATATTTAATCGAAGCTCCTTTACCAAAAGCAACCATTGATGCAGCAAATAGGGCTTGTGAATTAATTATCTTCATACGATGATCATATTTCACTCTTTTTTTTTTTTTTTAACTTTAATGGCATCTTTTTTATTATTTTTAATACTAATTTTGAAGTAAAAATATCTGAACCGTTAAACATAATGAAGGGTTTAGATGAGTTCACTTTAGCCTCTAAAGTGTACTTTAGAGGAGTTCAATCCTAAAACTACATTTCAGAGGTTAAAACACAGTATGAAAAGAGTGAAGAAGCAAGATGGGAGTGCAGGAAGCAATAGTATTCTTTTTAGCACTATTTTTTGGTTTTAAAACAATGGGTCTTAAACATGTCAATTGTTTTTTTCTATCAAAGAATCAATCTCCTTTTTCTTTTTGAAAAAAAGTATTCAACCCCTTCACACTTTATTCCTTTTACAAGTAGACATCATAAAATTTAATTTGTTCCAATAGACCCTTAAAATTTATATTTTTTGCAACAAGCACAAACAATTTTTTTTTTGTTGACTATAATATTGATATGAAGTAGTCCTCTTCATTTCATAACTAAATACTGACTAAGATTTGAATCTCAACCACTCAATTAAAGAACATAAGTTATTACCACTTATACCAACTACTATTGTTAGTACCAAAAACTTTAATTTTATTTCAATCAATCCTTAAAACTTGTCATCTTTTGTACACAGATACCTAAATTTTAATTTCATCTCAATTAATTCTTAAAATCTACTCATTTCATAAATAATCTCTCTTATATTAAATTGGGATTAAATTATTAAAAATATAATCTCAAGTGATATTTATTTAACCTCAAGTATCTATTAGTTTTATTTGTATAATTAATGTTATTATTCCCCTTTTATATTTATATATATATATATATATATATATATATATGCTAAATTCAAATTTTTTATTATATTTTAAATATGAAAAAATGAGTGTTAAGTTAAAAGACATTGATATCTTAAAATGAATTAGGACTCCTAATTATTTTAATTAGATGCAAATAAATACAAATGATAAAAGTTATGTTTCATATGTTATCAAATCATGATCTGTCTTTGTGCATCTGAAGCTTTCAGAGGATGCTCTCATAAGACGATCTAATATAACATTTAAGTAGTGTATTTAAGACTTTCGTCTAGTAATCCATGTATGAGATTCTTTCATACAGAAAACATTCTCCTATGATTTGTCAAAGTCTTATGAAGAGTAAAAGAAGTCCACAATCTGAAAGATGCTAATCCCCATCAAAAGGCCTGTTATGTTATTATAGACCTACTATGATGAAAGAAATTACTTTTCTGTTAAAGTACAAGACACATTATCTTATCAGTATGGACTTTGCATGAAGAAGGGACGTGCATTTAATGCCAGCATTAAATGCTACAACAGACTCAAGATATCAAACGAAGAACAAAGATAATAGATACTTAGAGATGAAGACTATATATAGAAGAAAGAAACAAGACATGAATCATCTAAGCGAATCATTTTTGTAAAATTTTCTTTAAATTCTTGTAAAGATATGAAACTCTCAAAACACATTGTATAAAAAAAAACTTCGTACCCCATTGCCCAGAGGCTCTTCGCTATGCGAAGGTATGGGGGAGGGATGTTGTACGCAGCCTTACCCTTGCATATGCAAAGAGGCTGTTTCCGGATCAAAACACATTGTATACCTTGAGAAAAAAAGACTAAAAGTTTTAAGTGATATATCAGTCTGTTAGACTATCATACTTTAGTTAGTGAGCAATCTTCCAACAAATCTTATTGATTTGTTTATAGTCAAAAGTGACATGGTAGGACAAAGAATACCAAGTTTAAGTCAAATTTGAAATAGAGTTTGCAAGTGTAAGAGTCAGGAGTGACATTAAACAATACTTAACTTTGATAAATTAGTGACAACTTGATGGTTGTCAAGAAGTGGATGTAGTCTTGAGGATGAGATGAATCAATATAAATTCTTTGTGTGCTTTCTTATTTAACTAACAAAAGATTTTGAATTTGTTTTTAGATCTTACATCTTCTTCTTTGAACGTGCTTTACAAGACTTAAGAAAAGTTTTCAAATTTCTAAAAACACAATTTAAGATAAATAAATTGAATAGAAACTATTTGTAAGAAGGATAATTTTTTTATTGCAACAAGATTAAATTTTAAAAAACAATTAAAATGCAATTAAAGTTCAATGTATTTATTGACAAAAAATAATGTTTAAATATCAATCATAATAAATTTAAAATTTATGGTGTTTTATTTTCAAAATTAACTAATTCCAAGGAGGAAGATTTATATTAGAACATTTATGGAGTGAGTCCTCTGCTAGGTTTTCGGAAGAAAGTTCCAAGGAGGAAGATGATATCCTCCTTAGGAATGCTAGAAAGGTCAAAAGAAAAGCTGAGAAGGGTGAGGATAATCTAAAGATGGATTGTGACAACGGGAAAGTAGGAGAAAAGGAGAATCTGCTAGCTGGTGAAGAGGCAATCCCTTTATCAACATTTGATGGAAGGTGTTATGGCAGCCCAGACAAGCAGATACCACCACAATCAATATCAAAGGAGGAAATGGAGAGATTCTAAGAGGTTCTCATATCTCGAAGCAAATATCAAGATTATCGACGTTCCACGTGATTATTATCAAGTACTATCTACTTCAGATGAGGATTATAATCATGCCTTTAGGAATGGATTGTGGATGATTGTTGATCACTACATCATGGTGCAAAGATGGATGATTGTTTAATGATCAATTTCTATGGAGATTGGGATCCACATTGGGGGAGATGTTGAAGATAGACCAGTAACAACCATCCAGTCTCGAGGCAAGTTTGTAAGAATTTGCGTGGAATTGGATCTAGATAAACCGCTACAACCAAAAGTGATTGCTAGAGGATATTTACTGATCATTCAGTATGAAGGTTTGTACGCCATCTGCTTCAAATGTGAACCATATGGACACAGGGAGAGAAATTGTGTTCATGGTGTGGGAACGAGGCGTTTAGACAAGGTGGTACCATGAAAAAATGATGGTGGTTGGGCATCAAACTGTGATGAACAAAAGGAATAAAAATACAAATGGGGCCTCAAACTGGTGAAGATCCAGAAGGGATCTAAGACTTCACTCCTGAAGATATCTATGATAGCCAAAGCTCAAAAAACGAAGGAGTAACGATGAAGATGGATTCGAGTATCAACAACCTTGAGATGATTATGCGTTTGGAACAGAAGGTCTGAACAAGGCATTGGAGGAAACCGGATGAAGAGACTCTACAATTTCTAAAAGCACAAAGGATGAGGTTAGTATTTCTATTGACATGGAAACTGAAGAAGAAGTTATAAACCAGAACATGGTTAATGGACCAGTTGGGGTCATTAAATCTATTGTCTCGATGACTGTTCTTACATGGAATTGTACAAGTATTGGGTGTCGGGGTTTCTCTAATCTGATTAACGACTTAATTGTTAATCATAATGTGTCTGTTGGAAACTCATGCAAATGTGAGTAAAGCGGAATCCATTATCGAAAGGATGCAGTTTAACACTACACTCATCATGTTATTGCTTCGAATGGACAGTCAGGGGGGCTGTGGTGCATGTGGAATTTTGATGTGTAGCAAATTAAAATTTGGAGGAAGACACTCAATATATGCATCTGGAACTAAGGAGGGGTCAACATGAAGTTTGGTGTTTGAGAGCAGTCTATGGAAGTCATGTTCCTTCTATGAGATCTATTCTTTGGAATTTTTTATGGAGATGCAGTGATCATATGGTGGCACCATGGGATATTACCGGAGACTTCAATGCCATTTTACATGAATCTGAGAGAAGTATTGGCACTGAATCAAGCCATAGGGGGATGAGAGCATTTAGAGAGGTCATGGAATATTGTAACCTCTTGGATGCTGGATTTGAAGGATCTAATTTAATTTTACTTAGTCAAGGGGAGATTTATTTGTAAGGCTTGATAGGATGATTATGAATGAAGATTGGAAGCTGGGATTTCCTAGAGACATGGTCACCCACTTGTATCAGTATAAGTCAGACCATAGGCTGCTTCTTCTGAATCTTGATGATGTCGGAATTCCCCCTGATAGAAGAAGAAGGCCTTTTAGATTCCAGGCTGCCTGACTCACTGACCCAGGATTGAAAGCTGTAGTGAGTGATAGTTGGAAAAGAGATGATGAGTGGAAAACAAATATTGATTCTTTAACCAATTCACTTATAGATAGGAATAAGAATTTATTCGGCAACATTTTTAAGAGGAAGCACGAGTTGCATAGGAGACTGAGGGGTATTGACAAAAAGCTCAAGGTGGTTCCTAATAAGGTCTTATCCTTGCTGCAAAATGATTTGTGGAAGGAGCTAGAGGATTTTCTATTCTAAGAAGAAGTCCTCTAGTTTCAAAAATCCAAATGCAGATGGCTGAAATCTAGGGATAAAAACTCGCAGATATTTTCACTATACAACCATTGTCAGAAGGCAGAAAAATGTCCTTTCTCACTTGATGGATGATAATGGAAATTGGGTAACAGAGGCAACTTTAATGGAAAAGATGGTAAATAATTTTTTCAAATTTTTTTTTTACACAAGAGGGTATTTTGGAACCTTTTTTCCTCAGAGGAAGATTCCCTTCATTGGGAGAGAATGAGACTGCTATGCCTGAGCAAAGAGATATCAGATGAAGAAGTGAGGATATTTGTGTTCCTTATGGGTAGTTATAAGGCTCCTCGAGAAAATGGTTTCTAAGCTTTATTCTACCAAAGTCAGTGGGATTGTGTAGGAACTTCCTTGTGTAAGACAATGAGAAAGCTTTTAAAAATCCATCTGAGGTTAGTAAACTGAATAACACTTTAATTACTCGTATCCCTAAAGTTGAGCATGCTAGCCATCTATCCCAATTTAGACCCATTATTAGTCTATGTAACGGATCATATAAAACATTTATTAAGATATTGGCGTCTAGAGACTAAGAGAAGTGATGAAGAAGGTCGTGAGCCTGATTCAAAGTAGTTTTGTGCCTAATAGGCAGAGTAGGGACAACATAATCATAACTCAGGAGGTAATTCACTCTATGAAGATGAAAAACGGAGAGAAAGGGTGGATGGATATCAAAGTAGACCTTGAGAAGGTGAATGATAGATTGAGTTGGGATTTCATTATTCATACTCTCAAAGAGGTAGGCCTTCCTTCTAATTATGCAGATGTTTTTCATTGCGTTTCTTCTTCATCCATTAAAATGCTATGGAATGGGGAGGCCTTAGAAGAATTCTACCCAACTAGAGGAATAAGGCAAGGAGATCCATTATCTTCTTACCTTTTTGTATTGTGCATGGAGAGGTAAGTCAGATAATTGGTGTAGCGATGGAAAACAAATTCTAGAGACCCATTCAAGTTGGGAAAAATGGTCCATTTATATTTCACCTAGCATTTGCTGATGATTTAATTCTTTTTGTGGAAGCATTTATGGATCAGGTGGAAGCTATTGGATGCGATTAAGGCCTCCATCATAGCTGCTATGACAGTTCAATTTTCACATGTTTATAGAGAGTGCAACAAGGTTGCAGGCCTGTTAGCTAAGAAGGGTCTCTCACTAGATGAGGGAATAGTTTATTTTTTAGATTATCTGGCTTTGTGGTATCAGCTTTTCAAGCTGATGTTGTTAGCCTAGGGTAGCTTTTCGTTTGGTCTCGGCCGTTTGCCCCTTGTATGCAACGAAAAAAATGTTTTAAGACAATTAAAATTTAAGGTATCTATTTAGTATTTACAAAAAGATGAAAAGTTTAGGAATCTTAATGCTTTTTTTTTTTCTTTTTTCAATCCATTAAAACGCTCCCAACATTTGGCTCAATATGTAATTGGCCGATTTATTGCTATTGAATCCATTTATTGTAGCCGTTTTATACAGTGCAAAAGCCCTATTAATTATTTCATTTTTGCTGGTGTGTTGATTAGGTCTCTCTCCCCTTTTCACCTTTTCTTATTATTTGAGCACCAACATGTCTCCCTAACCTTGAGTCCACAAATTTAGGGTCTATGCTGCGCCAACCTTGAAAACTAAATTTGGACATAAGATATATTGGTTAACATATTTCAGTTATCAACTTATATATACTATTATTAATATTTTAACATAAAAAACTATCATAAGATATATGTTCATTAAGATATTTCAATTAGTTTTTATTTTTTTACTAGCTGAAAAATTCATTTGATTGTTCAGCAAAAAAAATATTTTTTAGTAATTTCTAACATTTTTTGAAACATTACTTGAATAATGTTTTTTAAAAAATTAATTTCTATCTTCTAAATTTTTGTATTTTCTTTTATTATTATCTTTAATATATTTTTCAAATTTTCTGTTTATTCTTTTTAAATAAATCATGATTTTATTATTTTTTTAATAATTTCACTTTTCAACTACTTAATAGTTAATTTTACCGAATATTTATAATTTAATAAGTTAGTTTTTTAGCTAATTTTACTAAACATATCCACATCATAGATTTGTTGAAATTTTCACCTTTAAATTAGTGACCTTGCCCACAATGTACTGACGTTATTAAGAATGTGTTTCGACATCATCCTCTATATCTAAGAGCATCTCTAATTATAGAATTCATATTAAATTCTTAATTCACCTTTTGTGGGTATCATAGTGTCAAATAAGATTTAAGAACTCATTTTTTTCTTCAATGTTAGAATACATTTTGAATGTTAGAGATGTGTTTGTGTATTATAAATTTAAGGATGCAAGAGACCTTAGGAGGTGTAAATGTTAATTTTGCTAATTTCTAATTTATGTCACTAAGTCAAACCTCTTCTTTTCACATTTTTTTATTGACAAATATTAGTTGTTAATGATAAAAATTTGAACCCATAATTTATCTTCCTTTCCTTCTTCCTTTATATCTTCTTTCTTTCATATTATAAAGGCTAAATAGTCATTTTTGTTCTTAAATGTGTAATTTACTAATAAATGTGTTCCTGAAAGATGAAAATACAAAATTTAGTACCCGAAAGTGTAAAAAGTATAACAAATATATTCGACTGTTAACTTCTATCCGTCATTGTTAAGAAAATAACCAAGATTCGAAGAAGTATATTTATCTTTTAATTTGGAAAATTTTGTAATAATTAGTACATTGTTACAATGTTTTATTTTGGTAAACTGATATAATGTTTATTTTGGATAATTTCTATTGTGGCAAACAAATTATGATTGATAATCAATATTATCGTTATTATTATGTTTGTCAAGATATTTTTTTATGTGATTATTGTAATGCTATGCTTGTAAGGATAAAAAACGACGAAAATTTATCATAAAATTATATTTTACTCTTAAATGAAACAAAATTTTGGGTGTAACAAATTAGTCCAATAGTAACATATTGATATTTAGGTCCAATAAAAAATTACTAACATTTTTGTTCAATAATGGTAACTTATTAACATTTTTTGTCTAACGGAACGTCCTGACATTTAGGTCAAAAAAAAAATTACTGATGTTTTTCTCTAATAAAAAAATATTTACATTTTTGTCTTACAAAAAATTACTGACATTTAAGTTCAAAAATGACATCTTATTAACATTTTTGTCCAATCTAGTCAACATGATCACGTTAACAATCATTTCAGTGACAAATTCGTCCTTCTATGCCATGTAGACTATTTTATTAATGGTGACGGATAAAAGTTAATGATCGGATATATTTGAGCACTTTTTACACTTTTGAGGATTAAATGTTGTATTTTCATCTTTTAGGGATATATTTGTCAGCGAATCACACGTTCAAAGATAAAAAGTGGCTATTTATCCATATATATATATATATATATATATATATATATCTTAATTTCTTTATCTTATTATTGTTTTTAAATATGTATTAACAATAACTTTTACAAATTGATAAATCAGATTATAAGACACACATATATTAAGTGCCTTATCTTATTATTTTTATAAATATATATTTTCAGTAACTCTTACAAATTGATAAATGAGATTGCTTATAATATTTGAGTGCTTTTAATATTAAAAATAAAAACAATCATAATTGTAACATTCTAACTTTTTAATCCTGTTCTAAGTGTTAATAAAATAAAATTATTATCTATCTTTTATTTAATACTCTAAAATAATAATAATAATAATAATAATAATAATAATAATAATTATTATTATTATTATTATTATTATTATTATTAACCTTGAATTTTGGGAGAAAGTAACAAAATAACTAGAAAATAATAATTGAATTCGAGCCTTGTTAGCCCAATCCATTATAGCCTATGGGCTAGCCTGCAATCGGCAGGGTACATTTGAAAGGAAAAAAACAAAAATTTGAATATAGATATGTTGCTTTTGTATTCCATTTGTTTTAATTTATATTTGCTATATAAAACATACTTGTTCCTCACATGTCACCCAAAAAATGTCATAGAAATTAGAGACATATAGTAGTTATGTAATATATATTTTCTAATATAAGTTAACATTGTAAGTTTATACTACTTTATACGAATAATGGTATGTAATATTAACAAATACTTTATCGGTATAAAATATATAGATATAAACATATCTATATTAATATTATTGCAATTATGATATTAATATAACGTATTAAATTGTTAGTAATAACCTATACATAATATATCTGTGATAATAATTTAATTTCTATAAAATATAAAAGTGGTGGTAATAAAAAAATCAATACTTAATTTTTGTTTATTTTTTAAAAGGTACTTAATTTCTTTTATTAACATATATTCGTTTTTTTTTGGTAATGTGCTGCTGTCATATGGATCAGCATGAATTTTCTTCTGCTTTATCCTTTTCCATTGTGTCATGTAATCTTTTATTGCCAATGGAATTTCAGTAGCATGATTGCCAATTCAATGTGCTTGTTGGTGATAACAACTGAATTTCAGTGGGATGCAATCTGGCCTACTCAAAGTTGTGAACAGTGTGAACTGAAGTGATGTCGATGCTTCCGTGTCTGCATGGAATCTTAAGAGGAAAATTCTTGAGCTTTGTAGCAATTTCAATCAACAAATTTATAATATTTTTTAATTATATAAATTGAAGATTGTATCACAAGATTTCCAATTACACTCACACTTCATACCAAGTGAATACTTTCTTGTTTACAAATTTACAATTCATATCTTTAAACACATCACATAATTATTTTTTTAATAAATTTTTCCACAAACATTTATATATAAAAAATTGTATAAATTAAAATCATTGTATACCCTTAATTCTTATAGAAGTTCTATCTTCTAAAGACTTTTTAAAAAATTGAGATTTATAAATTGATTTTAATTAAGAAAAAAACTCAATTTACTTTATTATTTTATTAATTCTCTTATAAATATTCATAAAAAAAATTATTCAATCAAAACGTATTTAGAATTCGAAATCAAAATTACTCATTAAGTGATAAAGTATTAATCAAGATTCAACTTGATGAGAATCTTAAAGCTGTCCAAATAAAAGAAGCTATGACCAGGGGTAGGACCAAATACTTAGAGAATACCTTTCAACAAATGATAGCAATTATACTTAATAAGGTTCAAGTGAAGAAGGACGAAAGCCCAGAGTCACTCCCAAAAATCTTGATTGTTGAAGGTCCAAGCTAATTTGAAGGCCTATATCCAATATTTTCTATTGGTGATTGAATCCTATGCCTTTTCAGCTGCACCAATTTTAGTTAAATTAGTAATTTAATGTTATACTATATGTATTTAACTCATTTACTCATTTTGAAGGAAGGACTTTTAGGTATTTTTTCAAAAAATACTTGTGTATTTCGTGTGAATTTTTGTTTGGATTCCTTGTGGAACCAAGTCTGAACTTATCAAGATTGAAACCCTTGTGACGTCTACCTCTGACTTATCTTCCATATTTGGAAGTGCCGTCATTTGATTCCATGATCTATAATAAGCAATTCGCTCCTAATAAAGATCATATCACAACTTCTCTAAAATTTATAATTCATTCTAATGAAATAGATAAGTAATATACATCATTTATGAGAATACAAAGAATTGGAATTATATACATACCTATAACAAATTATAGTTATATATATTTTCATTAATAATTAAAATTACATACCAAACTATTTAATCAACTTAGTTCTATGAAGGATTAATTCATACATATTTATTTAAGATTATCTGATCAATTAGGCCAACCAAATATAGTAAATCAATCATAATAACACAGATGGACCTTTAATATCGAGTTTCATTCCTTTTATCCAATTACATTTTATAAATAAGGATAATTTTCTTTTTGTCACTCCAAGCTCACATACACTATAGGTTTGTTGACCGCTCTAGAGCCTATCGAGACCTCTAAGATTCGAACTTAAATACTTACCTTATTATTATTTATTAAAGATTTAAATTCATCAATCTAGTATTTAATTGAAACCTAACAATTAAAAATGCGATACTTAAAGGGAAGTGCATTAAAGGTGATTCACCCGAAAAAGAAAAGGACCACAGTACTAATAGTACCGACTATGGTTAGCACTTTCCGTGAGGATTGAGGAAGAATACTTAACTTTTTCCATAGTCGCCCAAAGATATCGGATAATTATTGTTTACAATTTTATTCTTTTGTAGTTTCTCAGCATTCTAATTCTCTTTCAAAGTAATGATTGTCAATTACCGAAGGTGTTGGATCAAGTCAATAAAAGTGGTTTGAGGATTCTCCCCTTTATATTAGGTTTTCCCAAAATATTACTAACTTTACAGTATTTATATACATTTGAATTTTTTTTTAAAGAAAATTGAATCTTTATTACTAAATGTAAAGTTTCCCCAAAATTCTACAAACTATATTTACACAGTCATGTATCTTTTCTATTTTAAAAGTTGTATTAAAGTAATATTTTCCTGTTATTATTTAATAAAAAGAGATTTTATTTTCTTTAATTTCTTTCATCAATATTTATCCTTTCAATCAACATTCAATACATTGCCGCTAAAGGAGTCTTCTACCAACTAAATCAATTTTAAACATTTTTTTAAACAATTTTAATTTCATTTGTTTTGATTTTTTTTATTTTCATCAAAAAAGTAATTTTTATCAGGTTAAAGTAGACTTCTTTTATTCTACAAAAGTACTTTGTATTGTACACCAAAATCTAGTCTCGACTGCTTTTAAAGTTATTTTTTCATTATTTTACTTATATTTAGAACTGTGTGAATAATTATTTTGGACTAGCGCTTGGTCCAATAAAATAATTACCTATTGTCAAAAAAATTATAAAAATTCCCTAAATTTGGCATCTCAAGGGGTATTTTCCCTCTATCCCTTGATTCTCTAATTCATACTGACTTAGTGTTTGAGTCTTTGCAAATAATATCTCACTATTGTGAAATAAAAAGTCTGCCAGTTATTTTATTAATAAGTTGTTGGTCAATTATTTTATTAATAAGTTATTGATTTGAATGGTATTGGATTTAATTTTTTTAAAGATAGATCTTGAATTTAAATATCATGAATGAAAAAACATGCTGGAAAACATTAAAACAAAATGATTACTGGTTACTTCCTTGAAACTGCAAGATACGTAATCACTTCTTATTGAGCTTGCGACAAACAATATTGTATGAAATACTAATACCCATATATATGTGGACTTGCTTTATACATTTTAAAAAACTTTGGTTAATCAATTTTTAGAGTATTTGATTTGATTTTAAAATAAAACAAGACAATTTTTTTCCTTAATATATTTTCATGTTTTTAATATAAATTCTTTCAAATTATCTGTCTAAACACAAAACTGTATATTTTCAATCATGCTTCAATTTAACAATGCATATATTTTTCAATTATTTAACTCATGCTTACTTATTGCTCATTTCATGATTTTTATTAATAAAAAATAGAAATAAATTACAAGTTTATGTAAAGACAAAATTATTATTCTCTTTCCAGTTATGCTAATTCACACAATTGTTGGGTGTTTAATTATTTAGGACTATTTCTCATGCCTAGAATAAGTTTTTTTTTTGGTAAAAAAAGTTAGAAAGCTAGAGCATGATATGACACTTTAAGGTAAAGAAAACAACCATAATAAAAAAAACTTACATTTACGACATCCTCAAAAAATGAGTACGGATTTAGTGTAATATTTCTAACAAATAAAAAATTATTCTTTACGTTTGAGAGGCCTCAAAATCAAAGACTCTAGAGATGTAACGAAATCCTAGAGTATGTGTAAACTTAGGGTGACAAGAGAGGAACCATCCTTTTTTTAGCTTAGGAGGGGGGGGGGGGGATCCTCATTTATGAAATTTGGCTGGGCTTAAGGTCCGAGGCGATATTAGAGGTCCAATTGTTTCATACTTTTATTATGGTTGATCAACTATTCTCGATCAGCTCGAGTCGGCCTTGGTGAGGTGATCTTAATCGGATGGTCCACAATCCTCTAAGCATTGACCTTATGGGTGTAAATGCTTAAGTAATTAAGTCGACGTTCGTGGAAAAGAGTCAGTCGGACAGCCCACCACCCTCCAAGCATTGAATCTTTAGGTGTGAGTGCTTAAGCGTTTATGTATGAGTCGACCTTAGTGGGATGATGTCAGCCAGACGATCTACAATCCCACAAACACTAATAAGTTTGTAAGGCGTAAGTGCTTAAGTGGAATTGTTATCCGTTTGTGACAAATTTAGGACCCTAAATTAAGGGAGACAATCTATTTAAAAAATAAAAATAATTAATATTATCATAAAAGAATTAAAAAGTTTAAGAACAAGAGATTCAATATATATAAAATTAGGGACACAAAATATACACATTTAATATATTTATATATGATTTTTTAAAAATAAGATGGTGTAAGTGAACCCCTCATTCAAGTGTGGGTCCATCACTAGTTGAAGTCATTTGTCTCAAGACCTATCTTGATCTTGATCAGATGATCCACTTATATTTACCCCCTTCAAAATAATGACAAAAAATTAAATATTGAGATTCTGCGATTGCTTCATATATACTTTATTGCGATGTCAAATATTCTACAATTAAATTAGAACAAAAAGATGTTGCTGAAAATAGGATAAGTTCTCAAGCAAGCAACTCCAAACCACTAACAAAACGTGGGCCAAGAATTAAAGCTAAGTGCTTCGACCACATGAGATGGGCCACGATTCATGAATAGCCTGCGCTAGCCGATCCTTTTTCTTTCAGAAGAATAAACTACACCGTGTGGTTATGTACGTCTAGCAATTTTGAGAACCCTTTTGACCACTTTTTATGCGCATTAGTATTAAATTTCCAAGTTACATGAAATATAATTAAAGATGTTTCTTTCTTTTCTTAAAAAAGAAAAAAAAAAGGAAGTAAGATACAGGTTTAGCAAAATTAATTAAGGATCGAAATGTAAAGAGATAATAACGGGAGGCAAGTGGAGAAAAGAACCTTTCTCTAGTTGCAAACAGTAGAATTCACTGTATCTGGCATATTAACTATATTTTCAGTGGTAGTGGATAATGGAGCATTTGATTGGTGAACTAAATTTGATGTTACTTTCAATTAAGACATTAAATTAATATGTTTTTTCTAACTGAAAGAATAATACTGATGTAGATATTTTATGGTTAAGAATGTTTCAATGTAAAGTTTTGTTGCAAAGATATATAACTAATCCCAATTCCCTTCTGAAAAATTAAACCATTACCAATTTTTGTATACATGTGTTTTTTTTTCTTATCTACTTCCGGTTTTTATCCATGTATTCTTCCTTTATTGGCTTGCTTATGTACACCTTTGCCTACTTATTATTAATAATAATCACTTTTGTCTATAAAAAAGAGAAATGTCATATATATATATATATATATATATATATATATATATATATATATATATATGACCTCCTCTGTATTATTGGACATTGACGATATTATTATATACTTTTGGGACTTAAAATTCAAGAATTTTTTTCATTCTTTGGTTATATATGGAAAGATAGTGATTTCATTTTTATATGTAAGTTTTTTTAAATAATTCACATATCTTTTAAAAAAATGATTAATTTTAATTAATTATATTAAATTAATCAATAATTTATATTGCTCTTTCAAATTTATCCTTCATTTTTCTTTTCACTTAATTATTTCTTACCTAATTAACTAATATTTAAAGAGAGAATACTGTAATTAATTAAAGATATGATAAAAAATATATTTAATAGATCAAACAACTAGAAGATAATCTTATAAAAAAACAAACAATAAAATAAAAAGATATCATATATAAGGATGACCTGAAGCATAATCCTAACTCATCCTCAAAATACCCCCAATATTTATCTTATATTATGTGTGTGATTGTGTGAATTTTTTTTATAAATTAATTACGTAAATAATATTTTTAAAAATATTGCCAGGAGTATTAAAATGGGTTATACGATTTAATGTGCTAAGAACGAGTATGTTTTTATTAAGAGCATGTTGGGGCTTATTTTGTGACGTGGAGCATTTTTCTCCCTTGTAGTGGGCCTTGTGCTCATAACCCAATAGGGTAGAAGGTGCCTCTTTTATTTTGTGCTAATATTTTATTTTACTATTTTTTTTAACTAAACTATTTTAAATTTAACAATTGTAAAAAAAATCTCTTATTTGAATTATAGTGACGGAGGCATACACACAATCAGCTTAGAATACTTTATATTTGCATGTACTTTAATTATTAGACTATATAATTTACTAGATATTGCCAAATATTTTATTGTGTGTGTGTGATATATTTATCATTTTTTTAAAAATAATGCGTAATTATTTAAAAAATAGTAAACTAAATTATAAAATATTATGTCTTATTCTATTACAAGGGTAATTTTATCATAAATTTAAATATGATTTATACCATCTTATGACTTTATTTGGCATGTAACAATGGATATAATAGGAGCTTGTCATGTTCATATTCTATTTTTTATCCAATATTTTTATCAAATCATTCCTTATTCTATATTATAAATCAATGATGTTAGGATTGCACATGTATCCTCTAACATTGTTATTCAATTTAGACATAAGAATCAATGAACATGTTTTTAAAATTAATGGATCAACTTAAATCATTTAGAAATATAGGGTTCCAATTGAACCTACTAAAAATAATTAAACCAAATTTTTTGTCACTAATTTTAAGGTCAGGTGATTCTAAAAATACATATAGATTATTCCATCAATAATTTCACTTTTTTTTAATGAATTATTCCATCTTTAAAAATTGATTCAACTAATTTCATATAATTCAAAGCCAAAATTAACTATGCATTCTATTAGATTGTGTTATATTTTCTTGTTAGATTATATTAAATTTTTTAATGTATTAGTGACAACAATAAAACTATTTTAGTTTATCTACTATTACATAGTAAACTTAAGCTTCTCTCGTATGTAATCTTTTCTATCTCTCTCTCTCTCTCTGTGTATATATATATATATATATATATATATATATATATTTGGTTGAGTGGGGTAACCAACACACAAGACTTTGGCAAGTGCACCAAATCGTGACAAGTAATAAAGCTCGGAAGTCCGAGTGTCGTGTCCGCAGGGATTTTATTGCACTTTTTCAATACCTCTCAATTTGTAAGTGGGAGTAAAGTAGTAAAGTAGAAATGAAAGTAGGAATAGTAAAGAGTGCTATTACTAAAGCAAATAAGTAAAAGGGAAAACAATTGATAGAAATGCCAAGACCAGACAAACCCAATTGGCCTACGATGCATGTAAGTATGATATTCATTACCAATGAAATGATGTTAGTTCTACCCACATCTGTTGACTACTTGCCCCTGATGCCTCACGTTGGCAAGCCTATTTTAACTACCTATCTCCCAAATGCCTTTGCGAAGATTCAATAATTAAAATGCGTTACGATTAAGTTCTAGATGTTGCTTAGATGCATGGGCAGTGAGTTATCATTCTATGCCTAGCAATGCTAACCCAATGATTCTTTCTTTAGATGTTCTATTAGGTGTTACCCTTTCCCAAGCGTATAACCCCTAAAACTGATGCATGCATTGAATCTTAAATATTATTGAGAATTACCCTCTCCCGAGCGATTAAAACCCAAAAAGAGATCTAAGAATGAATGCAAGAATAAAAGAAAAGAAATAGAACAGAAAAACCTGGAATAAATTCCTTTGCATTGATAACTCTTGAAGCTCATTGTACATCGTTGACTTTTTAGGCCTGCCAGGCCCTAGCTAGGGGTTTAGCCACTCATGGCCATTGAGGGCTTACAACTGGGGATGAAAGAAAGAAAGGCTAACAAAACAAAACAAAGAATATAAAGAGGGAAGAAAACTCAGGCTTGAAGTACTGAGAGTGATGCTCTGAGATGGGATGATATTTCCTTGGGACTGCCTCTCTATTTATAGTGGCTGAAGTGGGCTTTCGGGCCTTCGTAGTCGCGCTCAGCGCCACACCTCGCGCTTAGCGCGTTCAGATCGTGCGCTGGGCGCCCCATGCACGCTGGGCCTGCGCTTCTGTTGGATCGGGCGCTGGGCGCCTAGCTGGGCTTAGCGCGCGTAACGGTTTCCACCTTCGTGCTTAACGCCACGCTCAGCGCCTGCAGTTAGTTGCTCGCTTAGCGCCTGATGCGCGCTGAGCGCCCCTATTGGATTGGGCCTGCTTCAGAATTTCTTTTTTTCTTCCTTTCTGTGCCACTTTTGCTAAATGCAACCTTATTTTTCGTATCTGCAACCAGAAATTCAATTTAAATTAATTTTCTCACTTTTAATTATAAATAACTGCTAAATAATTAATTTTAAGCCCAAAATTTGACTATTTAACTCTATAATTTCACAATTATTTAGCAGTTATCACCCTTCAAAATGTAGCACTTAAAACTTTAACATGGTATCAGAGTAGAGTGGACCGATCCTACTCTTGTTGTCATCATGCAGCGTTGCCTATTGTTGTATGTCATCTCTGGCCACCGTCATCGCCATCGGCCACTGCACCGGCCACAACCATTTTTCTCCAGTGATCTCAGAGGTTGGTGCACCTTGTCTAGCGCAATCTAATCCAAGTGGTTTTGGGATCAAATTCTAACTCAAGCTCTCAAACATTGTTCTTGTGCACTATGTTGCTATCTTTCTCGGTCACCTCTTTCACATTTTTTCAGATCTACGTCTCTTCAGTGAGTTTTAGTGGCACCCACTACCACCATTGTGCTCGTCTCCTTTTGACAAGTCTAACGATGTAGTCATCCACCATTACTGTTGTCAGAGCTTGACTGTTTCTGGTTGTTTTTCACTTGAACATTCTATTTCCAGTGTCCTTTACTTCTAATTCCACATTGTAGATCATGTTTGGGACTCTTTGAGCTATCCTTATTTACAAACATGACCAAGTCTTCTTCTTCCCAAATTTGGGCATTTTCCCACCTTCACTTCTACTCCCACTACAAGAAAAATGTTTATTTCAGACAGATCAAAATCCATAAAAAAAAATTGAGTTACAATAAATATTCACTAACCAATCTATTTTTGTTGAAAAAGTCAACATTTTTGACAGAATTTTCCAATCGCTTTTTTTTCTGTCGGAAATTTAATCATTTCTAATGGACCTTTGTCGAATTTTCAACAAAATTTATTAGGAAAAATTTGCAATAGATATCTATAAAGGATTTATTTCTGTAAAAAAAATAATATTTCCAACAAATTTTATCGACGGATAATACATTGGTAACATTTTTCGTCGGTAAAAAAAAAAAATCATGGGTAATTATAGGAATAAAGAAAAAAGAGAGAACCAACCCCATTTGCTTGATGCTAGCTAAAAAAGAGATCCATTAAATCCTTAAACATATAACCAATTTTGAATGAATAACATGGTAAAATATAATTATATATATTAGAAGTTTTATTATTTTATCCTTATTATTGATTAAAAAAGGTTTTTAAGATGTATTTCAAAATGGAAATTTAAATATATTACTATAATATATAAAAATTCAAATAAATTGATAAATATGTATAAGAATTTACTTTTAAATTTCTAATGTTAACTATAATTTTAAATAAATTATTATAAATTATTTAATCTGTAAATGTATATGAATTTAATTAATTAAACCCTCCCTTGATCCATGTATTTTCTGGGATCAGAACTTCTTGTTTCAGAAGGTAAATCTATCAAACTTTTTAATATATTAATTATTTTTACTTGAATATCAAAGAATTCTTTTTTCAAAAAAAGATGAGAGCAAAAATGCTTAAAAATTGAAGAAAAAATTAATTAATATTATTATTATTATTATTATTATTATTATTATTATTATTATTATTATTATTTATGTTTACCTTATTTATCCTTTTAATTTTCAATGTTTTCAAAGTTGATACCATCTTATGTACCTTTACATTTTTTTTTCCATTTAAAACTACATGACCATTTGTTATTGATTTCATCCTGCCTCAATGTGAGCAAACAACTTTTGCTTTCAAGTTGATACAACGTTCGAAAAGTAAATAGTAATTTTAATTGAATATTTAAATTTAAAAACAAATATATGTTGTATATGATAATATACGTACAATCAACTATAACATGATTTATATTTAATCATATAAACATAAACATATACTAATGTGGTTTTATCTTTTATCAACATAATCAACTTTTTCTTCTAAATAGAGGAAATGTTATAAAACAAGTATTATTTGTTCAATAGATACTTTTTATATTAAATAAAAAATATTATTCAAATCTATACCACATAATTAAATTTTTTTATAATTAATTATTATTATTATTTCATATGGATAAGTTTTTTCCATAAACATATTACATAAAGAAATTTTTAACTTACTCAAATAAATTTTATAATAATTTGGGATATAAAAAAATAATGTGATAAAAAACCTTACTTGAATAAAATTTGTATAATCGCATCTAATTCAGTGTCTTGACAAATTTTAATTAAAAAATATCATTTAAGGAGCACAATCAGTTAAAGAATAATAGAGAGAAACCTTTTTATAATTAAGAAATGTAAAACAATAGAAGATTGCATTTATTAAGAACATCATTTAAGGAGTACTACAACAGCTAGCTAGAATCATAGAGAGATTTTTTATTTATTAAGAAAGTAAAACAATAGAAGATTGCAAAATTGTGAATTGTCTCGAAGAATAACAGGGAGACAAATGAAAAACAATTGTTTACAATTATGAACGGATGTGTGTGACACATGATTCATCAAAACATTTGCGAAGCAATCTTGCTAGCTATTGCATGCAATCAATTAAAAACAATTTTTTTTTATTGTTGATAATTTTATTTTATTTTTTAATAAATCATTCTATTTGAAAATTGATACAATATCAAATGTAAAAATAAAGGAGACTTGAAGCCTCAAAATATAAAAAACAATATTGTTAAGTTAATTGGTTGATACAGTACAGCATGATTAGGTTAGGTTCGATTTGGTTAAGCCTCAAAATATAAAAAAACATTCTATTTTTGGTTTAGCCACATAATTAGTCTCATATTAATGATTGATATAATTAAATTATTATTTTTGGATATTTCGATTACCATATAAAAATATCACTGTGCCCTTGAAACTTTTGGAGCTAGAGAAAAGTTCGGCATGGTGTATATTACTTTATATAATAAAGATAATGATATAACAATTATTATTATTATTCTTAGGGGGAAAACCACTAGGACTTGTTTTTTTATTGGTGGCTAGGAGTGATTTAGATTAGTAACGACAAAGCTAAAATATATTTTTGTCCGATCCCATCAGATTTGCATTTTTTCCTTTATAATTTTTTTCCTTTATTTTTGGTTTTTTATTTTTTTTTTTATTTTTTTTTTGAAATTATGTTGTCTCTGTTAAGTGGTTCCTAAAATGCTTTTAGAATTTTCTTTTGATCCCTAAAAAATTTTGTAACATAATTGCCGGTATGTTTTTCAATAAACGATGAAGTGTTAAGTTAACAAAATCAATGTAATAATAGAGATAACTACAAAATAAAATTATTTAAGAGACTAAAGTCAATAAAGTTTTTATTAGGAATTAAATATTAAAATCCGACATTTATTTAAGTACAAAAGCATATTTGAACTTATCAGCAATTAAAATATGGATGAAGACATGTTAGATTTTGGACCAATGATTTTTTAGATTACCATTATCAAAGAATTGTTTGCGTACTTTTGTGTGTGAGAGAGAGAGAACAAGCATGCTTATTTTTGCTTGTTGCTTTTCCGTGGTCACATGAGAATCTCTTCTACTATGAAAATTTAAGGGGTACCTCTAGCACTTGCATTCAATGTGATTGTTCACTTTTTAATGCAAAATGCAGTAACCAATCTTTTTATATTCATTTAAAGATTTCACTACTAAAAGTGGAGTTTTTCTTGTAAAATAAAAGTGTAGAGTTTTAAGTGGAAAAACTTATTTAAATGCATGGAAGGTAATTTGTAAGCTGTTATATATTTTTAGTTTTGTTTTAATAAGCATCATGGAAAGACTTATTAAAATATTTTTTAATCATACTTTAATAAGTTTTGCAATTAAAATTTTGCGTAGGCTTGATATTGATAAGATCTTATTAAATAAATATTTAATAAGTCATTTATTCAAATGCATTCGTACTCACAAAAAAAGTCATGTGAGTTATACATGTATTTTATGTTTGATTTTTGTATATATTTAAGTTTTCCAAATACTATTATTTACATCCAGGTGACTTAAATTTAAATTTTAGATTTTAAATTTTGATACAC
The DNA here is from genome assembly GCF_004193775.1 of Glycine soja. NCBI lineage: Eukaryota > Viridiplantae > Streptophyta > Magnoliopsida > Fabales > Fabaceae > Glycine > Glycine soja. The sequence continues at coordinate 19,167,014 of NC_041009.1, read as the reverse complement.
TATTTTAATTTAAAAGACGTATAGATGACGAGTCTTGATTTAAATAACTTATTTTGAAAATTCTCCCTTTATTTAAAAAGTCTTATTTTTTTAAAAAAATTTATTCATCTTTAATAAAAATAGATAATCATTATTGATTATAATGACATATACTATTATACTTTTTTATACACTATGAGTATTTTGTATTGGAGACAATTTTCATCATTATTTATAATTGTAATAATTACATTTAATAAAAGAGATATATCATTTTGTAAAAAATATTTAAAATTTTACTTAAACATTAAAATTAGTTTAATGCATAAGAAAATTATTATTCAATAATATAAGTAACATTAAATTTTTTTTTAAGACAGTCATACAAAGTCTTTTTTTATATGTAAATATTTACTACTTTTAAGAACTTAAGTTACACCTTGAAATAAGATAGAAAAGCATGAAAATATCGTACCATAGATATTCTATGATAAGATTCAAATTTATGGACAACAACACTATGCGGCTATCGCTCATAATCCAACGTCCACAACCACATATAAAGAATGATAGGACACTTATTTAGAAGTCTTAGAAAAGAAACCGTATAAAGAGCTAATTAGTTGGATATTAACAATCAACGAATTTCACTTGAAAGATTTCAATTCTATTCCTATTGTTAGCAATCCTTCTTTGCACGTAATTTGCAATAAATTATGCTATATGCTACAAACCGATCGCTTTCATATATATATATATATATAATAAAAGAAATAGAAAAATAACATAAATAAAATAACTTTGACAAAACATCAATCAACAATATAATATAACATAACATGTAATAAACACAAAAAAAAAATAATTTAAGAGAAAAGTTTTTAATTAACATCAATTGAAACATGTGAACATTATCTTTATATACAACAATTTGTTAGATTTCGATCATGTACAACAAAAAGATCTCATTGATTTTAAAATAAATATTTTATTTTATAAAAACATAATTAATATAAGTAATATATTTTTATAAATTTTAAATTATAAAATAAATATTTTGTTATATATATATATATATATTTTATTTTATTTTATTATGATATTGCTACAAAATAGTTATGATTAATGATACATAATTATTGAATGGAACCATGCATAAATGATGGGTGAGTCCCGCATCATCACATAATTTCTTTCTAATATGATTTACCAATCCCAATTCATATCTTAAATCACACAAACCCTTATCACTCATTAATAGTTGTTGGTGGATCCATCGCTTTCATATGTACGCAACGAATGACGTGAAACTTTAACATTAATTTGTTAAGAGAACCAATGCTATATATAGTACAAATTCGTTATAATTTTAGGGGAATTTAAATTTAACTACTAACCAATGAAGATTTGTGCTGAGCTATCGTCTATTTCACAGTTCACACTTAAAGAAGGCATTAACGTCAGAGAAGACAGAAGAGGAGAAATTGGAATAGAAATACAAGTCATTGCTCACTCCAAATTAATTTCGGTTGTCATGTGAAATTTTTTTGTTTCTGAAAAAGTCTTTATGTAATGCCTTCTACTGAAGAGTAACATCACAAGCGACTCTTGTAAGATTCCAAATAATATACACTAAGTTCCTAAATTCTCTCTCATCTATCTTAGAAGCTTAGAACCTTCAAGAACAATCATTGAATAATCCATGCTCCAAGAGAGAAATTTTGATTGAGAATAACACTTAAAACTTATGACCAAATTATGTCGTCGTCTTAATCAAAAGATGAAGTTATACAAACTAAATAAGCTATGGCCACTATAGTACAAAATGGATTTTTAAAATTGAAAACTTACATAGGTTATCAATAGCATGTAAAACAGTATTTTTATAAGAGATGTGATATTCATACTATCATTTATAAAAGGATAATACTGTTCAGTACGAAGTCCATTTCGTGAAAACAGTACGAAGGCGTTTTTTTTATAATAAAAATGCACTTTATATTAACTTTTTATAAAAAAAAAAATGCTCAATAGCAATACTCTTTATAAAAATCAATTTTGTCTTTATCCTTTTATTATGACATGTAATAAAAGATGTGTAGGAGAGATAGACACAAAATAATATAATTGTACAAATTGTTATATTTTTTTTGTGTGTATAATGATTGTACTGAAGTTTGAGTTTAAGAACTCATGCATATTATTCTAACACTACTGGATCAATCCTAATGGTTGTATAAATTATTGTACAAATAATATTTCTATTTTTACAATATCCGGATGGACATTCTACATTGAACATTTTAGAGTTCACTTAGAAATTTTTTACATTTTTGTACTAGAACACATATAAAAAGTATTTCCTAGATCAATTTTATTAACCCATATCAAGAATATGAACGTCATTACAGCTTTTGAAATTCTTAACAAGACTTTATAGATTAATTGTACGTATACATAATTAATCTAATTAAAAAATATTTTCTGGATCAATTATTTGGTAAACTGACATAAAATGTTGACGTTATTGGTAACTCTTGAACCTTTTTACTAGACTATCTAGATCAGTTATATTAACAACTAATCTAAAAGTCACACCAGTTCTTAGTACGTACAACCAATCTGGAAAATGTTCTACATCACTTTCTACATTGTTGTCAGATTTCTAGATGCTTAACGAAAGGATAATTAAATTGATATGTGCAACCCTTGACGATATCGATCTTTATATAATTACGACTTTAGTCACAATTGACAAGTCGAACCTAACCTGATTCTTGCAAACCATTTTCTTTTGAGATATAAAGGATTTTTCAGGATTGCTTTTTCAATGTAACAAATTTTGGCAAACATAAATTATGAAAAATAATCTCTCACTTATTTCTTTTAGCTGACTCATTAATTGGTATGCTTTCGATCACATTTGAGTAAATGACTTAATTAAGTGTTTCTGCAATATTCTTAAAAAAGTGTTTATGTAATAAAGTTGTTAACACATTAGTTTTTGCAATAATTTGACCGTAAAAAATAAAAAATAAAGATAGAAAAAAAAATATTTAAAAAACTTTTATAATTTATAAATTTAAATAAACTCTTTATACACAAACTTTTTTTTTTCTAAAAAAAACGGTGTATTACCATGCCTCTTAAATATCTACTTATAAGTAATTGAATTTTATATCTATTGAGAAAGTACTCACAAGGTGTGACACTATGTGAATAAAGCAACGTATGTGGGGAGAGAAAAAAAATCTATTGAGAAAGTTTAATTCTTTAAATAGATACATCGAGATTAATTTATAATTTTCGGCTGTGATTAAAAAAATCTCTTTATAAGGTCTAATTTAAACACCCCATTGCATTTATAAGGTCTTTAAAATAAATAATAAAAAAAAAAACCACACGTCCCCATTGTATTTGTAGTGGAGCAAGTTTATGTCAAACTCTCCATAATTCATGGAAAGTAATAGAAAACGGACTTTCCTTAAAAAATAAATAAATAGAAAACGGACTTTGACTTCACCACTAAGTAACAAAACCAAGAACCAGAAATTTGGTACAGCAAGGTGCAACATTATTATTATTTTTTTCTTTTTCACATAATTCATGCCCCAACTTCACTTTTTGCTTCAGTGGAAGTGCAGATGTAGGAGTTATAACCACAACTTTAGAAGTGTGCTCATGATTTTAGGAGATATGTTTCTGTTCGTAAGCTTAATCATGGGTCATGTACATGCATATTGCAACATCTGTCAACGTTTTAGGCTATTTTCACGAGCTTCCTGAGGCTGCTACTACCAAACTAAAACTATAATCAAGAGTTCCACACAATAATCCGTAGCCATTAATTTCGGAAGCAGAACAACCTTGAAAACTACTCAATCCCACGTGACATGAGTTAACATCATGCATGCCTCCCTGACAACCTTTAATTTTGCTACCTCTGATCAATCTGCGGTTATGTACCTTTCCTTCCATGAATTCTGGGACTTCCATGCTAATTTTAGGATCCAATAGCCACCACAAGAAACAAATTAAAGTTTCTTAGAGTCAAATTCCATTATTTTTAATCAATAACTTGATCATCTTAAAATAAAGTTATTCATCCTGTTATTTTGATTCAATCTTTAATTTTGTTTAAGTTTTTTTTAAAAAAAATGGTCTGATAGAACCCTAATTAGACCTAACATTTTCATTTAACATATCATCAATAAATGATTTAATTATTTAAATCTAAGAAACAAAAAGAAATAAATATACTTAAAATAAAATATTAGAAAAAATTATAATTTTTTTTAAATGGAGGAGTCTAATGTGTCAGTTTTTTTTTAACCCAAAATTATATATTGGAGAAAATAGAAACACCAAGGCTATATTTAAGCCCAACTAAAATGTTAAAAAATGAATAGTAAGTAATAAGAATACTAGATAAATACGGTATAACATGTTTATCAATTTTTATTTGATCTTAAGTTAGAGATTACAAATGTCTCTCAATCCATCGAATAAAAAATTAATCTCTCTCATGATGTGTGATTATTGACTCAAATGAATCTTACACCCAAAGAGAAAATCAACCGCAAATTTTTTTACTAAATAAAATATTCCTCTACATATATATGAACACAACCAGGTTTTACATCTTTGTGACAATCCTATGTGTTACATGAATTATAATAATATAACATAAAATTAACACAAACATATAAATTTTAAATTACATAAAATAATTATTGTTTTGAAAATGAACTTGAGTTATTCTAGAAATGCTAAATTTTTATAATTTATCCAATTATTGTGATTTAGAAAAATAAAAATAAGAAAGGTTATAACGTTGAAAACTTATATTACCTAATGCGAGTTCATATTTAATAATACATATATTATCAATTTATATTTAGTGGGTAGTATTTTAAGTAATTAGCTTATTACTACTACTAGACTATCAAAGAATGTGACATGGAAGTGGTATTAATTAAATAAGGATTTTATCAAACATATAAAATCCAGTTCATCAGGACTATTGAAAGTTTTTATAAATCATCTGCCATAGATACATGTCTTAACAAGTATTACATATATGTGTGATCGTTAAAAAAAAAGTGTGATATTTAGATATTTGTGCTTTTTTAACTAAATAACAACATTAATTATATTCATTCTTATGTTGAACGGAAGTCAAGCTATTTATAGTTCATTTGTTTTCTTATTCCTAAAACCTTCTTCAAACTGGTCTGTATAGTGTGTATTTGCTTTTATATATGGGTTGGGTCATGAAAACTTTGTATGATAAAAAAATATACAATTAATATTTTGAACCTCTACTTTTTTATTTTAATTTACTGTAGTTTCTTTAGATTTTATTTTAATCATGTCTCTTTTTTATGTCAATTTAGCTTTCTGTGTCAATTTTTTATTACATAAAATTATGGTTTGACAATTGCGGTGTTTTTTTTTGTCACTAAATCTAATAACTTGACATAAAAATCAATTAAAAATAAAAAATAAAAGAAAAACAAAGTATCAAAATATAACAAAAAAATAGAGGATAAAATCAAGATACAAAAAGCTATAAAATCATTTATTAATTTTACCAAAAAAGAAATAGAAAAGAAAGATAACTCTCTGCAAGAGGCAAGAGCAAAAGTCCTCAATGGCTAGCAGAGATTTTCTGCTTTTAAACGAATTTTCTTTTGGCCCCAGTCGATTGGGAAAGATGATTTCAACACACTACTCATACGGGACCAGTACTGTGATTGAGACCATCTTGCAACATGCTGAACAAATAAGACCTTTCATGAAAGTTCAACCTTTGTATTTTATGCCACCTTTTCTTTTCCCAAGGAATTTCTATTCTTTTATCGTAAAAAAGCAAATTTTCGGCATTATTCCCTTTTCGTAACTTGTTTGAAACTTCACATCATAACCATTGCTTCGTTTTATGTTGTACCACACCTTGGACTTTATATATGTACATTCGCACGGATACGGACATGGTATCGATACATGAAATGGATATAAGATGCCACATTGAGAAAAATATATATAAGTAGGTCTATATATACAATTAAAACTTGATTTAATAAAACCTGATAAAATAATAGAAAAATCCCATGGATTTAAAGCAACAAGATAAGTATAAAGGCAATTAGTACAACCACTATAGCACATATCCCAACAGTGTGCTTCTTGGATGTGGAGACAATTATGAAAAACTTAAGCTCTAGGGCATTCTTTCCGCACTTTAGATTGTCCAAGGGAAGGCCACCACCTCTTTTGGAAAGAGTTATAAGGTGTTAGGTTGTTCGAATGAATTATTTTAATATTTGTTTGATTATCTTTCTTTTGATTAAGATTAATGGTATGATAAAGATAATCTTTCTTTCAGTATGGAAAAATATGAAATCAATAAGAGAACAAGTGTAAGAAATAGAGACCAGGAGTTTGAAAATGAGAATTTTGATTTATATGTTAAGAAAAGGTTATTTGATATTTTTGAATATGATAATTCAAAATAAAAGTAATTGAGAACCTAAATCAAACATTCAAAGTAAGTTATCAAACGAGTTTAGTGATTATTCAAATTTAGAAAATGTGCAGAACAAGTGGCCACATAAGAACAAGTGGCCACATACGAAGGAGTCAGTCCGCTGTTCGAGGACACATGTCATGATATGCTTCAAAGATCAGTTATTTATATTTTTTTATAAATAAGCAAAATGTACTATATTTATTTGGTTATGAACATTTGCATACTTTATATATATCAGATTCTGTTATACTTGTGACTTTTTAGTTCTATCGAAATATGTATGTTCTTATCCATTGTTTTTATTTTTTATTTTATTTCTCATTTTCATTCTATTTTCTATAATTCGTTTTCCTTTCGATAACACCTTTTGTCTATTACTCATTTTTTTATCTATGACTCATTCTTTATTATTTTTAAGTGTTTATTTGCAGTCTTATATTATCCTGAATGTGTTCGTAAATGTTGTTAGTTTAAGTATAGTTTTATAATTATCTACGGAAGTTATTTGTGTTCGTATGAATTAATTATTATATCTCGAATACTCGTTTTATACTTATTATAAAATTTGTTCTTATAATAAGTTTCTAAAAGACATATTGTCCTTTAGAGGGACGACTAATTAAAGGTAAGATCCATGGCTTGAAATAAGATTCCAAAGGGAAAGCAGCTTTTGTACTCGACTTGAATTGAAGAGATCTTTTTGAGTGTTAAAACAACTTATAAAAAATTGAATCTTCTATAGTATTTGCTAGCTAACCAGAGTGACTATTACTTAGGAGTTTAGGACCTAACAAGTTTAGATCACTCATACATTTATAGAAGGAAATGCGGTTGCAAATAGGTTGGTGATTAGTCTTGCACACTCATTTTCATAACCATACGGTCATCACTACTTGTACTCTCCTTTTTCAGGTTGTATCCCTTTATTATGGCAAGATATAGTGGGTACTAGCTTGACTAGTATTTTAACCTAGTCACCGTTCAAGTCTTCTTAATTTTTTTAAAATAAATAAGTCATATTTGTAGGTAAATTATTTACTTTGAAATTTTTTAATGATTTTAATTGTAACTTTTTCCAACTTTTCTTTACCTTAACATTGTAAATTCCTTCCATGGTTAACCCTTTCTCCTCAATAGGATAGTTTGTCTTTATATTCCCAAACCACTACCTTACAAGCTTGAGAGTAGAGTAAAAGAGATAAATCTCTATTTTTTTTAACACTTAAATATATTTTTGGACATTCATATATGACTGAATTTTTGTTTTGTTTTCCAATAATTTTGTATTTATCTCTAATAATTGTTTTTATTTTGTTTTTAGTGCCTCAAGTGCTATCTAAATTACTTTTTAATGTGCTATCCAAACAAATTAGACAGAAAACAAAATAAAAATTTATAAAAAACCAAAAAGATAAAAATAACATATTGGGAATTAAAATAAAAATTCAGTCATGAAAAGAAAGATGAGAGGAGACCAATAAAAAAAATGAAAACAATATTTTAATCTAGCCAAGCATTATATATTAACTTATCTTATTCAACCCAAATCATAAGCCAAACCACACACTAATATCTTTGGAAAAATGATTGTGAATATTTGGCATAGACATCCCAAGCTTATGATGATAAAGAAATGACAACAATAAAAATGAAAATTTCAAATGACACTAATCTTAAACACCAAAATAATTCTTAAACACTAACAAAGTCCAACACGCTTGGCACATGACTGGATTTCTTAAGTATGCTAACAAAGATTTGATTCCTTAATCATCAGTATTGAAAATATTTTGTTACAAAAGACAAAACTCACTTCAGTAATCTCTATTACGAGGGTTGGTCTCATGATTTTCAGCTATGAGAATATTTTGATTAAAAAAAACTTAAGTAGTATCACATGCCAAAAAAGTATAATTCTAAATTATTTCTCTATAATAAATAACCTATTCATGATCATTAAACGCGCAAATTAATTAGCATGTCAATTTATGTATTAGAACATCTTTAATGGTCTTCATATATGCAGACTAATCTATGTCACTCAAATCTTAAACAACTTAATTAATTTTCTTTTCAATGAGATTTACTATTAAAAAGTTTCTTAACTCACAACTATTCTCTTTCTCTCCTATATTTAATACAAAATTAAACAACTTATAAACAATAATTGCTTATATAAATAACTCTCTCCAATTTTAAACAACTCAGAATCACATCTGGTATACATCAAAATAATTTTTTTTATAAACAATCCATTAAGCAACTCTGACTGTAAACACTCTTAATTGAGTTTAAATATTAAATATGCAACTGTATAGGCAAAGTTTTATTACCTATAATTATTGTACAAAACTCAAACAAGACGAGTAATGATAAACTTACACCCGAATTTGGGGGTGTATGAAGTTAGGGTGTATGGGTGAAAATACATTAGACAGAGATAGAGAGGGGAAAAAAAGAATAGAGAGAAAACAATTTATGTGAAAAATGATATGATAAAAAAAATGAAGAAATAGAGAGTAAAATGTGGTGAAGGTAAGATAGAAGAGAGTAACTGTATGTTTAATTTTTTCCAAACAAGATTGCATCCCATGAAAATACACATCTTCTCTAAAAATTAAAGAAAAAAATATAATGTCTTCATTTCATATTATATGGTGTTAAGTTTTAGTACGTGTATTAAGAAATGTAAATAATATATTGAGTTTTATAAAAAAAATTATTCAACTTCTTAATATATCATTTATTTTTCTAATTAATTACCTAGTAATAATTATTTCACTAAAGAATATGTTTTTTCTTTCTAAAATGTCATGGAAGAAGTGGAGTATTAAGTGTGTACATACACGTTGGCAGAAACGCAACTAACGTTCGAAACAAAGTTTTCCTCACATAACTTTTGGTTTTTTACATTGAAACACACAATTCCTTTCTTCAATGTAATTTCAATTTTCACCTCTAATGCAAATACACACTAAATATGTTTTACATATCATTTTAGTTAGTTTTTTAAAAAATTATTTATCTGTTTATTTAATAAATAAGTTTTTTTAAATAACTTCTAGTGTGTGTAACATTTTATGTTTTTTGAAATATTACATAAAGTAATTTTTTAAAAATAATAGCTTATAGTTTTTTATATTTTATTTTTTTATTTTTAAAATATTTATTTAATTTTTTATTATCTTTTTCAAATATATTATTTTACATTTTAAATTTACTTCGATAATTAATTTTATTGAACATTTATTATCTGCTTTCAACTACAAATTAATTTTGCTAAACATAATTTAAGTCATAAGTAATTAATACGGTCTTTGTTCCATAGTATTGTATTTATCTTTTAATATAATATTATTTGTTTTTTATTAATATCTTAATAAATATTACTTTAATTTTTTAATCTAATATTAATATATTTTTTATTTTATTTAATCAGATTAGTATTATAAAATTGTTTTTTTATCTATTTATTATTTTTTATCATTATAAAATAACAAACGACTATAATTCTTTTAAGACAAAGAAAATATACAATTATCATGAACCAATCATATCAGTGGGCCACAAGGAATTAAAGGTAGGTAAGAATCAGCAGCATTCACATGTCTGCCAACCAAAACTAGGGGGAAAGAGTTTGCACAAGTGTAACAATTTGTATCGGTCCATGTGTCTCAACATGAAAGGACCGTATCTATTTTACGACTATTTTTATTTACTATATTTAAATTTATGTAAGAAAAAAACACTATTATTTGGTCCCTTCGTCGGATTTCAAATGGTAATCATCACTATTTTCGTTTCAGAATCTATGCTTCCAGAGCGGAGGCTATGTTAGTCAAGGAAGCTAAGGCATCAAGAGCTCGATCTCATTTGAAATTGAACTACCAAAATTGTGCAAACTCCTATTATCAGGTCAAAATCAATGCAAGTAAATTACTTAAAGAAAAAAAGTGTTTCTTTGTTAATTCAAACGTTTGTATTAAGTAGCACCTATAAACCCAATTGTCATTGAAAACAATATCACATGTGTTGCTTCCTTGATGAGATAAATTTGTTAGCAAATTATTGATAGATTAATTTTTCAGTTTTAATTTTTTTTAATTTAATCTTTGAACTAAATTTAATAATTTGTTGTTATTTTAGTCATTGAATTCAATCACTTAGTGACATTTTAGTCTCTGAACTAATTAACTATGCATTATCATTTTGATCCTTAATTGTACTTTTGATTTTTTAACAAGTTTCACGCTAAATTGTATGTAAATTATTAGCATAGTCATTACCATATCTCTTTAATTGCATTCTATATCCCTCATATTTTTCACCTTCCTCTTCCACACTTTGTTATTCATCTTCACTTTCACATCCCCATTTGCATGTAAAGTTTGTCATTTATTCAACCGAAACATCAATTTTAATAGAAAAATAACACAAAAACATCTTAAGAACTATTTTTTCTTAATAAACATTGTTTAGTTTCTTTAAGAAATTATATTTTATTTAACTAAAATATTTTTAAAATTCATTACTTCTTTGATGTCTATATATAACTTGCAGTAGTAGTTCATGAAAATAATTTTTGTTGTTTATATTTTTTGATATGCTTGATCAGTTCACTTTGATTATTGATTTTGTGCCAATTGATTGTGTGAATCCTATGCCATCCCTCCCACACTTACACCTCCTTCATCCTTTAAATCATTTCACTTTCTACATTCCAAATATGATCAACAAAATGAAAAAATAACACGTGCTTTACGAGTCACTAGAGGTTCATGTCCTCTAATACCCAACCCTTGAACAACAATGTGAAAACCATAAAGATTGAAAAAAAAAATAGGGACAAAATGTAGTACATTTGCATATCAGAAGGATATGCAAGAAAATGGTTCAAACACTTTCATTTATATCCCTCTTGCTATTCTCATTTTTTAACTGTCTTTTTGTGATTAATTTAATTCCGTAAAATAGATTAATTAATTAATTAATCTAACATTCCATACAAATTAATAGTATATAAGATAATAACTTGACTTGGATAGATGATCTGGTTTGAAACCTTATAGAATCTTGTTAGTGATGTCTTGAAATTCGTCACTATCTATTTCTATGTAATCATTCATAAATTAATTTCATATTTATAGTAGATTTTAAATGGCAGAAATGGTAAGAGGAGGATGAAAATATGAGAGAATGTGGTAATACATATGCTAATAATTTATGTACAACATGGGACTTAATTAATAAATTTAAAGTGATTTTAGGGACCAAAATGTCAATACATGATTAAACTTAAAGACCAAAATGTCAGTGACTAATTAAATTTAAAGACTAAATGATAATAAGTTGTTAAGTTTAAAGACTAAATTAAAAAAATTAATAATTTTTGAAACGACAAATTAGTTTAAGCAAATAAGCAACACACTTGACAATCTTTTTAATAACAATTGTGTCACATAGGTACAAATGTTTGAGTTAACAAAAGGGACTTAATGGTAGAAAAAATTTGTCACATTTTTTGTACATTCAAGGTTAAATTTTAAGTTTTTTCATCTTACAAGGATCAATATATCTCCATCTTACACTTTCAAGAACTAAAATGAGTATTTAGGTTAAGGTTACTAATACTTTTTGTTTCTCTGGTTTGAATTATGTTTGATTTTGGTTCTTATTTATTTTAGCCAATTATATATTTTATTCTAAAACACAGTTTAATTATAACTCTTGGTTGAATATAAGTATAAGTTGTTATAAATTTTTTGGTATATACAAAAAAAAATAGAGAATAATAATTTGAGTTTTTAAAGTAGAGGAAAATAATGGAAGGATCAAATTTTCCTAATTTTAAAATATAAAGAACTTAAATAGCTTAAAAAAAACTTGAAAGACTTCGATCATATCATCAATTGTATTCCCATTGAAGTGACTTGGTAAAAATGTAGCGAATTGTTGAATGGTCCTAACATGACATGTGGGGACTCGACCCTGCTGATTTCTTCTTCCCCGAATAAAATGAGAATAAACTTCGTTATATTTTGTCCTTTCATGAGGATTCAAGGCAACATAAACTTGTCAACAAAAGCCAATGTAAAAAATTTAGCCTGATTGTCACGCAAGAGGTTCAGAGATGGAGGACCATTGAAAACTTCAGCCCAACGTTGATCCATTATGTGTAAAAATAAAAACCTTCCTTTCTACAATGCTCTCGATCCTAGTCTATATATAGAGAGAAGTTTAACATATGCAGCATATATATATATATATATATATATATATATCACATTATAAACATGTTTTAAAACTTAAATGTATCTCCATTTAAGTGTTTTGGGTATTATTCCCTAATCAGAACTGAAGTAGTACCGCATAATCTGTATAATAAAAGTTTGCATTAAAAATCAAGGAATGTTACTAAGGTGACACCCCGATTGTAATTGAAAAACAGTAGTAAAAACACTAAAGGCACTACATCCAAAATTTGACCTTTAACTGACTGATTTATCTTTGAATTGGAAAAGGAAGTCAAAGAAAAATATCTTGGTTTTTACATAACATAATCATAGCTAATTAACAGTGCATGCCCCTATACATGCACTACTTCACTAGTAATTATTATTATTTGGATAATTATCTGATCTTTGATTAGTAAGAAGTTTAGGTGTAAACACAATTCACACACGGAATTATCAGCAACATTTTAGAAAGATCTTTCGGACGTATCAATTCCCTCCTCACCACCCCCCCTCTCTTTCATTTTGTCGTAACTTTATTTGTCAATACAAGATGGAACATTTTCATTTTCGCCCCCTCAGTTTTATCACTCTTTTTCTTTCTATCTTTTCCTCCAAAAACTAAGCCCATAAAACTTTCTTATTCCTTTAAGCCATATCACAGGCATCTCAACAAAAAGGTAGGGGAAAAAGGGTCTAAATTCCAAAACCAACGCGTCTTACTCAAATCAGCCACACTATAAATATGGTCACTCATAGGGGCCATTCAATTCAACCCCACGAGAGCTTACAACAACTACTACTACCACTTCTGCTTAAGCCTTAGGATTGAAATTCAAAGTTGAAACTCACCATGTCATTTTCCCATAGCCAAAATTTTTTCAAGAGGTTCTGTGTGGATGAATTCCAAATGGGAAGTCTTCCATATAGCAGCTTTTTGTCCAATGATCTCTTGCCATCCCTTGGAGCCAGAATCAACCAAGAAACGAGGCTTAGAAGATACATAATTTCCCCTTTCAATCCACGTTATAGGTGATAATGAATGATGATGGTTCTTTAATTAATTAACTACCCTCACACAAATTCAATTACTCTCAATGATATTGGGGTTATTGTGTGCTTCTTCTTCTAATTAGCATGCTGTTATTGCAGGGCATGGGAGATGATATTAATTGTTCTAGTTGTTTACTCTGCATGGATTTGCCCTTTTGAGTTTGCCTTTCTGCCTTATAAGCAAGACACACTATTCATCATAGACAACATTGTCAATGCCTTCTTTGCCATTGACATCATGCTGACATTCTTTGTTGCATATCTTGATAACCATTCCTACCTTCTTGTTGATGATCCCAAGAAAATTGCAATAAGGTACACTTATCTACGCTCCCATGTTAGTCACTTTTTTTTTATCTATAGGAATCAAACTCAGATACTAGGAAATTTACAATAACTCACACTCAGGTGAACCCCTTGGTTATTGTACTTACATTCAAATAAATGATAACTTTTATTTAATATACTCTTCTTTGATAATAATTTAAAGAAATTTATGAGTGACAATAGAAATTCCAAAACATTTTCTTTCTTTCAGATCATAATGAATCTCAAAAACTTTGCTTACATAATATAGTTCTACAAACCTTATAGGTACATATCTACCTGGTTTATATTTGATGTCTGCTCAACTGCGCCATTTCAATCCATCAGCCTCCTCTTCACTAATCACAGAAGTGAGATTGGCTTCAAAGTTCTCAACATGCTTCGGTTGTGGCGCCTCAGACGTGTCAGTTCTCTGTTTGCAAGGTCCAACATTATTATAGCATATAACTCAACCTTATGGTTTTCCAACACTTCAAACTGAAAAATGCTTACTAGCTCCTCTGATTTCCTTCAGACTTGAGAAGGACATTCGCTTCAATTACTTCTGGACTAGGTGCTCCAAGCTCATTGCTGTAAGCCTCTAAAGCCTATATTTGTGGACATAGATTCATAAAAATTGAGCTCATTATCAGAGGTTTACAACACTCACACACCCTAATCAACCAACTGAGCTAGACTCCCTTGGTGGACATAGATTCCTCCTAACAAAATAAGATGCATTCACTAGATTTAATGATGTGACACAACACGAACCGTTAGATCAATAAGTATAATTCTATTCAAATTTCAACAGTTTATGTTATGCCACATTATTTAACTGAAGTGAATTTGATGTACACTTTTCTGTTCTTCAATTAAAATTGGAGTTTCACCTTAATCAGTTATGCTAACATGTAAAGCTTGGTCAATTATGTTAACATATAATGCAAACTTTTATTAGACTGACTAATAAGATGAAACTCCAACTCTAATTGGAGAATAACACAAAAGTACTTAACCAACTTTATCTAAATTTTATTAAAGAGGTCTAGTTCAATTAGTTGAGCTGGATGTATGAGTATTATAAATTCTTTGGTACTGTTTTCGATTCTACGGATGAAAAAGAATTATCTAAATTTTGTCTTTATAGATCATTTTAACCAATTAGTCATAAAATTTCAGGTAACTTTGTTTGCTGTGCACTGTGCTGGATGCTTCAACTATCTGATTGCAGATAGGTACCCTGATGCAAAATCAACATGGATTGGTTCTGTGTACCCAAATTTCAAAGAAATGAGTCTTTGGGACAGATATGTCACTGCCATGTATTGGTCCATTGTCACACTTACCACCACTGGCTATGGGGACTTGCATGCTGAAAACACAAGAGAGATGCTGTTTGACATATTCTACATGTTGTTCAACTTGGGATTAACCTCATACATCATTGGAAACATGACAAACCTGGTGGTCCACTGGACTAGCCGCACCAGAAATTTTGTATGTGCTCTCAAACTTGTGCTTCTTTTACTACTTAATTAATTTATTTATTTTGATCAGCTTAAATAAATTTAGTTCCTATAATAAAATTGTTTTCGCTTTATTCTTTTAAGAAAACATTATTTTTTACCTCTATAAAAAAAATGTTTCATTTTGATTCTTTTCCTTGTTAAATAATTGTGTGGATAACAAAGATTAAAAAAATTATAACAATGGTTTTTACATGCTTTATTTTTTATTTCAAATACCTAATTAATACTCATCGTTTATCTTTTTTTTTTTTCATACCATATCATATCATTCACCTATCAACTTATATTTTTTTTTCTCAGTAATTGCCTAATAGATCGATTGTTGGGTGTAAGAAAATCGTTTTTGTAAAAACTAAGTCTAGTTTTTCATAAATAACACAATTAAATTAATCTCTTTTAATATGATAAAGACATGTAAAAAAAGTTACAATTTTTTAAAGGCTGAAACTATAATATTAAGAACTAAAATGAAATAAAAAAGATTATATAGAAACCAAAATAAAATTTTAAAAACTAAAATAAAAACAACCCTATATTATAAGAACATTAGTATATTGTAAGAATTAAAAGAATTGTTTAAACTTTTATTGCCACTTAGAAGCAAACTTTAGATTTCTGAAGCTTTAGAATAAATCCCGAGTCTCGATCGGCATTAACAGTGGTACTTAACTATCATTTTAATTTTAAGAGCATGAATTAGAATAAATCCCCAAGTCTCAATCTTCATACACTTAACTAGGATCTTAACAAAAGTTGAAAAGTTTTGATTCTGACATTTTAATTTTGGAAAAATCTTAACAAGTGCCTTCGAATACCGTTTAAAGAAATAATAATAAAATGCAGTTGAAGATAACGAAAGGAATAAAATTATTTAATATATGTTTTTGAATAATTAATAAATATTCCTTAATCAGCGTCCAACACGAGTACTCGTTATTAATATGCACTTTTAGCATAAAAAAAACCACGCGTAATCTTCCTCGTGCTTCAATGTTTATTGGCCTACCAAAAACTTTGGAGTAGTGAGAGAAAAGTTAAAAATAAATACGAAAAATATACAACAAATTTGAAAAATATAATTATAGAAAATATTTAAATATGTACTCAAAGAATTATTGAAAGATAAATTCAATAATCTTTTCACAAGGCTTATGATTATTTTCTCGTTGTTTTTGCATGTGGATGTAAAATCAATTTCTGCTTTTTAAAGAAAAAAAGGCTATTATTTCCACGTTTATCTCCTATATTATGAGTGCATGTCAACACATGTTAGTTTCGTGTTTAAAAGTTTATTTAATAATGAAGTTTATTTATTAATTTGTATCAAATTTTAAATGTTTAGTTTAATTTTAAACGTATAAGATCATAATTTATTATATTTTATTGAAATTCTTTATTTATCGTTCTTATATTTAGAATACTTTCTAACTCAAAAATTAAAATATGATTTTTATAATATAAAATCCTGAAATTTATTAAAAATCTATTTATATTATCTTATTTCATTTAATAGAATACTTCAAAAACTATATTAAATTTCTCAAGTATCTTGTGGCTCTAATATCCCTCAAAAGGCACCTTATCATTAAAACCATGCAATTAGATGCTTGGCCGAAATTAGCCCAGCAGTATTTCTAAGATGCATGTGAAAATCATGTGAGAGAAAAAAAAAATACATTTATTTTGTCGCGTAGTTGTGCAAACTTCTTTAAACAAAAATTAGGCAAAGGTGGTAAAGCTTATAAATATAAAAGTAGAAAAAATATTTCAGTGAGGACCCCTACGTACACATATCTCCTTTGCCTTTACAATTTTTTGTTAAAAATTTAGAGAAATTATAATTATATTTCTTTTATAAAATATAAAAAAGAGATAAAAAAACAAAAAAAAAAGATAGAAATGTCTGATAAAATAGATAGTGTAGTAAATACAACAAAAATATACTGTAAAACATTATTATATAAATAATATAACTAAAAAGTATAAAGAGTTTGGGAAATTATTTTATTCTTGGATAACAAGAAAAAAAAATTCTAAAGGTTATTTTTTAGGATTTAATTTAAATACATTTATAAATGATTTGTATACTACTAACATCTAATAATAAATTCTTAATTTTCGTAATAATTACTTTTAAATTCATATCCATCATAATTGCTAATTGATTAAAAAGTATACTTGTATTAACATGCATAAAAATTAAATACTATATTTTTTATAAAAGTATAAAAACTCTTTACAATATAAGTAGATTCTAATTAAATTCTACTTTTTATACATATAATATGAGATTTATTAAATAAAAAGCATAGTTCATATTATTTTATAAGTTTTAATAAATTTTAACAAATAATAAAAATTGTGTTGGAGCATGAAATTGTTAGAGATGAATTTTAATAGTCTTTTGAAAAAGAAAAAAAAAATTAGAAATATGTATTTCTTCCCTCTAATAAAGAGAATCATGCTTTTGGTGGCACAGAGAGACACAGTAAGAGCAGCTTCAGAATTTGCATCAAGAAATCATCTGCCTCATCACATACAGGATCAAATGTTGTCACACTTGTGTTTGAAATTCAAGACAGAGGGACTGAAGCAGCAAGAAACACTAAATGGCATGCCAAAGGCAATTCGTGCAAGCATTGCATACCATCTATTTTTCCCAGTTGTGCAGAAGGTCTACCTCTTCCAAGGAGTCTCTCATGACTTTCTTTTCCAACTGGTAATAATACTTCAAATGCCATCCCTTATTTGAGCTCATAATAATAGTTTGACATTTTTTTATCTCTTTTGACTTTATTTTTTTTATAAGATTTATAAGAAAAACTTATAACTTCAAAGTTTAATTTTGATACATTGTAAATCTATACCATCAACTAATTAGAATTCAAATATAAATTTTAAAATAATTATTATAAAAGTCAACCATCTTTGATTTTATGACAATCCATAATTAGATGTCAGTGTAAAAAAAATTAACTTATTCATGGATTATTCATTATAGAATCATGCCAAATAATGTCTAGTGATCCATATAACTGACATCACAAGTGGGATAAAGTTTTGTTGTTGTTTGTAACTTATTGTAAGAAGATTCGGTGTCAAGTTTATGAATAATGCCTAGTATGATAACTTCTAATTAAATAAGTGCTTAAATAAAATTAAACTAATGCAAGTAACTTTGTGCCAATAGGTTACTGAGATGGAAGCTGAGTATTTCCCACCCAAGGAAGATGTTATACTACAAAATGAGTCTCCCACAGACCTTTACATGCTGGTTTCAGGGGCAGTGGTGAGTAAGCTAAAGCATGAGTAATCAAGTAACCTTGAATGAATCTCAAAGAATGCTCCCTGATTGAAATTTTTTGCTTTGCAATGATTTAATTGTGGCAGGATCTCATTCGCTATGTCAATGGCCATGATCAAGTAAGTATGTCACAAGTAACATTCAAGCATTACATTTTTTTTTCTTTATATTTTTATAGTACACAATGAAACAACAGAACCTAACTTCCTAGTCTGTTATTGACAATTCAGGTTCTGAAGAAGGCTATTGCAGGAGACACAATTGGGGAGATTGGAGTGTTGTATTGTAGACCACAGCCCTTCACTGTTCGGACCACTGAGCTTTCTCAAATTTTAAGACTCAGCAGAACTTCCTTAATGAATTCCTTACATGCATATCCAGAAGCAGCACAAATTATAATGAAAAATATCTTCATGGTAAAAAGCATATTAGAGTTAGACAACTTCATTTTCATCAATCACATAACCACTCACAAAATACTAGTTGTTTAATTTTGATATACTATTTGTGTAAAGAATTTTACTTGTAAGGAAATCATTACAAAAGTCAATAATTTTCAACCATGCAGTAGTCTATGATTGGATAACTGTATAAAAAATATTTACCCTATCAGTGTATTCCAATTAAATCCAAATACTATTATGATTTTAACAATTTGGTTATTCATGTTGGCAGAGCATAAAGAGGCATGAAGGATTGGATTTTGAATATCCACCTAGGGACCCTGGAATGCCTCATTACCAAATGCATGATTGGGACAACACTGGAGGAAGATTTTCTGATGCATCTACAAATAACTCACATGGGGAAGCCAGATTGCATAACTTGATTCCTGAGGATGGCAAAAGAGATCCTCATGATACTGTGCACAATGATCATCCTGACATGGAAGCAAATGAAAAGAACCAAAGCCCTATAAGATGGAAACAGAAGCCTCTTGTAGACCAGCAACAAAACAAGAGCATTTCTGACCTTGCAATGAACTATGAAAATAGGAAAACATTAGATGAACATATTATAGAATTTTTGGAGCCAGAAATCCCTATCAACTACCCTTTAGGAAAAGTATACACAAACTCTTATTCAAGTACCTCTAACCATAGAAATGAGAGAGAAACAGAAAGATACTTCAAAAAGAGAGTTATCATCCACTTTCTAAGCAAGGAAAGAACAACCTCACAGGAACAGCATGGGAAGTTGATAATCCTACCTGATTCAATAGAAGAGTTGCTCCATACTGCGGGTAAGCATTGATTTTAACTACCTAAAAATGAGGGAAAAAATTAGGATGTTGCAATTTTAGTTAACTGCATAGACAAGGATAAGTGTGTATTTTTCAGTGTCAAATACCATTGTTTAAGAACAGTATGCACTCTTATTTTCTCATTCTGACTTTCAACTTGTGATATTGCAGGAGAAAAGTTTGGAGACACCAAGCCAACAAAAGTAATTAGTACAGAGAATGCGGAGATAGATGATATTAGTGTCATTAGAGATGGGGATCATCTTTTTTTTCTTTGCAGTGACAGTGAAAATTTGAGTTCATAATCTTATCAAATGCCAGTAACAGTGTGGAAGATATGAAGCCATCTTGTAACCATAGTAATCATAATAATTAATACAAAAAAGCACAGACAGATTACATAAAGTGCCAAACTGTCAATGGAGATAGTGATATCTCTTTCTATTTTGCAGAAATACTGAAGATTTGTGTTCATGACTTTACCTAACTTAAAGTAGCTGTAATATTTAGATATGTAATCATGATACAAATGTATATTAAAAATAATGAAAAAATCATAAAATTCAATTAACAAATCTGCTCTTTGTTTATAAATTATAATGCTCCAATCACTACCTAGTCAATCTATGGAATACATAATGCCACTGTACTTGATCAAAAACCAAATTTTCAGAAAAATTATATGGATCAAGAATATTATCAAATCATTTTCAAACTTTTGTAAATAAGATTCCATGTGCTTCGGCTCCACAGTCACCACATGGGTCCTTAATGCACAAGGTGAAATTGCTAGTCCTGAGAGTTTTTCAAATAAGATGTGGCAAAAAAAAAAAAAGGTTAAAAAATTTCCATTTTAGTACAGAAAAAAGGAATTTGGTTCATTTTTCTGTTATTGGATGTCTATGAGGAAAGCTCGTTGTATAAAGAAAATAAAGTAGCCTTTCTTCGATTTTAACATGTGCAATGCCATCGAAATGGGACTACACATAAAACACGATAACACAAAACAATCACAAATTCAGGCATTTCATATTTACAAAGTAAATTGCAGTTCACACGGCATTACTATTAATCAAGAACTCAAATAACTACAATTTTTTCTCTGCATTTTGTTTAAAAAAAATTAAGACCAACCCAAGAATATAATACTCGAGAAAGAATCAATTTCCTTTATGGAAGATCATGTACTAGTATACTATATACTATTATAACTATAAATATAAACTAAAATAAATCCTTTCAACCATTAGAAACACCCAATAAAATCATCAACCATATTAATCAAACCAAAGAACCACAAAAGTTATATTATATGATGTTGCTATTAAAAAGGGATGAACCTACTAGTTTTCATCAATGAACATTGCTAAGTCTGTAAAAAGAAGGTTAAAAAATGTTGATTTTAATAAGTAAAAAAAGATTTGGCTCATTTTCTGTCATCAGATTTTAAGAGCAAAAAGTGCAATGTAATCAAAATGTGATTACACAAATGAAATAAGACAATCTAGTATTCCGTATACACAAGGAAACTCTAAAGTAAGACATTAAGTAAAGGATTTAAATAATTATCTTTCTTTTTCTGCATTTTGTTTAAAACTTTTTGTAGACCAACCCATGAACAAAATATTTGAGAAATAATCAATTTCCTTTCTAAAAGATCATGTACTAGCTTATTATTATAAATATAATTTAAAATAAATTCATTTAATCCAAAGAAATTCAACCATTATCAATAGCCCAATAGAATCAACCAAGAATTAATCAAACTAGATGACCCGCGCGTTGCGCGGTTTATATTTTTATTTTCCAGTATATTAATAGTTAATTTTGCTGAAAATAGAGATAAAGAAAACAATGGAAAATTATACAATTTGTATAATTTAAATGCATAATATTATTTATTTTCTGATATATTTTCATGGGAAACATTTCAAACTTGAAACCGCGCCAGTGTATGATAGTTTATTATTCAAATGAAAGGAAAATAGTAAATCGGTGTTGATTTACTTTATTTTCAACTTTACAATATATTTTTTTGTTTGCTACCGACTTGTTGACTTTTTTTTCTTTGGGGGTGTTCTTCTTTAAATTTTGAATCAAGATTTGTGAGGAGTTGTCAATAGTTTGTATAGATGTTTTTCTACTTAAACACAGGGATGGACTCAGACTAAAATAAAAAGGAAGGTTAACCATAAAAAATAAAATTCATCTAAATAATTTTATCTATCAATTTTATATAAAATATTTATAATTGGATGTTTCAATACATTAAATTAAGTTAATAATTTATCAAAATATAGAATGTTTTTCTTATATGTCACAAAAATAATCAATAATTGAGTTTATATTAATTTTTTAACAATTTTTTTAATGTATAACAATAAATAGTAAATAAAAAATTATCATTCATCTTATTACCAAGTGTATTCATGTCACTAAAACATTAAATAAGAGTAAAGTATCAAATTAGTCCCTCACTTTTGGAGGCGCTATCAATTTGATCCTTGAGATTTAAAAAATATCAAAATGATCATTGATTTTACATTTTGTTTGCCACGTTAGTCCCTACCGTTAATAGTCTCCTAACATCGTTAGTAAATGTGTGATGTGGCACGTTAAGTGCATCCTGGATGCACACGTGGCACGCGTAATTGGGAAATAAGCAATGTCAATTCTTAAGGACTAATATGACATAATTTTAAATGTTATATTGAAAAATGAAGAGTCAATTTTTGTATATAGTGTCAAATTGATCCCTAATAGTTTTCAATCTAATTGAAAATGTGATGAATTCCCTCTCAAATTGATCTCTAACTTCTCTTTGCAGAATCTCCCGTCTCAACCTTAGACCAAAGTCTGGTATTGGTTCTATTCTACCTATTTCAGTTGCACCAACATCAATGTCTTCATCAACCCACGAAAAGAAATTACATCAATTTGCTTCTTGCTGCACAACACAAAATATTCATGTTCAATCTTGCACAAAAATTAGAATACAAAAAACACCATTAACATTACTTACTTGTGGTAATGGACAAGTATAAAACAGTCTCTCATTATTTCTTGTCGTCCTTGTTGTTTGAATGGTAGCTCTTCTACGACAATAGCAAAGACGGTTTGACGTGACATTCCTCCTTGTGCATGAATTAGCAGACATGGCAGACCACAAAATAATAGAAGAAGAACTACAAAGATGGAGAAAGATGATAGGAGAAGAATAAGAATTAGATGAGAGTATGAGTAGGAGAAAAAATGGAATGAAAGCGTGAATGTTAAAGTAGCCGTTAGGGTTTTAGCATTTTGGGAAAAAATATTTTCACAATAATAAATTCAATGACAACACTTGTTTATGAGATTTGAGAAACAAAAACTCTTCCTATATAAGAAAATAGAGTTTAACAATTAGATATTAACAAAGTCAAATAAAAAATTGATTATAAAATAATTGAATTTTAATGAAATATAATATTTATATAAAATTTCTTTAAAAAGATAAAATAACTATTGATTTTATAATTTAAAAAAATTAGGAGATAAAAACTTATTATATAATAACTAAAATTCGATAAAATATAACATTGAAATAATATTTTTTAAAAATATTACTATTGATTTTATAATTAAAAAAATTTAAGAGATAAAAATAATATTTCAAATTAGACTTTTTATTGAATAAAAAAACATACTTTTGTAAAGTAATTAAATAATAACCTATTAAATTTTTTATTTAGAAAAAAATCAGGAGGGGCCAAGGTCTTCCTTCCCCCAAATGTCCAACCGACCATGCTTAAAGGTGTCTTCAAGATTGAATATGCATCATCATTTGATAATGAATTTACTTCTTTTGACTTATTGGATTCTTGTATATTTGTCATTTTTGTTAAGTTTGTTTCTTCATCATATGATATTTGTTAAGGTTAAATCGACTCCTTGTTTAATGTAATTTTTTAATCAATGGGTGAAATTTTTTATATGTTTTAAGAGAAGTAAACAATATAAATAAATCTTAAATATGATTGCCTCTTAGTTTCTTTGTGAACTATGTGGTCTTGAATGATTTCTTTTGGGATTAAAGTCCTTGTGATGGATGGTGTAGGCATGAGAACCCTTTTTAAGGTTGCAATCTGTGAGCTTTATTTTGAAAATAAAAGAGTGACTCCAAAGGTTATGTATTATCAGTGGTATGTTAGCATTATTTTCATTTTCGGCATCAAGTAGTTTCGAAGCCATTGAGTTTAGAATTTCTTTAGCATCTCGATACTGTGAATGTTGCTTTGCCTTTTATCATTAGAAATTTTCAATTGTATCTTGAACCTGAATTTATTTTTAAAAAAATATTAAAAATTAGTTAATTATGCTATTGAAAATAAATCAATATTGAGAAATTTTCAACAACCTATTTGTTGGATACTTGGATGGCTGGTTGCATGTTTTTGCACTCGTGTTGATTCCCATCTTTGATTAGTTTCTTTTTGCATGTTTCAGAGGCAATACAATTCCAACCATACGTATTGTCAATCCTATTGATGTCTAGGTTGTAAATACATTTTCCAATAATTTTATATATGTTAATAAACCATTGAATTAAAAATAATTAAATATTGTAAATATGTAGTATAAGACATGAAATAATACCTGTGAATTTGATACCTCTTTCATTGACCTTATTTGTTGCAAAAATCTCCTATTTTTAGACATCCTTGTCTTAATATCAATGTTAGTAGAATCTGAAGAGGATAGTTCCTTAACTTGATATTACTCCAAAGATGATCTACAAATTAGTTTTTTTTTAATTAAAAGTTATAAAAATTTGAGCAAATAAAAGGAAGAATATGTTTTTCTTTATGTTTTAAAATTGTATTTCAAGATTATTGACCAAGTAGAATAAAGTTGGACTTACCCTTTGTTGAACTTTGCAAATTAAGGATGGTCCAAGTTGATGTAAATCCTTCTTGAAGTTGAGTTGAGTGAGAATTTACCAAATAAATACTTGTGAAAATGTAATTTTTGAAAAATTAATAATTGAACAATAGTAATTAAGAACATAGATGGGTTTACACTTGGTTTAGAAATTTTGTTGTCAAATTCATCACGCAACATGTTAAAAATCTAATTAGTGCATTCTATAGTTATATGTTATTTTTTTCTGCTTATAAGATTACAATCCGTCATAAAAATTGAGAGATTGATCCAATTTTATGCCAACAAGTTAATAGGCAATATATATATTTAGTAGAACCATATTGAAAATGTGACTAGAGACACAATTAAAGATGATTTATAAGTTGAAGAACATAATAACAAAGGACCTTTTAAAAACTCCTAAATAATTTAGAACTTATAGATTTTTTTGATGGAGATCACAAGATCTTTTACAACAAAAAATTCTGCTTGAGTTAAGTATGATTACTATTGGTGATAAAATTATTCACTAAAACTCAAGATTATTATTAATTTAGTTAGAACAACTTTACACCAATTAATCCACATTCCCAATGATAAGATCTACCGATTAATTTAACTTAACTTTAAGATACAAAAATTTGTCAGATAAAACTGTCACTGGAAAACAGTAATAACTTGTAAGGAATGAAAAATTCAACAGCATCTACTGCCATAGTTGATGCATATTTGAATCTGCATCACTTTCTTTACAAAATCACATCATTTTCTCATTTAACGCTAAAAGCTTGTATTGTAAGCTTCTCATTTTTATGTCAATTTACCCACGTTTTTGCCATACAAACGCAGAACCTAACATGATATATACACCATGTTGCCATTTTATATTGTCATAATTGCCTAACTAAAATATTATTATTCATAATTGTGATTATCTGGTTTGGAGGCAACAATAACCAAGTTATTATGCAAAATTGAAGACCTAAGCGCACACAATGAATCTAAAGGACTGTTTGGTGTAAAATAAATGTCTAATTTCATTTTCTACATAGAGCTTTCATTTTCTTATTTTCAAATTTAAAAAACAAGTTGGCATTTTATTTTCTAATGTTGGAAATATTATCCTGTGGCATGGCTGAGTCTTTGCAGTTGCTACAGTTTGATGGGAAAAATTCAATTTTGGAAGACTAACATATTGCATACTAATGGTTCGCATGCTTTTGTTATAAGATTCAATATCCTAGGTTCAAGTTTTTCTCTTGCTTCGGTTGCTTTCTTGAGACATCTTTCTTATACTATTCTCTTCCTTGAAAATTTTCATTTTCTGTGAAAAGAAATGGAAATAGATGATAAAATAGCTACATTAAGTCTTCAAGTACAAACTCTAAAAGACCCCTTTATCCTCAAACAAGGACTCGATTTCAAGTCTTAGCATGTAATTCTACAAGTACAACTGTAAAAGACCCATTTATGCTCAACATGAAGGTCCAAATTTTTCATTAATCCTCAACGTGAAGGTCCAAATTTTTCATTAATCCTCAACGCGAAGGTCCAAATTCTACATGTTACAAATGGGGTCTACAAAACAAGGTGGGGAAAAAATAACCCCAGCAAAGAAGAACCTCAACAGCATTCCTTCCAAGCATGCCATTACACCGTATCGTGAAAACCTGAAATGAAAAAAGAAATATTAGGAGTTTTAATGATCCAAAAACACTTTTGGGTTTGCTGACAAGTGACAATTAAAAGGCAGTAACATATTGCTTACCAATGAGGTACTAGAAATTACATCAAAATCTAAAAACCACTGCTTATTCAAAATTTACAAAATGTTTTACAACCTTTTCTGGAGGGGTGGAAGAGAGAAGAAGCACAGTTGGTTTCAAAAAGAAACAAGTAATTAATTTCAATCATGTAAAAGTGCAGAAGGCACAAAAACTCTCCAAAGTTCCATCATATATAACATTAAATTAAACTAACTAAACAGGGCGAAGAGACAACATAGGCAACTCAAAATTTCTAACAAACAAAATAATCCTATATGCTGGTTCGAATCCTAAAAAAAATCTTAACTTACATGACACCTAATTAAATTCCAGTAGCAAAAACGTAAAACATTTGAAAAAGTAAAGACTATAGATTTAAAGTTCAAATGTGTATGTGGTAGTTGATTCTATGGAGCATGCACAATATTCAGCTGTAGCAGCACTTCGTCTTTAAAGGCTAAAGCTTTTGTTTCAACTCTAATATTTAACAGTTAATAGGGAGATCACTAAAGATTTGTTACTTTATGTTGTATAAATGTCCAGGAATCAATGGTTATATATTGCACTGGTAGCAGCTCAACAGATGTAGAGTAAGTTGTTTAAGCAATTTGATAACCCTCCAGAAAGTGCTGAGAGTTTGATCCTCTCCCTATTTTCAACATTTTGCAGGGAAAAACAACAAAAAGGTACATCAGAAAGTGTGGTGTTGGATGGATGTATATAAAATGTAATGCGAAGACTTTTACTGTTTTCATCATTTGGCCTAGATTTGTCTCAGCTTCTTTCTGGGCATCAACTTCTATGAGGATTTCTGATCAGCATCGTTCTTTGTACTTCTTGCTCTCATATGATTTTTTTTAACTAAAGCGAAGTTAATTATATGGACAACTTGGCGAGCTCTTACTACTGTTTTTTATCCGTCAAAGGTACTAAATCAAATTAGCACGGCATGCCATGTTAAGAGAAATGGCCCTGTATTACTGCCAAGTACCAACATATAGCATCATTCCACCAATTCAATTGGAAGGCCAACAAGCAGTACTCCACTCTCCCAAATGGCTCTACAATAGCTTTTGTTTACTAACCACAGATGCATTTGCATAATTGCAGTTTTGAAAGTGTATGCAACCCGAGGTTTTATATTGCAGGTTAAATCACAAATGCAGCCACAAAACTGCACCAATCTGCAATGGCTGCAACACAATCATGACGAGACTACAACCACAATTTAAAACCATGAGCTACCTGCATTGTATCACAATTGCAGCTGCATTCACCCACACTTCGCCGCAATTTTGACAATTGCAACTGCATTTTAAACTTATGACTATTTATATCTGACACAACCAATGATCTCTTAAAACAAAGCAACAACACCCAACAGCAATGGAAAAACTGCATGCAGATGTGACAAATAATTGTTAAACCAAGTAAAAACACAATCAAACACTAAAGGCAAATAAAGGGAACCCAACATGAAACAAAACGATCCTACTAGCTGCAAATAATAGACTGGAAAAGTGAATAGACCACAGGTTCAAAGTTCAACTTGGTGCATGCTTGTTAATTATATAGAGCATGGACAACTCAGCTGTAGTAGCAGGTTTCTTCAAAGGCTAAAGCTACTCTGAGGTTTAAGTTTTTGCTTCAACTCTGATACCTAATAGTAAACAGGAAGATCACTAATGATTTGATAGTTTATGCTGTATAAATGGTCAAAAGCCAATGGTTTTACAAGTCTAAAGACCCTCCCCGAGTTTACCTAGCTGTTGGGTTTGACAACCTTGACAGAAATACAAGATTTAATTTATTCAACTAACTATATGCTACAAGTTCTGGGATCTGTAGACCCTCCCCAAGTTTACCTAAACTGTTGGGTTTGACAACCTGGACAGGAACACAATATTTAATTTACTCAAGGAACTATATGCCATATGTTCTGGGATTATGCTAAGGCCCTAACAGGTAAAGCCATAAGTCTTAAATTACAAGTGTACCTCTTACAAAAGGGGTCAAACTGAAGTTCTCAGAACTAAGGAAAACAAAAAATTATAACAACAATGTTTTCTTGCCTAAATAGTCCTAAACTCATTGCAATCCAACAGGGTTGTTTTCTTTCTACCTTTACCTGTAATTGTGTAAACTAATTAATACATTGTTAAGCAGGCATGTAAATACTCAGGGTTGACTAGCTTTACTTGTGTGCAAAAAAAAGCCTTTAGTATAACTATAACCTATTGATTGATATGCAGGATCATCATCACCAGAATCAAGTACTAAAAGCCACTAATTCAATTAGAGGACCAATCAACAGCACTCCACACACTCCCAAATCACTCTACAAGTGACATTTTTCAACCAAACAATCGGTAACCACCAGTGTTTGTTCAAATTGCAGTCCACAAACTCAGCTGCATTTCAAATATTGCAGTTTGGAAGGAGTATGCAAGATGCAACTGAAGGCTTTAAATTGTGAATTAAACCACATAGCACCGCCACAACCACACAAGTTTTTAATTGCAAACCGCAACAACCTGCAATGGCCAGCCGGAACACATGACTGCAACCACAATCTAAAGCCTTAACCCAACCGCATCACAACACAACTGTAGCTGCATTTGCTCACACTTTTTTTGTAATTTCAACAATTGCAACACAACCAGAATTTAAATAATTTGCTCACACTGTTTACATCCAACACCTATGAAACACAGACTCTGACATGGACACCAGGCACAGACACTTCGACACGACTAATGTCTAAAATATAGGACACGGGGATACCACACACTAAAAAAAAAAGATTCTAATTAAATGAAATATGAGTAACATATAACAAAATATCTAAATTAATGGTATATTCATCTTTTTAAACTAACCTTCTATGTTTTTTGAAGTGTAATAGTTGTGTAAAGGTGATGACTGAAGTGTTCAAGCCAACCAAAAATATTTTTTGAATCAGACACCTAATAAGAAGCTATGAAGCACGGGGATGCCTGCTGGTGGCCTTCCCCGTTTCTGGAACTACACGGGCACGGGATGGGTATGGCCAGGGGACGGCATTGACTTATTGGGTACGACTGATCAAGACGGGGGCGGTGCCTTCATTTTGTGGGGACGTATTGGGGACGGCAGTGGCCTACACGTGCATCCCTATAGTCCAAAATTTATAAAAAAAAGAAAAAAGGAAAAACATAAAAAAGTGGAAAGAAGAGAAACGATAATTCACTCTTTCAAAAATTAGGGCTTCCTCTCTTTCACTCCCTCTTTGGGCGAACCACTGGCAAACCACCAGCCAGGTTTGCTCTCTCTCTCTCTCTCTTTTCTAATTTTCTTTTTTTTATGTGACGAGGGTGTCGCCACCAATAGAGAAGCCGCAGCCGCCTTCTTCAGTCACCGTCGCAATCCTCTTTCAGCAAAACACCTTCTTCTCATTCACACTCTCACACCCATTTTCTCACACAAAAAATAACAAACACAACACAGCACCAACCTTGGTGGCACAAAGTGATAACAATTCAAAGAAACACAGAAATACACATACACGAACAATGGCTGGTAGATTCCGTGAGCTGAGGAAAAGGGGTTTTTTATATGCAGTAAAAAGCAGTGACGTTTTGCGGTTTCTATGTTTTCCTTTTCCTATTTTATTTTTCATTTTTATGTTTCAGTTTGATGATCTATTATCTGATTGCTTTTTATTATATTATATTATAGGAGTATTTTACTAGTCTTTATTTAATTTAATATTATCTATAATATTGTCTTTATTTATAATATGCTAGTGTTGCTACTTATTTCTCATTTTTTTTAATTTTTCAGTTTTTCTAAATAATAAAAAAAAATTGTCGTTTCCTAGCAGTACCCATATCTTGAGATTTCTAGATTTGCCGTTTCCCATCCTCATACCCATATATGTCCCTGTCCCTGTTTTGGTGCATCCTAGATAAGAAGTATCGGACAAGTATCAAACAAGTGTCCGAGTATGTCGGTGTCGTATCCAAAACAACAACACTTCAAACAAGAGAGGTGTTCATGCTTCATAGTCAACACAACCAACAACCTCCTAAAACAAAGATACATCCAACAACAATGAATAGATGTCGTGCAGATAGGTTTACAATTTGTATCAAACAATCATTAAGCCGAGTGAAACCACAATTCAAACAAGATCAATCACCACACAGACACACAACAATCTTTTTTTTATCAGCAGACGTTAGTTTTGTTAGCATTTAGCAGAGGGATCCAATCCACGACCTTTCCCCCCTTTCCTTCTCTCTCTTATCCATCCAACCCACCTTATATCTCCACAGACACAAAACAATGCATATCTATTAAACAAGTTATATTAAACAAACAAACATCAAACCAAAAGGTCAACAACAACAAGATCAATTACCACACACAGAGATACATGAATCAACGTCCACCGGCATTGAGCGCCATGAGCAAGTTCTTCCCTCCAGGCAAGTAGGCCACGTTCGGCGACTTGGCCAGCGTGGCAGCGACCTCCCTGGACGCCTCAATCCTCCTGAGCTCAATCAGCCCCATCCCGGCGGACGCAGTGGCATCCGAAATCAGCTTCGCCGCGTCACTCTCTCCCTCCGCCCTAATAATCGCCGCCCGCCTCTCCTGCTCGGCCTTCATCACCACAAACTTCGACCTCTCGGCCTCCTGCTGAGCCACCTGCTTCTGCTCCACGGCACGAGAAAACTCCGCGCCATAAGACAGATGCGTGATCGCAACGTCATCGAGTAAAATGTTAAAGTCTCGTGCGCGACGGATTAAGCCGTCGCGCACGAGCGCCGACACGTGGGGACGGTCGGTGAGGAGCTGGTCGGCGTTGAACTGCGCGACGACGGCTTTGAGAACCTCGTTGCCGATGGAGGGGAGGACTTTCTCGTCGTACTCGAGGCCCAGGTTCTGGACGATGAGGGAGAGCTTGTCGGTGTCGGGGCGGGAGAGGACGCGGAGGGTTAGGTTAACCATCTGGAGGTCTTTTGTTCCGGAGACGGAGGAGAAGGTGTGGGGGCGGGTGCGGATGTCGAAGATGTAGGGTTTCTGGACCCACGGGATGAGGAAGTGGGTCCCCTCGCCGACGGTCTCGTCGAGGATGCCCCGGAAACGGTCGAAGAGGACGGCGCGCTGCCCGCCATCGACGGTGTAGAGGGAGGAGCTCAATAGGGTCGCGGAGGCGCCCAGCCCGAAAGCGGCGCGGGCCAGGTTCGTCAGGAACGACACGGCGGCTTGCTGGCTTCCCATGTTAGTTGGATTTGCAGATTGGAGATGAGGGTTCAGGGCTTAAGAGAGGGAGACTATGGCTTTTATTTTACATTATAAATGAAAAACTAGACTACACTATATTTAAATTTGGAGGACAATTTCTTTTTTATTTATATCAAATATTATATTACTAATTTTATTAAATTAAAATTATGTAGGCTATCAAACATTCAAAATATAAGTTTAAATTTAGAATGAGACATATAAATATGTTAAGTGTCTTGCAAATATTAAAATTGTGATGGTGTTAATCAATAAATTAATTAATTAAATAATTAGAAATGAACAAAAGGCGGAAAAAATGTCACCATAGCTATGTATATGTAATAAATTTTTGGAAACAAAATTTTAAACTTTCAATTTGTATTGCTTCTAACGGAAATTAGCTTATAGAAGTATATTGATATTGATATTTATTACATTAAATAAATTGACAAAATTACACACCGAAATTATTATTATTTATATTGATGTTATTACATATGATTACAAATCAGAAACTGCTAAAAAGAGGGCATTGTATTTACATGACAAAATAAATTAATGATGATTGATATTTTAAAATCACTGGAAAATATTTTTTTTTTTACAATAATTTTAAATTTTGAGAAAAAGAGTTGAATCTCTTTTTACTAGTATATGACATGTGTGTTGATAGATCCAATTAATATTTTTTTTTTATAATATGATATGATTACATGTAGGTTTAATATTTTTTTTTAAGTATTTCTATTTTTTGTTTTTAAATTATATTTTAATGTCATGTCAGATTCGTTGATAAAGTCAATGAATTATGGACATTTATTAAATCAAAAGATATTTATGTCTCAAGACTTCTAATTATTTTGATTATATGTAAATAAATACAAATGATAAAAATTGTGTATGATATATTATAAGATCATGATATGTATATGTGCGTCTAAAGTTCTAAACGATGCATTCATAAGATTATCAAGTATACCATTTAAGTTGTGCATTTAAAATCTCCATTTAATACTTTATGTCTACGATTATTTTATATAGAAAATATTCTTCTAGGATCCATCAAAATCCTATAAAAAAAATAAATGAAGTTCATAGTCTGGAATAAGTTGATTCTCATCAAAAGGCACATTTTGTTATTGTTGCAGATATGTTATGATGAAAGAAGTGACTTTCCTGCTAAAGTACAAGACACTACATATCAACATAGACTCTACATGAAAAAGGGATGTGTATTTAGTGTTCATTTAATTCAAACATTAAATGTTCCAATGGTCTCAAGATTTTAGACGAAGAACAGAATAAAGAATCCAACCGTTGTGAGATAACATATATTTGGATATGAAGGCTATATATATAGAAGAATCTTTGAAAAAAAATAAGATACAAATCATCTACGCGAACATATTCTTTCATGTATACTTTGAGAGAAAAAATTAAAAGTGTTAAGTGATATATTCATCTGTAGGATGATCACAAATTTAGTCAATGTGCAAACTTCCAACAAATCTTGTTGATTTGTTTAGACCCAGCGGTGACTTGATAGGACAAAAAATACTCGATTTAAGTCAAGCTTGGGATAGATCTTGCAAGTGTAAGAGCCAAAAAGTGACAATGAAAAATAATTGTAATTTTGATAAGTTAATGGAAACTTAGTGGTTGCCAAGAACTAAACGTAGTCTCAAGGTTGAGATGAACCAATATAATTCTTTGTGTGCTTCTTTATATTGCTTGAACTGCCAAATGGTTTGAATTTGTTTTTAGATCTTATATCTCTTTGTTTTACAAAAAAAAAAAAAAAAACTATTTTTCTCATCATTTGATAAAGTTTGAATCAAAACATCTCTAAGTTCTTTAGGTTTATATGCATCATACGATAAACATGTTTTTCAGTTTTAGAAAAAGTTTTAAATTTCTAAAAACACAATTCAACCCTTTTTCTTATGTTATTTGCTTCTACAACGTCTTTATTACATTATCGGTTTTACGTTGTCACTTAACATTGGTGTTTTAAAATTCAAGCTGACTTGTTCGATTGAAGTGATTTGACTACGACTCGGGTCAAGTTGCCTATTAGATTGATCATGCATTTAACTCGACGCAACTCAATATGGACCAATCAGATTTGCAGTTAAACCAGTGACTCATTCACCCGAGTTGGATCATGCCCAAGAGAGATGAGTTGGGTAATTGATACAATCCTTTTTCCCGCCCAAATACATGGCAATTTCGTAATTATATGAAATTGTAAAAAAAATTATGCTAATATATTTCACCGTAATAATCCTCAAATGACATGACGAATAAATGTCAATATATGTTGCGTTAATTATGGTAATATAATAACATGTAAAATTAAATGGGCAACTCATATGGTAGGGCCTGTTTGGGGTGATTTTAGTTTTCAGGGATCAAATACATGTATTATATATAAGTATTATACCATCAAAAATGTATTTAGTAGTCATTATCACTCATTAGTGGTCATTACCACCTATTAGTAGTCATTCAATGTTTGGCTTCTCAATTCCAAAACTGATGGAACATTTCATTTTCCGACGTACAGACCAAATTATTATAGATGGTAGTTGCAACGATGTTTGTAGTGATTGTGGTGGTGCTAACAAAGACGTTGGTGATGACAATGATAGTGGTGGTGGTAACAATGTTAGTAATGATGATAATAGTGACAGTAAAAATGGTGTTAGTGGTGGCGATGGGTGATAATGGTGGTTACAATGACATTAGTGGTGGTGGAGGTTATATTGATGATGGGGTAGCGGTGGAAAGGACAGTGATAATGGTGTGATAGTCATGATGGTAATAACAATGATTATAATAAATATTGTTATTGTCAAATGTGAAAAATGTATTTTTTAAAAAAATTAAAAATTAAATTCACAAAACTTTTTTTAAATTGTGAAAATAAGTATAAAAATGTTTTAAAAATAATTTAAAAACCATTTGAGCTCCATTTAACTTAACGGGAGTCTTGGGTGACCGATAAATCACGCAAGTTCTTTGCCCATTGCAGCGACGCACGTGGAATTGGAAATAGTGGTTCAAACTTGTTACGAAGTTAAGATTCATCGAGTATATCTTCCTTAGCTTTTGGGATAACTTAATCGTAACTAAATCCAATGTACAACAATATGGCAAGAGAAATAATCTAATTTTTGCACGCTCATTTTAAAATTTAATGGAATTAGTAGAATTACTAAAGAACATGAGTAACCAACACTTTCACGTTTCAGCGATTGCTCGTCTTTCCGTTGCATCACATTTGCATGCTTGAAGTTTCAACCCTTAGCAGCAAGCTGGGGTTTCTGGCGAGAGGAAGAGATGATGATGAAGGAAAAAAGAAGTTGCTGAAATAGAGTTGAAATGATTTAAATAATGCGTTAAACCGACCCTGTCTTATAGTGTCAGCTACGTGTATGATCCTTGATTTTTATATTTTTTCAATAAACAATTTACCAAATTTATCAACTAAAGTTGTAATGATATTATCAACTGGACAGGGAAAAAGTTTGTATGTAATGATATTGACTAACTAAAGTTGTCTGATATTATCAACTGGACAGGGAAAAAGTTTGTCTCAATTGCTTGGCTATTTTGCAAAGTTATTATTTGGCTAAAAATATATTTTTAGTCCTTATTCTTTCGGTTAAAGGGGATAAAAGTTCCTATATGGTTCTCAAATTTTAAAAACACATATATTTAACCTGTTATCTCTATAAATTCATCTTGTTTTTAAAAGTTTGGAGGGACTAAATCCACATGTTTTTAGAAGAGACTAAATTCACTCGTTTTTAAAGTTTGAGAATCAAATTCACCAATAGGAAAGTATAAGGACCTTGGTTACATTTGGCAGAAAATATAGAAACTAAAAGCACATTTTCTCAAATTAAAAATTCTACACAAAACTTGTTTCATGGACGAGAAGACGATGTGTGCTTGATGGGAATTTGTACGAGGGTATAACGTATCGCTCAGTTTGAAGATACTAGTTTAAAGTGAGTTGTGATTTATAAGTAGAAAGACAGGTCAATTTATTTCTTCTTCTTTTTTTTGGCTTTTCTTTTCTGTTGAAATTTGTTCATGGACATCACTTAAATTCAGTGTTGTTATATTTGCTTGGTGTGTTTTATAAGCATGCTTTTCATGGTACCAGATGGTGAAACCATTTCTAGAGCCCGAGACATACAAAAAGGTGATATTTGTTTACAACCCAAGGAGTCACATGGATGGAGGAACACCTTGACATGGACAAGCTGGAATCCTATTTTGGTGGGGAAAATACAGTTGGATTCAACTACGAAGCTTATGCTAAAAAAATGAAAGAAGATAACATAAGCATGTATGATGTTTTTTATTCATGTTGTTCATCATCGCCTGGTTTTTTAAGTTCCGAAATTAATGAATCAGTGCAGTCAGGAACCGATGATTCTGAGGATGAAGCATCTATTGATAGAACAGTTTTTTCAAACTTGGAGGAAGATGATGATAGTACACACATGGGAAGATGCCTTGCTCCCAATATGAATCCGATAAGGTTGATGAATCAAAAAAGACATGAAGAGCTGAATCAGAAGAGAACTAGGCACTTGGCAGGGTTAACTATATTATATTACTCATTCAAATTTTACACAAGCACTGAACTTCAACCAGTATGTACTATTGGTCTGAATTTTGAAAGTGACATCTGAACCATTACTCTTATATCTCAACCAATGAACCAATGCCCCAAATGGTCCATTGTCCATAGCAGCAGGCATCAATACATGGATCCATATATGCACCTTTTCCACTGAAAAGAGAGAAGAAGTTTGAGTTGGCTCATATGGAATGAGAATTTCAACCAGCATTCAGGAAATAGAAAGTTTAGATTTCTTTCATGTTATTTTTACCCTCTCTCAATACTGGAGTGGGTTATGATAGGGTGTGTTTCAGTATTTGTGATTGCTATTTTTTCAATGTCGAAAGCTATGATGAGAAACACCACCTACAACCCTTTCATGTACTATGGTCCAAGTCCTAAATGTGTTCACTGCCTGAAATACTAACAAAAAAAATGCATTTTCCTTTAAACATCAATATTTAGTAGAGACAAAGCATTTTCCATTTTGGTGTATTTGCTAGTTCATGATGAGGTGTCAAGGTGCTGGAGAAATTACATCATGAAATTAGCATAGACTTGGCTAGTGGTTGTGCCTTTAAGAAAGGAAAGCACATGACTCTTGTAGGGAAACATCTAACTTAAGAATTAATCATACCAATTAATTGGTACGATGAGATTTTAATAAGTGGAAAAGAAAAATAGAGAGAGAGAAAGGAAAAAATGTTGCTAATCTCTTACTGAACGACACTGCCTAAAAGCACCCAATATAATAGCAGATACAACTGCTGGAAATAAAAAATCACAACATAAAAGTAAATTTTAGCACGTCTGCTAAACATAATTTTAGGCATTGATTCCTATTCATACCAAGGTAAAGACTAAACATAGAATTTGAATACATGAATATGCATTAATCAATCCATGATTTCTTAAATAACATTTTATTTAGCAAGTAAGCATTCACATGTTTAAAAATCAAAACACTAATTGAACTGCAAGACTTTTACCTCAAACATTATCATCATTTATGGAAACATATCCCATGAACAAGGTGCATCAATTAACTCACAATCAATCAACAAAAATTATTACTCAGGGCGAGACTTCACAATGAAATTTTGGCGACTTATGGGATTCATGACCACTGGTGGACCGGCAGTACGAGGCCATGCCTGCAATTTTTTGTCAGTCTCTTCTGCCCACTCATTGTTTGTAATAGTGCCAGGGGTACTACCTGAAGAAAGAAGTTAGCAGTTACATACTGCTGTCTGCTGCAACAGCTAAAAAGCAAATCAATTCCTATGATAAACACAACTTACCTCCAAATAGCTTCTTCTCTGAAACATAATAATCACAAACCCATGCAACTCCAAATGATCCAAGAATAGCAGAAATGATATACTTGCTTGACATGATTACAGACTTCACTACACAAAACAAAAGAATAAATAGATAAATCAAAATTCAAAAGAGAAAGAAAAAGACTACATGAATGGCAGACATTCCTATCCAAATAAACAAAAGGGTGTGACACAAGAAAATTGCAAAAAACGGTTAGGGTTGATTTCACACTCAACTGCAAAGGCACTAAAAGCATGAAATGAAACCATGACAGCCAGTGTGGTAAAGCCACAAAATTCCTAAAATCCTACTAACTCAAGCATAACAATGTAAGTGCCTTTGCTGGTTAAATGCTAAACATCCTAACAACTGGAGAAACAAGGATAACTCATGAACAAATATAAAAAAGCCAAAATGCAAGAAGCTTCAGGAGATATTGCATAGATTGAAGAAAACAGTAACCACAAGGAGGCAAAGCAGATTGTGTACATCAAAAGACAAATGTCAACAGAATACATTACATGTGGCAACATTTTTAGACTTGTCCAGCATGATCTAAATTCCAAAACGATACGCTAATATGACAACAGGATGGGGGGTTATGTAAAACTTACAGTCCAGACCATAAGGAAATTAATCAGAAATTTCTGTTGGCACCACCTAAAGGGTATCAGTGAAGACATTCACACAACAAAATCCATCACAAGAATCCAAAGGCGTTGCTTCATTGGAACCACAGGGCATACAAGAAAGTAAGGCATTGCTTCAAACAAAATCCAATCCATAAATTCACACAATTCCAAGACACTCATAACCACACAATTAATTGGCTGAAAGAATTAAGCAATAACAAAAATCGAAATTACAGACAGCCCAAATTGAACGGCAAAACAATCAGATATCTGAGATAAAACACCAAATTTTTGGGTTTATCTGATTTGCTTGTAAAACATGGTGACATAAAAGGGATTTCACTTCCCAAAGCAATAAACTATTACGCCACATGACATAAACGTCGAATTTAGAATCAACCACAGTCTTCTATTCAATACTGAATCAGCAAAGAAATAATGTAAATTGCTGAATTTAACGAAAACAGGTTAAAAAGGAGATTACCTTCGAAGCAACCTGTTGAACGTCAATGCTTCTCAGAATTGATTCCTAGAAAGAAAGGGAAAGGACAAGAAACTCAGAGAATCGCAAAGCATAATCCGAAAACACCCCCAAAATTTAAAGTAAAAAACAAAAACAAGGCAAAGAAAAAAACGCAGACAGACAGATGCAATCGGAACCGGGGTGCGATTAGGTTATGCTAGGTGAAGTTTATTTTTTTTTTGGTTGAAAATGTTAAGTGAAGTTTAACAAATTTTACTGAATAAATATTCATTTTTATCCTAAAATTAAGAAAATGATGCATATTAGTCCTATCATAAAACCTGTACAGAACAGTCCTATCATTAAATTTAACTTGTGAAATTATTTTATTAAATTATAATATTTAAAAATCAATTTAATAATAGATTATATTTTAAGAATCAATTTCATATAAAATTATAAAATTTATGAACTAAATTAGCAATTAAATTATGATTAATATGTCTTTTTTTTTAATTTCTATCTTGAGACCAGTTTCATAACTGATCACACTTAGGGACCAAATTAAATATTTATTTATTTTTTAAAAAAAATATTAATTTTAGGTTTTAGTTATTCAATAATGATAATTTTAGGTTTATTAGAATGTTTTCCTCTCAGAGAAAAAGTTTAATAGAATATATTTTAAATAATAATAGTCAGTACAGTAAAAATATAAATAAATAATATTTTGATTCTATCATTTTATTTTGTTGAGTACATATTATACAAATTAATATTCAGTTTGTAAAAAAAACAAGAACTTTGACTCGTTTTTAAATGTTATATTTTAAACTGAATATTAATTGTTAGTTTTTAGAACTACTTAATTTTGACTCAATTACAACATTTATAATAATTAAATAAAACTAAAAATCACGTCAAAAAAATAAAACTAATAATTAATAATATACCACATTATAATTAAAATCATGGCAATATATTATACAAATTAATTATTATAAATATAATATTACTAACTTTTTGTATTAAATTGTGAATTTAGCGTGTGGTTATTTTCTTTATGAATTTTTTTCATATGGAGACACTGTGGTTAAAGAAAAAATATGAATTTTAAAATAGATTGAAATTAGTTAATGTTATTGATGGCAATTGAAGATATTTGGTATTGCAATAAGCAATTCAATCGGAGGAATAATAGGAGTGATTAGGAATTGAAATGTGATTAATAAGTCCACAAGTCTAGACCATTAAATTTGTAGGCTAATAATATTCACGTCAAATTAATAACCATTTTATTATGGTTTCAGATCTATGAGACCCACACAATCCTTCATAAACTTCTCCCATTAGTCTTATGGACTCAATTTGGTTAATACATCTTAGTAATACTCCATTGGAACTTCTTACGTTGAGATCATCTCCTATCATGATATACTTTAAAGCCTTTTCTTTCAGTTTAAATTCTACTTTGGCACTTGGCTTTTGCAAATAGTTAATCAATTTTTATTGCCATGTATCCAATTCCTCAACTTGGATAATGGCTAAATCTTCTATAGAATAGTCCATCATTTCTCCTTTGATTTTCTTGTATTCAAAAACATGTTATGCTAACTCATTTTTTCCATCATTCTCGTCCCTACAGGTATGCTCTATGATCACATCGACAAAACATTGCAACAAGTGCTTAGCTGATTGATAAAAATCCAATAGTTGGACAATATTACACTTATATTCCTCATGCCTAATCATCAATTGGAAATCACCATATATTCTGAAATATTGCACACCTCTTTCTATTAAAATCTTTAAACCCAAAATCAAAGCTTCATATTCAGCTTGATTATTTTAAAAACATGGGTTTATTATTCTGAAATATCTCCATACTTTGTTGTTTGGATTGATTACTACTATTCTCACCCCCAAACCATTTTGTGTCAATGATCTTTCAAAACCTAAAAACCAAGGTTGTAGGCCAACATAATTATTAGTCCACTTTGATTCATCATTAATAGGGATGCAAATGTTAAGTCTGTCTGCGTCCAAGTCACATTGGACTGTACCAAACAATTAAATCCCAAAAATTTTGATGTTAACAAAGTATAAATTTTATCTATTAACCTTTCATGCTTAAGCTACATATTCATAGACCTATATGAGATACAAGTAGAAAAGAATAAATTGAAAGGTTATGGACGATAGGAAAAGTACCAGTAGTTGGACAATACTGAATTAGTGTCCATTAATGAGAAGACAAGTTTTTTAGCACTTGGCTCGCAATACAAAAGCAATAGAACGATTACTCTATTCTCAAGTACTGCAAAACAATCATCATAAAGTAACATACATATGTTCAGTAAGAAACTTGTGTCATGACGCACAAAAGGGAAAATTTAAATTGTCTTGTCTTGACATTCTTAATTTCTTTTGTCTTATATTATTAATGTTTCTTTCAATTCATACGGTAAAATTCAACTTTGAGTACTAGGAAAAATTGATAGATTCTCCTTCTCTAAAGATCTGTTGCAAAAATTGTTTGTGGTCCCACTCTCTCTCTACACAGTAGCGGTCTCATGTCAAGTGTCAAAGCTATTATATAACGGCTAGCTAGGATCTCTCAATGGATCGAAGCTCTGAAGTCTATATAAAGCTTGAAGGTGTTTGTGTTAAATTTGTTGAATCATAAGAAAATAATCTGAGACAAAACAAACAAGTGTTGTAACACTGTCAGTTTACTGGACGAAGGAAACTTGAACAAATTGAGTGAATCTTAGCTTTGCTAGGTTTGAGAGTTTCATTGTATCTAAGCTTATTGTGTAAACACTCTTTGAGTGATTAAGAATATATTTTCTATCAAACATATATTGTTTGTGAAAGACAATAGTGGCTTAATGACAAAGAATACTTAGGTTTTAATCTCAAGGGGAGATTAAGTGTAGTGTCAGGAGTGACCTAGTATTCGTTGTAGCCAAAAGTGACATAGAGAATACTTGATTGTAATCGAAGAATCGATTAGTGGAACTCTTCAAGGTTTGAAGGAGAACTAGATGTAACCCAAAAATTTGGTTGAACCAGTATAAAACCTTGATGTTTTCTTTATTGCTTCTATGTAACTAGTTTGTTTTTATAAGTTACTCCTGCACTACTATATCCAATTTTTGTGAATTGGTTTTCTAAGCATTAAATGATTTCAAAACCACTTGGACGAAGCCTATCGTCCATTGATATTTGTTTGAGTAAAACTTTTAAAATTTTTTGGAAGACTAAGTTTTTATCCATCACATTATTTAACCCTTCTTCTAGTGTGTTTCAGGTACTTCAACACAAGGGTTAGGTTATGAAATCAGCAAGAACTTGTCCTTTCATTGCTCGTTATGGAACATACATTAAAGAATATGCATTAAATTTAATCGCTCATTTCCTTAAATATCCATGAAATCTATTAAAAAAATACCGGACAATATCAAACTTGCATAAAACCAATACCTCATTGGGCAGTAAATAGTCCTTGAGTTTTGTACACACATGAAATAAAGATAAGCATAATTTCTCAATAGGAATATATCTACATTCAACATCAAGTAATAATCGAATCAAATAATATATGGCTATTTCGATCCCATCTTCAGTATCTTGTGCTTAAAGGAATTTATACTTTTCTGCAATTGAAATGTACAATTTCAAAGGATTGCATGGTATTGGTGGAACTAATATTGCAGGTGCAACTGATACTTACTTAATTTGGTCAAAGGCTTGTTGTTGTACATCTCCCCAAATGAATTCATCTTTGTTTTTTACTTTCAACAATACTAAAAATGCCTTCATTTTTCCAGTGGAATTGGCTATGAATTGACGAAAGAAATTAACCATTGGAAAGTTTAAGTTTTGGGAAGAGATTGATCAACCTTGTTATTGCCAAGCCACGGTCCAAATTTTGTTCAATTGCATCATGATTTCCTCTCCTCTTGGCCTAAGTGTATTGATATCCTTCCATTAGAAGGTCATGCAAATTACAGTCAAGGATTGCTTCTCTAAAACCATTGA
Source organism: Glycine soja (assembly GCF_004193775.1). NCBI lineage: Eukaryota > Viridiplantae > Streptophyta > Magnoliopsida > Fabales > Fabaceae > Glycine > Glycine soja. Next base: position 19,123,792 of record NC_041009.1, on the reverse strand, counting down.
GCAACCAAGAAAGGGGATCCATTAAACAAATGTTTCCATCATTTGATAGCAAACCATTGAAGTCTCAAAAGATACACCAAGGGAAGGTAGTATGTGATGCCATAGAACAAAGAAGGTTCAAAGACTTTCTTCTTTTGTTTTTGTTAGGGTAGCCATAGAAGCTCGTTAATCTCCATGGTGGATGATCAGGGTGAAGAACCTGGACATTAATTAGAAGAAAAGTTGAGAAAATGACAGGTGAAAGGATTTTTCCAGAGCGGTGCCAAACCACCACTACTTCCATTGACATCCATTGAGAACAAGAATCAAGTCATGATGAAATTTTATTTCTTCTATACATATAGTGTGAGCAAGTGTTTGGCACAATCCACATGATATAACAAGACAATATCCCATAAGATAAGAAATATGCTCGGGTCGCCTAAACCTTCACAGTTCCAACTGGGTAGAGTCATTATCCCTGGAAGGCCTAACTGGGTAGGTCAATTAATTCAATGCTACTAGCCAAATTTCAAGTAAAAGTGAGTTATTAAGAAACATAGAGAAAAAGAATCTTCATCTACTTCATAAAACTCAAGGCATGAAGAAAAAAAATGAAGCACATAAATGCCTAGACTAAAAATAATCAAAACAAATGTCTCATCTACAAAAATGTATTAGGCATTGTAAAATTATCAAACCAAAAACTAAATTAGGGGCTTCATGCTTTTTAAGTTTTGTTCTAACACCAACTAAACATAGTGAGAAATCAATGTGTTCTTCAAGGTTTGGAACAAAGGATATTTGAGCCCTAGATCATTCCCATCAAGGTTAAGGTTCTCCATCCGAAAGGAAGGTCAAGGATTAGGAGTGGTTAAGGGAGAAAGCAGGTAAGATACATTTGGTTTAGGATCAAGTGCTTACGAAGAACTGTATCTTTAGTATAAGGCTCTATGGGTATGAAATCTCAATATCTATAGGTAATTTCCAATACAATAATATGCTCCACGAAAAGATGCTAGAAATGCATAAACATTGGTTCAACTGCATAAGTATGTTATGGTATGAATTACCCACCTTATGTTCGAGATGAATTGTTGATTTAAGACTAAGCTGTTGATAAATATTGTCTCGGGTGTACTTTTAATGGAATGAGGTGTAAGGCCTTTAGAATTTGGTTAACACTTTGATGAGGTTGAGTTCATGAAAAAAAAGGAGGTACATGTAAAAGGTACTTCCACACTCAAGTTAATAACAATTTCATAAAGTAACTATGTATATTAAATATTTACCTGATTAAGTGACATTGGTGTTATATATAGTGGATAGAGATGAGCTTAATTCTGAAAGAGAGTCCAAGGCTTCTCATGGACAATAATACCTGGCTTGGTGTAGCAACAGAACAAGTATACTTCAAGATGTGATATGACCCACACTGTTCGTGAGTGCATGTTAAGATTCTTGTTCTTGGTGTTGACCTGGTTAACACTTGCAATTTTTTTTTATTTTCTTGTTGTTAACACTTGTGATTTTAGACTAATAGGCAAAGATTAGTCATCATATAGATTGAGTCTAAGCCCAGCACATAACATGAACAAATACATGTATAATTGATTTTTAAAACATTTCCTATAATTGTTGAAAGTGTTTAGAACCGAAATGTAACTTAAAGAAAGCTACTTGTTTATTGTAAGGGAAAATTAAAATGAAATGAAGTAAAATTATATTATATAGGCTAAATTATAAAAATCACAAAACACGGCTAGACATGCTATTTCTAGTGACTAGGATCCAAATATGTTTTTATTTTTCCTATGAATTCAAGTATGTTTTGCTATGTAGGACTGGACCCCACTACACCATAGGTGATTCCCTAAGTTTTTCATGTAGTTCTTAGCCAATTCAAAGTCCAAACCTAGCGAGCATGTGATTGGGGTGTGGTCATCCCCAATTGTTGGCTGTTGCTAGATGCACCTAGCAATATTGCTGGTGCACCCAACACTTAAGGGAAAAAGAATGAAATACCCTTGATTTGTAAGTCTTTTAAGTTGATCCGTAAAAGGCTTATGGATCAACTTGATCCTTATGCTTTTCATCATACAGATCAATTTGATTCGTATCAATCTTACGGATCAACTTGATCCGTACGATTTACGGATCACTCTCACGCACACCCAACACAAATGCAAAAAAAGCGCAGGGGCATTTTTTATATTTTAAAAAAATGTTGGGTGCACCTAACATCAGCCCCAATTATTTCTCCATTTGGGCTAGTTATAAGAGGCAACAAGTTCACCTTTTCAGCCTTGTGGAAACTTGTGTCATGCCCAATACCAAACTCAGCCCAAAGCATGCAATTGGCCCATTACATAGGTTTCTTGTGGTGGCTAGTGAAAGGATCGATCAATAAAAAGAAAAAAATTGAGCTTGTTTACTAAACAAACTTGTGCACATCTTTTTTCAATCCATGCCTATTTTATTCATGGGTTATTCTTTTCAAAATATTTAAGGTCTTCCTCTAAATATTGTCAGAGTCATGAAAGTGGAGCGCAATAGCAAGTTCTTTATGGGATTTGAAAGAGCCGAAAGAAAAATTGACGTACATATTTGTATGTATGACTCCATTGAATCTTAAACACAGCTCATAGATTGTAGAAGTTTTAAACTAGCAGATATTGCGTCCGTACTTATTTATTGCGTGTTATGATTTATGAAAAGTAGTTTGGTTTGTTATTTATGTATTTATTCATCTTAATATATAGTGTGGTTCGTACAAACTTGGCATAGCCTACTTTATTTTATTTTCATGATACATAGCCTACTTTATTGTTTATATATCATGTTGCACGCACGCAAGCAACCAATTCACATTTAACTCTTGGTTGCATTTTGTAATAAAGCTCACAAAAGGGTTCAAAACATGCTTTTGAACATCACAGAAAAAGAGCCAACAAACTTTTTCTGGTCCAAGTGTAGCTTCGGTAAAATAAATTTTTTGTAATGGAACTCAATAAAGTCACTGAATCATTTATTAGGTGCTAAAAAGAGCTTATTTTCTTTACAATGCTTTAATAGTCAAATTTAATCCTCTAGAAAGCATGTCAATAAATGAGTGTTAAGTGTCTTATAGCACCAATATTCAAAGTATATGGTGTGAGAGATACCAAACTCCGGATCTTGTTGAGATTTTCATACAAGTTTGCAACTTGTTAATAAAGGAATAGAATTTGTATAAAAAAAATATGATAAACTGAAAGCAAGATCACATGAAAATTTACATTAGAGTAAAATAAAAAAGGCCAGGTACATGACAACAAACATTTCTCTCTCTATTTTTTTGAAAAAAAAATACAGTTTTGTGACTTGTAAACATCACTCAGCAATCAATTTAATGTAGCACTCAGGTGTTTGAAAATTACAAGGTTTCAAGTATCGTATAAGATGATATGCCAAGTTTTGATGACCCATATCATCCACGGTAAGAAAGATTAGCAATCTTGTAGTAAGGTGCATTTTCTTCTAAAAGCAGTGTTTAAGGTATATATCACAGCCAACCACAACAAATGTAATTGGAAGAGGGCAATCGTCCTGTTTGGCGAATGTATTCTGTTTGAGCCGCAGTTCTTTCTGCTTCTCGATTTTTTCTAGCTTCAGCTGCTGCACATTTTTCTTCCAATCTTTGCCTCGCCATAGCAATCTTTTTTACCATTTTTGCATGTGTCTGGGCTCTCATTTGCTCAACTTTGGCCTAAAATGCATTTAGTTTCAATCAAAGGTAAAATATTAGTAAAGACTTTAGCTAAAGTATTTCTAAGGCCAGATTGCAATTAGATAATGATCAAGCATTTCATGCACTATATTCAAGTAGTTATAAGTAATAATCATAACAAAATTTATCATGCCTCTCTCTCTCCTTCCCTCTCCATATACTTGGTTTAAAATCCTCTGTAAATTGTAATCTCTTCAAACTATATTTAGGTTTCAACTTTTAAGCATGCAGTAACTTTGTTTCCAATGAATATAGGTATGTGAACAAATAACTACCTCAATTCTTCCCATTTCTGCTTCTAATTTTGCCTTTTGCTGACTTTCCCATGCTTGAATTTTGATTTCCTCTCGCTTAAATCTGCAAAATGTCATAAATTATAATCACATTAGAAAGGATGAACAAATTACACGGTTCGATTATTATTTTTCATAAAACATGATTTACATTAGTCTTATAGAGATGTGAGTAAAAATAAAACCTTGCAGTATGTTTAGATTTCTCAGCTTCCTCCCACAGAGCCGCACGTTTTTCAAATTCAATTCTCTCCTGTTCTTGCACACTCACGTCCCGGGGAGAAGATTTGTTCTTTTCCTGTTCATCTTTGCTTGCCCAAGCAGCAATATTCATCTTACCAAGCTGCACCCCAAGGGCTGCAATCTCTCTCCTTGTCTTGATCTTCATTTCTTCTTCAGACAAATGCCTTTTGCCATTTTCAACTGGAAACTGGGAATCCTCATTGGTCGTGTTGTCCAAAGGTGTCGGAGCAGGTGCACCTCTCCTGGGAGTCGACGGCATTGAGGAAACAGGGCTTCGTAGTGGTGTCGCAGACCCAACAGGTGTAGCAGTCCGCGAAGGTTCTTGACTTGGCACAGGGGTCATTTCAGTTCCCATGTCTCTCATGGCAACAGATCTTATCCCAGGCATCACTGTATCATGAAAAACAAGTTAATCTTACTGTCTACACTCTGAGTATGTCACCTACAGAAAGAATCCGGCTTATAATAAGAACATGCACCAGGAAATTCAAATTGCACTTTTTATGTTTCAGTGGTTTCACTCAAAATCTCAGATCATCCATCTACTAAATTAGGCAATATATTTTCTATGGAAATTAATCTTTGTATATACTCTAGAGCATGGGAAACACATCCATATGAATAAAAATTCCCTTAGATCAGTGGCAGCCACACTGACCCAATGAGTTGGGGGACACGGGTGGTGTCTGACCTAGGGCAAAATAATAAACACATCCACACTCCAGCGCCCAGATAAACAGGTGTGTATATATAAACTTTCAGCTAGCCATAATTGGCTCATATTCTCATTCTCCAGTTATCCAATGAGGTTGCCTTAAATTAGCACGAATAATAATTATGCAAATGATTTGTATACTTTTTAATCTTCCAAAAAGAGGATATAAGAAAACCTATATCATCAATACTGGGGGTCGAATAACATACCTGACTGATCATCTGTACTTCTTGAGCAAGATAAACCCAATTCATTGACATCCTTTAGATCTTTGCTTTGGGGAAGAGACTCCACAACTGGATTTCTTCCGTGTGCTTGACCTGAAACCGAATGAGCATCGGAAGGAACAAAAGAGAATTTCTCAAATCCCATATGTGATGTAGTCTGACAGATATCGACTCGCTTTGTTTCTGTGGCCTTGCCTATTGGGAGTTTATGATCATAATTACCAGACTCTGGTGCAACCCTGCCCATATTTGTTGGCATGCGATTTGCTTGGTTATGTGTAGTATTCTTTTTCGAGTGATTAGCCTGTATGTTTTGCCTATTCATTATCCATTTCTCGGCATCGTTCCACTTAGAAGGAATAGGTCTGAATAGGGATCTAGTGGCAGGATTGTTCCCTGGTCTCTCCCCTTTATCAAACTCAAAACTGGACGAGCTAGCATTGCTGTCATAATCAAGATTTTCATCTTCTATTGCTCTCACCGCATGAATTGCGCTTGAATTTCCCGTGTCAACCTTCTGAAAATGCTGCATCTTCACACGCCCCGTGTTGCTGTTTTCCTTAGCCATTGTCTCCTTTGCTTCATAGGAAATCTGGCCATTTTGTCTCCGGTCCAGCACAGCATCACTCGACGGCTTTAATGACAGAACATCCAAGCTTGGAGATGTAACTGAGAAGAACAAGTTTCCAATTAGTCAATATATGAAGCTTTATATTCAATAGAAAAATTAATAAATACTGACTAACATATTAAAAAATGTACATACAAAAATTGTTAAATTGCAATTGAAATTGCAGACCTTCATCATCAAGGTTGTCATTTTTTGAGCCAAGTAAGCTATTCACAAATTCAGCATCCTCAATCCTTGAAGGGGAGGTTCTGGATGAGTTACTGTTGGATCCATCTTTCTTCCTATGATGGAGAGGTCCTAATAACTTCATCCTCAGTTTACTGGGGGAAATTATTCCAGCCTGCAGAAAAAATGGCATACTTTTCCTCATCAACAAAATTCTAGAAGAACTCAATTAGCAAATTTCTAACTGAATCCATATCGCAGCACACTTCATAAACAATTATACCCAATAAATGACCACTTTCTTCTTTTCCACCAAAAGGCCCACCCCACCGTTTCAACCCACACCCTTTATTTACTCAGGAGAAAAACAAGCGCAAATCAATTCTACCCTTCTTTTTTTTTTCTTTCAATTTTCAGCCTTTTTCCCCCTCTCTTCCTCACCCACCCACCCAACAAATAATAATGGCAAGCCCCATCCTTCCATTCATTACAAAAGTAGAAAAGCAAAAGCATGATTTTTGAAACCATGTTAAAAATTCACTTGGAGGGAATCAATGAAACCAAGCCCACAAAAAATAAAAAACAGAAGGGGGAGTGACCAAGTGTAATCGGAACTCCAAGAACAGAAACCTTTGAATCATATGGACCATTTTTCCACCAACCCAGTTTAAGAAACAAAATAAAGATTTAATTTTGATGAAAAAAACAACAACTATGAGGTTGAATGGAAGAGATGGCAGCAGTGCGGCTAAATGCCAAACCTGAACTTTCTCTATCCTCTCGTACTCCATTAGATCTCTGACTGTCTAAGTTGGAAAGTAGTTCATGCAGAAGTGGAAGGGGAAAAAGTTGAATCTTGCAGCTTGGCTTGGAAGTAGTAGTTATGAGTGGTGAGTTGTGATTGTGAATGAGAGAGTGAGATTATGAATGAATGAATGAATGTTGATGCAGCAAGAGCAGGTGTTTGCTTGCTCAAGAAAGTGTTCAAGTTGGGTTCCTCTGCAGTAACGGAGATGCTGTATCTATCTATCACAATGGCCCCTCCTGCTACAAATTCAATTCGCATTTAAATAATCTTTTATGAATTTTATTTTTTTTGGTACACACCTCGTCTATTTTTACAGGAGTCCATCATTGTAGTCATGGGTTGTAAGTTTTTTTTAGAAATTAAATATAGAAGTCACATATATTCTTTTTTTTATATAATTATTTTAAAAATCATATTAATAATAAATTATAACTAAACAATAATATCAAAATATTATACCTTAATACATAACATTAAACTCTGTCTTTTCTAGAAAGATAATTTTGTTTGTGTAAGATAATTATATTTCAATTAAATTTTAAAGATTTGATGATATATTAAATTTTAATTTAAAATTTTAAATAATCTAATGTCATTTGTTTATTATTTTTAATTTTAACCCAATAATTATTATCGATTATTCTTACATAAGATAGCGTAACCATGTCTCGTGCGCGTGCATATATATATATATATATATATATATATATATATATATGATTCTTACAAGAACATTTTCTTACTTGAAAATATGAAAATAACCAATAAAATTTATTAGATAATGATTAAAATAATAGATGGTCAAAATTAAAATATATAAAAATTAAAATTAAAATCTAATATATTATTTAAATCTAAAAAAAAATTCATCAAACAAACTACATCATAAAATATTTTAATTATCATTAATACATATTATTATTGTTGTAATCATCATTGTCATCACTATTTTCCTTGTCACGTTAACGTCACTATTATCCCTCCTCTCATATCTCGATGTAGGTGTGGTGGTGATGATGACAACAAAGGTCAGGGTGACCACAATGGTGACAGCTAAGGATTTTTTTTCGTAAATACACTTTTTTTTCTCAATCTACCCTACTTTGTAATTTAATTCTCAATATACATTACTTGAAATTTTCTATTTCTTTTTTATTTTTTTTAATTTAAAATATTATAAAATATAAATATTATATTATATAATTTTTTAATTGATTTTAAAATTACTTATTTATTAAATTAAATTTTATAATTTTTTTATTTTTATTTTTTAAAAAATAATATTATTAAATATAATTATTTTTGTTTTATTATTTAATTTACTTAATATATTTTTGCTGAAAAATATCAGTGAAGTAAAGCCGTAGATGCGGACATAGTAGCTAACTAATTATTCCGATAATCTCGGCTCCGAATACCTTATATTAGTAACAACTTTTAAAAGAAAAATACAATAAAGACAACGTGGTTTCAATTGAATTACTCGAGGCGGAGCTAACAATTGTTCGGATACTTTTGATTGGATAGAAAATATTACCTTGTACGAGAAAAAAATATACATCAATGTAAAATTTTATACAAAACCATTTAATTATAATTTATTATATATAATAATTTTATTAAATTTAAAAATAAATATTTTAAATTAATTTAAATAATAATTTGTGATTAAATAATAATATAAAATTACTTTATATACCATAAGTGCATAACCAATAAATTTATTATTTTAAGAATTCCAACTTTTTATGTATACATTAAAAAACACACTCTCTTCAACATTCAATTAACTAATTAATCAAGAGGAAAAAATTAGTTAATGTAATTTAGAATATTAAATATATTTTAAATTGGTATTTTAAAAAAATTATGCATGAGAATAAACTATCAAACAATAATAAATTATACACTTCTATAATACTTTTAATTACTAATGTACCAATTAAATATTTATCATACCAATAAATCTTTGGTTTAAGTGGTAATTGACTTTTTCCTTTTAAGTAAAATCTTATATTTAAGTTTTATTGATAAAAAAATATAATTAAAAAAAAGAGTCTCAAAAAAGTAATAAACCAAATTATTAGACAAAAATTAATTCTCATCAAAGTTAATAAATATTTTATATCAATAATATTGTCACCCAAAAATACTTATGAGTACTAATATACCAATTATGTCCTTTTTCCCTACTCATAAAACCTTTTTTCATAATTTTATTTATCTATTTTTATAAGATTATTTTCTAATTTTTAAATATATTAATTATTTTTCCTAGATATCTCTACTTAAAATTTCTCTCTACAAGTATTAATAAAAAATAATTAAGTGAATAAAAATATATGAAAATTTTATTTTAAAATGATGTTACAAATAGTCAATAAAATTAATATGATTAACTAAATTAATTATTTTTTAAGGTACATAAATTAGTTTAAAAAATCATCATGTTATTACTTTGTGAAATGTCAAGAACAGATAGTCTAACACATTTTTTTCATTGTTAATATATTATTAAAAGTGACAAAATATTACAAATCCCACATCATTTTGAATGACTTTCTCTCTAATTTTATAGATTTTAATACATTTTAATTAATAAAAAATATTTACAGAAAAATATGTTAGAGAGTGTCAGTAATATTCATCGGTAATATTCATCTTCATAAACAAATAATTCTTTTGGTCTTGAATATAAAAAAAACATCATTTTTTTTTAATTTTAAATATAAAAAATTTAATTAATTTCATCTTATTTAATATAATTATTTTTAAAATACTTTTTATTTAATTAATATGCCAGTTTTAATATTTTTTTTCTTATCATTGATATCAAATTTCAATAAATAACATTTTATTTAAAAACAATATAATTAAATATAATCAACAATTTTTTAAAATTAATGCGTGATTTTATTTTTCATTCTTATATTTAAGAACAATAGATGACAAGGAAGGCATGAATATATTCCTTGGTGGGTCAAAGATACTTCTGGGAACACATCCACGAAAGCAGGCTCATAGTTATAGATTTTAATTTATTTGACAGAGGAATTAAATTAATTAGGGCGTCAGAAGACAGAAGCCCAAAGATCAGAGTTCGGAATTCTATAATGTGACTTCTCCTTTCACTCTGCCCACACCATTTTAATTTAGAAATTTTTTTAGTGCTAGTACTTATCAAACAATACAAAATAGTTATTTAGTATTTCTATAAGAATTAAATAAAAGATTTAAAAATTTCATATATTTTTAAGAAATTATTTTTTTCCCAAGTTAAAAACCATTTTTTAATTTATTAGGTCGAAGATTAATGATACTCATAATACATAAAAATGACTGATCTAAATAAATTTTACATATGGTGATAATTAATTTAAAACTTTTTTACATTAACTTTTTTATAAAATATCCTTAATTATAAGTTATCTTTTGCTTTCAATAAATAATAAGTAGAATATATTAATATTTTAAACTCTTTAAAGTTTAACTTTGTTTTGTAAAAAGAGTATTTAAAAAAATTGATTTGATTTGATTTTCCTCTTCTTTCTTTTTATTTTGAATATTCCCTTCTCCCCTTCATCAATGCTCACGTATTAGGCATAAAACTTGATTTTCAAATGCATTTACTTATTAACATTCTAAAATAATTAAAGATCTTGAGTAACAAAATCTTGTTTCAACACTTTCACAACGCTATTTGAAAAATTATTTTATAAAATAAGCATGGAACACATGAATTAGTTAGCACAAAGATTATTTAACCAATTGTCTCAATCTTAAGTCCTTAAAATGTAACTATAAAATGATCTCTAACATAATATATATATATATATAACTCTTTCTAATAAAACACTTCAATATAATATTATATATCTTGCATCTGTTTCACTTGATCGAAACTACTGTCAACTGAATCAAAAGTTTAGACTGCAACTTTTGATGTTCATAACTTGATCCACAGATTCTTACTCAGAAGTTTCTCACGTAAACTTCATGATCAATAATTAATACTCTGCACTCAAATAGCATAGTACTATGCCATTCAATATAGGCCAATATTGTTTAGTTTAGTACATTAACAAACTTTTTTGTTACATCTTTATTAAAACTAATCTCTTCTTGATACTACTTGGAAGCTAGGTCTTTTGAGCCTACCAAACACTTTCTAAACAACCTTCTAAGCAACTCAATTCTTAACTTAAGAATAAACACAAAAGGGCTTTTAGTTTTGTAAAGCTTGCAATTCAACGTCTCATGTTGCGATTAAAATATTTTCTTTATTGATTTTTTATGCATTTTTCTTTATTGATTTTGTTGTGTCGTGAATGTGACCTGCAGGCTACAACTCTATGGATGATTGATTCAATCTAAAATAGGCTAGTTTCCATTTAATTCAGAATTTTCTCGCAAGTTGGTGTGTATTTTTAGGAGATTCTCCTTTTTCTTTGAAGATTAAAAAACCAGTAGACAGATGATATCACAATCATAAAAAAAGTTCAATATCAATAAATGATAAAAACATGTGAATTAAAAGTGGTTGAAAGAGATTTTATCCAGTTGATACATACGCTATAATCAAAAGTCATACAATTTTATTTTCATAATCAAAGCAGCATTGCAAATAGCCAAATAGCAAAGAGCATAATATTTTATGAGTGGGTGAAACATACTGAAAGACATTATTTATGCAACTTATATCCCTTCTCGATCATATAGTCATACTCAATTAGTTGATATCTTCTTCAAGACCATAGACAAATTTGATATAGATAGATACTGGAAAATTTGATAGATTAAAATATAAACAATTTTCTTTACATTTGTTTTTTAAATTATAAGCTTTTTGATGCAACAAACTAAGAAAGTTAGAAAAAGAGTAATGGTGGAAGTTGGAGTAATTTGTACACGATCTTATATTCAAATTTATTATCTTAAAAATGTATTGAAGTATTAAACATACTTCAATGGAGGGGAAAAAAGAAGAAGACAAAACTCATCTTGTTATCAAGTCTAAATAAATAACTTAAAAAGGACGGATGGTAAAATAATAAAATAAAAAAATTAAAATTTTAAATGAATATAAAGAACCATAAGTATAATTATTATACCATTCAAAAATGTCGTTGAGATCTTATTTCAGATTGCCCACAAGCCGTAACTTCCTTTGACTAATTTGAAAGTGCAAATGAGCTACACTTAGTAGTCAACTAAGGAAGAGAAGTAGATATAAGTCATTTTATGTCGTACATGCACGATCCAAATCAGTTTTAGCTATCATTTTACAAATACTCTATCTATATTTTTAAGGTTCTGATAACATTTGATTAAGAAAATACTGATTGATAAGGTGAAGAGTATTAATAATATTAACTACTTTTTTCACAATTTATTGATTAGAAAAACTGATTAACCCTCTTTTCCCCCCCTTAATAATCCCTCACTTCTATTCTTCGGCTCATTAATTAAGATGCCATGCATTTAGAAACGTAGCTAGGAGACCGTTGCCAATGAATAATTGAATAGTAATTAGGACTCCTCATTCTTTTAATTAACTCTATTTGCAAATATATTAACTTCCCGTATCGGTCTAAGAAAACATTATTTTAAAGGCGGTCTAAGAAAACATAATTAACATTATCCAAGATCTAAATAAAATTTTTAAAGCTCAAAACCCAATGGGAAAAGTAGGGAGGTTATACTACACTTTTTGTTTGCTTTTCATTAAGGTATATGGTTCTATAAAATGCTTATATTTAAGTAACGTTACACTTTTATATTGTTTACTCCTATTAGGAGCTCAAGAAACATTATTTTATTAGTGTTAATTTCATCAATTCATTAACCAAAAGTTAATTTCATCAATTTCACATTTCACATGGTGTGTTCTCATTTTGTGTGGGCCCCATTCTCTTTTGAAGATTTTGGGAATGATGTGTACTATGGTTTATGCCCTTCAAAGGGGCTTTGACCAATTTGTCTTATATATTTTGCATTCGTTTTGGTATGTGAACTCATTGATTCGCCTACATGTTTGACCACCTTCAAATTCCACATTTGAATTCAGGTACAGATCGAAAACGATTCCATAGTCCTTACTAAATGTTTTATTTCATACTTTTTATAGCATAAGTATGTCTTCGTAAAGTTTTGTAAGCTAATACACTTCACCTCTGTATTGACTTTTTTAAACCGAAGAAAATACACCGATGAAAAAGATGATAGATTTTTCAAAACTAGAGAAACATGCAGAGAAGCAAATAATAAATGTAGAAAAATAAGCCACAATGAAAAACAAGACAACCGATATGATGCGTCATAATTAGCAAATAAGTTTGTCCTTGATTAGTAATTCAATCTTTAGATTCATGCATTGAAAATGTATTTGTTGTAAGATTCATTAAATGAACTTTAGAAATTAAAAGAATTAGTTTTTAAGAGAGTTAACAAAATGGACTCAGTTAATTGGATAAACCCAAATATGTCTGAATGTAGGAACCGAACTTAAATCTTTTAGTTTAAATATATAGGTTTCTTAGTTGGATCCAATTATGACTTAATAAAGGTTAAGCCACATAAAATCCATTAAAAGCCCACAAAAATAGATTTTTTACGAAGTTAAATTTTATTTTTTAGGCTCAAATTAAATTTGAACCTTTTTGACCCGATCCATTATAACATATGACCCGCGTAGATCTTAATTGTATTGAGTTGGATAACTTGTTTTACCACCTATAAGCTTTAATTATATCATGGATTTGAAAAAGAAGAATAAAATAAAATCAATGAAGATCAAGACACTAAAATTTTGTGATTTACTCAATGTGCCACATCATGGTACTTCCATAATATTCACTATAATTACATGATAATATATAAAGATTGAGGCCAGCAAAAACCTCAACTTTTTTCGGTGATAAAAGAAGAAATCCTATTATATATATATATATATATATATATATATATATATTATAAAAATGACGCTAATGATTTTTTCCTCCTACCAAGTTAATTTATTTTTTTCTTAGGTTAAAAATCACGAATGTCCTCAATTAACTGAGTCAAAAATTAATCTCACTTATAGTGTGTGATTATTATTGATCTAAAAAAATTTTGCACATATAAGAATAAAAAATTCTCTCACTGGATAAATTATTCTCAGTAATGTGAATACAATAAAATCTTACACAACCACATTAATCATTAATCCTTTGAGTTTAAGTCAATTCATTGAAGTAAATATTCCTTTAAAACTTCATTTATCAAGTTGTAAAGATCAAATCTTGTTTTAAGAAACAAGATTTGAATGTAAACGACGTTTGGTAATATGGACTCTTATTCCTTGTAAATTTTCAGGCCTAACATATTTTCGAATTTTCAATGTTGATATAACAGAAGTCCTTTGAACTTTGAAGTGAAGGTATACTAATTATAACAATTAAAATTGTAAATTTAATTGCAAAATATTATCCAAAGGTAAAGGTCTATAAATTTGAAAAATAAGTCTAATGAACATATAATCACATATAGCATAAAGGATCCTTTTAGTATCAGACTTTCAGTTGTCTTTCTAATTGAACAACACTTCGCTTACAAGTTACATCCAACTACGAACATTAAAACAGGTACAATTTCCTTTAAGAAGCTAGGAAAAACAAAGATGTTAACCTATTTTATTGTTTTCGTTGTTTTTTTTCCTTGGCCCAAGTTCTTTTTTAGCTTGACATGAGACTCTAGTCAGAGACTGTTTTGACTAAATTTTGTAAAATTAAATTTACTCACATGATCTATAACAATTTATGTTTTAAAGACATACATTAATCGGACAAATTTGGATTTGGAAACAAAATCAACTTAATTTAATACATTCCACCATGACATCAAGCAACACTTATATTCCAAACTAAGTGACAAAAGCTACAGTGATATTTATTTAATCTTCATTGATAACTCTCTATCTTAGAGATAAAAGCAAACACTACATTAACAGACTTTTTAATGGCTTTATGAGGACAATGACCAATGATAGTATGAAAGCAACAATTAAACAAGGGAGGCAATGAGCAGAAAAAACACGAGTGGGTGGGAATCTACTGATAGTTTTATTTGTGTGGTCGCCATTCCAACATGCAGATAGAAATGGTTCCACTTCCAGCTCCTAGTCAAAACAAAAGAACCCTTTCCCTTTTAGTTATAGGGTCGCATTATCCCATCTTTATTAATGCTAAACTAAATCATTTATCTTATTTATTAACTATTTATTTAATTGCTTTAGAAACTAATTTAATTAGTTATTTTTTTAAGAATAAACACTTTTAAAGCATTTGAAAATCAGTTAAAAAAATGTTTTTTTTTATATATTAAATACTTTATTTTTTATTTAATATTTAATATTTTCAATTTGTTTAACAAGTTTCTTTAATTTTAATTTTTATGGCATTTATTAAAAATACCAAAATGCTTACAAGTAGGTTGGAATCTCCAGTACTCAGTATTCAGCTTGGACTGTACTTGCTTTGGAGAGAATTATTGAGTATCTTTCCAAATACTGTGTATCGATCTTATCGTGAAGCAATGCAAATTTGTCAGCACTATCATATATAACCAATGGCAAGTCGTTTTCTCACATTAGATTCAGGCACATGGTCTGGGCATTTGCGTTGTTAGTTTGCAATAAAACGTACCAAAGCTATTGTTTTTTTTTTCTTTCTTTCTATTTTCTAGGTTAATTTATAATTACTAAGTATATTTTTGATTTCTCCAATCTCCATGCCATTATTTTAATGGCACAGTTTATTGTTAACTATTACAATACATGCTTTAATATACCTTATTTTTAAAAATCTAATGGAAAATACAATACATGCTTTAATATACCTTTCTTCTAATACACAATCTATTGGTTAAAAATTGTTAACTATTACAATATTTTTTTGACTGCTATTACAGATTATAAACGAGACTCTTTTTTTTTTTTTTTTTAAAAAAAAGAGTTATAAATGAGACTGGTTAATTATGAAGTTTTTTTTTTTTTGCTGAATTCATTAATTAAGAAGTAATATCTACAATTTTGTGTGATGTCTAATAAATTTAAGTCAATAATAGCAAGTATGTTCAAAATAGATTGTTAGAAAATACATTTCTTTACATTTAATTGTAGTAATACTTAATAATACCAATTTATCTAATTTTTTTTATTCTAATTGTTATCTAATTGAAAAGTTAAACACAAATCTAATAAATAAAATAAAATTAAATTTAATATAAAATTACACCTTCATAAACTATGATAATATTAAATGTCTTAATTTATTTATTAATAAAGTCTATATAAGATGTTAACCTCGGGTCTAGTTGAGTGAATCAGTACAGAGTTTCATATCTCACAAGTTGTAAGTTTAAGCTCTCATTTGTATCTTTGAGATCATGTATATGTAAGTATATATATATACTATTTTTATAAGCACTCGAACCTAAAGATTTTTAATTTTTCTTGTCTTGAACTAATGCGTTATCCTGTTCTTACTGAAGAAAAAGGTCTTTTAAGACTCTCAATTCAAAGATATGAGATTGAATCTCAATTTGAGGAAATTGTGTGTTTGTTTGGAACAGAGGGGGGATTAACCTATATTTTCTATTTTAAACTTGAAATGAGATGAAATAATAATAATTATGTACCTTTCATTCACTCTATATTTAATTTAACAATACACACAATTCAAATGTAAAAAATGGGCCTCGAACTCATTTCCAATCTTTTTCTTCTTCTTCTTCTTAAGTGATGCATGTAAAGACTTATAATATTATAATTCACATTGTTATATGACATTTAAATACGTATTTTTCTTTCAAGTCAATTCAATTCAACCAGCTTTTATTTGGCAAAAAATTTAAAGAAAGTTACTTCAGGACACTAATGTACCATGTCTTCCTCAATCTTCTATGCTTGTAATCGTAGGATCTAATATGGTAATTTGGCTTTCATATATAACCTTTTGATATGTAGTACAAAATATTTTATTGTTCCTTTCAACTTTTCCTTGGGATGGAATTCGATCTTCAACGAAGTCATTGTTATAGCTTGGAATTATGAATATTAAGTGGAGGAATTAAATGAAGATTATACACCACACCATCCAGTATGTGGTGTGGATAAACTGGTGCGAGAATGTTTCAATTCAAATAATTATTTTGAATTTGAATCTCATTTAAATAGTTAAGTTAAATATTAAAACGGAAAAGTTTTAGTCCATAATTGTGCTGCACTCTATCCAATTTAAATAGAATTTTTTCCTACAAATGATATATGTGATCTATTAAAAAAATGAAGATTGCACTGCATCATCATCTGGTGGTTAGAAACTACATTTGTGGGTGATTATAAGTTGCTTTATTGTGTATTTGTGTAACTTTTGTATCAGAACTTGACTTTGATTAACTTTCATAGATGCATTTGAGCTTAACAAAGATAGACATATAGTGAATTGGACTCAGACCCAAACCGTCACAAATGTCATGTAGACGAGTCACTGTTATAGTATACTAACAAACAGTCAGACATAATGAAGTATTACACGATTGAATGAGATAGCGTCCTAAGTGGATTGAATTACAAGTGTGAATAAAAGTATAAAAGTTAAATACAATATAATTAAAAAAAATTCATAAATTTAAACCTCAAGATTTTAGGTTAAAATATAATATTAAATTTTCTTATATGATTATTAATGATATTTAACTTTTAACATATTTAGTTATCATAGTTAATTAAGTTAGTGTCAACAATGCATAAATAACCTCTAAAAAACCAAAGAAGTAATTTTAATAAACTATCAGTGTAAATTTCCATACACTATAAACTGATTAGAATAAATTTTACAAATAACTATTAAAATAATTGTTATAAAAATAATAATTTTACCATATATAACATTCCATAATTGAACGGAAGTATTTGTACATTGAATATGTTCTAATCAAATTCAAAACGAAATAGCGTACTATTTGCTGACCCAAAAGAGAAATCATACTATTTGCTTAAGTAGCTAGTGGCATATTGCTGTCAAAATTAATACCCACAAAAAGAAAGAATTCACGTGGGACCTATGCGGGAATAAAATTCGCAAGGCAGAATACTAAGTTTGTTGGGACTTGTTGGGACCCTAATGAACTTTGACTGGGAAAAAGGAATTGCAGCTTTCTGATTTTGGGACCCTTTGATAGCTAATGTTAGGTGCAGGAAAAAGCTAGCTGACTTGGAGGGTCAGTACCTTCAAAGGTTAGTACCTCCAGAGTATAAGGGAAAAGAAAGGTAAAGGGCAAATTGTATTTTCTTATGTCCTGTTTACTTATTTACATAAATATATATAGGAAATTCCAATAATAAAACTGTAAATTCTATCTAAAAGGAATATTCTACTAATAACATATTTTGTAATTTTGTATGCAAACACTGACTATTTTTACTATTATAGGTTTCTTTTGCAAACTATTTATTAAAAGGAGACTGTTTTCAAACTATTTATCGAGGGGGTCAGTTTTTATTTGTATTGCATTAAAGGCAGGAGTGCAATTCAACAGAGAGATGACATATGGCATTGAACTGTTGTGCCAACAACTTTGCATAATGAGTTACTACACTTGCAGTGGCGCAACCACTTTTGGTCAGACTTTTGACAACATGTGTACTTGACCAACTTTGTGCAATGGGTTACTACACTTGCATTTGTCGGTGCTTCTACGTTGAATGTGACAAATTCACTATTATCATGTGGGAATAATGTAACTGCCAATGAATCAAAAGTTCAAAGATTTGCAACAAATTTAGATGAAAATTCTGACGATGATGATTATATGACATTTAATTCATATGAAGAATGTATATTTAATCATCGATATCTTCCTCCTCATCCAACGAGTCCTCATCATCATCAGAATCTTCATCTAAATTTGTTGCAAATCTTTGAACTTTTGATTCATTGGCGGCTATATTATTTCCACATGATAATATCGAATTTGTCACATTCAACGCAAAAGCACCGACAACTGCAAGTGTAGCAATCCATTGCACAAAGCTGGTCAAGTACACACGCTGTCAAAAGTATGTCCAAAAGTGGTTGCGCCACTGCAAGTGTAACAACCCATTGCGCAAAGCTGTTGGCACAATAGCTCAATGCCAATGTCATCTCCCCGTTGAATTGCGCCCCTGCTTTTGACGCAATGCAAATAAAAACAGACCCCCAGTAAATAGTTTGAAAACATCTCCCTTTTGATAAATAGTTTGCAAAAGGAGCCTATGGTGGTGCTTTTGCCTGCAAACACCACCAAATAGGCTTCGTGTTGATTTTGCTGATTCACTATTCCAATTCTGTCCTTATACATAGTCTGCAAGGTAAGTTGACTTAACCACCCTTCTCTTGGTCTCTTCTCCCTTTTGCACTCTTGTTGCTGGTGCTTCCTCTGTTGCTGGGATTATAAGCTTGCTCGTATCAGCTAATCTTTGAAAAATCTATCAAATATTCAAATATAGGTGTGGAAAGTCGCTTTCTCATGCTTTAACTATTTCCCCCTTTGTCAAGCAATGAGAAATTTGGCTTGCTTTGCCTTTAAAGTCAATAATGGTTTACAAACTTTTGGAAGCATTTAACGATATGGCAAATCTAAAGAAAATCAAGACCAACACTACCAACTAAAAGGTGCCCTTCAAAGTGTGGTGTTTGATTATAATTCTTTATGGAATCAAAGTAGCCATGGTTTAAAATGATTGAAAAGATCATTGTTTGCTTTGAATAATGTGTTCTAAGCTTAGAGTGTGTATCCAAAATTAGCTTTTAGTCTAAACTCAATAAAGGCTAAAATATTTTCTTTTAATTGGAGATATAGATCTTTTAACTTTATTTATCTGAAAAGAAACTTTTTTTTTTAAAAAAAAGGAATTTCAATGAAGCACAATAACGTTCAACGCATTTAATTTACCCTAAGTTCCTAATAACATTAGGGTTGCTTCTGCTGTTTACTTAGATTGAACGTATGTGTAGTGCTTCCTCTGCAAATGTTCTTTGAGGACCATGGGTCGAGATGCAACTTGTAAATCAAAGGAGAATGCTTCTTGAGCACAAATTTAAGACAACAAAAAGATGTTTCTTTAAATTTGATGTGTATTTTTAAAATGCATATTGTTAAAAGAAAATAAAATGCAAGTAAGAGATAGAAATAAGCATATATAGTACTTATATATGATGTTTACTTTTAATAATAAAATTGGTGATTAAATGTAATAATTGTCACTTACCCAAGAAAAGCAACTACAGGAAAAGCCACAATTTTCCGTTCAAATGTGTCCCAATGTTATATATTACTCTTTAAGTGAGCGCATGCTAATCTCTAGCCCAGCAAACTATGCATAGCCCAAACGAGCATCGTGACCACACACTTGCGGGTTATTGCTTCCTGCACCTCCTTTATGACTTCTGGATTGCTAAATCCAAAAGGTAAAAAAACATTCCAGAAAGGATGCAGAAAGCAACTTGGAGATGCAGGTCCCTCTATCTTCTATCACTTTCTTATCATAATAGGAAGTGTAAGTTCTTACTGTTCCGTACTTGTTCTTTTCAAGATGAAACAAGCATTCAACTGTGGCATAATATAGTCAGTGCATATCTTTTGCACTAAGACCCTATGCAATAGTTATTGTGGACCCAAATCTAGATATAACACCCAAAAGACAAGTTGTGTTTTTCATAATTAATTTTGTAGAAACTAAGCAATTAAGATTTAGTCATATTGAGAGTAACTGTGTTCAATTGTTCCTTTAGAAACACCATATAATCCTCACCCTTGGCCTGACTCCATCTACTATAGAAATTCAGTATTTATGCGAGCCTAATAGAAGTCAAGAACAAGAGAAAGAAAATGTTAAATGTGACAAAAACGGTGTTCACTATCAGCTTCAGAATTGATCACATATTTCCAGAAAAAAATAAAAAATAAAAATAAAATCAAATTTTGCTCTCACTCTAGTATCATATCGCTTGCAAACATAAGGATCATTATTGCTTGTCTCTGCCCTTCTATTCAGAAAGAGTTAAATAAGTTAACTAGAGATAAAGATGGATTTTTTTAATATTCTAGCAAAAGTTTTTAAAAAAGGATTAGCAGTTATTTTTGGTTAAGATTTCAATATCCTTCAACTGATTTTACAAAAACACATTTACAACAATAATCTAATCTTTGCAACACATGTTGTGCTCTCATTGGTGCATAAGTTGTCCTTGTGTGCTCTCTTCTTCATCTTCTAACATCCGATGAGGAGAATCATAGGGAAGATTCATCATATTTTCACCACTAACATAAACTACTCAAAAAATATCATGCTTCATCTCAGTGGAGAAGCGTTCAAGATAAGGCATCATCCACTTTCTATGGTCTGAGCTGAGAATCCATGAGTAACAAAATTGTAGGGATTGCCACACATGAATGCATACCACTCTTGGTAAGCATTGGCCTTTCATGCAAAGGCCTGAAGTTATGCCTTCTGTTTTTGGAAAACGAGACCTAAAAATTGCTAGGACTGCATAGCACTGATCATTAAGGTCCTTTGTAGTTGTGACTACTGAGTTCATGGATATTATGTCACCAGTGCTGAACTTTACAGCTAAAGAGCCATCTCTTGATTCTCCAGCATATGCATCAAGGAAATTGTGTTCAACCACCAAGACTGCCATTCTTGTTACATTATTGGTTAGCATTGATTGCTGTAAAGGGAAAATTGCAAACATAAATAAATAAATAATCAGGGCATGGCATGTTGGAGATGCCGCATTAACTAGTATATAAACAAAAAATTAATGAGAGACAATTCTTATTCCACGAGCTGGTTTTTAGTGTTGAGTTATGCTCAAATTTAAATTCTAAGACATGTGATCGATTAATCAGATTACAAAAATTATTAATCTAGGAAACTTAGTCTTACTCCAGCTACTTTATAATTATTCTCACGTGAATATTTAATGATGAAGATCAATGCACATTGCAATTATGAAACATTGTCTTACTCCAGCTACTTTATAAGTTTTAGATATTCTGTCATAGCAGGAAAGTAGAAAACTAGAGCTGGCTTCTAACATGAAATGTTCAATTATTTTCTTCTGAAGAGGGTTAGTTTTCCTTGGCATCCATGTCTATAAAGACCTGCCAGTCAAATTCTAGAGTTCTTGTCCCACAAATAATATTTATTTAGTTAGAATTTGAAGACATGGATGTGAATGAGCCTCTGGCGCTTCAAGATTATGCACTAGTAAAACTTTTTCTTCAGCTATATTTTATTCCAGAATTATTCCTCATGAAGAGGGTGTGCGCATGTTGAATTTCATGTAATAATACTTTCCTAACTACTCTTTGAAATGTCCAGGTTTGGGAAAGTAGCACATAATGTGGTTAATATCATCAATTTGTTTTAACTGCATAAACCACATAAGCCTTTCTCTCCAGATGTTGGTGCTTGTGTTATATATATAGTTTAGAAGCTGCTAGTCAACAGATTTTGCATTGTGATTCTGCTAGACAGCTGCAAATACATTTTTTATATTACATGGTGAGCATTGTTTTGTATTTCATTTCTCTTCTAATAATTATTCCTTCTTTTATCAAAACACAAACACTCATAATCGTGGTTCACAAAAAGGTTTCATCAGAATTGTCTTGTTTTTCTATATGGACGTCTAAATTTTATTAAGTTGCTGTCTTATTGATGTACTTCAAAAAAGAAAACCAAGAAAGCAGTCCAATAGTTAGGGATCAAACTTACAAGATTTGCTGTCAGCTTATCTTTTTCATCACTAGACCGTTTCTGCCATGCTCCATACCATATGATCTGATTACAGGACATGACTTTTTTATAACACAAAGTGCAAAAAAGAAAATAGTGTAGCGTGATATGCTCAGTGGGGGAAAAATAACTAGCACTAACACGTACCAACATATGTACCATGTAACGGAGTAATTTACAGTGACACATTTCACTAAAAAAATGAGAGTAGCCTGTTCATTATTGCACCTGAACTGAATAATCTTAATGATCTGAAAAACTATCAAGTGGGTTGATCGTTTTGGTTCCAAGAAAAGTTTTCAGCTAAGTAATATTAGGAATTAGAATTTTTGTTTCTAATTTTAGGAAAATGCTTACTGTTGATTAGCTACATGATAAAATACTTTAACACAACTGACTAGGAGTTGATGCCATATTTAACCATCACTGATGCTAGACTATCATGGAGGTATGAAACAAAGAAGTTCTCATTCACAAAATATTAGAAATATTACAAAAGAAAATTACGTGGAATAGGAAAAGCAAAGCTAAAAGCAATAATTGATGCTATATATTTTGTCCTTATGTTGTGTTTACTTTGAAGCCAGTCATATCGGAAAATCATTACAAATTTTGGTGCAATCTTCCAGTTATGGCTACCCCAGTTATAACTACCCCAGTCAAACAATACATGTACTACAATTTAACAGAATAAAAAAGGGGATTTCATATGTTTATCAGCACAATTTCAACCATATAGAAGGAAAAGAAAGAACATACACTTGAGAATTGAGATTAGAAAAAAATTTAAGAGAAAATTTTCAAAAATGAATTAACAAAATTTAAAATTAGAGAAAGGAAAGAAGAACTTACCATATATTTCCATGTATGCTCCTAAATATAGAGCTTTGTACACAACCAAGATTCTGAGTGAGTAAGGAAAACTGTTGGAGTCCATGAACTAGATGATCAACAATTACTACAGTTGGCTTGAAAACATAGAAGCTTATGTCCAAATCTTTGTTGTTCAAATCCACGGAGCATGTCATCATCCTTTTCTTT
This sequence comes from Glycine soja, assembly GCF_004193775.1. Classification (NCBI taxonomy): domain Eukaryota; kingdom Viridiplantae; phylum Streptophyta; class Magnoliopsida; order Fabales; family Fabaceae; genus Glycine; species Glycine soja. The sequence continues at coordinate 19,100,095 of NC_041009.1, read as the reverse complement.
ATGACTCTAAATTCTCTTCTACACTACAAACACATTTTATGTTTTATTGGAGATGTTACTAATACTATTTTGTCTGTGATATTTGTCAAACACGAGTCGTGAAGCACAACACACGCATTCTCAGAACTTATTTAAATGAGAAAGGATCATATTAGAGGTGAGATACATTGAGAGAAACTTACTCATTTGAGAAGCTCGCATACCCACTAGAAAACATTTTTTTAGATTATAACTGTCGATTTATTCATCCTTGTATCAGATTGATCTTTGGTCAGCATGTTTTAGGCAAATGATACTTTAAATTATTAGGTTGGATTGAAAAAAAGATATCTATAAAAAGACATAAATGTTCCGCATTATATACTCTATTTTGTTGTCTCTATTGTATCAATTGATGATTTACTTTGATTTGACTTCTCATATTGTTACAAGTTGGGGACTAATTTATTATTTTGTTGATCTATTAGCTCAAATCTCTCCCAATTTTTTTAATGTATTAAATAGAATTTGATTAGTGTGTAGAATTTAATTAGTGTGCATCAAGTCAAGGGTATTCCTCACTTCACACAGTAAAATACTACTTCCTTTTGAGTTAGAGAAAATGAGAAATAATTGAAATTAGTACCACTTTCTCGGTAAATATTGTATAGTTCATTTTTATTCTATAATAAGTGTTTATAATAACTAATGCAAACATATGGCAATATATAATTTATAGATAGTGTAAAATATGTTTAAAAACCAACACATATAAATGATATCTTTCTAATTTTCAACTTGAAAATGATCCTTTTTGATATCTGAAAAGCTCGAGTCAAGATATTAATCAAGTCTTATAATTAATAAATGACCAATAACTTAGATTATATGACAAAATATTTACCTTTTGACACGTTCAGGTCTACGTGAGCGTCGGGCTATTTCATGTTCATGCTTTAACTATAGACACGTATATGGCAACCATATTTAATTAAAAGCTAGTGGGTCAAATCCAACTTCAATGCGTATTGTCTTTTCAGTTTTGAGTGAGTGAGACAAGATCACAAAGAAAAACATATTTTAATATACTCTAAAACAAATTTAATATTTCATAAAACATATTAAATACATTTAGCATTTAAAATTTAATATTTGCTTAAATTATTGAAAGGGAGACACAAGCCGAAATCCCAAGACCATCGACAGCATTTCTAACACGTTCACTGTAGACCCACACCAGTTTCCTCACGTGTAAACGTCATGGAGGAGTTAATACTTAATAGAATAGGTCAAGACGCCTAATACTACATTTTAATATTGGTTAAATTAGTTTTTTTTTCTTCTACTTTTAACCTATTGTTTAGATTTTTTTTTTATCTATAAAAATTAAACATAATATGAAAAAATTTGTAATTAAAAGATTAAATCAAATCCAAACACTACTAAATTAGAGGACAACAACTAATTTAACCTTTAATATTTAATGTATTTAACTTCATAACTTTTCCACCCACTTCGTTCCTAGGCTAGCTGTTTAAACGTTTTACTGAATGGAATGGACGAATGAGTGACATAATTAATTAACAACAAATTGTTTTGGGAAATAATTTTATACGTAAATCTTCAATATAATTTTCAACAATTTTTATTTTATACAACCAAACCAAATTATAGGGTGAAATAATAATTGAAAAAAAATTAAATGAAATCAAAATCATTGTCGACCCTCGTTACACTCTTTAAGGCGAATAAAAATGCAGAGTTTGACAAATTATTATGACCCCATTCCACTGCAGAAGTATTTTCCTTTCTCGTCAACTATATTGCTGTTTAATTTGTTTTGAGCATCGGGCTGAAGATCGTATACAACTTGAAAAGATTTAATTAGAAAAACAGGCAATCATCCTTTCTCTTGTATAGAACTAAACAATTGATTTCTAGATCAAATAAAATCATCAATTCCTATTTCAACAATTACAAATTCAGAGTAATTGAAAATTAAAAGCTTGCTTTTCCATTCTAATTTCACTTCCCATTTAAAATTCTAGCTACTCGTTTTTAGGGTGAGGGAGGAAGTATTTTTTAACGAGTCTCGCAAAAATCGCTCACTTTTATAAGTATTTCCATAAATCTTTTTGGAGCAATCTATAATTTTATACTCTCAAATTGTGAAAGATTGTCATAGTAGTCATTGAAATTAAAAATAAATATTAAATAAATTATTGAAATTAAAATTTTTCGGTCATATTAGTCCTAGTTACTAATTCGGTTAGAGAATATAATGATAATAAATTCTACATGTCACACATTAAAATGACAATAAATTTTATTTTTAGGAGTTTATTTGACATTCTCCTAATTCTGAGGATTATGGTAGTAGATTCAATCTTTTTTTACTTAAAAAACTTTCCCTACGACTTGGGTATCATTCTGACCCCCTAAATTTTACTCTAAAAAACAAAAATGTAGAAACTCGATGTTTTTACTACTTGATTGAAAGTACTTATCAGTCCACAATTTATGAATGCAAACTTTACAAAAACAAAAGGCAAAAGTACTCAGGAATTTGATAATCTAGGAAGCGCGCCCTCCAAGAAGGGTGAGACCTGGGACACATGCATGCATGCTACTAATCATAGTGAAGACTTGATAGTTCTGGTACCACGTGTGCTACTCTTGATGTGAAAAAGGGTGATCCATGTCCACAACTATTACCTTACTATAAGTTCATGGGAACTCTTAAACCATCGTGAGCAAGCTGCACTGATAGTCCTTCATTCCCTAAGCACAATTATAGAAGAATCAAGTCTGTAATATTCTAAAATTCATAACATACCACTGAGTACAAACTACAAAACTAAATAGTTGAACAACCTTCACATAGTATTGTATTTTTAGCCATTTTTTTCACGGACATACAAGGTTTTTTTTTTTACCCAAACTTATAACTTTCCTCATTGTTTATCTATACATACATATTTACTGTTGGTAGTGTAAATTCGATTTGAGGGATCCAAATTTATATTTTGTTTTTGAATTTTTTTTACAAAACCCATTGAAAATTTGAGCTCTCCCAATTCAAATTCTCAATATGATTTCTAATTTCTAATTTTTTTAGAAAAAATATTTTTTTAAAAGATTTTTGAAAAATATAAATAAAGAAAATTAATTAAATTAGATTACTTAAACATTATTTGAAGCTTAAAAAACTACACAAATAATATGCAGATGTTATTGGTGCAGGTAAACACATTAATATATATTACTGAAAATATGTTAATCGAGTATATATATTGGGTTACATGTTAAGTGTTTATAAAGTTCCATTAGCAAGGATTAATGAAAATATTGTTAAATCTGCATAGGTCATTAAAAAAATTAGGTGTTCTCATTCTCTCAAAAGTTCTACTCAAGCTAATTATTTTTTTTTATATTTACTATCAATGTATTATATTTCACACTATATATAAATTCAAAAAAATTCTTCAATGATAGTGTTTTTATCTAATTTTCTTTAATTTTATTATCTTCTCTAATTTAATTAATTTCCTTTATTTATATTTTTTTCATTTTTCTAAAAAAAATTAAAAATCACGATAAATATTCAGGTTGGAGGGATCTGAATTCAATGGGTTTTGCAATTTTTTTTTTAAAACACAGTATAAATTTGGTTCCCTCAATGAATAGTAAACATGCATGTATTGATAAATAGTGGAAGAAGTTATGTTTTGGTAAAAAAAAAAATCTATTTTTAGCCGTTGAAGTTTTTGACTTCTTTGAAATATGGGAAGTGTACCTTCTGGACCATTCCATTAAAAACTCATTGTCCTTGTGGTGATCAAATTTGTGATTCATTCCGATCAATAGGGTTTGCTTTGGACATAACCTCTTTACAGTTTCAAGAGTCTGTGAAATTACAAATAATGATATTTCACCATCAGGGACATAAATAAAAAGTGTAAACATCATTTTGAAAAATCCAGAACTAACCTGTGGAAGACAAAAGTGAACGTTGGGTGATCCAGTCTGTAGTAACGTTAGATTAATATCAACAAGTAATCAACTATCTTTTTAGAAAATAAGAAAACTATAAAATGGAATTGACAAATATGTATAACCAGTGGCGAATCTAAGACCTAATAGAACAGTGGATTCAAATATATAGGATTAGGGGGAGTAAAGTAAAAAAATTTAAAATACTTAATAATAATTTTACTAAAGTCAGGAGTGTACCTGCACACCCTGGTGTATATGCAGGTCCGTCATTGTGTCTCACTAAAGACAAGACTGAGGATGATCAATCAAATAAGGTGAAGCTTCACAATCATGATTACAACAGTGATGATGCATCTTGCTAGAAATAAGTGCAGAAAAAATAAAAAAGAATTGTTTGTTGATGATTGAGAGCACAGCAAGCATGACAAGCACAGTTGTCCATTGAGAAACTGATGAAAACAAGTTTCAACTTCAACTTCAAAAGCTGATAAAAGGAATGGCTTATGGGGAGAGAACATTGTTTCCAAATTTTTCCGCTACAAATAATCGATTTGAATTTATTATGGCATGTCTTTTCTGCTGAAACTATCTTTTATCTAACTTAAAGAACATAATAGGATACTATATTTTAATTGTTATATCTAATAGATTTTATCTTACTACACAGAATTAGCAATGAAGGAAAATAGGAGTAGAGATATGTGTTTAGTAATCGTTTATTGGCCTTCTATGATCAAGTTTGTTGAGACCTTACATCCAAAATATTACTAATGTAGTCCTTATGTAGGGTTGAGTTAGATTCTAAGACTAAATTTTAAGATAACATTTGAATCAATTATAAATCTGTTATTAGGATACTTATATTTGTCTTCGACCTAAATGTTTATTCCTAGGTATGAGCGGGTATTGTTATTGGATCACTCACATTTATCCTCACTCTAGATGACTAGTCTTAGTTAAGAAAAGGTATGTTGAGATCTTATATTAATTAGAAATATAACTGTAGTCCTTTTTTTATAAGGCTTAGATATATCTTAACAAAATGTTTTATTTGTCTTATAATTGAAAATCAATGGAGAGGAACAGAGAAATTGGAAGGACAAGAATGAAAGAAATAGTGCAACATCAACATAGTGCAGTCTTTTCTAAAAAATTTCTGAGATATTTCTACACGTGAGTGCAAGTGGCAAGTGCATTCTTCTAATCTTGTCCTTTGCAATTCAGTGTCAGAATTCACACATTCTCATGTAAGACAATATTTACACCCCAAAAACCACACACCCTCTGACAACTAATGAAAATTGAAGCCCTGACCTTTTCCAACGCATCCAATATAAGAAGATCCAACTGTCCTGTCTGTCCAGCCCCACTTTTCGAAATGACTGTAGAACATTTTGTTTTTAGATGTTAAAATCGTCTCATTATGCCAGCTACATTCCTATTGTTTCAATGAGGAAGACAAGGCTACAAATTCAAGCTATTCAGCCGCTATGGCTTTGTTTACAGTTAAGTAAATGATGCTTACTGCTTCTTCTTGATGATATAACATCCATGAGAATTGAGTTAATTTTTCAGGTCTGAAAACTAAATTCTAGGTGATCTTTGATGATAAGTTGCATAAATCAATACTGAAATACTTTCTTTACACAACTAATTTGTTTTGTAATTTTCTTATAACATTGTGGTTACCATCACACCTTTCTTCTTAACTTACTAGTCAGTAGTCACTAGCATGAGATGGGAGGTAGTTGAAAAACAAAATATGTTCAATTGTGACTCTTTCCATTTGACTGAAAAGAGCTGGATAACATCTGGTATAGTTGGTTGAACTATTGAAGTAGTTCGTTATGCTCTTAAATATAGTAACATTAAGTTCCACAATGAAGGAAAGCCAAAGCCTCCTCTTCAAGGAATAGCAGGGTAATACTCATCATGAGAAGTTGGAATCAAAGGTATTTCCCAATTGTCTTTACATGACTTAAATTATAATACCTTAATATTTTCTCTGACTATTATAGTCGTTTGTGCCATAAACTATGCAATTATGCCGTTCTTTTGTTTACAAAAATACATGACAATAATGTGCATTTCTGGGTGTAATTGTAATTTCATAACACAATCTCCCCCTCCCTCCAGATTAAAAGAACCCATTTTCTCATCTCCTATATTCTTTCTTCACAAATTTTCTCCAACCAAATAAAGTTTTAAATGTTATGAGAGATAACACTAATGCAGTAACACACATGTCTAAGTAGAAAGAAATGACTTTAAAACGCACCATACTCTATACTAGCTGGAATCCGTGAAACATCAGATATATAAGCCACCCTATTTTTCTCACCAAAAAGAAATCCCAAACAGATATAATCCTCTCCATGCATTACCTACATCCATAAATGTAGCACTTAAGTCCTTATAATGTAAAAGGGGTATTGCATTCCTACCACCAATGACAAGGTTTGCAGTGACTAACTGGCAAAGGAATCAATTTTAAGCCTGATGCAAAAAATGGCCCATTACAATCATCAGCAATTATGTTCCAGCAAAGCTGAGCTACCCTTCTCATTTCTTGTCCTTCTTTGTGTTTTTTCTTAACCAAATAAGGGAACCTCTTTTCGACGCTGTTGCAAATGTGTAAACAAGAAATCAGTTTTCTAAAGCAAAATGCATCGATAAAGGCAAGTGAAAGGGAAATAACGCTGACATAACATTTGCATTGTAATCAGAAATATTTTCTATGCACACTAGCAGCCCACATATGATGGTTAAGAAGAACACATAACACGCGCTTTCATCTTAATAACTCATGCACCTGCCACTACTCTCATTTTAGAGTATTTTCAGAAAGTGTAATTTAATTGAGTTCTTGTATATAACTGCACTGTGATAACATGAGTTAAATCATCAATGTTGAAACTGAAATTGAAGAGCCATGCAGATCAATATAGTACCTTTTAACTGATTGACCAAAAAGTGATACCATTTTTCGCTTATTGGAACTGATGAGATGTATCATGCGTCAATTGACTAGCAAAAAATAGTGTTTCACAATATTCTCTAAGAAAACTAAAAGTTCATCTAGTGTAAATGCTTCCTTAGAGCTCCTACTTTCACAAAGAAGAGCAACATATAATTAAACAGTGTTTCCTAAGCCAATTTTCCCACTAACCAAGGATATTTGAGCAGCTGACATCAAAGAAAAAGGGCAAGTTACTAGAGTTTACCTATCCATTGAATGCTGAGTTAAGTAAACGGGGATGGGATCAGTATCATTTGTGAGACTAAACGGCTGCATAGCAAGCACATCATCCAATCCAAGGACAGCATCAGCATGTTCATGAGTCAAAACAATCTGCAACTGAAGAAAGAACAAACTAATTTATTGCACTAAAGAACTATTTCCAAATCAAGCTCCACCTGCAACAAAATAAGCCAATAAGGCACCTGACTGAACACATAGAAAGTTACATTCACATTGAATCTAAATTTGAAAATTTTAACCGAAAACTTTTAAAAAAAGAATCGTAAAGAAACAAGGGAAGTTGAGTGACTGACAGAATCTACTCTGGGAATGTGATGGAAAACAAACCACCTAAGTGCAGTCTCCCTGAATGTCTTGCCAGCATCAATCAGTATATATTTGTGAGTGGCATCGCTTCGACAGTAATAATCGATTAACAGAGAGCTATTGCACCTGTAAAGTTAAGTCCATTATATATATAATGAAAGACCTCTATTTAGTCCCTAAAATGAAAATTAGCACAGAATGTATAATGTGTTGAAATGTTAATCCCGGAAATTAAAGAAATTCCAAATAATTTTCTGAAATTTTTAATTGTTTCATCTGAGTTCCTAAACTTAATCACTTATTATTATTGTTATGTTTTAGTATGTAAACATATGTTAATATTATCACTTAAGCCAAAAATAACATTTGCTGATATAAAAAAAAAAACCTTTTGAATATAGTAGTGTAAACTTGTCAACTCATTTTGAACTAATAAATTGATGGATAGCATTTTGTGAATGATGGTTTGAGGAACTAACGTGGCAACGCTATACACGACTTAAGAAGAAGAAGAAGAAGGAACCTGTAGTTAGGATTGAGGTGAGGAGGGAAGGAGAGAGAGTAAGCACATACAGGACATGGAGGATCTGAAGGGTCAATGAGACACCTCATGCAAGGTAGGAGGGAAGGAAGATTTCAAGAGTACTTACTTTGAATACACAACCTTTCGAATATAGCAAGTCTAATGCAAATGTAACGTGGATTGAATGATTAAGGAAAAAAGAAAAAAAAAATCAGATCTTCTTCTTTTTTAACAAAATTTTCATTCTAACAAATTAATATTTGTTATCAACAAAGTCTAAATTAATGCATGGCAGTGTCATTGGTGGTCTACACAAAACCGCACCACATTTCTGTATAAAAAAAACAAAAATAAAAATATAAAATAACAAAGTGACGATTATTATTAATAACTAACATTATAATTAAGCACAAGTTGATTAGCATTAGAGCTGAGCCAAGTCAAAAACTGATGAAAGAGCACGTTGATTGTTGAGCAAATAGAATCGGAACCAATCAGAGAAGCACATGGTAAAAACAAAAATTGAAGAAAACGTACGGATGAAGAGAATAATAAAGGAGAAGCATATCTGGTAGAGATGAGCCTGGGTTAAGGAAACGTGGCAGTAGATTGCGACTAGGGGGAGTTGCAAACAAAAGAAACAAGTTATATTAATGTTTGTAATGAGATTTTAAATATGTTTTCCAGTTAATTTAAAAGAAAAATTATAATTTTATGTCATTAAGGTAAAGTTTTTCTTTAGAGGAAAGGTAAAGTTTGGAACAAATTAAAAAAATATACAATACAACATAAAATGAATTCTATTTTATTTTTGGCTTATTTGAAAACAGAACAAAATATTGCACGAGACTTAATTAGAAGTTTTCTTGGTACGAGAATTTTTTTTTTTTTTTTTATAAGAATACTGATAGTAATATATATTACACAAGCATATAGTAGGTCCGTATCTTTTGGTGGTTGATCTTGATACTTATCCTCTTGGGCCTATTATATATTTGTGTAGTATTACCATCATTAAAAGTTAGGTGGTATATTTAAGTTTTACTTTAAAAAAAGGTAAAATCAAAATAAAAAGAACAAAAACACATCATTCTTATTTTGTGTTGTCATGTGGCAAATATTAGGATTGTATAAGGTGATTCCTAAAATGCTCATGTGTCAAATAAGATACATTTCCTAAAAAAATATACATTTAAAACATTATATCGCATTTAATTTTATCTTAAGAGGATCTCATACAAATATGGTAAATTACGTGTCACTTAAAATCCTTTTTAGACTCTAATATCAATATCAATTATTTAAACAACTTTGAATTTTTTTATGTGATCCATAAAAATTAAAGATAAATACTAAAGAATTTAGAGAATTTAAAGTAACAATTCGATCAAGTCACCTATCTTCTTTAATTAACTAAATTAGACCTCTCGATACAACTTTGAATTATTTTTGTACTTCTTTTTACATTTCATTTACACTCACTTCTTTTTTCTAGCTCTCCTTTTTCATTATATCACTCACTTTCTTGTTTATAAACCGTCACCTGACCGGGCAAAAGGGTATACACGGCAGGGTTGATTTTCATATGAGCCATAAGTGTAAAAAATTCTTGAGGGTTTCCTAGACTAACAATTATAGAAAACCAACAGGATCTTGAAATTTATGGTTCTCACAAACAATCAATAAAGAATAATAGATAATGATGTGTACCTTTCTCCATAGGAACTTTTCTCTGGTGCACTTTGATTTCCTTGATCTTGAGAGAAATAGGATTTCACTTCATTTGGCCTTTCTTTTCTGTCTCTCTCCGTTCGTGATGGCTATGGGTGAGAAAAGAGCACTTTCTGGTCAGGAAGGGGACCTTATTTCATGTTAGTGGGTATTAAGCCCCTTTTATAACCACTACTCCCATCAAGTAGCAGTTAACCTAGAAACTTCTCCTATTAAGCCCAATTACAATTTAGCCCTTAATCGTTAATTATTTATTTATTAGTCCCTACTAAGTCATATGCCTCTCACATGAGACATTAATTCTAACATTCTCCCACTTGGCTCATGTGACATTAATAAACATTATGGACTAAATAAATAAATAGATTAACTAACATAATGCGCATTAAAAATTGACTAAATTGTTTTATACATTGGGTACATCATAATTTCATGATTAAGAATAGGAACCAATTCGAGTCATGGCGGTTGTACATCATCTAATCGACATAGTCTCTTCCATGTACTACAAATTAGTCTTCTCCTTAATATGACCATTAGTTAGGAGTACATAATTGGTCCAACATAATGTCTTCATTCAAGACAAAACCTGTTAACATTACTTTAACACAAACATGCATGCAAACATAGAGAACAGGTAATCAGAAAGATATCATAATTGAGCTCAGAGTGTCAGCAAAATTACATAAGGTAAATTACACTTAATGATCATCAATAACAATAATGTCCATACTTTCAACATGTTCTATAAATGTCTTGGGCGGTAATCCCTTTGTCAAAGGGTCAACTATCATAAGCTTTGTGCTAATATGTTCTATTGACACTCTTTGTTTCTGAACTTCTTCTTTCACGGCAAAGTACTTCAATTCCATATGCTTAGCACCCGTAGAGTACTTGTCGTTCTTAGAAAAGAATACTGTTGCGGAGTTATCACAATACATTTTCAGCGGCCTAGCAATACTGTCGACAATTCCAAGCCCTGAAATAAAGTTCCGCAGCCAATTAGCCTGAATTGTAGCCTCAAAACATGCTACAAATTCAGCTTCCATGGTGGATGCAGCAACAACTGATTGTTTTGCACTCTTCCATGATATTGCTCCTCCGGCTAAGAGAAATACAAAGCCAAGAGTGGATTTTCTTGTATCCACACATCCAGCAAAGTCTGAGTCTGAATATCCAATCACCTCTAGGTGATCAGACCTCTTATATGTAAGCATGTGGTCTTTTGTTCCCTGTAAGTATCTCAGAACTTTCTCTGCAGCTTTCCAATGTTCCATTCCTGGATTACTTTGATATCTTCCCAACATTCCGGTTGCAAAGCTTATATCTGGTCGAGTGCAGGTATGAGCATACATAATACTCCCAACAACTGATGCATACGGAATTGCTTCCATTTGCTTCCGTTCCAGATCATTTTTAGGACATTGTGCGAGACTAAATTTGTCTCCTTTCTGAATTGGAACGGGAGATGCTGAGCACTTTTCCATCCTAAATCTCTCTAGTACTTTATTGATATATGCTTTTTGAGACAAGCCTAATAATCCTTGTGATCTATTTCGGAATATTTCTATCCCTATCACATAGCTTGCCTCACCCATATCCTTCATTTCAAAGTTACTAGAAAGAAACTTCTTAGTCTCATGAAGAAAACCAAGATCATTAGTTGCAAGCAATATATCATCAACATACAGGACTAGAAACATAACCTTACTCCCACTGACCTTCAAATATATACACCGATCAACAGTGTTTTCCTTAAATCCAAAGGAAACAATGGTATCATTAAATTTCAAATACCATTGGCGGGAAGCTTGCTTAAGACCGTATATTGATTTCTTTAATTTGCACACCATGTGTTCCTTCCCTTCAAATGAGAATCCCATTGGTTGGTCCATATAAATATCCTCCTCTAAATCTCCATTCAAAAAGGCAGTTTTCACATCCATCTGATGTAGCTCCAAGTCATAATGGGCTACTAATGCCATGATAATCCTGAAAGAATCCTTTCGTGAGACTGGTGAAAACGTCTCTTTATAATCAATGCCATATTTTTGAGTAAATCCCTTAGCAACAAGTCTAGCCTTGTAACGTTCAAGGTTGCCATGAGAGTCACGTTTAGTCTTGAAGACCCACTTACAACCAACTCTCTTACAACCCTTTGGTAATTCTACAAGGTCCCAAACACCATTATGTTCCATTGAATCTATCTCTTCTTTCATGGCATTTAACCACTTCTCAGAATTATCACAACTTACAGCCTGTGAAAATGAAACTGGATCATTATCATTAATGCTTAAGTTTGTTTCTGTTTCATGTAAGTATACCACATAATCATTCGAAATAGCTGGTCTTCTTTCTCTTTGAGACTTCCTTAATGCTACTTCCTGTGGTTCTTCCACAATGGGTTCATTATGTATCATGGGCTCATCATTGTGTTGTACTTCTTCATTACTGTTTGTAGCAATAACTGAAGTAGTAATCACCTTACTGCTAGAGGCAAAAGCTAAAGGGACTTGCACTCTAACTTCTTTAATTTCCACTTCTCGTGGAACTGTACTCCCACTGATTTCACCGTTTTCAATGAACCTTGCATTTCCAGTTTCGACAATTCTCATACTATGATTAGGACAATAAAACATATACCCCTTTGACTTTTCTGGATAACCAATGAAATATCTACTGATTGTTCTTGCATCCAATTTTCTTTCTTGCGGATTGTAAATTCTTATTTCTGCCTAGCAACCCCAAACGTGTAGGTGCCTCATACTAGGTGTCCTATTTGTCCACAGTTCAAAAGGTGTCTTTGGAACTGCCTTACTAGGAACCCTATTTAACAAATACATGACAGTTTTCAAAGCATACATCCACAAAGATACGAGCAAGGTTGAATTGATTAACATACTCCTAACCATATCCATTAAAGTTCTGTTACGCCTTTCTGATACACTATTTTGTTGTGGCGTACCACGCATTGTGTATTGTGCACAAATGCCTCGTTTCTGAAGGAGCTTAGCAAATGGACTTGGGTGTTGCCCAGTTTCATCATATCTTCCGTAATACTCACCACCTCTATCAGATCTAATAATTTTCACCTTTCTGTCTAATTGTCTTTCTACTTCATTCAAGTAAATTTCCAAAGCATTCACTGCCTGAGATTTCTCATGCAGTAAGTAGACATAACCATAACGTGAATAATCATCAATAAAGGTGATAAAGTATCTTTTCCTTCCGAAAGAACTAACATCAAAAGGTCCACAAATATCTGTATGCACAATTTCAAGAAGCTGAGTGCTTCTTGTGGCTCCTTTCTTTGTGTGTTTTGTTTGTTTTCCCTTGATACAATCCACACAAATATTTAGATCCGTAAAATCTAGATCAGGAAGAATTTCATTCTTTATTAATCTTTCTATCCTCTCTCTAGAAATGTGACCTAAACGTTTATGCCATAAGAAAGTAGATCGTTCATTCACTAAACTACGTTTAGTGCCAACATTATGATGCAGAGTTAAAATGGTTTCAACATACAAACCATCCAATTTCAATTTATATAAACCATCGCAAAGAACACCAGTACCAATGAGATGATTATACTTAAATAAACTAAAACATCCATTACCAAAATTAAAAGAGTATCCAGTAATATCAAGTTTAGATAATGAAACCAAATTCCTAGATAAACTAGGTACATAAAGAGTTTCCAGTAAATCTAAATGATGTCCAGTGTCGAGTTTTAAACGATAAGTCCCGACCGCTTCCACTAGAGCTTTCACTCTATTCCCCATGAAAACAAACTTCTCATTTGGACTTATGGTCTGGATTGTAAGGAATCCCTGCATAGTATTAGAAACATGAGTTGTACATCCAGAATCAATCCACCATGTATTATGGGGAACTTCAGTTAAGTTTGATTCAAAACATACAAGAGCATTGAGCTCACCTTTCTTTTCGAACCAAGACTTACGCTTTGGGCAATCTTTCTGGAAGTGTCCAGATTTTCCACAAAAATGACAATTATTGTTCTTTGATGCTTTCTTCTGGATTTGCACAAGACCGTCCTTGATCTTTAATGGTCCTTTGCCTTTATCATGTTTCTTTACAAATTTTTTTCCAGCTCCTTGATTCCCTCGGTGGCTTACATAATGGATTGAGTGACTTCCTTGATTCTTAAGCCTCGTTTCTTCCTGAACTAACATACTGTGCAATTCATGTACATTCCATTTATCTTTCATGGTATTATAGCTCATTTGAAACGGGCCATACTCAAACGGTAATGAGTTTAGAATAAACTGAACAAGGAAATTCTCATTCACAGCCATTCCCAAGGTCTTAAGTCTTGCTGCAATGTTTGTCATCTCAATGACATGTTCATGCATAGTACATGAACCATCAAACTTCATGGTGGTTAGTGTACTCATTAATGTCCCAGCAAGAGACTTATCAGCTGTTTGAGAGCGCTCTCCCACTAACCCCATAAACTCTTTAGCACTATCGGTTTTAGGGAGAGCTGTCTTAATACTATCTGCAACAGTCATTCTCATGAACATTAGGCTGAGTCTGTTAGATCTTTCCCAAGCTTTATAATGAGGTTTCTGTTCATTGCTACTAGCATCAGTAATAGTAGCAGGCTTCTCTTCCAATATAGCAAGGTCAAGATCCAAAACACCGAGATGAAATTGGACTTGCTCATTCCAATTAGAGAACTTAAGCCCATTAAAAATTGGTACAGATGATACATGAGAATTCAATGAGTTGGGAACAGGTACTGCATAATAAAACTTCACATAAGCATTTTGGTACATGAAACACAAGTCATGCATATAATTTACTCAGATAAAAATCAATGTATATTGATGTTCTCCTTTGGGTGACACACCAACACACAACATACAAACATGATGATGCTAATAAAATTTTAACATTATTTGACAATTAAATATGCACCAATTAGTAGTATCTATTTCCTTTGAGTATATAAATAAAACTAATGATACACACAAATTGCCTACAATAATATTCATTAATTATAAGAACAACTAATCAACCTTTGGGCGATCCATAAATGCCTTATAACAATGAATTTCAATTACCCATAAGCCAACAATCATATAATTTAGCATCCATTATTCTATGAGTAATTGAAATAATTATTAATTTGGAATTAAATAATCTTACAAATTTCGCCACTTTGGTGACTAAAAAATTTAACATACATTTAATTCCAACCAAATATATATGGCCTGCACATACTTATTGCTATTAACAATTCATAGCCATTCCATTAATTCCATTCTAGGCCATAAAATAATATTTGCATTTATTTGTGTTTTTACATTCTAACACGTTCAAGCAAATATGTAGTATATACATATATTTACTGCTACCAATAATTGCAAAACATTCACATTAATTTAATTATAGAACATAAACTTTCAATCCTTTAATCATGTTTAATGATCATTTTCGAGAAAAAAAATAGGCAAGTGGGATTGGAAATAGCAGAAAGGGGTTTGCAAATAGAAATTCGAAAAGGAATCCTTCCCTACAATAAAGGTACCCGACAGCTTTTCAAAGTTGGAATTAACAATAGGAGCATAGCACTTTCTCCATAACATGAAACTTGCCGTTATGTAATGGTATATGGCTTTCTCCAAAACGTAATTGGTATTTATTATTATTATTATTATAATATATAATTTTCATCTCTAATTCCAACAAAAGACATGAATTGGAAGTCCAGCAAAGATCACTCTGGCTTTCTTTCTCAAAAACAAAATTTCCAAAAATTCTACCGCTTTCATGGCTTTCCTTCTCATGAAATTTTATATATCTAGAATTTCATACTTTGCAGCGGAAAATATAATTAACACGAAAGGCACGTTATCAAAACATGTAATTGAAAATACATGTAACATAAATTAAAAATCCCTAAATTTCATAATTAGGGTTTATGCATAATTGGGAGAAATTAAATCATTCTTGGAGAATCATAAATTTCATAACACATGTTCTGATACCACATGTAAAAAATTCTTGAGGGTTTCCTAGACTAACAATTATAGAAAACCAACAAGATCTTGAAATTTATGGTTCTCACAAACAATCAATAAAGAATAATAGATAATGATGTGTACCTTTCTCCATAGGAACTTCTCTCTGGTGCACTTTGATTTCCTTGATCTTGAGAGAAATAGGATTTCACTTCCTTTGACCTTTCTTTTCTGTCTCTCTCCGTTCGTGATGGCTATGGGTGAGAAAAGAACACTTTCTGGTCAGGAAGGGGACCTTATTTCACGTTAGTGGGTATTAAGCCCCTTTTATAACCACTACTCCCATCAAGTAGCAGTTAACCTAGAAACTTCTCCTATTAAGCCCAATTACAATTTAGCCCTTAATCGTTAATTATTTATTTATTAGTCCCTACTAAGTCATATGCCTCTCACAATTCGATCAAGTCACCTATCTTCTTTAATTAACTAAATTAGACCTCTCGATACAACTTTGAATTATTTTTGTACTTCTTTTTACATTTCATTTACACTCACTTCTTTTTTCTAGCTCTCCTTTTTTATTATATCACTCACTTTCTTGTTTATAAACCGTCACCTGACCGGGCAAAAGGGTATACACGGCGGGGTTGATTTTCATATGAGCCATAGGTTTATTGGCCCAGCCTAACCTGTTAGTCAAATTTACTTGTTTTTCTTTCTTGTATTATATATGTGAATTTTATATAGAAAAAAACACATTTATAAATAAACATTGAGTCGGTCTAAGGAGCGGTGCTCAAACTGTGGCTGCAATTAAAATCAATATCTAAACTATTAATCATGCCGTTGGTGACCAGCTAATAGTAATAATTTATATAAAGCACATGCACTTCATGCCACAGTGAAGGAAAGACCACATTCTACTTGTAAGATTAACCAATAAGAAGGATTCTAAGGGAGGTATATAGTGACATGGTATGATATAGGCATAAGATCCCTAAATGGATTATCTTGAAGAATCTTGTAGGGCAGATGCTAGTGCATGTTCACTTTTTCCACTAGTATCACATGAGAAAGATATATAGAAATGGGGCCAGGATCTAGCTTTTGGTGATTGAACAAGAGTGGCATGTGCGAACCTTTGTACCAATATGTAACATTGAATGTTAGCTAGGCTGGTGGGGATATATTTAGTTTTGAAGAGATCAATTCACAATGTGCTTTCCTACACCAAAGGTTTGGTTTGCCATTCGGTGGCTATTCTGAGTACGTGTTACGTACGACCATGTAGTAATTTCAACTAAAAAGATGAAAATAATCTAAGGGAAAAAGTGTAAGAATGGAAAGGTGTGGAAGACTAATGATTTGAGAGAAATGCATGCAAGCTTTGACTTGCTTTTTGCTATTTTGCACAGAGGACATGCATGATGAAGGTGGTTTTACTTTTCACATGCAAAGGCAACAAGAAACGGTTTGTGTTTGCTTAAGGGCTGAACTGCCAATGATTTTGCTTTTTTTTTTTTTTTTCTCACTCGTTTAATCATATAAGTAAGATGCTCTACTAGTTCCATATATACCACTTAGGGTTTAACTAGCAAAATGAATTGAACGGAAATCATTTTCAAAATTTGCATAATTTCATCCGGTCATGCACATTGATTGTTCTCATACTATTAAAGGGAAATATTAACTACTTGTCATTTAACATATTTATTTATTGAAAATTATAAAATTTTATGAGTTGTATTTTATTTTTGATAAATTATAATCAAATTTTATAAATTTTAATCAACAATAAAAAAAAATGTGAAGAGGAATTTGCTGCAATCATTTCTCATATATATATATATATATATATATATATATATATATATATATATATATATATATATATATATATATATATATATAGTGCCAATGTTATACTAATTTGCAGTTTAGGAAATCAAGAAGGATATGATATATACATAGTAAAGATTATATGAAATGAAAAGAAAAAGGAGACCCTCCAATCCTATATTTCTTGTTCTCAAATATATCCAGGTGGTAAAAGTAAAACACTACTTCACGTGAGTAACTATTAATTTTATGGTGAAACTTTTGTGATCAATGACAACTGATATCATATCTTATATCTGAAGATTGAAATTACTGTACAAAATAAGAAATCGAAGTTTCATTATTGAGGAGCCAATTACTTTAAGATTAGCAAACATCTTTTATAAAAAAAATAATTTCTAATGTTATAGTTTTTAGCTATGCTAGCTGATCGGTGCTTGTAAATCAATTCACTTTATGAATATATATATAAAGATCAAATTACTTTTAAAAGAGTTAATCTCCATTCTAATCATTGATTTTTTTAAAATCTAATAATTAAGATTAACTACTTTTATATATATATATATATATATATATATATATATATATATATATATATATATATATATATATTCATTAAATTTTAAAATAATGACAAAAATATAGATAATTCTAAAAAATTACTTTTGAAATAAGTTGATTTATTCTTTTTCTCTTTATATATATGTGAGCAAAAAAGTTACATACATAAATAAACTGTCATAACAACTCATTATTATATATCATTAATTTATTAATTTTTATAATAATCTATATTACATAAAAAGTCATGCATGCCCACTAATATTTATTATTGAATGAACAAAATATATTTTATAAGGTCAATGAGCATTAAGCTCTATACATGTACATAGATACATGGTACTTCTCATGGATCAAACCCTACTCATCGAGCCCAAGAACCAAAATATCTCAAGTTAATTATTCGACCGTTATTGGTTCTTGAATTGAAAAGTACTCGAAAATGAGGCATCAGCAAGAAAATTCATCCCGAACAGTTCTCAATCTGTCGTATACGTACACCGATAGATCAGTTTTCTTGTTACTTATTTAAGTATTGGACTACAACATCTAGATATAAGGAAGACATTGCAATATAGCATAGTACAACATTGTGTTTAATCATAGCAATACTACAGTGTTCCTTTGGCATTTTCCTCATGCATTAGGGCATTGCCGTTTGGTTTCTGTCTATACATATCTCAGTGTCTGAAAGTATCTGAAATATTTTATTATAAAAGAAAAAAAAACGTGCCGATCTTTTTAGCTAAACAATCCACACTTAATAAAAAGTTTGGCAGTGTCTATATATACTTATCTCAGTGTCTGAAATATCATATATAAAAAAGAAGGTAAACGCGCGTGCAATATTTTTAGCAAAATATCTACTACACTCATTTAAAAGTTTGGTTCTGTCTATAGCTTATCTCTGTCGGAAATATCTTATATATAAAAAAAGGATAAAGGTCCTGATTTTTTAGCTAAATCTACACTTTTTTGAAAGTTTGGTACTGTCAAAGCTTATATCAGTGTCTCTGAAGTGCTCATTTTTCAGTTAAATCTACAATTCTAATTTCTTTGGAAGTGTGGCACATGCCAGCTGATTTATATGCCATGTGGATATGAGTATGGTGTGTGTATAATTGAATAGATGTGATTGAGTTAGAAATTAAAAAATGTATGGAAAAACTTAGAGAAAAAAGAAGCACTAATATTAACTGAACAAATGTTTTTTAAGAAAAAAAAAGATTTAGTTTGTACCCAAGAAGTGCTAATCTCAAATCATAGAAAAAAAAAGATTTAGTTAGTACCCAAGAAGTAGCTAATCTCAAATCATAACTAGTTTTATTATTAGTGTGTAACCCAATCGTGTATCACTTTTTTTAAAATAATTTAAATAAGTATCTAAGTGTATTTTACATGTACCAATAAGAATTGAGATTAGTTATTACCTGTCTCTAATTAAAACTCGTGATTTCAATTTAAAATTACATGTAGGATTTTGAATTTCTCTATACTTCTTTTGATAAAAACGCACACACACGTACATTCTTCACCGTCTATTTCCTAGGTCAAAAAGCACCATCCATTACAATAAGAAATCGCACACCAACTAGTAATATAACAATTTAAAGTATATAAGTGGTAGGTAAATTTTTTTTAAAAGACTAAGTGGAAGATAATTCGTATATTATTATAAGTTGATTTTATAGAATTAAATTAGGTTCAAGTGATATTTTAAAATGATATTAGCATCTATCTAGTGTGTATTGCTTAAAATCATCAAATCATCCTATATAAAGTGTTTTGGACTATTAATAAAATTTTAGTTTTATAAAACTTAACGTCTCAGTTAGGTCAACTTAGTAATGAGTCACGGGTGATCATTGTTACCAGCACAATCATCACTAATGTGATTGCAAATACCACCAACACTATTGTTATTGTCACCATTGTTACCACTAACATTATCATCACTACTAATATTGTTATCATCACCATCATCATCCATGTCACTTTCACCGTTATCATTATCATCACCACCATTACGAACAACAACAATACCACCTTCATGACCACAACTACTAGCGTCATTGCGACCCTTACCAACATTGGTACCACCACTACTCCATACCAATATCATCGACATTACTATTACCACCATCATAACTAATATCACCTTCATCACTGTCACCACCACATCGTCACTATCACAACCAAATGTCACATCTATCGCATTGTTATTGTGATCATCACTATTATTTCTATTGTTGTTGTTTGTTGTTGATACCATCATCATCGTTATTATTGTCGTCGTCATCACACAAAAACACTCTAAGATTAGTTTTAATATAATATAAAACTTTAAAATAATTTATTTGAAACTATTTATATTTTAAAAATTGGTTTAATTTTTTGAAAAAAAACTAAAACTAAAAATTAAAAACCACCCAAAAAGACTCTTATAATCCTAAAAATTGATTTTATTTTTTTTTTTTAAAAATCATAACTTAATAAAACTCACAATCATACTGAACAACACACTAATTATTAGATACGTTAGTATCATACTTTTCAACATATTTTTTTATTATTAATGTTGTTGTTTGAAAGACAAAAGTATCTTTATTGGAGAGCAAATGCAAGAAATACTACAAAAAAAAAAAAGACACATGAACTATTTCTAAGGTATAAGTCTTATCTTGCTTCCAACGAAATCCCAAAACTCAATTCACCTAAGCTTTTGTTATCTACCGAAAAAGTATTTTACTAATTCCTCTGTCACACTAAATAATGGGAAGTCAAGCCTACGTATCCTTCTTGCACGTCGTAATGCATTTAAACAGCCAATTACAATATAATGGAGAAAGAAAAAGGACACAATAAAAATTGAAAACCATAATCATTTAGGCCATCTGGGTTAGTTGGTGAGTCTTACATCACCTCATCTAAAAATCAAAAGTATATTGATTATGATCTCTAAATGGAATAAGTGAAGGGTGAGGCTGATCTCAAATCAACTTAAGGCATGCAGTGTCCCCTTTTGAGGCATCAATCATCCTTCCCCAAGTCCACTTTTTGTTTACTTTTTCTTCTTCAGCTATATACATAAATCCACACTTCTGACATTTTCAGCCAATCCCTCCAATTAAAAGCAATAATTAGTGACAGCTATGTTCTAAGGGTACTACTAGTTTGTTTACTCTTTTTTTTTTTTTTTTCCCTTGAATAATTTTTATCCGCATATTCTTTTCCTCAAGTTCAAAATTATACATTCCAAAATAATGGCTTGACAAACTCGATTTGGGGCATGAAGACAACCGAAAGGGCAACACAGAATTGCATGTCCCACGCATGGTGCGAAAAGGAGGAAAAGAAAACACAATTCTCATTATGATGTCTGTGGGGACTTCAATTTCCAGCATAAGCATCTTTCCAGGTAAGGAAAGCAATTCTATCCCACCATGCATTTTCCCTTCAATTATCACACACCATTTGAGAGAAAGCAAAACCAATCGTAGGATATAAACAAAATTAACTTTGAGTATCATTTACTCTTTTTTTAAACTAATTTCTACCGTTCAGTTTTCAGTAAGTAAATTTTGAATTTATTTTTATTCACGTTTGATATAAAATATTTTTATATATTTATTTTCTTATCCGTAAAAATGAAGATAATTACCTAAACTTTTACAACTAATTCATGTACGAGTTAGACGTCTTCCGTAGACATTTAACTAATTAGAAATTATACTAAATATATTTTAAGTAAATACAATATAAGTATCTTGTAAAAAAATAATTGAAAATAAAGACACCACTCAAAGTAATTGACTAAATTCTTCAAAAGAAAAATAGTTATGACAAATTTACATCTATAAAAACACACACAAATATTTTTACATAAAATTAAATGAAGAATACCTAGTATGCCATACAATTACTTTTTAACATCTCTATAGATAATGTGAAAAGTATAAAAAATGAAAATAAATTGAAAAAAATATGGTAGTAGGAAAAAAAAAAGTGTAAAAGCCAATCAATGTCTTTTTCACAAATCACTTTATTTCTTCAAACTTTCTTTTAAAAAAAAATTATGCGTGCATTGCTCTTTCAACTATCACTCTATATATTAGCTCCATACATCAAACAATAATAATAAAAA
The DNA here is from genome assembly GCF_004193775.1 of Glycine soja. Lineage (NCBI taxonomy): Eukaryota > Viridiplantae > Streptophyta > Magnoliopsida > Fabales > Fabaceae > Glycine > Glycine soja. The sequence goes on along the minus strand of NC_041009.1, from coordinate 19,077,764 downwards.
AACAAAGCACACGCTCCACATTGGCATCGACTTAATGCGTGGTTTCCCTCGCCGGAGATCGGTGGAAAACCGGTCATCTTCCCGGCGGAGACCCTCCATCTTCTACGGCGCCGGCAATTCGGAATCTGTGGACGCCGACGACTTCGCCGACGTCTTTGGTGGCCCACCGCGAACTCTCCTTGCGCACAAATTCTCGAGCTCTGGTTCTTTTTACGAGGAAGTTTTCCGACCACCAGAGTTCACGTTCCCGGCACCTAAGGATGGCCGGAGCTTGCCGGTGTTCAGGATTCCGGCGAGGAATGAGGGATTTTACAGCGACATATTCAGGTCGGACGATGACCGAAGATCGAGAGAGCGGTCAAGGTCACTGTCGAAAGAGAATTCGTCGTCGGCGATGAGTTCGGAGGAGTTAAGCCCTCGCCGGCCGGCGATTGGAGATGACGTGGCACTTTCTGGTTTTGCTTCAAAGCTAAGGTACTTTTAAAAGTTGGGAGACCGAGAGACACACCACTGAGAACAAAACTGAAAACTCAACTGTTTTTTTTTTTCAATTTTACATCCATGCCCTTACAAAAATAAGTTAGTAATAAATTTTATAATTTTTGGATTCAATTCAAAAACTATTAAAGTTGTTTTTAACTTAACATGGAATCAAACATGAGAAAATTCACTAAAAATCATATTAATATATATTGTAACATGATTATAAAAAATCAAACGTTAAACAAAACACGAACTGAATACATGTTTGAATTTTACAGAGATTAAAAGTATTTTTACTTTTTTTTTTTTACAAAAAGAGTATTTTTACTTATAAAGTAATTATTTTCCTTTTTATTTTATATATTGAAATCAGCAATTGTATGTTGAAATTCATTAAAATACTTTTTTAATTTTAATCCAAACAGAATGGGATGAGAAGAATTTCTCTTATGTCCTGGTTTATTTTCAAAGCTGAATTTTTTGTTTTCTATTTCCATGTTGGAAGTGTTAGAGTTTAATTTCGATACGGCCAGAATTCAAAATTAGTTTAGATATGATATTAATTAAATTCTTATTTTTTCTAATTTTTTAATAGATATCTTAAACTGTAAATAATTGTTTTTGAAAAATTGAATTATCCGAAAAAATACTAAACAAATGTTATTGATATTTTTTTGTGCTTTTAATTGTTCAGTGGCTTGCCTATTCTAAACTTGTAAAATACTAGTAAAAAGAAGTGTTTTGTTTTTTCAGAATAAATTAACCGAATGTAATGAGCCAAGCTTGGTGAAGTTGGTGGTTATAGGAAGTAAACCATTCATGGCAGCCATTTCGTTAGTCAATACTTGTATGTCACTTTAATCTTCAACTATGTAGCCTTTCTAGTTTCCACAATAATGTTAATTTTTTAGGATTAGATTAAAGAATAAAAATGATTTCCTGAAACTGTGGTAATGCAGTAATGGAATTCTGAGTGTTCCAAATAATTGCTACAGGCCAATCAATATTCCATGGAGATGGAATCCATCCACTGTGATGCCTGAGGCTGAGGAATACACAAGTAAACTTGGGGTGCCCCTTTTTGCATGCAAGGATCAGTCATTTGAAATTCAGCATCAGGACAATGAATACAAGGAGAACTTCAGAAGCCCCCATTTAGGATCCTCAAGAAGAGCCTCATCCCCAGAAACCATTAGTCTTGAATCCAATTCATATCAAAGCACCAAAGTGTTCACTGATGACTGGGAGCTCAATTCCCCATTTTCTGTCGTCTCTTCGCTTTATCAAGAACCTGAGGCAAAATTTTCTGTGCATGATCGTGTGCTTTCAGACCAAATTATAGAAGATGATGATGACGACGACGACGACGATGATATTATGAGCTCCTATGTCATTGAACTCAACTCCAACCTCAGAAGGGAAGAGTGTGGAGAATCAGCCATTGATGAAGCAATTGCATGGGCCAAAGAGAAGTTTCAATCGCAAAGCTCTGATGAAGAATCAAGCATAAGAAACGATGGCAAAGAGCAAACTGTTGGAATAGGTGATTGTCTTGGCTAATAAAAAGTTTCATACAAAGTTAATGTATTCTGAAACAGTCAATAGCGGAAGCTTATGTTTGTATTGTATGATGCAGGAGGCTCTGATGCAAGTGAATACCATGACAATGGAATTGGAATAGTTCAAACTCAGGAGGTAATGTATTGGATAAGCCTAAATAAGTATCAGCATATCATATCATATAACTGATACAAAGCTTAATCAGATCCTTTATGAAAATAAATGTTTGAAATATGATGTTGGGTTGTAAAATTGAAAAAAAAAAGAGGCAACCATTTATTAAGAACGAAACTTTTTTCAAGTGATTTTGATTTAAACCATTCCATGCTCTGCCAATCGTTGAAAATTGATGACACAACCTCCAATTTCCCAAGATCACACTACTAGTTAATAAAAGATATTGTTCAAGAAATTACACATATTAGTGTTTCCTTTGTTTTCATTTCTATTTCCTCACAATAAAGCTTATTGATAGCTGTGCTTTATCTACAGAAGCAACAGACAGAAACAGAGAAGTTAGACAGAGATATAAGATTGTGGTCATCTGGCAAGGAAACAGATATTAGGCTACTACTTTCAACATTACATCATGTAAGATTTTCTTTGTTGATGATTTCCTATTACTGACAATATATGAAATCTTCCGTAGTTTTATACCCCATTTGAGTATACAGATAGATAACACAGGAGAATTGACCTGGTTATATTTTTTTCATTTCCAGATTCTAAGGCCTGAGAGTGGCTGGTATGCTATTCCTCCTAAGAGTCTATTAGAAAGCTCACAGGTGAAGAAGGCTTATCAGAAAGCAAGGTTATGCCTGCACCCAGACAAACTGCAGCAAAGAGGAGCAACACTCCTTCAGAAGTATGTAGCAGAGAAGGCTTTCTCAATTCTTCAGGTGTGAAAAATTTATAAACCATATATCATAAATTCTATTTCCACTTCTACCATTAAGTTTTTTTGTGGCAATAAAGAATGCTATGAGAATCAATGCTGATTCCAAATTCACATTGAAACAGGATGCATGGGCTGCATTCATTTCCATAGATGTTTCCTTCTAGCCAGTGGATGACTCTAATCTTGATAACTCAGTTTTGTCTTGAGATTTGTGGACAAACACCAAGCTTGACATTCGAAATGTCGGGAGTGTTTGTTGTTGACAAGCAGCATATATAGCTAAATACATGAAACTTGAACACATCAGCTCTTTTGTACAAATAGTTTACTGATGGATCTGCTGTTCTATTTATGTTTGTATCATAACTTCATAAGCTGTTTGTTGCTTTGGTAGGTATTGTTTCTGATGTAGTTAACAGAAGGTAATTTGATTGGCCTTAGTATTTGATTTGTATATGATATGAAATGGAAGCAAGAGTTAGTTTGTATGTGATTCATATGGAAACCTATAACCCTATTGCAACTCCATCTCGTTGACTACAGCCAAATTACATGTCATACTCAAGAGGTTTCAATCTCCTACATTTTATTAGGAAAAGAAAAACTATTCAATAACCAATATTAACACATGTAAATGCAATTACTATAAATTATTGAAAGAAAACTTATAACTACAATGTCTCAAATTCAATGCAATTATAAAATTAAGTTGGATGCCTTTGGATTAAAGGAAGGAGATAATGGAAAGAATAGATTCCGCTGTAACTCACAAAATTAGGGTTCTAGTACAGTGCTTTGTGTAAAAATTCTTAAAGGGTTTCCTAAACTATCAATGATAGGAAACAACAGGATCTTGAAATCTATGATTTTCACAAACAATCAATAAACAACAATAGATAATGATGATGTGTACCTTTCTCTTCAGGAACTTCTCTCCAGTGCACTTTGATTTCCTTGAAAGAGGAGAGAAATAAGATTTCACTTCCTTAGGCCTTTCTTTTCTGCCTCTCTCCGTTTGTGATGGCTATGGGTGAGAGAGAACACTTTCTGGTCAGGAAGGGGACCTTATTTCACGTTAGTGGGTATTAAGTCCCTTTTATAACCACTACTCCCATCAAGTAGCAGTTAACCCTAGAAACTTCTCCTATTAAGCCCAATTACAATTTAGCTCTTAATCGTTAATTATTTACTTATTAGTCCCTACATAAGTCACATGTCTCTCACATGATACATTAATTCTTACATTCTCCCACTTGGCTCATGTGACATTAATAAACATTATGGACTAAATAAATAAATAGATTAACTAACATAATGCGCATTAAAAATGGACTAAATTGTTCTATACACTGGGTACATCATAATTTCATGATTAAGAATATGAACCAATTCGAGTCATGGCGGTTGTACATCATCTAATCGACATAGTCCCTTCCATGTACTACAAATTAGTCTTTTCCTTAATATGATCATTAGTTAGGAGTACATAATTGGTCCAACATAATGTCTTCATTCAAGACAAAACCTGTTAACATTACTCTAACACAAACATGCATGCAAACATAGAGAATAGGTAATCAGAAACATATCATAATTGAGCTCAGAGTGTCAGCAAAATTACATAAGGTAAATTACACTTAATGATCATCAATAACAATAATGCCCATACTTTCAACATGTTCTATAATGTCTTGGGCAATAATCCCTTATTCAAAGGGTCAACTATCATAAGGTTTGTGCTAATATGTTCCATTGACACTCTTTGTTTCTGAACTTCTTCCTTCACGACAAAGTACCTCAATTTCATATGTTTAGCACCCTTAGAGTATTTGTCGTTCTTACAAAAAAATATTGCTGCGGAGTTATCACAATACATTTTCAGCGGCCTAGCAATACTGTCGACAATTCCAAGCCCTGAAATAAAGTTCCGCAGCCAATTAGCCTGAATTGTAGCCTCAAAACATACTACAAATTCAGCTCTCAGATGCAACAACAACTGATGCATACAAAATTACTTTCATTTGTTTTCGTTCCATATCATTTATAGGACATTGTGTGAGACTAACTCTGTCTCATTTCTAAATTAGAATAGGTGATGTTAAACACCTTTCCATCTTGAATCTCTATAGCACTTTATCGATATATATACTTTCTGAGATAAGCCTAACAATCCTTGTGATCTATTATGCAATATTTCTATCCCTATCACATAACTTACCTCACCCATATCTTTCACTTCAAAGTTTCTAGAGAGAAATTTCTTAGTCTCGTGAAGAAGATCAAGATCGTTTGCTACAAGCAAGATATCATCAATATACAGAATTAGAAAATAACCTTACTCCCACTGACCTTCAGATACATACACTGATAAACAATATTTTCCTTAAATCTAAAGGAAATAATGGTATCATTAAACCTCAAATACCATTGGCGGGAAACTTGCTTTAAGACTGTATATTGATTTCTTTAGTATGCACACCATATGTTCATTTCCTTCAACTGAGAACCCCATTGGTTGGTCCATACAAACATTCTCCTCTAAATCTCCTTTCAGAAAGGCGGTTTTCACATCTATTTGATGTAGCTCCAAGTCATAATGGGCTACTAATGCCATAATAATCCTGAAAGAATCCTTTCGTGAGACGGGTGAAAACGTCTCTTTATAATCAATGTCATCTTTCTGAGTAAATCCCTTAGCAACAAGTCTAGCCTTGTAACGTTCGATGTTGTCATGAGAGTCACGTTTAGTCTTGAAGACCCACTTACAACCAACTCTCTTACAACCCTTTGGTAATTCTAAAGGTTCCAAACACCGTTATGTTTCATGGAATCTATCTCTTCTTTCATGGCATTTAACCACTTCTTAGAACTATCACAACTTACAACTTGTGAAAACAAAACTGGATCATTATCATTAATGCTTAAGTCTGTTTCTGTTTCATGTAGGTATACCATATAATCATTCGAAATAGCTGCTCTCCTTTTCTCTTTGAGACCTTTTTAATGCTGCTTCTTGTGGTTCCTCCATAATAGGTTCATTATGCATCATGGGTTCATTATTGTGTTGCTCCTCTTCATTAATTTTGTAACAACAATTTAAAAAGAGCAATCACCTTACTGCTAGAGGCCCAAGTTAAAATGACTTGCACTCTAACTTCTTTAATTTCCACTTCTCGTAGAACTGTACTCCCACTGATTTCACCGTTTTCAATGAACCTTGCATTTCCAGTTTCGACAATTCTCATACTATGATTAGGACAATAAAACATATACCCCTTTGACTTTTCTAGATAACGAATGAAATATCCACTGATTGTTCTTGCATCCAATTTTCTTTCTTGCGGATTATAAATCCTTATTTTTGTCTGGCAACCCTAAACATGCAGGTGCCTTTTACTAGGTATCCTATTTGTCCACAGTTCAAAAGGTGTCTTTGGAACTGCCTTACTAGTAACCATGTTCAACAAATACATGGCAATTTTCAAGGCATACATCCACAAAGATACAGGTAAAGTCTAATTGATTAACATACTCCTAACCATATCCATTAAAGTTCTATTACGTATTTATGATACACCATTTTGTTGTGGTGTACCGGGAATTGTGTATTGCACACAAATGCACGTTTCTGAACAGCTTAGCAAATGGACCTGGGTGTTGCCCAGTTTTATCATATCTTCCGTAATACTCATCACCTCTATCATATCTAATAATTTTCACATTTATGTCTAATTGCCCTTTTATTTCATTGTAGTAAATTTCTAAGGCATCCATTGCCTAAGAAATCTCGGGCAGTAAGTAGACATAACCGTAATGTGAATAATCATCAATAATGGTGATAAAATATCATTCCTTTCCGAAAGAACTAACATCAAAAGGTCCACAAATATCAGTATGCACAATTTCAAGAAGCTGAGTGCTTCTTGTAGCTCTTTTCTTTGTATGTTTTGCTTGTTTTCCCTTAATACAACCCACACAAATATTTAGATCCATAAAATCTAGATAAGGAAGAATTTCATTCTTTATTAATCTTTCCATCCTTTCTCTAGAAATGTGACCTAAACGTTTATGCCACAAGAAAGCAGATCGTTCATTCACTAAACTATGTTTAGTGCCAACACTATGATGCAGAGTCAAAACAGTTTCAGCATGCAAACTGTCTAATTTCAATTTATATAAACCTCATAAAGGATACCAGTACCAATGAGATGATTATGCTTAAATACATTAAAACATTCATTACCAAAATTAAAAGAGTATGCAGTAACATCAAGTTTAGATAATGAAACTAAATTCCTAGATAAACTAGCTACATAAGGAGTTTCCAATAAATCTAAACGATGTCCAGTGTCGAGTTTTAAACAATAAGTCTCAACTGTTTCCACTGGAGCTTTCACTCTATTCCCCATGAAAAACAAACTTCTCATTTGGGCTTATGGTTTGGATGGTAAGGAATCTCTGCATAATGTTAGAAACATGAGTCATACATCCAAAATTAATCTATCATGTATCATGGAAAACTTCAGGTAAGTTTGATTCAAAACATACATGAGCATTAAGCTCACTTTTCTTTTCGAACTAAGACTTACACTTTAGACAATCCTTTTGGAAATGTCTTGATTTCACAAAATTGACAATTATTGTCCTTTGATACCTTTCTTCTGAATTTGCAAAGAGTCGTTATTGTTCTTTAATGACCCTTTGCCTTTATCATGCTTCTTCATAAATTTCTTTTCGAGCTCCTTGATTCCCTTGGTGGCTTACATAATGGACTAAGTGACTTCCTTGATTCTTAAGCCTCGTTTCTTCCTGAACTAACATACTATGCAATTCATGCACATTCCATTTATCTTTCATGGTATTATAGTTCATTTAGAACAGGCCAAACTCAGACGGTAATGAGTTTAGAATAAACTGAACAAGAAAGTTCTCATTCACAGCCATTATATTCCCAAGGTCTTAAGTCTTGCTGCAATGTTTGTCATCTCAATGACATGTTCATACATAGTACGTGAACCATCAAACTTCATGATGGTCAATGTACTCATTAATGTCCCAACAACAGACTTATCAATTGTTTGAGAATACTCTCCCACTAATCCCATAAACTTTTTAGCACTTTCGATTTTAGGGAGAGTTGTCTTAATACTGTCTACAACAGTCATTCTCATCAACATTAGACTGAGTCTGTTAGGTCTTTTCCAAGTTTTATAATAAATTTTCTCTTCATTGCTACTAACATCAATAATAGTAACAAATTTTTCTTCTAACATAGCAAGATGATGATCCAAAACACCGAGGTGAAATTGGACTTGCTCATTTCAGTTAGAGAAGTTAAGCCCATTAAAATTGGCTCAGATGATGCATAAGAATCCAATGAATTCAAAACATGTATTACATAATAAAATTCACATAAGTGTTTTGAGACATAAAATACATGTCATACATATGATTCATTCAGATAACGAATAATGTATATTGATGTTCTCCTTTGGGTGATACACCAACATACAACATACAAACATAATGATGCTAATAAAATTTTAACATTATTTGGCAATTAAATATGCACCAATTAGTAGTATCTATTTCCTTTGGGCATATAAATAAAACTAATGATACACACAAATCGCCTACAATTATATTCATTAATTATAAGAACAACTAATCAACCTTTGGGCGATCCATAAATGCCTTATAACAATGAATTTTAATTACCCATAAACCAATAACCATATAATTTAGCATCCATTATTCTATGAGTAATCAAAATAATCATTAATTTTGGAATTAAATAACCTTACAAATTTGGCCACTTTGGTGACTAACAAATTCAACACACATTTAATTCCAACCAAGTATAATTGAAATAATCATTAATTTGGAATTAAATAACCTTATAAATTTGGCCACTTTGGTGACTAACAAATTCAACATATATTTAATTCCAACCAAATATGTATGGTCTGTACATACTTATTGCTATTAACAATTCATAGTCATTTTATTAATTTCATTCCAGACCATAAAATAATATTTGCATTATGTTTTTACATTCCAACACGTTCAAGCAAATATGTAGCATATACATATATTTACTGCTACCAATAATTGCAAAACATTCACATTAATTTAATTACAGAACATAAATTTTCAATCCTTTAATCATGTTCAACAATAATTTTTTCGGAAAAAAAAAAAATCAAGTGGGATTGGAAATAGCAAACATAAGGTTGCAAATAGCAATTTCCAAAATTTCATATTTTTCCTACAACAAAACGTGCGCAACTTTTTAAAATTGAAATTAAATCTTTACCTTTAGGCACGCTTCCTTTCTTTTACCATTAGAAGTAAAAACTTTCTCCAAATTTAATATATACATGTCGTGCAACTTTCTCTCCCATAATCATAAGTTTTCAAATAATCTTTCTCCAAAAATTGGTATTCAACAATAATAAAAATATTGCCAATAAAATAATACATGCAGCAGAAAATAAAATTCCTAAATTTCATAATTAGGATTTATGCATAATTGAGAGAAATTGAATTATCCCTAAATTTCATAATTAGGGTTCATACATAATTGAAAGAAATTAAATTATCCCTAAATTTCATAATTAGGGTTCATGTATAATTGAAAGAAATTAAATCATTCTTGGAGAATCATAAATTTCATAACACATGCTCTGATACCACATGTAAAAATTCTTAAGGGGTTTCCTAAACTATCAATGATAGAAAACAACAGGATCTTGAAATCTATGGTTTTCACAAACAATCAATAAACAATAATAGATAATGATGTGTATCTATCTCTTCAGGAACTTCTCTCCAGTGCACTTTGATTTCCTTAAAAGATGAGAGAAATAAGATTTCACTTCCTTAGGTCTTTCTTTTCTGCCTCTCTCCGTTTGTTATGGCTATGGGTGAGAGAGAACACTTTCTGGTCAGGAAGGGAACCTTATTTTACGTTAGTGGGTATTAAGCCCCTTTTATAACCACTACTCCCATCAAGTAACAGTTAACCCTAGAAACTTCTCCTATTAAGTCCAATTACAATTTAGCTCTTAATCGTTAATTATTTACTTATTAGTCTCTACATAAGTCACATGTCTCTCACATGAGACATTAATTCTTACACTTTGCTTACATCAAAATGCGTTATCTCGAGGCAATTTTTTCTATCTGTTTATACAATATATAAAGTGTGTGTTTGGACACACATAAAATGCATATGTTATACTATAAATAATGTCAAACAGGGGAAATAATGAATGTGGATTCTCTGCAATCCCTTTTGTAACTACATGATTACTTTAGAGTTTAATTTTAATATGCTATCAATGTAACTAATTAAAAATCTTTGTAACCAATTTGGCAAAAAGGATAAAAGAGAAGATTTTCATGAAAAAGTGTGACTCATGCCAATTGGAGGACCTCTTACTCATATCTTAGCAGTTCCAAGTTATCAAACAGCTTTTATAATTAGAACGTTATGGTTGATCGCTACAAAAGTAAACCCTTCTTAACTTTTTATAATTTTCAACTTCCAGAAGTATCACAAATATACACATGCCCACAAGGGAACGATTATCCTGTGCTACGATGTCAGTCTGAATTTTACATTTCATTATAAAAGTGGTTCACTTTACAAAATTATAAGGAAACGCAAAGTTGGTTATCCTTACATCTAATTGACTTTTATTTGAATTATTTCTCAATCAGCACAAGGTCTCGTAACACTTTCAATTATAATGTCAAGGAATTTACCTTAGTTGGTTAACTCAATTAGTTGAATAAAATGCATAAATAAATAAAAAAACTTTCAACTATAACTATATCTAGTTTAAATGGAGAAAAGAGTCCTGCAAGAGTTTGGTATAAGTGGGTGGCTTTCAATCAGGCTTTTGGGCTTATCAGATGGCATCCCCAGGGGTGGCGTGGGTTGTTCAATTAGAAGGAAGTGAAGGATAATGGGAAGAGAAGCCGAGAGAAAAGTCAGAGAAGAGTGCAAAAGCAAGGAACGGCTCGTGCAACTGGCGTTGTAGACGGAAAATAGGAGTGATATGTCATGCCATTGCGGGATGACATGTTCATGTTTGTTTTGAATTTGACATATATGATCACCTCAGTAATGAAATGACCAAATACACATTTATTCAGTAGTAAAAATGTACACCACTTGAAATTTAAACAGAACGGAAAAATTTTAAGAAAATTCTAATTAACACGTTACAGAAGGGCCAAAGGTCTAGACGCAATTCCACCATAAAAGGAATTTCCAGTATTTACAACTTTTAATTTAATGCTCAAATTGCAGACAAATTTTTGAAGTAAATAAATAGTTTGATAAAAACTATCATTGATTGGCAACACAGAATAATGCAAGATTCCAGTTCTGCTGAACAACCGGTTTCCCTTGTGGCATTAGCATGTGCAAAAGCCGGGAGAAAAGTAACATTTCTGCTACAATCTCACTGAGTTTTAGCAAGGGAAACTGAAAAATGCAAGAATACCACGTATAGCTTGGTCCAATACGCCTCTACAATGCTACAAAAGTTAGGACAACAAAAGAGTTAGAGAAAACAGGGCAATGCACAAGTTTGAGTAGAAAAAAGTAAAGAAGGGTTCTTCCACCTTCGATTTAAGGTGAGTAAAGTTTGTGAGAAACTTTAATTTAAATTTATGAGTGGATACATCCTTACTTTTCTCATTTCACATGCTTAGCCAAATCTATAATGTAAAGTAACAACACTCACTTTCTTAAGATATAAGCCTATAACTTTAGCCACTTACAAGGAAATGGAAACTACCCAATACTCAAACAAAATCTCAGAGTTGACCATGGCTTCAGCTCATAGAGTGGTTGTGAAAGAGTTTTTGACCAGGTGCTTGCTGGTCATTCTGCTGCAACAGATTCAAGCCAGAGAAAATGAACACAAATTATTCAACGTAGGGTGCAAACATTAATGGATTAATTTAATTACAGAAACAAACAACATATGAAAAATTTATTACAAACACAGGAGTCCGTGTCTACAAGGATCAATTATGCCATAGGGCTCTATAAAATCATCAATAAATTTTTTTAAAGCAAGATATTGTGTATTGTTTTCTCCAAAAGTTTTTTGTCTTCCTCAGGTCCTCTCCACTTTTGGTTGGGATGTCTTCCATTTTACCTTACCTTCTCCAGAAGACTGATTTGAACTTATACCTAAACTAATTTTAGATTATAGGAGAAGCTTATTTCATTTTTTCTTCTTTTACAAGTGCTTATGGAAAAGCTTATCCAAACAGGATCTTAATGCATATCATAAGAATAAACAATACATAGACATTTTTCAATAAAGTGAGAGAGAACAGAGAAGAAAAAGAAGAAAGCTGATATTATTGATCTGAAAAGTTAGTTAGAGTTAGTTACAATTGAGGTATTTATAGACCTCTACGCAGCTTAACTAACCATAACTGATTCTAAATAATCCTAACTGAATTCTGACTAACTGATCCTATTGAGATGTAGTTAGAAAGGTCCTTACACTCCCTGAATTACTGACTAACACTGGATGGGTGCTGTTAGCTGTTAGCAAAAGCTAACAGCCCTTACAGTAGTTATTTATCACTGGATGGGTGCTGTTAGCAAAAGCTAACAGTCCTTACAATCAATATACAAAACTGTTTTCACAATTATACATTTACATACATTGATACCCCGCTCAAACTCAAGGGGGAGAGTTTTCATTGGAAACACTCTTCACATTGAGTTTGCCTCTAAGAGCTTCAAATCTTGATGCAGACAGAGGTTTAGTTAGAACATCAGCCTACTGATCCAGAGCTGAAATATGAACAAATGAAAGCTGCTTGACCAAAATCTTTTCCTTCACAAAAAACACATCAATCTCCATATGTTTTGTTCGACTGTGAAAAATTGGATTGTGAGCAATAGAAACAACACTTTGATTATCACAAAATATTACAGAAGTAGTGAAAGAAACTTGTAACTTTGTCAACAGAGTATGAATCCAAATCAATTCAGTAGAAGTCTGAGTTATGCTGCGATATTTAGCTTCAGTACTAGATCTGACAGTAACCTTTTGTTTGTGAGACCACCAAGAGACTAAGTTTGGGCTAAGAAAAATAGCAGTCCCTGAGGTAGAGCGCCTGTTATCCACATCAGATGCTCAATCAGAGCATCATAGAATGCTCGAATAGCCAAGGGATTTTTAACAAAAGCAGGCTGCAGAAGCAGACTATGAAACAGAGTACCTATGAGATATCTTAGAATCCTTTTCACCACTGTTTCTGTACCTTGTCCATCTACTTCTTCTGCATCTATCTCTGTTCAGCCTCCAATTTCTGAGTCTACTAAACATCTACTTCAGAATCTGTTTATACACCCAACTCTATCCCAGTTAACACTCACCCTATGCAAACAAGGTCTAAGTCTGGTATTCACAATCCTAGACACCCTTCACTTTTTCTCACTCATTCTGAGCCTAAAACTGTGAAACAAGCTCTGGCAAACAAAGATTGGCTCACTACTATGCAACAAGAGTATGATGCCTTGCTGAAAAATCACACCTGGGACTTAGTATCATTAACTCCAAAACCTGATACGAATGATTGAGACCTAGAACTCTTGATAACACGGACTTCGAAAGCGTAGACTGCAGCCAAACAAGAAGCGTTCGGTCTTGAACTTCCCAGGTTTCGTACTCTGGGTTGACACGATCAGCAATGCGATCATCCCCGGTGAGATAATGAGGTGGAACAACTAGATTAACAACAAATTGCTGCAACTTGTGTGATTTGATCACTGGTTCGACATGTTGTCACCAGTGAAGATAATTCAAATCATCAAGGTTCTCTGCAATAGAATTAGGAAACGAATGAGAAATGAGATTTGAAGGAGCGGAAGCCATGAAAGCACTGAACAGGACCTTGCGAAAACACAGCGATAACAAAAAATGGCTCTAGATACCATTTTTGATAAACTGAGAGAGAACAGAGAAGAAAAAGAAGAAGAAAACTGATATTATTGATTTGAAAAGGTTGGTTAGAGTTACTTACAATTGAAGCATTTATAGACCTCTACACAGCTGTACTAACCATAACTGATTCTAACTAATCCTAACCAAATTCTAACTAACTGATCCTGTTGAGATGCAGTTAGAAAGGTCCTTACACTCCCTGAATTACTGACTGACACTAGATGGGTGCTGTTAGCAAAAGCTAACATCCCTTACAATCAATATACAAAACTGTTTTCACAGTTATACATTTACATACACTGATACACATGGAAGTTGGTAAAGAAAATCTCAGTTTGTCACCTAAAGGAACCTAAAAAAATCTTCACATCCATCAAACAAAGTGGGCATCCGCAACATGGGCAAGAGAAATGTATTGGTCTAGTCTAGTCACATTGTATCAATAAAAAGCAGTTCGTAGAAGAAACTCAAACTTCCAAAAGAATAAAATGAAATAAATTCATGGCAATCTGCTCATGTCATGTATCATGTCTTATTGTTTATCTAAACAAAATTTACAATAAGGCAAAAATGGAAAAAACAAATGTCGAGTGAGACAGACAAACCTTGTACAAGGATGCAGCAGATTCAGATGGTACTGTTGGAATTGCATTGTGCCCCAGCGACAAAGCATCCAAAGCATCTAACGTCAGCTGCCAAACACTGAGGGCAATTGCATCACTACTTGGAACAGAACTAGCACAGCCAGCAGCAGCAACATTGCCATTCACCCAAGGGCAACATTGATTGTGATGCACAATAGGATCAAACTCTGCAGCTTCATAATTACTCTCTCCTTTTGGAGGGCCTAAAAAATTGCTCAATGTCAGTAGCTATGCTCCAAAAATATGTACAACTAATGAATGAAGTGCAACAGGAGTACAGGACCATTGAAGAAATAGAATATCCATTTACAGTTTGATGCTAGATGAAAAGTAGCAACAAGAGTATATATATACACCTATATTATAAATTAGAATAGATAATTGGAGAGTGATACTCTCGCTCTATCTACTCTCTTTAGACACTTGACATTCCCATTCCTGCTCCTCTCTTTTGGGGGTGCATTTCACATACTATTTTTGCAACTAGCCAAAAAATTTGTTTCTCAACAACCTGGCTATCTAAAACTACCCTCCATTTATCTTGTATATTTGGTTCTCAATGACAATAGTGAAATTTTAAAAAGCCACCTGGTTTTCATTTTTTCAAAGATTTGTAAAGGAAATGGTGGAAACCAAAACAATTGTGTTCACCATCTCCTATACAAATATTTGGGAATAGGAAATAAAAAAATAAAGTGGCATTTCACTAATTATTTCTGAAAACAGAAAATGTTTTCTCAAATAAACAGACCCTAAGTTTCATGGTAACATTTCAACAACAACAACAAAAAAAAAAAAAACTTTGCCCACTAGGTGAAGCTC
Source organism: Glycine soja (assembly GCF_004193775.1). Taxonomy (NCBI): domain Eukaryota; kingdom Viridiplantae; phylum Streptophyta; class Magnoliopsida; order Fabales; family Fabaceae; genus Glycine; species Glycine soja. The sequence goes on along the minus strand of NC_041009.1, from coordinate 19,062,369 downwards.
ACTACATGGATCACGCAACACAAATAAATTCTGTCATGAACCAAGTCTTCAAATTTTATTTAGATCCAAGTCTTTTTATTTGTCTTACCCAGAGTTTTTTCTTAGTCTTTCTCACCTCTAATTATTGGACTACCTCCATAATCCACTCTTTTTATTGGGATTTTCATTGATTTTCACTCACATGACCAAACCACTAAAGGGTAACAAGAAAAAAAAGTTCAAGACCATTAAAAGTACAGGGGTTACCTATCCCATTTGCAATGGCAAAATCTGATTCAGGGAGAGCACAATTGTTGGCAAATGATGATTTATCATGCTTCATGATCTCTTAGTATTTTCACAACCAGAATAAATATTAGCATCACAAGAACGAGAAGGGTGACTACTATTAGCAGGTAGAAGATTGCAGTTTTGACTAATCTTTTCACCACTTTCAACAGATTCTGTAGAGCAGCCAATTTTTGACCCACTGTCTGTTCTTCCTGCAGAGTGAGACATCATCTCCTGGCTATCACCAATAGGATCTTCCCTGTTCATATCAGGGATAAACTCATCCATTAGACCTGGATCTGAAACAGATTCACCTGTCTGTCCCTGGTTTTCAGCATCTTCTACTCTCTGTTCCATTTCACCAACAACACTATCAGCTCTGTGCACAGATATATCAGCCCCGTGGATTTCAGCTTCATGACTAGCACACATTCAAACACTCCCTCCACTGATGCCCAGACTAATTCCATCACGAGCCTGAGCAGTCACAGTTTCTGCATTGAAAAGTTCTTCCCCATAGTTTGTACCACTGACGCCCACATCACCACGGGCAACTTCAGTAGCTGTTTGTAAGCAAGTGCTTTGCTGAGCTTGATTGCTGTTATTCAGTTCAGATTTTTCATTCACGTCCACATTGCCATACATGCTAGAGGAGGGGAAATGAACATCATCAAGGTCTCCAGGGCAGTTTTCAACACTTTCCATAGAATCACCATTCACACTATGACATATTGTGTCCATTGCAATGACAGATGATGCACGGGTTGAGTCTCTAGCTGATTGGATACCCATTGGGCGTCACTACCTTGACGGTATGAAGAAACTCAATTTCCAGTAATGTAAGCCTCTAAACCCATTGACTGACTCGGACCGGCACCAGATGAGTCTCTTTGTTGAGGTGAACAATATGTGTCAAAAATATCAGAGTCATGTGCACGTTTTGAAGGACCAGCTGAATATTGTCCACCATCTGTAACTTCATCACCATCACGATCAATGACAGTTCCTTCTACACTATCAGCCTGCTGCTGCAGCCTAAGAACAGGCTGGTTATCTGAGCTCCCACCTTTTTCAAGATTTCTCTTACGCGAGCTTGGCCCATGTGATTCATATGAAGCTGCACGATCACCAATCTCGCTCCCTGAAGGCTGGCCGATCATTAAATCCCTTCCCATATCCTCATGAGTATATTCAGATGTTGCTGTCCTGCCCAAAGGAGTAAAAGGAAAACCCCTTGCCATGGTAAGATTTAGATCTAAATCTGTGTTCACCAACAATTTCCCCTCATTCGTTGTTGCAACTTCGTCACGGTCTTCAGTCTGATCTTTCTCTGTATCATCAGCTGCAATCCAACCACTGATTCCACTAGCTGCACTCGCTCCACGAGTCAATCGTATTTTTTTACTAGTATCAGGAATATCTATACTGTTAGATGCAAAACGAGCAGGACGAGGAACTGTCAGAAAATGTGAAATTCTAACTGTAGCACCACATAAGCTACAATCAAGCAAAGGTGACCTAGAGTCAAGTCTAGACTCCTTAAGAGGCGCCTTTGCCTTTCTGGCATCCAATTTAGTAGAAGCAGAAACTGCCTTTGACCCGGGATCTTGAGTAAGATGAAGTTGAGTCTTGCTTGGGCCAAAAGAATATCCATTTCTTTCAGATTGGGCAGAGTGTTCTTCACAATCTTGAACATTTAAACGCCAGCTTGATTCCCACCCACAAAGGCTTATAAGCTTCTGTGCCTGCCAAAATGAAGATACATTAATAGAAAATAAGCATGTAACAGAGTAGCAACAAAAGTATTAACAAGACATTAAAAAGAGAAAAAAAAACTTATGCGAGAGTATAAACAGTATGCCTCATCTTGAGCATTTTCAAGGTCAGATACAATGTCTGGTTTGATATCTACTTCTCCTGACATAAAATTCTGAGACTGTGATAGAAAGCGTTCAATTTGTGGGCCACGAGAAACAGACATCAACTCAATTGCAGAGATGGCTACCACAGGAAGGCAGTGAAATTGTACGAGTCCATCACATCTATCCTTGTAGCCCCCAATTAATGCAGATGGAGGAGTTGGAGGGAACTGCACTAAGCTTTCTGGACAGCTGTTTCCTTTCCAAAGGCAATTAACTTTATGACCCGAATCCAGCTGCCTGGCAAAGGATTCGCTGGCATTTTGAGCTTTGGCCATGACAATAAGAAAACAAGTTAAAAACAACTGATGAATATAATCAGCAACAACAGAGAACTCCTTTAGCCTAGTTACTGGATACAGTTTGCTTGAAAGCAAGATCAAAATAAGATTATATTTTTCTAACTCTTTGAAGAAAAAATATATAGAAAAAGATCTCAAATGATTTGAACAGAATAAGAGTTGCTTAGATATCAAGAGTAATAACTTATCTTGTATGCACAACTTACATACTGTCCCTTTGTTTTTATTTTTTATAAGCTCTTGTTATACAATACCCTATAGGAACCTTGAAACAAAGTGGTACAAGTAAAAATTGCATCCATTATTATTATACTTACATGCAAACTAGTCTTACATATAAAAAATAGCACACATGTACCCTCCACGGCCCAGTAACAAACATGAGCTGGACACCCTAGAGAAATAAAAAATATAATCTTTTCCCCATAAAATATTTCAGACGAATAGTCAAACTAATATGTATTAAATCTCATTTCATAGACAACAAATTATACAACATTTAGCTACACATTTTTAAACATATAAAACTTCACCTTGGCAGCATCATTGTTTTTTATACACTAAGTGAGGAAGGACTATATTTATGTTAGGGGATTTACAAGTTAACAATTGACAGTAGTTCTATGAAAGTAAAGCTACAATTGTGATTTTCATCCTATAATTTTCTCAAAAAAATTCCTCTTCTACATCTGCCCTGTATATAAGGTACCTCAACAAAGCACAACTTTTAACATCCATGATCCGCATGAAAGCATTGCCTGTTCTTATAATTTCTACCTCCAGTTATTAATATGCCACATTTTAGAGAAAACATAAAGTAGCCAAAAGTACTTAGATTACAAATTTGCAATCACCAACCTTCAGCTAATGTCCAAGATGGCAATGCTGTAAAACTCAGGCAAGAACCGCATGACTCGCAAGCAATTTTGTCTACTCCATTATTCATCCAGCCTTTCTGAGCACAAGCCAATGAACTGATGATCTGGAAGAAATTAAAGAGGACATGTGATCCCTGGAGACTGCATCATATCTACTTAGAAGATTTGGAGTGGCAAGTGTAACATATTAACTATGCATACTCAATAGATAAAGCTTATGCCCTAACAGATCAACATATCCTAGGACAACTACTTCATGCAAATGTGACAGATCCCAGATTTAAATTAATTTCAGTAGAGTAATAAGTAGAAAATTCACATCACTGAACACATTCAGTTGGATCCACACTTAGTGTCAAAGCTTTGAGTGTTACTAACCACCCAAATGTACCAAAAATATATATAACTGCACAATGCCTCCAAAGTTCAGCTGCCATTATTAGATTACAGGCTGTAAGTAGAACCAAGGTTTAAATTTATGGTCAAAAGGTGATACATGATACCGATTTTGTTTACATTGTATAACAATTTAAGTTCCTATCATAATCTATAAGGGTAATCATTACAAGTTTAAAACAAGCATATGCATTCTAGACTTTAGACATACAAGAAGCGACTCTTTGTCATCTAGGCCTACAGGATATCATTATTAAGATATTGAAGCATACGTGAATCAGTACCATACTACCCACAAGGAAAAGATGGACGAAAATGTAAATATACACATTGTGGCTGTAATATAATTAGGGGAAAACCATGGTCAGTTCAAACCTGAGGCTTCCCAAGCCAATTTGAAGGAATAAATGTAGCCAAACATCTTAATAAATCTCCTCTTTCCCAAGGTCTACATGAAGATCTTGAAGAACCAAAAAGCAGAACTGCCAGCACTTGTGCTCAATGAAGTCCATGGTGGTTGTGAACCAACACACGAGAGAGAAGCCGCTTTAGAGACTTGTCCATGACTTGACCCATCTATGCTGCCAACATTCATTGGAACAGCTGATGACGCCCCAGCAGAACTGATAAAATTATGAATAATACGTCAATTGAAAGGGTCAAATAAACAACATAATAAATAGAGAAAACAATTGAGTGTCTTATAAAAATATCACAATTTACAATCGCCACCCATACATCACATATGCATTAAGTTCAAGGAAAAAAATTGTATAGGGAGAGATATTAGTGTGACATCTATCAAGGAAAAAAATGACAAAATGGGACAAGGTAGCTTAGACACATGCGAAGGTCACTAGAGGCTCCGAAGCGGAGAGTGGATCGCAGTTTTTGTCCCTGTGAAAAGGGGTAGAGGAGGATTAAGGACATTGCAAAAATAAATATTAAAAAGAATCACGTAGTGACTATTGTTGTATCTGTTTTACACAAAGGAGATATATAATGGTGACGATTTAGCCCTCAGTGTGGGTACTTAGTAGAGAAATCACGCAAGTTAGCCTTGATTAGGAGGTAAGGGCATAAGCACAACATTTCAAAAGCACACAATTCGCAACAAAAACAGCACGACGCCGCTTTTTTTTTTTTTTTGGTTAATTAGATCCAATTCTCGAGGTGCAGGAGCAACAACAGCAAATAGTATTGCGTTTTACTGATCAATTGAAGTTGAAACCGAGCAAATTGAAAACAGCGGTTACAGAAATGCACGCAAAACGAAACGAAACCCTAATTTGGGAAGAATTGAATTCAACGCTTGCGAGGAAGAGAGAGAGAGAGAGAAGAAAGCAGTAGTTAGTACCTGGCAGCAGGTGTTGGATCAACGGTGCCTCCGGAGCTGATAACCTCTTCTCTCATTCTGGAATTCCGAAGCGTCAGAGCGCGTGGACTCCACTGCGAATACGAATATTATTTTACGATGCCAATGCCTGCGCCTGCATTATTTTTATCAAACCAATATAATAATGTTAAATCTTTCTCTAACATTCTTTTTTATTAACTTTTTTACTCCTTGTTAAATAAAAATATTAAATACAATTGTATTTTAAAATTTAAAAATATAAATAAAAAAATATTATCATTGTTAAATAGTTTTGAAATTACATATTTTTAAGTATAATATATAATGAATTATTTATTAATAATAAAAAATTAATTTCTGTTTTATTCCCTAACTATAAAAAAATTATTTAATATTCATCCTCTAAAATTTGGAATGCTATTTTCCCCCTAAAATTCATTTTAAGATATACTTTCCATCACACATACAGCAGCATATTAGATGTTTTGTTTTTTCTTTTAATGATCACACTGAAGTTAAAACTTAGCTGACCCTAGTCCAAGGAGCTAGAGTACATTAGAAGTTTAAATTAAGAGCACATAATACTTACCAAAACAGGACAACATATTATTATTTTTGTGTCACTATCAAAACTGAGTAACTGACCATCTTTTTTTGTGTTGACTGTTGAGAGACTCTTCTTTCCAAACCAAATGATATCTTGTAGTCTATTCTTATAGAACTGCAAACATTAACAATCCATTCCAAAGTCAAGTTAATAAGCAAGAAAAATCATTTATTACAAGAAAAACACATGGGGATAAAAGAATTCAGCATCAAAACATATCATTGTTCATTAAGGTTTATAGAACTTACCTTGTCAAATTTCTCAGTATCCCCACGGGTCTTTCCAATCTCAACCGCGTGAAAGAAAGGATCTGCCTCATAGATCATTAGAAAGTAGGAACATCTCTCACTAGTAACTTGAAACAATGCTCGTTTAAACTAAGTTTCATGAATTTATTGCTCATTTAAATCTGGAAATTTTAGGGATTGATAAACTAAATACAGTAAATGTATAATATTTTTTATTCTATTGACAGAAACTATCATCTATTTACAAGAATATCGAAATGAAAAATGAATATTTAATTGAAGAGGCCTCCATAGTAGGAGATTAAATATACTTTTTTTGTTCTTAATCCATTCTATATCAAATTGTCCTATTATAAATTTAAGTCATTGGTCTTCACAGAGGTATGATCTCTATGTATTCATCTTATATAGTTACATATGATTCTCATCTCGTAACATATGTTAAATGGACATTTTTCTTGAATTGTTCGTTTAAAATCTCTGGAAACCAGATTAAAACTTTTGAAACACTTATAATATAATATTGAAGGTTTCTTTGTATACCTTCTTGAATCAAGGACATTGACATCAAGGATAGGACTCAAAGCTAAAAGTGAAACCAAAAGGGTTTTCAGCTGCTTCACTAAAACCAACCCTTACTTCATCAGAGCTAATATTTTCCTGGGAAGATCTAGCAGGTTGATGCTCATTCTTGAACCATTCATCCTTCCACGACCTCATCAATTGTAATTGTAATCTGTTGTTTCATGCCATCAGAAAAGTGATAACATTGTAATCTTTATTTTCTTGTTTCTCAAATTTAAAAGTCAACAAGAATGGAAATTAAATTAGAAATCACACGGCTTACAATCGTAACTTGTAAAGAAAGAGAAGAAAAATCTTAACTTTTCATATCTAATTTTTGGACTCACCAATACTCTTCACTATCCCTTCCATATCAACATATTACTCCACACATTTATACACCCAAGATAGAGAGATTAGAAGTATTAAATCCTTATCCCAAGAAAGTATGTCCAACCCATGATAATTAATATATCATACCCTCTATATCGTAAAAAATACTATGACATTTTGAAAAGGTGAAAATAATGTAATTTAAATCTGAATTAAGTGACATAAAGTTTTGTATTAATAATATAAACAAAAAAAAGTATAGAATATAGATGAATGAAATGAGAATAGAAAAGTGATCGAGTACACACACCACGTCTTCTTCAACCTTCTTTCTTCTTGATTGTAACCCTCCTAACTAGTCTCGTTCTTTGAAAACTTTCTTATGATAGGAGAGGTTTGCACTGCACGTAGAAATGCGAGAGCAGCAGAATATATATGGACTTAAAATATCTATGGTTGTACAGACTAATTATCAGAACTATTAATTAATTACGACACTTTTTTTTAAATAAAAAAGAGCTAGCTACAGTATTTTTTTAAGATTCTTTTGAAGATTAGAATAAATAGAGGTAAAATAAAGAAAAAGAGAAATATAAAATTTTAGTATTTGTATGATAATTTTTTTATGGAAGATGAGATAATGACTATAAAAGATTAGTTTCTATATATATAATATATAATGTCCCCTAAAAAAGGTTTATATATATATATATATATATATATATATATATATATATATATATATATGATGTGATGAATCACAATTTTAGGATAAGTATTACACTTAATGTTCACCTATTATGTCTCGAAGACTTGAACTGAATTTTATTTCAAGGAGAAAAAAACAAAGAATAAATTGTAATTTTGCTTTTCTATCATTTTACTTAATTATATTAATATTATTTTATTTGTATTAATAATTATTAATTTTTTTAATTATCAAAATTTATAAATTAAAAATATATAATATATAAATGTTTTTTTAGTTTTACGTTAACAGAGTAAAAATAATTCGTATATCAAAATTAATTTTTAAAAAAATTATGTAAATAATTTTCATATTAATTCATGAAATTTAATTAAAAATTGATAAAATAAAAATAAAAATATGTAAACTATTCAAAATAAAAACATATAAAATGATATAAAATAAAATTTAAAAGATTTATATAATAAATATATTTTAATTATAATTTTTTTGTAATTTAAAAATTAATCATAATTTTAATTAATGATACATAAAAAATAATTTTAATATAATTAAATAAACAAAGTAAATATGTTAATGATTTATCGTCTTATTTATAAAAAATAATTTTTTTATTTTTAAATATAGAAGAATTAAATATTTTGATTTTAAAAAAAATACTAAAAGTATAATTTAACCAATAGAAATGTAATATCAGTTTATAATAACTTTTATCTGAGAGAAAAAGTGTGTATAGTAAAAATAAATATAATATTTATTGGTGGATATACCAATGCAGAGAAGTGATATTTTTTGTAAGAGTTATATAATAAAAAAATTAAATTGGACTCAGAATTTTGGTAAAGAAACTAATTTTGTTATAAATATTAAAATATAAGTTGAAAAGTGTCTTGAAATGTGATAACAGTGTACTATTAAAATATTTAATTTTTATATAATAATATTTACAAATAAGTTAGTGGTTCATGTTTGATAATTAACGAGTGGAGCAACCAGTAATAATTAAATAATAAGGTTAATGATATATTTTTTGTCTCCCTATAACTCACAATCTGTCATTTTAATTTGATTTCTTTTATTTTACCGTGCACATTTAGTCCCTTAAATTTTAAAATTAAGTCATTTGTATTGTGGTTATATTAGTTGACCATTCATTAACCATTTGACACATATTTGAGAATTCCTAGTTGAAGAATAGAAAGACAGTTTTCTCCTTTATCCTTGAGACACACAAGTATAGGAAATGCATTTAAAGGAAGGGTTTTCTTTTATGATTAAAAACAAAAATTGACTATTAAATCTGAAAAGAATTATTAATATTAAAATATGTAATTAATCTGAATTTTTTCATTAGTCACATAACATTTTTTTTAAGTAGTCTTATTTTATGTCATTAAATTTTAATTATTTATATATGATTGTATCTCCTTATCTCACCCTTAAATAAAAAATTATCTCCACTCTTACATAAAAAGTTATCTTACTAGATATGCGTGTGTTACATTGAAATAATAATTTTAGGGATTCCATTTGGATACTACCTAGAGCCGTCCCTTTCCACTGTTGATCGATTTCCTCCGTCTTCGAAGACAACTCTGTGACCCAGCGTTCCATTTGGTCTTCACCCAGAGTTCAATCGTAGGAACTGGTAAGTACCCATGTCCTAGTGTTGATTGCTTGAAAATGTGTATTATATATGTCGTTCTTCTTCTATATTTGCTTCGGTGGTAGCTAGGGGCTTTTATTTTGCCTTTATCGATTTTCAACACACGGACGAAGGGCACAGCTTGCTTGCGGCTTCAATATCTGCTAACCAAACCCTTAGTCATCTGGGATTTAAAGGTACCGCGCGTTCTTATTTTGAACCGCATGTTTATGCTTTTATATTAATATATTAATACTATTAATTAATAAAAATACAATTTTTTGTTGTATATATTTGTTGGTCTGGATGGTGAAGATGAAGGAGATTGTGTAGAGGGAAAAGTAGTGTTTGGAGAGGATAAAGTTGGATGGGTAGCAGAAGAGGAGGAATTAGATAGCAGTTCAAGAGTGCTGTCTTTAACCCTATATACTAAATATGAATGTTTCTTAAAATGGTGTTTGAAACACAAGGTGGATGAATAAGGAAAGCTGGTGTGTGTGTCTTCTGTGCTTTCTTTTCTCTCTTAGCTAAAGATAGGTCAAATCCAAGTCTTTCTTCAACTCAATTATGTAGCATTAGCATACGCCTTTTTATTCTTTCTTCTATTTCTCTGCAGTGTGTGTGTATGGTCTTTCTCTTTTGGGGTCCTTGTTGCTTTCTTTGGATTGTTGTTTCTTATTTTTGTCTGTTTCCTACCAATACTTCATAAATCTCTTTAAGATAAAACTCTATAATTACACAAATATTGAGGTTATCAAAGTATAACTCATTAGGAGATATAATGAGAGAAAATTTGGATAGTTTGCGTGAAATTTTAAAATTTTATTGCTGTCATTGTAGACAAAGAAATTGGGGACATCAAGGTTGCCGTGGATGAGAGCAAAAAGCTAATGAGTCAAATTTGTTAAAAATAGCATATCTTGATATTTTTAATACCTCAACAGACTTTAGCTACTGTTCCTGTTGCATACTTTGTTAGATGAAGTTTGAACATGGCAGTATGCTTCTCTTTGGACATTTTTTTTTCTGCACTGTGATTGAAACTTTTCTGAATAGAGTGCCAAAACAAATTTAAAGGTAAAACAAATCCTAGTGTGATCCAAAAATCATAGGTACATGTTTGCCTACCTGCATTTTCTTATACAAGTACTTGATTGATTTTCTATACTACTTTTTATTTTTTTAACTTATTATATAGTCTCAAACCATAACTTGTTATACAAGTACTATTTTTTAGCTCTGATACTACACAAAACCAGAATCGCAGCACAAAGAAACATATACAAGCCAAAACCCAAAATGTTCACGTATCCTGAACCCAATTTATAATACCAATTATTCTGGCTAAAACATTTAATAAAGCTGCCTAATCTCTTAGCATATCAACAATGGAAGATATGTTTAAAAATCATGAACTGTGCACCAAGAGACCATGCACAAAATCCTAACCCAAAATACAGGAATTTCACTCCAACCAAATGCACTAAATAACTGCATACTATCATAAAATATTAGCCCCTTTATTCTTTCAAAAACAATAAAAAGTGTATGAAAAGAAATTGCTCCAAGATAGAGGTCAACATTCCCAAAATGACACTAAGAATAGATAAGGAAAATAATATTAAAAAGGTGGGCATTGGAGGGAAGTACCAGAAAGGATAAAAATTCTGTTGCAATTACAAGATTTAGATAGGAAAAGACAGCTAGATTGATCGCATGTGAAATGATACAAAACACAAAGCACTAACACGATGTCTTTTGGCAGAACTTCAATTTCTGCTACAGGGACATCTTACACTGATTTTTTTGCCTTCTGTTCACCACAAGGTTCACCTCGATGCTGCTCCTTTGCTTCATCCATCTCCATAACATAGTTGATTGCCTGAATATTTCGGTGGTGCCGGCTGATTCCAGATTTTAATCCTTCAATCTCTCTCATTTCATACTTAGTTTTGAAACTTTCATTCATCTGTTTAACAGCCATTTCAATTGCACTGATCCTTTTCTGCAAGTGTTGGAAGTCTGGAAGTGCATCTGTTGCCATACCATTCTCATTTTCAGCTCTTTGTGGACCACCTTCAGCATATTTGTGATCCGCCAAATCTTTGTCCTGGAAACAAAGATTTAAATTAAACAAATTACATCAATATAAAATATGCAATAGTGGCTGGTTCCCACTTGAATATATGATGTAAATTACCTTTAATACTTTGTAGTTATGAGGATTTACCTGTCCAAGTGACTTCATCTCGAAGGCTGTTATACTATCATTCAAACCACTAACAGCAGGGACATAAGCAGCCAACTGACAGCGTAGTCTCCCATTTTCACCTTCCAACTTCTTAACTCTTCCTTTCAGCTTTTCACTTTCCATACCTTTAAAGTTGCGTCTGCTTTCAAGATCTTCACATGCATCAGCTAGCTCAGGGACTTTCTCTTCAAATAATGTGAAATTGACAGCAGAAATCTGCAGTCTGGTGTACAGTGTGGCAGCCTGAGGCAGAAAAAAAGGAGGGAGGGTGTGCCATGCTTGCAGCTGACATTACTAGTTTAGTTTAGTGTATCATATTTTGCACGCCTGTTAAATTCATATTTTATAATTTATAGCATTAAATATTTTGTATTATTTTGGATTTTTAATATATTATTAATTATTTACTCTAAATTTGAATAAAGGTATGTCAGTAAATTGAGTTGAATGTCCATCCACTTATAATATACAATTTTACATTATTTTCAATCATAAATTATATTTGAATAATTTTAAAATAATTATTTTAAAAGTCAACAAATATTTAGAGACTAATCTTATTTATAATTTAGGATAAATTGTAGTCGAAAAAATGCAACAAAAAAAAATGAAATATTAATTAAGTGACAAGGTATGTGCAATGTAGTGTACTAGTGTACACTTGCTAATTTTGATTTGAGTCAAAAACCTTGTTTGCCCTAACCATTTCACATTCCCCAATTTCCCTGACAGGGTTGGTGTTGAGCAGATAGAGATGAACCCGCCAACACTAGTGAAGCGCACTCAGAACATCAATGCCAGAGAAGCTGCACTCAGCATCGGCGACCATGCCTCCTGGCACACCAAGTACAAGGATTCCGCTTACATCTTCGTCGGTGGCATCCCCTTCGATCTCACCGAGGGTGACCTCCTCCCCGTTTTTGCTCAGTATAACAACTCTTTCCTCTTCCATTTCAATTCAATTCATCAACTCTTTTTGCTTTTATTTTATTTTTAACATTTTTTTTTTAAAAATCTGAAGTATATGTTTTTTTTTATTACTCAGATACGGAGAGGTTGTTGATGTTAACCTAGTTAGGGACAAAGGTACCGGAAAATCCAAGGATTTTGCGTTCCTTGCGTATGAGGATCAGAGGAGCGCGGATCTTGCTGTGGGTGAGTTCCTGTTCTATGATTTTATTATGTGTTCTTTTTTTAATGGTTTTTTTTTTGTGTGTTTGTGGATGCATTTGTTGAATTGCGTTTTGATGTTTGTTTTTTGTGGCTCAGATAATTTGAACGGGGCACAGGTTTTGGGGAGAATTATTAAGGTGGACCATGTTGATAAGTATAAGAAGAAGGAGGAGGAGGATGAAGAGACAGAGCGGCTGAAGAGGGAGGCACGTGGCGTTTGCCGTGCTTTCCAAAGAGGTGAATGCACTCGGGGAGCTAGCTGCAAGTTTTCTCATGATGAGCAAGTAAGATAAGCATTTCATGATCATGTCACAAAGTAATTTGATTTTTTTTTTTTTGGTATATATATTATGTTTTTAGATGTGTATGCTTTGTGTGACTTGAAAACTTGAGTATTAGGGTTCGAGTTTTTGTAAGGTTTAATTGAAGTGTTCAAATGCAATACTTTTTGGCTTATTGGAATGATTTATTGCTCTTTGACTCTTTGATATTGTTGGAGTGGGATTTTGGTATTGACCGTAGATTGTAGACCATAAACTACAAATAGAGCTGTATTTTATTTTAGTTAATATTTTTGTTATTTGTTAAGGTTGTAGTCTTAGATATGTCGTTGGTCACATAGAAGTTTGGTATTTCAGCTAATAAGTTGTTCATTAGTAATAATAAGATGCTATGATACTAACAACAGGCATGCCTTATTCATATACACGCGGTTCTGCCATGGATGCGTCACCCTGTCGACATCACTCGCTGTCCAGAACTCCCCGTCTGTAGTGTTCCTTTGATGAAACGCAGGTACTCCTCCACCCATTAATTTCAATTTCGCTATCTCAACTCAAATTGATTAGTTCCACTTCACAACTAGGTTACAGTCGGTACTGGAGGAGAACATGGGAATTTCCAAGCTGTTCCCTGTTCAGGTCGCACTTTGGCAAGAAACGGTTGGACCGGGTGACTTTGAGCGAGACCTTTGCATAAACTCGCCCACCGGAAGTGGCAAAACCTTGGCCTATGCTCTTCCCATCGTTCAAAACTTGTTCACCAACCCCGGTGGCCGCCTCCGTGCTTTGGTTGTAGTTCCCACCCGCGACCTTGCTTTGCAGGTTAAGCGCATCTTCGACGCCCTTGCATCGCCGCTGGGTCTCCGTATTGGCTTGGCTGCTGGTCAATCTTCGCTTCGTCACGAGCTTTCTAGCCTCATTTATCTACCTGGAGAAGACGATGGTCCAGATCCTGGGTTTTTGTCTCCGTTGTGGTTCCAAAGCAAGGTCGACATATTGGTAGCGACCCCTGGAAGGCTAGTGGACCATGTCAACAAGTTGTCATTGAAGCATCTTCGTTATCTCGTGGTTGACGAAGCAGATCGATTGCTACGTGAGGACTACCAGTCCTGGTTACCTACTGTGCTTAAATTAACTCAGTCTAGGCTGGCAAAGATAGTTTTATCTGCTACGTTAACTCGGGACCCAGGAAGACTTGCTCAACTTAATTTGCATCACCCTTTATTCCTGAGTGCTGGGAAAATGCGTTATCGGCTCCCAGAATATTTGGAATGTTACAAACTGGTATATGACACTGACAGGGTTTTTGTTTCTTTTAATTTACAGAGGGTGTGATTGGGATATGATTTTGAACCTTTTTCACCTTAAATTTGTCATGTTATTATATAGCTAGCTAGTTTTATTTAATTCTTCATTAATTTGAAATTTTATAGTTTCTTCCAAAAAAGTTCCCTTATGCTGTTCTATTTATAATTTTATTGTTTTGTAGATCTGTGAAAGAAAGGTCAAACCCTTGTATTTGGTTGCCCTTTTGAAATCCCTAGGAGAAGAAAAATGCATAGTTTTTACAAGATCTGTGGAATCAACACATCATCTCTGCAAATTGCTAAATTGTTTTGGTGATCTGAAAATTGGTATCAAGGAGTTTTCTGGTCTAAAACATCAACGGGTAAGAAGGTACGTTTTGATTCACTCTTAACAAATAGTAAATGTTTTAAACTGTGCTGAATGCTCTCTCCTTGTAGACTTGACATTATGCAAAACTTGTTCTGAAAGAACTTTTTCATCTTTGGATGAGTAGCGTGTTTAAAGTTTAGACTAGATTAGCTTATTTTATGTTTGAAAAAACTTGTATTAAAAAACTTTGAAATAAAAATGACTGGTATCCCAAATGTATTGAAAACTATATATGCTGGGGTTTTGACAAAAAATGTTACTTTTTGCAGCAAGACAGTGGGTGAATTTCGGAGAGGGGAGTTTCAAGTGCTTGTATCTTCTGATGCAATGACTCGTGGAATGGATGTTGAAGGGGTAAGAAATGTCATTAATTATGACATGCCCAAATACACAAAGACGTATGTTCATCGAGCTGGTAGAACTGCAAGAGCTGGCCAGACTGGGCGTTGCTTCACATTGATGTCAAAAGATGAGGTATGAAGTCCTTGTCTCACTCATGTTCATTGTTTGTGCAGATCCAGCTTATGCATTTGAGCCAAAGAAAGAAGCTACAATGAGTTTGTAATGACTACTAACTAGCAGGGATGAGAATAGCACAATATAGGGCTGTGGCGAGCGGCCCCTCACCGCAATGGGTGCCCTCCGTAGCGGTGTAGTTCAGTGTCACAGATGCTTTCCCAGCTGGAATACCGGGAGTCAGGGTGCTATTGTATAACTCCCATGTGTTGTGATTGTGACTTGAGACATCCCCTGAAACTTTTCTGTTGCCACAGTTACTTAACTCCCTAGCTCCATCTCCCATCTTTGAACAACAGAAAAAGTTAGGCTTAGGGTTGTGTCATTTGGGCCATGGGGCAAACACTTTTTTTTTTAGTTTTGGACCTCTATTTGAGTCTAGTTTAGCTTTCTTTTCTTTAAATCATTGTTGGACCAAATTGGATCATGGAGGTGGTTGGAACATCAATGATGTTTGAATCTTGGAATGTCAACTTGTTGGGTGAGCTTTTACCATTAAACTTTGTTGCATCTATGGTTGACAGCTCAGCAATGGAGCTAAAGCAAAAGGTATGTACTGACGCAGTCATGATGATTAAAGTTATATGGAGTCCACCTTTGTCCCTCCCACCACCGAAGCCGTCGGACCTCAATTTCCATGCAGGGACAGTGGGTCGTTCCCAGTTAAAGCTACAAGGGGTGCAGTTGTCTTCCAGCAATTAGAGAAAACTTGAGGAAGTTTCAGTACAATTCCAGTTTTCAAATTCCAACCTTGAGGACAAGAGTGATTGAGGGGTGTATTGTTAGGATATAGGGATAAGGGAAAGTTGATTAACATAGTTAGACTATTAATAAGTTAGTTACTACAGTCAGGATATTGATTAGTTAAGGGGTTAGTTAGATAGTTGGGGTTTATTAGATATAAATAGGGGAAGAAGAATAGGAGAGAGGGGGATCTTTTTCTCATTTCAATTCTTGGTTCTTAACAAATACATTAAATAATAAAAGTAATAATAAAAGGTCAAAATAGCAGCCATCCCGCTATATCAGTACTTTCTGTTTTGGCTTGAATAATTATCATTCTATTGTTTCTATAGTTGAGTGTAGTCAATGACCATTAGGATTTTGTTGATGCTCTCTCATCCCTCTGACTGACTAATTTAATTTATCAATACTAGAGTATGAATATTCTTGTTTTCCTATGTTTTATTTTAACCTTTGAACCTAAATCATGCATCTTAAATTCTTGTCAACTCTTGTCCCATTCCAGGTTGGAGGATTTAAGAAGTTGATGAAAAAGGCTGAGGCTAGTGATTGTCTTGAGTATACTGTTCCATCCAGTTTGATTGAAGCGCTTCATAGTACCTACCAATCAGGTAAATATCTTCTAACGTCTCTGGAGATCTTCTAAAATCGTTTTTGATTCCTCCATGGGGAATGAATATAAAATATTACTTTTGTTCGTTGAGAAAATCTGTATATTTTTTTTATTCACGAGAAAATCTCTATATTGTGCATGTATCTGGGACGATCTTAATGCTTGATTTTCTTTTCCTTTTTGCTGTTTTGAAGTTACATTGAATGTTTCATAGACTTGGTTTCATGGTTCCATTATACTTGTGGATGAGCTCAACGCTTCTTGATGTTGGTTTACGTTATGCTGTTTTGGATTTACATTAGATGTTTCATTAAGTCTCTGTCATGTTCCATTGTTGGCAGCACTGACAAAATTGAAGGAGAAAATTCTGGAGTCCCGGAGAAAACCAAGGATAAGTCTTGTCAATCGATCAAAGTGAGAACAAATATTCACGAGAATAGTTTTGTCTATGAACGGATATACAAGAGATTCTTTTACTGTACATTTTATGATTTAATTAGAATGATAATATTATGTTTTTTTGGGTTACATATTATTTATTTTCACCACTATTTTTTGTTTAATATAAAAAGAAATTAATATTATGCTACTCGTATATTTGTTTACTTTACAAAGGAGGATGTCTTCATTTTATTGTTTATGATGCCCTGTTTATTTGGATGATTTTTGTGATTGATTTAAATATCCACACATTTAGCCAGTTAAGCAATTTTCACCATCCCCGTCATTTTCAATGACTGAGTCACTAAGTTGACAATTTCATCAATATATAGGGTAATGTGGGCCTTGTCATTTCACTGAGACTAAAAATGAAAAAAAAATACAGGGACTAAAAATAAAAAAATAAGAGAATAATATAGAGGGACTAAAAGTGAATAAAAAGGATTTATTGGGATGAAAATTAAAAAAAATGTTCTTATCAAAAGAAAAAAGGGACAAATTTGCAGGCATGGAAGATAATAAGCCATAAAAAAATCTTGAATAATAAAAAAGATTGTTAATAATGATGATTTTTTCAATCTTTACTTTTTTTTCTTGTTGCTCATGACTAAGATCACTCACTTTATTCCTTCCCTCTTGGAGACAAAAAAAAAAAACACTTTGTGCATAGATTGTATATTATTTATTTTTCAAAAAGCCTAAATTGGTGCCTAGAGTGTATTATTTTGTTGAGATGAGTGTGTTAGGGAGAAAGAGTAATAGATTGTGAGTGAGTGTTTAAAGTGTTTATGTAATTTGTAAGTGGCAAAGGGACGAACAAGGAAAAATAAAGAAGGTTGAGAAAATGTATGATTCCTAACAAATATAATTTTTTTTGCTATTTAAGATTTTTATTTTATATTAATTTTTTATTAAAAATTATATATTTAAGGTTTAATTTTTTTTTGCCTTCAAATTTGTCACTTTTCTTTTACTTTATAATTTTTTTCATTTTTTTATTCCTGTAAATTATTTTTAGTCAGTATAAACTTTTTCTTCTCTTTTTTTTTTGTCTATGTAATTTTTTATTTATTTTTATTCCCTCTACTATAATAATGACATGACATTATAGTGATATTATTACTCATGTGACTTTGATGACTTGGCGTGTTGAACTTAACAAAGATTTAATAAATTTTAATTATAAAGACTAAAAAGGAAATGCTTGTAACTAATAAAAACTTTTTTGAGAAAAAAAAAATATAAAGAAAAAAAATGTTAAATTCCATGAATCAAAATCTTATTTAAATTTATAAATCAGGTATGCATGTAATATCAAATAGATAAGACAACTAACATTCCTCAACCGCAAGTATCAATAATCTAGGAATTAGTTTATAAATTCAATTTATTGAGGGATTGTCCGGTACCATTATTTCAATCCATCATTAACCAAAAAAGATAAATGTTCTAGTAAAAAAAAATAGGATTACATCATAAATCGCAGTACATCCTTCTTGAATACCAACTAGAGATCTCTCAATGGCCTGTATAGTAGACAAAAGATGCAATTCAGATGGCCTCTCTATATATGCTTTGAATGAATTCCGCAGCCCAATTTTAAATTCATCCAAGGAAAAGCAGTGCAATTCAGTAAAAGAATAAGCTTCAACTGATCCTTTATGAAGTGACTTGGTACTTGACTGTCTTTCATGAAAGGTTAGTGTTGCCCTTTTTCCTTGCAACGAAATGGTCTCGCCTATTGCCCTCATGTGAATCTGTATCAATTTTCTGTAAACTTTTCTAGAGGAGGTAGGATAAGTGAAAGGAAAATAACCCGCTAATTCTCTCAAATAGTTGCAAGCACCATCTAACAAAAGTAAAGCAGAATACTGTGGGACCGCAACCATCTCTGTAAATTCTAATAACAGGACTTGTGAAATTTCAATGAAAGTAGGTACAAAACTAGAAGGTAAGAAACCATCATCTTTCAGAAAATTTAACCTCAAAAGAGATGAGAAAACAATTAACAATTGTCTCAGCAAAAAAGCTATTTCAGGGTGATCACCTTTTACCAAGCTTTGCAACAAAGGCTTATTCAAACCCTGTAGCTCAGTGGATTCCACCCTGGCCAAAACCCTGGCAACATAGTTTTTACCATTTGGATTCAACATTCTCCCATGATTACTGACACTTTTGGAGACATTATCAACAGCTGATGAAGTACAGCAAGTAGCTGCAGCTTTAGATTCATTTTGTGTACCAACTAAGGCATTAGCCTTAGAAACTAAACTTTTAGATGACAAATAATTGGTACTTGACAAGGATAACTTCACGGCTGGATCTTCAAAATGTTGTGTATTGTGTGAACTTTTGGAAAGTTGATTACTCTCGATAAGCAATTTGTTTACAAAAAACATTGGTAAGTTCCATAAGAGAAGATATACAACTGTCCAGTTCAGAGGCATGCTCACTTTTCCACATCAACACTTTTTCTTTTTCATCACTATCTTTAGCATCTGTTTGGTCCGTGGAAGATGTGAGTAGGCCCCACAAAAGTCTACTAAAGCAACAAGCTGAAGAGGACAATCTATTAATGTTTTCATAAGTAAGACCAAATCCCACATTGACATTGCAAGGGGTATTGTGAACAGAAACAAGCAAGCTCTGTATCTGCTTTCTCAAATTCTCAGCCATAAAGGTTAAACATTTCAATGCCTCAAGCTTGGGGGAGTCCTGAGAATATGGAAGCAAATGATTCTCCTCATGGCTAATCTTATGATTAGAGATCTCTTCACAAGGCATCACAGCTTCTTTACTAATGGAAAAAGCGTGAACAATTTGATATTTTCCTATGCCAAACAAGACATTTGATGTGTAATGCATTAAGGAAAACATCATAGATTTACAGAGAATAATATTTTTGGTTGAGTGTGACTCTTTAATCCCAACAACCACAGATAATGACTTTGAAAGCCACAATACAGGTAGCGAACTTCCAGAAATAATCGAGTTTGGCGAGAATGGGATAGTGTTTGCCTTATCATAAAATCCGACTAATATATGCCATAATGTCTTCCGACAAGAGACAAATAATCTTAAATACTCAAAATAATAATCCCAGTGCATTGTACTCTGAAAATACAGCAAGGCACCAATAAGAAGCCTGAAAAGTTTAAGTAGGCAAAAACTTGAGAATGAATCATTTTGTTTCGCAAATTATGCTTCGAACAAATTTTTGCAGTAAACAACTAAAGAATGTGTCCAAGACATTTTATCATGGGTTCACAACTATTTGAATTTCTTTTTCTTCAGCAAGGATCAAGGAATGTGTAACCAAAAAAAGGTCAAGGAATGTATCATAAACAAATTTGAAAATTTCAAGCAAAGAGAGATAATTTTATAATTTCGTCCAATTACTTTCTTGCTTTTGAATATATAAACAAATAGTGACTGATAAAAAAAAATATAAACAAATAGTCTTGCATAAATATAAATAGGAAAAGAATATTAGTTAGTTAGTTAGTTAGTCAGCTGTTTAGATGGATTGAGTAAGCTGCCTATAAATAAATTAGGGTTGAATTTTAGACAAACTAAGTCTAAATGTTAATCAAAAAGTGCCGTGCACAATTTCCCAGGACTCTGTTATTCTTCTCTCTTCCCCTCTTTAGTTTCTCTTTCTGTTCCTTTCTCTTTCCTACCTAAATTCTATATCATATAGCTGCACTGGTTTAATGTCCTTTAGGCTCTTATTGCCAAAAGTAAAATTATTTGGAAACAGGAACAAGTCTAGTTTTGAAGTGCTATTAGAATATAAGCAACAGATCAAAGTGAAAAGACTCTCAAGACCGTATGTATGCCAATTATTAAGGCATAGGGTTGTGTTTGGAATTGGGACAGAAGGGAAGGTAAATTTTTTTTGGAATAGCTAGAGTAGTTAGTAAGTTAGCTAGTTATAAAGGGTTAATAAATAGAAGGATGTGAGGGGCAAAACACATTCTGAATTGTTAGCAATGGGGAATTGAACAAGTACTAAGTTATAAAAGAGGAAACCATTTCGAGGATAGATTTTTTTCCTGGTATTGTTTATTTTCAATCAAGAAATAAAATCTTCTATTTCTTTTCTGGCATTTTTACACTTTTGAGCTCTTTGACACTCTGTTTCTCTTTACTTTCTGTCTTTTATGAATACCCTACGCCAGCATTAGTTGAAATGTTTCTCTTCTCTATAATATAAGTTCTTTTTGTTATCTGCAAACAGACAAAAAACCATAAAGAAGTATCCAACAGAGAGATGAGTGTACCGTTCAAGGTTGAAAATACAAGTCAGAAGATGCGAAAATGATCTCGCATTTTTATCTTGCATCCGACACAAGAGATCAAGCAACTGGTGGCAATCTCTAAAAATTTTGTCAGTGACAGGGAAAGTCTCGTCTTTTCTGCTGATATCTGCAGGAAGTTTGTCACATGAAGGAGTGGTTGAACTTAAAAACTTAAAAACTCTGGCCAATTAGGCAATGACTGAAGATTGACATCAGTACATGGAATGTTACTAAATAATGGGAGCACCAATTTCTCTAAAGCAAGGCAAAATATCGAGGCCAGACTCCTGTGAGCAAACTGAAACAACAGTATGAAATGAATTAACCTTTTCTTGCTCAAAATACCACACCCCAGCATTAAATAAAAAAAAATTTAAAGATTACAACAGAAAACTGAAATAAGCTAAAAAAAACACTGGCAAAGATTAATATGCAACTCTATTATTATGTGTGTTTGTGTGAGGGGTAAAAATGAATTGTGTATAACCAAAAGAGGGTCTTACTTTTTGTTCATAAAAAAGTGAATCATTTAGAAGTTCTGATGATATTTGTGACAAAGTGATCGTCTTGAGCAGCTTACACTTGTCAATTTCTTGCACACCTGGCTCTTGAAAACTACTTGTTACACTGTGAAGGTAAGCATGGAGTAAATGTGAGAAGAACGTTTTCAATTGCTTCTTTGAAGCATGGTTGCTCCAAATATCAACATTTTTGCAAAGCTTTGACCAAATGAGTGTTGGCAATGATTTTTTGTTAGCAGCATACACTCCTAGATCCCAATCCCATTGGTTGCATCTTTCTTTTATGTGGTCTTGGATGCTTTGAGTGACCACAGAAACTACATCTTCACAAGTTACATAATCAGAAACAAAGATTGGGGATTGATACACACATGATAAATACTCCAAAATAAAATTAGTAAGGTCAGCCGCCTCTTCTTTCAGTGTCTTGATTTGAGATCTATAAGACTTCTTTTGCAAATAATGTTTCTTTTTTAAATACTTGAACAATTTAATCTGCTTATTCAAGTAAACAAGCCTTCGAAGAGCCATAGACTGAAATATATAGATCAAAGGGGAAGAGTCATCTGAGCCAAGTTTAAGATATATGTCAGAAATAAATTGCATAACAACAAGGAGGGAAGAAGAGGGTTGAACAATCCAAGAAAAATAACCAAAGTCTATCTTATCAATCCTCTCCATCAACTCAGAGGCAGAATATGTTGTGTAATCCTCCACCTCTGCAGACATCTTTGGCAAATCAGGAGGCCTAAGGCTTGCTTGCCTATATAAGCTTTGACAGGACACAAACAACTGAAAGAAGAACACAAGAACCCATTGACTGGACCTACCAAATTTCTTTAAAACTTTTCCCTTTCTAACCACCTGATCAACAGTTTCTCCTATGACAGAAGAAAAGAACTTGCAGATTGTATCTGGTTGTTGCCCAACTAGAATACTCAAGTAGGGACGCACTAATGCCATAAGTTCATTTACAGCAACCCCAAGAAGATTGTGGTTGCTGTTGGTGATAATAACCGAACCAAGAACTAAACAATACAGTCTAGACAGCCCTCTACCCAGCAATTCCCCTTGCAGATTAAAATTTTGCAATTTCTTGCCATCAACCAATGGACAGAAATCTTTCATCCACCTGAGAGATTCTGAAATATCTTCTGTTATTTGTCTAATACAACCACATACTTGCCCTTCGGGAATAGATTCAACAGCTTTATAAATGGCATTGATGAACTTCTCTGAAGATAACAGCCTTTCAACTGCTTCAGAATGAAATTCATTCGACAGAAATACCAAGAACCTGGAAGAACCCTCAGTATTACCCTCGTGAGATATAACAAGCCTTATTGCTTTGCACAATGCTAAAATAGCAATTTCCACCTACATCATTTCAAACATGTAAATACAACACAAGCTGAATCAAAACAAAGAGTATAACAATTTTAAAAAAATTTCCCCTCACCCAAAACATCATTCCCCTCCCCTTTGCCAAACAATCATACCTAGAATTACACCAAGTGACTAGCACATGAAGTAATGAAACCACCAACAAGGCAGAACCCATGCAAAACCTCTAAAACATAACACTTACTGCAGTCTGGGATATGGGATAAAAATACAGTATAAATAAACAGTAATCGGAATTTTGATACGAACCTGGAGAAGTTGACTGTAGAGATAAATTGTTTGGCATCCCAGGGCAGGTATAGTGGAAGGTAATGGGCATTGGTCAGGAACATTCACCAAATTGCAATTGATGGCAGAGCATGACAACATGAGAAGCCACAGATTTACCAATAACCTCATATTCAATTTGCAAAAGATATCCCATAGCAACTAGAATCTCGTTAGCAGGCAAGGTACTAGATATCTCCGTCCTGTTGGTTGTATCATAGTTGGAGAAGTGAAGTACACTAGTGAAACTAGTCATCAGTGTATTAAATATTTTCTTCAAGAAATTAAGACAAGCTCCTCCAGATGTGTCCTCGGTTCTCACATAAACTTTGTCTTGCATAAAACTAGCAAGTAATTTACCAATAGACTTGAGTAAAGCATGAAAATCCAACAACAGGGGATTAGCATCCACTTCAACTTGAATATAGGCATTAATCTTCAGCAAAAGGGGTTCCATAATCAGTACAAAAAAATTGAAAAGTGAGTTTTGAAGGTCTGCAGAAATATTATTTGAGCTACAGTGTTTTCCTGGCACTGGTTGCCTTGAACCATCTATATTCTCCACTATCTGGTGCCCTTCATCCAGTTTGAATTAACATACAAGTGAAATAACAAGCCTAAGCTACCCATTGCCATATCATTCTTCTTAGCTATAATTTTGTTCAGTACATCAAATAAAATGTCTAGTATAACTCTTAATAGTTGCCTTTGAGTCATTTGACTTATCATCACATGAAGCATCATCGTTTTCTGAAACATGCAAGCTTAAAAACTCAGGAATATGCATGTGATGAAACAGTCCATGAGAAAGAACTCCATGGTGTTTGTCTTGGATGCAGAGTATAAGATTAAGGTTGTTCCAGGGACTGTGAGGTTCCAAAGGGTGCCGTTTAGAAGTTTCTCGAGGTTGGGCGTCGAATATGTCTTTTCGCTTAGGATTTTGCATTCTGTGTAAGAAGGGTTATTGAGATGTTAATAAACCCTAAACCCTATTCTACAAATGATTCAACATAGGACCCACGTTAATCGTCGATTAAATTTTATATTATTAACAGAACCTCTCCAGTTTAAAGTAAAATGGAGAGGATCCAAATCCCTAATTCTAATATCTAAATATCTATATCTTCTAATTCTAAATTTAACAGAGAAATTTCCCCCAAAAAAAATTAACAGATAAATTATTTTTTTTTTCACTTCTATAATTTAGTGTTTTTATTTTTATACCTTTAATTTATTTTTTCATTTTAGTCCAAATAAAATATATCTATTTTATTTTTCATAACACTTTGAATTTTAAAAAAATATTTTCAACAGTAAAAGATGTCATCTAAAATGTTTTAAAGATAAAAAATAAAATAAATATATTTTATAATGACTTAAATGAAATACTTTTTACAAATAAAAAAAATATTTAAACTAAAAAAACATTTACATTCTACTCAATGTTCATAATGTATTTTTTTATTCTATTTCTAGAAAAAAAAAAGTATTTACATTCCGCGTTAACCTAAAGAAATATTAATCCAAATCCATTCCAATGGAATCTCACTCTTGTTTGGAGTAATGATTTTGCTAACTCAACCTATCAAGCCGCATTCATATATGCATCTATTAAATATCACTCTTAATTAATTAATCATTTAAAATCCGACTAATTTAATAGACTTTCTTTTCTCCTGTTTCTTCTTACAGCTACTTCTAATCATTCTATAAATCAATTGGTGGGAGCTGAAAAAAGTAATTTATTTATTTAACTTGGCAGTGGGGTGCATGTAAATTAAATATGAGATTTTTAATAGAAATGTATCAATTTTCATTTTTTAAATGCTCGAAAATACTTCTACAAACAAGAATGTTAAAAGTTGGTGGCTAAGATTTGGAGAGGAAAAAAAGTTGACGAAACATATTGAATTAATTAACCAATTGGTACAAGATTTGAATTTGACCATGTCATGAAATTTTACTTTTTGTTCTTACCAAAGATACTAGAGCATTTTACCAAGATTAATCTAGTAATTAAGGAAGAATAAAAGGAGAAATTTAAATCTTTTCTACTAATAAAAATTAATAATAATGATAATTAATATTTATCAATAAAAAAACATGACAAAATAAAAAAGCAGTTTTGAGTTTATTCAATGGAAAAATATGAGCCTGTACAACAAAATTCAAGGTGCAAGAATTCCCAATCCATGAGCCTTTTTACACTCCCAAGTCCCAAACTATTCTTCTTAAGCTACAGAGTCATATGTCTATATAAGATACAAGCAGAAAAGAATAAATTGAAAGGTTATGGACGATAGGCAAAGTACCAGTAGTTGGATGATACTGCATTAACGTCTAGTAATGAGAAGACAAGTTTTTTAGCACTTGGCTCGCAATACAAAAGCAATAGAACGATTACTCGATTCTTAAGTACTGCAAAACAATCATCATAAAGTAACATCCATATGTTCAATAAGAAACTCGTGTTATGGCGCACAAAGGGGAAAATTTAAATTGTCTTGTCTTGACATTCTTAATTACTTTTGTCTTATAGTGTTAATGTTTCTTTTGATTCATACGGTAAAATTCAACTCTGAGCACTAGGCAAAACTGACAGATTGTACTTCTCTAAAGATATGTTGCAAAAATTATTTGTGGTCCCATTCTTTCTAAACAATAGCGGTCCAGTGTCAAAGCTATTATATAACGGCTAGCTAGGATCTCTCAACGGATCGAAGCTCTGAAGTCTATATAAAACTTGAAGGTGTTTGTGTTAAATTTGTTGAATCATAAGAAAATAATCTGAGACAAAACAAACAAGTGTTGTAACACTGTCAGTTTACTGGACGAAGGAAACTTGAGCAAATTGAGTGAATCTTAGCTTTGCTAGGTTTGTGAGTTTCATTGTATATGAGCTTATTGTGTAAATACTCTTTGAGTGATTAAGAATACATTTTCTATCAAACATATACTGTTTGTGAAAGACAATAGTGGCTTAATGACAGAATACTTAGGTCTTAATCTCAAGAGGAGATTAAGTGTAGTGTCAGGAGTGGCCTAAAGAGTACTCGTTATAGCCAGAAGTGGCATAGAGAATACTTGATTGTAATCGAAGAATCGATTAGTTGAACTCTTCAAGGTTTGAATGAGAACTAGATGTAACCCAAAAGTTTGGCTGAACCAGTATAAAACCTTGGTGTTTTCTTTATTGCTTCTATATAACTAGTTTGTTTCTATAAGTTACTCCTGCACTACTATATCCAATTTTTGTGAATTGGTTTTCTAAGCATTAAGTGATTTCAAAACAACTTGGACGAAGCCTATCGTCCATTGATATTTATTTGAGTAAAACTTTTAAAAGTTTTTGGAAGACTAAGTTTTTATCCATCACATTATTCAACCCTTCTTCTAGTGTGTTTCAGGTACTTCAGGACAAGGGTTGGGTTATGAAATCAGCAAGAACTTGTCCTTTCATTACTCGTTATGGAACATACGTTAAAGAATATAGATTTAATTTAATCACTCATTTCCTTAAATATCCATGAAATCTATTAAAAAAATACCGGACAATATCAAACTTGCATAAAACCAATACCTCATTGGGCAGTAAATAATCCTTGAGTTTTTTAAACACGCATGAAATAAAGACAAGCATAATTTCTCAATAGGAATATATCTACATTCAACATCAAGTAATAATCGAATCAAATAATATATGGCTATTTCGATCCCATCTTCAGTATCTTGTGCTTAAAGGAATTTATACTCTTCTGCAATTGAAATGTACAATTTCAAAGGATTGCATGGTATTGGTGGAACTAATATTACAAGTGCAACTGATACTTACTTAATTTGGTCAAAGGCTTGTTGTTGTACATCTCCCCAAATGAATTCATCTTTGTTTTTTACTTTCAACAATACTAAAAATGTCTTCATTTTTCCAGTGGAATTGGCTATGAATTGACGAAAGAAATTAACCATTGGAAAGTTTAAGTTTTGGGAAGAGATTGATCAACCTTGTTATTGCCAAGCCACGGTCCAACTTTTGTTCAATTGCATCATGCTTTCCTCTCCTCTTGGCCTAAGTGTATTATTATCTTTCCATTAGAAGGTCATGCAAATTACAATCAAGGATTGCTTCTCTGAAACCATTGAGCAACCAAGAAAGGGGATTCATTAAACAAATTTTGCCATCATTTGATAACAAACCATTGAAGTCTCAAAAGATACACCAAGGGAAGGTAGTATCTGATGCCATAGAACAAAAAAAGTTCAAAGACTTTCTTCTTTTGTTTTTGATAGGGTAGCCATAGAAGGTCGTTAATCTCCATCGTGAAAGGATTTTTCCAGAGCGGTGCCAAACCACCACTACTTCCATTGGCATCCACTAAGAACAAGAATCAAGTCATGATGAAATTTTATTTCTTCTATACATATAGTGTGAGCAAGTGTTTGGCACAATCCACATGATATAACAAGACAATATCCCATAAGATAAGAAATATGCTAGGGTCGGCTAAATCCTGACAGTTCCAACTGGGTAAAGTCATTATCCCGGGAGGGCCTAGCTGGGTAGGTCAATTAATTCAATGCTACTAGCTAAATTTCAAGTAAAAGTGAGTTATTAAGAAACATAGAGAAAAGGAATCTTCATCTACTTCATAAAACTCAAGGCATGAAAAAAAAAAGTTGAAGCACATAAATGCCTAGACTAAAAATAATCAAAACAAATGTCTCACCTATGAAAATGTATTAGACATTGTAAAATTATCAAACCAAAAACTAAATTAGGGGCTTCATGCTTTTTAAGTTTTGTTCTAACACCAACTAAACATAGTGAGAAATCAATGTGTTCTTCAAGGTTTGGAGCAAAGGATATTCGAGCCCTAGATCATTCCCATCAAGGTTAAGGTTCTCCATGTCTGGCATCTCCATGCGAAGGGAAGGTCAAGGATTAGGAGTGGTTAAGGGAGAAAGCGGGTAAGGTTCACTCTGCAATGAAGGAAAACTCAAATTCTCATACATTATGGGCAAAATCTCTCAAGGGAGAGGAAATTCTTACAAGGTGAGAAAAAAAGACATATATAATTTGATCAAATTAGATCTTAATTAAGTTGTTTTTTTTCTTTCAAATAGACTAATAATTATAAATGTTATTAATTATCTTCCACCATTTAAACACGATTAACAAATGAGGTAAGCAGAGTCAACATCACTTGGTTAACAAATGATGCAATCAAATAAGTTTGGTCATTGATTAAGCTTTTTTATCAACATATATTAATTATTAGTATGTGTTGAGGTGTTTGGCAAGTGTACCAAATCGCTCTAAGTAGTAATTCTCGAAAGTCCGAGTATCATTTTCACAGGGATTTTATTGCACTTTATTGAATACTCTTCAAATTGTAAGTAAAAGTAAATAGTAAAAACAGGAATAGGCACAAGAATAAATTGTTACTACTAGATCAAATAATTTAGGAAGACAATTGATGAAAATGCCAAGACCGGACAAACCTAATTGGCCTACGATGAATGAATTTATGATGTTCATTACCAATGCAGTTGAATTAGTTCTACCCACATCTATTAATTTTACTTGCCCCTGATGCCTCACGATGACAAGCCTATTTTAACTACCTATCTCCCAAATACCTTTTGTGAAGATTCAATAATTAAAATGCATTAAGGTTAAATTCTAGATGTTGCTAAATGCATGGGCATTGGGCCATCATTCAATGCCTAGCAATGCTAGCCCGACGATCCTTTTCTTAATTTGTTCTATTAGGTGTTACCCTTTCCCAAGTGTATAACCCCTAAAACTGATGCATGCATTACTTCTTAAATCCTTATTAGGAAATACCCTCTCTCGAGCGAATAAAACCCAAAAGAAATTCAAGACATAAATGCAAGATAAAAAGAAAAGAATCAGAACATAAAACCTAGAATGAATCTTCTTTGCATTGATAACTCTTGAAGTACACCATACATCGTTGGCTTTTTAGGCCTGCCAAGCCCTAGCTATGGGATTAGCCGCTCATGGCCATTGAGGGGCTTTACAACTGGGGTGAAGGAAAGAACGGATAAAAGCAAAGAATATAGAGAGAAAGGGAGAGCTCAGGCTTGGAATGCTAAGAGAAGTGCTCTGAGGCGAGGTGTACTCTCCCTTGGCTTGGATCTCTATTTATAGGTGTAGAAATGGGCTTTGGGCCTTCAAAGGCGCGCTTAGCGCGACAACACGCGCTTAGCACGGTTAGATTGTGCGCTTAGCGCCTGCTACAGGCTTAGTGTGTGCTTATGTTGGAACGCCTCGCTTAGCGCCTGTGTTTCCTTCCACGCTTAGCGCGTGACGCGCGCTAAGCGCGCGTGTTGGGCTGGGCCTGCTTCAGATTTTCTTCTTTTTCTTCAATTTCTGTTGCCTTTTTGCTTGTTGTACCTTCAGTTTTCATATCTGCAGGCAAAAATTCAACTAAATTAATTTTCTAACTTTTAATCACAAATAACTGCTAAATAATTAATTTTAAGCCAAAATTTGACTAATTTTATACTATTAATTCACAATTATTTAACAGTTATCAATATGGTTAGTTTTTGCTAGTGAGGGATTTGAACCCATGATCTCTCCTCCATTTCTTTTTCCCTTAATCACTAGACCAACTTTATATCTTCATTTTTTAAGGACTTAATTAAGTTTTTCATATCTGAAATATAGATCATTTTTAGATTACTACTTAACATTCATTTTTTTCCAACTAAGTACCTTAAAAAAATTTAATATCATTTTACTACCTGTCGTTAGTCATCTTCTGTTAAGTGATGATGTGACCTTCAATGATGTGGTAATGACGTGTTAGTGATTGACGTGATAACGTGACACTATGTTTACTACGTCATCACTTAACAAAAGACCAATGACAAGTAGTAAGTTGAAACATGAAAATTTTTCAGGTAGGTATTGGACAAAAAATGAATTTTTAGGTAGTAATCTAAAAATGACCTATTTTTCAGGTATAAAAAATTTATTTAAATCATATATAATTGGTATTTTACGGTCTATGATCAATGTAAACATATAAAATGTTATGTCTTTCTTCACTCTTCCTTCAATATTCTCTGGATCCAAAATATATATCTCACCATTTGATCTTGTTGGTTCTCTTTTAGCTTTGTCCAAATATTAAAAATATTTAGTTTTTTGACGAGTTATTTTAATTAATTTTTAGTTTCTTAAGTCTATATAAAATTAAATTACATATATGTTCATCAAGTTATTTTAATTAATTTTTAATTTTTTGACAAGCTTACAAATATTTAATTAAATAAAAATGTTTGGAAATAATTTTTTCTTATTGACTTACAAGATTTGCTTTTAAATATGACTTAAATTTGTGATTACCATTTTATTTTTATTTTAAATAAAATAATAAAATTTATCATTTATCATTTTATCTATAATTAAATTATTTATTTTGATAAAACCCCTCCTTCTCATTTGTTAACTAAAAAATTGTTTTTCAGATTGGCTTATTAAGTTTTTCATACTTGGAAAATTGACTGTTTTCAAATTAGTATCTAAAAAATCATTTTTTTTTATCAAATAACTACTTAAAAAATTGTTTTAATTTATTACCTGTAATCAGTCCCTTTCCGTTAAGTGATAATATGATAGAGAAAGTGTCACATCATCACGTCCAATCACTAACACGTCATTAAAGGTGATGATATGACAATGAGGTATCTATGACAAAGCATAATGACATGACACTTTATTTGTCACATTATCACTTAATGGAAGTCAACGATATGTAGTGAAATAAAATTGAATTTTTTTAGATACTTGGTTGAAAAAAATGAATGTTAGGTAATAATCTAAAAACAACTTATATTCAAGGCTTGAAAAACTTAATTAAGTCTTATGAGTTCATTTATTTTTTGTGAGTTGACTAGTGTGTAAACTCTTTTTTAGTAGATTCTAGGTAGACTTGATAAACTTTTAGTAAACTCTATAGACTCTCGAGTTTACTATTGAGTCAACAAGTCATCAAGTTAAAAAATTAGACCAAAACCTAAGTCATTTTGAGTTATTTTATGTTTGTTTAGGGTTCAACATACATTCATTTAGTGTGTTCTTCCCAGATTAAAAAAGTTTCACCTCTAATAACATCAAATCTTAATGGAAATGTTCTACCACTACTATATCATCTGCAAGTTATTATTTAGTAGTGATGCATTATTAAACTTGGTTATTTATGTATTGTAAAATTTATGATTTATTATTTTACTTTATGTTGTTGAAATATTTAATTGATATGTTATTTATAGATATTTTGTTGTTATTTTTACATAAAGTGATGGTCTCTTACGATTTACGAATCAAGTCTATGAAACCTTTATAAATATAAGTAAACTTACAAATTTAATAATCTTGATGGTAGTTATGAGATGTTTATTTTATTTAAGTAAATGACTGTATTGCATTATTCTAATTTGTTTTCACATTTTGATTTCATTAAAATGAATGCATACAATTTAGATTTCTTTTGCCAACAATTTTCCTTTAAAATTGGTAGTCGTGTTTTAATTTTAATTAAAATTAATTTTGAAGTAAACTAATTTTAAAAAATATTTATCTCAAACAAATTTATAGTAAAAGTGACACTTATCTTGACATTAGACTGGTCTATTACAATTATAGATTGACTAAATTCTAAATCTTAAATCTTAAAACTCTAAACTCATTAGAATAAACCTAGTGGTAGAGAATTTACATAAATATTTTTAAATCATTTTCTTTTGTTAACACGTTTATGTGAGTTGGGTTTTGAGAGTTTATAGAAACTGGACATGCCTCAAGTTCAAAGAATGTTAATTTAGAGAAGCTTTTCATTCAAATATTTTTGTACCAATATTTTTGTGAAAAAAATAAATTGATTCATAAATGTTCAAAGCCATCCAAATTGATACAGCACGACACACATCAGTCTGCAGAAAATCTGAAACGCTTTTTTTAAACAGAGAAAATCTAAAATGATAAGCAACTTTACCTAATTAATTAAGGAATGCTTGTACAACTTTCACCCTAAAACTTCCTCTTTTTCACATATTTAAATTTATTGAATCTATTTACAATTACAATTTTTTTTTTCTTTTGATTTGAGTAAGTCTTACTTTTAGTTTTAAAAAAAGAATCTTTAGGTAAATGGATTATTAATGCGTAAAATGCGAGCTAATAGTCCAACATGAATAAAAAATAATACCAACAGGGATCATTCTTTTTTCCATAGAAAAATGTAGCCATATTATGGGGTCCTTAGGGGCAATTTATTGCCGTATCATGCTTGTGGATCCAGACTCTTTTGAGGCATTTCTTCTTCCCAATAATTTGTAATGGGAAAAAGAGTTTGGTTGGTTAGGCTGTAGGTCATTTCACAACACAACCAATAATTTGATTTCCAGTGAAATTTTTGTAGTTTTGGAAAAAGAAAAATGTCGATAATGATTGAAAACTTACCATTAGCCTTAAGTTGCAATTATAATATCATGTGTTGTATAAGGACATCTATAAGCATACTATTCATTAATTAATGAAGAGACATGCAAACCCATTCATGGGATTCTAGTAGCTTTAAGACAGCCAATGAATTACGAAGATGCAACAATGATGTTAATCATGTAAAGATGTACCTCTGCTTTGTTTTCTAATGACTTTTTCTTTGTTTTTAAACCTTAAGAAGATCATAAAGAAGGGGTAAATTAGAACTTACGGAACACTCTATCATAAGTATGTTACAACTTAAGAAGACTGTGCAGTAATAGAACCGCCTACAAGATCAAGAAAAAAATTTCCATTTAGGAAACATTAACAAAATCTTTACCATATTTTAACTATTTTGTTAGCATTATCTTAAACACACAATTAGTTGGATTCTAAAATAGAGTGTTCGTAAAATGTTATTTTTGCTTATCCAATTTCATTTATTTGATCTCTTTAAATATCACGTATTTAGTCCCACTCCCACACATAAACACTTAACTGACAAAACAAATAGAATATTATGGAAAACTAACAAATTGACCATTCAAGAACGATAAGTAATTTTAAGAGGATTAAATTATAATTTTTTTTTAAATGCAGGACTATATATTTAAAATCATGATATTTAGAGGTACTTAAAAATATACTTAATTCATAAATAAATAAATACTTATGATTCTAAATATATCATGAAGAACATTTCTTCATGTCTAAGACAATTTTAGTCAAACATTCAGCACTATCAACCTTCAATAATCTTCTATCCATGCATAAATACAGAAAGTTATGTCAAAATAACATTATACTCAAACTACTATGTTGTTACACTTTTTTTCTATCAACAGAAATCTAAGATGGATACCTAGAGATTTACAATAACTCACATATTCTCCTCAATTAACTAAGTTGTTACACATGTTTATGTGGAGAAGGTCATGACACGAAGCTACTACTATATATAAAGAGAAAAGGTGGGAACCACAATGTTGCATCTTGTTACCACACCTGTTCTTATGCCCCCACACGTCCCCAATGTTTATGGAGAAATTTCGGTTGATTGGGGTCCTAAGTCAAAGTGACATATCACATTTCCAAAAGCACAGATCGATTTGACTAAAGTTGCAATTTTATAACCGTAATTGTGGTCCTTTAAGAGATTAGAAATCTAAACTATCTTTAATTAGTTATAAACTAGATAGTGATGTATCAGCAATGAATTAGCACACCCTCCCTCACCTAACTTCCAACTACCACCTCCTACTAGCTAAAAGTTATGAATGAAAAATTAAAAATTGCAATGGTGGTTGATATTTTTCTAATTCTCTATTTGATAAACGTGCAATGTCAGAATCCTCTGAATTGAGGGAACAATAATTGGCTGCTTAAACTAAAAGTTGTTGCATAACTGAAAACTAACATTTCATCAAATGAAGATTACAAATGGAAAAAAAGTATGGTCTCTAAAGATAAAGAACTGTAAAATAATCTCAAGTAGATAAAGAACATAATGAAAAATGAAATGGTATTGCTGTGAGACCTAACCATAACAAACAATGTAACTTCTTGTAGGTGAGATTTTCAAAATCTGCCACCAAATGATCTCACTTCCTGGCCTACATAATTATTCAGATTCCTTTGCACTTTTGTAGGTTCAATTCTATGGCCAGAACATGGAATTTGATAGGGGCACTGTGGATAAAGAGCATTTTTTTTTCATCACAGTTCCTGTGGTTTATCCACTACAGCCAAACTCACATACTAGCTACAAATTCTTGGACATAAGCACATTCTTGACAGCAAAAGAATCTCTGTAATTTCCCATCAAAACTCTGCAATTAGTATCAAGATCAGTAGCATCAAAGAAATTCTTTGGACACTGTCCATGTCACATGCTCACTTGTTTTACCAAACAAAGTCTCACAAATCTAAAAAATGAACTCAGTAATTTGGGAGCCAGATTTGGAATTCTAGAAATTGGCAGCTTTAGTTTCAAGATATAATTCCTCATTTGACTTTACCCCTTGACATCAACATCAACTGTCCTGAAATTTGTTTGGTAGTCAATTGCACATTTTGTGAGCAGAACACTTACTCTTTTTTTTTCTTCCTAATTTCTCATATATAAATGTTATATTGTCTCCAACCACATCATTGTTAATGATGAACATGAAGAATTTCAAAGTGTGCAGCACCATTGCAGCCAAAGTGACCAATACCACACACACACAAAAAAAATCACAAAAACCCTCATGGATTCTAGAACATAATTTCTTCAAGTTTCTTGAGGACTTGCTTTATGTTAGGTCTAACTGAGGGTGAAGGGGAGCAACAAGCCATAGCAAGTTGAAAGACTTTGAGAATGCATTCTTCCGTCACTGGAATGTTATCATCTCTGCTGTTCCTGAGAAGAATGGCAGGATGGTATAAATCAGCAATTCTGTGTCCAAGGACTGCATTTCTCATGAAATTTGGCAAATAGAAATCCTCGTCAGGAGTTGGATGCTCGTTGATAGGTTCCTTTCCTGAAAGCAATTCCAGCAAAATCACACCGAGGCTATAAATATCACTCTCTTCACTTGCATCCTTCATTTTGATGAGCTCAGGTGCCTTGTAACCCTGAGCTGCTGAACTTTCAAGCATTTCTTGGCCAGCCGTTGGATTCAACAGAAGATGTAGGCCGGAATCCGAGATGTACGGCTGGTAGGAGCGATCCAGAAGAATGTTTTTAGACTTGAGGTTTCCATGAATAATAGGCTTCTCCTGTGATGTGTGAAGATGCTCTAGTCCTTTGGCTATACCAATGGATATTCTACATATGTTAGACCATTTGTAACACTCTCCATTTCCATCTGCTAAGTGAACATCTTTGATCAATAAATGAAATATATAACTCAAAATAAAAACCACTCTATAAGGTGTGAAGAGTAGGACTAATGAATCAAATAGCTTGTTTGAAATCTTCTGTCTAGTTATTTGATCACTTGCCCCTCTTAATGTATACATTTCCTAGTGTCAATAAAATTAAACGAAAAGATGAATGAATACCAATGCCATCAAATGACCTAAACATATGAAAATTAAAATTGAGTAGTGTTAATATCAACCTGGAAAATGTTACTAAAACAAAAAACAGAAAGAAAAAGTTGTATTCCTGCTCTGTCACTAGAAAAGAAAAGTCTATTCGTTAAAGTACACATCAAAATTAAAAGATTTACATAATTCCTATATTGCTTCCTTTTAAAACAATAAAAAAAGAAATAATACATATTCCAACACAACATCATCTCTACTGTGTAAAAATGATGTAACTTTTTGCTGTGCAAATATCATTCAATTGTCTATTTTTTTTTCAACAGCATTCAATTGTCTGTTAAAGTAACTATTAACATTTACAGTCAACACAAAAACAATTTGCTTCTTCATCAATGTTTCTTCTTTAATTCCCAAATCCCCACAATTCAACACTCTCCATCTTCTAAGAAAAACCTAACAGCAAAACCAGTTTAAGCAGTGAATGATTTGTCACAAGCCTAACAGAAAAATTAGAGATCAAACCCATTATTATATTGCTAAAATCAAGACACACAACACCAAAAAGAAGATCCACAAAGAAAACAAGACACACAAAATTTCATTTCAAAGAACATTTTATTTACCTCTTATAAATTGAGTGAGACTCCCATGCCTATAGAAGGGATGAACAAGAAGCTTCTCACCCCTTGGCCCAGTGTAGAACCCCAGAAGAGGAACCAAGTTAGGGTGCCTTATCCTTCCAAGAAAGTGAATCATCTCATCCAATTCTTCTCCCCTTGCAGTGCACACTGGCCTCAGAAACCTGAGCAGGCTCACCTTGTTGCTCCTCTGCAACAAAGCCTTGTACAGTGTTCCATAGTTGGATTTTCCAATCACTTCACCAGGAGCATCCAAAATGTCACATATTGTAAGGTCCTCTCCACCCTGAAAGATCATCAAATCCTCCTTCTGAGCCATTTCCCCATCCTCCTTGTGTTCTGAACTCTCAATGTCTTTACTCTCATTATACTTTGACACCCTTCTCTTGCTATAGAACAAATAAACAGCAACAAACACTAAAAAAGTAGCTGAAGCTAGTCCAAGCACTAGTATCAACATGGAGGGGGTAGGTTTCTTTCTTCTTGCTTCACTGAAAAATCTGATCTTTTTAGTGAACTCGATGACACAAAATAAGAGGGTCAGATTAAATGAGATGATTAAGATCTGGGGTTGTGATGAGTCATGAGAGAGATTGAAAGGGGGCACATGTTGATGGAAAAGTGGACTAATTTTTAGAGGGGAAAAAATAAGATGATAATATTCCCATGTGGGTATATAGGACAAGGAGAAGCATTGTTAAGGGAAACTTTGTAGTTGTTTAGTGGAACCCAATTTTTTTTAAGGTGGTGGGAAATTAGTACTTACATGAGGTGGTGGAAGTGGTGGCTAAGCTAAAATGTGCAATAATTGAAGCAGAAATGGACATAAGAGAAGGTTAAGTAAGTAAGTTGGAATGAATGAAGGAAAGAGGGATTTGTGTTGTGAGGAACATACACGCTGGATGGAAATGGAATGAATGAATGTGAATGCAATGTGAGACAGATCTAAGGCATGTGATGGTTCTATCCTCAATTTTTGACTCTCGTGTCTCTGCTGATGTTATGTGATGATGTGAAAATTACTAATTTGCCACACACCCCACAAGGACCAATAAGGGTGCTTTTATTATTATTGGGGTGAGTCCTAGATTTATACTTGAAAAGTATGGTGCCCCAAATATCATTACTACATCATGTACTACAAAGAGAAAATAGGATCTCGACTCAAGTGTAAAATTTTGGTTGATAGCATACAATTTTATGCACTGAATCCATTAAATTCATTTTATATTGATTTCTTTTTGAAAAAAATAATTCTATATCATTTTTAAGATTATAAATATTGGTGGAGTTGTACATATAAATATTCAAATTATTATATTTACAGTAATTTTAATTAGTTGATAGTTTTAAAAAAATTGTGCTAATAATATATTTAAATTAAATTTTATTGTTTCAAATAAATATAACTGAAATACATTAATATATGACTGTATATGTAAAATAAAAAAGTCTTTCAAGTAAAAAGCTGAACCAATCACTCAATTAATTAGACTGATTTCTTATTAATTGAGAATTTAAAACTTTTTTAAGTTGTATATTTACTTATAATTACAATTCTTAAGAATTATGATAGGAATTCTATACCTTTAAAAAAAGGAGTTGATAGGTACACCCAGCATTATTATTGGTGCACTCAACAACTTTTAAAATTATCGAAACTGCCCATGCTGCCCCTACTACTCCTTCTTTCTCTCTTTTCATGAACAGTGCCGCCATAACAATGCTTCCATTTACTGCACCCAGCACCCAGCTTTTAAAAGGGAGTTGCTAGGTGCACCCAGCAACTTTTAAAATTATCGAAACTGTCCCTGCTGCCCTTACTGCTCCTTCTTTCTCTCTTTTCATGAACAGTGCTTCCATTTACTGCACCCAGCACCCAGCTTTTAAAAATGGCACAATGCTTCCATTTGCACATCCTCTCCTTTTCTCTCTTCGGTGAGCAGTGCTTCCCCGTATTTTGTTCGTTTCCTTGCGATCGATTTGGTTCAGTGAACAGTTAGGTTTCGTGAAGGTGAAGGTGAAGGTATCGGTGTTCGGTGTTGCGGTGGTGGTCGTTTGCGGCGAGGTACACAATGTTGGGTGCGTTCTGGTGTACGGTAGGTCGCGCAGATCAAGTTGATCCGCATGTAGATTTCATTGCCTTGGATCAAGTGGCTTGTCACGGATCAACTTGATCCGTGACAGGCTTTATTTTTTGAAATTTTAAAGTTTAATTTTGTTTTTAAATTATTACTTTGTTTGTATTGTCATTTTTTATTTGAATTGTTTGTACTTGTAGAATGAAATAGGGTTTTGGCTTTTTACTAATGATGAGTTATTATGTATAGTTTTGTATGCTATGTGTAGTTCGGTTATGTGTTCTATGTTTGTGTTGAAATTTTTGATTTATTGTTAAGATGGACGAAGATCGGTGGATGTATGAAGGTATAATACCTGAAGAAGTGGATGTGGATTATGAAAATGAAGAAGAATGTGGTGTGAATGAACCACATGGATGCGTTCAATACTTTTCAGGTAATAATGTCCATGATTGTGAGTGATTTAATAAAACGAATATGTTGTAGGAAACTGAAATTATCTGGATTGGTTTGTAGGTGTTTGACAGCCGAGAGGATGTTTTGCGGTGGGCTCGATCCGTTGCTTATGAAAATGGATTTGTGGTGGTGATTGTAAGGTCTGACACAAACACAGGTAGTAGAGGAAGGACTTCGTTTGTGTTAATTAGCTGTGAAAGGAGTGGCAAGTATAGGTGTAGGAAGAAAAAATTTGTTAGAAGAGACACTGATACTTGGAAATGTGGGTGTCCCTTCAAGCTTCATGGCAAGCCAGTGGTTAGAGGACAAGGCTAGATGGTGAAGTTGATTTGTGGGATTCATAATCATGAATTGGTCAAGTCATTAGTTGGACATCCATATGTCGAGCGATTGACTAAAGATGAAAAGACACTTATTGCTGATATGACGAAGTCAATGGTCAAACCAAGAAACTTTCTCCTGACTCTGAAGGAGCACAATGCCAATAATTGTACGACCATCAAACAAATACACAATGCAAGAAGTGCATATTGTTCTTCCATTAGAGGAAGTGATATTGAAATGCAACATCTAATGAAGCTTCTTGAACGAGATCAGTATATTCATTGGCATAGATTAAAGGATCAAGACGTGGTTCGTGATATCTTTTGGTGTCACCGTGATGCAGTGAAGTTAGTCAACACATGTAATTTGGTATTTTTGATAGACAGTATCTACAAAACAAATCGGTACAGACTCCTATTGCTCGATTTTGTTGGGGTGACACCAACTGGAATGACATTCTCTGTCGGTTTTACATATTTGGAGGGTGAACATCTTAATAATGTGGTTTGGGCTTTAGAATGCTTCCAAGGTATATTTTTAAGACATGATGTCCTCCCTGGAGTTATTGTCACTGACAAAGACATAACATTACAAATTTGTTGTGAAGCTTTCACATAAACAAGAACGTGAAGGCCAAATGTAAATCGTTAATTGGTCAAAGAAATGCTTGGGAATATGTCATGAATGCCTGGGGAACTCTTGTTGATTGTCCTTCAGAGCATCAGTTTGATGAGTGCCTAAAGAGGTTTGAAATGGTTTGTTCACCTTGACCAATGTTTGTTGATTATGTCAAGGATACATGGATAATCTCACACAAGGAAAAATTTGTTACCGCGTGAACGAATAAGGTGATGCACTTAGGGAACACAACAACAAACAAGTATGAAATTATTCACTTATTTCTATTAACATTGATTAATTGATGGATTTTTATTGTTGTATATGTTTATTGTTATTTGTGTATTTGAAATGTAGGGTTGAATATGCTCACTGGGCTTTAAAAAGAGTGTTACAGAATAGCCTTTGAGACTTATGCAATGTCTGAGATGCCATGAACAATATGATGACGCTACAACACAAGGAAATTAGAGTATCATTTGAAACAAGTACACATGCCGTTGGACATGTCTTCAAAAAAACCTTATACAAGAAGCTTCTTGGAATGGTTTCAAGGTATGCTTTAAATCATATTGCTGCTGAATTTGAGCGTGTTCACTATGGTGGCAAGAATCCTTCCACTTGTGGTTGTGTGATGAGAATCACGCACGGTCTTCCTTGTACTTGTGATCTATCCAAATATGTTGTTGGTTGCATCCCATTGGATTCAATCCATATGTTTTGGAGGAGACTCGATTTTTCAGACCAAGGGTTATCTGAGCCCGAGGTGAGCATTAAGGAAGTAATGGAAACTATATCCAAAAGATTTGAAGAACTTTATGTTTGTGGTAATTTTACTCTGAATACTAAGCTTTGGGAGATTGCATACCCTGATCAAAATTCAATGTGTCCTCCTCCAGCAAAGGTTAACACAAAAGGTGCATCGAAGAAACTGATGAACAGAAACCCAAGGTCAACAAAGCGTAATCCATCTTACTAGGAGTATGTAGATGTTTTTCATTCTCAACAAAGTAGCAATTCATCAGTGAGGGGTAGTGCATCATCTTCTGACCAACCCAATCCAAGAAGGATGATGCCTATGTTGGATCAATTTCAACCATTTATCCATGATTTCATTGATAATATTGTTGATGTCAAAGTTGATGGAAATTGTGGATATCGGTCGGTTGCCGATTTATTAGGTATGGGTGAAAACTCTTGGTCATTGGTCCGCACCCATCTGCTTATAGAACTTGGCAAATTCTCAGAAGACTATATCAAGCTCTTTGGTGGCAAGGACAAATTTGAGGATTTAAGGATGTCATTACATGTGGATGGATTAACCAAGGAATTTAATTTATGTTTTTGATTTTTAAGACTTAACTTTAAAATAAACTTTGACGTCTATATTTATTTCATTCAGGTCACTATGGATAAGTGGATGGATATAACCGACATGGGATATGTGATTACATCAAGGTATAATGTAATTCTTGTATCCTTGTCTCACCAACAAAGCATGACGTTCTTTCCTCTTAGAAGTCAACCACCGGGAGATTCTTCGGGGCATCGCATAATTTATATCGGTCACGTCTATGGCAATCATTTTGTTCAGGTACATTGTAGATATAAAGTTTTTTTTATATTTATGCAATCAGTTGTGTATGATTGAGTTAATATTTTTTTTTTGCATGCACGGCAAATTTATTTAAAGGATCGTTGTTCTTTACCACCGATAGTATTGTTATGGTCTAGCAATTGTCATCCTCAGGCGAAGCAGTGACCAACTCCATATATTAGTAGAATGCAACATTATAGAAGCTTCACGGTGTACAAAAGAGACTATGTTGACTTAAATGATGATTGAAAATGTACCTTTGTTTATTTGTTATGTTAACATAAAAATTATTAGTTAATTGTTGTTTTTTTGAAAAAAAAATAATTGGTGCAACTAAAATAAAGTACGCATGTATGATAAATCGTTGTCTGAGTTGACAATACATTGGGAAATGCAAGCGTATTAACATAAAACATGACAAGACACTGTAAGACTTGACTACACATTGGAAAATGCAAGTGTGTTAACATAAAGCGTGTTAGCATGTCACGTCATTGGTGTGATTGATAATACAGACATAAACCATGTGCACGCGTATGTATTTATTTTTAAAAATTGAATCAATGATACTGAAACTCATCTATATATATCACATAACCAAACACTGTTAAAAATCAAACATTCATTTCTAACTCAACTCTTTGAACAAAATATGACATTCTTGAGAGAAACAAGTAGTCAGACAATTGTGAACTCCATATTAGGTTTTATTTTTCCAAATGGTTCCATTGTTCACAACGATAGCGGTGTTTATTTTCAAACCTCTACTCCAGTACCTTTTCGAATACCTAACACTTGTGATTTTCAAACGTTAAAAATCAGAATACACAATACCCTTCAGTTAACCGACAAACAATATTTGGATGAAATTTACTACTGGCAGTCATTCACAGATATATGCAACCATCTTCGCTTTCAATGTATGCAACTGAAAAATGATGATGTTGTTAACACAATGTTAATGTGTAATCATCAATTTTCAAGTGTTGGTCCGATTGAGTTATTATGCATCATTGGTAGAACACCAGATGGTATATTAAACATACTTGAAGCCACTATGACCCCTACTCATGATGTCTTGCTGTATTACAATGGGAGGTGGAACGTGTCACGCCAAAATGAGTTTTTTGGTTACTCGTTCACAGGAAAAAATCCTAAAAAGTTTGACATTCCTTCCACATGTACCATGGATGAACTGAAGGATTTGATCAAGCAAGTTGCGTCTCATGAGATTCTCCCTTATGGTATTCACGAAACACAAACGATAAGACAATTGTTTTTTTGACAACCAAGTCACTATGAGTATTTAGATAAAATTATCAAATTTGAAATTATTGAACTGAAAATCAATGATGACGTGTTGAAGGTGTTAATGCATTCTAACTATTGGAAAAAATTCATGCCAATAGAAATTTTAGTTGTTTTTAGTAAGCATGTAATCGAAATGGAAGATAATATGTCTATGTCCTTGTCACAAAATTAGCATGGCTTAATTGTCGTATATGATGCTAATTTTATTTCTTTCCACTCACTTTAAGTTAATGTAATGTTTGAAGTTAATGTAATGTTATTTTATGTTTGGAATGATTTTACGTTTGAATTCATACAAATTTTATGTTATTCGTATTCAAAAATAAAATAAAATTCTCATCTAAAATAAAAAAAGTAAAGACACAATCTTCTTGTGGATCAAGTTGATCTGCGACTGTCTTACGGATCAACTTGATCCTACACAAGCATGTGGATTATCTATGTCAATTACAGATCAAATATAACTTCTACGAATCAACAAAAACCTATGCACGGATCAACCTGAATGAGTTGGATGTATAAAAATATTTTAAAAAATAAACGAAAGTATTTTTACTTTTTCATGTAGGGTGCTGGGTGCACCTAACAACAACCTTAAAAAAACAAAAAAGCTTCTGCCTCACGAGCTGTTAAGTCTTTGGGAAAAGGATTTTATAAATCTGCTCTCTAATATTATATTATGTATGTCTTTGGATGAGAGAGAATACAAGTGTGATTTGGAATCTTAACGAAAGATAATTG
Organism: Glycine soja; assembly: GCF_004193775.1. Taxonomy (NCBI): domain Eukaryota; kingdom Viridiplantae; phylum Streptophyta; class Magnoliopsida; order Fabales; family Fabaceae; genus Glycine; species Glycine soja. The sequence goes on along the minus strand of NC_041009.1, from coordinate 19,018,636 downwards.
CTGGATTTGTGAGAATGAATGATGGATGCATGAAAAGGATTTAAACTCACATACTTAAACGTGTATCTTTCATTTTTCTATCAGACAGGGATGTATGAAAGTGATAATATTGTTGAACAGTAAATGTATTTACTTTATGAAATGCACATTTCTCAATAAAAAAATTATTTAAACAACAGTAATAGGAGATCATTAAATATTTTAAAAACTTAATTTATTTACTTATAAATAAGACATATATATATATATATATATATATATATATATATATATATATATTATTTAATGTAAATATATTGATAGTATAAATAATTTTTTATCTTAATATTAAAACAATAAGATACCGTGTATAGTATAATTGTTAGATTTGTAATAATTAATTTTAAAATCTTATATATCTAATTAGTTAACAATATAAATCTGTTTATACTAATAATATATATAAATTAAATTACTAGTTTATAAATAAATTTAATTGAAATAAATTAATTGTGTAAACGTTGCTTTTATAGTGTTATATAATTATGGATTACTATATAATTGAAATTTATTAATTTTTGTAATAATTATTTTCAAATTTATATTTAAAATAATTTATAATTAATTGAAAATGGAACATATTTCAAAATTATTTTTTAAAATACTAAATACATTAATTATGATTTTTAAAAAGACTAATATGACTTTCTATATATGTACTTATTTTTAGGTGTAAATATGTACTTATAATTCTTAAGAATTAAGATAATATTTTTATATTTTTAAAGAGAAATGCCTCATAAGCTGTTAAGTCTTTTGGGAGAAGAATTTTAAAATTTTGCTCTTTTCTCAGCTACTATTATATAATTTTAATACCAATATTGATTGTATTAATTGGATAAAATAATTAATTATAAATAATAAATAGCATACAATAAATTAAAGAAAGGAAGAGTCAAAGAAAAGATAGTTGATAAAGATCTTAATTGTAATAAACACACCAGGGGTGGCTTAGTGGTGGGAGTTGAGGCAAAACACACAAAATCATAGGGTTAAACATCGATTATACACACACACATTAGAGTTGCTTCCTGCACTTCCGTAATTACTTCTTACACTAATTTGGAATATAAAATGACAATTTTTTATCATCCAAATCCGTCTCACTATAACATAAAATATTCACTTTGATGGAGTTGCCTATTCTCGTAGTCATACTCGTGCCTACCCGTTATATATTATTCTTTTATAACCTTTTTGCTATAGCATATATAAATTATATATTATTTTTTTGTTATAAATTTATATTTTATTTTTGAAATATAAATTAATTAGTTTTATAATCAAATAATTTAGATTATAATAACAATAATAATTAAATAACAAACTTAAAATCTTACATTTGACTAAATATATAATTTACTTAAAAACATACTAATAAATTAAAACATAATTAATAACTAAATACATAAGTAAAATATTGTTATATATAATTTAATTCTTAATTCTTTATCTTTAGTTTTTTGTTATTTATTTTTCTTTATGTTGTTTAGAATAAAATATAAATAATAACTAAATATATAATTTATTTAAAAATATATCAATAAATTAAAAGTATAAAAAATGGTGTAGCTAATTACCAATGAGTATTTGAGAATTCGATAAAATCTAACAGAAATGGAGATGTGTGTTAAAATTTTAAATCTAACTCTTTATTATTAATTTTTTAAAGTAAAAAAAAAAAAAAGCCTCATATATTAACTAAAAGATGTTACATATCACTCACATTCTTAAAATATAAAAAAATTTATCTCAAATTTTGTTTAAAGTCTCACTTTTTATTGGATCAATCTTTAATATATAAAGAAATAATATTGCATAAATTATTATACATCTCATCTTGTAATGACTCTAGATAACAGTGACACCCTAATTAATTCTCATCTTATTCCTAGGTCTTTCAGATGCATTGATAGTATGATCAATCTTATACAAAGTTTATGATTAAACCTTTGAGCACTTGTGTTTTGTATTACAGGTTGTTTTAGAAATTCTCGTGTTTCTAAATGCACTTTCAAACCCATGGCTCCCTCCACCGAAAGAAAGTTTTGAGTTCTGACTGCTCTAGAACATTTAGTTATGTAGTGTTTTCTAGTTACCTAATGCATTAAGCATATAATGGTCCCCTAACTAAGACACAGTCAAAATGCATGTGAAAGAAAGAACGTCAGTGAGCACAGTAAAGCAACCCAAAAGGGAAAAAAAATGTGTTGGATTATTTTTTGTGTCGCCTTTTATTACGAAGTGAAAGTTGATAGTGAGATAATGATTTGTGTTCATATACAAATTAAAAGATTATCAGGAACAGAGGGTGTATTCAAAATGAGGTGCAATTCCCTTTCACCTTAAATATTTTTTAAAATTCTCATTACCCTACTGCATGGTTTAACATTCTAGTTTAACCTAATCTTGACTTGTATGACTTTATTATCAATAAGGTTTTGAATTACAGTCGCAGTCACAGTTGTGAGCTCGTTGTAATCCTTAAAAAAATTAGGTACAAATATGATCGATTCCACTGCAATTATAGTCATGATATGATTACAAAAGACTCCAAAAAAACCTTGACATTTATGATTGCATATCTTTTTTAAAACCTTGATTATCACTACAGAACCATGACTGTGATGGCTGAAGGTCATAATAAAATTTCTCGTTTTTTCTATTCATTGATCTTAATTTAAGAATGATTGATTTAAAATACTAGAAAACAAAGGTTTTTTTCTTCCTTCCATGCTTTTGCATATTTGTGTTATATATACTAGTATTATCTATAGGGTAGATTAAATATAACCTAAGATTTGTCATTTTTTCCAACAGGAAAACGAGGATAGAAGTCCAAAAAAGAAAAGAAAGCACATAAGCTAGTCAACATTAGCAGCTGATCTGAATGTAACTGTGCAAAAGATGCTTCGACTTCAATAATTGGCAATTACTCAAGAACACCAAATGGGGCACCTTTTTCCCTATTCAGAGGCAAGTTCAATTAGGGACCAACTTTGATATACATAACTCAATGCTCAAAGACAAGAGCTCACAATGTTAGAGTGAGATTAGAGGCCATGGGACCATGGCATGTTGTGTAGGCTATGGCACCATATAGTGGTCCTTCATAATGGAAGTATGCTGAAGGAAAGCACTACATGACACAAGGAAGTAGATATTGGAGTGGTCAAGCAGCTGAAAATACAATCTTTATTAAAGGGTGGCTTGGGATAGTGACAAATGCTCTTTTAAGTAATGATACAAGAAAAAAAGAGAGAAGGAAAAAGAAGAAAAAGTAGAAGTTTAAGAGACAAAAGACTGTTATATTAGTCTTTAAGCCTTTGGACTTTGAATGAATTAGTCATTATTTTGAGTAAAACACAACTAGGGTAGTTTAGGTTAGCTACTCAAGAATAGTAAGTTTTAGGGGTCCCTTTAATCCCACCAATAACGAAATTTTGCTCCCATACCATAGGCTAGTGGAAAATGCAAAAGCAAATTGCAATACATATCTTTGGTCGAATCACTAATAGAATGACAAAATGTACCTGAATCTTATGAGTATCCGTAAAAATATTTCCAAACAAAAATGATAATTATTTGTATATTGGGACTAGGTACATAGACTAATATTTACTTGCAAATTTATGTGAATATGAACATGGATATGGATAATATAATATTCATTTCGTCCTGTCCCACACATGTCACATATATATAATTATAAATATAATTTTTTTGAAAAAATAATTATGCATTTTTTAATTGTGACTAATATTCTAACAATAACATAGACATATAATAATGGAATAAAATCTTAAATCTAATCCTTTTATTTGTGACTAATTTTCTATGAGCAATTTTAATTATTGTTTTTTATATTATAATCTTTAGTCTTCTTCTTGTGTTCTAGTTTCTATTTGTATTAGTGGATTAGTAATATATATATTTAGGAGATAAGCGTTTGCAAAAATATAGAGAAATTGATTCTAATAATAAAGTCAAAATCTCATCCATTAATTTTTTTTAAAAAAATTACAATATATAATATTTATAGACTAATTAGTTTCAATATATTTTTTTTATAGGTCTTAGAAAGTAATATTACCACATAATGTCAAATTTAATTAGAATTTTTATTAAGAGGTTATATTACACATTAACTTTAAGAATTATTTTGTTGGATGATTATGTTTACAATATTTATTTATAACTTAAATTTTGACATATTAGTATTATGCTTGTTTATTTTTACTATTAGATGATAATGTTTTTAATGTTATATTTTTTAAATTGACAGGACATAAAAAAAAAAAAGGAAAATCAATATAAGATGATTTGACTTGTTACTGACAAAATCCAGCTTAATTGATAGATAAACATGTTAACTTGGGCTCAATTCAGTCAAATAAAAACTTGTGTTCAATTCCTTGCATTGTGTATGCAAGCAGCAAAACTTCAATAATATCTACATTTCGAAGATATTAATCTTTGATTACTAGGTGAAAGATACGCATATGATATACTTAATCGTATAGTTTTCTTCTTCAAAGCTGTGAACCGCAGATGCCTCCTTATTTGTCTAGGAAGCTTAGTGAATAATTAAAAGCTATCCCAAGTCACACTTACAAGTGATAGTTATGATTCAATCGCATCTGCTTATGTACGTTATTATTCAGAAGAAAACCATATGCACAATCATGTTAACAACTGGCAAATGTTACATAAGTTTTAACACAAGTTTAATTAGTCAGTATGTATTAGAATTTCAGTGATATTCAGTTTATGAATCATTGGCAATATGATATTCAGTATATGAATTGAGCCACTACCCTTATGTACAATTCAAACAACAATTATATGCAAATGAATGGGGCATTACTAAGGAATGTAATACACGGGATTTGGAAGCTTGAAGGACCGAACAGATATTGAAGAACCTAATAAATCGCTCCACTGGTCACCAGAATTTCCAAGAATCCTGTATCCATCTTTCTCCATCTCACCTCTCTTCTCTGATTTGTAGAGCACAGCTGGTTTCCCTTGATCATCTGAGGTTCTGGACATTGTAAAATAACAGATTCAGAAAATTCAGCATAAAATAAAAGTAACATAGCTTCAGAGTACAAAATACAAGCATGATGATCCTAAAATTGTACATGATTACATGTACAAAGAAAACAAGTAGAAGCTTTTACCTTGCAGAGACAGCATAAAAGATACAGAGAAAGAAACAGTAAAAGCAAGAGGGTAAATTAACTTAGCAACTAAATAAGTCAAAATTAATGACTTAATATGATGATAGCAGAAAAGATGTTAGATTCCTTAAACATAAACAACCACAAAAAAGGGGGGCTACAACCAGGCATACTGTAATTAACTAGTGCCAAGATATGAAGAACAAGACTCCAGAATACAAGTGGACTGTGATGTAATTTCAGGTATCTTCACAATTCATCCATCAAAATTGAGTATTTTAGTCCACTTTAACAAAATTCAGAACATTCATCAATCCATAAAAGAACTGACTAAAGGTCTATGCCAGCACAGAACAAACATCTTGGTTGTGGAACTCTGAAATTCTGGAAATGAATTGCTCCGTGGAAATGAGGAATTAAATATTGAAGAGGGTGCTATAGTGGAATGCGTTACTTATTCTTAATTTTTTTCTTCTCATTTCAGTATAGCAAGTTAATTTATTAACAGCAACAGAGAAGACATAATCCAAAACATCTACATGAAGGCAAACCATACAGAATTTACAGACACAACAGAGAACATATATTAAAGGCATATGATATGTGATTCAAATAAAAAGAAACATCATCTCAAAATATAGACAAGACTGGCCACATTTGTGCTCATTCCCTTTATAAGACGTATATATGAATCAGCTTATAACTAATAATGCTTTCTCACAGATAATATATGTCTTGCCAACTTCCCGGCCCAATTTATGGATATAGTTCTATCATTGAACAAAAACACAAATTCGCAGACAACAGTGAGATAATATGGAAAGGAGACAAATTTATTTTACTTAAAACAATTGAGACTGTATCATTAAATTAATTTATAAATTTTAACTTTAGTTCTCTGTTCTCCAAAGATATTAAGAAGACAAATATATCATCATCTACCTCAAAAATAAGTCATTCAATAGCTTTCTGTAATTTCATCCAGCAACAGCATCTAGTCATTCACACGATATGCCAATATTGATCCTGACATGGTATTCACATGGATTTTATATGGAGTGCACATATGAACTCAAGAAATTAAAGCTGATGCCTACTGTTAACACTGTAGACACACTAGGTACACTGAAACTAGGGAGAGCAATGATAATTGATAAGGAATGAGCATGAAATCTTTCCAATTAATGTAGCATACAATAACAACTACAAAAGCCTTTTTCCCACTAGCTTAGGAGTTGAGATCAGCTTCATGGACTAGACAACATATTGAGTTCTGTCAAACGAATCTATAACAAGGGACAATATCATTTGAAAATAAGTGTGCAGTAAGGTACTAGCTCCTAGATATAGCTCACAAATCTATGTAGAAAGATAAGGGCTTCAAGTTAACCCTTGGTATACTCCTCTGGTTATAAGGAAATTCTGTGACCTTACCATGTGCAATCGGGATCCATTAAATTCTTCTATGGTAGAAGTAGTACATTAGCTGTAGCTAGCTAATGAGCAAAACTCATTTTGTAAAACTATATTCTCTTAACCAATCACCATTAAATAGGCTGCTTGAAATCTATATGCAATGCTCCACCTGACCTTGTCTAGAGCCATGCAATGCATCAAAATATCTGAAATCCACACCTTTATTCTCATAATTTCTATTATTTGTTTGTAGTTCTATTAATTGTACCATCCTGCTTTATTTTGCCTATACTTGATCTTCTCACTTGCAAACAATTAAACTAGCTTAACTTGAACTACAGGTATTCTATCCCTGAGAAAATATCAACTTTTAGTGTAACTTTTCTGATGTTCTGAAACATTAGTGCCAATACGATTTCTGGTAAGCAGATTCTGCCGTCCATTGAAAAAAGGAGGCTGGAATCAATGGGTCGTTTGCAAGATTCCTCCTAAAAATAAAATAAACAAAGGCAGAGTTTATCCTTCTTCAATGTTATGTTCTGGGTCATGCAACATTGTTTTAGGGTTTAATTACTCATTTGGTCCCTATAATTTCATGATTTGTATCTTTTAGTTCCTATAGTTTGAAGGTGATATTTTTAGTCTCTATAATTTATATTTTAATCTTCTTTTAGTTCCTATAATTTAAAAGTGATCTTTTTAGTCCTTATAGCTTGTATTTTGATTCTCTTTTAGTCCCTATAGTTTGAAAGTGATCTTTTTAGTCCTTGTTAATATATATATATGTGTGTGTGTGTATATATATATATATATAATTAACAACAAATTAGTTATAAATTATCAACTATTTTTTTATTATAAATTATCTTATGATAAATTAATTATGAATTACTAGTTAATATTTTTGTAGTTAATTGTAATTGATAATATTACTCATATTTTGATAATAAGGACTAAAAAGAAATTAAAATATAAAGTATAGAGACTAAAAAGACTATTCTCAAACTACATGCAATTAAAATGTAAATTATAAAGGCTAAAAAAATCACTTTGAAACTATAATGATATATTTTTTATGATAGCATCAAACATGCTAGGAGACAAAACCGTTGAACCATAAAGGAAATGGTACTATAACCTTATCATTTCAGATTATTCCTCATGTAAACATGCCAAATCTTTCAGCGACAAGTACAACGCACAATGCATCTGAATGATTTGGTGGTTTAAACACAAAATAACAAAATTTATCCAGATTACAAAAGCATTAAATTGTGGCAGTCATGCCAAACAGAACATGCACATATATTCCAATCTTATAGCATTTATTTAATATACAAACTTCATTTTCTATTCTAAAATTAGCAAATATGTTTTAGAAATTACCTTAATATGAGCTGGTCCCAGTCCTTAAACCCAGCATTGATCAAATTATCAACAGTGACACTCCTGTGCCTTTCATTACGTCCAGTCAGTAAAATAACCTTGAATCCCAGATTCAAAACATCTTCATAGAGCTTTAAACTGGGTTCAATGGCTGTAGCTACACCCTTTTCCACCCAATCGTTAAACTTCTCGTGGTCAAAGACCTCAAGCCTGCAAGCAAATACAAACAAAGGTTCAATGTTAGGAAGAAAGCAAAATAACACAAGTTAGCATGATAAATACAGAAGAATACTAGAGCCATTCATTCCTTGAGGGAATATTCACTGGAAGGAATAAGAAAACATCAAAACCTGAATAATCGCTCCAAATGGTCACACTACAGAACTTTTGGCTTAAAAGCTCTTTGGTGTAAAAGTTAAACTCCAATTCAAGCTCCAAATTTATCCAAACAAAAACTAGGGACGTTTAATTTTCAAATAAAAAATTGAACCCAGTTTAAAATTAGGGGGGGGGGGGGGGGGGGGGGTTATTGAGTTTAATTTTCAAATAAAAAATTTCACACTTTCAATCAGATCAGAAGTCATAACAAATTTCACTTCTTCTATTGGTTAAGTAAATTAATAGAGAAACTAACAAATTTATCGTGACAATTCTTGACGACATTAAATAATCTCCACAAATATCGAAAAATCCTTCAAATATACCTAACATAAGAACTAAATAGATGAACAGTCAATTAGAAAGTATTTACATAATCTCATCACTTCAGAACTCTTTAGCAAAGAGGATAATTCTTATGTTACTACGGTTTACTCTAACAATTAATGAAATTGTTAAAACGTGACCTAGAAATTCATGGTTAAGAGAAAAAAAAAATACATTATTATTAAGCGAGAAGAATTCATAGGTTCGTCAGTCTTTTTCACGTAGATTAATTTTTTAAATTTTTTTATCGACAAATGTTAATTAGTTTGTTAATTTTATTAGAAAGGTAGATGGAGATTCAATATCGTGACCTCTCCATTCTTTCCATTATTCCTTCTTTCTTCACCTATCTCCAACTATTGGGTCAACTTATATATATATATATATATATATCTGACAAAGATTAGTTATATCAGCCATAAATATTCCGCACACCAATGTCATGGTGAGGCAAAAAAGAGTAACTAAATAAAATACAAAGATACCCATATCCATGTGCGGCATAATAGGGGAGATTGGAGAGGAGAGTCTCGTCGATGTCGAAAACCCACGCGTCCTTCCCGTCGTAGCCGAGTGGCACAGTCCTCGCGTACTCCTCCGCCTCTTTGGAGACCATTTCCAGGTCAAGCGCGTAGCCTTTCCCGCTCATATAGTCCTTCACGTACTCCGCGCATTCCTCGGGAATTATCGCCCACGCGCCTAGGTTGTTCGCCTCCCCCGCCACGCGCCACGCGCCGCACCGCAGCACCGCGTCGAACTCCGGGTACTCCACGATCAGCGGGCGCGGGAGCACGGGGTGACCGGAATCGGAATCGGAATGGGAGAGTATGAGAGGAAAGAGGAGGAGGAACTGGAAGAGAAAGGAAGATGGAGGAGGAATCATGGGTTCCCCTCTTTTGATTTCTCCAAAGAGGGGAAAATGTAGAAATGTGGATGAAAGGAAAAATTACGTTGAGGAAGAAATCAACTTTATATGCGTTTCTTTCTCTGTGCAACAGTAACCTATGGAGGAAAATCAGCACGTCTTTTCTTTTAAGATTTTTCATTAAATTATATAATGTGATAAATAATTAAAATAATCTATAAAATATATCTACCTTTTTAATTTTTAGAAAAATTATATAAAGATTTTCAATCAACCTCAAACATAAAAGACTCCTACTCTACCAATCATTCCTAATTCCTAAAAAATCATTCCTAATTTCTAAAAAGTAGAACATATGATGTATTCAATGTGTATTTAGTCGATAAAATTAATTTTATAAAATTGATGGGAAGTGATATCATTCATATTTAGTATAAATTATGATCTAATACAAGTTATTATAGAGATAAGTTAATACTAAAATTTAGTATAAATTTTATGATGCAATAAAAATTATTTAAAATTATTTTAATTCACAATCAATTATACACCTTAAATTGATATCTTAACCTGATTTTGAAAAAAAAAAATTATGTGAAACCAAATATCAACTTAATTTCACGTTATCCATAATCTGTGTATAATCTATAACAATCAATAAAAGGGGATACCATTTTTGGTAATAATTTTTTTTCTCTCTTTTTCTATATCATTTTATCCTTAAAAAATCCACTCAACAACTTTTTCATGATTAAATAAAAAATAAAACAAATCATATACAAATGGAGAATATAAAATATTGAACAAATTTTGATTTACATGTTGATTTTATTATTTTATCCCTTCAACTAAACCTAAAACCATCTAATGTTGTAATCACTCACTAACCATTCTTCACTCTTTGATTTATACGGTTATATCCCTCTCTCATTTTGATGTTCAGTTTTTTTCTCCTATTAAATACGGAGTTGTTAACCATCTTCACCTCATTTTCACATATTGTAATTTTTATTCACGAGCATTCAAGATTAACAACATAGTGTTGAAAGTTGAATTCTCATCCGGAAGGTATTATTTTTCCCTTTGCATCCATTTTTTTTACTGTTTGTCATTTACATATTCAAGAAAGATCATGTACATGTAAAATAATTTTATAATACTTGCTTATATTGTGCATGTAAAAGATTACTATGATGTGAGTTGTATTTGAGAATTATCTGGTAAGTTAATTTTTCACCTCCCTTTTCTTTATGTTTGCTTCTTCATTTATCTTTCACTTTGGTTATTTGCATTTTTCCCCTTCATTGAGGGATATGCCAAAAAATTAAACTGAGTTGAGTATGATAGAACTAACCAAGGTCATGACATGGTGCACGCATGTTTTTTTAATCAATCGTGCCACTCATGGTTTAGAGAGGCTTTAATTTTCGTGCACATATAAAATAATTATATTATAAATTAAATAATTTAAATATAAATATTAAATTAATTATTATAAAAGTTAATAAATTAAATATATCCAAGTATGTGTAGCTGAATGATAATGAATATATTTTAATTAATTACATTTTATACTTTAATATTAAGTCAGGTAATCTCTGATCATTCCAAAGGTAGGATAAGAAAGAGGGTCAGACAAAGAACATGATAAGCTCAATAATTTGCTAGGGGAGACCAAAAAACTACAAGGCACCATCTAAGGAATTCCCATTTGACATGGTCTTATGCCTTTTACAAATCTATTTTGAGAACCACATCACCTTTTTTCCTTTTGTTCTTGTGCATGCCATGAACAATCTCATGGAGATGATGGCATTATATTCTATGTTCCTCCTCCTGAGAAAACTGCTTTGGAATTAATGGGCTAGTGAATTGAGTTGAATACAGAATGCTTTTTTTTTTTTTTGTAGGTGGACAATAATGAATACAGAATTAAGATATATAGAAAAGGTTTATATCGAAAATAAAATATTTTATATATTATTTATGTAACTTTTAATTTTTAATCTGACTGATTAATGAAACCATTAAAATAAATTAACAGTAGACTATTAAAGAGTCGTATACAACTGCGTGGTGGAAATTACTTCATACTGTTTGGTTTGTAAGAAGAAGCGTGGTAGCAATTTTTGTTTTTACAAGGTACCGTGAACGTGAATGCAGCTCCTTTGGTTTGAATGTAGTCAATAATAAATAAAATAAAATAACTAAAGTGATTTTTAAAACAGTTAATAGGGTTTCTAATTTTTCTATTAACTTGATTTTATCTACCAGAAAATTCTACTTGCAAACATAAAATAAAAAAATCAAATTCTAACAATCAAAAGTTGTTATAAATTGTGAATATTTTATTTCTTATTTTGCTCACACTACATAGACGGACTAACTAAATTATTTTATAGATTCCATATACTACAAAAAAAAAACTTCAAATTTAGAAAACAAAAAAATATCCAAATTTAAATGACTAAATACATATTTAAGTTATTATTTATTTGTTTACAAGTTTGGGTAGAGGCACTTTATAATATATCCAAAACATGTTTTTTTTTAATGCAACAAATGTACCCTTGGACAGATTCAAAAACTTATCAAAGGGGTTGGAAAAAAAATTAATGATAAATATATTAAATAAACATTAAATCATAATAATTGACAAATAATAGAGTATTTGTAAAAAAATATGTAATATTAAATTTTTCTCCCATCATTCTCTCTGTAAAAAGCAATCAAACAATCAGTTAATTAAAAATCCACTCATCTTATTTTTAAGCTTATTTTAAAAAATTTCATAATTATGACATTAAATATATTTACATTTTTATTTAGTGTTTTCTTCGTAAAGTATGGGAAATATTTGTAAGAGGATTTATGAAAGAATATAATATTAGAGCATTCATAATATATGATGGCTTAAATAATTAAGTTTTTTATTTTAATTTTGTAAATATGTTACATAAATTTAAGCCCCTTGCATAAAAATTTACTCCAATGTTAAAATTATTAAATTAAATGCTTAAATTTATAGATTGTACAATCCATTAGTTTCTCTCATTCATAGCATAAAATAACATTTTTTTATTCTTAAAATTTTTTAAGTATTGTTATTTATGTTGTTTTATGAATATCGTTACTTATATATGAACAATGATACCTATATAAGCAATGCAACCTCATGTGCTCTGATGATAATTTTTTGTTAAGTAAAGTTGTTTAACTTGAAGTAACCCTCTAAGAAATGACATTGGAGATAACCATACTTTTATGATAACAATATTCCTAATATATAGTGTACATCATTCTCGAGCAAATCACTCATAATGACCAATTTTGTCTCTCTTTAATTATTTAATAACATATCCTTTTTTTTCCTTTATTCTTTGTGTCCATGTCTTCCTCAGTTCCTACAAAAAGTGTATACACTTCCAAGGGTATCAAAAGATCATTTTTATTTATGTACATTGAATACACACTTATTAGCTCTTCAATTTCATCCCTTAAAATAATAATAAAATACTACTGGACTTATGAGTAAATTACTATGAAATTATTCTAAATTAATTAGTAAGTTTGAGTTCGAGTTTATATTAAATATTCAGAGAAAAACTTCATTACTCATAAAAATCTTATCCAATTCGAATAAATATACTTAAAAAAAATAAGTGAACATACTTTTTAAATATAATTGTACAGATACTAAATATTGGAAATAGTTTTCGTGCATCAGATAAAATTAAGGTGCATGAACTAGAATTGAGGAGACTCGTTATATATGCCATCTGGAATTTTTTACTTGGGGAGAGTATATAAGCAGTTCGCGGTCTGCACCTTGAAGAATCATGTTATTTGGTTTTATTTGATGTTCAGATGTTCTTTGAAAGTATAGATAGCAACTATTGTTAATAAGCTGGTTTCATTTTTATTTTTTTTTGCAAAATCCAGCATAAAGTAATTAAACTAAGATGAGGAGAGAAAAGAAAACAAAAACGCCAGGACACACTTCACAATTTCTTGCATTAATAGTTTCCTTCATTAATATCAACTAATTACTGATACAGATTCTACTGTTGTGCTGTTTAAATCAAACATTTATTCTTTACATATTAAGTTTATGGTCATATACCAACTAAAAAAAGTTTTACAGTATTGATATAAGTTTTAAAATAATTATTATAAAACTATTTTCTCTTAAGATAATAAAAAGTTAGTGTATATTTGAATTAATTATTTTTTAAAAAACTTATAACAAAAACACCTTGAAATGATTTTAATTTAAATATTCATTTCATATGACTTCCTAATAAGTATAATACAAATTCACTATTTCTTAACTCTCACTATTCAAATATAATCTAAAGATTTGTATTTTACTTTTATTTCTCATATTAATTAAGACTTGTCACTTGATATCCTTTCTATAATTATAGTATAAAAAGATTTATACCACTAGCATAAATTAGTGCAAACATAAACTTGTAGTTTGCAGTAAAAAATAAACTTGTAGTTGTATAGGTTGTTCTACTTTCTTTTTCTGTTTTTCATCTAACCGTTAAACCATGATTAATCAACTACCATAATGAAAGAGTGACAAGTTAGCTCATCCTTCAAGCCGTGAATGAGTGAGTAAAAACGATTATGAAAGAGTGACACGTTTGATCATCCTTCAAGCCGTGTCATATAATTCAACCATGATTCAATAAATAAACAACTATGTATCACATTTCCAAGTGGGCTATAACGTTAAGCATCAATCTACATTCTACAAGACAATATCATTTCCTGGCCTCCACACCCGAACAAGTTTGTCATAGAATGAGCAAGTAGCCACTAGAGGTTTGGTATTCCCACCTATGTGATTTGCTTCTCCTTTCTGCCAGTCTGCTCCATAGGCAAGAGAATCATGCTTCTTGTAAGTTTCCGACACTTCAGCATTGTTGCCTTTAATGGCGACAATAGCAAAACCATTGTGCATACAAGCAGCCAAAACCAAACCTGGAATGAAGGGGTGGTGCTTAACCCTCCAAACTCCTCCCCCCAAGTTAATTGAAGTCTTATTAAGGGGTTTTGACATTGATCTTAAATCCCATACCCTTAGGTATTCATCATAGCTGCCAGTTAACAAGGTATTTGGGTCATGTGGACTCTTCTCAATGCAACAAACACCCATTTTGTGGACTTCAGAGCTCTGAAATACCACATTGGGAGGTTTATCTCGCAAATCCCAGCAACTGAATTTACAATCATCAGAGCCGGTGTATACCAAATTTGGTTGGTGGATGTCAAAGGAGGTTGTCCAAAGTTCAAAATCATGTGCCTTCCACTCATCTTGTATTTCTAGCTTGGATTCAAGAAGAGAAACAATCGACACAGAGCCGTCAGAAAGCCCTACTGTGATGGATGTAGCTGAAGGATTCCAATCCAGGTACAGGCACATAGAGTTACTGATTTTTCCATTTGTGATCTCCTTTAGATTAGCCCCTGAAATAGAAACAATAAAAAATATTAATACAAGCAAATGAATGAGATGATATCTCTTTAGCAAAATACAAATTTAGAAATATGATAATTTAGATTTCATGGATGAGTAAATGAACAGCATATCCAGCAGGCTGTCTACCTTTGATACTAGCAATTTACATGTAGAGAAACCAAATTTTAGTGCTATAATAATAATCAATAGCTGCTATCAAAAAATATACAAGGTAACTGAAATGAGGTCAAAGTTTTGATAGGTGCAAGAGCATTGCAGTATTCATACTAGTGCACAAGGAATTAACCTTCCATTTAAAAATAGCCAATAACAAGATAGAAACAGCTTATAATCCCAAAAATAGCCATAAATGGGAACAAAACCAGATAGAAGGATGTCATAAATAAATCAGTGTTGTAGTGGGTTTTTAAAACTGCATGTTAAATTGTTATCAAACTTTCAAGTCAACTCAAAAACTCATAAATTCCAACAGTTTACAATTCTAAGTACAGGCAGCCAACTTGCTGTCAAACTCTTTTCTAAATTTACTTGGGTAGAATGGTAAACTCAAGCAAATTTGCATAAACTCTATCCAAGAAGATGGTCAGCAAGTCAGAAATAAAATGTAATTTTTTACCCAATTAACCCTTAGTGACGGCATTTATACTTTTTCCCATGTACTGTTTATGAAACCTACACTTTTCTAGGGGCTCAAATATTACACCAATCAACCAAATCCTTACAGTCTGTTTTGTGCAAACTAATTGAAGCTTAGTTGTAGCATGAAGTTTTGTTATTATCAAGCTTAGTGTTGTCAACTTGTCATCCATACACCCTATGAACTCAGCACCCATTGTGAATCCAAAATCAAGTGTTGCCAACCCATTGTCAAGAAGCAAGGATGTGTGTGAAACAGAGGGCTTTGCACAAACAATAAGGACTAAGCTATTGTGCTTTGATATGGAAAACTTTCTAGACAAACCCCACTATATCATTCCATAAGCAAACATACCATGTAGCAAAACCTAGCATTATACTTTCTGACATTTTAATAATAACATGGACAAACCTTCAACTGTGGAGCCAAATCAAACTATAACTCATCTTGAGTACATGTATGCAAGTCCATGTCTGTGTCTCCATTATAACTTGTGATGGGCTTACCTTGTGTTTTAATATTATTTCTAAATATTTTTATACTTGGAAAATTCGAGCCTGTGAGTCGAGTTTATGGAAGTTTCATGAGTTTCCTTAGATTCTATATTTTGATCATTTTCTATTTTAATACAGTTACAAATGTTATTAAGTTTGACATTTTCATACTGAAAATAGTTATATAGAATGAATCAAGAATTAAATTCATACCTTCCACTCCATTACAGCAACCCCCCAGTATTTTAATCCTCAAGTATCCATCAGCATCTGCTTGAGCTAGAAAAGGACTTGCATGCCCTCCAGCTGGACTCCATTTTATGTCAAAAATCCCAGCAGTTTCCTCACTAAAAACCATGTCAAGGTGACCTGTGTCCACATCAACACTGAAGAGTGAAATGCTTCCATGTCAACTGGGCTGACAACTTTCTTGTAATGTGTAAGTGGATACCGCTAAAACATTCTGGTAGGAATCATGTGGACAAAACTCCACAGAATCAGCATTACCCTTTAAATAGCAATGTGCTATGTCCATGCCAGCCAAATGATTTCCTAGATAGTGCAACAGCAACTTTGCATCAAGTATCAAAGCTTAAACATTATCAAACTGCCCTGGATCAAGCTTTAACACAAATGTAAACCACACACACCTTGTAAGAAAAGTATAATAAATCTGAAATAAAAAAAAAAAAAGATTAATAAGATGTTATGGGCCAGGCCATACAGATTAGTAAACCTTGTGGGGACAGAGCAGTGACTGTTGCAAAAGGGGGAACCTTTTGGAGGAGAGATTATCTCCTATTTTAGTTAATAGAATTTTTGGGTTCCCAACAGAAAATGACGCAACTTTTTGCATAAATAATTTATTGAATTACTGACTGGGCGTTCAATCTTATTGATACTTCCTCCCTCATGTTTTACACAATTATCTTTGATACGTCCCAAATCATCAGTCTTACTGAATGAAACCGGGTACCCAAAATAACCAGTGATGAAACTGAGACAGAACATATGACAGAAAAAAGACGAGACCAATCAGTTCATAATAAAGCATCCAAACAATTAAATGAGATGGAAGTCGCTGGATATTCAAAATGCACAACAGAAAAGAGAAACCTAGACTTTTATGACAAAAATTAGTAGTTGATCATAGATAACTTTTAGGGAAAATCAAAGGGAGTGTCCAAGAAACAAAATTCAGTTGGGGAACCATACCCTCAACCCAAAAGGGTTCTTCCCTCTTCTATTTTGAAATGTGTGAACTGCTTCTAAGTTCAAAGGGTATTGCTATTGAGTATTGTGTTAGTGTCATGCATGGGCTTTAGGATTCGATTTGGTGTTCTGGGCCAAGCAATCAAGCATAGTAAGCTATGAAGCCTAGATACGGGATACAGCACGGGTAAGGCACAACACGGATCCGGCGAATTTTTTGAAATTAAGGATGCGATACGTCTTTGATACGTTAATAAAAAATATAATGCAGATTTCTATTATAAAATTTTACCTAATGTTTATCACTAATCTTAAAAAGAAAGTGACTGAAAGAAACGCAAAAACAGGGTAAAGGACGAAAACACACTATATCACCCCAATAGAAACCCAAAAAACAGGGGGGGAAAGCTAAAAGCACAGTATCATCTCACAGGCACCTTACAATAGAAATGTGAAAAGCCAAAAAGGCAAAAACACACAATAGATACCCAGAAAAAGGGCGAAAACAGAAACCGCGTCGAAAAGGGCACCTTACCTGAACGGAAACCCGAAGAGAATGGGACCTCGCCGGAAAGCACCGAAAAAGGGCGAGAGAAGAGCTACCTCGCCGGATTTGAACCACATCGGAAAAAAGCCAGAGAGGAGAGAAGTCGTCCGTCGACGTTCGGCACCCGTCGTCCGTCACCGGTGGTGCTGGGAGAAGCAGTGGCGTGAACGGGGAAGGGATTCTGGTCTCGTGCGTGGAAGAGACTGATGAGGGAAGCTTAATCTTTTGTCCTTTTCTAATTTTAAAACTTAAATAATCAGAAAATGGCTCAAGCCTTATTAAAGCCATATCCTAATACGGCTTGAGCCGTGTTGGAGCCGTATCTTACTTTTTTTTAAGAAAAGAATATATAAAATAATCCTAATACGACACTGATATGTTGGCCATGAAGTATGGGAGCTTCCCAGATAATAATATGTTTGGACTCCTGCAAAAGGAAAAAAAAAAAAAAAAAACACTAAAGTCAAATTAATTGTTTTTACTTTTCTCTAAGTTGTTGAAAAATAAAACCCTAAAGTGAAATGCATTGTGTGGTAACCCCAGAAATACTAAATGAGAAGTAACATACCCTCTATTATTTAATTTAATAAGTTTATTAAAAATTACAAAACATAACAATGGTTCTGAATGTCATTTTAATGGATAGAGCCCATTTATGCAATTAACCACCGAAACAATTACAGAATTGTCGTTACTCATTAGGAAAAAAAGAAGTTAAAATATATTTTTCATTCATATAAATTTTAAAAAAAAAATGTTTTTCTAAAATTTTTAAGTGTGTTTTTCGTCTCGTAAAATTAAAATATGTTGTTTATTTTTAAAGTCGGGTTTGGATGAATCTGAGCCTATGTGACATCTTTTAAAACTTGATTTATAAGTAAAAATATGTTTTCCATCCTATAAATATTGAAATGTTCAAATTTCATTCCTATAAAATTTTGAGTCTTTTTTCATTTTTAAAAAATTAAAATATGTTACTTTTTTATCAAAACAGGAATCCGAACCCAAACCTATATGTCATTCTTTCATTAGTTTCGTTAATGACTATGAGAATGACGATTTCTAAAAGTTAAAAACGGTCACAAAATGTAAAAAAAAAATCCCCATAAATTTTGTAAATCCCTGATTCTTAACCTCCTTTCCTAACTTTCTTTCCAAATTACAAAAAAGGAGAAGATGAAAATTAAAATATATTTTGGATAAATAGTCATTTTCATCCGTGAATGTGTAGAGCACTGACAAATTTACTCCTGAATGTGTCACGTGTGCTCTTTCATTAACGGTAACGAAAAATATGGATGAATTTGTCGCAATTTTTCACTTTTAGGAATTAAAATGTAAAGTTTTATCTTTCAGGGATAAATTGGTTAGCACTCTAAGAAAATAAGTATTTATCATTGTTTATTTAAATTTGAAGAAGATGAAGAAAGTTAGGAAAGAGAAATTTACAAATTTATGGTTTTTTTTTCATTTTGTAGTAGTTTTTAATCCTATAAATTACCCATTCCCATAGTCATCAATGAAAAAATGACTCGTAGATTCAAATACGTGAACATACGTTTGGGCAAAAAAAAGTAACATATTTCAATTTTTAGATAAAAAAGACTCAAAATTTGACAAGGATAGATTACGAACATTTCAATATTTATAGGAATGAAAAATATATTTTAGCCAATAATTTAAGTTTTAAAAAATGTCATGTAGGCTTGGATTTGTCTAAACTTGACTCTGAAGAAAAATAACACATTTCAATTTTACAAGGATGAAAAATATATAAATTTATTTACAAAAATAAATTCAAAACTTTTTAATATTTATAGAGACAAAAAACATATGTTAGAAGAAAAAAAAACCACAACCCCTTCAACTCTATCGCCTTCAATACCCTTGAATGGTTCCACTAAAAGTTATACATTTATCTTTGTTTCTAAATAAATACAAGAATATAGAAAAGACACTAAATGTCTGTTTGGCTAAACTTCTTTAAAATACTTTTAAGAAAAGAAAATAAAAAATAATAAATGAGATGAACTTCCCCTTAAGATAGAATGAATTCTCCATTTGTTAATTATTATCTAATCCATAAAAATTCTTTCATGATAAAAGATAAAAAAAATATCTCCAAATTAACTAATGAGTAATTAATAAAAAAGTTACAGAGAAACTCATTTTTTTCTTATTTACTTTTCTTATAAGAATTTTCATATAAGTTTATCCAAATATGCCCTAGATAGAAGAAAAAAAAAATGTTATCAAGGTCTATCGGTTGCTGCAACAAACAGTGAAACTAAATATCTACTCCATTGGCTATAGGTTGAAAGGCTGATGCTAGAAGACACATACATATGTTAAATTGAAAAACACAATAATGGTTCTAAATGTCATTTTTAATGGATAGAGCCAATTTATGCAATTAACCACCGAAACAATTACAGAACTGTCGTTACTCATTAGGGAAAAAAATAAGTTACAATATATTTTTCGTTCATTAGGGAAAAAATTCTGTTCTTCTAAAATTTTTAGTGTGTTTTTCGTCTCATAAAATTAAAATGTTATTTTTTGTTCAAAATCGGGCTTGGATGAATCTGAGCCTACATGACAATTTTTAAAACTTGATTTATAAGTTCGAATTTCATCCCTACAAAATTTTGAGTTTTTTTTTTTATTTTTGAAAAATTGAAATATGTTACTTTTTGATCAAAACAGGTATCCGAATGTCATTCAGAACCTCTTTCTCTGTCTCCTTGATAGCTCTGATCAAACCTTTTTTTCATTTTTAAAGAAAGAGGTTGTCGAGGCTGAGAGCATTGTTGCAGTGGCCCCAACAACCTCTTTCTCTGTCTCCTTGATAGCTCTAATCAAACCCCTTGTCATGCCCTTGACACGCAAACCACTCCCTTTCATTTCCTCCTGTAGCTTTTCTGCCATTTCCCAATCCAAAGCCTTCAAGCAGAGAAACTGTATTAACTTATCATACTCATCAACGCTTAGACGACACCATAATCTTCCATCTCCCCATCATTTGAATAAGCGCTAGCAAGAACAGTTTAAGTGTACACATTTGGTCTCATGGCATACACTGCTTATACCTTACCAGCATAACCAAATGAAGGGCATTGATGTTGTATAACTTGTTTTAGAAGATTAGATGGCACTAACTACATGAATGAGTAGTTGTTCTGCCTTTACCTGAAACTCCATAAATTTTACATGATTTCTAGCTGGTGTAACAACATAAATGCTTGAAATTAAGTTGTTACAATGTTTGAATCAATCCTTTGGAAAAGACATTTTGTGTTAAATTTTGCTAGACTTTGATTTGTCTCCCAATCATTTTTTATTGAGTCAACAAATTTTGCATTCATACATGTGATATTTTGCAGGATAATCCTCGTAGGCATAAACCAGAAATGGAAAACACACTTGAGTCTTCTGGCAGTCCACGACATAGAAAGGTATTTAGCATGATCTATTGTGCTGTGAATGTGTCTTTGTATACTCTATGAAAGGTATATATCGTTGTCATGTTGCAGATATCAGCCAGATGGGATTCGGTTGAAGCATGCCGACCTATAGTTGATGAAGCACCTGTGTTTTATCCAACTATTGAGGAACTTATAATTATCACTATCATAGTATTATAGTTTTTGGTGGTGGTTATATTGTATTTTGAATTAACTTTTTGTTTATACTCTAATTAGGAGTTTGAAGACACACTTAGTTACATAGCTAAGGTTCGCTCTCAAGTTGAACCTTATGGCATATGTAGGATTGTCCCTCCAGCTTGTTGGGTACCACTTGTATTTTGCAAATTGAACCTTATGGGAAAATGCAAAAATTCTCACTCGTATTCAGCAAATTGACTTGCTTCAGAACAGGGAACCAATGAGAAAGAAAATTAGGGGAAGGAAACGAAAATGTAGAAAACATTCAAAGATGGGCATGGGTACGAGAACTGCCAAATCAGGTTCTAAAGCTAATGTTGCTTCTGAGCCTGAGGAGAAGTTTGGATTCCAATCAGGGTCAGACTTCACACTTAAATACTTTCAGCACTATGCTAATGTTTTTAAAAATTGCTACTTTGGATTGAATGATACCAATGAATATGAACATGTTCAAACAATTCAAACATTATACAATATAAATCAAAAAGCCTCAAAACTAATATCAACTTCAATTCAAACCAAAAAGCCTCAACATGTTCAAACAATTCAAACATTATACAATATCAAACATTATACAATACAAACCAAAAAGCCTTAAAACCAAATTTCAAACCAATATCAACTTCATCAAAGAATTAACACATAATTTGAAACTTATTTCATTACTCAATCGTACTCTACTTCACCCTAAAAGCCTCAAACTACCCTTAAACCCTAATAAAAACCTTTTTTTTCATAAATTACAACCTATTTTGCATTTTTTAATTAAAATAGGCTCATACGAATCAAGTTGATCCGTAACACTCACAGATATGCCCTAGATAGAAGAAAAAAATGTTATCAAGGTCTATCGATTGCTGCAACAGATAGTGAAACTAAATATCTACTTCATTGGCTATAGGTTGAAAGGCTGATGCTAAAAGACACATACATATGTTAAATTGAAAAACACAATAATGGTTCTAAATATCATTTTTAATGGATAGAGCCGTTAGACTCTTACAGATCAAGTTTATCCATATGAGTTTTACAGATCAACTTGATTTGTAAGACTCGTACGAATCAACTTGATTTGTATTATGCTTATTTCATCTGTAAGCCTACATACTATTATGGATCATATACCTCATACTTGATCCATATTCATAACCCTGTCACCTACCTCTAATGCGGATCTACTATATCCCTATGCGGACCAACTTAAATAAAAAAAGAAGTAGAAACGAAAACCATGGGGAGATGAGCCTTACCTCGACATCGACGGTGGAGCACAACCCAATGAACGTCCTCAATGTCGTCAAAGTAAAGCTCCAAAGCACAATGCAGATTGAAGAAGAAGACGACACAAGAAGAAGCAGAGCGGGCCAAGAAGAGGTGAAGAAGAAGAGTCACGTGAGAGAAGGAAATGGGGAGGCGTCGGGTGCATAGTCGCGTGAGAGAAGAAGAGAAATGCGAGGGGCACTACACATTTGTTTTAAAAAAAATACCTAGGAGTATTTTTGTCCCTTAACATAATATGCTGGGTGCACCAGCAATAATGTTGGGTGCACCTAGCATCAGCCTAGTTGAAATTGTAACTTTTATGCATCAATGCATCTCAAATAGACATAGCACAAAGCCTAAAAGCTGTAAACTTTCAACAACTTATGAATGAGGAAACCCAAAGGCCAAAATTTTAGGGTGTGTTTGGTTTGCATTTTCATTTTCTGTTTTTATTGCCTGTTTTTATTTTTTGAAAACTGTTTTCATTTTCAAAAGATTAGAATTTTGAAAACATGTTTGGTTTAACTTCTTGTTTTATGTTTTCAAGACATAAAAACACTAAAAATTTATGATATATTGATTTCTTGTCTTCTTGTATTTTTATATTTGTTTAAAATTACATTTCTTGCCAACGTATTTTCATTTTACCCAAAATGATGTTCTTGTTTTCAACTGAAAACAAAATTTTATTGTTTTTATTTTTTGATTCGTTTGGGAAAATATTTTTATTAAAAATATTTTAAAAAATCCAGCCAAACACATTTTCATCGCCATTTTCTATTTTCATTGAAAATAAAAACAAAAAATAACCAAACTAAACACCCCTCTATAATTTTCCAATGCTAAACCTCATTCCAAATTTTGAAATAAGGGAGAATAGAACTGAAGTGGTAAAATTACTTTTTGACAGATGCAGCCAAAAAAGACTTGTAAACATATGTTTATCCCCAGTATTAAGTTTCACAACTTAAAACCTTCCGCATCCTCGAGTGGCAACCCTGACCTTCTCTCACCGGTTCACCCTCTAAGTTTCTCACTCTCTTTCTCCCTAGTCCTCCCTGTTCTTGTTCAGTCTTGAGACTCCATTAACAAAACTCATATTCAAGAACTTTAAAAAATGGAGCTAGGTACTTTACTTCAATTTTTTTTTTCTTCAATCATGCTAATTTTAATCTGAGCTATTAAATTTTGTATGACAGGGTATGAATGCATTGATGTAATGATTATTTTGAACCACTTTATAAACATAAATGACTAAATCAATTTTTCAAAAGATAAGGGATTAAAGTGGAAAAATAAATAAGATAATGATCAAATAGGTAATTTGACCTTGTTTTAATATACTGAAACGACTTGTCTAAGAGAACCCTCACCCCCTACTCCCTCACTCGCACTCCTGCAGCCACCCTCATCTTCTCTGTTTATATGGTTCTTTACCCGTCACAGTGGCTGGAATATTAGTGCCTTACATTCCTATTCTGTGTTGGACTTTTGGTATTTTTTCTTCTCTCAAATGTGCTGATTTAGTGATTTTTATTATTTATAATATGCCTCTGAAATGTGTATGCTAAATTTCAGAGCACCTCTTTCAATCTTGTAATTTATAAGTATGCGTTAAAGCCTTGAAATATTTAAATTTGAGTCTGCTGGTCCTCAGTTGGTGTTGGCTGATATTTAAATCTTGATTATGAATACTGAAGTTTGATATGGAGTTTGAACGTTTTCAAATTATAATGGGTCGATGACAAGGAATACGGTGAGAAACTCATGAAATAATTCTCAATTTTCTTAATTACATTTTAATTTTGAGTTTTTTATATGAGAAAACAATTTCTTTCCATTTTAATTTTTTTTGTATAGATTGGGATTTTTTTTATATATTTAAATTATGAACTTGACCAAATGAATTAAAGGCTTAACCTTTACCATAGATAGTAATAAAAAGTGAAAATTGTTGTTTTGGGGTGATGTGGAGTTAAGGCTAGACTCAAGAGTGTGTTTTAACTCTACTCTTTTTGGATAAAAACGAAAGGTCACTAACTATTTTACTTCTTGGCTAAGAGAAATGCTAATAATACATTGTCTAGTTGTCTAATCCACTTTTTTAAACACACTCTTTATTGTTAACTAGAATTTATTGACAAACATAAATTTGTGTATGGTCCACTCATTATTTAATGTGTTATTACTCATCATTTTGTAGTTTCTAATAAATTCATTCAATAGTAAAGAATGGGTGTGTTGTTATCACTTCTCATTTAGTAATGTTCAGATGATATTTGTTACTACATAATACATTGAATTTCTCCCATGTTTAAATAGAAAAAAATGATTTTTTAACAACTCAAAGAAAATTAATTGGTGGTTATGCTGAGCTAGGAAAGTTGATTACTTGGAATTTGTGTGATGTTGTTCGTTTCTTGTAACATTATGGTGCAGGTTAATAGAGGTCCAAGGCCAAACTTACCTTAAGGTTTGAACTGACAGACTACAATACACTCTTCACTTATACAATCCATGATTGTGTTACACCCTTGTGCACTCCTTCCTTCTTGCACTACCATTACATGCTTCAAACCTTTTTCCCATAACAATCGCTTTGTGCCATCTTCAATGGTTCCGCGGCTAGCCCTGAGCTATGCCAGAACAAGGACATTCTCATGTAGTGCTAGAAATCGACTTAAGGATTTGAATGGTAGGGACTTCAGTATAGACATTGTTAACGAAAATCTGGAGCTTGAGGATGATGGCGGCGATGATGGGTTTTCGGCTCGAGGATTGTATGCAAGAAGTGAGGCAAATAACACTGATGAAGAAGATGGTGATGGTGGATATTCAGGTAGCCCAGGGAAGGATTATGATAGAGATCCAGAACTTGGTAACATTCTGGGGAGTTTTCTAGAGAATCCCCAAGAGGCACAATCCAAAGTAAGCATCACTTTATTGATGGTTTGATAACTTCTGCATTGCATTGTAGACTGTATCTTCTTCTTCCTGGGGGGAGGGTATTTTGTTTCTGGGTGTGGTGTTTGTTACATTTCGAGTTGTTGAAAATTAAAGAGTAGCAACTTTGGATTTTGATACTGAGGGATATAATTTGTGTGTAAATCAAATGAGCTTGGTATATTCACAGTTGGAAGACAGACTAAGAAAGAAGAGGAGCAAAATACTGCACACAAAGACTGGATCAGGAAAACCAATGAAAGTGTCATTTAACAAGTAAGTTCAACCATCCCTATATATGTAGTTTTACCGTGCATTTTTCCATTATTTGTGCTTGTGTAGTTACATGTTTCTTATTATGACATTTAAATTTCTCCTCAGTTTGGTGTTCTAGAATTTACTGGTGCAGTAAGTAGTAACCTCTCATTAAGTTATTAAACTGTATACAAATGAACTTAAAATGTGAAGCTGTAAGTGCTTTTTTATGAGGAAGGAAGGGGGAGGTTTTTTTTTTTTGGTAATGAATACTTCTGCCAAATTACAATGTTGTATTTGTGAAGTCTTAGAAATGTACAGGGGAGGAATTGAAGTTGTTAGTAAATTGTATAGTGATTGAGATTTGTCAATAAATACTTTCTCTTTCCCACTAGCATGTAGGACATTGAAGTAGTCTCTCCGTTGATCAAAGTGATCTGATATGCTTGACATGGAGACAGTGTTATTGAATGTCAAATTTAATGTATTCAATTTGTCAATATTTTTTTTTAAGAGTACTCAGGCATAGCTTTTCAAGACTTTTAGGATGGAATAGGAATGAATATTCAAATAAGTTTCAGATTATGCTAATAATTCAGGGCATAGTTTGAAGTGAAACTCAAATGCGAAGATGGTTATGCTCAAAACTTTGGTTTCTATTGTATTATGTTTGAATTCTTTGAACAAGTTGATATTGCTTTGAAATTTGGTTAGTATGTATTACTTTTTACTTCAGTGGATACGATGGTGCTGTTGCATGTTTGAATAAGTGAATACCTTATGCCAAATGACTTTAAAGAAATGGTCAGATTTATTTTGTTCTTAAGAGTAGTGGTTTGAGTAATTTGCATCAAATTGTTATGGACATAGACTGTTTAGTTTATTAATTGAGTTAGTTGTCACTGAATCCAGCTCAAATTGAAGTTAAATTTTTTACATAAACCCTGAAACTTTGGGGGTTATTCTAAGTTGATTTTAGGGAAGATAAAAAGCCAGAATAGCATACTTTGCGTCAATTTGATGTTTAAAAGGAAAAAGACAATAATTTAAGATGGAGGTGTTGCTGGGATTTTCTAATTCCTAGTTTGGATATGAATTATTAATTGTAGCCTAATGTCAGTATATGTTGTTCTCTTGTGTGGTACACTGGTACTGCCGAACTGGTAATTCTATCTTTGGGCATTTACTTGGTAGATGTATGTTTATTTTTATGATTAGCATTTACGTGGTACTTTAAAGAGTTGCAAACTGAAATTTCGTGCTATTTGAAGAGGAAAAGGGACTGGAATGGAAGTTCTGCTAAATTTAAATTGTAAACTACTGAGGCCCGATTTGAATAAACTTCTCTATAAGCACTTGTAAAAAAATAAAATAATAAAATTTAAGGAATTGAACTTCTCCCATAAGTTAAAATTAAATTATGTGCTTGACTTTTATAGAAGTTCTCTTATTTAACCTCTCCAAAAGCTAAAACGCATAAGTTGATTTTAGCTGATAGGAGAAACTCAATTTTTTTACCTTCTTGATTCCTTATCCTATAAGTAATTATGGAGAATTTGATTGAGATGCCTAAACTAAATGTGTACCAGACACTTTAGATAAGTATTTAGCCTATTAATTATATTGTGATGAATTTGTGTGGTTTAGTAATGGAATGAAGATCTGACCAAAATTTTAGTAGGTGTTATAATAGACTAAAAATGGGGTTTTAGTTCTATGTTGGAAGAATTTTTAGCATGTGTAGTTAATTTTTAAATAGACAATAAAAATTCTTGGTTAAGCTAGTTGCTTAGTCTAACATTTTTATAACATGCTATATTGAACACTTCTGAGTTTGTGATGCAATTGGTTTTTGGGTTTGAGAATCTGGCTTTGTTGCACATGGAGGCTTGGAATGTGGGCTTCAATTTGGTGGAAAAATTTTGGGTTTATAGTAACTGTTAGCAATACTTACGAGTTATGATTGATACCCATTGGCTAATTAATTAGTTAGTAGTTAGGTTAGTTGGTTGAAGAATTTTAATGTAGATATTCCTTTTAAAAGATTGTTGATATCCCTCCATTGGAAAAACAACATGTTTAGATCATAGTAGCAACTTAATCAAGGTTTTAAATTGCAGTTGTGGTTGTGATTGCAATTAGAACTAGGGAGCTGGCCTTGATCTTGGCCTTCATTTGCCCCTGGATTGGGGTGGGTGTGATTTTCTTGAGTTAACAAATGAAACTGAATGGAGATACGAGAAATTCCACTTAAAATGTTCATATAACACCAAGTTTGCATGGTATGTGTGTTTCAAATGGAGAGTCCCCTGATTATATATTGTGTATTTATAACAGAAAGGGTGAGGGGGCAGCAAAGAGCATTTACCTAAGTGCGTTATGGCAAATGAATAGGCAATTAGTGGGAGTGGAGAGAATATATCGGGAAGTGGAGGATGGGAGAGGGTAGGGAAAGTCATTTGGACTTTGGGATACCTCTGGCTTAGACTCTTTCCATGAGGACACTTACTATTCTCTTTTCCTTCTCTTCCAATCTTACTTCCATCTTGTTTGTGCCATTCAGGACCTACTGGATTAGGAGCTCTAATAACAAAATGATGTGTACTATCTAGATTAAGACAAACAGAAAAACATAATGGAAGTAAACCTGTCTTCTTATACTGGTAAAGCAGAGTATAGAACCGAGAATAGTTCACTCTTACAAAGAATTATGAGCCTTTGGTATCTTGCTTGTGACGCAAGTGATTATGCCTACCTTCTCCCCACTTCCCCATCCCTATATATTCTTTCCATTTCCATTAACAGCCTGTTCCTTAGGAAATGCTCCTTGCTGCCTGTTCATTTCCCACAACATTCTTAGGTAAAATCCCCTTGCTGCCCTTCTCACCCCTTCTGTTATACACACATTAATTGTAGGTCTATCACAAACTTCCCTTGCTCCCGTGTTTGCTTGTTTCTCATTTGTAAGAAAACCAGATAATTCCAACATGCTTCATATTGTGTGTCTTTTGCTTTCTCGTTTCCTACTCATTGACTATCAGAATATTGAAGAAATAAATTGAATCAAATGCAGATAGAACTAGAAGTGTCATGTTAAATGTATGATCAACTAGTCAAGGACTTTCACGTTTCTGCTTTTGAATTGGAATGCACTATGCACATGATATAAAAAATAAATAATTTGTTTCTCTTTTTTATCCTAAAAATATTCTGTTTATCTTACACGTAATGCTGGCATTTCCAGATTTGATTTTTCGAACTCATACATATGGTTTGAATTTTACAATGTTCCATTGGCAAAAGACGTCTCCTTGATTTGCAATGTAAGGAACTTTGCCCTATGACTATTTTGTGGTACGTTCTCCATGATGCACATGTGCTTTTAGCGGAAAATTGTGTTGAATTCGGGTCTTTGCAGACAATTCGAGCGTGGCACATTATCGGACGTCTTGGTGGATGCAATGCCATGAATATGCAAGTAAGTTCTCTCTTTTGCCATGGATAGCAAATTTTCTTTGTCCTTTCCTCCTTTATTTATTTAACTTTCTGTGTATTTTTCAAACATGACATTGTTGCTTATAGAACTAGCATTGTTCCTTCAGCTGTCACAGTCTCCAATGGATGCACGACCAAGTTATGATTATATTCAGGGAGCAAATGTGGAACCAACTACATTTTACAACATTGGGGATCTCGAGGTGCAAGACAACTTGGCTCGAATATGGTGAAGCACCAATTGCATATTCCTTGTACATGTTAATGTAATGTGAAATGCAAATACTAATAATTTCGTCTTGTGATATCACAGGGTGGATATTGGAACTGTTGAACCATTGCTTCTGAATGTTTTGATAAATGCACTGACACAGATAAGCTCCGAGTATGATCTCCACTTTATTCTATTAATTAGTTACTTTTGGTTATGTACAACAAAAATACCCTATCACAGGGAGCCACTAACGAAAGCTATTTAGGAATAAACAGTTCTTTTGATTATTTGCATGAGCAATACTAGAAAATAGAAGCAGTAGATTATCTTTTTGATTGGTTCTTGTCAAACATGTGTCTGTGAAGTGAGAGAGAATGTTGACTGAGATTTAGATAAAAAGTTTTAGCTATCTTTTTATTTTACCCTTGGATATTTTGTTTCAATCCCCTGATTTATTTATTTGGGTTTTTGTTTTTGATAGTTTTGTTGGGATCAAGCAAGTCATGTTTGGTGGATCAGAATTTGAGAATTGGAATGAGAATTTGAAATCAGAGGATGCAGGTTATGGTGTTCACAAGATCTAGCCAATTTTCTAGACGTATGAGTATTTTGAATTGAGGGCAATGAAGAGGAAACCATCAAATGCATCACTTTTTAACCGTTAGTATTAGACTGAAGAATAACCAGGGTTGTAAGCATTTCTCCTGGTTATATTATATATTATTTTCCTTAAACGGCAGGATGGCAACTTGATGAAGTATATATTTTTATTTATAACAATGCTGATTCTTAGAGTTTTGCAAATTAAAATTATGTAACTAGAAAATCAGATTAAAGTTATGTAACTGAGCAGGATAATGCTAAATGAACAATAATTTTATAGATTATTGATTTAGCAGCACAGAGGGTATGCTGAGTTGTAAGATTTTGTGTAGTCCAATACAGTGCCAATAATAGTTAGAACATTGAATCTACATAAAATTTCTTCTAACTAGACTGATTTTCCAAATGAAACCAAAGGTCTTAACTTTTTCAAAAAGGCTAATATGAAAAATATTAACAGGCGCTAAACACAAAAATTATTAATTTATCAAGGACTAAAATTAAATTTTTATTTTATTAGGAATTAAAACGATTATTTTTTATCAAAGAACAAACATAATTGGATAATTATTAGAGATTGCATACATATTTTAGTCTACTTGTTTAACATATTGATCTATTTTAGAATTGGGGCATACATCTCTTTAGGTCCGAGCAATGCGGTTTAGATCAGTAACTTGTGTGATGTACAAGTTGATTGTGAAATTAATTGAGTACTTTATAATTTTATTTTTAACTATATAACATAATTCCTGAAGCTGTCGAATGATAGCTAACTTTTGGTACTACCTTAATCCCTAAGAAAATTCTTTCTTTTGATTGTTATATAAATGCCCAAGTCAATCTTTTGTTGCTAACATTATTCAAAATGAAGTGTCGTGAGGAATCAAGTATGATGCATTAAAATCAAGAAAGCTTAATTAATTGTGTCAGGTATCTAACTAGATATATTTGTCCAAGAAACATTTCAAACAATTTAAAATAACAAATTACAGAGAAGTTTTCCGTCTAAAATTATAGTGCTAAGCATTTTTTTACAGAATCATATGATGATTTGGTGATAAGAAAAGTTGTGCAAATGATTACATAGTGTTGCAGCCTGTTATGAATTTAGAATTTAGAATGAGTGCTGCAACTGTGTTAGCACCAGATGATATCCCTACCTCGAAAAATTAGAAAGAAAAATAATTACAAATTCAGAATATAAATAGCTGGCAGTTACTAAAGAACCATGTGTAAATCTTAAGGTAAAATCCATGGTTAAATGAATGAAGCTTGAAATTTGTCATGCATTCATTGTTTATGATTACAAAATTGTCTTTTGAAGTTTACCAAGAGTCCTTCCTTCAAGGCCAACAACTTATAGCCATGTTAAGTGTTAACTGCAACTTCACCGAGAGGGTCTAACTCATTGGTTGAATAAAGTGTATGTTGTAAATTTCTTAGTACCGTGTTCAATTCCTATGGATAAAAAAAAAAAGTTTCCACTGACACTATCATTTGCAACTTGAAACATATTACATGGTGGACTGGCCTGTTAATGAGGGGGTGTTATTTAAATGGCATTTGTTATGGATATAGCAGCATGAAATGTTTGTTGGAATGTTGCAGAATCATAGTTTCAGCATGTTAATATTTTGGGAATTATGTTGATGCTCTTTTTGAAGTGGTGGGAAGCTCACAAGCATACTCTGGGAAGCATGGAGTACCAAGTATGTCACTTTAATGCTACAGAACATGAAGTGATCATTTTCATTGAGACAAGGAATGTGGAGGGGACGTTGGCTACCTATTTAATACGCATTTATAAATCACCATGGCAAGCCAAAACTTCCTCTAGACCATGGGAACATGAATTTTTGTCACCGCGGAAGCCAAACACTATGATCACGGGTGGTGACTATTTAGAAACAAAAGTGATAATTATGGTATTGGAATAAATTTATTTTATACATGATCAACTATGAAATACCTATCTTGTGTGCGCTTACCGTCCCCAATAAAGATTAGTCATTGGTTTCGGCGGAGTCTACTTCGTACTAATATCATGATCAGAAAAAAAAAGCTATAAGGATTAGGTACCTTACCATTGAAGGCAAAACATGTTGGGTTTTTTGGGCTCCCTTCCTAGTAAATGCTCAAATGAGAAGGCTCATTTTGTCTCACTTATTTAAGTGAAGAGAGAGACAGACATGGAGAGAGAGTGACTCATTTGAAAGAAAAAAACAGTTACATATCATTGAGAGAGAAAAGAGAAAAAATCATTGTGATTTTCGCATACCCACCAGAGAGCGTTTTTCATATTGCAGCTGCAGATTCATTCACCATTGGATTGGGCTGATTTTTGGACAATATGTTCTACACACGCGATACTTCAAATTGTACAGTTGGATCGTGAAAAAGATATCTAGAGAGAGAGATAAGTGTTTCACATTCTCTGCTTTATATTTTGGGGTTTCATCTTATTGTCTCTATTGTACCAATTGAGGGTCTGTTTTGATTTGGCTATTTGTAGCACATTTTAGTGCATTTTTTGGAGACTCTATTTTATCTTCATTGATTATAGTGGAGTTATTTCTTTGGTTTGGACGACTCGTGGTTTTTACTCTAGCATTGAGGGGTTTTCCACGTTAAACAAATTGTATCTCTATTTTATTTAATTTCTATTTTATGTTCTATACTTTATTGGTGTTCCTCACAGGTTCTTGCAACTTTGGAAGAATTTATTTCCATTGCCTATTTCTCTGTTATAGAGTTTGTTATTGTGTTGGCTTATTTTCTCCATCAGAGTGGTATCATAACTCTTGGTTAAGGGGATGTTTTTCTACTTGCTTAAATGATGGAGACACATATTTAGGGTGATAGAGACAAGAACAGAAGCAAGTCCAGGTCTCGGTACAAGAATGTTGAGTTTCATTATTGTCACAGAATGGGGCATATCCAGAGGAATTATTTTCTATGGAAGAAGGAGAATAAAGACAAGAAGGGTAAGCAAATAGAGAAGGATCATGATGATCACTGTGTGACTACTGCTACCAGTGATGATCTTGTTATTCTCCATGACCCTGATTCACTCAATCTTGTATTTGATAAGAGCATGTGGATAATTGATAGTGGTGCTACACTACATATTACAGCCAGGAAGGAGTTCTTCACATTTTACACTCCGGGTGATTTTGGAGTCTTGAAGATGGGTAATGATGACATGTCCAAGGTGATTGGTGTTGGTGATGTTTGTTTGCAAACCAACACGGGAATGCAGTTGCTACTTTGAGGAGTGAAACATGCTCCAGATGTCCACTTTAATTTGACCTCTGTGCAGGTGCTTGGTGATGCTGGTTATGATAACGACTTTGGTTCTAGAAAGTGGAAACTCACCAAGGGTAACCTGGTTGTAGCCTAGGGGGAGAAAATTTTAAAGTTGTATTGGACAAAAGCTTTGGTTGCTAGAGACAGTGTGAATGCTATGGATATGGAGGCATCTTTGTGGCACTGAAGGCTTAGTCATATAAGTGAGAAGGGGCTAAGTTGTTTAGCCAAGAAGGATATGCTTCCAGGATTGAAGAATGCAGGTTTGGAGAAATGTTCTCATTGCATGGTTGGTAAGCGAACCAGAGTATCCTTCAAGAAGCATCCTCCCTCCAGAAAATCTGAATTGCTTGAATTAGTGCATTCAGATGTTTGTGACCCTTTGAAGGTGAAATCCTTTAGTGGTGCACTCTATTTTGTCACCTTCATTGATGACTGTTTAGCCAAGAAGGATATGCTTCCAGGATTGAAGAATGCAGATTTGGAGAAATGTTCTCATTGCATGGTTGGTAAGCAAACCAGAGTATCCTTCAAGAAGCATCCTTCCTCTAGAAAATTTGAGTTGCTTGAATTAGTGCATTCAGATGTTTGTGGCCCTTTGAAGGTGAAATCCTTTAGTGGTGCACTCTATTTTGTTACCTTCATTGATGACTGTTTAGCCAAGATGGATATGCTTCCAGGATTGAAGAATGAAGATTTGGAGAAATGTTCTCATTGCATGGTTGGTAAGCAAACCAGAGTATCCTTCAAGAAGCATCCTTCCTCTAGAAAATTTGAGTTGCTTGAATTAGTGCATTCAGATGTTTGTGGCCCTTTGAAGGTGAAATCCTTTAGTGGTGTACTCTATTTGGTTACCTTCATTGATTACTATTCCAGGAAACTTTGGGTCTATGTTTTGAAGACAAAAGATCAAGTTCTTGAGAAGTTCAAGGAGTTTCATGTCCTAGTTGAGAGACAGTTAGGTAAGAAGCTAAAACGCATTTGTACTGACAATGGTGGTGAGTATTGTGGACCATTTGATGTCTACTGCAAGTAGCATGGTATTGTTCATGAGAAAACTCCTCAACTGAATGGTTTGGTGGAGAGGATGAACAGGACATTGATCGAGAGAGTGAGATGTATGCTCTCTGAAGCAAAGTTACCCAAGCACTTATAGGGTGAGGCACTGTACACAACGGTACATGTTATTAATTTTAGTCCTATTGTTGCTTTGAATAGTGAGGTGCCGAACAAAATTTGGTTTGGCAAGAATGTGAAGTATGATCACTTAAGAGTTTTTGGCTGCAAGACTTTTGTGTAGGTTCCAAAGGATGAGAGATCCAAGTTGGATGCAAAGTCAAGGCAGTGTATTTTCATTTGTTATGGTGAGAATGAATTTGGTTACAGGATCCTGTTGAGAAGAAGATTGTTAGAAGCCATGATGTGAAATTCATGGAAGACCAAATCATTGAAGACATTGATAAGGTGGAGAAGTCTACACCCAAGGAAGAAAATAGTGTGGCTAATTTTTAACCAGTTCAAATGCCTATTCAGAATATGAATACTGATGTTCAGAATGATGTTGATGTCCAACAACCTGGAGATGAGGTAGATGTTCCTGTTGATGATGATGATGAAGAGGAGCATGACATGTCACAAGATGAAAATCTTGGTGATGCTACCAAACCACCTCAAGTTCAACTCAGGAGGTCCAATGGGGAAAGACAACCTTCTAAGAGGTATTCTCCTAATGAGTAAGTGATCCTAATAGATGATGGAGAACCTGAGTGTTTTAGAGAGACCATGGAAAGTGAAGAAAAGAGAAAGTGGATGGATGCAATGAAGTATAAAGATGTTGTGAGATCGCCGGTTTGACGATCACCTCCACATAGTTGTGAGGGGGGGGGGGATTTGTTGGATTTTTTGGACTCCCTTCCTATGTGGAATAAAGGCTCAAATGAGAAGGTTCATTTTATCTCACTTAATTAAGTGGAGAGGGGTTAGATTAGAGAGACAGACACAAAGAGAGTGTGACTCATTTGAAGGGGAAAAATAGTTACAAATCATTGAGAGGAAAAGGAGAGAGAAAATCATTGTGATTTTCGCATACCCATCAAAGAGCGTTTTTTATATTGCAAATGCGGCTTCATTCACCATTGGATGAGGCTGATTTTTAGACAACATGTTCTACACACGTGATACTTCAAATTATCCGGTTGGATCATGAAAATGATATCTAAAGAGAGAAAGATAAGTGTTTCGCATTATTTGCTCCATATTTTGGAGTTTCATCTTCTTGTCTCTATTGTGTCAATTGTGGATCTACTTTGATTTGGCTGTTTGTAGCATGTTTTAGTGCATTTGTTGGACACTTTCTTGTATCTTCATTGATTATAGTGGAGTTATTTCTTTGGTCTGAACGACTTGTAGTTTTTACCTTTGCATTGAGGGATTTTCTACATTAAACAAATTGTGTCTCTATTTTCTTTTATTTCTATTTTGCACTCTATACTTTATTGGTGCTCCTTATAGGTTCTTGCAAGTTTGAAAGAATTTATTTTCGTTGCCTATTACTTTGTTATAGAGTTTGTTATTGTGTTAGCCTATTTTTCCATCAAAACAAGGAACCATCAAAGAGAGCAAGAATCTTGCCAATAATAGAGTTTTTTTTCAAAGGGGTAGATGTATTTTCAATAGTATGGAGGCTTCTAATAATGAATGAGATTCTTTCTTCAATAACAAAATGGATGCGTTAGCTTTGTAGGAAAAAAATCAAAATGCAATCGTTTCAAAAGGAAATAAAGCAAACTCATTTAATGTAAAACCAGAAATCACTTTCATGCCAATACTCGTCAAAAGAAATTAACGGATTGCAATGGATCATAGAATTACTATTCAATTATTATTTTGTACTACTTAGTTCTTACCAGTACCTTCATTTCTTTTTAGTGGAATCTATTCCAACCCAAGGACAAGATTCAATGATTTTAAACCTTTGTTTTTTTCCTCAAAGCAGTTAGTTGTAAGTTGTAACCTGCATATCAAAATTGAATTTTCAAGAGACCCACTTGACAATGGGCATTTGTAAATAGCTAACTAATTAGGGTAGCCACAATACCGAAATTCACTAATAAATAATGCTTACGCAGTAAGTTCAGTTAAGACCTTTGGTTTCATTTGGAAAATCAGTCTAGTTATAAGAAATTTAAGAAGATTAAATGTTCTAACTATTCCCTTAAAGTGTGTTTGGATAGAGAATTTTAATCGAGGAAAGTAATTTATCAGAGAATTTGAATTTCTGTGATTTAAAATTCATTGTTAGATGCTTTTTATGAAAAATTTAAAATTTTAAAATTTTAAAACAGAATTTTAAACAACTAAAAATCTGAAATTTCAATTTCTTTTTAAAAGGTGAGAAATTGAGATTCTATTCTTACAATTTTCTTCAAGAAACACCGTCTGAGCTCCTAAAATATCGATCGGGTGTGAGCATAAAAAAACACATATAACTAGCACACCAACCATATCTTTTTTTTTTTCATTCATTTTTTTCATCCTCATAATTTTAA
Organism: Glycine soja; assembly: GCF_004193775.1. Classification (NCBI taxonomy): domain Eukaryota; kingdom Viridiplantae; phylum Streptophyta; class Magnoliopsida; order Fabales; family Fabaceae; genus Glycine; species Glycine soja. The sequence continues at coordinate 18,981,366 of NC_041009.1, read as the reverse complement.
TTTTTTTTATCCAAATACAAAATTTTGAAAATAAAAGAATTTCAATTGAAGTATATGAAATTCTTAGAATTTAAAATTTTTCAGAATTTTAAATTTCTCCATCCAAACACATAGAAAATTATATAAGAGTATCCCTCCCCCCTCCCCCTTATTTGCACTATATTGGACTACACATAAAAATCCTACAGCTCAGCATACCCTTTGGGCTGCTAAGTCAATAATCTGCATTGCATGGTTAGAAATTATTATTTTAGAAACATGTAAATTTCTCTTCCCCATTCTTTTGTTTGCAATGTAGAGGCAGGGGGGAAATGATATGCTCAAATCAAGAAGATAGAAAGATGGAGAATCAAGGACTTTTTTTTTTCGTGGCCAATGAACGTTAAAAAGTGATAGACATCAATGTACTTACAAGGGGATGATATCTGTGCACATTACCATAGAATCTTTCTCATGATATAATGTGGACTTAAATGACCAAGATAACAATATTGTTCTATTTAGAATATGATTTTCTTTTGTTTTAAATTATATATATATATATATATATATATATATATATAAATAAATTTTGTGTAGTTGAAGTCATGTACTTTTAGTTTTATATTTTATTGGAGAACAATTCAAGTTTCATTGAATTTCAAAATAAATGAAACGGGGATGAAGATTTAAGGAGATTTTTTTAGGAATTTATTATGTTTTAAATCTTTAAGATTTTATCTAGATTTAAATATATTATTAATTTATTTTAGGGATTTGTTTCTTCATGCATAAATTATTAAGCGATTATGAAGAATGCATTGGGACGTAGTCTCCAAAAATTTTATACATAGGGGAAAAACACACACAAAAAAAACTCTCCGTGTAGATAAAAAAACTTGAAATAAAGAAACATAATGACAGAGATAGTGATTGAGATTTAAAAATATTCTAGGAATTTCATTTTTATTTTCAAGTTAAAAAGCAAATAAATTAAGGTGAAATTTGTCTCTAAAAATAGTTTTTCAAATCCCTTAATTTGTTAGCAAATGTAGAGAGTAAAACTAAAATACCAATTTATTCATAATATTTTTAAAATTATTTTATTTTCCTCTTTCCTTTAACATAATTTAAAAACAAATAAATGTTTCATTTTTTTCTCATTCTTAGATTCAAAATTAGTTCATAATTAAAAATTAAAAAAAGTTAAACACAAGTAAATATTTGTAGGGGATTTATTGAAACCATTAAATTCAAAATATGGTAAATTAGTTGGGGGTGAAGAATTACTCCTTTGATAGGTGTTGGAATGACTTTATTTGCCATATTTTTATCTATTATTTTAGAGATTTATAATTCATTCATTTTACTTGACGGAATTTCTATAAATTATATTCATAAGAATTGGGTAATTAGTTTCTCAATAGAAATAAAAGTTAAGCATTTAGGTTTCTTATTGTTTGTTAGCCTATTCCATTTTGATTGAGTAGTTTAATCGTGGAATTTTTTTGTTTTTGTATTTCCAAATTATGGGTGTGCGGCTTGTTTTACTTGATAGTATTAAAACTATAATACATAAAATGGATCTGTCATCTTAATGAAATAAAAATTTGAACACAGAGAGTGTTTCTGCCAGTACCCATAAAGTTAATAAATTAAGGAGGAAAGGAGAAAGAAAATTTGGTATCCATGGCAGAAGAGAAAACTTACTTGCATATTCATGGCATTGCATCAACCAAGATGTTCGATAATGTACGATGCTTGAATTGTCTGCAAAGACCCGAATTCAACACAATTTTCAACTAAAAGCACACCTACATCATGGAGAATGTACAACAAAATAGATATAGAGCAAAGTTCCTTACATCACAAATTAAGGAGACATCTTTTGCCAATGGAACATTATAAAATTCAAACCACATGTATGAGTTTGAAAAATCAAATCTGGAAATACCAGCATTATGTGTAAGATAAACAGAATATTTTTTGGATAAAAAAAAAGAAACAAATTATTTAGTTTTTGTATCATGTCATCCATGTGTATACTGCATTCCAACTCAAAAGCAGAAATAAATGAGAATAATATCAAATGAAACAAGGACAGGCCACTTTTTGGAACAAAAGTAAAATGTGAAAGGTATTGACTAGTTGATTAAGCATGAAACATAACACTTCTAGTTCTATCTCCATTAGATTCAGTTTTTTTCTTCAATATTCCGATTGTCAATGAGAGTAGGTATGGAGAAAGCAAGAAACATAATATGAAAGCATGTTGCAATTATCTGGTTTATGACAAATGAGAAACAATGACAAATGAGAAACAAGAAAACATGGGAGCAAGGGAGCAATGAAAGCTTGTGATGGACCTACAATTAAATGTGTATAACATAAGGGGTGAGAAGGGAAGCAAGGGGATTTTACCTAAGAATGTTGTGGCAGATGAAAAAGCAACAAGGAGCATTTCCTAAGGAACAGGGTGTTACTGGGAATGGAAAGAATACATAGGGAAGGGGAGGTGAGGAGAAGGTAGACGTAATCATTTGTGTTGCAAGCAAGATACGAAAGACTCAATTCTTTCTAAGAGGGAACTGTTCTCTGTTTTATTCTCTGCTTTTCCAGCATAAGGAGACAGTGTTTACTTCTATTATGTTTTTCTGTTTGTCTTAACTATATATAATGGGGGGGACTCTGCATTTGAAACACACATAACAAGCAAACTTGGTTTTATATGAACATGTTAAAAGTTGAATTTCCCGTATCCCCTCAATTTCATTTGTTATGTCAAGAAAATCGCACCCCACCCCAATCTAGGAGCATATGATGGTCAAGATGAAGGCTAGCTCCTCAGTCCTTATTGCAATCACAACCACAACCACAATTTAAAACATTGATTAAGTTGCTATTACGATCTAAACAGATTGTTTTTCCAATAATGGGATATCAACAATCTTTTAAAAGGAATATCTACATTAAAACATGTATCTAGTTGGAAATCCAATGGTTGGATAGTATAAATTGTTAGAATTAATGTCTCATGTGAGAGACATGTGACTTATGTAAGGGCTAAGAAATAAATAATTTTCTTTCTACTTCACAATGTTGACACTAAACATAGTTTAGTGAACGGACAATCTACTTTCTTGTGGCATAAACGTTTAGGTCACATTTCTAGAGAAAAGATGGAAAGATTAATAAAAAATGAAATTCTTCCTGATCTAGATTTTACGGATCGAAATATTTGTGTGGATTGTATTAAGGGAAAACAAACAAATCATACAAGGAAATGAGCTACAAGAAGCACTCAACTTCTTAAAATTGTGTATTCTGATATTTGTGGACCTTTTGATGTTAATTCTTTTGGAAATGAAATATACTTTATCACCTTTATTGATGACTATTTACGTTACGATTATGTCTACTTACTGCATGAGAAATCTCAAGCACTGGATGTCTTAGAAATTTACATGAATGAAGTAGAAAAAAAATTAGATAGAAAGGTGAAATTTGTTAGGTCTGATAGAGGTGGTGAGTATTACGAAAGATACGATGAAACTAGGCAACACCCAGGTCCATTTGCTAAGCTCCTTCAGAAATGTAACATTTGTGCGCAATACACAATGCCCAGTAGACCACAACAAAATAATGTATTAGAAAGGCGTAATAGAACTTTAATGGATATGGTTAGGAGTATGTTAAGAAATTCAACATTACTTGTACCTTTGTGGATGAATGCCTTGAAAACTATCATGTATTTGTTGAATAGGGTTCCTAGTAGTTCCAAAGATACATTTTGAACTGTGGACGAATATGACACCTAGTATAAGGCACCTGTATGTTTGGGGTTGCTAGGAAGAAATAAGGGTTTATAATCCACAAGAAAGAAAATTGGATGCAAGAACAATAAGTAAAAATTTCATTGGTTATTCAAAAAAGTCAAAGGGATATATGTTTTATTGTCCTAATCAAAGTATTATAATTTTTGAAATTTGAAATGCAAGATTCATTGAAAATAATTAAATTAGTGGGAGTACAGTTCCACGAGAAGTTGAAATTAAAGAAGTTTGAGTGCAAGTCCCTTTAGGTTATGCCTCTAGTAGTAAGGGGATTACTCCTTTAGTTGTTGTTCAAAATAATAATGAAGAAGAGCAACATAATAATGAACCCATGATACATAATGAACCTATTATGGATGCAGAACTATAAGAAGTAGCATTAAGGAGGTCTCAAAGAGAAAGGAGACCAGTTATTTCGAATGATTATGTGGTATACTTACATGAAACAGAAATAAACTTGAGCATTAATGATAATGATCCAATTTTGTTTTCACAAGATGCAAGCTGTGATAATTTTGAGAAGTGATTAAATGTCATGAAAGAAGAGATAAATTTCATGGAAGATAATGATGTTTGGGATCTTATAGAATTGTCAAAGAGTTGTAAGAGAGTTGCTTGTAAGTGGGTCTTCAAGACTAAACGTGACTCTCATGACAACCTTGAACGTTATAAGGCTAGACTTGTTGCTAAGGGATTTACTTAGAAAGATGACATTGAGAGACGTTTTCATCGGTGTCACGAAAGGATTCTTTCAGGATTATCATGACATTAGTAGTCCATTATGACTTGGAGTTACATCAAATGGATGTGAAAATTGTCTTTCTTAATGGAGAATTAGAAGAGAATGTTTTTATGGACCAACCAATAGGGTTCTAAGTTGAAGGAAAGGAACACATGGTGTGCAAATTAAAGAAATTAATATACAGTCTTAAGCAAGCTTCTCGCCAATGGTATTTGAAGTTTAATGATACCATTGTTTCCTTTAGATTTATGGAAAATACTGTTGATCGGTGTATATATATGAAGGTCAGTGGGAGTAAGGTTATTTTTCTAACTTTGTATGTTGATGATATTTTGCTTGCAACTAATGATCTTGGTCTTCTTCATGAGACTAAGGAATTTCTCTCTAGCAACTTTTAAGTGAAAGATTTGGGTGAGACAAGCTATATGATAATGATAGAAATATTCAGTAGTAAATCACAAGGATTGTTAGGCTTATCTCAGAAAACATATATCAATAAAGTACTAGAGAAATGCAGGATGAAAAGGTGTTCAACATCACATGTTCCAATTTAGAAATGAGATAAATTTAGTCTCACACAATGTCTTAGAAATGATCTGGAACTAAAACAAATGGAATTAATTTAGTATGCATTAGTTGTTGCATCTACCGTTAAAACTGAATTTGTAGCATGTTTTGAGACTACAATTCAAGCTAATTGGTTGCAGAATAATATTTTTTCTAAGAACGACAAGTACTCTAAGAGTGCTAAACATATGGAATTGAAGTGCTTTATCGTGAAGGAAGAAGTTCATAAACAAAAAGTGTCAATAGAACATATTAACACAAACTTTATGATAGTTGATCCTTTGACAAAGAGATTACCGCCCAAGACATTTATTGAACATGTTGAAAGTATGGACATTATTGTTATTGATGATCATTAAATGTAATTTACCTTATGCATTTTAGTGACACTCTGAGCTCATTTATGATATGTTTCTGATTACTTGTTCTATATGTTTGCATACATATTTGTATTAGAGTAATATTAACAGGTTTTGTCTTGAATAAAGATATTATGTTGGACCAATTATGTACTCCTAATTAATGATATCATATTAAGGAGAAGACTAATTTGTAATACATTGAAGAGACTATGTCGATTAAGTGATGTACAACCTTCATAACTCAAATTGGTTCCTATTCTTAATCATGAAATTATGATGTACCCAATTTATAAAACAGTTTAGTCATTTTAATGTACATTATGTTAGTTTAATCTATTTATTTATTTAGTCCATAATGTTTATTAATGTTACATGAGTCAAGTGGGAGAAAGTTAGAATTAATGTCTCATGTGAGAGGCATGAGACTTATCTAGGGACTAATAAATAAATAATTAATAATTAGAGACTAAATTGTAATTGGATTAAATAAGAGAAGTTTCTAAAGATAACTGTTAGCTACTTGATGAAAGTAGTGGTTATAAAATAGGGTAATACCCATTAATGTGAAATAAAGTTCCCTTTTTGACAGAAAAGTGTCATCTCTAATCTCTAGCCATCACAAACGTAGAGAGGCAAAAATAATAATCAAGGGAGTAAAATCTTGTTTCTCTCATATTTCAAAAAATTAAAGTATACCGAAGAAAAATCTCACTATGGAGAAAAGTACACATTATTTATTTATATGTGAAAATCGTAGGTTTTAAGATTTTGTTTGTTTCCTATAATTATTAATCTGAGAAACCCTTATAATTTTACATAGATCTCATTTTAAGATAGCTTCAAGAATCAAGGAATGTATTTCAAAACAGAATAGTTACATTTCGATGACAAATTTTACATATATACACAAATAAGCCGATAGAACTTGGTATCTTATTAGAAAGAATAAGGACTTCCTCCTCCTCCTCTCACTCTAAAAAAAACTAATAAATTGAGTTTCTTGTATAAGCTAAGATCAACTTATACATTTCAGCTCTTGAAGAAGTAAAATAAGAGAACTTTTATAAAAGTTAAGCACATAGGACTAATAGAGATGTTTATTCAAATAGGGCTTTCGTAGTTTACTTAGCAGAAACTCCATTCCAATCCTTTTCCTCTTCAAATAGCACCCAATTTCAGTTTGCAACTCATTAAAGTACCCCTTTATGTTAATCATAAAAATAAACATACATCTACCAAGTAAATGCCTAATGGTAGAGTTACCAGTTTGGCAGTACTAGTTTACCACACAAGAGAACAATATACACTGACATTAGGCTATAATTAATAATTCATATATCCAAAGAATACTTGGATATCAAGATCCAAAAGAAAAATTACTTGTAGGCTCAAAAACAAACATGAACCATCATTACCAACTGAGTTGGAAACAAAAACTACTTATTGCATGGAGCACACATTTATTCGAAGTAGTACACGCATCTTTGTGTGCAACTTTTTCATTGGGCATACCATGTTACTCGGCAAATGTTGTAGGCATCTTCAAGAAGCCTTTTAGGGCTTCAGAATCAGAGTCAATACACCATCCATACTCACTCTCAGGATTCGGATAACGAGCGCAAAATTTGCCACTCCCTTTCTTCATGCATTCATCATGAGATTGACATAACTTGGGATGTTCCTTAATCATGGCAACAAATGCAGGTTCACCTATGCATAGACCAGTATCAATTGGAAATGGATATGGAATTGGGGGACGGGGGAGACACCCACAATGGGAGCCGCATTGTGCGCTGTTTGAACACTGAGATCTCGCACAAGTTCCTGCTTCAATCTTCTTCATTGAAAACATCACTGAAAATTATAGGCCAAAGTTAAAAGCAAATGGATATAAGGTTGAATTGGTGATGAAGAGAAAACACCCAGGAGAAATTATAGATTTGAAACCTATCTAATAATAAAATTAAAACTTAATATTTGTGATAATTTTCTTTTTTATATAAATGCATATGTATATGTTGGGATATATTATAATTTTCTCATAGTTCCAAAATATATAATTAAAAATCATGAAAGATATATTAAAAAAATTGAAGAATGGAACGGTACATACAGGAAGTGGCAAGCAAGAAGACAGCCAAAGGAGCAAGGCTAATGTAAGACATTGTTTAATTTGATTTAGTAGTTCGAAAGAACTAACTTCAGATGTGTTGTGTTAGTCGTCCCTTCTTGCGTGTAGCAATTTATAGGCACAGTTTATTGCATATGCTTTTTTCTTCTTTTCTTTTCAATAAGGGATATGATCATTTTTCTTTTCCGTCCCCACAAATGTGGATCACGTGAATGGCTTCAGTTATTGCATTAATTGCTGTATTGCCGATTGCCATAGGTGATTAATTGCCAACTTTCATAGGTGGATATAATTGCCATTGTTGCTATAGGAGCCAATAGCCAAGTCTAAGTCTGTAATATATATATATATATATATATTTGTTGATGTAATTTAGTATTTTTTTAATTTTTATTATTTTATTTTTTTTAGTTTTAATCCTTATCAAATATGTTTGTTTTATTTTTCGTTTTAAAGTATTTTAGATAATGATTTTTTCACGGTTCAAAACACTTTTGAAAAATGTTTTGAAAGGTTAATTATAATTCAAAAAAATAAAAATTAATAACCCACCGATAATTAATGTTAAATTGACAAAAAGAAAAAAAAGGCTATTAAAGTATATATTTGATGAAGTTTAAGGTATAACTCAAATGAAATTAAATATAAAATGATTTATACTAGAGGATAAAAAAAAGTTTAATCCGTAAAAATCAAATATAATATGGTAAGATTTATAGTACCCTGTTGTATCAACTCGACTAGACCACACAAAAGGATAAAATATAAACACCCAATAGGTTTAGCTCAATTAATATATATATATATATATATATGCTTTTTCTTCATGTTTTACTTAGTTTGTATAATTTGATTTTACCCAATTAATTAGTTAATATCTTTAACTGTTTCTTGGTGATACGACACTTAATGCTTGCTAATTAAATCTCAAATTGTTAATTGTTCGTCTTCACATATTTGTGATTTGCTTTATGATGGTAACAATGCTTTTCACATTCAAGTAATTATTATTGTTGAGTTATTTTGTACTCTTAAATAGTTGTTAATTTGGCAACTTTTTTTTATTTATAAACTCCCTTTCGTTTTTTTTTGGGTAATTTTTTTTTTCAAAAATACATTTTTTAAAACTAATTTTCAAAACATATTTTTAGTTGTTGTAGCATAAGTTTTAAAGTTGGTTTTTAAAATATATTATTACTCAAGTTTAATTTCTATATAACGTCAGTATCAAAATTTTATTTTATTTTAAATCAAAAAATTGAAGATCACTGTCATTATAAATTTTTAATTAATTATCATAAAAATTAATAAATTTATTATACATATTAATTTATAAAATTAGATTCAAAAGTGATACTAAAATTTCAACACTTGTACGAAGTGATTTTGGGGAAGTAAATTGCATGATGTGCTCTATGTTAATTTTAGATTATCATTACCACGCGCGTGATGCTAGGGGAGACTCTTCAGCTACATTGCATGGTGTACTGTGTATTATTTAGAACAAGAGGAATGATATTTCAATACTCATTTATTTTAAACATATTATCAATGACTCTTACATTTGTTTATTTTTATCTTTCTGTCACATCAAAAATATTATTTATCATATTTATATATTTTTTTCTCTTTTTTCCGCTTTATCTAAATATCAAATAGTTTTTAGGTGTAATTTTTTTTTCTCACTCTTAGAACAATTTACTTTGCATGTACACCTAACCACACCCCCACGGCCACACCGCTAAATTAGCTTATCATCTACTTCAGTTTGCACAGGACTTTTTTGAAGGAACGAAACCAGGAAATCATACTTGTTTTATAATTTACCAGTTACCAGAAAATTGATTTTATGGGATAAGGACTCTATTAGTAGCAAGAGTATTAGTTAATTAGTTAATGACTCTAAACTCTAATTAAGAAGAGGGTGAATTGTTTGGTAAAAATGAAGTAATAATCTAAAAGCCATCTGCAACGTACAGACTACACTTTATTAAAGGACCTCAAATGCATGTGAATGCGATAATTAACTACTACGTACTCTTTGTAATTTTGGTGCCGTTAACGTTTGGTTTGCATTTTTTATTTTTTGTTTTTATTTTTTAAAAAATGTTTTTATTTTTAAAATATTAAAATTATGAAAATATTTCTTGTCACTTCGTTTTTATTCTACCTAAAATGAGGTATCTGTTTTGAATGGAAAACTAAATTTTATTGTTTTTATTTTTTGATTCGTTTGAAAAAATATTTACTGAGAATATTTTCAAAAATCTAACCAAACATATTTTCATCACCATTTTTTATTTTTAATGAAAATAAAAATTAAAAACAAATAAAACAAACATGCCTTAATATTTCACATGCTCATGTTCTATATGACTATTTAAAAAATAAAATTATATAAAATATTTTTTTATATATGCTCTCTTCTTTCTTTTTCTTGTTGATGATAATATTAGTATCAAGTTGTTGTTACCAAAAACAATGATAAATCTTGATAGGAGAGTATGAGTATAAGATTTAAGGTGGTTATTTTCTTCAAACATAATTGCTTTCATACTCAGATTAATTAAGATTAGAATCTTGTAATGCAAGTTCTTTCTTTCTCTTTCATTTTCACTCTTTTCTTTTTTCCTTTCTATAGATCTTACTTTGTTGACAACACCCACCACCAGCAGCATGTCAACCACCTTCCCTTTATGGTCGTTAGGGGTGTACAGCAGATGGGTTCGGGTCAAAAAACTCAAACCACATAAACCCATTAGATCTTATAACATGTCTGTTTTTGCCCATAAGATCAATCAGGTTTGCCAGGTTCGAGTGTTTGCGGGTTTCGGACGGGTCGAATGGGTTGCGTCAGATCCGACATTTCATAAAACTTTGCAGATCTGAGTGCTCTTCTAAAGTCTCAAGATCTACTTGAACTGTTGTGGAGGAGGAATATCTAATATATAAGATATATACGTACGTGTCTTTCTTTAGTTAGAATATCTAATATATAATTAAGCTATATATCCACCACTCCAAGAATGATCCAGAAAATTAACATGGAATGACTAGTTCCATCTTACCTGTTACAGCTAAATGGTTGTGGTTGGCCTGATGATATCGGTTTATGTTCTTTCAACAACAATTTTATTAGGCTCACATGATACAAGAGAAATGTACGCGGTACTTTTTTTTTTTCTACCTTTTAACGACATATTTCAAATAATTTAAAATAGAATTTTTAATTTGAAATAATTGTTATTTATATTTTTTATATAAGAAATATTTTTTTAGTGAAAATTGTCTAATTTTAGTTACTCAACTAATTTTAAGTGTTGATACTTGATGGTAACAAAAACGTTTTTGTTTCATGTTGTTCATCGAGTGCAATTAAACCTGTGATTTTACGTGAGTTTAGCTCAACCCTATAAATTGGCTTTTTGACATGATATTAGAGCCTATTCTAAATGGATCCCTATGGTTGTTACGCTCTAGGTAGGTAGCCTTGAGTTTGAGAGGAGGTGTTGTTACACCTAGATAGATGAGTATGTTGGGAGACTCATAGGACGAAAGAGTCATAAAAAAAAATGGGGCATGTTGAAGTCCCACATTGAATGAAGATAGTGCCGATATAGACTATATAAGTGAAGAGTAATTCTCACCTTATAAGTCGATTTTGTAGGATTGGGCTAAACTCATGAACCACCCACTTTCTAACAAAACCACTTCTTTTATGATTGAGTTTTTCAAACACTTCTGTTTAATCCTGACAATTGTTCTTGTTTTCTATGATACATTACTTTGAGTGTCCTTAAAAGGGTTAGTGCAACATTTTTTACACCTAAAAATGGAAGTCAGCATAACAAAAGCACAAAATTAGAGGATTTCTATAGAGTTTATAAATGAAAAAAATATCAAGCAAGAGCAAATTTAAGAAAAATCAGAGTAATTTACTGTAAAAAAAAATACGGCCCACACTAAAAAAAAGTTGCTTTGTGTTTAACTTTTATATAGTTGATACACAAAAAAAAAAAGCAAGACTTTTTTTGGATGACAAGGGAAAAAGTGTTACCATTATTTCGGTATAAAAATCATTAGGGTCATAATTATGCACTAATACAAGCTTTAATCCGAGAGAATATTTCCCAAAAGAAACAAACAAAATGGACACCAACAAAGTGATGGAAAAAATAGAATTAAATAGCTTTTATATACATTTGATAAATAACTTAATTAAAATATTGTTATTAAATAAATGTTTATTATATAAGTATTGAGTATATATCGTTTTTATAACTGAAGAGGAAATTAATATGATTAAATTATTTTTATATAAGCTATAAGTTGTTTTTATAAAATATCCAGTAGAACTTATTGAAATAAAACTAGAAACAGTTTATAATAAGCTCTCTTAAACACATATACAAGTACGAATACTTATTATAGGGGAACGGATCCATCATCCATTAAATGGGCTGATATGTAAGTATGTGTAAATCAAGAATAAAATTATTTTATATCAATTTAATGTAATACAGAGTTGTTGATTTTAGAATTGCTGCATAAAACAGTCAACATTGTCTCACTACTATAAATATTGTTTTTCTACGTCATCTGTGCTACGACGGTTATTTAGAAAACCGATTTAAATAGTGATGCGGTGACATTTTTATAATTATTCTAAAAAAATTGCATTTTACGACATACATTCTAAGGCGGTTATTAAAAACCGCCTTAGAATGTTATACGTAATAAACTTTACGACGGGTTTTGGTAAAAAACCGTCGTAGTTGGGTTAAAAAAACAAAGCCCGTTAATAGTTTTTAAAAGTAATTTAACTTCCCAAGATATATGGAGGAGAACATACGGGCTCCTGCCATTGATTGGTATACCTGTTCCTTTCATGAATACTTCCACCTGCAATATTGTTTGACATCCTATAACCCACACTTTTTTTTCCTTCTCTGTATTATTTTTGTATTGCTACCTAGTTATATAATAGTATACATTATCAAACTATGATTGTTATATGCATAATTTATACTTACATATTAAACAAAATATTGTACTGATCTCTGAATACTACGTTATTTATGTTTCCCAATTCTGGTTAAGTGGATATCAGAGTATTAGTGGCACCTGGATCTCATGCAACTGAAGTTGCAGGTTTTAATTCCTTACTTCTTTCTCTTTCTTGTTGTGGGTGTGTTAGTTATTGCACTACTTCAAATATTATCTAAACTCTAGAGATGTCTTTATATGCATAATTGGCCATGTCGTTTCTTTCTTGGAGAGTGATGCATGTTGTTGCTAAACCTATTACAACACGTTAACTTTTAGAATCCTTTTTTTTTATAAATCATTGATCATGACACTCACACTAATGCATTTTAATTAAATGATAAAGAACGGGTGGCAGCTGCACTAGAAAACCCAAACCTTCTGAATATGGTTAATGATTGTCTTGCTCCATCTTATGATTGAAGGAAAATATGTGAACATTGACTTTGGGTTCTTGTATTTGAAACTGGATATTTTAATATGAAAAATATGTGTGGACAAAATGTCAATTAATTCCTGGAAAGAGAGTAAAAAAATATATAAAACATTTGGTGTTAAAAAGCATCAATTCTGAAACAACATTCAAAGTTAGCAGATGCAGCATTCAAAGACTGTTAATAGCTAATAACCGTCTTTGAATGTTAAAGCAGACACAACATTCAAAGACGGTTAATAGCTAATAACCGTCTTTGAATGTTAAAACAGACATAACATTCAAAGATGATTATTAGCTAATAATCGTCTTTATATGTCGAAAGACACACAACATTTAAAGACGGTTATTAGCTAATAACCGTCTTTATATGTCGAAGGATACACAACGTTCAAAGACGGTTATTAGCTAATAACCGTCTTTATATGTCAAAGGACACACAACATTAAAAGACGGTTATTAAATAATAACAATCTTTATATGTCGAAGGACACACAATATTCAAAGACGATTATTAACTAGTAACCGTCTTTATATGTCAAAGGACACACAACATTCAAAGATGATTATTAGCTAATAACCGTATTTGAATGTTTCTTACTTTCAAAGACGGTTTTTAAAATAATCGTCATAAAAAGTTATTTGGTTTTAACAACGTTACATATAACGATGGTTTAAAATCATCGTTAAAAGCACTTATTAACCATCGTAAAAAATCCTTTTTTCTTTAAAAGCACTTATAAGAATAAGAGATCTCCTATTCTTATCCCTATTCTTATAATAAACAACGGTCATAAAAAAATCAAGACCAAACAATTATATTAAAGCCCATCAAATTTTCAACACTTACAAACATCAGAAACAATATTATATTCCAATCCTACGGTACCAAGGGGTCTAGTTGGTGGGATGGTTGATTCAACGTCAAAACAAAGAGATTAGCTAAGCACCTGAAAGTCAAAACTTTTACCATTAGAAGCATGAACCAAAACTTCATGAGATGTATGAAATTAAAGAAAATAAAATGAAAGGAGTCAAGCAAAAACAGCACGGGCAGGCGACAACAATTCTAAAAAAAACATAACTTTGAATAATAGTTCCAATAAAATTGAAGCTATCATAAACTAGAGCTAGATGTTGTATTGTTGTTCTGCAGGACAATAATTATTGACTCTGTTGAGGTAATGGATAATTCTAATTAGAGCTACATTACTAGTAGAAGAGGTTAAAAACACGGTAAAACTTTCTTAAATTGCAACCCAAAAGTGAAATTGGAAATAAAAGTAGCAATCACTTGGGGACTTTGTTTGATATGAGAACACCCTAGCTAATAACGATAAATATAAATGGCTACTGCATAATGCAAAATATAATCTTCAACGAGAGACTCGAGGGGCTGTGCTAACACAAGCCATGCTATAACAATCATAAACAACGAATCACAAAAACAAGAGGGACTCGAGGTTTATGTTCATACCTGGTTCAACGTAAGAGAAAGAGAGTGGCAATGAGGGGCTCAAGGCCAACCACTATCACATGAGCAGAGACGAAAAGGCAACGACGGAGTGGAGGCATGAGAGATGGAACGGAGACAGAGAGGTAGAGAGTACGTAGTGAGAGAGTAGAGTATACGCAACTAGAGAGTAAAAGAATTAGGGTTCTGTGAGTGGAGGCGCAAGAGGTTTTACATCTAGGTTCAACATTGGTTTTGAATAAAAACTGATGTTAACTTATCTCTAGATCTACCTTCTATTGGTATACGTCCATTGAGATCTTTGAGGATAAGGGAAATTTCGTCGATGATAAGGATCTCACGCCATCTGAGATTGCAATCTACTGAGTGGCCTTTGATGAAGAGATATTCGGGGAAGAGATGGTTTTGTCCAACGAGGAGTGCAATTCCTTAAAAGACAAGAACGACCCTTCCGGATATGATTTCACCCTAGGTAGTATTGGGTCTTGGGTAGTGACTGCTCTGAATGTAGGATTGTTTTTTCCTTTTTGATGTATATTTGGGTGAGAAGAATTTTATACTCAATGTCGTGATATTTTGATGTATTAATACTCTTGGTGGTACTATATATTATTTTATGCGGTAGTGAACACTCTATCTTTTGGCAAAACAATTGTAATTATTTTCACACACTTTTATGTATCTTAAGGGTCATTGAGACTCAATACGTATGATCATGCATTTATTTTGATAAAGCGAATGTATATGTTAATTATTTTGCTACTTATCTGCACCCAATTATTTACTTCTTATTTGCAATAAAGGAAAAAAAAGAGATAAAAGTTAATGCTTTCCAAATAATGTGTTTATTTTATTTTATCATACTCCAATTTATTTAATAAAAAATATATATAACAAGATGTTTTAATAACTTAGATAAAAAGAAATTTAAATATAATAACACGTATTCCGCACAATTTATTATTTAATGAGTTTTTAAAACAATATTTTTGAAAAAGAATTTAAGGTGTTACAATTTTCAACAGATAGGGGAAAAATAATAAGTTGTATTTAATAGATGAAAAAATAGAGCTAACAAAGAGAAAGATAAATTATAAATACAATAATCAGAGTTGACTATGCCAACACAGAATAAAAAAATAACTTAAAGTCAGCTATGCTAACGCTAAGAATAAAAAAAAGGTTTTAGGAAATTCAATGTTAGTGTCGATTATGTGTGTTGGGATAGTTTAAAGTGTCGGGTAGGCCAAATTTAATCAGTGTCCGCCTCAAAGATCAACACGGGCAAATTTAGCTTCCATTGTTTTAGCATCCCAAAGGAAGATGACACATCTTTGACGCAATAAAGTCGGTTTTTGGCTGTTAGAGTTGCTAATCGCATGTTTTCTTGTGCGGTTTGGTCAAGGTTATTTAAAAAAATTCATAGATTTGAAAGGAATATTAGCTGAGAACATGTGTTACGGGAATTCAATCGTGATCTCTTGGCTAAACAAGCTAGCTCTTTGAGTCCTTGTTTGCATGCTTATGGCTTTTCCCCAAACTTTATTTGGGGCTTAGATCTTCCTCATTTTCTTTTCTCTTTATTTCTTTCATTATTAAGCTTCACTACAAAGAAATTCACTGATTAGCAAGGAAATTTAGTGAGAACAACATTAGCCAGGATCAATGAGGCAAGTTAATGAAGAAATTACTCCCTCACAAATCCCTCGCTATTTCCTTGCAAGTGTTGCTTGTCTTTTAGCGAGGACTTATTCTCTCACTACTCCCACTCCAACATGATCAATAAGTTAGCGAGGGACGTCATTCCTTGCAAATATGATAATCTTTCAGCAAGAGATGTTTCCTTCAGTATTCCCTCTTAAACATGATTAATAACTTAGGGATGGACAATCTCCCTCGCAACTAATGATAATAATTTAACGTGGGATAAACCCCTAGCGTTTTTGTCGCTAATCTAGGTTTGGGAAACACAACATGTATTCTATTAGAAAAAAGAAATACGCATATATGATTTTTTATGTTAAAGTTTATTTTTAACATAATAATAAAGTAAATAATCTTTTTTTGCTGAATTCAATAAAGTAAATAAATAAAATCATTTTTTGTAAATTAATAATACAATATTTTCAAATGAATTTAAAATCTATTTAATGACACAATTTAATTAAGAAAAATATTTTAAAAAGTAAAATTGAAAAAAATTAGTAAATAAAAATATAAATATGTTAGTAAGTTTTATTATTATTTCACATTATGTATAATAATAATAACAATAATAATCTTAAATATTTCATTGAAATTTTTGGAGTATGAATAATAGTAATTACATCCTGATTAAGATAATTTGTATAAATTCGGTTGAGCTATTTATATTAGTTTCCACCAATTAGTAACATTTGTTTCCATCTCTATAGCACACATGTGATCTTTAGTAACATTTTTTTTCCAATAATTAGTAAAAATATTGTTTAAACTTTTGATAACATTTAAAAAATATTACCAAATATAAATAAATGTTATTAATATATTTTCATGACATTTTATCAAATATTATATATAACTCATGTTGCTAAAGATTTTTAAGAAAGAATCATCAAGATCATTATGATATTGCTACTAGCTTATAGGTGGACTAGATTATGTTTATCTTTTTGTAAGACTCATTGAATATTTTTTATTCATATGTTAATACTTGTGTTTACTATTAAATTAAATTTAGAGTATTTGTTACATGTTTTATTATAAGATATATTTATTTGATAAAATTATTTGAATACTCATTTTTAATATATATATATATATATATATATATATATATATATGTTGCAAATAGTATTTCTAAATAGACTAATTTTAATAATCTTTTTTTTTGCTGAATTCAATAAAGCAAATTTGATTTTTTTAATAATTAATATAAAATATGCGAGGGGTTAACGAGGATCATTGTGCTACATATGGCGAGGGATATGCAAGGGTTTCTTTTGTGAGAGATCAGTGAGGAATTTGCGTGGGAATAACAAAGGATAATTTGCGAGCGGCTTGCGAAGGACTATAGTCAACGATAACGAGGGAGTTAGAAGAAGAATAGCGAGCGAAAGTGATCATCGTTAATTTGCAACTTTTGTCTTTGGGGAGAGAATGTTTCTTCGCAAATATGTCGTAATTTTCTCGCAGAAACATTTTGCAAGGGAACATTCCCTCGCTAATTCACAATTTTCTTTTTAAAAAATAAATGTTACTTCCCCTGAATGTACGTATGTGTATCATTTTCATTTTAATTGTTGTCTCAAAAGCTTATGAAATTAATAAAATGGAAGAAAAAGTACGGAGAGGATTCATTTTCCTTTATTTTCTAGGGTCATTTTAAAATATATGAATATTTCAAACCAAAAAATGATACAAGCAACTGGTAAGAGGAGAGGTGAGAAATTGATCCTATTCCGGATGATTATAAATAAATTATTCTTGGATACATTCATGTGTATTTTTTACTTCAACACATATAATAGAGAATAATAAATAAAGATTATAACATCTAACAGGTTAACATGTCCCCAAAGTGTCCTATATTAATTAGTAAATTGTTCTTTTTATATTATTTCTATAAATAGTTAATTTTTTAAATATCATTTTGATAAAAATCCGTAAATCTAGATTCTTGTTTAGTTTTTCTAATTGTTTTTCTTAACTATCTCAATGATGGGAATGGTGTTTTTGTTTTTTTAAAAAATAATTGAGTGATGGCGTTCATCTTGTTGTTGTTGATTGCTCTTGTCGCGATTTGTTCGGGTGTGCAGGGTGGCAGCCTCTGTTGGCAACTGGTCAGAATTGAATAAAACACGTTACTAGTTGCCAATGTAAAATATCAATTGAATTCGTGATACAAATACTCATCATTGGTATCTATAAGATTATTATAACATTATAGTATCATTTATTAATTATATCTATAATTTTCTTTTCTTATCTCTTAAGTGCCAACCAACATATGGGGTCATTTTCCTTTAAAAAAGTTCCAGGACTTCTAAATTTTAGTCTTGATAAATTTATAATGATCTCATATTTAAGATTTTTTTCTTTCACTCTCACTTAAGAAAGATGCTCTCACTAATTAATAAGTTTAATTTTCATATATTAAAATATTTTACATTATGGATCACACAACAACGCCATTCAGCTTGGTTAATATATGTACCTCATAATATAAATAATTGATCATTTCTAAGACACATAAGAAGAGGGATCAACTTATATGTTAGGTTAAGTCTTACACTACAATTAAAAATGTTCTAAGGAAAACTAATTTGTATAATTGTTCTTATTTGTAAGTATGTCTAATATGGTGCAACCAGTAAAACCAATATGCCTATTAAAGTCGAGGAAAAGAAGTAGTATTGGACTCTTTTATTCGAGAATGACCTTCATCCTCACAAGATAATGCACCTGGGCCTCCACAAGCACAATGATACTCAACCTTCCATAATAAGCTCATGGTCGAGACCAACAAGTCAACCTTTGTGAGCATGGTTATAGGCAAAAGTATCACAAAAAGATATAATCCTGATGAAGTTTGTGGGAAACCAGATGCTAAAGGAGAAGACAAGTTTGGGTCTCTAACAATTATTTTCTTTTGTGTTAAGTTTCTAATAAAATATATTTTTTGGTTTTGGTCCTTGTTATTTTGTTTAAATCCTAATATATGTTTTTTATTCATTTTTGTTTTATAATATGTAGATCATTTATTATTAATTAATCCCTATCAAATATTTTTCAAAGAAACTAATACAATAAAACAAAAATGGAGAAAGAGACACAAAAACTCACACCCTTAGAACTAGATGTGTCTTGCCTCTTAGCCTAACATCCATCTGGCCAACTCCATCACTCTCAATGATGTAAAATATATTTCGTGTAGTTGTGATGATATAAACAACTGGTGAGAGGAGAGGTGAAAAATTTGCAGAGGTAGAAGATGAGTATATGGCACATCAACAAAATATGTGATACGATGATATTGACAAAATTGTATTGTTTTACAATTCAAAATTCATATATTATAAGAGTTTATTGGTGATACTAATGATGTAAAACAATATTTTACATTATCATTTAGTCACAAATTATTGATATGACTTTTAAGATAATTTTATTAAAGTTAACAAACTTATTATAATTAAGAAGTCTTGTTTGGACGATATTGTAAAATAATTTTACACTTTGCATAACTTTTTTTTCCTCATATTATAAATGAATTGTTCTAGGATATATTTTTGTGGTTTTTACTTCTAAATAAATAAAAAAAAAGATTAAAATTGTAACAGGTCAAATTCAACATGTCCCAAAAGTGCGCTCTATATAAATGAGTAAATTGTCATTTTTACATTTATTTTTGATAAATAGTTGATTTTTTTATTATATTTTGAATAAATTATGTAAATCCATAATATTCTTTCTTCTTTAGTTTCTTATTTTTATTCATAATTATCTCATTCATGGGGGATGGCGTTCTCTTTTTTATTTTTTTCTTTTCTTTTTCCTTTTATTGTTAAAACAATATTCCGAATGAGTGAGGAGAATACGTCCTGATTAATTGCACTGGCGGTGGTTTCTTCTGGTGGGCTAGGGGCGGTCTCACTTGGAGTGGATAGATCTGAATATCTTAATAATTAATATATAAATTAAAATAATTTATCCAGTAGATTTTGACTTAAAGACAGTAGTATTTAAGTGTCATTTATTCTTTTTCTTATATTTTGACAAAAGTTTGTTTTTTTATATAAAGTGTAGGTTAAAATGTAACTTTTTTCATTTTATTTTTTAAAATATGTAATTTTAGTTCTATTATTTATTAATTTAAACATTTTATTCCTTATATTTAAAAAGTTTTTAATTTTATTTTCTTATTTTTTAATTGAGATATTTCGTCTTCCATTTTTAAAAAATATGTCATTTTAGTCTTTGTGGTCAATTTTAAATGTTAATCTATATATCCTATAAATATTGACTAATACATGTCTATTTATTATTTACGTAATTTTTTTAAAAAATTATTTAATTGCTAACAAAGTTAATTATTAAAAAAATAATTTAAAAAGGAATTAGTAAATATGAAATTGACAAAAGGGACTAGAATTACAAATTTTGTAAAAGTGAAAGAGAAAATGTCTTAATTTAAAAATAAGGAAACTAAAATTATAAATTTTTTAAAAATAAAAGATAAAATATCTCAATTAAAAAAAATAAGATAACTAAAATCATAAATTAAAAAAAAAGAACATATTACATTTTAGCCTAAATTTTATTATGAAGATAATGATATTTTCTTTTGTTAAGACAAAATACTCCATTTCACTTTTTATATTTTCATTATGGAGATAATTGCACTCTTATTTAAAAACAAACAAAAAAACTATATATGCAACTATTTCCTCGGGTTTCAAAGTAAAAAAATATTGTGCTAATTAAGAAAGTTACTTAACTATATTTAATTACATTAATTTTAATTAAAATATTTTTTTTTTCGACTTACTTTTTATTAGAACTTGATCATATAAAAAATAAGAGTCACTGAAACTAATTAACACATCAATTAAATAAAGAATATTTTATAGATAATAACATTAAATACAATAAAATTAGTTAAAATTTTCTTATATTTAAAATAAAAAAATATTTTTTTCTTCTCATATTTAAAACTAGAGAAAGGAAGTATCATTTATGTTTATTTTAATATATTTTTCTTTTATAACTCAATTGTTTTAAAAGGCTATAGATGACTGTATTTACAATCAAATCACTTTATTAATCTTTCATTTATATTGATTTGAGAGTTAAATATTCTTTACATTTTTATAATCATATATTAATACAAAGTAGTTTTACAGAAAATAGTAACCGACTTTGTTGGAGATGGTAAACACGCGTAAAATGAGTATTTTCTTCCTAACATAATTTATTTTATATATATAAACATTAATCAAGATTTAAATCCTAGATCAATTGATTAAAAAATATAAATTTCTATCATTGTTATTATTAAAGACTATTTATTAAGCTTTGCAAATGGGCGACATATGAAAAATATATAATTAATGGGAAGGTATATTTTCTAAAAGTTTATGGTTAATGTAGATACTTGTAATTTATAAACTCATGAAAGTTTTTGCTGACATATGAAACTTATTATTGATATTTTTGTAAACTTGGATCTTTAAAAAAATGTTCATAGTTTGTCTTGTATAAACATATTTTTCTGTTTTATGTTCTTTTATTTACAGCAATGCTAAGATACGGAGAAAGAATTATCCTGAACTTGAATATAAAAAAAGGGAAATGTTGTTTGTTACGAAAGTGAATTTCGTAAGGTGAATCTCCTTTTACATGTTTTTTTAAATCTTTTAATCAATATCTATTTTATAAAATCACAGCCATTCATTCTATGTTTCGTGCAATTCATCTGAATTTACTTTCGTAATAAATAGCACCACTCTAAAAAAAATGACATATACAATTTGCTTATTCTAATTTAGTTAAAATTGATTTTAATATATTGAAATAATATTAATATTTTTTATATTGATTTTTCTTTAGAAAAATATTTATTTTGAAAAGAAAAAAAAACTGCTAAATTTTTTAATGTATATAATTATAGATGATTTTTGCAACATACCAAAAAGATTTGATAGATTATTAGTATAGTTAAGGTTTTGAAATATATAACTATGACAATATTTTGTATAAAATTTGATAAACATATTTTTATTAGGGTTATGTTATGCAAAATTAACTAAAAAATTAGTTGGAAGTTCAAAAGTTAACTATTAATTTAAGGGTAAGAACTAATAGCAGAAAACGTGCCTTATAAGATTGTAAGTGTTATTAGCTATTAAAGTGGGGAAAAGTATAAAATATCATAAAAGAATAAAATCATAATTTATTTAAAAATAATAATAATAAATTTTGATAATTGATAAATATATTAAGAATAATAAGGAAAAAAATATAAAAAAGTAGAAGTTAAAATAGCATTAAAAAAACTATTTTAAGTAACATTTCAACATTAAAAATTACTTAAAAATTTTTATTTATCGAATAATCAAACAATATTTTCAATTAATAAAAAAAATTAAAAATTAATTAAAATATCTTACCCTACCAAATCTACATAAAAATGAACTTTTAAACTTTTTCTGACAATAATAATAATAAAAAGGTTTAATTAGTCATTTGATCCCTATAATTTTATCATTTGTATCTTTTAGTCCTTATAAATTTAAAATGATTTTTTTAGTTCCTATAATTTATATTTTAATTAATTTTTAGTCTTTATAATTTAAAAGTGATTTTTTAGTCCTTATAATTTGCATTTTAATTCTCTTCTAGTCCCTATAGTTTGAAAGTAATATTTTTAATTCCTTTACTTTATATTTTAATTTCTTTTTAGTCCCATGAATAATATTATCAATTATAATTAATTACAAAAATATTAATAAGTAATTGATAACTAATTTATCACAAGATAGTTTATAATAAAAAAATAATTAATAATTTATAACTAATTTATAATTAATTATTTTTATATATTTTTATGTAATAAAAATTAAAAAATAATTAAAATACAAATTATAAAACATAAAAATATCACTTTCAAATTATAGAAACTAAAAAAAATTAAAATACAAAAACTAAAACAATCATTTTTAAACTATAAAAATTAAAAAAAATTAAAATATAAATTATAAAAAAAAAAATCACAGAAACTACAACAAATCATGGCATAAACCTATACGAATCAAATAACTAATTTAACAAACCTATACGCATCTAATTTAACATTATAAAAAAGTCGTGTAAAGTTGACCCACCTTTAGTTGTCAGGATATAAAATAAGGGAGTTTTATTTTGAATATGGACAACACGCATGTGTCAATTGAGTTCGCTATATATATCATGAGTCATGCACCTTATACCATACACTCAATTGCCTTCTACAATCTTCCCTTTCATACCATATAATGGAGATTGGACATCTAATCGTTTTAGCTTTATTATGTGTAAGCTATTTTCTTCCATCTTTGTTTCATCATTTTTTACTGTTTTAACTTCACCACTTTATTACGTGCTTTAGATTGCCATTTTCTATGCCATAAAAAATTAAAAAGATATCATTTTTTTGTTGGTTTAATTTGCCCCCATTATATATGTCTTCACTCTTTTTAGTTTATGATTGTTAATTTAATAAGAAACTCAATTTCAGATTTGGTTATTACCAAGAATGTTATTAGCACAAGAATATTATTAGCACCGGGGAAAGGCACTTCCTGCCTCTCTAAATTTTTTGAGAAATAAAAATAATAAAATAAATAATATTGGATAGTTTTTAAGATGTGAATGTGTTTTTTTTTTTAAAGATGATTTGAGAGATAAAATGTGTACACCAAAATATTATATTTCTTTTATTAATAGTATAAATATATACATAAATGTTTTAGTTGGGGTGAGACTGACTCAAGATAAAACAAGTAAAACTTAAGTTTTAGGCCTACTGATAATATATACTTTTACTAGCTTTTATAAAGCAAAAGAAAATCACTTCACAAAAAATCTAATATATATCTTCTTTATTTAAAGTAAAACAAATTAAAATTCATTTTAACCATCACTCATCATTGGACTACTCCGAGTTGGATGATTAAGTTTTTTTGGAGCTGTTTGAGGTTGTGGTTACAATTTTTTTATTGAATCGAAAATACTATTACTAAGTAATACTGTGTTAATTCCTTTTAAAAAAATAACACTGTAAATCAAAGAAAAAATTGATATGTGATCTTAATCTGAACATTCTTTTGCAGGTAACTCTCAAGGGAGCTGATGCGTCGCAATCCGCGAAAGATTATTGGCACTCCGTTTTTCCAAACACTCGTCTGCCCAAGCCTCTCTGGGATCTAGTGTTGCCTTGTAAGTTACACAAATTATTCTTATGTTGATTTTCGATTCAATCTTTTTACAGGTGTGTAA
The DNA here is from genome assembly GCF_004193775.1 of Glycine soja. Classification (NCBI taxonomy): domain Eukaryota; kingdom Viridiplantae; phylum Streptophyta; class Magnoliopsida; order Fabales; family Fabaceae; genus Glycine; species Glycine soja. Next base: position 18,956,782 of record NC_041009.1, on the reverse strand, counting down.
TGTTTAGGCTATTTGCTTATTTGATCAGGTACTAAATTTTAGTTGATGTCTTGACTGTTTAACAAAAGATTAATGACCATGTGAACACTTCTCTACTGCAAACACTCCATTATAAGCACTCATCATCACCATTATCTCTTTCTATCTCTCACTTTTCATCATATTATATTATCAATTATATCTATATTTTTCTATCTTTCCAGGTATCAAGCAACATATGATATCATTTCCCTTTAAAAATGTTACACAACTTTTAAATTTTAATCTTATACAATTATGATTTATTTCTTTCATTCCCATAATAAGTTTAATTTCATTCATTGTCAGTGTAAAGTATTGTATATTATTTACTAATTAAAAATCATTCTAGGTACAGTATTTAGAATAATATTAAATTATAATTTTAGTCTTTCTAATTTCTTAAATCCATGATTTTGGTCCAGGTAATTTTTTACTATAATATTTGATTTTCTAATTTTATAAGTTTGGTGATTTTAATCCCTGATAAATTACTAATTGATCATTTCTTGCACACATATAAGAAAAGATTAACTTACACTTTTATAAGAAAAGATTAACTTACACTTTTTTGAAACCCATTATTTCTCTTTCCACTTAATTATTTCTACCTAATTAATTAATGTGTGATAGTCTTTTTGTCCAATTCTTCTAAGAGATATAATGCAATTATCTTTTACACTACACTTGTTACTTATAAAAATGACCAGAGTTAATATAAAATAATTAAGGATATTTTAGTAAAAAAAATAATTAATGTAAAAGATAAAATAAAAAATATCTTATAAAAAAACAAACAAAATTAAAAATAAGACTCTTACGTTAAAGGAAGGAGGCAGTATAAGGAAGATTTGTATAGTTGTTCTTATTTGTTACTATGTCTATAATGGTGCAGCCCCTAAAACAAATATGCCTATTAAAGTCGAAGAAGAGAAGCAGTATTGGACTCTCTTTTTTGAGCATGACCTTCATCCTCGCAAGATAATGCACTTGGGCCTCCACAAGCACAATGATACAAAAAATTCCACAATAAGCTCATGGGCTAGAACAACAAGTCAACCTTTTGGAGCATGGTTACACGCAAAAGTAGAAGAGAGATATAATCTTGACGAGGTTTGTGGGAAAACAGCTGCTAAAGGAGAAGAAAAGTTTTGTGCAACATCCTTGCAATCAATGATGGGTTTCGCCATTTCGAAACTTGGGAAGAATATTAAGGCGATTTCAAGTTCCTTTGCCCAAGATCACGATCAATATGTTGTTGAGGAAGTGAACAAAATTGGAGAAAAAGCTGTTATGTGTCATAGACTCAACTTTGAAAATGTTGTGTTTTATTGCCACCAAATCAATGCAACAACAACTTATATGGTTCCTTTGGTAGCATCTGATGGAACTAAAGCTAAGGCACTAACTATTTGCCACCATGATACAAGAGGCATGGATCCTATTGTGGTTTATGAAGTTCTCAAAGTTAAGACTGGAACCGTGCCTGTTTGTCATTTTGTTGGCAACAAGGCTATTGCTTGGGTACCCAATCTAGTCACTAGTGAATCTTGTGTGGTCTAGTTGCTATATATTTTGTTGTACACTAGTTTTCATTTATGTTTTTTATTTTTTTTTTTAAATTGTACACACTGGTTGAGGACTTACATGTTGGAACTTGACTTATGTTAAAGTGATGTCTATGTATGGAGTATCTTCCATGTATTTCAAATAAATGGTTCTTTTTTACCATTCTACATGTTCTCTCTCCTCAAAATTTCCAATCTACACTCATTTCATTTATACCCTTTTTTATTTTTAAATTAAAATATTATAAAATAGAAATACTATATTATATAAAATTATTTTTAATTAGTTTTAAAATTACTTATTTATTAAATTAATTTTTTAAATATTTTTTTTAATTTTTTTAAGAGAAATATACAAATAAAGATAAATATAAAAATTGGATAAAATTAGAGTATAATTTTTTAGTTATGTTGTATGTAATTTTTTAGTTAAGTTTATGTTGTGTTGATGTTTTTTTTGTTATGTTCGTTAATTAAAAAATAAGAAAATTAGTTAGTAGTATTAAAATAAATTAAAAAAATATCATGAAAAAATAATTGATACATCTGTCTTATACAATAGACATAAAATTTTAAAGTGTAGTAACTGAAATGATAGTCGAGAATAATGAAACATATTAAAAAATATAATTACAACGTAAATATGACAAAACTAATGATGATATGAAATATGTTGTGCATGATACATGTCTTCTTCTATTTCAATTGCTAGTTTGCTAAAAATAGCCAAAATTTTTATTGTGCAAAATCGTTTACAATAGTTGAATTGTGCTAATACCTTTAGCACGTCTCCGACAACATGATCATAACAGAAACAATTGTCCTAACATATCTTGATCTTAAGTTTTCCGTTAACCAAATGTGATTGTTTAAGTATTTTATTGATAATGCAGTGTAATGTTCTTCCATAGATAAATTGTTAAACAAAAAATATTATCATTTTTAATTAAATCTAATGACATAAACAAACTAATTATATTTAGTAAAATAATCATATTAAAAATTTTAATTTTTTACTAAAATAAATAAATTATTATACAAAATTCAGATTTTAAAACAAATATTCACCTAAAAAATATCTTAAATAAATTAAATAATATAACAAAAATAATTATATTTAATAATATCATTTTCTTAATAATAAAATTAATTTAATCAACCTAGAAAAATTAATTTAATAAATAAATAATTTTAAAACTAATTAAAAATAATTTTATATAATATAATATTTTAATTTAAAACACAAAAAAAGGATGAAGCAGGGAAGTCGGGGTGGCCAAACCCGACTTCCCACAAGGCACGTTAAAGTGGTATATTTTGGGCAAAATAAATGAAATGGGTGTAGATTGAGAATTTTGAGGAGAGAACATCTAGAATGGTAAAAAAAACCTTAAATAAATTATAGTAATTCTAAGCTAGTTAGAACTAAGTGTCTCAATGATAAAAAAAATAAAAAAATTGTGTGTCTTATTAATTTATGTTGGCACCCTATGGCCGATTAATAAAGGAATGCATATTTGAATTTGATAATTTATATAAAATGTTGTGTTTGATGAAAAATCTTCTTGATATACAACTTCAAAGATCATGCAAACTGTTTGGAAATTTTCATCCTTAATTCAATACAACAAATAAAATTGTATAGCCAATGACTTGTTTTCAAAATAATGAAAAAGGGAAGTTAAGAAAGACTTAGATATGTTTTAAGTGTTTGATAAATTAGTGAATTTTGTTTTGAATTTCTAATTTTCTTTTATTGAATTTATAATGAAATAATAATTATATTTGTTATTTTGTTTTAGTTTCTAAAATATCTAGATCATTTGTTATTAGTGAAAGTTCTTATAAAATATTTTTCAAAGAGATTAACACAAAATATTATAAAGATTAGAATAAAAATATATATTAGAAGGAATAAAATAAAATAACAAGAACAAAAATATCGTCAACACTGAGTTCATTCTGGAACACGCGTTCTTGAGCACTCGTGTGTGCTAGCATGGCCTAGGACACCGAAACAGTGACATGCAGGTCGCTTGTTATATTCTTCCGGAGGTACTGAAGCTGTTTAGTTTAATTGATTGGACAGGATATACCTATTGTAAATCTTTTAATACTGTATTTAATTTCCACCGATAAAAAAAATATTCTTCAGGTGATGCGTGTTCACTTTTGGTGTTTACTACCACCAGCGCAGCAGTAGCAGAGTATATGTAATAATGTAAGTCTAGGGAAAGGAGATTGAGGGGAAATTAACAATAGGATGAAGAAGGTGAATGGGTATTTTGAGAACAGAGAGAAGAAAAAAAGAGAAAAAGAGAATAGAAAATAGAAAAATCTCAGCCATTTATTTAAAAGTTAATACGTTCAATGGCTTAAAATTGCTCTCCCATGGTGGGAGACCTATCCACCTTTTTTACCCTAGATTTCGTCTTCTTGAATCCCAGGCAGAAAACCTTTGATTACATTATGTATAACAATAGATAAATTAGAACAGAAAAAAAATGTTAAAATAATACTTGTTTCAGAATGGAATATTAATCAATCAGTATAATTTGAAATTTAAGACATGCACTAAAGTTAAGTTGGATAAAATTAATTTTGAACCTGCTCTCTATCTCCGTTTTTAATTCATGGATGGACTGCCATTGTCACATGAGCTATGATATTTCATCTATCTATTTTTTTTAGTATTTAATTTAATCAATTTACTAATTATCAATTTTTACTTGGATTTTGAAGGAAAGATTAAGCAGTGAACAAGAGGTAAGCTATGGTATTCCATCTGTCATCTTTTGCATCGTATTTGTTTGTCTTTGGGGGTGGTGATGCTATTTTTTTTTCTTTCTATAACAGGTGTGTTAGAATTCTTGGCTAGGGTACCAAGGAATTGATTGGTACTCTATTAGTTTATCTTCTCAACAAGAGCAATATGGGACGGTTTTGTGTGTCTGTCACTTTTGCTTCCCATCCCTCCCATTCTTATCATTGCATTCTCTTCTATTCTCATTTCTTATGGTTATCTTTTTTTTTTTTTAATTGATCTGATATTGATACGAAATAATTTTCGTTGGAAGTGATAATTAATCTTGATCAAAGACTAGGAGTGTACACTTTTCCTTCTAACAAGATTCTAACTCTAAATTATTTAATTAAAAAACACATATCACGGTCAATTATGTTAAATTATTAGTATCATTACCTTTTCTTTATTACATTCTTTTTCATTCAATTTTCATGTCTTATGTAACGTATGGAAACCACTACTGAATATTAATTTGCTTTTCTATTCGGTCTTTAAAACAATTACTTTTGATCAAGATATAGCAAGTATGCAAAATTACAATCATATATATAAAGCAGAGTAATCTTGAACTTTTTTTCATACTAATGTTATAGCCCCAATTCCCATTAGGCCATTATACATGTATTTGCCTTGAAGATATATACTAGCATTTTTTTTCATCACTTAGTTGGCAGAAGTTTGTCTTCACTACATTAGCATGGGTTTCTATCACTACAATTTTAAATTATACATCTCATTTATAAGATAATATTTTTTTAGTTTAGTTCTTAAAGACAGTACTTTGTCGTCCATTGGTGATTAAATAATACATGTATTGATTTTTTTATTTTTGAGGAAAATGAAACTGTATTGATAGTCATTGTTATATTGTACATGAACTTAATCCTATGTTAATTATTTGACCAAACCCATTTCAATGAGACAAGGAAGTATGTTATAATGGTAAATTGCTTTTACAGGTTCTAAGTTTAGTCTTCTCAATTTTGGTTAATTTATACTTTTCTTTTGCTGCTTTGAACTAGTGAATCTTTCTGGAATGAGATAAGCAAAGTAAATTATAACAATTAGGCGTTGTGCCTAGAATTCTGTCGTGATATTAAGATGATTACTCAATGTGATATTATTAAGATGGTTGTGATTAAATAGTTTAGAAAGAGAACCGTCACAATCTTTTATATTGTTGCAATAAAGTGTCATCAATCAATTCAATCTTTTAGCTCATAGGTCCTAGGATTCTTCATCCACCACTGTGGCTTCGATTGCATTGGTCAATGAATCCACAGAACCAGAGATGTGGCCCTTTGATCTTCCTGATACAGTGTCGTTGAAGGTGCAGCTGTCCATGAAGACTTGTTTCAGATCTGATAAACTTCCAGGTGCTTTTTCAAACAAGAGTATGTTTGTTAAATCCCTCATTAAGCAATTTTGGGCGGTTTAAACCGCCAGAAAATGAATTGCTGCAAAATTTTAAAACCTGGAACTCACAGTTACCATCACATCATCATAAGTTAACGAATACACTTAATGGAGGGACCGAAAATAATAATGGATAAAAACATCATCAATTATGACCGATTGATATTTTATTTAGAGATCATAAATAATTTTTTTTTAAGAATTCAAGAACCAAAAAGTAATTAACCCTAAAATAATTTACACCAACTACTAAAGCTTAAATACTACTTAAAAAATTCTAATCACGCCAATGTTCACGTGTTACTTGCATTCTTATTTTTAAATTTGCTTTTGAAATTTACTCGGTGTGCAATCTGTGGTGGGAGCACTGTCTAGTGCTTTTAACTTGTTTCAAATTCTGCACGATAATTTAATAGACAATACTTTTGGATTACTAGATTTATATCAGTTGGCTCGTGTCTTGGTTAATCATCGAACATGTTAACTAAAATGGGGAAAAAAAGAAGAAGCTTTTATGATAATATATGAATAAATTAAATAGTACATTTACTGACAATATAAAAGAAAGCTTACTTATAACTTTTTAATTTCTATAAAATAAACATGATTTGGTTTGGATTTTTTATTTTTTTGTACTGTTATTTTTTTAGTCCTGCTCGTAGTACGTATCATTAAGTGCAACTGTAATAACAGCTGTTTACATATACATTTAACTTTAAGCAACATATATTGTTAAAGTTTTTTTCCATTGAAATACAAGACTTTAAGTTATTTAACAATATATTATCACAAATAATATATTTTTAAGCAGATCCATAATATTAATTTAAATACTTACTTTAACAATTTTAATATGAAAGTAAATTTTTATTTAAAATTCTTATATCTATTTTGAATTGTAATACTCACAAAATTATTATGAAAAAACTCACAAGCAACTATACATTATTGATCCTCTAACGTCATCATATGCCACATCATCCAAAATACCAAGTCAATAAATAATGATATGATTAAAAGTGTCACATCATTAGAAACTAAAATTAAAAATTGAAATATTTGCAAGAAATTAATAAAATCAAAAGGTAACACATTTGTAAAAATTAAAAACAAAAAGTAACACATATGCAACGGTACTAAAATATTAAAATTTATTAGATCAATTAACATTTAAATATAGCAGCTTTTTTGTAAATTACAAGTAAAATATTATTTTATTAATTAATTTAATTTAACAAAATTATTTTTTCTAATGTTTATATTTTAATTTTTAATTTTTAATTTATACTTTTTACTATAAATAAAATATTTTTTGTTAATAAAATCAAACTTTTTTATCTTAAATTTAATTTTAGTAAATAATAAATTTATATGAAATATCTATACTATGTACGAAATATTTATTATTTAAAAAAAAATTCTTAATATAAAATTGCATTATGTGGATTAAAAATTTCTACATTTTAGTTTCTGGTAGATTTTAATTAGTATATCATTTATAAAAATTATTACAAAATTTTGTTGAGACTTATAATTAATATGTCTTAACTTTACTAATGAAACATATGTCATGCTAGCAATATTGTAAAGTAAGAAATAATAAAATATTGCAATAAGTCTGAAGTAAATGCATGCTGCATTTGATATTGTTATCATCGTGTGACAAATCTTACCAACTTCGATTATATTGTCTTCGACTTCGTCCTTCATAATTTATGACAGTTACTAAATTAATATGATATTTCTTTAAAAAATTAATGAGATATACTTTTAAATTAATTAATGATATTATTAATAAATTATTGATTTAAGTGATATTAGACTCATTCTCTTAAAGGAGATTTCATATTTGAGTTTTTTAAAGAAAAAAAAAATCTTGATTGAAAGAGCAAACTTAGTGATTAGTTATTACCAAAGTTTTTTAATAGATATTAATCATTAATAAAATTAATAAATACAATGCACTAATATCTTAATAAAAATAATAATAAATGATATCATTAATATATAATTTCATCATACTTTTTTGAAATAGCTATTTTGTGTTTTGAATGTGTATAATCATAATCATTATTTTATGATATAATCATAAAAATAGTTATTTTGTGTTTGAAATGTGTATAATCATAATCGATTTTTTATGATATAATCATAATCATTAACATATCTTATCCTCAAAAAGATTTATAAAACTAGATTTGAATTTTTCATTGTTATCTCTATTATGTAAAATTTATAATTTTGATGAACTTATCTTGAAGGGAAAAGAAGAGTGCATTCAAAAATAATCAATATGTGAAATAAAATTTGAGAAGTTAAATATGTTATCGAAAAAATCTATTTCAATAGAAATTAATGTTTTCAATGACTCTATTTGAGGCATGTGGGATTGGAAAACACTTAGAAACAAGATCATTTTGAAATTCGAAATGTCAATTGAAGTAATTATGAAAGAAATTATACAAAAACATCAAATAACATTAGATTTATGTATTTAGAAATATTGTTGTATAAGTGTCAAAATCATAGAATTTAAGCTTAGTATTAGAAGTTTAAAAATAAGGCATCTCACTACTGATTTTCGGTGGGTTGAATCATTATTACTTAACTTTCTAAACACTCACAATGCCACACATCAAAATTGACTTCAGAAGGTCATCATCGTGCATGTATTTATTCACACTTTTAATGAATTCATGATTCTTTATTTTATTTTTCCATCTTTCTAAAACCTTTTACTTTTTACAATTTCTATTTTTTCTTGAAACTTTTGTTTTTTTTCAATCCCTACTTATGTTTCATTATTATAATTACTATTAAAATTTGATGATTATTGAGATTAACTTTTAATCAAAACACTATTATAAAATTCTTAGAAACTATATTACAAACCATTATATGATACAATTATAATTATTTATGGATATTTTCATCAAAATCACTATCACTATATGTATTAAGTATTAAAAAAATTCTTCCATAAGTTAAAACTTTGAAATTCTTTATTTGACTAAAAATAATTTATAATTAATAATATTTTATGTTTCATCTTTAAATATTTATTTATTAATAGAATCATTTACTAAAAATTACTTAATTATAATAATTTTTTTTTTGAAAAATAAGTATAATTTTTACGATTAACACTCATGTTATTAAATAATATGATATGATGATAAATTAATAATAAAAAAAAATATACAAATCAAATACGAATTTGTTAAAATTAACTATAGAATTTAATACTTATTTTTGTCTCTTTAATATAATCATATTGTATTTTGTTTTGAAAGAATATTCATATTGTATTATTAAATAATATCGAAATTTCCAACAAAAATAATAATAAGATTGAAATATTCAAATAAGAAAATAAAAAACGAGAAACAGAATACCTACCCGCAATCACGACCATCAACACCTACTTCTATTTTCTATTTTGCTATCTCTACATTAACTACAATTATTAAATATTTATTTATTAACTTTATTCGTAAGTGCTTATCCCATTGTAGTGCATTTATAGTGACGTGACATATTGTCCTCAGAAAAACGTAAGAGAATATAATATAACCCTTTTAAAAAAATATAATTTAATCATGACTTAGAAATAGTATTTATACAAAATAGTTATTATTATTATTATTATTATTATTATTATTATTATTATTATTATTATTATTATTATTATTATTATTATTATTCAGTGTAAATTTTTTTATTAATGTATGTTACAGAAGCATAAAAAATAGGTTACCAAAGAAGATAATATTTTTTGGTTTTAATAAGTTTATAAATAAATTAATAACTATATTTATCATAATTAATTAAACAAAATTTAAGTGTGCTTTGTCACTAATTACTTGATCAACGTTTGCACATTGAACAAGTGCAATTTAACTGGAATGATCAAAATCACAAATTTTAAAATCAGGAAGGTCAAATTTTATAATTAGAAATTAGGAGATGAAAATCGCCATTAACAAATCTAAGAGATCAAAAATTACAATTAAGTCTTATTATTTTAAAAATATTGACATGATTTTACTTTTAATTTTTTATTATAACTAATGTATTATTTCAACTCTTAAATTTTTTTTAAAGCACCACTTATTAATTTATTAGTTATTGCAATTAATAGTTTTTTTATTACAATATCAAATTCTTATTGTTTGTTAAATTCCCTGTTAAAAAATTCATAATATGAATTGAATGAATAATTCAAAAAGTTTACATAAATTTATTAACCAAATCACTAAAATAGTTTCACTTAAAATCATTAATTTTTCTAACTTTTTATGTTTAAAATTTAATCTTCCGTCCTATAAAATATTTATAAAGCCAACAAGTTTTTTTTTATGGATTTTTAGTAATCATTTAAGTTTTTTTAATCTAAATATTTTTTTAAATCATTCATTATTTTTATAAATAAAAATGATTTAAGTGTTTAAATATGATAGACGAAAAATAATTAAGATATTTTTAATACAAATTTAACTATATTTTTATACCGTGTAAAATTATACTAATAGCCATCTAATACCATACATGTTTTTTTTTTAATCTTTACAATTATTCATTTTTTAAAATTTATTGTTAATAAAAATATATGATTTTAATTGATAATTAGAAATTAGAAAAAATAGTGTTTTTTTGTGTTAAGAAAAAAGTAATATACTGAGAAACAAAAAAGAATTGTTGAAAAATTTACAAAAATCCTTGAATAAATTAAAATGTTCAATGTCCCATATTTAATGTTTTCATTTCATAACATACACTAGTGAACAAATATCAGAAAAAAAATACTCTTTTATTATTAACTATCGTTCATTGCACATTGCACATCGTTTAGATGTGGGAAAAAATGAGAGAAAAAAATTAAAAATTATTTTTGGACAAAAATGAAAAAATAATATCTTAAAATCAATTTTTTCGGTGATTATTTTTATTTTATTTTATTTTTTCTCTAACTAAACATAAAATTTGTGTTTAATTTAATGTTATATTTTTCTATTAATGGAAAATAAAAGACAAAGCAGACGGACTAATGCCTATAGATAGTAATTATCCCCAGAGCATCAGCCATTGATGTTTTACTATATTAATTAAAAAATTTAAACTGAAATTTTCATGTAAAATATAGGTTGAAAATAATCTAAGTTTCACACCGACTAAAAGTAATCTCATATTAAAATATATATAAGTGAAAAATAACTCTCACCCTTAAGTTAATTTTTTTAGTTAAATTATGTCCAAAACTCACTTCTAAAAATATATTTAAAGAACTTTTTAGTTACTCCTGCTGTCCTTATTATAGAATTAGTCATGGTTCTAAATACACTCTCTCGTAGAATGTATTAGGCGAGATTCGAATGTATACGTACATTATTTTTACGATCTCTTATAAAGTTTCTTTCTTTTATCGTTTTGATAAACCAATAATATTATCGAAGAAGCTGTTACAACCTTGATTCCTATGATAATTATCCTATAACAATAGTAAAAAAGGACTAGGTTCGAGCCTGAGATATATCTGTCTATATATAATGACAATAAAAAAAAAGAAGCGCGTTACACTTTTACCATTTCTGCTTGCTTTATAACGAAGCAAAATAAACTTTATGAAACTACAGGCTATTTGTAGGATTCAATATTAATGATTGCTGGGGTTGATTCAGAATCAATTTGCTCTATATATGCATAAGCGAGCTTTGCTGAGATAATACCTGAATTTAAAATCTCCAAGCAGTTTTAGTGTATAAGATACCCACAATGGTGCAACTCATTTCTTTTGCTTCTAGTGACATGAGTCCTAGATTTACACTTCAATCACTTTAATTTATTTTTCTCAATACAAACTTTAAGCTTTAAATTTCTACAATGATTAAATCGGTGCTTTCAATGAGTTCCATAAAAAACTTATATCATTATGTTTTATATGTTATTGAATAAATTTGGAGAATTTTCAAAATTTTATGGGTTGGGTAAATTTGGATTTGTGGGTTATTGATTGTTTGACATTAAATTTAACCATGAATTTTGATTTGGATCTATTGAATGAAAATAAACCAAAGATAAAGTTGAGATTTTTTTGAGAATGAGAATGATAAAAATTTGAGAGATTTTAATTGTAAAAAAAAGATTAAAGTGTTCCAATTTATATATAATATCCATATACAATATTTTCTTTAAAAAAAGAGTTGTTATAGTCGTTACATTCGCACATGCAGATAATTTTTAAAATTTTCTTTAAAATTTTATCATGCACTAGTAAGGTATTCATGCATTCGCACATGCAGATAATTTTTATTTTAGTGCATATTTGAAATATATTTATTAGTATAATATAATTAAATATTTTCATTCAGACAACATAATTAGTTAATATTTAAGTTCTTCAAAATGGCAAAACGATTGAGAGTAAGTATTCATACAGAGAAAATAATTGGCTAAACAGTGAACCAAGTGAAAAAACAAGGATTTGATCTTTGTTCAATTCTTCCTTCCATCTTGTAATGTCAAGATTTCCAGATCGGGGAGTGATGACACCAAAAGTGACTCGAGCAAGATAGGAACAAGCAAGCTAATTCTGAATAGTGCGTAAAACAAACCTGAATCTAATTCACAGCTAGAAAAGTATGTGGTTGCCTATACTTTTTTATCTTCTTGTTATCTTTTAATTGCTGAGGATTTATTATGTGTATTTGACTATAGGCAAGAGCTCAGAAGGTACTTAATTTTATATATATATATATATATATATATATATATATATATATATATATATATATATATGCTAATTCAATCAATCTAATTTGATCAGATTATTCAATTCAAAATTTTTTGGGCTAGCTGAGTATTGAGATCATGACTAACAAGATGTTATAGTATATGCAAACCATTAAATCATTAAAGGTTTTTTTGATATGTAATTATTTTTCATATCTTATATTCTTATTTTGTTTACTTTTATAATTTATGTAATTTTGATTTATGTTATGTATGAATATATTTTGAAAATATATATATATATATATATATATATATATATATATATATATATATATATATATATATATGAAATCAAATGCATAATATTATGTTTTAATTATGAAATTATATATGAGAATCTTATTCATAATTGTATTATATCTTGATCTTGAAATGCATAATATGATTTATTCTCTTATAATTAAGTTTTATGTTTAAGTGATCTTTATAATTTTGATTAATTATGGATTAGCCACATCATCTATATTTTGATTAAAATTATATATTAAGATGTTTAAAGATCATATAAGGAATGAGATATAATATTGTGATTAATTGTACTTATATAATGAATTTTATCCCATAAGAATTTTTATTATATTTGTATAACTAATTGAGATAAAATGATATATTATTTTTCATGGTTTACCCACAGGCATCATGAGGTATGTATAATTTGTCAATTTTATCATAAAATAAATATTTGTGATAGAAATTAAATTATTTTCATATTGTACACGTAAAGCATGAATTTGAATATGTAATTTGATTATTCTATTATAAGATTTAATTGTTTCTTATTGAATTAAAAATTTAGTCCACAGACAGTTTTTATGTGACAAGATTTAATTTTCTGGTATGTTTACATTGGTAAAAAATATAATTAAGATTAGTATGTCTCAAATTTTGAGATAAGCCTTTGAATTTTGTAACTTCTCAAACTATTAGTTTTTCTGATATTTAATGTGATGTTCCCGAACTCAAAGGAGATAACTATAAGATATGGAAGGGGAGAATTCTTCTGCAATTGAGGTGGATGGACATAGACTATGCTATAAGGAAAGACGAACCAATTGCAATCATTGATGAAAGTAGCCCGGCTGATGTTGCGCTATATGAGCGGTGGGAGCGATCCAACCGACTCAGCGTGATGTTCATTAAGACCAAAATCTCGACTGAGATACGTGGTTCTGTTGACTAGGATGAAAAGGTCTGAGACTTGCTTGAGGCCATTGATGACTAGTTCATCACTTCAGATAAGACTTTAGCAAGCATCCTGATCATGAAGTTCTCCTTTCTTCGACTCATCAGTGTGAAAGGTGTGTGTGAGTACATAATGAAAATACGAGATATTTTAGCTCAGTTTAAGAAACTGGAGGTTGATATGTCTGAGTCCTTCTTGGTTCACTTCATTTTGAACACCCTTCCACATGAATATGGGCCATTTAAGATTTCCTACAACACACATAGGGACAAATGATCTATCAATGAATTATTGACCATGTGTGTTCAGGAAGAAGAAAGGCTTGTAATGGAGATGGGTGAGAGTGCATTGCTGACAACTGCTTATGGGAAGAATAAAACAACTAAGTCTCAAGCTAATTAGAAGGGGAATGGTAAAATACCACCTCAAGATGATATTAAGAAGGTGGCAAAGTGTTTCTTTTGCAAGAAGAAGGGACACATGAAGAAGAATTGTCCCGGATTCTAGAAATGGCTTGAGAAGAAAGGTAAATCAATCTCATTAGTATGCTATGAATCTAATATGATTAATGTTAATATTAACACTTGGTGGATTGATTCTGAATCTACTATCCATATTGCAAATTCTTTACAGGGCATGCAAAACCTAAGGAAATCACTAGTAAGTGAGCAAAACATTTTATCAGGCAATAAGCTAGGCTCACCTGTGGAGGCCATTGGAACTTGCATTTTAACTTTAAGTAGTGGCTTTATTTTAAAATTAGAAATGACCTTTTATGTACCAAGTTTTTCTTGAAACTTGATTTCTGTTTCTAGACTTGTACCTTTTGGATATTCCTTTAATTTTAAAGACACATCATTTGAGTTATTTTATAATTTTGAACGTGTTGGTTATGATATCTTCTTGTCTGATGGTCTTTATCTTCTTGGTTTACAAAATTATGTCACTTATAGTTCAATGCATGTTCAAATTGGTATTAAAAGGTGTAATATTAATGAGAATTCCTCTATGTTATGGCACCGGAGATTAGGACATATCTCCATTGAGAGAATTAAAAGGTTAGTAAAAGATAGGGTACTCAATACTCAATGTTTTGGACCAAGAATAAACATTGGGTTTAATCATTAAGTTTTATTACTATGAGTATATTGCTTGAGAAATTGAGCATATTGTAATACATGAATGATATTACTCGTTATAAGAGGAATTATTATTATGATTCGTATATTCATTTCTTAAGAAAATTGAGCATTGAGTCAGAATGTTTGGAACAAGTGGGAGAATGTAATAATTTTGGTCTCAACATTTTTGGAAAATGAAAGGCTCCATCGGTTTTGGAACTGAGAAGCCAAATTGAATGGCTAGTGGTAATGACCACTAATGGGTGGTAATGACCACTAATGAATGATAATGGCTAGTAAATGCATTCTTGATGGTAGAATACCTATATATAGCACATGTATTTGGTCTCTGATCTCTTCCAATTCATCTGATACACCATCTAGAGAAAGAGCTTGGAAGAACCAAAACAAAGCAACTCTTTCATGACAATGACTGAAAGTATAATTTGATTTTTGTTTTTCCGCATTTTGTTAATGACATGTGCTTTTTTTTGTAGTATGTAACATTATAGGTTAAAAATTTTAGTCTAACATAACCCAAAATTGCTAACAAGTTTGTGATATATATTATTCTCTTTTATGATTGTGATGTCTTTTTTATAGCGAGGAGAATAAATAAAATATGATATATATATATATATATATATATATATATATATATATATATATATATATACTTTTCAGATTGATTATATATTTTTATAATCTATCTACAAAAATTAATTTTTTAGATCACTTATCTAAAGAAATAGATCTAAAATAGTATGTTTTTAGAATGATCACTTAAATAAATTTTTAGAATGTTCGTGCTATCGTTGTAAAACATATATTTAAAAATTAATGAAAGCTGGTTCCAAGGCAACCCGATGTGAATGGTCTAAATAGCTAGAAGGTATGAGCTAATTAGCCAACGAACGGAATTAGTCCACGTACAGATCAACAATGCAATTTAACTTTGTAACTAAACATGGGTTATATTTCTTTTATATTTCAAATAATTTTTAAAAACTATAATATTACAATTTTTATTATTTTAAATATTATTAATATCCTACGTGTATAAGCAACGGATACAAGTTATCACCGACGGACATGTCACTGTTTTCCATTAACAATTGGATGATATATTAACAATGACGTAGAATTGCTTAATTTTAGAAAGTTAGAGGAATAATGTGTAATTAAATTTTTATAGGAATCCAAATTGCATATTTATAAAACTTTTATAGGAATCCAAATTGAATTTAAGAATTTTTTATTGCGAGTTCATTTTCTAAAAAAGTTTATCAAGAAGTTTTAAAATATATAATAGATAAGTATAGAAACAACATTTTTCTATAAAAGTAAAAGAAAAGAGAGACGAAGATAATAATAAATATTTCATATTAAGTGATAAAAATCATAAATTAAATAGTAAAACTTATTGCTGATAAAAAAAAATTGCATTCTAAAATATAAAAAATAAAAATTTAGTAACAGACTTATATGTATAATTGGCCTGGAATATATGTCAATTACTAAATTTGGAATTTTCAAAATAAAATGATTAGGTACTTTTTTTTCTTGTAGGGTATTGAAATATGGACCCTACCATAGATTAATTATTTAGTTATTAGGAGTGGGCAAATTATATTCTATATAAGTGGGATTTGGTCTCACTATTTTTTCCCATCTCCCATCCTTTGTTTGTTGATCCATCTCTTGTTTCTTGCTTTCTTTCTTCACCATGTCACTTGCTGGGAAAATCACCACTGAAATCGGGGTTCATGCAACCGCTACAAAGTGGTTCAACCTCTTCGCAACACAACTCCATCATGTTCAAAACCTAACTGATAGAGTGCATGGAACCAAGCTGCATCAAGGTGAAGACTGGCATCACAACGAGACAGTCAAGCACTGGACTTATACCATAGGTAATTAAACTTCTAACTATATTAATATGATCAAACGAAAATGGGTAGATTATTATTTCCCCCCAAGTTTGAATATAGTTTTAGTCTCTCTCTCTCTCTCTCTCTCTCTCTCTCTCTCTCTCTATATATATATATATATATATATAATATAATTCTCCTAGTTTTAGTTTTAGGGCCAGTTTTTTACAAATTAGAAAATAATGATTCTGATATTAGATAATTTAGTGATTTTTTTTACAATTTAAAAAAAGTTTAACTAATTTATATTTGTTTACAATCGTAAAAATTGCTGGGTTTTTTTTTTTTAAAAAAGTAGCTGATTCTATGATAAATTATTCAAAATGACTTATAATTTTAATCAATTTTTAGATTCCTTTCGGATATTGTGATTGTTTTGAATATATAGTTGAAATTATAAATGCATAAAAACTACAAAAAGTGATTATTTTTTAAAATGATTTTTTTATGAAAGAAGTGTATTAAACATTGCTAATTAGTTTAATTTTGACTTTCTAGCTATAATGGTTTTATTTGTTATGGAATTTGTTGCTGATTTGTGGACAAATTAAAGCAAAAACGTAGTCACAATGGTAAGATTAATTTCTTATCTACAAGAAATCAAATTCTGATGGATAGAGATCAATATTAAAATTTAGAAAAATATAAATTCATTGATTTATTCTTTTTTTATTTATAATTCTTATACAATGATCTTGTTATTGGTTTTGATTGCTTGTGAAACAACAGATGGTAAGGTTACAACATGTCTGGAGAGTATTGAATCCATTGATGAACAGAGCAAAACAATCACCTACAAGCTCTTCAGTGGTGACATTGATCATAATTATAAGAACTTTAAGTTCATCTTTCAAGCCATTGATGATAATGATCATGGCGGTACTATTATCAAATGGACCGTTGAATACGAGAGGCTTCGTGAGGAGGTTGATCCTCCATATGGCCACATTGAATACCTGCACAAATGCACTAAAGATATTGATGGTCATCTTCTCAAAGCATAGCTAGCTCTAAAAGTTATGCACTAAAAAATAATGGGCTTGACCTTTGGATAAGTGCTTATATGTATAATAAAATCGGTGTGAAGTTTGACGAGAAGAATGCTTAGTTATGTAGATCCTTCCTTTGTATGGAAAATAAACTTGGATATGCATGTCGGTGATATCTTGAAGTGTGTTAAATTATATTTGGAAGTGCTCAATGTGATGCATGGGAATATTATTAATGAATGGATGTTTATGATTTTCGTGAGTATATACTTTCGTGCAGTACTTTTTTATTGTTGCTGTATTGTTTTAATTTATTAGTTTGATTTGTCAAGATTTTCACTGGGACGTGGAAACGCACTAACATGAAGTTCAATAATTTAACGCGCCCCTATACAATAGAAACATGAATATAATATGATATCTGAATTGATTAAAATAATCGACCGATCGAACTCGCTGCTGTCATGGCTTAATTTCATAAGCTATACTCCGATTTTTTTTTTCTTTTAGTTGTTATTTTTTTTATTTCCTACCTTCCAAAATAATTATTATTTTAGTGGTTTTACATTGATTAAAAAAATTAATAAATAAATAAAAGATAATAATTTGACAAAATGAACTTTACATCATCATTAATTTATTTATGGATTTTATAGTACATCATTAATATATAAGTAATATTAGTTAAAAAAGTAATTAATATTACATTAAAAATTAAAATGATAATTATTTTGGATAATTTTTTTCTCTTACACAATAATTAGAATAAGACAAAAGAAGTATCATCTTTTCTTTTTGTTGTTAAAAACATGTTAATCGTAAAAATTGTATTTACTTATCGAAAGAAATATATTTCAAAACAATCAAGTAAATCTTATTAAATGATTCTATTAACAAATAAATATTTAAAGATGAGACATATAATTGATTCTCGATTGTGATCTCTTTTTAATTAAACAAGTAAGTTCATAATTTTTAACTTATCAGAAAATTGTATAATACTTTATACATATAATAATAGTGATTTCAATAAAGATATCCATAAATAATTATCTTAGTATCGTATAAAAGTTTATGATATAATTTGTAAGTAAACTTTATAATATTGTTTTTGATTATAAAATCAATTTCTATAGTTATTGTATTTCAATATCAATTTCAATAGTAACCGAAATGGGGATTGGAAGAGTAAAATGGTTTAGAGAGATGAAGCAAAGTAAAAAGAAATGAATTTGTAAAAGGCGGGAATTGAATACATACACAATTACCTGTTGAACCTATAACCAATTTTGATGGTAGGCGTTGTTAGTGTTTGAGAAATTAAATGCTAGTGTTTCAACTCCTTTTTTTAGTTAACATTCAACCGTCTTATTTATAGACTTATAATATTAATTGTCGAATTATATAATTTTGACATGTATACAACGATATTCCTAAATACATTGACCTAATGTTATTATACGTCTTCTTATAACTTTTTCGTAATTGCTTCAACTAGCATTTCTAATTTCGAAGAGACCCTGTTTTTGAGTGTTTTCCAATCTCGTGTGCTTTACTGATGTTATTGAAACTATCACTTTTGATCGAAATGAATTCCTTCGATAACGCATCTAACTTCTCAAATTTTAGTTCATATTATGATCAAATTCGAATAGACTCTTTTGTTTCTCTCAAGATAAGATCATCGAAACATGAGTTTCATAACTTAACTAAATTTTAAATAACATAGGTCAAAGAATGATTGTAATATTTTTTTATCCATATATAAGAAATAAAGATAAGTGTTAAACGTTTATTTACAAGAATTCACATACATTGTTATTATTAGTTTTTCATTTTAAAGTATTTACTAACAATTAAGTGGACACCAGGATATAACTATAGATAATAATTAATGTTTTTATTTTTATTTTTGATTCGTTAAAATCAAAAGATTTATGACAAATGAGCTAGACTTCTTAGTAGGAGAGGTCACGTTTAATGAATATCAATTATTTATTAAGTATAAACTTAAGCTATTGAAATTATAATTGTTGGTTGTTTCTAATATTTGTGGAACAAACATACACTCCATTTTCTGTTCGAGTAAGTGAAAATAGTTACGTGAAAGGTTGTTATCGTATGTAATCTATTTTTTTCCCTAAATTGAAACCCATTATCAATAACATTCATAATGAGATTGTTTGGGAGTTTTATGGTTACCACGAATATCTCCATGTTTGAACTCTATTATGGGTAGAGCTCTTTATATGAGACGTGCTACTCTTCATGTTGGGTCACTAAACCTACTTCTCCTTCTGAAATAAACACCATCACGTCAAGAGAGTAAAGGTTTAGAACTGAAGTAGAACGGGTTTGCTTGATCTTTTGCAATGGAAATGACTGTAGGTTGTTTTTCAATTTGTTAATACTTCTGCTATAAGCATTTTGTTTATGCATCATCATTTATTTTTGCTTACATTTGGTATCAGAGTCTGGTTTGCCTCTGCCTTGTTTGTTTCCTTTATCAGGAAATGGGTATTATGTTTTTGCCCATTTTAATTCAAACTAAAGCCAAATACATTTGGTATTACGACATTTTCTTTTTTGGTGTTTAAGAGACTAAGAATTCGTCTGGTTTTTATGTTGGATTTGCAGGTTACAACCGGGTCATATGTTTCATCTAGCCTTGTGTTGTGAGTTTGAATCCAATCTTGTTTTTTTTTTCACCATTTTGTTTTTTAACGTTTTAATAAAAAAAAGCTGTTATTATGGTCTGGTTGAGTTTCAAACCCAGGTCCTGGAATATGTACAATCCTGAATAACCACCCAGTTGAAAAGTTTGTTTTTTATACACTCGCATTTTAATCTTGATATTCTTTATTCTGGTTTGCACACACAAAACAACGTGCGATCTATTTGTCATTGGTGTATATAAAACATTTATTTGGTTAAAATTGCATGCTTTATTTTGTCCTTCTTTAAACATGCAATATTATTCAGAGCTTGTAATGGGTGGAATAATTGTTTTCATATATCATTACTTATTTTGATATTGGTATGTATGGATTTATTATTACTATACATGCAGTTTTTGTTGGTTTTTAATTTATTATTAATGTCTAGTGGTTGATATAATTTTAATAAATTAGAGACTAGCCTCAACATCTTTAATTGATTAAGATTATATATATATATATATATATATATATATATAAATATATAATTTTAGAATCACATTAGAAACATTAGTTGTAATTGATCATATGTATGTGATGAGATATACTCACAAGAATTTTGTTATATATGTATGATTAATTAGGATGAAATATCAAATTATATTTCTTAATCTACCCACAAGAATGAAGGAAAGGAACACAATTTAATAGTTTTATCATAAGGTTATATGTTGAGTCTAATTGAGTAAGATATGTTTGCATTGGTGAAACATGATTTTTTATTTTAGTCTAAAATTGTGAATGATCAGCATGTATTTTGAACTTTGCAGTTTCTCAATTTGTGAATATTTTTGACATTAAGTGTTGTATTCTTGAATTAAGAGGAGACAATTATAAGATTTGGAAGGAAAGAGTTATTCTTCGTTTGGGCTGGATGGATATTAACAATGTTATAAAGAAGGAAGAGCCACTGGCTATTACTGAGACCAACACTCCAGATGTGATTGATCTTTATGAGAAGTAGGAGAGGTCTAATAGCCTCTTTGTAACGTTCATAAAGACCAACATTTTTGTTGGTATTCGGGCTTTTATTGACCATCATGATAAAGTCAAGGATTTATTAAAGGCTATTGATGAGCTATTTACTACATCTGATAAATCCCTTGCCAACATATTAATTATGTTTTTTTCCTCTGTGAAGCTCACTGAGACAAGAGGTGTGTGTGATCACATTATGTGCATAAGGGATATAGTGGCTCAACTTAAGGGCTTGAAGGTAACCATGTTGGATTCTTTTCTGGTACACTACATATTGTGCACCCATAAATTAATATTCATAATACTATTCCACCTATACACAATATCCTTATTTTAAGATCTCTTATAACACACATAAGGATAAGTGATCTATTAATGAATTGTTGACCATGTGTGTTCAAGAAGAGGAAAGGTTGATAATGGAAGAGGGCGAGAGGGTGAACTTGACTATTTCTAGTAAGAACAAGAATAATCAAGTTAATCACAAGGGAAAAATTCCTACTTAGCCAATTATAAAGAATGAGTCCAAGTGTTTCTTTTGCAAGAAGAAGGGATATATGAAGAAAGACTAACTGAATTTTAAGAATTAGCTTGAAAAGAAAGATACCTCATTTGTTCTTATTTGTTATGAATCTAATATGGTTAATGTTAATCATAACACATAGTGAATTGATTCTGGTTCTACAATCCATGTTTCTAATACCTTGTAGGGTATGAAAAACCTAAGGAGGCCAGTGGGAAGTGAACAATGTATCTATTTAGGAAGCATGATGAGTTCACATGTGTAGGCTATTGGGACTTGTAATTTAATTTTAAGTAGTGGTTTTATTTTATGTTTATAAAATACTTTTATGTTCCTAGTTTTTTTAAGAGCTTGATTTCTATTTCAGGACTTTCACCTTTGGGATTTTGTTTTAATTTTTTGGATTCTGGTTTTACTTTGTTGAATAAACTAGAAATTGATGGTTCAAGAGAAGAATCATGTGATGGTCCTTAATAATATTAATTTACAAAATGACACTACTTATAGTTCTATGCATGTTTCTGTTGAGTTAAAATGATGTGCTGGGATGAGGATTCTTCTATGTTGTGGCACCAGAGATTGAAACACATCTCCATTGAGAGAATTAAGCGATTGGTAAATGATGGGGTACTTTGTACTTTTGGTTTTACTGATTAACTTGTGTGGATTGCATTATGGGTTAGCAAACTAACAAGTTTAAAATGGGGGAGGAGTTCAAACCTATTAGAAATCATTCATACAAATATTTATTGACCATACATGGATGCAAGTAGTCCAGAATACTTTATCACCTTTATAGATGACTACTTCTGATATATGTATCCCTACTTACTTCATTCTAAGAATGAAGTTTTGGATGTATGCAAGGGTTTTAATGTTGAAGTAGAGAAACAATGTGGAAAAAAATTGAGGTCAGATAGAGGTAAAGAGTACTATGGTAGGTACATTGAAAGTGGACAAACGCTTGGTTCATTTGGGGAATTTCTTCAAGATTTTGGGATTATTTCCTTGTACACTATGCTTGGTTCTCTATATTAGAATGGTGGAAAGGAGAAATTGAACTTTAATGGACATGTGAGAAGTATGAGGGGTAATGCAAAACTTCCTCGGTTCTTAATGATTGAAGCACTTTAAACGACCGTGTATATAATAAATAGAGTTCTGACTAAGGTTGTCTCAAAGACACCTTTTGAGTTGTTCAAAGGTTGGAAACCAGTTTGTGACATATAGGCGGTTGGGGATGACTATCCAAAGTAAGAATTTATAATCCACAAGAGAAGAAACTAGACCTTAGGACTATTAGTGGTTATTTCATTGGATATGCTGAAAAATAAAAAAAAAGGTATAGCTTTTATTATCTATCGCACATCACTAGGACTGAGGAGTTAAGAAATGCAAAATTTCTTGAAAATGACTTGATCAGTAAAAGTAATCATTTTCAAGACATTATTTTTGAAAAAAAATCATTATGACGCTCCACCTTCTAGATCAAGTGATAGATTGGTAGTCATTCACACCCCTCAATTTCAAGCAGGTGTTAGGCAATCAGTAATTGAAGTTCCATAAGTTGTTAAAAATGATCATGTATATCAAGTTGTTGATGAGAAACAAGTTCCTCAACAAGATGATAATGCAACATTAAGAAGATCTACAAAAGTCAAAAGGTCAAGAATTCCTAGTGATTATGTAGTATATGTACAAGAATTAGACTACAACATTGGAACTGAAAATGATCCTAACATATTTTCACAGGCTATGAGTTCTAAGGAATCAAATTTGTGGTATAATTCCATGAAAGATGAAATGGATTCTATGGCATGTAACAGAGTCTGAGATCTCATTGAGTTGCTTGATGGTGTAAAATCCTTCTAATTTAGATGGATCTTTAAAACAAAGAAGAACTCACAAGGCAACATTGAGAGACATAAGGTAAGACTTGTGGCCAAAGGATTCACTTAAAGAGAAGTAATTGATTACAAAGAGACTTTTTCTCCTATGTCTAAGAAAGACTCTCATTGAGTATTTATGGAATTAGTATCTCAATTTGACTTTAAGTTACATGAAATGGGTGTGAAAATTAAATTCCTCAATGATGATCTGGAAGAAAAGGTTTACATGAAACAACCTGAAGGATTCTTCTCTAGTAATGGTGAGAACTTAGTCTACAAGCTTAATAAATCCATATATGGATTGAAACAAGCCTCCAGCCAATGATATTTAAAATTTCACGAGGTTATTTCTTCTTTTGGTTTTGAAGAGAATGTCATGGATAATTGTATATACTAGAAGGTCAATAAGAGTAATATTTATTTTCTTGTTTTATATGTGGAAAATATTTTGCTTGCAACTAGTGATCAGGGTATGTTATATGAGGTGAAACAATTTCTCTCAAAGAACTTTGATATGAAAGATATAGGTGAGACATCTTATGTCATAGGCATTAAGATCCATAGAAAAGGACCTCTAGGCATTTTGGGCTTGTCTCTAAAGACCTATATCAACAAAGTTTTAGAGAGGTTTAACATGAAAAGTTTTAGAGAGACCTATATCTAGCACCAATCCATATTAAGCCTTCTTATGTTATTCACTCTCTTATGTCTAGTAATGACATTATGAAAAACTTAGTGTTTGATTCACCGTTTACCAACCAACACACTTTCATTTTCTGGTACATGAGTGATTCGAGTATACTAGAAACAACCTTGTAATCCTCCAAAACTTGACACCCTTGTAATTGCCTCTTGTAAAGAAAGATCTTCTACCTCATCCTTTAAATATAACTCGCATTTTTGACCTCCAAATCGCCAAAAACCCCTTGTTCCACTTCTTCAAAAGCATTCTTTAAAATAAAAATTTGTCCAAGAAGCCTGCCAAACTAAATTTAGGAAAGAATTGTGTGAAAGCCAAACATCTATGAATCTAAAAGGCTTCGACCACCAATCTTTATGTAAATGTTTCAAGATTGGATTGGCAAGGATTTGACATGGATCGGTTAAGGACACATTGGATTGAATGAAGCCAATGTGTTGGCCATTCCTAGCTTACAAGACATATGTGAAGATGACTCATTACTGATCTAAAAGTACTAAACCATGTAACTTTACATCTCAATAAAGGCACATCTACAAGTACATAACATCAATAACATCATTAAATTCTCATATCATCAGATCATGATAATAAAGTGTTTGCCCACTTCCCCTTCTTTCCTTTGGTTTTCTCAGATCATTGAAATCCTCGATAATACACCATAATTCAACACCCATCACCTCTATCAGTCTATTGAGATTCTCTCACAACTCTCTTTTACCCACCATAGTGTATGGTGAATAAATGTTGATGATCACCACTTCAACTAAATTAGCCTTCCAAGTGACTTTGATTCCTAGAAAACTCATACTGAAAAAACCTCTAGGATATCAAGAGTTATTTCTCCATAAAAGTAAGTCGCCTAATGTGTTAACAACTAGAACAAATTTCCATTCCATATTCTAACCACCCCAAATGGTTGAAAATTTGTTCTCCTTTATACCCTTGATCTTAGTCTCTTGCACACACGCATGAAGTCTATTTGTTTTCTTATAATAATATTCTTTAGCTCTCTTTATTTCACTTGTCCCTGGAGCCCCCTTATATTCTAGCTTAGTATCTTTACAAGATATTTTTTTTACCTCTCCTATTAGACACAACAACTATCTCCTCTAAACCTTTTGATAATATCATCCACATCTTCCTTGAACTTGACACCTATCTTTTCCCCTGACGCCTTTAGTCTATTAGCTTTCTTGTTTTCATTAAAAATCTAGTGAACCTCCTTCCTCTTGAGATGCATATTTTCATATCGAAAGCAAGCATTTGACTTGGGCTTTCACAAGTTGGAATTCCTACTTTGATCCTCAATCATCTCACCTTTTCTATCCCTTGGTTTTCCATTCCTATCAATCCTTATGTGTTTGTCCTGCAAATGGCCTTTAGATAAATATATTTTGCGCATATCTTCAAAAAAGGAATCACCCCTCCTAAATAGCCTTCTTAGATAACTTTTCCATGCTCCCCTTCTGATTAATCTTTGTCTATTTCCTCAAATTTTTATTGAAAGTAAACCCTTTAACATGGTTGGGTCTCCTCCAATTGTATCTTGGCTTTTGACATTCTTTGATCTTCTTGCCTCTTCCCTTGATTGATCATCTTCTCAAGACTCCAATTGAGCCTTCCTTGGTAGAATCAATTTCTTCACCCATAAGAGAAATCTTGGTTAGTTCCATAAAGCCAATACCTTCTATAGATTGATTGTCCATACCCTTCATATTAATCATAGCAATTGGATCCAGAGAAAGAGGTAAAACCAACCCACCCTCTTTGTTAGGCCTAATAGATCATTTCTCGTGCCTAACAAGAGTTGTAGCCACCAATTGTAAATAAGACGATAGGGGACCTTTATCACTAGGCCCAAAAAAAGTTGTAGGAAACATTTTCACACAAAGCAAAATTTGTATTTTTCGATGACTTTTTCAACCCTTTGCTAGGAGGTCAACAAATAATGGCATATGCTTTATCCCCCTGCACATCCTTAGCCCTAGTATTCACCTCTACGAAAGTTGGCAAATTGTTGAAACCCTACTGCATGCTTTCACTTGTCAAATAAACTTTCCCATATTTGTCTCTTCAACTTCTTTTCCCTCTTCAAGCACCTTTTTTTCATTAAATGCCTTGTCTTATAGGGTTTCAACAATATGTAATCTTTGAATTAATCAAGTTCCTTAATGATTAACTCAAAGATTACATAGACATTACTTTCCATAATCGGTCAATATAAAGGAGATAATAAGTTTTTTTTATAATAAAAATCACTAATATAAACTATGGAAACTCTTAAGTGGGGAATCCATGCAAATATAATTAAGTAATAATAAGATTAGGCACAATTACCTAAACATAAAAATGATGTAACATTTTTTCTTAAGAGTGTGTTAGGATGGAGAAATTGAAAATTCTGAGAAATTTTAAATTCTAAGAATTTCAAATACTTCAATTGAAATTCTTTTATTTTTAAAATTTTGTGTTTGGATAAAAAAAAATTATGAGGATGAAAAAAATGAATGAAAAAAAGAGAAGATATTGTTAGTGTGTTAGTTATACGTGTTCCTCTATGCTCACACCGATCGATATTTTAGGAGTTCAAACGGTGTTTTTTGAAGAAGACGGTAAGAAGAGAATTTCAATTTCTCACATTTTAGAAGGAAATTGAAATTCCATATTTTTAGTTGTTTAAAATTCTGTTTTAAAATTTCAAAATTTTAAATTCTTCATAAAAAGCATCCAAACAATGAATTATAAATTACAAAAATTCAAATTCTCTGATAAATTACTTTCCTCAGATAAAATTCTTTATCCAAACGCACTCTATCTGAATTTTTGTTCCACATTTTTTTAGTTACATGAGATTTTTAACAATCGCATACCAATAATGATTGATTCAAGAGGTCGGGGCTTGAACTCCTTAAGTATTTGATCAAGGGTTTAAACCCTAGGGCGTATGCAAAACATCATTGATGAGAGTGGACAATCATGTGGAAAAAAAATGTTGATGGTTGGCCGAGATATTCTTTTACAATCATGTGAAAAAAACACACACATACATTTTAAAAGAGTATAGATTCAAAAAAGGAGTGTTATGAATATTTATCAGTAAGTGTTCCAATTTCTCCTGCTATTTTTTTTTACCCCTTATCGCTTATAATTATTTATGATTTATATTCATGACCATTAATTAAATCATATGCAAATGAGTTGCAACTTTGTATCTCTCTCTATATATGATTATCTCCAATTCATATAGTTTTATATTAATTTCATTTTTTAATTTCTTTTCTAGATCATATAGTACTTCTTAAAGACATAGCCTAAATTATGTATGTTACATTTTTGTTTAAGAAAATTATCTAAAACATTTGCTTACCAGTGAAATTGTTTGGTGACATTTTTTTTCTGAATTATTTGGCGACATCGTGATGTATCGTTTAATTTATAATTATTTTTTTGGTAAACGCTTTATAAACAAATAATTTGTGTTTATATCTCTATACCGTAGGCAACTTAAATTTATCATCTAATTGATTTTGCTAATTAAAGAATCACTGAACAAATATTTCAGTTTTTTTTTATGCGCAATCAAGTATTTTTTGCGCTGGATTGCAAACGCCTTGACTAAATTCAAATTTCCCGTATGATTCATTATAGGCAACTTGGCTACATTATTTTATTTGAAGGAGGCAACTTAGCTACTAAGAAATTATGAAAGATTTCTTATAATTAGATATAACAGCACGTAATTTGCAAAGTTGGAATTGAAAAGATCGCGTATCTCTTGATGTATGCGTATCCCTTTACCAGTTAAGTTTCAAACTAGTAATTTTATATTTTAGAATATATAAAAGTGAAATGAAATACTTTTTATATAAATAGCTATATGTTATACGGAATTCGCAATTAAATTTTAAAAAAGTAATAGAGGTTTTTTTTTTTTACTGCAAAAAAGAAAAGTAATAGATAATGTTACGTAGTTTTGAAATATCAGGGCTTCTACAAAAAAAAGTTTTGAAATATCAGCTAATCAGAGGAGATTTATATGCCATAAGGGGAATTTTAATAACGTAATTAATTTGTTCTTCATATTTTCTGGAATTCAAATACTGAATTGTATGAAACTGGTAACAGCAAAATTCTTAATCCAATGTTTTTGTTCCTATTTTAGTTTACCGTTTTGTTAATCAGTATGTATATGAAATACTTGTTAATCCTCTAAAAAAAATACTTGTTAAAGAATTAATAAATATTCATTTAGATTAAATAAATTAGGATAAAATATGTCCAAGATCCCTATAAAATTTAAAAATTATTAATTCTGTCTTTGTAAAAAATTTTATATTAATTTGATTCAGGTAAAGATAAAAACATAATTTTGCTGATCATTTAAGAGGTGTACTTACTCCCTCTTTCTTTCTTTATTTCTTCTCGAGCACACCCACTAGACACTAAAACTTGTTGTTTCATCTCCCCCTAATCTCATGAGAAAGTCTAAAAAAATTTCTTTTTTAATCAAATTACCTTTATTAGTCACGACCAATTACGATTTAATGAAGTTATCATTAAGGACTAAAAAAGTATATATTTTATTTTACATGGATCAAATTAATATAAAAAATTTTATGAGTATAAAATTAATATTTTTTAAATTTTACAGGAACCCAAGCATATTTTACCCAATAAATTAAAAATCATGATAAAAATAATTCTTAATATTTTTTCCAAAAGAAAATTATACTTCTTAAAAAAAACCATCTTCAAAGTATATTATATGGTATTTTAAGAAAGAATATTGGTAAGAACAAATGACATATTTGATACTTTATTTTTTTTATTTAATTTGATCATTTATCTTTTCAAATTAGTTCAAAATGATTTTTATGTCCATCTAAATTTAACATTATTAATTAAATAAAAATATTAATGACTAAAAATTATTACAAAATGTAAGATATTTTTTCTTCTTTAGCTTACTCCTTCTCTTGATCCCGTTCTCCCCATTTTTCTTCTTCTCTGCCCACAAAGCTAGACGACAAAAGCAACAACAGGTCCGTAAATTCATAAATCATATTCTCTTTTCTTCCGTTGTTTTTCCCACTTCTCTTCTCCAATTCCCTTCATAGATTCCCTCATCTTCCCAGATTCAAGCATCAACAACAATCAAATCCAAGAGTTTCCCTATAGAATAAAATTAGAAACCTGGTAAAGAACCACAATAGTTGGCTTTGAACAACCATAAAGAAATTTGATATCCGAAAGCTGGAGCTCCTCAAGCCTGAAAACAAATGCATCATAATTTTAATAAACTATATCAGAACCAGAAACAAAAAAGAGGAAAAAGAAAAACTTGGGAAGAAAATTACAAGAAATAAATTATAAATGTAGAACATTTTCAATTTTAAAAAATTCCCACAGTGTGTGCTTTTCTTGTAAATTTCAAATAAGGTTTCTAGAAGAGTTATATTGTAACAATCAAGTGCATGATAATCTGATTTGATACTCCCTTATTTTATCCGTATCTTATGCTAATATTTATTCCGTAATCGGGGTGGTTAGGATCTCTCCTTATCAGCTCTCTGCCTTTATAAATCATGTAAATCCAAATCAATCAATAATACAAAATATCTTTTCCTTTTCCTAAAATTACACAGTACCAAAGCATCAGTCCTGATCCTGTATCTGCACACCATGTCTTGTGTTGACACGAACAACAAAATGGAATGACAAACAAAAAGTAAGGATATACTCGAAGTTAGGGTTGTTTCAACATATGAACCAAAATATCTTTGGGATGAAGCAATCTTAGTTGGAACTTATTTGATCATTAACAAGTATAGCAAAGTTTTGAACTTCAAAACTCTTTTTGATGTTTTCACAAGGTTTTTTTTTTTTTTCAGATAACATACTCTCATTCATTTTACTTCTAAGAATATTTAGGTGTACTCTACTGTTTTTGTGCATACTCATGAACCAAATGAAAGTAAACTTGAACCTAAAGCAAATCCTAACCAAAAAATATACACATAATTTTCACCCATGTTTTATGAATGTTCTCTTAGGTAACATAACATTTAAAACTGAAAGCAAACAATCTGGCAAGCCACTATGAGATCAGCAAAGCATAAACAAAGCTAGGGTTGTTTTCCCAGCACAGCCATCATCCATAGTCACAGCAGAGATAACATGAAAAAAAGATGCAATGAAACTAAACTGTCCAGACACCCATTTACAGCCATGACTTAACTCCACCATGAAATCCACAGTTTTGCTTAATATTTATAAAATCAGACTGATCATCGAACCAATTAAGACATTGGTTTAATCGTGGTCGAACTGTTATTATTATTATTATTATTATTAATTGTTTGTAGAGGAAAAAGTTTAGATTTTAAAACCATTTCAATTAAACACGTAGATTAAAGCAACTAATAAAAGTATATTCATACTTCATTTTGTTATTTCAAACAAAGCTATATATAAGTTCACTATTGACCCAAATCCTTAATGCATGAGATGCAGAATCCACTTTTCAATATTATGTAAGGACATCGACAATATCCAACTTGACATAGTTACTAGCACTACATTTATGCATTCCTAACATAAAATCATTATGTATTCATATTCAATTAAAATTTGATTATCATCAACCCACAAAATTATTTTAATCTTAATCCTTAAGTTAAAAAATCTAAGTCCCTTAAATTAGTGTAACCAAGGTATTTGCATTAAAAAGAAGAGTTTTAACCAATCATCTTTACATTATTTCTAGACATAAAAATGATTTATTATTTTTTTAATTCACAATCCAACAAAATTTCCCAATTAAAAACAAATAATTAGAATCACAAAATCGGTTGATCAAGCCAAAAACAAGTACAATAACAATTTTTAATTGAAATAGAAAACAATTAATGTAAAAATTACATGAAAATATGACCAATTATATTAAACTTAAATGAGGAGAAAATTTAGCTACTACCAATAGAGGAAAAAACTCTTGATGGAGAGATAATGGAGAACAAATCACTTCACCTCCAAAGCCGTCAAACACGCCTTTGCTCCTTCTCTCTTAATGTAAAGTGCTCTTTACTCTTTCCTATTCACAGCTCAATTGTTTCCTTTTTAAACCAAAGAAGACCTACCCTAATTAAAGCTAGTTATAAGCTAGGTAGGATTTAAAAAAGAAAAAAGAAAATAAAAATAAAAAAGAAAAAGATTTTTTTTAAAAAAAAAATCATTAATATTATACTCCACTTAATTTATTACTATGAATAAATGTATGTGGAATAAAGGGTACCGCGTTGAGAAAACAAATGTACAGCACGATCAAACAAATGTATGGACACTAATGACAGTGGTGGTTAATTGGAAATCTTTGCCATCATAATTAACGGTCTATAAGATTAATTTCGATGCCGCCATTTCGTAAATGTGTAAGCACTGGTCTGGGTTTTCAAAAATGTTTCACGACCATATGATTCGGATTTGGACTGTAATTTCAAAGTTTTTCAACTCTTCACAATCACAATTGGGACCACATTGGCCTGATTTATTTGTAATTTGCCGCTATATTAACAAGTGCTACGAAATCGTAATGCGACCTCGACCAATATTTAAAACCTTGATTACTCGTGATTGATACTGGAACTCAGGGAAGCAGAAGCCTTTTCTTATCGTTAGGCAATAATTACTGCTGACAGAGGTGGTTTTCGAGAGTCTGATTTGGTGCAAATGTGGAAGAAGGGTGCTAACCAAGGGAGATAGTTATTACAATATTCTATGGTGGCTGAATGTAAGATATTGTTCACCAAAAAATGTGGGAACCAACCTGCTCATACTTTAGCATCTTTAGTGTTTAATTATCACAATAATATTTTTGTTAACATCTTAAGAAGTTATCTTTATTAAAAATAATGATAAATCTTTGTCTAAGACCTTTATCTTGTACAAAATGAGAATTTTTCTTCTTACAGGATTTATTATTTACCCAAAGGCAAATAAATATTTAAATCTTAAACCATTTAATTAAAACACAGAAATTATTTACTATTGACACGAATGTCAATTATTGTTGGTAATTATTATAATAATTTCTGGATTGAAGATGTTACTGATTAGGTGGACCAAATAATTGCCAATGATGTAATTTTCTGCTCTAATAATATTCAGCTTTTAAATACATAAAATAATTATCTTTAACTTTTTTTTTACTGAAAAAAAAACATTATATATGTGATGCAAAGTTAATTCCCAAACTCTAATTTTATTTTGAATAACTAATTTTTAAGGGATTTTACAAAGATTTTTCTTAAAAAGATTTAGAAGGATTTCTTTGTATTTTAATATATATATTTATGTGAAACATAAATATCCATTATATGCATCACATTGAGCACTATATATAACATAATTTAACACACTTCCAAATTTATTCCATGCAAAACGAACGATCTAGGTAAGCATCTTTCTCGATCGTCAAACATCACACCGATTATACTGATAACTAGACAAGCACTATATATTCTAAGGCCAAGCCAATTATTTCTTACTTATTAATTATTTTCTGCATAACTTTTGGAGCTATGGCTTGAGAAGATTGCCATCAATCTGTTTACTGCCACTGTGCAGGTATTCGATGTAGCCATACGGAGGATCAACATTCTCATCAATCTTCTCATATTCAACGGTCCATTTGATAATAACACCCCCATGATCGGTGTCAATAGCTTGAAAAATGAGCTTAAAGACTTTATACTTATGACCAATATCTCCTCCGAAGAGCTTGTAGGTGATTGTTTTGTTCGGTTCATCAACGGATTCAATACTCTCCAGACATGTTGTAATCTTACCATCTGTTGTTTCACATGCAATCAAGATCAATAAAACACAACTGTGTAAGTTAATTATACAAAAAAGTAAAATACATTGATAATTTTTTTCAATTTTATTAATTTTAGTTTTTATACTTCAAAGTCACTAAGAAATTAATCTTATCATAATGTCTTGCTATATTGTGGTTTTTATTATTCCATATATCAATAATCAATATTCTAATTTAACCAAAAGAAATTGTAGCTAGAAACTCAAAAGTAAACTTTTATAATATGAGAATTAAAACTAAAACAAAGAGAATTAATTATAAAAACTAAAAATATATTCAAAATTAGGATAAATAATAATAATCTACCGATTTGTGTTTGAGTATAAATATAGTTAATAGAAGTTTATATAATTACCTATTGTACAAGTCCAGTGTTTGATCGACTCGTTGTGATGCCAGTCATCACCATGATGCAGCTTGGTTTCATGCACTCTATCAGTAAGGTTTTGAACATGATGGAGCTGCGTTGCAAAGAGGTTGAACCACTTTGCAGCA
Organism: Glycine soja; assembly: GCF_004193775.1. Classification (NCBI taxonomy): domain Eukaryota; kingdom Viridiplantae; phylum Streptophyta; class Magnoliopsida; order Fabales; family Fabaceae; genus Glycine; species Glycine soja. The sequence goes on along the minus strand of NC_041009.1, from coordinate 18,922,775 downwards.
GTTGCATGAACCCCAATTTCAGTACTAATTTTACCAACAAGCGACATGATCAAGAAAGAAACAATAAAAGGAACAAACAAGAGCAAGGATGAGAGGTGGTGAAGAATATTGCAACCATATCCGACTTATATACAGGGTCTTGTAAGCCAGGCAATTGTCTTAGGCCCCAATATTTAGGGTCCCAAAACATTTTTCACGTTTTAAAATGAATTGTTTATTATTAATTTAAAGATTTAGGTGACAGTTGACTTTTTTATGATATGATATACTAATGTTAGTAAGACTTTATATAATCTTAATATATGAATATAAGTGTTATCGTAAATTATTTAATTGTAGTCTTATATTATTTTCTACAAAAAAAAAAGTTAAGAGAATTATTTTGCATCTATTTTAGGAGAAACTAATAGGTGGTACAAGACTATAACTTATTCATGGTTAAAACCATCTCTAACATGTATTTAAGTTTTTCAATTTACAAGAAAAATTAATAACATTTACGCATTTTTTATGTATGAGAATCAAATGAATTAAACTTTTAATTTGACTATTTGAATTCTGTATATTGAAAACTTTGGATGAAGATGGACTGAAAAAAAAATATCAACGTTGATTTGTTTTTAAGAATAAAGTTATTGCTAGATAGAAGTGCATCCATGAAAACTCATACTTTACTAAAAGTATTACACTATATAGAAAGCTTATTTTAAAAATAAAAATAAAATAAACCCATTGCTTTTAAAATTTATGAATAATATTTGTTATTTTCATTATTGTTGAAAAAGTTAAAATGAATAAAATATTATCTAGGATTACTTATGTCAAATAATAGGGTGAATGAATTTTCTATTTCATATATTAAGAATATATAAAATGTTTGAAGTACTTAATTATAAAACTTTGATACATAATTTTGACAAGGAAAATAAAATAAAAGTTAAAAAAAATCATTTTAAATTAAAAGGCTTCAATAATTTTTTTCCCTATAAAATAGGATTAGTCTTTTAAAGATAAAGCTTTTTATTTTAATTTTAGTCTTTAAAAAAAAATTTGTTTTAGTTTTGATTGTTAAGTAACACGGTTTATTGATGATGTATGTAATAATAGCTTTAATAGACAGTTAATTTTCAAAGTTATTAAGTTGTCTGATAGGATAATTATTTGTAATTATTTTTTATAAATTATATTTTTAATTTTTTTCTATTTAAAATAGTTGATGATCAATTATATATATATATATATATATATATATATATATATATTATTTGAGACTTCATGACAACGTAACAATTTTTTTTTATCAATTAAAAAAGATATTATATAACATAAGTATGGTTGCACATTATTATAGCATTAATAGAACCACAATAATGAACAACTACCCATTAGCAAGCACAGTAACTACATCCCACGAAATCACCTATTAAAATAGAACGTATCCTGTCATGTCGTTCAACCTGCCATGTCTTTAATTAACATTTATATTCCCTTATCTTCTCACCCTAATTTACAAATTATACCCCCATGATTTGACCATGCAGTCTCCCATAACCTGCATTCACTTATCATACGGCAAATAACCAAATACTTATTCATCCAAAGAACTAAGATAATAAGTTTGTATCATCGATCGATTAATATTGTTACTTAATAATATAAATTATATATATATATATATATATATATATGTATATATAATATTGTTAGTTAATAGAACTTCATGATTAAATTCAAATTAAATGTTTGTGCATGATATTTGTTTTGATTATTAAAATTTGCTGAATAGCTTAATTTAATATTGATCATTAATTGATTCAAGGAAGCACCAACATTTCAAAATAGCAACTGTATTGTGTCACATTTGTCCCAGCTACCTCTTGAACACAAATTCATTTTATCATTTATCTTTTTTACTTTGTCTTTTAAACAAATGCATCAGCTAGCTATTAGTGTGAAGACTTCAAATCTAATCACCTCTTTATTTCTTCTTTCAATTTAAGAAAGAGACTTGGGCAATTCTAAGCTCTGTGGCACTTTGCGCCCAAAACTTTCCCACCAACCCCACCTCTAATTCCTATATCTATCTATGCTCTTCATTTCTCTAGTTACTCGGAACAAAAATATATAAGTTCTTTTTCCTTCATATATAATAATCAAATATGCTCTTAGTTTTCCCCCATTTCTTTGGTGAGTGCAAGGAGTACTATAGGAATAACATAAATGGCAAGATTCCTGTGGAACTTAGTGAATTGAAGAACCTTATTTGTATGCATTTGTATGGTAAGGAGTACTATAGGAATAACATAAATGGCAAGATTCCTGTGGAACTTAGTGAATTGAAGAACCTTATTTGTATGCATTTGTATGACAACTTATTTGAAGAAAAAATCCCGAAGTCTTTTGGCAAGTGCAGGGTGATAATTATTTTTCACACCTTATTTTGTTAACAATTATTTAAACTTTTCTTTATGATTTTTGTTCATAATTGTGGATTTTGTTAATAAAGTCTATAAAATGATTTTGAAAACTTAAAAACATAGTTTTTATGCTTTTCACTACTAAAAAAATAAGTTTTAATATCGTTCTATTAATATCGATTATTTAAAAACCGATATCGTTAAGTACTTACAACATCAATTTTCAAATAATCGATGTTAACACTACAATTTAGTGTGATTTTAACATCGATTATTTGAAAATCGATGTTGTAAGTGCTTAACGACATCAATTTTCAGATAACCGATGTTAACAGTTGCGATTTTAATATCGATTATTTAAAAATCGATGTTGTCTAAGCACTTACAACATCGATTTTAAAATAACCGATGTTAATATAAACATTTTTTTAATTATTTATATATTTTTTTAAAAATCATATATTGAGTTATTAATTATATTTTAATTAAAAAATATATAATAATTAATAAACAATAACAAATTCAAAAGGTAAGCATTTAAAAATTAAACTAAAATTTTAAAATAAATTCTGTAATTTTAATTTTATTATTTCATGATTATCATTTAAATATAACGCACATTTATATTAATTATTGCATATTAGTTCATTTGAAAATTAAAAAAAAAACTATTTTTAATAGTAGAGTTAAACTTTTATAGAATTTTTATAAAATATTGGTAAAAACGATTATATCGTTAAACAATTAAAATTTATTATTAATATATTTTATTTAATTATTACAAAAATAAAAAATTTATCATACAAAAATATTTATACAAGCAATGTATATATTATTTATTATCAAAATGTCCAATAAATATTTAAAAAGTATATTTTATAAGATATTTGTCACCATTCAATAAATAAATATTAAATCATCATTATATTTTAAAATTTCTACAAACTTATACCTACGGCTACTTTTACTTATGGATATAATTAACTGTAGATTAAATATAAATAATTTATTATTTTTAAAAATTATATTTTTTATTGATGTAAATATGTTTTGATTTTAATTTTAATATGCATAAATAATTATTAAGATTATTTACTAAATTTTTTATTTTATAGAAAAATATAAAATTTGTAACTTAGTTATAATATTTTATTTCAATGAAAAACAAATAAATTTTCCATAAAAACATTTTCAAAAACATATGCTAACTAACCCCTCTAGGTGTAGCCTCCTTTTTTATCTTATATTTTATTTATTATATGAAAATGAAAAAAAAAGAATAAATTATACTTTGATAAATCCCTAATGAGACAAAATCATTCTAATCCTGCGGTGGGTGATGTTGTTCAGACTTTGGATTAATTAGGGAAATAAATAATTTTTTTAAAAAATGATCATAAATGGTATTTTTTTAAATTACAAAAATAGATAAGTTATACTTTGTATACAATTTCATAATAAAGAAATCATATATCTAAATACGATTTTGCTTTTTATTTGCTTAAAACATTTTTCTTCTTCTGAAAATTGAAATAGTATGTTAAATTATGGTTTTAATTTTTTTTTCTTTTTTCTAATGAAATATATATTAAAATATGATTTTTAAATAACTATAAAAACATTAAAATTATATTTTAACATTAGATTTTAACTTTTAATAATAAAAAAATTAAAAAAGAGATGAACCGTATATACGTATATAACTTTAGTGTCATAAAGATAAATTGCTTGAGAGGGCTTAAAATTTGATTGCAGAATCGGAGGTCAAGCCAACCACTCAAAAACCCACCTGTGTGTTGTCACCGTTGCTTCAGTTATCGTGTCCATCGTCACCGCCGCTTCAGCTGCCATGTTGATTGTTGTCATCGCAGTTTGAGCTGAGAGCATTGTTTCGCCTACTCCCTTGCACTGCTGCTTCTTTCTCCTTCTTCTTCGCGTGTTTGGTCTCCTCGTGTCTTTGCGTCTTTCACAAAACCAGGTTTGAATCTCCCTTTCTTATGGTCATGTTTAACAGTATGCATTATCGTGTTTTTGTTTAGGGGTTTGAGATTGGGAGGGCTAGGGTTTTTGTTTTATTCGTGTTTAGGGGTTTAACAACATCATCGTTTCATTGAGATTGGGAGGGTTTGGGTTTGTGACATTCCTGAATTGGATCTGCAGAGTAGAGGCCACCCAAAAGCTTCTGTTGTCCACTTTCAAGTTTCATCTATAGTTGTGTTTTTGTAACTATTAGTTTTAGGAAGATAGCTTATCCTTATTCCTTTGTGTGTTCTTTCTCTTTTCCTTATTATGATCTTATTTAATAGAAATTACAAGTGTAATGATAGTTTCTACCAACTTTTGAACTTCATTGAAACAATTTGAACATACTCAAATCCAAAGCCATCTCTGCTTGCCATTGTTTGATGGATCAGTGAGATAAATTAATGCTATGCTTGTGTGAATTAATGCTTTTGAAATTAATGCTATGCTTGTGTGAATTCTTCAAATCTACGGATTCATTTTGGAGCAAGCTAAAGTCAAAGGCTGCTAGGAACAGACAGCAATGATTTTTTATGCTTGATCAATGATTCATTTTGGAGCAAGTTATGACATTGATTAATGATTTTTTAACTCTTATTTTTTATGCTTGATCTATCTTCCCCTTAAAGATTAATCAGACTAATCTGAAATGAAGTTATTGTTGATCATGTTAATAATTCAAATATTTTTTGTTTTTTTTTTTTTTTTGGTACTGGGGGAGAGATTAAGGAACTGGTTAAGGATTATTGTAGCAGAAAAGTTTTGTTATTATAGCATTTCCTGAGGGATTTGTTTTGTTAATCTATAAGCAGACATTTCTTGAGGAATCATTTTTTTTTTCTTTTTGAGTTAAATTAAGGATCAAACTCATATTCAATATTGAATGCACTTTGTAGCCAGAGAATCTTCTTCTGGACTCAAATGCTATTCTGAAAGTTACAGATTTTGGATTAAGTACGTATGCACAAGTAAGATTATATATATGCACACACACACGCATATCTGCCATACAATTAGCTTATGCATGTGCATGTTATGAATTTCTTCTGATTTGTCCATGAGAAACTATAAGTATTGAAACTTGAAAGCATCCCCTATTAGCTTCTACGACCTCCCATCCTCGAATACGTGGTCGCTCTGCAAGGGCGGCAGCGCCGCGCGAGCTCGGAGGACTGGAGGAGCTCTTGGAGGCGCCGCGCGACATCCCCTATTAGGTACATTTTTTTCTCCCTAAAAAAAGTACACATTTTCTTTTGTTGAATACATTCAAGTACATATAAACACACATGACACAACCCCACCCTCGGTATATAACAATCAAAATCTGCTATGGCATAACAATAGGACCAGAAAAATATGTGAAAACAAGTGGCTCAAATGATTAGGAGCAAGCATATTCTCCCAATTAAAGTCACCCATTGCATTATTCAGCATATATATTCTCCCAGTTACAAGTAAGTACAGTGAAAAAATTTCACAACTTAAAGTAAATAAATTCATATATATATATAAGGCAACTGAAGAAGCACATGCATAGAGGGGGAATATAAGGCAAAACCATACTAGTTATGATATATATCTTGTTTGGCAACCATGCGCCATGTAAGCATAAAGTATATAGTTATAGCTTTGAATCATTTATGTCTTTGTTGAGTTCCTTTGAAGTCTAAATTTGCCTTGTTTACTCATCTATTTAGAGAATATCAGGATAAGAGGCTACCAGCAGCATTTTGATTCTCTTTCTTTTTGAATGCCATGTAAATGTGAAGGGAATTCCTTTCTTCTTGATTCATAGAATAAGAGAAATCCTTCAATTCTTGATTCATCGTTACGCTGTTTTCAGGATTTTGTTACTTGAGGAAGCCCTGCATAAGTGTCATACTTAAGTTGCTGAGACTATTTATTAGTGAGTTTTGTATATTTAGTAGTATGCTAATTGTTAGAACGACTTTCTGATATTACTTGCTTTCTGATTGGTTCCTTATTCAATGTTCTTATGTGATACATGAGATACTAGTAGCATAATTTAAATAAAATCATGTTGTTAGTATAATTTGTTTTAAATTATGTGATAATAATAATAATAAATGTATGTTGAAAAAGTGTGTCAAATAATATATTACTATTTCCTTTCAAAAACATTAGTAAATGACACCAAATTCCAGGTCTTAGACATATGAGTAAAGACTATGAAGATATATAGTTATAATAATGGGGTCCTTGGGTAATTCTTTGTGACTTTAATGCTATTCTTTATGATTATGAAAAGAAAAGTGGATCTAAAAATGTAACTCATAGGGAAACTCAAGCTTTTCGTGGGCAGTAAAAATAAGTAACTTGATCTTGTACAAATCTTCATTGTTTTGAGCTTGATAATGTCAGGTAAGTAGGTTATTCTTAATATTACTCTCTTTGATGTTAAATCTACTAGGAGATTGATTAAGAACGAGTTTCATATGAAGAGTTTTATGGATTTCATCTTAGTAGCATTTTGATTTGTTAATTCATTTTCTCTCCAAAAATTGTTTTTGAAAAACCAAAATCAATTTAGTTTTAGCATAGTGAATTGACACTAGCTACAACAAATTTTCTTCTAAAAACTAAAACTCCACATATTTGTCACAACGAATTAACAGCTCATTACAGCCAATGAGTATAGAAATTTGTTGATTTCTTTATATTGCACATAGTTTTTGTCTATATGATAAGTCTTTATATTTATTATTTCTTTTCTACAAATTAGATTAAGTTCATTTGCATCTGAAGCATAACACACGAATAAAAATCCCAAGTCTTTTTTTTTTTTTTAATGTTGTGTGAGGCAAATCCAACTTCCATTTATTTCTTTTTTGTTGTTGATTTGTCCGCTAATTTGAAACCTTAACTAATTGTGCAGTGATTTTTCTAATAATGACTAGTAGATGGCAACTTTGAATCCTTCCCCTTTGTACTAAGTTTTTCTCATGAAATATCACTACAATACTATCTTATTAAAAAAAACTTAATATGCATATTATTATTTTAAAACTGATTTTAAATTTAGATAATTATTTTTTAATTTCATTCAATATATTTATACATAAATGATTTTCATATTTCACTACGGTTTAGTGAACTTTTATCATGTTCAAATATATTTATCTAACAACTTTTGGATTACTACAGTTTTTTAAACAAGTTTTGAAAACAACGAATCTGATTGCATAGGAAGTTCAAAGCTATGAAACATCGACACTGACACGGATACCGGACACGACACGGACACGGACATGGACATGTGGACATCTGTCAAACACATAAAATTCAACCCTGACACGGGCGTCGGTGTCGGTGTCGTGTCGGACACCGGACACGGCAAGGCGCTGGGGCGTCCGTGCTTCATAGGTTCAAAGACCTTCTTGCCTATAAATGAATTCTTCAAAGGCAGTTCTCTTGTCCTGAGGTTTCATGTTCTCACTTTTAAGGGTTAAGTGATTTGAGGATTCTGAGAACATGACTAGGCTGGTTAAATATGATTCAATTGGAGATATTTTCTATTTTTTTTTCCTTTTTTTTTTTCTTCCTTTGGAACATTGATCTCATGATTAACGATGTGGGTATTGCTGGATTAAAAAAAAATGTGTAGATGGGATTTGTTTCGAAAATCTTCCTGAGATTATTCAAGAAAAACTCCACCTTTCCCATTTGTCACCCAGGTAAGTGGTTTCCTTCGCATTTTTTATTTTATTTTTATTGTTTTGAAATTCCCTTTAAAATATAGATATATGTGAGTATATGTCATTTTATATTTTTTATAATCAGAATACTTTGTTTGTATGTTTTTCTAGATAACTGGTCAAAACTTCTGGCTTATTTTATGTTATTATTTTCAGGATGAATTTTCTAAGCAATTGTAGATTCAATTGTGATTCTCATGACAAAAAATTATCAAGATTTAATTGTAAGTTCTTATGAATATTTTTTCTCATTTTTTTATTTTATATTTTTTCAATTGATGCTCAACAACGATATAAACATTTTAAAAATATTTGAGTGAGTTTTGTCCATCTCACCTTCTCTTTTTTATTAATTTTGTTTTTTCTTATTAGATTTTTCTGTCTTCATAACTTTACATCTAGGTCGTTTTAAATTTTTACTATAAAACGTGAGTCTATAAATTGAATGCGGTTGAAAGAGTATGGTTGACATCGGTATGAAGAGATGAAAAAGAATAAATTAGACTTATTCATTTCTTTTTACTTACTTATTCTTTATTATTTTTCTTTGATTTACATTATAGACTAATGTTTTTCTTTAAATGTTGGCTTTTAGGATGTTGATGAGAAAAACTGAAACAAAATTTGCAAGGATTTGAGCTATATGGAAACGAGAGGCACAGCCAAATATAGGATAAAGGAAGAAATCTTTTTATTAGAGGTAGTAAAAGGTTGACAATTGTGTATCCCTCAGTTAGGTTATACTAAGTATCATTTTCTAAGAGATAAGTTATCACACCAGAGAGTAGAAAGTTGATGTGTGTGTGTATATATATATATATATTATAAAATTGAATTCATAATTAAATTGTTAGATTAAATGTTTCGAATGGACTACACGAATTCAAGTATAGAACTTTTCATTATGCTTTACCAAATGTTGATCTTTTCATTATGCATACTAAATATTGATGTTATTATTAACAAATAATTACAGTTATTGTTGCTATTATAAAAAAATTTCTTATGAAATATATTATTGTTATTATCAATAATTAATAATTACAATATTTAATTTTGATGGAGAGAAAAACTGGATAAATATGAAAAAAATTATTTTTTTTGTTTTTAAATTTGTGATCCCTTTTAATCTTTATATTTTCTTATTTAATGTTTATATTATGATCCCTTTGCATCCAAACAATCCACTTGGCTAAAATAAAATGCATAAAGGCATATAAATGAAACTCAAATAAAAATGTTGAATAACATGCGTAAGGCTTAAATTTCACGATTAAATTAAATTTCTATAATTTATGTTATAATATTGTTAAAATAAATATATTTGTTCCTTATTTAGTATCATCCGACTTATAAACTAATTTATAAAACATAAAACATGTGCATAAATATTCATGTAACACGGTTAAACATGTGATTTTTAACAATATTTTACCAAGTGAAAATGTTGTTAAAAGTTTTTAAAAACATTTAAAAAATATCGTTAAATATGAATAAATATTACTATTATCTTTTTATAATATTTTATTAGACATTATACATAACTCTGTCTTCTTTGAAGAGATTCTTATTATTTTCTGAGATAATTTACATATGATATGATAACAAATTAGTGAGTTTAAAAAGTAGAATTAGTGAGTTTAGAAGGAAGAACGGTATCATAAATTAAGTTTGAAAAAATGGATCAAATTAATTCTAATTAAAATTCTTATATAACTTAAAAATTTGAAATAAAAACATTCCAATATGTTAAGCATGAGGATCCTATGTGTTGCATCATTTTTCATTTTATTAAGCTTTAATACTCAATTTGATCCTTTAAATATTTTAAAGTGTTTAATTAGGTTTCAATATTTTAAAAAAAATTCAATCAAATTTTACAATTTTTAAAAATAATTAATCCAGTCCTTTCCGTCCAATAGAATCCGACAACGTTGAGTTACCGACAGTTCAAATTCATGAACAACGACTGTTTTCAACAACCACAATATTTATTATTATTATTTTAAAATTAAAAAATAAAACAAAATAAAATTTATAAAATTAAGTTTTAATCTTGAGTGTATTTATTATTATTTTAAAAAACAATGTAAAGAATGCATCCCTCCTCCACTGGGAATCCAAAGCCCCCATCGCCGCCACCAGCATCAAACTGTTTTCCTCGCAACACCCAAGTTACTTCTAGAACCTCTGTGTTTCGCAAATACACCCCACCCTAAACCACTTGCACATATTCTTCTCCCTTTCCCAAATCCATCTCAGAGAGAAAGAAAGAGAGTCTTTATCATCAATCATCACCCCCTTCCTTCCATTCCCCAACACACTTCTCAAGAACCCTAATTGAACGTTTTAATAAAACTAAAAGATGAAATTAAGAATTAAGTCTTCTATTAAAACCAAAAATAATTTTCTAATATAAAGGATATTTATTCAAGAGAAAATATGTTAGAATGAATAAGTATCGATCCTTTTAAATTTATTCAACTTAAAATATTTAACTAAAAAAATAGAGCATATTGTGATTCGAGTTAAAAATTAAGAACTAATAATTTTGTAAAAATATATACTAAATAATTAACATCATAAAGAAAAAAAAAACATCATTGAACTTTAAAAAGGTTTACGATTGTTTGAAATGTAAAAAAAAATAAAAAAAATCTGTAGTATTGCATAAAATAAATTGAGTTACATTTTACATCACATATGCATAGTACTTGTGGTAGGTTGTATGCATCTTTCCATTTTTTTTAGCTTGATTTCATTATCATTTTCATTGATTTTCTATTTTAGGACTTATTACTGTATTTGTTGCACGTGTTTTTGTTTTAGGTTTAAGTATTAACCAATTTTCTTCAATAACGAAAGAGAGGGATGAATTGAGTTCTTCTTAAAATTGTTCTGCGTACAATCTCTAATCTCAAAGAAATTAGTTATGTTCAAATATATGCTTTTATATATTTGATATAGTGAGTAAGATAGTTTATTTTCTTAAACCTTAACTGCCCCGCATACTTTCCATAACAACACTAATTATAATAAAGCAATTTGAAGAATAATGGTTCGAAGAAAATGCATTAAAATTTTTTATACTAGTTTGATCCATCTGATTTACATTCAGTATTCAATTCAAACTTAAATTTTTTTCCCCTAAGTAAAACAATTACAGAGAACTAGTTGATTATGTCACCACTCTTAACAATCCATAAAATGGACACCCTCCTTGAATCCTAAACTTAGCCACCAATTTAAAAAAAAAAAAAAAAACAGAAAGCCAGATAATTATCTGTCTAAAAAATATTATTAAAATATTTTGAAAGAAAATTAACAAGCGCGGGTCTTATGAGCTACAACATTTTTCATTTTATTGAATACTTAACTGAACTTATAAAAATCATACAAAAAAAAAAAAACTGAAATCATAATACTCCTTAAAAAACTAAAATTATAATATACAAAATTTATTGGAACAGAAAATAAGTTTTATAATAAGTATCATTTTCAAGTTATTTTAAATTTTATTTCAGTAAATTGTACATATACCAAAGACTATGATTCACTTGAAAAGAAGGAAAAACTACTTCTTTTAGTAATTATATTAAAATCTAACCTAACAATATAAATTATGTTAAAATTTGGATGATATAATCACAGAAAGATATAATGTCAAAAAGTTATATGATTTTTTAAAAAAATTTATATAATTTTTTATGTAATCACATAACATTAAATATTAATGATTCATATTTAATTATATGGTTACCTCATATGATATGTGAATTATAATTAACAAAAATAATAAATTTAACTTTCTTAGTTGTATAAAAAATTGTGTCAATTATTTCTAGTTTAAAAATATATAATTTATCATTTTAAAATCGTCTAATTTTATGATTTTTGTATTTACAAAATTTGAATTATCATAATAAAAAAACTGTCAGTTGTGTGTGTCAATTTGTTGTATCAAATTATAATTACAGGATAACGAGGATTGGTTTTAATCTTCGACCGTGAATCAAATAGAACTGCCTCTAATTAACAAGAAGAACAAAAAATATTAATTACTTGTAAACCGTGGTGTACCGTATCCCTATATGATTTAAATTATACAATATCTGAATAGAATAAAATAATTGATCGAACTCACGGTTTACATGGTTTAATAAGATATTGTCCCGTGTGTCTCGTGTTCGTGTATGATATAAATTATATAATGTCTGAATAGAATATAGTTATTGATGGAACTCACGCTATACGTGGTTTAATAAGTTATTCTGCCGGGTTTTCTGTCATTAAGAATGATAATATAAATTAAGATTATATTTATACTAAAAATATTTTTAACTTTGTAATTATGGTACTATTATTCGTTTGTCTTATAGCAAGTGTATAAAATATTTAAGAACCAAGTAAATATAAAAGTAATTTTTGTAACTTTTTTAAAAAATATTAATAACGTATAGTTAAACTTAGCATAAGGTGGGGCCAAAGATTAGAGTGAGAATAAATACAAAAAATTGAAATCTTTGTTTGGTGCGAATTCACCATTAATAAAATAGAACACACATTTTCATTTTTTTTGTCCTAAATTAAACTCATGGTGTCCTTCAATCCATTAGAAAAAAGATTAATCTCTTAATTTAAGTAAATTTTATATATGATAAAAATCGAATATAAATTTTTTCGTTAAATAAATTATTCACACTTATATAAACATATATTACAAGTAGATGCTGACTATCCATAAGTAGATATTTTTTTATGTATTAAAATAAGTAGATCAATGTGTAAAAGTAACCCTCCAAACACATATTTTCATGCCAAAATTTCCCATATATAAGAAGCCTGTATTCCATCGGCGGTAACAAGATTAGCACTTCCACAATGTAATGAAAAGCTAGTGACAAAAGCAATGCATTAGATAATAAATAAATAAAAAGTAAAGGGTCCCAACTTAAAAGGCCTAAAGTTGCCAAGGTCATTGTAATAGTTGCCAAGGGTCCATTTATTAATATTAGATTTCTACATTTTCTATCACTAATTCATTATTTTAACACTCATTCCTCCTTAATTTTGTTAGTTATGGATTTGGTAAAATTAACTAAAAAGTAGTTAATAGTTAGAAAATTTAACTTATTATAATTTAAGTGTTCATTAAAATTATCTTTTGAAGTAGCTGAAAAGTGTAAAATGATAAAAATAATAAAATCATGATTTATTTAAAAAAGATAATCAGAAAATTTAAAAAATATATTAAGGATAAAAATATAAAAAAAAATACAAAAAGTTAAAAGCTACAAACTATCATTTTAAAAAATATTAATTCAGGATAGCTCACAAGTAGTTATAATTTTTTTTTTATTTATCAAAATTTTCAATCAGGATAGCTCACAATTGTGATTAGGAATCACAATGGGTAGGATACTATAATATAGATCCTCATATCCGAGTTTGAAAAAAATACATGTACTCACCCCAATGTCTACGTAGGTAACAAAATCTTCGTTTTCCATACTCATTGGGTGCCTATATATACCTATAATCTCATTAGCTACCTACACTTTATTTATGTTTAAAGTCAAATAAAAGTATTAATTAAAAATTATTACAATTAAATTAAAAATTCATTCTTAAATAATCTAAACATAACACCGAATCATACAAACTTAATCTTAAATCATTCAAACATGATTCATAACCAAAAATTAGAAATATTGTCACTCTAAACTATCAATGTTCTAATTCTCAAACTTGATTAAGTCTAACAATAAACTTAACAATAAACTTAAAGAGATGTTAAAAGATATTATTTCACTGATAATTAGGGATTATTCTCATTATTATGCGTTATTATGTTTTTCTATAATTGTACTTACATTCATCTCTATCTCTATCTTATATACAAAGAAGGCCTTGACTGCCTGTTGTATCTCCTGTCGACACCTGTCCAATAAAAAAATAAAAAATTCTTCAATCCTTATTTTCCCACTTCAATCCACGTGTTCAGCCCCTTTTTGCTTTTTTTCTTTTCCTTTTCCTATTATTTTGCCCCTCCCTCCACGGGTTTTTTCATCTCTTCTTTTCCCATTCCCATTCTATTCTCATTCTCACTCCGTTCACCCTTTCCCATTCCCATTCTCTTCTGATCCCTTTCTCTCACTCCTCATTTCTTCTTCTTCTTCTATTCTTTTCTTTCTCTCTCATGAACTACAATGATAGAAGACGTGTGTTTCCTCTACAAGGTACTTCCTTTCTACTTCCTTATTGCTCTTTTTTACTGTCAAACCTGTATGTTTTTTTTTTCTTTTATGTGTTAATCCCTTTCTCTCACTTCTCACTTCTTCTTCTTCTTCTTCTTCTTCCCTCTTGAACTACAATAGTAGAAAACATGTCTTTATTTATGCAGAGAAAGTGGAATAACACATTAAAGCTGCAATTTTTATCTCAAAAAACCCAAGAGTACAGGTTCGTAAACACAAAAGGTTAAATTTTTTTGGGTGTTCTGCCTTTATTTTGTTTTTTGGCTTCTCGCAATACAAAAGTTTACATTTTTTTTGTGTTCCTGAGCCTTCTCCAACGTGCTCATTGCTTCCTATGCCCAGCTTTTTGTGTTTTCGTCCTTTTTTGGTGGTGTAATGGTTCAATATATTTTTTGGCATGTTGTATGTAGAGAAGGTGGAAGAACACATTAAAGTTGCGATTTTTATCCCAAAAACTTCATGAGTATAGGTTCGTAAATACAAAAACTTAAATTTTTTTGGGTGTTCTACCTTTATTTTGTTTACTACATGAGTACAGGTTCGTAATGACAGTGCTGAAGGTGTTGAAGAATAAAGGTGTCATTTTTTTTTGCTTTTTTTCCTAATTTCTTTTTTTAAAAAATTTATCTTCTGCCATTTTTGTTACAAGAGTTGTTGCTGATTTCTTTTTATTTCTATTCTATTCTTTTTCGTTTATTTTTTTAAAAATAATGTTCTCCCAACACTTTAAATGCACGGGCTAACAGCCAACACTTATATTTATCTCATATCTTTTTTTTCTGCATCTTGGTGTTTCATGCCTTAGTGTTTTCATGTTTCATGACTTAGTGAGATTTATATTATCCAATCTTGTAATTGTTTGATTCACATTTTTTAATTGTTCATCCTTTCTTTTATTCCTAACAATATCAAACAATGTTTAACATTAACACGTTACCTTAAAATCAAACTTTATTACCTACATGTAGCTCGACATTAACTATTCCAACTTTCTAATACTCAACTTGGAGTACCAAACCTTTTTCCTTTTTTAATTAAAAAAAAATTGTCTTCTCTATGGAGAGCATTGGTTTTTTTTCCACAGGAATTTTTTCCCTTATAAACAAGACCTTGACTGCCTGTTTAAGGTCATTGCGACACGTGGCAGACCCTTTTTATTTTTTTATAAAAAAAAACTTTGTCTTCTTTACGTAGAGCTTTGGTTCTTTTTTCCCACGGGAATTTTTTTCCCGCAGACAGAAGGTCCCAGCTATGTATCGGCATGGTGCATCGATAATTGTGCCACAATTAATGCACAACAGGTAGAAATGACTGAAATGAAAATAAAATAAGGAAATGCACGTATTTGGTGTGGTGATAACTGTGCCATAATTAATGCACGAAGAAACGAAGGAAAATGAAAAAAATAGAAATAGGAAGGGAAAGGGAGAAGCTTTTTGCAGTGCGAGAAATGAAGGGAAATAAAAAAATAGTTCAAATTGTATGACAATTCTTTTCGATGTTGATACAATTTCTTCCAGCAACGGCTTCCAAATTTGTATATGGTTCCAAAAAATATATTACGCTTCATCGGGGACTAGGAAAACGCACCCAACGGCAGGTCACCATCCACGATGGTGTGCCATCAATTGCTGACCCATGGTTTCAGTATCTTGATAAAAAAAAATTGATGGCCGAAGATGAAGTTGTCTTCTACTTCCAGTTTTATGACCATGCATGGGAGCTTTTGATCAGAAAACAAATTGAATGGGAGGAGGAGGACATCCACCTTGAAGACTGACTTCTTTTCATCTGCATGGAATCGTGATAGCAAATTTACTGAATTAAACTTGGATTGAAGCAACATTAACTACCTCCTCATATATTTATATACATTTGATTTTAAAAATACCAGTTTCATGATTTAAAATTTGTTCTTAATAAGCATTTGAGTCTTTTGTTCACATAATATTTATACCACTAACAGTAAAGTTCCAGCCCGTGCATCAGCACGGGATGGAAATAGGAATGGAAGGGGAGAAGCTTTTTGCAGTGCGAGAAATAAAAAAAATTTCAAATTGTATGACCATTCTTTTTGGTGTTGATACAGTTTCTTCCAGCAACGGCTTCCAGATTTGTATGTGGTTCCAAAAAATATGTTACGCTTCAGCGGGGCCTAGGAAAATGCACCCAATGGCAGGTCCCCATCCACGATGGTGTGCCATCTATTGCTGACCCATGATTCCAGTACCTTCATGAAAAAAAATTGATGGCCGAAGATGAGTTTGTCTTCTACTTCCGGTTTGATGACCATGCATGGGAGCTTTTGATCAGGAAAGATATCGAATGGGACAAGGAGGACATCCACCTTGATGACTGACTTCTCTTCAATGAACAAATTTATTTTGTATTTTTAAACAAACAAACTTAAATACCTTACGGTGTTGAACAATCTTTTCTTTTGTTATCATCCAACAATGTTAGTATTTTTATCCCTCTCACAATATCATTTTAAAACCCGCACTACTTGCCACGTTATTTACATGGAATCATGATAACAACGTTTGACATGCGTATCCAACAATATATTAACTACCTCCTTACATAATTTACAATTTGTTCTTAATAAACATCTGATATATCCTCGATCTGTTGTAATTACAATCACCAATTACTCATTCCTTTAAAAAAACTATCTACACAATATTTATACCACTTACAGTAAGACGTCAGCTCGGATGATATGCAATTTACTTTATTATGTTTTTTCTCGTACATGCTTCCTATTATTTGCCCAATCGTTGCTACTTTGGGGATTTTAAACGAAAATCCATGGATGTGAACTTCCACTTCTTTGTCTTGCATTTGTTTTTATTTTTCCGTTGGGTGACCTTTGTGAACGTGTTAATTTTGTTTTCCTTTTTTCCCCGTTATCCATTCCTTAATGATGCACGAAAATATGATAATACTAATGTTTATCTTTACATATTCATTCTATTGATTGTTGTTTAACAATACAATTGATGACTGAAACTTTTAATACACACTCAAACTTGGTTTATACATCCAGAAACATTTTTTATAACTTTTTTTATTTATTGTTTGAATCTATCTCTTTTGATGATCATCTTTGTTTTCAATTTTTATTTATTTTCTAGGTTTGTTTCATATTATTTCCTGCAATTTTTAAAAGTTTGCAACACAATCAAACCTTTTTACAAACAATTTACATAGTGTTTATGTCACTTACAGTAAAATGTCGCCCCATGTATCGCATGTGCATTTAGCTAGTTATAAATAAGAGCAAATTAGAGAGATCGATATTCTTAAAAGGATCTAGAAAAAATTTACAGCATTGAACAATTTTTCTCACGCCACTTTTTGCTTAGTCGACAATCACGTTCAGGAATATCTCCTAAAAAATTTAGGACTAGTTGACTATTGCGAAAGGGTGAAACTATTTGTAATTTAAATTTGTGCAATAATCCTTTTAAGTCCCATCATGATATTGTGGTGTACTTCTACCACTTTTACTTGAAAAAAGAATATCATACTAAAAATTTAAAATGATAAATAATAAATACGAATTACATACTAATAAAATTAAAAATTAAATTACATACTAGCAATTTTATTTCTTACATACTAAATAAATTTATTAAAGAATTCTCAAAAGATTTGTTTAGCTACTTTCCTTTTTTGTTGGTTATCGCAAGTGATTCCATAATTTTATTAGTGTTGTCAGGAATTGGTAAATGATGTTCTATAAAAGTAGGACAAGGAGGCAATGTTCTTCCTCACCCTCATCCTTGTTCTTTCCATTGATTTCTTGCTTCTATATATTACTTGCTTCTTTTCTTGATCATGTCCCTTGCTGGTAAAATCAGCTCTGAAATTGGTGTTCAGGCAACCGCTGCAAAGTGGTTCAACCTCTTCACAACACAACTTCATCACGTTCAAAATCTTACTGATAGAATTCATGGAACCGAGCTGCATCATGGTGAAGACTGGCATCACAATGAGTCGGTCAAGCACTGGACTTATACCATAGGTAATTAATATGCAGACGAAAATGATGGGTAGATTATTCTTTTTTCCTAAGTTTAAATATATATTTCTAGTTTCTATAATTCTAACTAGGTTTAGTTTTAACTCTTATAGTTTTAGAATTATAAATTTCTATATTTTAAAAGTTTAATAAGCCATAACTCTTTTGGTTTTGGAATTATCGGTTCTTGATATGACGACTAAAGCCAAAATATACACACGATGGTGATATTAATTTCTAAACGAAAATAAATTATATAAAGGGATGATTAAGATCAAAATTGAAATATTTTTTTTTTATAAATGTAGAGAAATAATGAGCACACTTTTCCAATACATATTTTATTATTTTCTGAAATATATTATTAATTACAATTTTTTTAGGTCTAATTAGTTTCACACTCATAATTTTATGATTTTCAATCAATTTTAACTAATGAAAGAGAGTATGTGAGAATTGAGAAAGAATTTATTAGAGAGAGAGAGAGTTCTTAAAACTCCTCATAAACTTTTTTTTTTCTTTTTGTATAATTCTTGTACAATGTTTTTGTTATGGTCTTGATTGCTTATGAAACAACAGATGGCAAGGTTACAACTTGCAAGGAGAGTATTGAATCCGTTGATGAAGAGAACAAAACAATCAACTACAAGCTCTTCGATGGAGACATTGATAATCAGTTTAAGGTCTTTAAGCTCATCTTTCAAGCGATTGATAAGGAAAATGACAGTGCTATTATCAAATGGACAATTGAATATGAGAGGATTGGTGAGGAAGTTGATCCTCCATATGGCTACATTGAATACGTCCACAAATGCACTAAAGATATTGATGCTCATCTTCTCAAGGCATAACTCCAAATAAACAATATAATTAAAAAGAAATAATGGACTTTGCCTTATTATCTTTATAATCGAGAAGGATATGCTTGCTAAGTCCTTCGATTGTATGAAATAAATTTGGATATGCGTGTCGGTGATGTCAACTGAAGTGTGTTGAATTATATGTTAAAGAGCTCCATGTGATGCTGATGCATATAAATGAATATTTCCACTTTAAGAAATATATATTTTTATGTTGTGTTTTATATTGTCTCTGAATGTTTCAATTAAGTTTGATTCACCAAATCTTCACCAGCTCGTGGAAACGCATTAACGACACGTTCAGGAATTTATTGTATGTTAAAGGGGTCCATGTGATGCATATAAATGAATATTTCGGAAATATATATTTTTATGTTGTGTTTTATATTGTCTCTGAATGTTCCAATTAAGTTTGATTCTCCAAATCTTCACCAGCTCGTGGAAACGCATTAACGTCACGTTCAGGAATTTATTGTACCCGTTTCCAATCGAAACTTCACATTTTTTTATTGTAAGGAATCAAATATAAATATAAATAATTTAAAATAGCTCACATTCTATTTAACTAATTGAATATTATGTGAATAAAATAAAATATTTTATGAAACTCAAAGTTGAACATGTTTTAATAAGTTATTCTCCCTGTTCTTTTTATTTGCGTATCCAGGAGGAAAACATAGATTAAAAAGTGTGACTAACATGTAGTTAGTTTTTTACATTCATAACATATAGTTAGTTTGAGTACAAGTAAGTTCGAATCTTATTTTTAGTAAAATTTTAGATTTGAGCCTCATAAATTTTATTGTAAGTATTTGAGAACCCTTTAAATAGTTAGACAGTTTTCTAGCAGATATTAGCCAAAGAAAAATTTGAAAAATACTTCATATTATTAACACGGTGAGCAAAGAAAAAAAGAAAAGAAATGTAACCAATATTTTGATCACTTAAACGTAATTTTGGTGGTACTATTTTTTAAAATTATTATCTCTTATTTTAAATAGAAATATTTAGTTCTTTTATTTTTTTTAAATTCACAATTTTAATTTTCTTATCCTAAAATAGAGATATTTAATTAATTTTTCATTCTTGTAAAATTTATAATTTTAATCATTGAAAATATTAACTATATATTAACATTGATCACAACTTAAATTAAACAGTATCACATCATTAAATTTAAACTATCTCAGATTAATTTCTTATCGATCAATGTTTTTTGAATTTTATGGAATCATCAAAATTATAAATTTTATAAAATTGAATGATTAAAAGTCTCTATTTTAAAATAAGAAATTAAAATTATGAATTTTAAAATATAGGAGGATTAAATGTTTTTTTTAAGAGAAAGATCAAATTCTAAATTTTAAAAAATAGGAAGAATAAACTTGTATTTTAAGTCTATTTTTATTTATATAATTTTTTTAAAAATTATATTTTTATATCAGAAGTAGCTGACATTGTGGGAGCAAATTATGAAAACTTCCAGCGAAATCCATCTAACAGATATTACGGGAGTTGCATGCTGTCACGTTAATATGCATCTGGCAAATCAAAACGAAGTAATTGAAGCAACTGTGAAATGTGTGTCACCATGCCAAGGTGATGTGCTTCAACAAAAATAATGGAGAGCACAGCGCAGAAACAAAGTACCGTTGATATGTTCTTAAATCCTCAACGGTGCAAGTACATGTTGGCAGTGTAAACACGTAGAGTTGAATTGGTTCGAGTTTTTTTAATTTTATTTTCCTTATAACATCAATCAAACTAATCCTATCATATTTGGATCGGTGTCAATCTAGGTGATCAGATTTATTAATTAAATCATAGAAAAATTAAAAAACTAAAAATATAAAATCATTATAAAGTGAAAGAAAATTAGTTAATACTTTCAAAAGTTAAAAGAATTATACAATATACAAAAATAGCTCAAATAACAATTTGATACTTATAAAATATATTTTTTTAATTTAAATCCTTTAAAGTTTTTTTTATAAGTCCCTATAAAATTTACTTTTAATCATTATTCTCAAATAACAAGGTTAACTAATAATATAATCACGATATTAATCATCCATTGATTTATCACCTCATCAAAGATTTCACAAGATAATTATGCATAATTTTTTATGATAAATTAAATTTTTTAGTTTTCATTTTTTAAAAATATTTAATGACATCATAATAGTTGATGAAGATTAAAAATACAGTGTAATTAAAAAAAATACATATAGCTACTTTGTCATATTTATTGACAACGTCTATGAATTATAAACGTCATTGTTACGTTATTAATAAATGTTGTTATTTGATAATAAATACTAAAACAAAATAATTTAAATTTTACGGGACTAGAAAAAAAATAAAGGACTAAAATAAAAAATAGGACCAAATTGTTTTAATCCTATATGATGTACATGAATATTGCATGGGTAGCATATTTTAAGTGTGTGGGCAAAACAAAGAACAATTATATTATACTTTCATAGCCGAAGAAGTTATTCCTTGTATATAATTCAAGCTCAGCAAGGAAGGAAAACCCAACCTAATTTCATCAACAAACCAAAGCATACATGCAAACAAGGAATTGTCTCTTAGACAAGAAAACCGGTTAATCATAACAATCAATATCCACACCTTATATAAACATAGTTACAACGAAAATTGAAGCCAAACAAATTCAATTCAAAACATCAGCCATAAATAAGTGAGTTATAAAAACTATAAAAAAAAGTCCTATTTAGCTTTATAACACGTTCTAGAGCTTATGGATTTCAGGCAAAGAGCTCCAACTTTCCGTCCACAACTTTCTGTTCGTCGCGTGTACGAGACTTTGGAGCCACGATCGGAGACAAAAGAACTTCCAGAAGCTTATCTTCTGCGTGTTTATATTCCTGGTTTGAAATTTTGATATGCTTTTTTTTTTCTTAATTGATGCTTTTCTTTTTCAATTATAAAAAATAAAATGTGTTTCTTCTTCTTTTATTAATTAATAAAAGAAGAAGAAGATGAAGAAACACATTTCTTTGATGTCTAAATTCAGATCTTAACATTTTAATTTACATTCTTTAATTGTGTTTATCATCTTATATCCTAAGAAAAAACAAAGAAATGTAAATTGACAATACTTAATTTTTAACGGAAGATTGTACTAATTATTTTGAACTATAAAATTAATTCAATTGATGCAAGGCGGTTTAAAATACAGTGCTATTTTATATACCTTCTACTTGTTTACATTCCTGGTTTGCAAATTTTATATACTTGTTTTCTTACTTGATTTTCCTTTTCAATTATAAATAAATAAATAAATAAATATTATAATATAGATTGAGTTTACTCTTTAATTATTTAGTAAAATGCATATAAGATTTACTTATAATAACAGGAATGTGTCAAAATAATATATCATACAATTCATGAATAAAATTGCTTCCGAGAGTACGCTGTAATAATTGTTAATTCACTTCTGAATAATCAAATAATTCCTAACAATTCAACTTCTCCTCATTTTTATTATAAATTTGCAACATTAATTCTCACTATTTTCGGGGGGGAAAAGGTTTCAATATGAATATATAGTTGACATTTAATAATTCGAAATTGATTTCATCAAAATCAATTTTATCAAAATTAACTCAAACATATGCTACATCAGCAAAAGGTTTAGTTTAATTGGTTGAGTAGAGAATATAAATCTTATAAATTTTTTTGGTATTGTATTTAATTCCTACGAATAAAAAAATTATATATTTATCTTAAAATTTGGTGGTTTATAAATCTGTTTTTAATTTTTTCCCTTTTTCTGTAAGTAGCATTTTTGTCGAACTAATAACACCTTTCTCCCTTGCTTTTTACAGGTTTTCCAAGGGAGAATGTAAAGATTACATATGTGGCCTCTTCAAGAACGGTGAGGATTACAGGAGAAAGGCAACTTCAAGGTAACAGATGGCACAAAATTGACAAATCATATCCCATTCCTGATTATTGTGAGGCAGAGGCACTTCAAGGTAAGTTTGAGATTCCAATTCTCACCATTACAATGCCAAAAAAGGCCACTTCACAAGCTGCTACTAAACAACAAGAAGTGGGAACATCCCAAGAGAAAGGTGCAGTAGTAGCTGAACCAAAGCCTCAAGAAAAAGTCCAAGAGACCACTTCAGCACCACAACCTACAACAACTACTAAAGTGGAAGAACCAATTGAAGAGAAGAAAAGTGCATCACCAACAAGCCCTGATTTAAAGGCACAACAAAAAAATGATACTTTTGAAGACACACCATCTCAAAGCCTTTCAAAACCAATTAAGGATCAAAAGGGTCAAGAGGAATTGGTGCCAAAACCCACACCAACACCAACACCAACACCAAGGGCAACTACAATGCAAACATATGAAAAGGCTCAAAAGGGTCAAGAGGAAGAGGAGGTTGAGTCAAAGTCAACACCAACAATGCTAACCAAGGCCAAAACAGCTGAAAGACCACAAAAGGGTGAAGAGGAATTTGAAGCAAAGCGAACACCAACAATGCTGACCAAAGTCAAAACAGCTGAAAGACCCCAAAAGGGTGAAGAGGAATTTGAAGCAAAATCAACACCAGCAATGTTGACCAAAGCCAAAACAGCTGAAAGGCCACAAAAGGGTGAAGAGGAATTTGAAGCAAAACAAACACCAACAATGCTGACCAAAGTCAAAACTGCTGAAAGACCCCACAAGGGTGTAGAGGAAGAAGAGTCAAGACCTTCAATAACAAATGTTACAAGGAAGCCATCAGTTAAGGAGCAATTGGAGGAAAAGAAGACAGAGGAAACAAGTGCTGAAGATGCAAAGAAGGAAAGGATCTCAAATAAGGAAGTTAAAGAGGAATCTTCTGAGTCAAGAAAGCCTATGAAAGATAAGGAGGAGGGTGATTTTGAAGAGAAAGAAACCAAGGCAGAAAAATTGTTAGCCAAGGAAGCAGAAACTTCTGCCCCAAAAGTTCAGAAGAAAAAGGAAAAGCAATCCAGCAACAGAACTAATTCCAAAAGGAAAGGGAAGAGTGAAGACAATGCAATGGAAAAGGTTGGTCCTGTCTCCCAGGTTTTCACCAAAATAGCAGAAGGGATATGGAATGAGGAAGAGAAAAAATTAGTTGGAAATATTGGTGCTGCAGTTTTGGTCATTGCTGCATTGGGATATTATGTATCTTATAGGTTTGCCTCTTGAGGGAGAACCTAAAACAAGTTATTTTCAACGCATCCTTTCTCACACATGTACATGAATCATAAACTGTAACTCAAATCAGAGGGGAATAAAGAGTGTATGCAATCTATAATTCATATTTCATGTTCTATACGACCGTCAACTAAGTGGTAAATATTCATATATATATCATTCAGACATGGGATTATATTGAATTTGACATGAATTTGTTATTTAAATTTTGTTATTGATAATTTTCTATTTGAGAAATAATAGTGACACTTTATTTCTAAGACTATTATTGATTAGAATTTATTGAAATTATTACTTTTAATAGATTTTATTTCTAATTTAATGATTTTTTCTTCTGATTTATATTAAATTGATTTATATTAAATGAGAAATGAAACCTATCAAAATTGATGATTTTTAATAAATTTTAAACAATTATAAAAGGAATAGATTCCTCATAAAAAGAAATTACATTATCAATCTAGTTAAATTAAATTCTTTAAGAAATTTCGGTAATTTGAAGTTACCAACAACATACAAAAACAGCTTAATTCATTATAGGTGAGAGAATAATTCATGTAAAGATTTGATAAGCTTTCGCAACTAGTCAACTACATCTCTAATCCGGACCAATAAAAAATTCAATA
Source organism: Glycine soja (assembly GCF_004193775.1). NCBI lineage: Eukaryota > Viridiplantae > Streptophyta > Magnoliopsida > Fabales > Fabaceae > Glycine > Glycine soja. The sequence goes on along the minus strand of NC_041009.1, from coordinate 18,897,641 downwards.
TAATCCAGACTTAAAATTTCTGTAATCAAAATAAATTAAGCTATGACTATACTGCAGAAAAAAACAATATATATTCACGTAACTCGGTGCAAAGTCACCAGATAAAGATGTTTCCAAAGGTCCAAATTTAACACCTACTACCTCACATAGTATGTATAGTTATCATCTTTAAATATATTTCTACTTTTTCTTCCCCAAAAATTATGTACTTCCAGCAATTTCACATGCATCGACTAGTTCACGGGGGAATACTGGTTTGTCAAGTCTGATAAAAAGAACAACATCAAGTGTTTTTTAGAAATTATGGTAAGGACCAACTCATTTAAAAGCTCAAGTTGGTAAGAGAAGAGGCTTACGAAATTATTGTCTGTTTTATATATCACAAAAACACCCTCGAGCAACAGCCCTTTGAACTTGTATTATTTATTTTTTATTTTGATCCATTGGAATCAATGACAATTATAATTTGAGCAATCAAATAAAAAAATTTGGCATCACACTTTAACTTAAAACTTTAAAGCTTAGATTTATGAGTTTTTTCCTCATTTATATGATGTTCAATTTTTTCATTTTTACTTGATGTGGGACTTTACCTCACATTTCTACTCCAACAAATAAAATATAGGGTTGGACTTAAGAAGGCTAGCACTATGAACCAGGCTCTATTATTGAAAGTTGGGTGGAATTTGTGCACCAAACTAAATGCTCTTTAGGTTAATTAAAGTGGTCTGCTCGAAATACAAATATGGAGATGATGTCTTGCTTATAATTGATGTGTAAGCCAGGTTCAAACCTTTGGCATGGAATTGTCAAACAGTGGGATAGTTTAGTGCCCACTACAACAAATTATGTTTTTGCAACATTAAAAAAATATCACCAAAATATGAATAAATGTTGCATCAAAGTTTGTCATATTTTATCAATGTATATATTTCATATTAAAGGTTTTTTAACAACATTTTTTCATACTAATAATAACATTTATAAAAATGTTACTATAGACTTTTTAATTAGCAACATTTTTTTATACTAATAATACCATTTAGCATTTTTAGTAATATTTTTTCAATACATAGGCAACATTCAAAAAAATTTTTTGCTAAAAAGGCTTTTAGAAATATATTTTTTAATACATAGGAAACATTTTAAAAAATTTGCTAATATATATGTTAAATGTTACTAATTTACTTTTTTCTATAATACGATATAATTTCAATTTTGTAATATTTTAACATTTTACACTTTGATATGTATATGAAGAATTTGATATCATCATTATTATTAAAGAATCTAGTGTTAATTGCCAAAATGGATAGAGTATCGAATAAGTGGAACTAATAAAAGAGAGAAAATATTACACCCAACAGAAAATAATAAAATAAAGTAATAAATGTATTTCATTCTTGGTACCATGTTCACTAATGATGGATTTAAGCCCAACATCAGTTATAATGAGAGAAAATTTTCAGATCAAGCATTGAGGATGATAGAGTAAATGGAATCTCTCAAAAACAATTTTGTATAAACTCTACAAATACCATGTTGAGTCGCAATACAAGTTCACAAATAATAAGTGAGCACAAATTCTTTCTAAAGTACTAAACAATAGGAATCAACTTCTGCTACCTAACTTCTTGTAGTTCAAACTTCCAAGACTGCAAATAAAAAAAGTCCAAAACATTTTAAAAAAACTACCCTATATGCCGGAACAATACTAAAATGTTTGCTTGTAGTCAAAACCCAAATAAAAAGCAATAACAACATAAATATAGTTGGAATAGATCATACATAAAGTTAACATCATTAATTTGCTAGGGAATGACAACTAGAGAGTAAACCATCAGAGACAACCAAATCAAAATTAAAATGAACATATCAAAACTCATGGTCCCCTGCATTTTTCTTTTATATGCACAACTCATTATAAAAAGATTTTATTATATTTATGATGCACACGTATGATTATGATTATGAACAACTTTGTATTAAAAATGATATACTAAAGAAATTAAACAGGGTAAAAAAAGACACTCAATTAAAATGTTCAACAAAAAAATTAGAAACATAATAAAGTGAAGTAAATTCACCTCTCAGCTTGCTTCTTGACTTGAAGAAGCATTTATCACATTCTAAATTTCTAAAAAAAGCAATAAAGGAATAAAAAATAATAAGTTTATACATGAGTCAAGTGTAATATAACAAAATGAAACCATCAAGATGCATTTTGACTTAGGCTTCTTGTGTTGTTTAAGGTGAGTTTTCTCATCTTTCAACATACCCAAGTTAGTTCCATCAAAATGAACTTTGGGTTTACATTTCCTTTTCCCTATTTGTTTCTCTTGAAAATCATTAAAATGAACTCTTATATTTTTTTAACACCAAAAATACATGTAAAACGATATTTTAGCTCAGTTTACAATATATAAAAACGATACAGTATAAAAATAAGCACCATACCAAGTGCACATTCTTGTTGATTAAAGTGAATATACCTATTAAGAATCATCAAAACAAAAATGAAAGATTTCATAAATCATAATTCCCATGAATAAAAAGTGTCACAAGACAACAAAGTACATAACTAACCTTTCATTTAATGCATCAAAATGTAATTTCCCATTTTTTGCATTTAGTTGCTTTATCAAAATAGGGCTTCATTTCCTAATTCAATTGTCATAAACAAAGATTCAATCAACATTAAACTATTTAAGAGTGAAAATAAGGCTTAAACTTACTTCATTAGTCATGGACATTCATGCTTTAATAGTCGCTTTATCAACCTATGTTTTCTTGCAAAATAAATTCTAATTGGTGAATGCTTTAATCAAATCCACTTACACTTTCAACATCCTCTGAATCAAGATTTTCTTCATTATAACCTTTTTTTTGAATCTTTTGCTATAATAAAGATTATATATTACTTACTAAAACAATGAAAAAAAGTATAAATACACTTTAGAGAATAAGGATTTACAAGAAGATGGAAAATGCATTGGATGGACTCTTAAGCATATTAAGATCCTTTTCAATTACAATCCCCTTATGATCTTTTGATTGGCTATATAAAAATAGAGCGTACGAAAAATAAAACGAACACAAATTATCTAAAAAATGAATTAAAGACATAATTAAGCTAGGTGAATTCACCTCTTACTAGCTTCTTAACTTCGACAAGATTTTCCATAATTTGAATTTCTACATTATACAAGAAAGGAATAAAAGAAAATAAGTTTATACTACCAATCGAGTAATTTAAAAAAATGAAACTATTAAGATAAAACTCTTTCTACTTACCCTTGTTGTGTAGCTTCTTGTGAGTTTTCTCTTCATTTCCCTTCCGACTCTCAAAGGAAGTATGGCTTTACTTGAGCCTTAGCTACCACTTTGTTAAGATATATATATATATATATATATATTGACACACACATGTATGTATATGTATGTATATAAATTAATAGATAGTACAAAATAGGTTCATGATGAAGGGCACAATCTAGCCTATGATAACAAATTACAGAACCAACTTCTACAATAAGCTACAAAGAACCATAAAGTGTTAATAAAACATTATCAAACAACAACTTTAGCACTCCCCCCCCCCCCTAGGCTGGAGCATATAAATTGTATGCTTCAAGTTTGGAACATATAAAGTGGATTAGAGGACCTCTCAAGGACTTGGTCAGGATGTCTGCAAGCTGGTTGTTGTAGTTAATAAACTCGATACTAATTTCTTTGGATTGTAGTTTTTCCTGAATAAAATGACAATCAATCTCTATATGTTTAGTTCTCTCATGAAATAAAAGATTAGAAGCGATGTGAATAACTGACTGATTATCACAATACAAATTCATCACAAAATTTTAATTCTTGTAGATGTTTAATCCACACCAATTCACAAGTAACAAGAGCCATAGCTATATATTCTGCTTTTGTACTTGATCAATCAACAACACTTTGTTTTTTGCTTTTCAAAAAGACAATATTTCCTCCAAAGGATACACAATATCCAGTGGTGAATCGCTTGTTTATGAGAAAACCTACCCAATTAGCATCACAGTACCTACAAATTTAAGTATTTCCATCATCATTATACAATAATCCTTGTCCTATAATCATTTTTATGTATCTAAGAATATGAATCACAACATTCTGGTGGTCAAAGTGAAGATCCTACATAAATTGATTAACAACTCCGACTACAAATGATAGACCAGGCCTTGTAATTGTGAGATAAATGAGTTTCCTAATAAGCCTTCTATACTTCTCGAGATCTAGAAAAGATTCCCATTGATCTAACATTAACTTTTGATTTGGATTCATAGTACTATCAATAGGCCTACAATTAGTCATACAATTAGTCATACTTGCCTCCTCCAAAATGTCCAGATCATATTTTCTCTATGAAATGACAACACCTTTGATTGAGCCACTTCAATATCAAGGAAGTACTTTAGATAGCCAAGGTCTTTGGTTTGAAAATGACTAAATAAGTGTTGCTTTAGTTGGGAAATTTTGGCAGCATCATTTCCTGTAATAACAATGTCAACAACATACACAATTAGGTAAGCATATTTCCCATGAGAAGTATGACAATAAAAAAAAACAAAGTGATCTGCTTCACTTTGCTTCATTCCAAAATTTTGATATAACTAAATTTCTCAAACCAAGCACATGGTGACTGTTTGAGCCTATAGAGAGATCAATACAATTTATACACCAAACCATACTCCCCCTGAGCAACAAAACCAGGAGGTTGCTCCATATAGATTTCCTCCTCTAAATCAGAATGAAGAAAGACATTTTTTATGTCCATAAAGAGGCCAATGACGAATAGCTACCATTGTTAGGAAGAGTTGAATAGTTGTGAACTTGGTCACAAGAGAGAAGGTGTCATTATAATCAAGGCCATAAATCTGAGTGTAGTCTTTGGCAACCAACCTAGCCTTAAGTTGATCAACCTTACCATTAGTCTTGACTTTAACAGCACAAACCCATCTGCAACCGTCTTCTTCCCAAGGGGAAAAGAAACTAATTCTCATGTGCCACTTTTCTCAAGAGCCTGCATTTTAACAATCATGGTTTGTCGCCAACCGAGATGATCAAGTGCCTTTTGAACATTTTTAGGAACAATAATAGAAGACAAGGAAGAAATGAAGGAGAAATATGAAGGAGATATGTAATGATAACTCAAAAAATTATAAATAAGGTGAGAATTTTGAGTAGATTGAATACCTTTCACTAGGATGTGATGTAGAGGAAGGATCCATCGTTTGGGAAGCTAATGGCCAAGGAAATGAACCAAGAGAACCTATAGGAATTGAACAACTATTTATTAAAGAACAGGCCCTCATAACTGCATCTCCCAAATGATGTACTGGAACATTGGTATTAAGCATCAAGGAGCGTGCATTCTCAACTAAATTTCAATTATTTCTTTCTTCTATTCTATTCCATTTTTTGTGGTGTGTGTGGACACGTGGATTGATGTAGAATATCCTGTGAGGATAAAAAAGAAGAAAGTTCAGCTGAAAAAGATTCTTTGGGATTGTCACTTCTAACAATTTTAATTGTTTTGCTAAATTGGTTCTTAATCACATTAAAGAAGGACTTGAAGATGGACAAAAGTTTATATCTCTCTTTCATTAGATCAACCCAAGTACATCGAGAGTATTCATCGATAAAGGTTACAAAATATCTGAAACCAAAAGATGTTATTTGGCTTGGTCCCCAAATATTTGAATGAATGGTATAGAAAACTGAGTTACATCTTTTTTCAATTGGTCTATGGAAAAAGGATCTAACATATTTTCTTAATTGGCACGACTCACATTCTAACATTTGAAGTTGCTTGAGACTAGGAACCATGATCTTCAATTTTGCCAAACTAGGGTGACCTAAACAGTCATGCAAAAGTTTTAGATAAGAGGCTGCAAAACAAGACATAGATGAGTTGGCTTCGAGACAATAAAGGCCTCATGATTCATAACCAACGCCAATCAGACAACTCGTACAACATTTGTAATATTCTTGATTTTTTACTTCTCGGCGAATCTCACACTACAACACTTTATGTGGTGACACTTCCCTCAACTCCTCGTTAATCAGAATCCTTCACCAGTCAGAATCCTCCATAGGTAACCCTTTTTGAAACTTCTACAATCAATTTTGCCTGCTTCTTAGCCTATGATGACAGATTATAGAACCAACTTCTACAACAAGCTACATAGAAATATAAAACAATAACTTTAACAGCTTTGTTTCTATCAACAAAGTGAAAAAAAATGTTTAAATTATAAACAAGAATATTATATAAAGGAGAAATAGATACTAGAATACTAAATAGTAAGTTGTTGGTCCAAGTAAGTAAGAGAGTTTATTGGCATTTAAGTCGACTTATGTATTTATAGATGTGTTAAGTGTCGTAGATCATCTGGATTCTTCATACCAGGGAAAGTTAAGAATACTACTATTTAGAGTAAGTTCACGCTTTAAATTAAATAAAATGACACATGTTATCAGATAAAACCAAGGGTAACATTATATGCCATATACACGAGAAAAAAGTAACTTAAAATTGCTAAATATTCAGCATAATAACAAGTTAAAAATGAGTTTAATATAGCATACCACAACGCAAGCATGATGAGTAGTGGCTGAAGAACATGCATCAACAACTACATCTTCTTTTATATTTGGAATATTGCACATATCTAGAATCATTATTCCTGGAAAACAATTTGGCAATTAAGTCAAAACATTTTTGAAATTGCCTAAAAGTTCTGCTTCCATGGCTTTCACTTGCTCTTTTAGTTTTACTTCCATTTCCTTTTGCATTCTTTCTTGTAAGCTTTGAAGTTCAACTTGAGAATTTATTTTAACTTCATCAAGTACTTTTTGATTTCCAACTTGAGACTTAGTTCCCCATAAGTTTGAAGGTACAAACCCTTTTCCATATGTGCGAACATAGCCATGTCCATCTTTTCCCAAGACTTGGAAAAATACATCATCTCTAGTTGGGCTTTGCTTTAGCGCTTCTGGATGGGAAGCAACTTCTTCCTTAAGCTTTAACATAAAATCAAAAGTTAAATTATATTTTTGAGTAAACGAAAAAATATAGAGTAGATAGAGAAAACAATTGAGATGATCATACAATAATTTTACTGGTTTCCTCCTTCTCAGGCTTATGTGTCAGCATAAACATTTCTACATAAGATGACTCTCTTCCATTAGGATTCTTCATTGTCTATTATATAAAAGAAAAAGATTAGTTAAATCACTATTTGAAACAAACAAAACCATTATACCAATACAAAATTAATTATGCAATTAGTGTTAACTCTTCATCTTGTATTTCTGCTAAAGTTTTTAAACCAGTAATGTGTATAGTGATATATTTTGCTCTACTTTTTTTTTCTTCTTGCTACTATTATTTATAATACAAACACCATATGAGAAAAACAAAAACAATCAAATCATTAACATAAATAATCACATAATAAAATTTGATATATTTAAATCGCCTTAGCTATGTCGGATTTCCAAAATTTAACAAGAATTTTCCATTGCTCTAGTGGAACATTAGGAGGTTGTTTTTTTAAATTACAATCAACTGGCATATTTGGGAAAAAGTACTTTGACTTCAATCAGACATTTATAACTCCTCCAACTTGAGCATATGATTTCTAAAATCCACTTTTAGCACGCTCTTCAATGTCAAAATTTTCCTGCATAACATCATCAATTAAAATAAATATTTGGATCAATTAAAAAAATATAATCAATGATAAAGGTGAGTGGAATGTAATACTATGACAGTTTTCCATAAGTCATCCCAGTTTTCTTTTAGTCCTTTACAGCTTGTGAATGTTAAGGGGATTAAATATGCATTCCTAGCCAATGTCCCCAAATAATTGCTCAAGGTAGCTCGATAACTACCAATAGGTTGGCCATGAGCATTAAGGCTACTTGTCAAACGATCTTCATATCTTAAGCCATGAGTTTTAAGACATTTGGTAGGACCCATTTTCTTCTTGTTGGTAAAACCTATTATTAAGTATAAATTTGAATATAGTAAAGCAAGTTCATTCTAACACATGCTAATGTAATATATGATATAAATAATTAACCATCGTGTTTGGGTGCTGATGGAGTTTGACAAGGCTTGATGCGGTTTCAAATCCTCAAAGATTGCAGCCATAGAACCACATGGACATGAAACCTTATGCTTCTTGGCAACCAAGGTTGTTGGTTCTTTCTCATCAATAACACTTGTCATTGAGCTACTTGGCCTTGAAATCTTATGCTTCTTGGCTAACAAGGTTGTTTGCTCTTCTTGCTCACTAAGGACATAGTGCATTGACTAACTTGGTCGTGAAACCTTTCCTTCATTGCTTACCATCATGATGTAAAACATAAAACAATGTAAAAACAATATATAGTCTTATCGTATCAAGAAATTCAACTTTTGCAAAGAAAAACACAAGTACATTCATCTTAAATTTAATAGTGTTCGATGAAATACACAAATACATTAAACAGAAAATATAAACATCATTAAGACTCTTTTCTAGTTGCTTGTTTTGTATCAACTATTGTCCCAAGTACATCATCTCTAAACCAACTGATATCATCTTCATCTTCATCAACCATAGATTGATCCAACAAATGACTTCTCAATTGATCTTTCAAGTACTTTTCAATATCATCATTCTCAAAATCTCAATACATGTCAAACAAATCTCTGGTGGTGGTTTCAGTTACAGCATGTCAATTAACACTTGGGCCTTGTGTATAGTATACTTGCCTAACTTGAGTTGCAAACACAAATAGGTCGTTTTCATAAATCAACTTCCCAAAATTTGGAAGCATTAATCCAAAATGATCTTGCTTACTTTAAAACCAATCACATTTAAATAAGACCAATTTAGAATGACCACAATAATCCAACTCTATTATATCTTTCAAAACTCCATAGTAGGTAATATGATCTACTTCAGGATTTTCATCTTTTACACTTTTAAACCTAACAATAGATGAAGTAATCATTACTCTCTAGAGTTTTCTGTTTTTTTTTTTTTTTTCACAACCTTCAACAATAAACTAGTAACCATTTATCACATAAGCTGAAAATCATCTTGCGACAGTATTAGGCTCTTTAGACAATCATTTAACCTCTTCACTAACAATCACATTCTTAACATGATCCAAGGAAGCCTACATAGTAATCCCCTTCGACCGAGCTACCTAACACTTTCATTTTTCCTTTTCCATTGATAGGGCCCTTCTTCGCAATCTTCTGACCCATCTTCACAGCTTTACCTTTTTCCTTCTTATCCTCTGACTTTTGATTGGTCTGTGATTTTCTTCCAAATTGTTGACCTCACACTAACCCACCCTAAACAGGGGTTGAGTGTTTTTCCCCCTTGTGAATTCCTAACTTTAGATATTCACAAAATTGGGTTGGCTCATAGTAGACCCAAAGACAATAGTAGGTTGATGGATAGGAACCTGGCCATATATTCTCAATTTTGAGCAAAACCCCTAACATGTTGTCCACCTTAGTTATAAAATCTTCATTCCATGACTCAATACGTACCCACACCTCCACCTTTTTCACAGCGAACTCCGACGTCTATCCCTAATACCATCGCATCCTATAAAACACCATCAGACTTCGATAGTTTATCCAAATAACAAATATTACTCCATGGGAAAGACGTTTATTTTTCTTCCTGCTTCTTTGCAAAATGGTTCACCCTCTTGGTCAGTGGTCCCATGTGGGCCCCCATCAGAAACCCTAGCAGAGACGTTTTCGCTCATATTCTTTACTCCTTCGCTACGTCACAGACACAATCACTTCTACCCTAGCACAAACCCCATGTTGATGTCATAAACTCTCATTTGAATATTAATTATTTTGGCTCTGGAGTGTTTCTTGTCAAGACCTTCCGCAAAAAAAAAAAACAATTAAATTGTATCATAATTAATTTAATTATTATTAAAAAGATAATTTATGTCATAATTATTTTAATTTTGTTAAAAAGGTTATTATTTTGATATATATATATATATATATATATATATATATATTAAATACGCCTAAAAAAAGTTTTTGTTGTTATTTCGAAATACACAGCGAATTTGTTAAGTTAGTTTTTTAGTAAAAAATTAAGACATGAAAACGGTAGCTTCGTGTTTTGAAATCGATCCCTTGCCACAGCTATACCTCTACATCACAAAAATAGTCAAACATATCAATATATTGTTAGAGTTTAAAGTGCATGAGCCAAACAAAGAATTTTAACTTTATATATCCCAGAAGTTATACAGCAAGGGGGATCGAATGCAAAGTTTTGTCATGCCATAATATTAAGCAATCAAAAAAGAATAATTTCTTTTTTGAGAAATCCAACGTCATCAATTCTTGAATTGTTCACTATAAATGTACGAACCCACTAATCCAATAAGTTCCAATAAACAATTGCCATATTTTTGCTGCAATAGAAACACAAACACAACAAACAAAAGCAGTTATGATGGAAATGTCCACCTTGCAATCAAACCTTAACTATGAGAATTGCCAGCCTAAATTAGAAACAAAGGAGACCCCAGAATCACACATCCTGCTTGTTCACCTTCCTGGTTTGTATGGCTAATAACCTCATCATCAACAAAATCATGTTTTTGTTTTATCTTGCACATCTTTTCATAATTTCCATATTAAAAGACAACAAATAACAATCAATCATCACTTCACATGTTATGTAGTAAACCATAGTTTGCCTTTGCCTCCATTCTAGTTTATATAAAAACCTAAAAAACCATACTAGTATCAAGCAAATATTATCATATTACTACACATATACGTGTTTGATTTGGTTTATTTGTAAAAAATAATTACTTCGATTATTTTAAAAAAAATATTTTCCCATAATAAACGATTAACGAATATATGCACTACAATGATTAGTATTACAATATTGATGAGAAATAATCGCCTAATTGCAATATTGCACAATAGAAGACTTTGTACGAGAAATATTTATCATAACTAATGAATTTATTAAATTAAAAAAAAGAAACCTCTATACAAGGAAATTTATTGGAACATTTCATTTCATATATATATACAGTCATTTTGTTTCCCATGACAAGCTTATTAATTTCTTTGTTTTTTTATAGGTTATGCAGAAGATGATATAGGAGCTCAATTTGAGTACGATTATAGAAGAGTTAGAGTTTTTGGTGGAAGACCCCTTGGAGATAACAGATCAATTCGCTTCAACGTTGTATATGCAGTTCCTTGGAATTGTGATGTGAACAAGCTTAAGGGTATGTTCCAAGGAGAAATTTATAGTGTTACAATGCCAAAGGTGAATACATCAAGCGATTTCCCAGATCAAAATTCACCCAAATCTTCATCACATGGAAAGGCTCAAATTGAAGTATCTGAGGAACCAAAATCAATAATTGAGAGTCAAAAACAAGATAATGAGACTTTAACCTTACCAAAAGCCATAAGTGATTCATTGCCTCAAAAGGGTGAAGAGGTAATTTCACAAGATGCCAAGAATCGAAGAGAAGAAAGGTTTGAAAGTAGTGAAAAGAAAAGGGTTGATAGGAAAGACACTATGGAAGAAAGTGAGAATGTTTCTGCCTCAGGAAAACCACCCCAGAAAGGAAAAAAGGAACATGTCATGGATGAGACAAGTTTCATCACAAAGAGTGAAGAGGATGGTAAGGGTAAGGGAGAAAAAATGGAAATGAATGATACACTTGATGAAGGGAATGATGGAAAGGACATAATTGGAACATCAAAAAAGAAAGGAATAAAGGAGGTGGCTACTTCTGCTTCTCATGCCGTGACAAGTTTGGTAAAGAGGTTCAATGAAGAAGATATGATGCTGTTATATACAAGTGCAACAACGGCTATAGTGTTGGCACTAGGTGTTTATGCTTCTTACAAACTTCGTTTCTCAGCTAGACAATAGATAAAGGAATTAATCACTCTTTCCTTTCATGTGATTTTGGCATGTTTTGTTTTCAGTATATTGTAAAATCAAAGAAAGCATGCCTAGTTTTATAATCATAATCAAGTTGAACGGCAGTTGTCTCAATGATTAGACCAAAAAACAATGTGTTACAGAAGTTCATAAAACAATTGAAATAGCTATTGACTGTCTAATTGGACAAATAAATCACAATTACATCATATAACATAATAGTCGTAACTTTATCGCTCCATGGGAGCCCAACCAATTGGTCCACAAATATAAGGTTCCATCAGATGTTTTTATGGAAGCTTTTGCAGGTAAAAAATTTAGTCTCGGAAATGCACGAGTAAAAAAAATAATCTCACATTTATTCTAAAGTAATAAATTAATTAATCAATAATATATTTTTTATTCAGGTAAGTAATCTCATTCTCAGTCAATATTTAGTCCCGCGGAGGAAATAGAGAATATTTATTCCCATGATACAAAAATTTTATTTGAGTAAAAATACATATATAAATTCTTGTTAACCACTAGCTATCATATTTTCCTCTTAATCATTTCTTCATTTATGTTCTTTAACTTTTGTCATTCTCAAAATTTTCGATCATGCATCAATTTTTATTTACCACTAATTTCATGAATTTTACCACAATAACTTTTTGTTTTTCCTCCAATTGTTCCTTGTTCATGTTTGATGTGGTGAGATAGATATATCTATAATTTAGGTCATACTCTAATGAATACTGAAAGAGTAGTGAGAGAGGTTTTGTCATGGAAACAAGGGATATATAGCATTGAGTTTAGTTTGCTTGTCATTTGTGGGTCTTATATAATAAAGTTTTTTATATTTGAAAAAATAGCATCTTTAACATAATAAGAATATTTTAGTAATTATAATAATATATTCCAAAGAAAAAATAATTTAACCAAACATATATCTTAATTGTTTATGGGAATATAAAAAATATTCTTAACTAATTTTGTAATTAACCAAACACATTTTTTATTAAATACTCGGGAATAACATTCTCATGTTTTATTCCTAGGAATAATATCCCCAAAACTAAAAAAGCTATTCATGAAACAAGCACCCCCTATGTATTACTCCTTTCTAATTTCTTGTCTCCATGCCTTTCCTCTCCCTCTAATTGGAAAATGATCAATATTTTAAAAATTGAACTGGATTAGTCGATTCAGTCGATCCAACTGAGAAACGACCTAGTAACCACTCTGGACACTCTTAACAACGTCATTTTTAAAACTAATGAAAATCAAACAAATTGATAAAAATTAGAGTTGAACCAACACAGAACTGATACCAAACCGGTCTTCTTATTTTTTTTTTTTATGTTTTTATTTAAACTATTTTTAAAAAATAAGTAAAAATACATAATTTAAATATTTCAAATATGTATCAATTATTTTATCTACTACTATTAATTTTATCAATAAAACATATAATTTAGTCATTTATATTAATTTATAATTCTTTAGATCTTAAATTTTTGGAAGTCTAATTTTTTTTATTACTTAAAATATTATATAATAATACAAAAAATAAAAATGATTTAATCCTGATTCAACTAATATCTTCACTAATTCCGTCACTGGTCCGATTTTAGAAACCTCGAAAATGAAAAATCTTTAAAATATTAATATTTTCTTTCTTGATTGTTTTCTCTTTTTTTTCTTTCTAAAGTAGTATTTTTAATTGAAAGGACAGAAAATGAGAAAAGAAAATATGAATATAAGAACCCCAATTAGACGCCTCAATATCTTTTTCATGAGTTAAGGTGTTTTTACGTCATACAAGTCTTAAATGAACTTGAAAACCCTTTTATGACCCAATTTCTTGTGTAAACCATTTTTTTGTGTGTAAACCATGTTAAGTTATAGAAACTACTATCTATGATTTCCTAAACATACCCTTTAAAATTTCAAGGTCGTTGGCTGCATGTTTAGTGAGATATGACATTTTTTTAATTAAAAACACAATAGTCATTCGCTCACTGTACAAGCTTTCCATCCATTTATAATATGCCTAACATATGTTGTGTATCAAACACATTGAGAAACTTGCTCAATCTTGCTAGACTCAGTTCAAGTTAACCATGATCAATTCAATCAAAATATACATGGAACTCGAACCTATCCGATGAAAATTCCTTCCTGGACAAGATAGCAATGTAGGAAGGGTGGCATAGAAAGCAACGTTGTGCAAAGGAAAGAAATATAAAAAGTGAAAGACAGAAAGACAAGAAATTATAGTAAAACATGCTTTTATATACAAGAATTTGCAACAGGCCATTATCCATCAGAAAGATCATCACCATAAAAACCAATACCATCATCCTCATCAACCAAATATTTACTTTTGGATTTTGATGATTTGCCAGATTTTGTGGGTTTCTTCATTTTTTCTGCCTGCAACTCCAACACCTTCTCTGAAGGTTTCCACTTTCTTTTGATACGTGTCCCCCCAGCATCATCTGCAAAGAAATTTTGAAGGCTGTAAGTAAAAACTGCGCATACAATATTACCTTCTAATAACAGAATCTATGTAAGTTGAAAGCTGAAATTCCAAACACATCCGGAAGAAACCAAAAAATAATTTTGCTGCCATAGTTACACATCAGTGGTTCAATAATTCATATTCTTCCTTTTAAAAACAGGTTTCTTAAGAATCCAATACTCGGTTACAAGCATATAGTGCAAGGCCTGACTTTACCTTCCACTGGACTTGAGTTATGATTCATGGTATTTTCATTTGGTCCAGCCTCTTCTGAAAGTGGGGATCCAGAGTTATTGCTGTCCACCAACTTTGAAGAACTATTTACGAACTTGTCTGGCTGTTCAGGAGCATCACAACTGGGAGTTGCTGGCAGGAAACATAACTCTTCTTCAGACATATCAGAGTCACTGAAAGCAGGATCTTTCTCCACCGTTACAATGTCAATTTCGTCATCTTCATTAACATCAGATCCTTTTACCTGCAATGACACGAACAAACCTAGGACTAAAATGAGACAAGGAAGAAAAAGAAAACCTGCATGATCATCTAACCCTACCTTACCTTCTCAGTCTCGGGAATCAAATCAAATTCATCTTCTCGCTCCACATACTCCTCATTTTCCTCGAGCTCTTTGAAATCAGGAGCAAATGCACTCCAGTTCTCGGTGTAATCCTTAGCCCAGATATAAACTATGCCATTCAAAGAAACAGATACAACAATAGGACGTACAGGATGCCATGCTAAATCAATAAGGGCTTCCTTAGGTCCTTCAAGGATCTTCACAAGATGCCCAACTCTATCCCATACGTAAATCTTGTGCTCCCCTTTATTAGCAGAACCACCCACAACCCACTCACCGTCACCACTGAAGCAGGGTGCTTTCCAGTGCACCTTCGTTATTGAATCTTGAAACTCCCGGAACAAAGTTAGGCATTTTGAGCCTACAGCTTTCAACTTCTCAACATCATTTAGATCATTGAGGTTCCCATTTAGCTCATCAAGTGTTCTAACTTCTTCTTTTAGGGGTAGAAGATTTTCATAGATCCTGATTATTCGATCATTTGAGTTTGTTAGAAGATATTGTCCGTTCCTGCTAAACACAATGTTCTTCACCACAGAACCACCAGGTATAGGAACCATGGCACGCACCTCACCATCTACATAGTTAATTACAAGAATTTCCCCTTTAGAATTTCCCACATAAACCAGGTTTCCGTACTTACTAAAACATGCAGCAGTTGGTGAGAAGGAGGTAATTCCATCGGCACACTTGTTACGTGAGGTAGGGGTTGGTCCATTATTGGATATCTCCAAGATAGAAACTTTAAGCGAAGTTGTGTTTCCTGTGTTCAAGTCAACAATCATTGGAGGACATGAGAGAGGGCATGCCAAGCAAAGAGATGGTTTAGAGGAACCCGGATGAAGACGAGCTTGTAGAGGGGTTTGTTGTAAAACTATTCTTGTTATCCTCTTACCACTCATAACATCCCACAGCAACAATGACTTGTCAGCAGCAGATACAAGAATTCGATGACCACACTTTGACCAACAGACACTGGTTATTGGAGATGAACATTCATTATCTCGTAGCTCTTTAGCAATGCCCCGGGTTTCAAAATCCCAGATAACGCAACTTCCGTTGTTGCACCCAGCTGATTCAATTGATCAAATAGAGTGAGAAAATTGATAATGTATAATAACTCCAATTAATAATTCACAAAAGTTTTAGTTTTACACTTGCTATGATATTTCTACAACACATTCAAATAAATATATAAGCACATGCTATGCAATATACGTCTATGCATCAAAACAAAGAAACGACTACATAGGTCATAAAGAAATAGTCAGTACAAATGTGGTGATTATCTTATTGTGAAACCTTCCTTGATACCCCATTTAGAGTTTGCTTACGAGTGTCAATAATCCTCACTCATTGTCACCATATACGTCCAGATTAGTCCCAACAACACTCTGCATGCTCATTGACCAAAGTTCTTCAAATAATTAGCACTACCAAAAACAATATCATCTTCCTTTCCAGACCATGATGACCAGCAACATATGAAACCTGCTGCCCATAATCCATACAATCATCAACTCAAACCAGGCATATCTTCAACAACCCCATCTGAACCTCTTCTGCCTTATCGTCAAAAGACTGACTATTGCCCAAGGTAACTTTCCATATCTGTTTTCTATTGACCAACAAGTCTAAGCATTTGATCTCACATAGGATTAGTATGTATTCATCAAAAAGCAACCACTTACAACATAAATGATACCCATTGCATTACCCCCCCAGTAAAAAAAACAAACAAATTTGCAGCCAATGTAACTTTTTTTTTTTTGTATCTGTAGAAATCTAAGACATGTACCAGGGGGGTTACAAAAGCTCACACACTCTGCTCAATCAACTAAGCTAGACCCCCTTGGTAGCTGATGCAACGTTTAACATCAATTGTGAAGGGTAAAAAAATTTTATCCAATCCTTCATATACCACATGCACAAAGGAACACATTCACTGCTACCCCTAGTCTTATCAGGATGAATTTGGTATAAATTAACTACTCAGTATACATTACACTTCTTAATATATAATATTCATGCATAAATTATATGGATGAATTTAGTATAAATTAACTTCTTACTAAATTTACAAGTCATTTTGATATATTTGGAAGGACTAATGCAACTCATGCAAGTACATAAGTCAACATACTAGTTTAAATTTAAAAAAAAAAAAAAAAACACGATTATTTGCTTCCTATTAAGCTCAACCAAATCACACACTACTTAAGGCACATATCAACACAACATATGCATATAAACAATAATTACCAAAATATTTCAAACACATTCTTAACAAACCACATCATTCATATCATACCACGTTGTTCCAATCTTCCAGAATTGGTAAAGTAACCATAATTTATGCCACTAAGTATCATCACTTGCCAGAAAGAACAGCAAAGCAGAAAAACACCGACCTAGGTTGTGTTTAATTGTGTTTTCGCTTCTTAGTTTTTAAAAAATTATTTTATATAAACAATTTTAATAAACTAATACTTAGACAACAACAGTGGATAAAGAAGATGTTCCAGAACAGAGAACACGAATACCAGAAAACTGAAAGTAGAAATATTAAAAGAAATGTAATTTTTTTTTAAGTTACTTTTATTTTTTGCATTTAAATACAAAAAACAAATTTCAAGAATAGGAAAAAAAACCCTAACTTGAAAGAAACCAAAAAATAGAAAAGTGTAAGCGAGAAAATTACCAGCAAGAAGTGTACCACGACGATTAAAGGCAATACATTTCATACACCCATGTTCCAAATACTCCTCTATCACTTCTGGAAAATCTCCCTGTAAGGGGTCTTCAATATTCCACAATAACAATGTTAAAACTTAGGAAATAAATATATAAAATGAAAACAAATGTAACAGAAACATCACTTCTTTTTCTCTTTCTTTTATTAGTGGGTACCCATTTTCAACTTTTCAAAGGTTATTTAATTGCGCGTTATCATGGACATAAATAAAGGCTTAAAAGAAATTGTGTTAGGTTACTGAAAGGAAGAAAATAAGGGGCCAAAGAGAGAGAAATTGGAAGAAGAAAACGAACCAATGATGGGTGCGTTCATCGTAGCAAGAAGCTCGAACGTAAAGTGAGACAGAGAGAGACTGAAGTAAAGCAAGCAAGGGAAAACAGAGGCAACAGCCAACAGTGCAAGAACTGAAAGACAAAAGCGGTAAGAGAGAAATAGAACGAAGTTAAATCATTAACGTTTAAATACCTTTTTAATCTTATAATTTAATGTTTTTATTTTTTCTTATAATTTTTTAGTTCTTACAAAAATATATTTATTTTGTTTTTCATTTTTAAGTCAGTTAAATAACATCTTTTTTACTGTTTTAAGGGTTATTTAAACCATTTCAAGGAGGGGAAAAAATAAATTAAGTATAATTTATAAAAATTAAAAAAATTATAAGAATTAAAAAAATATTTAAGTCAATAAATTTATTTTTTTAACAAAATTTTCTTTTAACCTTTTTAGGTCCTTAAAAAAATTGTAGGTTCTCGATAAAACAATTTTTTTTTTTTTATCAATGTCATCAAGATTTTTTAGTTGATTAGTAGCGTGGCCATTGAAGTTTTAAAAATATAATTTATGGTGATTTTATGACGGGTTAAAAATCATCGGAATCAACTATTGACGTAGACGTAGGATGAAAAGGTGGGCCACCGTGAGTTGCCATGGACGTGCAACGTAGTATTAAAATGAAAGTCATGGATTCTAATTATGATTGAATTGCAATTCATGGCTCTTGATAGCATCATTTATATTCTATAACTATATATAAACCAAATATATAGACACTTTTGTCTCTTAATTATACTACAATTCAGTTCCACTAATATATGAATTAAAGGATAGAATACAATGGGTAAAAAAATGTAATCAGAAACTGCACTTAATATTTTTATCCTTACAACTGTTTAATATTTTGTAACTGCACTTGATATTTGTAACCACTCTCATAAGTAAGTAATTGCTCCCAAAACGAGAAGCAACCGTGAATCTTTATCAAACTGCAACAGCAGACCCTGAAACACGTCCCTCTCAAATCTAAAGCATTAAAAGATTATTTTCTTTAATTAAAATCTTTCTTTGCCCCTTTCCACCTTGATTCATTTCAATTTTTCACAGGTCAATCTGTCATATATAATGCAGAGTCTGAAAAGTGAAAAGCAAGGCGACAATATGAAGCAAACACAACAATGTTGGTGTGCTAAACTCCACCTTTTTGGTATTGTCTTTGTACATTGTAACAGTTTGTCCTTCTATTACAAAAGAAAGGAAGGGGCATTGCATACCTTGGTGTGGTATTGAAGACTGAATTTAGGAGAAGCCCACCACAATTTTTCTAAATCAGGTTATACATACATATGATAATAATAATTGAATTAGGACTTTTGAGGGGGGAAATAACAGAAATGAAAGCATTCTGACGATGCTTACATTTCCGCATTGATTTTATTTTTTTCACAGGGACCTTTTATTAGTCTTATATTAGTGTAAATCTCCTCGGTGATCCTAAATCCAAAATTTTCTTAGTCAAAAAAAGTTTATGAAATATATATATCATCTCTCATATTATGTAGATATTTATACCAATATAGGACCAACAAAAGGTCATGTAAAGAACTACCTTTTCATAAACTTTCGAAATATTACGGCATTCTCTTTCCTTAAAAAACTATTAGCACTACTTTTTTTGACTAATTTTTCTATTTTATGTTTATTTTAAAAAATAACAATAGAGAGACAAAATACCTCTCTCTTTCAACTAGTAATAATAAAGAAAATATCTCCATTTGATATATGTATTTTATTAGATCATTTTATTTTGTTATTTTTTTAATAAATACTCATTACTCTTAATTCAATAAAAGAACACACAAAGTAAAATAATTTTAAAAAGAAAAAAAAAAACAAAATCAGCGCACACACAATAAATAAAAATTCGATCTCTTCCCAAATCCAGCTTCTCAAATCTAATCCATGGTCTCAAATTCCATCTTATCCCGTCAACTGCGTGCCAACTTAAACACACCTTAATCAGCTCACCAAAATCTCCCCCAGGTATCCACCTTATTACCTCCAATTCAAACCTATCTCAGTTTAAACACCAAATCAAAAGAACAAATGGCGCTATATGCATATTTAGGAGCAAGCGAGCTATTCCTCTCCCTTTAAGCGTAAGGAATCTGCATTATTTTGTCATGGTCACGTTTCAATTATAATCAAAATCCTCAATAATGTTGATTTAAAGCAAATAATTATTATTTTGAAAAGCTTTTGGCTTACATGCCAATAAACAATATCATTGTATTTGCATCTGGTGGGCAATAGACAATAGCAGACATAGGATAAGATATGAGAATTATTTAAAAAAGAGTTAATGTTTTATAGTTGTGATCCTTGTTGCAGAGAATGTTTAAACATTCTTTCTAAATTTGTCGAAGTGAACAAAATAAGAGAACAATCATTTAATGCACCAACAAATACTTTCTTTAAACACAAGATCAAATGCAAAATAAAGATTGGTTAAAGACAACAACTACTTACTGAACAAATCTATAAATATTAAAGTTTTAAAGAGTTGAAGTTAGAAGAACAAACGCCATTTTGAATTTCTTATTCTCTTTTACCTTTAAGCTCTACCTTCTTATTTTCTGATAATTCTCTAAGTTGTAAAAGTTTTCAAAACACTTTGTATAGTAGAAAAATATTATGCTAAAGTTAGATATTTGTATGTAAGACGATAGTCTTGTCAATGTACACTCAACCTTAAACAAATATGTTGATTTGTTATAGAGCCAAAAATAGTTTGATAGAAAACAATATCTAATTTGTGTTGTAAAAGTTTGGAGATAATTAAGCTTTTTGTAAGACACAAAAATGACACGGAAAAATATTTGTATCTTTTTGAGAAAGATAGTAAAAACTTGGTGAATTTTTTAGAATTGAAGGTAGTCTCCGTGGTAAAAATGAACAAGTATAAATCTTTATATTTTCTATCTTTGTCTCTCTCTCTCTTACTTATAATTGACTAAGTACTTGAATTTGATTTTGTCTTAAAATGTGTTTTTAAACATGTTAAGTATCACTTGTCATTCCTTGCTTATGAAAACTTTGTTTTCCTTCTTAATGTTTATAGATGATAGCTTCTTGTTTCCAAAAAACTTACAGAAAATTTTGAAATCACAATTCAATCTCCCATCTTGTGATTTTTTCTTTTACAATCACCATGGTGGTGAATCTGAAGCAAATATTCAAATCCAAAACAAAGACATAAAGATGTCAATAGATCTTAGTAGAAACGCTAAGGCACAAGGGATCCGAAGAATAAATGTTAAGATAGTGTGAATCTAATAAGAAAATGTGGTCGATCCAAAGTGCATATCTTCCTACTTCATGATTGTTGTTTGTCACTAATGTGTAAAATGTGTATTCGCACTAGGACAAGTTTATCCTACATAGTAGTATCGTGGACTCGAAAGTCTGAATATTATATTGTATCCAGAGACCCGTTCTGTTCTCAAATAATCTAAATTATATTAACTAAATAATTTTGGGTTTTTTTATCTTGAGTTTAGGGATTTGTTGTAATTGCATTCAAGAAAAAAAATAACTAAAGACAACAATAGTTGTAAGAAAGAGATATGCACGAAAAAAGATTACTCAGGTTATGATGATTTCCCATGTATCATTTTTCTCTAACTCCTATTTTAATTTAGAACTCTCAATTAACCATCAATTGTCTAATGTCTCTTAATTTAATTATTAATGTATGGTTAATATTTGATAATATTCTTTCCCCTAAATAAATCATGTGTTGGTCATTTGGAATTTAATTTAAAGTTAAAGATGAATTATGAAAAGGTTTATATAAAGAGAAGAAAAGCATTTTCCTAGATCTAGAAATTGATTAAACGGTAATTGAGTTTTTTTTTCCTTCCTTTATAATTATTTAAATATTTAACTTATGATGAATAATATTTAATAAATAATAATTTTTAAAAATACTTATTATTTTATTGGTGTTTTATATCATGGTTTTTATATTTATTCGAATTTTAGAAAATATTTAAATTTTAAAAGAGATGCAATTGTTGTTTTAGTTAGAAAAATTAAAATATTTGAATTCAAAATAATTATAACAATAATTAGAGTTAGAATTATATAGTTCTTTTAAAACATAGAGTGCATAAATAAGTAAACAAACATTCAATTATATTATAACTATAAATTCCAAGTATGATGATGACGGTAAGCAATAAGTAGAGTTAGAATTGGAGATGATTCTTCAGAACGATAAATAATCTCCAATCCATATACTGTAAAATTCAAAAAAAAAAATCAACCATTAGCAATTGCTAATAGAATTATCCAACAAATTAATCAAATTAAGTAACCACAGATATTATTCGCACCATGTCATGTCATTACATTCAATGGCAAAGTTCTGAAACCACTCACATGATTTACGTAAATTCGATAGCAGAAATTCAGGATAGTTAGCTTAATTTCGATGTGGTGAAACCAAGCTTTGAACATAATCATAACAGTAAAAGGAAAATTTGTTTTTGAAATGTTCCATACGTTCTGATCTATTATATCTCCGATTATACAGAACAAATCTTGCACCTGCATAACTTGTCAGCAACACGACATCCTCATCTTGAGACATGCACAAAGGACGGTCATGATTTAGAAGTTGCTCGTAATTTACGTTCAACAACTTAGTCCAAGAATTTTCAACTCCAAACTCCCTCATTAACCAAACAACACAATGGGTTTTCATGTGATCAAGAGAAAGACACAGACAACCTTTCAAAACCCCAAAATAAGGCTCCATGCGAGGGACTTCAAGAAGACCTTCAGGCATCGACAAATATGTGTATGTCTCGTACATAAGATCATAGGAAAAAATTACTAACTGATCGATATGATCGATAGTAACATTTTCCCATAGATAATGAAAACTTGACACGCGTAGTGCTAGCCAGTTAACAGTGCCACACGCAAAATGTCCTTCTCCCAGCACGGGAAAAGCAGGGAAATTCGAAGTCTTTCTCCAACAAGTGTCACCCAAGCAATGAACTTTGATCTCCTTTGTCTGCGATTTAATATCGCAAAGGAGTGCCACCACCTTGTAAGTGTCACTCGAATCATCGAATCCAAAGCCACATTTCCAAGGATAGTAGGTATTATTATTATCTTTGAATTGAATACATAAGGGTGGTGAATACTCAGACATGATCCCTGTGGCTGGGTTCCATAATCGGTACTGGCACTCTTCTTCAAATTCTCGAACATCAAAACACTTAGTCATGCAAACCAACCCATTGCAAGAACCAAAGATACTGTTAGTGTGTTTGAATAGGGTCAAACAATCATCAATAGTGAATGATGGGTTCTCAACTAAACGGCGTATAGAGCAGGGTGCGACGCCAACTTGTTGGCCAACATCTCTGTCATAGATTGCTTGAAACTCTAATAGGACATGGGTGTTTTTGGGGGATCTTTCTAGGTGCAATTTAACGAACGTAGGATCGAAAATGAGGGAATTCCAAGTCTCGGAAACGTACCTGAATCGCATGAGAGCCTTCACTGGAAGCCATGACAGAATTTCCACTATGAGTTCCCGAGGAAGTACTGGAGCACCAGACATTTTCCTTACCATGAAGATGCAAGACAGACTCTGAAGAACAACTATTAAGGTTTTGCAAAACGTTGGCTATTATATATAAATTGTTGAACCATGGCTAGCTCTATGGTCTCGGGCAACGACTCTCACATTCCATCGTTTGGTACCACTCAGTAGTCGTTAAGAAATTATATACACAAGTTCTTTAACTATATTAGTGGCTCTATCATAAACTCTATGGACAAACACTTCCACATTCCGTTGTTTGATACCACTGAGTAGTCGTTTAGAAATTATATATAAACTATTCAGCAAAAAAAAATAAAAATCTTTGTTGTGTTTCTGTGGACAAAGTCCTTCTCATTCCATCGTTTGGTATTTACTCAGTAGTCATTCCGTTGTTTAATAACACTCGGTAGTCATCAAGAAATTGTGTATAAATTATTCAAAAACAGAAAGAAATTATATATAAATAATTCAACAAAAAAAAGAAAAAAAAAATCTCGGTTGTGTTTCTGTGGACAAAGTCCTTCACATTCCATCGATTGGTATTTACTCAGTAGTCATTCCGTTGTTTAATAACACTCGGTAGTCATAAAAAAATTATATATAAATTATTCAAAAACAGAAAGAAATTATATATATACTTGAACCAAGGCTTTACTCTATGGGCAAAGACTTTTACATTCCGTTGTTTGATACGACTGAGTAGCCGTTAAGAAATTATATATAAACTATTCAGAAAAAAAAAATCATGGTTGTTGTATGTCTATGGGCAAAGTTCTTCTCAGTTCATCGTTTGGTATTACTCAGTAGTCGTTATGAAAGTAAACGGTCTTTATTCCACCGTTTTGATTTTATATAATACTGCTACCAATTGTGTTAAATTTGATGGTATATATGTTTTTTTGTAATTAGGGTGATTGATTTTTAATTTTGCATATAGTTAAGAGCTTAATTTCTCTTGATAGACATAAAAATAAGTTTGAATGACTTAAAACCTAACACTTAAAAGTAATATTTTTATGAGTTTAATTGTTATGTATTTAGTTTTATCTTATCAGAAATTATTTAAGATAATTATTTATTATTTTAAAAATTTACAATAAATTTATTATAATTGAATAACTGAGTAAATTTTTTATACTATCAGTTCATACCTTTTTTTCTCATATTTTATTCAAAACCTTTAATTACTCACGAATTGTGTGAAAAAACTCTTTTTTACAAAGAAAGTTATCTAAAAAAAATCTCTATAATGAGAAAAGAGAGAATGGTGTGTATTGCTCATGCAAATAAATCAGTTTTAAGTAACACATTAGATTTGCAAGTAACTACTATGTCTTTTTAATCTCTCATTCATGCTAAAAATAATTTAATCTCTTAGTAGCATATTTTCTACACTTTCCTTTATTTTAAACTTTTAAATTTACCAAGTACTAATATAGTGGAATTTAAAACTAACCATTTTTAAATTTTAATTAAAACTCATTTTAATTTTAAATATTTGTTAATTTTAAAACTCATACTTATTTTAAAACTACTTGTAATGGTTGAAATTTGATAATTAAAGCTGCTCATTTTTTAAATTTTAAAAATGATTTTAATTTTAGATACATGATCATTTTAAAAATGATTTTGATTTTAAAACGGTCTGTAATCATAACCGATTATTATACATGTTTCGTGCCTTGAAGGTTTTTCCATCCATGATCAAAATGCTACAGTCATACATGGTGTTTAGGATGAACATGGGAAAATGTGCACGGGACAATATTGAAAATGGTTTTGTATTTAATATTTGTTATAACATTCCTAAATTACTCAACAAGTAGTTCTCATCAATTTCTTTTTTATGGTTTTCAATGTGAATCGGGACTTAGCGGTGAGACACTCTCGGAAAATGGACAACATTAAAAATGATTTGTGCACAATGCTTTTGTAATAGAGTATATAATAAATTGAAATTGGAGAATGCACATTTAGTATATACTATTAAATAGAAATTGTAAAATATGAAATCAAAACTTAGACGATATATTCAAATACCATTGGCATGTGGATTGTATGGTTAGAGGTTCTTTTTGTACTGATCCAGGTTCAAGACAATAGTCAAATTAATGACGATAACATGGGCATTGGCTAGTTTATTCTTAAATATAAGCAGATATCTGAAACATATTTTTTAAAAATACTAAATGTATAATTTGTCATTAATTATTTATACCTCACAACAATTCAAAGATATTCTTATCTGAGAATTTAAAAATGTTTCTTGCTTTGTTTACATAGAGAAAAGAAAAATTATCTTGTTCAAATTAAAGGAGTTGAACTACTATATAGACCACATGCAACAAATAAAGGAAAAACACACATGAGCTTTAGAAGGAAATATAATTGGATAGCTGCAACGATAAATTAAAACATTTGACCTTTAAATCAATTCTCTCATGCATGATAGTGTATATTTAGTTTTCTTTCAATTTTGTTCCTGTGACATTTATATTGTTTTAATTTGATGTGCTACCTTCATTTGAACTCTAAACAATAAAGCAAACATATTTGAGACCTATAAATTGAATTTATCTTATTTTGAAACGTTTAGTTTAGTTGATAACTTGTTGTATAATACAAGTTTTATGTTACTTTCATATATGTGGTTTTATCACCGATAACAATGAAATTCAATCCAGATAGAATAGTTTGGTGTATATATATATATATGTTAAGTGTTGGGAATTATAAATTTGTATGCTCACGATCGAAATCATCATGTAATTAATTATAATTTTAATAATAAAGTATTATTTTATTTTTATTGTCATATTTCACTATTTGATTAAATGGTCCATTTGATAATGTCCTTGATTAAAATTAAAGACTTGTTATTATAATAGAGATTATGATAATGAAAAACAAGTTTGTTCTAATTTTAATTTAGACCGTTCTTGATCAAAGGATTATTGTAAATAGAATATCAATAATTTGGATAGATTAATATATATGTGATAGTATTTATTGGATAAATATTAATAGATCTCATTTATTAATTTGCATATATACATGAGTCACATGTTGATGTGATCATTGAACTAACTCAATTAAATTTTCTAATTGTTAAAATTTACCATAAACTGCCAATAGAAAATTCTTAAGAAAAGGTATAATAGTTTTCTTTAACATCAGATCGTCATAGTAATTAATAAATCATTTGTTATATTTTGATTCCAGACACCTAATGCTTTAGAGCACTTGTTGAACGGATATTGGATATGATTAAATACATATAGAATTAATGATTAATCAAGATGGAATCCATCAACTCTTGGTAATGAGTTTGAATTCTATGAATAAAATTATATTCTGACCAGGAAAAATTAAATGAAAGAAGAAATGAGTTTCTTAAGTCATTATGAGTTAACTCAAAAGAGTTTGATAGTAATATCATACTCTAAAGTTAACCCAGAGCTCTAAAGATAGAAGAAATTATTACACTACTCTTCTAATGGTTCTTGAAAGTAAAATGTTACTTCATGTTATCCGGACATTAAGGAGTGTTACTAGACGTCTACCTTGATTAGTATATTAATTTGATTAATATATTGTCGGTTTAGTATTGAACCTACGGGGTCACACACAAACGAGTGTTCTAATCTCTGTTAAAGAAATTATTTTAACATTTGATGATAAATTAAATTAGAGAATTTAATATGATCAAATGATTAATTGATTTCAAAAGGGTGAAATATTATTATATTTTTGCTAGCACTGAAAACATAAACAATATGAAAATTTTGGTAAAAGAAAAAAAATAAACATGTATGATTTTGTATTTGAAATTTGGGTTGAAAAAGTCACTAGATACAAGTTTGACTTGATCAAGTTATTATTTCAATTTTAATTGCTAAATGGTTAGCAATAAAAGATAACAAGAAATAATATAGCTTTAAAAAAAGAATACTATCAATAATAATTTTGATTTGATCAGAAATTAGATATCCTAATTATTATTTCAATTTTAATTACTAAATGGTTAGCAATAAAAGGTAACAAGAAATAATAAAGCTTACAAAAAGGATACGATCAATAATGATTTTGATTTAATCAGAAATTTGATATCTTTAACGTGCTATAAAGAGAACGCTATAAAGAGAACACTAGGCTACACGTTGAAAATGATGAAAAACAATCCAACATCACTTCTCTATTCTTATTTTTCCACTTATCAAAGTTGTTGACGAATAGATGTCAGTTTTGGTGTAAATACACGTAGAGTCTCCACACTATTGAAGAATTTTTATGCTTCAAGAGCTCATCAATATGTCATGTGTTTATACTATAATTTTAAATATAAAATAGATCCTTTTATTCTACAATGTATATTTTTAACACCTTTTTTTTTCCTACATCAAGGTCATAAGGACCATCACTCTCTACGTGTACATTAAAAGAGTGAAAGCAACATCATGGAAGTATTCATTTGATTGTTTGTTGGAAATCTTCATCTTGACATTTTACTTCTCTATAGTTCATGTTATCATTGTTTATTAGTTAGATGTGAAATGTTGATAATCTTTAATTTCTTCCCTGCATTATAATTGTTATAGTTGCATTAAAATTACACTTAACAAATGAAGACTTTACAAAATGTTAAAGTAATCTAAATACTGATTTTTTTTTTAAATTTTTGTAATCAACGATCAAAGTCATCAAATTACATAATTTGATTTTAATATCTACACTTATAATAATATTTAAATTGATTGATTGTTTCATTTTTACATAAAAAATTATTCAGTCTAATATCATTACTTGATAAATATCGATTGATATAATTTATATTATAGCACTAAATACTAATTTATTGATTCAAATATTTTGTTTTGGTGGTGTATAATGCACCACAATTTTTGCCTTTGGATTAATATGTAGTGAATATTTTATCTTAGAATCTTCATCTCAAATTATTTCTCTCTAATAAATCCTACAACCAACCTTAATTTTACCTTTAGATTTAAGTATATTTAATTTTATAGCTTATTCGTGTGTCTGTACGTCTATTATACTAGTCTTTAATGTTTTAAAAACCACACCAATCGGTTTAACTGGTTTGATGGTCAGTCCAAACACTCCAAAAAATTGAAACATTTTTAAATCAGTAAGAACTAATAAAGAACCAATCAAATCAACCCAACTAGTGAAGAATCGATCAAATTGGGACATTTCACATAAGTATCAATTATTTTGTAGGCTATTATTACTTTTTATCTTATGAAACATATAATTTAGTCATTTATATTAATTTATAATTTTTTAGATCCTATTTTTTTACAATTTTATATTGTATTATTACTTAAAATATTATATAATATTAAAAAAACATAAAATTGGTTCAATCATGATTCAACTATGGTTGAACCATTGAACCTTCACCAATTGAATCAGTGGTTTGATTTTAAAAACATAGGTTATTTGTTAAACCTAAAATTCCCAATTTTGTTTTTTTTTTCATTCTATTGAAAATTCATGTTGATGCTTGTTTTGAATCCAATCCTTCTTGGTAGCACATAAGGGTTTTGATTGGGTTTTGTGCTAGTGAACTTGTTGAGTTCTAAACTCATTATTGAACCCATACTCTGAAATGGTGAACATGTGTTCGACTAGGAGACCACCTCGAACAGTGTCATTCAACGAAGAAAAGTTAGGGTACACAAAGTCAATTTTGTCAACACCACCCAATATAATTTCAAATATTATGTTGAGCTAAAGTTGACACACTAGCACAAGCATTGTTTCAAATTGATTAAACATTCATCAAGTATTTTTTTTCCATCATAAAATATTGGGAGAATGTGAAGACAAGCATGGACCAAGTTTGTTTTTAGAAATTGTGTCTGTTGACTTTGTTCTTGCACATCTTATTCTTTTCTATGATTTTCACAATGTTTGAGAGAAAACTTCTCTCGCTCACACTACCAAACCCTGTCCAAATTGAAGAAACATTTAAAAATCATCATTTCTTTAGAATACTCATACACACTCAAACCACCATTTACCTAGATAGCTTCAAATGACTCGTTTAAAAAGTAATTGGAGTTGCAAAACAACACAATGAATTTGACTTGTCTTTTGAGCTATTTACATAATTCCTATTGAAGCTTTTACAATAGTTGTGTCCACACCGAATGAAAGCATAATGCTTCTTTCAATCGTATTTAATAAAATTATGCACCATTTTGGCAAACACATGGAGCTCGATTTGAAATTAGTTGTCATTGACACCACCATGGCACAAATGCGGTTCCTTGCCACCACCAATCGTTTCTGCCACCTAATTTCATAGAACATCAAAAAATTTGTGCTCAAGGAGCCACTTCAAGCACAACTTGACAACCGACTGAGCCAACTTAAGTCGCATCCCCATTGAAGGTACTTGTGAATTGATTGGCTAAATTTTCATCGAAAAATTCATCACAATGATGATGATGGCCTAGGACGGAATCTCATAGTCTCATCTCTTCATCTTTTCCATTATAGAATCTTAAGCTTAATTTATAATAGAAGTTTGAACCTAGAAGACAAAATTGTGTAAAAGTGATAAAGTAATTAAAATTTAAGGACGAAGAAAGTAATTAAACTCCAAAAGAAATACAAGAACAACTCGGTTGTCGATTCCACTCGAAAGAACCGACACAAAACCTTATAGGCTTGGAATGCCACCCACCCATTCGAATGAAGCTATAAGGGAGCCACATTTAAAACTCGAAGCACACTCATTGTAAATTTGTCAAAAGATATCTCTACTTGTAGATCACAAAATATGCAATCATACACATAAAAGAAGTCTCGCATAAGAACAACCTCGGTCACAGGAACCCCACTTGGCCCTCCTGATTCTTTTTTGACTTCTCATTTCCTTAAAACACCCAATCTGGCTTCACATAAGCATCATTCTGGCACAAAAGGGCATATATTTCACATAATTGATAAAGTGAAGAATGCTTTTACTTTGTCTAAGTACTGAGAATAAAACGAACCCACCTCGCCATCCACCCATATGTAGTCATCTAGAGTAATTGATGGACGCTTTTCTCTCGACATTACAACTCGATGTTTAGGCATAACCACCTTGTCCACATTATCACTATAGAGGCCTTGACGTCACTTCTTAGATTAAATATTACGTTAATAGACTTGCTCGCCCATAACCTCCTTAACCTTAGAAAGATACGACTCCCCCTCGGTTAATGGTAGGGAGGACAAGGAAGAAGACCTTGAATATGAAGTTTTTGAATTAGACTTTGAACCATATGGTAGCACATATGATAACTGCCAATTATGAATATATTTTGGGGTTAAATTATATATAAATTTGTAATTATTATCATTTAAGTTTTTGTGTAAAAAATATTAAAAGTGATGGCTTAGTGAGTAAAATAAAGCTAATTAAGGAAAGTGAACTAATTAAAGAAAACAAGACTAATTAAGGAAGGAAGACTAATTGAGGAAAACAAGACTAATTAAGGAAAGACTAATTCAAGAAAGCATGGTTAATTAAGGAAAGAAGGCTAAATAAAGAAAGCATGACTAATTAAGGAAATGAGGCTAGTTAAGAAAAGCATGACTAATTAAGAAAATGAGGTTAATTAAGGAAAGCATGACTAATTCAAAAGTCCGCTAATCTGCACCTATAAAAGAAGAAGAGAGAAGAAGGAAAAAACACACAGAAATTTCAATAGAATACACTTCCTTATATAAGACAAAGGCTAGAAGAAGGAGATGCAAGCATTAGAAGTCATTCATTTCTTCCACTCCCTTTGTTATTTTTCTCCATTTACTAAATATTTTTTGCCTCAATGACAGTGAGAGACTAAACCTCCTTATTAGGAACTTGACAGTCAACTACTCTTGATATAATTTATCTTCCTATCTATTTATGAATATTACATTTTTCATATCTTTTTCTATACTTAATATTATTGTTTGTGGCTTGATCACCTATTTGCATGGTAAGTTTTAGGGATAGTGATGGGAAACATTATTTTCTAATAGAATTGGAAAAGGATATCTAAATAAAGTCATCATTAAAGATATGTTGATATTTGTTTAGCCTGTTATACATCTCTATACTTAATGCAATTTATTATTTTAGCTCTGCAAAGGGATTTGGGGAGAGAAAACAGATAAATTAGGCTCTTTCATGCGGGAGATCAAAGTTAGACTATATTAGTAGATACATGTGTAAATTGGAATAATTATAAATAGAGAAAATTATTAACATTACATTAAGGAGTAGTTCTGGTAGGCCAAGTTTTCAACATTCTCATCTTCTGAATTTCCTTCTATAATAATATTGGATTTCCTCATCTTTTCTATCTTAAATTAATTAATTTAAATTCTTGTTTAATTTATCCTCTTGTTTAATTTAATTTTTTGTTAATTTAAATTAGTTTTTCTACAACATTTCTAAATCTTTTTCTTAATCAAATATTCATCTAATAAGTACAAAGTCCATGTAAATACGATACTCGAACTTCTATTTTAACTTTACTACGTGGGACAAATTGGTTTACTTGTCGATCCATCAACAACATCCACCATCGTTGGTAACAGAGAATGTTCCCCTAAACCTTTTGAATCCTCTGAATCTTCGACACTCAACCAAGAACTGATGCTTCAAAAAATAAATCATACCTGAAATAGCCTTCATCCTTCAAGTAGGACAAAATCTTCAGCGCATAGCAAAACAAAAGACAAGTATGAATCTTGAAAGTGAAGGGCGGCAACCCTTTTTATACAAAAGGCCGATAACAATTGATTAAGGCCTAAATGCACCCAACCGTCGGATCTTCTTATGTCAGAGAAGGCCAAGGGGCACCATAACTAGAAAAAACTCAAAGGTCACTCATAACTTAATCGTTGTAGTCAAAAATTGAAATAACACCTCTTGGCGCACAACCCAATGAGTAAACACTTCACCTCCCACCATTAAAGCCTTGTACATTCACTACATTCCCTGAGGCTTGGGGGGGCTTATATATTGTACCAGTATTCAACTAAACTAAATGCATGAATATACCCGTATAACCTTTAAGATATTGAAGCATGACAATACCTAGATACTTGGCTTGGTCGAATACTTGAGCACTCGTGATCTTAATCATGATAAGAGGTCCTACTCTTAAAAGTACCTAGGTACTCGACTTGGTCGAATAATTAGGTACTCACAATCTTGACCATTGTAAAAGGACCTACTCTTGAAAGAACCCAGGTACTTGGCTTGCCCGAATATCTGAGTACTCATGCTCTTGCCCATGATATGAGGCCCTACTCTTTAGTGTACCCAGGTCGAGTACTTGGACATTCATGATCTTGGTCCATAATAAGAAGTCCTACTTCTAAAAGTATCTAGGTACTCGGCTTGACGGAATACTTGGCTACTCATCTTAAGGAATACATTATCCTCATAGGTGTTCAACGATTCCATTAAGTCGAGTATCAGAATATCCCTTAAATGATTTAATCACCATTAAGAATAAAGGTGATATTAAAAAACGACTTAAACCCTTAATCAATAATTAAAGGCACATTACTTACAATGGTAATGACAAGTAAAGGCCCATAAGTCCAATACCCATTAACATATTATAAATAAGCTACGAGAACATCAAAGGCAAAAACATTGCTGTATTAACTACTCATTTGTTGCAGGTATCCCACCCTTTAGATCGACGAATATTAAACATCAAAGAAAAAAGATCTTAGAAAAGAATTAGACTTATAGGAAATATTATTACATGTTTATCTTGGTGCAGGTACAATTAGATTAAATGTTTCAAATGGATTGTAAATCCAAGTATAAGAACTTTCCATTATGCATTACCGAATATTGACGTTTACATTATGCATACCAAATATTGATATTATTATTAATAATTAATTATAGTTATTGTCGCTATTATATAATCTTTCCTTATGAACTATATTATTGGTATTATCAATAATTAATTTTGATGGAGAGAAAAATTGGATTAAAATGAAAGCAAATAATTTATATCTTTTGTGTTTAAATTTGTGACAACTTTTAATCTCAATTTTTTCTTATTTAATGTTTATATTCTGCTCTCTTTGCATCCAAACAATTGTTTTGGCTAAAATATTGTTATATGTAAAAGGCAATGTATAAAGGCATATCGATGAAACTCAAATAAAAATGTTGAATAGCATGTGTAAGGCTTCAATATCACGGTTAAATTAAATTCCTTTAATTTATGTTATAATATTGTTAAAATAAATATCTTTTTTTTCGTTCCTTACCATCATCTAATTAAACTAATTTATTTATAAAATATAAAACATGGGATGAATATACATGTAACTTTAATAATTTATTGTGAAAAAAATATTCTATATAACCTATAGATTATGAGTAAAATTAGTTTCTAAACAATAAAATTTAAATTATTAGAGTGAAATTAAATTTCTTTAATTTGGTGTAATAATTTCAATATAAGTGCATTTTTTATTGTTCATCATCATGTGATCGAATTAATTTATTCAATGTTTAAATCTAAAATAGTTGTTATAACACATTGTTTATTCCTTATTTATTATCATTTGAATTATGATAATTATTAAAAAAATTCCTTATCTATACAAATTTAAGTTTTCTTTTATACAATGATATTTGTATATAAATTTATTAATAAAGAAATTGTATATAAAATAAATTTAACGGAGAACAATTTTTTTAAAAGCCAAAAATTGAAATATTTATACTTAATTAGCTTACAAGAATCAATAAATTTACCTGAAATCATATTAACATATATTTTTTTATTAAATTAAATTTATTTATTTCATTATTATATTAATATAATATAAATTATAAAAAGTTTTCTTAAACCTAGATAAATTTAAATTTTCTCTTAGGTGTTGAATTACATATGTATATTTATTAACATATAAATATTAAGACATAAATTTTATTATATACAAGTATAAATTCAAACTTTTGGAATACTATGACCATTTCTATGAAATCAAGTAGGAGAATCTACATTTAACTCTTGAGAAGGAACAATCTATCTAAAATTATATTAATATTTAAATTAAAAAACATTAACATTTAAATGATTAGAGTTAAATTCATATTTTTAATTTATTATTATTATTGTATTTTTAATATAAATCTTGACACAAAATATATATTTTTAATATAAATAGAAATTATATTGATTAATCAAAGTATTGAATAATGAATATGTTATCTTTTCTGAATGAACATTTTCCTATGAAATAAGGAGAGAAATTTATAAAAACATAAACTTCATGATTTATTGTAAAATTGTACATTATCTTACAAACTTCAGAAAAAAGCTTTTAAATTAAGAGGGTGTATTAGATTCAGCTTTTAACAGATTATTTTGATAAAGAAATATGGAAATTTTAACAGACTTTATTAGAATGTAATGAGTTTTAAGATTTTTTAGAAGACTTTTACATTAAGATTTTGTAATTTAAATTTTAATGAATTTATAAAATATGAATTTATAAGATTTGAAATAATATTATGATTTTATAAGATTTTAAAAAAAAATTGTGATTTTTTTAAAGAATTCAAAATTATTGATAAAGATCCATAAATTTTTTTATCTAACACTTTAACACTCATTTTATACAAAAAACCCTAACCCTATTATATAACAAATCAAATTTTCCTAACATATTTACAAATACAATAGACTTATTCCCATTTCCCTTCAATCATTAATCATGTTAATATATGAAAAATTATACACTTTAATGTTTGTCTTCAACATAGATATTTGTAGTTATTATGGTAATAACATCCCACTAAATAAAAATATGTCAAACAATTGTTTCAAACTAAAAAATCATGTATAAAAAAATCCTTTATATATTTTTCCACTTATACGCGAGTTAATTTCTCACATTCATTAAAAATAAATCTATAATCAAGATGTTTCGAATCCAAAGAATTGTGAGAGATTCTCACACTCATTCTTGGACATATTGTCCATAGGTCGAAAGAGTAAATTTTTTTTTATAAAGTCTATCACTTTCAACAAAGGCACAAATGATTATGTAAAATGAAAAAAGAAAAACACATCAATTGCCACAAAAAGAAATAAAGTGTAATGAAATTTGTTTGGGTGAGATTGTTTAATGTATATTTTTTAATAAAAAATTTCATAAAATTCATCCTAAAAAAATATATATTGAAATCTGTATACTTTTGAATATTAAAAGATTCTTTTAAGTTATAAAAAATCTTAATTAAATACGAACAGATTTCATTGAATTTCTTAAAAAATCTTGATTGAATATCATAAAAATTATTTTTTTATTTAAAATTTTTGATTGAATATCTTAAAACTTTTTTATGATTTTTTTAAAATTCTAATTGAATATACACCTAATATTTAAATTGGTTTGACATTTTAAAAACATTTGTTATTACTATTACAACATTATAACTTTTTTACCTAATAAAAAATTAAAATTTTTAAATTAAACTTTTGGGATAATTTTATTTTTATTAAATCAAATAGGAAGAATTTATATTTAATTCACTGTAGAAACAATTTGCCAAAAGTTACACAAACAATTTAGTTATTAAGGTGAAATACGAATTACTAGATTAGTATTATAATATTATAATTTTTTAACCTAATAAAAATTGAATTTTTAAAATCAAACTTTTTGGATGAATTTCTTTTTATTAAATCAAATAGAAAGAATTTATATTTAATTCACTGTAGAAATAATTTTCCTAAAACTACACTAGCAGTTAAATTATTAAGGTGAAATACGAAGTACTACATTATTGTCTGCGTTCCTCCTCCCTCTGTGAACAAAAACTTCCTTTGACAGACGAAACGCTGCGTTGAGAGTAGTGGCGCCCAAATTCTGCACTGAACCGAACTCTCTGTTCGTTCGCGTTGCGCTCTCTCCGAAGGATTCGTTTCAATTCGAAAACTCTCTGAAGGTGTGATTCTTGCTTTTTCTCTCTGCTATTCCACTCTTCAATATTTTTTGGGCGTTCTCAGAACTCTCCATTTTCTCACATTTTCAATTTCATTTCACCGTATTTTTCTTTTTGATTATTCAAAATCGCGAAATCGGTTCTTCAATCGTCCGAGGTTGCGTTCTCTTTTAGGGTTTGTGTCTGCCCTTAAGGTCTTTGATAAATGTTTTCATTGCTTTGATTTGTATTCGAATCTCAGCTTCAGATTTTTCGAATTTATGTTTGTAATAAATGAGTTGTTTCTTTAGTTCAATTATTTATTTATGTTTTCACTGTGAGGATGCTATAGGTTTCTGGTTTTATTGTTAATTAGTAGCTAATTAGTTATTTGATCAGGGTACGATGGTTTTGGTGTGATAATTAGTGTTTATTTGATTAGGGTTATTTAGTTATTTGATCAGGGAACGGTGTTTGTTTGTTAATTAGTTGATTTCTGATTTAGTTTAATGGTTTTGGTTTGTTAGTGTTCTGATGGATGTGGAGTGGTCTGATTCACGGTACGATGGTAGAAATGATAAGGAGGATTCCCCGGTGAGGGAGCAATATGACAATGATGGGGCGGAGAAATCTAGCAAGCATAGAGGCAAGGACAGGAAGAAGGAGCACCGTCGGGAACATCCAAAGGATGCTTCAAAAGAAGGAAGGGAACGGAAGAAGGAAGATAGGGACGAACGTGAGAAGGATCGTGGTAATGATAAGGCAAGGGAGAAGGATTATGATAGGGAGAAATATAGGGAGAAGGAGCGTGAGAGGGATAGGGATAAGAAGGACCGGAGTAAGGATAAAGAGCGTGAGAAGGAGAGAGAGGTGGAGAAAGACAGTGATAGAGTGCGGGAGAAAGAGAGGGGTAAAGAGAAGAGCAGAGATAGGGATAGGGAAAGGGAAAGGGAGAAAGAAAGGGATAAAGCAAAGGAAAGAGAGAGGGAGAAGTACAGAGATAGAGAGAAGGAGAGAGAAAGCTATAGAGATGGGGACAAGGATAAGGGGAAAGATAAAATTAGAGAGAAGGAGAGGGAGACGGATCGAGATAAAGAAAGGACGAGAGATAGAGTGAGCAGAAAGACTCATGAGGAAGATTATGAACTGGATAATGTTGATGATAAAGTAGACTACCAAGACAAGAGAGATGAGGAGATTGGCAAGCAGGAAAAGGATTCAAAGCTTGACAATGATAATCAAGATGGTCAAACATCAGCACATCTGTCATCAACAGAACTTGAAGACCGCATCTTGAAGTAAGTAATTTATCCTTACTTCTTTTATTTGCTATATTTTCTTTTACTTTTGTAGTTTTATTTACTACTGGACTCTCCAATGTAAGGGCAGTTAGTTTTGACTAACTGCACCTCATTAGGATACAAGGCTATATTCTGTTAGTTTCTGTTAGTGTTAGTTAGAATCTGTTTTCTGTTAGGATAACAGATCAGATATATATACCTCTGTATGTAACTAACTGCAACTACCTTTCCCAATCAATAAAAATCAGTTTCACTTTTCTTCAGATTTCTCTCTTCTCTCTCTCAGTTTATTCAACAAAATTGGCCTACCCTAACTGATCCTACCAGGAATATTTTCTAATCCTGTAAGGATGCGTACTCTACAACTAATCACAAGGAAAACATGACATGAAAGACCCATTAACACCTGTAGAACAAGGACCTATGGCTAAATACAACCCTAGACCAGGAAATATGGAAATTTCTAAAATTAAAAATAATTAAGAGTAACAAATGTCCATAACTGCGAAACAGTCAATCAGCCAGATCTATGAAATATGACAATCAGCCTCATAAGTAACCATATGTAAACCCAGTATGTTTGGAAGTTTTATAGCAGAGGGGGAAGGGAAGTGGTGGGCAAGGAGAGAGAATTACTTCCCATTGTTTGGATATTTATCAGTTTATGTAAGGAAAGCATCTGCTTCTATTGTTTTTAGGAGTTCTCAAAATTAAATGAATGAAGCCCCCCCTCCTCCTCCTCCTCCTCCTTGTGGGTCTCCTTTAGATATTTTTAAAAATGAAGTGCCACTATGTTATTTTAGACCTTTTTTTTTTCTTCCAAAAGGTTCTCTAGCTTCTGAGAAAAACAATGTCATCAGTTTTCACTTTAGAAAACATTTGATTATTTTAAATAAATTTAAACATTATATTTGTAAAACACAAACAAATAGATCTTGAATAAAAAACACCCTTCCCCTTAGGTGGAAGGAAGATGAACACATCTTTCTCCTTTTGCTTCCTTACAAATCTTCTAAACAAGGATTTTAGTTACATTCACCCCTCCCATCCAATACAAAGATAGCATGATGCTCTTTAATTTTAGGTTTTTTTAATGCGATTTCTGCGATCAACTTATCGACTTATTTTGATGATTGTGTTCTTAATATTATATTTCTAGGTTTAAAACTTAAAAGTATGAGACTTTAATGTTGTGACAAGATTCTTTTTATTTTGGATAAGGATGAAAGAATCAAGGACAAAGAAGCAGCCTGAAGCTGATTCTGAGATCTCAGCATGGGTTAATAAAAGCCGCAAGATAGAAAAGAAAAGAGCATTTCAGCTCTCAAAGATTTTTGAGGAGCAGGTTTTTTCCACCTTTATCTCGCACCTAGAATATGTTCTGTAAGATATCTCCCAATTTAAATATGTAATTAATACAACATGATCAAAATTTTCACAGGACAACATTGCAGTAGAGGGAAGTGATGATGAGGATACAGCCCAACACACTGGTAAACTTCTTTATTTCTTTTTTCTCCCTTCCACCTATTGCCCAAAGAAATTTACTTTTTGAATACCCAATTTATTTTAGAGGTTTTCAGGATAACTTTTAGGAACAGTTGAAAATTTTTGGGGTTACTAAATGTCTAAATGTTATTAACTTTACTCCTGTGACATGCATATAATAATATGGATGATTATACAATAGATTATATACGCATTAAATAAAACATTATAGGTTCATTATATTATCCTAGGAGAATTAATTTAAACCTCATGATATATTTTAATTAAAGATGGTTTTCTTGTGAAAATAAAATGAGAAGAATAAATAAATAATATAAGTTTTACTACTTCTCTCTAAGAACAATTACTTTTGACATCATTATGCTAATTATATTCCCAATCAAATTGAGCAATTTAATCAATAGATAGCTCCTTGTAATTTCATTAGAATTTTAATTAGGTCCCTATTGTGTAAAAACTTTTAATGAAGTCCTTGTAGTTTTAAAGTTTTATAATTAACTCCGTAAGAAACCGAAGAGACTAAATGGCTAATTCAATTAATCTCAGTGCCTACTGCCAAGCAATTAAAGTTGAATCATACTCTTGCTTTTTAGTGGTTTAGTTATCATTGAACACCTTTATATATACAGGGGATTTAGGGATTTGATGATAAATGTATTTTAAGAAACAAGGTTTTGTGTAAAAGCCAAGAGGTTGCTCAATATTGATAAATTTTTAAAACTATCAGGATTTAATTATAAGTATTTAAACTACAGGGACCTAATTAAAAATCTAATGAAGTTATAGGAACAGTTAAATCCATTTAGCCTTAAATTAAATACAAGTAAAATAGACTGGCCACATATATGATTGCAGATGGCTTGATTATTAAAACAAAAGCTCATGTTCTATGGCAGCAATTTGATTGCTGTTGGTTGTGATGACTGTGTCAGTGGGAGATAGCATCAGTATTGCCTCTATGTGTCATTTTGCAGTTGCTGGCTACAGTGGCGGGCTCATTTAGGAGTGTTTTTATAGAGTGGAAATCAAGGGTGTTTCATGGCCAATTCATAACTATAGAAGCCAGTCCACTAACATGCAAAATATTCATTTTGCCCACCCCCAGTTTTCATTAGCCAGCTTATTTAAGATTTATTTTAGGATTTCCTACCATGTTCTGCTTCTGAACCTCTTTAGGGTTAATTTTTCCGTTTGGCAAACCAGCAGCTAAAATGCAGAAGCTCTATTTTTCTAGAGTCTATGTCAGGAAAAATAAGAAGAGGAAGGGACAGAATGATGAGGTGGTAGAGAGAGAAAGGGGTGAGCAAATTGTGTGAGGGATTCTGTTATATGGGGATCGTGTAGGGAGAGAAAGGGTATGATGAGAGAATCATTTTTCAGTTAGGGGCAGAGAAATTTCTATTCTCTGAAGGAGCATAGCTCTGTGGGCAGTAGGAATAGTTCATTCCTCTGCATTTTTCCTTTTATATCTGAAATTATACGTTGGTTACTTTCCATTATCGATCCATTTTATCTTTATTTGTTATTCTGTGAATTTGGTTTGCATCACATTCCAAGCTCAGGTTTCAATTTTTTATGTCTAATATTAATGATGATTGTGTGTAGACTATGACTTTTGAATTTTGATTATTAATGATGGATATGTTTTTAGGTTTAAGTAAATTTTTTTACCATTTGTATGTGTGTAACATAAACATTAAATTTATCCATTATATTTTATATAGTGTGGACATCCAGCTATACACTATACTGTAGTAGTGCAATAGCTGTTGTGGAGTCTATCTTTGCCATGATATTGACAATTATGGTTGATGTACAACCTGATTGATATTGCTATCCAATGCCACCTGAAAAACTGATGTTAAAATCCTAAACTTTATCCAGAAGCTTAGGGCATTTAAGTTATTTCTTGGGGGTTATGAATCTTTGTTTTATTGTTTGATAATCTTGTTGGTAAAATATACTTGTATATTGAATATCTGACAGATAATTTGGCGGGGGTGAAAGTTCTTCATGGCCTCGATAAAGTTATGGAAGGCGGAACAGTAGTTCTAACTATTAAAGATCAGCCCATACTTGCTGATGGTGATGTTAATGAAGGTACAACTGCTTGCTGCACTGTTATATTATTCAAGTTTGAAGTCTGTGAGTGACACATCTTTGTAATAGTTTTTGTTCTCACGTGGCAGATGTTGACATGCTTGAGAACATTGAAATTGGAGAACAGAAACGACGAGATGAGGCTTATAAAGCTGCAAAAAAGAAAACTGGCGTATATGATGATAAGTAAGATGTTCATTAATCATTACTGTTTTCAATCTATAATAGAAATAATGGAAATATTAACCAACATGAACTAATGGAATAGAAAGAAATCATATGAAGCATGTGCTCTCAATTTCAGGTTCCATGATGACCCCTCCACGGAGAAGAAAATGCTTCCACAGTATGATGATCCAGCTGCAGAAGAGGTTTGCTGCTTTTCCTTGTTACATTTCGAAAAACAGATGATGAGTAATGTAGTTTTTGTGCATGCTTGTACTCATTAGATTCTTTTATTCAGGGTTTAACTTTGGATGGAAAGGGACGATTCTCAGGTGAAGCTGAGAAGAAACTTGAAGAGGTTAGTTATGCTTTTCTTTTACTTTATGAAATAATGTTCCTAGAAAGTAACTAAGTTTCTAATTTTTCATGCTTGAGTTTTCTGTGATCAGGATATTGTTGTATTGTTTGTGACTGCCATTAAGTTGGTCACATGAATGCCATATGTTGATGTGTTTTGCTTTTTTGTTTTTTCCTGAGAGGCATCTTTTTTCTACCTATTACCAGCTGCGAAGAAGGTTAACGGGTGTTTCCACGAATACCTTTGAAGATCTAACTTCATCTGGAAAGGTATCATCTGATTACTATACTCATGAAGAAATGCTAAAATTTAAGAAGCCCAAGAAGAAAAAATCTTTGCGGAAGAAAGATAAGCTGGACATCAATGCCCTTGAAGCTGAAGCTGTCTCTTCTGGATTGGGGGTTGGTGACCTTGGTTCTCGGAAAGATGTAAGGAGGCAAGCCATCAAAGA
This sequence comes from Glycine soja, assembly GCF_004193775.1. NCBI lineage: Eukaryota > Viridiplantae > Streptophyta > Magnoliopsida > Fabales > Fabaceae > Glycine > Glycine soja. The sequence continues at coordinate 18,855,039 of NC_041009.1, read as the reverse complement.
TGAGCAAGAAAGGTTGGAGGCTGAGATGAGAAGTAATGCTTACCAGTCTGCTTATGCTAAAGCAGACGAAGCCTCCAAATTGCTGCGTCTGGAACAAACTCTCAATGTTAAAACAGAGGAAGATGAAACTCCAGTTTTTGTAGATGATGATGAGGATCTTCGTAAGTCCTTAGAGAAAGCGAGAAGATTAGCTCTTAAAAAGAAGGAGGGGGAAGGGGCATCTGGTCCTCAAGCTATTGCGTTGCTTGCCACCTCTAATCATAATAATGAGACTGATGATCAAAACCCTACAGCTGGAGAGTCACGAGAAAACAAGGTGGTCTTCACAGAGATGGAAGAATTTGTCTGGGGTCTCCACATTGATGAAGGTAATTTTTATTTATGTGGTTGTCTAAATAATGAATTTCACTAGAGTATTATAAGTATGACTGTCATGATTAAATTTAAAAGGGATCAGTTTTCTTTTTATTTCCATTTGGTTTGCTGGAATTCCGTTCCTTTCTTTTGGCAATCTTCTATTTAATCTTTACTTCCGTTGTGCTTTTGTTATTGACATCTATGTTGATGATGCAATAATAATTTGAATGTTTGTGATGTAATTATTCTTTTTTATGTTTAATATAGTAGGTGTTCTGACAAAGAAATGTTTTGTTAGCTTGTTGTTAGTCCATAAAGTATATAATGGTGAAGCTGATAAGTAGATATAACTTGGGTATGTTGCTCTCTACATTTCAGAAGCACGTAAACCAGAAAGTGAAGATGTTTTCATGCATGATGATGAAGAGGCTAATGTTCCTGATGAAGAAAAGATTAATGAGGTTGGTGGATGGACTGAAGTTCAAGAAACTAGTGAAGATGAACAACGCAATACAGAAGACAAAGAAGAAATAATTCCTGATGAAACTATCCATGAAGTTGCTGTAGGGAAAGGATTGTCAGGTGCTTTGAAACTGCTTAAAGAGCGAGGAACACTTAAAGAAAGCATTGAATGGGGTGGCAGAAACATGGACAAGAAGAAAAGTAAATTGGTTGGGATCGTAGATGATGAAGAGAAGGAAGCACAGAAGACAAGGGAAATTCGCATTGAAAGGACAGATGAATTTGGGAGAATTGTAAGTTTTCCACATTCTTCACCTCTTATTTTTGTTTTTATATAGAACTAGATCATATTATGTTGTTTTTTTATCACTGCATTGACATTTTTGCCTTGAACAATAATCTTTAGAGGCAAACTTTATGATCACTTAATAATCTTATACACATTGAATTTCATTATTTCAACTGTTTGTTTGAGAGTTCTCAATAATTAAGTCAAGTATGCACAGTTTCAATTTATAAATTATTTGATATTTAAGCAACTTTATTTTAATGATAATACACGTTTCAAATTGTAAGTGTTAGTTATAAGACTACATGTGAATGTTCAATTTATCCAAAATTTGACACACATGATCATCAGGATAATATCACATAATTCATTGGTTGGGTTTTTCAAATTTGTATTCTAGAATTAGTTAAGTGGAGCAAGTTTGCCAAACTCATTCCCGGTGTTAGTAGATTCTTCCCCATAAAACTATGGTTCGTTAATTTTATTTAGCTGTCTTCGTTTCCCCTAATCTCCTATTTAATTTTTGACTTTTATTGTTTTTCATTTTTCTTGTTTGGATTGATTTAGTTGTGTAATTGTTAGGCTCTGAATGTGCTGATGGTAATACTGTATTTTATGTGAATTACTGAGACTGAGTTTAACCTTTTAGGTCCACTGATTACAAATCAATCTTTTGAGTCTGAGTAAGAAATTCAAATTGTCAAGGGTGTATAATTTTGATACATGCATGTAGACTTGTATAAATATGCTGTGTGTGTGTGTGTGTGTGGTAGCAGTGTTTTCAGGACTGCGAGTTTATTCGCATACTTGCATGATCCTTCAATTTTTTGGGGTCCAACGAGCTTAATATTATGGAGGGTCGCTTGCAATTGTGAATTTTCTCTTCAACTCACAGGATTGTCGGTCCTGAATGAGTTCCGATGAGATGGGCTTTCCAGTTCGAGTTTGGCCTGACCCAGTTTGAAAACATGTAAAGCCCTCTCTTAGGCTTCCCAAAATGAAAGCCAAAATCATGCTCAATGCATAGACGAAGAACGTGCACCACCTGTCTTTCTCTCCACCTTGTTCCCTGCCTCTTCCGTCTCCTTCTGATGTTGGCGCTCCCTCTTGTGTGCTCTTCTTCCTGTTCGAAAAAATCTGTTGCTCTATTCTCTGTTGTTGGTTGAATTTTTGCTTCTTGTTGCTTGCAGCTGCTTTTCTTGCTTGCCTACTGCGGCTGTGTATTGCATGCTCTATTGGGTGTTCACTATTCGGTATTTTTTGTTGGCTGAGTGAGGGTTCATATCACTGAGAGGAGTGCTTCAGGTGGTTGTGTTCTTGCTTGTCCGAGGGGTGTCAGGTGATAGTTGTTGGGTGTTCTCTGTTCAGTATTTGGGTGCAGAGTAATGTGTGCTCAATTTTGAGTTGTGTTATGTGTTGGATCTTAATCTTTATGATTTGTTTTGAGTTATGCATTATTTTTATCATCTACATTACTTTTTAAGTATGTGTATGTGTATGTGTATAAATATAATTTTGCATATGCACATAAGTTCTTCAATCCGAGTTATGATCCTCAAGTTACGATCTTTTACCCTCCCTTCTGAACCTCTTACAATCCTCAAGTTTCACAACATTTTGTGGTAGGGTATGGTGTCTTTTCTTTTAATTGCCAAAAGAAAAGATGATATGGAATGTATTGTGCTTTGGAATAGAAAAGTACCACACCATTGTGTCCAGAGATTTGTTTTGTATGCTTGTGAGTTCTGATATATATATATAGAGAGAGAGAGGAGGGAATGAGGGATCAACTTATATCATGAGTAACTCTGTTAGGGTTACTCCTCATCCTCATCATTCATTTTCTTGGAATCTAACGGATAAGATTAATGACTTATTACAACCATTAGATTTCAAGAAAATGAATGATGGGATGAAGAGTAACTCTAAAATTCTTTTGGAGTAAGTTGATCCATATATATATATATATGAGGAGGGATCAAATTACACCAGTATAACTTTGAGCTACTATTATATCATTCAATAACTGTCAATTGGATAATATTTTTTTTAGAATACACCGTTGGATTAAAAGTTCCTTTCACATAGATCATATGTACAAAATTTCATATAGATTAAAAATATGAATAAAAATTCAAAATTATTTGCTATCTCATTCATGTAGATTAAAATCGATGTAATATAAACTTTTCAAAATATACTAAAATATGGATCATTTGATTTCTTATTTATTGTTGTTAAATTTTGACAGAGACAATCTTGATAATATGTGAATATAGTTCAACAATTGGATCGATAAAAATCACATTCTATAGAAAGCTATTAAATAGTGTAATAGTTGTTTAAGTTACACCAGTGTAATTTTATCCCCCCCCCCCCCCCCCCCCCTTCTCTCTCTCTCTCTCTCTATATATATATATATATAGTGCGTGTGTGTGTGTGTTTGTTTGTTTGGCTCCAACTGGAGAAATTATCACTTATTTTTGCTATCTCTCTAAGAGAACTTTATAAATATTTTTCTATATTTATTTAATACCAAACAGGAGCAGAATGTGTGTGTGACTGTGTGTGTGTTGGTATGTGTGCTTAATGATTATAATATTTAATGCTGGTGAACCTTCAAATTGAATATCAATGCAATTTTTCAATCAGTTTTAGTATCATTCTTTGCAAGTTTCAGTTTTCAAATTGTAGTGGAGCATCACTTATCCTTGTTTGAATTATTCTTTTGTTGCATCCAGTTGACTCCTAAGGAAGCCTTTCGGATGATCTCTCATAAGTTCCATGGTAAAGGACCTGGAAAAATGAAGCAAGAAAAGCGTATGAAGCAATATTACGAAGAATTGAAGATGAAGCAAATGAAGAGCTCAGATACACCATCACTGTCTGTGGAGAGAATGAGGGAAGCTCAAGCTCGTTTGCAGACACCCTATCTTGTTCTTAGTGGTCATGTTAAACCAGGGTATGATTTTAACAATTCCTGAAGTTTTAATTTAAAAACTGTTTACATATTGTTGAAGTGTCTACTGGAATTGTGTGTAGTTCAGCACACACACACACACAACTCTTATTTATAATCAGAAATATTTACAAATAAGGGAAACTCATCTAATCTTGTAATCCCTAATGATTAGCTAAGATATGATTTTATTTAATCAATCTTAACAGATCTCCACAATATCTGTAACACTCCCCCTCAAGCTGGAGCATATATATCATATGCACCTAACTTGTTACAAATGTAATCAACCTGAGGCCCTTTAAGCGATTTAGTGAACACATTTGCTAACTGGTCACTGGAGTAGACAAACTTAGTGGTGATCTCTCCTGAGAGCACTTTCTCTCTTACAAAATGACAGTCTATTTCTATGTGCTTAATCCGCTCGTGGAAGACCAGATTGGAGGCAATGCAAAGAGCAACTTGATTATCACATGAGTTTAGTTCCCTAAGTGTCTCCAATTTGGAGTTGCTAAAGAAGTTGTTGTAGCCATGTAATTTCACTCGCAGCTGCTGCCGTAGGGCGATATTCAGCTTCTGCACTGGATCTAGCAATTGTATTTTGCTTCTTGCTTCTCCCTGAAATCAAGTTACCTCCAATCAAAACACAATAGGCAGAGCTAGACCTTCTGTCTGATGGTGATCCTGCCCAATCAGCATCAAAGTAACATAGAATTTTGGAATTGACTTTGTCTTCGTATAGGAGTCTGTGACCCGATGCCTTTTTGATATATTTGAGGATCCTCATGACAGCAATCGATGACTATCATGAGGATCGTTGATAAATTGGCTTACCACACTTACTGGGAATGTGATGTCCAGCCTGGTGACAGTTAGATAATTGAGTCTGCCAACAAGTCTACGATATCTTTCCGGATCATCTAATGGCTCCCCCTGACCGGAAGAAGCTTGAGGTTTGGATCCATCGTAGTGTCACTGGGGTGGCATTCAACCATACCAGTCTAAGTGAGAATGTCCAGTGCATATTTCTGTTGGGAAATAAACTGAAAGCGGATTGAGCAACCTCGATGCCCAAAAAATATTTGAGTGGGCCAAGGTCTTTCATCTGAAACTGGCGCTGAAGGTGAGATTTTAGGCGGAAAATATCATTGAAGTCATCACCAGTAATGACAATGTCATCAACATATACCACTAAATACGTGCAGAGACCAGATGAGGAGTGAAGGAAGAAAACAAAGTGGTCAGCCTCACAGCGAGTCATACCAAACTCAATTAAGGCGGAGCTGAAACGACCAAACCAGGCACGAGGGGATTGCTTCAGGCCATAAAGAGAACGTCGGAGGCGACAAACAAGGTGAGAGCCACCAGAAGCAATAAAGCCAGGGGTTTGATCCATATAGACCTCTTCTTGCAATTCACCATTTAAGAAGGCATTTTTAATATCCAACTGGTGTAGCGGTCATAGCAAGAAACAAACGAACAAAAGTCATATTGGCTACAGGAGAGAAGGTATCCCCATAATCAAGGCCATAGATCTGAGTATAGACCTTGGCAACCAATCGTGCTTTAAAGCGGTAAATACTGTCATCCGGTGCAACCTTCACTGTGTACACCCATTGACAACCAACTGTAGACTTGTCAGGAGGCAAAGGCACCAACTCCCAGGTGCCACTAGTCTGTTAAGCAGCCATTTCATCCAACATCGCCTGTCTCCATTGGGGATCAGTCATAGCTTCACCTATAGATTTAGGAATAGACACAGAATCTAAAGAGGAAACAAAAGAAAAATAGGAAGGAGACAATCGATGACAATAAAGAGTACACGCATATAAAGGGGCAGGATTGCAATTGGATCGAATTCCTTTGCGAATAGCAATGGGAAACTCGGGTAAAGGAGGTTCATGTGTAGGAGGCGTTGCCAGATTGCTGTTTGGAGCAGGAGATGGTGCTAGGGGATCTGTATGTGGAACCACCTGTGGATGCTCCTCCCTTCGTCGATAAACTAGTAATGGTGGTGGATCAGCAACTGCAGCCGGAGCTGCAACCGAAACATCAGGTTGATCATCTAGATGAGTAAGACTGTCAGCATCCTCAGAGAAGAAAGGAGAGGATTCAAAGAACGAGACGTCAGCTGAAACAAGGTAACGTTGAAGTTGTGGACAAAAGCAACGATATCCTTTCTAGAGCTGAGAATACCTAAGAAGGACACGTTTAAGGGACCTTGCAGAAAGTTTATCTTTTCCTGGGCTGATATCATGGACAAACACTTGTACAACCAAAGACACGAAGTAGGACGGGGTAGAGGTCATGCTGCGGATACAAGATGTTGTATGGGATTTGATTGTTGAGTATAGAGGAAGGCATGCGATTAATCAAGTAACATGCAGTGAGAATCGCATCATCCCAGAAGCAAAGTGGAACTTTATGATGAAGGAGAAGAGTACAAGTTGTCTCAACCACATGACGGTTTTTGCGCTCAACAACACCATCTTGCTGTGGTGTATGAGCACAAGAGGTCTGATGAAGAATACCCTGCGAGGTGAGAAAAGACTGGAATTTGGAAGACAAATATACTTTAGCATTATCCATGCGTAAAATTTTAATGGATGTCCCAAACTGATTAGCAATTTCATGGGAAAAACTTTGAAAGATATTGAAAACATCAGGATGGTATTTCATTAAGAAAATCCAAGTACAACGTAAAAAGTCATCAATAAACGTAACAAAATAGGAATAACCTAAAGTGGAACATACTCGACTAGGTCCCCAAATATCAGAGTGAACTAAAGTAAATGGTGACGCAATACATTTGCTGACACTAGACCTATAGGACTGACAAACATGTTTCCTTAACTGGCACGACTCACTAGATGGATTTAATCCTAGAAAGACTAGGAACTAAAAGACACAATTTCTCCAAGCTGGGGTGACCAAGACGCTATGAGCAAGATCGGCAGAAGAGGAGACACACGTAACTAGCAATGAAAGACGATGCAATCTCCTAATGTCTTGCTCCAATCGTCCGTTTGGTATGCCGATCCTGAACAAAAACAGATTTATTAACTAACAAGACAGAGAAATTAAGGGTGAGTGAGTTTGCTAATGAAATTTAAATTAAAAGGGAACCTAGGTACAAACAAGACAAAATGTAAAGGGAGGTTAGGGAGTGGGTGTGTTTGACCAATGCCATGGACTTTTAATCTGAGAACCATCTGCAAGAGTAACAGATCGCAAGGAGTCTGATAAAGACAATTGAGTGAAAAGGGATTGGTTACCGGTCATATGATTAGATGCACCGGAGTCAAGAATCCAAGGTCCAAGAGAAGGAGACTGAGAGATAAAGGCTACAAGATTACTAGACTGAGCCATGATAGTGATAGGCGAGGCAGATTGTTGGGCTGCCTGAAACTGAAGGAAGTCATGATAGTCATAGGCAGAAATAGTGACATCCGGAGGAGAGTCAGGGCTGGCAGAAGAGGTAATGCTGGTGACTTGGGCAACATTAGCTGATTTTGACGGCTCTTGGGCCTTTTTGCGACAATAGGCTTCAATAGTAGCCATGAGAGATTAGCCAAATAGGAATAAAAGGATCCATACAGAACCAAAAGAAGGGCGAGTGGAAGGCAAACAAAACCAAATAGCGCCAAACGCAGCCAAACAGGGCATGAACAGTGTCACCGGAAGGAGGCAAGTGCGGCGGAGGTGTCGCCAGAAGGTGGGTCGCCCGAAAATGGCGTCACGTGCCAGGTGACAAAGCCTGAGTTTCATCCGCGAAGGAACGGTGGTGTGTGCAGCAACGAGGCGGCTCATGTGGCGAAGAAGCGCGAGACTGTTCTCCGCGGTCTTGTGCTTGCGAAGCGGAGATGGAAGCAGCAAGGGATCAAACCCTATGCTCTGATACCATGTAGAAGTGTCTACTGGAATTGTGTGTAGTTCAGCGCACACACATAACTCTTATTTATAATCAGAAATATTTACAAATAAGGGAAACTTATCTAATCTCTATTATTAAGGAAACTAATATAATCTTGTAATCCCTAATGATTAGCTAAGATATGATTTTATTTAATCAATCTTAACAGATCTCCACAATATCTGTAACACATAATAAAATGAGAAACTAGGAGCATACATCATTTCATGATTTGCCGATTAAAGTTATTGTTGCAATGAGGGATACACTTTTTAAACTAAGATTGTTTCCTTTCCCTCTTCTTATAGCATTGTACTTTCTTTTGATTCATGTCTACATTTTGGAGTAAAGACTCTTTATTCTAACATTGAAGCATCGAACACCAGTTGGTGCGGGAGCATGTTGTTATCTGTAACTTGGACTGTTATCTATAATAGCTACATATTTGGCATAACTTGGTTCTTTAATAATTTTGACTAATTCTTTTTATCTTCCATCAGTGTCATGATGGGACATCCAGTCCATTTCTTGTCATTTCATTTACATCTTATTGTTGCCCTGCTTCTACCTTCATTTCTTGCTGTCTTTGGGGTTTGTTTGTGAAAAATGCAGCAGTGAAATAATTTAGTTGGGTATTCTCAGATAAAATCAGTTCTCACCAAAGGCTATAAAAGTTTATTTTGTGGCTGAATTCCAATATACTGTAAAATTTCCACTTAAAACAATCCCCTTCCTACTTTTGCCAAAAAATAAGTCCAATTCTTCTCCTTACGGCAGCATTCAGGACCTATTTTAAATAATTAAAAATTGATTGTGGCAAAAAGTGATTTGGCATGCTAAGAAGTAACTAGGGTTAATAATGTAAAATGGCTTTGGTTTGGCTTCCATAGGACTGTCATGTGATGCCGATTGTGGCCATGGTGGGTGACCTTTTGCACTGTATTCATCATCTTTAGTTTAGCAGTTGCTTTGTGATCCTTCATAGCATTTGGGGTTGGCCGTTTTGCATTGCTATCCAGATAACTACTGTGGAAGTAGGAACATTGTGTTGTGTTAGGAGTTGCATAACAACACCTTTTTTTTTCTCCCTACGATCTTATTATGCCAGTGAAAATTATAGTTTTGTACTGAATTGTGCAAGTCTTTGAAAATATCAAAAGAATTAAATAAATATAGCAAGCCTGGCTTCTGTGTAGTTTCTTCTATCTTCTCTTCCTTCCTTTTGCTTAGTTGATATACCAATGTATGTGACTGTTTTTCTATTGGCAGACAAACTAGTGACCCAAAAAGTGGTTTTGCAACTGTTGAGAAGGATCTTCCTGGGGGCTTGACACCTATGCTTGGTGATCGAAAGGTAATTTAGGGCGTGTTTAAGCTTTAGAAAAAGTGCTTTCATGGTATAGCTTTGCATGTTTCTGTTATTATTAATTTTTTTAATTGATTCAGGTAGAGCATTTTCTGGGAATTAAGAGGAAAGCTGAACCATCAAGCTCGGATACCCCAAAAAAGCCTAAATCATAACTCCTCGATCTACTAATGTTAAGCTAATATCCCTGCAAGCTTAGAAGTTTGACCCAAAGTGTTAATCTATTCTGTTGCTGACTGCAGATAATTTGCAGCATAATTTTTCGTGTTCAAATTTCGTTGGTAAAACTGGATTTCCTGGGAAGATGTATTTCAGTGGTTATATTTTTCCGAGCATTCGATGCGGTCCAGAATTCGGGATTCCTTTTGTACAAATAAGAGTTGATTTTCAATATATTACTTAAAATTATGGATCTTCATTAACTTGTTCCGCACGTACAATTTCAAAATGATTGATTTTGCTAATCCTGGAACTTATTTAGCATGTTCTTCAATATGCATGAGTTTATCGGTATTTCAGTATTTCATGTTGGAATTTTTTTACTAGTGTTTTGACTTGGTGCAATTTATTTTTGACCTGAAGGGATCAATGAGTTGGTAAGTAAACTGTAAAAGTAGAGATGTAGGATCTTATTTCAGGAGAAATAATCCCTGCATCATGACTAGTGTACCATGTGAGATTAAAAACAGAATGACAAACGGTAAAACATGGTGAGACATTATTTGTAGGAGAATCAACATTTGCGGAGTCAAAATAATATTGTTGATGTTTTACTTTGTCAATAACATTGATATTCATTTCGAATTGGCCAAGCTTCTTAGATAGCAACTTTTTATAGTTAAAACATTTGTATACATGTTATGGCCAAGCTTCTTAGTTACAATCCATTTTTTTTATGTTAACAATGACAAAATGGGGATTGTGCTCTTAGAATTTGAGCTTAGGGTTTAATCCAATCTATAAAAAAACTTGCTTCTAGGGTTGTCTTAGTTTTGTAAGGATTACGTTTACATTATTTCTAGTTGAGATCTTGTATACTGCCTCTGTTTCCTATGTATAAGACTATTTTCACTTAATTGTTTATCTTTTTTATAAGGTCTTCTAAAAGTTTGATGTATTAATTATTATTATCTTATAATGTTCTTACTTAATTAATTATAGTATATTTTTCTCCAAACATTAAGGATTAATTGTATTGTTTTTACCTTCAACTTTTTAATTTTTGGTGAATTTTACTTAACAAATTAATTTGGTGCATTTTATCCTAACTTTTAAGAAATTTGTGGATTCTATCCTCAATCATTTTACTCCTAACATATTGTACTTGTTATCCCAACTACATATTTTTTTGGCAAATTTTACACCAAACATTTTCTTCTTTAGCAAATTTTACCCTCAATCTTTTATTTTTTTTGATAAATTTTACCAAAATTTGTGTGCCTATTAATGGATAAATGACTCAAGGTAAAATTCTCAAGTTTCTCAAAAGTTTAGAATAAAATATGCCAAATTAAAATGTTGTAGGTAAAATTCACCAAAAATTAAAAAATTGAGAGTAAAAAATACAATTAAGTCAAACATTAATTACTTTTTGATGAGAAATAATTAAATGGAGAGAGAAATGAAGAATAAATTTAAAAGAATGATATAAATAATTAATAAATTTAATGTGATTGATTAAAAACTAAAATATATTTTTCGTCCCTATAAAATATCCAAAGTTTGGATTTCGGTCAGCAAAATTTTTTGTTTGTTTTCATCTCCTTTAAACTGTAAATGCTTGCCCACTCAAAATTGGTGATCCCAGCTTCTGTTTCTCTTTCTAAGCTGGTGATCCCAGCTTTTTTTCCTTATCTCCCTCCTCCCTTTGCCTCCGTTTTACTCTGTCGAACCTTTCCTGCTTGTGTCCCTCCTCTTCTCACCTCCATGACAACCACGATGACAAGTGATTCGGCATCCCCACACACTCCCTCTGAATATGGGACTTTGATGATGACTTCTTCCACCTCCCTCACTGGCTCGACCTCAACATTGTGCACCATTGTCTTTTCCTTCGCAGCAGATGCCTCCACATTGTGCCACATAGAATCTGTAATCAACCTCCTCCTTGTAATTTCTTCTTCTAATAATGAAAAGCATGACTACCATGCTCATCAGAATTCATTCGTCTCATTGAGTTCCCTTGTTTGTCCAAGAACTTCGAATCCCTTAGCTGAGTTCTTAGTTTTGCTACATCAATTGGTATCATCGAGCCTGTTCCTTCCTTGGTGATCAAGCAATGGCAGAGAACACACACAGTCAAGCTTCCCTTCGTGAAATGGAAGAGCGTCTCAGCAGCAAAATGGAATCAAGATTTGTCGAGCTCGTTGCTTCCATGCAACAAATAATACATGGAATGTTTCAGCAGAGGCAACAAGATTCTCCAGCAGCAAGCAATCCACTTAGAGGTGAGAGATCCAACCCCTATTCTTGTGGCACTCGATTGGATAGGTTGGACTTTCCAAGATTCCATGGTGAAGGAATAAAACAATGGCTGATCCAGTGTAAAACTTTTTTTTCGGTTGATAATACACCTGATGAATTCAAGGTATGTTTAGCAGTAGTTCATTTCGAAGGAAAAGCACTACAGTGGCATAGTGCTTACATAAAATCTGCAGGATTGGAGAATTTGCCTTCTTGGAATGAATATCAGATCTTGTTACTTGATCATTTTGGAGATGTTTGTGAAGATCTCATGGCGAATTTAATGAAGCTCAGGCAGACAGGATCCATCATAGAGTATCATGAGGAGTTTGACTCAATTGTATCAAGAGTGGATCTTTCTGATGAGCATCAACTTAGCTGCTTTTTAGGAGGATTAAAACAAGAGGTTCAGATGATTGTTCAAATGTTTCAGCCAAATTCTATTCGAAAGGCTTATTCCCTTGCAAAGATGTATGAATCTTCCTTCTCCAATACACAAGCCAAACCATTTGTCAAGAACCAGAAATCTTCCTTTGTTCCTAAACCACCCCTACTTCCAAACCTCCTAGATCAACCAATCCTTTAACCATCAATCCCTCCACCAAACCACAAACACCTAAGCACTTAACTCCCGCATACATGGCTGAAAGAAGATCGAAGGGCCTATGCTACTTTTGTGATGAACCATTTACACCTGAACATGGCCTTACACATAAGAGATTGCATATCCATGTGTTGGAAATTGAAGATGAAGAGGAGGGCCCTGGACCTCAACAACTTGATGCTAATGTGGGTACTGAACCTGATTCAGAACCTTTAATTTATGTGAATGCATTAAAAGGAGTAGCTAATTTTTGAACCATGACAGCCATTGGTTATTGTGGAAAGAAACCTCTCCATATTTTAATTGATAGTGGAAGCACCCATAACTTTTTGGACTTACACATAGCTCAGAAGATGGGCTATCAAACAGAAGCTATGGACATTGTTTCTATCACTGTAGCAGATGGAAATAAAGTCTAGATTTCTTCAAAGGTTCCAAAATTTTCTTGGTCAATTCATAATACCAACTTTACTTTTGATATGATGTTGTTACCTCTTCGTTGCTGTGATTTAGTATTGGGAATTGAATAGTTGGTAACACTATGGGACATCACATGGAATTTCAACAAATTGACAATGGAATTTTTTGTCCATGGAAAAAGGCATGTCCTGAGAGGAGCTACTCTTACCAATCTGGCCACTGCCCAAAAACAACATCTTCATAAAACTATCTCGTATGGTGTTCACCTCTCTCTGATTAGTTTGCAATCTGAAGCTGCTCCACTCTTTGACTACTCATGCTAGTCAATAGGTACTGCCGCCTGATATTAATAGTTTGTTACTCGAATTCATAGATGTTTTTTAGGAACCATCTGGTCTTCCCCTTTGTCGAGTTGGCCATGATCACAAGATTCCTTTAATGCAAGGAGCTAACCCTGTCAACAAGAGGCCCTATAGGTATGCTAAACAACAAAAAGACATTATTGATGGATTGATTTAGGACTATTTAAAGTCATGAATTATACTGAAGAGTGGCAGTCCTTATGCAAGTCCAGTGGTGTTGGTGGGAAAGAAAGATGGGGCCTGGAGGTTTTGTGTGGAATATAGGGATCTCAATAAGGCAACTGTCAAGAACAAATTCCCTATACCATTAGTAGAAGACCTTCTGGATGAGTTGTATGGGTCAACCATTTTTTCCAAAATTGACTTAAGAGCTGATTACAATCAAGTTCGAATGGATGCAGTTGATATTCACAAAATTGCTTTCAGAACTCATGCGGGCCACTTTGAATACTTAGTGATGCCCTTTGGGCTTACCAATGCTCCTGCCACGTTTCAAGGGCTGATGAATTCAGTTTTTCAGCATTACTTGAGAAGGTTCTTACTTGTTTTCTTTGATGATATACTCATATACAACAGAAGTATGGAGGACCACCTTTCTCATCTATATCAGGTTCTTCTTACTATGAGAACTCACTCCTTGTATGCTAAGAAATCCAAATGCTACTTTGCTGTTGACAAGGTGGAATATTTGGGCCATTTTATTACTAAAGAAGGAGTTTCCACGGATCCTTCAAAAATTGCAGCACTAAAAGATTGGGCCCTACCACAAAACTTGAAGCAATTAAGGATTTTCTTAGGTCTTGCAGGTTATTACAGAAGATTTGTAAGTCAATATGGTGCTATTGCAAAACCCTTGACTGATATGTTGAAAAAGGATCATTTTAGTTGGTCTTCTACAACAAAAGATGCATTTCAGGAATTAAAGCAAAGGTTAGTAGCATCACCAGTTTTGGCACTACCAGATTCTTTTAAGGAATTTGTGGTGGAGGTGGATGCTTCTGGCCTAGGCTTAGGCGTTGTGTTAATGTAGAATCACCACCCAATTGCCTTCATCAGTAGAGGTTTGAACACACAACAATAGTCCTTGTCAACATACAAGAAGGAATTATTGGCAGTTGTGTTTGCAGTCCAAAAATGGAGGCACTACTTACTCCCCAAGAAGTTCATCATTAGAACTGATCATAGAAGTTTGAAGTACATCCTAGAGCAGAGATTGTCCACAACATTCCAGCAAAAGTGGTTGGTAAAGTTGATGGAATTCGATTTCAACATAGAGTATAGAGAGGGTCGAGAAAATATGGCGACATATGCTTTATCTAGACTTGATTCCCCTGAGATCATTGCCTTACAGGTTCATCAGCCTGATTCTAGCATGCTCTCTAGGATCCAACAATCCTGGCAGAAAGATCCTATCTTACAACATCTTGTTAGTGACTTAAAAAGCAATCCCTCTTCTCACAAACATTATACTTGGGTTCGGAATGAGCTGAGGAGGAAAGGTAGATTAGTCATTGGCTCAGACTCCCAACTAAGACAAGACATTCTCTTTTGGATTCATGTTTCAGCTTGTGGTGGCCATTCAGGTAAAGATGCTACCTTGCAAAAGATGAAAAATGTGGTTTATTGGAGAGGCTTGTCCAAGGCTATTAAGTTTTTTGTGTTTCAATGTGCCACTTGCCAAAGGAGTAAATATGACACAACTGCATCTCCAAGCTTGCTTAGGCCTTTACCTATTCCTAAGCATGTATGGCAACACATCACCATGGACTTCATTGAAGGTCTTCCTTTTTCTTTTGGTAAACAAGTCATTTTTATAGTAGTAGATAGGCTTAGTAAGGCAACTCATTTCATGGCCTTATCACATCCTTATACTATTGCGGATGTGGCCCAATGCTTCCTTGATAATGTCTTTAAATTGCATGGGTTTCCTGGCACCATTACCAGTGATAGGGATCCTGTTTTTGTTAGTCACTTTTGGAAGGAATTTATGTCCTTTCAAAGGATTCAGGTATAGCTTTCTATAGCTTATCACCCACAAACTGATGGTCAATCAGAAGTGGTGAATAGATGCCTTGAAACATATCTCAGGTGCATGTGTAGTGACTCTCCAACACAGTGGTCCAAATGGTTGCCTCTTGCGGAATGGTGGTACAATTCCACTTACCACAACACTATTAAAGCAAGCCCTTATGAGATTGTGTATGGCCAAGCTCTTCTTGTTCATTTGCCTTCTCTTCCGGGGGAATCTAAGATTGCTTTGGTTGATAGAAGTTTGCAGAAACGTGAGGAAATGTTAAAGTTACTCAAATTCCACATGAAGAGAGCCCAGGACAGAATGAAGCAACTTGTAGATAAAGGCAGATCTGATAGGAGTTTTCAGATTGGTGACTTGGTTTATGTAAAATTACATGCTTATCGCCAAGTTTCTGTGCAGGCTAGAACCAATGCAAAGTTGGCCCCTAAGTACTATGGCCCATTTCCAATAGTAGACAAGATTGGTGCTATTGCGTACAAGCTTAAATTGGCTCTTGGATCAATGGTTCATAATGTCTTCCATGTTTCTCACTTAACGAAGTTTAATGGTACTGCTACTGTTGGGAACTTTAGTCCTTCACCTTTATTGGATACTTCTCAAAAGGAACCTGCAGCTATCATTGACAAAATGACAGTCAAGAGAGGCAGTCGTGCTGTAACCAAAGTTTTGGTTCAATGGAAGCATCAGCTACTTGAAGATGCAACTTAGGAATTCTTTTATGACTTGAAGCAGAAGTTTCCTCACTTTAATCCTTGAGGACAAGGATTCTTTTGGGTGGGAGGAATTGATACAGGCTTAGGAAGGTAGTTAGTTAGTTAGACTCAATTTTGTTAACTTCTGTTAGTTGAAAAAGCAGTTAGACAGTTAGGCAGTTAGTGGTTGAGATCTATAAGTAGTAATTGGCAGGTAAGGAAACATTTTGAATAGAATCTATAATCAACCTCCTCCTTGTAATTTCTTCTTCTAATAATGAAAAGCATGACTACCATGCTCATCGGAATTCATTCGTCTTATTGAGTTCCCTTGTTTGTCCAAGAACTTCGAATCCCTGAGCAAAGTTCCTAGTTCTGCTACATCAGAGGGGCGAAGGGGCTAAATAGGAGAGAGAGAGTCAGTCAGAAGAGGAGCAATTTGAAGGACTACGCTTGTAGGAAGAAGAGGGAGAGAGTGAGGAAGGGTGAGGAGAGAGAAACAGTGGTGAAGACGAATGGCTAGGTTTGTGCTTTAAGCAAAAGATGAACATGCTTTATTGAAATTTATATTTCTTCAACAAGGACGGTTTTCTATAAAATCGTAGTTGAACACCGAAACTAAAGACGACTCTGTTAAATTGATCGTTATTTGTTTCATTTAATTTATGATTTTGCCACCATATTTTCTTGGATCATCCATGCAACGTCATAAAAAGTTATTATTTTAATAGTGATACTCAACAAATTTCTCATTTGCAAAACTGTATATTTATGTACATATGTATACATTTTTACCAATATCATTGTACAAGATGGAAGGTAAAGTAAATTATGTAGCACTCCGTGGAGGCTGCTCATAAAAAGCATCTATTTGAGCACCCATAAGGCTGAGTTGTCACTATTAATGAAATCACGTGGAAATATTAAATTAATGACTATGAAAAAGGTTGACTTTTTCAGACACAATTATAGGTTCATTGTGATTTACCTCATTCCACAATCAGGGATTCCTCTTGCTTCGACAATATATATCCAACGCATCAAATGCTCAGTCATTACACAAAAATTTGTGTGTTTCAAACACTAGTGACAAAGCCTCAACTTAGTATGCAAACCTTCGGTGTTTACAAATGACACGTCATATATATACATTAACTTAAGAATATTGTAAGATACTTATGCTAACCACCATGAAGATTTTGCTTTGCCTTTGGCTTAACACTAAAATGGGCCAGTGTGAATCCAGATGATAAATTTTCTTATCGTTAAAGCAAACGACAATTAGGTACCATCATTGTGTTTCATTTCCCAAGACTGAACATTTATCTGCATATGTAATAGATAATTTTATGTAAAACACATTGAATATGATAATTCTACGTAAGGTAATGTTGTTAATCAGGTTAGGTGTTCGAATGGAGTCAACCAATCCTGGCCATAGTAACTCGATCAGCATTTTGTCAGTTGAAGTAACCCGAAAAGGATCGCCCTGGCATGAAAAATTAAAGTAGGATAAACGTTGCCACATGTTATATAGATCGAATTTAGGTAAGAAATTTGACAAAGGAAAACACTACACTTTTTTTGTTTGTCACTCGTATTGTATTGTGAGTGCATAATCCTTAGTGCCATAAATAACAATTTATTCCAATATGGGACAACATTATTGGTGAATACAGTAATTTGTTTAAAGATTGAAAAATAAAAGTAATTACACATTTTATATTGTATAATTACCCGGGGGTCTATAATGCTCCCACGACATAATGATTGAAACACAAGTCTAGTCCCCAGATTGTTCCCAACACCAAATACAATATCGTGCTCATTATTTATAACAACCAAAATAAGTTGAAATGGCATTAGCAAATTGTGCCCTACTGGAAAAACCAAGAAACACTACTGGAAAAAAGCGATTCTACGACGGTCAAATAGGAGATACAACGACGTTTTTCGAACGTCGTTGAATGTGACGTCATCGAAGCTTAAAAATTTCAACGACGGGTCCCAAAACACCGTCTTTGAAAGTGAGCAACTTTCAAAGACGGTGCTTACCTCACCAACGTCTCTGAAAGTAGGCATTCTAAGACGGTGCTGAAGTAAATAACGTCTTAGAGTGCCTACTTTCAAAGACGTTGTTGAGGTAAGCACCATCTTTGAATGCTTATTTTCAAAGACGTTGTTGAGATAAACACCGTCTTTAAAAGTAGGCATTCTAAGACGGTGCTTACCTCTGCAACGTCTTTGAAAGTAGGCATTCTAAGATGTTGCTGATGTAAGCACCGTCTTAGAATGCTTACTTTCAAAGACGGTGCTGATGTAAACACCGTCTTTAAATTGAATATTATTTTAATTATTTTTAACACAAGATCAAGGAGGAAGAATTTGACATATCCAAAGATCAAATAATACTTTCTGAATCCCTACATAATGTTTACAATAATAACAATGACCTCAATCTTGACACCCAAGATTAATTATTCTAAACTACACAGAATAAGAGTAAGATTCAGATATTTTAGTTATGATCAAAGATTCAAGAAACTGAGTATATGATACCTCTTAACTTGTGTCTAAGAGTAAGATTCAGATTTCAGAGCAAGAAAGACAACAGAAGAATGAGAATGTTTCCCTAGGAAAGGATAAAATAATAAGCTTATAATTGCTAAGAATGCTTCGACAAAAACCTACTATTAATTCATGTTTTCCAATATCTTAGTTAATTGAGGCATTCGATCCTATAATCCAGGATTTTAAAAGACAAAACTAAACAAGAACCTGATTCCAATATAGCACCTGTTAGGCACTAATCATCATCATCATCCCTCTTCTTGGGCTTGCGGTATTTTTCCTCCACAACTTTTGCCAGGAACAAGGCAGTGCCGGCTAACTTTGTGACGTTAGGAACTTGATAATTCTAAGCCAAGTAAGCTCCACATACTGTCCCTGCTATGAAAGAGAAGCAACTCCTGATTATACCTATAGATGCTCAAGTACTTGCTGTGAATTTGTGCTATTGAGAAACCACTTTAGCAAGAATCACTGTAAGAAATAAGCAAATCAGCATTTAGTTAAAATCATATGAGAAGTAATTTTAGAGTTTGTGCGTTTGGCCATTGATTGGGAAAAAGTTTCACTGGCATATATTAAAGGGCATCACTCACATCAGTGATGAAGTATTATCGAAATTGATAGTGTATGGATGCAGAAATGGTAATCTTAACCTATATGCTAATCTTAAGGGACCAGAGAACTGGTTCAATGCTGTTCAAATTAAAAACTAGTTATATAAATCTATATAAATTTGAGCTTCTCTGTTTAAAACAAATTATTATGCATTTCTTTAGAATTAACCTTTATTTCAGAGATTAATTCAAATGTTAGTCATTTGTTGTATTGTCATGAACTTAAGAAGTGAATGGAATTATTAATCATAAAAAAATAAAATACGTTGCTATTAAAATAAAATAAAATAAAAAGACTTTTAGATTGATAGAAAATTATATGAAATTTCTAGCAAACAACAGCAAAGATAGGATAAAAAACTTAAAGTCCATAGAAGTGTTTTACATCATTTAGAAAACATTATGATAAACAAATCCAAATTACTTATTTATGATTCATTCACAAAACCAAAGTTGCTAATTGTGAATAGCTCACTAGCCTATAGGTTGCTGGAATGATTGTAACATAATATGCCATATAGCATATCAAACTGCAACTATTCTCAAATATAGCTCATATTATATAGAAAACACAATTACAATATATATACAAACAGTGTGCCAATATATATGAGAAACTGTGGGCGCATTTATATACATCTCATAAAACTCAATGAAGTGACAATGACAATTATATCTATGTTCTATAAGCATATAGCAAGATATCCAAGCTGACTAGTAACACATAATTCCACAGTATAGCACAGCCAAGGCAGCATAAAGGGATTTTTGACTAGGATTGCACCTATTAAATGGATTATGGATTATTTGAGCTTATACTCTAATCAATAATAACCAAAGAGTTTTATTACTCCCATTTTTGAAGTTATGGCCTCACAGATAATTTAAAAAGAAAATCTATTTTCAATTACAAAAAGTTAAGTGCAACAGCAGGAATAAAAGGATAATTTTTAACCCTTCCTAGAATCATTTTCATCCTCTTTCTCACCTCTCCTTTTATCCATTTCAAAACAAAAGCATATAAATTTTGTTACAAGATATAAAACAAGCATTCATTTGCAAGACTATGAGTGACATACCTGAAAGATCAGGGACAATTCCCCAGTAATTTGCTCAACATGAGATTCAGAAAGCCTGTTAAGAAGGCCTGAAGAAACAAGTTCAAGTAGAATGAAAAAAAATCAATGATATAAAGTTAGAAATGCAAAAGTTAAAACAAGCCCCTCCTCCCTACCTCGCACACGTATTCGAATTTGAGTATGTTCTTCAGGTTTAATTACAATAATAATCTAATCCCTTAATAGTAGGGATAATAATAATCAAGCTAAATATTAATCAATTAAATAAAAAATAGTAACTAGAAAACTAAATCAACAACATAAATAAGGAAACAATCCTAATGTAAATAAGGAAACAATCATATTAGAATTATATCTCAACACTAATTATAACAAATATCAATAACATAATATATTTTCTTAAAGTTGTTATCATGCGCACATTAAAATAAAACATGAATGACACCTGGTTCATGGATGGAAAATTGAAAAAGGCCCCAAAATAAAACAATTAACAAATAGAAAAAAAGAGTAAAATAGCAGTCAATTTACATATACAAACAATAACAAGAAAAGATAGAAAAATTACAGAAAATAACATTTCTGTAAGAAAATTTCCCTTATAAATCCTCATTTTTCTTTATTCTAATGAAAAAGTTTAAACAAACATAATGAAAAAAAACACCATTAACATGTAAACAAAGTCATTAACCTGCAAACATACATTGTTCAAGGTCAAATAAAGAGTTTCTGGCATGAGCTCAAACTTCCTATGCACTTCTATCAACCAGTCCACAAGGATTGACCTCATCTTGGCATTAATATCTGCCTGCAAACCCATGTAGTCATGCACACAAACATCTTCCTATGCACACCAACCCCATCAGTTGCCAACACTGCTCCATTATTCACTTCAGTGCTTGGTTTCTGGATAACAACCATTCACTTAGAGTTAGAGACACAGCAGTCACCAAAAAGAAAACAAATTTCTTCACTGATTTATTTGAAAATCAGATACGCAAAAACTAAAAAGTCCAAAAAAAAATCAGGTTAAAGAGAATAACAGCCTTGTTCTTTTCTGTTGCAGCTTCTGCATTGGCCAATAGTTGAGCACGAAAGTTCCTAGTAAAAAAGAAAAGAGCAGAATTAGGCAAAAGAAAACAGAAGAAAAATTATGAGAGCTTAAAAAGATAAAACAAATCTTAAACCACACACAAAAAAAATCACAAAAGGGGGAATTTCAGAAATGAAAAAAAATAAAAACCCAAACTTTATCCAAACAAATCTTAAATCCTAAAACCCAAAAACATTCAAACATTTAACGACACCGGCAGCAAGAAAACAACAAAAAGAAGAACAAAAACCCTGAAGACCACCGTTTTGCCCCTCTCCTCCCCTGCTAACGTTGGTTCTGGCCACCGTGGAATCAAGCAACACTGTGTTTGTTTCTTGTTGGTAGCAACCTTTTTCCCTCTCTCTCTCTCTCTCTCTCTTTTGCTTCTACGCCGAATGAACGAAACGAAAGTATGAAATTTTGGGTTCGAAGAGGAAAGGGAGAATGAGAAATTTTGGGAATGGGGAATTGTGTTGGAGCATGGAGGAGGACGAGAAGGATCTGGACCAAAGCATCGGGCGCGAATGCTTAGCGGAGGCATGCGACAAAGTTGGGGTTGGTGGAGTCTAGGGTTTTGAAGAGGGTGCAAGAGGAATTTGGAATTGGAGGTGGATGAAACCAGTTTTGATTTTGAAACCTCTATGAGATTGAATGTGAGAGTTAAAAGCCTCCTTGAGGAGTTCTTGAAGGAGAAGAGGGAGAAGCTGAGAGTAAGGAAACGTTTCTTGAAGGAGAAGAGAGAGAAGCTGAGAGTAAGGAAATGTTTCAGCTGGCACCGATAAGATGAGAGAGAGAAAAAATGATAAAAATATAAACATTTAAAGACGGTGGGGGTAAAAACGTCTTTGAAAGAAAAACATTATGACGGTCTCTATAACGAACGTCCTTAAATTTACAATTTAATTAGCAAAATGTCATCCCATTAGTTTCAAAGACGGTGATACACCCACCGATGTTGTTAGCGCGTCGTAGTAAATAACTTTTCTAGTAGTGAAAATAATAACTAATACAAATACAATCACAATAAAAAAAAACCCATCTCCTACTCAAGACACCCACCCATGCCAGTTATTAATGCCATTTAATCAACATCAGTAGCTCGAACACATCAAAGGCTCTTTTCCTCATACATAAAAAACATCAGAACCAACAGAATGGTTTCAGTAGCCACAGTCACAGTTGATTAAGAGCTAAATTTGGATGAGAAGCATATTATTCACACTAAAGAACATGTACACAATTGCCTAGACACAAAATTATATAAGTACATCAAAATAACAAATAAGTAGAAATGAACATAAAATTAAGAGAAGAAAGGAGAAGGAAATAAAGGTAAGTAAACCATTCTTGCAAATCCACGAAAAACAAATATTTCTTCAAATACCCACCCAAAACATAAGGTCAGATTTAACTCAAATCATTTTAACTAAAAATAATAAAGAAAAGAACGACAGAGGATAGTTTAGAGTTAGAAACATATCATTGTCAATAACAATTCTTAATAAAACTTTTGGCTTCAGCCACATCAATTAAAACATCAAGATTACTACCCTTTCACTCATCTTTTTCTTCTCATTACTACCCTTTGTCAGATTAGTCTTTTGTGCTAGCCTAAATAGGGTATAAATATAATATAATACAAATATAATTATTTTGTTTTTTATCCCAAGTCCTTTTAATTACAAAAATAACCCTACCTTTGACAGGTGTCAAAAAATTAGGCATGTTAGATTGATCTTTTTGCTAGCATAAATATGGTATAAATGTAATAATATATTAGATTAAATGCATAGACGTCCAAATTTTTATAAGAAGTGTGCATTTTTTTTATTGATATTGGCACCCCTCTCTCAATCTCTCTCCATCGTCCTCAACCCTAGTCACCCTTATTCTATTGCAGATGCCTCGTCATCCTAGTCACCCTTATTTTATAATACTATTAGTATTCTTTTTTTAGAAAAAAAAAAATATTTTCATACTCTTTGAGTATGTACGTAAGTAAGTATCTAAAGTAAATAACTTAAATAAATAAATTTATTAATAAAATTTGTAATTTTACTTGCTAAATTTAATTTCAATCTTAGTTTAGTTTCTTTTTTTAATGTTCATTTTCATTCTTTAACTTCATATTTGTTCAAACATTTATAATTTTTCACCATATCTTAATTTCTTTTTTCTTAAAGTACCACATAAAGGAATTTTGGAGAATTCCATACCGTTGGAGCCTTATTTCTAGAAATGCCACCAAATATCTAATTGTCATGAAAGAAATATTCAAACTAGATTCTCGGGAAGTTATTATTTTTGTTGTTGGACCTCCGATAATGCCCTCCTCTTTTTAGGTCTAAAACTATATTTAGATTCTTTGCAACTAGCACCCTCAACTATATATATATTTCAAGTTTCCTAACCCCTACCATATTCAATTGATTAACTCTTGGCTTCAATATTATTTTACTACCTTCTTCTAGCTTTTCTCCATTTACTACAATCTTTCTTCATATTTGAGTTTCATTATTTAATGACGATGAGAAAGGAAAAATCCATCCACTATTGGAGCGAAGTTGCACCATCTGTTCTAATATTTCGATCTCAGAGATCATCAAATTTTGTCAAATTAGAGACTATTATAGAAGAGGAAATTAAGAAAGGGTCTAATTCATTGCACAAGGGTGTGCTTGCTTCTTTCCCTCTGCTACTATTTGGGTTGATGTACATTTTGTTATGCAGAGGAATGGTTTGATTTGGTGTTTAATTAAACGAATGTAAGAAAATTTTGTCTGTATCATATGCAATAATAGAGGTGAAAATTGGGCATAAAGAATTCTTTTCGTACTCGTTAGAGATAATTGTTGCTACATAAAAGAAAGTTTATATAAAATTTATAAAAGCAACAATAGAAAATAATATTAACCATGATTTTCTCAATCACCGCAAAATTTAAATGTTTAGGTGTATTTTGGTTAGAGTTTCAAATAGGTGATCTACGTTAATCTTGAAAACAAATTTTTATTACACAAATTATAAAAAAAAATAAATCATTTTATATTAAAAATATTACTATTATTTTTTAATTCAAATTGGTTGTCTACGTTAATCTTAAATATTTCTTTATTACAATATATCTACGAATATTTGTTACAATATACAAATGAGTAGTAGTATAATATATCAATATTTAAAGTTTTCATCGAATTAAAAATGTAAATAAATAAAAAATTATTTAATGTAAAAAAAGTTATTGGAAATAACTTTTAATAATGTTGTCAAGATTGTGGATTAAGATTTTTAATGTAAGAATAGGTAGATCAATAATAGAACAAATTGTTTTTAGATGATAAGGAACAAATTCATATTCTACAAGGACATAGATTCAATTCTCGTTGTCAATGTGAAGATATTATTGATGGATGATTTATAAGTATCTCTATAAGCATTCTTTTAGGGTTAAGACCAATATGTAAAACTAAAGGTTAGAGAAAGAGAGAATCAAAGATAATAGTTTATATGATTCATTTTTCAAGAGGACCTATATTCAATTGTTTTAAGATTTCTTAGAACACTTCATTATTAGAGAATCAAGTTACAAAAACTATGCATAAGAAATTCCCTAAAATCTACCTTTCCCTTAAAACCACAAGAGAAAACCCTAGAATTGAAACCCTATCAACTCAAAATTCCTTGGTAACCCTAAACAAGATAAAACTACTACAAATAAATTAGAATTGGATTGAATAGACCTTTGATGTGCAAAACAAAACTTCTTCAAGCTTTAACAATGAATATCAACCCATGATGGAGATTCAGGGATCCTTGCCATGATGATATCTCATGAAGAAATACAAAAAGATCTCTTTAGATTACTCTCAAAAAGTATTTTTCAAAAGATAAGATTGTTAAAAAGAGTCATTATTAAGATGATGATAGTGATAATGACGATGACAACAACAATGATAGGAATGGTTTTGGTGTTGACAGGCATGGTAGCGGTGGCGGTGTCGACGGTGGTAGTGGTGACAATAATGATGATGACGGTAGTGGTGACAATGACAATAACAATAAAAAGGACAATGTCAAATGTAAGAAATAAGTATTTTTTTTAAAACTAAAAACCTAATTCATAAGACTTGTTTTCTTGATTTTGAAAATCAATATAAAAGTGTTCTAAAAATGATTTAAAATCATTTCAATTTCATTTTTCTCAATTTGTATTTCAAAACAAAAAACTCACCATCTCCCCAAATGAATATAGTAAAAGTTAGTATTTTATACATTATTATAGATAATCTAACAATAATGTATATGCATATGGGCAGTACCTATGATTACCTTCTTACCATCTCTAATTGTACATTAACATTAATATTAATGTGTAAGTATCTTTAATATATTAATAAATATCTCCATTGTAAAATACAACACTTAGATGTAATTTCTTAAATGTTTTTAGTAATACATTTTTAATCAAAAATAATTTTCTACTTTCATAATCTGCTTAATAAAAAAATGGATTTAAGATTAATGTAGAGAATTGATTTGAAACTCTAACCAAAATGCACTAAACGTTTAAAGCGTTGTGGTGATCGAGGAAATCATTGTTCATTTTATTTTATAATATTCCTTTTATATAAATTTATGCTATAGTTAGGTTCAAATTTTGCAAGGCTTTATTATTAGAAATAATATTATCTAACATGAGTTAAAGAAAGTATTTCTTTATAAATATTTTTACCTCTATTATTGCATAAAATACAGGCAAAATTCTCTTACATCCATTTAATTAAACAACAACTCAAGCCACTCCTCTGCATAACAAAATGTACAACAACCCAGATAGTAGCAAAGGGAAAGAAACAAGAACGCCCTTGTGCAATGAATTAGACCCTTGTCTGATTTCCTCTTCCATAATGGTCTCTAATTTGGCAGAACTTGAGAATCTTTGAGATCGAGATATTAGAATAGCGGGTGCAACTTCACCCCAATAATGGATGGATTTTGACTTTCTCATCATTGTTAGATAATGAAATTCAAAATTGAAGAATGATTGTAGCAAATGGGGAAAAGCTAGAAGCTAGTAAAACGATATTAAAGAGAGAAGTTAATGAATGGAATATGGTAGGGAATTAGGAAACTTGAGATATATATATAGTTGAGGGTGCTAGGTACAAAAATCTTAATATAGATTTTGAACTAAAAAAGAAAGATATTTAAGAGGTACAACAATGAAAAAAATAACTTCCCGAGAATCTAGTTTGAATATTTTTCTTCCATGACAACTAGATATTTGGTGGCACACATCTCTAGAAATAAGGCTCCAATGATATGAAATTCTCAATAAGATTCCTTTGTGATATTTTAAAGAAAAATCAAATTAAACTATACTGAATTTTTTTTTTGGAACACAAACTTAAGTTAAAGAATAAGTAATAATTAAAATAAAAACTAAATTGTAATTCAAATTTAATTCAGCAAATGAAATTACAAAGTTTATCAATAAATCTATTTATTTAAATTATCAATTTTGAATACTCAATATAAGTGTTTTTTTAAAATCTAGTACTATAGAAATGTGAAAAGTAGTATTATACTGTGAATCGGACACTCATTCGTCTAAAATAAAATAAAATTAGATGTTGTATATAAAAGGGAAGACTAATTATATATTATTTTATATATGTACAACTTCATTTTAATTTTACCTTACTAATTCAACCTTGAGTTGTCATTTAAAATAACATATAACAATAAATGCAATATATACAAAACTTTTACCTAAATTAGAAATAAAGTTGTGAAAAAGTTTGTAATTATATATTTTCTTCCCTATGACAAATAAGTAATGTTTGAATTAACTTCCATACAAATTGACAATTTGTTTTTATTATATAACTATAACTATGTTGAATTTGTCTCATAACTCCAGTCACCAAAAAATATTAAAGATAATAAATTATGTTAAATTTTGGGTTTTAACATAATTATGGTTTTGAACTGAATTTAAGGAATGCTTTGGATTAAACGTGAGGTTCAATCCACATAATGGGCTACCATTAATTGAAGGTGTGGCATTCGCTCACAACTAAAGGTATTGATAAAAGTCAATGCTTAAGTGCATAATCCTTGGAATATAGTTGTAAACAGACGAATAATACTTTGAACCAAAGTAGAGACAAAAAAATAAAAAGAAAGAAAAGGAAAATTGTCCAACCAAGAGCTAAATGATACTTATGCTGTGTTTGATTTAGATGAGAGAAACAAAGTAAATGAAAATAAGTGAGAGATAATTTGAAAAAGGAAAAATAGACAAGAAATAAAGTTATATATTATCTTGTTTGTTTTAAGAGAAATATAATAGAAATAATATTATAAAATTGTTTGGTAATGAAATAGGAAGGAAAGAACTAAATATCATTGTGCCCTTATGTGAGTAACGTTGATAATAAAAATTGATTATAATGTTCAAATAACAGATTAATTTGATATTGAAATCAATTATTTAGTTGAAGCAATCATTTTTTCTTTTTCAAAATGAATCTCGAAAGACAATTTTTAATTGCAAATTGAGTAAAGGGGTAACATGAGATTCAACCAACTCATGTTTGTCATTGATTGTGTTTCATATTTTGCAATGTTAATAATCGATTAATTGTATTTGACAATGGCTTCTATTGGATGAGAATAAGAGTAAAGGCAAGGTTCAAAAATAATTTTACCAAAAATCTCAAAGACATAAATTTAGTGACTGAGGCCCACAATAATACACATTAGCTCTCTCAAAAATCTCTCGTACCAAACTCCTCCTACACAATTCCGTCTCACCGATATTATTTCCATCAGACACAACGTTATAGTGAGAAAGAGAAAGAAGGAAGAGAAGTATACGTATGACATATGATATAATATAATAAGAAAAAAAAAATAGAAATGATTGGTATAAGAAATGATAACTATAATAAGTGATCTAGTAGCAAAGGAAAACAAAGATTAAAAAATGTGCAGCTTATATTTTAATTCGTTTTACTTTCTAACACACTGTAATTGCATACACTCCTATTTCAGTTTTCTTTTTGAAGTATTATATTACTATGTTATAATTTTCTGTCTTACAAAAAATAAATGCACGAACAAATAGATATGTATGACTTTGTCTGTCTTTCTTATATATAGTAAAAAAATAAAATGTAAACTTTTTAAAAAATAAAATAAAATTAGAGTGACTTATGAAATAAAATGTGATATGATTTAAAAATAACATAATACTTAAATTTATAATAATAATAACAACACAATATTTTCTTCAAATGCATATTAAATTAATACACCTAAATTGAGTGGCAATCAGAAAGCACGAGTGTTTTCAAATTTAAATAAATTTTATAAATAAAAAATAAGGAGAATATAAAATGTTTTTATAATCAAATGAATTGTAATATTTTATATAAAAAATAATCAATGAATTGTTTTGTAACGTACCCATTTTTAAAAACAAGTCTGTACAAGTAACCCAAAAAGTTCAATCAGCCCAAACTATGGGAACTGCTGGAAGTAACAGTCCTATTCAGTCTTCACGCATGGACATTGCTATTAACCACTACCAATTTGCTATTAGCCCTTATCGAGTAGCTTTAAATATTTTTTTTCTTCCTGAAAATAACCTTTTCATGAAAATATTATTTCGTTAACAAAATACACAACAAAATCATATTTTTTTGTCTTGTAAAATGAGGTGCACAAAATTACACAACAAAAACATAATTCAACAACAACATTATCCTATTAACAAAAAGAATCATGTTTTTTGCATAAAAAAGGTATTTTTGAAAGAAAAAAGAAAGATTTAAAACTACTTGGTAGTAGAAACAATAACAAATGTGGTAGGGGACAGGGCCAAATAGCAACCACTCCTCCGCCACTCATGGGTGATCCGACCCAATCCTAAAGCAACCCAAAAGATTACCAGGACGGGTCGACCCGACTCCACCCACGAATCTCACACTCCTTCCTTTTTCACATTTGAAACACACCACCACCATTGAAGACTCGAGGAGCGTGTGAAGAAAGAGGTGCCCCTAAAGCAAAGGCAGAGCATAACAGCAATGCCTCAAGAACGACAATGCGCAATTCAAAGTTGTGTGCAGCGTCTCTTCTTATAGCACGGGCCAAGTCCCTCCAACTTCACCACCGCCACGTGCGTCACTGCTTCCCTCCATTTTCTTCTTCTTCTGCAACCTCAATCTCACTCTTCAGGTTTCATCACCCTTGGCTCTCTTCCTTGTGCAACGCGAAATCACTCATCACCACGCGCCTCTTCTCCAGCTACTACTCCCTCGAACAGT
This sequence comes from Glycine soja, assembly GCF_004193775.1. Taxonomy (NCBI): domain Eukaryota; kingdom Viridiplantae; phylum Streptophyta; class Magnoliopsida; order Fabales; family Fabaceae; genus Glycine; species Glycine soja. The sequence goes on along the minus strand of NC_041009.1, from coordinate 18,825,424 downwards.
TCTCCGATGACGAATACGACTGCGACTTCGAGAATCAACAGGTTTTTTCTTTTCTCTCCTTTTTTTTTTTTGAATTTTATAGTAGCTTTTTAATTTGTTTAGATATTTGGGTTTGGTGGAAATGATTTTTTTTTTGTTTAGACATTTTTTTTTTTGGCAAATGTTAGTCTCTTAATTGATAGTTTTCTATGAACGAGCTATCGAGTCCATGATCTTTCCCACTTCCCTTCTCCATTAACCACCTAGCCCATCTTATATCTCCTTTGTTTGGATATTTTATGTCTGGTTTGTGTGGTTATGTTTGATACGTTTTAGTTGCATATATTGTAGTGAAATATAATGATGACTAGTAGAATTGAGTGGATTACTGAAGTTTTATTGGCAACGCAACAGGTTAAAGATTTTTTAGTACCTATTTTTGAAATTTTGGGTTATCAGAATGTTTTGCTTTCAAGAACAAGCAGTTTTTTTTTTTCTTCAAATGATTTATGTTTATGTTTTTGAAGTGGGGTTTGTGATGATGTTTGTTCTTTAATTTTTTTAGTTGTTTGAATTAAACTGAAATCCAGTTGAAAAAAATTCAATGGGGAGAAGCAACACATTCTCTAACACGTCTCCTCCTAACAAATTGTCTACTATAGTATTGATTAAGATTTATTGGAAACTACAAAATCATGAGATTCGTAAAATAAGAAGTGAGACCCCACATAAATTTGTAATTTTCAATAACTTTGGGCCCATAGCATGGAATGTGTTCGAAAGAGGGGGTTAAAGAGTGTATGCTTAGACTCTTGAATTGAATATGGAATTAGATTTACGCCTAATTTGGGTAAACTTAAATCTATTGTTCTGTGCTCAGTAGCTTCTGAAAACCATGATCAGCTCTGGTATAGAGGGCTACTATTTCTAAGAAAATGTAATGGTTATTGTAGGCATCGTCTACAGTGGCTAATGTGGATGAGTGGAAATGGAAACTCAGCATGTTGTTGCGCAGTGAAAAGGATCAGGAGATTGTATCTAGAGACAGAAAAGATAGGAGGGACTATGAACAGATAGCTAACCTTGCCAAAAGAATGGGGCTTTACAGGTAAAATAATGCATATTCATTTGTGCCATGTAAAATGAGAGAAAAAAGACTCATTGCTTTATGCATCTTTGCCTTGATTGAAATTTAATGATTACTTCATGCTTTTAATTTAAATGAGTCTTTGTCCTTTCTTTTCAATCATTGATTGGTATTGCTATTTATCACAATGCACAGTGAGTTGTTTGGAAAAGTGGTTGTTGCAAGCAAGGTGCCTCTTCCTAACTACCGTCCAGATTTGGATGACAAACGTCCACAAAGAGAGGTAATAACCTGGGTGGGACCAGTGGGTAGGGAGCTTCAACTTATACCAGGTTGATGTCATGCTAGAAAAATAATCCTCCTACATTCCATTGTCACAGGTGGTGATTCCACTAAGCTTGCAAAGGAGGGTTGAGGGTTTGTTGCAGGAATACCTTGATAGGCTTCAGTTGAATTCTGCAAAGACAACTGACAGCCTAGATGATGTGAATTCCACCAATCAAGTTAAAGATATAAACATGGATGAAAATGCTGATTCTTTTGTGGATGAATCTGTTATGGAAAAGGTTCTCCAGAAGAGGAGTTTGAGGATGCGTAATATGCAAAGAGCTTGGCAGGTTTTGTTTGATTTCTTGAATTTTTCAGTTGGACATTGCATTTGGTATCACATGTGCTTGAATTAGTAATGGTCAAGAGTGTGAGTGTTGTTGTATTTTTGTAACTTGTTAATTTTCTTTTACATCCCAATTTCATACCCAAACTATTAGTTAGTCTGGTTATTTTTTTAGGTTGGCCAATAACCACTTTTATGTCCTTCATTGCCCAAACCCCTTTTGTAGTATGTTATTTGTCAACTTTAGTTTTGCTGTGTTGTATATGGAAAAAATAACAACTTCCCTTTTCTTTTGTCATACTAAAATTGGATACTGTTGGGAAATAGGTCATGATGTACCTAGAGTAGTAGCTTACGTTTTATTTTTGTCTTTTACATACCTGCTGTACCTTCTCTGTTCAGAGCTCTGTATTTTGTATTCACCTCTTTTCAACTTACTGAGTAAGCTAAGTTTTCTAATATAAAAGAGCCTAAGTGTGGAGAACACACTTGAGGATTTCCATTCAATCATCTCTAGTTACATTCAAGTTGGCATCAAAGGGGGAACGATCCTGCTCTGCTTGATTATCACCGACGCCACCGCCGCTGTCAGTCCACTGTTTGCTTCCGCCAGCCACCGGCTACAGCTCTGGCGAAACTAGGGTTTGGTGTGCCTCAGTGAGTGCAACATATCCCTGCAAGTCACGCGCTCCGAAAGTCTGCCATGCACAGCTTCCCCACGTCGCCTCTCTTGGAGCATGAGATCCACGTGCCGCCTTCTACCAGTCAGAATCATGCTTCGACAGTTCAGAAAGATTCACCGGACCTATCTGGGCCCAGATCTATTCTCGAATCTTCATTATCTCTCTTCAAGTTGGGAAATTTGAAGGTTCTGTTTGTGCATATTGGATGCATGTAAATACATAACTGTGAAAACAGTTTTGTTTCATGATTGTAAGGGTTGTTAGCTCTTGCTAACAGCACCCATCTAGTATTAGTTAGCAGTATAAAAATTGTAATGGCTGTTAGTTTTTCACTAACAGCACCCAGATAGTTACATTCTGTTAGAAGTTAGTTAGAGTTAGTTATGGTTAGTTTCTCAGTTCAGAGGTCTTTAAATACCTCAGTTGTAACTAACTCAAATCAACTTTTCAGATCAATAATATCAGTTATATCCTTTTTTGATTCCTCCCTCTCACTCTCTCTTAGTTTATCGAAAAGTGCAAAGCTTCTGTCTCTGTCTCTTGTTGTGAGTTGACCTCCACAAATCCTTCTGGATCTTCCTCCTCTGTTGGTCTCACAGTTAGTTCTACCGTGGGTCCCACTATTTTGTTTTATGGGACACCAGTCATAACCTTAGAAAAGTTGAATGGCAAGAAAAACTACTTGTCATGGTCCTTTTTTGTGGAGCTTTGGTTCCTTGGCCAATGACATCATGAGCACTTAGAGAAGCAGGTTAGTGAAATACCTGCAGAAAAACAAGAGCAATAGAAACAAGTTGATTTCCAACTTTGTGCCTTGCTATGGTAGTCAGTAGAGCCAAACACCTTAGTAACCTTAAGGTCTTTCAAAACATGTTACTCCTTTTGGAAAATGGCCCCAAAGATTTATGCCAATGATATTCAGAGATTGTATGATGCAATTGACAAGTTGACCTCTCTTAAACAAACAAATCATGATATGACCTCGTTTGTAGCATATTTTCAGTCTGCAGTTGAAGAATTAAGAATGTTCCTAGATGCTATGTCAGTGGACGACTAAATGCTATGTCAGTTGACGAAATGCGAAGAAAACATGACAACTTGTATATGATGCTGGCCTTGCAGGCCATGAACCCAAATTTTGATCATATTCGTGATCTAGTTCTGACTAATCAAGAAGTTCCCTCAATGGAGAGTCTTTGTACACTCCTCCTTCATGTTCCTAATCTGAGAAAGAATGAAAATTCACTTGAGCTTACTGAATCTTCAACAATGGTGACTAGTTGAGGAAGAGGAAGAAGAGGAGGTTGTGGAAATCATGGACGTGGTGGTGGCAGAAATGGTCAGCTTTATTGCACACATTGTAAGATAAGGGGACACACTTGCGAATCATGCTATAATATAGTTGGCTGGCCTGAGAAAACAACAAATGTCTCCCCATCAGAAACACATGAGCCAAAGTTTTCTGAAGAGGAGTATCAAGAGTACCTTCGGCTGAAGTCCAACAATCTGGCTCAATCATCCTCAGGCCCAAGTACTTCAACAACTTGCATCTCTCATTTTGTGGATAGTTAAGATCCATGGATAATTGATTAAGGTGCTCTCGATCATATTTTTGGTAATAGTTCTCTATTCGCCTCTTTGTCCCTACTAAAATTCCTCATCTAATCACACTAGCAAATGGCACCAAAGTCACTTTTAAAGGAGTAAAAAAAGTCTCTATTTCTCCCTCCTTAAACTTGGATTCAGTCCCTTTTGTAGTTTCTCTTAGTTAGCTAACAAAAGCATTAAATTGCTTTGTAACATTCAGTGCTGATTCTTTTGTTATACAGGAACGTGGTATAGGTCGCTTGATTGGCGTAGGACATGAATCCAGAGGTCTCTATTATTTGGAAACGAGTTCATCAGTGTCTTGTTTTGCGTCTCCGCTCCTAAGCTTTTGCATGATCGCTTGGGTCATCCGCATTGGTCGAAGCTGAAGAAAATGGTTCCTAGTCTCAACAAAATTCAAGTCTTAGAGTGTGAGTCATATATCAGTTAGGAAAACATGTTGGGTCTTCTTTTCCAAAAAGAACTAAAACAGAATGTATCTTTGCTTTTTCCTTCATTCACTCTGATATTTGGGGTCCTAGCCATATCACATCTTTTGGTTTAAGATATTATGTTACCTTTATTGATGAATACTCTAGATGTACTTGGGTTTATATAATGAAAGATCAATTTGAACTTTTGCCTATATTTATGTTTTTCTTTAATGAAATCAAGACCCAATTTGGAAAAGTAATTAAGATTCTCAGGAGTGATAATGCCAAAGAGTAGTTCTCCTCTAATCTCTCTTTATTTTTAACCACTCAAGGCATCTTACATTAGTTCACATGCCTACACACTCCACAACAAAATAGTATAGCATAAAGAAAAAATAGACATTTAGTTGAAACTGCATGTACCTTATTGCTTGGTGCAAATATTCTAATTCATTATTAGGGTGATACCATCCTTACTACATGTTTTTTATTTAATAGAATGCCATCTTCATCTCTTGAGAATAGAGTTCCTCATTCAATTCTTTTTCCAAAAGAACCCTTATTTCATGTCTCTCCTCGTATTTTTGGTTGTACTTGTTTTGTTCATGATGTTTCACCAGGGCTGGACAAGTTATCAGAAAAAGCCATTAAGTGTGTCTTTCTTGGTTACTGTTGTCAACAAAAAGGATACTGTTGCTATTCACCACACACTAGACGATACTATATGTTGGCTGATGTCACCTTCTTTGAAGAAACTCCCTTTTTCTCTTCTTGATGCAGGATTTCAATTTTGTCCAACAAGTCTTGCTTGTTCCGTCTCTTTTTCCGTTAGTGTCACCAGTCCATGAAATCCTTAGCATGGACACAAGTCAAGCCACCTATCCAATCAGCCCTACTCGATCTCCTCACAATGTTGACCAACATGAGTCACAAAGAGAGCTGTCTAGTACTATGTCACAAGGAGAGTCCTTTGCTTCATGTCCGTCATCTTCAAGGACTCATGTCAAGGTTCTAGTTGATGTTGACTCTGGGTGGCCAATTGCCCTTAGGAAAGGTAACATATCTACCAAATATTCTCATCCTATTTATAATTTTTTGAGTATTCACCGGCTATCTCTTTCTTATTTTTCCTTTCTTTCCTCCATATCACCTCTCACCATTCCTAAAACTATTCATGAAGCACTTGATCACCTTGTGTGGTGACAAGCCATGGTTGTTGAGATGCGGGCTCATGAAAGTAGTGGCACATGGGAGTTAGTTCCCCTACCTCCTGGGAAGCAGACAGTTGGTTGTAGATGGGTGTATGCTATTAAGGTTGGGTCTGATGGTGAAGTTGATCACCTAAAGGCTTGACTGATGACAAAAAGGCTACACTCAGATATATGGTCTTGATTATGGTGATACCTTTTCTCTTGTCACCAAACTCGCCACTGTTCGTTTATTTCTTGCTATGGTTGTTGTTCGTCATTGGCCTCTCCATCAGTTGGACATCAAAAATGCTTTTCTACATGGTGACCTAGACGAAGAGATATACATGGAGCAACCTCTTGGATTTGTTGCTCAAGGGGAATGTGGGTTAGTTTGTAAACTGTGCAGATCTCTTTATGGCCTCAAACAATCGCCACGTGCTTGGTTTGGGAAATTTAGTCAAACTGTACAGGCATTTGGATTAAAACGTAGTGAAGCAGATCATTCAGTCTTCTATGGTCACGCCTCACCAGGAAAGTGTATTTATCACAGGAAATGATGTTGCTGCAATTTCTCAGCTGAAAAAAGATCTATTCAACCATTTTCAGACCAAATACCTTCGATGTCTAAAATACTTCCTTAGTATAGAGGTAGCTCAATCAAACGAAGGCATTATTATTTCTCAAAGTACACTTTGGATATTCTGAATGAGACTGGCATGAGTGGATGTAGGACCATTGACAGTCCCATAGATCCGAATCAAAAGTTGATGGCAAAACAGGGTGAACCCCTCTTAGACTTGAGAGGTATAGGAGACTAGTTGATCTCACGATCACCAGACCTGACATCTCTTTTGCAGTTGGAGTAGTGAGTCAATTTATGCAGAATCCTTACACTGATCATTGGAATGTTGTCTCTTGAATTCTTAGGTACATTAAAAAGGCACTAGGACAAGGGTTGCTGTATGAAGATAAGGGAAAACACCCATGTTACTAGGTATTGTGATGCTGACTGGGCAGGTTCTCCTATAGACAGACGCTCTACTACTGGATATTGTGTGTTCATAGGAGGAAATCTGATTTCTTGGAAGAGCAAGAAACATAATGTTGTTGCTCGATCTAGAGCAGAAGCTAAGTATAGAGCAATGGCCTCAACAACTTTTTAACTTATGTGGATCAAGCAACTTCTTTAGGAACTTGAGTTTTGTGAAGTTCAGCAGATGCAGCTCTATTGTGATAGTTAGGCAGCGCTTCATATTGTCTCTAATCTAGTATTCCATGAAAGAACAAAGCACATAGAAGTTGACTGTCACTTTGTTCGATAAAAGCTAATGGCTAAGGAAATTAGTACAGAAAAAATTGGCTCTAATGATCAACTCGCAGATATTCTGACTAAGTCATTAAGGGGGCCTATGATTCAATTTTTGTGTTCCAAGCTTGGTGCATATGATTTATATGCTCCAGCTTGAGGGGAATGTTGGAAAATAGGTCATGATGTACCTAGAGTAGTAACTTACATTTTATTTTTGTCTTTTGTATACTTGTTGTACCTGCTCTGTTCAAAGCTCTGTATTTTGTACTTACCTCTCTTCAGCTTATTGAGTAAGCTAAGTTTTCTAATATAATAGAGCCTAAGTGTGGAGAACACACTTGAGGATTTCCATTCAATCATCTCTGGTTACATTCAAGTGATACTTATTACTTGATCATATTGCTGCTGTCTTTCTGGCTAAGACCATTTATTGCAAGCTTATGTTATGGCAAATGGAATAGCTTAGTATTAATTGCTATACTTTTAGTTTGTAAACATCGAATATCCTTGATTTATCTGTAAGTTTGGCTCAAGAAGGCTTACCAATTCTGATATTTGCATGTCTGTGTTCAAAGATTGCAAAAAGAAGTTTGACAAATTATTTTACTGCTGGAGCTAGCTTTGTAATTCAATTTTATGAAGTAGAAGGTTCATAAAATAATTTACATATTTTCTGGCTTCAAATTATATATATTGGACTTTTTTATTTATAGGAATCACCCGAGGGCAGGAAGTTGCTGGAATTCCGGAAGTCTCTACCATCATTCAAGGAGAAGCAAGGTTTACTTCAAGCTATAGCACATAATCAGGTATGCTTGCTGATTGTGTTTCATTAGATGTCTGTCAGTTTAGGTATCAGCATGTCTTTAGTATTTTGGACCTTGAAAACCAAACAATGTATGGACTACCCCTAATCCCACAAGGTCTTAGGATCTCATTATAAATTATAAATACTAAAGAAATAAGAACAGACGAATGAAACTGGACTTGAACACTTAGTAAGATTTAAATAATGTAAAATCTAAGATCAGTTACAGTTCTTGGTCTTTGTCTACCAAACTAGCGAGGAACACCTGCAACTGAAAAGTAGGAAAAATTAAGCTGAACAAGAAAGAGGATGTGGAAGTGTAAGGAAAAAGAAAACTGAAGCTAGAAAACCAAAACAACTTAGTGATGTTATGGTTTTTTGTGTTTAAAAACTATAAAAAGATATTAGTTTTGAAATCAGTTGTCAAAAACTGCACTTTACAAACATGATTTTTAGTTTATGAAAACATAAAACAGGAGACAAAGAGGCCCAAACGAATTCACTAAGAAGTTTTTGAAATCAGCACTACACCTTGTGGAAAAATTGCATTGAAAGCTACATCAAAATTAGACCACATTTTCTATTTTTTTGGTATTTGGGCATGTTTTATTGGTCTTTTTATGTTCTGCGTCAAAGATTTTTTAAAATTGATTTGTAATCCATCCTTTTGCCCCCTCCTTCTTGAACGATTATATTGGTATTTTCATTGACTTAAAATTCATAGATGCCCAGTACTTTATAATTTTTCATCATGGTGAGAAGCCTTGTGATAAGCAGCAGGTTGCTTTCCAATAGAAATGTCACATTTTATTGAATTTTACTTACTGAACTTCAATCTGCCCTTATTCAGTCCGTGCTACTGGGTCTAATTGTGTATGTGGTTTTCCAATAGAAATGAATTGAATATCATGAACTCTGTTGGAATTATGTATTTATAATTGATACCTTATTTTGGTGAATAATGATCTAGGTGATAGTTATATCTGGAGAGACTGGCTGTGGTAAAACCACTCAACTTCCTCACTATGTATTAGAATCAGAGGTTGAGTCTGGTCGTGGAGCATTTTGTAGCATTATTTGCACACAGCCTCGAAGGATCTCTGCTATGGCAGTGGCAGAGAGAGTGTCAGCTGAGCGAGGAGAGCCTCTTGGTGAAACAGTAAGCCCTGTTTTTCTGGAAATGGACAAAAGTACAAATGCATGCAATAGTACAGAAAACATGGGTGCAAATATTATTATTCATGAAGAAAATAAAAGATTCATAAACTACTTTTTTGCTCTTGAATGGGATTTTAAAATTTGGAATATTTTTGTTCTTGCTGCTATACCACAACAGAGGTTTTTTGATAGGTTGGCTTCAAAGTTCGATTAGAAGGAATGAAAGGAAAAAACACCCATCTGCTATTTTGTACCAGTGGTATATTACTTAGAAGGCTGTTGAGTGATCGAAACCTGAATGGTATAACCCATGTTTTTGTGGATGAAATTCATGAAAGAGGCATGAATGAAGGTAGATTCTTAACTGACAATCTAACATCAGTAATACCTTATATAGTGCTAATGAAGTATCTAAGACTCATGCTTTCCACTGTTGGTTTTTATTCTTCGCAGACTTCTTACTGATTGTGTTAAAGGATCTGCTTCCACGTCGTCGGGATTTAAGATTGGTTTTAATGAGTGCCACCTTGAATGCTGAGCTTTTTTCGAATTATTTTGGAGGTGCTCCTACATTTCATATTCCGGTAAGACAGTCCTCTAGTTTTCAGTTAGGCACTTATTTGTTTTGGCAATTGAACTTCAATTATTCTGAATGTTTAGATGCCTATATGACTATTAGTGTTATTGTATGCCAATTTAAATTATTTTGTGCGGGTGGGATTGTAGTGGGTGGGAAGGTAGGGTAGTGATTGGGTTGATGAGTGTGAACATGCAATTGTTTGACCAAATCTTTTCTTTGTCTTAATGCATTTAAGAAATTTTAAGCTGCTATATAGTTTTATATTCCATTCTAGACGCAAAGCTTTGAGTGTGCTTGGCCTTGCATCCTATTGCCCCAAAACAGTTGGTAACATAATGGTCAAACTCAAAATTCAACAACAGTCATAATTCCTTATGTGTATTGTGTGCATATATTATATTATAGCCTACTATATGGTAGTTCAGCCAGAGCGCTTAACCCCAAATTGTGGAAATTGGACCTTAATTTTGATGTGCAATCTATAGCCAAGGACAATAAAATGTTATCCGGTAACATCCTTTCCCCTATTAGCCTTAGTTGTCACATAAAGTGACTACGTGAAGCCTATATCTCAGAAGAACAGGAAAGAACAATCATATACCGATTTAATTGCACATATGCCATATATAGTGAGCTAGTGGGTTTGAAGCCTTTGTTTCAAAAGAATGAAAATAGAGCAAGCAACCAAATAACCAGATATGGTGCATAGAGTTATTGAGTGATTGCATGAAGCCCCCTGTTTCAGAAGAATGAAACCAAAGCAATAGAATTGTAACAGTGTTTAACTGTAATGTTGTGTGTTGTGTAGACCACACCTCTTGCTATTTATAATATGGAAAAGGAAATCGGCATTGATTACAAGATCAATCAATTATTGATTAATAGGAAATAGAATATTCTTTTTTTTTTTTTTGGAAGGCAAAATTAGAATATTATTAATAAACTAAACAGTACCAGGGGTACTGAAGATAACAATTACAAGGCACTAGGTGCCACCTTCCAAAAACAGAAATAACGAACCCCAACAGAGCCCCACACAAAGGACACCAATACAGATATCAATTAACCAAAGGCCTCCACAAGATTGGTAGACCAGTGGTTATAAGATGTATTGAAACCTTTGTCTCCAACTTTTAGCCAAGACCAAACTAAAAATAATGCATCCTCCAAGACTTTCTGTGGTTCAAAAAGAGTGCCTTGAAACAGGAGAGAGTTCCTATGCTGCCATATTGTAATAGATAGAGCAATCCACCACATGCCCCGCCTACTGTGGTTACTCGAGGCAGCAAAACCATCACAGAATTGAATAAAGTGGCTAGCCGGATCAGCTGGAAGAGCTCCTATACCCCGGATCCATCTCATGGATTCCCACCACAGCCCCTTAGTCATATTGCAGTGGAAGAAAAGATGCCCAGCCTCCTCATGTTGACAGCCACAAAGAGGGCACATAATATCCTGAATAGGAATGCTTCTTCTGGACAAATTTCCCCTAGTGGGGAGTCTATCCAAAAACAACCTCCAAGAAAAAACCGCAGCTCGTGGGGGGATTTTCAAATGCCAAAGGATCTGAAAATTCCTCCTGGATGGGGCAGGGCTGATGGATGGCATCAGAAGCCTATAGGCTGACTTGGTGGAGTAGACACCACTAGGGTCAGCTTTCCAGAACATGCTATCAAGGGCCTGATTCTGGATAGATATGCCTGAAATTTCATCCATGAAGTCAACAGCCATCGCGTACTCATAATCAAATAATCTCCTTCTCCACTTGAACTCCCAGCTCCAAGTATTCTGAGAGAACTTTCCCATCTTAGAAATGGTGAGATTCTGCTGTCTGCTGATGATATAGAGTTGATTATACTTTTGTTGAAGGTTACATCCCTCACTCAGCCAGGAATCTTGCCAGAATTTGATTTTGTCCCCACAGCCAACCCTCCAAACCATATTCTGATGGATGCTGTGGAAATCAGGCTGATTATAGAGTCTTCTAAGGTCCTTCCACCAATGGGAATGCCAAGCTTTATCTCTACCACTCTGCAGGTCTACCCAACCACCATATTTGGAAATGAGAACTCTGGCCCAAAACTGATTGTGGTTAGCAGCTAGATCCCAAATCCATCTCCCCCTCAATGCTGCATTGAATTTGGACAGATCCTTTATCCCCAAACCTCCATCACTCTTTGGAAGACAAACCACTTCCCATTTTACCCAAGGGATTCTCTTGAGCTGTTGATTTCCCCCCCACATGAAATTTCTTTGGAGAGATACCAGCTTATCAACCACTCTTTTGGGGATCTTGAAGAAAGATAGGAGATAAATAGGGAGAGCATTCAAAACAGACTTTATCAAGGTAACCCTACCACCCATTGATAAGTTCTTCTGGTTCCACTTGGAGAGCTTAGCTTCAAACTTAGATATCATAGGCTCCCATACAACCCTGCTTGATGATTTGATACCAATAGGCATACCCAGATAATAAAAAGGAAAATCCATGTGTCTACAGTTCAGAAAATCTGCTACTTCCTGAATCCAGCTGGCCTGTACCCCCACAACACCAATCTGGCTTTTGGCAAAGTTGATCTTCAAGCCCGATGCCATTTCAAAACCTCTCAGCATTGATTTCAGGACTACAGCATTCTCCCAAGAGGCCTCTCCAATAAAAACTGTGTCATCTGCATATTGCAGAATGTTTGTTGGCACTTTTTGCTTCCCAACCAAGAAACTTGAGTACAGATCTCTGTTCAAAGCCTCCCTCATCATACCAGTAAGCCCTTCAGCCACTATGTTGAAAAGCAAAGGGGCTAAAGGATCCCCTTGCCTCAATCCTCTAGAAGGAACAAACTCCTTGGTGGGGCTCCCATTTACTAGGACTGAAATTGTAGCTGTTTGGAGACAAGCAGAAATCCATTTTCTCCATTTAAGACAAAAGCCTAATCTCATCAACATATAATCCAGAAAAGACCAAGAGACCGAGTCATAGGCTTTCTCAAAATCCACTTTAAATATCATAGCAGGCTTCTTCCTCCGAATAGCTTCATCCACCACCTCATTAAGAATAAGAATTCCATGAAGGATATGCCTATTCTTTATGAAGGCTGACTGCCTTTCATCTATTAGGTCTGGAAGCACCACCCTCAACCTGTTTGCTAGAAGCTTAGCCATGATTTTATACATGCAACCAATGAGCGATATGGGCCTATAATCATTTAGGGACTGTGGTTGGGTTATCTTGGGGATAAGAGCCACAAAAGATGCATTACTCCCTCTAGGAAAAGAGCCATGAACATGGAATTCATCCACAAATATTCTAATATACAATATCAGGAATAATATCAAAACATAATCTCACAATCCCCCTCAAGCTGGAGCATATGTGTGATATGAACCAAGCATGTTACAAGTGTGGTCAACCTGATAGAAACAAAAGGTGGTTTGAGTTAAAAGAGTTTGTAACAGAAATGAAGAAGAAAAGGAGATAAAGGAAAAAAAAGAGAGAGAAAAAGCCTTTTTCTGGAAACAGAAAGTGTTATTATGATTGGCAACTAATTTCTATTACAAGAGTAGAATATATATAGCTCTGGAGCAGTTAGTCATTACTAACCAACCTTCTAACAAACCCTTAACTAACACTAACACTTAACTAACTTGATAACTGTCATAGTTAAGTGAGTGTGCAGTTGAATACTGGACCCCCCTTTCCACTACTCTAATACCCCCCTTCAAACTCAAGGTGGTTGAGTTTTTGAAACAAACTCAATCACATTGAGTTTGGTCCTTAGGAAACTAAACCTAGTAGGAGATAGGGGTTTAGTCAAAACATCTGCCCATTGGTCAATGGCAGGAATATGATGTACAACATTTAAAACTGTTAATCAACAGCAGAATAATGAGCTTGTAGCACCTTTTATGGAGGAAGAAATTCAGAAGGCAATTTGGGAATGTGGCAATGAAAAAAGTCCGGGTCCTGACGGCATGAATTTTAAATTCATCAAGCAGTTTTGGGACACTTTAAAGCCTGATATCCTGAGATTCATCCACGAATTTCATGTTAATGGGGTTTTTCCTCGAGGATGCAATGCTTCCTTTATTGCATTAATCCCTAAGATGTCTGATCCACAACACCTAAATGAATATAGACCCATTTCTTTAATTGGGTGTGTGTACAAGATAGTCTCCAAATTGCTTGCCAAAAGAATGAAGAAAGTCTTGCCTACCATCATAGATGAAACACAATATGCGTTCATAGAAGGCAGACATTTACTGCAAAGTGCTTTGATTACCAATGAGATAATTGAAGAAGCCAGAACAAGTCACAAATCATGCCTTGTCATTATGAGAAAGCTTATGACTCCGTATCCTTGGTTAATGGTAGCCTCACAAGTGAATTCATACCGCACAGAGGACTAAGGCAAGGCGACCCACTAGCGCCTCTTCTATTCAACATAGTTCCTGAAGGTTTAACTGGATTGATGAGGATAAGAGTCTATTCAACAGCTTTCTTGTGGGGAGAAATAATACACCAGTCAACATATTACAGTACGCAGATGATACCATATTTTTTGGGGAGGCAACAATGCAGAACGTGAAGACAATTAAATCCATTTTGAGAAGTTTTGAGATGTGTTCTGGACTAAAGATAAATTTTGCTAAGAGCAGTTTTGGGGCAATTAGGAAGGATGAGCAATGGTGCATTGAGGCGGCCGATTATCTGAATTGTAGAATCTTGTCCTTGCCTTTCACATACCTGGGTATCCCCGTTGGGGATAACCCAAGACGTAGTGAGCTTTGAGATCCTCTGATCAGAAAGTGTGAGAGAAAACTAACCAATTGGAAACACAAACACATATCCTTTGGGGGGAGAGTGACTCTTATAAATGCAGTCCTAACAGCAATTCCTATTTATTTTTTCTCTTTTTTCAGGGTGTCTTAAAAAATAATAGCTAAATTGGAAGCCATTCAGAGAAGATTTCTTTGGGGAGGAGGATCAGAGCATAGGAAGATTGCGTGGGTCAATTGGAAGACAGTGTGTCATCCAAAAGACAAAGGTGGCCTTGGAATTAAAGACATCAAGATATTTAATTCAGCTTTGATGGCGAAATGGCGTCAGGACCTCTTTCACAAGTAGGAGGAGCCATGGGCAAAAGTAATCAACTCAAAGTATGGTGGATGGAGGCATTGGAGGAAGGCATAAGAGGAAATCATGAATCCAAATGGTCGAAGGATCTGATTTCACTTCATCATCAGCAGCAGAACCTAGTAATCAAATGGGAAACCGCTTGGAAGGTGGGTGGAGGTGAAAAGTTTAGATTTTGGGAGGATCCTTGGACTGATAATGGTATGCCACTAATGGAGAAATTCCCAAGGTTGTATCACATATCAAGCCAACAAAACACAATCATTATGCAAATGGGGAGCATCAACAACAATGGATGGAAATGGAAGCTCACTTGGAGGAGGGATCTCTTTGACTCCGAAGTAGAAATGGCGGACACTTTTATTGGGGAAATATCACAGCAGCAAGTTCAGCCTCATAGGGAAGATAGCTGGATATGGAAGCATGATCAAAGCGGGAGCTACTCAACAAAAAGTGGGTATGACCTAATAAGGAGAGAGCTAACGGGGGCAAACCATGATTCTGATTTCGTGGACCTATGGAAGCTAAAAATCCTAAGTAAAGCGGCTATGTTTGTATGGAGGCTAATCAGGGATAGACTACCAACAAGGATGAACCTTAGAAGACGGCAGGTGATGGTAAATGACTCGATGTGTCCACTATGTGGACTTCAGGAAGAGGAGGCTGCTCATTTATTTTTCAGCTGCAGCAAGTCCCTACCGCTATGGTGGGAGTCATTCTCCTGGGTCAACCTGGCAACAACACTACCGCAAAACCCTAGGGACCACTACCTGCAGCATACAGCAGGGACAGCGGAAGGAAAGCAGCTTACAAGATGGAAATGCTGGTGAATTGCTCTAACATGGACAATTTGGAATCACAGAAATAAAATAGTTTTCCAGAATCACTCGTTTGATGGAAGTAAAATATTGGATGAAGCAGCTCTCTTACTCTGGACGTGGGTCAAATCCATGGAGAAGGACTTTGTCATACACTTCAACCAATGGTCCTCTAACATCAAGGAAGCATTCAGTAACTAGGAGGGGAGGGGTGATGTTGTAATTATGAATTTTCATATGTATTAGCTTGGTTCTGTGTATACACTTGAACCAGCTATATATCTACTCCTATATCTGTATCCCTAGTACCTCTGGTACTATTCCTTATTAATGATATATATATTTTTTCTAAGCAAAAAAAAAAACATACAGAAGGAGATATACAGTATGCGATTTGGTCTTGTAAATGAATAATGAGGGATCACATCTACTTGCCACAAGCCCAAACTGAAGTAAGGTAGTCTAAAGTCTTTCAAACCATTGTCTAGGAGCCTGCTTGAGGCCATAAAGAGCTCTATTTAATTTTCATACCAGAGAAGAGTTAGTGTCTTGGAATCCTAGTGGTTGAGACATGTACGCAGACTCATTGAGCAATCCGTTCAGAAAAGCATTGTTGACATCCAGCTGAACAAGTTGCCACTGATTAGTTAGAGCCAAAGATAAAATAAGTCTGATTGTCATAGGTTTTATAACTGGAGAGAAAGTCTCAGAGAAATCAAAACCAGCCACTTGATTAAATCCCTTTGCAGCTAGTCTGGCTTTGTACTTGTTAATAGAGCCATCTGCATTTTCTTTAACTCTGAAAACCCACTTGCATCCTATGGGTTTTCTGTCTGGTGGCAGAGGAACCAGACTCCAAGTATTATTCTTCATCAAAGCTTCATACTCCTGCTGCATGGCAGAAAGCCAATTTGGATCTGTTAAGGCTTGCTTAACAGATTTGGGTTCACCATGAGCCAGCAAAAGAGTAGGATTAACTCTGGGTAAATGAATGACAGACTTAGATCTAGTTTGCATGGGATGGATATTGGATGATCTGTTAGGTGGAATGGGAGGATGGTTGAGACTGTTCAGTGGGAACATTAGTGGATGATTGAGATATATGGGATGCTGGAGTGGAAAGATCAACATTTGACTGATCTGTTTGTACTGTAAGGGAAGGTTGAATAGACTCAGAGTTAGATTGAGGATTCTTTGAGGTAGGTTGTGGGATATTTGAGGGTTGTTGGAGGAAAGTAATGCCGAGTTAAGGAAGAGTTAGACTAACTAGAAAGAGAGAAGGATTCAAAAAGGTCAGCATAAGGAAACCTTGACTCATTGAATATCACATCCTTAGAAATATAAACTCTGCCCGAGGGAGACAGACATTGATACCCTTTATGAGATGTAGAATACCCCAAGAGGCCTAAAGTCTAATTTGTGAGTGTTATAAAGTCCGAGCTAGGGAAAGCAAGAACACCCAAAATTTGAGAAGATTGTAATCGGGAAGCTTTTTGAAAAAGCACAGGATAAAGTATTTCAAACTTAAGGGATGTTGTGGGTAATCTATTTATTAAGTAGACAGCTGTGCAAAAGGAAAAATCCCAAAACTTAAAGAGGTAAAGAAGCATGAAGTAAGGTAAGTTCTAACTCAACTATGCGTCTGTGTTTTCTTTTCACAACACCATTTTGATGATGGGTGTTGGGACAAATCAGTCTATGTTGAATACCACAGTCAGCCAAAAAGAATGTTAATGGTCTAAATTCCCCTCTCCAATCAGTTTGAAGACTTTTGATTTTAGAATTAAACTGTAATTCAGCCATAGCTTTAAACCTTTGAAAAACATCAGAGGTTTCAGACTTATTTCTAAGAAGATAAATCCAAGTAAGCCTTGAAAAAGCATCAACAAAGGTTATGTAGTATGAAAAACCATTGAATGAGGAAACATGAGCAGGTCCCCAAAGGTCACTATAAACTAACTCTAGAGGAGAAGTGTAGATAGATTATCAGTATATGTCAATGTATAATTGTGAAAATAGTTTTGTATTTTGTTTGTAAGGGCTGTTAGCTTTTGCTAACAGCACCCATTTCGTGGTAGTTAGTAATTCAAGGAGTACAAGGACTTTTCTAATTGCACCTCAATAGGATCAGTTAGTTAGCTTTCTTTTAAAGTTAGTTAGCTTTTTGTTAGAGTTAGTTGGCTTTCTGTTAGAGTTAGTTATAGTTAGTTATGTTCTATAGAGGTTTATAAATACGTGGATTGTAAGTATCTCTAACTAGTTTTTCAGATCAATAAAATCAGTTTTGTTCTTCTCCTTTTTCTTTGTTATCTCTCTGCTTTCCTCTCACTTTATAAAAAATGGTATCTAGAGCCATATTTTTGTAATTTTGTGTTTCTTCAAGGTCCTGTTATGTGCTTTCATGGCTTCCGCTTTGTCAAATCTCTTTTTCTCAGACGTTCCCTAACTCTATTGCAGAGAAGCTTGATGATTCGAATTATCTCCACTGGCGACAACACTTCGAACCAGTGATCAAATCGCACAAGTTGCAGTGATTTGTCGTTAATCCAGCCGTTCTGCCTCGTTATCTCACCGAGGATGATTGTATTGCTGATCATGTCAATCCAGAGTATGAAATCTGGGAAGTTCAATTCCAAACGCTTCTTGTTTGGTTGTAGTCTACGCTTTTGAAGTCTGTGTTGTCAAGAGTTTTAGGTTCCAACCATTCCTATCAGGTTTGGGACAAAATCCATGAATATTTCAGCCTCCACACTAAATCCCGTGCGCGTCAACTCCGCACTGCGATGCGTACAGTCACTCTTGATGAAAAATCAATTGATGAATATTTGCACAAGATCAAAGGATATGTAGATGAACTGGCTGGTGTAGGTGTTCCTGTTCAGCATGAGGAGTATGTTGATGTGCTCCTTGAAGGATTACCGTCTGATTATGCACCGGTAATTTTTGTCATCGAGAGTAAGAAGCGCGTTCCATCAATTGCAGAAATTGAAGCCCTTCTCTATGGTCATGAAACCAGGCTCACGCGATACAATCGAGATGCTCAATTGGTCAATTCTACGTCGTTGAACTACACCCAAGGTTATACGCAACCAAACACTTATTAAAACAGTGATTTTGGTGGCTCTCGAGGCTCATATGTTCGTGGTGGTGGTCGCGGCTCCTTCTCTGATCGAAATTCTGGACGTGATAGTGGTGGTTTCGGCAGAGGCCATGGAGGTGGTTGGTTTGCCAATTTTCAGTGTCAAATATGTCTAACGTATGGGCACACTGCCCATAATTGTCAATACCGACGTAGCGAATCGGAGCGGCCGACCCCAAAAGTGGGATAGCAGATAGCAGGATGACCGCTATTTTAATGTTTTTATATATGTTAAATAATTAATAATATATATATAAGTTCAAAAACAGAAAAATAACTAAAAAAACATAGTTACTTAAACAAAAGTTACAAAACATAAAGTAGAAAAATTTATTGAAAATGATAAAATACCCTCCAAAACAAATTAAATAATTATGCTCAGAGGAACTGAGTTTGTAGCACTTGCACCAACGGTCACATATAAGTTTTTAGTTTTCCTACTAAATAATATATAAGAAAAAAATAACGTACTTAAATATAAATTATTTTATTTTATTTTATGTTATTTAAAATATTTTATTTTTATTTTTAATGATTTTTTATTTATGATATCAAATTTTAATAATTTTTTTAAAAAATAATTATATTTTTTATTTGAGATTAATAAAATTAAATAACATTAATTAATTTTCTTAATCAATATAAAATTAATTATTTGTAGGAGTAAAGAAAAATTACTAGTACTGCTACTAAAATAGATTAAATGAGAACCAAAAGAGGAGACAAAGGAAAGAGATAAGAAAATCAAAAAAAGATCAAAAGGAAAGAACGCCGAACTGGAGTAAGCAGAAGTGCAGAACAATGGAGCAGAGCAGCAATGGCAGCAAGGATTTGAAAGTTTGCCAAACAAGGGCAGCTTCATGGTACTGTTCACCATGAAGAGGGGCTGCACGAAAAAGAAAACAAAGGAAAACAGGATTACAAAGGAACACCCCCGAAAATAGCGTAGATCGGGCCCAAACAAATAACTTGCTTTATGGAAAAAAGGTTCGTGGGAACGCATGTCAACTCCGATGATGACGTGCCTACATGGTCTGTGTGGAATGGTGGATGGCGCACCAGATGATGTAGGAGAGAGTCAGAGAGTCGCCAGAAATAGGTTGCTAGAAAAGAGGGTGAAGTAGAAAGGTCCACTGGGGATAGTAGGTCCTCATTTGGAGAATGACTTTCATTTTTCCTGTTTCATGTATAACCTAGCTTTGGTACCATGTAACAATGTTTAACAATAATGTTGTGTGTTGTGTAGACCACACCTCATGCTATTTATAATATGGAAAAGGGAATCAGTATTGATTAAAAGATCGATCAATTACTGATTATTATTAGGAAATGAGATTTCTAATAATAAATACAATATCAAGAATAATATCAAAACATAATCTCTCAAGAATAATCAAATAGGCTGCATTCTGTAGTGCTCCTTCAGTTCCTTTTCCTTTTAACATTTTAAGCTTCTATGACTTTTCACTTCTCTGATGATAATTTGTGAAAGAAGAAAAAAAAACAAGTTGTTGAATCTTGAGATTTGTATCATTGGTATTGAATCACTACAAATCTTGCATGTTTTGAATGATTCAAAGCATCTGTGATTCATCATATGGTACCAGTCACTGTCTTGCTGAATGGTATTGAATCATGAAATACATGTCATTTTTATAGCTCAGTCCATTTTAAAATTTAGGACACATATTGCTCATTTATAACTTTTTCTGATACAAGTGTAACTAAAACTTTTCTTGTAAGCTTCTTTTACTGTGTTTGCAATGTTATTTGTAAAACAAGGTGGTTTGAATTCTTTTGTTAATTTCCCAGGGTTTCACTTATCCAGTTAGAGCACACTTTTTAGAAGATATTTTGGAAATGACGGGATATAAATTGACTTCCTTCAACCAAATTGATGATTACGGTCAAGAGAAACTGTGGAAGACACAAAAGCAACTAGCACCACGGAAGAGGAAAAACCAGATCACTGCTCTTGTTGAGGTATGCAGCTACCTTAAAAATTTGACTTTAATATTGTTGCCGTAAAGAATTTATAGATTCTCTTGTTTGGCAAGAGTTTGTCTTTCAAAATCAAGCTGATACCCTGATAGTAAATAAGTGGCCTGTCTTGTATGCAATTAACTCCTTTTTTGTTGGAATATTCTGCAATTCCCTAATATATCTAAAATTATTTTAAGTGACTAGATATTACTTGTTTGCCTTAGAAACTAAAACTAAATTCTGTTGAAGTGCAATATGTTGAGAAAATGAATTTCTTACTTTCATACTGTTGAACAGGATGCTCTTTCTAATTCAAGCTTTGAGAACTATAGCTCCAGGGCACGTGATTCACTAACATCTTGGGCACCTGACTGCATTGGTTTTAATCTCATTGAGGCTGTTCTATGCCATATATGTCGGAAGGAACGACCAGGTGCTGTCTTAGTATTTATGACTGGGTGGGAGGATATAAGCTCTTTAAAAGATCAGCTTAAAGCACATCCTCTTGTAGGAGATCCCAATAGGGTTCTGCTTCTAACATGTCATGGTTCAATGGCAACTTCAGAACAGGTTGATTATTTCCCTTTGTTTATTACCTGGACTGTATATTGCATCGTCATGTACTTCTAAATCTGTATTCTTTCTCTTTGTGTGATATGTATTTCTGATTAACCCATTGTCCTTTTGTAGGCAACAAAGTGAATTAAGTCATTTAATTAGGTTATTTTATGTTCTTTCTTTGAAATTTAGTTATATAAAGTAATAATCAATTTTATTGTTACTTTAAAATGCTTGTTGTATGTTCAACAATAAATAATCTGTTGGTGCAGTTCAAAAAGATAAATAACTTATTTTCTTTTCTTGATGATCACATAAGTTTTTCATTGTTGCATCTTTCATTTTCTTGGCATTCTCGGTGCAGAACCTAGGGTGCTGTTTGTTCTGTTTGTTTAAAAAAATGCAAAATATATGTGTGACAATCATCATATAAAATAAAGAAACTTGAAATTTTGCCAGAAAAATAAAGGAAACTAGAGAGTTTCAAATTGCTTAAAATTTAGTAGCATCTTGTAATGCAAGTTTATATGACCTATATCTGATGTTTTCAAGATGCTATTTCTGATATGTCATAATTTTGATGAATAATAGGATATAGGATGCAGGTGGATTTGGTGACTGAAGAATAGAAAATAGTGAGAGGAAAAAAGTAATATGATTGGTTGAACAAAAAAATAACAGAGTCAAGAAGTATCTCCTCTATGGGTTCCCTTTCACTGCCAATTTGTAGGAACCAGAGAGCAGAAAAATAGAGAATAATAATATTGTTGGTTGAACGAAAAATGTACAGAGCAAAGGGGAGAAGTCTTTCCTTTAAGGGATTCCCCTTCACAAAGGATTTCTCCTCTCATGTGCAAAGTCTCAAACTATCAAATTCACAGAATTAATCCCTCTAATCTAATTTCCCCCAATTTGTAACCAATCCCTTCTTACTAACTAAAGGACTAATCAACTAACTGCTGCCATTACTCAGCTCTCATATATCCCAACAGTTTTTGGATAGGAAATGATATTTTATTAAAGAGAATTTACATCAGGGGGGAGGATGGGTAGGAAGAAAACGCAAAGATAAACAAATATGTATCCAGTTATCATTTTGTATCTTGTCATATATTATAAGATATCCGAAGATTAAAATTTCTAGGTTCAACAACAAGTCTTGCTATATATTTTTGGGGATACCCTCTTAGCCTCTGTCATTATTCATTCTCTTGCTCATTAAAAAATTACATTTTTATAAACTTTTTCTTATTATGAAATAGCAATTGATGATAAACAGGGTATGTAAGTTTTTACTCTTGTTAATGCTGATTTCTAAAATGATAGAATCTTATTTTCATGTTCTATTTCTGAGAGTATATTACTGATGTTTGATTATCTATTTTTCCTGTTACTTAATTATTCTATCTTACTGTATTTCAATAAATTATTTCTTTTTGTTTTATATTTTTGTAGAAACTCATATTTGAGAAACCACCTCCAAATATAAGGAAAGTGATACTTGCTACAAATATGGCTGAGGCAAGTATTACAATCAATGACATAGTTTTTGTGGTTGATTGTGGAAAAGCAAAAGAGACCACTTATGATGCTTTAAATAACACGCCATGTCTTCTACCTTCTTGGATATCACAAGCATCTGCACGTCAGGCAAGTATCTTTGTCTCCTAAGCCTTCACTATATTTTTCTTTTAACTTTTGTAGTGTTCACACAGCTACTGATGCTCCAACTCCTATTGTATATACTCTTGTGGTGCCCTGGACTTATTTTATATTTTTCTTTCTTTCTAATAAATGTAGTTATATTTCTGAATTTAAAAATAATATAAGCTTTGGTGGAGGGAGAAGATGAGAGTGAGAACAGAAAGGAGAGTGAAGAGTGACGGTAGAAGAGCGTGAATAATGGATTTAAAAAACACTTTTAAACAAGATGTTCCATCACCTTGTCTGCCATAAACTGCCGTTGGGCCATGGCAGTGATGGCTGAAAAATGGAGAAAGATATGGAAACTGCAAGAATACACCACAAATTGGGTGGTGAATGGTTGTTGGCATAATAAGTGCACGCCAATTCCATTATGATGGCCATAACTGATTTTTAACCACACTGTTTGAAGGGGTTTCCCTTACAGATATAAGTAGGAGATTACATGCTTTATTTAATTGATGTTTTTTTTTTCTTTGGTTAGGACGATTGCTTATCCTGCCAACTCTTTGTATTGTTCATTTTTTTAGTCTTAATGAATTTCTTCTTTCATAAAAAAACCAGACTTTAAATTTTTTTTGGTTTCCATCATTGCCCTCTGCCCTTCTCCTAAAATCAAATTTGACTAGAGTGAACAGTTATAATTTCACGTGAGGCTTTCTTTTCTCAGTTTTCTATGCTTCCAAATGAGAAAAAAAAATATTCTAAATTTTGGTTGTAAAAAAAAAAAAAATCTCATTGTTCTTTACTTTCCTTTTCTCTTCATCCAAATAAAATAAGAGAGAGCCTAAAGTCGTATCTTTGGTGCTATATGCAACAATACATGTGCCTATTTTTCAAGCAACTTGAACTTGCTCAATCACTTTTCTTGAAAAATCTTTAAGCCCAAATAGCTATTAGCATGGTATTTAAGCCTTTGATACACCCTTTTGCTTGCTTATCCCATCTGATGTAGTACTTGATTGCTGAGAAGCATGGAAAATGTGTGATAATTATGTTTCATATTGTAGTACTTGATGCATCTCAGTCTAGCTCCTCTATTGTGGTCAGCCCACTTTCCCCAACCCCCACCCACCCACACATCTAATTTTTCCTAGAACATCGACGACATGAGTCTTCACTTTCAAGTGTAATGTGCTTGCTAACTTGAATTGATTGTTTGAGAGAAGTTCAGGGTTTTGAATGATAATTATCTCTTTGTCAGCACAATGGGATTTGCTTAAAGTGTAAACAAAGTCAAATTTAGCTCTCATTCTTAAGTTTCTTTAGGTCTTTAAGCTTTTACTTTAGTAGGTTTTGCTGATAGCTTCAATAGCTTTTGTTTCTCTTTTATGCTGCATTCTTGTTTTTCTGTTATACTTATACATCCAAATCAGCAACTAATTGTTTTATTTCCTTCTGTCCTCTTTGGTTGCAGAGAAGAGGTAGGGCTGGTCGTGTGCAGCCAGGAGAATGTTACCACCTTTACCCAAAATGTGTTTATGATGCCTTTTCTGAATATCAACTTCCTGAACTACTGAGAACACCTTTGAATTCTCTATGCTTGCAAATAAAAAGTTTGCAGGTTGAGAGCATAGGAGGGTTCTTATCAGCAGCTTTACAGGCACCAGAGCCACGGGCTGTGAGTACATTTGCACTTTAGTTGTATAATTGTATTAGAAAAAAGGTTCTCTCAAAAGTAAATCTTACTATGACATGAGAAGGATATATCAACGGCCATAAAATACAACCATTTGTTTAGTGAAAATCACCATCAATGATTTATTAGGTAAACTATTTCTCTGTTAGGAACTATTAGCTGCTCAATTGTTTAATAATGATGAAAGAGTGATTACTGAGTAGTAACTTATTAAAAAATTGTAAATAATTTTACCATGGATTCCTTAAAAATATTCCCTTTCTGTAGTCTTTTTTTGTATCTATTATCTGTATATTTTAATGATAACATCTGTTACCCTAAGAGCATTGCTTATAAGGAGAATGTTTGGATATAGTAGTCTATTCTACAGATGCCTATAACGTAATTTTATTTGAGCTTCCTTCTTAGGCATAATAAGACTATAAGTAGTGCTACCTCTAGTCCTATATATGGGAAACAAATACCTAATTCATTAAGACAAATAAAAGTAGTTAAATTAGTTAGCTTAAATTAATAATGTCATAAATTTAAATTTTATTTAAAAATGCTGCAGTTATACATACATAGGATTCACAAGTTCGTAAATATAACAAGTTTTTACAAATTTAATGGAACAGGTTCAAAATGCTATTGATTTTCTCAAGATGATTGGAGCATTAGATGAACAAGAAAATCTTACGAATCTTGGTGAGTCTATTTTTTCTGTCCTATTTGATTGGTTTCTCATGTGCCTATATTTTTCTTGGTTATAAGTAATTCCTCTTTGTTTCCTTTTTCATTCAATCAGGGAAGTTTCTCTCTATGCTTCCTGTTGATCCCAAGCTTGGAAAAATGTTAATAATGGGAGCTATATTTCGATGCTTTGATCCTGTTCTTACAATAGTTGCTGGCCTTAGTGTCAGGGATCCTTTTCTTTTGCCCCAAGACAAGAGGGATGTAAGTCATCTCATTACCTCTTGGTGCACAGTTGAATCTAATCTATATATATATATATATTGAATAGAAACTTGTGCTTCAATATTTTTTGTCTTTTTTGTAAATATTTCATGAACCAACTATTAAGCTGTTAGTTAGAGGCTATGAAGCACAAACACATCGGCTGAAGGATGTGTTAGGGTGTCCGACACATTTCCAACACCGACTTGCAGTGGACATGTTTTTACAGTGTCCATTTTTTATTTTGGCTTTGACACTGCTCGGTTGTATCTTTTTTTAAAAAAAATAATCAACCTAAAGATTAAATTAACATTAGCAAGCTGTTTCTTTTTTTCTTTTTAATGACTGTTTGTCTTAGTATTTTTTTGTAATACTCTTTATTAAAGAACTTAACAATTTGTTTTAGATTTTTTTTTGGTAAAGAGATAAAGTTCTTGCATTGTGGAATATGACTCTTGGGACCTTTTTTGTGAGGCTTATTATCATATGAAAATTATAAAGCTTAACAACTTGTATTAAGATTAATATGTAAATGTTAATTATCAATTTAAATTTTTGTCATGTTGATCTCACACACACGCACACATACATATATATGACGTGTCCCAATGTCGGAGTCCGTGCTTCATAGGTTAGATTTTTTTTTATCAACAAAGATAAATTTTATATATATTCAAGTAATAGAGGTACAAAGGTTACATAGGTAAGATCGTCCAAGCAAATGGTTCCAAGATCAGACTTAATACAGTCTGGATAGGAACCAGAAGCTGACTACAAATGATATTTTGAACTCCATATTCAAATGATATCCTAGACAAAGCATTCTCTAAGGTTAGAGGACCATTGATTATAATGGGTTACAAAAGCTTCATAGGTTAGATGAAGATACAAGACAAGTGATTTTAAACTATATCTATAAAATATTTATATGATATTTTAAATTATTATTCTCTTGAATGTAATTTAAAATCCTTTAATGGAGAATGGCTAATCTCATCTTTAACATGATGGCTACAACAGTTGCATCATTAGATCTGTAAAAACAGTACTGATGTGATGTGAAGATACCGAGTTTTGTTAATAAATAAATTAATAAAATATCTTCTCATCCTGCTGTGAAGAATCCTTAGGCCTTCTTATGAATACAATCTTTCTTTTCATACAGTGATCAGAAACTGGTACAAGAATACCGTTTAATTGGAAAGCAATCCTCATTGATTATTGTAAAATGTCTTCACACCTTGTTCACTGATTTCCTACTGTTGCTACTGATATTAATGTAATATCATTATAAATAATGATTTGTGCAAAATAAATACTACAAAGAAACACTGCAAAAAAGGAAATGTCTGAGACTCACAGACACTGCAGACTCTTCGAGGACTCTGTTACCTCCTTTCCAATTCACGCTCAAACCTTCTTCCATTCTCTCTAACAATCTGCTTTCTGCTCCCCACCTGCCTCGTGTGCAGGATCTTACAATGCAATTCCCCAGGATGATTATTGATCACATTCCCTTCATTGTTGACAGGAGCCTCCAATCCCCACTACCCTTTCCCTTCTTTTTGTTCCACATCTTAGTGACCAGTGGCTGCCTAACATACTTGGTAACTAACTATGAAATGTGCTTCTTACTGATGTTGGACTAGATGTGAAATTTCAGTTTAGAACTTGTAACCCATTTACTTCATCAGTTGGGTGTGCATAAGTCAATTTGGGTCAGA